>NC_062287.1:54349563-56749563 GCF_902655055.1 Lutra lutra | reverse complement strand
TGCGGGTGTCCATTTCTCTTCCTGGAATCTCCTGGACCCTGGGGACCTGACCTACCCCACCCCCTCACCCCACAGTTCAGATTCTATGACTCAGTTTGTTTAGAATTCTCCACCTCTCCCCACCATCTATCCCCAACAGACTTATTTACCTTCCTCTTCCTCTGTCATGGTCTATGATTATCCTGATCCCAGACAGGCCTCTGCGCCCCTCCCCCTCCGCATGAGGCCCTCCCTGCTGTCCTGGGAGGACCACCGGAGTTCCCCTCAATAGTAATGAGTAGGGGGAAAGTCCCTGCTGAGCTGCTGCCTCCAGATCGCACAACTCCAGGGGGCACAATTCACAGAGTTGGGAATACAATGTGCTCAGTGTCTTGGAGTCCCTAGTCACTGCCTTGCTGGGCACCCTGATGGCTGGCAATGGGAATTGGCAAGGTGGGACCGCTGATGGTAAGAGAGGGAGAGCAGTGTGTCATCTGTCCTTCTGGCAGGAGGGACTCACTAGCCTATCAGACAGGGGTGGGGTGGTGGGGACGTGGAGACTGGAAAGGCGTCTGGAGAAGGATTTGGGCTGGCCCTGAGGAATGCGCAGGAGACGGCCATATGGACCTCCATTACAGATACACTTTTCACCTGGACTTTTCTCACCAATTAGGCGGGAGCTTCCAGGGGCGGGCCTGAGCCTCGTCAACAAAGCAAGGTTGTTCTCCCCAGCTGCCAATTTCTTTTCTTTTTTTTTTTTTTTAAGAGTTTATTATTTTTTTTAAAAGATTTTATTTATTTACTTGACAGAGAGAGAGATCACAAGCAGGCAGAGAGGCAGGCAGAGAGAGAGGAGGAAGCAGGCTGCCTGCTGAGCAGAGAGCCGGATGCGGGGCTTGACAATCCCAGGACGCTGGGATCATAACCTGAGCCAAAGGCAGAGGCTTTAACCCACTGAGCCACCCAGGCGCCCCATCAGCTGCCAATTTCTTTCTTTTATTTTATTTTATTTATTTATTTGTCAGAGAGAGAGAGGGAGAGAGAGCGAGCACAGGCAGACAGAATGGCAGGCAGAGGCAGAGGGAGAAGCAGGCTCCCTGACGAGCAAGGAGCCCGATGTGGGACTCGAACCCAGGACTCTGGGATCACGACCTGAGCCGAAGGCAGCTCCTTAACCAACTGAGCCACCCAGGCGTCCCCAGCTGCCAATTTCTATGAGGAAAGCAAGACCCAGGAAGAGGCAGCGGTGGTCCTGCTTGGACTGGCAATGGTGACGGGACCCGGAGTAGCACCCAAGTCTTCAGTCTATCTTGCATAGCGCAACCCTTTCTTTCTTGGTTTGGAGCCCAGCTGATCCAAGAGGCCTCTTCTCGCTCAGCCCCCTACAGTTCCCTGGGGGCGCGAGAGATGGCGCCACAGAGCAGCGCGGCCGGGCGGGAGACCTGGAGGCCCTCTGCCGCTGCCAGTGGTGGGGGCCCGGGGGCGCGAGCCGGTGCTCTGACGTCGGGGGCGGGGCCGGCGGCCGTGACGCGCGGGGGCGGGGCTGCGCACTTCCCCGGCCCAGCCGGCGATTCATTCAAAAGGCGCGCAGCCTGCGGGGTGGCTCGTGCGCTCGCCGAGCCCGGCCCGGGGCTACGCTTCTACCTTGAGGCCCTGCCGGAGCTGCTGCACGGCGGCCAGGTAAGGAGGGCGCGCGGGGCCTCAGCCTGGGGTGTGCTTCTCGCTGCCGGGGCTGGAGGGGTGAGAACCCGAGTGGCGCCCCCTGCCTCCCCGCGTCTCTGAGGAAGTTGGCCCGCGCGGCGGATGCCGCAGCCCCGGCCCTGCGCCCCCACGTCCTGTCCCGGCGTCTTCCGCGCACCGGTCCCCACCCGTCTCTCAGACCCCTGCCCCGGGACCTGCGCGTCCTCGGGCCGCGACTCCAGGCCCGGCCAAGAACGGTTGGCGAAGCCGCGGCGGGACTTGCAATTTGAGGAATCGGCGGGCCGCGGAGACGCCCCCGGCCCGGGGAAACTTGGACGGAGACCAGGAACGGGTGCGGGACGGGACGGCTGCGGCGCCGGATGGACGGAGGGGGGCCTCTGAACGGTGTCAGCCCGTGACTGTGGGTGACACGGCGGGTGAGGCGGCCCAGCCCGGGAGAACGTGTGGCCGGGATGCTGAGCGGTGACGCCGGGGCCAAGCCAGAGACACAGAGGTGCTCTGTGTGTCTCTGACAGGCCGAGTGAGTGCGTGTGATTGTATGAGAGAGACCCCAGGTCCTTGCGGGTGACCGTGACCCCAGCTTGCTGTGAGACCCAGGTCACAGAGTCTGTGTGTGGCCTGGGACATGACCAAGGCAGGGCCAGAGAGACTCCCTAATGCGAGTGAGTGTGAAACAGAGGGAGAGAAACCCCAAGTGACTGTGAGAACCAGCCCCCAAATCACTGGCGCGGTAGTGTGCTTGTTGGGTCAAGTATTGTCAGTGTCTGTGTGTGTTTGTCTGCGTGTGTGTGGATCAGTGTGTCCAGGCCTGGGGAATGAGTAAGAGGCCGAAAGAGGAGGGACCTCAAGCACCTGCCAGTAGATAAAGGGAGGGAGAGGAGGAGAGGCCAGGGGCCTCTCCAGAACTGTCCCCAGGAGGGCACCTCTCAGCATCTCAGTTTAGTCAGTGGGGAGGACCCTGAGTGACTTGCCCTGGCAGCGGGAGAGGACATTGAGGCTGGGTGGCATCTGGTGAGGTGACTGACGCTTCTGGCAGTAGCTGAAGGGCCCTGAGGTAGTCTCAGGCTCCACCTCCCAAACACACTCTCACACTGAGGTCCCAGATGCCTGGCAAATCTTTGTCCCCAGTAACCTGTATTCTCACTGGGCCCATCTTCGTCTCAGACCCTGCCCTCACTGGGCCTCAGTCTCCCCTTCTGCACACTGAGGTGTTGGGCTGTGAATGGACTGTGAATCATCACTTTGGGATCCTCTATTGTTTTTGGGTCAACTGCTTCTGTTCTCCCCTCCCTCCGGTCGTCGTCCAGGCAGAAAGACTGCAGTGGAGGGTGGGGGCAGGCTGGCTGCTGGGGACACAGTGGCCTAGGGGCTGCTGGTGAGAGGGATGAAGTACAGTTCCTCAGACCAAGGCCAGGATTCTGATCCATAGACACTGACTTCTCTGGCCCCCGTCTCCTTCAGTTCCCTTTGTGTGGGGAGAGGGGGCATGGACTTGTTCTCCACCAGTGGTCTCTGATTTGGAGAGCTGGCACAGGGCCCCTTCACCATCTGGGCTAGACCCTCTGAGGCTCCCACCTCCACAAGAGGGTCTGTTGGGTTCATGCAGGGTGAAATGGAAGTTGGGCTCTTCCAGGTGGTGTGAGGGGATACCTGCTAAAGGATCTGGAAGTTCTGTCCTCCTCTGAAAATGTTGCTTGCATTCTGTGTTGGGGCGATGAAAGAGGGACAGTGCCAGGTGCTATGCTGAACACTTTATGTTGTACTCTTGCTGAATCCTCACAGTTGTTCTGAGATGTGACTGTTTTTCAGAGAAGGAAACTGAGGTTCAGAGAAGCAAAGTGACTTGCCCAAGGTCATGTGGAGTCAGGAGATTGCCAGGATTGGAATTTCAATTTAAAAGACCCCGAAACCCTGTGAGATGCTTGGAGAGGGCCATCCACCTTTTTCGTATTTGTTCATGGCTTATCTAGGCTTCTTCTTTTGAACCGGGCTGACAAGCATGGCCTTGCCAGAGTGTGCCTTTGTGAGTTCTGAGTGTGGTGTGTATTTGCACACATGTCTGAAACACTGTGGCTGGTAGGTTATGTGGTGTTCCTGTTCCTCCTCCTCTTCCCTTCCCACAGTTCTCACCCCTAGCCAGAGGTCACCAGAGAGGCCCGTTTCCTATCTTCTAGAGCCTGCATCCCCATAGCTACAAAGAGTGTCAGGAGTCAGCAGCACAGCCCAGGCTCCCGGGGGCGGGCGGGGAATGGCAAGAAGAGCTGAGAGCCCCAGCTGGTCTTTGCAATACTGGAGAGGCTTTATTCCCCTCTTCAGAGTTGCTCTAGGGACACCTTCCCAAATCTGCCCATGTGCTATAGTGGGGGGCCAGGCTGGGGTGACCTTGAGCTTCTGCCCGACCCTCTCAGTCCTTCAGTCTCCCTGTTCTTCCCAGAGGCCCCTGCTAGTTCTGACCACTGCTGCTGCTTGGCCAAGAGCTAGAGGGTCAGGGTGCCCCTCGGTCCTCTCTGGAATGACTGGAGCTGTGCTTCTTGGGGCTGATCAGAATAGCTATCTTGGTCTCCTGGGGCGAGCCTGAGTTATTTCCATCCCCAGCAAACAGGGAAATAGCTCAGGGCCTGGGGAGGGGTTGGGAGAGAGGAAGGTTTAGCCTCTTCTTGGGGTCCTAGCCCTGATGGAGGCCCTCCCAGCCCTATCCTGTGCCTTGCCAAAGCTAGACCTTTCTGGGAACTTGGGCTTCCCAGGATGACATTGGGCCAGCCTGGGTTTCTACACATAGCCCCAGTTGGGACTCATCTGATAGTGGCCGGAGGGAGGTTCCTATGTCTGGCCAAGGAGAGGAGACTGTTACGGGCAGTCAGTACCCTGCCCCCACACATAAGGTCAGCCTCATTTTACAGCGAGAGGGAGCGAGCGAGCAAGACTGAGTTTTGAGAAGTGCTGAGACTTACCCAAGGGCCCCAGAACCCTCTACTCTGGCTCTCACCCTGCAGACAGGGACCCTACCTACCTTCTGTGCGCCACATGTCCCCCGGTAGCCTGGATGTGGCCCAAGACTGGAAGCTGGCCCGAGACACACCTTCACAAAATCATGGCTCCCTCTTCTGTTCCCCTCCGGCCTTGCTGTCCTGCCCCAGATGCCGGGGCCCGCCTCTCTGCCTCCATTTCCAGATCTTCCATGCCCTGTGAGAGCATCCTCCCTAAGGCAGCTTACTTTTTGCCTACACAGTATAGTCCGGACTCTTCATCCTAGCATTGACATTTCCTTCTAAGACCTTTGGAACATCTTCACCCTTTCTCCCTACCAGATGCCTTGGTTCAACTCAGCTTTTGCTTTTGCTCTCCTCTTTCTAGAACCCCCCCTGGCCATTCAGGGTGCAGCTTCCCCTCACCCAGGAAGCCCTCCCAGCCCAATGGTAGTTCTTGTTTGTTGTGGCCCACCTGCCAGGTGTCCCCCCTCACTTTCGGGAACCGGTGTGGGCACTGCATACCCAGCTGGGTAGGGCGGCTCCAGCCGGAAGCCTGGCCTCCCTCTCTGCCATATCTGTGCTGGCTAGGCCTCTGCCTGAGGAAGGGCAGCCACCAGGGGCCTACTGTGTGCTGGCATGCACAGGGAGACTTGCACCCAGGGTCTCTGATGCTCCTACATGTGTGCTGGGGGCTTGGAGGCAAAGATTCATGGCCATCCTTTTTGTAGGGACAAAGCCCCCCTTCTGGGCCAGGAGGTTGCCTGCTGTGTGCCAGGCCCTGGGCTCAGGTCTCAGTGGTAATGACCGAGGATCCCCTTCCTTCCCAAGCTGCTCCGTGGGGACGCTGAGACTCCAGGCAGAGGGGAGCAGACCTAGTTTGAGCCACACAGCCATGACGCTGGAGTTTGGCACTCAAGATCTTCAGGATCTTGCCTTGCCCTGTCTCCAAGTGGAGGCAAGTGCTGTCTGACAATTTTGACGTCAGTTTCCACAGAGGGACTGTGCTGGCTACCTGGCTTGGGAGGAGGAAAGGGTGGGGCTGGCTGGATAAGGCCAGACTCCTCCTGCATGGGGCTGGCCCTTTGGCCAGGTGGCAAGGAGGGGTTTTGCCTGAGATCAGCAAGGCCCATCCGGCCCCACCCCCATTCGGGATTGGGGGTGAGTGGGACAAGTTCTCTGGCAGAGCTCAGCACCTATTGTTTGCTGAGGCCCTGGGTGCCTGGTCCTGGTCCTGGTGCCAGTGGCTGGGGTGACAAGGAGGACAGGAAGGAGCCAGTGCGGCATCCCTACCATGTGCCCAACCCTGGGATTAGGACCCCGGAGGCTCGCACCTCTTTAGCCTCATGTCCTGAGGGTCAGCGGTCTCCTCCAGGAAGGCAGGGAAAGGAGGGCCCAGAGAGGGGAAGGGACTTGCAAGACCCTAGTGTCACTGGGATCCTAACCCCGGACTGTCTGCCTGGAAGGCCAAAACTCTTCCCTGGGCCACCCTGGGAAAGATGAGAGCTCTATAAATAACCGGCCCATGTGGCTGTGAGCGTGTGCCCTGGCTACTTGGCACAGAGAGAGGGATGGAGGGGCCTCTGCAGCCAGTTAGAAGCAGGGTCTGACTGTGTGGATGGAGAGAGAAGGAGGGCTTCTAGAAGGAGGGACCTAAGCCTGGGTCTGCAGATTGTGGTCATTGTGAGAAGGAGCAGTGAGCTGAGGGAGGGGCCTGGCCCTGCTGTGTGCCCAGCTTCCCGCGTGCACTTGCCTGCCTGCCTGCCTGCCTTTCTGCCTTCCCTCCTTCCTCCAGGCAGCTCACAGGTGGCTGAAAGGGCCAGGAGAGGGGAGGGTCCACCCAGACAGGGAGGCTGGGAAGGCTTCCTGCAGGTGGTGGCACCTGGGCTGAAGCCCCATCGTAAGAAGAGCCACTGGTCTCCTATGAACTCTGGTTCTTCCAGTCAAGAGATCAGCTGAACTAGTACAACTCTCCACATTACAGGGGAAGAAACCGAGGCTTGGGGAAGTGGGCCGGCCCTGGGGCTGGGGACACCGTCCAGGGCTGGTGGGGGTCCCTGCAGGAAGCCCAGGGTGCTGAACAGTTGGGTGTTGGGTGGGAGCAGGGCCTGCAGGAGCTGTGGGAAGGCCAGGCCCTGGCGTGGTGGGGACAAGGGCTGCCTGCCCCCACTCCTGGGTGGTAAACCTCATCTCCTTTGAGACCAAGTTGTTACAGGCTGCTCCTTAGCCTCTCTGAGCCTCAGTTTCCTCATTTGTGAAACCTGGGACCCTATTGTTGAGGCCTGGAATGGGAATGAGGCATGCAGTGAGGAGGTTTGGGGGGCCCCAGAGTGCCCCAGAGACGGCTGTGTGGTTTAGTGCCCCCCTCCCCTGGCCCCAGACTCCGCTCAGGGAAGGGGGAGGCTTTGCCTCTGTACCGCACCAGACTGGGAGGAGCTGGGTCAGCCCAGTCTGGCCACCTCAGCCTCTTCTCAGCCTCAAGGGCCAATTAGCTCCCTCAGCCCTACCTGCCCCCCTCAACTCCCTGCGCCTCTGCTGGTGGAGCTGTGGGGCAGCCTGGAGGTCTGAGGGCCAGAACCATGCTATCCCCTGTTGCAGGATTGGGGGTCTGCACGCATGGGCTCCTTACCCAAGGGTTGTGGCCTGGGAGATTATGGCTGCCCAAGGCCAGGGTGGGAATGCGGCTGCCCTTCTCCCCAAATAGTCCTGAGCCAGCCTC
Organism: Lutra lutra; assembly: GCF_902655055.1. Lineage (NCBI taxonomy): Eukaryota > Metazoa > Chordata > Mammalia > Carnivora > Mustelidae > Lutra > Lutra lutra. The sequence continues at coordinate 56,742,198 of NC_062287.1, read as the reverse complement.
CGGCATGGCTCTAGGCCCCCAGCAGCCCGAGGAGCTGGCCTCCGCCCTGCGCCCTCCCCTTCCCACCCATTCCTGGGCTTTTTGCTTCTCACAGGGGCTGGTGTCTTTCTGCGAAGGAGCTGGCGTGGACTAGGGCAGTGTGCAGACAAGGCTGGCTACAGGGAAGCCCCAGAGGCCCCAGAGAGCTCTGGAACGGGGGGGACAGCACCTCCTCTCCTTGGGACTGCCTGGGTGCTTGGGGTGCTCGGCGGTAGCCTCTCCTCGAGCTGCTTCCCTGTGCCACTAGCTCCTGAGCCTCTGCCATGGAGTCAACGAACCCGGGCTTAGGCCAGGCTCCAGGGTTGGGGGCGTCAGGAATGAGGGGGGAAGCAGAGTCAGCCAGACCTGGGCTCTGCCCCTGTGTCACCACTCCCTGGATGTGTGACCCATACAAGTGCTTGCCCGTGGCCTCAGTTTACCTGGGGGTGAAACAGGGCTGCTCACCTCTTCTGTGAGGAGTAGAGCAACACAGACCAACCCCAAGGGAATGAGAGTCTGAGGGCGGAGGATGGCTGAGAGGCCAGTTGAGCTGCCCGTGCTGCCGCCCACTGTGGCCACTGCCCTACTTCAGCCCCAGTTGCCAGGGAACCACGGGGTTGCTTGCTAACCTGGATTTCTCTATTGATGGGCGGCCTTTATCTTTCTGTCTCGGCCACTGCCAAGGAAGGCCTGTGTCCAGATGTTTCCAGGCAACTCTAGCCTTTGGAGGCTGCTGGGAGGTCCACAGGCCCTAGAGCCCCTGGATGGAAACATAAGTAGCTGCCTCCCACCCCCTGCTCCACATGGGGACCTGCGTCCCACCTCTGTCTCCCCAGACCTGCCTCCTTGGCAGGCCGCCCAGGGAGCCCTCTGAGAGGCAAATTGTCCCATACCTCTCCCCACCCCCCAACCCTCCAAGTCTCCCATAGGCCCTGAGGGCCGTGCTGGCTTCTCAGCTCCCATGCGAGTCTTGGTGTGACCTGGGCTCTGACCCCCTACCTTTCCAGACCTCTCTCCCTTCTTATACCCTCCTTCCTCCCACATCCTTACCATGGCTAACCCAGCACCTCCTGTTACCAGGCTCTGGGCCCAACACTATGTAAATGGAGAAGAAGCTTTTATGCCTCACACCTGCCTGTCAGGTGTGCCCCGTTCCGCGCTCCATAGCTTACACATGGGGAAACTGAGGTATGGTGAGTGCTCACTGAGGGATGACTCTGTGCCAGGCCCTGCACTGAGTATTAAGGTAAATTCTCTTGGCCTCACAACAGCCCTCTGTCTTGGTGGGAGAGGGGGTGTCCACAGCCCTGGAGCCCGTGAAGAGCAGAACAAGGCAGACTGATTCTCTCCCCATAGTAGCTCAGGTGTTCAGATCCAGTTTCAAACCCTCCTGCCCAACTCCAGCCTCTGGGCCTTCCTGGCCTTGGCAGAAGCTGTACATTCTCCTGATCCTTGTTCTCCAGCCACCGCCCCCAGGTCAGTATATACCTACCCACTCGCCAGGGCCAGGGTCAGGCCGCGTGCTAAGCACTGGGCATGGAGGTTGTTGCGGAAGAGGCTGGGTGAATGGGACAGTTACACACAGGATGAGGAATGCATAAGGGGGGCTTCCAGGAGCAAGTGGCTGTGAGTTGAGCTCTGAAGGAGGAGTAGGTGTTGGCCAGATGATGGGAAGGTTTTCTGGGTGGAGGAAACAGCAGGTACCAGTGGCTCTGTGAGAGAGGCAAGTGTAGGGGAGTGCGAGAAGCTCAGAATGGCTAGGAGGGGGCAGGGCCTAATCCCAGTGTTAAGATACGGAGGCTGCACTTGGGGCTGAACTGGAGGCCAGGGACCAAGGGCGAGGGGTGGTGGGTGATGTTTGGGATACCGCAGAGCTTCTCTGGGAGGCCAGGGTGACTTGGAGAGGAGGGCCATAGGCTGGAGCCTCGGACGGTGACCAAGTGACCCCACCAAGCCAGCTCTGGGAAAGGGGAAGCCGCCCCAGGGCTGGGTGGTGTCCCAGCTTCCTCTTCCTCTGAGGCCTCCAGGCTGTACCTCCTGGGGCTCCGTGGCCCTGGTTGGGGCTTCGCTAGCTGGTTTTCTTCCAGGGAATTTCTGGGTCTGATTGTTTGGGCATTTTTGGAGGTGGGGTGGGCTGCCTGTGAGGAAGCCTGTTCTGTGGAGGCCTCCTGCTCCAGACACTGCTGGGGGGAGGGCGTGGTTTGCGGTGAAGGAGAGAGACACCAGGCCAGCCGGTGCTGTGTCAGGGTGGGGAGTGGGGGCGCAGCACAAGTGAGCAAACAGATACTTAATTACAAACCTGGGCCTGAGGGGCAGAAGGAAAGGGAGGGATGGGGGAGGAAATCACAAGACCCGCATTGCCCTCATCACCTCATGTAAACCCCATTGCAGCCCTGCCCTGGGAGATAAACGTCCCCATCTTGCAGATGAGCATACTGAGACCCAGCAAGCTGAAGCAGGGGCTCAGGTCCCACAGGGCATTGGTGGCAGTGGGGACAGGCCCAGGCTGGGAGACTTCAGGAGGGGCCTCTGGGCTAACTTCCTCCTCTGTCCTGGGGCCTGTCGGGTTGGTTCTCTGCAGGGAGCACTGGGCCCCCATTGGACCTGGGAGAGGAGGCTCCCTGCTGTGGGCCTGGGTCTCCCCACCTGCCTGTGACAGTCTTCTTCCTGGAGCCCCTCTGGAGGCTTTAGAAGGTCACTGACTGCCTGGCCTTAGGACTAGGCAGAGGGGGAGGGATGGCGACTTCACAGAGTCTCCACTGGCCCACCCAGCCAAGGGGCTTTGACCTGAACTTGCTTTTCAGTCAAGATTCCAAGAGTCTAGGCTTAGATGCTAGAGTCCTTGCTAGGAAGGAGGTGCAGGGGGAGGCCAGAGCAGCAGATGTGTGCACAGAGGGGGTTCTGGGTGGCTGGCATGGGCTGCCTGACTGGACAGGTCCATCCGGGGGCTCAGTCTGGCCGAGGGTGGGGGCGGGGGGGGTGGCTGTCAGCAGAGAGACTGGCAGCCAGACCGGAGTAAGTACTAGTTTGGGATAATTAGAAGGCACGTAATTAGAAGGCGTCAGGGCGCTAGGCGGCAAGTGTCTGTGAATGTGCCCGAGTGGGCCCCTGCTGCCTTGGAGTCTGGGCCTTTGGACCCCCATTTTCCTCCTGGAGGTCTCGAGATCACAGCTCCCCATTTGCCTGGAGGTAAGCAGCTACATAGACCCTCTGTGTGGGCTTGGGTCACCCAGTGGGTGCCAGTCGGGGCCAGAGGTGGCACTGGGGCTCTCTCTGGAGCTGTCGTGCCTCTTTTCAGCCCTGCCTCAGCCCCTGTGGAGTCAGCCTGGGCCTCGTGGCTGAGTCTGTGGGTTAGAAGAGGGATCTTCATGCAGGGAAGGGCTTGAGTGGGAGCTGGGCCTGGGCAGGGGAAAGGAAAGGAAGATTCTTGACCAAGTTAGAAGAGGGGACAGGTTTGGGGGGTGGGTCTGGGTATGCCACCTGTTGGGAGCGGACCGTCAGTGTGTGGCCTTAATGCTTTGGCCTGACCTTCTCCTGTCCCAGGTTTTCCCCTGAGCTGGCCTTGGGTCCAGAGCTGCTGCCAGGGACCTGGAGAGTCCCAGGGACGTCACGCCTGCAGCCCTTCTCCCTCCTCTGTGGTGTAATTCAAACCCCTGGCCGCTGCCACCGAGGTCCTGTAGGGGATCAGTTTCCTCTGGCTCCTTTTGCAGGTGGGAAGGCTGGGCCATCTGTAGGCCCCAGGGGCTTGAGTGGGGCCCGGGGTTGACTGCAGGCGGGGCTTCTCCCGTGGGGCTCGGCACCAGGCAGCACAGGGCTCCAGGTGGGGTCCCCTCACCCTGCTGGGGGCTCTAACCGGGGGCTTGGCCGCCCCTTAGGGGTCAGAAGCTGTGTGGCCTATGGCAGACGCCTGACAAATCCAGCTTCCTTCCTTCCCCCTCCTGAGCCTACAGGCAGGCCTCCTGGAAGTATGTGACCGGGACTCACTTCCCCTTGTTCTGGGGCAGCTCCTTTTGTTGTCTAAGCTGAATCCCCCTCCTACTCTTCCAACCTGTCTATGGCTAGGGGCTTCTCTCCAGAGGACACCATACCCCGAGCCTGGGTGCTCAACCTTAGGCCAGTGGCATCTGCGCCCTCACCCTGCCTGTTTGTTGGCGCTGCCCGCCATCTGGCAGGGGGCCATTCCCTGTTCATCTGTTGGCCATTGGCCAATAGGGATGTGAGCTCCCTGAGGACAGGGACAGTGTCTGTCTTCTACTATCTGGTGTGCTAAGGGCAGTGCCTGGCACACAGTAGTACAGTAGTAGGTGACCAAGAGGGGACAGAAGGCTGAATCCTGGCTGCTAGGATAGGAGAAGGTCTGCTCCTGCCCCAGAGATGCAGCATCCTTCCACATCGTTTGGCGGAGAACACCGCCAGGTGGGGAGTGGGACACGTAGGGAGAACAGGACTGTGATGCGGTGGGGTAGGGAGACATGCAGGGCTTTGGGCTTAGCTTAGGGGAAAGAGAAGTCTTGAGACATTTCTGGAAAGCAAGGCCTTTGTGTTGGGTCTTTGATGGCTGAGGGAAAGGGATTTCCTTGGAGCAGAAACTGCAAAAGTGAAGGCAGAAAAGCAGGAAAGGGCCCACAAGGAGGTCCAAGGGGTGGGACCCTGGGAGCTGGAGGTGAGGTGCAGAGTCTGGGTGTGAGGGGATGGCAGGCCCTCTCAGCCCCCACCCCAGGACTGCTGCTGCAGGCCCCCCTGCCCATGTCCCAGTGCACCTGGCTATTTATGGAAAGGGAGGGAAGCCCTTCCTCCTCCGGGAAGCCCCCCAAACCTAGCGGAGCCCTCTGTCCCTACTCTGCTGCCCTGGGAGGCTAACCCCAGCCAGCGCACCCCCACCTCTACTCAGGTTTGCGGGGGCAAAGAGAGTGTAGTGATTCTAGGCTAAACTCCCCCAGCATTGCCTGCTCCACAACACCTTGCAAATTCCCATCTAGTCCTGTCATGGAAGCAGTGCCAGGAGGAGAGACAGCGGCTGGCGGCTGTCTGCCTATTCCCTCCTCCTGCTGAACCTCACCTTCTTTCCCAGGCTGGCGACTCCCAGGGCCTGAGGATGAAGTCAAGCCCGCCACATTGGCCCCTGTCCTGCCTTCTTGTGGTGAGTTGGAGATGCGATGTTGCTACGAAGCCCTGTACCCCAGCTGTCCATGCGTGCTCATGGACCCCATGCCAGGAGCTGTGCTAGGGTTAGCTACACAGCTCTTCCTTTGTAGAATTGCAGTCTGACCCTAGGAAACCTGTCCTGACCTATGCAGCTCTTGGTGCAGGAGGCCTCCCAGCACTCAGCAGGTGCTGGGAGTCAGATCTGGGGCCCAAGGAGGACTCCAGAGCCTCCTGCGTGATAGTCCCTCTGCCCTTCAGGGCAGTTGCCTGCACTCTGTGCCTGTTATCCCAGTCGGGGGCCAAATTGGAAGACAGGGTTTCTGGGAGGATCTCCCCACAGCAGGAGGGATTCAGGGCAAGTGTTCATGCTTGGAATGGGGAGCAGAGGGAGCCCTCAGTGGAATGTGCTGGGAGATGCAAATTGAGGTTCCTTCCTTGGGATGTAGCCCGCCCTGTGTGGGGTGCAGGAGTGTGAACTGGGTGGCTTTGTGTGGAGCGGTCACAGAGGATGTGGTCCCAAAGACTCTCTTGAGGGCCCAGAATAGGAAGCGCCAGCCGCAGACCCGGCCCCACGGGTGATGGACAGGGCTGGTTACCAACATGGCCAGCTGCGGTGCTGGGGCCACAGCTGCGGGAAGGGGGGTGGTACTTGAGAGAGGAATTCAGAAGCCCTTCCTCTTTATCGTCCTGGCTAGGTGGAATGGGTGTGACTCAGGGACCTGAGGGCTTGAAATCCTGACCTGGCTCTGTCTGGGGTTTCCCTGCACTTTCCAGAAGCAGATACGGTTTTCTCTCTACCTAGGCCAAGGTGACCTAGCAGGTGTGGGACAGGCAGGTTTTATGTGCAGCCTGATGGATGGAGGTTGGAGAGTGTCCCTGAAACCTCGGGGCTGGCCCCGAGTGGTCATGGTTCCCACCCCTGGGGCATTAGGAAGTGGGTGGTGGACAGATGGCCCCAGAGATGCCACATCCTGTCACTTTCTGCTCGCTCAGTGTGTCTTCCCTGCCATTCTTCCAGCTGCTCCCTTGGCCTCTGACCACTCCAGTATCAACAACCTCTTGGCAGTGCCCACCTGGGAAGGAACCCCACCTGGTGAGTTTGCCCTGCCCACCTGACCTGTCCTGGGAAGACTTTGAGGACCAGGTGCAGGTTCTCCAGACCTGGCTTCCCAGGAACCTGAGGCCTGGCTCCTGGCTTTGTTCTCACCCTTTCTCTCCCACAGGACCCAGGGCAGGGCACATTATGCAGATCCTGTCCCCCTGGCACTTTCTCTGCTTTGTGGGGCCCTGGCCCATGCCAGCCCCACTCGCGCTGCAGTCCTCGAGGGAGGCTGGAGGCCCAGGCAGGCACAGCGACTCAAGACACTCTATGTGGAGACTGCCAGCCTGGGTGAGCCACAGGGTGGGGCTCGAGGGTTCATGGCTACCTGACCAGGACTTTGGGTCCTGGGGTCCCAGCCTCACCCACCCGGAGCAGGCCTCAGTCTTCCCATCTGTGAAATAGGATGGGCCAGGACTAGTGAGTGTGCCCGGCAGGAACCTCTCTTAAGGATAGTTTTTGGGCCTCAATGATGTGTTCTCTCCGTGCAGGTGGGTTGCCACTTTGGGGGTCCCCCATGTCCCCTGTCAGCCATGCTCCTGGATGCCTCTGGGTACTCGTGGCTGCTCTGGTGAGTGACAGATGGGGGCTAGGATTGGTGAGAGTGTGCACAGAAGGGGACCCAGTGAGCTTGAGCCCGGGGTCCCCACGGTGTCCATCCGGGACAGTGGGGCCCTCAACCCTGAGCCCAGGGAAGGGTATACGGCCAGAGTGTGTCCAGCAGGATGGGATCAGTTGTCCCACTGGCAGTGTGTCTGCTCACTCTGTTTCCGAGTGGTAGAGACCATCTAGCAGGTGGCACCCACAGCTCTGGGGGAAGGGGCTGCTGAGGGGTTAATGTCCTTCCTGTCTCCTGTCCTCATCCCCTCAGACACGTGCACATGAGTGTGAGCACACACTCCTCTCACCTGTCATCAGGAGCTTTCTGAGGCAACTATCTCATGGACGCAGTCAGGGAGAGGCGGGAGCCGGGATCTGTGTGCACTGTCACATGCTCACGTGCTGTCTGTTCACCCCAGAATGAGGGGGATGGACCACAGGGCTCAGGGTCTGGCTGTCCTGAGGAGGTCTTGCTCAGGCTGATTGATAAGATGGCCAAAAACATGTGGTAGGGGGAGTTGGCCTATGCTTCCCTAGCACGGTGGAGAGTGGGTGGTAGGCAGCTCTGGACATCGTAGTGCCCCATCCATACCACCCCCCCCCCAACTTTAACTCAGGCCCTGGGCCTCTCTGCCTCCCTCTTTTCTCCATGCCTCCATCCTCTGGCGCTCAGAGAAGGGACGGCGGGCCCGACGTGGCGTGGAGGTAGCAGCAGGGGCCACCAGCGGTGGGGACACGCGGCAGCCTGGGAACAGCACCCGGGCAGGTGGCCCTGAGGAGACGGCTGCCCAGTATGCGGTTATTGCCATCGTGCCTGTCTTCTGCCTCATGGGGCTGCTGGGCATCCTGGTGTGTAACCTGCTCAAGCGGAAGGGCTACCACTGCACCGCCCACAAGGAGGTTGGGCCCAGCCCTGGAGGTGGAGGCAGTGGTGAGGCCTGGCCTGGGGTCTGGGTGGGGAGGCCAGAGGGCACGGAGGAGGCCAGCCCAGCTGGGGGGCTTCTCAAGGGAATCCCTTGGCCTGGGTGGTCTGACAGAGAGGGGCCTGCAGAGAGCTAGCCAGGAGGGCTTCCTGGAGGTGCAGCATGTGGGCTTGAGAGGTGACTCTGCAGAGTGTCGCAGTGGAAGGAGAGGTGAAGTGGCCTGAGGTGGCGACAGGAGCAGAGCAGAGGTGAAGTGGCTTCAGTGGGATTCTCACCCTGGGTGAGGTCCTGCCCAGCTGTAGGGGTCTGGACTCCTTGGGGGCTGCAGTTCAAGGGTTGTTCTACCTTCTGGGAACTCAAGCTGACCTCTGACCTCAGCATTGGCAGGGCAGTTGTCCTTGGCAGCAGCACGCTGGCCCCCACCCCCCAACGAGGGGGCTCAGGTTTCAGCTCCAGGCTGTGGTTTGAGTTAGGAGTCCTGGAACCAGAGGGAGAGATGCGTTCCTCCCAGTCCCACCCCAGGGCCCCAGGCCCCTTCCCACCACCGCCCTCCCCAGTCGCCTGAAGGCCAGTAGGGCAAGGGTCCCCAATGCACATACATGTCCCAAAGAGCCTTGTAGCCAAGTCAAGATTGAAATGGTGCTTCCCGGGCCTGTGCCCCAGGCTGCCTGGGGTTGGCCAGAGCCCTTCCCACCTCCTGCCACGGCAGTCTAGAGGGGGGCAGGAAGATGGCAGCTCAGGCTATTTTGCCCAGGACTGCACTTGTTTTCCTAGCCTAGGTCTCCCTTTAACTGCTGGCTCTTGCCTGAGTGCAAGTTCTAGGAGCTGTTGGCTGCTGGCCTAGGATTGGTCATGTGGCTCATTCTCATGCTCTTGAGGTTGGGCCCTCACGGCCCCCATTTAGTTATGTGGACACGGTGGTGTGCAGGGAAGTGTGATAAGCCTGTACCAGCAGAATTTGCCAGAGAGCTATCCGGGGGTCTAGGCAGAAAGGTAGCCCAAAGCTCCCTGAAGCTGTGGAGGGGAGACAGCAGGCCCCAGAAAAGGCTGCTCCCCCACCCTCACTCCCTAGGGAGCCATGATGAGGAGGCTCCAGAGCCAAGGCCCGAAGGGCAAGCAGTGCAGAAACACCCATGCGCAGCACAACTCGTAGGGAGGCCTGGGGTGCCCTCTGCTGCCACATCTTGGTGTAGCCATCCAGCCCAGAGGCCCACCCCAACGAGCCCGAACCCCCCCCCCCCCCCGCCCCCGCCCTACCCCAGGATCACATTTGCGGCTTTTTTCTGCAGGGATCAACCCCGCCTACAGGGCTGAAGATGCCAACGAGGACACCATCGGGGTCCTGGTACGCCTGATCACAGAGAAGAAAGGTGAGGGGAAGGTCTGGCCCTGTCACCAAGCCCTGGAGAAGACAGTCTCCCAGAGCCTGAAGCAGCCATAGGGGTCAGAGCATCCCCCCACCCCCACCTGCTCTGCCCCTCCCACCGGGACACCTGGGGTCAGCCTGGCGCTCCCTGACCAGTGTGGCTGAGGGTGCTGCCCCTTTTCTTCTTGTTCTTGCCTGATGAGGGCTGGAGGGGGAGGTGCTAGACCCTAGCTGGGACGGGGGGCTGGGGGGCCATGGAGGGCACAGGGAGCTGGGTTCTGACTGCCGCTGCCCACAGAGAACGCGGCGGCCCTGGAGGAGCTGCTGAAGGAGTACCACAGCAAACAGCTGGTACAGACTGGCCACGGGCCTGTGCCCAGGTGAGTTGGCAGGGGCCCCACGCCCACACTTGGTCGGCTTGCTTCTGGGGGGGATTCACCACTCGGATGTGTTCACATTACCCTGTTGGCGACCCCTGGCATGGGCCTGCCCTAGTGACCGTTCCCACTTGTGCCTTTTGCAGGCTGCCACTAGGCCCCCCCAGCTTGCCACACATCTGCCCGCATCGCCACCACCTCCACACCGTGCAGGGCTTGGCCTCACTCTCTGGCCCCTGCTGCTCCCGGTGCAGCCAGAAGAAGTGGCCTGAGGTGCTGCTGTCCCCTGAGGCCGCAGCTGCCGCTACCCCCACTCCCAGACTCCTGCCCAACCCTGCAAGGGCTCCAAAGGCAGGGGCCAAGGCAGGACGCCAGGGCGAGATCACCATCTTGTCTGTGGGCAGGTGAGATGGGCACTGACGCAGGAGGGTCAGGGAGAGACATTATACTCAAGGTTGGGGAGATGGGGCCCTGAGCCCTGAACATCCTGTTCAGTGATGCTCCCCCTCTGGCCTCAATATGCTTCTGAGCAGAAGGGGTGTGGGGTGGTCAGGGAGAAGTCAGGTCTTCCCAGCTCTGCTGTGTCTCACTCGAGCCCTTGGGCCCCAGGGCAGGGTCCTGGCCTCCATCACACCTTGGGGCCCTCAGGCCAAAGGACTGTTTATCTACAACCTAGGGTTGGGGGCAGTTGGGGGCTCATCTGTGGGTGGGAGGATATAGGAAGAGCTCAGGCTCCGATCCATGAACTTGGTGTGGGACCCTAGCAGGTTCCCTCTTTAAAGGTGGGGGGCGGGTGTCATTATACCACTACTCCTCGCAGGTTCCGAGTGGCCCGAATTCCAGAGCAACGGTCAAGTTCAGCAGCCCCTGAGGTGAAGACTATCACAGAGGCTGGGCCCTCAGGGAGTGACCTCCCTGATTCCCCACAACCAGGCCTCTCCACTGAGCAGCGGGCACTGCTGGGAAGTGGTGGAAGCCATACGAAGTGGCTGAAGCCCCCAGCAGAGAACAAGGCTGAGGTGAGGGCCTGAGGGGGCAAGTATGTTGGCAACTGGACCAACCTGGATGTGCAGATGGGAGCTCTGGGTAGGGGCCGGTTTCCTGGAGCCCAGAAGCCCCCTGACTCAGTTCTGAGTCCTGACTTCTGTCTCCCAGGAAAACCGCTATGTGGTCCGGCTAAGTGAGAGCACTCTGGTTATCTGATGGCCTGCCTCAGCTGAAGACACAGCAGCCCTGCCCTGGGAGGTTCTGGAGGCTTCCCGGAGGAGGTAGAGCTGCAACTGGGCCTGTGAAGATCAAGAAGCAACGGTCCAGCAGACAGAACAGCAAAGGCCAAGGCCTGGAGGTGGGAGTGTCCGCCCCCGTGCAGAGGCAGGCCAGCAGGCGGGTGCTGTGTGCAGGAGCAGGTTGAGGGCCCCTCCCCTGCCCCTGTGCCTTGCCCCGGCCAGAACCTAGGACCTTGCAGGACCCTCTGTACCACCAGGTGGCTAGCCTTGGCTGTGGGGAGGGGCCCTCGGCCTGGCACCCTTGGCCCCATACCTTGGTAATCTACTGCCCCGCCTCCATCCAGGGCCTTAGTGAGGACCTCTCCCTCCTCTTCCGGCGGGCCTCACATAGGGAAGAGGCAACAAAAAGCTGTGGGCTGGAGACTTGAGCTCCCTGGTTCTAACTGTGGGCAAGTCCCTGGCCATCACCTGGTTATAGTTCTTCTGACCATGAAGTGAGGAGAGAGAGGTGTCTTGGGACCCAGGGCTTCTCCGGTTCCTTGCAGGTTCTGACCTGGGTTGTGTGCGGGGAGAGCTTGACTCCTTGCCACCCCTTCCATTAGTAGCTTTATCTGTGGCCCCATTTTTGCAGCTTCCAGGGCCTGTGCCTTCAGGCCCCCAATGGGGCTGCCCATCCCTGGCTCTGCCTACAGAAGGGGCTTAATGCATGTATCTGCCCCCCTCCCCGCTGTTTTTATTGAAATTGGAACCACAGTCTTGACCTGGGCAAGGCTGTGATACAGGGTGCCAGCCTGCATAGTCACCCCAAGATCTCAGGAGTGTTTCGGGGGGGGGGTGTGTGCGGGGCTGGAGAGGCCCCTCTGGCCTCAAGTCGTTTCTGTGTCTCTGTGGTGTTGGTGTCTATCCCCCAGCTGGGCAGTACAGGCGACTGCCCAGCCTGGCTCCATGTCCACTGTAGCCCAGTGACCTGGTTATTTATATGGGGCCGTGCAGGCATGGGCCCCACTGCCATCCCCATTTCTCTTATTTATTGAAAATTTGCTGTTGTCCTGTCCTTGTCTACATTCCCATCCATTTATTGGATAATAAAAGGTGGGAAAGTGGTGTCATGAGGAGCTTCTTTCCCTGTGCCTCTTCCCAGGTCGTCCGTCTGTTCACCAAATACTGCTGTGTCAGGTATGGCGTGGGGGACAGGCCACCCCCGACCCCTTGCAGGGCTGGCTCTGGTGGGTGGGCATGGGACAGCAGGGGAAGTGGGGAGGCCCCTCACCTCACTGGTTCTCACTGAAGCCCCTAGAAGCATTGCTGTCCAGTGGAAATACAGTCTATATCATGTAATTTAAAATTTCCCAATATCCACATATTTAAAAAGCATCAATAATGTATTTCAGCTAGTACAGCTAAAATATTTTCACTTCAATATAAAGTCAGCATAAAAATTATGAATGAGCCATTTTTTGCTTTGAAATCTGGTGTTTTATAGTTAAAGCACATCTTAATATGAACTAACCACATGTGGCTAGTGGCTCCTGTCTTGGACAGCATAGCTCTAGAGGATAAGGAGCCTGGAGGATGGATGGGTAAGACAGACATGGCGGGAGCTGGATAATGTGGGGAGGGGGAGCATGGTCCCCAGAGAGGGAATAATAATGTGCAGAGGCCCGAGGACACTATGATGAAATGGAGAAGCTGGAAGTCAAAGGTGACAGGTGTGGAGACCAGAGTGAGGGTGGGCAACAGAAGGCAGCTCCACGTGCTCCTAGAAGCCCTTAGGCCAGGGATACCAAGGCATTTAGGAAAGGGAAATGCAGGGAATGTACCAGGACTGGACCGGGAGAGGGCTCGGGACAGACCCTTCGGCTGTTCCAGGGGCACTGTCAAGAGGTGGGAAGGAGACCAAGAGAGAAGTATCCTGCAAGGGAGGAAAGGAGAGTGAGGGGCAAGGTGGGTCACAAGGCCAAGGGCCACCACTGGTCAGCCCCTGGTTAATGGACATGAGGACATGGTGAGAGCAGGACCAGGTCTGAGTGGATTGAGCTCCCTGCAGAAGCCAGACTGTGCCAGGTAAAGCAGGTGGAGACCTAGGCTCCAGGGAGAGGTTTTTAGTTAATTCTGGGTTCTCTGGTATATTTTTTAAAGACAGAAGGAGCACATTTAAATGCTAATGGGAGAGTCCCAAAGAGAGGCTGAAGAACCAGCTACTAATGTTTGAGGGAGCTGGGGGAGGTATGGAAAGAAACAGCCCGTGGGAGTCATCCTGCTGCAGATGGGGGAGAGTGGCTGTCAGGCTGGGGCTAAGGAGGGCCAGCTCACTCTCTTGTTCTTGCTGCTCCCGTTGTAGCCAGAATTAGCCTGAGGTGCTGCTGTCCCCCGAGGCCACAGCTGCCACTGCCCCACTCCCAGACTCCTGCCCAACCCTGCCAGGGCTTCCCAAGGCTGGGGCCATGGCAGGACGCCAGTGTGAGGTCACCATCTTTGTGGGCAGAGGCCTTTCTCCTGTGTGGAAGCCACGGGCAGGGGCCTGCCCCAGCAGCAGCATGGAGAACTCCTGCCTGGAGAAGCTAGGCAGATGGGCCTTGAGATTTGCTGTCTCCTTGCCTTTTGACTCTCCAGGGCACGGTCTTTTCTCTGTGAGGCTTCTGAGGTGTGCAGGAAAGGGAGGGCACCTCTTAGTGCCTAGGAGACAAAGATTTACCTGCTCTAGGGGAGAAGAGGAAAGGAGGCAGGCTGCACATCAGGAGGAATTTTCTGGATTACCAAAGGTTGCCAAAGTCTAGAACAGATGTCTATTGTAGGGGACTATCACTTTAAAGGAAATATTCCCTTGGGCTACCAGGCTCCACTTGGTGTTCCTATTTGTCATCTCAGGGTTTGGTTTCTCAAACTTGGCTGTCTCCTCAGCCAACCAACCCCACTTCACCCAGCACTTGGATGACACACCAAGATGATGAGACAGCAAGAGCCAGTGCCTGGGTGGATGGGGTAGGAGCTGGGCCCTCCTACTCTCTCAACTCTCTGGCCTCCTTTCCCAGGGGAAAGGTTGGATTGTGGACTCCAAAGGCCATGTTGCTGTAGAAACTGAGGCTGGGTCTGGGCTTCCCAGGCCAGGTAAGAGAGACCCCCACCATGGTGCTGGGCTCTGGGGTAATAAGAACAGTTCCCCTCCAGCACCACCCCCTCATTGTCTGTTTGCTGGAAGGTGAAACTAGAACTCTGGCCTAAATTTCTTCACCTGTCCCATGTGGCCAGCTCCCAAAAGGATGGGATGAGTTGCTGAGGGATCAGGTAGAGGTATAACCAATGTCCTTGGCCTTCAGGGCCCGCACCATCAGCTGGATGTTTTCCTGGCTTGTCCCCTCCTAGGCGTGCCCCCTCTGAATCTTGGCAGCCCTGGGAGCTGGAGGACAAGCTGGGGCACTGGGCTGAGGGGAATTCTGGGTTTGACTTCTCCTAACTCCACCCATCGCACCAAGGACCAGACAAATGAGGATGAGGGCCCAGATCTCCATCTCCCTGCCTGCTCCTGGCCCTCAGTCCTACCACTGTGACCTGGAGCTGAGTCCCTGGAGAAAATCCCTTTCCCGCCCTAGCGAAACTGTTGATACAACCCGACAAAGTCTGTGGCCAAAGATGCCTTCGGCTCCCACATGTGACAGAGCCTTCCACTGCACAAGGGAGAAGAATGAGTTCCCTGTCAGGTGAGGAGGCACAGGGCACGGGGTGCCAGAGAGGGCTGGGGTGCTTAGGAGTCCTGAACTGTAATTACAGCTCTGGTGTGGGCCAGGTCAGTCAGCCTTGAGGGGTTTCCAGTTGAGGAGGTTGAACATTTAGAGGCTGGTAGAGCATGGGTGGTCTGGGTCAGGCCCTGGGAGGGAATGGTGGCCACAATGACCAGGAAGAGAAGCATGGGCCTGGGCTAGAGCAGTGCCTTTGCCCAGAGGGGAGAGGAGGAAGAGATGCAGGATAGAAACTGACAGCATGTGACTATTTGGATGGAGACCACCTGACCTCCCCTGACAGTCGTTCTGTGACTGTAAACTTGTAAGCACTTCCCTTGGTTTCCCACCTGACAAATTTACCTGTGTTTAAGTAAACACAGACACTGCCACCTCCAGGGTGGGCAAAATGTAGGACTCAGTGCCTGGGCTGTGGAGCCAGACCAAGTGTGAGCTCCAACTCTGAACCTTGAGCACCAAGCTCTGTGACCTGGGCCAAAGTACTTACTCTCCTTGGCTGCCCCCTCTCGACAGGCTCACCTCCCACTGGGCTGTGAGGATTAGGAGAGTTACTAAACATAAAGCACAGTGCTGGCCCCATGGGAGGCCCTCAGCAGATGGCAGCCCTCATCATTCACGACCTACCCCCCCAGCTCCCGTATCACCCACCTTAGTCCAGGTGCTGATGGCTACTTCCCAGGCCCCTCAGCTGAATCCCAGGGAAGGCCTGCTAAGCCTGTGGGGAGATGCACCACAGGTGTTATCTGACTGGTGAAAACAAGTTCAGAATGAGCTTGGGAAGAAACCCAGGGGATTCACTAGCCTAAGAGGTGAGCTGTGTCTCCATGCCCCAAAAACCACCAGTCTGGTCATCCTGGACTTTTTTTTTTTTTTTTGGAAACTTTTTTTTTTTTTAATAGTTATTGAATGTTCTACAGCTTACAGTAAATATCATAGTTACAAATTCTTGGCTTCAATCTTTCAGAGTGATCACTATCTGATCTTCAAAACAAAACGAAACAAAAACCCAAAAGAATCCAAAACAACAAAACCAAACCAGATTTACACTTCATACACACAAGGCAAGGCCATGGGGCTTTCCAATCTTTACACTCCAGGCTGTGTTTTGTTCTTTGATCAAACTACTTGGAAGACACCGGTCAAAGGTTTATTATTATTATTTTAAATGTTTTTCTTTTTTAAAATGTGAGTTCCAATAAAATTTAAAAATTAGATTCCAACCTGTAGATTAAAATGAATTAAAAAATACAAAATCATATACAATGCTCTTATAGGGATGTTAACATGCCATGAGAACAGGCTTCTCGGTCATGTGATATGAAATAGGGATGAAATAGTCAGGAGACGGGGACAGACCCTTGGGCCTTTAAAGGTCATTATAGACAACTTCCAAGTTGCTAGAGGGCTGGCCTTACCTCCCCTTGGGTGAGGAGGAGGAACTGGAGTCCCCCACAGAACCATGTGATCTGGCTGACCCGAGAAGGTGGTCTGGGGGCATTCCCTTTCCCTGACTCACAGGCATGAGGAGGAAGGCTAGAACCTCAAGATGCTGGTCTTGCTGGGGTCAGGCCCAAAGTTTTGCCCATTTGACTCCTAAGGGCTGGTACTTATCTGCAAAGCTGTTCTAACTGTTCTCTTCAGGAAAGAGAGTACCCACTTCACCAGGAGCTGGGATGGGTACAGGGCCTCACCACCACAACACGAATGCCCAGGGACTATGGATGCAGCCTCGGAAAACAAAGGTTCTAGTTTCCCTTTCTGGCTTGTGGCGGCCAGTCCCAACCCCTGTGTTCCTCCCTTGGCCACTGGACTGGACTCAACAGCATGCAAGATATAAAATAATCATTGGAAAAACTGAGGGAACGGGGCCCAAGTCTGGCTCAGGCAAATTTGGCTACGGAATGTTGAAGCTGGCCTGCCAGGCAGGAATTTTGAAGGCTGGGCCCTGGAACCATGTAATATATAACTTCAGAAACAAGTTTTCTAGGAGACAGGAACACAGGTGAAGGACCACAGTCTGCCTGGCATGCCCATGGGAGCCTGATCTCAAGACGCTCAGGTACGGAATCGATGGTTAGCCTGGCTGGGTTTCCTCTGCTGTGATCTTGCTTTTGGGAGGGGCCTGGATTCCCCTGGGGCTGTGCACCTGCACGGAGATGGTCTCCTACCTGCCCGCTCCACTGCCTGACCTGCCCCTCTCTGAAGCTTGGCAAGCAGATGGGATGGCATACTCTGTAGGGACATGGTAGAATACAGGATGGAAAAGCAGAGATTCCATGTATCTTCACTCAGCCACAACGGTGACCTCTAAGTGATTAATCCAGCCAGAGTGCTATAACTAAGACCACACAAAGATTAAGACCCATGCCCTCCGGGCCTTCCTTCTCTGCCCATGGAGCAGAGCTAAGGATTCTGATATGCAGGGCCCCAGGCTTGGTGACCAAGGGGCCTGCCCTACTTTTATGTTCCATGTGATTCATTTCTGAATGCCACTCAGAACAAAGGACCCCCCCCCACCCGCCCCGCTCTCTGGGAGTAGTAAATCTCAAACTTGGAACAATTTGGGTGGCCAGGGGTAAGAGCTAAGATAGAGTAAGAACTCTTTGGTCCTGGTTCTCATCTGTGGGGAAAAGCAAGCCCAGGAATTGAAGTCCGATGTGCTTTTGGCCATTCAGGGCTACACCAGGTCCCCTGGGAGTGCCAACTCACTGCATGTGGACAGTGGGCAGGCTTTCCAGGGTCAGAAAGCAGGGTGTACAGGCTTCCCAGGGCCATGGGTCTTTCAATGGGCAGATACCTGAAGCTACCCTTGAATGTGGCTTCAGTCCAAGGCATTATGACCCCAAAGTGTTTTGTTCAAGTTAGGCCTTTTGTTGCCAATTTTCATCCTCCTGGTGCTGCCAGGGTCCTCAAGGCCTGCCCATCATAAAAATCTCAGCTGGGAGGACTGAGCTCCCCAGATCTCTAGGGAGTCTTCCTCTGTTTGGGGTAGACAGCTCAACCCTTCTTGATTGCCTGCCACCGAGACCCAGCAGGTGACAGATGCCAGCTGAAAGAGCAGAGAATTTGAAGGGTCAAATTTAGGCTCCTTCTCTTAACTGTATGACTTTTGTCAAATCTCTTAAGCCTTTTTTTTTTTTCCCCCTAAGTAAGCTCTAGGCCCAACATGGGGCTTTAACTCCTGACCCTGAGATCAAGAGTCCCATGCTCTACTGACTGAGCCAGCCAGGTGCCCCAAGTCTCCTAAGCCTTCTGAGACTTAGTTTTTCCCATGTGTAAAGTGAGAATTTGGCAATCATGTCAAGGTACTTTGTACATTAAAAAAAAAAAAATCATGGATAGGTGAACCTATGGATATTGAACTTGGCCTTGTTCAACATTTAGCTAAGGGGATATACACTTTAGGGTCACTGCCAAGAGAGAAGAGCTGTAGCAACTGTCCTGTCTGAAGAAAACATTACGTTTTTTCAGAAAGTGGCAACAAGGTTATGTTCTGACCACTTGGGGGCACTCCAGACTCCAGATTCCTGGGCCCTAGGCTGATGAGGAGAGGGAGTCAGGGAGAAGCCGGGAAAACCAAGAGGACAGTCTACTGACTGGAACCACCAGCGCCCCTAACCCCGGCCACCAAGCTTGTGGTGCTGGGGTGGGGGAGACAGTGGAGAGGCGTTTGCATGCCGCTGCCACCTTTGTAGCTATGTCCTGTGGGCACACCCCTTGTCCTCTCTGGCTTGCTGGCCTTCCTACAGTGACCCAGCCCTTCCAGCTGACCTTCTGTCCAGCTTTGCCATTGGGCCATCCAGTACTTTTGGATGCTGCCCAGCAGATGCTTATGATCCTACCAGGAATGTTCCTCCTGCCCGAGGCACACTATTGCCCCTGCTCTCCTGGACTTACTCCCTTTGCGATGACTCCCTAAGCTTGGCTAGGCTTGTGGATCTCCGTCAAAGCAAGTAGGGGAGGCCAGCAGAACTGGGGCTCTACTACAGATACTGAGAAAGGGGTGCTGGACTTGGGATCTTCCAGACCACGGCCGTTCTGCACCTTTTTGCCTTGGGGCCGGTCTTTGATCTGCAATTACATACTAGGGCAAAGAGGGGGTGCAGAGCACAGATGCTTCAGTCCACAAGCCTGTGTGTGGAATCTGACTGGAGGGAAAGCGGACAAACTGGGATTTGGGTGGCTGTGCCACTGATAAGCAAGTCTCTTTGCTTTCCCAAGTCTCCGTGTCCCCATGGATCAAATGGGAGGAATACTCTATTTCACAGGGTTAAGCCAGATGAATGGATGTGAAATTGCTTTGTGAACTGTGAGGTACTAGATGTTAGTTTTTACTTACTGGTATAGAAAGAACAAAAGTAATTAGGTCATTCCTACGTCTCCTTTTTACCTCCTCTCTGTGGTTCTAGCCAGCTCACCTAGAGGCAGCAGGGTTCAGAGAAGCCTATTAAGACACTAGCATTCTGCTCACACTGGCAAGTTCCCTTTCCTTCTAGAACCAGTTTCCTCATTTGTTCAATGGGTGCAAGAACTCCGACCCCGCCTCTTTCTCAGGGCCAGTAAAACAAATACTGGGAAGCACTCTGAAATCTATGGTGCACCTGACAAATGCAGAGGTTTCCTATTATTATTAGTAGTAGTATTTTGGCATTTTCCAAACACATATGACATAATCTACAACAACCTTCACCCACCCTTACAAAACCAGAGAGTAGGAGGAGGTATTTGCAAAAAATGGATTAACACTGGAAAACTGATGTTTTAAAATGAAACCCCAGCAGCACCCTAGAACAGACCATTTAGAATAGCTAGGTTTCTCCTTACTGGTCCTGCAGTTTCCTGGAAGGCCAAGAAGGTAGGTCCCCCAACTCCTGGCTCTCAGTTGGATGCTGATGGGCTCTGCCCTCCTGGGAATGGCCAGACAGCCTCTGAGGTCCTTCTGGCTCAAGTTTCCTGAATTTTTTCCTCCTTTAAGGGAGACATGGGAGGTACAGGTAGGAGTATGTCCAAGTATGCATGAATTTAAAATGAAAAGGGTTATTTAGAAGTCCCAAATGCTATCAATGATCCCATTTTGTACAATAAAATGTTCCTGCACCCCTCCATCCCCAAAGGGGCTGCTGGCCCAGCCAGAAGCCGGGTGCAGGGGACAGTTCTGGGACAGTGGGCTCCAGGCTGAGACTAGCCATGATTCCTGACTCAGAAGTTCCTCTTCTCCCATGAAAGCCCCTGTTTCCTGGGTCTCATCCTTGTCCTCCTCTCTTCTCAGGATGAGGGGCTACTGTCCTAAAAGCATAGATTCTCCTTTTCAGCCAGCCCACTTGCTCCTTCTAGGACTGGAGTCCGGTATAGAATGAAAGTTCCAGATGTCTTCCCAGAATTTCCGAATGCTATTTCCTCATTTGCAATTTCTGTTCCTGCCATCTGCCCCCATGTGACCTCTGCCCAGTCTTCAACCCCCTCCTTTGGAATCCATGGAGGAAAAGAGCAGAAACCAAAGCCCAGAGACTGTTCCAGAGTTCACCAGGTGTGGGTGCTGCTGACTTAATTTTTACAAAACCAAGCTAATCCATCCCTAGGTAAATTTTTGTGGGTAACATGCCCCTAGGTAGGCTGCATTTAATGCTAATTTACTGCAAGATCTAGGGAAGTCCTTCCATCTTCTCTGGGCCTCAGCTTCCTCATCAATCAAACAGGGGAATGGATGAGATGATTGCTAAGGTCCCTTCAGTTCCATGAGTCTATGAAATGTTTATTGCTATTGCTTTTCCTTCACTATCCTGACCTTCAGAGCTGCCAGCACCCACCTGGAATGTGGTTCCTTCACTTTGGCCGTGAATGGCACAAGGTAACCAAGAGCCCTATGGACAGACTGGTGAACCCTGGTACCGGGAAGGGCAGAGGGTAGGGAGAGAAGTGCCACAGGTTCCTACTCTAATCAGGAGGAAGCATCTTATCAGAGTGGGTCCACGCAGGCTCAGGGGCCAAGGTCTGGATTACATAGGGCACCTGGCCTTCCAAGGCTTTGGGAGGCTGAGATACCATCACCCTGCAGCTGCTTGGCAGGTCTGAGGTCAAAATTACCTTTTGAGGAAGTGCCAGGTCGGTTAACAACACTGTGCAAATCAGAGGGTCCAGGCCCAGACAATTTGGCCAGAAACCTTACAAACCAAAGCCAGCAGGCAAGCACCTCTCTTCCTTCTTTCCCTCCCACAGTGGCCCCCCCCCCCCCCGCCCTCCCCCAAGTTCTCTCAAAGAAAGAATCTGGTTTTCCCAGGTTCTCACCTGGTGTGTTAAGCTGCTATGAACACTCCTACCTAATCAGGTGGTTCTGATCTTGGTCTGTTGCGATGGTTCTCAGAAGACTTTCCTTTGCGTTAGGACATGGCCATGTCCTCAAATAATCTTGCTCAGGAAAAATAAATGATCCCCCAGAGGTGTAATTTGCTCAACAGCTCTGAGTTTCTACCTTGGACCCGAGGGCCACATGTGTTATGCTCGTCAAAGGAAATCACACCTTCAGCTGAACCATTGCAATAAACCCCACTCTCTGCCTGCCACTAGACTGGGGTCCCCAGGGACCAGATGCTTGGGGAAGGAGAGAAGAGCAAAGAGGATGTGCCTGGTCAAGAGGAAGGGATAGAGCTGGAAGGGTAGCGGCTAAGAAGGGGACAGTGGGGAGAGGCAGGAGATTAGAAAAAGCAGCTTTTACAAAAACCAAAAATAAAACCAAAACCGTTAAAGATGCATAAAGTGACCCTTGCACTTCCGTTGTCTCTTCTTGCAAATAGAGGTGGTGCTGCTAGGGGACTGCTCCAGCACCTGTGTAAGACTTGAGTAGTTGCATACAATGTGTGACTCCAGATCTGAGGAAGGAAGGGGAGAGCCATTAGTGACAATGATATTCCTGAGGCCACTTCAGGAAGCTGCTGGATCCCATCCTGTGCCCTACAAGGAGCCCTCTGTGCCTTCCTGGTGGAGCTGCTTGCTTCCCGTCCAGTGCCAAGAGCTCCTGGAGGAGGTGGAGGGCAGAGGAGATCAGGAGAGAGGGCAGAGAATTTAACAGTGACATCCCTGGAGCCCTGAGGTTCACTGGCTCTGCCTTGGGAGCTGTGGTGAGGGTGGGGGTGGGGTGCGGTCTGGAAGGAAGCTGGTGGGTGAGGGGCAGCGGCCCAAAGTCTCTCTCTGATTAAGCCAAGACTTCATCTGAAGAATGAGGCTCAGAGTTAAAGGAAATCTGAAGACTGTAGGTAAGAGCGTGGAACTTAGTACTAGAGGACTGGAGTCCTACTAGTTTAGGTGTGTTGAACTATGTATTTATCTGAAAAATAGAGCTAATAATCCTCATTCACAGAGCTACCATAATAAGGATTATGACATAACATATATAAAGTATCTAGAATACATGCAAAGTCACAGCTGTCCTTGACAGTGGTATTACTGAACATGGAAGAGGAAAGCAGCTGGTGACTGTCACTGGCCCCTGCAGACACCTGTGCTGTAGACCAGGTCAGGGGCTTTGCTAGGGGCAATCCTGGTATTTGGTCATCCTCCTACCTCTCCCAGCCCGGACCCCACTCACTTGGATGGGCTGCAGGCTTTACCAGTGCGGGGGCACATAGCTGTACGCGGGGGTCCCTTGGGCCCTGTATGTTGGCATGGAGACAGGGTGTGCCCCGATCGCGGTGTGCTGGGGTGCAGTCAGCAGGGTACCTGAGTATCCAAAGAGAAGAGTAAACCCAATGAGGCCATCCCAGGGCACTGGGATGAAGAGGATGAAGCCATGGCCTTTAGTATAGCTGCTCCCCAACCTGGGCCCCCACCTCCCGACCTGCTCATGAACTGCTGCCCACCCCTCCCACCTTGCCAGGCTTCATCTCCTTAGGGTAAGTTTTGCTGATGCTCCAGGACAGAGTCAATCATCCGTCTTCAGTGGCTTCCTTTTACTCTTCTTTGTATGCTCCTCCTATTCTACCGAGTGGAAACTGTTGGTTTATATGGTTATATTTACCCCTAGCCCTGCTGTTGCTAAAGGCGGGGCTCTTATCTGTCAATAACTGGTCCGCAGGACCAGAGCAAGGCTGGCACCAAGCAGATAATCAATAGCTTACTGACCTGATCTGGGGAAAGAGGCCTCAACAACCCCTTACATTAGGGGCAGAATAAAATCCCAGCTCTCACCTCCCATCCATTAGACCCCTTGTACTCTCTTCCCTTAAGTGATTCTTTAAAAGCTGAGTCTCAAGGCACCTGGATGGCTCAGCTGGTTAAGCTGCTGCCTTTGGCTCAGGTCATGATCCCAGGGTCCTGGGATCAAGCCCCGTATTGGGCTTACAGCTCAGCAGAGAGCCTGCTTCTCCCTCTCCCTCTGCCTGTTTGTACTCTATCTCTGTGTCAAATAAATAAAAACCTCAAAAAAAACCAAAACAAAAACTGGGTCTCTAAAGGTTATTCATGGCCCTCTTGACATCTCATGCTCTTCTTCTGAATGTCAGCACATCCAGAGACTTCCCTGCTATTCCTGGGATGTTTCTACCCAATCCACAAGATTCCAGATGGACAGGGCTCTGGTGTGATTTCTGGAGTAAGCCAGAAATGGAGAAGGGGCACTCCGTGCCTTACAATCAATTACAGGACAGGGTCTTGAGCTCCTGCCTGCTAAATAACATTGCCTCGTGCCCTCATTTCTGGAACCAGAGTCCAAGTACCACCATCCTTCCTCTGAACTACAGCCGCCCCACTGAACTACCTACTTCTAGCCTCTCCCATCTGACCATGCCTCCACCCTGCAGCCAGAGAATGTTTAAACCAAACCCATCTCCCCCCTGCTTAAACCCCTTTGCTAGCTCCCCTATTCCCTAAAGGAATTTGGGCCTCTCCACTTTGGCTTTACTGACTGCTCCAGCTACCCTTCCAATTTCATGCCCCGATTTTTTAAGGGCCTTGGACCATTTCCATTCTGTGAACGCGCTGTGCTCATGTTCTTTCCACTGCTTTTCCCTCTTCCATCCCTCTGGTTAGCTTCTGTTCCCCCTGTAAGATCAAGCTCAATATGTCCTTCTCAGTGAAATCTTCCTCGTCTCCGTGGACAGGGCTCCCAGAACAATTTCTCATGCTATGCTATACTTGATTCCATGACGGTGTTCTCTGGTCTGTCATGAGTTTCAGGAGAAGGGGGACAGTGACACCGATGCTGCCCTCACCTGCTGACATTGCCATAGTGGTGCCAGCCACCATGCCCATGGCCACACCATTGGTCCTGGGGGCAGCAACAGGCGCCGGGTAGATGGCAGAGGGAATGCTGTTGGGCTGGACAACCGTGGTGTGGTGGATGACGTGGGGCTGAGCAGCGTACACCGGCTGTGTGTAGTAGGCTCCCTGGGGGAAAAAAGGCTGAGGTCATACAGGCTTTTGGAGACGTGGGGTAGGATATGGAGAGAGGAGGAAGGAGGGGAGACCTTTCTTCCCAGACCCTATGAGATGGGCTCAGAGGAGCACGGGCCCAGGGACTCTAAGTATGGGCCCCAGTGGGACTCTGTGTCTGTCTTACTACGTGACTGTGGACAGTTCGGTATCAGGCTCAGCTTCTCGTATGAAAAATAAGGCTCCAACCCTGTCCTGCCTTGCTTCTAGGGCTGTTATGATGATCTGATGGGGTAATAGCCCTGATTTTAATATTTTAAAATGTCTGTATCTTATTGCAGTGTGCTTCTGCAAGCTGCCTAAGATGTAAAGGCAGGGACTATAGCCCATGAGGAAAGATATGGATGGGGCTGGTGAATCCAGACCACTGTGTGCATGCACATGAAGCATTACTAGTGGGACGGTCACACTGGTGTGAGTCCTGCCATCTCACCTATTGGAAACTGTCACAAATGCAAAGCATTTCCTCAGATGTCTCTTACTATTTCCCTAGGCAAAGAGTTGAGGATGGAGACAGAGGTCTGAGGTGACTTCCCACTGCCTAGATCACATGGCTGCTTCCTGCTGCCACAGCCCACAGTCCTACTGACCTTTGTGGGGAGTAGACACAGGCCTCTGGATCGTCTTAATCCAGAGCTTCTCAAATGCCTCTACTAACTACTGACAGGGGCCACAGAATATGGGTTTATAATCCCAGAGGTCTGAGAACATAGTGCAAAGCAGCTTACCATAAACAAGAAAAATCCATCTTAGGCCTGTTGTCTTATCTTTCAAAAGTTTCCCATTCTACTCTACAACGTAGCTGTTTTCTAAAGTGTTCTCCTCACTACTTGAAACCTCACAAAGAATGGTCACCCCAGAAAACTGTGCCATGTGCATACTGGAGCTCACATAGTCCCTATCATACCATCCCCTCAGAGTACACACATCCTCTAGCTGAAGGAGCCCAGATGGGGACATGGAGGCACAGAGAGAGAGTAACTTACTCAAGATCACACAGTGAACTGGTAACAGAGCCTGAGCCCTTATCTCCTCCCTGTTTAGATCATGGACTTTATCAAGGAAGGGTAGATGTGGGGGTTAGGGAGAGAAGTCCAGACACTTTGGGTCTCATCCTTACTCAACTAATAGCTCCTCCTATGTGACCTTGGACAAGTCATTCTCCTCTCTGGGTCTCAGCCTCCCCACCTGTATAAAAAGGAATTGAGCTAGATGATCTCCAGGGGCCCTTGCTCCTCTGACATTCTAGGCTCTGTTAATCTAAATGACTTCATGTGTAACCCCTCCAGGAGCTGAGGTGGGGTGAGAGAGTATGTAAACTACAGGGCTATTGTTTCCATGATACCACAGTAACAACTGGCCAGAGCCATGAAGTTGCCTTCCCTCTCTTTCTCAGCCACCCCCACCCCACCTAGGGCAGTGGCTCCTCCTCCTGAGGTGGGCCAAGGCTTCCAGATGCACCTACCTGGGCATACAGATTCTGCTGGGGGTAGGCACTTCTGATTGGATACATGGCCGTCTGATAGGGGTTGGGTGATGGGGAGTAGGGGGGCGGAGCAGTATTACTCTGGGTCGGTGGGACCTTGTATGGTGTCCCCGCAGTATATCCTGTACCAAGGCAATAAGAGAGACTTCCAATTAGTTGACAGAACAGCATTGTTGGAAGACAGCAGGTCCCAGTCACGACTCCCCAGACAAGGAGGGGCTGGTTCCAGGCTGGAGACACAGATGAGAACAGACAGAGAACAGGGCTCCACCCAGAAAGCCCTGGGCCCAGAGGCAGCTCCCTCAGTCCTGGTGCACAGGGCTGCATGAGTGATTCTGGCATCTTTTATTTCTCTGGTTCTCAGGGGTATGATCTATAAAATAAGAGGCCGGAACCAGATGATCTCTTAAGGGACCGCTGCAGCACGGACAGTCTGGGATTCTGTCTGTGTACCAGGAGATGGGCGTGTGTGCACAGACAGAAGGGAGAGCCTCCACCCACTCACTCCCTACCGCGATCCGTCTTCCTGCTTTCTCTCGCCTCCCTCAGTGGCCCAGGGTGTCTTCTGTTTCTGGTTTTCTTGCTTTCCCCCTTACTGTCTCTTTTGTTTTTTCCTTATCTCTCTCTCTTTTTGGACTTCTCCTACCATGTTCCTCTTCTTACCTGACAATTTTAAGGTGAAAAGCCCACAGAAGACACCATTCACAGAGCCTCATCTTCTGAGATGCTAAAAAACTGCCCTACAGAGCCAGCTTTTCCTCCACTCCTGCGGCTCAGGGAAGGACTACCTCCGGCCTCAAGACCTAAGGTCAGGGGTCATAAAACTTCACATCAACCTGGAACTTAGCCCCAGGGAGTTCACAATCAGCCATTCAATAAAACTGTGCTGCCTTTGAATCTTCTGGAAAACAGAGTCAGATCCTACGTTAGCAGGAAAAACCTGAAACATAAAACACTCAGGAACAAGACCGTGTACTTTCAGAACACAAAATGAAGTGATTCTATGGAAACCAGATGATCATCAAGTGACCCCCAACTCTCTTACTCAGAAAGGGCAAGTGTTTTTAGGAACTACTACTTTCTGAGTTGAAGTTCCAGTGCCAGGAGACCTTGGCTTCTGATCTCGAAAGGGGTGTTGCTGGAGCTTCTTCCCTGTGCCAGCTCATTCTGGCTCATTCTGGCTCAGCCTGCCTGGCAAATCACTGGGCTTCTCTTGGCCTCAACTCAGCTCTTTTACCTATGGGATGCTCACCAAGGACTTTTGTCAGCAACATGGTACTGATTCTGCAATAAGGGACTTAGGGGCAGGGTGAAGAGAGGTGCTTTCTTGGGAGAGAACAGATCTAGGTTTCAGTTTAGGCTTTCTTCCAATTTGCAGTGACTACTGCCAAGTCTCTGGGTCTTTGTTTCCTAGACTGTTAAAACAGAAGGCTAAGAATGAAGATCTCTTCCTGAACTAAAATCCCATTTTTCTAAAGATCCTGAGTCTCTTCTACCTATGGCAAGTTGCCACAGGGTCACAAATCTCTCATTCCACAGCACTGGCTTGGCATCCCCCGCCCCCATGATGAGGTACTCAGCAAGGAGAGCTGCTATTTGATGGTTACAAAAGGCACCACCAAAAAGTGTCCTGTCCTTTTCCTTGGAATCCTGTCATTTAATCTTCCCCTTTCAGATCCATAGTTTGTTCCATGGGAAGCTAGTTTTGTGGTCACATGTGCTTGGGAAATAAGTAGCAATGAGGATGGAGTGGAATACATGCATGAGAAGGTGGCACTGTGAAGAACTAGAAACTAACTAAATGTGGAGGTACGAGTCTGCTGAGAAAGAGAAGTACGGAACAGGGTCCTCCAAGTTTCTAGACTGTGGTGCTAATTACGATACATAGTTAGAGCAGGTGAAACAGAAACTGTGGGGGAAGAGAGGAAGTCTAGGCTTGTGACACCTAAAAGGAGCCACCTGAGGGCTCCTTCACCTTGGAGTGAAGAGTAGCAGCAATGTAGAATAGAGATAAATAG
Organism: Lutra lutra; assembly: GCF_902655055.1. Classification (NCBI taxonomy): domain Eukaryota; kingdom Metazoa; phylum Chordata; class Mammalia; order Carnivora; family Mustelidae; genus Lutra; species Lutra lutra. The sequence continues at coordinate 56,714,780 of NC_062287.1, read as the reverse complement.
GTTTAAATGAGAAGTTTTAAATGACAGGATGAACTATGAATCACCAAGATAGGGATATAGGAGACTTTTTCCAAATTTATTTATTACCAAATCTTTTATTCATGCTATTAACATTTAAAGCACACAAACTACAGGGGTGCCTGGCTGGCTTGGCTGGAAAGGCATGTGACTCTTGTCTTAGGGTCGTGGGTTTGAACCTCACACTGGGTGTAGAGATTGTTAAAAATAAGTAAACTTAAATAAGTAAATAAATAAAACATGCAAACTACAATGTTGGTTTTTTTTTTTTTTTTTTGGTAATCACAGTTTTATTTTGGGAAGTAAAGTTTTACTGTGACATGGCCATGCCCATTCATTTACTTACCAACTATAGCTGCTTTCCTGCTACAATGGTAGTCACGACAGACACCATATGGCCCGAGAAACCTCCAATACTTATTATTTGGTCCTCTATAGGGAAAGCTTGCCGACTCCTGATTTGAAGAATAAGGTATGAGGAGTCTTGCTAGGGTGGAGAGAATCTCTTTTCTATGCAGAAGGGCAGGACACCCCTGAATCCTAAGATGCCTGCTCTGAAAGCTATACAGCACACTGTAATGACTGTGAGTAGTCCGGAGTCACACTGCCTGGTCCGAACCCCAGCCCTGCTATCTAATAGCTACAGACTACAGCAGTCTCGTCATCTGTAAAATGGGGATCACAACAGTACCTACTTCAGAGGGTTACTCTGATAAGCACATTAATGAATAATTGCAAAGCCCTTCGGATAGTGCCTGGCACATTAAAAGCACTTCATAAAAGTGAGCTATTACTCTTTTCTTTCTTTGTGTGTAGAGAAATAGTAAGCTTCCTGTCCTGGGGATGTGCAAGCAAGAGACTGGTCTGCAAGACTACAGTCGTGAGGTTCAACTATGACTTCCGTGATGCGACCCAACTTGGGACACAGACTCCAGGATTCTAAGTTTCTAGACCTGTATGGTTTAAAATGCCATGACTTCATAATACTTTAAAGTTAACAAGCCAGTGATGCTGGCATCTTTCCCTCAAGGAAAGATGCTCCCCAAGAATGTGCTCTGGAGTTTTTATCCCCAGGGTAAGCCTGCACTACACCCTCTATGCCACAAGGACAACCATTTTACAAAGTGTTGAGGTTTTCTCTCTCTGAGGAAAACCAAAAAGTTCCAAGAGACTGCAGGAGAATTTGGTTTCCACATCTAAGAATAACTTTGTCTGAGAATGTTTCCCTTTCTTCATGTTTTAAAATGAGATGCACACATGCTCAGCATACAAATCAGCAGCCAAAATGCCCTTGGCAGCCAAAAAGACGAGGCTGCAGAAGAAAGCCCTGCTCATCTGTCTGGACGGTTTGCGAAGGGAGAAGCAGAACTTAGAACTAGAGGAGACGTTAGAGACCATTAAGCCCAACACAAACATTTCACAGATGAGATGACGGATAGATGGCGGAGAGAGTGCAACTGCTCGCCAGGACTCAGGACTCAGTGCTCCTTCCTCCAACTACATTGGTTCTCAAGGTTTCCATCTGAGTCAGGAGGCTGCAGAAACTGCCTAGGCCCCTAGCCTGGGCTCTGTCAATGAGCCAGGTCAATTCTTCTCTCAAGGAATACCCTTACTTGGACTAGATATTTTAGGCCATTCTGGTGCTGGTGTTCCAAGTCTCTGAGTATTTCAGTGTGACTTTCATGAGCAAATCCTTTTAGAGAACTTTCTATAACTAACTGGTGGTCCTGTCCATACCACTGAGGATCAGAAATTCCCCTGGGGCTGGAGCCTGGGCTACCTTGGGTAACACAAAATTTGAGGATTTATTACTCTGCATCTAAGTAAAAAAAGCTGTTGGGCTGGATACAAAAAAACCTCATTGATGTTGCCCACAGGAACTCAGACTCTGCTCCCTCACTGGAGGCCTGGCACTTGTGGATGGATTTCTACCTAAGTCCGAAGGTTACAGAATGAGGACTTTGGAACACTATGCCTTAAGGACATTAGAGACTTGCATTCAACTCTCTGTGTTTCAAAAGAAGAACCTGGAGCTGAGAGGGGGCCAGGGACCTTCCCAAAACTGCACAGCAAATCCGTGCAGAGCTGGGCTCAGAGTTCAAGTCTACCATGCCCCGGGCTGGGCTCCTTTCTGAGTTATTGGTCTCTGCAGTCCAATCTTAGACATTTGGCATATTGGCCTTTGTGTCCTTATTTCACTAAAGGCAATATCATATGATAGAAAAAAAAAAATCAGATCACTAGAAATCCCAGCTCTGCCTTATGAAAGAGGCTTTATGAGGCCCTGTTCTTTCTCTCAGATTTCTAACTATAATTTTAGGCTCCATTAAACAGGATAATAAATAGAGTGTATACATTAGTGAGATGAAACCATTTCAACCCTGCCTTCAATCTTTCTGCACTATCATAAATCTTTTTTGACAGGGTTGGGAGAGCCCCTACCACCTTTAAAGGTCCTCACATCAAGGATGCCTTTTAGACTAAGCGGTTTATTGACCATCAGATATTTACACATTGGAACAAAGCTCTATGTCTGAGTCTTGCCTTGACCCCCGAGTCTCCTTGTTGGTAGCCAAACAACCTGTTTATACTGTGGAATAAACAGGAGGGAGACCTAATTACAAACAGGTTTAGCAAGTATTAGTAAAATTGAATTTGTCAAAGAATTTTGAATTTTCTGTGGTATTAGAAGCCACAAAAATCTGTGTGCTGGGAGGAACCCTGGTGGATGGGGAGGGTGAGTCGAGTCCACTTCTATTTCACAATTGCACAGGTTCACAGAGGACTTGCTTAAAGAAGAACAGGTGCATTTTGGTTCTTTCCAGGAAATGTGACAGCCTTTGAGAGGACAGTGGGAGTAGCTGCTGGACATTTCAATGGAACTTCAGGAAGATTTCCACACAGGAGAAGGCAAAGCCTTCTGTTATTCAGACATTCTCACTGTAGAAAGGGTTGCCTGTGGAGGGAATGAGTACCCTGGAGATAGGTGAGCGAAGGCTAGTTGGCAGTCAGAAAGAATGTCCCTGCTGGCGTGTGGGTGTTGAGTACACCACACCAAGGTGACACAATCGGGAGTCTAAAAGCTAGAGAGAACTTAAAGAATACCTAGTCCTGTCCCTTCATTTTACAGTTGGAAAAACGTAGGTCCAAAACTTGCACATAAATTATCCAAGGTTACACTGAAGCATGTCTAGAATCTAACTCTTCTGGTCTCTGTCCCAGGCCTCTTTCTGTTCCACTACAGTAGGTGTGTCTAAACGCACCTACAACCATAAGTGTGGATTTAAGAGAAAATATGTATGTATAAGCCTGCTTACCTATACGTTCATTCAGTTCCACCTGAGGCACCTGAAAAAACTCCCTACTACCCGCCATCCCTCTCTTAATGAGTAAAATTAATCTCATGGAAAAAGTCAGTAAATTTAACCTGAAACTTAATCTGAGTGATATCATCTTTTTGTAGCTATGCTGCTGGCTACTTGGATGGCAATGGACATATTACCTTTCTGAGCCTCAGCTTTCAAACCTGAATTAATGAAAATCCACCATAATAACAGGACTCTACTGTAGGTTAAATGAGAGGGTGATTATTAAAGCAAATCCTCTAACAGGTGAGAGTTATGTTGTTTAAAGGTAAGTTGATGTTAACAACTAGGGGCAATCGTAAGTAAGGAGAAAATAACACAGGTATTTTAAAGAAAAGAAAAAAATGCAGCATATTCTTCTCATCTACTTAATAGATTAATACTTTACGGAACCCCAGACTATCAGGCCTAGTCTACAGCATCCCGCCAAGGGTACGTCAAACCCCTGTCAGCACAATTTAAGAAATAAGCACTCCCCCCATCCAGAGCCAGCCACTCCTCTTTTGGACAGCTCCAACAAGGCATAAAATCTTCCTATGGAGTCCAAGTGCCACTCAGTAACTTCCAAACATGGGTCCTCATTTTACCCAGGGGAGCCTTCTTGTATTAAAAATCAGGTGTGAAGGTGAAACCATTAGTCACCCTGCTGAACCTCAAGATGAGTGTAAGCAATCTGACTGGCCAGATGGTTTCTGTCTTCCCTGGGGACTCCAGGTACACACCTTGCTCCCTAAGTGTAGCTTCCACTAGGGGAGTGTTTCTCATGGGGAAGGCAATTCTGCCTTCCCAGGAGATCTTTAGAAATGTTTAGAGATATTTTTAGTTGCCATAATAAGGGTTTGCTGGCACCCAAGGAGCTGAGGCCAGGAGATTCTGCTAAGTGTCCTACAATGCAACAGTTAGCCCCCCACAACAAAGAATTATCTGGTCCTGATGTCCATAGGGGCAAGGCTGAGAAACCCTCTGCAGCTGGAGGAGACTTCTCTGTCCAAAGGTCCACTGGCCTTCAGAGATGCCCTCTGTTCTTTCCCTTAAAATGTAGTACCAGCTCTTCCCTAATCGTACTTGTGGGCCAGGTGCATACTTCCTCCTCCCTCCCTCACTGCTTTGTGTCTCCCCAAAGCTGTGTACATGATCAAAGAGGATGACCTTTTCCGTAAGAGGAAGGTCAATTTTTTGTGTGGGTAGGAGAACCTCTTAAAACAGTATCTTCTAATGTCAGTTTTAAAAGTTCCATTTCCTTTCTTCCTAAGAAACAAATCAGTCCCAACCAAGGGAACAAGGAAAGGAAGAGACAGGCTGTATTTACTGAAAGCCGCAGAGGATGCTTGGTAAGTTCGGTTCTCGGTCCCGGTGTCCACTGGGAGGTGGAAGGTGCCTTCAGTACCACAGGAAGACGAGTTCTGTGGCCAGGCCTGTTTCATCAGCAGAGTTGCTTAAGGGAAGACACAAGAATGGCATTAGGCAGAAATAAGAAGTGGGCACCACCAATCACAGACACAAAGCAAGGGTCTTGTGCTGGATGGAAACATATAACCCGAGGGGCCCTGCTCAGACACACAGGATGGTTCAGCCTTTCTGAGATGGGTGAGTGGGTTGGGAGAATTGCTGACGTGAACTTCTAAATGATTTGAAACCGAGGAAAACTGAGCTTACATTAACAGAGCCAGGATTTTCTACCCACTACCAAAAACCAGGAAGATGCCTACGACTACCACCTCCTACTGCCTGACATTCCGGCCTAAGGCTCTGGGATAGTCCTTAGCCGCTTTCTTACTAATATGGAGCACCTTGGGAGCCTCCGACTGTGTACTGGGCCAGATCAACTGAGTATTCATTTTTTTTATGCCTGAAATCTCACCTGGGAAGTCAATAAATTATTCCCAAAGAGAGACCTCAAAAGAATTACCACATGACTTGAACGCTGCTGGACTGTCACCTCCTCTAAAGGGACTGAGCTCTGGCAGTTCAGAAGGCACAGGTTGTCCAGTGGGGCACTTCCCACTCCTTCTCCTGTATGCCCAGCTGGGACCAGACAGATAAACCTCTTGCACACATTTTTATACTTCCTGGTGAGGTGCTGCTGGTGCCCCACTTGAGAAGTCCCCTCATGAATTAGCATCTGCTGGGCCATTAAGAAATTATATGTCAAACTTGGGGCAGGTGTAAAATAGAGATGCGGCCCAGTTTGAAAGAAATCTGCAGAGACTTCCCAGGCTGACCTGAAGCTCAGCTTGAGAAATTTGAAGGATGATGCTTCATATGATCTAGAAGTCGGAATGACTCAAAAAACTTACCTTCATGGTATCCTGTGGGAAAGGAGAGAGGAAAGAGGGTTTCAAAGGGGGGGAAAATGCCTAACTTTTTAGAGATTTCTCTTGACATATTTTCTCCTAGAGGAGAAACGATTTTTCACCCAAATTTCTACTTAGAGTAGGAAGAATAATTTCAACAATATCTTTTGTACTCAAGATCTTAGACATGAGGGGTTTTAAAGAACATTAGCAGGATGGGGGGGCTACAATGGCAACAGTTCAACAGGGGGCTAAGGTAAAGCAGGGCGGTATGAGAAGTATGCCTATACACTCTAATTCCACCAAGGCAAGGCCAGTCCTCCTTCAGAGAGACCTCATAACCCCTCCGCCCAGCCAGGTAACACGTAATGCCTCTGATTCCTTCAGTCATGAAGGTACTGGGGCCAGAGGAGGTGGTCAAGGACTCTGCTGTTTTGCTGAACTAAGGCTAGAGGTGTAGCTATTCTGGGCTGACACTGCACTTGCATTCATGGCCCGCAATATATACAGCAGATGCTGAGAAATGAGAAGGAAATCATGGGCAGGAAAGTGACACTAAAAGGAGAATTCCGGCAGAAGAAAGGGAGATCTAGCAGAATCCCATGCGGAGTCCAAAGCCTTTGCTGGACATCAGGACATGGCTCTGCAGACAATATTGGAGGAGGGCAGTCAGTTTTAGGTTTCCTTTCCCCAGTGTGGGGGTAGGGGGAGTTGGGATTAATAAAGGATCCAATTAGTGTTGAAAACTCTTATCAAAATGTCTCCAAATTTAGAACCAGCCACTCGATGTGGCTGGAAAGCCCTGGTCACTCAAAACAACTCCCTAAAAAGTAAAACATATAGTTCTGAGAAGTCACATGTCCTCAAGACCCCTTAGGGACTCCATAAGGAATCAGGAGGCCTGAATTTTGCCACAGAGAATTTGGGTGTCCTGTTCCAGTCCAGTTTTTTCCCCCAAGTGGTGCATACTTTACCATAATTTTCATCATAAGCCAAAAGTCTGACATTAGTCTGAAGGACTGCATGACAAAGTAAATCAAAATTAACCAAAGAGTACTGAAGCCTACACTGCACTCAGCACTGAGGGGAGCACCACGGTGGAGAGGAACACACGTGGGTCATAGTCACCGCACACAAGGTATTCATGGGCCAGCTGGGGATGCAACACAGCCACACGCCAACCAGAAAGTGAACAAGACAGCATTACACACAATAAAATAACATTCCAGATTAACCAGGAAAGAAGCAAGTGCGACTGTGCCTTTGATTATGTCTTGTCTAACTGATCGAGTGAACTAAACTATGTATGTTCTTGAAGAAGTGTGTATTTTCTTCTGGTTTCATTGAAACAAGAAAACAAATACTAGTATTTTCTCTATTTCTCTATTTTAATACTTAATAATTTAAATAACTGGACAAATACGAAGACCATGAAAACCAACAAATATTAGCTGTCAATGTGACTTCCTCATTGGTTGGTTGTACCATATGATCTTCGTCTTCCATGTACAATTCTAAAGGAACTCATTCCATTGGTGGTAGCAATTCAGAGTTCAGTTGTGGGACAAAGACAATCCAATGGAAACTTCAGAGGCACAGTAAGAGAGAAGGCTGCCCTGGCAGGCATGCCTGCTCTTGGGTACCATGGAAGGTACCAACTCCTAGAAATGTTCTAGGTTTTGAACTGGGTGGTAAATACAAGTGTATACGTATGTCAAAATTACCCAGCTGTACATCTGAAACTAGTGCGTGCTATGTGCTACTGTATAGGTGTTATTCCTCAATTTAGAACAGAGGCAGAGAGAGACAGAGAGAACCCTTGGCAGTGAAGGGCCATGGCCCAGTCACAGCATGCTGCCCACATCCAGGTGCTGGGTTGTTCACTTCCTGGGATACGGGGCCCTCACGCCCTCTGACACTTGAACAATCTGTTAAGCACACTTACAAGGAGGAGAGGCAGCAAGGGACCATCATCCTGAATAATCCAGTAAGTCAGGAAATCTGAGTCCTAGCCTGGGCTGTGCCACTTATTAGCTGGGGGACCTTGGGCAAGTCACCTAACCTTCCTAAGCTTCAGTTCTGTTGTCTCATAAAATAGCAATAATACTCTCTCCCTGACTGCTTCATACTGTTGATGTGAGGATCAAAAGTGAAGTGTCATCCAGTCTTACAGTTTCTAACTTTGGCATCTGCTCATCTTCCATCACCATAGTTCTGGAGAGTTCTAATGTAAGTTCCCATCATCTCTTAACGACTACAACTTCTTCCACATTGTTCTAACTTTAAACCTGCCAACTCCAATCTCCAAACTGTAATCAAGAGATATTTCTAAGACCTAAACCTAATCACAAAATCTTAAAAGCATTCCATGGTTCTCCACTGCCTACAGGCTAAGGCTGAACTTCCTATTTGGCATTCAAGGACCCTCATGATCTAGCCCTGTGATCCCTCTAGACTCTCACTGTTCTCACTTTCCAATCCTACACTATAGCCACACAAACTCTATCATTCCCAGATTATGCCAAGAAATGTCACATCACATCTCTGTATTTTTGCTCACATTGTTCACTCTTCCTGGTATGTCTTTCCCCAAATGCCACCTGTTAAAAATTTATTAATCCACCAATCATGAGCTTGCCTCTACTATGAAATCTTTTTTCTTCCCCGCCCTTTGACCACAGTTCCTTCCCTATCCTAGTTTCTGTGATTCTTAGAAGCCCCTGTACTTGCTGCTTTATGTGTCTCCCCCACTAAACTGTGAGTTCCTTTAGAATAGGGAGCTTGTCTTATGGTCTTTATCTTTAAAAGGCCAGTGTAGGGTCTGGCACAAAATGTTTTGTGAAGAGAAGGGCTCCACACATACTTTTGTAGTATTTCTATTTCAGATGTTATAACTAGAGGGGTAAGGAAACATGAAAGCTTCTCCCACTTTTTATGGAGTCCTCTGTCCAAGTTCATATATACCGAGGCAAACAAAAAATGGACTCTCCATATATGATAAGAGGAACAGGTCTACGACTAGCAAAAGCTAAAATAATACAATTATAAGAGGATACGCTATTAACAATTAAAGGGACCTAAGAGATCATCTGGAACAAAACACTACCTATGGCCTGGAGACATTAGCAAATTGCCCAAGATCGCGCAGCCCACAGCAGCGGCAAGGAGAAATTTTCACAGCTCATCTCCTGAAAGATGAGCCACACACAAATTCAATATTCAACATCCAAATAATTCAAGGTTAGAAGCTGAGAAAGTGTGCAGGGATTTTAATGAAAACATTGTCCTGAGCAGCCCAGGTGAGGGTAGTGAAAGTAGCAAATCCCTCCCATGGTCCCTTACTGTCTGACAAAAAGGACCTAGTCCAGTTACACTGCTGGGACCCTCACAGGTGCCCAGAAGTTCCCGTGGTGCCTTGGGCCTGGAGTCCACACTGCCCAGAGGACCTCACTTATTTAGCACACTTGGCCCTCACCTCTCACCATCCAGGAAAATGCCCTGAAAATGAGTCAGAGCTCAAGATCTGGGCTAAGGGAACAGATTGTATCTAAGGTCAACCAGGTCTTCAAACATGTCAGACTGCCAATGGAGATGGAAAATTAGATCCTGGGGCAGACTGTTTTTTGGGGTTCTTATAGGCATAATCCAGGTACTCCTCCACAGGGGTTGCCACAAAGCCAACAGAGGAGCCATACAGGCTGAAGAATTTTGTTCACTAGATTGTTTGAATTCAGCAACCAGGTTAGGGTGAACATTTCTGACCTAGGTCAGACAGGACCCCAGAGGTGAGGAAGGGGAAAGACGCCTTTTAGTGCCATGATCCTTCATTGCTGCCCTAGAGGATGATTCATGTGTGTCTCCAACCCATGATTTTGCACCATCAGACATGTTCCTGCATGCTTTAGGAACTGCTGCTGAGCCACCTGGGGGAGCCCAAGCCTAAGGGATGGGATTTGGGGAGGGAAGGAGAGGGGAATCTACCGTTGTTACGAGATAACACATTCATAGGCCATAATACAGATGAGGAAAAATAGCTCTCCTACCATAAGCTGAATGCAGGAACTGAAACTCTGTTGGATAGAAATGTTAGTTGAAATTACCACTAAGAATTTGTGCAAAGTAGTACACATCGCAGTTACAAAAACAGACTGTCTCAAGATAGCAGTTTCCCCCAGGTGACATAAGAAACAGTGAATGCAGAGGGTGTGAAGTGCCTCTACCCCAGAAGGAATGACAGACTTGCCATCCAGAAAAGCCCATTCGTTGAGGAGAACCACCTCCTTGATGCCCTGGCATCTTCCAGGTAGCTGACCCAAGTTAGTGCTCTCTGCAGAGCAGAGGGACTTCACACATGGCAGAGGCTTAATGTACCAGAAGTAAGGTACAGGGACAAAATCATCAGCTGTGGCCTCTGAAGAACTCTCTGTAAAGCCCCACAGGGCTAGGACCAATGCAGAGACACTTCCCTCAAAACTTCTGGGAGACTGTGGTGCTTTTAGAAGGAGCACAAGCTATGGGGTCAGATAGACTGGGTTTGAATTCCAGCTCCACTGCTTTTTAGCTGTGAGACTCTGGACAAGTTATTTAACCTCTGAGCAAAACTGGAAGCAGGAAGATCCAATTCACACAAGACTAAAGTAAGAACATTTGTGACATGCCTTGCATAGTGTCTGCAATATGACAGGATTCAGAAAACACATGTTCCTCTCCCTTGCCTTTCCTCACATTTGTCATATGCAAAATAGGAACAATACATTTGTACTTTTTTATTTTTTTTTTACATTTGTACTTTATAAAGTTGCAATGAGATTGAGAGATAGTAGATGAAAGTGGCTTATAAACCTCTTGTGATGAGGTATTTCATTTCTATCTATATGAATTATTCTGTTTATCCTTTCATTTTCAAGTCAGATTACCAATAATGTGATACATCCTTTGGTTTCCAGATTCTGAAAGTAAGTCTCAGTTGGCTCCCGCCTCCTGCAGGGCCAAACAGTTCTTAAATAAGATCCCTGAAGTCATTAAGAGCTTGGAAAAAAGCTCCAAGTACCCACACTGCTTTCAGAACCAATGAAAGAGTGAAATGTTTCCCTGCATCCTGAACAGATGACATCTTAGAGTACTCAGAGCTGCTAAAAATAGCTCTCTCTGAAGCAACTTCTTGGTCTCCTTGAAGAAGCTGAGAGAAATTTAAACCTGAGAGCCTGGCTCCTTTGCAGGCTTCTACCCCGCAGGCATCTCATGGCATCACAAATGGCTGGTTCTGGCAGGAAGCTGAGAGGAACCTACACCGCTTTCTCTGTCCTTGAGCCAGCTCTTCCTCAGCAGGAGCTCCCCTACGGCAGTCAGGAGACCTGGTGAATGCTGAGGCTCACCTCCCAAAATACGAAACAGACCAGTTGTGCATGTGTGCGTGTGTCTGTGTGTCTAACTCCAAAGGAAAGGGATATGTTCAAGGTCACACCAAAATCAGCAGGAGAGTTAGTGCTATAACCCCAGTCCTTCCAACTCCTAGTTTGGGGCTTTCTGACACAATATGTTAACATCACCCTCTATAGTGTATGGGTTTCTAAGGAAACACAAATTTGGGGAAGATAAAGTTAGGTGAGGGCTGATATTTTGTCTTAAGATTAGTTTATTAGTACTTTACACATGCTAGGAGCTTTCCAATCTCATCTCCTTATTCCACAGTCCCAGGCTCTTCCTGTCTGCTCTCCCTAGTCTGGTTGCTCTAGTTTAACTCCTTAATCTCTCTCTGCCCAACTGTGGAACACACAGCAGGATGCATGGTTTGGATCTTTGGCCAGTTCCCAACTTCTCTAAATTTTAGTTTTCCCACTTGGAAAATGGGAATAACAACAGTAATGACTTCAAAGGTTGTGATAGAAAACAAGTCAATATCCAGAAAAAAGCTTAAAATAGTCCCTGGTACATAGGAACCATTCAACAAATATCACCAATTTATTTTTATTTTCTGTACTTCTACTTTCTTGGCAAATTAATCCTCAAACAATTCCAGAAACCATTACCATAAGTTCTGAACATTATGAGACAATACCCCAGTGCCGGACATCAGAGCTCTGATGACTTCACGGCCTGCACCCTCCGTGGGGCCTCCTGTTACACAGCTGTGTTACCTTCTCCTTCCAGTAAAGCTTTCACACCTTGACCTCTCTTCTTAAGAACCCTCCCTCTATCCTTGTTCGCCCCTCTCTCAGCAAATCAAAATCATTAGACAAGATCTCTCCACTTTCCACCGGGCAACTTATTTTAAGCACATCCATCTATGACTTTTTCTTTAGTCTGAGAGGGAGAGCTGCCCTCCTGTATGAGGCACCCACTCCACCTGCTCCCCAAAACAAAGAAGAGAATGGAGCTCTGGATTTCTCACCTCATCAAAGCCTCCTTGAAGGCCTGGCTCCTTCTGGTACCCCTCCGCCTGCACCTCTGACTCAACACTTACTTAACCATGCTCATATCTAAAAAAATCCCTCCTTTAATCCCACCTTCCCTTGTTCTCGTTGCCCTCTTAGAAGCCTCTTGTAAGAGCAGGCTCTATCCACTAACTCGGCGTCTTCACTCCCAGCCTCACCATCTCATGGACTGCTTCCACATGTCACGGCAGCCTCCTGACTACACAGACAACCCATCTTCTTTGTTCCTGACCTTAGCTGACCTTCTACTACAACTACTCACCTCATTTTGTTTCAGACCAGGCAGTTTACCAAGCCAATTCACAGATCTCACAGCATTTAGATTTAACTCATTTCCATACTGTGAGAGATAGAAAACCACTGTTTTTTTTTTTAAGACAGAACTTATCAAACTTGATTAAATCTTTGATCAGAGTTAATTTCTACAGATTTTATTGTTTCTTCCTCACAGTATACATTTTTTGGAAATACATATCTTATTGACTAAAAGTGAATATAGAATAAACTAGTAATGCTGAGATGGATTTTTTTAGCCTGTGGGTCACTGCTACCCTCACAAGCTCTGAGGGCAATGACTTTTAGCTTCCTCGAGTTTGAATTACATCCAGTGTCTTCCAGAGTGCCTTGGACATCGCAGTCCAAAATAAATGTCTGTGGAATGACACAGCTATGTAAAGCACTTTAGGGGTTAACTACACTTATTTGCATAAAATAGCTCTTGTCTCCCAAAAAAAGACGGGATCCACAGTATGTGTGTACATGTGTGTACAAATGCAAAATGATCCCTACTTCAGAATGAAGTAACTGAGGGGGCACCTGGATGGCTCAGTCATTAAGCATCTGCTTTGGGCTCAGGTCATGATCCCAAGGTCCTGGGATCGAGTCCCGCATCAGGCTCCCTTCTCAGAGAGAAGTCTGCTTCTCACTCTCCCTCTCCCTCTGCTTGTGTTCCCTCTCTCTCTGTCAAATAAACAAAATCTTTAAAAAAAAAAAAAAGAGAGAGAGAGAGAGAGAGACTACTCTGGTGTTTTATTTTTTTATTTTATTTTATTTTGTTTTACTCCGGTGTTTTAAAAAGAATGAAATAACTGAGGTTCAGAGAGGTCAGGTGATTTAAAGTTGCTAATTTAGGAAGTCACAGAACTCAAACCCAAGTCTTCTGACATGGCCCATGTTCTCTCATTTAAATATTCTAGAAGAAAGGGAATGATGGTAGGATGAATGCTACATGGGCACAGAAAGGCATGAGACCCAAGAACCAGAAGATCTGCCAAAGGTTCCAGTCCCTATGCTACTGCTGACTCCCTGGGTAACTTGGACAAAACACTGCTTGTCTCTGGATCTCCCATGTCAAGAGTAGGGGTTGAACTGGAGGATCTCTAACATCTTTTCAAGCTTTTTAACTCTAATCATTACTAAATAAGAAAGTGGGTGTTATTATGGCATTCAAGGCCTTTCCACATCTTGCCCTTGGACATCAGTAGTTCAGATTCCTCTATTTTCTCCAGCCCCACAGTGTGCTTCAACCATTCTCACTACTTCTAGGTTCCTCAGTGTCATGTCCTCACACTGCCATCCCTTTGCCCAGGCTCTACACTGTCCAAAATGCCCAATTCTTCCTTTGTGTGCTTAAAAGAACGACCCCTGCTTCTCCCTCGGGTCTCTACTGCTGGCCCCCCGTGGAGTCTCCTGTACACTTTCAGCCTCAGGCAGACTGTTGTTCTCTCTTCTGCTTCCTCTCCTTACATGTGTTCTCTTCACAATACTCGTCACACGGCTATAAATTTGTTTAAATGCCAACTACCAAATGAACTGTAAGTTATTTTAGGCAAAGACAGTTCTTTTTCTCAATTCTAGTATGGAGGACATTCAACAAATAAATACTTGTTGAGTAAAGGAAGAGAAACTTATATAAAACCATCTATACTTCTGAGGTAAGTAGCACATTCCTCGGAGAGATGAGGTATCTTGTCCAAGGCCTCACAGCTCGTGAGTTATCAGGATTCAAACCCATGACTTTCTAAAGGCAGTATCCATACTTTCTCCCACCCCTTGAATGTTAAAGGACCCGCTAAGTGTGAGGGTTAGTATCAGCAGTTAAGACCTCTGCACTGTTCCTAGCCCAAACTAAAAATAACTTTTCAACATTTTCAAATCTATCTCAATCTCTATCCAAGGAGTGGTGGGGCTTTGTTGCCTCAGCTTGAAAACCAGCTCTTTATCCTCTGGTGGCAAGTCTCTCACTCTCTTCCAATTCCACATCCAGGAAGTCTAGTGAGTGTGTGTTTGCATCTATGTGTGTCTCAATGGCAGCCTTAGGGGAAACTGAAAAAAGAACGGATTTGGACATTGTTTGGGAGAACAGAAAAGGTTCTGTGAGGAGGATGCATGTCTCAGATATGCCAGCAGAGCAGAGATGGGCCAAACTTAAGTCCCAAGGAGAATGGGGGAAATTCTATTCCCACCCCAACCCTGAGTCCAAACTGCCCCAGTTCCCAGAGGGGACTCCCAGGAGAATCAGGCTTGGACAGGCTGAGTCCAGAGCAATTAAGGACAAGGAAAGGCCAGCAGATGGGTTTGTTTTTCCAAACAGAGCCCACCTCCCACCCCAGGCATTACTGCTGGTCTCTACTTTCTCCTTACCTGGAGCATAACTGGGGCTATTGGTGGGGTACAGGCTGGGATTGTAGGCAGGGGCTGCTGCCGGGTAGGCTGTAGGGTAACCTGTGAAGAGACAAAAAAAAAAAAAAAAACCCAGGTGGTTGGGCAAGAAGAAAAGGAAACAGAATCCAAATCCCAGGTTTGGCCTTCAGCCTCTTTGAGGGCCTTTTCAGATAGTATATGCAAATAGCTTTTAGCCTCTATGAGGAAAGTCACCAGTAACACAGTCCCAACATATGCAGATTTTTCTTTCTTTTAATTTTTCTAATTTTTAAAAGCAGTATAAGAATTCTGTCTATATACTCACTGTAAAAAAAAAAAAAAAAAAAAAGGAAACACCATAGAAGTGTATGTGGTAAAAAGTCTAAATTCACTCTCACATTCCCGCTCCACTACTACTTTACTCCCCAGGGGTAGTAACAGTTATCCTTCCAAATAGTTTTCTACACATTTTTTCCTTAAAGATTTTATTTATTTGAGAGACAGAGTGAGTGAGAGAGAGCATGAACAGGTGCAGAGGGAGAGGGAGAAGAAGCAGGCTCCTGGCTGAGCAGGGAGCCCAACATGGGGCTCCATCCCAGGACCCTGAGGTCATCATGACCTGAGCCGAAGGCAGAAACTGAGCCACCCAGGCGCCCTCAACACATTTTTATGCACATATTGTCAGTGGTATTCTGGTAAATATTCAACCAGATCTGGCTTGAGGGGATTGAAGTCAGGCTCTATGTATAGCATTTGCCAAATTCCATGGTATAAATACTCCCACCATGGCCAATTTCAAGCTATCAATGTCAAAAAGAACAGTTGGGAAAAGATGCTCACAACTGGCTCTCTAGCCCACAAGCCAGATCTAGCCTGCCACTGTATATTACATAGAGGGTTTTCTTTTTATTTTTCTTTAAATGCTTAAAGAATTTTTTAAAGTACAATCTACTCCCCAATGCAGGGCTCAAACTCATGACCCCAAGATCAAGAGTCATATGCTCTACAAACTGAGCCAATGGGGAGCCCCATTTTTTTTTTTTAATTTTTATTGGGACAAAATACATATAACATAAAATTTGTGATTTTAACCAAATTAAGTGTATAATTAATTCAGTGGCATTGTGTTCACAATGTTTTACAACTATCCCCACTATCTGTTACTAAGACTTCTTAATCACTCCAAACAAATTCTGTACCCAGTAAGCAGTAACATCCCATTCCCTCTCCCCATCGCTGTTAACCTCTAATCTACTTTCTGTTTCTATAAATTTGTCTATTTTAGGTATTTTATATAAAAGGAATCATACAATCCCTTTTGTGTCTAGCTTCTTTCACATTTGTTTTAAATAGGGGGGAGGGGATTGGGAAGAGGGAGAATTGTATTTTTTTTCCATTTGAATTTTACTTAGTTAACATACAGTGCAATATTGGTTTCTGGAGTAGAATTAAGTGATTATTCACTTACATACAACACCCAGTGCTCATCATAAGTGCCCTCCTTAATACCTTTCACCCATCTAGCTCATCCCCCAACCCACCAACCCTGAGTTTGTTTTCAATCTTTCTTTAAGAGTCTCTTACAGGGGCACCTGGGTGGCTCAGTTGGTTAAGCGTCTGCCTTTGGCTCAGAGTCCTGGGATCAAGTCCTGCATCGGGGGGGAGGGTCCCTGCTCAGTGGGGAGTCTGCTTCTCCCTCTGACTTTCCCCTGTCTCTTGTGCTCTCTCTCAAATAAATAAAATCTTTAAAAAAACCTAAAAATGTCTCTTATGGTTTATTTCCCCCTCTTTCTTCCCTCCCCATCCCATATGTTCATCTATTTTCCTTCTTAAATTCCACCTATGAGTGAGATTACATGGTATTTGTCTTTCTCTGACTTATTTCACTTACCATACTTACACTCTAGCTCCATCCATGTTGTTCCAAATGGCAAGATTTCTTTTTTTTTTTTTGAGAGCTGAGTAATATTCCATTGTGTATATCTATATACCATATCATCTTTATCCATTCATCAGTCGATGGGCTCTCTCCATAGTTTGGCTATTGTTGATAATGCTGCTATAAACATCGGGGTACATGTACCTCTTTGAATCTGTATTTTTTAAATTAATTTATTTGACAGCGTGCATGAGCATGAGCAGGGGAGCTGCAAAGGGAGTGGGAGAAGTTGGCTTCCCATTGAGCAGGGAGACTGACATGGCACGTTCAATCCCAGGAAGACGTGAGCTGAAGGAAGACAACCAACTGAGCTAACCAGGAGTCCCTTGAATCTGTATTTTTGTATCCTTTGGGTAAATACCAAGTAGTGCAGTTACTGGATTATAGGGTAGTTCTATTTTTAAATTTTTCAGAATCCTCCATACTGTTCTCCAGAGTAGCTGCACCAGTTTGCATTCTCACTAACAGTGTAAGAGGGTTCCCCTTTTGAAAGAGAGAATCTTAGGCAGGTTCCACACCCAATACAGAGCCCAACATAGACCTCAACCTCACAACTGTGAATTCATGACCTGAGCTACCCTCCAGAGTCGATCACTTAGACTGAGCCACGGAGGCATCTTCTTTCAGTTTAACATTATAAGCATTTTCCCATATATTCTTCATATTCTTATTCTTCAAAAACATATTCTTCAAGACATTATTTTAAATATCTTTTTAATATTCCATTATGTATATAGATCAGATCATTTAACCATTACTCTGTTTTTAGATGTTTAGGTTGTTTGAAATTTTTCACTATAATAAATACAACTATGAAAACGACCCAAATAAATCTTTGACTACATCTCTGATTATTTTAGGAACAAGTCTAGAAGTGAGATTTCTAGGTCAAAAGATAGTGCTATTTTTAAAACTCATCCATTCAACAAATATTTGAGTAGCGACTCTGTGCCAGACACTGTGAAAACTGTACTTCTGAAGCTTATATTTTTGAAGGGTGGAAGAAGGCAGTGGATTAGTAGTAAACATGAATAAACACAGTCTAAAGTGCTATGGAAAAGAGAAAAGGGCAGGACAGAGGGTATAAGAAGTGCCAGAATTGGAGGGAGGGCACTGCAATACTGAATAGGCTAACCAATATAAGACACACTGAGAAGGAAGATTTTCACAAAGACCTGAAAGAAATAGAATTAACCAAGGAGATGGCTGAAGAAAGAGCATTTCGGGTGAAGGAAACTGCAGAAATCCCCTAAGTGGAAAGCCTATTCGATGTGTCTGAGGAACAGCGAAGAGGCCAGTATGGCTGAAGTAGAACAAATGAGGGGGACAGTAGTCGTAGAGGAAGTCAGGGAGATAAAGGGCTGGTCAGTTCACAGAGGGCCTTATAGTCCTACTGAAAGGACTTCACTTTCATTCTGAGTGAAATGAGAAGCGATCACAGGGGTCTGAGCAGAAGAAGAACATGATCTGACTTTTGTTTGAAAAGGGTCACTCTGATTACTGTGTTGAAAAAAGACTATAGGGGCCCTTAGGTGGCTCAGTCAGTGTCTGCCTTCAGCTCAGGTCGTGATCCTGGGGTCCTGGGATCAAGCCCTACATCGGGCTCCCTGCTCAGTGGGGGCCCTGCTTCTCCCTCTGCCCCTCCCCTGCTCATGTTTGCTCTCATTCTCTCTCAAATAAGTAAATAAAATCTTAAAAAATGAAAAGAAAAGAAAACAGACTATAATGGGGGCAGGGTAGAGAAGTAGAGACCAGTCAGGAGTCCATTGCAAATTCCCGGCAATAGATGATGGGCCTCGGAAAGGGCAAAATCGCAGAAGTGAGAAGTGGCATGTTAGGAGTTTTCACCTACTTTGCCAAACTACTGCCTAGGTAAGACTATCAATTTGTACTTGCACTAGCAGTATGTAAGTGCCTGTCTCACTGCTCCCTACAGCTTTTTAATGTTCATTGGTACTTTGACTGATGATGGAAAGCTGATTTTAAAAGCCAAAGATTAAATCTCTAAATCCCTAAAAGCTTCTTTGGGATTTGTAAATATTGCACTTTAATAATGTGTCTTTGTTAATATGCCTTTCCCTAAATCCTTTCCAACTCCAAAGAAAATTCATCTAACTTTACCCCCCAAGTATGTCCAAGGTGGACAACTTGTCTCTTAATTAGTATTATGGAGGTCTGCCACTTATCAAGAAGAAAGTCAGGGGTTTAATTTGGAAAGCAAAGCAAACCAGTCTCATGGCTGAAATCTATATTCAGCTTCATGTGAGAGACTGTGCAGCCAAGGGTAATTATACCCTTGTTTTGTCATTTCAGATGCCAAATGGCGGGGTGGTGGGGGGGAGGAAATCATAGGATCTTCTTTCAATGTTCCAAGTAGATTTATTTTTCATTCACTTGAATTTGGCAGATGTAAAATGGCAGAATAGAAGGAGATTTATTTGATCCTCCAACCCTCGTCATTTTATAAATGACATCCTCAGGCCAAGAGAAAGGAAAGGGACTCAGAGTTACAGATTGCTGATACTAGAATGCACTCTAAAGGCACTTGGTCCACCCTCACATTTGGGGCTAGAACCTCCCCTGTGACATGCTCATGGGATCCATTCATCCTAGGTCTTATATCTCTATGGATAGTGAACTCCTTCCTTTCTGAGACCCCTACTCTACTGTGAGTCTACTCTGATTGTCTGAAAATGACTTTTCATATCACTAACTCTACCTGTAGCTTCTGCCCTTTAGAACAGAACAGATTTGGGACACCTGGGTGGCTCAGCTGGTTGGACGACTGCTTTCGGCTCAGGTCATGATCCTGGAGTCCCGGGATCAAGTCCCACATCGGGCTCCCAGCTCCACGGGCAGTCTGCTTCTCCCTCTGACCTTCTCCTCGCTCATGCTCTCTCTCACTGCCTCTCTCTCAAATAAATAAATAAAATCTTAAAAAAAAAAAAAAACAACCTCTAAAAAAAAAAGAACAGAACAGATTTAAAGGCACATGCATCCCTAATTACAGAACTTATCACACAATACATTATTGGTATGTTTATATTTCCTGTCCTGCCCCCACTCCCCGAACTGTAAGCTCCCTGAAGACACAGCTATGTCTTATTTGCTTAACACAATAGCTCTTGGTCAGTTCCTCCTTCCTACTCTCTGTCAACACACCATGCCCTCCCCTAACCCTTTCCCTCCCCTCAGCCTGGACAGGAAGCATCTGAGCTTCTCAAACATAAGGTGGTAGTAAATAGTCTTTGTAGCCAGTAGAGAATCTCTTCCCACCCTCCCTAAAAAGGGCATCAAAGGTAAGCTAGGCTTCCTCCCTACAACTTTCCTGGTTTGGTTTTGTTTCCTTGGCCCCAACTGATACTATTAATCTTGTTACTTCTGTTGCTGATGATGCTGGCATCTCTAAAGCTTAGCACAGGTAACAGCAGAAAACAGGTACTCCGTGCAGAGATTACCAGGGTGTGTGTGTGTGGGGGGGGGTGGTTTGTACTCTGGAGATATGAGAGGTTGGTAAACAAGAGAAACAAATCCAACAGGGTCCCTGGCTTTGAGTGAGTCACCAACTAATGAAGGAGAGAGACAAATAAGTGGACAGTTATGTGAAAAGTGCCATGATAAGGGTAGAATGAGCAGAGGAAGGGCCTTCATGAACCAACATCTTTTTAGTGCCTATTGTCTGTCAGGGATTATGCTAGGCACTAGGTATTCCTGGATGTGGATAAGAAAGGGGGAAGAAGGACATTCCAGGCAAAAGCATGATAGGTAACATCTGGGGGCCATCCATAAGTGGCCTGGTTTGCAACCGCCTTGGCTCTAAGGAGCAGAACTCATGAGCTAACCACACCTGAGGGGAAAGGCTGTCTTGCTGGCTTGATCTCATGATTTTTGTCTCCTTATAACCCTGTCTCCCTTTATGGCCCTAACTTACCTTCCTAGTTCTGTCACTATGTCTTGAGTTTCAAACTGCTAGACAGGACTTCTCTCCTAAACTCCTGACTCATCTAGTATCTAACTGCCTACTCAACATGTCCACTTGGGCGTTTGCTAGACTACCAAGGCTATATGGTGAGTGGTTAAGAGTGTGGTCTCTGGAGCTAGATCTAGGCTTAGGTTTGAATCCCAGCAACACCACTAATTATGTGTGTGATCTTGGGTCACTTACCCTCTCTGTGCTTGAGCTTTCCCATCTGTAAAATGGGACTATTACTTACCTAGTAAGTTGGTATAAGTATTAAATTAGTTAAGACCCCAAAGCACTAAGAGCCAGGCAAATAGTTAAGCCTTCAAAAAGTCAGCTATTATTATCATTTCAAACTTATGATATTAAAAACTAAATTTTCACTTTCTGTCCTCCTACTCCCTTCCAAACCTGTTCCTCTGCAGTTTTCTCTATATCAGTAAATGACAACTCTTTCTTCCAGTTCCTCAGGCCAAAAACCTTAGAGTCATCTTGACACTATTCTCTCTCTCCTATCCACGTCAGCAAACCCTTTCAGTTCCACTTCAGAATACTCTCAGAATCTTACTCTCATTGCCTACACACTTTCTTTCCAGATTACTGCACTAGCTTCATCATTGGTCTCCCTGCTTCCACCTTTGATTCTGGCAGTCTATTTCCCTCAGCAGCCAGAGTGATCCTGTTAAAACATTAAATCAGATCATGACACTTTAAGCCCCACAGTAGCTTCCCATGACAATGTGGAAATCCTTTTAATGACCCACCTGGGCCTCAGCCACCTCTTCTAACCCCCTCTCCTACTATCTGCCCCCATGCTGATCTATTCCAGCCACACTGGCCTCCTTGCAGTTCCTCATGTGCCAAGCATTTTTCCCATTTCATCCTTTACCTTTTCTATTCCCTCTTCCTGGAACTCTGTTCAAAGATCACCTTACATTTTTTCTAAAATAGTACTTTCAACTTCCACTAATCGCTATGCTTCTATCCTCTTTTGTTTATCTTCATAGCACTACATCTGACATACTATGTATTTACTTGCTTAGGGTAGACTGTCTGTGTCCCACCACTAGAATGTAAGCTTAGGCCACAGAAGCAGTTGCTAGTTTGTGGCTATTCCCTACTGGAAGTCTCCTCCTAGCACACTCCAAAGACACTGTCTTTGACTCTCAAAACCCAAGGGAGCAGAATGCCTTGCAGATCCTAATCCTCCAAGGCTACCCGGATCTGTGGAAGCTCATCAGGGGTCAAGATACTGAGTTCAAATAATACACCATATACATTTCTTCCATTGCTCATACAAAAAATATTTTTATACCTGTGATTTCATTTGAGCCTCAAACCAACACTAATGTTGGGAAATCTGTCTGGCTTAGTGGAGCATGCAACTCCGGATCTCGGGGTTGTGAGTTCAGACCCCAAGATGGGTGTAAAGATTACTTAAAAATATATTTAAAGGGGCACCTGGGTGGCTCAGTGGGTTAAGCCTCTGCCTTCGGCTCAGGTCGTGATATCAGGGTCCTGGGATCAAGCCCCGCATCGGGCTCTCTGCTCAGCAGGGAGCCTGCCTCCACCTCTCTCTCTGCCTGCCTCTGTGCCTACTTGTGATCTCTCTCTCTCTGTCAAATAAATAGAATAAAAAATCTTAAAATAAAAAAAAAAATCTTAAAATATATATATATGTATTAAAGAAAACCAAAGCACTAATGTTATTTTCCCCATTTTATAGTTAAGGAAACAGAGATTTGGAAAGGTGAAGTGTCTTTTTTACTAAGATTTTTCAGCAATCAGCAGTGGAACTGGAAAGAGAATCCTGAAAGCAATGCCTTTTCCACACCTGTCAAATAACTATGAGTTGGTCCTTGGAAGGAAGTCTGCCCCTTCAATACTTACATTCTTTGAAGATCAAGAGAGAAGAAAATAAATGGACACAAATGAGCTTTTCTACTTTGTATCCCAAAAGCTATGATAGTGGTCAGGTTTCCTGGGATTCTGATGTATACATTTTAATTGCTTTATAGCTATCAATACAATCTAATCCTTTCTTGTCACTAGGACTGAAGATTACATTTCTTTATTAATATGGAAATTAGAAATACTTTTTAAGAGAAATCAGAGGACTATGTCTGAAATGACTTGATCCTTATAGGAAGTAAGAAAGCAAGAGTATCAAAAGGCTAGAAGATGAACTCCCTGGCTTAGGAAGACAAAGAGGATTACTGCTTTGTGAGTAGGGAGAGACACTTATGCAAAGAAGACATTTTAGGTCTGCAGCTCAAGATGAAAGAGAAAAAAAAAAGTGTCCTTCCCCACGCCCCCAAGGCCAGGGTGACCAAAACCCAAACAAGCAAAATAAAAAAAAACAAATAAAACAAAGAAGAAGACCAAAGGAAGAATATAATTTTGAACCTGTAGTATGTTCTAAGCACTTTGTCAGGCCTTCTTTAATTTAATCTTCACACTAATTCCATGAAAAATCTTAGTAGTCCCATTTTAGAGATAAGGATACTAAAACTTAGACTTATATTAATAGCTTGTAAATAAAGAGCGGAGATAGAACCCAGGCCTGCTGAATGAGACAAGGCAATTCCTACAACTTCCCTATTTCTCCTCAAAATATGATTCCACTCAACATAAACCTCTGGATCTGGCTGCCATGCCCCTGACCCCGCCTCTCCATGTTTCAGCTTCATAATCTGGGAAAACAGAAAATTACTCTTGAGAGTCAATTTGGTCAGATGGTTCAGTTACCCAAACAAACAAACAAACAAATAAGGTATTATTCCCACTCAGCATACTAAAAGAGAACAAGCTCATGTTATTGAAAAGCATCAGGGAGGCACTAAATCACAGAGTTAGAAGAGGTGATTAAGTCCAATTTGCCACCCAGTACAGGAATATCCTTTATAATGGCCCACAAAGCTAGCCACACAGCCTCTGCCAGCACACCCTTCTAATGATGGTATGCTCAGAACCTCTTCAGGCAGTCAAAACTCCTGCTGGACAGCTCTGGAAGTTAAGAAATCCTCACTCTGTCCAAAAAATCTGCTTCATAAGGTATCTAACCTTGGAAAGTTTCCCAGCTACTGGTCCCAGTTCTACCCTCATAGACCAGGTCTATTCCTTGTGACCTCAGGCAATCCTCTAGATAGATGAAGACATCAGTTATTCTTCCTGCCTTTCTCTTGTCCAAATCCAAACAGACGTAAAAATCCTTTAATTCCTTCTTCATTCTGGTTGTCCACCTTTAAGCCAGACTTCAATTTATAAATCCCCTTCCTTTAAAGCAATTCAATTTTCTTCTTGTCTTGTTCACTCTTCTGCTGATGGGTTATCCCAAGTTTAAAAAAAAAAAAAAACTGTCATAACAAGATTCTGGTGATGGGTGGTCAGTGAAGGCCAAAGTGAGTTAATCCATATTTCTTCATCATTATGCATCAGCACAGTTAACATCTAGCAAATGCTTACTCTATGCTAACCAGAGATGTAAGGTTCTTTACATAGGAATTTAAAGTCTAATAGGGAAATAATACAGATTACTTATATCAACCTATAGATAATATATATGACATATAATCAGAGAATGCTGCGATGTTATCAGAATGTTGAACGCTGAGGAGTGAGTGAAGAACAGGTCTGGGAAAGCTGGGAATGGTTTTTCAAAAGAAGAAACGTTTTAACTGGCCTTGAACAATGAGTGGGAGGAGTTTGTCAGAGGTGTGGAGGAGTGGAGACAAAGAAATATATATTCCTTTCAGGCATGACAGCATGAAAGCGTATGCCATAATAGGGAAATGGCAAGTAGTTCAGTATGGTTGGAATTTATAGTGTGTAGGGAAAAGCAAGAAGAAATGAAGATAAAAAGGTAGACTGAGAACAGATTGTGAAATAATTTGAATGCCAGGCTAAGGGATGGAATTTATCACTCAGTAATAGGAATCCATTGGAGGAATTTAAACTGGGAATTTCAGATTTGTGTTTTACCTACTCAAGCAGCAATTGTACACAGGGGTTCAGAGTAGGTGAGATCAGAGGAGGGACCAGACAGGAAGTTACTGCAAGATCCCAAAGGCAAAGCTAAAACAGTAACAATGGGATAAAGAGGAGAGGGGGAACAACAAAGATGTTTAGGAGACGGAGCCTACAAAACATCATCCTGATAGCAAACCTCACTTTTATTGCTGTGAGCTGAAAGCCTATGAAGCAAGATGGGAAACGTTCTAACCGCAGGTTTTACAGGCTTTTTGTTGCTTCTTTTCTTTAATAGGCATAAGGGAAAAAAATAAATTAAATGGACTCTTGAATCTGTTGGCTCCAGAAAACAGCCTGAATCTGAATTTCTTCCTAGCTGAGAGGCCTACCTGCTGAGCGTGCTCTCCTGGTGAGACTGCAAGTCAGTCTAGGCAGATAGTCATTCCGCAGTGCTAGCTCTGCACGTGCCCACCGGACTTGAATATGGGGTAGCCTGAACACTGGATTTAAGGCCCACCCACCCAGGTTCCCACTAGTGAGCCCCCATGAAATTGTAAGGGTGTAAGTAAGGTACTGCTCTTCCCAGTTTGGGCAAGACAACCCCTCTGAGGTAACAAAAAAGGGGGACGATCGTGATCAATTGTGCTATGACTTGTGTTGCAAGTTCTTCAGGGAGAACTTACCTACAGTTAAAAAGTCAGCAACCTGCATGGGTCATTCATCCTGGCTGAGCTCTAGAAGAGGAAGGCTGCTAAAGCCAGAGAAGGCTTAACTTGGTGTGTCTTTAGTGCAAAAAACACTATCATCTTCAACAACAACAAAATCAGTTACGTTAAAGCTAATAATAAAACTGCTCCTGGGGGAAGGAGCAAGATGGTGGAGGAGCAGGAGACCTAAATATCATCAGGTCCCAACAGTTCAGCTAGACGGGTATCAAACCATCCTGAACACCTACAAACTCAACAAGAGAGAGAAGAGAAGAAGAGCAGCAATTCTAGGAACAGAAAATCAACCACTTTCCGGAAGGTAGGACGTGCAGAGAGGTGAATCCGAGGCAACATTCCAGAAGACAGAGTGTGGGGGGAGGGGCAGGCTCCCAGCAAGTGATAGAGCAACAGAGCACAAAATCGGAACTTTCAGAGATCTGCTCCACTGAGGGACATCACTCTGCTTAGAGGCTAAGTGAGGGGGAGAGCCCTCATGGGGACAGTGTGGTCTCAGGACCCGTGGGATCACAAAAAGAGCAGGGGTGTCTGAGTGTGGCAGAGCCCAGGTATCGGAGCGGGGAAGCCAGCTACAGTGACAGAGCAAAGGAGTGTTCTCAGCTCGGGGTT
Source organism: Lutra lutra (assembly GCF_902655055.1). NCBI lineage: Eukaryota > Metazoa > Chordata > Mammalia > Carnivora > Mustelidae > Lutra > Lutra lutra. Next base: position 56,688,823 of record NC_062287.1, on the reverse strand, counting down.
ACCTTAAACCATGATTTGCAGCACACTGGGCCACTGCTCTTGGGCAGGCACCCAACAAGCAGCAGATCCGGGGATATTCACATTCCTCTTCCAGGAGGAGTGGCAAGGGAGCGCGTGGCAGGAATCAGCTGGGTTTGGAGACTCCAAACAGGGTCGAGTGCCAAAGATAGAAATGCTTGGTCACAGGCTGGGTGAGCTCGGAGTATGGCTAGAGACCAGGGAGACAGGTGGGATTGACTGCTTCTCTCTGAGGGTGCACTGAGGAGTGCAACCCCGAGCTCTCAACTCCTCTAGGGCTGGAGATTTGGAGGCCACCATCCTCATTCCTGTCCTCCAAAGCTCTGGAAAGCGTTCAGAGAATAAAAGCTCCCAAGCAGATTGGGAGCCTGGCCCCTGGCAGGCACAATTTCACCTCGGGCAAAGACATTTGAGAATCACTGCAACAGTCGCCTCCCCTAGAAGATCAGCAAGAACATCCAGCCAAGACCAAGTTCATCAATTAATGAGAAGCACAGAACTCCAGAGCTAGGGGAAAGGAACACATAGAATTATGGCTTTTTTCCCATAATCCTTGACTCTTTCAAAGTTAAATGTTTTTAATTTTATTTTTTTCCTGTTATTTTTTTAAATCTTTCCTCTTTCATATTTTAAGCTTTTTAAACTATTTTATCTTACCTTTTTAAAAATCTTTTAAAATTTTCATTGTTATAGTCATATTTTATCCCTTCATTGTATTTAACCTTATTTTTTGTATACATATAGGTTTTTTTTTTCTTTAAAATTTTGGGATAAAATTCCTTCTACTAGGTCAAAATATACCCTAAATCTAGCACATGGCTTTGTTCCATTTCCACCCTGATCACATACTTTCTTCTGTTTTTTTTCCTTCTTGTTTCAACCAACATCTTATCTTAACAATTCCCTTTTTTAGAATTTTATCTTTATAGTCATATTCTACCCCTTCACTGTGTTTACCCTTATTTATGTATATATATGTTTTTCCTTCTTTAAAATTTTGGGAGGTAGTTTCTTCTAACAGACCAAAATTCACATTTAGTGTGTATGTGTGTATACACACACATATATAAAATTCTCCTCCTTCCCTATTCTTCTCCCCCGGTTTCGGGTCTCTATTGATTTGGTTAGTGTGTATTTTTGGGGGGTTGTTGCTACCCTTTTAGTATTTTATTCTCTCATTCATCTGTTCTTCTCTGGATAAAATGACAAGGTGGAAAAACTCACCACAAAAAAAGAACAAGAGGCAGTACCGACAGCTAAGGACATAATCAAGATAGACGTTAGCAGTATGTCAGAACTAGAGTTCAGAATGATGATTATCAAGGTGCTAGCTGGGCTCGAAAAAAGCATGAAAGATATTAGAGAAATAAAAATTTTAAAGAGATAAATAAAATAAAAGGAGAAATAAAATCCCTTTCTGGAGAAATAAAAGAACTAAAATCTAACCAAGTTGAAATTTAAAAAGCTATTAATGAAGTGCAGTAAAAAATGGAGGCTCTTACTTCTAGGATAAATGAGGCAGAAAAGAGAATTAGTGATAAAGAAGACCAAATGATGGAGAATAAAGAAGCTGAGCAAAAGAGACAAACAGCCACTGGATCATGAGGGGAGAATTTGAGAGATAAGTGACACCATAAGATGAAACAATATTAGAGTAACTGGAATCCCAGAAGAAGAAGAAAGAGAGAGGGGGGCAGAAGGTATATGGAGCAAATTACAGCAGAGAATTTCCCTAATTTGGAGAAGGGAACAAGCATCAAAATCCAGGAGGCACAAAGAACCCACTCAAAATCAGTAAAAATAGGTCCACACCCTGTCATCTAATAGAAAAACTTACAAGTCTCAGTGACAAAGAAAAAATCCTGAAAGCAGCTTGGGACAAGAGGTCTGTAGCATACAATGGTAGAAATATTAGATTGGCATACCTATCCACAGAGACCTGGCAGGCAAGAAAGGACTGGCATGATATATTCAGAGCACTAAACGAGAAAACTATGCAGCCAAGAATACTATATCCAGCTAGGCTGTCATTGAAAATAGAAGGAGAGATAACAAGCTTCCAGGGCAAACAAAAATTAAAAGAATTTGCAAACACCAGACCAGTCCTACAGGAAATATTGAAAGGGGTCCTCTAAGCAAAGAGAGAGCCTAAAAGTAACAGACTGAAAAGGAATAGAGCCTCCATGTATTTGAGTTCTTTCCAACTTTCCTCTTGTGATTGAGTTTTAGTTTCAAGTTGTGGTCTGAGAATATGCAGGGAATAATCCCAATCTTTTGGTACAGGTTGAGACCTGATTTGTGACCCACGATGTGATCTACTCTGGATAATGTTCCATGTGCACTAGAGAAGTATGTGTATTCTGTTGTTTTGGGGTGGAATATTCTAAATATATCTGTGATGTACATCTGGTCCAGTGTCTCATTTAAAGCCTTTATTTCCTTGCTGATCTTTTGCTTAGATGATCTGTCCATTTCAGTGAGGGGGGGTGTTAAAGTCCTCTACTACTATTGTATTATTGTCAATGTGTTTCTTTGATTTTGTTATTAATTGGTTTATATAGTTGGCTGCTCCCATGTTGGGGGCATAGATATTTAAAATTGTTAGATCTTCTTATTGGACAGACCCTTTCAGTTTGATATAGTATCCTTCCTCATCTCTTACTATGGCCTTTGGCTTAAAATCTAATTTATCTGATATAAGAACTCCCACCCCAGCTTTCTTTTGATGTCCATTAGCATGGTGAATTGTTTTCTACCCCCTCACTTTAAATCTGGAGGTGTCTTTGGGTCTAAAATGAGTTTCTTGTAGACAGCATATCAATGGATCTTGTTTTTTTTATCCATTCTGATACCCTGTGTCTTTTGTTTGGGGCATTTAACCTGTTTACATTAATGGTAACTACTGAAAGATGTGAATTTAGTGCCATTGTATTGCCTATTTGGTGACATGCTTCACTTGTTCTCTCTCAAATAAATGAATAAAATCTAAAAAAAAAAAAAAAGAAGAAGAACTTATCAAACTCAACACCCAAAGAATAATCCAGTCAAGAAATGGGTACAAGACATGAATAGACATTTCTGCAAAGAAGACATCCAAATGGCCAATAGACACATGAAAAAGTGCTCAACATCACTTGGCATCAGGGAAATACAAATCAAAACCACAGTGAGATACCACCTCACACCAGTCAGAATGGCTAAAATTAACAAGTCAGGAAATGACAGGTATTAGCGAGGATGCGGAGAAAGGGGAACCTTCCTACACTGCTGGTGGGAATGCAGGCTTGTGCGGTCACTCTGGAAAACAGCATGGAGTTCCTCAAAAAGTTGAAAATAGAGTTACCTACGACCCAGCAATCGCACTACTGGGTATTCACCCTAAAGATACAAATATAGTGAACCGAAGGGGCACATGTACCTGAATGTTTATAGCAGCAATGTCCACAATAGCCAAACTATGGAAAGAACCTTGATGTCCACCAACAGATGAATGGATAACGATGTGGTATACATTGTATTCCATACAATGGAATACAGGGCAGCCATCAACAAAACCAAAAATCTTGCCATTTGCAATGATGTGGATGGAAGTAGAGGGTATTATGCTAAGCTAAATAAGTCAATGAGAGAAAGACAATTATTACATAATCTCTCTAATATGGTGAATTTGAGAGGCAGGGCAGGGGGATTACGGGGGGTAAGGAGGGAAAAAAATGAAACAAGATGGGATTGGGAGGGAGACAAACCATAAGAGATTCTTAACCGCACCAAAAAAACTAGGGTTGCTGGGGTTTGGGGGGTGGTAGGGATAGGGTGTCTGGGTTATGGACATTGGGGAGGGTATGTGCTATGGTGAGTGGTGAAATGTGTAAGCCTGATGATTCACAGACCTGTACCCCTGGAGCAAATAATACATTATATTAAAAAAAAAAAAAAAAAAAAAAAAAAAAACCTGCTCCTTAGGTAAGCACATAAGGCCAAGTGTGTGCTGCTCCTGAGGGGGAAAAATTCCTTTACAAACCTAACAGTTTTTCCAAAGCTCCTTATTCGCCAGTATTGGGTATGGAAGAAATTTTAATGGAAAGCAAATGGCCTATTCTATCTTAACCTCCACTCCAGGAGTGAGCTCCTTCTTCTACTACTGCTTATTAATTCAACACATCTATGAAGGCAGATGGAAAGTATTCAACACTTTACAAATTGTTTGGTGAATGAGTCCCACCCTCCCTGTATTTATCTTCTAAAAAGAAATAAAAGAACAAGATGAAATTTTGCAAATTGATGATTTGGTCCATAAATCTGTTTCCCTCCCCAGTCAACTCATTCTTTTATCCTACTACTCTGTTTTAAGAGATCTGGTGAAGGAAGAATCTTGCTCAAATTCAATAAAATATGTAGAATACTTGTTTTTTTCCATCTGAAGAAAAAAAATTAAATCCCCATCTAATACTTCTGCACTTCTAGAAAGACCAAAGACCTAACTATTTAAAAAAAAAAAAAAAAAAAAGACCTTAAAACAATTATGAAAAAAAAAAGAGAGAGAGAGAATATAGTGAATACAGTTTGACCTTGGGATTAGAAAGTATTTCTTAGATGAGATCAAAAGGAAAAACCACAAAAGGTTGATAAATTTAACTTAGCGAAATTTAAACAAAGTTAAAAAACAAGTACAGAGTGAGGAAAGATATTTATAACAAATGCATCCTGAAAAAAGAGTTTATATTAGGGGCATCTGGGTAGCTCAGTCAGTTAAATGTTGGCGTTGGGCTCAAGTCATGATCCCAAGGTCCTGGGATCAAGCCCCACATCAGGCTTCCTGCTCATCGGGGAACCTGCTTCTCCCTCTGCTCCCTGCTCCTGCTCGCTATCTCTGATGCTATCTCTGTCTCTCTTCCTCAAACAAATAAATAAAATCTTAAAAGAAAGAACTCATATTAATCAATAAGAAAATAAAAATAAGCCAGTAGAATCTAACTATGGGCTTCACCAAAGGAATCATTCAAATGATTAGGGAAAAGGAGGAGAAGATGAAAAGGTGTTCAATCATATTAGTTATCAGCAAAATGCAAATGAATGGAAATATCATTTCATACCTATCAGGCAGAAATTTTATTTTATTTTTTTTTAAAGATTTTATTTATTATTTGACAGAGAGAAATCACAAGTAGGCAGAGAGGCAGGCAGAGAGAGAGGAGGAAGCAGGCTCCCCGCTGAGCAGAAAGCCCGATGTGGGGCTCGAACCCAGGACATGGGATCATGACCTGAGCCGAAGGCAGCGGCTTAACCCACTGAGCCACCCAGGCGCCCCTGGGCAGAAATTTTAAAGTGTGACAATATCAAGTGCTGGGAAGGATCTAAAACCATGGGAATCAGTAAAAGCATTCTGATGGGCAATTTTGTAATACCTAAAGATACACAATCTAGCAGTTGGGAAACTGGATTTTGAGTGAGCCTTGTGAGATGGCAGGACAGGCAAAGATAAGGACTGACATCCAAACAAAACAAAAGCAAAAGCAAAAACAAACAAACAAAAAAACACAACAACAAAAAACCAAAAAACAATACAAGCAAAGTCAGAGAAAGGAACCTATTTGAGGAATGACCACACCATTTTCCAAAGTGGCTACACCATTTTTTACATTCCCACCAACAGTATGAGTGTCTTCAATTTCTCCACGTCCTTATCAATACTTGTTATTACCAGACTTTTTGATTACAGCCATCCTAGGGGTAGACTGCGGCAACTGATTGTGGTTTGACTTGCATTTCCCTGGTAATTATGTCAAATACTTTTTCATGTGCTTATTAGCCATTAGTATATCTTCTTTGGAGAACTGTCTATTCAGGTTCCTCATTATTTCTTAGTTGGATTTCTTATTATTGAATTGTAAGAGTTATTGATATAGTCTAGATACAAGTCCCTTACCAGACAGATGATTTTGCAAATATTTTACACCATTCTGTAGACTGCCTCTTTGCTTTCTTGATGGTTCCTTTGAAACATGAAAGCCTTTACTTTTTTTTTTAAGATTTTATTTATTTATTTGACAGAGAGAGATCACAAGTAGGCAGAGAGGCAGGCAGAGAGAGAGAGAGGAGGAAACAAGCTCCCTGCAGAGCAGAGAGCCCAATGTGGGGCTCGATCCCAGGACCCTGAGACCATCACCTGAGCCAAAGGCAGAGGCCCAATGCACCGAGCCACCCAGGCACCCTGATAGGGATTATATTGAATCTGTAGATTAATTTGGGAACTATTACCATCTTAAAAAATATTAAGTCTTTCAATCCATGAATATGGATGTTTTTCCAATTATTTGGATCCTTAATTTCTTTCAACAATATTTTTTGTAGTTTTCAAAGTTTTGCACTTCTTTTGTTAAATTTATCCCTAAGTATTTTATTCATTTTGATGTTACTATAAATTATTTTTAATAATTATTTAACTTTCATTTCTGGATTGTTCATTACAATTGTGTAGAAATATAATTAATTTGTTGTTGTTAAAGAGCACAAAAGCACAAGTGGGGGGAGGGGGCAGTGAGAGGAGGAGAGATTTTTTTTTTCTTAAGTTTTAAGCCTTATCTGAGAGAAAGGCAGTATGAGGGGCAGAGGGAAAGGGAGAAGCAGACTCCCAGCTAAGCAGGGAGCCAGATACAGGGTTCGATCCCAGGACCCTGAGATCATGACCTGAGCTGCAGGTAGATGTTTAACTGACTGAACTACCCAGGCATCCCCAGACATTTTTTTTTTTTAATGTAAGAAAAACATACTTTCTTTGTTTAAGCTACCATCAGTAAGTCTTCCAGTAGCATCTTCAAGTATTTAAAAAATGATACACAGTAATCAAATGATAGAGCTAAGATTGAAAACTAGGCAGTCTTAATCATTAAGTGATTAAAAAAAACACTTAGCATTGGACTTGGTAGGGAATGGGTACTCAAATGATGAAATGATTACAATAATGCCAGTCACTGAGCCTTCTTCATCAAGGTTCCAAGCTCCTCTGGAAACTGACGGATTGCCAGAACCTAAATCACAATGTGCTACTTAGGAATAGGCCACTCCTTTTAGACACTGTGCCCAGCCCTTTTGTCTGCATTTTCTTATAAAATATTTATTCATGTATTTTGGGGGGCGGGTGGGCAAGGGAGAGAGAGATTCTTGAGCAGAGTCTGCACAACCCTGAGATCACAACCTGAACTGAAACCAAGAGTCGGACATTTAACTGAGTGCCACCCAGGCGCCCCTTGTCTGTGTTTCCGAATTCACTTCTCCCAGCTCACAGGAGGGAAAGTGGAAAGGAAGGTCTGGAGCCAGGTTTTGGATGCTCATACCTACCTCTCTCATGGCCCCACAAAGATTCCAAGCCTCCTACCATTTACGTATAAGAGAACAGAGTTCAAGAAACTCAGCATAAACTTAGAATCGTGACAGCACCTGCGGTGACACTGAAAGCTGAAGTCTCTCTCTGGTAGCCAGAAGCCTGAAGTGTGGTTTTGTAGCTTAAACAAGACCATGGACTATTGATTTTTCTGTCTCTTTTCCTGCTGAGAACAGTAATAGCAAAAATCTGATTTAGACACTTAAATTCAAGTACCTTCCCCACCAGCAGAGCAATTTTCAAGTAATCACACTTCTGACCTCACCCAACATGAGTCCTTTTAAAGCCAATTTGGGGGGTCAATTATTTAGTTTTCCTAACATGGGCAGGGAAAAAAACAGGATTGCTGACTATCTTGCTGGAAGATACAGCTTCTATTCCCATGTCCAAGGTTTAGGCTGCCTACTCATAGACCTCCCAATCTGTCTAAGAAGGGGCCAGCCACCCCTCTGTCACAGCTCACATGTCATAGCTGACACATGATCTCTGTTTCTAAAGCTGTTTGGAACTCAAAGGGCATTTCCCAGAGAAATTACAGCATTAATGATGGCAAGATTCCCAGACAAGCTCACAAAATGGGGAGAGAAGAGAATGCCTATTTATTGAACACTTACACTAGATGGCAGATACGAGCATGAGAAAAATTTAGGGAGTTTGTGAAAACAGATTATTGGGAACCACCTCCTATGTTTCTGATTCCATAGGTCTGGGGGAGGGCCTAATAACTGTCATCTCTGACAAATTCCTATACTGGGGCACTACACTTAGAATCCACTGATGTAAGATATAAATCAGTAAGTCACAGAGACTTTGGAAACCCACCACTGGGTCCAAACTCTCAAGCTTTCCAACACACCTGTGTTCATGACAGCAATGATGAGGGATGGATAGGTACAGGGATGGAGCAAATAGAATGTGTGTGAATGCATACTAGGGAAATGGAAAGACAAATAAAAACCAGATAATTCTTAGAAACCATTCATGTGGGGCACCTGGGTAGCTCAGTGGGTTAAAGCCTCTGCCTTCGGCTCAGGTCATGATCCCAGCATCCTGGGATAGAGCCCCGCATTGGGCTCTCTGCTCGGCAGGGAGCCTGCTTTCTCCACTCTCTCTGCCTGCCTCTCTGCCTACTTGTGATCTCTGTCAGATAAATAAATAAAATCTTAAAAAAAAAAAAAAAAGAAACCATTCATGGTAGCTTAGGAGTTGTCAGTGGGTTACAGGTGAATTGAGATACTAATTCCTTAAGCATATATGGTGTCTGGGAGGAAGTGGGGGCACGGCAGCTCCTGGGCAGCCTTGTCTGTTTATCCAGAGTTCTCTATAAATATCATCATTTTCTGTGTGGAGGTACTAGTTTAAAGCTAACTGTGCATCACTGCTTTATCGAAGAATCTTTGGACAAAAATGTTTATTCCAAACTCTGAAGTCAATTTGCCAGATACTATGGACCTCTGAAAAGGCTTTATTATTAGGGGCCTGATAATGTAGTCATTTACTCATTCAACCAGTCAACAGTCACTGAGTTTACTTTGTATTAGGCACTGTATTAGGCACTGAGGACACAGTGATTGTAGGAGGAACAAGTGTTACACACATATAAACAATTATAAGGCAGTAAATAATACAGACTACATGTAGCTCAGTGATTAAGAATATGGAATATCTAAACTTAGACTTGATTCTGGCTCCACTGGTTTCTGGCTCTGTGACAGGGAAAAGTTTTTCCATCTTTCTTGACTTGTGTGTCTATACCTATCAAAACTTTGGAAAATAAGGGTTAACTAAAATAATGATGAAATTGTTCTCAAAATGGGCGTAGAACTCCTGTGGTACTCAGCAATATACTAAACAGTAAATGAACAAATATGATGTACTTTCTTGGTAGGGTACTTACAGCAGAGAGTAAATAATTTAAAGTATTTGTTGGGGGCGCCTGGGTGGCTCAGTGGGTTAAAGACTCTGCCTTCGGCTCGGGTCATTGTCCCAAGGTCCTGGGATCGAGCCCCGCATCAGGCTCTCTGCTCAGCAGGGAGCCTGCTTCCTCCTCTCTCTCTCTCTGCCTGCCTCTCTGCCTACTTGTGATCTCTATCTGTCAAATAAATAAATAAAATCTAAAAAAATAAAATATAAAAAGAAATAAATTATTTGTTGTACAGAAAACAATTATGACTATATAATGGTGACTTAAGAGGAAATTCATACGCATTTTGAAGATAAGGCACAGGCTTCAAATAAATGTCAACTTTGGAGTTCCTGCTCTGTGCTATCTGCCTCCCACCCCCAGCCCATCCAGGGATGAGTTTGTTCTCCCCTGATGTCACTTGGGTAGGAAAGTTTCCAAAACACTGTGCATTGCCAGTAATGGATGCCCAACAAATAGCAACCATTACTGTTAATAATAGATAGCTGTTATTATTAATCCATCCACAGGAGAAACAAACTTACTCTGTAGTGTTTGGGGCATAAGAAGGTGTCCTCTCTACTCAGGTGTCCCTTTTTTTCCAAGCTCTAGACTTCTTCAGTTGCTCCCCAGAAAACCTTGTGATTCCCTGGGAAGTGCAACTCCAAGAAGCAGGTCAATCCTGCCCCCAAATGCCAGGGAGTTCTCTTCAAAACAGGCAAAAAAGAATGTTTCAGCACCAGCAAAGTTGCTAATGTCATCAACCTCCAAGCCTCCCAGGCCTCAGTCTGCACAAGCAGTTAACCCCCAGGATAAGAACCGTTAGTGAAATCATGGACCCAGCTCTGCTCCTGACTTTACCTCATTTAAAAAGCTCTTATAGATCAATTATCTCCTTAAAGTCACAAACAAGTGACAGATAAGGTAGGTGTTATTATTCCTACTTTATTGAGGAGGAAACTGAGGTCCTTCAAAGTAAAGTGACTTGTTCTAAGTTATCAGTTCAAGGTAGAGCCAGGAGTTAACTCAGGCCTTCTAACTTCTACCGGGGACTCTCCCCACTATATTAAACAACAGAACTCATTCCAATGAGAATCTATATAGCATTGCCAAAAGCTCTTCATGTCCTTTATCAATATCCCACCAATTTTCAACTTTACTCATGGCCACAAAATTGTATTTCCATTGATTGAGAACAATAAATAACTAATAGAAAATTAAATTAGGGGTGCCTGGGTGGCTCAGTGGGTTAAGCCGCTGCCTTCGGCTCAGGTCATGATCTCAGAGTCCTGGGATCGAGCCCCACATCCGGCTCTCTGCTCAGCAGGGAGCCTGCTTCCTCCTCTCTCTCTGCCTGCCTCTCTGCCTGCTTGTGATCTCTCTGTCAAATAAATAAATAAAATCTTTTAAAAAAATTAAATTAAATTGCAGGAGCTTAATGGGCAGGACAAGGGCACTGGTGGTGGCTATGGCAATAGCTGACCTTTCACAGAAGGATATTTGTGAAAAAGTTTTCATGGTTTCATAGTGATCTTGCCCAAGAACGTCAAGAGCTCTGGGGTAAGAAGCCCTAGGCTGACAAAAGGTACAGCCACCAGGAGACAGTTCTCAGCTCACCTCATTTTCCCTGTTTCTGAACTCTTCATTAAGCCCAGGGACTCCAAGAAGGGGCAAAGAAAATTTTGTTCAAGAAGAGGCAAAAGAAATAGATTAAGGGAATGAGTTTGCCAGTTGTTTTATAATGAAACAGAGCTCACAAAAATTTATAAATCAATGCCCAGAATGTTAGAGCTGGAAGGGGAACTGCTAAACATTAATCTTTTCTAAGCCACTCTTCTAAGCCCCTCAACCTGGATGGGAAGGGAAGACAAGAGAGATGGGCAGGTCTTGTCTAGTATCTTGAGTCCTTAGCAGCAGACCTAGAACTTACTTCCTCCTTGTGCTTCAAGACCTAGTTCCATGCTTGATTTCTCAGAAGGCTTTCCCAACACCAACCTCTGCCAGAGTTGTGGCCTCTCCCACTTACCCAATAAGTTTTCATAGCAATCTGTACATCTATTTATTATGTTAGACTCTTAGAACATAGTTGCACATCCCTTTGCCATAGCATTTGTCTCAGTGTACTGTAACCGTCTCCTTACATGTCTGTGTCCTTCCTCTTCTTAATCTGTGCTGGTTAAGGTGGGGAGTCCGTAGAGAAGCAATACACACAAAGGACACACCGTCACTTTATATGTGTCTTCACAAAACTAATAATCTTACAATTTGAAGAACAGAATGTCTAAGAAAATTGGAAGGTCAGAGTTCATCTTGAGCAGTTCATTTAGCTCCCTGCTACAGCAGCAGATCATTTTTGGCCAGATAAAAATCTTATCTGGAAGTCTAGTATATAAAATAGGCATGAGCAGATCTCTACCGGAGGGCAAGGGGGCACCCAGTTGGCTTACTTTTCCCTTTAACAGCTCCTAAAGCAACCTGCAGAGCAACCTCATTTTTTGAATGCGAAAACTGAGCCAAAATAAAACAATTTTATTCTAGGTCTTCCCCTCATTCAGCACGGCATAAAGGTCAGAGCTGGGTTTTTAAAATCTGGCAAAACTAATGAAATCCTTTATGACCTTGGAAAAGTAATTTAACCTCCCTTGTGTCAGTTTTTTCATCTAGGGTGGGCAAGAAGGGACTTGTCCTCCAAATACAGGGTTTACATACATCTTTGTTGATGACTGCTTTTGATGGCTGAGGGGCAGGCACAGAGGCTGGCAGCCATGGTCCAACCTCCACTGGCTGAAGTTTATTCCAGAAGATTTAAAGAAATGAATAAATAAAATGTGGCAGATACACTGTATGGAATATTATTATTCAGCCACAAAAAGGAATGAAGTTTTGATACACACTACAACATGGGTGAACCCTAAAAACATTATGCTAAGTGTAATAAGCCAAATAAAAGGACAAATATTATATGATTCCACTTATGTGAAATATTTTAAATAGGCAAATTCACTTAGACTGAGATTAGAGGTTCTAGAGGGAGGGGGAATGGGGAATTATTATTTCATGGCCACAGAATTTCTGTTTGGGATGATGAAAAAGTTCTGGAAATACTGGGGATGGTTACACAACACTGTAAAGGTACTTAATGTCAATAAATTATACACTTAAAAATGGTTGAAATGGTAGATTTTAGGTATATTTTGCTGCAATAAAGTAAAAAAAAATTAAGTCTACTTATATTTCACACTTAAGGTGACGCTTATAAGCTTACATGACCTTGGGCAAGTTACTTAATATAGTTGAACCTGGGGTTCCTGGGTGGCTCAATTGGTTAAGCATTTCCCTTTGGCTTGGGTCATGATCCCAGGACCAAGCTCCACACAGGGCTCCATTCTCAGCGGGGAGTCTGTTTCTCCCTCTCCTTCTGCCTCTACCCCTATTCATGCTCGCTCTCAAATAAATAAACAAAATCTTTAATATATATATATATATATATATATATATATATATATATATGGTTCAAACACAAATACATATATTTATATTTGAACCTTATTCCCTCACATGCATAATGATAATAGTTCTTCCTTATATGATTATTAAGAGAACTGGAGACAATGTCTGTAAAGTGTCTGGCACGCCAGACTGATAGTCATTACTGGTAGCTATTACTGTAATAAGTATCAACAGCAACAGTAACATTATAATTAATATAAACATAATGAAAATATAATGATTAACAACTTAATCAAATGAATATTTAGTAAGTAACTAACCACCTGTTCTGTTCTAGACACAGGAGGTACATGACTGCTGCCCTCAAGGAGCCCACAGTCTAGAAAGAAATCAAATAAATTAACAACTCCTACAGACAACAGGAAGCGAAGAAGGAGGAGGGGAATAATAAAGCAATACCACCACCAACAATGCTTTCTTTGGGAGAAAAGGTTGATCTTTTCTTTTTCTTTTTTATTTTATTTTTATTTATTTATTTTTATTTGACAGACAGAGATCACAAGTAGGCAGAGAGGCAGGCAGAGAGAGAGGAGGAAGCAGGCTCCCTGCTGAGCAGAAAGCCCGATGCAGGGCTCGATCCCAGGACCCTGGGATCATGACCTGAGCCGAAGGCAGAGGCTTTAACCCACTGAACCACTCAGGCGCCCCAAGGTTGATCTTTTCTACAGAAGCAGGGAATAATTTTGTGATCCACCAAAGTGAATCAGTCATAAACAAACAGCAAATTAGTTTAATGAGCCTGATTCTTGCCCAAACAAGATTTAATCCATATGCTTTTTCTGTTGACCTCACACACAATATATCAAAGGCAGACACACTGCTTATGTTCTCCCCAAAACCCAGAGAGACCTTGCTTGACATCTTGGTGGAGTAGGAAGAGCAGTGCATTTGGATTTGGAGTCAAGTAAATGTAAGCTCTAGTTGTGGCCTTGCAATTTACTAACAGTGTGAACTTGTGCATATTTATTAACCCTTCTGAGTCCTTGTCTGTAAAATGGATGTTTTAATAAAAATTTCTACGCACCTGGGTGGCTCAGTGGGTTAAAGCCTCTGCCTTTGGCTCAGGTCATGATCCCAGCATCCTGGGATCGAGCCCCACATCGGGCTCTCTGCTCGGCGGGGAGCCTGCTTCCCCTTCTCTCTCTGCCTGCCTCTCTGCCTACTTGTGATCTCTGTCAAATAAATAATAAAATCTTAAAAAAAAAAATTTCTACCACACAGCACCGTTGTAAGGACTCAATGAAATTGCAAATGGTAAAGAATTTCCTAAGTTGTGGGACACCTGTGTGGCTCAGGGAGTTAAGCATCTGCCTTCAACTCAGGTCATAACTCCCAGGGTGCTGGGATTGAGGCCCGGAAGCCTGCTTCTCTCTCTCCCTCTACCTGCTGCTCCCCCCTGCTTGTGCTCTCTCTGTGTCAAATAAATAAATAAAATCTTAAAAAAAATAATTTTCTAAGTTGTAAAGTATTCTACCTCTTATTCGTCATTATCAGGGGTCTTGTGGGCCCCTTTTCTCAAGCTTCAGAGAAAATCTGTCATTAGAGAGTCAGTTTTCGTTTGTTTTAAAGATTTATTTATTGGGAGTGGGGTAGGAAGAGGGTGGTGGGGTTATGGACATTGGGGAAGGTATGTGCTATGGTGAGTACTGTGAAGTATGTAAACCTGGAGATTCACAGACCTGTATCCCTGGGGCTAATAATACATTATATGTTAATAAAAAAATAAAAATTATTTTTAAAAAAGATTTATTTATTTGAGAGAGAGAGAGAGTGGCAGATAGGGAGGGAGGGAGAGAACCTGCAAGCAGATACCCCTGAACATGGAGGCCAATGTGCAGCTTGATTCCAGGACCCAGAGATCATGAACTGAGCTGAAAAGTCAGTAGCTTAACCAAATGAGCCAGCCAGGCAACACACTTTTTATTTTTATTTTTTATAAAACCTTTTACATTTCTCAGATTTGACGTTTCTCTTCCATCCTTCCTACCCTTATCAGGCCATTATTACTCTTTCTTGAATTATTTATATTTTCCCCTAACTGGTCTTCCTGCCTTGTCACATACTTTCTCCCCAGTGCATTCTTTACATAGCAGCCAAAATAATTTTTCTAACTTGAAAATTAGACCACCTCATTCCAGTACTTAAAACCCCTTGATGATACCTCATTGCCTTTGGTTGAAATCCAAACTCCTTAGCTGGCAAGAGAAGGTTTTTATGACCTGACCATTCAGATACCTCCAGCCCATTTCCCACTCATCTTATGTATTTATATTTTTATTCCAGAGGGTGGCTGGCAATATGTTTTTATTTAGAACTATAGTTTCACTAGAGATCATCAGGTCCAATCCTCTTCTCAGGTGAGGAACCTGAGGTCTCATAACTACCTAAGGAAAACACTTATTACAGTTCACCATAAATTCAATACCTGATTTAATTCCGTGTTTCTAGTACTCAGTCCCTGACGTGCCATGAATACTAAGCATTTTTTAGAGAGATAGATGGACTGATAGATACTAAAGTTGGAATAGAACCCAAAACTTTGGAAGCTAAACTAGTTCTCTTTTTATTCACCTTATACTGCTTTTTTACTTTCCAAGACACTCATGTGTAAAACATCTGGTATAAAGTTATGCTCTTATTAGGTCCTAAAGCATTGTTTTGTTGTTAGCCATCATTATAGGCATACCTCATTTTATTGCACTTTACAAATAGTGCATTTTTTAAAATAAACTGAAGGTTTGTGACAAGTCTCAGTATGATTTTGCCAACAGCACTTGCTTGCTTCATGTTTCTGTGTCACATTTTGGTTATTCTCACAACACTTCAAACTTTTTCATTATTAAATTTGTTATGGTGATCTGTGATTGCTGATTAGTCCTTGCTGAATGCTCAGATGATGGTTTATATTTTTTTAGAAATAAAATTTTTTAATTAAGGTATACACATTTTTTTCTAAAGATTTTATCTTATTTATTTATTTGACAGAGAGATCACAAGTAGGCAGAGAGGCAGGCAGAGAGAGAAGGGGAAGCAGGATCCCCGCCAAGCAGAGAGGCCGACGCGGGGCTAGATCCGAGGACCCTGGGACCATGACCCGAGCCGAAGGCAGAGACTTAACCCTCTGAGCCACCTAGGTGCCCCTACACATTTTCTTTTTTAGACATAATGCTACTGTAGCACACCTAATAGACTACAATATAGTGTAAACATAACTTTTTCTTTTTTTAAAGATTTATTTGTGAGAGAGAGAAAGAGAGAGTGGGGAGCAAGCAGGCGGAGGGGCAGATAGAAACTTGAGCAGACTCTCCATTGAGTGGGCTCCATCTCACACCCTGAGGTCATGGCCTGAGCTGAAATCAAGAGTTGGATGCTTAACTGACTGAGCCCCCCAGGCACCTCCAAACATAACTTTTATATGCACTGGGAAACAGAAAAATTTGTTTGACTCACTTCATTGCAATATTTACTTTATTGCGGTGATCTGGAATGGAGCCTGCAATATCTCCGAGGTATGCATATATTTCACCAGTACCTGGGACAGGGATTGGTACAGAACAGACTCTCGGTAAATTTTGAAAAAGGAAGGGAAGGAAGGAAAAAGTGAGTAGCCATCTGCCATGGCAAGGAGAGTCTGGGACAGGTGGCCAGTGTGGAAGAAATTGTTCTTGCTTTGTAGGTGAATGAACTGAGACGTAGGACATTTAATCTGGGCAATCTGTTGTGACTGGTCAACCCCTCTGGATGGATCAGATTGAACAGGGAGACTTTTCAACTTATGAAATTATGTAGAGATAGCACAGATCCCCAGAGAAACTTGGTTTATAGGAAATTTTCTTTTTTGGGGGGAACAATTATAATTGAAGTCTGGCAATTCCTTTGAGCTTCTTAGTAAGGAAGAGCTGTCCTCAAACCCCGTACATTATCTATGTAGCCAGGCTTGGAGTCTCTCTCTCCCTCTCTCTCAAATAAATAAGTCTTTAAAAAATAAATTTTAAAAAATAAAAAATAAAAAACAAGTTGGCAAGGATGTAGAACACTTGTGCCCTGCTAGTAGGAGTATAAAATGGTGCAGTTGCTGTGGAAAACAATATTGAGGGTCCTCAGAAAATTAAAAACAGAACTGCCATATGATCTAGCAATTCTACCTCTAGACATATACTCAAAAGAACTGAAAGCAAGGTTTCAAAGAGATATTTGCACACCCAAGTTCATAGCCAGTATATTCATAATAGTTCAAAAGTGAAAGCAACCCAGTGTTCATTTCATTGAGAGATGAAGTAAGAAACGTGGCTTAAACATACAAGGGAATATTATTCAGCCTGAAAAAGGAAGGAAATGCTGACACATATTACACATAGAACAACCTTGAGGATATTATGGTGAGTGAAATAAAAGGACAAATACTGTATGATTCCATCTGTAGGAGGTATATAGAGTAGTCAAATTCATAGAGACACACAGTATACAGAATGGTGGTTGCCAGAGGCTGGGAAAAGGGGGAGAATAAGGAACTGTTATTTCATGGGTGTACAGATTCAGTTTTGTAAGATGAAAAGATTTCTATGTATGGATGGTGATGATGCTTGCACAACAATTTGAATGTACATAATGTGATTGAACTGTACCCTTAAAAATGATTAAGACAGCAAATAATTTTATGTTATATGTATTTTACCACAATTTTTAAAAAGTGGGACTGGGGTGCCTGGGAGGTTCAGTAGGTTCAGCAGCCAACTCTTGACTTCAGCTCAGGTCATGATCTCAGAATCCTGGGACTAAACACAGAAGTGCTCAGCGGAGAGTCAGCTTGAGATTCTCTCTCTCCCTCTGCTCCCCCCCGCCTCCAGTCACATATTCTCTCTCTCTCCAGAATAAACAAAAAATTAAAAAAAAAAAAAGGATAGGACTTAGTATCTAACTTTAGAAGGCAAAAGAAAAAGGGATATCAAGAATGACGCTTATGTTTCTGATTTGAGGGGATAGGTGAAGGATGGTACCTATTACAAATTGATAAAAGTAAAGGGGAGTTACAGGGAAAGATAATAGGCTCAGTTTTAGACATGATATATCTGAGCAAAGAATGAGACATTTATGGAGATGTTCAGAAGACAGCTGGATAAACTGGTCTGAGGCTCAGAAGAGAGGTTTTGCTGCAGAGCTAGAGTTTATGAATCATCAGCCTACAGATAGTAGCTGGAACTAAGGTGAAAGAGAAATTGGGCTCTTTGGCAACACCAACGTTTCCTGAGTGAGTGGGGATAGAAAAACTGGAAAGCAGACAGATTCAAGAACAGCCAGAGAAGAAGAAAGAAAAAAAAAAAAAGGAAAAATAAACAAACAGAAAAACTATATTGTAATCAATGAAAAGCAAAGAAAGAGAAAACTTCCAGAAGGGATGAATCTGGAGCATCAAATGATATAGGGGTGCCAAATTAAGATGAAGGCTGACAAGGGTCCACTGGATTCAAAACAAGGAGATTACTAGTAACCATATTGAGAACAGTTAATAAGAATTCTTCTTAGAGACATTTTTTAGTCATGGACGAAAAACTTGACCTGAGAAATCTTTTCTGAGTAGAGATCAGTTTGAGTATCAGAAGGGGGTTTTGTGGAGCAGTTGCAGGAATCGAAATCTATTTCCCAGGCTCATCTAAGATCCTAATCTCTATGGTGTCCAAGGTATAGCCAAGTAGGCTAGAGCAATAAAAGCCCTTGCTTTGTAATGCAGAAAATCCGGAGTTTCAGCTTTGCTATACCGTGTGACCTTGGGAAAGCTGACCCCTAGTCGTTTCATCTGGAAAACAGAGACTATCTCTCTAGACTTGTTATAAGAAATAAGGGTGCCTGGGTGGCTCAGTGGGTTAAGCCTCTGCCTTCAGCTCAGGTCATGATCTCAGGGTCCTGGGATCGAGTCCCACATTGGGCTCTCTGCTCGGCAGGGGGCCTGCTTCTCCATCTCTCTCTGCCTGCCTCTCTGCCTACTTGTGATCTCTGTCAAATAAATAAATAAAATCTTTTAAAAATTTAAAAAAAAATATGAGGGAAAACCCCCCAAAAAAGTTCTTTGCAAAGAACAAACTTGTCAGTCTTAAAACCTCTATCAGGTGATCTTCACAAAGGAAGGTGAAGGGTGCAGGGCTTGGGTCACTGCAGAGACAGATATTCTTTTTTAATCTCACTAGTATACCAGATTATTCATTGTATCTGTAGGCTGTCAGCTTAATTATCAAGGTCCCTTGGCTGAAAAATTGTGTCAAATACAAATATGTTTCTTAAATTGTTTCTAAGCAAAAAAAAAAAAAAAAAAAACTCTAGAAAAAAACCTGAAAATGACACTGAAGTCTTTGAACATATCAATTTCCTAATTTTCCAACCTTGAGCATCATGTGTTTTGTTAGGGTATTTGAAGTATTTAAACAGACATTTGCCGCTAGATAAAAGCAGGGAATTCATTTAGGGCCCAGCACAAGAGAGGGGAGAGCACATGACCTAGTATGGGCCAGCAGAGGATTGAGTAGTAGCCAGGAGAGGATATAGACAAGGAAGATTTTCAAGGATGAAACCTTGGTTGTTACTCTGTGGTAGAGAGACAATAAATACACAGACCCGAAATAGGGAGACCCAGCCCCAGTATTTCCTGCAAAAACACTTCTCCATCTAAAACGATGGGATACTTTAAGAGGTCTATCTGTTCAGAATTCTTTCTAGTTTGGTTCTGGAAACTTCACTACAAGTCAATGGCTGGCCCTGTTACATTTATGACTCTCAGCTGTCTTGTGAAGAATAAAGTTCTAATGCTTTTCTTTTTCTTTTTCAGATGATTACTAAGGCCTGAAAAGTTTAATAATTTATCTGCCATCACATAATTTTTAAGTGGCAGAATCTAAATAACAAACTCTGTTAATAACTAACTCAGCTGTGAACTGAGCGCCAACTATGAGCCCAGCATGGTATCTGAGACATCATAAACATTTTCATGGACCTGTGAACCAATCATCTGTATACATCACTACCCCATTTTAGAGTTGAGGAAACAAAGATTGAGAAAAATTAAGTAACTTGCCCAAAGTCCTACAGCTAATTAGAGGCAGAGCCTACATTCCAACCCAGATCTGACAGACTTCAAAACCTGTCCTCTTTTCAGCACCTATTTGAGATCTCTTACCATCAGAACATTTCAAGAAAAGAAAAAAAAAAAAAAAAAGTGTGAAGAATAATTTAGGTCTTGTCTACAATGCAAACTTCTGAGAAAGGTTCTGAGGCCTTTCAGAAAAAGAAATGCCCCATTCTGTAGAGCTCCCTGACATAGTAAATCTATGTAAAGGGTATTTATTAACCAGCTAAGGTGGCCATAATAAAATACCACAAACTGAGTGGCTTAAACAACAGACATTTATTTTTCACTGTCTGGAGGATGGAAGTATGAGATCAGAACGCCAGCCCAATTGGGTTCTAGTGAGGGTTCTTTTCCTGCCTTGCTAATGGCAGCCCTCTTGCTGTGTCCTAACATGGCAGGGAGTGAGCTCTGGTGTCTCTTCCTCTTTTTATAAGGGCAGTAACCCCTTCATGAGGGCCCCATTCTCATGACCTCACCCAAACCTAATTATCTCAGAAAGGTTCCCTCTTCAAATACCATCACATGGGGAATTAGAGCCTCAACATATAAATCTGGGGGGACACAAACAGAGTTGATTACACTATCTATGCTTTAAGTGTTTTCAAGTATGTGAACATATTCTCTAAATTCTCCTTTCCAAGATGCATAAGGAGCTAATTATAACCACTTCATAGGACTGTTGCAAGTATAAAAATATTAACTGTAAAACACTGAGCTCAGTTTTTGGCACACAGTAAGCACTCAGTAAAGGAACTTTAAAAAGGAGGAGAGACAATACTGTCAACTGGCTTTAAGATAGCTTTTTGCTGGAATACACACTATTGCTGTGATGCTGTGACTTATAATAGGAAATATACATTTGCTCTTCGTCTTCATTCCTGGAACAGAGTTCCTAAAACCGTTGGAATTTTCTAAGTGGTAAGAGCCATAAAGATACCTTGATATTCATAACAAACTCCTTTCAAGCACACCTGACTTTATGTTAATGAGATGACTTCTGGAAAGCAATGGGGGCTGGTTGCCAGGGAACCAACAATGTGATTGGAAAGTTGGAACTTTCAGTCCTATCCAATCCCTGACCTATGGGGAGAGGCAATTGACCTATCAATTGCCAATGGCGAGTGGTTTGATCAATGGTGCCTACGTAATGAAGTCTCCAAAAAGGACAAGGTTTGGAGAGCTTACAGGTTGGTAAACACATGGAGGGGTTAGGAGAATGGCACCCTTCAGAGCAGGCACGGAAGCTTCATGCCCGTTTTTACATTCCTTGCCCTATGCTTGTCTTCCATCTACCCAATCCTGAATAACATCCTTTTATAATAAGCCAGTAATCTAGTGAGTAAACTGGTTTCCTGTGTCCTATGAGCCATTCTAGAAGATTATTTGAACCCAAGGCAGTGGTTGTGGGAACCTCTGACTTACAGGCTATCAGTCAAAAGCACAGGCAACACCATGGACTTGCAATTAGCATCAGAAGTGAGGACAGTTGTGGGAATGAGCCTTCAACCTGTGGAATCACATGCTATTGCCAGGGAGATATCTCAGAATTGAGTTGAATTATAGGACACCCAGCTGGTATCGGAGAACTGTGTGGTATGAGGAAAAGCCCCATACATTAGAACTGGTGTTGGAATCATTAACTGTGAAATTATATTTTATTTCCCTCTCAGATTTCACAGAGAATTTCAAATCAGGAGTTTTCCCAACATCTGTTCCCTGTGGCACTACCCCATTACCTCTGAAGCAGATGATACCACAATGCACTTGAACTTCCATTTTTCCTTCTACTACACTACACTAGTCGACCCCAAACTGCTGGCCAGGAGCAGCCTTCTAGCCCCTCAAAGATGAGGATCCCTAGTCCTAAAACCTCTGAGACTGTAAAACAACCCTCTCAACTAGCTTATCACTGGAAAGAGTGAAAAGAGTACATATTTTAAGACAGATCAGTTTACTATAAGGAAGCATGTACACTTTGAAATCACAAAGACCTCTTTCCCTCATCTTTTGGGAGCAATATACACTGGGCAAGTCTTAAAACCTGAATTAAACTACCAATTTCTTTAACAGTAAAAAACGAGTACTATGAGGTTTATGTTAAGATTGTAATTCATACATAAAAAGTACTTAGCATGTGTTTGCCAAATAATAATCTTTAACATAACCATTGCTATTACTAACAATAACAAAAATTTGCTTTAATGCATGATATTTGGCATCTGTTTACAAATTATCTTACTTGGGTCTTCTATTTCCAGCACTATGGAGGAGAAGATAACCTGAAAATTTGCCTACTACCTAACACCTGGAAAAGCTGGATAAAATATAAAACATTTCATGTTATATAACAAACATAGGCAGAGTTGAGATTTTTTAAAGAAGATTCTATTTATTTATTTGACAGAGAGAAAGAGCACAAACAGGGGGAGAAATAGGCAGGGAAAGGGAGAAGTAGGCAGAGGGGTAGGGAGAAGCAGGCTCTCTGCTGACCAGAGAGCCCAATAAGGGGCTCAAACCCATGACACTGGGATCATAACCTGAGCCAAAGGCAGACGCTTAACTGACTGAGCCACCCAGGAGCCCCACAGAGTTGAGATTTTTATGAAAGAAAAAGAAATCCCAGGGGTGAAAAATTGAAGAGAAAATTAAAAATCAGGAACTCTCACAGCCAATGTTGAACTGCTGTGGGAAGGTTTTTGGTCTGGGCAATTAAAGGGCTTGATTTTTATAGCCACTGGGGGTGGGAGAGGAGGCTTTAGGCCCTGGAGAGGCCATGAGTTGGAACTGAAATTCCCCTCCATAAAGCTTGGACCTTAGAGGAGTTACACTGTCATTTAAAAAAAAAAAAAAAAGACTCAAAAGTACAGAGAGACAACTTAGATTAGAAGCTTAGATTAAAAAAAAGAAAGTTTCCGTAAGAATTTGGAGCTTTGGCTTGTGTGAAGTCAATTTATTCTACTTGTGTGGGGTTAATTTTCCTATGTGGTCCTAGAATCTGTAGCAGAGAAATTAAAATATAGTTTCAGACTTAGTAGAAACAAGTCTTCCCTCTTTCCCTTGGGAAGAATACTAATTATCTCATTTAATTCTCACAACTATCCTACGGAATAAGTAATATTATCCCATTTTATAACAGACATTTAAATTTAGGGAGGTTAAGCAGCTTGCCCAAAGTCACCTAGCTATTATTTAACAGAGCTGGGATTTGAATCTGGTTGTTATGCATTCAATCAAAATACACTTACCAAGTTCTACCATGTGCCAAGTAGAAACAAGGTCCATTTCCTTTCCAATATATCACATTGCCTAATCTTTTTTGAGCAAATCAATAGATAAATGCAACTGTTCTCTTCTTTCTCAATTTTAGCAATTAAGTGAGAATGAAGGCAGCCAAGATCACAGGAAACCCACAGGATTCCCCTGGGCTCCGTCTGCCAGAGTAGCTCAGTCCTCTCTGCCAAAGGGACTTAGGTTGCTGAGACACTAAAGAGGGAAGAAAAAGAGCAACTACTCAATGGGTCCTATTTATTGGAATTAATTTTAATAGAATAAACATACAACAATTTTAGTTTATAGTAAATATTTTCAAACAGAAATTTCAAAATATTTACTATTAAGGTTACATAGGATAATAAGGCTGTTGTGATAAACACAAACATATGAAATCGAAAGTTAGTGATAACAGCTGTAATTCTACCAGGCTCAACCTCCAACATATTTCTGAATGTTATTTAGGTTGCCTCGCATTGAGAAAATCCTGATTTACAAATATAAGAAGCTGCAACTACTGGTGTTTTACTTAAATTAACATGCATTCTTAGAAGCTTTATACATTGTTCACCTTATGTGTATAAAAATAGTTCTAAGTATTTTCTTAATATTTATAAAAATAGTGCTAAATATTTTTTAAAAATCAAATCACATACTTGAGGAATTTCTGAAGCACCACTTTAGTGTTCTTATATAACAAAGTATGGAACAATCAGAGAAAGAGTTCTTGGAGATCCCTCCAGTTTCAGTCTAGGAAGTTATACAGAATACACAGTAAAGTACAAAGTTATAAGAAGGAATCAGTACGTTCCATTCACTGCTAATGGCTCTCTTCTGGGCCAAAACTCTCTACCTCCCCACCTCCATTCCTGCCATCACAATCATTATTCATCTACTGTTTGAACATCATTTCCCACTTTTCTCCTTTTCTTTCTTTCTTAATAAAGATTTTATTATTATTATTATTATTTTAAAGATTTGAGAGAGAAAGCTAGCACATGCATGGGCAAGCCTGGGAGGAGGAGACGTGCATAAGGAGTTCTGAGACTCCAAGTAAACTTTATGCCTAGTGCAGAGGCCAATGTGGGATTCCATCTCACAATCCCAAGATCATGATCTGAGCCAAAACCAAGAGTCTGGAGCTCAACCTAGGCTGCCCAAGATTTTTTTTAAGTAATATCCACAACCAGGATGGAGCTCACAGAGATCAAGAGTCGCATGCCCTTCTGACTGAGCCAGCCACGCGCTCCCCCTAAATATTCCCCTTTTCTACTCTACTCCAGCTAACCTCAAGTACTGACAGTATCCTGACCACACCTTCCTACTTCCCCATGTGTTTATACATACTGTTGCCTTCACCTTGGAATACTGTATTTTTTTTTTAAGATTTTATTTGTTTATTTGACAGAGATCACAAGTAGACAGAGAGGCAGGCAGAGAGAGGGAAGCAGACTCCCTGCCAAGCAGAGAGCCCGACGCGGGACTCGATCCCAGGACCCTGAGATCATGACCCGAGCCGAAGGCAGCGGCCTAACCCACTGAGCCACCCAGGCGCCCTGTATTTTTTTTTTAAGATTTTATTTATTTATTTGACAGGACAGTAAGAGAGGGAACACAAACAGGGTGAGTGGGAGAGGGAGAAGCAGGCCTCTCACTGAGCAGGTAGCCCAATGCAGGGCTTGATCCTAGGACCCTGGGATCATGATGCTTAAGGCAGATGCTTAAGGACTGAGCCACCCAGGCACCCCAACGAATACTGTATTTTTGAAGGTGCATGATATGCTAAGAACCATGCTAGACAATCTAAATGCATTTTCTCATTTACTTCTATTACCATATTTTACCCATATTTATTTATTTGTAAATAACACTTTAAAGCATTTACTTTGTGCCAGATATTACATGCTCAGTGCCTACACTATCTCATTTAATCCTGATAGCACCCCTAAATCAAAACAGTATGACTCTGACACAAAAGGACACACATAGATCGATGGAACAGAAGAGTCCTGAAATACACCCACATTTATGTATTTATATGGTTAATTAAACTATGAGAAAGGAGGCAAGAATATACAGTGGGGAAAAGATAGTCTCTTTAATAAATGGCACTGGGAAAACTGGACAGCTTTTTACAAAAGAATAAACCTGGACCACCTTCTTCCACCATACACAAAAATAAACTCAAATAGATTAAAGTCCTAAGTGTGAGACTGAAATCATAAAACTCTGAAAAGAAAACACAGAGAGTAATCTCTTTGACAAGAGCCATTGCAGGGTCTCCTAAGATACGTCTCCTAAGGCAAGGGAAACAAAAGCAAAAATAAACCACTGGGACTACACCAAAATAAAAAGTTTTTGCACAGTGAAGGAAACCATCAACAAAAGGAAAGGCAATCTACCGAATGGGAAAAGATATCTGCAAATGATACATCCAATAAGGGATTAATATCCAAAATATATAAAGAACTTAGACAACACCAAAAATCCAAATAATTCAACTAAAAATGGATAGGGGATCTGTCTAAAATATATACAGAACTTACACAACACCCCAAAAATCAAATAATCCAATTAAAAATAGGCAGAAGATCTGAATAGACATTTTTCCAAAGACATAAAAACAGCAAACACACACATGGAAAGATGCTCAACATCACTCATCAGGGAAATACAAATCAAAACCATAATGAGATATCACTTCCTGCTAAAGTAAGAAAAACAAGAAACAACAAGTGTGGGTAAGGATGTAGAGAAAAAGGATCTTTTGTGCACTGTTGATGAGAATGTAAATTGGTAGACACTGTGGAAAACAGTATGGAGGTTCCTCAAAAAATTAAAAACAAAAATACCATATGATCCAGTAATTCCACTACTGTGTGTTTACCCAAAGAAAATGAAAACACTAATTTGACAAGATATATGCACCCCTATGTTTGCTGCAGTATTTTTTGCAATAGCCAAATTATAGAAGCAACCCAAATGTCCACTGGCAGACGAATGGATAAAAAAGATGGGGTGTGTGTGAGTATATAAATGGAATATTTCTTGTCATTAAAAGGAGTAAGATTGGGGTGCCTGGGTGGCTCAGTCATTAAGCAGCTGCTTTTGGCTCAGGTCATGATCCCAGGGTCCTGGGACTGAGCCCTGCATCGGGCTCCCTGCTCGGCGGGAAGCCTGTTTCTCCCTCACCCACTCCCCCTCTTTGTATTCCCTCTCTTGCTATGTCTCTCTCTGTCACATAAGTAAATAAACTCTTTAAAAAAAAAGTGGGGTGCCTGGGTGGCTCAGTGGGTTAAGCCTTTGCCTTCAGCTCAGGTCATGATCTCAGGGTCCTAGGATCAAGCCCCACGTCGGGCTCTCTGCTCAGCAGGGAGCCTGCCTCCCCCTCTCTCTGCCTGCCTCTCTGCCTACTTGTGATCTCTCTCTCTCTGTGTCAAATAAATAAAAAAATAAAATCTAAAAAAAAAAAAAAGGAATAAGATCTTATCATTTGCGACAACACGGATGGACCCAGAGAATATTACACTACGTGAAATAAGTCAGACAGAGAAGGATAAATAGTGCATGTTTTCACTTTATATGGAATCTAAAAAAAAAAATGAATAAACAAAAAGCAGAAACAGACTTGTACATACAGAGAACCAACTGATGATTGCCAGAGGGGAGTTTGGTGGGGGATGCAAAATAGGACAGGAGGAGTGGGAGACACAGGCTTCCAGATATAAAATGAATAAAAGGGACAGCAGAGGCATAGTCAGTGATATTAGTGTTATATGGTAACAGATGGTGGGTACACTTGTGATGAGCCTACCACAACATACAGACTTGTTGAATCAGTATGTTTTACACCTGAAACTAAAGTAATATTATGTGTCAACTATAAAAACTTAAACTTAGAATGAGAAAGAATGAAGGAAATTTAATTTTAAAAAGACTTAGAATGAGAAAGAATGAAGGAAAGAAAGGAAGGGAGGGAGGAAGGAAGGATGGAAGGATAGAGGGATGAAAGGAGGAAGGAAGGGAGGAAGGGAGGGAAGATAATACTATCGGCCTCATTTTATAATGGGAGCACCAAGGCTCTGGAAGGTTAAAAAATTTTGCCCAAGACCAAGTAAGGGAGAGAATCCTTCCTGAAAGGATGCTGTCTAAGCTCAGAGCTGAGCTCTTAAAGAATAAGGTGAAGCTCAAGGGGAAAGTGGCACTCCAGACAGAGGGACAACATACACAAAGAAAAATAGGAAAAGAGCTTGGTATACAGTTTAGGAAAAGAATTAGTCTTCAGAATCAGCAGACCTGGGTTCAAATATCTATTTTTGGTTTTGTTTCATGGTCTCTTACTATGACTATGGCTTTCTCAACTGTGAAGTGGTGATAAGAAGCTGTACCATGAAGGACTGCTTTAAGATTAAAATTAAACATACATGAAAGTAATCACAGGGCCAGGCCTATGGTAGGTACTCAATAATTAAATGTTACCTCCCTTCCTTTCCCCTAGTTGACAGTTCAATAATGCTTAGTTGTAAGAACTGGACCAGTAAGAACTGGACATATCTCTTCTATAAGTTGCTAAGCTTTATTAGAGCTTTTGGAGGCTCTGGTAAAATACACCAAAAGTCATTCAGCAAGTTACCTGTAATGTCCTTAACCACCATTTTTCCAAACGAGAATAATTCTCACACCACTCACCTGTGTAGGCCATGTTCTTCGGGTTACCGTAAGGAGCCCCAGGCTGCACGGGGCTATACACTGGGTTCATTGCGGAAGACTGAGAAACCTTTAGAGAAACAAAGAAAACAGCACTGATTACTGACTGCTTATTTTCCCGGACACCAGCTTCCCCTCTATAATTTTCAGTTTATACTCACAGAGAACACATGGTACAGCAGAAAGAGGACTAAACAAAAAGCCGTTTGTTTGTACTTGGCCCTATGCTATACACTTTGCTCATTATACAGATGAACATACTGAGAAGCAGAGAGGAGCTACAACTTGCCTAATGCCAACACAGGCCTTTTGCCTTTCAGTTCAGAATCAGACCCACTATCCCACAGATGACTCTGCTACTAGTATACTGTGTGGCACTGGCCAAGTCACTTCGCCTCACTGAAGTCCAATGTACTGCTGTAAAACCAATTAGTTTAGACTCTGTGAAGTACTTTCTAATTCTAAGGATGCTAGTCCAGGAGCTAGGAAAAGATGCACTTCTACTGCTCACCAGGGGAGCCCAAGAGCCAAACAATGAGCACTATTAGGAACTATTAGGAAGAGAAGCAAGTGTCTTACCAATCCTTTGCACCTGCAGCGGACAAGATATCAGTTACCAGCAGATTTGGAAAAAATAGAAGTTTATTGCCATTGATTTTTTTTTTTTAAGATTTTATTTATTTATTTGACAGAGAGAAATCACAAGTAGGCAGAGAGGCAGGCAGAGAGAGAGGAGGAAGCAGACTCCCTGCTGAGCAGAAAGCCCGATGTGGGGCTTGAACCCAGGACCTGGGATCATGACCTGAGCCGAAGGCAACGGCTTAACCCACTGAGCCACCCAGGCGCCCCGCCATTGATCTTTTTAATGCAAACAAGGAAACACAGCCAAGATCTCTTTCAAAATTTATCCAATGGAAAGAAATAAACTTGGATATTTGTGTACAGTAAGTATCACCTGTACAAGTGCTCTGTTAATTACCTTAATGAAGCACATTCTCCATCCTGATTAACGGAAAAATCTGTCGTTAAACTCTATTAGCCAGCCAATTTGTCCCATCTTGTTTAGGGAACCATCTCTGATATATAGGACAACACACTTAAAAAACTTGTCTCTACAAATACATTATTTACACTTCATAAAAATGATGGACACATGATGGATGGGCAATTTTTTAGGTCATTAACTTCTCTTGTAGCACCTCAGGATAGGAAACAAGTCAAATGTCAAGATAGGCAGTGAACAGCTGGCATGATGACAATTGCTCTGCAATTAATTAAATCTCACCAGGGTTCTGGAAGGAAAGGTAGAGTAAAAATAGGTTCCCAAGGAGATGAAGGTAGGGCGGTCAAACAGGCAAAAAGGGAAATGTCGCCAATTTCAAAGGCTAGAACTTCCTGAAATGTACCCAATGGGCAGCCCAGGCAAATCACCCCAAGGCAACCAACTAAACTACCACCAGTTGACAAACTGAAACCAGAAAAAGTTGAGGATTAAAGTTACAGGAGATAATATATTTCAGCACATCTTAAGGAGAAAATACCCTGGCAGCCACAGTTATCCAAGAATACAGCCAAGTAATACACTCTCTCTAAATATAAGCACTCTCCGAAAGGTACTGGGAGAATTAAGAGAGATGTCAGAATGTCAAAAATACATTGCACACTGTTGGGTGGCATGCAGGGGTAAATGATGACCGTGGTAATGTGACAACAACAACAACAACACCGAAGACTACTTGTATGCTTTCCGTGGCTGGGATCTTTCTCCTGCCCAGCTAGTTCTCTGCTAAATAAGCTGGGGTAAGCAAGGCTATTGAAGTACTAAGCAGTACAACTAGCTCTATAAACATCTGGTCACTCTCCTACTGAGAAGGTACCTTGTGTTGCTGATTGGGCAAGGTATGAAATTGCTTTTCATAACCAAAGAAATGCATCAGCTTTGGAACCGGTCTCCTGCTGCTCCAAAATGCAGGCCAAAGCCTCAAAAGGAGATCATGCCTGGGCAGCACTCCACAACAGCATCGATTCCAAGCCCAACTCATGACCAACAGAAGTGAGATCTGCCAGGGGTTCAAAACTTAGATTAACAATGACAGCCCCGTCTGGGAAGCTGCTCACAGGAAGAAAGGGTTCCTGGCTTTCGAGGGAAGGTCAACCTTTCAGAAGAGAATCCACACACTGTTAATAGTTTCAGGGACAGGCTAAAAATGAGTAAGAAGATCACAAACTCTACGATCAGGCAGATTTAGGTTCAAATCCTGTAACTGCCACGGATCAAATGTGGTACCACAGGCAAGTCCACTCACCTTTCTGAGCTTCAGTTTCCTCTAGCTTCAAAATAGAAAGAATATTACAATAGAGTTGTTCTAAGATTTGTTTTTTTAAAAAACAGATTTGTTGAAGTATAATTTACATATAGTGAAACTTATCCCTTTCGGATATACAATTCTGTGAGCTCTGAAAAATGTATAGTCATATAAGAACTCCCCTACGAGTAAGATATAAAGCATTTTCACCACCCCCCAAAATTCTCTCATTTTTGTAGTTAATACCCTCCCACTGATTCCCAGCCTGTGACAACCACTGATCTGTTTTCTGTTGTTCTATATATACAACATATATCAACGTTCACGTTACAGATGAAAAAAGTGAGGCTGAGAAAAGGCAAATGAACAGTCCAAGGTCACAAAGCAAGTAAAGGCAGGGTCAAGACTAGTATCCCAAATGTATCAAAGACCTAAATGAAAGAGCTGAAAATATAAAACTCATACAGGAAAGAAGAGAATAAAGGCATAAACCTTTGTAACCTTGGATTTGGCAATGGCTTCTTAAATAGGATACCAATAGCACAAACAACCAAAAGAAAAAAAAAAAAAAACCAAATCACCAAAACTAAAAACTCTGCTTTTAAGGACACCGTTAAGAAAGTGAAAGCCACTGAGGGTTGATGGGAGGAGGGGGGTTGGGGGGGGTGGGATTATGGACATTGGGGAGGGTATGTGCTATGGTGAGTGCTGTGAAGTGTGTAAACCTGGCGATTCACAGACCTGTACCCCTGGGGATAAAAATATATTATACGTTTATAAAAAATAAATAAATAAATAAAGAAAAAGAAAGTGAAAGCCCACAGAATGAGAGAAATTTGCAAATCATAAACAGCTGACCCTGTAACAATGCAGGGGTTCTGTCCCAACCCCTCTGCAGTCCAAAATTTCATATAACTTTTGACTCCCCAAAAACCTAACTACCAAGAACCTTCTGTTGACTGGAAGCCTCACCGTAACAAACATTCAATTAACACATATTTCATATATGTATTACATATTGTATTCTTATGACAAAGCAAGCTAGAAAAAGAAAATGTTATTAATAAAATCATAAGGAAAAGAAAATACATTTACAGCACTGTACTGTAAAAAATCCGAGTGTAAGTGGACACACACAGTTCAAACTTGCGCTGTTCAAGGGTCAAATGTATAGGACAGGGGATTCGTATTTAAAATATGTAAAGAATTCTTAACTCAATAATAAAAAGGCCACTAATCCAATTTAAAAATGGGCAAAGGATCTGAACACACGTTTCTTCGAAAAAGTTATATAAGTGGCCAATAAGCATATGAAAAGATGCAAATCAAAACCAAATCAGATACTTCACATACACTAGATGGCTACAATCAAAAAGATAACAAGTAGTGTTGGCAAGGATGTGGAGAATGAACCCTCATATAATGCTGGTGGGAATGTAAAATGATACACCCCTTTAGAAAAAAGTCTGACAGTTCCTCAAACTCTTAAACATAGAGTTACCATAACATCCAACAATTCCACTCCTAAGCATATACTACAGAGAAATGAAAATGTTTTGTCCACATGAATGTTTATAGCAGCATTATTCATAATAGTCAAAAGAGGGAAACAAATGTTCAACTGGTAAATGGATAAACGGAGTATGGTACACTGATACAACAAAATATTTGGCAATAAAAAGAAAGGTGTTGATATATGATATACAACATGAATGAACCTTGAAAACATTATATTAAGTGAAAAAAGTCAGTCACAAAAGACCACATATTATGTAATTCCATTTATATGAAATTTCCAGAACAGGCAAACCTATAGAGATAAAAGATCAATTAGCAGTTGCCTAGATTAGTTCATGATACATAAAACCTAGTAACTTCCAAATCCACATCTTTCTCACAATAATTATTATAACACTCGACCACACATCCATACCCACACACACCCTAGTTCCTCAACATTTCTCCAAATCCACTATACTCAAAACTAAACTCGCCATATTTTCCCAGGCCCATTCTTCCATCCTGTATTGCCTGTCTCAGAGTTAGTGACAATCCATCCACCTAGCACCTAAGAGAAAAACATATATATATATATATATAATACAAATTTTATATATATATATATAAAATCCTAAATTCCTCCCACTCTTTCACACCTGATCAATCAGCAACTCCCTTTCTCATTGCTATTGTCTGTTTTAAGTTTTAAAATCTCTTGTCTAAACTACTACAAGAGTCCCAAGAGGTCTCTTTTTCCAAAATTTCATCCAGTCTACCTCATCCCTGATATTCTTTATTAAAACACAGGTTGTATGGGTTACCCTCTTCAAAGGCTTTGGGAATAAAATCCAAACTCCTTCACATGGTATACAATATTCTCTATGCGCTCTCTGGGATGGGGCTCGGGAATCTATGTTCCCAAGGAGATTCTGAAGCCCAAACAGTCTGAAGACATTGCCTACGACTCTCCTTCCCAAATGCGATCTGTCCCACATAAACCTGATAGAGGAACAGCAGTGAACAAGAACAATATTCCTACCTGCATTTGTGTTGGGGGTGAAGGAGACAAAATTTTCTAAAAAGTAAAATATATTAGTATATTAGATACTGGTAAATGCAATAGAGAAATATTAGATACTGGTAAATGCAATAGAGAAATATTAGATACTGGTAAATGCAATAGAGAAATCCACTGAGGGCAGTGGACAGAGTGCGCTAAGGGGAGAGAGTGCAATTTTAAAAATAGCTAGGGAAGGGGCGCCTGGGTGGCTCAGTGGGTTAAGCCGCTGCCTTCGGCTCAGGTCATGATCTCAGGGTCCTGGGATCGAGTCCCACATCGGGCTCTCTGCTCAGCAGGGAGCCTGCTTCCCTCTCTCTCTCTCTCTGCCTGCCTCTCCGTCTACTTGTGATCTCTCTCTGTCAAATAAATAAATAAAATCTTAAAAAAAAAATAGCTAGGGAAAATGTCATTGAGTGACATCTAAGCAATGAATAAGTTGAAGAAGCAAAACATACAACTGAGAGGAAACTGTCCAAGTAGAGAAAACAGCAAATGCAAATGCCCTGAAGTGGAGCCACATATGAGAAACAACATGGAGGCCAGTTTAGCTGGAAAGCAGTGAAACAAAGAGAAAAGAGTAGACAGTGAGACCAGAAAGGTAATGAGGGTCTAGTCATGCCAAGCTTTGCAGGCCAGTATAAGGACTTTGTTTTTTAATCGGAAATGAGATAAGAAGCCACTAGAGTATTTTAAGCAAAAAAGGGACATGATTTGACTTCATTTTAAGATTACTTTGGCTGTTGAGCTGAGATGGCAGGAAGGCAAGAGTTCGAGAAGAAGGGAGACCAGTTCGGATGCTGTTTGAAAAAATCCAGATGAAAGATAATGGTGGCTTCAAATAGGGTGCAGCAGTGATGTACTGGTGGTACACACTGGGAAGTACACACTGGGAAGGAGTCCTATTTTGGATATATTCTGAAGATTTAGGCTGACAAAAATTACTAATGGATTGAATATGGAGTATGAGAAGAAGAACATTAAAAATGACTCCAAAGCTAACTTGAGAAACTAGAATAATAAAAATGCTACTTACTGGGATAAGAACTATGAAAGGAGCATGTTTGGAGTAAAAAACAGAAATTTGAATTTGGACTTAAATTTGAGATACCTAAGAATTCTCTTTATAATGGTTGATACACACTGAGCATTCTGTAGGGGTTAACCATTACCACTATTATAAATATTACCTCTATTACAACTACTATTTATTGAACATCCGCCATGTGACAGGTACTATGGTAGGGACCTACCTTATCAAATCCCTATAAGTCTCAAAAGGTCACAGTGATCTTGCAAAACAGGTATTATTTTCACTGTATTTATAGTTAAATAAACTTAAGTCCAGAGAAATAAAGTAAACTACCCAAAGTCTCATTACTAAGAATTGAAAAAGTCAGTTTCATAGCCAGGTCTGTCTAATCCCAATATCCAAGCTATTTCCACCGAGATAGTTGAATTTCCCAGTTTCCTAAACCCAGCACTAGATTTTCCTCTGGAATGGCAGGCTCTGAACCCTTCCCTTTAACTCAGAGTCCCTTGTGCTATGCTTGGACCCTGATAGATCCCACCGTTCATATGGAGTGGAGGCAGTTCATATCTATCAGCTGGGTCTCTTCTGGGCACACATGGTCAGTTACAAGAGAATAAAAGTACTGTCTGCCTGACTTCTACACAATCTCAGCTGCCATATACTACCCATCCAATGTAATTTCACTTCTTAAATAAGGAAAGTGCCCTCTGTGCACATCCTGCCTAACTCCTACCACTATTCCTCAGCTTTCTCCACTTGAATCGCAATGACATCCTTGTTTCCTGAACATACCATGCAAGCTTACATCTCAGGATCTTTGCACTTGCTCTTCTCTATACCCAGAATACCCTTCCCTCAGATATCCAAATGGCATACTCCCTCACTTCATTCAAGTCTCTGCTCAAATCTCACCCTATCTGAAATGACTTCCTTATTAACTTAACCATCCTACCTAAAACAGTTCTGTTATTCCATGTCCCCTCATCCTACTTTACCTTTCCTACTGACACCTAACACTACCGGATATATTTTCTTGCTTATTTATTTATCCTCTCCCCCATTAGTGTAAGTTCCACGAGAAGAAGGATTCCCTTTGTCTTGTATCCACAGTACCCAGAACATTACTTCACACATAATGGACACTGAATACATAGTAGTTGAATGCATGATGAACCATCCTTCATGCTTCTCCAAAAAAAACAACTTCTAAAAAAGCTTCAAAGTGTTTGGCACTTCTTGGCATATCCCAGTGAACTACCTGGCTCCACATCTCTCCAGTATTTAAATCCGATGTCCACAGAAACCTCCACTGATAGCTCACCTCTCTAACTGCAGAACCAGAAGTGGTAAGCCAGGCAGTGGAACAACAGTGAAAGAGAAAACAGAAGTCCTAAAAACTCTCCTCCTGGTGGAACTAGCTTTTATTCCCAGACTGTTCTGTAAGTGGCCTGCTGCTGCCCACCAAAAACACGTGAACTATTTCTTTCAAACCAACAGCAAAACCCATGAGCATAAAATGACCAGGGGGAAAAAAAAAAAAAAAAAAAAACATGTATTCAGGATGAATACTTGGAAATAGTATATGCACAACAGGTTGCAGTGTTAGGAATCAGTGTTGTGGCTTGCAAACTACTTTAAATTTTTCAAAGAATCTTATAAAGCGTTTATACCTTATAAAATTTTTTTTTTTAGATTTTTTTTTTTTTTTTTTATTTGACAGAGAGATCACAAGCAGGCAGAGAGGCAGGCAGAGAGAGAGGAGGAAGCAGGCTCCCCGAGAGAGCAGAGAGCCCGATGCGGGGCTCGATCCCAGGACTCTGAGATCATGACCTGAGCCGAAGGCAGCGGCTTAACCCACTGAGCCACCCAGGCGCCCCTACCTTATAAAATTTTTAACCAC
The DNA here is from genome assembly GCF_902655055.1 of Lutra lutra. Lineage (NCBI taxonomy): Eukaryota > Metazoa > Chordata > Mammalia > Carnivora > Mustelidae > Lutra > Lutra lutra. The sequence continues at coordinate 56,653,121 of NC_062287.1, read as the reverse complement.
TATTTCACTTGATCCTTTGAGGTAAGCAATGCAAGGATTATTAATTTCATTTGACAGCTAAAGAAATGAAAGCTCAAAGGTTTAATTCACATTGGATGGATACTGTACAGAAAAGAGAAAGATGGTGTCTGCCCAAAGGAGTTTAGAGTCTAACTGGGCAATTCCTAAAGCTCTGGAATGCTTAAACTGCTTAGCAAACCCTCTCCCCAAAAAGCAACAATAAAACTGAACAAAATGGTCAAAACCAACCAATTTGCACCTCTGAAAATTAACCAAAGGCATACATCAAATTTCTCAAATTGAGAAATGTCTATCTGAGAAAAATTACTGAACAAGGGCACCTAGGTGGTTCAGCTGGTTAAACAAGTGACTCATGATCTCAGCTCAGGTCTTGATCTCATGGTGATGAGTTCAAGGCCCACAATGGGCTCCACACTGGGCATGGAGCTTACTTTAAAAAAAAGAAAAAAGAGAAGAAAAGAAAAGAAGAAAAATTACTGAACCATACTAAGAACAGGGAAAATCTGTAGCATTTTATCCTAGGGCTGCCCCTATCTCCCAACCCCTAGCTCCCTGGGAGTAATTCCATCAGAGCAGGTCCAGTCAGGCCAAGAGGACGACTGATGCCAGAGTGGGCTGATTTAATCTAAAGCTGAGCATAGCAAATCAGCTCTGGAGATTGCCCAGCATCACTGTCAAAAATAATAGAGGGACAATCTGGGGAACAATAGTAAACAATCCAGGAAGGCTACCACTGTAGCTAGACTAAGGTCAGAATACTAGTCAGAGCAGGTTAACAGAGCAGACAAATGACAAATTTACAAGGGAATACAAGGGAACAAAAAGCCATAATGAGTCTTGATAAGACTGACTATGGGAACCCTGGTGGTAAGACTTCACTATTGCTAAGGAGAAACTGGAGGGAGTCCTAGCTATCTACTGACTCTATGTGAATGTAAGGCCTTAAACACACTGAAAGCAAAGGTTGGAGCAGAACTGTAAATTGACTGAACTCTGAATACATTCTCCAAATGATAAACAGATCCATTAGCAAAGGGTAGATTCCCTGGCCCAGGGTTTAAGCCAATCATTGACCACTAATCTATGCTGACCCAGGGGTGACTTTTAAGAAGCCAGCTTTAAATATTAAAACAATAATTTTAAAAATATGACCAGGAAAAGCTAATTTCATGTTTAAATCATTAAGTATTCATGGTTATTTTAATAAGACATCAGTAGTCACACAATGCAAAAAGACAGACACTATAGAATAGTCTAAATAAACAAAATCACCCAGCAACAATATCCAACCTCCATGGCAGAAGAATCTGAATTAAGAGTTGCCACAAAATATTATCTAAAACATGTAGTTTTGATTGGTGCTAGCAAGATGGCAGAGACGCAGATCTAAATTTCATCTGGTCCCAAGAATTCAGCTAAATAGTTATCAAACCATTCTGAACACCTACGAACTCAATAGGAAACTGAAGAAAAGAATAGCAACAACTCTAGGAACAGAAAACCCGACCACTCTGTGGAAGGTAGGATGTGCAGAGAAGTGAATCCTAAGGGATATTTGGGAAGCTAGATCGCGGTGGGGAGGGAGCCTCCATCAGCCGGCTACAAGCAAGTGATAAAGCAGCAGAACACAAAATCAGAACTTTCAGAAGTCTGCTCAGCTAAGGGATGTCACTCCAGTGGATAAGCAGGGGTAGGGGTGGGCGGTGGGAATCCTCGCTGGGGACAGTATAGTCTTAGGACCCTTGGGGTCACAGGAAGACTGAGGGTCCCTGAGCGTGACAGAGCTCCCAGGTATCAGAGCAGAGAAGCCAGCTGCAAAGAGTGAGCCAAGGAGTGGGATCTCAGCTCAGGGTTGCCATAAACCATGATCTGTGGTGCAGTTGGGCTACTGCTCTTTGAGCAGCAGACCCAGGGAGACTCCCCTTCCTCCCCCGGAGGAGCAGCATGGGAGTGCACCACAGGAATCTGCTGGGTTTGGAGACTCCAAACAGGGCTGTGTGCCTGAGATAGAAACACTCAGTCAGGGGCACCTGGGTGGCTCAGTGGGTTAAGCCTCTGCCTTCAGCTCAGGTCATGATCTCAGGGTCCTGGGATCGAGCCCCGCATAGGGCTCTCTGCTCAGCAGGGAGCCTGCTTCCCCCCCCCCAGCCCCCTGCCTGCCTTTCTGCCTACTTGTGATCTCTGTCAAATAAATAAATAAAATCTAAAAAAAAAAAGAAAAAAGAAACACTCAGTCACAGGCTGGTTGAGCACAGAGTGTGGATGGAGACCAGGGAGACAGGAGTGATTGACGGCTTTTCTCTGAAGGGAACTGAGGAGTGGGGCCCCCAGCTCTCGGTTCCTCCGGGCTAGAGACTGGGAGGCCACCATTTTCATTCTAGTCGTCCAAAGCTGTAAAGAAAGCTTTCAGGCAACGAAAGCTACCAAGAGCAAACCTGAGCAGATTACTTAGCCTGGCCCCTGAGAAGGGTGGTTCAATTCCACCTGGACAAAGACATTTGAGAATCACTGCAATAGGCCCTTGTCCCAGAAGATCAATAAAAACATCCAGTCAAGACAAAGTTTACTGATCAATGAGAACTACAAAACTCCAGTACTAGGGGAATACAGCACATAGAATTCATGGTTCTTTCCCTATGATTCTTTAGTCTTTCAAGTTAATTTTTAAAATTTTCTTTATTTTTTTCTTCTACTTTGCTATTTTTTCAATTTTTCTTCATTCCTTTTCCAACCAACTTATCAATTCCTTTTTAAACATTTTTAATTTTCATTTTTACAGCCATATTCTATTCCTTTATTGTATTTAACCTTGTTTTTGGTATATAGAAATGTTTTTCTTCCTTTAAAATTTTGGGATGCAGTTTCTTCTAAAACACCAAAATATATCCTAAATCTAGCATATGGCTTTGTTCTATTCATCAGTCTAATCAGGTTCTCTCTTTTTAAAATTTTTCTTCTTTCTTTTTTCAACCAACTTCTTATTTTATCAATTCATTAAAAAAAAATCTTTCTTAATGTTCATTTTTACAGTCATATTCCATCCCTTCATTGTATTCACCCTTATCTGTGTGTGTGTGTGTGTGTGTGTGTGTGTGTGTGTGTGTTTTTCTTTTTCAAAATTTTAGGAGGCAGTTTCTTCTAATAGACCAAAATACACCCAAAATCTAGTGAGTGGTTCTGTTCTATTCATCAGCCTGATCACATTCTTTTTTGTTTGTTTCTTTCTTTTCCCCCTGGTATCGGGTCTCTTCTGAATTCTTTAGTGTACATTTTTCTGGGGTTGTTGTTAACCTTTTAGCATTTTGTTCTCTCATTCATCTGTTCTCTGGACAAAATGACAAAACAGAAAAACTCACCTCAAAAAACTGAGAAAAAGAGAGATAAACTACTGGATTGTGAGAGGAGAATGTGAGAAATCAGTAATACCATAAGATGAAACAATATTAGAATATCTGGGATCCCAGAAGAAGAAGAAGGAGGGGGGGGGAAGGTATACTGCAGCAAATTAATGTGGAAAACCTCCCTAATTTGGAGAAGGGAATGGTCATCAAAATCCAGGAGGCACAGAGAACCCCCTCAAAATCAATAAAAATATGTTAATACCCCAACATCTAGTAGTAAAACTTACAATTCTCAGAGACAAACAGAAAATCCTGAAAGCAGCTCGGGACAAGAAGTCTGTAGCTTACAACGGTAGAAACATTAGATTGGCAGCAGACGTATCCACAGAGACCTGGCAGGCCAGAATGGACTGGCATGATATATTCAGGGCACTAAAACAAGAAAAGTATGCAGCCAAGAATACTATATCCAGCTAAGCTGTCATTGAAATAAAAAGCTTCTAGGACAAACAAAAACTAAAAGAATTCATGGTCACCAAACCAGACCTATGAGAAATACTGAAAGGGGTCCTCTAAGCAGAGAGCCTAAAAGTAACACAGACCACACAGGAACAGAGACAGTATACAGTAACAGTCACCTTACAGTAAATACAATGGCACTAAATTCATATCTTTCAATAGTTACCCTGAATGTAAATGAGCTAAATGCCCCAATCAAAAGATAAAGAGTATGAGACTGGATAAAAAAACAAGATCCAGGGGCGCCTGGGTGGCTCAGTGGGTTAAGCCGCTGCCTTCGGCTCAGGTCATGATCTCAGGGTCCTGGGATCGAGTCCCACATCGGGCTCTCTGCTCAGCAAGAAGCCTGCTTCCCTCTCTCTCTCTCTCTGTGCCTCTCCGTCTACTTGTGATCTCTCTCTGTCAAATAAATAAATAAAAAATCTTTAAAAAAAAAAAAAACAAGATCCATCAATATGCTGTCTGCAAGAGACTCATTTTAGACCCAAAGACACCTCAAGATTCTTTTTTTTTTTTTTTTACGATTTTTTTATTTATTTATTTGACAGGGAGAGAAATCACAAGTAGGCAGAAGTAGGGAGAGAGCCAGGCCGATAGAGAGGGAGAAGCAGGCTCCCTGTTGAGCAGAGAGCCTGATGTGGGCCTTAATCCCAGGACCCTGGGATCATGACCTGAGCCCAAGGCAGAGGCTTAACCCACTGAACCACCCAGGCACCCCGAGACACCTCAAGATTTAAACAGAGGGTGTGGAAAATAATTTACCATGCTAATGGACATCAAAAGACAACTGGAGTGGTGATCCTTATATCAGACAAATGAGATTTTAAGCCAAAGACTATAATAAGAGATGAGGAAGGACACTATATCATTCTGAAAGGGTCTGTCCAACAAGAAGATCTAACAACAGTAAATATTTATGTCCCTAACATGGGAGGACCCAATTATATAAGCCAATTAATAATAAAATCAAAGAAACACACTGAAGTTTAACACTCCCCTCAATGAAATGGACAGATCATCTAAGCAAAAGATCAACAAGGAAATAAGGGATTTTTATGACACACTGGATCAGATGAACTTCACAGATATATTCAGAACACTCCATTCCAAAGCAACAGAATATGCATTCTTCTCTAGTACACATGAAACATTCTCCAGAATAGATCACATCCTGGGTCACAAATCAGGTCTCAACTGGTACCAAAAGATTGGGATCATTCCCTGCATATTTTCAGACCACAATACTTTGAAACTCGAACGCAATCACAAGAGGAAAGTTGGAAACAACTGAAATACATGGAGGCTAAAGAGCATCCTACCAGGGGCACCTACGTGGCTCAGTTGTTGGAAGAATTTCTACCAAACATTAAAGAAGAATTAATACCTATTCTTCTGAAGCCGTTCCAAGAAATAGAAATAGAAGGAAAACTTCCAAACTCATTTTATAAGGCCAGCACTATCTTGATCCCAAATCCAGACAAAGACCCCATCAAAAAGGAGAATTACTGACCAGTAACCCTGATGAGCCTGAATGCAAAGATTCTCACCAAAAAACTAGCCAAGAGGATCTAACAGTATGTTAAAAGGATTATTCACCACAACCAAGTAGGATTTATCCCTGGGTTGCAAGGTTGGTTCAACACCCACAAATTAATCAATGTGATAAAATACATTAATAAAAGAAAGAATAAGAACCATATGATACTCTCAATAGATGCTGAAAAAGCATTTGACAAAGTATAAAGCATCCTTTCTTTTTTTTTTTAAGATTTTATTTATTTATTTGACAAAGAGAAAGAGCACAAGTAGCAGAGAGGCAGGCAGAGAGGGAGGGGGAAGCAGGCTCCCTGCTGAGCAGAGAGCCTGATGTGGGGCTCGATCCCAGGACCCTGAGATCATGACCGGAGGTGAAGGCAGATGCTTAACTGACTAAGCCACCCAGGCGCCCCCAAAGCATCCTTTTTTGGTCAAAACTCTTCACAGTATAGGGATAGAGGGTACATACGTCAATATCATCAAAGCCATCTATGAAAAACCCACAGCGAACATCATTCTCAATGAGGAAAACCTGAGAGCTTTTTCCCCAAAGGTCTGTAACATGGCAGGGATGTTCACTATCACCACTACTATTCAACACAGTACTAGGAGTCCTAGCCTCAGCAATCAGACAACAAAAAGAAAGAAAAGGCAACAGAATCGACAAAGAAAAAGTCAAACTCGCAGTCTTTGCAGATATGATTCTTCATGTGGAAAACCCAAAAGACTCCACTCCAAAACTGCTAGAACTCATACAGGAATTCAGTAAAGTGTCGGGATATAAAATCAATGCACAGAAATCAGTTGCATTTCTATACAACAGCAAAACAGAATAAATAAGGAGTCAATCCCATTTACAACTGCACCCAAACCCATAAGATACCTAGGAATAAACCTAACCAAAGAGGTAAACAATCTGTACTCAGAAAACTATAAAGTACTGGGGCGCCTGGGTGGCTCAGTGGGTTGAGCCGCTGCCTTCGGCTCAGGTCATGATCTCAGGGTCCTGGGATTGAGTCCCGAGTCGGGCTCTCTGCTCGGCGGGAAGCCTGCTTCCTCCTCTCTCTCTCTCTCTCTGCCTGCCTCTCTACTTGTGATCTCTCTCTGTCAAGTAAATAAATAAAAATAAAATCTTTAAAAAAAAAAACTATAAAGTACTTATGAAAGAAATTGAGGAAGACACAAAGAAATGGGAAAACATTTCATGCTCAAGGACTGGAAGAACAAATATTGTAAAAAGGTCTATGCTACCTAGAGCAATCTATACATTTAATGCAATCCCTATCAAAATACCATCAATTTTTTTCAAAGAAGTGGAACATATAATCCTAAAATTTGTATGGAACCAGAAAAGACCCTGAATAGCCAGAGAAATATTGAAAAATAAAACCAAAGTTGGTGGCATCACAATTCTAGACTTCAAGCTCTATTACAAAGCTGTCATCATCAAGCCAGTATGGTACTGGCACAAAAACAGACACATAGATCAATGGAACAGAATAGAGAGCCCAGATGGACCCTCAACTCTATGGTCAACTAATCTTCAACAAAGCAGGAAAGAATGTCCAGTGGAAAAAAGACAGTCACTTCAACAAATGGTGTTGGGAAAACTGGATAGCCACATGCAGAAGAATGAAACTGGACCACTTCCTTACACCACACACAAAAATAGACTCAAAATGAATGAAAGACATCAACGTGAGACAGGAATCCATCAAAATCTTTGAGGAGAACACAGGCAGTAACCTCTTTGATCTCAGCCGCAGTCACTTCTTCCTAGAAATACTCCCAAAAGCAAGGGAAGCAAGGGCAAAAATGAACTATTGGGACTTCATCAAGATCAAAAGCTTTTGCACAGCAAAGGAGACAGTCAACAAAACCAAAAGACAGCTGACAAAATGGGAGAAGATATTTGCAAATGACATATCAGATAAAGGGCTAGTATCCAAAATCTATAAAGAACTTATCCAACTCAACACCCAAAGAACAAATAATCTAATTGAGAAATGGGCAGAAGACATCAACAGACATTTCGGCAAAGACGACATCCAAATGACCAACAGACACAAGAAAAATTGTTCAACATCACTTGGCATCAGCAAAAAAGTCAAAACCATAGTGAGATACCACCTCACGCCAGTCAGAATGGCTTAAATTGACAAGTCAGGAAATGACAGATGTTGGAGAGGATGCAGAGAAAGGGGAATCCTCCTGGACTGCTGGTAGGAATGCGAGCTGGTGCCACCACTCTGGAAAACAGTGTGGAGGTTCCTCAAAAAGGTGAAAATAGAGCTCCCTATGACCCAGCAATTGCACTACTGGGTATTTACCTCAAAGATACAAATGTAGTGATCGAAAGGGGCACGTGCACCCCAATGTTTATAGTAGTAACGTCCACAACAGCCAAACTATGGAAAGAGCCTAGACGTCCATCAACAGATGAATGGATAATGAAGATGTGGTACACACACACACACAGGAATATTATGCAGCCAACAAAAAATTGAAATCTTGCCATTTACAACAACGTGGGTAGAACTAGAGGTTATTATGCTAAGGGAAGTAAGTCAGAAGAAGACAATTATCATATGATCTCATTGACACATCGAATTTGAGAAACTAGAAAGAGGATCATAGAGGAAGGGAGGGAAAAATGAAACAAGATGAAACCGGAGGGGGAGACAAACCATAAGAGACTCTTGATCTCAGGAAACAAACTGAAGGTTGCTGGAGGGGAGGGCGGTAGAAGGGGTGGGGTGGCTGGACCATGGACATTGAGGAGGGTATGTGCTGTGGTGAGTGCTGTGAATTGTGTAAGACTGATGAATTACAGACCTGTATCCCTGAAACAGATAATACATTATATGTTAATAAAAATAAATTAATTAAAAATAAATACAACATGTAGTTTTCAACAAACAAAAAATCATGAATCATCCAAAGAAACAGTAAAGAGTGCCCATTTACCAAGGGAAAAAAAAAAAAGATGATTATAAATACTAATTCAAGGGGACCCAGATGTTGGGATGAGCAGAGAAATATTTTGAAATGGGTATTATAAATAGTGTGAAAAAGAACCAAAGGAAACCATATTTAAAGAATTAAATGGAAGAATGATGATAATTCAAATAGAGAATATCAATACACAGAAATTATTAAAAAAAAAAAAAAAGAACCAAATGGAAATTGTATTCTGAAATGAAATATTCAAGGGGGACTCAACAACAAATCTGAGCTGGAAGAAGGAAAAAATCATCCAACTCAAAGACAGATCAATATAGATTATGCAATCTGAAAAACAAAAAGAAAATAGAGTGACCTGTAGGAAACTCAAACCAACATACAAGTAATGGGAGTTCCAGAAAGTGGAAAGAAAAAAATTTGAGCAGAAAAAAATATTTGAGGATATAATGACCAAAAGCTTCCCAAATTTGATTTTAAAAACAAACATTAAACTACATATCTAACTAATGAACCCCAAATTGGCTAAACAAAAAACATCCATACCTGTACATATCATAGTAAAAACTGCAGAAAACCAAACAGAAGTTTTTGAAAGTAGCAAGAGAAAACAATTTATCAGATAAAAGGGAACAACAGGATTAACAGCTCACTTCTCATCAGAAATAATGGGAAGCTAGAGGCAGAGGAATGATATATAAAATGTGTCGAAAGAAAAAAAGCAAGTATCTTAACCAAGATTTATAACCTCCATGGAATGACAGAAGAGCCTGCACAGCCAAAGCAATCCCAAGAAAGAACAAAGCTGGAGGTAACACAATTCCAGATTTCAAGACATACACAAAGCTTTGGTAATCAAAACAGTATGGTATTAGCATGAAAAACAGACACACAGAGCAATGGAACAGAATAGAGACCCCAGAAATAAACCCACATTTATATGGTCAATTAATCTATGACAAAGGAGGCCAGAATACACAATGGGAGAAAGTCATTTCAATAAATACTGCTGGGTGGGGCCCTTGGGTAGCTCAGTGGGTTAAAGCCTCTGCTTTTGGCTCAGGTCATGATCCCAGGTTCCTGGGATCGAGCCCAGCATTGGGCTCTCTGCTTGGTGGGGAGCCTGCTTCCCTTCCTCTCTCTCTGTCTGCCTCTCTGTCTACTTGTGATCTCTGTCAAATAAATAAATAAAATTTAAAAAAAAATGCTGCTGGGAAAACCGGACAGCTACATGTAAAAGAATGAAACTCAATCATTTTCTTATACTATACACAAAAATAAACTCAAAGTGGAATAAAGACCTAAACATGAGATCTGAAACCATAAAAATCCTAGAAGAGAACAAAGGCAACAATTTCTCTAACATCAGCCAGCCATAGCTACATTTTTCTAGATGTGTCTCCTAAGGCAAAGGAAACAAAAGCAAAAATACTGGGATTACATCAAAATAAAAAGCTTTTGCACAGTGAAGGAAGTCATCAGCAAAACAAAAAGACAACCTACTGAATGGGAGAAGATACTTGCAAATGATATATCTGATAAGAGTCTGATATCCAAAATATATAAAGAACTTATATAACAACATCAAAACAAAAACAACCCCCCAAAACCACCACCACCACCACAAAAACTGATTAAAAAAAGGGCAGAGGAGCTCAACAGACATTTTTCCAAAGAAGACATACAGATGACCAACAGACATGAAAAGATGCTCAATATCACTCATTATCAGGGAAATGCGAATCAAAAACAAAATGAGATATTATCTCATGCCTGTTAGAATAACTAAAATCAAGGGGCGCCTGGGTGGCTCAGTGGGTTAAAGCCTCTGCCTTCGCCTCAGGTCATGATCCCAGGGTCCTGGGATTGAGCCCCGCATCGGGCTCTCTGCTCGGTGGAGAGCCTGCTTCCTCCTCTCTCTCTCTGCCTGCTTCTCTGCCTACTTGTGATCTCTGTCAAATAAATAAATAAAATCTTTAAAAAAAAAAAAAAAGAATAACTAAAATCAAGAAGATAAGAAACAACAAAGTAAGAACATGGAGGAAAAGGAAGCCCTGTGCACTGTTGGTGGAAATGTAAATTGGTGCAGCCTCCGTGAAAAACAGTATTGGAGGTTCCTCAAAAAATTAAATCAGAAATACCACCTGATCCAATAATTCCACTACTGGGTATTTACTCAGAAAAAAGGAGTACACAAACTCAAAAAGACACATGCACCCCTATGCTTACTGCAGCATTATTTACAATAGCCAAGAAATGGAAGCAACCTAAGTGTCCTTCGAAAATATATATACATATAAACAATGGAATATAAACAATGGAACATTACACAGCCATAATAAAGGATGACATCACACCATTTGAGACAACAAGGATGCACCTGGAGGGTATTATGCTAAGTGAAATAAGTAAGAATGAGAGAGACAAATACCATTTAATTCCATTCATAAATGGCATCTATAAACAATGAATAAACAAAAAGTAGAATAAGAACTATAAATTCAGAGAACAAACTGATTGGTTGACAGAGGGGAGGGGTTGGGGCAAAAGTGGTGAAGAGCAGAGGGAGATACAGGCCTCCAGTTATGGAATGAGTAAGTTATAGCAATGTAACTGGACAGACGGTAGCTATACTTTAAACACAGCATAATGTATAAATTATCACATCACTAAGCTGTACACTTAAAACGCGTGTAACACTGTATGTAAACTTTACTAAAAAAAAAGAAATAAAAAATAAAATGTCCTCATTAAAAACATTTATAACCCCAGCAAAGTTATCATTCAAAACTGAAGGCAAAAATAAAGACATTCCCACATCACTAATGACTGAGATAGTTCAGTGGTAATACCCACCTTTCAAAAAATACTAATGAAACACTGGGGTTGGGGAGGAAAATACCTAAAGCTATCAGGCTGAAAGGAAATGGTCCAGAGAGTAAATCAAATCTTCATGAAGAAATAAAGAGCACCAATAAAGGTGATTATGTAGGTGAATATAAAAGTATAAATATTTTTCTCTTAATAGTTTTAAAAGACAGCTATATAAAATAACTCTAAAACCATATTGCTGGTCATATAATACATAAACATTTAATTTATATAAAAACAAGAGTCCAGGGGTGCCTGGATGACTCAGTCGGCTAAGTGTCCAACTTATGGTTTTGGCTCATGCCATGATCTCAGGGTTGTGGGACTGAGTCCCATGTCTGGCTCCATGCTCAGTATGGAGTCTGCCCTAGATTCCCTCTCCCTCTCTTTCTCCCCCTCCCCCTTCTCTCTCCCTCACCAAATTAATAAGTAAAATCTTAAAAAAAAAAAAAAAAAAAAAACAAGAGCCCAAGTACAGGAGGGGGGGGGGAATGGAGTTAATTGGAACAAACTTTCTGTATCTTTTTTTTTTTTTAAGACTTTATTTATTTATTTGATGGAGAGAGACAGCGAGAAAGGGAATACAAGCAGGGGGAGTGGGAGAGGGAGAAGCAGACTCCCCGCCCAGCAGGGAGCCCAATGCAGCCTTGATCCCAGGACCCTGGGATCATGACCCGAGCCAAAGGCAGACGCCCAATGACTGAGCCACCCAGGTGCCCCAAACTTTCTGTATCTTACTGAAATTAATTTAGCTTGAATCTGAAGTAGACTGCATGTAGATTATAATAAATACAATAATTTGTAATAAGATATATTTAATCGCCAAAACAAAGTAACTTATAAAATTTAATAAAAATTTCTACAATATCAGCAATAAAAAGGAACAAACCAATGATACATATCACAACATGAATTAACCTTGAAAATACTATGCCAAGTAAAAGCAGCAAGAGCAAAAGACCACATACTATATGAGTTTATTTATATGAAATGTTCAGAAAAAGCAAAATTACAGAGGCAGACAGTAAATATTTGGTCACCTGGGAGTTGGAGTAGGAATGGGGACTGACAGCATATGGAAGCAAGAGATCTCTTTGTGGTTAAAAATGGTCTTTACCTGGATTTTGGTGATAGTTGCACAACTCTGTAAATTTACTAAAACACATTGAATTTGCAGACTTAATTTAAGGGTGAAATTTATCATATGTAAATTATACTTCAGTAAAGCGGTTTTAATATATGAACTGGTGATTCAATAAATAATTACAGATCTTTTATAAGCTAAAAGTTGTCATTTAGTTCAAAACCTTCATTTTATATACATGAAGATTCCTCATGTGCCAGGCTTTGTGCAAAGTATTACAAATTCAGAGATAACAGGACACAATTTCTACCCCTGTGGTATTTATAAGAGAAAGAAAGAGACATGGAAATTGACAATAGCAATATAGTACTGTTATTATACTGAGTGCTGAAAATTTAAAGAACAATTAACTAAAGGGTGGTGGTAGGGGAAGGAAGAGTATGACTACTACTAGGTGGCAAAACACTCAGTTAAAGGATTCTAATTCCCAGCCCATCTTGTATAGTGTGGTTATGTGATTAGTCCTGCTCAGTAAGATATAACTGAAATATTGTGTAGGTCTTCTGTTAAAGGCTACTTAAGAGGAACAGTGTTATCTGGCAGAGGTGCCCTGTTTCTCCCCTTTCCTTCTTGCTATCTAGAATTAGGACATGATAGCTTTGCGCAGTGGCAGTATCTCAGCCAATGAGGTTTATCCGAGGTGCGATTATTGCTAATAGAATTAGGACATGATGATTGGAACTCATCAGCTTTCTTTTACATGAAGTAACCTTCTGATGGAAGTCTCAAATCAAAGATGGTAGAAAGACCCCAGATCCTTGATGATTTCATAGAACAACCAGGTTAGGCCTGGACTACTTACCTCTGCAGTTCTTTTATATGAGAAAATAAAACCCTGATTTTCCAAACCACTGTTATTTCAGAATGTCATAGCCAAACCTAATCCTGTTTAATTGGGGGAGAGATACTGAAGATTTCTAAAGAATGTATTACTTGATCTGTTTTGAAGGATGACAGGAAGTCTACAGAAGGAGAAGGGGAAGGAAAGGGCATTCATGAGGCTATGCCATGAAAAAGCAAGACACAGAGAATGCTGAGCAGTTCTGAAAGGTTGGAGCATAGAATCTGAGGGAAAACATGGCAGGGATATTATCATTCTGGACCCATTTCTCAATTGTCCACACAGTTCCTATGAAGAATCTCAGAAAACCAGGTTAGACATGGTTACGGGGCATTTTATGATCCCAGAGCTCTCTGAACTTCTCTATTATAAATACTCATTCCAGTTGTAATTTGTTTGCCCAATTCTTTTCCTCCTGCTACATCTGAAGCACCATGAGGTCAAGGGACCATATCTGTTTTATTCACTACTAAATTTCTAGGAAAGGTCCTAGTATAAAGCAGAGTGCTAAGTATTTGTTGACTAGTCAAGAAGAATGAATTAATGGGTAAATAAAAAGAAACCTTTTATTGAATTCTTACCTAACAAATTTAAGAAAACTCAGTTTTAGTGGTTTTTTTTTCTTAATTCTATCACTATGACAGTATACAAGGAAGGCCAGTTTTTATAGCAGCTGTCTATTCTTTATACTACTTTCTGCCAAATGTAATCAAACTGCACATCAGATTTCCATATTTTACAGTTCTGTATATATCATCTCGTCTCAGAAAATGTTTCAATTTAAAGGTGAAATGGAGGAGAACTCTGATTTCTAGGATCTGCCAACAGGATCTCAATATCAAAAAGGTTTCCACAGTTAACAAAAAGATCTTTTCATGCAAAACCTCAATAACCACCTCTTGTGCCTGCCTGTAAATGATATGCTCATCTGCAAAATGTCACATTCTAACCACTAGAGCATTCAGCCCATTTGAAATAGCCTTCAGAAAATGGCTTTTTTTGCTAATCAAAAACACAACAAAATTGTCTCTCAAGTCAAATGCTTGCAAATAATACAAAATTTCTTCTCAAGGGTTTTTTTTTTTTTTTCTTTTTCAAGGGGTTTTTTTTTTAAGAGCAAACAAATTTCAGAGGGAATTTCCCTTAATATAGAATCCAATTATTCATTAAACCTCACAAGTACTTGGGACTAACCTTGTGTCATTCTCTGCTCTTAAAAGAGCTGTTCTTAATGGGGAAACAGTTGTATATAAGAATTACCGTAATAAAAGTGCTATATTGACACAAAGCATTTAAAACAGAGCAAGGATTAAAAAAAGCTTTCATAGTGTAGCAGTTTTATAGCTTAAAAGGATGGTGCAAGAGTTAACAGTTACCATTTTGCAGATAAACAGAATCAGAGAAGTTAAATAATTTGTTCAAGATCCCATAGATAGCCAGTGGAAAGCCATGGACTAAAATCTGGGTCTTCAGATCCCAAGTACAGTCCTTTCTATGGCATCATGCTATTTCACAATCCAGATGTGATACCTAAAATGGCTGTAATTTCAAAATAGCTTTTTCCTGCCCTCACGTTTTATAATACAGCAGATTTCATCTTCTTTGAGTTCCCCTGAACATGCCATACTGTCTTGCCCCTGAATATTTCCACATGTTGTTCTCCGTGCCTGAAACACCACCCTTCTCCATCATTCAGGGGTTCTCCCTAATCTACCCTATCTCTTAATCTGGATCATTCCTACTCTTCTTTTCAGGGCTCTATTAGATGCTATCTTCATTGGGAAGCTTCTGTAGTATTTATCACACTCTAACATAATTATATCACACTCCCAACTCCTGCCAAGCCCATGAAAGAGATTAATCTTGTCAGAGTCTCCCATTCCTACTACCTAACACAAAGTCAGGCACACAGTATGTGCTTGGAAACTATTTGCTGAACAAATTGATTGCCTACCACAGTTTCACAACCACATAATACAATGACCTTAAATTATCACACACCTCTGAAGCAAAGCTATAATTTGCTAGAAATGGATTGCTACATGCAGACTTGCTATATAACATTCCCAGCTACAAGAAATAGTCATCAGGCATTTCTGGAGAGGCTAAAAACCAGCATCCTCAGAGCCCCTCTTTAATGGTTACTTACAAGAGACTAGATTTGCAATGCAAATATATACATATATATATGTATGTATGTATATATATATATATATATGCATCAGATTTTATCTTCTGAGAAAAGGCCTGTAATTTAGTATAAAAGTATCAGTGTTACTTTTCAAAAGTACAACTGCCATATTGCTTGTCACATCCAGCTGCAGAGAGCTGGATGGAAGAGGTCTACATTCATGCCATCTAATACCTTTATTTACTTTTTTTTTTTTTAGATTTTATTTATTTATTTGACGGAGAGAGAGAGATCACAAGTAGACAGAGAGGCAGGCAGAGAGAGAGGAGGAAGCAGGCTATCCACCGAGCAGAGAGCCCAATGTGGGGCTTGATCCCAGAACCCTGAGATCATGACCCGAGCTGAAGACAGAGGCTTAACCTACCGAGCCACCCAGGCACCCCCTTTATTTACTTTTTTTGTAGAAGAAAAGAACTGAGGCACAGAGAAGGGAAGGAACTACCCCAGAAATACATGGCGAGTCAGGGTCACAGACTGGGTTCTTAACAAGACCCAGGTCTCTAACTTTAGACTGGATCATTTTCTGGATGGACAGAAGAACAGATAATTAGGAAGACAAACAAATAAACAATTTAGCTGTATGAAAACACAGTCCCAGTAAAGCTCCTCTTCCCCTTTTACTGGTCATAAGTCTTAGGTGGCATTTTGGATTGATGTGTCATGAGATACAGCATACTAAGGAAATATAAAGAAATAAAGGTATTCACTGAAGAACCTATTCAAAGTACTCTACCAGAATACGTTAGTTCTCTGCAGCAAATCCATGAAGCCCATCAGATTAGCAATTCTCAACAGCAAGTTTATAGCACACAAAGTTCTCATCTTTCCTACGGAAGCAACATGTGCAAAATGCTACCTGGAAACTTCACATAATGGTTAAGAACATAGGTTTCTTTTGTTGTTGTTGTTGTTTTAAGATTTCATTTATTTATTTGACAGAGAGAGATCACAGGCAGGCAGAGAGAGGGGGAAGCAGGCTCCGTGCTGACCAGAGAGCCCAATGCGGGGCTCAATCCCAGGACCCTGAGATCATGACCCGAGCCAAAGGCAGAGGCTCAACCCACTGAACAATCCAGGTGCTCCAAGAACATAGGTTTTTAAGTCATGGCACCTATGAAGCCTTGGATAGTAAACTTAATTTCAGTTTCTCTTGCGTAGAGTGGAAATACTAGTGTTAATTACATCCTAGGATTTTAGGGAGGACAAAATGAGCCAATAAATGTTTTGCCAGAGAATATGTAAATACTCAAGGAATGGTGACTTTATCTTCACTTCATCTAGGGAAACATCCTCATCACTTGCAGTTTTCAATGGCTTGGACCCACAATGTCTATAAGACACCCAGGACTTTGGACTCTCCTCTTCCTGGGTCTAAGGTTTTACAAGGGTAATTAGAGAGCCTCAAAAAAAAAAAAAAAAAAAAAACCTCTTTTGAGTATTAAATTCATCTTGAGGCTATCTGCTAAAGGAAGGCAATTATCTCCTCATCTATAGCATGGAAATACTACCATTTAATCTAAAGAACTGCTGTGAAGATGGATAGGGAGCCACGAAAGACTAAAGTAACAAAGTGACATATTTCATGAGAAGATGGAGGATGAACTGGCAGAAAAGAAACAAGGTTTCCACTAGAAAGGAAGAATGGAAATAGAAAAGAAAGAAAGAACTGGGGAATTATTTTGAATCATAACTGATAGGATTTAGAAACTTTCTGTATGCAGGGCTCAATGAGGGGAAAGTAAGGGGTTTCCAGGTAAGCACTGAAAAATGGCATTCTTTTTTTTTTTTTTTTTTAAAGATTTTATTTATCTGTGAGAGAGAAAGAGCATGAGCAGTGGAGGCGGGGGAGAGGCAAAGGGAGAAGGAGAGGTAAAAGCGGACTTCCTGCTGAGCAGGAACCCCCCCCCCCAACACGGGGCTCAATCCCAGGACCCTGAGATCGTGACTTGTAACCAACGGAGCAACCCAGATGCACCTAGAGGGCTTTCATTTTTGAACAAGGAGAGGCAAAGACACCCAATGAACAACTGGGAATCAATATGATCTGAGATGACGAATGCTGTGAACTAACTACCCACCAACCACTAGTTCATTTGCTTAGAAGTCAGCAGTAGTCCAACAAGGGTATAAAGGCAGTAATGAAGGAACATGGAGGAAGAATAACAGGACAACAGAATATGCTGTCAGGTATAATTCAGAGTCAAGTAGGGCTCCTAGAAAGCATGTCTTTAGAATATTCTCAGTTGCTAAAGGAGCAAGCCTGCTTGGCTCCCAATATGCTTGCTTGCTTTCTTCCTTCTGTCAACAAACCTTCAATGGGTATTTATATTATACCAGGCCCAACCAACACTATTATGGTACATGCCCTGAAGGACCTTGGAGCTAGCAGAGAAGGGAAACATAAAGAGTCAGATAAGGATACCCATGTGCTTTGGTAGAGACAAGCACAGGGATCTAAAGAACCTAAATCCATGTACCCCCTTCTCCTGGATGTCTTCCCTAAATATATTATTAGCTAAAATTTATGGAATGCTTCCTATGAGCCAGGAATATATCTTAGGGCTTTATGTTAACTCCTTTTAATTTTCACAACAACCCTGTGAAGTAGGTACTATTATTTCGTTTTTACCCGTGGGGAAACTGAACAGCCTGGCCTATGATGAACTCTTTCCTCTGAAGCGCCCACAGTCCGCACAAAGCATTTTATATCTTCACAGTACTTTGTATCATCAGCTTTTTAAAAATATTCCTTGAAGATAAAACCATAATTTATTCATGTCTTTATTTTCCAAAGAGCCAGCACAGGAGCAAGTATATACCTCAGGTATCCGGTATTTGCTAAACATCAAAATGGCTATCCATTATCCAAGTTTTACATGAGATCCTTAAAAAAGCAATCATTTCTTATTAGAGTAAGTATTCAGTCTGAGCCAATTACTGGTGCCAGGTACACCTTAACTAGAAATAAACCAGACAAAGAGCCTACAATCAAGTTTATTGTGGCAACCGCTAACATCATCTATTGTTTAAGAAGAGCTCTATTTTCTTTAGATATTAGAGGCAGAGATACATGTGTGTCTTCTGAGAATAAACTATCAGTTGAAAGAATAAATGAGTGAATGAGAGATACTCTGAACCTTGAACCAGACCTTGCTCTGGCCACTAGGAAGCTCAGAGTTGAATTTGCTACTGAATCTTAGCAAAAGTAGGAATTTCTGGTACTAAATTTACCTTGGCTTCATTTACTCTGCTTTCCTTATTTTCCCCCTTCATTGTGAATCTCCTTATTTACTTTTGATCCTATTATATTACATTATGCATATTTGAAAAACTAATTCCCTTTATGGGCAAAAAAAAAAAAAAAGAGAGAAAGAGAGAGAGATGGGCATATAGAATTTAATCAATCCAACTACAGATGGTGTGATCAGTCTCCTTACTTTGTCCAAATGCTCTGCTGAAGATCTGGATACAAACCAGGCAGAATGTGCAAGTTAAGAATGTAGATCTCAACTGTTCTGCCTCTGAGCTCTAATAAAGGGATGGACTCTCTGCTGAGGGAACTATATTGCTTCAGAGAAAGCCTCCCACTTTTAAGTTTTAAACCCCCCCATTTATGGCTTTGGAAGCTCTGGAACTGAACCATGCTGAACTAGGCACTGACCTCTCTCTCTGACCTACCAGTAGCAAGTCTCTTAGAATCTGTTTCCTTATCTATTTCTGTCTACCTACTTCTCAAGGATGTTCTGAATCAGATACGAAAACATTTACTTAACTATAGAGTAGTACAGAAACATAAGGTATTGGGAAAAGCGGGGTTCATTATTTGTAATTCAACATAAGAATGGTCAATTAAGTTTAGGCAAGTAGCTTTGTAGGCACGAGACACTCAAAACACAGGAGCTTCTTTTGTTTATGGTCCTAAAATAGATATCATAAAATTTACCATTTTAAGTATACAGTTCTGAGGCACAAAGTACCTGCACAGTGTTGTGCAACTATTATCACCATCCATCTCCAGAACTTTTTCATCTTCCTCATTTGAAACTCTGTACTTATTAAAGACTAAATCCCCCTTTTCTCCTCCCCACATTCTACTTTCTGTCTCTATGAATTTAACTATTCCAGGAACCTCATTTAAGAGGAATCATACATGTCCCTTATGACTGGCTTATTTTACTTAGCATAATGTCGTCAAGGTTTATCTATGTTATAGCATGAAAACAATGGTTTTAAAACATTCCAGACTTTCTGTTTTAGATAAAGATGATCACAAACTATAAGTCTGACCACCACTTATTAGCCTTTCAAGATAAAATCAAAAGCTCACTGCCGGATTTTTTCTTCTCTCAAGTGCCACTGGGATTTCCAAATTGATTTGTAATCTAGAACAACTAATTCCTGAATAGATCATTCAAATGAAGCAACCTGCTTCCCTGGAAACAAATTCCATCATGTCCCTTAGGAAGCAAAATGACTTAGTAAAAAAGACAAAGTGGTTTGAATAAAGAAACTAAGTACAAGATACTGATGTGCTTTGGTATCGCCAGACGTATGTTCTTTTTTTTTTTTTTAAAGATTTTATTTATTTGACAGAGAGAGATCACAAGTAGGCAGAGAGGCAAGCAGAGAGAGAGAGAGGAGGAAGCAGGCTCCCTGCAGAGCAGAGAGCCCGATGTGGGACTCGATCCCAGGACCCTGAGATCATGACCTGAGCTGAAGGCAGAGGCTTAACCACTAAGCCACCCAGGTGCCCCGCCAGACGTATGTTCTTGCAGGAGAATAAGTGTGCATCTGTCTGGTCTTTATAAAACATATAAAATGTTTCTTATTCCAAAGTAGTATGTTTTTAATATTTGCAAATAAATTTATATTATCCACATGGATTTTTTTTTTTTACCCAGCAAAATCATATCTTATTCCAAATCTCATTGGAAGACCAATGTGAATAATGTTACTACAAACAATTAGAAAAGACTACCTCCTCCTCAGTTGGGATTGTCATTAGCTGCTGCACCCACCCCCACCGCCAGGAACCCCAGGCCGTTCCTCATCTCCCAGACTTTACTCCTAGGAGGCTCTGTACATTGTATTTTCTAACCCTCATCTCTCTCCCTTCCTAACTTTTTCCACTGTACCCTTTGGATCTCAAGGTCAGCAAATCTCTGTATTGTCAATCTCTTCTGTTAATGTCTCCCTTGCCTTCTTTCTCTAAGTGAAATGTGGCAGTCCCTGACAATGTATCTTCAGCAGCCCTAGCAAATGGGGCTGCTTTTTCTCTCACTTACCATCTACCACTGAGCTTGAACTTATAGCTGTTATTGCCACTTATGCCTTAAAGACTGTGGTTCCTAGTAAACTGTTATTCTCTCCAATACCATTCTTGCCATAAGTCTTGGTAATTTCAATAACTATATAAATAGTAGTTACAACATATTGTCCTCCCTGTTACTTGACCTCCTCTTCTCTGTTATCTTCAATTCCACCTTGAGTTTCAGCATCTCATTCCCACGGTTATACTTTTGACCTTATCAATACCAACAACTGTCTATCTTCTATAATCTTAATTCCAAATTTCTCATTCTCCAATCAGTACCTCTTATCTTTCTAGTTCACTCACTATAGTTACTCCAACTTTAACAATCCTTCAGCTTATCAGGACATTGAATCTACTGATGCTACCTGCATTTAATTTCTACCACCTTCCTCACACCCTCACTCCCCTCCTAATCCTGGCTAGTTTAAATTCCTTGGTCAATTTTTTTTTTAATTTATTTATTTCACAGACAAAGATCACAAGTAGGCAGAGAGGCAGGCATAGAGAGAGGAGGAAGCAGGCTCCCCGCTAAGCAGAGAGCCCGATGTGGGGCTCGATCCCAGGACCCTGGGATCATGACCTGAGCCGAAGGCAGAGGCTTTAACCCACTGAGCCACCCAGGCGCCCCTCCTTGGTCAATTTTTATAATCACTCCATTGGCCCTCTATCACCCGTATTAACACTAATTTGATTAAGACACAGCCCTGGTTAAATGAAATTCATCATCTACTTTCTGCCTACATTGGCACAGATCTTGGGAGGAAGAAAACATACATGACTCTGTTCATTAAAGTTAAACTTTAAACTTTTGATCATCATTTTCATGTAGGCTCAAAATAGACAATCATCCTGTATTTGCCAAGACTATTTATAATCCTAACTATCTCATGCTTTCTTTGCTCCTAACCTTGGGAGTTATTCTGTCATCTAGTGATTTTGCTTATTTGTCTGAACAAAATCAATCACCCAGATGAGACCTTTCACACACTCCTACATTTACCTACCAAACTGCATCTGTGCACATACACTCTAACTTCTTCCCTTTTACCATGGGGACCAAGACCTCTCCAACCCTCCATAGATACATCAGATTCTATCCCCTCACCAAACACAAATGACATTACTCTAGTTATTTCCCTCCTCTTTCTCCCACATTATCAGATTTTTCCCTTTCTTCAGGATTATTCCCTTTAGCATTTGCTCCTTTTGTCTTGCCTAAAAAAATAAATTAAAAAAAAAAAAACCCTTTCTTTATTTCATCTAACAGGCCAGCTACCAATCTATTTCTCTACTTCCCTTCATAACAAAGCTTCTAGAAAGAGCTATTTATATTTGCTTTTTCTCATTTTCCCTCTCATTCTTTTGAACCCATACCTATCAGATTTTCATTCCCACCATAACACCACAACTGCTGTTCTTATCAGTCACCTCCACCATCTTCCTTGATATATTAGCAGAATGTGACCCAGTTGATCACTTTTTCTCCTCTTTTAAACACTCTCTTCATTTGGCTTCCAGTCATATACTTACTGAGTTTTGGTGGAGTTTTGTTTTGGTTTCTTTCCCCATTATTCTGGCAGCTTATTCTCAGTATCTAAACTTCATGGTGACCGAGGCTCAAGTCTTGTGCCTTTTCTCTTTTGTAACTTTATGCATGACCAAGGTCACTTCATCTAATCTCATGAATGCAAATACCATCTAAATTTTTATATCCTCTCACCCTCTTCCCTGAAATTTGTTTCCCTGAAGTCTTTTCTCAGTTCAGTTAATGGCAACTCTATCCTTTTAAGAGCAAAGGTCAAAATTTTGGAGTTACTCTTCACTTCTCTTTTTCTTATACCTCACAACTAGTCCAACAGAAAATCTTTTTCAGTTCTACCTGAAAAATCAATTCTCACTACTCCCACTTCCACCACTTTAAGCCACCAATGTCTCTCACCAGGATTGATATAACTGCCTCCTAACTGGTCTCCCTGCTTTGGAATCTATCCGTTCTTCCATCTATTCTCAACACAATAGTCAGAATGAGTCTGTGAAAACATATGAAAAAAACTGTATCAGGTAACTCTTCCCATCAATGACTTCCCATCTTACTCCATGGAAAAGCTAGTCACTCCTAAGATCTAGAAGACCCAACAAGATCTGTTCACATCACAATCTTCTCACCTCTTCTATTACTCTCCCCTTTGACCACTTCATTTCAGCCACCCTGGCCTCCTGCTAGTTCTTGAAACATACCAGGTCTGATTTAAGAGCCTTGGCACTTGTTGTTCCCTTTTTCTGGAATGCTCTTCCTCCAACTCATTCTCTCATCTTCTTCAGGTCTTCATCAAAAGTCACATTCTCACATGAGGCCTTCTTTGGCTCTTTATTTAAAAATTGAAACGTGGTGGGGCACCTGCGTGGCTCAGTGGTTAAGCCTCTGCCTTCAGCTCAGGTCATGATCTCGGGGTCCTGGGATCCAGACCCGCATTGGGCTCTCTGCTCTGCAGGGAGCCTGCTTCCTCCTCTCTCTCTCTGCTTGCCTCTTTGCCTACTTGTGGTCTCTCTCTGTTGAGTAAATAAATAAAATCTTAAAAAAAAAATTGAAACGTGGAACTACCTGGGTGGCTCAGTCGGGTGGGCATCTGCCTTCAGCTTGGCTCATGACTGTGGGGTCCTGGGATGGAGCCCCATGTTGGGGGCTTCCCTGCTCAGCAGGGAGCCTGCTTCTCCCTCTCCTGCTCATTCCCCCTGCTTGTGTGTGTACGCTCTCTAGTAAAAAATCTTTAAAAGTAAATAAAGTTCAAACCTTCACTACAGTTCTCCATTCTTCGCTTTATTTTTCCTCCTTCCCACTTGTCTGCCACACTTAATATTTCATCTTATTAACTTTTATCTTGTTATTTGTCTTCCCCCAAAAAATGTAAGCTCCCTGATGGTAAATGTTTGCATCTGTTTTGTTCATTGTTGTACCCCTAATGCCTAGAACACTGCCGAGAACATGGGAGTTAATTTGAGAGATTTCCCCTTGTTCTGAAACTCAGATGACACACAGATTAGGGATAATGAAAGCTTCCATTAGTCATTGCCTACTGTGTGTCAGATGTTAATTCATCCAGATGACCTGACTGATATTATTATACTTACTTATACTTACTCCTTCTGGCAATCCTGAACTTTCAGGATTGATAAAACACACACACACACCCCTCCCAAAAAAGGAAAGGAGATCTGATCAGACATTACTTAGAGTAATACTGTTCTAGTGGGAAGTAGCCCTATGAATGGTCATCTGTGGTGGAAGCCTTCATGTTTATATAGCACTTTTTCAAGAGATCCTCTTAAATGGCTTCTATTTCACACTCTCACATGACACAATTCTTCCCACTAAATTAAGAGTTCCTGGGAAATTGTCCTTTAACTTCTGCAACCTCAGAATCCAGTTAGCACTGAGTGGACTCCCATAAATGTTTATCAAACTGAACTGAACAATTACATGAGGCATTTATTCTCTTATTTTTTTAAACAAAATTAATCTTTCGGCAATACTATGCAACATGCTCAAGGATGTATACCCTTTTAGTGACAGACCAGAGATGTGACCTCAAGTTCCCTATTCTTTCTCCTGTGTGACAGTGTTGTTATATAAAAATGATAATGGACTGAACACTGACTCTCTCTTCAATTTCATATTATATGTGCGATGCAGATCCTTTACCCCGTGTACTTTACCCAGGTGTACTCTGAGAAAAGACCTCATAGATGGGACCCTCAGAAGGCAAGCCAAGCTCCCAAACTGAATCCCATTACCTGGCAAATCCCAAATTCAAGCATTTTGCCCAATTCCTCGTCCCTCCTCACTCCCTTTGTCCACTTCCTTTTATTCCTTTGTGTTCACACCTGCCTGCCAAATTAGCATATAGTGTTTTTGGAGGGCAAAGGCCATATCTTACTCTTCTTTCTATTCCTCTAACACAGGTCTTAGCACACAAGAAGTACCTTGTGAATGTTTGTTAATTAAAAATGCTAAAAGCCAAAAAAAATTAAAAGATCAATTTTTTTACTTTTCAAGGGATTTCTGCAGTCATCTAATAATTCAGTGTAGAATCAGACTGGGATTAGCCTCCACTTACAAACTCACCTAGATTTTACCCTGATTCCTCACACTCTAAACCCAGTGTTCTTTAGTTCCTGTCATAACGTTCACTCTCCCTCTTAGAGCCAAGAAGATTGAAGCAAGAAAGAAGGATCAGATTGACCAAAAAACAACCGTGTTACATGTTTAAATTTATCACTTAGTAACAGCACATCTGGAATAAATAACCAAGTATGACATCCATATCAGAGTTAAGAGATTCAGTTTATTTTTTTTAATGATTTTATTTATTTATTTGACAGACAGAGAACACAAGTAGGCAGATAGGCAGGCAAAGAGGGGAGTGGGGAAGCAGGGTCCCTCCTCAGCAGAGAGCCTGATGCAGGGCTCGATCCCAGGACCCTGAGATCATGACCTGAGCCTGAAGACAGAGGCTTAACCCACTGAGCCCCCAGGTGACCCAAGAGACTCAGTTTAAAATAAGCACACATTTGGGGCACCTGGCTGGCTCAGTGGGTTAAAGCCTCTGCCTTCGGCTCAGGTCATAATCTCAGGGTCCTGGGATCAGTGTCCTGGGATGGAGCCCTGAATCGGGCTCTCTGCTCAGCAGGGAGCCTACTTCCTTCTCTCTATGCCTGACTCTCTGCCTGACTCTCTGCCTGTCAAATAAATAAATAAGATCTTAAAAAAATATAAATAAATAAAATTTAAAAAAAAAAATAAGCACACATCTAATGACTCTCTACACTGGGTTATTTGTTGTGTAAATCTCTTGGAAGAGGTATAGATGATGAAAGAGTAAGATATATTGTTTGTCCTCATGGAACTCATAGTGTAGCAGCAAAAATGAGACCCAAACACTCAAAGCTTAAAATCCTGATGGCAGGGTGCCTGGGTGGCTCAGTGGGTTAAGTCGCTGCCTTCGGCTCAGGTCATCATCTCAGGGTCCTGGGATCAAGTCCCGCATCAGGCTCTCTGCTCAGCAGGGAGCCTGCTTCCCTCTCTCTCTCTGCCTGCCTCTCTGTCTACTTGTGATCTCTCTCTGTCAAATAAATAAATAAAATCTTAAAAAAAAAATCCTGATGGCAGACAAAATGAGAGAAGCCACTTGAACTCTTAGTTCCAATTTATACAAAAGAAAGGCTAAAGGAATTTTACACGGAACCTGTACACCTATGCAACTACTGCAAGAGTTTGGACAAGGGAGGAAAGGATTTTTACGACTATGGGTTTAGGTTATTTGTTTGTTTGTTTTTTAAAGAGTAATGTGATTTGCCATGAAAACTGTAGCAAATTTTAAGAAGGGAAAGGGCCTGGGGACTCATGGGGATGGGGAAAAGAAAGAATAACAGAAGTGAAGACAGCACCAAAGGCTTAAACACTCTGTCCTGCTTGAAGCTTCCGAGATCCTTCCAGCTAGAACTAATCACTGTGTTCTGTTCAAACATTCCTGGTGATAGTCCCATTCTAGACCTGCTTCAAATTAGACCTGGTTGTTCACAGAAGTGTTTCCCTCCTGGGCTCTGAGCTTTGTGAAAGGAGAGGCTATGTTGTTAAGCTATGTAGTTCCCAATAACTAACAGAGGGTCAAGCATACCAGTACTACACAGTTTAATTAACAGAAAAGGACCTAAGAGTGTAGGAGCTTGGCAGGACCTTGAATATTTAATTCAAGCCCTGCATTTTGCTACAGAGAAAACAGAGACTGAGTGACTTCCTCAAAGTTACATACCAAGTCAGTAACAGATTCAGGACTGGACCTCTGGCTTCTAGACTCCCCAAACCAGAAGAATGGCAATTAGGCTATTTATCTACCTGAAGCACAAGCAATCTTCTCTGCTTACTGGTTAGTTCAAAGACTACTAGGCCCTTGCAATGGGAGGTCTGAGACTCAGTCAGGAACTGCTGTATTCCAAATAGTTGAGACTCTGAGTATCAGGCCAAGTCCTTTGTCTCAGGACAGAAAGGCTCAGAAAACCAAGATAGAACCATCCCTGTTTGATGCAAAGGCCCCAGGAAGCCCTGGACTACCAGCCTGGGTGCAGGATCAGGAAGAGTTTTGTTTGATGAAGCTGAAGATACTTGGCGCGGGGGAGGAGGAACGGATTGGAAGACAGGAGCAATGGAGAGATTCCTGCCCAGCAGCACCAACCCTGAAAAATCATGCCTGATGAAAAGGAAAGAGATTGTATTAGAAGCTAAAGGCTCAGGAAATGGAAGAGAGGGTAATTTCAGGACAGAGCAAAGTTTCTCCCCAGGGAAGCACCTGTCTAATTTGAGGCTTAATGGTATAGACATAATAAAAAATCAAATTGGAGACAGCATGTGATGCCAAGAATAATCCAATTGAGAATAATGTAGCTTGAGTGAGCCAAGTCCCCTCACTCTCCATCACAGCTGCTGGCCCACTCACTACCACCCTCCATCAGAATTACCCGGGGTACTTATTTAAAACAGTTCTACAAATAATTTGATTTAAAAATTGGCAAGAAACCTGAATAGACATTTCTCCAAAGAAGATACACAAATGGCCAATCCTCATATGAAAAGATGCTCAATATCACTAATTACCAGGGAAGTGCAAATTAAAACCACAATGAGATACCACCTCACATCTGTTAGAATGGCCGCTATTAAAAAAAAAAATTAAAATTAAAAAAAAAACAAACAGAAAATAACCAGGGTTGGCAAAGATGCAGAGAAACTGGAACCCTTGTGCACTGTTTGTGAGAATGTAAAATGGTACAGCTGCTATGGAAAACAGTATGGAAGTTCCTCAAAAAGTTAAAAATAGAATTATTATATGATCCAGCAATTCCACTTCTGGGTCTAGATCCAAAAGAACTAAAAACGGGATATTACAGAGATATTTGCATAACCATGTTCACCGCAGCATTATTCACAATAGCCAAGAGCAAGCAACCTAAATGTCCACTGACAGAAGAATGGTTAAATAAAATGGGGTATATATATATGCAATATATTATTAAGTCTTAAAAAAGAAAAAAATCCTGTCATATGCTACAACATGGATAATCCTGAGGACATTATGCTAAGTAAAATAAGCCAGAAACAAAAAGAGAGATAACGTGTAACTCCATTTATATTTAGTATCTAAAGAGTCAAACTCTTAGAAATTAGAATGGTAGTTGCCAGGGGCTTTGAGGGCTATGGAGCTGCTATTTAACGGGTATAGTTTCAGTTATGCAAAAGGAAAAGTACTAGAGATCTGTTGTACAAGGTACATATAGTTAATGCTACTGTACTGCACACTTAAAAATAGTTAAGTTACCCCCCTACACACACACACACACACACACACACACACACACTTAGGTCCCACACCAAAACTACTAATTCAGACCACCTGAGAATCAGAATGCTAAATAAGCTTCCCCCAGATATTTCTGATAGATGGTCAAATTCAGAAACCACCGGTTCAAAAATAAAGGCCAAACTTTATTTCAGCATCCGCGGCCCTCCATTAGCCACCCCACCCCGCTCTTTTCTCATCACTAGCTCAGGCCTCACTCTCTTTGCCCTCTACTCTGGGCACCCTGGAGGTACTAGAGAAGCAGTATCCAAACTGAACATTCTACAGTAAGAGAAATGTTCTACATCTACAATGTTCAATATAGGAGCTATTAGCCACATGTGGCAACTGAACACCTGACGTGTGGCAGTTAGCAACCAGACTGAAGAGCACAGGACTAGAGTAGTTGTTAGGACCCTACAAGATAAAGAGGGGCCACAGTAATAAAATAACTCCATTTTAACTTTTTTTCTCACTTATTATCAAAGTATATTCATTCATTCATTCAAAAATAGTCATTGCTTACTATGTACCAAGTACTCCTCTAGGTGCTAAGGAAACAGCACTGAATAAAAAAACACCCCTGTCCTCAAGAAGCTTATGTTCTATTGTGGTTAGAAGCAAGGACTGAAGCCAGAGAGCTCAGGTTCAGATTATGACTGGTAACCAGCCACATGTTTTTTAAAAATCACTTAGTGTCCTCATGCCTCAATTTTTAATCTATAATATGGAGATGACAATAGTACTACCACCTAACAAGATTTCTATAAGGATTAAATTAGTTAACATATGTTGAGTGCTTAGAACAGTACCCAACATATAAGAACTAGCTGTTACTATTATTGATATATTTTGTTGTTGTTATTATGAGTGGGGAGCAACAAGATTAACAAATAGCAAAAAATATGACCAATTAGAGGTATGGCAGAAAAATAAAGTAGGGTTAGGGAACAGGGAGTCCCAGGATAGGGGTTACAATTATTAAAAGGATAGTTAGAGAAGCCTCACTGAGAGGGTGATACCTGAGAAAAGACCTAAAAGAGGAAGAAAACATGCCATGCTGGTATCTCAGGAAGAATTTAATCCCCCTGTGAGGTGCTTAGTATTACCAGCACCATTTTATAGATGGGAGAACAGAGCTTCAGACTAAGGAAGACATGCAAGACCACCTGGCTTATAAATGACTGAGCCTAGAGTCAAATTCGGAACTGATGGACTCTAATTCCTTCTCCACTACTGGACCCTGTTTGACCTCTATTCCTTTCTGCAGTGAAATAATAGTAATGCATCCTTTTCACATCGGTTTCCCCTTCTGGCTATGAGATTTATAGATTCATTCAGACCAGACAAGCTCTTTGAGTTAATGCATTGCTCATGGGTACAGGCCATTAACCCACACTGCCCACTTCACATGCACTCTCACCCACTGCTTCCTGAACAGCTCCACACCGGGAGCTCCCCATGTTAACTGCAGGCTGTGCATAGAAAACAGGCATTTATCAAGACCAACAAGCCTCAAACACCAGGAAGGAGAGGTAAATTATACATCAGAGATAAAGGCCACTGCTTCCAGCCAGGCCTTTGAGGGAAAAAAAACTCTGCTAGATGTGCACTGTGGGAAAACGATGATCAAAAGTTAGGTTCAACCTACTGAACCTTTGTAATCTAAACTTGGTACACAAGGTCTATAGAACGGAGAAAAAGTCCAAACCTCCATGTCCTCACTTTACCTGTAAAGAAGTCAGTGATTCAAAATACTTTCAAGAATATTTTCTCTGTATGTTCTAGCTATGCTCATGAAATCTCTGTGAAAACATTGGAAATTTATTACAGAAAATCATTATTGCTGCCAGGAGCAGTGGATCCCAGTCCTCTACAACTTACTAGAAGTCACTTCTGCTTCCTGGGCCCCAGGTCCTTCATCAGTTAGAAGTAGAGGTTAGACTAGATGTTCTTTAAAGGTTCCATTTTTAGCCCTTTATAATACATTATGTCATAATAATGACATAGTACCTCTAAACCTTCATAGTCAGACCCAAAATTCATTCATTCGATTAACATTTATGTAAGCAAGGCATAGAAAACACAAATATACTAAATGACCCCACTCATATATACAAACATTCCTACTAAAAACAAAACTTGGCTCCAGAATTCTGTAGTTTTGTTTTTATTCTTTTCTTTTTAAGGTTTATTTATTTATTTGAGAGAGAGACAGAGAGGGAGAGAGAGTGTAAGCTGGGGGAGGGGCAAAGAGAGAGAATCTGAAGCAGTTTCCATGCTGAGCACAGACACCGACACAAGGCTGGATCCCGGAACCAGGAGATCATGACCTGAGTTGAAACCAAGAGTCAGTCTCTTAATTGACTGAGCCACCCAGGTCCCCAGTTTTCTTTTTTTTCTAATCACACTTAAGAGGGCTGTGGATCTTTAATTACCAAATTCTATACTTAACAATCCTCCCAAAGGAACAACAACAAAACTCTCCCTATTAAACTGTAGCACACATTTCTATTTCTCTCCTTTAAATGACTCATAGCCTGAGCTCATTTAGGGGGTTTCCCTCCACTTACTAAATAAGTGAGAACGCTTCTAGTTCTATAAATGTCTTTTCCTTACAACCAACCATTAGTTCCCTGAGAACAGACCTAACACCTTATTTTTCTTTGCATCCCCAATAAGACATTTTCATAATTTATTTATAATCCATACCAAGACTAATCCAAAAGAATGTGAAGTGGTTCATCTTATTAAGATACAAAAATAAGGGGAGCCTGCTAGGCTCTGTCAGCTAAGCACCTAACTCTTGATTTTGGCTCAGGTCATTATCTCAGGGTTGTGAGATCAAGCCCCAAACTGGACTCAAGCGCAGGGCATAGAGCCTGCTTAAGATTCTCTCTCTCCCTCTCCATCTTCCTCCACCCTCTCACTCTCACAAACACACACACACACACACACACACACTCACACACACAAAATAAAACAGTTTAAAATAAAAATAAGTAAAAACCAATTGGGACATGAGCTCCAAATCAAATAATCAAAATTCAGGTCCTATATCTACCACATACCTATCATATGATTACTGGCAAGTTATAACCTCTCCAGTCAGCTTGTTCATCTGTAAGTAAAGACACATACAATGCCATCTCACAGAAGTTTACAGAACTGGCTGTCTGGCCAGGCACTACTAGGTTAATTCCAATCAGAGCTCCATCACATATTAACTGTGTGATCTTGGGCACCTTACTTAATCTCTTTGGGTCTTAGCATCTTCATCTGTTTCAAATGGTGATAACACTACTTTTACAGCTGATACAAGAGTTAACTGAAATAATACATGTAAAGGATTCAGCACAGTGTCAGGCACACAGTAAGTACTCAATAAAAAGCAAATACTCATAGTAAGCATCATCTCCAGGTTGTTTAGAAAGGCGTGTTATATAAGGGGGGGGGGCTCTAAACTCTAAGTGCTATGAAATGTCTGGAATGCCTAATGATAATTATTCATATCCAAAACTATGGAGCAAATTAATAAAAATGAGGAGAAAACATGTCCAACGGCAGTTGTCTTAAACCACATTTTGTAAATATAGTTTCCTATAGTTCTCTTTTTTGCATTTTTGGCCTCCTTCCACAAATCTTTAATACAGCAGTAAAGCAGGAATGGAAATGCAAGCTATATACTTGCAACTGACAGAAAAGGTGAGGCTTGAGGTTTTTCCATCAAGTTAGGACAAAACTGCCATGTCTCCTCCTTCTGGTTCTGCAGGCTGCCTGCACAGAAATTGATAATCTGCAGCTGCCAGGAAGGCCAGGTTAAATTGAAGCAGCTGGTTCAATTTAAAATGTGGTTTGGGTTTTTTTTTTCCAGATACTACTAGAACACGGTGATGTCTTTGGGTCTGTGACCTGCTCTGCAGGATGACAGAAGGCACAGCCAGAGTATGAAGGCAGCAGAGACATAAAAAGAACAGGACACAACAAAATTACTCAAAAAGCTAGTGCAGCATGATTACGTAACAATGTTTCATGTGCATGTGTTGAATAAGCCAATATGTGTATAGTCACTATGATATAATTACATTTTAGTGCTTTATGATCTGTGTATATGAAGAGTGTCAAAGAAAAGGCTCATCTGTGTTCCACACAGAGTCCTAAAATATCAGAACCTAAACAGCCTTTGGAGGTTATCCAGCTCATCATTAGTGTTACTATGGATGCAAGAACTAAAGGAAAGAGGCTTATCCATGGTCACACAATCAAGTCAAGAAGTCGAGCTGGGATCAGAACACAAGACTAGGCTGATTATGGACTCAAATATAAAAATGTAGGAAGGGAATATATTAAAAACCTTGTAATTTGTGGAGAAATCTCAAGATAGTTTAAGAATTCCCAAATTTATGTATGTATAGTAAGTTATGTACTTACTAACTGCAAGTAGGAGACATTCCTTAGCTAAGTAAATCACTCTCACCTACCACTACTTCATCAAATGCTTTTCAAATGCTCACCTCAAGAAAATGATGAATTACAACAGGTCGCGGACCTTTGAGGCTGCTCAAGAACAACAAGAGCTGCATATAGTGAGTTCATCCAAAGTGAAATGTCTAAAACAAAGTCCCAGTTTATAAAGAGTAATAAGGCAGAATTCATTACCCAGCTGCTGTCCAGGGTTCCCACAGCTCATCGTTGTAGAGGGAACACATCTACAGTGATACTGATGGAAATAAAAATTAAATCCTCAAATCTAGAATTTTGTGCTTTCTAAAACCTAGCCCCAACCACCACTCTCTAGAAGTACCCTCTCCTCAACAATGCTCTAGGCAAATTACACAGGGGCTTGGCTTTCCAACTTTGAAGAGGAAGAGAGGTATATATACACGTTTCTCCACAAATCCTGTGCCATCCCTGTAAATTCAAACCCAAACCATCTTTCAGGCCCAGCTCCCAACTCCAGGAGGCTTTCTTTAAAAAGCACGTATTAGGGGTGCCTTGGTGGCTCAGTGGGTTAAAGCCTCTGCCTTCAGCTCAGGTCATGGACTCAAGGTCCCTGGGAACGAGCCCTGAATCGAGCCCGACATTGGGCTCTCTGCTCAACGGGGAGCCCGCTTCCTCCTCTCTCTCTCTCTGCCTGCCTCTCCACCTACTTGTGATCTCTGTCTGTCAAATTAGTAAATAAAATCTTTAAAAATAAATAAATAAATAGCACATATTAACATGATCTGTCCTATTCAATGGCTATAGCGTCACTCAATCTCATTTGCTGAACTAAATCAGGAGAACCCCTGAGTTAAGTGGCCCAGGGGATTGTCCCCAGGTGGGGGGAACAGGGGAGAGAAAAATGACAGCCATTTTACATTGTTTTGCACAGTACTTATTGATTCAGGAAATAAACACAAAATTCTGAATAAAATGACTTAGAAACTGAAAGACAAATAGACAAATAAAATAAAGTGATCTGTCCCTTCAGCTCCAAACCTTTTCCACCTTTTTTTCTCAGAGTTTCTTGCTGCCCTCCTCCCAGTTCCCTTCCCTTAATCCAACCTGCACTCTGGCCACATCAGTCTAGTTGCTTCTCTCCAACACTCACTGCCTCTGGGGCTTGGCTCTCTGTCTGGATCATTTTTCCCCCGTCAAAAGCATACCAATCTGGTTATAGTTTACTAGAAAAAAGACAGCACAACTTGGGCTCAGGATATCTGAGTTAGAATCCCAGCTCCACTGACTCCTAGCCAAGATCCCCATCCAGGCCTACCTATTTCTTCCCACTAGGCAACACATTCTCCATATGTAAAATCAGATAATAACAAATCTGAGTATACCTAGTTAACTTGGGAATATAAAGGTACAAAAGGCATGATCTCTGCCATAAGAGCTTATGATTCTATGTGAGAAAACAGAAGGTAGCAGAATCTAGCAGGGGAGGAAACTGGCCTGGAGTTCAGATATTAGAGTCTTGGTCTTACCACTGCCACAAAATCTGTGGAACCTGGGTAAATATCTTCCCTTTACTGGGTCTCAGCTTTCTTGCTCTGCAGTATGAGCAGGGGTTAATCAGGATTTTTTAAGGCCTTCCCAGCTTAGCTATTTAGTGGGAAATAACCACAGTGCTAGCCCATTCATGAAATGAGCCAAAAGGGCAGTATGATAATGCCTAATGTAACCAGAAACAAAATGCTGGATTCAATGGAAGCTGTTCTGTGACGGGCAGATCCAATGGAACCTCAAAGGGGAGGTGGGAAAGTTGAAGCCAAATGACGAAAGTATCTGCTGCTAGGAGGTCACAGCTAATCGCAGGGACACTTCTCATTCACAGAAAGCTCTGCATTAACTCTTCATTCAGGTCCCAAGGTCCCTGCCAACACAAAGGAGCCTTCTGCCTAGAGAAGAAGTACCAGTCAGGAGCCTCATGGGACACACAACGGATAAAGTCAAATGGGGCACAGACCATCCTGCCCAAAACTGGAGCCACATCTACAGCCTTCCCAGTAATCAAATTTTCTCTTGCCAGAGCAGATAATGGGAGCAACAGAATGTTGAATTTCAGATGCTGAATTTTTTCAAAATATGTACTGCATCTCAAGTCCTTTGAGCCAAAAACACAGTTTTTGCTTTGTAGTACTTACAAATTTCAGAGAAATAGCAACAAATTCTTTTTCTAAGCATCAGAAATAGTACAAGCAGTTTTTGGTCACCTGGGTGGCTCAGTGGGTTAAGCCTCTGCTTTCGGCTCAGGTCATGATCCCAGGGTCCTGAGATCGAGCCCCGCATTGGGCTCTCTGCTCCGCAGGGAGCCTGCTTCCCCCTCTCTCTCTGCCTGCCTCTCTGCCTACTTGTGATCTCTCTCTCTGTCAAATAAATAAATAAAATCTTAAAAAAAAAAGAAAAGAAAAGAAAGAAATAGTACAAGTAGTTTTTCCAACTGGTCAGATTCAGGTTTAAGTCCCAGCAACTATTTATTATCTACCTAACTGTGGGCAAGTTATTTAACACTGACCATTAGATTCCACATTCATAATAGTGTGACTAAGAATCTCGAACTCACAGAGCTGGCCTGATAATTAAATGAGATAAATGTGAAGAACACTGCAGTCATTCAAAGTGAATTTCTCCTTCCTTTCTGCTCCTATACCATACTGTATTTACTTCTAATATAGCACTAATCCCACTTTCTTTGTTATGCTAGTCACCATACAGTATATCATTAGTTTTTGATGTAGTGTTCCATGATTAATTATTTACATATAACACCCAGGAGTAGCACTAACCCCACTTTATTATCCTTATATACATATAAATATACATATATTTACATATAATATACAGACAGGATTCCTGCCTTCATGGAGTTTATTGCCCAGTGGGGAAGACCAATATGGAATAAATATGTGTATATATATGTATGTATGTTTATATATGTATTTGTATATTTATATACTCCATATATCTAGCTCTGCCATGAGACTGTGAATGGCTTGAGAGCAGGGACAGTATTTTCATTCATACTGGACATCTCTTAAAACAGTGCCTGGCACATAGTGGGGCCTTAGGAAATTCTAGGAATGTGCCTGACATGTGTTTAGTCCTATGCTAAGTGCTATAAAGGGAACAAAATAGGATCGCAATAATGTTAAACATAATAGAACATAGCAATAATCAATACATAGCATTTACTCTGTTTCAGACACAATTCTAAAGCCTTTACATTAACTCTTTTCCTGATCGTATTACTGATCATATTTCCTGATCGTATTACTGTCCCCACTTTGTGATGAGAAATTGAGGCAAAGAAAGGTTAAATAACTTGCCCAAACCTGGAACACGCAAATCCACAGAGAAAGAAAGTAGTTTAGTGTTTGCCAGGGAAAAGCCACCTGAGTCTGTGCCTAGCAGTAAATGTCTACTGAGTCTATGAATGTATCAATGGGCCTCTGGTACTTTAAAGAGTAAGAATGTCTGCATGGTAGAAAACCCTTTATTCATTCATCCAGAAATATTTATTAAGTGCCTTCCATGTACCTGGCAATTAATAAACAGACATGATTTCTGCCCTCATGGAGTTTATTGCCCAGTGGGGAAGATCAATATGGAATAAATAATTACAAGTATACTAATAAATTACTTAAAAAATAAATACAGATTGCTATGGGAGCTTAGAAGACACAAGAACATGCAGGTGCAGAACATTTAGATTGTAAGGCACCTTTAAGGTCACTGAGTCCACATACTTTTTTTTTACTTTTTTTTTTTTTTTTTTTGAGAGAGGGAGAGGAGGGTTAAAGGCAGAAGGAGAGGGAGAGAGGGAAATCCAAGCAGAAGCAGGTGCCACACCGAGCACAGTGCCCAACATGGGGCTCAATCCCATTACACCAAGATCATGACTGGAGCCAAAATCAAGAGTCGGATGCTGAACCACCTGAGCTACCCAGGCACCCCATATACCTTTCTTTCTTAAGCAGTTGAGTAGTAATAGTCTCTGCCCATCCCAATCTCTGTATCGTTACGCCTCAAGCAGGTAGTCTAGAACCCAGGCTACCTGATTACTACAGGCTATTGCTCTTTTTGCTATTTCAATTCATAGATTTCTAAATTCAACAGAAATAGATGCTATATATTAACAGTTAAAAGACACAGTTTATTTAGGAAGGAAAAGTCTTATTATATAGGTCATGATGG
Source organism: Lutra lutra (assembly GCF_902655055.1). Classification (NCBI taxonomy): domain Eukaryota; kingdom Metazoa; phylum Chordata; class Mammalia; order Carnivora; family Mustelidae; genus Lutra; species Lutra lutra. The sequence continues at coordinate 56,616,312 of NC_062287.1, read as the reverse complement.
ATTATGCCTGTCCCTTATTATTTCTCTGAGGGTACATTTCTTTAGAAATAAATATTTCTGTTCCTAAAGAAGATCAGGGAAAAACAACAACTTATAAGTATCTTACATACTGCACAAACTTGGTTTTGGCTCAGGGATACCAATAATTTTTTTGAAATACCTAATATCACCTTGAGTGTTTTTGAACATGAAGGCAGACACTAACACTTCAACATAATATAGGAAGTATATATTGCTCATGTTAGAGTCAATTACAGTATTAGATTTGGAACCATTCCTTTCAGCATGGGTCATAACTTAATAGTAAACACCTATAAAAAAGGCAGCAGGTCTTAGGAAACTAGAAAAAGAAGAGCAAAATAAATACAAAATAATCAGAAGAAATAATAAGAATTAGAGAAGAAATCACCGAAATTGAAAGCAGGAAATCAGTAAGAATATCAATGAAACCAAAAGCTGGTTCTTTAAAAAGATCAATAAAACTGATACTAAGAAAAAAAGAGAGAAGACACAAAAGACTAATATGAGAAATGAAAGAGGGGACATCCCGGTCTCAAAATGGAGGGCCATGATCCAAAGGAACCAGAGCAGTTGAGAAAACTGTTTATTGGTGGTTTGAGCTTTGAAACTACAGATGATAGTTTTAAGAGAACATTTTGAAAAATGGGGTACACTTACAGATTGTGTGGTGATGAGAGACCCCCAAACAAAACGTTCCAGGGGTTTTGGTTTTATGACTTACTCTTGTGTTGAAGAGGTGGATGCAGCAATGTGTGCCCGACCACACAAGGTTGATGGGCGTGTAGTGGAACCAAAGAGAACTGTTTCTAGAGAGGATTCTGTAAAGCCTGGTGCCCATCTAAGAGTGGAGAAAATTTTTGTTGGTGGTATTAAAGAAGATACAGAAGAGTATAATTTGAGAGACTACTTTGAATAGTACGGCAAGATTGAAACCATAGAAGTTATGGAAGACAGGCAGAGTGGAAGAGAGGATTTGCTTTTATAACTTTTGATGATCATGATACAGTTAATAAAATTGTTGTTCAGAAATACCACACTATTAATGGGCATAATTGTGAAGTGAAAAAGGCCCTTTCTAAACAAGAAATGCAGTCTGCTGGATCACAAAGAGGTCATGGAGGTGGATCTGGCAACTTCATGGGTCGTGGAGGAAACTTTGGAGGTGGTGGTAACTTTGGCTGTGGTGGAAACTTTGGTGGAAGAGGAGGCTATGGTGGTGGTGGTGGTGGTGGCAGCACAGGTAGTTACAGAGGAGGTGATGGTGGATATAATGGATTTGGAGGTGATGGTGGCAACTATGGTGGTGGTCCTGGTTACAGTAGTAGAGGAGGCTATGGTGGTGGTAGACCAGGATATGGAAACCAAGGAGGTGGATATGAAGGTGGTGATGGAGGATATGATGGTTACAATGAAGGAGGAAATTTTGGAGGTAACTATGGTGGTGGTGGGAACTATAATGATTTTGGAAATTATAGTGGACAACAGCAATCAAATTATGGAACCATGAAGGGGGGCAGTTTTGGTGGAAGAACCTCGGGCAGTCCCTATAGTGGTGGTTATGGCTCTGGTGGTGGAAGTGGTGGATATGGTAGCAGAAGGTTCTAAAAAATTTTCAGAAGAAAAGGGCTACAGTTCTTAGCAGGAGAGAGAGCGAGGAGTTGTCAGGAAAGCTGCAGGTTACGTTGAGACAGTTGTCCCAAATGCATTAGAGGAACTGTAAAAATCTGCCACAGAAAGAACAATGATCCATAGTCAGAAAAGTTACTGCAGCTTAAACAGGAAACCCTTCTTGTTCAGGACTGTCATAGCCACAGTTTGCAAAAAGTGCAGCTATTGATTAATGCAATGTAGTGTCAATTAGATGTACATTCCTGAGGTCTTTTATCTGTTGTAGCTTTGTCTTTTTCTTTTTCTTTTCATTACATCAGGTATATTGCCCTGTAAATTGTGGTAGTGGTACCAGGAATAAAAAATTAAGGAATTTTTAACTTTAAAAAAAAAAAAAGAAAGAAAGAGGGGACATCACTACAGATCCCCCAGAAATTCAAAGGATAACGAAAAATACTATAAACAACTCTAGATGAAAAGACCAATTCCTTGAAGGACACCATCTGCCAAAACGCACACCAGAAGAAAGAGATGATATGAAAAGACCTCTATCAAATCGATAATCAATAATCTTCTAAAACAGAAAGCAGCAGGCCAGGATGGATTCACAGGATGGGGGTAATTCTGCCAAACATTTAAGGAAACAACGATATCAATTCTCTGCAATGTCTTTCAGAGGATAGAGGCAGAGGGAATACTTCCTAACTCATTCTGTGAGTACCAAAACTAGACAGAGATATTACAAGAAAAGAAAAATATAAACCAATCTCTCTCATGAACACAGATGCAAAAATCTTCAACAAAATATTAGCAAATGGATTCTTTTTTTTTTTTTTCCCAAAGATTCTATCCATCCATCTGACAGAGATCACAAGTAGGCAGAGAAGCAGGCAGAGAAAGGAGGGAGCAGGCTCCCCGATGAGCAGAGAGCCCGATGCGGGCTCGATCCCAGGACTCTGGAATCATGACCTGAGCTAAAGGCAGAGGCTTTAACCCACTGAGCCACCCAGGCACCCCTAGCAAATGGATTCTTAAAGAGTATAAAAAGAATTATACACCATGACCAAGAGGGATTTGTCCCAAGTATGCAAGGGTGGTTCAACATTCGAAAATCAATTAAGATAATCCATCATATCGGGGCGCCTGGGTGGCTCAGTGGGTTAAGCCGCTGCCTTCGGCTCAGGTCATGATCCCAGGTCCTGGGTTCGAGCCCCGCATCAGGCTTTCTGCTCAGCAGGGAGCCTGCTTCCTCCTCACTCTCTGCCTACCTCTCTGCTTACTTGTGATTTCCCTCTGTCAAATAAATAAATAAAATCTTTAAAAAAAAAAAAAAGATAATCCATCATATCAACCGACTAAAAAGAAAAATTAAATGATCATATCAACAGGTGCAGAAGAAGCATTTAACAAAATCCAATATCCATTCATGATAAAAATTTTCAATAACCTAGTTAAGATAGGGGAACAGTCTCAACTTTAATAAAGGCTGTCTATGGGGTGCCTAGGTGGCTCAGTCAATTGAGCATCTGGCTCTTGATTTTGGCTCAGGTCATGATCTCAGGGTCATGAGGTAGAGCCCCCTGTTGGGCTCCACGCTGGGCAGGGAGTCTACTCAAGATTCTCTCTTTTTCCCTCTGTCCCTCCCCATCCCTCACACACATACTCTGTCAGTCAATAAATAAATAAACAAACAAATAAATAAATGTTGTCTACAAAAAACTACAGCTTAAACACTGCATAGTGAGAAATTCCAACTTTTCCCACTAAGATCAGTAACAAGGCAATGATGTCCCCTCTAGAAATCTTCAAAATCATACCAGAAGTCCTTGACAATGCAATAAGGCAAGAAAAAAGAAATCAAAGGTATACAGATTGGGAAGGAAAACATAAAACTGACTTTGTTCACAGATTAAATGATCATCTACACAGAAAATCCAAAAGAATGAACAACAACAACAACAAACTCCTGAAACTAATATATAGTAACAGCAAGGTTGTAGGATACAACAAGGTTGCACAATACAAATAAACTGCTTTTCTGCAGATTAACAAAGAGGAAGTGGAATGTGAAATTAAAAATACAATACCATCTACATCAGCACCCCTAAAAAGGAAATATCTAGGTACAAATCTAACAAAATATATATAAGACCTACTTAAGGAAAACTACAAAGTCTGATGAATGTAATAAAAGAACTAAATAAGTGGATATTCCATGTTACTGGATAGAAAGACTCAATATTGTCAGGATGTTGGTTGTCCCCAACTTGATCTATAGATTCAATACAATCCAAAGAAAAATCCCAGCAAGTTATCCTATGGATAACAACAAATTGATTCTAAAGTTTATATGGAAGGGCAAAAGACCCAGAATAGCCAATATAACACAGTAGTTGCAGGACTGATACCACCTGACATCAAAACTTACTACAAAACTATAGTAATCATGACACTGTGTAGTACTGGTGGAAAAACTGACAAATAGAACAATGGAACAGAAGAGATAGCCCAGAAATAAAGCCACATAAATACAGTTGATTGATCTCTGATCAAGGAGCAAAGGCAATACAATGGAGCAAAGACAGTCTCTTCAACAAATGGTGCAGAAAAACTAGGCAGTCATATGCAAAATCATCATCATCATCATCATCAGATACAGACCTTACACCTTTCACAGAAATTAACAGAAAACGGATCACAGACTTACATATGAAACACAAAAGTATACAACTCCTAGAAGAGAACACAGAAGAAAACCTACATGATCTTGATCACAGTGATGCTTTTTCATCTACAACATCAAAGATATGACTCATAAAAAAAAGCTGATAAGCTGAACCTCATTAAAATTAAAACTGCTGCTCTACAAAAGACAGTATGAAAAGAATCAGAAGACAAGCCACCAGTAGTGAGTTATCTCAACTGATCACAGAAAAAAAGCCACAGATTGGGAAAAAAATATTTGCAAAAGACACATCTGATAAAGGATGTTGACTAAAATATACAAAGAACTCTTAAAATTCAACAATAACAGAATAAACAACCCAGTAGGGGCGCCTGGGTGGCTCAGTTAGTTAAGTATCTGATTCTTGAAGATCTCAGGAGAGTGAGATCGGTCTCCACACTGGGCATGGAGTCTGCTTAAGATTCTTTCTTTCTGGGGCACCTGGGTGGCTCAGTGGGTTAAAGCCTTCTGCCTTCGGCTCTGGTCATGGTCCCAGGGTCCTGGGATGTGGCCCCGCATCGGGCTCTCTGCTCAGCAGGGAGCCTACTTCCCTTCCTCTCTCTGCCTGCCTCTCTGCCTCTGTCAAATAAATAAATAAAATCTTTAAAAAAAAATAAAACAAAATAAAAGAAGGAAATGCTTAAATTTCCCTAGAAATAGCACTATGCCATCTTTCCCTCTTCCTCTGTCCCTCTCCCCACCCCTGTTCACATACATGCACAAAGCTCACTCTCTCTCTTTAAAGAGAAAAAAAAAATGTAAATAAATAAAAAATTTTTAAAAATTTAATGGCCCGGGGCACCTGGGTGGCTCAGTGGGTTAAAGCCTCTGCCTTCGGCTCAGGTCTGATCCCATGGTCCTGGGATCTGCTCAGCAGGAAGCCTGCTTCTCCCTCTATCTCTCTCTGCCTGCGTCTCTGCCTACTTGTGATCTCTGTCAAATAAATAAATAAAATCTTAAAAAAAAAAATTTAATGGCCCAAAGAACTTAACAGGCACCTTGCTTATGCAAGTAAGCATGTGAAAAGATGCCTCACATCATAAGTCATCAGGGAAATGCAAATTAAAACAATGATGAGATACCACTACACAATTACTAGAGTGGCCAAAATCTAAAACACTGACAATACCAAATGCTGATAAGGATGTAGAGCAACAGGAACTCTCATATATTTCTGATGGGAATGTAAAAGAGTACAGCCACTTTGGAAGACAGTTTTGCAGTCTCCTTCAAAACCAAACATATTCTTACCATGTGATCCAGCAATCATACTGCTTAGTATTTATCCAAAGGAAGTAAATATGTATATCCACACAAAAACCTACAAAAGGATATTTATAGGCAGCTTTATTCATAATTGCCAAAACTTCAAGGAACCCAAAATATCCTCCAATAGATGAATAAATAAATTGTAGTACATCCAGACAATGGACTATTATTCAGTGCTAAAAAGAACTGAGTTATGAAAAGACATGGATGAAACTTAAATGCATATTATGAAGTGAAAAAAGCCTATCATAAAAGGCTACATACTGTATGATTCCAACTATATGACATTCTGGAGAAGGCAAAACTATGGAGACAATAAAAAGATCAATGGTTGCCAGAGGTTAAGAGGGATTAGACCTTGTCACTTTCCTTCCTTGTGAGGACAGTGAAATATTCTGTATGATATAATGATAGCTATGTCATCATATATTTGTCTAAACCCAAGAATATACAACACAAAGAGTGAACTCTAAGGGAAAGTATGGACTTCGTGTGATTATAATGTATCAATGTAATTTCACCTTTGGCAAAAAATGTACCATTCTTATAAGTGCTATTGGTAAAGGAGGAGACTATCCATGAGTGAGGGAAGGGGGTATATGGGAAATCTCAAATTTAGTTGTAAACCTGAAACTATTCTAAGAAAATAAAGTCTTAAAAAAAGTTTTTTTAATATTTTATTTATTTGACAGAGATCACAGGTTGGCAGAGAGGCAGGCAGAGAGAAAGGAAGGGAAGCAGGCTCCCTGCTGAGCAGAGAGCCCGAAGTGGGGCTCCATCCCAGGACCCTGGGATCATCACCCAAGCCGAAGGCAGAGGCTTTAGCCCACTCAGCCACCCAGGCGCCCCAAAATCTTAAAAAAAATTTTAAAGTGAGGCTAGGGGAAAGAGTGGGGAGTCCCAGTGATTCCACTTACTGGCTGTGTGTTTTGGGGGCAGGAGCAAAAGCTATCTAATTCAATCTTGTATTCTCAGTGTCTAATACAATGTCAATGTCTTGGCACATAGTAGTACTCAAAACACATTTGTTGAAAGCCTGACTGAATAAAGAAACTGCTTAAATTTTTTTGATAGGTTTTCTTTTGCTATCTCTAGTAAGTGACATAAGCAGGGTATGAATCTCTGCCTCTCCATCCTCCACGAGTGTCATCCAGGGATTTTAGACAGTAGTATACATGCCTATAATATCCACTTCTCAGAAAAGATATCAAGTACCCAGCTAGAAACAATGTCCTGGTGACAGATTATGTCTCCCAAAGATTGCCACAACACATCAAGAGTTAAAGCTTGGGGCGCCTGGGTGGCTCAGTGGGTTAAGCTGCTGCCTTTGGCTCAGGTCATGATCTCAGAGTCCTGGGATCGAGTCCCGCATCGGGCTCTCTGCTTGGCAGGGAGCCTGCTTCCCTCTCTCTCTCTCTGCCTGCCTCTCCATCTACTTGTGATCTCTCTCTGTCAAATAAATAAATTAAAAAAAAAAAAAAAGAGTTAAAGCTTAATTCTCCTCCTCATGAACCTGAGCTCGACTGACCCAACCAATAGTATGCAGCGGAAGTAATGCTATGTGACTTCCAAGGCTAAGTCAAAAATGGCCATTCAGCTTTTGCCTGGTTCTCTTGGATACTCCCTAGAAAGCATCCTTCACTCATCATTCATTCAAGCTTCCAACAAATATTTGTTATGAATTCCTACTACATAGCACACCCGAGACATTGTTTTAGTCACTGATAATCTAACAGTGAACCACTCAGTCACTGCCCTTGTCCTCACAGAGTTTATACTCTAAAGGAGGAAAGAGAGGAAGGGCAGGTAGGACAGCTGAATACATCCTATAATTACAACTTGTAAAAGATGCTCATGAAAAAGCAAAGAGATTTTCTTGAGACTTGCAAGTCAAGAAAGGACACTCCAAGGTGGTGACATTTAAACAAGCCATAACAGAAGAGCTGTTAGCCACAAGGTTAGCGGTTAGGGAAAGGAACAGCATGGGCAAAGGCACTGAGGCAGAAAAGCATCCAACATGCTGCTCTCAGAGGAACTGAGAGACAATGAGTGTGGCTGGAACAGAATGAACACAGTAGAGAATGCAGAAGGACCAGAGGATAGATTTTTGAAGCAATACTGGTACAGTTAATCATAGATCAGTGAGAGTAGCATAACAGTAAACCACCTCTTAAAATTATAATTTAAATACTATTTTTTTAAAGATTTTATTTATTTATTTGACAGAGAGAAATCACAAGTAAGCAGAGAGGTAGGCAGAGAGAGAGGAGGAATCAGGCTCCTGCTGAGCAGAAAGCCCGATGTGGGGCTCGAACCCAGGACCTGGGATCATGACCTGAGCCGAAGGCAGCGGCCCAACCCACTGAGCCACCCAGGCATCCCTTAAATACTATTTTAAAGCCAGCTTTATACCACTTCAGATATAAAACAAAAGAACTCAAGGAATAAGGGTTGATACTGAATACTGTATTAACTAGGTACAGTCACATAGCAAGCATATTATGCAAAAATGGGAATGTTTCCAAGACAAAGGAACATATGGTTTGAAGGCCTTCCTGTAATTAACCTCTTCAGAATTTCAGGACACAGAAAGACAGAACTGACTTTCTTATTGACTCATTAATGGTGCATTTCATAAATCATACCTTATTTGACCTAGTTTCTTTAGCAGTCGTCTCAAAATGTTTTTTGGAACCATAACTCATAAATGGGAAGGATGATCAAGCCTGTCACCAAAGGATGCTCTGTCTAAAAAAAAAAAAAGTCCCTTTATAGAATTCAGAACATCAAAGAGGCTCCCTACATATTCTGCCCAAAGGCTTTGTCCTCTTATCAGGTGTCAAGGCCATGAAAAAGAAGAGATGGGCTTACACATTATTTCACACTACTGTCAAACATCTGTTCCTGCACCCAAAGACAACTAAAATAATGAGGTGAAAAAACCATTACTGGCAATAGTTCCCACAAAACCACCTCACAAGCCTGAGACCTCCCAGCAAATACTACCTTAACAGCAAGGTCTTTTGGTCTAGAAGACTGCTTCTTAAATTGTTTGAAACCAGTAAGTTCCAAGTTACAAATGAGCTGATTAAAATTTTATTATGGTAGTTATTATTTTAATAATAAGATGGATTTTAGTAGTATAATTTGAAAGGGCTTTTTCTGCATGTGCAACCTAGCCTATTTTTGTGGCTCTCAGTAGGAGTCACAGCCCCCTCTCCAAGAACAGTCTGAATAACAGGATAGGGACTCCCTACTCTTGTCTGGACTATTGTTGCAACACCTGTGGAACTCTCTGAAGGCATTGCTCCTCAGGGACAACAACACTGAGACACACGTACCCCTAACCACCTCGAGATCCTGAACACTTGACCAGGTTAAAAAAATCCTCCCTTTGGGGCGCCTGGATGGCTCAGCGGGTTAAGCCTCTGTCTCCGGCTCAGGTCATGATCACAGGGTCCTGGGATGGAGCCCCACATTGGGCTCTCTGCTCAGCAGGGAGCATACTTCCTCTTCTCTCTCTGCCTGCCTCTCTGCCTACTTGTGATCTCTCATCCTGTCAAATAAATAAATAAAATCTTTAAAAAAACAAGAAAAAAGGACCCTCCCTTTTCTTCTCCATGAGCCCAGGGGTGGCAAGGGATAAAAATAAAGCTCTGCTCTTGTTTTTGCTAATACATGGTCATGACGTTTGCTCTGCTGGCAAATGACAGCTCTTATTTTCATCTTGAGAACTAGGAAATCAGTCTTTCACAAACACAAAGCAGCCTCACCAGTAAGCAAAGAAAACCAAAGGAGCTTGCCGCTAATGCCTGTGGACAAGAATGCTTTAATGGTAATAGCAATGAAAAGGGGATAACCTAGTATTTGAAGTAAACCACTAGGGCATGGACTCATACCGAAACCTTCACCTTAGGTTGAAGCGTGTAGTTGATACCTGAGGGCAAAGAATGATTCTCCAGCACTAGACAATAGGATTCCTCACTGAGAATAAAATTCTCACATATGATGGATGAGCAATAAATCATTTGCAGAAGTGACCCAAAGAGCTACCTGGAGCACAAGAAATTGAGGAGCGCTAGAGTCTAAGGAAGAGGCAGGCCAAAGAGGGAATTCTCAAGGAAGCTTAAATTGCAGCTTAGAAAAGAAGGAAACTACCTTGCCATAGGAGGGAGAAAAAAAAAAAAAGTAAGTAGTGGATAAACAGCTTGCATTCACATTCTCTGATTCCCATGCCTAGGCTGTGAATACCCTCTTTTATGACAGGACTATTTTGTGTGGGGCCAACAACCGATTTTTAAACATTATCTATCTAACCATCCACCCACCCACCCATCCATCCATCCATCCATTCAACTATCCATGCAATTCCTTAAAAGAGCTATCCCTTGTCCATCAAAAGGGAAAACAAAACAAAACACAGCAAAGCTATCAAGCTGGCCTTCAGAAAGCAGTTTTATGGTAATTTATTACCCCAGCATCAGCTACCCAGGTAATGGGTCATCAGGACTCTTGCTGCTATGTCGGGCCCTTTGTGGTGTCCCAGATGCAGAGGCTGTAACGACCAACATAAAAAATACCGAGAAGGCCCTGTTGGAAGCACAAGTATTCACTTGTATGAACACTCTAAGGCAGGCTGGAGCATTGGTGAGAGTCGGAGAGCCAGAGCTGGAGTCTCAGCTTCTGCAGATATTCATTCTAAAACATAGGACCCTCATTCTCTAGGCCTTATTTCTATGTATGGTAATAGACCTTCAACTTCCTAGGTAAGTAGTACTATAAAGCTTATAACCAAAAATCAGCAGCCCCGTACCTTACTCCTGATTGCCCCTTCCCAAGGGTAATGACTTTCAACTTTTAGCTCTTTCTCTTGGCATTTATCTCTATATTTCACCCCCCCAAAAAAAACCCAAAACAAAAAAACCCATGCTTATTTACTGGTTATTTATTTTATTTGGGGGGAGCTGTCAATTTTAGTCACTATTATCTTTCTGTATAACATGATCATCACCTCCACAACTATCCATACATATGTATACACACTACCCCTTCCACTAAGATAGTCACATCATAATTTTTAGTTAATATTTAAGAGATACCCATACCATGGAATATTTCTCAGCAATCAAAAGGAATAAACTATTGATATATACAACCACTTGGACAGATCTCAAGGGCATTATGCTGAGTGGGGAAAAAAAGGCCATATGCTGTATGATTCCAATTATATATTTATTTTGAAATGACAAAATTACACAGATGGAAAACAAATTAGTGGTTACCAAGAGTTGGGGGTATGGGTGCTATGACTATAAAGGGATACCAGGAAGGAAATCTTTGGAGTAATGGAATATTGTTATCTTCACTGCAGTGGTGGTTACCCAAATCTACATGTGATAAAATGGCACAGAACTATAAATGCACATTACACCAATATCATTTTCCTGGTTTTGATACTGTATTATAGTTATATAAGATCTAACCATTGGGGGAAACCAGGTAAAGGGCATATAGGACCTCTCTGCACTATCTTTGCAACTACCTGTAAATCTGAAAAAATTTCAAAATAATACTTTTAAAACATTTATAGTCAAGTTTACATTGTTAAAATGATTTTCACAGCTAAGCCACATAATGTATTATGACTGCATTGCCTTTCTTGGATGACTAGAATTCCCGTTTTTTCTGGAATAGTTGCTCAGTTTTAATTTGCTTGGTTTTAATGTCCTTTTCCCCATTTCAGTTCCAAATATTCTAAAATAACATTAAGGCTCCTTTTAATATTGTCAAAAATATCAGATAAAATATTGTCTGCATTTTACCTTTACTATAAAACATCCCTTTGGAGACCTCTACCCTCTGGTTCCAATCTGGTAAGTCTAGTCTCTAGGCCTCCTGAATAGCTGTGGTCCTGGAATACCTCTTTACCACCATTCTGGGGTTTCAACCCACTTTTCTCTTTTATATTGGATTCCCTTGTTTCCTGATCCATGCCTTCCTTTTTCTCTTCCATCCCATTCTGATATATCAAACACCAAGTTTCCTGAGATAGCATACATAGAAAATAAATCTTCTGAGATGCTGCATTTCTGAAAATATCTTTTGGTTTCTTCTACCTTCATATCTGATAGTTACTTTTGACTGGGTACAGAATTCTCAGTGGAAAATCATTTCCTCTCAGAATGTAAGTCATTCTTTCACTTTCTTCTAGCTTCCCATATTGCTTTTGAGAAATCCAATGCTTTTGTGTATGACCTGTTAATTCTCTCTGGAAGCTTTCACAATATTCTCATTCTACCCAGTGTTTTGAAATTTCATGATGATGTATTTCTTTTTTCTTTTCTTTTTTTTTTTTTTTATTCATTGTACTGACTATACTTGATAGAGTTTTCAATATAAACATATGTATGCTTAAGTTCTGGGAAATTTTATTGCTTCTTTGATGATTTCCTTCACCCTATGATCTAACACCTAACTATTAGGAGATCCAGAGATCTAAAGGGAAGAAACTAGAGAAGTTGGAGAGAAGGAAATCATAAAAAATAATTAAATCAATTCTTTTAAATTTAAATAACTTTTACATTTAAATAAATTTTAAACTGATCTTTTATCTTATTTCCTTCATCATCTCCTCTTTCCTACTTCTTTCTTTTTATTCTTTATTTCTGATACTTTTTTTTTTAGTTATTTGACAGAGAAAGAGAGAGAGCACAAGCTGGCAGAGTAGCAGGGAGAGGAGAAGGGAGAAGCAGTCTCCCCACTAAGCAAGGAGTCCGACATGGGGCTCGATCCCAGGACCCTGGGATCATGACCCGAGCCGAAGGCAACTGCTTAACCAACTGAGCCACCCAGGCACCCCTATTTCCGATACGTTTTTAAATGCTGAAAAGTTCTTCCTTTTCTCGGGCTATTCCTTTTTTATAATAGGATGTTATTCTTGTTTCACAGAGGCAGTATCTCCTCTGATCTGAGTTTTTTCAAATTTTCTTTTGCTCCCTATATTGTCTCTCTTGTGCTCTCCACCCACCCACCCTTTTGGGAGGTAGAGTTCATTTCATCTGTTTATTTTCATTCTGTTATTCATGTTACAGGTTTTTGTTTTTTTCTTTTTAAATATCAGGTGATTGTTGCCTATTCTTTCATATTTAAGAGTAAGGAACATACAGATACACACTGTATGAGCAGTAAGGCATGTTAACTTCTAGGCTTCACTGTAGCAAGAGAAAATAACAAACCAATATTTTATTGGGGAGGCCCCAAACATCTGTGAGTCAGTTTCTCAGAGAGGAATCCTCCAAATTCCCACCAGAGGAGAACAAGCCTGGTTACCTGTATGTCTAGGAGCTAGTAACTGGATGAAGATCTCACTTAATCTCAGGTTTCAGAATGTCACCACTCTTTTTCTCTCAGCTAAATGTTCCCAAGTCCAGAGCCTCCCAGATTTTATTTCCCTAGAGAATAAACCTCCAATGTTCTGCTGAAATAGCAAAAAGATCTGGGGTTTTAACTGTTCCTTCTATAACCTTCGAATTCTTGTTTTCAGCTCCACCTGTCGGCCTAACATTCAAGATGCCGAGAACCTCCAATATCTAGAGCTTTCTAGGGTTCCATATCACAAATGGCTTTCTTTGTTCATACTCACATTCCTTCTGCAGCCTCAATGTTTTGCCTTCCTTAATCCACTAAATCATTCACCACTTGTGCCTCTTTTCCATGTTCTCCTGTTCTCTTAGCCTTTGTAAGTTAATAGCACTTTTATTCTATTTCCATGGAGTTTTTAAAAGGAGGTAAGATGTACATGCTCAATCCACTTTATTTTAACATAAGCCCCCTCCTGAAGATCTTGAGAGAACAAAAGAAAGAACATGAAAGTTCTTTTTACACTTGTAAATGCTCAGTACAAGTATTATACATAGGGGTAGATGTGATTTTTAAATAGTTATTCCAATATAAAGGACTTTTCCCTCTGGTGTTCTAGAGAAGCACCAAATTTCATAAATAAAATGGCAAAAATATTTGCAGTCTATATATCAAAAGATGGATACCTTTAATATACAAAGAGCCCCCATCTCCAAGCTGATTAGACACAAAGAACCCAGTAGAGAATATGCAATAAATGACATACAATTCACAGAACTACAAATGGCCAATAAATATGAAAAAATATTTAACTGGTCTAAACAATGAGGACTTTTTCTCTCAAGGAGCATAGCAGAAGCTGTGGAGAGTGATAATATCCAGTGTTGACAAGGTACAATGATGTTCCCAGTGATAATCAAAAGTCTAATAATAAAAGGGCCTTTTTGCTCCTGAGTAGTCTTTTTTTTTAAACATTTTTATCTTTTTAAAATTATTTTTTATTTTAGAAAGAGCAACAAAGAGAGAGAGAGAGAGCACAAGCAGGGAGGAACAAGGAGCCCTACTCAGGGCTCAATCCCATGACTCTGGGATCATGACCTGAGCCAAAGGCAGATGCTTAACTGAGCCACCCAAGCGCCCTGTGAAAGAGTATTCTTAAAAATAAACTGCCTAGGGACGCCTGGGTGGCTCAGTTGGTGGGGCAGCTGCCTTCGGCTCGGGTCATGATCCCAGCATCCTGGGATCGAGTCCCACATCCGGCTCCTTGCTCAGCGGGGAGCCTGCTTCTCCCTCTGCCTCTGCCTGCCACTCTGTCTGCCTGTGCTCGCTCTCTCCCTCTCTCTCTCTGACAAATAAATAAATAAAATCTTTAAAAAAAAAATAAACTGCCTATTGTTCACTAAACATTCTATGAAAGAAACAATGAATTTTCCCAAAGAACTACAGAAAAAAAATTAAAAGAAACATAGGTTCTAGTTTTGCCACAGGACTTTAAACAAGTCCTCTAATCTCTGTTTCAGCTTTGAACATCTCTGAAATCCTGTAACTCTGTGAGAAAAAGAGAAATGAAACCCTTGATCTGAAACTTGGAATTCAAACTTTCCAGAGTCTCCTGCCTGAAGAAGCTAAGTAGATCAGAGGCCAGCTTTGTAGAGAAATCCAGTTTGCTGTTCTGTAAAACATTTTTACTGGCCAACCCTCCTTCTTGGCTTATACCAAAGAAACAGCAAAATAATGGCATGATCATACGTCTTTAAAAGCCTCTGACAAACCCTCCCTTAGTCTTGTGTACAAAACAATGAACCCAGAAATACAAGCTAGTGGACGTTTTGAACCACAAGCCAGTCTTTGTACTCCACTTTCTCTACAGAGAACAACTTGGAATATCAACAGCAGGACTACAGCTTGGGAAGGAAACTCTCAGGGGAAACAACTCCATAGTTCTGTCTGGAGACTGATAAAAAAAGGAATACCAACAAATCAAGTAAAACAGTTCCTGAAGGAAATGACAAGACCACCCCCACTGAAAGAATTAATGACTGTTTATCAAGCCCTGATCCATCCCACAGGAACTATCATACTCCCAGGGATCTTTTCCTTCAAATCTCCTAAGAACAGTCATAGCCACTATTTAGCACTTAGCATATGCAAATACTATGTGTCAGGCACTTCACTAGACATTTTCATTTACACTAGCTAGTTTCCTTCTCAAACCAAACCTATTCTTGAAGAATTACTAGCCCCACTTTACAGACAAATTCAGAACTTGGAGAAATTAACAGATTTACCCCAAATTATGGATCATTATTATTGCCATTATTATTTATCATTATTCTCACTTTAGTGAAGAGGAAACTGAGGCTGAGACAGGATAAATAACTATTAAGTTGTTAAGTAGCAGAATGGGGTTTTTGCCCAGGTGACCATGCTATTACAGCTCATGCTAATTCCACTACATCGCTTTTCCTGTTCAATGCTAAACCACGAAATGAAAGTAAGATTTCAACTCTCATGCAGTTAAAAATAAATGACATGTGCAGACTCTTTCTTCA
This sequence comes from Lutra lutra, assembly GCF_902655055.1. NCBI lineage: Eukaryota > Metazoa > Chordata > Mammalia > Carnivora > Mustelidae > Lutra > Lutra lutra. Next base: position 56,600,778 of record NC_062287.1, on the reverse strand, counting down.
GGTCCCTCCAAAGAATAAATGTCATCACTTCTGAAAAGCAGTTAAGCAGCAGCATTTACTGCCAGGAAAATCAAAGGGGAAGGTAACTATCCTAAGATTGCCTAGTCAATGGTAGTACCAGAAGAAATAAAGAAAAGGTGACATTGGCCCAAGGGCTTCTCACTGTCATGATGAAATCATACTCTCACATCAGCAATCAGTGGCCATCCCTTTGGATAATCACAAAATAACTAGCTGAATAATCTGATTAGCAAGTCCTGACATTATTGGTTGCTTCCAATGCTCTTTTTAAATTTTTTTTTAAGATTTTATTTATTTGACAGACAGAGATCACAAGTAGGCAGAGAGGCAGGCACAGAGGGAGCGGGAGGCAGCCTCCCTGCTGAGCAGAGAGCCCAATGCGGGGCTCAATCCCAGGACCCTGGGATCATGACCTGAGCCCAAGGCAGAGGCTTTAACCTACTAAGCCACCCAGATGCCCCTGCTTCTAATGCTCCTAAGGGAAAGCTCCTCTTGTAACAGTATCTCTCCCAGGCCATATGCAGTACTCTGACCCTTCAAGCAATGAGACGGGCATTAGCATCCCCAACTTTGCCTGGCTGGTGACCAAAGAAAGGAATAACTGACTCTCAAATCTAAATAATTTACCTAAAGGCTTTACATGTCCTGGCTCAGAAGCAACAAACACACTAACCTCATAAATTTTGCTTCCTAGTAATAATTAAGTGGTCTATCTAGTTTCAGGCCCCAGAAAAGGAAAGAAACTTGTAGGAGCGAGAGAAGAGAAGCTTAATGCAAAGAATGCATCAGAACTCTTTTGTGAGCTGCTAGGTGTGGGATCTGAAAAAAGAATACACTGCTGCCAGAAAGCAAATGCTTCACAAATCGGGTATCTGAAGCTTAGGCTCAAACTGGCTTACCGAAAAGGCCAATTATTGGAAACACTATCATCGCAGCCTTGCAAGTGCTGCTATTTTGCTCTGTTGTTACTTGCTCAGCCCCAAATGACCAGAAAGAGAAATCAATTCCACAGATTTATATTGCCATCAGCTAACAAAACTTCTGTCCTTGTGCCCTCATATGCTGGGACAAAGGGATAGAGTGTTGCTCTGTTCAAATTTTATAACAATCAATCCTGAGCTCATATCCCAGCTTTGCAACTTACAGGCTGTATAACTTTGATCAAGTACCTCGATGTTTCTAAATCTCAGTTTTTTCTTTGGTAAATGGGGATAATACAATGGGTTCTAGGGATGAAATGAACTAAATTACACATGGCACATAATACACTAATCTCCTTGCCCTTCTGAGAAATATACTTACGTGTATAATAACTACCTCAGATTTAAGAGTGTCACCTTTTAGGAAAGGGGAGATGTTTAATTTCATAGAATATATCAATATTAACAGGAGAAATGTTCTCACTGTCTTCACTAGCATCTAATGCAAGGTAGGCACAAGAGAAATGGAATTCAATATGGTTTTAAATGCCAGGGAGGATGCTTATCTCCAATTCCTCCCAGGATAATCAGACTTAAGCCAACTTTGAGAAAACCTAATTTTCCCTATCTTACAGTCTTTCCTTCATCCAAATAGTATTCACTGAGCAACTCTTTAGTGCCAAGTCCTTTCTGGGGCAATGCAGATATAGAAACAAATATGATACTGTTCCAGCCACTATCAAGCTTGTGGTGCAATGCAGAAAATAAGTATCAAAACAGATTATTACAATATGGAAATTATTTACTTTCAACTTTACTTACTTTATTATTTATTTACCAATTCTTCACTGCCCTGTTTTGTGATACTGGACTGGACTCTATAGGCTACATGTCTCCATTCCCAGTGGGGTCATGTCAGATTTTGCCAATAGAGGGTGCTGGAAGGAGACTACAGAGCTAAGAGAGAAAGAGGGATTTTTTTTTTTTTTTTCTCCCCAGTGTTTGGTTTTCTTACAAGTCAGCCAAGTAGATCAGCAGGCAGAGGGTCATGGTAGACCTCAACACAGTAGCTTTCCAGGTTCTGAGGCAAGCGCCCTCCAACCAGTTTCTTCTTCACCACAGCAACAAGCAACACATTCCTACAACAAGCATACACTCTCCTCTGAGGCCTGCATTTCAGCCTTGTGGCACTCTCTTTTCTTAAACTTCTAAATTCTTTCCTCATTTGTTTTTCCTTCAGCCCTAGGGATGGTTAACAGTTCTCAGCAGTTAACTACCTCTATTACACCTTAGAGTTTTCTTTTAACTCTTTCACAATTAAAACACTTTTTATTTAGTTAAAGATTATTTGTTTTAAATTGTACCTGTTCAAATTAGTGGTGTGGCTTCTAATCTCTTCAGTGAGACCCTGACTACTGTAAGTAGGATAAATGCTATGATACTAGTCATGGAGTCCAATCTCCATATTTTACAGATAAGAAAATTGGAGTTTCAAAGATGGGAAGTGACCTACCCGCCCAAGGTCACATGTGGTAGAACTGGAACCAGAACTCCTGTATCCTGGCTCTCAATAAACAATAAGCATGTACCAAGCACCTGGAAAACAGAAACTGGAAAAACAGACTGAGAATTCCAATCAGCTGTGTCCAGGCTCTATGTTGGCTGTTGGAAACAAAAGAGATGAACTATACCAAAATCCCTCCCCTTGGGGGGCTCACTACCTAGCTGCAGAGGCTGACAGTAAAAAAGAGAGAGTTCTAGGGCAGAGTAACAAGCCCCAAGACAAAAAGAAAAGGAATTACTAGCTCTGGAGGGTCAGAGAAGACTTCCTAGAGGATCTCACTGCACCACACTTCATTCCCTAACTTGAAGGTTCCCTGATTAGATGGCTAAACAACCTCAACATAAGCCTATAACCAAGACTTAAGAAATACAAATAACCACACAATAAACCTCCACTCCAGGCATAATCGGAAATATTACTAAGGCAAACCCTTCTAGAATAGGAAGCAATATAGAAACAAATTATGTTTCAAGTTAGTATTAAGTTAGAAAAGAACTGTACTGGCTTACAAAGGGCAACAGGAGTTGGGATAAGACAAGTACCATCTATCAGCCTGGAAAGCTTTTTAGAGGAATGTGTAATTGTACTAAGCTCTGAAGAAAGGCTAGCAAGATGAGAGGAGATGCAGCCTGTCTCAGAGAACACCTGTGTATGAAGAAAAATACACCTAGTGAGTAGTTACTAGCACAGCCTAAGAGGCCTTGATAAAGTCCTAGACCAGAAAGGAGGCCCAGTTTACCTTACTCTCCAGTGCTAGCTGAATCAAGCTACACAGAACCGTTCTACTGAATTGTCTAGAGAAACTTGGCCTTTCAGCCTTAGAATGAACAGATTTCAGAACCCTAACATTTCCTGATTCAATGATAATTTTTTCTTGGAGTCTAGAACATTAGGCTGTACTAAAAACTCAGTAAAGATTTCTGCTTGAGAGTTTTAAGTATTTCCATGCGCCAAACTGGCAATGCAACTGTGTATCTTTAGTGTTTCCACTAGGGGAATTAAAGTTTTGTTGCAAGTCCAAACACAACAGTTCTTTATCCTCCTCCTTTACATGAACTGGAAAAACAGACTGAGAATTCCAATCAGCTGAAATATTCCCAGAGAAGAGGACTTGGCTGTTTACTAAGAGATCAAACCATTGCTGTTACTAGCCATGTGGCTGGCATTATTTCCTCTTTTGGTAGTTCATTCAGACTGAGGGAAGAAGTATCATGTACTACAATCAGAGAGCAAGATTTGGAGTCAAGCGAAGAGAATGAGTCCCAGCTCTGTCACTCTTTATTTTGCCAGGTGACCTTGAACAAGTCATTTAACCTCTAAACTTCAAATTTCCCAGACAGGAAATAGAAAAAATATTACCCTGGGCTATCATAAGGATCAAACGAGGACTATTCTTTCTTGCACTGGACTTTAATCTTATGAATTTGACCCTCTCTGTAGAATGTCATATACAGAGAAGACAGAACACTGGGGGTTGGAGTCAGACAAACTGAGATTAGGCCCAGCTCTTCTACTCAATTATGTGATATGAACACACAATTTAATCTCCCCGAACTTCAAACTGCCCTATATATAAGAAACAGGAATAATGCTACCTGCCCTACTACCTTGTAGAATTACTACGAAGCTTAAAATAATGAGATGATATGGATGAAGGCAATTTATTTGACAAGCCATGAAGTTTTATTACAATACCTCACTTGTGTGGAATTCAGTAATTCAATAAACTTGTCTTCTGGATCACATGGAGAACTAAAATTACTGTAAAAAGACCTCTTCAAAGACAAAATAACTATCTTTAATTCTTCACACTTTACTGCTAGTAGAATCCCTAGGGCCTTTTCCTTTAAAAACACATCTAATAAACTTAGTAATTTGAGAGCACCACATACAGTAGGTAGGAAATGACAAAGTAAGAAAGGAGAATAAACAGCAAGGAGAAAAGGCAGAAACAGAATTCCAAAATAATCACAAGATATAAAAAGCATGGTACTCACCAAAAAAAAAAGGCTTTTGTTTTATACAGCACCGAAGTATTTAGTACAGAATACAATAGTCCCCATGGCATCAGTATAACACAAAAAGACAGGATAATGAATTTTATAATGATGAACTTGAATCTCAGAAACAATTAAATAATGTTTTCTATCCTGAAGAGGGGGTATATAGTGTATTTAGACCCCACTTTTGGACTTTTTATAAGGCATAATGTCATAAAAATAAAGAGAAACGGGAAGCGCAACAGCAACAAAAACAGCAACTGAAAGCTAGGCCTGTTAACAGTTAGGAAGAAGACTAAAAGACCCTTCCAGAGAATTTGACCAGCCCTATTGGAAAGACATCATGCTACTGACCCTATAGGTACACCACAAATATTCCAGATCGCCAAACAGTGAAGTCCACAATCAGTAAACCTCACCCTAGTATTTAAAAATTTCCAATTAGCTTTTTAGTATCCCATTTTAATATGAACAGACAATGAAGGATCACCAGATATTTCAAGAAAGCTCCCGGATGAAAAACAGAATTCAGATCCTGTTTTTAACAAATCTGAGGATCCAATGAAAAGTTATTTGAAAGACAGCGTACGTATAATAATGATGCTCTGTCAGTGATTTGTCAAAGGTTGTCAATTATTAAAAAAAAATCAAATCAGGGGCGCCTGGGTAGCTCAGTGGGTTAGGCCTCTGCCTTTGGCTCAGGTCATGATCTCAGCCCTGGGATTGAGCCCCACATTGGGATCTCTGCTCAGCAGAGAGCCTGCTTCCCCCTCTCTCTCTACCTGCCTCTCTGCCCACTTGTGACCTCTGTCAAATAAATAAATAAAATCTTTTTTAAAAAATCAGATCAGATGGAGCTACATCATCAACCTGATAATGAATAGCTTTTTCCAAACCTAATGGTTCATTTTATTAGCGGCTATTCACTTCCTTGGGGGGAGACATATAATAAAATATAATTTGCTAAGTCTGGCAAAATGCTGTCTTGTATCTGTGTTTATTTTTCTAATTCTAAAGACATCTGTTGTGAATCAACCTACACATGAATGGGGTATCCCAATGAAGACACTAAAGTAAAGAAGTCAATGGGTCATAAATAAAAGCATTAAGAGACCATGTCTGCTAATCTTTGATGCTACAACATGCAGTTATATTTTTGTATGTGCAAAATTCTAGATGAACTTAGAGGAAGGAAGTCTCTCATCCCATGGTACCTCACCTTCAGAAGTCAGGGAGAACTTCACAGAAAAAACAGTTCTCAAGAAAAGTTTTAAAGAAAGAGCAGAAGTTTGTCAAGTAAAACAGAGAAATAAGAAAGAGGGGAAGTAAGGATAGCAGAAAGACTACCATGGGACAGAGCACACATGAGGGCAGAGGGGATGAGAAGCTGTAGATGACAGTGTCACTGGAACACAGGCAAGAGCAGTGGGAAATGAGACTAAAAGGGTGGCAGAGATCAGATTAAGGAAGACCTCCTATGTCACAGAAGGAATCTGGGCTCTAACCTAGAGGTAACTGAGAGCCAGTGAGTAGTTTTAATAGCCAATTAAGATTATCAGATTTGAATCTTGGAAAAGATCATTCTAATGATGATGTTACAGATTTTGGGGGTGGGAGGGAAAGGTGGTGGCTACAACCTTCCAAGCAATGCTTACTGTTCCCAAAAGGCAAGTCTCAAACTTACAAAGGTTCTACTCTCAGCTTACTGTGAAATAGATTATTCTACCTCGAAGAGGCCAATAGCTAGCAGAGACACTTTAATGGTCCCCCTAACGAAACCAGCATCCTAAGGCCTGCACTGCCAGGTTTTCTTTTTCCCTTCTAAGGTCTTCTTTAAAGGCACAAAGGTGGGGTGCCTGGGTGGCTCAGTTGGTTTAGCACCTACCTTTGGCTCAGGTTATGACCTCAGGGTTCTGGGAAGGAGCCCCACATCGGGCTCCCTGCTCAGTGGGAAGCCTGCTTCTCCCTCTGTCTCTGCCACTCCCCCTGCTTATGCTCTCTCACTCTCTATCAAATAAATAAAATCTTAAAAAAAAAAAAAAAAAGACACAAAGATTATGTTATGTCACCAGAGTATATCTCTCAGCCTGGTTTCAAAGAAGATACGCATCTACCCCAAGTCCTTACCTTCCGATTCCAATGACTGTTGCAAATTCCAGCCACTTCCCAAATCTATGTTAAACACACACACATACACACACGTGTCTGATTTCTTCATATATATTCCTTAAGGAGATGGGAAGAAAGATGGAAGGGAATATTTAATGAGCACCAACTTAAAGCTTGGTTCTTTCCTGTAAGTTCTCATTTAATCCTCACCACAACGTTAAGCAAGGTAGATATTTATACTCCCACTTTTAGAGATAAAGAAATTACCACTCAAAGAGATTAAATAATATATCCAAAATCACAGAACCAGTGTAAAGCAAAGCTAAGATTTAAAGCCACAATTCCTATGGGTTTACCAAGGTTCTTCCACCACCTCACACTAGGTTTCCCATATCTTATTTTACTCATTACTTAATGTCTCCTTTACTCAGTCTACTGAACTGCATTATACTGAGCCACTCAGAGAACAGAGCACCAACCTCAAAAAGCAACAACAAAAGTGCAGATTGAAAACTTGGGCAACAGCTGTAGGGAGTAGTAACAGCAGAAGCAGCAAAAGCAATCCCACCAAGCTGTCTGGAGCTCTAGTGGATACTATCAAGGACAGAAAGAGCCAAAACCCATGTTGACAGACCTCCATTTCAAAATTTTATCTCCTCTTCAGCAAGCCCCAGCAGAGTCCTTGGTAAAATATGGACTCGCCAGGCACACACCACAAATGAATTCCAATAAGCAGATGCAATCTCTCCCTGAGGCATTCCCACTCTTACAAAACCACTAGGAACTGGAGAAAGCTTTTGTTCTCCATCTGAACAACTGCCTGCAAGCACTTGGTGGTAAAAGGAAATTGGGTTTGAGAAGCAGATGGTTTGTCAAAGAGCCTAAAACCTAAGGTGAAAAGGAAACAATTTACTAAAATCAAACACTCCAAAAGAGAAACCAAGCTTCTCTGGGATGACAAAGAACACTGTCATAGTCGTGATTTGCCCTCCAAACAGAGGGTCCCCAAAGCATCTTGTGGAAGCAGAAGCCAAACCTTACACACCAGGCTCCAGGTACACTGGTCCATAGTTATCATCATCGGTTAATACTAATATTCTGAATTTTTCTAAAAATAAGCACCACTTGTTTACAACAACTTTGTTTAATGATGGAGATTTGACTATGAAGGACTCTGTCATAGAAGGAAAGTGCTATTATACTGATTAGACCCTCAGTATAATAAGGGGAGAGAGGAAGGAACTTAGAGGTTAAATAAGATAATGTAAGTAAGAGCCTAGAAATGGAGCTGGCACAAGGCAGATGCCTAATCAGTGTTTGCTCAAATGAACTGAAAAAGAGAAGAAATTAGCATTTATTTAGTACCTTCTTTTGCTTGTTTTTTTCTTTAGTACCTTCTGATTATCAAAAATGACCTTACCAGCTTAAATTTATTTAACCCTCAAAACAATCCAGAACAAGTGTTAATAATTCCTCCTTTTACACATAAGAAGAAAGGTTAAAAAAAATTAAGCTACTTACTTGGTCATTCAGTTACTAAAGGACAAGAAGTTCTGATTTGTTCATAGTATCAGCAAATTATACTGAGGAAAAAATAATGCCACCTCATATTTGATAATACTTTAAAGTTTTTTATTGGACAACAAAACATGTGAAGGTAAGCAATGAACTCGGAATTGGAGTACCTGAGCTCTACTGTTAACTGTGCCAAATTGCCATGCAGCTTAAACTAAATCCCTTCCTCTCTCTGGATTTTAATTTTCTCACCTAAATCAACAGTGGTACATTTAACTTAAAGACAAGTTAAATTATCTTGAAACTCCAGGAATACAGGACATACAGTCAAGACCCCACTAGACAAGAAACTCTCCCTTGTTGCCTAGTATTCACTCTGCTCCCCCTCTGGCTACATTCTCAGTACTAACAGCTTACCTCCACCTGTCCAGCAGCCATTTCTAAGCCAGAAGCATCCTTTCTGGCACAGCTCACCACCTGTGCTGGATGCTTCATTAAGTGTAAAGCGGATACTGTATTTTACTGGAAGCTTGGTGTACAAACATTACCTGGAGATGAATAAATCATTCCAGTTGTGTTGGGTTGCAATTATAAGGGCAGCAGCTGTGGGTCTAAAAACAGATGGTCTTATAAGGATGGAAGACTTCTCTATCTGATTTTCCTACGGCAAGCAGGTTTGGGTCAGCAGGAAACCTGTCTGGGAAGTGCCTAAGTAGAGCTAGTATCCAGTGATGAGGAAAGATGACAGAAATGCACAAGCAGTTTCTTTCCATAACAAATGACTATATTAGAGGATGCAATTACCAGAATCCTAAACCCTTATTTTTATACCTACTCATCAACCTCTAAACCATTTTCTTTTCAGTCCAACACTTCTTTCCTTGATTTTAATACAAAGGTGAGCTCAGGGAGAGTGCCTAGCCTGGGCACAAAAACAGAACTTTAAGATCTGCAGACTAAGACAAATTAAAAACACACACACAGACACACACACACACACACACACACACACACACACACACACAGACTAAACATATTGGAAGACAGTGGAATGAGTGCCTAGGACTTGGTCAATAATAGTAGAGGAGTCCAATAACCATGTTTAATAAGGTAACATGCCCGACACACCATCCTAGGTATTTTACATAATTCTGTCATTTAATTCTCAAGATAGCCTTTATTATCTCCATTTTATAGATAAGGTAATTAAAACTCAGAAAAGTCAGGTACTCTGCCCAGAGTCACACAGCAAATCGCGAAGGGAGTCACAACAGACCCCTAGGACTAAGTGAATCCAAAGTTCTCTGGATCTTGTTTGTCAACCTCCTATCCTACCAAGGGCCTTCCTGCCGCTTCTCAAACACATCTAACTCATTCCTACCTCTGCACCTTTCTGTTTCTTGTTTCCTTCATCATATCTTCTCATGGCTTTCTACTTTTGATCATTCAGGTCTCTGCTCAAATGCCATTACTTCAGAAAGACTTCTCTTGATCATTCCCCCAATATATCCTGTTCCCTCATCTTGCTTTGTTTTTTAAATTAACTTATATTATTAGTTTACTTGTTTACTGTCAGTCTTACCCACTAGACTATTATATATATATATATAATATATTGTATATATTATGTATATATAAGTTCCATAAAGTTGTTATAAAAATTAAATGTGATAAACACATGAAAATGCTTTATGCAAACCATAAAGTTTGTTTATTACAATGATGGAAAAGTTTCAAGTGATCTAATCAAGACTTTCACTTCAGAGATCACCCCAAACCCCAAAAAAAGTAACATGAACTATCCAATGCCCCACGGTTACTTAGAACCAAATCATGGTTAGACTCTAGGACTGCAGGCAACCAAGCAGGGACATTTGCCACTACCCTCTACAAATTACTTGGCTCTGATACCACTTTCTCTTGATTCTTCTTCTTCTTTTTTTTTTTTTAATTTTTTATTTTTATTCACCATAACAGTATTCATTGTTTTTGCACCACACCCAGTGCTCCATGCAATCTGTGCCCTCTCCAATACCCACCACCTGGTTCCCCCAACCTCCCACCCCCCGCCCCTTCAAAACCCTCAGATTGTTTTTCAGAGTCCATAGTCTCTCATGGTTCACCTCCCCTTCCAATTTCCCTCAACTCCCTTCTCCTCTCTAACTCCCCTTGTCCTCCATGCTATTTGTCTTGATTCTTCTTTTATCTCACTGGCTATTCCTTTGATCTCAACCTCCCTATCTCAGAATATCCAGGGCTCTACTGTCAAATCTCCTCTGCTCTATCTATACACATTTCTTAGGTGATCACAGGTACTCCACAGCTATACATATGCTAATGACTCCCAGATTTAGATCTCCAACCCTTTGGATTTTTCTGAATTCCAGACTTGTAAATCCAACTGCCTACCTGACACCTCCTTTTGTTTGTCTAATAGCCATCTAATATGTAATACGTCTAAAACCAAAACACCTGATCCCTCCCTATAAGTTTGCTCCTCCCAGTTTTTCCCATCTTTATAAATGGTACCTTCAATCTTATAGTTGCTCAAAGCAAAAACCTCCCCATGACTACTTTCTTACTCTCACAGTCTTCATTCAATCTACCAGCAAACTCTGTAAGCTCTACTTCCAAAACATATCCTAATTCTAACAATTTCTTATCACCTCTACTGCTACCACACTGGCTCAAGCTGTCATTATCCCATTCCCTAATTCTTGTAACAGTCTCCTTTCTGATACCCTGCTTCTGCCCTTGCCATCTGTCTATCCCCTGACCCTTTCTCCTCAGAAGCCAAAATGGCCCTTTAAGGATTTGTTTTTTGTTTTTTTGATAGAGAGAGACACAGTGAGAGAGGGAACACAAGCAGAGGAAGTGGGAGAAGGAGAAGCAGGCTTCCTGCCTAGCAAGGAGACCAATGTGGGGCTCAATCCCAGGGCCCTGGGATCATGACCTGAGCCACCCACACGCCCTGCAAAATGGCCCTTTAGATTTAATTCAGATAATGTCACTCCATCCTGTTCAATACCCTGCAATGACTGCCTATCTCACTCAGAATAAAAAATACAAAGTCATTACCATGGCCTGCAAGACACTATGACCTCTGGTTCCCTTCTACCATCTATCTTACATCCCTACCATTGTCCTCTTTGCTCACTACATTTCAGCCACACTTTAATAAAATTAAATTTTAATGCCTTAATTCATGTTGTTTAGAAACTGCTCCAAAGTGGCCAAAAATAAACCAAAAAAACATGTAAGTCTCAGATTCCTGAATGTGAACAGCTGGGACATTCTTTATTCTTTCCCTTCTTGTTTATTGATAACCCTAGCACAACCCCACCTCAGGAATTTAGCATTTATAGCCCTCTCTGCCCATTCTTCTCTTGAATTATCAATATGACTTGTTCCTTCATTTCATTAAGATCTCTAATCAAAATTTCACCTCACTAGAGAGGCCTAGGTTAACCAATCCTATCGAAAATAGCACCCCCCCCTTTTCAATGACTCCCTTTCCCTATATATTGCCTAACTTTTCCTGTCTCTGCCCACTAGAGTGCAACTAAAAGCCAGGGGTTTAATTTATTCACTGCTGTGTCCACAGTGCCAAGATCAAATTCTAAGTGCTCTATAATCAATACCAGTCATCAATTCAACCATTAACTGTTCTTTAATTAACACCTTATGACCTCAGTGTGGTCTTGCTCTAAACAGACTAAATATTATTTGAAATGTTCTCTTTTTTGAATGTCCTTCCTGAGGATTTTCAATTCAACCACTGATAGAATTAACTAAAAAAAGGAAAAAATAAGTTGAAGCCACATTTTCCTTCTTCTGGAATCCTCTTATAATCCTCTTATAACAAATCACTAAGTATTAATAAGCACCCCTGGGTGCAAAGCACTATTTTATTAAAGAAAGATATACAGAGCAAGTTAGTAAAACACAGAGAGCTACATAAAAAATAATAGGTGGGAAATAAGCACGTAAAAAGATGCTCAGCTTCCAAACTCATTTTATGAGGCCAGTATCACCTTGATCCCAAAACCAGACAAGGATCCCATCAAAAAAGAGAACTACAGACCAATATCCTTGATGAACACAGATGCAAAAATTCTCACCAAAATAGTAGCCAGTAGGATTCAACAGTACATTAAAAGGATTATTCACCACGACCAAGTGGGATTTATTCCAGGGCTGCAAGGTTGGTTCAACATCCGCAAATCAATCAATGTGATACAACACATTAATAAAAGAAAGAACAAGAACCATATGATACTCTCCATAGATGCTGAAAAAGCATTTGACAAAGTACAGCATCCCTTCCTCATCAAAACTCTTCAAAGTGTAGGGATAGAGGGCACATACCTCAATATTATCAAAGCCATCTATGAAAAACCCACCGCAAATATCATTCTCAATGGAGAAAAACTGAAAGCTTTGCCGCTAAGGTCAGGAACACGGCAGGAATGTCCGTTATCACCACTGCTATTCAACATAGTACTAGAAGTCCTAGCCTCAGCAATCAGACAACAAAAGGAAATTAAAGGCATCCAAATCAGCAAAGGAGAAGTCAAACTATCACTTCACAGATGATATGATACTATATGTGGAAAACCCAAAAGACTCCACTCCAAAACTGCTAGAACTTGTACAGAAATTCAGTAAAGTGTCAGGATATAAAATCAATGCACAGAAATCAGTTGCATTTCTCTACACCAACAACAAGACAGAAGAAAGAGAAATTAAGGAGTCCATCCCATTTACAATTGCACCCAAAATTATAAGATACCTAGGAATAAAGCTAACCAAAGAGACTAAGAAGCTATACACAGAAAACTATAAAGTACTTATGAAAGAAATTGAGGAAGACACAAATAAATGGAAAAATGTTCCATGCTCCTGGATTGGAAGAATAAATATTGTGAAAATGTCTATGCTACCTAAAGCAATCTACACATTTAATGCATTTCCTATCAAAGTACCATCCATTTTTTTCAAAGAAATGGAACAAATAATCCTAAAATTTATATGGAACCAGAAAAGACCTCGAATAGCCAAAGGAATATTGAAAAAGAAAGCCAAAGTTGGTGGCATCACAATTCCGGACTTCAAGCTCTATTACAAAGCTGTCATCATCAAGACAGCATGGTACTGGCACAAAAACAGACACATAGATCAATGGAACAGGATAGAGAGCCCAGAAATAGACCCTCAACTCTATGGTCAACTAATCTTCGACAAAGCAGGAAAGAATGTCCAATGGAAAAAAGACAGCCTTTTCAATAAATGCTGTTGGGAAAATTGGACAGCCACATGCAGAAAAATGAAATTGGATCATTTCCTTATACCACACACGAAAATAGACTCAAAATGGATGAAGGACCTCAATGTGAGAAAGGAATCCATCAAAATCCTTGAGAAGAACACAGGCAGCAACCTCTTTGACCTCAGCCGCAGCAACATCTTCCTAGGAACATCGCCAAAGGTAAGGGAAGCAAGGGCAAAAATTAACTATTGGGATTTTATCAAGATCAAAAGCTTTTGCACAGCAAAGGAAACAGTTAACAAAACCAAAAGACAACTGACAGAATGGGAGAAGATATTTGCAAACGACATATCAGATAAAGGGCTAGTGTCCAAAATCTATAAAGAACTTAGCCAACTCAACACCCAAAGAACAAATAATCCAATCAAGAAATGGGCAGAAGACATGAACAGACATTTCTGCAAAGAAGACATCCAGATGGCCAACAGACACATGAAAAAGTGCTCCATATCACTCGGCATCAGGGAAATACAAATCAAAACCACAATGAGATATCACCTCACACCAGTCAGACTGGCTAAAATGAACAAGTCAGGAAATGACAGATGCTGGCGAGGATGCGGAGAAAGGGGAACCCTCCTACACTGTTGGTGGGAATGCAAGCTGGTGCAACCACTCTGGAAAACAGCATGGAGGTTCCTCAAAATGTTGAAAATAGAACTACCCTATGACCCAGCAATTGCACTGCTGGGTATTTACCCTAAAGATACAAACGCAGTGATCCGAAGGGGCACGTGCACCCGAATGTTTATAGCAGCAATGTCTACAATAGCCAAACTATGGAAAGAACCTAGATGTCCATCAACAGACGAATGGATAAAGAAGATGTGGTATATATACACAATGGAATACTATGCAGCCATCAAAAGAAATGAAATCTTGCCATTTGCGACGACGTGGATGGAACTAGAGGGTATCATGCTTAGCGAAGTAAGTCAATCAGAGAAAGACAACTATCATATGATCTCCTGATATGAGGAAGTGGAGATGCAACATGGGGGGTTAAGGGGGTAGGAGAAGAGTAAATGAAACAAGATGGGATTGGGAGGGAGACAAACCATAAGTGACTCTTAATCTCACAAAACAAACTGAGGGTTGATGGGGGGAGGGGGGTTGGGAGGGGGTTGGGGTTATGGACATTGGGGAGGGTATGTGCTATGGTGAGTGCTGTGAAGTGTGTAAACCTGGCGATTCACAGACCTGTACCCCTGGGGATGAAAATATATGTTTATAAAAAATAAAATTTAAAAAATAAATTAATTTTTAAAAAAAAAGATGCTCAGCATCATTAGCCATCAGAGAATTGCAAATCAAATCACAAAGACATACCATATGTCACATTCACTAAGATGGCCAAAATCAGAAAGACACCAAGTGTTGGGGAGGATGTGGAGAAACTGGAACACTTTTTTAAAAAAAGATTTAATTATTTAAGTAATCTCTATACCCAACGTGAAGCTCAAATTCATGACCCCAAGGGTCAAGAGCCACACGTTCCACCAACTGAGGCAGCCAAGCTGCCCCAGAAATTGGAAACTTTATAGACTGCTGGTGGGAATATAAAATGGTACAGCCACTTTGGAAAACAGTATGGAGTTCTTCAAAAGGTTAAACATAAAGTTACTATGTGATCCAGCAATTCCACACCTAGAATGCATTTCATCCATTTGAGAAATGAAAACATATGTCTACATAAAAACTTATATAAGAATGTTCATAGCAGTATTATTCATAATAGCTATACAGTAGAAACCACCCAAATGTCTATTAATTATATGATGAATAGATTAATAAATGTGGTATATCCATCCAAGGGAACATTAGGAAATACAAAGGAATGAAATATAGATACGTGCTACAGCATGGATAAACCTTGAAAATGTTACACTAAATGAAAGAAACCCGGGGCACCTGGGTGGCTCCGTGGGTTAAAGCCTCTGCCTTCAGCTCAGGTCATGATCTCAGGGTCCTGGGATCGAGCCCCACATCGGGCCCTCTGCTCGGTGGGGAGCCTGCTTCCCCCTCTCTCTCTGCCTGTCTCTCTGCCTACCTGTGATCTCTGTCTGTCAAATAAATAAATAAAATCTTTAAAAAAAGTAAAAATAAATGAAAGAAACCCAATCACAAAAGGCCATGTATTGTATAACATTTATGTGCAAGACCCAGAATAGACAAGTCTACTGCAGAAAATAGATTAGTGGTTGCCTAGGGCCAAGAGAGATGAAAGAAGTACGAAGTGACTGTTAAAAAGGGTATATATTTCTCTTTGGGGTAAAAACATGAAAATGTTCCAAAATTAATTGTGATGAGGGTGGCACAATTCTGTGAATGTACTAAAAGCCACTGAACCATACACTTTAAATGGATGAATTGTATGGTATGTGCATTATTGCTCAATAAAGCTGTTATTAAATTTTATAATGTAATCTGGGGGTTCATTTTAGGTTCCATTTACCAACATACTTACCATTCATATTCAACTTAACATTTACTGAATTTTTTCAAGATTTTATTTATTTGACAGAGAGTACTCGAGTGAGAGAACACAAGCAGGGGAAGCAGCAGAGGGAGAGGGACAAGCAGACTTCCCACTGAGCAAGAAGTCCGATGCAAGGCTTGCCCCCAGGACCCTGGCATCATGACCTGAGCCAAAGGCAGACCCTTAACCAACTGTGCCACATAGTCACCCCGACTCTCACCATCTTTATTTCATTTAATATTCACGACTGAAAGTACTATGGGATAGGGGTTATCAGCTCACCCATTTTGCAGGTAAGAAACCTACAGCTCAGAGAAATTAAATTATTTAAAATATATAGAAGTCATCAGAACCAAGAGTTGGTCCTGCATTCAGTATTTCCAAATCTAAGGGCTCTTTCTCACCTCTTTTACCCCACTTCTTATTAGTGAGCCTTATTAAGATCTAGCTTTAGCACTTACTAATCAAAGCTATGAATTAATGGAACACCTGGGTTGTGCAGTTGGTTAAGCATCCAACTCTTGATTTCATTTTGGCTCAGGTCCTGACCCAGGATGATTAGATCAAGACCCACACTGGCTCCACCTCAGCACAGAGCCTGCTTGGAGTTTCTCTCTTCCTCTGCCACAATCCCCTGTGCTCTCTCTCTCTCTCCATCTCTAAAATAAATAAATCTTAAAAAAAAAAAAAAAAAAAACTATATAAGCCAAGAACTAAGAGATCATAAGAACATATATTTATAACCACAGAGTGAGAGAATGATTACCCGAACTGTGTATCATAAAATCCAATATCCCCTGGGGCACCTGGGTGGCTCAGTGGGTTAAGCTGCTGCCTTCAGCTCAGGTCATGATCTCAGGGTCCTGGGATGAGTCCTGCATCAGGCTCTCTGCTCAGCAGGGAGCCTGCTTCCCTCTCTCTCTCTCTCTCTCTGCCTGCCTCTACTTGTGATCTCTCTCTGTCAAATAAATAAGTAAAATCTTAAAAAAAAAAATCCAATATCCCTGCATTTAGTAACTTGGTAAGCAGTCCAAGTTTCATGCTACATGAAAAGAGGGGGGTAGGTCTGATTTCCAAGGTCACTATGTGGGGGGAAAAAAAGGAGAGAAAAATAAAAATAAAAAGTATACAGTATTCTTCACCAAACCAATTAAGAGCCATAAGTACTTCACACTGGTTTGCAGTGTGAAGTGTCTTGAAATAAGAGAGGTTCCCAATAATACCACTGAAAACACTTACTAAAAAGCTAGCTGTGGGGGCACCTGGGTGGCTAAGTCGATTAAGTGGGTGCTTTCGGCTTGGGTGGTGATCCCAGGATCCTGGGATCAAGCTCCAAATCAGGCTCCTTGCTAAGCGGGGAGCCTATTTCTCCCCTGCCTGCCATTCCCCCTGCTTGTGCTTGCTCTCTGTCTCTCTCTACCCTTTACTCTCTCTCTGTCAAATAAATAAATAAAATCTTAAAAAAAAAAAAAAAAAGCTATCTGCGATGAGCAAGTTTTTTTGGGTGATCCTAACTGTGGTAGTGGTTACACAATCTACATATGTGTTAAAATTCATAGAATTATATGACCAAAAAGAAAAGCAATCTTATTATTATTAACTTAAAAGTAAAATCTGAGAGGGCCACCTGAGGGGCACAGTCGGTTAAGTGTCTGACTTTTGGTTTCAGCTCAGGTCATGATCTCAAGGTCAGGGGATTAAGCCCCATGTTGGGCTCCACACTCAGTGAAGGGTCTGCTCTGCTCAGGACCATCTCTCCCTCTCCCTCTGCCCCTCCCCACTATGTGTGCATGCATGCACTCTCTGTAATAAATCTTTAAAAAATAATAAAGGTGAAATTTAAGAAAAAAACAGATTTTAAAAATAAGCTTTTGTGTATCAAAAGACATAATCAACAGTAAAAAGGCAACCCTTTTTGGAAGAAATTATTTACAAATCATATATTGATAAGGGATTAAAATCCAGAATACATAGAAAACTCCCAAAACTCAACAACAAAAACCTGATAGAAAAATGGGCAAAGAACTTGAATAGACATTTCTCCAAAAAAGATATCCAAACAGCCAACAAGCCCATGAAAAGACACTGAACATCGGGGCGCCTGGGTGGCTCAGTGGGTTAAAGCCTCTGCCTTCAGCTCAGGTCATGATCCCAGGGTCCTGGGATCGAGCCCTGCATAGGGCTCTCTGCTTGGCAGCGAGCTTGCTTCCCTTCCTCTCTCTCTGCCTGCCTCTCTGCCTACTTGTGATCTCTATCTGTCAAATAAATAATAAATAAAATCTTAAAAAAAAAAAAAAAGAAAAGACACTGAACATCACTAATCATCAGGAGACTGCAAATCCAAACCACAATCAGCTACCACCTCACCCCTATTTGGATAGCTACTACCAAAAAACTAAAAAATAAGAAGTGCTGGTGAGGATGTGTAGAAATTAGAATCCTCATGTAACTGTTGGCAGGAATGTAAAATGGTGCAACCGCTGTGAAACACACTATGGAGTTGCCTCAAAGAATAAACACCAAATTACCATATGATCCAACAATTCCACTTATAGATATATACTCAGAAGAATCAAAAGCAAGGTCTCAAAAAGATTTGTACACATGTATTCAGAGCAGCATTATTGACGATAGCCAAAATGTGGAAGCAACCCAAGTATCCACCAAAAGATGAATGGATAAGCAAAATGTGGTATATATATACAGTGGAATATTATTCAGCCTTAAAAAGGAAGAGAATTCTGACATATGCTACAAACATACATCAACCTTGAGGACAGTATAAGTGACATAAGCCAGTTGCAAAAAGACAAATCTGTATGATTCCAGTTATATGAGGTAGTTACAGTAGTTAAAATCATAGAAAGTAGAACAGTGGTTGCCAGGGGCTGGTAGGAGGGGCAATGGGGAGTTATTGTTCCATGGATACAGAGCTTCACTCTCACAAGACGAAAAGAGTTCTGGAGATGGATAGTGGGAAAACTGCATTAAGAATACGATGTAAACAGATGCTTGGGTGGCTCAGTCAGTTAAGCATTTGCTTTCGCCTCAGGTCGTGATCTCAGGGTCCTAGATCGAGCCCCACATCAGGTTCCCTGCTCAGCAGAGAGTCTGCTTCTCCCTTTCTCTGACCCTCCTCCCACTTGTTCGTTCTCTCTCTCTTTCTCAAAAAAAAAAAAAAAAAAAAAGAAAGAAAGAAAGAAAGAAAAAGAAAAGAAAAGAAAAGAAAATGAATGTTGGGGTGCCTGGGTGGCTCAGACATTTAAGTGACTGCATTCCACTCAGGTCATGATCCCGAGGTCCCAGGACTGAGTCCCACATCAGGGGGGAGTCTCCCTGCTCAGTGGGGAGTCTGCTTCTCCCTCTCACCCACTCCCATCTTGTGCTCTCTCCCTATCAAATAAATAAAATCTTAAAAAAAAAAAGAGCATGAATGTACTTAACATCACTGAATTGTACACTTAAAAATGACAATGACGGTGGGACACCTAGTAGCTCAGTCAGTTGAGCAGCCGACTCTCGATTTCAGCTAAGGTCGCAATCTCAGGGTCATATGATTGAGCCCCACGTCAGGCTCAGCAGTCAGTGCAGAGTCTACTTAAGGATTCTTTCTCTCCCTCTTCCTAGGTTCATCCCCCACTTCCCCATGCTCACCCATGCTCACTCTTTCTCTCTCTCAAATAAATAAGTATTTTTTGAAATGATTATGAAGGGGTACCTGGGTGGCTCAGTTGGTTAAGAGTCTGCCTTCGGCTCAGGTCATGATCCCAGGGTCCTAGGGCTGAACCCTGCATCAGTCTCCCTGCTCAATAGGGAGTCTGCTTCTTCCTCTCCCTATGCCTCGCCCCCTGGCTCGTGCGCGTGCACGCCTGCTCTCTCTCTCTCTCAAAATAAATTAATAAAATCTTTAAAAAAAAATGATTATGATGGCAATGCATTATATGTATTTTCATAATTTATTTACTTATAAATAAATAAGGTGGGCATTATTTGAGGTAAAACGATTATAATAGCTAACTTTAAATGAGCGTTTAGTATGAGTAACCATGTTATCTCACCCAACTTTGACCATAGTCCTACAAAGTAGGGACTATTATGATCTCTCACAAATAAGAAGTCTGAATCTAGTAAGAGCAAGTCAGTTGCTCAGAATCACATAGCAAGTAACTGAAACTAAATTCAAACTCAGGCAGCCTGACTCCAAAGCCCCAGGACCTTAACTGTTATACTACAATATAAAATACTACAGGTATAAGTTGACAAAGACAACTACTCCAGTCAGTCCTGACAACCTAAACTATGAATTGGAGAGACCCACAGTAGAAGCAGAAATCTTGAACAACCAATGTAGCAGATCAGAAGCACTGTGGAGACATCAAGATTATTCTTATTAAAAATGGGATCAAGCCCCACATAGGGCTCACTGCTCAGTGTGGAGCCCGCTTCTCCCTCTCCCTCTGCCTGCTGCTTCCCCTGCTTGTGCTCTATCAAATAAATAAATAAAATCTTTTTAAAAAATGTACACACATAAATTTAGTGGGCCCCACGGTCTTTCTCTTTGGAACCATGCCCCAACCCGGTCCATAAAAGAATGAGCAAAATAATGACAGTTCTAGATCACAGGTGGGACACACACACATCCATTAAGACCCCAATCTTTAGCATTCCAATTACAAAACTGCCTTCCAGTACTGTAAGATTCAAGCATCACTTGCTTCCTTTGCTGGCACCTGGAACTTCGAAGTAGTTTTCATCTTTGCTTTAAGGCAAAAGACTCTCCCCTTCCACCCAAGGCTTTGCAGAACAAACATCACCCTCTGTATCTTCATCCAACAAATGCGTGCTAGAACTTACTCCATCCCTGACGCTACCCTAATCTCCCATGTCTACTTATATTCTTTATTCTCTCATACACCATAGTTTATGAGGTTTATTCATATGAAAGGCAGAAACCTTAAAAAAAAAAAAAAAAGCACAATAAGCCAAATTTCTGCCAAAAGCAGAAATGGGGGGCCGAGGAACCTGAGCATGGAAGAGGGACATGGAACTAACTTTCTACATAATCAGTCCTCATTAGTCAAGGAAGGACAATGAAGGCTCCTTATCACAGGTTCCTTTCTCTCCTGTAGCTTCTATTAAATAAATATATTACATAATAAATATACTTGTTAGCTGTATTTATTAAACCATAGGACACATTTTTAAATTCTCCACATTTTTAATAAAATTTTCTTGGTCTTCTTGGGATTTTTAATCCTTTCCTTAAAAAGAATTACTGCAGGGGCGCCTGGGTGGCTCAGTGGGTTAAAGCCTCTGCCTTCAGCTCAGGTCATGATCCTAGGGTCATGAGATCAAGCCCCACATCGGGCTCTCTGCTCCACAGGGAGCCTGCTTCCCCACCTCTCTCTCTGTCTGCCTCTCTGCCTACTTGTGATCTCTGTCAAATAAATAAATAAAATCTTAAAAAAAAAAAAAGAATTGCTGCAAAAAGGAAAAGAATTGCTGCTTAAACAAATAGCAAGAGGCTCACATTTAACCAAACCTAACTGAGCACCTACTATGTTTCTGAACTAGATTTTTTTCATAGAAGGTTTCTCATTTAATTCTCAAAAAGAATGCTTTGGCTGAAGTATTATTGGCTGCCACCCTTTCTTTTTTTTTATTTTTTTTATTTTTTTAAATTTTTTAAAAAAGATTTTATTTATTTATTTGACACAGAGAGAGATCACAAGTAGGCAGAGAGGTAGGAAGAGAGAGAGAAGGAAGCAGGCTCCCCCTTGAGCAGAGAGCCTGATGCAGGGCTCGATCCCAGGACCCTGAGATCATGACCTGAGCTGAAGGCAGAGGCTTAACCCACTGAGTCACCCAGGAACCCTCTTTTTTTTTTTTTTTTAAACTACCAAGTAATGGGGCGCCTGGGTGGCTCAGTGGGTTAAGCCGCTGCCTTCGGCTCAGGTCATGATCCCAGGTCCTGGGTTCGAGCCCCACATCGGGCTTTCTGCTCAGCGGGGAGCCTGCTTCCTCCTCTCTCTCTGCCTGCCTCTCTGCCTACTTGTGATTTCTCTCTGTCAAATAAATAAATAAAATCTTTAAAAAAATAAAAAAATAAAAAAAAAATAAACTACCAAGTAAACTGAAAATGATAGACTTAAAATAACTTACAAAGATCTTACAACTAAACCGCAAAGGAAAAAGAAAAAATAGAGGAGACAGAATTCAAACTCAAACCTTTTATCTCACCTCTCTGAATCTCAATTTCCTCATCTGCAATTTCCTCATGCACTGTTGGTGGGAATGCAAACTGGTGCAGCCTCTGTGGCAAAGAGTATGGAGGTTCTTCAAAAAATTAGAAATAGATTACCATATGATCCAGTAATTCCACTCCTGGGCATTTACCCAAAGAAGACAAAAACACTAATTAGAGAAGATTACGCACCTATATGTTTACTTACAATAGCCAAATTATATAAATAGCCCAAGTGTCCATCAGTAGATGGATGGATAAAGAAGATGTGGTATATATACACAATGGAATATTACTCAGCCATTAAAAAAGAATGAAATCTTGCCATTTACAACAACATACATGGATCTAGAGAGTATAAGCCTAAGTGAAATGAGTCAGAGAAAGACAATATCATAGGATTTCACTCATATGTGCAATTTAAGAAACAAAACAAATGAACAACAAATAAAGGAGATAAACAAAAAAAAAACCAGACTCTACAGAGAACAAACTGATGCTTACCAGATTGGGGGGGGGGGGCGGGCGGGGAGGGGGGGATGTGTAAAAGACATGAAGGGTATGAAGAGCACACTTACCATTATGAGCACAGAGTAATGTATAGAATGGCTGAATCACTATATTGTAGACCTGAAACTAATATAACACTGTATGTTAACTATACTAGAATTTTAAAAGGTTGAGGTAGGAATTTACTACTACATGCAAAGCACTCAGATCAGTGCCTGCTCCTCAATAAACATTAGTTCCTTTCTTTTCTTCCTTCATGCTTGAATTGTCCATTTTGTTGGCTTATTCCAAACAAATACAATTGTCAAAGCATACTGATTTTCTTTTTTTTTTTTAAGAATTTATTTTTTTTTTTTTTTTAATTTTTAAAAGATCTTAATTTGAGAGAGAGAGAGAACATGAGAGGGAAGAAGGTCAGAGAGAGAAGCAGACTCCCCATGGAGCTGAGAGCCTGATGTGGGACTCGATCCCGAGAGTCCGGGATCATGACCTAAGCCGAAGGAAGTCATTTAACCAACTGAGTCACCCAGGTGCCCTAAAGATTTTATTTTTAAGTAATCTCTATATGCAATGTGGGGCTCAAACTCACAACCCTAAGATCAAGAGTTGCATGTTCCCCCAACTGAGCCAGCCAGGTGCCCCAAAGTTGATGGTTTTTCTAAGCTATCTTATTAATTGGCTTGTCTTGGTCCCCACAAGGATGTTCATAATATGATGTGACTCTGGGATATTAGGAGCATTTCTGGCTCACCTGGCAGTTGGGATGCCTGAAGCAGAACTCTTTATGCTCCGAGATTTGCATAAGGACTACTCTCTCTCCTCTGTTCTCCTTTGGATGAACAGATGCATATGCAGGTGGAAAAATTTTTAAAGCCTTAATTAGCTTAATTAACAGAGTGACAGAAATAGAAAAAGCCACAGTGTTCTGGCCAGGCAGTAGGCTCCAGGGGAAACAAAAATTCCTGGGCTAGCAAAGTGAGGGAAGAAATAAGCACTCTCTAGGGAGGAAAAGGAGTCATGGCCAAGTGGCAGGAACTAGGAAATGTCTAAAATAGAAGGTCAGCACTATCCACCACAGCCCTTTCCTCTGATCCTCAGGATGGGTTAGGTGTCCACATTTATCCTACAAGAATGAACACTAGACAAAAAGTCTGATTCTGAGCTCCTGACGAGCTAAAACTGTAGCTTATATCGAGATCCCCAGGGCACAGAACAGTACAGTCACTCATATTTGTTGAAATATAAATTAACGGGTAAGTGAATAAAGTCAGATTTAAAAGTATTCTCCATCTTTTCCACAGTGTACTAGTACTATACAAGGAGGGTTCCTATCATCATCTATCATTCAATCCATAACTCTTTATAAAGACCCACATGCACAAAAGCATAGTGCACCGGCAGGACATTTCCCAAAAACTTATAGATAACCCACAACAGCTTCTAAAAAAAAGTGACAGCAAATCCCAAGTAAACCTCAGACAGCTCCCTATTACCTTCAGAATAAAGTCTGTATCTTAACCTGCACGTAAGGCCCTTCTGCAAATTGATTCTCGCCTTTCTTTCCAAATACACCTTTTTAGAACTCTGAATACCTGGTGAACATGAACCCACACCTCCCCTTAAATATGCCCCCAAAGTCCTGCTTCAGCACCTCTATTGCCACCATTCCCACAAGACTCACTGCCACCAAAATTTGATTCACCTAAATTCCACCCACCTGTCACGGAACAACTCAGGTCCCATCTACTTTACAAAATCTGCTATAACTGTCCCAGATTACAGTGTTCATCTCTTTTCCTAACTTAAGGTAGTAATGTCCATAGCACTCACGCCACATTCAACAATACCCTGTTATTATCTTTATATAGAGGATATATATGCACAGACATATTAATACAGAGTATGGTACACTCTTCCAATCAGTAAATCTTATAAATCTCCTATCAAGAATATACTTATGTTACTCTATTGCCAGTAGCTAGGAACCAATAGTGTTGCCTATTCATGCAAAAATTGAACATTTTTTACATCTTACAGTTTAAGTGCCAACTACTATCAATTACTATTTAAAAAGGCATTCTCAACTTATCACCCTCCTAATTGACTTTACACAGTAACTACTCTAATAATAATAACTAGAAAATCCCTACATTTCTTTCTAAATCAAAGAGAAGATTACATTATGTATAGTGAGGCTTAAGGAGCAACTATGTTTTATTATATCTTTTTGAGTTTGCTTTTTGTTTTAGGTTTATATTTTCCAGCTTTATTGAGATATTGTTGACATGTAACATATAAGTTTAAGGTGTACAACACATTGATTTGAGACACTTATATATTGTGATGATTACCACCACACCATTACCTACCACCTCCATCACATAACTACCATGCTTTTCTTCTGGTGAGAACATGTAAGATCTACTCTCTTAACTTTCAAGTACATAATACAGTATTGTTAATAACTATATTCATAATGGTATGTATTAGATCCCCAGAACTTATTCATCTTCTAACTGGAAGTCTGTATCTTATCATATCATGATTCTTAAAAAACTGACTCTAACCTAGTTCTAGGACAGTGGTAATTCTTTATTTTTTAAAGCTTAATTATTTTTTTAATAATCTCTACACCCATTGTGGGGCTCAAACCCATGACCCCAAGATCAAAAGTTGCACACTCCACCACTGAACCAGTCAGGTGCCCTGAGAATGGTAAATCTTTTAAGCTAGCATATGTGACAACCAGGCATACCCACTCATCTTTTAAGATTAAGATTCTTAAGAGTCTTAGCCTTTTCTTGATTTCCTCTCCCCACTCCCAGAAATCCAGAAATGCCTAATCTACTTCTTTGGGTTCCATTTTACCCCAGGTGCTTCTGACCTAATTCTAGGTAGAACCCTAGATATACACTTCTATCATAGCACCTATTATACTTAATTTACTTCCTTATTTAAATATCTCATTACAGATTTGCCCCTCCAGATCTGTGCTTTCCAGTACAGTAGCCACTAGCTACATGCAGCTACTTAAAACCAAGTAAGTTACTTAAAACTAAAAAAATTTTAAATTCAGTTCATCAGTCTCACTAGCCAGCTTTCACTCAAGAGCCACATGTGGCTCTGTCTGGTGACTACCATATTGAGTAACACAGATATAAAACATTTCCATTAGTGCAGAAAGTTCTATGGGACAGTACTGTGTCTAGATCATGTGTGTTCCACAAGGCACACCAGTCTAGCAGGCAGTCTGACAGGAGCTCTACCTAATTCATTCTGGTAACCCAGCCCTTGGTAAATTCCTAGTAAATGTCTCTTAGGAATGACTAATGGCTTGTTCTATCTTTCTTATTAGTACACATTACCAGGGCCTCTGTTTCTTAAGTTCAATGTCCCCTACAGGCTAGAATCAGTGTAATAATTCACCATCATCTCAACTTATGGAAAGAGGTAGGAACCACAATAGTTAGGGGTAATCAGAAAGCTCTGTTTGGTCCCTTTCCTCAAACCAAAGCTCCACTATTTAATGTGACACTTGGTGAAGAAGAGGGCTTATTTCTTATATCTGTTTTGGCATGTAATTAAACTCCAGGTAATTCCAAAAGAAATTTTTTTTCAAATATTGGAACAATCTTACAACTCAGCAGAAATAAAAATAGGGAGACACTGTTTGAGATTTATCACACTTTTTGGCCATGAATGAATATAACCTCAGTATGGGTGCATGTGCGCGCACACGCGCACGCTCCCTCTCTCTCTCTCTCTCTATATATATATAGTCTTGACTTATTAAGGGCTGAGGGCTTAAAAGAAATAAATTCTAGTGGTGGACAGAAACAAATTAGAATAACACAAAGTGATAAGGGGAAGTACCAGGAACTATGAAGAGCACAAAGGAAATACTGAGAACCCAATGGTGAAATGTGTAGAGGGTGAGAGAACCACAAGGAGGCTGCTCAAAAATATGCCCAATGTTAAGTTTTAAAGGGTAATTCAGAACCTGGGAGATGAGGAAAGGGTGGAAGGTGTCACAAACAGAGACAATGGCATTGAAAAACATACAGGCAGACATGTGACTTGAACAGTAAATGTTAAGTAGTTCAATATTGGCCAGAGCAACATCAGAAAGAAGAAAGATTTGAGGCTAATGAGGCAGGCAGAGGTCAAATCATGAAAAAGCTTTGCAGGCTAAACTAAAGGGTTTGAATTTTAACCTCAAAGCTATGGGAAATCTATGAAGGTTTTAAAGCAGGAAAAAGGAGTGCAACCTATATTCAACAAAGCTCACAGAGAAGCCATATGGAGGACGATCTGGAGAAGTAAAACAGGAGCAGGGAAGTTGCTGCAAAACGTGAAGAGACAGTTAGTATATTTTACCACCACCACCACCGCAACAACAAAAACTAGTTAAAAAAGTGAAGAGACAGGGCCCATCGGATCCAAATAGTTTTAAACACAACCTATTTTAAATGGGTCTCTCTCCAATAGTCTACGCCTCTTGAGGCTGTAACACCATGATTCACTTATATAGCACAACTACAAAACAACAGTTCAAGTCAGTTAGATAAACTCTAAAGAATTACACTGCAATCTTTATTCAATAGCCATTCTTTGAACTAAAACTGCACATTTTTCTCTATTCCACTGCACACAATTTTGGAAAAACACTTTAGCCAGCTGAGCACATCTGTGCAGTGTGCAACAAGTGTAAACAATTTAACAGGAGTTTAATGAAACATTTCCTATTCTTTATTAGAAAAAAATTAGAAAATTCTAACATGGCAACATCAGGTTGCAAATTGACATTTTTAAATTAGTCTTTTTTTTTTTTAATGAACATGCCAATTTTTAAATCCCATCTGGTTGCATGGTGCAGCTGTCCTGAACGAATACAGCATTTTCAGTTATTAGGCACTTGGCAAAAGCATTCAGAACTGCCATGTGCCATCAATAGCAACAGCCCCAAGCACAGTACTTAAGAGGTACCTACAAACTCTTAACTGGTATGAGAGGATTTCTTAGTCTATGCTGAAGAAGAGCAGGCAGACCAGGAAATGAAAAGAAACAATCTTGCAATTTTAACAAAGTATCTTTCAATTTTACCTCCTATTCCCTTAAAAGGCAATGGGCTCTGAGTGGCGCTGGCTGGCTCAGTCAGTAGATCAAGAGATTCTTGCTTATGAGTTCAAGACCCACATTGGGGAGCCTACTTTAAAAAAAAAAAAAAAAAAGAGAGAGAGGGAGAGAGAGAGAGAGAGAGGCAGTAGACTCTGATAACTTTGATCCTGTAGTTCCTTAGCCTAGAGAGTTTTACCTACCCCTCCTGCCTTGTACCAACAAAGTCTTAAGAATGAAGGCTTCTGGGTGCCTGGGTGGCTCAGTGGGTTAGAGCCTCTGCCTTCAGCTCGGGTCATGATCTCGGGGTCCTGGGATCAAGCCCCGCATCGGGCTCCCTGCTCAGTGGGGAGCCTGCTTCCCCCTCTCTCTCTGCCTGCCTGTCTGCCTACTTGTGATCTCTCTCTCTCTGTCAAATAAATAATTAAAAAAAAAAAAAAGAATGAAAGCTTCTGAATTAGACTAAAACCAGATTCTATTCTAACTCCCTTACAAACTACATGAACTTATACATGAACTTGACACATTTCTTAATCTTCCGGAAACCAATTTCCTCATGTGTAAAATGATAACAACTAACCTGGCAGGGTTGTGATGAATATGATAGAAAATATATGTAAAATACCTATGGAACATCTGGGCTCATATGGGCATTCAATAAATGTTAACTTTTTTTACATTCTCCTTTGTACCTCACTATTATTTGTATATAACAGTAACTATGCACTCACCTTAAAAGTTTATTACAAGAATTAAATTAATACAGATAAAGGGCTTAGAACAGTGCGTAGCACAAAGCAGGCAATCATAGTGGTTGGCTGCTGCTGTTGTTACTATTACATAGCATTATCATAGCACGTTCCACACTATATTGTAATTTCTTTATTTGCTGTCTTCCTCCCTAATACTTAGCAGAAAATCTCATAAATACCTGTTGAGGAGATGAAAAAATAATGGCTGAATGCATGAACTGAAGTTTTCATAGTTCTGTGACAGGAGGAAGACCTTTCTGAATTTATTACACAACTGCCACACAGTAGCCATTCAATAAGAATGTATTGTTTTGTGAATCATTCATCCCATCAAGCCTGTGTGGCAAGTAGAAGTACTCTTGCGGACTGTTTTACAGATAAGAAAGTCTCAGAGTCATTAAAGGTTAAGACCACTCACTGAGGGTAAGAACTAGAATCCCTTTTTGTCTCTGAGAAACTTGGGGGGGGGGGGGTAGTTCAGTCAGTTAAGTGTCTGACTTCAGCTCAGGTTACGATCTCAGGGGCCTGGGACAGAGCCCTGAGTCCAGCTCCATGTTCAGGAGGGATTCTGCTTATCCCTCTCCCTCTGCCCTGGCTCATGCTCTGTCCTTCTCTCAAATAAATAAAATCTTTAAAGAGAGAGAGAGAAAAAGAAAGAGAAAGAGGAAGAAAGAAAGAAAGGGAGGGAGGGAAGGAGGGAGGAAGAAAGAGAAAGAAAGAAAGAAAACCAAATGAAAAGAAACTACTAATTTTTTTTTTCTCTCCTAGGGCTTGCTCTCTCTGTATATTTTACAAATTACCTATTGAATCAGTCAAGTATTTCCAAATCTCTATGGTTGTAAGAAGAGACCTCTGAGTTAAAAGATCCTACCAATGGATGATGGAAAGGTAAAGCAACATGACCAAATAAGGAAAAAATCAGTCTCCTCTTTAAGAGAGAAAAAGCAGAGACCAGATTTCATTTGGCCAAGCATAAAGAAAGCAATTAAATCTGAAACTAATAAGCACATAAAGCCATAACCATGACAAATGAGGACAGAGGACACTTAGAGGGTCAAATACAAAACACAGTATGGTGGTTACAAGCACTCATCCCCTTCTGTGGAAAATCATGACTAAGTACAGTCTTTCTGGGGAGTATTCACTCTTTCATTTAACAAATACTCAGTCCAAGGGGTGCCTGGGTGGCTCAGTGGGTTAAAGCCTCTGCCTTCGGATCAGGTCATGATCCCGGGGTCCTGGGATCGAGCCACACATCAGACTCTCTGCTTCGCGGGGAGCCTGCTTCCTCCTCTCTGTCTCTGCCTGCCTCTCTGCCTACTTGTGATCTTTGTCTGTCAAATAAATAAATAAAATCTTTAAAAAAAAAAAATACTCAGTCCCTGAAATGAACTAGAGTAACTTGACTGTACATAGCAAGAACCTTAAAAAACTTATACCTTTACTCCAATTACAATATTCCTAAATTTTTATAAGAAAGCTATCAAAAAACACTCATTAAAAAACAAATGTTGAAAGTTTTAAAAAGTTAATCTCTACATGGTAGGATACAGAGAAGATAGGATAGAGACAGAGATTTGTCAAGTCTTCAAATTTTCCATAATAGGCGTTTTTCAAAAATCCACAGGGCAGAGGAGATTTACAGAAGAAAAATGAGGACATTAAATGCCATCAGGACTGATCAAGATCTTTGAAATCTCTGCTAAGTGAGAAGGATATAAAAGGGTATTGTTTTTATATAAAAGGATTATGTTAACCCTAGTGAGAACTGACACAACTACAAGGGTAAAACACAATGGGACAGCAATAAAGAAGAAATCCAATCAGATTCCCAGGAGGTCACCTTCATTCTAGAATGTCTGTCAGCAGCAAGGCCAAGTTCAATGAGTGAGAGAAGGAATGAACTTTGATGGGTAAAGAAGAAGGCAGAAATATGGCTAAAACCTAGTGCTAAAATTTGGGGATTCCTTAAAAGCATAGTACCTGTCAATTACCATTCAATGTGATAAAGACCATTAGGGAAGATAGCAGCAACAATGTGGCAAAACAGTATAGGAAAGGTCCAGGAAGGCTTCCTGGAAGAAGGCTATTTTAAAAGAGAAGAGGCATGAACCTCGACAAAGGTGAGAAGGCCAGTCTAGGAAAAAGGGGGCAGCCCAGAGAACAGAATCAATTTAACATGCCTAGGGAAGGGACATTCATTTCAGTGTTGCCAGAATACAAAGTACAAGGCAGGCAGTGGTGAAAGATGTGGTTTCAGAAGTCATCAAGGGCCTGTCCCAGAAGACCTGAATGCCATGAGTATTAGCCAAGCGGCTTCACATTAATCAATGAACAAGGGCACCAGCCCAAAAGAAGCTCACTCCAGCAAAAGAGACTGGCAGTGTTGTGGTGAAGATAAGTGAAATCAGATAGCACAGGAAAAAGCAACTAATCTAACCTGGGGGTTCATAAAGTTGAGATAAAGTTGAGAGAAGGTGCCAAAGTTGAGACACAAAGGAAAAATGGGGCTAAGGGCAGGAACATCCAAGATGGTAGCATACCACTGATACCTGGCCTGGCCTGACACAAACTCTGAAAATTAGGTAACCAGTCCCTCCTGCAAGGGTTCCAAAGAGGCAACCATTCTCAACACCAGAATACAAGCTCCAAAGACCTCATTTGCCTTGTTCACTGCCATATCTCTAATACTAAAAATATCAAGCACAAAGAAGCTGCTCTATAAATACTTGTGAAGAAAAAGAGACAGGGGTGCTTGCTATTGTATTAAAAAGCAAAAAGGGAACTGGGGAGGGAGACAAACCGTTAAGACTCTGAATCTCAGGAAACAAACAGGGTTGCTGGAGGCAGGGGTATGGGGTGGCTGGGTGATGGACACTGGGAGGTTATATGGTATGGTGAGTGTTATGAGTTGTGTAAGAGTGACAGGTACAGGTACAGACCTGTACCCCTGAAACAAATAGTACATTATATGTTAATAAAAAGAAAAAGCAATGAGAATTCACAACAGCCAAAAGGTAGAAGCAAACCAAGAGTTCATCAACAGATAAATGGATAAAAAATAAATGTGGCATATACATACAATGAAAACTTA
Source organism: Lutra lutra (assembly GCF_902655055.1). Lineage (NCBI taxonomy): Eukaryota > Metazoa > Chordata > Mammalia > Carnivora > Mustelidae > Lutra > Lutra lutra. The sequence goes on along the minus strand of NC_062287.1, from coordinate 56,569,126 downwards.
TTCAGCTTTAAAAAGGAAGGGAACTCTGACATATGCTACAGTGTAAGACAGACCTTGAAGACATTACACTACGTGAAAAACTTCAGTCATAAAAGGACAAATGCTATATGATTTCACTCATATAAGGTACTTAGAGTAATCAAATTCGTAGTGACAGAAAGTATAATAGTGGATGCTGAGGGCTGGAAGGAGAAGGAAATGGAGAGTTACTGTTTAATGAATACACAGTTTCAGTTGTGCAACATGAAAAAAGTTCTGGAGATGGAGGATGGGATGGTTGCACAACAATGTGAATGTACTTAATGACACCGAACTGTACATTTTTAAATGGTTAAAATGGCAAATTTTATATTCATATATTCTACTACAGTTTTTTTAAAAATTACAAAACACACCCCAAAAATGTTACTTAAAAACAAAGCAACACGAAGGCGCCTGGGTGGCTCAGTTAAGAATCTGAATCTTGGTTTACGCTCAGGTCATGATCTCAAGGTCGTGAGATCAAGCCCTGCATCAGGTTCCATGCTCAGCACAGTCTGCTGAAGTTTCTCTCTCCCTCAGCTCCTCCACCCCACATGCCTGTGCAAGGATGCTTTCCCTCTCCTTCTCTAAAATAAAGCTTTAAAAGGAAGGAACAAAGGAACGAAGGAATGAAGGAGGAGGGTGGAAGGCAGGCAGGCAGACAAAAGAAATGGGAAAAAGGTTAAAGAAGTAAAAGTGTAACTAAAGACTAAGGCCAACTCTTAGAAGCTTGGAGTCAAAGATAAATAGCAGTGTCTCTTCAATCCCTCTCTTCAACTGCCATTTCCATTCATATCCAATTTAGTAATTTTACATGCAAGTGAGCCCCAATTAAAACAAAAACTAGGGGCACCTGGGTGGCTCAGTGGGTTAAAGCCTCTGCCTTCAGCTCAGGTCATGATCTCAGGGTCCTGGGATAGAGCCCTGCATCGGGCTCTCTGCTCATCGGGGAGCCTGCTTCCCTTCCTCTCTCTCTCTCTCTCTCTGCCTGCCTCTCTGCCTACCTGTGATCTCTGTCAAATAAATAAAATCTTTAAAAAAAAAATAAAGGTACTAAATGTGGAATCCCCAAAGGATCACAAACAAGCAAATCCATGGGCAACCTGAAAGATGCATTATGAAAGAACAGCTCATTGACTTTACCCTTTATTTATCTTTGCTGGTAACAGAAAGGAAGGGTCATTTACTTGAAAACCTAATATATGCCAGGCACTATGGTTGTTTTATGACCATTATCTCTAATTCTAACAGTAACCTTGAAAGGTAAATGTTACAATTCTATTTTCATACTGAGTTATCTTGGATGAGGTACCTTTCTGTGTTACTGTAAGGGCTGAGGCCCCCAGCCTGTCCTGCCTTCCAGGTCTGCAGAAGTTACCATCTGGGAGTAACTACATTAAGTAATCACCAAATGCTTTCTAGGCAATCCCCAATGGCCAAAGATGCAGATGCTCTAGACATTGAGCCATGGGAGGAGCAAAAGAGGAGTGGCTCATCACAGGACTTTCAGACCCTAAACTGACCAAGCAGGACAGAAAAACAACATTTGTAACAGTGTTTCCTCTAGGAGGGTAAACATGCCACTGGCACTACCTAAAATAATAGTGCTGCTTAACAAAAGCTTCAATTACTAATAGCCCTCACTCCCTTTCCTCCCCTACATCAACCCTAGAAATCATTACCAGTTCTAGTCTCCTTCTGGCCCATCTGACCTCAGGCCTCCCCACTCCCATCTATGCCACCCCCAGCACCAACAAGTTCAAGGCTAATCTAAAGAAGCTCTTTTCTGCTTCCATGTACCTTTCAAAACATTCCAATCCTGCTCATTCCTCTGCTACATGACATCTAATACTAATTCTAAACTTAAGCCTGCCATGCAGGCTTTGCTAAGAGATTGCCTCTCCCCACCCTTCAGTTTTCCCCTCAGGATTAAGAGACCACCTAGATCAGTGTTTTCAAACTAGTCTTCAGAGAGCTAAGGGTTATGAAATGGTACCCAGGATCAGAAGAAGCAAACAGAAGGGGGATACAAAGGAATAGTGTTATAAGCCCCCCTCCAACTAGAGCAGCTCTCATTTGAGCTCTTTGTATTGAACTTCATGTAACATTTGACAGAAAAAGAATTCTAGTAACTTATAAAAAGTTTTTAATTCATACACTAGATGACCAATAATATCCTTTTCAGATTAACACTCTATTTTTCAATGAAACAGGTATCAGCTGAACAATCCCCCATTAATCACTTCTTAGTTCACTTAAGTTATGAATGACCTTCACATTGATAAATCCAATGCAAATTATCTTTATTTTTATTTGATCTCTCAGCATCATTTAGCATTGTTGTTCATCTCCTCCTTATTGAATCTCTTGGCTTCTGAACATTAAAGTATTCTCCTAGTTTTCTTCCCGCCTCTTTATCTACCCCTTCTCGGTTTCCCAAGGTTATCCTCTTCTGCCTATGATTAAATGTTTAAGATTGCACTATTCCCTATTCTTTTCTCCCTCTATTCTCCCTTCCTAGACAATCTAATCCATGTCCATGACTTTATTTACCATCTAAATGCCAAACATAAAACCAATTTTTCTCTATTACCTTTCTCTAAGTTCCAACCATGCTTATCTGACTACTCAACATCTTCCTTTGGATGTCTTAAAGTCACCTCAAGCTCAGCACATCCAAAACTGAATTCATAATATTCTATTCCAAACTGGTCCTTTCCAGTGTGCCCATTTCAGTGAAAGACACCACCATCCTAGTTATTAAGGCAAGAACTTGAAGTCATCCTTATCAATTCCTTCTCCTTTATCCCCAATATATAATTTATCACAAAGTTCTATAAAGTTCACCCACAAATCTCTCTTGCATTTCTCATCTCTACCTATCATCCTCCACATCCAACCTACCACCTTGTGTCTCACATGGACCACATCTCAATAGCAGCCTTGCATTTACTGATACTCTTCTATAATCCTTTTAGCAATGGATTCTTAGACAAGACACCAAAAGCATGAGCAACAAAAGAAAAAATAAATTAGAATAAATTGGACTTCAACAAAATTAAAAAGTTTTGTGCATCAAAAGACATTATCAAGAAAGTGAAAAGACAATACAGAATGGGAAAAAATATTTGGAAATCATGTATCTAATAAAGTTCTGATATCCAGACTATATAAAGTACTATTATTCAACAACCAAAAGGCAAAACACCTAATTTTAAAATGGGCAATGGATTTGAATAGATATTTCTCCAAAGATACACAAACGACCAGAAAGCACATGAAAAGATGCTTAACACTTGTCATTAGAGAAATGCAAATCAGAGCCATAATGAGATACCATATTATACCCACTAAAATGACCATTTTGCGGGAGAGGGGAAAGGAAGATATAACAAGTGTTGGCAATGATGTGAAAAAATTTAAACCCTCATACATTGCTGAGGGGAATGTAATGTGGCACAACTGTTACGGAAAACAGCTTGGCAGCTCCTCAACAACCTACCCAATTATTTTATGACCCAGCCATTACACTCTTAGGTATAGAGCCAAAAGAACTGAAAAAAGGTACTCAAATAATACATGTCTTCACAAGTTAAGAGCAGTACTATTCACAATGTCCACCATCTCATGAACAAACTGTGATATATCCATATAGTATAATATCATTCAGCTATAAAAAGGAATGAAGTACTGATACACGTAACAATGCAGATGAACCTCAAGAATATTATTCTAAGCGAAGAAAGCCAGACACAAAAGTCACATATTCTATTATTTCATTTATAAGTAAATATCCAGAATAGGTAAATCCAATGAGACAGAAGCACACTGGAGGTTGCTAGGGGATAGGGGTAGGGAAGAATGGGGAATGACCATTTAATGTATGGGTTTTCCTTTTGGGGTGACAAAAATGTTTGGAACTAGATAAAGGTAGTTGCCCAACACTGTAAATGTACTAAATGTTGCTGTATGATTCACTCTAAAATGGTTTATTTCATGTTATGTGAATTTCACCTGAATCAATCAGTTGGATAAGAGAAATCTCCATCACAAGTCCACCCTAAATACTGAGTTATTGCCTTTTCTTCCCATGAACCAAGTTGTAACAACAGACAGAATATATTTCTTGATTCTTACCAGGAAAGAAAATAAGAGCTCCACGGAGTTGTCACAAATGAAAGGAACATATACAAAATCCTCAATAGCATTAAATAAATCCAAGAGGCTAAGTCTCACTTCAGGAAAGCCCAATGAAGACACTTGTGCTAAGATACCTGTTGCTGGGATTCAGGAGACATGTAGAGCCAAAGAGAAAACTAAAAAAACTGAAAAAAGTAGCTTTGAAAGCCTTCAAAATGTAAAGCACATTAAAAAAAAAAAAAAAAAACTGGGGCACCTGGGTGGCTGAGTCCTTAAGCATCTGCTTCAGCTCAGGTCAGAATCCTAGGGTCCTGCAATCAAGTCCCACATTCAGTTCCTTGCTCAGCAGGGAGCCTGCTTCTCCCTTCCCCACTCCCCCTGCTTGTGTTCCCTTTCTCACTGTATCTCTCTGTCAAATAAATAAATAAAATCTTAAAAAAACAAAAACAAAAACTAATGCAATGGATATAAATAGAAAGTGTGAAAAGCTAGACTGGACTAAGGCTATCAACTTGCTTTGTGCTTAAAACAAATGTAGCTTAATCAAAGAAAAACTGAAAGAAGTACTATGTATTTATTAAAATAGCCAAATAAAATACAGTGGTAATACTAAATGCTGGCAAGGATGCAGAGAAACTGGATTTCTTATACAGTGATGGTAAAAATGTAAAATGGTACAGCCACCATAGGAAAGAGTTTGGCAATTTCTTATAAAACTAAACATGGGGGGCACCTGGGTGGCTCAGTGGGTTAAAGCCTTGGCCTTCGGCTCGGGTCATGATCCCACGGTCCTGGGATCGAGCCCCACATCGGGCTCTATGCTCCACAGGGCGCCTGCTTCTTCCTCTCTCTCTGCCTGCCTCTCTGCCTACTTGTGATCTCTGTCAAATAAATAAATAAAATCTTAAAAAAAAAAAAAAACTAAATATGGACTTACTATATAACCCAGCAATTGTACTGTTGGGCATTTATCCCAGAGGGTTAAAAAAAAAAAAAAAAATACCGGGCGCCTGGGTGGCTCAGTGGGTTAAGCCACTGCCTTCGGCTCAGGTCATGATCTCAGGGTCCTGGGATCGAGTCCCACATCGGGCTCTCTGCTCAGCAGGGAGCCTGCTTCCCTCTCTCTCTCTGCCTGCCTCTCTGTCTACTTGTGATCTCTGTCTGTCAAATAAATAAAATCTTAAAAAAAAAAAAAATACCTATACATAAATGTTTATAACAGCTTTCTCTGTAATAGCAAAACCTGGAAGCAAACCAAATGAACTTCAACAGACAAATGGTTAAACAAACTCTGGTACATCCACATTATAGAATTCTATTCATCAACAAAAGAGAACAAAACAATGGTAGATGCAATAATCTCAAGGGCATTATGCTTAGTGAAGTCAATCTCAAAAAGTTATATCCTATATGATTCTATTTACATAGCATTCAAATGACAAAAGATGGAGAACAGATTAGTGGTTACCAAGGGACAATGACAAAAATAGGCTGGAGAGAAAGGGAAGTATATGCAATAGGGACAGTATAAGGGAGTTTCTTTGTAGTGACAGAACCACCTCTGTATCTTCACTGTTAGAATAGCTGTACAAATCTATACATGGGATAAAACTGCACAGAGCTCTACACACACACAAATGCATACATGTGAAAAATTAATGAATATGATCTACAGTCTAGTTAAAATATTGTACCAAGGTCAATTACCTGGTTTTGATATTATTCTACATTAGATAAGACATCACCACTGGGGAAAGCTGGAAGAAGGATACATAGGACTTTACGTCTATTTTTGCAACTTCCTGTACGTGTATAATTATTTCAATACAAAAATGGATTTTTTTAAGCAGTACAATTAACAAACAATAATTGAGTATCTATAATGCCAGGTTCTGGGTTAAGTACTATATTCTGTAATGAAATGCCATTCATCAAAAAATTACATAGTACAATATAGTCTAAAACAAATTTTTTTTTCAATTTTGATATCACTGACTCATTCATTTTAAAAAATTAAGACACTTGGGGTAGGCTCCATAGCTCAGTCGTTAGAGCACTAGTCTTACAAAAATTAAGACACTTTTTACTGAGACAAATCTACTAACTACTAACTAACTAACTATCTACTAACTTCTCTAATACAGCAACTATCATAACCTTAATTTATTAACACACTTAAGAAATTCATTATTACTACTGTATACCAAAACACATTCTTTATATCATCAACAAATATATCAAGAGCTCAGAAATACAGCACCAGCCAAAAAGAGTCTGGAAGGTGCAGAAATATGTGAGCTGGAGAGGAAAAAAAAGTCATTTAGGGAAAAAAAGAAAAACCTGAAAGAGTTAAGTACATTTAAACATATAGTGGTATAGGAGGAAAAAGTATCTTCTTGGAGTATATCTATCCTGAGAGATGAGACAAGTCAGACCACAAAGGAGGACCTTGGCAAAAGATATAACTGGTATAAAAAATGAGAAGCCTCTGAATCCCTAGGAGAGGCAAGAGGGTAAAACCTATCCTGTAACAGGAGTCTCTGAATGCCTAAGTGTCTGGATGATCTGGGCTCCTACCTGAGTCTGCATTTCAGACAAACAGATCTTCCTGCTGGACTCCCAACCTATCTAGTGCTCTACTGGGAAGTCTTTCCTCATTACACAGGCTAAAAAGTGGTCTCTGAGCTCCTACAATTGCAGAAGTATAAATTAAGGACCACCTCTGGGAACTTACCCTATCCTACTATAAACTATAGCTTGTAGTACATTTTAATTTATCTCCTCTATGAGTAGGACTTTACAAAAAAGCAATGTATTAACATGGGATAAAACATGGAAATCAAGAGCATTTGGTTCAGGTTTCATGCCAATAAGGCTATGTCCATGCTGTTCCTTATGCCTGAATGATAAACTCATAAGTGTTTAACTGTTTTTCCAGAGGAAATCTTTTATTTTCTCCCTTTTTAAAAAAATTTATTGATTTGACAGAGAGATATCACAAGTAGGCAGAGAAGCAGGCAGAGGCGGGGGGAAGCAGGCTCCCCAGGCTCCCTGCTGAGCAGAGAGCCCGATGCGGGGCTCCATCCCAGGATCCTGAGATCATGACCTGAGCTGAAGGCAGAGGCTTAACCCACTGAGCCACCCAGGTACCCCTGCTATCGGATTCTTGTTTTCAAGGTACAATGCTGAAATTTTAGGAGGGACTGTGATTCAAAACAACACAGGGGAATATTTACAGCTATATGACCAGTCTCTCTCTCTCTCTCTCTTTTTTTTTTTTTAAGATTTTAAGTAATCTCTACACCGAATGTGGGGCTCAAACTCACAACCCTGAGATCAAGAGTTGCAGGCTCCTGTATGACCTCTCTTCATCTCCCTGACCCTTCTCATAAATGGAAGAGTAATAGTTACTCTGATGAGCTTTTTTGGAAATTATAAAAGACAATACGTGCAAATCATCTAGCAGGTCCTCAGTAAATCATATCATTGGATTCAGACCTTGGTCTACAATCTAGATGTCTTGCTTCAAAATGAAAGTGTTTTCCAGCATAGAATAAAGTCTATAATGCTAGTTAGACTTTTTTCATTTGATTTCTGCTTAATCTGGTTTCAAACTTTAAATCTCAATAAAGAACTAAAGATTACCTACTGACAGGGTAACTCTGCCAGAACATGGGCAAAACACTCCCTGGGCACCAGTCAAGCATATTTAGTAAGGCAATAATTCAGAAGAGACCAGGGAGGGAGAATTTCTAAGCTATTCAATAGGATATCACCATACTATACACTACCCTTGTGACCAGAATTTCCAATGCCATTACTCTCTATATCTTTCATCATTTAATACGATGCAATGGCTTGATGAAATCAATGAAACTATGCTAATCAAGACAAGACTCACAGGTGCCCTTTCAAGCAATTCCAGACCAACACTTCATCCCTATCAGGTATTTACTTGTCATCCGTCTCTATCATTCACCTAAGCCAGAATGCTCACACATTCTTAGTATAGGGGCCCCTGGGTGGCTCAGTGCTTAAGCTTCTGTCTTCAGCTCAGGTCATAATCCCAGGGTCCTAAGATGGAGCCCCCCATCCACATCGGGCTCCCTGCTCCAAGGGAAGCCTGTTCTCTCTCCCACTCCCCCTGCTTGTGTTCCCTCTCTTGCTGTGTCTAACAAATAATTAAAATCTTAAAAAAAAAAATTCTTAGTATATGCTCTGGAAGAATCAATCACTCTATTTTCCATCATAACACAACTGACAAGGTCAGAGCTCTCACCTATTAACTGATAACCTAACCACTGAAGACAACACTACTTATCTAATAGCTATCTAATAGGTAGTAGTATTAGCTAAGTGTGGTTTAGAAATTATTTCTGTAGAATGCCTATACAATGTGCAGCCTAAAGAAAGTATACAATAAACTGTAGATGCTACTGTTATCATTAATAACTATTCATGAATGCCCACTATTCTACCAACATTGTGCTGAGCCCTAGGGGGAAACAGCAGGTATAGATGCATTCTCATTCTCAGAGAGTGTACAATCTAGTTGAGAGAAAACAAGGTAACTGTTATACATGTATTTAATTAAATGGTGAAAATTGTATGCCATAAAATATATGCTCAAGGAGACCAGAAAGCTTTCCTTCTATTAACTCACAAAAACTCTGGGTCGGGCAGCAGAAATTATTATACTTATTTTATAGAAAAAAAAAAACAAGCAAACAAGCAACTGAGACCACGAAAGAAAAAACTTCCTGCTAATGTTCATAGAGATCATTCATTTGCGCATTTAACAAATTCTAGGCCATGTACTATGCTAGGTATGGAAGAGAAACAGATCAGTTAGGACTCTTTCTATTGCAGATGACAGAAAACTTACTCCAAACTAGTCTAAATAAATTGCCTAATTATTGGTTTAATTAACTGAAAGCCCAGCATTAGGGAAGACAAGGGAGGAACCTCAGTTTAGAACTCAAAGTTACCATCTTCATCTCTTTCGTCTCCCTTCCTTGATGTTGGTTTTATCACAAGCCAGACTCTCCTCTTATGGTGGTAAAACAGCTTAACAGCTTCTAGTCCTTCTACAAACTAACGTTCTAGTCCAGTAAGATTGGGAGAGGGTCTTTTGTAGTAGCTCGCACAAATGTCCTAACTATCCAGTTTAGACCAGCTTGGAACATATATTTACCCCTAAACCAATCACTGTGGCCAGAGGAACGAGATGTGCTAGTTAGCATGGGCCTGGCTCAGATACCCCAGAGCTAAAAAGTTACTACCCAAACCACACAGAGCAAAACAGGGAGGAGGTATGGTTCCTAAAGCCAACATCTGAGGCCATTACCCCAAGATAAGAGGGAAGCTAAAGAAACTATAAATGTCCACTACAAGGAACCCTGTGACTGTGCTCTCATGGAAGCCAGAGTTTAGGGTAACGGTTTGTAAGTGCAGATGTCTGGTATTGAGAAGTATGGTTCTAGTGAGAAAGAAATATAACTGCACCTCCATGTAGTAAGTACCACAGTGGATATGTGAACATTCAAAAGGCACTAAGGCCACGTGGGGTACACAGGGAGGTCTTTATATATCTATATATACACATATGTGTATATACACATATGTGTGTATATATATATACATACACACACACATACACACACACACACACACATACCAACCTCGGTCCTAAAGAGAACAGGTCAAGAAGTAAATCCCAAGCAACAACAACAGCACAACCAAAGTTTCATGACTCCTCTCAGCCTTTCTATTACCAGGTCCTAATGGCATGAGAGGAAGAAGGTACCGAAGCATCGACAGAAGTGACTGCCACAGAAGCCCATCTAAACCAGCTATGATAACTGCTCGGTACTTAAATACACTGTAAAGGCCTTGTCCACATAAGCAGCAGAACCATTAAGACCCGGCTGACCCCACTGAAAGATGTCCAGCAGATACAGTCATGATCCAAACACGGAACTAGACAATCAACTAAACTTTTCAACACCTTAGCCTCTTCACCTACTATCATGCTGTCTCTTTTCCACAATATATTAAGGGTTAAAAGCTCAAAGACAAAAGTACCAAACACACAAGCTGGGGACACATTATCATATGACAAAACAAGTTAAAAGAAAGTCCCACAAAACTGACATCTCCACACATGCAGTTTATGCTTATTGAGATAGCACAATATACCAAAAAGGAGGAAAAATTTGAGGTCTGTTTTGGTCTCCATGACTTACTAACGTGTAACCTTGGGCAAGCCACTTTTCTGACCCTCAGATTCCTCACCTGTCAAATGAGAAACTTGAGTATAATGCCTTCCTTCATGGAGCTATTATAGAAGAAATATATATGGGGCGCCTGGGTGGCTCAGTGGGTTAAGCCGCTGCCTTCGGCTCAGGTCATGGTCCCAGGTCCTGGGTTCGAGCCCCACATCGGGCTTTCTGCTCAGCAGGGAGCCTGCTTCCTCCTCTCTCTCTGCCTGCCTCTCTGCTTACTTGTGATTTCTCTCTGTCAAATAAATAAATAAAATCTTTAAAAAAAAAAAAAAAAGAAGAAGAAATATATATAAAGCAAGGGAAAGCACTTGGTCAAACTGTAAAGCACTGTGTAAATGTTAGTTACCATGTTCTTTAACTTTGTGGAATAATGTTTCCAAGTATTATATGACTTCTACTTTTATAAAGAGCAAAAGCCTCAATGTTTCAAAACACAAGGACTTAAAGACAAAAATGTTTCCAGGGAAGGCTTAGAATAAAAACAATACCCCACTAAACATCGGTGATTTGTTTTAAGAGCTGGTATGCAATTAAGAGGATTCCACTGTTTCACCAGGCTCTTGTGGCATCCAATTAAGTAGTACTATGAGAGAGGAGCTCTTAATTACAGAGGAAAACTTCCACAAGCCAGTGACAGGTGTGCAGGGCTCAAGCTGAGATCAAAATAGTTGACTACAGCATTAATCCCCTCTTCCCTTTTTCCCAAAGACACTTCGTTTGCATGCAATTAGCTGAAAAGTAAACCAGACCAAATGACTGCCATATTTCAAGCTTTACTACCCTTTATCACATTAACATCCACCAACTGAGTTTTAAAGGATTAACACCAAAACAGATGGTTTAAATCCACAATAAGTGAGTTTCAGTGATCAGAAATGATAATGGCCGAGCTGAATTTATAATCACTAAGATGTTACCATGTTTCCCTAAATTGTACCAATTGTAAATTGAAGCTATTCCTTTTTCATTTTCATATACTTTATAAAAAATCTAAAGAATGAAATCATCTTTAAGGGGATACATTTTTTTCCAATTTGCCTACCTTCCCTCCATATAGCAAGTCTCTTTTGTCCCTTGATTTAATCAATAAAAATTAAAGTCAAATATCCAACATTTATTTTGCGCATTACAATGTGTTTAGCAGCACCTGCATAAAAGGCAAATTAAGCACATGCCCAAAATCCAAAGGGAAAAATAATTTTCCCACAAGGCTGATTATTCTAAGGTCCAAGTGTGACCTTTCAAGGAAATGGACTCTTACAAATTAAACTGTTTATGTAAATTCTTTTTTTTTTTAAAGATTTTATTTATTTATTTGACAGAGAGAGATCACAAGTAGACGGAGAGGAAGGCAGAGAGAGAGAGAGAGAGGGAAGCAGGCTTCTTGCTGAGCAGAGAGCCCGATGTGAGACTCGATCCCAGGACCCTGAGATCATGACCTGAGCCGAAGGCAGCGGCTTAACCCACTGAGCCACCCAGGCGCCCCTGTTTATGTAAATTCTAAACACATGACAGGGTGATGAGGATGCCGCAAAGCACCCATTTATTGAGACAGCCCTTTCCAAGCAGGGTTACTCTTGACTGCCAAAGAAAAGAGTTCCCTGGAGGTCAGGTGTCCAAATGTGGTGTTGAGAAACAACTCCCAAGAAATATGTACACACATAGGATGAGTCATTATGGTAAGGAAAACACTGGATTTGGATTCAAGTACCAGTCTGTCACATACTCCATTCATTCAAACAATTATTGAGTAGCTACTCTCTACCAGGAAGAATACTGAGTGCTGATGGTATAAGGAAGACATATAACAAACTAGTACAATAAAGTATTACAGGTTCTATGACAGGTATCAAGCTGGAAGAAGCATGAAGAGAAAACAGTCAATTCTACCTGGAAAAGAGACCAACAGTTTTATAAAAGGAAGTGATGTTGGTGCTAGATTTTTTTTAAATAAAACTAGGCTGTGTATGCCAAGCTGAGGAGGAGGACCATTTGGGCAGAACAAACAGCATGAGAAAAGGTTTGGCAGCATAACATTATATGTTAAATCCTGGAGATGCCAAGTGGTTTGGCACGGTGAGGTTGAGAGAGACGCCACAAAAGGTGACCATGGCAGCAGAGGGAAAAATAAAGACTACTATCTGGGCAAGAGATGCTAAAAGTTTGAGCTGAGGCAACAGCTTTGGGAATGGAGAGAAAGGCACAGATTTGAGACATGTAAAGGTGATACTATCTATCTACACAGCTTAGCGACTACAATATGGCAAGATGAGGAAATCCCAAATTTCTAGTTTGGGTGACTGAGAGAATGTTGGTGTCATTCACTAAGATAAATATAAACACAAGAGAAGAAGGTTTGGGCAAGAACAGAGTTAAGTCCAGTTTTAAGCCAATCATGTGATTTTAAGCTAATCACTAAATACTTCACAATCAGTCTTCTAGTTAGTAAAATGATTATAATACCAAATACCTCAAAGGTGGTGGTAAGTATTAAATAGAGTAACAGATGGGGAAGGGGCCCTGTTATTATTACCTTCTACCTATGACTCTGTAGAGTCATCTCTCTTTTCTTCCTTTTAGTACAGACACTCCCCTATCCTCATTTTCTGCCAAGATTTAAGGCACGTCCAACTCAGCTGGAAGCTACATTTTCTCAGTGCTACTTACAACTAGGTATGCCATATTTCTAAGTACAAGGAATGAGATGCCAGAAGTGACGTACTAATTTTCCAGCTCTTTCTTAAAGGCAACTATGTGCCCTCTATTCTCTCTTCTCCCTTCTCATGAGTTAGAAGGTGGATATGCTAATAAGCTGTCTTAAGCTTGTCCTCCAATGAGCACATCATTCTGGTAGTGCAACAAAATAAAAGTATTCTGGATCCCTGGATGATTTCATGGAGCAGAACCTCTGCCCACACTGGTCATAAGAGACCTCTCTCTTAACTGTTTTAATGTTAAGAGATAAACGTCTATCTTGTTTGAGCCACTCAATATTTGTTTTGTTCTTTTTTATTGATATGTTTTAGAGATTATGTTATATTTTGCTTTGTTTTCATCTTTTTATTATTTTTATTAACATATAATGTATTGTTGCCCTAGGGGTATAAGTCTGTGAATCATCAGGCTTACACATTTCATAGCACTCACCATAGCACACACCCTCCCCAATGTCCATAACCCAGCCACCCTATCCCTACCTCCCACCCCCCAGCAACCCTCTGTTTTGTGAGATTAAGAGTCTCTTATGGTTTGTCTCCCTCCCAATCCCATCTTGTTTCATTTTTTTCCTTCCTCACCCCCCAAACTCCCCACCCTGCCTCTCAAATTCCTCATATCAGGGAGATCATATGATAATTATCTTTCTCTGATTGACTTATTTCAGTCAGCATAACACCCTCTAGTTCCATCCACGTCGTTGCAAATGGCAAGATTTCATTTATTTTGATGGCTGCATAGTATTCTATTATATATATATATACCACATCTTCTTTATCCATTCATCTGTTGATGGACCTCTAGGTTCTTTCCATAGTTTGGCAATTGTGGACATTGCTGCTATAAACATTCGGGTACACAATGCCCCTTCAGATCACTACATTTGTATCTTTTTTTTTTTTTTTAAAGATTTTTATTTGTTTATTTGACAGATCACAAGTAGGCAGAGAGGCAGGCAAAGAGAGAGAGAGAGAGGAGGAGGCAGGCTCCCTGCTGAGCAGAGAGCCCGATGCGGGGCTCGATCCCAGGACCCTGGGAACTACATTTGTATCTTTATAGTAAATACCCAGTAGTGTGATTGCTGGGTTGTAGGGTAGCTTTATTTTCAACTTTTTGAGGAACCTCCATGCTGTTTTCCAGAGTGAGCCACTCAATTTTTTAGTCTGTTTCAGCAACTATGCTCTACTCTATATAACCTCCAAAGCTTGTAAAACCTGCAAGAAAACTGCGCAAGACAAATTTCAGGACCCTAAAAATTTACTTAGATATTGGTAGTACCTTCAAGACTTGAAAGGGGCAGGACACCTGGGTGGCTCAGTTGGTTAAGCCTTCAGCTCATGATCCCAGAGTCCTGGGATCAAGTCCCACATAGGGCTCCTTGCTCAGCAGGGAGCCTGCTCTGCTTCTCCCTCTGCTCACTGCTCCCTCTGCTTGTGCTCTCTCTCAAATAAATAAATAAAGTCTTTAAAAAAAAAAAAAAAAGAATGGAAAGGGGAACATTCATGAGTACATATGCACATGTATACTCAGACATAAAATGAGAAAAGAGTTGGAATGATATGTGCCAACTGACAGAGCAGGACCAGGCCTGTAGTCAACTAATCAAGACTGAAAATTCTAATTTTTCATCTCATACAGTTTCCACATTAGAACAACTCTTAAAAGATCCAATAATATGTAGATTATTACCTGACACTCAAATCTACAATCTGGAACAAAGGAGTCAATTATGACATTCCTAGGTGAGGGTTAATTTAAATGAACATAACAACCACGTCAGGCCAAAATAAGAAGAAAGGCTTAGGAATTCTCAAACATTCTGAACTCTAATCATACCTAAAAATAATTCAGGGCAATGTACCAGGGAAACCAAGCAGCTAGGCTATGACATGACTATTTGAAAGTGATATTGCCTAGAAGCTAAATGAAGCAAAACCAGTTTCTTCCCAAGGACATGGAAGGAGGCTATTCATGGAACTGGTTACTATTAGGATGTTCATATCAAAGCCACACTGTTTATATGCAGGACAGATGAGCCAATACACTTCAGCCTGTAACTCTGGCCATGTGACATCACCTTTACTGCAGTATCTGTTTCAAAACTGCCAAAATAAGAAAATACCTTCCAAAAGAAAAAGAGTGTTTTGTGCAAAAAGTAGAGAAACCTATGTTCTAGTCTCAGGATCTCCATATTCAAACTATATAACCTTGGACAAATTAACTGACTTCCCTGGGCTTCCAGTTCCTTCTCTGTAATAAAGGAGAGAGGGAGGGTAGAACAGATGATGATATCTTTCAGGCCTAGGAAGTTCCAGAGTTTTAAACTATTCTAATGATATACTACTGAGCTAACCTACTATTATTTTAATGTCAATATTTCAATGTTAAAAAGAGAAGTCACAAGATAGCATCACTTTAATTTATTTAAGATGCAAACTTAAAGTAGTACTGGAAAACTAATTTGCCACTATCACATCTTCTTCATAGAAATACACAGAAAAGAAAAGGCAGGAAAAGAAAAGAAGAAAGAACCTGACAAGGTAATCAAAAGTGTCCAGAACAATTAAGTCCACACAACACCAAGAAAATCGCTTCTTCAAGGATTACAAATGTGTAACTGCAATCTCTCTCTCACATGAAGACTCTACTATAGACAGTGACCATATACTGGTTTAACGATATTAAATGCCACTATAATTACTGTATTTTATTATTATTTACTGTAATATATTACTGTATTAGTTACTGTAATTCTCACACACAAATAGCGGCCAAGAATGAAGCACAGGAGAAAGCGTAAGACCAAAGTAAACTAGCAATTTTAACACTATCACTCTTTAATAATAATAATAGACTTAGCAAAAATTCTCGCAATCATGGATTCAGCAACCTTTACAGAAAATGTGCTTTGTGCCAGGTATGAGGAAAAGAGAGACTCTCTCTCTCTCTCTCATTTTCATGTGCACACATGTGCAGAGACACACAAACACACAGTTGTCCTATCTATGCTCAAGAAGTTCTCACAGTCTACCTACCAGGGAATTTTGTTCCTTGGATTTAAAAAAGAAAGCCACACAGAAAGTTGGGTTTGTTTGTTTTTTTAAGATTTATTTATCTTTTTGAAAGAGAGAAAGCATGCACACAAGCACAGGGCGGAGGGGCCAAGGGAGAGAGAAGTCCAAACAGTCTGACTCTGCACTGAGTGCAGAGCCCAACGTAGGGCTCAATCTGATGACCCTGAGATCATGACCTGAGCCGAAACCAAGAGTCAGATGCTTAACTGACTGTGTCACCCCGGCATCCCCAGAAATATTTTTTTTCAAGACCGCCTATTATCTTCATTTAGTCCAGATAAAGGAATCTATTTTTCATATCTAAAAAGATTACTCTGCATTCCTAAGAAAATAGACATGTAGCTCTAACCAATAGCAATAGCATGACTGAGGGGAAAAAATATAGGAGTTGGGAGTCAGGAGATGTGAGATTCAGAATCCACAGTCTAACACACAGCAAGTATATAACCTGTACAATTAATTCACTTCACTTTTTCCCCCACTATAAAATGGATGCAGCAACATACCTGCTTCACAGAGGTTTAAGGCTCAAGTAAGACAGCACGCACACTTTTACATATACCTATTACATATGCACATTTTACATATGCCTATATATTCTTACAAGCTATTTCTGGGAAAATATAGTGGAGGGGTTAAGGACATAGATTCTATAGTCAGACCGCTTGAGGTTTTTTGTTTGTTTGTTTTTAAGGAGATAGAAGTTTATTGAATATAGTGCAAGGGAGGAATGGACAAGACTGCAAAGGAGAGGCTGTTTGCCCAGATTGCTTGAGTTCTTTTTTTTTTTTTTTTAAGATGTTATTTATTTATTTGACAGAGAGAGAGAGAGATCACAAGTAGGCAGAGAGGCAGGCAGAGAGAGAGAGAGAGGAGGAAGCAGGCTCCCCGCTGAGCAGAGAGCCCGACGTGAGGCTCGATCCCAGGACCCCAGGATCATGACCCGAGCCAAAGGCAGAGGCCTAACCCACTGAGCCACCCAGGCGCCCCAGATTGCTTGAGTTCTAAACACAGGTGCATCCCTTTGTTAATTGTGAGATTGAGCACATTACTTCCTCACCCTGAGTTTCAGTTTTTTCTTCAATAAAATGGGAATAATGAGGATTAAAATAACTACTGCACTTGGCACAATGCCTGACATACACCAAAGTGTTAGCTCACATCATCATCAGTAGATATGTGTTGAATACAGTGAATGCAAAGACGAAAAAATACATGGTCTTGCCCCAAAGAGCTATCAGTTTAGTGCAAGTAACAGGTAAGTAAAAAGAAAAATATTACATAACATAAAATACTTAACAAAGAAATAATTATGCAAATATCAGTTGACATTATTATATATTATATAAGAAATTAATATGATAAAACAAATCTCACTGATTCTGAATGGGGCCTATGGAAATCCATCTCCCACCTAATCATGGCAACACCTTCATACTAGCAGAACAGAAGTCTAAATATGTTCTTATAATCAAATAAAATGAAGACTTTGAGACTATCCTGTACAATACTCTACCCCAATACCCAACAAAAAAAGGCAATGATCCACACAACATAATGCAGTCACTTGTAGTAAAGAAAAACTGACAAGCCTCTGAAAGAAAAATGAATAAAACTGGTGCAGCACCAAAAGCCAGGGCTTTCTTCATATGAAAATATCTTTAACTCCTACACTGCAACATTCAGACACATCAATAATTAAACACATTAAAAATTTTGGTTGATGTTCCACTTAGGAAAAATATCATCTGCATTACTGAAATGCTGGAAACAGAACTAATTTTCAGGGAAGAAATAACCTGAATATGACTACATAAAATTAAGCTTTCCAGTCTATGAAAAGAGATCCCCCACTTGCCAGCCACCTGCACCTCTTTTAAATGAAAATACGCCAACATGCTCACCTGAGAGCCACCAATCGCTTCACGTACAATAAGCACAAGATTTGCTTGGAACTTGCCTCCAAACATGTACATACTTAGCTGTGGGGGGGGTGGGGTAGGGAGAGCTAGGAATGAAACAAAACCTATTTTAACTTCTGTACATATTCCTAGAAAATTTAAAACTGGGATTTCAACTTGAGTGTCCTCATGAGAGAGACTATAGCCATTACCACCATCCTTACTCTTTCAACCAACTCTCCACACAATGCCCAATGTTCTAAGTTTTCTTAATCAAGGAGCCTCCACCTTCCTTATTCTATGGATCAAGATTAGAACAAGATCCAAACCTCATATCTGGCTCTTCTCCAAATCCCCTTGGCTGGCCTCACAGTTGTACTCCCACCCCACCCCATTCTTACCTCCACCATCCAGTAACATTCATTCACCCAATACTTCCTCTGCTCAGAACCTCATTCTGGCCTCTTCTCTTCAACTACCCCAAGAGCTAACATAAAACTCATCAAAATATCTCCTTTTTATAGTTCAAGTGAAATTTAAAATTTCTCTCTTCAAATGGTAGTGAATTCTTACTAAGCCCACCTAAACTATGAAAGTCACATAATTACTATCTCACCTAGCATTCTTAAATTTATTTCTAAAGATTTTTTTTTATTTATTCATTTGACAGATAGAGATCACAAGTAGGCAGAGAGACAGGCAGAGAGAGAGGAGGAAGCAGGCTCCCCGCTGAGCAGAGAGCCCGATGCGGGGCTTGATCCCAGGACCCTGGGATCATGACCTGAGCCGAAGGCAGAGGCTTTAACCCACTGAGCCACCCAGGCGCCCCCTTAAATTTATTTTTTTTTAAGATTTTATTCATTTATTTGAGAGAGAGGGAAAGAGAGAGAGCTAGGGACGGCGGGGGGAAAGGCAGAGGGAGAGGCAGAGGGAGAGGCAGACCCTTTGCTGAGCAGGGGAATGGATGTAGGACTCTATCCCAGAACCCTGCCATCATGACCTAAGCCAAAGGCAGATGCTCAAGGGAATGAGCCACCCAGGCACCCTGCATTTTTTAATTTAAAAGGCACTATCCCATCTATTATCTCATTTGATCCTCACAACAGATGAGAAGGTCAGATAGTATTATCCTTATCCCAAGTCTTAGCCAGAGAAAGTCAGTTGTCCCAAGAAACTCAGTTAGTAAGCAGCAAGGATGGAACTTCAACAAGTTTGTATGATCACAAATTCAATTTCCTTACCACATATGCACTCACTCTTTTGACCAGAGTGTAAACAACAAACGAATTACCTAGTGTGGGCAGGAAGTTCCTCAAGAAAAATGAACTCTGTCACTCTAACAGCATCAACATAAAATATAACACAGTGGCACTAGAAGTCGGCCAGCTTTTAATAAATCCTACAGCCAATAATAACAGAAACATCAAATTACTCCAAGAGTTCGCTACTACTAGAGTTAGTCTAAAAGAAGAAAAGCTTCTTCTTAACATAGCTTCCACTATGTTACAGGCATATACTAGGCACTATCACATACATTAACACTACTATTCCTAGTAAATGGGTACGCTATCCCTATTTTGCAGATAAGCAAAATGAGGCTTAGCCAAAGGCTAAGCGTTAGCCAACGTGGGGTTAAGAGATTTACCCAAGATCACCCAAGAAGTGGCAGCGGCAAGATTTAAAAACCCAGTCCCCAGGGTGCCTGGGTGGCTCAGTTGGTTAAACCACCCACTCTTGATTTCAGCTCAGGTCATGATCTCAGGGCTGTGAAATCGAGTCCAAGTAGGGCTCCAAGCACAGTTTAAGAGTCTCTTTCTCCCTAGGTCCCTCCCCTACCTCTCTCTCTAAAAAAATTAAAAATACAGTCCCCAAACTCCAAATCTGAGGCTATCTGCAGACATTATACTATGCTTTGGTACTTTTCAAAGTGTTCTTAAATAGTGTTATGTTTGGAAGGCCTTTAACTTTGGTTAAGATAATCAAAATACTCCAGGTACCTTACCGTTGTCATACAAGGTTAGAAGACAGGAAGAACAATCAGATAGATATAGATGTAGATGTAGATGTAGATGTAGATATAGATATAGATATATCTGAATCTGATGGTTGGTACTAATTCATGTATATTACTGAGCCAATTGTTACAATATCTAGGAGTTTAACAAAAACTTCAAGGTCGGTTCAGAATGTCTTATACTATAATTAAAAACCTAGCACAAATTCTGAATCTGGTAAACTGCCTGCCACTTATTAGCTGAGAAACCTGAATTTGGTTACTTCTCCAAATTTAAGTTTCTGCTTATGTGAAACAGAAACAATACCACCTCTCAGGGTTCTAATTACAATTCAGAGATAATGTGTTTAAAACACCTACGGGCAATGTCTAGATTGTGGTAGCTATTATTATCCTCTGCCCTCTGTGGATGTATTTCCAGCAAAAACATGTAGATGAAAATTAAAAATTCAAACAGATGATTTTCCAAAACTAATGAGATGTCTGGTAGCGTGGAAAATAAATATTCAGACAGTTTAAATTTTTTATTTTCATTCAGATACTTTGGTATTGAATACACAAAACCTTAAAAAAAAAAAATCCAGATGACAATCAAAACCAAATTCAGCTATTTTTCTCTGAATCCCTAACCAGAATTTCTTCGCTGTTCAGAAGATCCTCTAGTTACCTAGTAACCACCTGCCAGCCCCAAACTAAAGAAAATTGGCTCTGCACTGGGCTAATTACTCAACCAGCCTGAACAATCTAAAACGAAGTCTAGAATAAAGGGAACTGTCAGCCAGAATGTTAGTGAAATTATCCACAACAGGAGACCTGAGAATCCAAATACCACCAGGCAGTTATTTCCATGAGAATAAAATCACAATTTATGAGCCCTGCAAATTATACCATTATTAAAACAAACATCCCATTGAGGCTACGGCTATCAGATAAATGGCTTTATTGTCCCCATTGTTTCATCCACTGCAGCAAAGAGGTGCAAACTGAATGAGCAGTTACCAGAAGCAGCAATTTCTAGGAAATTACAATGCAAACCTCCATCTTAAAGTTCCCTTTGTGTTGGGCTGTAAACGCTCTGAAGAGGAAAAGGGGAACAGAGAATCAACTCTTCGCCACTGCCCCCAAACTCAAAGATCCTGACTACTTTACAAGCAGAACACACCGGAACCCCCCCACCCCCACCCTAGTAGGTCATTCCTGGCCTCGCCCAGGAGGAAAAAGCTGAACTAAGCAAATCCACTTTATTCACTGAGAAACGTTTAAACAATTCTCTAACCCAAATAAACACAAACAGAAAAGACAAGAAAATGGCCCCGGTTTCCCTGACTCCCACAATACAAAGTATCTCTAGCTACAGCAATGAGAATTAATGAGAAAGTACAAAAGCATGGCATTGGCTCCTCCCATTATTAGGCAATAAATAAATAAATAAATCCCTTTACAATAATGGCTAGCATCATAAACTTCCAACTTCATTTCTAGACTTAAATGAGAAATCTGAGACATTAGTTAACAGCCATCCTGGGCCAAACTGCATCAAGGAATGAGGAAGGCAAAAGTAATCCTTTCAGTAATAGCTCACTTGAACTCCACAAATCTACTAATTTTGGAAATGGAAGGAAAGAAACTAGCTTCAGAGGGCATCTGCTATACTCCAATCATGACACATTCATTATTTATAATCCTCACAACAACCCTCTGAGGCAGACTAGATACCCTTTATTGACAGGTGAGAATTTCAGGCTCAGAGAAATTAAATAACTTGCTAAGGTCACACAGCTATTAACATAATACTTGAATTTAAGTTCCTCTGACTTTAAATTCTAAGCACTTTTAACCTTTGGTTTTTGCTTTTTTGTACTTGTGGTAAAACCTAATAAAATACAGTTTTTGAAAAAACAAAAAAACAAAAAACAAAACTTGTAAGACATCACGTTTAAATGCTACCTGAGCATTTTACAAAGTTCTAACAATGCAAAGCAGTCATGGGATGATGCATATAAACGAAGACTTCATCATACAGTTCATTTTCAAAATTCTTTAATCCTCTCACCAAATTTGTGTGGTATGATCCTTCCCAACTTAATATGTGAGAAAACTTTGTGTCAGGCTCAGAAAGATTTTATGATTTGCCCAAGGCAGCCTGGAAACTAAAACTCAGAACTCTGACTGTAAGTTCATTGCTCATGCAGCTTTATCACAATGCCAGATTTAAACATAGGCATCAAGA
This sequence comes from Lutra lutra, assembly GCF_902655055.1. Taxonomy (NCBI): domain Eukaryota; kingdom Metazoa; phylum Chordata; class Mammalia; order Carnivora; family Mustelidae; genus Lutra; species Lutra lutra. The sequence goes on along the minus strand of NC_062287.1, from coordinate 56,546,747 downwards.
ATTCAAAAATCTTTTGTGGAGTTCTCTGCTTATTTATGAAGAACATCTGTTCATAATTAATAGCATGTGGAACACTGGGCATGGGGGAGGAAAGGACAGAGTACCAAAAGCCCTTGAGGGCCTCAAGCGGCCCAAATCTAAATGTTCCTGTTAAAAGCTCATTCAATGGGAGGGAATGACAGGGTTTAAGGTGATAGAAAAGCATTTTGGAGCTCTGAACTCCTAAGTGTACTCTGGACCACTAACTGAAAGCTGGCTGGTGATACTGACTTCCAGTGACTGAAGGCTGCTATGTGTCAGACACCATGCCAGGCTTTCTACACACTATTCCTATCTTCCTCATGGTCTTCTGAACAAAGGATAGAATTCCTATTTTACAGATAGTAAACTAGGCTGAGAGAAGATATGATTTCTCCAAAGATGCCCAACCAGTACAGTGGCAGACTAGGAATCTGAATCCTGATTGGACTGACTTCTAGACCATCTTTAACTATAGTAACAGAAAGCAGATAATGGTTGTTTGGATGGAGGATCAGAGACAGGAGGAAGAGATTACAGAGGGATGCCAGAAACTTTGGGAGGTGATGGATATATTCATATCTGAACTGTGATGGTTTCACAGGTATATACATACGCTAAAACTTAGCAAACTATATTAAACTTCTGTCACTCGCTGTCAATTTTACTTCAGGAAAGCTGTTTCGGAGGGGAAAAATATACACTGTTCTTTTTAGTAACCACCAACCACTTTTTACTAACCAGAATATCTGCCTTTAAACTGTGTTTGCTCACAGGGAAGCTAGGCCAAGGAATTCTTTCCCTAACAATTCAGTTTGAAGTTTATGTAAACTATTAGTAAAACCTGACCGAAAGAAAGTTTTAAGTATCCAAGAGTAACAGATTTTTTCCAAGCACTCGACAGCATCTCCTAATACATTTCCAATAAATGTAATATTAATTACAAAACATAGCCTAGTAAAAGGATAAAGAGTGAAGGCTTTGGCATTACTCAACCTGGACTAAATCCCATCTTTGGTTCTCTTACAAGTAAATCTAGTCAGGTTGCTAAATCTCTATCCAGCTCCTCACTTACAAAATGAAAGTAATAATAACAACCTTTCATTTGCTGAAATTAACTATATGCCAAACTAACTAAACACTTTATCTAATTATCTCATTTAATCCTAATAACTATATACTGTAAATACCACTATATTCCCTCAAAGACAGATAAAATGAGTTATAGAAAGATTAAGTAACTTTGAAGATCACAAAGCCAGCAAGTGCCACAGCTGGTAAACTCACCTTGCAAAATTATTCAGTGTAATAAATTTGAAGAAGGAAGCAAAATACTATTAGTATTAGTACAATATAAATGACAGAAAGCTCCCTCTATTCTGTAAAGCAAGGTTCTCTACAAAATCTATTGTATTAAAAGGAAAAATATTTTTAAATATTCTACTAATTAAGCTTAACTAAGGCTAGTGGTGTGCACTTCACCCAATTTATCCCTTAATTCTCAGTCTGCAAAGTAACTACTATTTTTCTCTGCTTTACTGATGGGGAAAATGTAATTCTGAAACGTTAAAATCCAAAGCTGACACAGAGGTAAGAAAGGACCTTTTTCCACTTTGGCTTATTGACATCCAAGCCACTCAGAACCACATTCAGTATTTTTTCAGTGACCACACCGTAAGTATCTTCAGCAGTATCTTCCCTAATATCACAGAACCAAAGTTTCGTGGATGCTAGACTTAAAAGTCTTTGCCCTAATTCATGATGCCAACAGTGTTAGTACTTAAAAAAATGACATCTACACACTAATATATCCAGTCTTTTTTTCACTTATTTCTAGACTGGGTAAGAAAACTGATGCTCCAATCTGTCAAAATACTATTATCACTGAATAAAAAACAAAAACCAAAATACAATATTTGTGTACAACATTTATGAAGTTCTTTCTCATGCCTTAAATAATTATTCATGATTACTGACATTATTATTGATATTATTATTGACAAATAATTTTTTTTTAAAGATTTTATTTATTTGTCAGAGAGAGAGAGGGCAAGAGTGAGCACAGGCAGATAGAGTGGCAGGCAGAGGCAGAGGGAGAAGCAGGCTCCCTGCTGAGCAAGGAGCCCGATGTGGGACTCGATCCCAGGACTCTGGGATCATGACCTGAGCCGAAAGCAGCCGCTTAACCAACTGAGCCACCCAGGCGTCCCTTGACAATAATTATTGACATGATTATTCTCACTTTAGAGGGTAAAAAACCTGAAATTCAGAGTACTTAAACAACTTTCCCCAAGTCAGAGAGCTAGTAAGTGGCTGAGCTGGAGTTCAAATCTAGGTTTTCTGACTCTACATCTAGAATCTTCCACACACCAAACCCATTCCTCTTCAGAAATAAGCTCAGGTGTCTACTCCTCCAAGAACTCTTCCCTGAAAAAGGTACTAACACCTCCCTCTTTGCTAGTTATTTTACAGCATCTATAAAACACTGAATGTAATGTATTTGTTTATACCTTTTCCCTTGCACCAGGGAGCCCCTTGGAGACAGAGACCACATCCTACTCATCTCATCAGAACCTACCTAGCACATGGGGTGCCTGGGTGGCTCAACTGGTTAAGCGTCTGACTCTTAATCTCAGCTCAGGTCTTGATCCAGGGTCATGAGCTCAACCCTTAGAAGAAAGAAAAGAAAAGGAAAGGGAAAAGGAAAAAGAAAAAGAGAAAAAAATAGGAGAAGGAAAGAAAGAAAAAAGAGCTTACCTAGCACAGAGTGTAACACCCATGTTAACTAAATGAATGCATCCATAAATGATTATTTTTAACCGCTACTAAGACTTTAGTTAGCAAAACCTTTTTTGGTTTTTTTTGGAAGCCATAATTTAAATTACCTGTCAGGAACCACTAAGGGCTTAACAAGACAGTCATAAAACCCCACATTTCCTGAAGTCTCAGTCATCCCACCACCATAACTGATAAGTCAAATCCTATATTTAGGGTCAAAAAATCAAATGCACAAGCTGAGTACTGATAAAATTTAATTTTGTGGCATTTGTTTTATGTTACCTAAAAGTTAAAACTGACCCAAAGGTTAGTAAAGAGGAAACTTGGAAGCACAGAAAAGAACCAAGAGTTAGAAAAGCAATCAAAAGGTCCCAACTTCTTCATTTACCAATAAAACTTTGACTCATTTCAAGTGAGAGTCTAGGATCTATCACAAATCAAGTTCTAAGAATCTACAGGTCTACTGCGAATGGCTCCACTGATCCCACCACGGACAAAGAACAGCATGAGAGTGGACTGAAGTGTAGCAGAGACAAGACTGGGGGGAGGGGGATCAGAAAAGCCATTCTACAAAAATTAAGCCTAGAACAATATGGAGTAAATGCAGCCAGTTGGGAAATTACAGCTGCTAACAGACTAGACAGAAACTATGGACTCACTCAACAAGATCTTACTGATGTCCGAGTTCCAAAAATGGGCCGTTGAGAAAAAAGGTGATCAGATACAATCCCTGCTCCTTGCAAGTGGAGGAAATCAATAGATAATAAATATACAATTACAATCAAAGCAACCCAGAGATAGGGTACCCAATCCCAACCTAAAAATCAAGGAAAGCTTTCTAGAAAAGGTTAACTCCTAAACTAAGCCTTCAAGTCCAAGTAGGAGTTAGGTCAATTAAGATTTACAAAGAGATTAGGGACCCCTGGGTGGCTCAGTCTGTTAAGCCTCTGCCTTTAGCTCAGGTCATGATCCCAGAATCCTGGGATCGAGTCCCACATCGGGCTCCTTGCTCAGTGGGAAGCCTGCTCTGTCTGCCTGCCTCTCTGCCTGATTGTGCGCTCTCGCTCGCTCTCTCGCTCTCTCTCTCTCTCTCTGACAAATAAATAAATAAAATCTTAAAAAAAAAAAAAAAGATTTACAAAGAGATGTCCAGGCCCAAAGAGGAACGTCAAAGACACTGAAACAAGAGGCATGGCAGGCACATCTGGAGAACTGAAAACACAGCACAGTGTACATTTCATTAGTATTAGAGATAAAATGTGTAACACAGGAGGAGAGGCAAATAATGACAGTCAAGAGGGAGACAGGGAAAGGTTATTTAACAAACTGTCTTATATACTGTATTAGGGAACCTAGACCTCATCTCAAAGGTTTTAAGTGTTCAAGAGTTTCATGCTAACTCCCATCTAGGAGACAGTATACTTACACTGATACTTCACTGAAGGGGTGTCAGGCTTTCAGATATGTTCATTTAGAACAGGTAAGTTTTCCTCTCCATAACTCCACAGCTTGACCAAAATGTACTGTCTAAGCCATAAGTCCAAAAAAGATGCATACTACCACCACCATAAATAAGTGCAGAAAATTAAAAAAAAACACATGCCTCTTTGGTTCTGGGTACTATGGAGAAATACTGCATCTTCTCACTGATGACTAGTATAGTTAGAAAAAATTTAGAAAGGGGTATTTGTCACATTCACTGACATTTTTAAATTAGAAAAAACTATCAACCTCTGTGAACTCTCCAGAACAATCCAACCTATTTCATCTAGACTACAAGGTTTAAAAAGTTGATGGAGAGTTAAAGGTCATCATATCTGCTCTGCTCTGGCTCACCAAGAAATTCAGGCAAAGAGCGAAAATTAGAGCTTCATTGCCAGGAAGACCAAGCAAACTACAATCAGAAAACAAATCCCAAAATACAAAACCCAATAAATTCAGTGCTTTATTTCTATAATATAAATCTTTAGGGGCACCTAGGCTGGCTCAGTCAGTGGAATATATGTGACTCTTGATCTTGGGGTTGTGAGTTCAAGACATATATTGGGTGTAGAGATTACTTAAAAATTTTTTTTTCATCTTTAAAAAATGCTTTAAAAATAAAAACATTGTTCCAATAAGTCATATTAAATCCTATACTTCATTCTAGAAGGATAATATGAATAACAGCTAGCATTTATTGAGTAATTAATATATGCTAAACATGGTATTAAGATTTTTATATGAATTACTTCATTCAATCCTCATAACTACCAGGAATTATCTGCTAATATTACCGCCCTTCTATTTTCTTCTTAATTTTACTTATTTATTTGAGAGAGAGAGTATGTGAAAGCACAAGCAGGGGGAGCAGCAGTGGGAGAGGGAGAAGGAGGTTCCCTGCTGAGCAGGGACCACCTCCCTCCCCACAATGTGGGGCTCATCCCAGGACCCTGGGATCATGACCTGAACCAGAGGCAGATGTTTAACTGCCTAAGCCACCCAGGCACCCCTGCCCTTCTCCTTTTAAAGATTAAAAAAACAAGGCACAGAAAAGTGCCATGTCCAAGGTCTCACAGCTAGTAAGGGGGAAAGCAAGAGCAAAATAGATGTACTACCTATTTCTGAAGATATCAGTAACAATGCAAGGAAAGTTCACCCTATTATATCTCTTCAATTCCTAAATATCCAAATTAAATAATTTTATAGAGCTTATCACCAAGAAGGTTAACCTTTTCCCCCACAGCAAATGGTGACCAGACCGTAGAGGGCAAACTTTGTGGCATCAATATCAATCTACACAGTAGCCCAGAGGGATTAGGTTACATCCCACTCTGTGGATTTTTTTTTTTTAAGATTTTATTTATTTATTTGGCAGAGAGAGAGAAAGAGAAAGACGGAGAGGGAGAGCACAGCCAGGGGGAGTGGCAGAGGGAGCAGCAAACTCCCCACTGAGCAGGGAGCCCGAAGGCTCGGTCCCAGGACCCTGGGATCATGACCTGAGACAAAGGCAAATGCTTAACCAACTGAGCCACCCAGGCACCCCTACATCCTACTCTGTAAAAACTGGTTCACTCATTTATAACTGACTCATTTGTTAAACCAAATGTACTAAGCTTTACTAGGTCCCAGGTATCAAAGATATACAAATGATCACTAAGACACTGTCCTTGAAAGATAGCAAAGCACTCAGGCTTTGGAGACAGAAAAGTCTAGGAATAAATTTCACACTAATTACTTACTGGCTCATGGACCCGAGCAGCTTCCACATCTCTGAGCCTAAGTTTTCTCTTGTATAAAATAATTGTGACCACCCTACAGGATAATTGTGAGTTTAAATAAGATAACATACATAAAGGACTAGCACAATGTAGATACACAATGAATGTTCATTTTCCCCTCAGAACTGAGGTTCCGGGCTGTTTAAGCGTGCTGACAGAGGGCACCTGGGTGTCTCAGTCAGTCAAGTGTCTGCCTTCAGCTGGGGTCATGAGCCCAGGGTCCTGGCATTGAGCCCCACCCACACTGGACTCCCTACTCAGTGGGGAGTCTGCTTCTCCCTCTGACCCTCCCCCTACTCGTGATCTCTCTCTCTCTTTCTCTCTCTCAAAAAAATAAAATCTTCAAAAAGAAAAAAAAAGCATGCTAGCAGAAAGGTAAAATAATGCTTAGCACTACAACTTGTCTAACCTACCTCCTCCATTCTCCCCTGCCCAATCACAGTGAAAAACCTAAGTCATTATGCAACAACAGTACTTGGCAGTGGCTTCATCTGCATCTTTTTTCTTTTTCTATTGCAAATTATCCAAGTTAAAAGCAAAAAGACTAAATACACCTAGAGAACCACTTTTATGCCTAGTTATGCACCATTCTCTAAAGGCCATTTCACACCTTTCCTTCCCCACAAGGTGGTGAAGAATAAGTACCAAGTCCATTGATTTTCTAACATCCTGACAAACCTGTGAAACTGCTCAACTCTAAAGTATTTTGGTTCTACTAAGCCAAGGAAAAACGAACTGCATTCATGCTGGCTGTCAAACAGTATTGTTAGTAAAGGTTTAACAAAACCATCTACTCCCTCAGTAAGAAATAAGTAAAGTCTGGAAACATAATCATACTAATAAATAAAAACACACCATCTTGTACTGAATGAAGGCAGTGACACCAAACTATAATAGTATCTATACATTCTTCATAACCATGCCAAAAAAAAGAGAGTTTCAGTTTCACTAAAGAATGTTCTTGATGAAGCCACAAAAATGATTAATTTTATTAATCTCAATCATTAACTACACGTTTTTAATTTCTGTGATGAAATGGAAAGTACACATAAAGCACTTTTCCTGCATACCAAAGTACAAGAATTGTCTCAAAGAAAAGCATTAAAGCACTTGTGCAATTAAGTTCCAAGCTGAACTAGCTTTTTTCATGAAACACCATTTTTACTTGAAAGAACAACTGGCAGACAAACTATGATTATTCAGACTTCCATGTTCAGCAGACACTTTTTCAAAAATGAACAATGTGAGTCTCACTTCATGGAAAACAACTGTCACTATTTCTTGCCAATGCTAAAATTTAAGCTTTGAAGCAAAAATTAGAAAAGACTTGTCTGATCAAATTGGTGGAAATAGGGGTGCCTGGGTGGCTCAGTGGGTTAAGCCTCTGCCTTCGGCTCAGGTCATGATCTCAGGGTCTTGGGATCGAGCCCCGCATCGGGCTCTCTGCTCCGCGGAGAGCCTGCTTCCCTCTCTCTCTTTCTGCCTGCCTCTCTGCCTACTTGTGATCTGTCAAATCAATAAATAAAATCTTAAAAAAAAAAAAAAGATTGGTGGAAATATGAACTAATGTGATTTTTTTGACATTATGTATTAGAATGCATTAACATTTAGAAGATCTGCATAATTCAGTAAACCAGTATTTTCCAAATGACCAATGCATGATGCTACAAAATCATTCACAGGTAGATCACTCAAAGTACAAAACAAACTGATGGTTTTAATGTAATACAATATGAAAAGCTCACTGATACAGTTTCAGATTCTATAACATAATGGACCTTCAAGAAACTAACAGTTGTCAAGTTTTGGTGTAGTATCAAAAACTAATATCCACAATTATCTAAAAAGGCAATTAAAACAGTCCTTCCTCTTCTAGCCACATTATCTATGTGGGACTAGATTTTTTTAATATATTACATACAAAACAATCAATTGCAAAACATTTAATGTAGAAGCAGATATATATCCAGTCAGGTGTCAACTATACTCCAATTAAAAACAATAAATTTTAAATATATATATATATATATGTGTGTGTGTGTGTGTGTGTGTGTGTATCCAGACGGTAAAAAGACTGGGAAAATGTAAAATATTATCCTTCTAACAGTTCTGACTTGGAATAATATAATTACTTTCATAAAAATATGCTAATATTTAATATATTTGGTATTTTTAAGTAAGTTAATACTTTTTAAATTTCAGGGGTTTTGGGGCGCCTAGGTGGCTCAGTGGGTTAAAGCCTCTGCCTTCAGCTCAGGTCATGATCTCAGAGTCCTGGGATCGAGCCCCACATTGGGCTCTCTGCTCAGTGGGGAGCCTGCTTCCTCCTCTCTCTCTCTCTCTGCCTGCCTCTCTGCTTACTTGTGATCTCTGTCAAATAAATAAATAAAATCTTTAAAAATAAAATAAAATAAATTTCAGGGTTTTTTTGGGGTTTTTTGGGGTTTTTTGGTAATCTTTACACCCAATATGGAGCTCAAACTCACAATCCCAAGATCAAGAGTAGCATGCTCTTCCAACTGAGACGGCCAGGTGCCCCCAGTTTTAATCTTTAATACAGCAAAATTGATAGATAAAACCCACAAATGAAGGCTCTTTGTAGTCTTCAATAATTAGCAAGAGTGAAGATACTAAAATGCTTGAGAACTACTGCTAGTATGTCAATGAGCATAAACAATCTATTGTTATACATAAGAATGTAAATAAATCACAGTTGAGTGCAAAAAGCCAGTCATATCTTATGAAAGTTCAAATAAGCAAAAATAATCTATGGTATTAGAAGTCAGAATATTGGTTATCTTGGAGGAAGGGGAAACATTCCTTTTCTTTTTTCTTTTTATTTATTTATTTATTTATTTATTCATCAGAGTGAGAGAGAGAGAAAAAGAGAGAGTGTATACAAGCAGGGAGAACAGCAGGCAGAGAGAACAGCAGGCTCTCCACTGAGCAAGGAGCCTGATGTGGGGCTCCATCCCAGGATCTTGGGATCACGACCTGAGCCAAAGGCAGATGCCCAACTGACTGAGCCACCCAGGCGTCCCAGGTTCCCTTTCTTGATCTGAGTGCTGGTTATACTTTCTGTGCACTTTTTTCTATATAGGTTACATACATCTCAATACAACTTATTTTTTTAATTCCAATATAATTAACATGCAGTATTATATTAGTTTCAGGTGCATAATATAGTGATACAACAATTCTATACACTACTTAGTGCTCATCATAATAAATATACTCTTAATCCCCTTCACCTGTTTCACTCCCCCCATACAACTTCTTTTTAATTTATACATTCTATATAAACATACACACATACACAACCAACCTTAGGTTCATCTACAAAAGTTCTGTTAGCACTGGTTGGAGTGGAACTGGGGCATGTCTTTTCATCTTTCTTTTTTTTAAACAGCTCCTCCGGTGATTCTAATGTGTAGCCAAATACTTACCACTCATCTAAGTAGACTAAAAAATACTGACCTCAGAGTTTAAAACTACGGAGGACTTTGGAACAAGGCAGATTAGATTTTTAATACTTGCTCTCTTCTCTTCCTGGCTATGTAACCAAATGCAAGCTACTTTATCCCTACAAGCCACAGTTGCTTCAGTTTCCTCTTCTGTAAAATAGGCACAATACCCTATAAAGGGTAAACGTGACAATTAAATTATATAGGGAAAGAAAATACCCAGCACATTACCTATTACAAATACTCAAGTTTCAGGTCCCTTTTATCTTTGCATCTTCATCCCTACTAGTCCTAAGGCCAGTCAAATTACCCTTGAGTCTTGATTTCTTCATCCTTAAGGAAAATAATTCAACATGACACACCTATGCACTACAGGTCAAGTAAAATACAAAAATTATGTTTGCAGGGGTGCAGGGGTGGCTCAGCCTGTTACGTGTCTACCTTCGGTTCAGGTCAAGCCCCGCATCAGGATCCCTGCTCTGCAGGAAGCCTGCTTCTCCCTCTCCCACTCCCCCTGCTTATGTTCCTTCTCTCCCTGTGTCAAAAAATAAATAAAATCTTTAAAGAAATAAAATAAAATTATGTTTGCAGAAATATATTTACAGATAGAGATTTTTGCTCTAAATTCAAAATAAAAGAAGAAGGACAAATTAGAAAACTATGATATGTGGGGCACCTGGGTGTTCAGTCAGTTGAATGTCCAGCTCTTGGTTTCACTTCAGGTCATGATCTTGGGGTGGTGACACTGAGCCCCATGTAGGATTTCTCACTCAGTGCAGAGTCCACTGGAGATATTCTCTCTCTCCCTCTCCCTCTGCCCCTTCCCTATGCCCCTCTCCCAACTCACAGAAGCACGTACTCTCTCTAATAATAAATAAAATCTTAAAAAAAAAAACTAGGCTATGTGAAAAAATGATAAAACAAAGGCTAGAAAATATGAGCATCAGCAGAAACAGTCAAGCTTGAAGGACATGATCAGAAAGCAAATAAAGATCATAATCTTGAGTCAGTCAGGGATTGAAATATACTGTAAAAAATTTATCAGCCACAATTCCTTCAAAATCTTCATATCTGGGGTGCCTGGTGGCTCAGTCAGTTGAACATCTGACTCTTGATTTTGGCTCAGGTCACAATCTCAGGGTCATGGGATTCAGTTCCTTGCTCAGTAGGGAGTATGCTGGTGATTCTCTCTCTCTCCCCCTCTCACTCTACCCCTCTCCTCACCACGCTCTTGGCTCACATTCTCTCTTGAATAAATAAACAGGGGTACCTGGGTGGCTCAGTTGGTTAAGCATCTGTCTCCAGCTCAGATCATGATCCCTGGTCCTGGGATCAAGCCCTGTCAGGATCCCTGCTCAGTGGGGAGTCTGCTTCTCCCTCTCCCCCTATCTCCCCCACCACTTAATGCTCTCTCTCAGTTAAGTAAATAAAATATTTTTTTAAATAACAAAAAAAAAAATAAATATTTAAAATAAATATTTAAAAAGAAAATGTCCATATCTAAGAAAAAACACAATCTATATCATCATAAAAATAGGCATATTCTGGGGCGCCTGGGTGGCTCAGTGGGTTAAGCCGCTGCCTTCAGCTCAGGTCATGACCTCAGAGTCCTGGGATCGAGTCCCGCATCGGGCTCTCTGCTCAGCGGGGAGCCTGCTTCCTCCAGTCTCTCTGCCTGCCTCTCTGCCTGCTTGTGATCTCTCTCTGTCAAATAAATAAATAAAATCTTAAAAAAAAAAAATAGGCATATTCTGACAGGACCCAGATATCTGCTTAAAGTGGGAGGAAGGGGAGTTGTATTGGAGCTTTATAAACCAAAGTGTCCTTACAACATCTTCATGCAAAGATCAATGGCCCATTTAATAAAATGTCCAACTTTTAGATAAACAGCATGGTAGTTTGACCATAAAATTCCTGTATAATTGTTCTCTACACTAAAGATATGTATAATTACCCAAGGCACTAAATTTTATAATAAATAAAACAAGGGGCGCCTGGATGGCTTAGTCATTAAGCATCTGCCTTCGGCTCAGGTCATGATCCTAGGGTCCTGGGATTGAGCCCCAACATCAGGCTTCCTGCTCTCCACTGTGTCTCTCTCTCTGTCAAATAAATAAAATCTTTTTAAAATAATAGTAATAATAAATAAAACAAGAAATATGACCTTGTCTTAATCTCTTTGATCTTCAATATTCTACAACTTAAAGTTTGATTTCTGATAGCCTGTGAGTTAAGAATGAAACATAAGAGGAGAAAAGAGGAAGAGCAGGAAGAAGATGGGGAGGGAAAGGAGGAAAAGGAAAAGAAGAAGTAATATAGACTGCATGTGACCCACAAAGCCTAAAATTTTTACTGAAAGCATTTACCAACTCCTGAATATACCCTCTTACTATCTTCTACTTCTGAACCTTGTGCTACACACCATCATCATCACTAAACCCTTTATCAATCCAATTAAATTCTAAATTCCATTCTAAACAAAGTAAAAAACCACATCGAAAAAAATACCACCTCACTCCTAAGTAGAATCTCATAGTACTGGCTTATCATCTGTCCTTACTAGGTTCAGGGCACTCGCTACTTGGGATGCACCCTCCAGGAGCAAAAACTATGACGAGGACAGGAGTCCCTGTCATCAAGACACTTAGAGTTAACTGAAGTAGCAAACAAAAACAGTTGACTTACATAACAGAGTATCATGACAGAAGCATGCACTGGATGACCCCCGGAACAAAATGGGGCACTTAGGGCAATCTTAAGGGTTCTGAAAGGTTTCTTAGGAGAGATGTACCCAACCCCCAGGAAAAATGGCACGAACAAAGGTCTGAAATTGCAAGGTGTCTGTAGGAACTACACGCTACTCAGTATTATCAACCATAGGAAGAGTATAGGTAGGAGAAGTACACAAGAACAGGTCACAAAAGGCCTAATAGGTTATGCTAAGGAGCTAGCATAGAAGTCCTAATAGTCATGCTAAGGAGCTTAGACTTTAGAGCCAATAAAAGGATTTAAGCAAGAGAATGATGAAGACATATACATCTACTGGATACGTTCTAGCTGCTGAGTGAAAGGTTTACTAGATGGGTAATACAGAAACCAGTTAGGAGACTACTGTACTTGTCCAGGTGGGATCAGGGTCTGAACTAAGGTGGTAATTAGGAAAGGAAAGGAAAGGAAAGATGAATTTCAGAAATACTTAGTTAGATTTATTTTTGGCTGTGAGAGATAAGGGAGAAGACTAAGGGCACAAGAATATGCAATGGGAAAAAGACCGTCTCTTCGACAAATGGTGTTGGGAAAACTAGACAGCTACATACAAAAGAATGAAACTGGGCTACTTTCTTACAGCATACACAAAAATAAACTCAAAATGGATAAGGACTTAAATGTGAGACCTAAAACCTTAAAAATTCTAGAGGAGAGCGGAGGTTGTAATTTCTCTGACATGGGCCATAGTGAGATTTTTCTAGAAATGTCTCCTGAGGCAAGGGAAATAAAAGCAAAAACAAACTACTGGGACTAAATCAACATAAAAAGCTTCTGCACAGCAAAGGAAACAAAAGACAATCTATTGAATGGGAAATGATAGTTGCAAATGACATATTCAATAAATGATTAGTTTCCAAGATATATATAAAGAACTTATACAACATCAAAAAATAATAATAATCCAATTTAAAAACAGACATTTCTTAAAGGACATACAGATGGCCAACAGATACATGAAAAGATGCTCAACATCATTAATCATCAGGGAAATGCAAATCAAAACCACAATGAGATATCACCTCACACCTGCCAAGCAAGAAACAACAAGTGTTGGCAAGAATGTGGAGAAAAAGGAACACTTGTGCACTGTTGGTGGGAATGCAAACTGGTGTAGTCACTGTGGAAAACAGTATGGAGGTTTCTCAAAGAGTTAAAAATAGAACTACTCAATGATCCAGTAATTCCATTACTGAGTATTTACCCAAGGAATACAAAAACACTAATTCAAAAGGATACATGCAGCCCTATGTTTACTGCAGCATTAGTTACAACAGCCAAATTATGGAAGCAGTCCAGGTGTCTGTCAACAGATGAATGGATAAAGAAGATGTGGTATTTATACACAATGGAATATTACTCAGCCATAAAAAAAAACTGCCATTTGCTACAACATGGATAGATCTAGAAGGTGCAATGCTAAGTGAAATAAATCAGAGAAAGACAAATACTATACGATTCCACTCACGTGTGGAATTTAAGAACAAAACAAAGAAAAAAAAGAAACCAAAAAAAGACTCTTAACTATGGAAAACAAGCCAAGAACTAACAGAGAGGAGGTGGCAGGGGGTGGGGGCGGGGGGGGGGGGTAAGGGTGAACAGAGAAGGGGGTTAAGAGTACACTTAACATGATGAGCACTGAGTAACAGGAGGAATTGTTGAATCACTGTATTGTACCACTGAAACTAATATAACACTGTATGTTGATGATATTGGAATTAAAACTAAAAAAAAAAAAAAAGATATGGCACAGATTCATTAGCCTGTATGATTGGATGGAGTGCATTTAAGCTACAAAACTACAGGAAGAGACGATTTTAACTTTTTGTTTGGGGAGGGGTACAGAATGGAAGAGATTAGAAGTGGACAGGAAAATGAACTATGTTTCAGACCTATTGAATCTGAGGTAGATCTAAATAGATATATGTAGATAGCCAAAAGCCAGTGACATTTACAAGTCTGGAGCTCAGCAGAGAGCTCCAAGCTGGAGATATTTCATCAGCCTATAGGTAGCAATTAAAGCCAACAGAATGGGCAAGACTACTTAAGGAAAGAATCTAAAAAAGTCCAATGAGGGGCACTTGGGTGGCTCAGTGGGTTAACGTCTCTGCCATTGGCTCAGGTCATGATCCCAGGGTCCTGGGATCAAGCCCCGCATTGGGCTCTCTGATCAGTGGGGAGCCTGCTTCACCCTCCCTCTCTCTCTGCCTACTTATGCTCTCTGTCAAATAAATAAATAAAATCTTAAAAAAAAAAAAAACTTTAAAAAAAAAAAAGTCCAGTGAGCCAAGGAGCCAACCCTAAGAAATATCAACGTTTACTAAGAGAGCAAAAACAATAAAGATTTCTTCTTAAATACCAGCTAGTTTCAATAGCTTCAAAAATCTCTTCCTGCTAAACAACAAACTGGAAAGAACAAAAACCAAAAAACCTGTTCACTAGTACAACTTGTCTAATGGACAAAGTAAAGATTAAGAAATTCAGTAGAAGAGGGCTTTCCAGGTAAAAGAAATAGAATACAGAAAGAACAGGAGCATGACAGTACAATATATTTGGGGATTTGCTTATTTGGTCTTACAGTAGGTATGCATGTTAGAAAGACCTTAAAAAGGGGGTACAGACCAAGGCCTACAAGAACACTGGGAGGGAACAATCAAGATTGTGGTTTGATTTCATGAACCTTTCTTAAGCTCTCCTTAGCAACACATCCAAATCTCCTTTAAGTCTCACCTCAAGCATTAACTCCTTCAAGCACCTCTCTCTTCCCTGCTCCCCCCAGGCAGATCAGGCCACAACCACCACCATCCCCTCCATGCCCATTGTTCATTCCCCCACTATAGCACTTATCCTACTAAGCTATGCTATGGCAATGTGTGGCATGTCTATCTTCCAAAAAAACTGACTATAAATTCCTTAAGAGTAGGGAAATTTAATTTTTGTATCCCATATTTCCAGCACTCCTTCACTGCCATCTAATCATCACTCAATATGTTATTTGTTGGACAGATGTCTTAAACATATCTGACGCAGACAAGACTACTAGCTCTTTGGCCTTGGAATGTACTGCAGTTGTGGATTTAGGTTTTTGTTCTGCTTTACTTGTGATAATATTAAAATAATGTAAAATGAGTGTGAGGAGATACAGCCCAGGAAAACACTGAATAACAAAAGAACAGCCTACAGGAAAATTTAAACAATTCATAAATTTTTTTTTTTTTTTTTTTTTTTTTGACAGAGAGAGATCACAAGTAGGCAGAGAGGCAGGCAGAGAGAGAGAGAGGAAGGGAAGCAGGCTCCCTGCTGAGCAGAGAGCCCGATGCGGGACTCGATCCCAGGACCCCGAGATCATGACCTGAGCCGAAGGCAGCGGCTTAACCCACTGAGCCACCCAGGCGCCCACAATTCATAAATTTAAACAATTCATAAGTAAAATAAAAATAATAGTCATAGCTACCATATTAAGTACCAATTATACGTGTGCCAGTCAAGGTTCCAGGTTCTCTGTCCTTCTTATCTTGTTTAACCCATAGGACAAATCAACAATGGAGTATTATCTCCCTTCTACACATGCACAGATAATTTATCTCACTTTACTACCCTATCTTGGTAATAAGTTACAGGTAGAAAACTGAGTTTTGTCAGGATAATGAAGAGCAAACATTGTATACTGCATTCTCCACTTCAATACAGCCTCAATTATTTCATTTTGAGCTAGCCAGCACAGTTAACAGCAGAACCATATCCCATAAATTAACTAGGAGAAAGTCTTCTAGCACCTTCTCTGCCCCAACAGTTTTCAAGTCTTAAGGGAGAAATTGTGAACTGTCCATATACTCCCGCCTCCAAGAAGAACCTTTCAGAAAAGCAATAAACCAAACATAACAAGCTTTGTACCTCTGCCTGGGGATTTCAATTTTATAAACTAGGAGGGGGGAAAAAAACCCTAACATTTATATAATCCTTTATAGTTTAAAAGGTATTTTCACATTTATTATCTCATTTGAAACCCATTTTACAGATAAGTAAACTGAAGCTCCAACAGACTATTAATGAATTTGATTTCATATCTCTTAGACAAAACATTCTTGGTGTTTATGTTGATGAATTCTGGTATCTAAGTGATGACTTCCTATTCATGGTACTCTCTGTACATCAGATGACAGACCCTCCTGGACAAACAGGAAAGGATCAATGTACTAGGCACAAAAAAACGCACAAAAATTCTGACCCGAAGAGTTAAGTGACTTATCAAAGTATGAAAGGAAGTGCTAAGGTGATAAAGAATTAGTATTTAGTAAATAAAGAACTGTCAATGAGGTACAAGCTCTAAGAAAGTGCTGTTTCACAGCTCACAAAGGCTGCTATTTACCCCCCTCCATTCCTATTTCCAAGTATGATTGACCCACATCTGGATAATCTGATTAGCCATAAATGCAAACTGGCTTCCTCTTGCTATCTAGACTATGCCTGTGTGTGTGTTCGTATGTGTACACACACATCTACTGATATGTGTATTTATTTTTTTATTTACACATACATATAAATAAGTATTGATAGATAATGGGATTATAGAAAATAATTTTGCCTCCTTTTACTTATTTTTTTAAAGATTATATTCATTTATTTATTTGACAGAGACACAGCAAGAGAGGGAACACAAGCAGGAGGAGTGGGAGAAGCAGGCTCCCTACCAAGCAGGGAGCCTGATGTGGGGCTCGAGCCCAGTACCCTGGGATCATGACCCGAGCTAAAGGCAGACGCTTAACAAATGAGCCACCCAGGAATCCCTCCTTTTACTTTTTATAATTTCCAACTTGTACCATGTGCATATGCTATTTTAATGGTGGAAGAAATAAAGCTCCTTTAAAGTTAAAAAATAATAGATAAAAATTGGGGCACCTGGGTGGCTCAGTCAGTTAACCACCTGCCTTGGGCTCAGGTCATAATCCCGGAGTCCTGGGACTGAGTCCCACATTTCTCTCCCCCTGCCCTTCCTCTCCGCTAGTGCGCATTCTCTCTCTCTCTCTCAAATAAATAAACCTCTTACAAAAAAAATAATAATAATAGATAAAAATAAAGCAAGTCACAGAAGAATATTTACACTATGATTCTATTTATATAAAGTTGCAAAGGTAAAAAAATATATATTGTTTAGAATATGCACTTGTTTTGGTAAAACTATAAAGAATAAAGACAAGAAAGTGAATGATTCACACAAAATTCAGGGAAGTGGTTACTTATGAGGAAGAGAAATGGAGAGACATTCAATCAGGCAGGAAATCACAAGAGGCTTTAAAGGTACTACAAATTTCCTTTTTAAGCCAAACAGGAAAAACATCGATCTTCAATTTGTTCCATTCCTTAAAGATGTATGTTATATGCACTTTATACTTACGGTTTAATTCCACAATTTAAAAAGATACAGAGTTAAGAAATCAGAATTTGGGAGCTGTAGCCCAGACTCTTCCACTTACTGTGCAACCTTGAGCAAGTCATTTAAACCCTCAGAGCAGTTTTTCTTCTTATTTTATAGACGAGGAAGCGAACAGCTAAGACATATGTTTAGTACTTTACTGATTAAAGTTCCTAGACTATGGGGCGCCTGGGTGGCTCAGTGGGTTAATGCCTCTGCCTTGAGCTCAGGTCATGATCTCAGGGTCCTGGGATAGAGCCCCACATCAGGCTCTTGCTCAACAGGGAGGCAGCTTCCCTCTCTCTCTCAGCCTGCCTCTCTGCCTACTTGTGATCTCTCTTGTCAAATAAATAAATAAATAAAATCTTTAAAAAAAATAAAATAAAATAAAGTTCCTAGACTACAAATATGCAAATATGTAAACATGAAAATATCCAGATAAACTGTGAGATGATAATCCAAAGTAATCCCTCTTTAATAAATTATAGAACATAATACCAAAAACTCAATGGAATGATATACAAGGCTATGCACATTCTAATATCTTCCTATCTCATAATAATGGCAACAGTATTTTTTATTTTTTTTAATTTAAATTTTATTATTTTTTTAAACATATATTTTGCAACAGTATTTTTTAATGTGTACTATGTAACCAACCAACCCACAGTGTTAAATACTTTCCATGGATTATTTTGTTAAATCCTCAAAACAATCCTATGAAATTATTCTCTTAATGCCCACTTTACAGATATGACCATTGTGCCTAAGGTCACACAGCTAGCAGTGGAAGGTGGACCCACTTCAGAATCCACATCTTTAACCACCACATTAGTTATGCCTCACTCCTCTCACTATATTTAAATCATCTCTCTCCCAACAATGAAAACTCCTTGACAACTGTTTTTTGTTCATTTTCATTTCCCCTGACATTTAGCAGGTAATAAGTAAATAAACACTGAACAAATAGTTCTTATATGTAGGGTTTTCAGGTCATAAGGTTATTTTAGGGCATAAACTGTGTTGTTTCCCTTGACAGCCTTGCAAAGTATAAAAGTTTTTGTTTTTACTATTTCAACCATATTTAAGTGTACAATTCAGGAGAAGTAAGTACATTCACAATGTTGTGCAACCATTACCACTAAGTATGAAAGGTTTTTAATGACTTTACTGAAATCACTTAGCTATTAAGTAGTGGAATGGGAAATTTGAACTCAAGACTCTCCACCTCTAAATTCACAGGCCATTCATTACCAAGGGGCCTACCAGTACCTCCTCTGTTCTCTCCTTACCAGAACATCAGAAGAATCAAACAAACACTTTATATACATTTCCACTGTACAGATGCCCATAGCTGTGAAGGAGGAAAAAATCCACTAAGACATTTCTCCTAAGCGATTAGTTTCCATTTTGAGCTTTCAAAAGCCAGAGCTTTAATATAAATATCTCACCTCTAGCTCCAGCCTGCAGATCCACAAAAGCAATGTCTGGACCCCAGAGCAAAGTTATGAGAAATGCTTGCATTAGTTAGATTACACTCTCATCAAATTACAGGTAACTGCTCAAACCTGGACTTCTTTATAATAAAGTTTCCTTATAATAAAACACTTTCAATTCCAAGGATAAGGCCAACCTTCCATCATTCTGCCTATTTTGGATCTACAAAAAAGAAGAAAAAAATCCTAAATTTTGGGCATTTTTACGTGCTCCACTGTCAAACCAAAGAAAATGGCTTGTTTACAAGCTGAACTCTGAAGCCTGAACAAAAACAGAATCATTTGATCCTGCTGATGCCAGTTTTATCCTCTTTACATCCCTCCCCACGTTTTCTCAGTCTGAGCTCTAATCAACAGCCACTTCATGTTTAACATATCATAGTTAATGCAATTAAGTGCAGAAAATTGGTTCCCTA
This sequence comes from Lutra lutra, assembly GCF_902655055.1. NCBI lineage: Eukaryota > Metazoa > Chordata > Mammalia > Carnivora > Mustelidae > Lutra > Lutra lutra. Next base: position 56,527,136 of record NC_062287.1, on the reverse strand, counting down.
AAGCTGTTTCCCCTAGTCACATCCCTCTTTACCTTCCAGCATCACCAGTCGGCCATAAGAATAAACATATCATGAAGCTTTAAAGAAAATTGCTGATGAATAGATGGAGACATTGTTGCTGCAGTTAATGCAGTGTGCCTACATCAATACCAACCCTTAAAAAATAAAATAAAAATGATTCTACATGCTTTATTTATCCACATGACAGAATTCTGACCACCTGAATTCCTTTAGAAGAAAATTCAATCTATAGAAATATAGTCCAATTATTTTAAATCTTATCGAGTAATGCCAAAGAGAATCAAATGAAAAACTCCATCAATACCAAACCATTTCACCAATGAATATTTATGACATTTCCATGTTTCCTGTCTTCTCTCTGTTTACATAAAGCAGTGGTGCCAAGATTCATCTCAGGATTATTAGCCTGCAATACAATGATGGGCCTAATTGCCTTGCAAACCAGGACACCAATAAATGGAGTCTTCAGACAATCAAATTTAAGGGGGGGGGGGGAGGCCTAAGCTCTTTCTACGTACGTGCACATTGCTTGACTAGAAAATAAATTCAGCCTCCTATTTTTCAGTGTCATTCATGGGTTCTCAAGCAAAGAATGCTCCCTTAAATACCTCAAGCTCATCAAATCTATTTAATTCCAAATTCCAGGACTAATTTTTAAATGCACCAAGGGGACGGCAGAAAAGAGAAGGCAGAGACATCATACAGAAAGATTATCTATCACGTTCCAGTTTTATCTTCTCCACCTTTAGTTCAAGAGTAGGTTTTTTCCCCAAACTTTCTTTTTATAATAAATGAATAGAAAACACCCTCCCCTGCTTAATTCTGCTTTAACTGAAGCCCCTCTTAACTTTACCCTTAGGGTTGATTTACTAATGATATTAATACAAATGAAACAAAAAGACTGAAATAACAGTTAAGAAGTCCTCTAGGAAAGAGTCTTTAATGCACCTTCTCTGTCCCTTACAAAGTCCCCTCTGATTACTGTTCCTCCCCCAACCACAGCCTCCAAAGCTGTCCATTTAAGTCCAACCCCTGACCCTCCTGTGTCTCTTGGAGGACATCGGAATCCTTCCTCTCTAGAATCATCCAGTGCACCTCTTCCCAGTCCTACTCACTGCCCCACTCCATCCTCCCTGCCCCATCCATATCTACAACTCAAGGTTTCCCACCCGTTAAATAGCCTCTTTGCCACCTTACTATCAGCAACCACCTCTGCAGTCCTATGAGTTCATCTCAGACACTGCTTCTCCAAAACTCCCTCTGCCACCTCAGCCAAGGGACATTTTCTTTAAGATACCATCCCCCAACCTTGTTCACCACCTGCCACTATTCTTTCAGTGAGTCTAGCCCAGCAGCGTCTTCTGAGCCCTCAGCCTCAAGCCTGCACCCAAGGAGCCACCATGCCTTTTCCAGTCCTTCTAAAATCACCCTAAATCCCATCTCCTGTACCCACCTCCAATTTCAATCTCTGCCTGACCATTCTGGGCCTAACTTCTAATTTACCCCCCTCCTGCCAGCTCACCATCACACTCCTCTCACTGAAAGTCCCACCCCCAACAGCTCCTATTCCAACCTCCATGAGCATTCCCCAGAAAAACCCCAAATTCTACCTCCTCTGTTCTCCTAAACCACGCTATTCCATAAGTCTCCACAAATCCCACCACCCAGAGATGGCAAACGCCCACTTCCAGCTCAGGTCTCAACCCGTGCCAAGCCCCTTACTCCCAGCTCTACCATCTCCATCAGTCTGCCTTAAGTCCACCCCCAAATTCCACTCTCATGAATTAACACCCCTCCCCCAGGGTCCTATCCAAACCTGCAATCCCACTGTGTATTGAAATCATCCCCCTACCCTGCACCCCGGCTGGATCCGAAGCTGTCAACTGCTCCAAGCCAACCCCAAATCCATCACCCTCATTCAGTCCCCTCCCCCATTAAAAGCCATCCCACTCCACTCTCATCATCTATCTCGCCCAAAACCATCCCAAATTCCACCCCCACCTCCCAATCTCACGCTCCTGTCCCATATCGGGTCAATCGCTATTAAAAGTCCCCTTCCCTTGTCGCCCCCCACAACCTGCTTGAGTCCCACCCTCACCCCACCCCCAGCCCCGCGCCAGGGCAAGTCTCCCCTGCCAACCCGCCGTTCCATCGCAGCCTCAACCCCCTTCCCCCAACCCGCGCGGGGTCTCAGCAGCCCCCACTCTCATTCTCCATAAGTACCACCGGCCCAGGCTCCAGGAGAGCGGACCGGGGGAGGGGGGCCGGTCTCCTCACCGGCTAGCCGCTGCAGGCGAAGACGACGGCGGAGGCGGCGATGCCCTTGTCTTCTCTGGAGGCTACAGTGGCGACGCTCTCGCTCCCTCGCCCGTGTCCAGTAAGGTGGCGGATGGCGCGCAGGGAACGGGAGCCTCCTCCTCAGACTCGGCTCTGAATCCTCTGCAGTAGCCGACGAAGAGCCCGACGGGTGGGGGGAGGGGACGCTCGGCTGCGGGCGAGGGAGAGGGAGGAGGAGGCGGAGGGAGGGGGCGGGGGACCGCTAAGAAGGGCGGGGAAGGAGGAGCCTGCGCGGCGCCGCGACACGTCCCACAGCCTCAGCCCGCCGGGACCACAATTCCCAGCATGCCCTGCTCGGGCCCGCGCGTGGCCTGCGCGGCCTGCGCTGGCAGCCGCGCGCCTTATACCGAGGGGCCGAACCCTTCCTGGTTACGGACAATGAAGTAAAATCCGCCATCCGCTGGCGGCTTTTGTGGGCTCAGAGACCACTTGTGAGGAAAGTTAAGTGCTCTCTGCTCCAAGTAGCAATGTTTGCAGCGTCTCCAACCTCTTTACGCTCGGACATACATCCCCGCCTTCGTCCCTGCTAGACTACATTTCCCAGCATGCCCCACAGTCTCCCGCCCTTCTTCCGGACCCTTCTCAAAACGCGGTACTACAGTTCCCAGGGGGTGTGGTGCTTGCGAAATGCTGGGAGATGCAGTTCTCAGTTCTTCCTCCATGTTAAGGAAAGAAGTGAAAGAGAAGAAAAAGGGTGGGAATATGCCAACCCACTGAGAAGAGGCCTAGATGGGATAGATCACCTGAGTCTGTATTCTCTTCGCCATCCCCGTTGCCACTGTCACACCAGAACTAATGCAGCAGCTTCTTCCTGGTCTCCTTGCAATTCAGAGGACAATTTGGCAACTGAAATCCAAATGTGAAAAGAAAATACTTCTTGACCCTGCTCCATTTACTTTCCAATTTTTACCTTAAAAAGAGAATGAAACATTTTAGGAAAGATGAATGCACAAGGTGGTTATATGGGATTGCTGATTACAGGGGTAATGTAAATGTCCGTCAATAAGGGCTAGTTAAATTATATATACAAACAATGCAGTAGTGAGCAGCTATTCAAAATAATGATATAGATCTATTTATTGACACGAAAAGCTATCACAATTTATTCTCGAGGGAAACAAATTGATTACAAAACGTTTAAAATGGTATAATTTATGTGATGTGTGAGAGGATATTCTATAAGCAAAGGGATTTCAGGAAAGAGGTTCCTCAAAATATTATTAGTGATTATCTTGAAGGAAAGGGTGTCAGATTTCAAGTATTTTCATTCTCTTACTGCCTAAATGGTTTAAAAAGAGCACATAGTTTAAGTTATAAGACTATTTTCAAAAAATGTAATTTCCAAATCCAACAACCATACTTTGCTTCCTAAAAAGCTTATCATGGGTTCCTATTGCCCTCAGTGGTGCTTCAGGATGAGGCCTGTCTGGTTTTTCTGTGAGCTCAACAGTTCCACTATTAAAACAAATAATGGTGGTAACTTACAATTCATAAAGGACCGTTAAATCAGTACAAAGAATGTTCTCTATTTTCATTGTCTATTCTCAAAATTTTCCTCCTTCTGGTCTTTCCATAGCCATTTCCTCCTTTTCTCTTCATTCTTGAAACTCAAGCCAAAGTCCTACCTTCCCTAGAACATATTTTAGGCACATTGATCTTCCTTGTATCTGAAATCTTATAGCACTGGTTTTAATCTGTGGGCCAAATATCTCTGTGGAGTTGGGGAGTGAGGAGGGAGGAACAGAATTATTGTAAAGGGTCTGCAAAGCTTTACTTAAACAAAACATTGTCTATAGATAGAGTAAGTAAGTCTTATACAAAAACATAATTTGCCTTCTTCTGTGTCCAGCTCTCCTAACATGGAATATGGCATCAGACGATCTCTGATGTAGCATAAATCCTGTATCCAATTACAGTATTTTTAGATTTTATAAGTCATTATTCCTTGATGTTCTGAAGACCAAAACATTCAAGCTTCACTAGCCAGCCCACTGGAGAACAGCAGGCCTACCTGAGAAAGGCCAGCTTTCCAATATCAAAGGTTAATGCGGTCCACAGCCCTGCTGCAGCCAATCTCTTCAGCTTCACTCCACCTACTCTAGCTACACTCCTATTCCTTATGACTCACTTTCCCCAAGTATATCAGGCACTGTCATTTTCAAACTGCCTATCTCATTTTTCAACCTATTAGCCCAGCCTTAAAATACCAGTCCACCCACACCTCCCCCCAAAATCCTAGCCCCTCTGCTCCCTTTTCTGAGAATAAGAAAAGTACCTATGATATGTTGACTATGTGACCGGCAAGTCCCTTCCCCTCTCTAAGTGTTGCATCGGCCACACCCTCTTCTCTCTTTACTCCCTCTCCTCCTTTTTCCCACTTCTCCTACTGGCACAAAATGGGGACTAGGTGAAGATCAGAATTAGAATGGATCTAATCTGGCAAGCAGTAAAGCATTATTAGAGTTAGGTGCCTAGGTATGAGGAAGTTTACCAGACTAGGAATCTGGGAATCAGATGATAAATCAGACCTTGCTATGAACATGCTGGGTGACCTTTAGTAAATCTCTTAACTTTTCTGAATCTCGGTGTTTACATCTGTAAATTGGAAGGAATGATTCATGCCCTGTCACCTGAAAAGTTTATTAGGAGAATCCAATAAAGCAATGAGTATAAAAGTGCTTTGAAAACTGTAAAGTGGCATTTATAGCCCAAACCCTTCATCTAATTGGACGATTCTCTCTCCAAAACCCTGCCAAGTGTTGGCAGGTAAACTGTTTACTCAGAATTATACCATTATTAATGAAATTATTAAAGTATTTCAGGAATCAACTCTATTAAGTCAATTTTAGCCCTTGATAAACTTTCCATATAGCAAAAACAATTTCTGATTTTTCTGAATTTTTTTCTTTATTGAATTTTCATCAAGATATATTTTTTCTATTAATTTTATAAGAAAGATTAGATTCATCAGTTATTTTTTATCTTTATCGATTTTTCCTGATTATTCCTTCAGCTATTTTGAAGTTTCTAGTCATTATTTCCACCAATTCCACCTTTTCCTGGAAGAGATTTGAACCATTGTCATTTTTATTTTGTGTCGATTATTTCCACCAAGTGGAATTTCCCCAGGAGTCAACTTTGCAATGTTTAATACTACCAACAAAGATGGGATCATTCAGTTTGCTTTTCCATCCATAATAAATTTTTACCACATGTAGTTTTAGCCATTTTCAGTTTTATTTTGGGCTCATTACTTCTACCACATCTTTTTTTTTTTTTTTTCCTCTGCAACCCAACCCAAACAAACTCAGGAGCAAAATGACAAAAAAAACAAAATGTCAAAACACTAACCTTTGCCTATTACTATCTGATTAACTGGGATTGTGAGATGGTTTTGTATCAGCTATGTTAATGAGTGTTTGAGCTCCCTTTTTCTCTCAGAGCATCTCTTTAAGAGCATTGACACATATGTGTGAGCTGGACTATTACTTTGAGAATTGCTTTAGGGGGGACGCCTGGGTGGCTCAGTGGGTTGGGCCGCTGCCTTCAGCTCGGGTTGTGATCTCCGGATCCTGGGATCGAGTCCCGCATCGGGCTCTCTGCTCAGCGGGGAGCCTGCGTCCCCCCTCTCTCTCTCTGCCTGCCTCTGTCTGCTGTGATCTCTCTCTGTCAAATAAATAAATAAAAAATCTTAAAAAAAAAAAAAAAAGAATTGCTTTAGGGTTGCCTGGGTGGCTCAGTTGATTAAGCAGCCCACTCCTGATTTCGGCTCAGGTCATGATCTCAGGGTCCTGGGACCAAGCCCCATGTTGGGCTCCATGCTCAGCAGGGAATCTGCGTCAGGATTCTCTCTCTCCCTCTGCCCCTCTCCCTGCTTGCTCCCTCTCTCTGTCTTTCAAATAAATAAATCTTTTTAAGATTTTATTTTATTTATTTGTCAGAGGGAGAGAGAGAGAGAGAGCACAAGCAGGTGGAGAGGCAGGCAGAGGGAGAAGCAGCCTCCCTGCTGAGGCAGGAGCCCGATGTGGGACTCCATGGCAGGACCCTGGGATCATGACCTGAGCCAAAGGCAGATGCTTAACAGACTGAGCCACACAGTCATCCCTAAAATAAATAAATCTTTAAAAACAAACAAACAAAAAGAATTGCTTTAGAATTGCAGGAAAGAGATGCCTGGGTGGTTCAGTTGTTAAGCGTTTGCCTTTGGCTCAGGTCATGATCCCAGGGTCCTGGGATGGAGCCCCATGTCAGGCTCCCTGCTCGGTGGGAAGCCTGCTTTCCCTCTCCCATTTCCCCTGCTTGTGTTCCTGCTCTCCCTCTCTCTCTCTCTCTCTCTGTCAAATAAGTAAATAAAATCTTTAAAAAAAAAAAAAAAGAGTTGCAGGAAAAATGGACATTAGAGACCATGTTAGGAAAACCAATCTTTAACGAGCCAGGTACTGTGCTGGCATCTAAGATCCATTATCTCATTTAATCCTTCAGCCTAAATTTCCTTCACATGCCCACTTTCTAGTAGAGAAAATTGAGACTCAGAGAGACAGAAAAAGAAGCCAAATTAGGATCAGAAACCTGGTCCTGGTTTAACACTCAGCATAATTTGAATGTTTATAAGTTCCAAAGTTATGTTACTTAATTTTTAACTTTTGCAATCATCTTAATGGAAAATTAAATGATTTTTTAGTTTAGCTAAGACAATTGAGAGAAATACATGAATATAAACAAAGCATCCACAAAGAGCTTTTGTAAATTAAAAACAGAATTACTGTACAATCCAGTAATTCCACTGCTGGGTACTTTCTCAAAGAAAATAAAAATAAAAACACTGATTCAAAAAGACATATGCACCCCATGTTTATTGCAGTATTATTTATAATAACCAAAATATGGAAGCAGCTCAAGTGTCATTGATAAATGTCATTCACTGATAAATGAATGGATAAAGAAGATGTGGTATATATATACAATGGAATAGTACTCAGCCATAAAAAAAGAATGAAATCTTGCCATTTGCAGCAACATGGATGGATCTAAACAGTATAAAGCTCAGTGAAATACGTCCGTCAGAGAAAGATAAACACCAAAGGATTTCACTCGTATGTGGAATTTAGGAAACAAAACAAACAAAACAGGATTTTAACTCTAGAGAACAAACTGATGGTTACCAGAGGGGAGGTGGGTGGGGGATGGGTGAAACAGGTGAAGGGAATTAAGAGCACACTTACGGTGATGAGCACGGAGCAATACATAGAATCGTTGAATGACTATATGGTACACCTGAAACTAATAGATACTGTATGTTAATTATACTGGAAATTAAAGGTTTTAAATATGTATTAACAAGAGATTTTTATAACAGCAAATGAGACAAGGAGTGTGAAAATGGTGTGTAAATGACCAAATCCTGGGCAAGTGGAAGTTACTGCCATTTGTGATGCAGGCTGTTATATGAACCTGTTTTGCACTTTGTCAGAGTGCTAGAGAATGAGTAACATAATAACATTCAATACATGGGTGTCGAATGACCATCCTAATATGTAATTCTAACAACCAATAGGGGAATAAGATTACAGCCTGCCCATCTATTCTTTAAGACCCAAGTCAGACTTCAGGAAGTCTCTCCTGACCCCCGGGCTAGGTTAGAAGCCTACTGGGCTCCCATAGACTGCTCGCACTATATGTTCACTGTCTGTTTACCATCCTCAAGGACAAAGACCAAGGTGGTCTGCTTCTCTGTGGCCCACCTAAATCAGTTCGGCCTTGGGCTTCTACAAGTGTAAGGCTTCCATAAATAGTGATTGAATGAATGAATACATCACTCAGTTAGGGGCACCTGGCTGGCTCAATTGATAGAGCCTGTGACTCAGGATCTCAGGATTATGAGTTTGAACCCCACACTCAGTGTAGAGATCACTTAAAAATAAGATCTTAAGGGGGGGGTGGGGTTATGGACATTGGGGAGGGTATGTGCTATGGTAAGTGCTGTGAAATGTGTAAACCTGGCGATTCACAGACCTGTACCCCTGGGGATAAAAATATATGTTTAAAAAAATAATAATAAAATTTAAATTTAAAAAAATAAATAAATAAAATAAAATAAAATCTTAGGGGCACCTGGGTGGCTCAGTGGGTTAAAGCCTCTGCCTTCGGCTCAGGTCATGATCTCAGGGTCCTGGGATCGAGCCCCGCATCGGGCTCTCTGCTCAGTGGGGAGCATGCTTCCCCCTCTCTCTCTCTGCCTGCTTCTCTGCCTACTTGTGATCTCTGTCAAATAAATAAATAAAATCTTAAAAAAAAATAAAAAATAAAATAAAATCTTAGGGACACCTGGGTGGCTCAGTCATTAAGCAGCTGCCTTCGGCTCAGGTGATGATCCCAGGGTCCGGGCATCAAGCCCCACATCAGCAGGAAGACTGCTTCTCTCTCTCCCACTCCCCCTGCTTATGTTCCCTCTCACTGTGTTCTCTCTCTGTCAAATAAATAAATAAAATCTTAAAAAATAAATAAAATCTTTTTAAAAAACTAAGGAAGTTTATTTATAAAACTAATTAATTACCATGGTAATTAATCAATTAAAATGACCGGGTAGGGGCGCCTGAGTGGCTCAATCCATTAAGCGTCTGCCTCTGGCTTAGGTCATGATCCTGGGGTTCTGGGATCCAGCCCTGCATCAGGCTCCCTGCTCACCAGGGAGTCTGCTTCTCCCTCTCCCTCTGCCTGTTCTTCTTCCTGCTTGTGCTCTCTCTTTCCCTGTCAAATAAATAAATAAAATCTTTAAAAATAAATAAATAGAATAAAATGACAAGGGAAATATCAATAAAGCTGGGGGAAAGAGTTTTTTTAAAGGACAAGGGGAAAATGCACATTAAATAAAATTAAGGCAGGGGCGCCTGGGTGGCTCACTGGGTTGAGCCTCTGCCTTTGGCTCAAGTCATGATCTCAGGGTCCTGGGATGGAGCCCTGCATCGGGCTCTCTGCTCAGCAGGGAGCATGGTTCCCCCTCTCTCTCTGCCTGCCTCTCTGCCTACTTGTGATCTCTCTCTGTCAAATAAGTAAATAAAATCTTTTAAAAAATTAAGGCAAAGGTAAATCATAAATAAATCTGCACAAACCAATTACAGCTCCTGAAACTTCCATGAAGCAGCAGGCAGTTGAAGAAAAGAGCCTTGACATTCTGGGTCCAAATCCTAACTCAACCAGGACTGGAGGTGAAATCACTTCCCCTCCTACACCTGTTTTCTTTTTTTTTTTTTTAAGATTTTATTTACTTATTTACAGACAGAGATCACAAGTAGGCAGAGAGGCGGGGCTGGGGGGGGGGCCCGATATGGGGCTCGATCCCAGAACCCTGAGATCATGATCTGAGCTGAAGGCAGAGGCTTTAACCCACTGAGCCACCCAGGCACCCCCTACACCTGTTTTCTTATCCATAAAATGGCTGACCTTGCACAACCTTCCCTCGCCCCAGGGCAGGTAAAAGAATTAAGGTACCAGATGTTTTGCAGGTTCTGAAAAGCTGAAGTGAGGATTGTTATTGACAAAGACCAGAAGAGGGCGCCTGGGTGGCTCAGTGGGTTAAGCCGCTGCCTTCAGCTCAGGTCGTGATCTCAGGTTCCTGGGATCGAGTCCCACATCGGGCTCTCTGCTCAGCAGGGAGCCTGCTTCCTCCTCTCTCTGACTGTCTCTCTGCCTGCTTGTAATCTCTGTCTGTCAAATAAATAAATAAAATCTTAAAAAAAAAAACAAAGACCAGAAGAGAATTAGCAGGAAAGTTTATGTTTAGGATAATTTTTTACATAAAGTCACTCAAGTTCATAAACTTAAAAAAACAAAAAAAGCATTCCAATTATAGTGAGTTAAACTGTGTCTCCCAAAAAGATAATCCAGTTTTAACCCTCGTACCAGACTCTTGATTTCAACTCAGGTCATGATCTCAGGGTCGCGAGATCAAGCCCCATGTTGGGCTCTTCATTCAGCGGGGAGTCTGTTTGAGATTCTCTCTCTTTCCCTCTCCCTCTCCTTCTGCCCCTTCTGCCTTCTCTAAAATAATAAATAAATAAATCTTTAAAAATCAAGAAGGTAGAATCTTGGCTGTTAAAAATCTCAGGATGATGGGGTGCCTGAGTGGCTCAGTGGGTTAAAGCCTCTGTCTTCGGCTCGGGTTTTGATCCTGGGGTCCTGGGATGAAGCCCCACGTTGGGCTCTCTGCTCAGCGGGGAGTCTGCTTCTTCCTCTCTGCCTGCCTCTCTGCCTAATAAATAAATAAAATCTTAAAAAAAAAAAGGGGGGGGGGAAAGCCTAATATTAAAAAAAAAATCTTAGGATGAGATGAGATCCATCCTGGATTTATCGGGGCCCTAAATCCACTGAGCAGAGCTGTCTTTATGAGAGAAAAGAGGTTTGAGACACAGAGACACTGAATGGGAAGTCCATGTGAAGAAAAAGGCAGAGAGGGGCGCCTGGGTGGCTCAGTGGATTAAAGCCTCTGCCTTCAGCTCTGGTCGTGGTCCCAGGGTCCTGGGATCGAGCCCCGCATTGGCTCTCTGCTCAGCAGGGAGCCTGCTTCCCCCTCTCTCTCTCTGCCTGCCTCTCTGCCTACTGTGATCTCTGTCAAATAAATAAATAAAATCTTAAAAAAAAAAAAAAAGGAAAGAAAGAAAAGAAAGGCAGAGATTAGTCACGCAGCCCCAAGCTAAGAAACACCTAGGACCACCAGCAGCCACTAAAAGAAGGGAAGCAGAGAAGGATTCTCCCTCAGCCTCCCGGAGGAACCAACCTTGCTAACACCCTGATTTCGGACATCTGGCCTCTCAACTCTGAAAGAATAAATTTCTGTTGTTTGAAACCACCAGCTTGCAGTAATTTGTTAAGGTAGTCCTAGGAGACCAATATAGCAGTGAAGCTGGAAAGCTAAGTAATCAAGTAATTAGCAAATATTTTGAGACACACCCCCATAGATTCAGAAGATTATATATATTGGGAAATATTTATCAGTTCCACTTAATTTGTCCACTCTAACAGCAGCTATGAAAAATTTGTGTTAATGTCCATTGTCTTCGAACCTGTGCCCTTTCTCTTTTTAACTCTTAGTTCTTGACGCGTCTCCTGGAATGGCCCATACTTCAAAAGAGCAGGAAGAATTCTGGTGTCATACGAAGTGCACAGACAAAGGAGACCAGATCTGGGTTCATATCCTAGCTCAGTCACTTAAAGGCTACAACACTGGGAAAATCATTTGTCCTCTTTGAAACTTCATGTCTTCCACAGTAGGATGTGACTAATATCATCTCCTTTATAGGGTGAAATGAGTTAATTCATGGAACATGCAGTGCCTGACCCAGGAATTTCATAACTGCCTTGTCCAGAGGGCAATAGAGAGCTTTTCTTTCTTTTTATTTGGGTGATGTTTGTATGGTGGGGGAAGGGAAAAGAAGGAGCTCCCAATTTTCATTTCAACTAGAAGGTTGGAAAGTTTTCCAGAAAGAGAGGAAGAACAAAAGTACTGTTATTCCCAGAAAAGCTGAATTTCCTCTGGGCGGGTGGGGCCATGGACCCCCATGGAAGAAGATGGACAGTGTTGTATACTTAGTCATTATTCACTGAGCATAAGGTACTGACTCCTACTTTAAAGTATTGACCGCCAGACCTTTGCTCGCAGTCTAGGGGAACAGTTACATCTCAGTGTGATCAGTGCTATAGTGGGAGAAAGAAGGGGGCTGTGGGAACCTAGAGGGAAAGCCTAACCCAGGCCAAGAGGTCAAGTAGAAGCCCAGGGTTACCACCTACAAATTCTCCTCAAGACATTATAAGCTCCAGGAGGTTCCAGGATTTTTATTTAGTTTACAGTTGTGTCCCCAGCACAGCAACAGGGCCAGGCATGAAGTAATCATTCAGGAATATTTGTCCCGTGAATGAATATAAATTCATCGCACAGGACTTTAGCCCCTACAAAGCCCTTCCAACTGTTCACCCACACACACAGGTATAATCTCATATTCATTCATTCATTCATTCATTCATCAGGCTTTTCCTGAGTACCCACTATTTGCCAGACATGATATCAGATTCTGTGTGCCAAACAGGCAAGATTTCATGAAATTCAAGGTCTAAGAGAACAAAAGATGTCCTTATGTAATCTCCATGACCTCTCTGCCCTGGCCTAGCTCCCCTGTGCCCTGTGTTGATGTTCCCGTAGCTCAGCCACAGGCTCCAGGAAAGCACCAGATTCCATTCAGAAGAGGAGAGATGGGTCCTCTCCCCTGCCCCATGCTGTCCACAGTCACCTGAGCCCCCAAGAAGTCAAGGTTCTCATACCTGGAGCCTCAGCAAGACCCTTCTCCAGCTTCTGACTCTATAAAGGATCACAAGCAAAGCAAATCTTGCATTGCCAAAGAAACAAGGATTTCCACAAAGGAACTCCTGCAATGGCTGCCAGGGGTTTGGAAGGAACGGCGGCCAAGAGAGGGGTCACTGGCCCTGTAATTATGAAGTTCCACTCTGGACTGAGGTCCTTTTGGCAAGTTTACCAAAGCGGAAACTCTCGAATTATACTGTGAAGGATGAAGACAGCAGACAGTGAAGGAGCATGTTGGGGGCAGAGGAAGCCTCCCCTGAGCTCAGGAAAACTTAAGTCAGGGGTTCCCAACCTTTTTTGTGCCTTGGACCCTTTAGGCAGGCTGGTGAAGCCTATGAAGCCCCTCTCAAAATAATGATTTTAAGTGCATAACTTAAACACGAGAAAAGGAAACCATTTACACTGAAATACAGTTATCAAGATATTTTAAAATCTCATCAGTAATACATATATTCATTAACAAATTAAATAATAAGATCTCACTGCCTGTCTAATAATTGCACAATTTCCAAGTGGTGATGAACAAACACAAACAGTATTCCAAGATGTTTTGCAACAACTGCAATGTGATGGGGAACATCTGTGATTTCTGTTGATGACGAAGTCACGGGTACTGCTATTTCTGTGGTTTGTTACCTATATTCAAAGTGGAAAGAAAAACTAATTTCTATAAAGATTAATGAATATAAAAGGTAGTTCTCCCAGGTAGTTCAGTTGGTTAAGTGTCCAACTCTTGATCTTGGCTCAGGTCTTGATCTCAGCTGGGGTCTTGATCTCAGGGTTGTGAGTTTGAGCTTCATGTTCAACTCTACGCAAGGCGTGAAGCTTATTACTTAAAAAAAAAAATGTAACTTTTCCATCCAAGATCACAGCCCACTGGCCTCTCAGGCCCCAGGTTAAGAACCTCTGTCCCAAGTAACTGGACTAGAATGTAGAGTATGTAGGAAGGGATGACAAAGACTGGGGACTTGTGTTTGTGACAGGAATTTTTTTTTTTAAGATTTTATTTATTTACTTGACAAGATCATAAGTAGGCAGAGAGGCAGGCAGAGGGAAAGAGGAGAAAGCAGGTTCCCTGCTGAGCAGAGAGCCTGATGCGAGGCTTGATCCCAGGACTCTGGGATCATGACCTGAGCTGAAGGCAGAGGCCTAACCCAGTGAGCCACCCAGGCGCCCCTGTGATAGAAATTTTTATTGGAGTGTGGGGCTGAAAAGGTAATGGTATGCAGCTGGCAGAGACTGACAAGCCAGAGAGAATTGAATTCCAATCCTCCTCCCCATCTCCATTCCCAGAGGTTGTGTGACCTCGGGCAAGTTATTTCATTTTTCTGCAAAATGTGGATATTCATACACACCCTACAGGGCTGTTATAAGAGTCTCAGGTAAATTTCTCTTTAGTCCTACAACTCTGTATAGAGACAAGGATTTTGCATTTTTGTTTTGTTTTGTTTTGTTTACAACTGAATTGTTTTGGTTCCTTATGGAGGACAAAATCTCTAGAAAGGTTGGCAGGAGGCACTCGTGGGTAGCAAGGATGGATATAGCAAAGTGGACAAGATCAGACAGAAGAGAAGTTGTTTCAGGATGGAGTGATATTGGCACTTCTCATAGAATACACTTTAGGTAAGCAAATCAGAGCAGAGAGAGCAGGACTGAGGCAGGAAATCCCGTGGGGGTGGGGGGCGTGGGGGAAGCCTAGAAGTCAGGATACCCACAAAGACTGAGGCTCTGTCCAAATACCTATGACATGCCATGTTGTTAATGAAATGAAAGACATGGAAAAGTTCTGAGAGTAGAATACCAACCACCTGTGTACCCACTAGTCCATCCCATTGTGGTCTTAAGGGGGGTTCCTTTTTTCTCTAATTTTAGAAAGTCTTCATATATTGTGGACAATCACCCTTTGACAGTCAAAACTAATTTCAAAGAGGAGAAATTTGTGCTCCTCCACCAAATGCATCCCTCCCAGCTCTCACATTTTCTTCTAGGCATTTTGTTTTCTCCTAAACTGCTCTTGAGATACTTAATCCTAACCTAAAGGAATTAACAGGAAAAGAAATTTGTCTGCTTCTCACCCAAGAAGGCTTGGGAGGCTATTTTCTGGAAAGGTCATGAAGGAGCCAATGCCTTTGAGAGTAGCGAAAGAGAAGAGATTGCCAGAGCTAGGAAGGTCTGGAGCTTGGACGTATGGGTGGCCTACTCTCTAGAGGTGGAGGAGGAACAGCATATGGTAGACTGAATTACCTTGGTACCCATTAAGCATGGGAGGGGACTCATGAAATATTTTTCTCTACAAAAGATTGGATCCTTTGCAAGGGAAGGACCCCATGTAATTTAAGTTCTGAATTGGACTTAATTTGATTTAAAATGAATAAATATGTCATTTTTTACTTCCTTAACTTTGGGAAGTAAGATTCATACCCACTATATAATCAACAGGAAAAATAAAAATGGCAACATCTAAATTGCACACAGTGAAATTACTCCTTGACTAAAAATTGATGAAAAAATCAAGTAAGTCTTCTTGACAAAATGTGGATCTGCAAAACTCATCCCAGGAAAAGTAACTTCATAGAATATAGAAATAATGACCACAAAAGATAACTTACAATGGCAGGAGCTATAATTATTAAACTGTGATATGGATTTTTTAAATTGACTGATAACACAAGTCATCATTATGCAATTTATACGGAAAATTATTTTTCAGATGAAGATAATTATAGCTCAATTTAAGAGAAAATGAAAAGGTTGGAAATAGATTTAATAGCTGTGTAGAAAAATCAAAGGTATTGAACTGACTTAATGGGATTTGTCCTGGGAAATATTTTCTCAGTGAAAAGTAATCAATATAATATAATTTCATCAAAAATCTGTATTCATGGGGCACCTGGGTAGCTCAGACAATTAACCTCAGGTTATGATCCCAGGGTCAAGGGATAGAGCCCTGCATCAGGCTCCCTGCTCAGTGGGGAGCCTGCTTCTCCCTCTCCCTCTGCCTGCTTCTCCCCTAGCTTGTGCTCATGCTCTCTCTCTCTCTTTCTGTCAAATAAATAAGTAAGTAAATAAGTAAATAAATAAATAAATAAAATCTTGACCAAAAAAATCTGTATTCATAAATACAAGACAAAAGCATCCATAGGTTCAGGCCACCTGGCTGGCTCAGTTGGTAGAGCATGTGACTCTTGATCTCGGGATTGTGAGTTTGAGCCCCCCATTGGATGCAGAGATTACTTAAAAATAAAAATCTTTAGGGGCTCCTGGGTGGCTCAGTCAGTTAAGCGGCCAACTCTTGATTTCAGTTCAGGTCATGATCCTGGGGTTGTGGGATTGAGCCCCCTTCCAGCTCTGTACTTAAGCGGGGAGTCTGCTTGGGATTCTCTCTCTCCCCCTTTTTCTCTGCACTTCCCCACTACATGCTCTGTTTCTCTCCTTCTCTCTCTCTAAAATAAGTAAATTAGGGGTGCCTGGGTGGATCCATTGGTTAAGCATCTGTATTCAGCTCAGGTCGTGATCCTGGGATCTTGGGATCAAGTCCCCCATTGGGTTCCCTGCTCAATGGGGAGCCTGCTTCTCCCTCTCCCTCTGTCCCCCCAACCATTCGTGTTCTCTGTCTCATTCTCTATCTCAAAGAAATAAATAAAATCCTTTTTAAGAATAAGTGGATAGGGGCGCCTGGGTGGCTCAGTGGGTTAAAGCCTCTGCCTTCGGCTCAGGTCATGATCTCGGGGTCCTGGGATCAAGCCCCGCATTGGGCTCTCTGCTCAAGTGGGGAGCCTACTTCCTCCTCTCTCTCTGCCTGCCTCTCTGCCTACTTGTGATCTCTGTCTGTCAAATAAATAAATAAAAATCTTTTAAAAAAATAAGTGGATAAATCTTTTTTAAATATGGCAAAATAAAATAAGTATCCTTAAAATTAAAAAAAAAATTTAAGGATTTTTAAAAATCCTTAGGGTCAAAGCAGGGCCAAATATCTTTACCTCTCTACTGAAGCTTCTAGAGAGAAAAAAGAAATGGACACGGTGGCCAAGACTTTGCTGACCTGTATTTTATATCGGGAAGATTTCCCTGATTCTTCCACCAATTTTTTTATCAATAAAAAATTTCACCATGTGCAATTCACTGTTGTTTTATTTTTTCTGTTGATTACGTAGTGGCCAGTGCCCCTGTAGTATAGCACCCTACCTTAGGGCCCCAGTACTTAACATTCTCTTTGTCCATCCATTGCTCATCTGTCCACTCAACAATTACCCACCAACCAAACATCTACTCTGTGCCAGGACCCAGCGGAAGAATCAAGCCAAGCCCCTGACCTCAAATAATTATAATTTTAATTATTATTTTTTTCTAATTCTACACTCCTTCTTGTTATTTCACAAGGGACAGCACAATGTTGAATAGAAGGGGTGGTAGTGGGCACACTTTTCTCATTCCCATCTCAGGAGGAAAGGTTTTTATATTTCATCAGTAAGTATGATGTTGGATGTGGGGTTTTTTTTTGTGCATGTCCTTTATCAGATGAAGGAAGTTCCCTTCTGTTCTTAGTTTGAAAAGTTTTTTTTTTTTAAAGATTTTATTTATTTATTTGACAGAGAGAGAGAGATCACAAGTAGGCAGAGAGGCAGGCAGAGAGAGAGAGAGAGGAGGAAGCAGGCTCTCCACTGAGCAGAGAGCCCGATGCGGGGCTCGATCCCACGACCCTGAGATCATGACCTGAGCCGAAGGCAGAGGCTTTAACCCACTGAGCCACCCAGGCGCCCCAGTTTGAAAAGTTTTTATCATAAATGGGTGGTGACTTTTATAAATTTTTCTACGTCTCTTGATATGATCCTATGGTTTTCCTAACTTTATTCTGTTAAGTGGAGAGTTATATTGATTAATTTTCAAATGTCAGATCAACTTTATATCCTTGGAGTTAACACAACTTGGTTGTGTAGTATTATCTTACTTTTAGATCTTTGGGTTTGGCTTGCTGATATTTTGTTTAGAACTTTCCATCTTTTTTTGGCCTCTAATTTCCCTTCCTTATAATGCCCTTGTTAGGTTTTTGTGTCTAGGTAATGCTGATCACATAAAATAAGCTGAGAAGCACTCCTACTTTCTCTATTCTCTGGAAGCACCTGGACCTGGAGTTTTCTTCGTAAGAAGGTTTTTATAAATAAAAAATTCAATTTCTTTAATAGAAATAGGACTACTCGGTTTTCCTATTTCTTCCTGTGTCAGTTTTGGTGGGTTTTGCTTTTCTAGTTATCTGTTCACATCATTCAAATTTCAAGTTTGTTGGGATATAGTTATTTATCCTCTCACTGTCTTTTTGATTCATGTGGGATCTGTAGTCATGGCATTCTTCATTTCTAAAGTGATAATTGTGTCTCCTCTTTTTGTCCTTCATCTGTCTAGCCAAAAGTTTTTCAATTTTAGTAGTTTTATCAGAGAATTAACTTTTGGTTCTTTGATACCTCTCTTTCATACTTCATTTTCTTTTTCTTTTTTTTTTTAAGATTTTATTTATTTATTTGACAGAGAGAGACAGTAAGAGGGAGAATACAAGTCGGGGAGAGGGAGAGGAAGAAGCAGGCTTACCATTGAGCAGGGAGCCCCATGCGGGGCTTGATCCCAGGACCCTGGGATCATGATCTGAGCCAAAGGCAGATCAGCTTAATGACTGAGCCACCCAGGTGCCCCCTTTTTCTTTTTTTTTCTTTTTTTTTTTTAAGACTTTACTTACTTATTTGAGAGAGAGAGAGAGAGAGCACAAGTAGGGACAGAGACACAGAGAGAGAGGGAGAAACAGACTCCCCACTGAGCAAGGAGCCTAATGCAGTGCTCCATCCCAGGACCCTGGGATCATGACCTGAGCTGAAGGCAGACACTTAACCAGCTGAGCCACCCAGGTGCCCTCATATCTTCATTTTCTATTTTATTAACTTATCCTGTCAACGTTATTTTCTTCCTTTTAGTTCATTTGGATTTAATTTCTGAATGTTTTTCCTAACTGCTTGAGGTAGATATTTAGATAGTTTATTTTCAGCCATTTTTTGGGAAATATATTCATTTAAAGCCACAAATTTCACTCTAAACATGGCTTTAGCTACATTCTACAGGTTTTAACATATTATACTTTCATTGCCATTTGAATCAAATATTTTCTACTTTCTATTGTGATTTCTTTTTTGACCTTTGGATTATTTACTAGTGTGCTGTTCAATTTCCAAATATTTTGAAATTTTCTAGTTTTCTTTTTGATTTTGATGATTAGTGTAATCCAACTGTGGTCATTGAACATACTCTATACAATTTTAGCCTTTTGAAATTTGGTTAGACTTACATTATGGCTGAGCATATCAATAAATATTCAATATGCACTTGAAAAGAATATGCATTCTATAGTTATTGGATCCAGTGTTCTTTTTTTTAAAGATTTATTTATTTATTTGACAGAGAGAGAGAGAGAGATCACAAGTAGGCAGAGAGGCAGGCAGAGAGAGAGAGAGGAGGAAGCAGCTCCCCGCTGAGCAGAGAGCCTGATGTGGGGCTTGATCCCAGGACCCTGGGATCATGACCTGAGCCGAAGGAAGAGGCTTTAACCCACTGAGACACCCAGGCACCCTGGATCCAGTATTCTATTATGTCAATCAGGTCAAAATTCTGAAGCATGTTATTCAAATTTCCTGTGTCTTTATTGATGTTTTTATTTCTATCAGTTACTGAGAGAGCTATATTAAAATAGCTCAGCTTAATGGATTTGTCTATTTCTTCTTGAGAAATAGGCCCTGCCCTAGAGGTTCACACAGTCAGAAATGAGGGCTGACACACAGCTCTAGAATAACTGTGGGTATGTGTTTAGACATTCTAGCAGAGAGAAACCCAGGGAACACTCAACGTTTTGGTCATTCTGAACTCCTAAAAAGTTCCCTGAATACAGATTTCATTTTTCCCTACAAGAACTTGGTCTAAACCATGTGTCACAAACTCAAATGCTGACATTTGAAAGGGAGAGGGACGATATAAAGTGAGAAGAGAACTGTAGATTCCTTAACGTGAGCAATCGTTTAGGAAATGGGCTGAAACAACCCCTCAGCTGCAAACACTGGTCACCTTTCATGAGTAAGGAAGGATGATTCAGAGGACAGAACCAAGACCCACAGAGAAGTATTCCTAAGTCTGATCTAAATCATAGAACTGCTTGATTTCAGAATTGCTACAGACAGTGGCTCCTGTGTGCCTGTTTCCTCCCTATGTGAGGAGGAAGGTCCACAGCAGTTACCATGGGCCTGCCTGTGTGTCGGATAGATAGAGAACAGATAACTTGTTGTCTCTCATTTGCAGTGTTTGGATAAAGCAGTACTGCATCTGGTGAGGACAGCTAAGGAACTCCTTCCAAGAAGCCCTGTTTTCATCAGAACTTGACTAAAGTGACAAAATTCAGGATTTCAGGTTGATGACCTGATAGGATGAGACTTTTAGGGCCTTAGGGGAAGGCCAGAGTATTTTGCATGTAGGAGAGACACAAATCATTGGGGTCAAAAAGGCAGATTATGGGGGTGCCTCCGTGGCTTAGTTGGTTGGCATCTGCCTTCGGCTCAGGTCCTGATCCCAGGGTCCTGGGATGAAGCCCCACGTCAGGCTCCCTTCTTAGTGGGGAGCCTGCCTCTCCTTCTCCCTCTCCCCCTGCTCATGCTGTCTCTCTCATGCTCACGCTTTCTCTTAAATAAATAAATATATATATTTTTAAAGGCAGATTATGGGGGGCACCTGGGTGGCTCAGTGGGTTGAGCCTCAGCCTTCAGCTCAGGTCATGATCTCAGGGTCCTGGGATCGAGTCCCACATCAGGCTCTCTGCTCTGTAAGGAGCCTGCTTCCTCCGCTCTCTCTCTCTCTGCCTGCCTCTCTGCCCACTTGTGATCTCTCTCTGTCAAATAAATAAAATCTTTAAAAAAAAAAAAAAGAGTGGTTTTTCGAGCCACATTTAAAAAAAAAAAAAGGGCAGATTATGTTATCCAGCCTCCAAGATGGCCCCCATGATTCCTACCTTCTTTTTCTTTTTTAAGATGTTATTTATTTATTTGACAGAGAGACACACAGCGAGAGAGGAAACAAGCAGGGGGAGTGGGAGAAGGAGAAGCCGGCTTCCTGCCAAGGAGGGAGCCCGATGTGGAGCTCATTCCCAGGACCCTGGGATCATGACCCGAGCCGAAGGCAGACGCTTAACCCGAGCCACTCAGGAGTCCCATGATTCTAACCTCCTGGTATTCACACCCTGGACAGAGGGTGACTTTTGAGACTGTGTAATAAAAACCATTGTGGCTTCTGCCTCACTCTTTCTTGGATCACTTGCTCTGGCAGAAGCTGGCTGCCATGTCATGAGAACAGAACTACATTAAGAAGAACTGAGACCTCCTGCCAACAATGAAGCTTCCTGTCGAGACTTTGGATGACCACAGCCCTGGCTCATGTCTTGACTGTAACTTCATGAGAACCTTGAGTAGTAACCATCTAGTTAGGCCATTTCCAAATCATTGACCACATATAATATGTGAGACAATAAATGTCTCTTATGGGTGCCTTGGTGGCTCTAAGGCTTCTCTAAGAAGCCCTGTGTTTTCCTCTGCAGCAGCACTGGTCACTCTGAGCAGAAACTGGCTATGTCCATGTCTGCCTTCTGTAGCAGATGACGAGCTCCTTGAAGGCACGACCTTAGGCACTAAGCCAGGCATGGGGCAAGTAGGAAGAGTGAGTGTTTTCTAAATGATTTAATGAGTTTGGAAGCACCTCTCATCCCTGAGGGCCTTGGTAAATTTTGAGCGCCTCTGTGAAATGGAACTCTTGTACCCTTGGGGCCTTCAGGGACCTTCCTTTAAGGAAGACTCCTTTGTTAGGCCCACAACCAACTCAGAAGACAGACATCTCTAAGGAGACTTTCAGGAAAGTTTCAGGGATTCATGGTTTTGTTGTTTGCAGGTGTCCAGCAACAAAAACATGACAAAAATTTCTGGCTGATTTAAGAGAAGGAATTCGTTAAAAGAATATGGGAGGGGGACCTAGGTGGCTCAGTCCATTAAACATCTGACTCTTGGTCTGAGCTCTGGTCTCATCTCACAGCTATGAGTCCAAGCCCCACATCGTGCTCCATGCTGGACATGGCGTCTACTTTAAAAAAAAAAAAAAAAAAAAAAAAGGACACCTGGGTGGCTCAGTCAGTTAACTGTCTGCCTTCAGTTCAGGTCATGATCCCACAGTCCTGGGATCAAGTCCTGCGTCAGGCTCCCTGCTCAGCGTGGAGTCTGCTTCTCTCTCTGCCTGCTGCTCTCCCTGCTTGTGTTTTCTCTCTCTCCCTCTCTCTCTGACAAATAAATAAAATCTTAAAAAAATATATATGGGAATAAGCACATGAAAAGGTGCTCAACATCATTAGTTGTTAGGGCAATGCTAAATCAAAAGCACAATGAAATACTTCCAACTCCCTGGAATGACTAATAATTTAAGAGATAGATAATAACAAGTGTTGACAAAGATGTGGAGAAATTGGAAACCCCATACACCATTGGTAGGAATGTAATATGGTGTAGCTGCTTTGGAAAACAGACTGGCAGGTCCTCATAATTAAACATAGAGGTGCCTTAGGACCCAGCAATGATACTCCTAGGTATATCCAAGAGAAATTAAAACACATGTCTATGGGGCGCCTGGGTGGCTCAGTGGGTTAAAGCCTCTTCCTTCGGCTCAGGTCATGATCCCAGGGTCCTGGGGTCGAGCCCCACATCGGGCTCTCTGCTCAGCAGGGGGCCTGCTTACTCCTCTCTCTCTGCCTGCCTCTCCGCCTGATCTCTGTCTGTCAAATAAATAAATAAAATCTTTAAAAAACAAAACAAAACACATGTCTACACAAAAATATGTACAGAATGTTCACAGCAGCACCATTCGTAATAGTCAAAGAATGGAAACAACTCAAAAGTCCCTCAATTAAGGAATGACTAGACAAAATACGGTATATTCAAACAACGGAATGTTATTTCAAACAAAAAGTAATGGAGTACTAATATGACATGCTACAACATGGATAGACCTTGAGAACATTATGCTATGCGAAAAAGTAATCACAAAAGATTACACATTGTATGATTACATTGATAGGAAGTGTCCAGAGTAGGTAAATCCATAAATACAGATAGTAGCTTAGTGGCTGCCTAGGGATGAGAAGGTGTTGTGGGCTGAATTATGTCCCCCTAACAGATACGCCAAAGTCCTAACCCCTGGTACCTGTGAATGTGACCTTTTTGGGAAATAAGGTCTTTGCAAACATAATCAACATGTAAACTAAGATAAGGTCATATTAGAGTAAGATCTGTTCTTCATCTAGCCAAGGGGCACCGAGGAATGCTGGCAGCATGAAAAGCTAAGAAAAAGGCATGGAGCAGATTCTTCCCAAGAGCCTGCAGAGGGAGTGTGGTCCTACCAGCACCCTGTTTGGGAGCCTAACTTCCAGAACTGTGACAGAATCAATTTCTGCTGCTTTAGGCCACCCAGATTCTTTGTTATGGCAGCGCTCACAAAGTAATATCAGGGACTAGGGTGAAATGGGGAGTGACTGCCAGAGCTTAAAGCCTTTCTTTATGGGGTGAGGAAAATGTCCTAAAATTGATTGTGGTGATGCTTGCACAATTCTGTGAATATACTCAAATCACCGAATTGTTTCTTGAGCTATATTGGTTTATATTTAAAACACAAAAAGCACTATTGGGGTGGGGCACCTGGGTGGCTCAGTGGGTTAAGCCTTTGCCTTTGGCTCAGGTCATGATCTCAGGGTCCTGGGATCGAGCCCCGCATCGGGCTCTCTGCTCGGTGGGGAGCCTGCTTCCCTTCCTGTCTCTCTGCCTGCCTCTCTGCCTCCTTGTGATCTCTCTCTCTGTCAAATAAATTAATAAAATCTTTTTTTTTAAGATTTTATTTATTTGACAGAGATCAAATTTATTTGACTAATCCCAGATGACCACTCTCACAATCAAGATACAAAATATTTTCATCATCCCCAAAAGTTTCTTTGTGCCCCTTTCCAGGGAGTTCCCTGTGGAAGGAACCTCCATCTCCAACCCCAGGCAACTACTGATCTGTATCCTGTCCACTTCCTGAGCCTGGTTCTCCATGCAATTTTCCCAACAATTCTGCAAACCACCCAACACACTTCCAATAAATTCCTTTCCTTTAAGTGAGCCAGAATTGGTGTCTGTGTTCACGGCCAAACTTCCTGACTGATAAAAGAGGGAGAAAACAAAGAAAGGAGAAGGGAGGAGAAACGTAATTCAGAGAAAATATATCCACTCGGAATCCATTTATATAAAACTTAAAATCAGAGGAAGACAACTAATATATTACACAGAGTTACATCCCTTTCTGGTAAAACCATAAAGAAAACCAAAGGCATGTTTGTGGCAGTCTGGGTTATGGCTTAGCAAATGTTCGGGGTACCTCCCTCTGTTGTGAAGGGAGCCTACTTTCCTGCTCCGCTGAGGCTGGGCTTGGCCATATGATTTGCTTTGGCCAGCAGAATGTTAGTAAACAGGACTTGAGTAGTGCCTTAAACGTGCCTGTGCTGCTGTTGGATGTGGTTCTCCCATGTCAGGGAGCCGCCAGGAGGAGAATATGCACCAGGTACACTCTGATCCTCGTAGGATGAGAGACATGTGGAGCAGACCAGGGTCCAGCCTGAAGTCTGGAGCCAAACTCAGACAACCCACCACCTGAAGGAGAGCCACACCACCAATCCCAATCTAGATTATTGCAACCTGCAGACCGTGAGAGTGAGATGAATGCTTGTGGAGTTTTGAGGCAATACGTGGCATTTTTGTGGCAACAAATGACTAACGCAATAAAAGCAACAGCCAATTTGGGGAGGGGATGGGACAAAGGCTTCAAAGTATTCAGGCTGAGTGGTGGGCTCACAAGCGTTCATCACATTGTTATTTAAACTATACACATTCATTTTACATACTCTGTTATTTACGATTTTTTTTCACAGCTTTAAAAAAAATCGAGGGAGGAATTTGGGGCCAAGGTCAACAGCAAGTGTTTCCATGCAGAACCTAAGGTGATTTGGAAGTGGGTGGGCAGAGATGAACGGCTGGTAGAGGCAGAGGATGGAGGGGGCTGGGTGGAGCAGAGTGCAGAGAGGGATAAAAGCAATGCAATTATCATTATAAGACAGTGCTTGGATCCAGTGACAGAGTAGGAGATTTTATTTTCTACTTCATCCTTCTCTGGATTTCCCAAATTTTCTACACTGGACATATCTGACTTCTGTAATCAGAGAAAAGAACAAATATAACGGCAGACACAGGGGGTCACTTCCCAGCAAGCATTCCCTCTTCCCTGTTGGTAGGACGAATCATGGTCCACGCCACCCCTGGTAACAGTCCCTGTTCCCAGCGGCTGGGTCAGTGGAGCCTGTGCGTCCCAGTTCTGACCAGTGAAGTGAAAGGGGACATCTCCTGGTGGGAGGTGGGGGTGGGCTTTTAAGAAAGCTTGCCCTCTGTGATTAACAAGAAAAAAGAGGGGAGATAAGGAGGGAAGATTTTGGATGTCGTCGAGTGATGGTGTGATATTTGGATCTGCAGCAGTCACCTTGTCACTTGAGGGAAGATCTTGCCAAGGAGGGTGGGTGAGGGGAGAGATGGCAAGGTCCCAGAGGGACAGGCTAAGCCACTGAGTCAACCTAGGCACTGTTCTTCTGGCTTCTTGTAAAGCAAGATTATGAAAATTCTACAGTTTAAGTTGCTTTTGTTTTGTTTTAAAGTTTATTTATTTTGGGGGTTCCTGCATAGCACAGTCAGTTACACCTCCAACTCTTGGTTTCGGCTCAGGTCATGATCTCTGGGTCATGGAATGCAGCCCCAGATGGGGCTCTGTGCTCACTGTGGGGTCTGTTTGAGATTCTCTCTCCCTCTCCCTTTGCCCTTCCCACTCGTGCTCTCTCTCTCTCTCTCTAAAATAAACAAATCTTTAATAAATAAAGTTTTGGGGGATTCCTTAGTAATTTCTACATGCAGTGTGGAGCTAAAACCCATGACCCTGAGATCAAGAGTCACACGCTCTTCTAACTGAGCCAGCCAGGCACCCCTTAAGTCAATTTTGGTTAGAAAGACTCAATTACATCCAAAAGCATCCTAATTGGTGCAGAATATTTTTTCAAGTGTAAGGAGAGATATATCTGATGACCTTAGAAGCTCATTCATCCCCCAGACAGCTAGCTCAGTACGTCTGAATTAGCCCCATGATATCAACCACCGGGTTCTAGAGGCTCCCCCCTTCTCACTAGGCTACTTGCTAAACAGTGATACTTCCAAGGTGGCCTAGTCACATAGTTGTTTCCTCTCCTTACTCACTCTATTTAAAAGTTTCTTTCTTTTTTTTTTTAAATCATTCACCTCACCAAAACACGTTTCTGCTCCATTTCAACATTACTGGAATAGGACCCTTTCTACTGGGACTCTGGCGACACTGCCGTGGGAAATGAGTTCCAGCAGCTGCCCATGCCCTACTCTCTGCCTGTATGGTTCCCCCCTCATACCCTTTTTGGTAGTTGCACTGCTGAGGAGGGCTAGTGGAGTGTGTCCCATTCATGACAAAATATTACACAAGGAGGAAACCGAAAGATAGGGACTGGAAAACAGACATAAAGTAGAAATGACCAACGTCAATATTTACAGATTGCAACTGGCTCTGTCTGGACCAGCCCCAGGTGGGAGTGGCAGGAGGTGAGGCCTGCTTGTGGAGACCTCCCCCAGAGGTCCACTCCTCAGGGCCCTCCTCTACCAGGACTCCTCTCAAGAAGTCACCCAGTTGCTTCCACCTCCCCAAAGAGTAAACTTTTGAAGACAGAAATCACATCATGTCATTTCTTTGTCAGTTCCTGGGGCACTCAAGTGTGTAGCTCCTAGCTTCCCGCCTCTTCCCTCCACCCCTCCAGGCCATACCCTGTAAGTCCCAGATCTCCAGGGCAGGCCCCAGGTTATATTTTTTTCTAAAATTTTATCTACTTGACAGAGGGGTGCCTGGGTGGCTCAAACATTAGCCATCTGCCTTGGGCTCAGGTCATGATCCTAGGGTTCTGAGATCAATGCCCACATCAGGCTCCCTGCTAAGTGGGGAGCCTGCTTCTCCCTCTCCCACTGTCCCTGCGTATATTCCTTCTCTCGCAGTGTCTCTGTCAAATAAATTAAATCTTTTTAAAAAAAATTTTATCTATTTGACATCGAGAGACACAGCAAGAGAGGGAACACAAGCAGGGACAGAGGGAGAGGGAGAAAGAAGAAGGCTTCCCGCTGAGCAGGGAGCCAGATGCCGGGCTCGCCATTCGGGGCTGGATCCAAGGACTCTGAGATCATGACCTACGCCGAAGGCAGACGCTTAACCAACTGAGCCACCCAGGCGCCCCCAGGTTCCTGGTTCTTACTGAAGCTTCCCACACACCTCGCCTTCTCCCACAACCCCTGACAGGAGGGAGAAGCTCCAGAGGAGCAGGGCTTCAGGTCTTTAGCTACATAGGCAAGCCCAGGAGCATCTACCAACCACGGAGGCAACCTTACAGGTGCTACCCAAGCTGGGGACGGTCAGGTCACTTCGCCCTACAAGGGTGACTCTAAAATGCCAACCCAGAACGGAGCCCGGTTTATCTGGTTCTGCACCCTGGCTTAAGTGTTGGCAAAGTCCTGGACTGACCTGAGTGCCTCGCTTGGGTGCAGTAGCCAAATATGGCCACAAGAGGGAGGAACGCATC
This sequence comes from Lutra lutra, assembly GCF_902655055.1. Classification (NCBI taxonomy): domain Eukaryota; kingdom Metazoa; phylum Chordata; class Mammalia; order Carnivora; family Mustelidae; genus Lutra; species Lutra lutra. Next base: position 56,499,654 of record NC_062287.1, on the reverse strand, counting down.
TACCCAGCCGCAGGGGTTTGGTTTCAACCAGGAACAGCTGAGGTTTTCACCTACTAAAGCCGAAGGGCCAGATGGAGATCGGCGGGTGCTCTCGTGAAGGCAGATAACTCCATGTGCCTTTAAAATGGCATTCTTTTTTTTTTTTTAAGATTTTATTTATTTATTTGACAGAGAAATAGCACAAGTAAGTAGAGCGGCAGGCAGAGGGAGAGAGAGAAGCAGGCTCTCTGCTGAGCAGGGAGCCCGATGTGGGACTCGATCCCAGAATCCTGGAATCATGACCTGAGCTGAAGGCAGCAGCTTAACCAACTGAGCCAACCAGGTGCCCCTAAAATGACATTCTTTAAATACTTGTTCAAATATATTTAATGGAGAGGAAAAGAAACTGTTTCACTAAATAAATAAGAAACAATAAAAAATATATATGTGAATACATTTATAAATATAAGTAAATATATATATTATATGTGTGTATATGTACACATACACTGCTTGTGGGTAGCAGCTAGGAGCGGCATGAAGGAGACTGGTGGCGGTTCTTGATCTGGGTCCAGTTACACAAGTATGCTCACACTGTGAAAGTTCATCAAGCTGTACTATTATGATTTGTGTATTTTCCTGCAGGTATGTTATGTCTCAAGAAAAGTTTATTTAAAAACCAGTGGTGGGACACAAGAGTGGCTCAGGTCACCCTTAAGCATCCAATTCATGGTTTCAGCTCAGGCTGTGATCTCATGGATGGTGAGATGGAGCCCCAAATGGGTTCTATGCTCAGTGGTGAGTGGGCTTAGCATTCTCTTCCTCACCCTCTGCCCTTCCCCCCACTTATATGCACACTCTCCCTCTCTCTCTAAAATAAATAAATCTACCTTTTTAAAAAAATCGGTGGTAATGATGAGTCAAGCACTGTACTCCTTATGTTCAGAATAAGAGATGTATTCATCAAATGTGACAAAAGTTTTTGAGAATTTTTAAAAATTCCAACCTTTTTAAAAAAAGATTTTATTTATTTATTTGACAGAGAGAGAGAGATCACAAGTAGACAGAGAGGCAGGCAGAGGGGGGCGGGGGGGCGGGGAGCAGGCCCTCTGCTGAGCAGAGAGCCCCTTGTGGGGCTCAATCCCAGAACCCTGAGATCATGACCTGAGCAGAAGGCAGAGGTTTAACCTACTTAGCCACCCAGGCACCCAGTTTTTGAGAATTAATAGGTAATATATTCACAAGTTTCAAAACTCAAATGATACAAAAGGGTAAATGAAAATCTCTTCTATTCCTGTTCTTCAGCCACTCAGTTCCCTCCTATAACAGTTATCTAATACTGTGCATTAAATTGGCCCAAAACTCAGCGGCTTAAAGCAGCAACCACTGTATTTGCTTAGGACCCTGTGGGTCAGTAATTTGGGCTGGACACAGCTGGATGGTGCTTCTGCTGGTCTGACCTGGCATGAGGCATGCTGCTTTGGTCCTTTGGCTGAAGGACTGGGACTACAAGGTCTACAATGGCCTCACTCCCATGTATAAGGCTGGCTGTCCAGGGACCCCTCTTTCCCTGTGATCTCTCATCCTCACAGAGGCTTCTCTGAATGATGGTAAGAATGGAGGGAAACGGCAAGTCACCCTGGGCTCAGAGTTCTGAAATCACCTCAGTTGCATACTACCGGTTAAAGCAAGTTACCTGGCCAGACAGACTGGGGAGTGGGAAAAAGCAGGCTCCACCTCTTGATGGAAGGGACAGCAAAGTCCCATTGCAAAAGGTCAGAGACACAAGGATTGGGAGGAATTTATGGTCATCTTTTTTTTTTTTTTAAGATTTTATTTATTTATTTGACAGACAGAGATCACAAGTAGGCAGAAAGGCAGGCAGAGAAAGAGGAGGAAGCAGGATCCCTGCAGTGCAGAGAGCCCGATTCAGGGCTTGATCCCAGGACCCTGGGATCATGACCTGAGCTGAAGGCAGGGGCTTTAACCCACTGAGCCCCTCAGGCACCCCTGTGGTCATCTTTTTGCAATCTACCACATCTCCCATGGAAATTCTTACATAGCCCTCTAGAAGTATTTTGCACATATTTAAACAAATGGATGTATACATATATGTGTATGTATATGTATGTGGTTTTTTTTTTAAGAAGGTTCCATGCCCAGCATGGAGCCCAATGCAAGGTTTGAGCCCATGACCCTGAGATCAAGACCCGAGTTGAAACCAAGAGTCGGGTACTTAACCGACTGAGCCACCCAGATGCCCCAATATATATTTTAATATTTATATAAAATTCATATATATGCAAATATATTAAAAATTCATATCTATGCAAATGCCTTCACTTCACATTAGAAACCTAAGAGCCTTTCCTAAATTCTCCCTTTCCCTCAAGCTCTACACCCAGTCCATCAACAAGCTAATAAAAACTCCAAAATGCACACAAAGTCCATTCACTTCTCACCAACTCTTTCTTTTTTTTTTTTTTAAGATTTTTTTAAATTTATTTGACAGAGAGATCACAAGTAGGCAGAGAGGCAGGCAGAGAGAGAGGAGGAGGCAGGCTCCCCGCTGAGCAGAGAGCCCGATGTGGGACTCGATCCCAGGACCCTGGGATCATGACCTGAGCCGAAGGCAGAGGCTTTGACCACTGAGCCACCCAGGTGCCCCAGTCACCAACTCTTTCTTGTGCTTGTGAAGTCACCCTTGACTATTGCTAGCATGATACTCGTGGTGATTCACATCCTTACACGGGTCACGGGAATCTTTTACAAGGTCAGGCCCTCCTGCTGGTGTCACTCGAATCTGATGGGCACACTGAGTTCTTTCCATTCCCTTCTCATGTTCAGTTATTGTCCTCAAAACATACACACACACACACACACACATTAAAGAGAGCACACGTGAGTGGGGAGGGAGGGGCACAGGGAAAAAGAGAGAGAATTTTACACAGGCTCTACAGTCAGTGTGGAGCCTAACATAGGGCATGATCTCATGACCCTGAGATTATGACCTGAGCCAAAATCAAGAGTCAGATGCTTAACCAACTGAGCCATCCAGGTGCCCTGTCAAAGCACATAAATATTTTCTATACGGAGAGATGGAGTATGGAGCCCTAACTCCAGCTATGAGCTGTGGCAGAATAGTGACCCATGTTCTGGTATATCACATGTGAGGGAATTGAGGCCTTGGTGTCTTTTTTTTGCAGGCAGAGCTCAGTTAGTATCCATTTTCATCAACTAAGAATGTTGTTATGATGTGACTTCACTGCTTCTGGGAGGTTTCCTGGCTAGAATGCAAATTTTTCCACTTCCTCCCTAGGGACCAGATCAGGGGGTATAAAGAGGGGATGTCATTTTCAGGACACCAGGATCCAGTGTCACCCTTTGCCTAGAACATTGGTATCTACTTACCCTACATTTACCTAACCAAAGGAGCCATTCAAGTGACTTCTTCCTGAATAAAGTTCTCCTCCCAGGAGTCTTGCTGTCTTAACCCAAATGTATTGGCTATTGTTCTCAGCAGCCCTTCCTCCCCTCCTATCCCTTATTTTTTGGAAACAGAACCTACCCTAGATGGACACATGACAGAAACTAAGCCAATCAGAATCCTTCTCTGTGACTTTTTTCTTCCTGAAGCTGGCAGATAGAAAAGAATACAATAGACACACAGAGCCTGGGGCAAAGAACGAAAACATACTTTTTGCTTAAGCAAGAGTCAGCTTTCTGCATGTACAACCAGAAACTGCCTCATACAAGCTGTTTATGAAAGTTCCTCCTGATCAGGCACACTTATCTGTAAAGGGTCAGGATTTATGCCATTTTTATGACTAGAAGATAAGTATCTAAAATATCCACACTCCTCCTGCTAAAGCATAACTCTAAAATGTAATCTCACAAATACGTACTGTTGTCATCAAGTTTTCTTCCCATTTGGAAGTGGGATGGGCTGCCGAGGCAGGATGTGTGTGTAAGGGGCCATGGGACAATAGATTGCAAGCCACTGCTTTGCACAGTCAGGTCTTAAGAATATTCTGACAACACCAGGACCGCGAGTCCTAACCTCTGCACCTTACCCAACCAGTGTATTGGAAATGTCAATGGCAGGCCCAGATACAGACATGACCTGGAAAAATCCAACAAGACTGACCAAGGAAGCTGGTGCAGCTGGGATACACATCACTGAGATCAGCCGAAGGGACAGACGCAGGAAATTCTGGAGTCCTTCAAAAAGGCCTCACTGAGGAGACATGGCTACAGATGAAGAGCCTGAGTGAGTATGGGTCCTACCAGGCCTTCTGGACTCTCAACTGCCTCTCCTTTCCTTCATAACTGCATCTCTAGCACGAACATAATACCCGATACAAAGAAGCATTTGGTAAAACTTGGTTAAACTAGTAAGTAAATCAGTAGTCCTCACTTAATTCCTAGATCAGATGCATTTTTGAGAAGCAGCATATAAGCCCAGGGCTGGATAGCCACATCCACAAAGAACATGAGAGAGCATACCCTTTTTGAAAAATTCAGTCATCCAAGTCTACTTCCTGCGGGCATGGGTTCAAGGGCCCAAGGAGTGTTGTGAGGGTGGAGCAATCAGAGGCTTCAACAGGCAGGGTTTGAGGTTTCCTTGATAGCACAATTCCTTAAAAATTCAGTAGACCTTTGGTCTAGTTGGTTCTAGTCAGTTCCAATGTGAGTTACCACAGCCAAAGACCTTATCTGGACATGGTTTTCAAGTCTGAAAACTCTGATATTTTCCTTATTGGCCATTCTCCCAACTGGATGATGGCTCTCTTTGGATCGGACACAACACACACCTTCCTTGCCAACAAGCCCACTGCTTTTCTGAAGAGGGCACTTGTCTTAACTCCTCCTTAGGCTGCCACTTTGCAGTTAGCCCTCTTAAGTGCTTCAGTGCAGAAGCAATGGGCTTCTGCAAAAACTGTATGAAACTCAAAATTAAAGGATTCTTGGTCAACCCAGATTATAGGTAATAGCAAAGTGTTCCTCCCTTAGTAAAGCTGTACGGAGTAGCTAACTCCAGTTTGAGCTTCTGTATTTCTTTCTCTCTAGTAGGATTTTGCTAAAAGAAGCAAGAAGGAGCCAGAAAACATCCACATAATAAATTTCCCTTCCTCTCTACATTGCTATGCTGCATTGCTACCTCAAGTAGCCTATGATCTGCCTTTCAAGGTGAGGTAGCTAGTGCCTGAAACTTAGCCCCAATGAACCATCTCTTCCAGGATTCACAACCATGTACTACCTTCCCTTTAAATCTGGGCTGGTCCTGTGACTAACTTTAAAATCTTAAGAAGGTCTGGCAGCTTTCACATTTACCTAATTGGGATTCAGCTACCAGGTAAAGAAGCCCAAGCTAAGTCACATGGAGAAAGAGGTGACAGCCCTTCCAGCCATCCCACTCACACATGCGATGAAGTCATCCTGGATATTCCATCACCAGCCACCATGGACTCATTGAAGACCCCTGTGAGACCAGCAGAAGAACCACCCAGTTGGGAATGTCACAGTCAACCCACAGAATCAGAGAGGTATTAAAATGCTCATTGTTTTAACCATCAAGTTCAGGGATGGTTTGCCACACAGTAATAGGCAACTAACATACAATTTTTTTTTTGTCTCTTTTTTTTTTTTTAATTTTTTATTTTTTCAGCATAACAGTATTCATTATTTTTGCACCACACCCAGTGCTCCATGCAATCCGTGCCCTCTACAATACCCATCACCTGGTGCCTAACATACAATTTTTTGATCAAAAGTTTTACTACTGTATAACAAGAGTCACAAGCTTTCCAGTCTGCAAAGCCTGAGTCCTTGCCATCTGCAGCCCAATACACTCATTAATTAAGCACCTCAGTTTTGTCACTTGCAGTGCACTATTTCTAGATGCCAAATACAGCATTAACTAGAATGAGGTTTACCTGTGACAGAAAATTTAAAGTGATAGTGGCTTAAACTAAATATTAATTTCCCTCTCACATAAATTTAGCCAGGAAATAAATAATCTAGAGCTGACTTGACCCTCCACCGTTTCAGGGACCCTGGCTTTTTTTCTCTTGTTCTACCATCCTCAGCACATGGTGCTTCTCTCATGATCCAACACAGCTGCTCAAGCTTCAGCCATATGGCTCCCTTTCAACCAACAGAAGGTGAAAGGGATAAAGAAATGTATGTCTTTCCCTCAGGGACATTTCCTGAAGTTGCAGAGGACACTTCTGCCTATATCTCATTTGCAGAACTTACTCACTTGGCCACAATAAACTGGATGATATGCTGAGAGAGGTGATCTTAATTCCAAATGGCTATGCGTTCTAATGTAAATCAAGGGTTCTACTAAGGAAGAGAAGAAGAATGAATATTAGGGGTAAACTAGCAGTTTCTGCCACATATTGCTCTGATTACACTGGCTTTCTAGGCAATCCTGTTTTCTGGAGAGCACGTCTTCTCCCCTGTTCTAATTATTCATACTTCCTTTGTCAACTCCAGAAGAAGAAGAGGGAGAAGGAGGAGAAAAAGGAGGAGGAGGAGGAGGAGAAGAAGAAGGAGGAGGAGGAGGAAGAGGAGGAGGAGGAGGAGTCGTCAAGGAACACACCATTAACAATTCAGCATAGTTTAGTAGAATAAAAGCTCCTGTCAGTTTCACCCTGAGATGAAAGAAGATAAAAGCCCAGAAGTGCCTGAGACCCTGATACATCTAACTCCATGATTTGGTCCATCTTCTGCCTAACAGTAAACCAGCTAGGAAATTAAAAAAATCAATGTTCAGATCAAAATAAGCCACTCTCTTATATCATGAGAAATTTCCACAATCCATAAAAAGTCAAATCCATACAAAGAAAGCAAATCTATAAAAGTACAAGTGGAAAAAGCAAAAGTAAATTTAAAACCATACAGGCAACAGGGACGCCTGGGTGGCTCAGTTGGTTGGGCGGCTGCCTTCGGCTCAGGTCATGATCCCAGCATCCTGGGATCGAGTCCCACATCGGGCTCCTTGCTGGGCAGGGAGCCTGCTTCTCCCTCTGCCTCTGCCTGCCTCTCTGTCTGCCTGTGCTCGCTCACTCTCACTCCCTCTGTCCCTGACAGATAAATAAATAAAATCTTTAAAAAAACAAACAAACCATACAGGCAACAAAAGACTCAGGACCTTCATATAGAACTCCACGGCCCATGTGAAGAGTCAGATCAAGTCTCTGGAGGAATGTTAGCTAAAGATGAAAGACCTGATAGCTTACCTTGGAGAAGGAAACATGGGTAATAGGTTGGAATCAGGAGGTGGAGACAGTATTTATGACCAGACAAGAGGAGCCAGGAGGATATTGACTAATGTTGAAAAGTCTAGTGTGCATTTAAATACCCAAGATGGAGAGAGACATCAAATCTACATCAACATTGCTAGAGAGGGAAACAGAAAAGCCAACATGACAGGTCATCTTAAAAGTCTTCAGGCTGGGGCGCCTGGGTGGCTCAGTGGGTTAGGCCGCTGCCTTCGGCTCAGGTCATGATCTCAGGGTCCTGGGATCGGGCCCCGCATCAGGCTCTCTGCTCAGCAGGGAGCCTGCTTCCTCCTCTCTCTGCCTGCCTCTCTGCCCGCTTGTGATCTCTCTCTGTCAAATAAATAAATAAAATCTTTAAAAAAAAAAAAAAGTCTTCAGGCTGATGGGCACCTGGGTGGTTCAGTGGGTTGAGCATCCAACTCTTGATCGTGGCTTGGGTCATGATCTCAGGGTCAGGGGATTGAGCGTCGGGCTCAGCGGGAAGTCTGCCTGAGATTCTCTTCCTCTCCCTCTGCCTCTTCCCTCCTCTCTCTCTAAAATAAATAACTTTAAAAAAATTCTTCAGGTTGAGCAAATCTCTACTGAAAAAGTGTAGATCAAAATCTTCAGGGGAGAGGAAATGAAGTTACTGAACTCGTCAAGAGAAAGAAATAGGGTCTCTTGAGGAATTATCAGTCCAGGAAGATCATTTTTTGCAGCAAGAGGAGGAAAGTCCTAGAGGAAATGACAAGATGAGCATGCAAATGAAGAGCCAAAGACCTTCAGAGTGCAAGTCGAAGACCTTCAGAGTGCAAGTCAAAGACCTTGAAGAAAAGCTAGAGAGCAGGGATGCCTGGGTGGCTCAGTGGGTTAAGTGGCTGCCTTCAGCTCAGGTCATGATCCCAGGGTCCTGGGATTGAGTCCCGCATGGGCTCTCCTTGCTCAGCAGGGAGCCTGCTTCTCTCTCTGCCTCTGCCTGCCTCTCTGCCTGCTTGTGTGCTCTCGCTCTCTCTCCTTCTCTCTGACAAATAAATAAATAAAATATTAAAAAAAAAAAAAGCTAGAGAGCATCATTTATCCTTCTCAAAACCAAATTACTTCTCTTGAAATAAAAGGTCATGATCATTGGACAAGAGCACAGGAGGCTGAAGGAAACCTTTTTATCTTAAGACAGGAGATTGCAAGCATGAGACACAGAACAGTGGAACCAGTAATTAAACTTGGGCTTCTAGATGATGATTCAAATAGAGCAGTTTTCAGGGAGCAGTTGCTCTGGGCATGGGGTGCTATGTCCTCTGAGATGGAAGGGTCTCAGGGCTCCTCCCATCAGAAAATCTGGTGTTTCCAGTAGATTCAAATGGGAAGTTTAGGACAAGAAGACATGTACTTCCTCCCTGTATCAGTGAGAGTTCTGCAGAGAAACACAACCAATAGGCTACTTATGCATATATAAAGATTTATCTCAAGGAATTGACTTACATGATTGTGAGCTCTGGCAAGTCTGAAATCTGTAAGGCCGGCCCAAAGGCTGAAAACTCTCAGGCAGGGAGGGTTTAAACTATAATACCTAGACTGACTATGCACAGCAGTCTTCTTCCTCAGGAAAATCTAGGTTTTGCTTTTAAGGCCCTTCAATTAATTGGATGATCTTCAAGGATAATCTCCTTTACTTAACGTCAACTGATTATAGAGGTTAACCACATCCACAAAATAGCTCACAGCAACACCTAGATTAGCGTTTGATTGAATAACTGGGTACTATAGACTAGCCAGGTTGACACATAAAACTAACTCCTCTGCTCCAAGAAGACTGGATGAACGAGCACTCCCACCCGTCCCACCCCAGGTGGCTTCCCACCAAGAGGTAGTTGTGCTCCTTATCCTCTCTCATGGGCTGGGTTTTTCTCTGGACATTCCCATCCAGGAAATGGAAGTATGTCACCTTCTGGGCTCATTGAGCCTCCGCATAACACTTCTACTCAAACCCATGAAACATGAAGGACCTTACACCATTTCACTTATTTTTTCTTCAAAATTATTTTGGAATTATTTACAATATTCTTAGTTTAGAAAACTTTTTACTACCCAACAATAAAAAATAAATAATCCAATTAAAAATGAACAAAAGACTAGCATCAACAGGTCTTCAAAGAAGATGTACAAATGGCTAAAAAGCACATGAGAAGATGCTCAATATCATTGGCCATTAAGGAAATGCACGTCAAAAACCACAAGATAACACTTTTCCCCTAGTTAGAACAGCTATAATAAAAAAAGATGGACAATAACAAGGTTGATGAGGATGTAGAAAATTGGAACTCTCATAGGCTGCTGATGGGATTATAAAATGGTGCAACCGCTTTGGAAAATAGTTTGAAAGTTCCACAAAATGTTAAACATAGAGTTACCATATGACCCAGCAATATCACACCCAAGAGAAATAACAACATATATCCACACAAAAATTCTCACAATGTTCTTAGTAGCATTATTTATAATAGCTAAAAAAGAGGAAGCTACCCAAATGTCCATCAACTAATGGATAAATAAAATGTGGTATATCTATACAATTGAATATTATTTGTCAATGAAAGGGAATGAAGTACTGATTTATGCTATAACAGGAAACCTGAGAACATCATGTTAAATGAAAGAAGCCCCTTACAAAAGTACACATATTACATGATTCCATTTATATGAAATGTCCAGAATAGGTAAATCCACAGAGACCAGGTAGATAGCGGCTCTTCCCAGAGGTGGGGGGATAGGGGTTTGAGAGTGACTGCTAAAGGGTAAAGTTTCTCTTTGGGATGAGAAAATGTCCTGAAATTGGATAGTGGTAATGGGTGCACAACCCTGAATATATTAGAACACTGAATTGTACACTTTAAAAGACTGAGGCATGCCTGGGTGGTACAGTCCATTAAGCATTTGATTCCTGGTTTTGGCTCAGGTCATGATCTCAAGGTCGTAGGATCAAATTTTGCATTGGCTCGTGCTCAGCGCAGACTCTGCTTGAGTTTCTCTCTCCCTCTGCCCCTCCTGCTCATTCTCTTCCAAATAAATAAATTTTTTAAAATAAAATAATTTTTTAAAATAAAATTAAAATTTTAAAACAAAATAAAAGATTGAATTTATGGTATCCATGTCATTAAATTATTATTTAAAAACCTTTCACATAACTGGTTTTTACTTCTTTTCAAATTGCACCTTAATAAAAATTTCAGAATTTTAAACTAGAGATAGTATGTTATTTTCATGATAGCATACTCTCTAGAAAATAAAAGTAGTAAATTTTATTTTTATTTATTTATTTATTTTTTTTTTCAGGGGAAAGCGCGAACGCAGTCCCCCACTACCACAAATTATGCAGTCGAGTTTCCCACATTTGGGGAAATCGCAGGGGTCAGCACATCCGGAGTGCAATGGATAAGCCTCGCCCTGGGAAAACCACCTTCGTGATCATGGTATCTCCCCTGCCAGGTAAGTATTAAAAGTAGTAAATTTTAATTTGATGAGTCAGTCCACTATTCTCTAAACAATATATTGTATGAGCTGTTCAACCACTAGAGACATTTGAAATAGCAAAATACTTTTTTTTCCCTTTGTCAATAGTTCTGTGCACTAGTTGCAAGAGAAACCTGAAAGTTGCTTGTGAGCTTGTTGGTCTCAATACATTTTAGTGGATTAAACAAACCACCTCTCAAAGCCAAGACTCTGGGAGCTGGGATTCCTGCTATGCTAACAGAGTCTCTCACCTGTCAGCCTACACTCTTTCCAATGGTCTACACAGCTCTGGAAATTAAAAAACAATCCGCGGTAATCGTCACGGCTTTGGGGTCTACAAACTCCTAGGAATTATAAGCAAAACGTGATGTGTGTGTGCATTTTTTTCCCTGGGTAGAGCCTATACCTCTTATCAGCTTCTCAAAGACGGTTCGGAACCAATATTCAGAGACACAAGCCAGATGAGGCTGCATTTGGATTCTGTAACAGGATCGGTGGTTTTAGTTTACCTTGCGCCATTCCCTTTTTTCGTCACAGCGCCTGCTCTTTGGGGAGTGTTGGTGGGGGAGTTCTCCCTCTGAAATCCACAGTGCTGCTGGAGAATCTTCCCCTTTCATCTAGTTGCTAAATCCAATGTCATCTAGAAACTGTCTGCACTGTTCCCCCATTCTTCTACGACACCAAACGGCTCTTCAGAGAGGAGTAAGGAGAGTTGGGGAGAGGGCCAGAATCCAGATCCAGATTTTCTGAGGCCAGCTCCACTCCTCCCTCCCTTCCTCCCTCCCTTCCTTCCCTCCTTCCCTCCTTCTATCTTTCCACGGTTCCTCCTTCTCCTTCCCCTCTTTACCTCCCTTCTTCCTTCCTTCATTCTTTCCTTCCTTTCTTCCTAAACTTTCTTCTCTTCCTTCCCCTCTTTACCGTCTGTCTTCCTTTCTTTACTCCCTCCCTTCCTTCCTTGCACCTAGAGGCTCAAATTTTAGCCCGAAGGCAGGGGTGGGACATTCCAGGCAGAGAAAGGCACTGGGTCAGGAAACAGCGTGGTTTAGGAGTGGTGGTTCCTGGGGCTGCACAGAAACGGTGAGCTCAGCGGCTAATAGGATTGGCCCTGGCGAATCCCCCAGCAAGGCACGCGCTGCACGAAAGGACGAAGCGCCAGGGTGATTCAAGGTCAGGATTACAGAAACTCCGAAGCGAGAAGGAAGCTTAAAGAGCCAGGCGGTGCAGCCAGGCTGGGACGGTGGCACTGTCCAGCCTGGCGGGAGAAGGCAGATTTAGCCCCGCCTCGACCGAGGGAGGAGGACTGACCCAGCCCCTCCGCTCCGGGAATCTTAGACAAACGAGACCAAGACCACCTCTGAATCGCGGATGATTTGTTATCCAGCGAACTGAATGACAGTCGGCGACTGAGATAAGTCGGGAAAGTTGGGGAGTGCCTGGAGAGAGAGGACGATTTTCTCTGGGATCTGTGTGCCTCCTCTTTGCCTCCCCCTTCCGGCTCCCACTTGGTAGCATCTTTCTGATCCCCTTATCTCTTAAGGCGCTCAGGGAAATGCCCCCCTGCAGGAGCCTTCTGGGAAATGCTACTCTGACTGGCCAGGAACCATGAGTCCCGCAGCCCCGGTAAGGAACAGTCCTCTGGGACAGGAAGAAGGGCCTAGGGTGGGGTGGGTGTCCCTCTCAAAAAGGGTTTGGGTCCAAGAGCCCTTCAGGCCCCCCGACAGTCCCTGTTCTCTGAATGACACCCTAGGTCTGCTCTTAGGTGGGTGCTTATGGGTTTGAGCTATTCAAGGAAGTGATCATGGAGGGGCAGACCCAGGTGGTAGACACAGAAACAGTCTTCTTTTCCCAGTTGGTCCTCCTCCAATCATTTTATGCCCTAGAAAGATCTTTTGAACCCACAAATCAGACCACCTAACTCTTGAAACCCCCACCCCCAAGCTCCAGCCACTATAAGAGCTGTAAGAGCTCATAAGAGCCAAGCAAGTCATGAGCCTGTCATCCAACGCTTCGTGTTACATCCTTGCAAACCCTACAGCTCCATCCCCTGCCACTCCCCATGCTCTCCCCATCCCTGCACTCTATTTTCCAAACACACTGAAGTACTGGACATGCTTTTGAACTTTCTGATCAGTGCTCATATGATTCTCTTAGCTGTCCCCTGGGAAACTCCTACTCATCCCTCAAGGACCCTTTTTAGCCTCCTCGGGAGGCCTTCCTGAACCTCTTGGGCAAAGTGAGACTCCTCTCCCATAGTTAAATCATATCCTGTGTTTACATTTAGCCTTCCCCCCCAGACTGGAAGCTGGGGAAGGAAGGAGGAAAGGCCTTGTCGGCTGCTTCTTTGTGCCCCCAACTGGCGCCCAGTACAGGGCGTGGCAAAAACTGAGTATTGAGAAAACATGGCAAAACTAGGAGCCTGGCTCCCTCCTCGCAACCTTACTTTTTTTAGAGAGTGAGTTCATGATTTTTAGGTAATGTATTTCATGATAAATGAGCGCACAGATGTCTTGGCAAAATAAAATTACAGGTGCAGCTTCTCACCTGTGCTCTCGGTCAGCACAGGCTTACCGCCCAGGAGAAGCCTTGTACATCCCAGCTCTAGGGCTGCAGACTACAAGTCCCAGAAGCCTCGTGGGCGCCCATCTCTCCCCGCCCACCCCCTCTGGGAGGTGGGGCGGGGCCAAAGGGCGGGGCCCAGGGCTAGCCTAGCCCAGGGCACAGCCTGGGGATTGAAATGCCCCAGGCGTTGTGGGGCACACAAAGCGCAGGCGCAGCAGGTTGGGTAGCCTCAGCATCAAGTAGCGGCGGTTTTGGCAGCAGCACCCGCAAGAGGTGTGGACAGGTGGGTGCATCCAGGGGAGGCTGGAGAGGGAGTTTGCACCTGACCCTCTGTCTGACCAGTGTTAGGACTTGGAGAAGGGAGGGAGCCGCAGGAGAAGCATGGACAAAGTCAGGCCTTCCTGCTCAGGTGTGCCAGCCCTTACTACGCAGCAACAGGTGTGAGCAGGTGGGGGAGGGGTAGAGGCACCCGCTTGCAAGTAAGTCGCCCTCAGAAACAGTGAACCTGGATTCCAGTCCAAGCTCCTTCATATACAGGGACAAGTCATTTGCTGTCCCTCAGTTTGTCCACCTGTAAAACAGGAAAGATCCTGCCCATCTAATGGAGTTACAGTGGAGACAAAGTGAAGTGGTATAGTATGTGCAGTGATATCCGAACTTTGCTGCACATTAGAATCCCCTGGGATCTTTAAAGACTATCAGTGCTCGCCTCCCAGCCCCAGACCTTTCTGATTTCGTTGTTATGGAGCATGACCTGGGTATTGAGAGTTTTAAAATCTCCTACTGGTGTGATGGTTAGAAACTGGGACTGCTGGGCGTGAAGGCAGGTTCCCCTGCTTTCTAATCAGGGAGATCTGCATGAGTGATTGAACTTCTCCATGCCTGTTTTCTGTTAATAACAAGGATTTTTGTGAGGCTTCAACAAGATAATAGATGCAAACACTGAGAAGCCTGCCTGACACATAAGGCTTGGGCAATCAGAGCTGCTTTTGAACTATCATTTTACATACTTCATAAATGCCTCAGTTGAGGTGCAAGTGGGAGGGAGGCTTTTCTTATCATGAAAGTCCCTCATTCATTGCCATGATTTTAGTAGTCTGTGCTGCCAGCATTTTGAAATTCTAGGGTTTCCAACAATGTAAGCGTTCCTCACCCCAGCCTCTACCTGCCTCATAGACACGCCTTCACAGATCTAGAAAAGGAAGCCAGCGGAAGGGACATGGTCAAGGTTATGGAGCTGAGGTTGGAATCCAGGCTCCCGGGCCCCATTCCCACCCCCGCACAATGGGTGGCTGCTCTGCTGACCCCACAAGAACAGTGCTCTCATTATCCTGCTGGAGCAGAGAAGGAGACAAGCAGGCTTGCCCTTGTTTGTTTATGAATACTCCCTTAAAGGTTTCCTCGGTGGCTCCCTCAGGGAGGACCAGGGAGGACAGGGCTGGGGCTTCTCTCTGGGGAGCTGCCTGGGGGGGCTGCTGGTGAGGCCTGTGTATCCCATGGCTCCTCTCACAGGTCCCGCCTGACCCCACCCTGGAAAGTCCTTTTGAAGAAATGGCCCTGGTGAGGGGCGGCTGGCTGTGGAGACAGAGTGAGTGACCCTGGGCCAAATCCTTGTCTGTCTGTACCTTGTCCAGGGGCAGGAGGGGACAGAAGTGGCTTGTTGGGTATGCCCCAGTGGACCATTCTCCCAAGAAACAAGACCCTCTTTCCCCCCTCTCCTCCTTTGTTCATACTCTTCCCACTTTTTGGAATGTCCTTCCTATTTCTGACTGCTTGGTAAATGTCCCCTTCTGTGAGGAGCCTTCTCTGACTTTGCCTCTAACCCCTGCTCCAGCCTCTGCTGTAGCACCAACAGTGTAAGCTCCCCACACTGTTCCCAATGCTTCATACATACCTTCGTGATAGCATTGATCCCCCTATAATAGAACCACCTTTACCTGTGGGTCTTACCACTCCCCATACTGGCCCCAGACTGTAGGCTGCTTAAGAGCAGAGGCCGGTTTTGAGGCTCAGCACATCCACAGCACCCTAGCCCAGGGCTGGTCACAGAACAAGGCTTAGAATAAAATGAAAATGCCTCTGTGCTTTGGAATCTGTAAAGCTCGAAGAAGGTCCCTATGTCTTTGCCCTTTCTGTTAAGATTTTCAATTGTAAAATGGCTGAAGGTAGGGCTCAGGCTTCCAGACCCACCTCTGGCCAGAATCGTGATCTGAACAAGAGCTACCCTGGGTTAGGAGCTCTCCAACGACCCACGACCATACTCACTTCATTCAGTTCAGCAATCACTGAGCCCAGGTCCTGCTGGGTGCCGGGTCTAGTATGGGGAGCTGCGGGCCCCCCAGTCTGGTAGCTACACAAAAGGCTGTCACACAAGTCGGAGATAAGAGATAAGATGGAGGCTCAGATAAGGAGAGGTCTTTGTCCTTGAAAAAACCTGGGGCTTGGCCTTGGAAGCCCCCAAGGAAGGAATCTGGTTATTCATTTACCATTGAACACATCATGGGGTCTCTGTTATGTATTAGGCCCAATGAGAGGCATTGGGTGAGCAAGGCAGAAAGAGACCCTGCCATCATTTCAGGAGGTAGATAGATAAGAAAGGGGGGGGTCACAACAGTGGGGGTTGGGGGTAAGGGGGGTTCCTGCCCCCCTGCAGGCTCTGCTATCAGCCCGCCTAGCAAATGTGGACCATCGTATAGGCTCCATCCTCCGCCGCTGGAAGCGGAACTGGTTCGCCCTGTGGCTGGATGGGACCCTGGGCTACTACCGCGACGAGACTGCGCAGGACGAGGAGGACCGCGTGCTCATCCAGTTCAACGTCCGCGACATAAAGATTGGCCAAGAATGCCATGGTGAGAAGCCCTTTCCCCTCTGGCACTGTGACTCTGGCCACGGCCCTCTCACTACGTCTGTCTGATATCACCTGCATCAGGCTCTTTGCCCCTTCAGAGGGCTTCCACAGATAATGCTTCTAGGCCTCTATCAATGCCAGCTTGTGTGAGTGCGAATTAAGAAATGAGTTCCTTATTGAGTTCCGGCCCTGTGCTGGGCCTGGGTCCTATACTGGGATCACAGAGGTGAGTCTGACACAGTTCCTGCCTTCCAGGTGCCAGGAACGAGATAAAGATGAAAAGAAATAAGGAGGACCAGACAAGTTTAGTAACTGGCCCAGAGTCACACAGCAAATCTCCTCCACCAAGACTCAGTCCACAATTATAATAGGGTCACTGATAGATGTCTCTAACAAGGGCTATAGGCAATGTGGAAAGGCTGAAAGGTTCTAAAGAGTAAAGCAGAATCCCAAAAGAAAGTGTGTGGGATCAGAGGAGGCTGGCAATGGCCTAGATCAGGACCCAGAGGTCGATTCCTATTTTTGTTTCTATTTTACTGGGGGACCTGGGACCTGTGCCTCGTGGAATCTCCGTATGCGTGTGTCTGCCTTTAGATGTGCAGCCCCCAGAGGGCCGGAGCCGAGATGGCCTGCTGACTGTGAACCTGCGGGAGGGTTCCCGTCTCCACTTGTGTGCAGAGACCAAGGATGATGCCATGTGAGTCCTCCCGGAGAGGATAGGGCAGAATGTTGGGGAATGTACCCAGATGCCTCCTCCTGCTGGGCCTTCTGATTCCCAAAGTGTAGGAAGAGGGGAGGGGACAAAGATTGTCAGCAGGGTGGAGGCTGGGCACAGTGCATCTGAATGGCTCACTGTGATTGGTAGTGTACCCAGGAAAGTCCTCACCCAGAATGTGATGGAACCCGCATACTTGCCTCAGGTGCGTGGTCCCCAATCATAGAGAGTCATGTATTTACCTGACAGAGATGTGCTCTCACTTGGGCTGATACAGAGGAAAAGACAGCTCAGTGACATCCATAAAGGGTCCTCCTTCCCACTGTCTTCTGAAAAGATGCCTTGGTGGGTGGCTTTCATCTGAGGCACAGACCCAGATCCGCCTAACTGAGGGAGCCCACTATTGTTCCGGGGACACCCCAATGTCAGGTGCAGGTCCACACTGCAATACGCGGTGTGCCTGCTTCCTCACATTCTTTCCCTTCCTACCCTCTGGCTGAGAGTCAGTCGGCCTTTGCATTGTAGAAGAGAGAAAGAGATGGGGTGTGTGGCAGTGGGGGAAGCTGAGCTCCGGGCAGACAAAGCACAGAGCCGCCTTGTCCACTCCAGCCAGGTGCCATGGCAACCAACAAAGGCCTGATTGTCTAGTGTCCACTGGGCCTTCACAGGCTCTGGGGTCAGAGTGTTGGGGAGCTGTGTTGGTAGGTTTGGGGTGTGGAGGTGAGCTGCCCAGCCCAGGCGTGCCAGAATCTGAAGGCCCCTAGGAGACCACCCAAGCCCAGCCATCTATTGTCTAGACAGGGAAACTGGAAGAAGGGAAGGGTGTGGGCTAAGAATGAATTAGGAGGCTCCAGCTCCAGTGAGGGCTCTGTCCATGTGACTGGGGTGGGAGGGGGGTCACCTCTGTCCATCCAAGGGAGTCAAGAGACTGGTTGAGGAGGAAAGTAAGGGGCCTACATATCGGGGCCTGACCTTTCACCTCCCTCCTTATGCTTTGGGGTTTGCTTTGCAGAGCGTGGAAGACGGCGCTGCTGGAGGCAAACTCCACCCCGGTGAGCAACACCATTCTCTCCTTTTCTCCTTACCACCCCTTCCTGCCATGGAATCATGGGTGATTCAGACTCGGTCTCTGCCTGCCAGGAGTTCTCATTTCCCCTAGATGCAAGCGAATAGGTTTGTGTGGACTCAGACGTGCTGAGTCCTGAGTGGAAAAGGACAGAAGACAGACAACTGGTGCTTGGAGGAAAGGGAGAAAGAACGAGGTGGCCTGTCAGTTGGGCAAAAGGAACCGTCTTTTATTGAGCAGCTATCATATGCCTGGCGTGACACGGGTCCAGTTCTGGCTGCTCGCGGCAGTCCTGTGAGGTGGGGATTCTTATTCGCTCTCTGCAGATGATAAGATTGAGCTTCATTCATCCACACAACATATATTTACTGAGCTCCTACTATGTGCCAGGCACTGTGCTGAAGGGCAGGGGTCAGAGGTGAACTAAGTTGGGAGGTGTAGGCCCTGCCTTCCTGGACTCAGCCTAGTGTGCAGCCGAACGGGAAGCAACTGGGCACATAGTTCATGATTCTGTTGCAGTCATGGGAACTGCTCTGACAGGACGTGCTGCGTGCACTCCGTGTGACCACCTTGGTGGCCTGATCCTGGTGGGAGTTCAGACAAGGCTAAAGCTGAAACCTGAAGGATGGACAGAAATCAACTGGCTGAAAGGGGTGCGGTGGGGTGAAGGGAACAGCTTTCCAGGCAGAGGAACTGCACGTGCAAAGGCCCTGAGAAAGGTTATGACTTTAGCAAGTTCGAGAACAGAATGAAGGCTGGGGCAGCTGGAGATTAGGGATGGAGAGCAGGGGAGAGAGCCTGGCATGATGGGATGTGTTTCCGACATTGGTTTCTGCCAAGAACACCAGAGGGTCATTGAAGGCTTTTAAGCAGTGGGATGAGATGAACAGATCAGACCAGATTTGTATTTTTAAAAAGATAAGTCTGGCTGGTAGGAACAGACAGCAGAGGGTTAAGAGTAGATGCCAGGAGACTAGTTACTTCTAACTAGGCTGGGGCAGAGTTCTGGTGACTGGCTGGAGGTCTGGACTAAGCTGATAAGGATCAGACATATTTAGGAGGTAGTCAATGGAGCTTAGTGATGGATGAAGGTGTGGGTTTGAGGAGCCGCCCAAAGCCCACAGCTCAAGGGTGCCCCAATTTGGCCCATCTGCCTGACTCCATATTCAGCGCCTGCTCCTTCTGTCTGTGGCACAGGGGCGCCTAATCTCATCTAGAGAGAAAGTCTGGGGAGAGGTAGCAGAGAAGACATGATTGTGTTTAGAACCCTTCTTGGGCCTGCATCTGCTGAGGGCGGGGCATCGTGCTCGGTGCCTGCCATTGTTTGTACCATTTAATCTCCCAATAGCCTTGGTAGGGTAGGTACTTTGAGTCCCATTTTACAGATCGGGAAGGTCACCTTCAGAGAGGAAGTGACTTAGCCATAGCCTCACAGTCTTAAGTCAGTGGAAGAACCTGTACAGTACCTTGGCCAGTGAGACAGGGAGGGAAGGGCATCATCTGCATTAAGAGCTGCGTGAGCAGAGGTGGACAAGTGGGGTGTGCACACGTGTGTGTGTATGTGCGCACGCGTGTGCAAGGGGCCAGAGTCTGGCCTGGCTGAACCATAATACATGGAGGGAAAGAAATGGGAGAGCTGACCTCTGAGGAGCAATGAAGGGTATTAAGCAGAGAGGACTGTGGCCAGACTTCAGGGAGCAGACCCCAGCTTCCGTGTGGAGGTTGGATCAGAATCTGGGAGTGAGGAGGCAGGGGCAGCACTCTGCAGGGTGGAGGTCCCCCTGTTAGCTAACTTGGCTCTGAGCTCCAAATCCCCCCGATGCAGGCAAATCCGTCCCACCCGAAAGAGGCCGAAGGAGGTGAGGGCTGACCGTCTGTGCTCTGTGACTCTATGAAGCTGCCTTGTCCCTTCTCTGCCTGTGCACCTTCCCGCCACTCTGCTTCCCACAGCTCTCTGCTCTGACCCTCTCTCCACCTCTCACTACCCCTGCTTCACACACACCCCTCTGGTCCCTGGGCTTGCTCGAGTAGAATGTGTTTGCGCTTCTGTCTCTGTACCAGGGGCTGCCTGGCTCCGAGTGTCCATGCCTGCCCGTGGCTGCTCTCCGTCCTGTGCTTATGGAGGAGTGACCTGCACTTTGTCCCTCCATGTCCTGCAGATTTATACCCCCTCTGGATGGAGGCTGTTCCAGGGAACACAGGGCCAGAGACCCAGCCAGGGGCAGGCTGGAAGGCCAGTGTAGGGGGGAGGTGGGTGGGAAGGTAGATCAGACCTGTTCTGTCCTCCCTGGAGACTGGGAGCCTCAGCAGCCTAAAAGAGGCGAAGTTGAGCTAATTCTGGAGACTCTACCGATCCTTCTCTGTGTATCTTTGGCAAAGTCACTGCCCCCTCTGAGACTCCCTCCATTACCATGGGCTGAAGAGGAAGAGGACAACTCTTCCCCCTGACCAGCTGACAGAGGGGGCCGGTAGGGCCTGTTAAAAGCTCTGAGCTGCTCCAGATATAGAGGGCCTCTGACAGCTCCTCCCTCCCTCCCTCCCTCCCCCTTCTTGGGTTTCTGTGGCTTAAGCAGGCCCCAGCTGGAGCCACGGTCCCTCCCAGGAGCCGCCGAGTTTGCCCCAAGGTCAGGTGTGTGACCAGCTCGTGGAGCCCCTGTAAGGTTGAGAGGCGGATCTGGGTAAGTGCTGGCTCAGCTCTCCCTGCCTCTGTTCTGGCCATGAAAATGCGCCTCCAGAACTGGGCTCAGTCGCCTCCCTTCCCTGCTCACAAACGTTCCATGGCTCCCTATCACCCACAGGATACCACCCATAGCCCCATTTTCAAGGTCCTCAGGATCTGGCTTGGGCGAGTCTCGTCTACCACATCTCCCTCCTCCCCTGTGCTCCAGGTGCTCTGCTGTTTCCTCTGTTCCCAGCTGTGCCAGACCCATTCCCTCCTCCCAGGCTTTGCCATTCTCTCTGTGCCATTCTCTCTGTGGTGAAAACTCCTAGTTTCCTTATTCACCTGACAAACTGATGTTTAGCCTCTAGGAGCCACTTCAAAAGCTGCCCCCTCCTCAGGGAGGACTTCCCAGACCTCCACTCACAGCCTGCTGCACTAAATGCTTAGTATTGTCTTCTTAGGCCTGGGTACAAGTCCCTGTATTTTGGTCTCTATTCTCCCACGAGACCTGGGACTTGCTCCAAGGTAAAGACCAGGTCTAATCAGCTCTGCACCTAAGGTGTCTAGCACAGTGCTGGGTATACAACAGGTACTCAATGAGTGCTCAGTGATCGGGACAGTCTTTTGACTCTCCTTATTCCTGGTGCATGGAGCTAGGGCAAAAGTGGGCCTCAGACAGTGTTCACCAAATGAGCGAATGAGTGAATGACCAAAGGGAGGAAGGAGGTGGG
Source organism: Lutra lutra (assembly GCF_902655055.1). NCBI lineage: Eukaryota > Metazoa > Chordata > Mammalia > Carnivora > Mustelidae > Lutra > Lutra lutra. Next base: position 56,478,319 of record NC_062287.1, on the reverse strand, counting down.
AAAACCCTCTGTAATGGCATCACTACCGCATATCATAATTTAGTCCGTATTTGTCACCCTTCCCCACCCCAGAATCTCTGGAAAGCAGGAGTGGGGGATGGATCCTCTCTCTGTCCCCAGTGTTCAGCAGGGCATGGGGTGGGTGCAGGGGAGGCCCCTCCTCTTACAACCAACTATGAATTCCTTTCATGGCACAGTGGTGCTCAATGTGGCTGTGCCTTTGAATCAATTCAGGACTTATAAAAAAAATTCAAGCATTCAGATCCTACCTCTGGATGCTCTAATTCCATAGGTCTGGAGTAGGGCCTTGGAAATCTCTGGTTTAAAAAACTTCGGGTAATATCGATGTGCAGAACCACTGAACCGAAGTGCCAGGCCCATGCAGGTCCGGTTGCATAGACATGGCTCGGCTGGATTCTCATTGTGCCTTAGAATGGGCACTGTGGGCCAGACTGTTCCCATCTGCAGATGTGAAAACTGAGGCTCTGAAAGGCAATATAACTGGGCCAGGTCACTTGATTCATCAGTGGCAGGACTAGGACTTCTATCCCAGCATTCTGAGTCCTCCCCCTTGCCTGAACGAGGATATAAGTGTTTTAGGCATCCCCGTGTTTAAAGCGGGGATTCCTAAAATGGGATTTAAAAAGCTATAAACCAAGTAACAAGACCTTTTCTGAGGGAACGGTTGTATTTGTATGTGGCCCCCTGACTGGCTGACCCTATACTTGCAAAAGGGGCTGGGCTTTCAGGGAGAGAGAGGATCAGGGATCAAGGCCTTAGGTTCTATCCATGAGGTCTCCAGATGATCCCCTTCCCTGTTGCCAGGCGACCCGCCTGAGTTTTCCTCTGGGCCTCCCAAGACCAGAAGGTAGAAACAGGTGCCGCAAGGGATATGAGGTGGTGTTTTCCACTCTCTCCAAGGCCCAACCGCGCCCCTGGCTCACTGTGCAGCTACTGGGCAGGTGCAGGCTCTAGACCTCAAGTCCTCTACAAATAAAAGTGGGGATCTGAGTGTTTGGTTCTCTGTAGGCCCTTCTAGGCATGGAGCTCAGATCCTGGCCACCCTCTATTAGAAAGCCCAATGGATCACCTTTAGGGGAGAGCACAGTGAGGGAAGTCACTTGAGACTGAGCATTGATTGTCTGAACCTCCTGCATTTCCCTGGGACTGGTCATTGTCCCTAACTTTAGGCTGGACTTAGAGCTGGGTGACTCGCTGGTATTTGACTCACTTGAGATTAATTCAATCCATTAGACACCTATCATGTTCGGAGACATGATTAGACCTTTCTTTATGGGGTGGGGGGTCTCCCAGTCCGATGGGAGACATACACACTCGCAGGGATACAAACAATGACACTGTAGAGTGATTGGTGCTGTGATAAGGGGAGTCTAAGGGCCCCATCAGAACCTGAGGTTCATGGAGGGTGATACTTGGGTTCAGTCTGAAAGAGAAGTTAGGTAGTTAGATGAAAAATGGTGAGAAAGGCAGCCCCATCAAAGAGAAATGGCATGGAAATTTGAAATCACAGGTGTGCTTGAAGAACTCCCTTTATAGCCAAACTTTTTTTTTTTTTTATTCATTCATTTGAGAGAGAGAGAGAGACCACAAGTGGGCAGTAGGCAGAGGAAGAGGGACAAGCAGACTCCCTGAAGTCAGATGCTTAACCGACTGAGCCACCCAGGTGCGCCCCCATAGCCAAACTTTTTTTTTTTTTAGATTTATTTATTTATTTGACAGACAGAGATCACAAGCAGGCAGAGAGGCAGGCAAGAGAGAGAGAGGAAGGGAAGCAGACTGCCTGCTGAGCAGGGAGCCCGATGCGGGGCTCAATCCCAGGACCCTGGGATCATGACCTGAGCCGAAGGCAGAGGCTTTAACCCACTGAGCCACCCAGATGCCCTTATAGCTAAACTCTTGCAAGAGTTGTCATGACATGTTGATTCCATCCTTCACCTCTCAATCATTCTTCAACTCTCCATAGCCTAGATTCTTATCCCAACCACGCCACTGAAAAATGTTTTTTCAAGGTTACCCACAGCTTCCAAGTTGCCAAAACCAATGGCTTAATCTCTTAGCACTGGCCAAAAAGATGGACAGAAGAGCATATTTAGAAGTTAAATCATGAGACCTTCCTGGTAGCTGTTGTGATGTGGAAGACAAGTGTATGAAGACAAGGGTGCGGACCTGATGTCTTGGTTTGAATGCATGGTGGTGGCATGTAGATAAAAGCACTTATAGAAGAAAAAGTTTGGGAGATGCAAAGGTAATGACATCACTTTGGGATTGGAATTTAAGACACCTAGACTTCTAAAGGGAGTTGGACCATTCAGGTGTGACAGCCAGTTAGAGATATAACGTGGAAGGGGGGGCTAAGAAGAAGGGAGCAGGAGAGAAGGGGACCTGCCCCCTCTCCAGGTCTGCTCCCCTTGGGATAAAATGAGGGGCTTGAATTCGGACCTTCCATTTAATTCAGCATATATTTATTGGTTCTTGCTATGCATTAGGCCCTGCACATAACAGAAATTAATCAGAGTCCTTGCTTATAAGTAGCTCACATTTGGCATGCAGGAAGGAAAGGCCAGGAGGAAAGACGGGGGAAAAAGGCACTAGCAGAGTCCACAGAGAACTCAGGAAGAAAGGATTTTTTTCTGAAACCAGAGGGTTTCCTGGAGTGGGTGGCTTTTGAGTTAGTTAGGCTTTGAGAAGTTGATAAAATCCTAACAGAGAGACTGCATACCTCCCTCCCAGAGACAGCAATGACCACTCTTTTCTGAGCCCCCATCCCCAGCTCTGTGGTAATGTGAAGATAATAGTGTCTGCAGTAAGGACTAGAGGAAGTTACACATGTGGACACCTCCCTCGGGGCCTGGTACATGATAGATGCTCGATAATACTTTACTTTCCAACCCTACCCTTCCTTTTCTTTCCTTCCTCCCCAACCTTTTACTTCTGGGCCTGGGGCTTGGCCAGATGCCCCACCCCATGATGAGGAGAGTAGAGAAATCCACTGGATTTCTCCAAATGGGACCATTGGAGAGCTGCTACCAAATAGTAGACTGTGTATGGAAGTTGGGAGCCATGGAGAATTTTTGATTAGGGGAGTGCTAGCTAGGAGGCCAGGGCAGGAAAATGGGATCACTGGGAGCTGGATGTAAGGGCTAAAGTTTTAGAGGACAAGGACCATGGACCATGTGGAGGAGGCAGGGCCTTTTTCCAGGAGCTTGCTGGTTCCTAGGGAACCATTTCTAAACTCGGGGAAGTGGTTTTGTGGGTCCAGAAGGACCTAAGCCGGGTGTGTTGGGGGAGGAGACCAAACGGGGACAGACTTTCCAGGCAGTTAACCCAGTCGAGCTCCTCAGGTGCGTGTCTACAGCCCGTACCAGGACTACTATGAGGTGGTACACCCCAACGCGCATGAAGCCACATATATCCGCAGCTACTACGGACCGCCCTATGCAGGTAAGTATCCCGCTCGGTCCGCCCCCTGCCCCATTCCATTGCCAAGCCCCACTCTTGTAGTGACCACAGATTTTCCCAGGCGGGACCCTCCACTGGGCCCTCCCCTACCGGAAATTCGAAATATCTCATGGACCAGCGGCCCCCACGCTCCATAGATCTGACCTTTCCTCTCAAGGCCCGCCCTTTTTCAAGGGCTGTCCTGTAATACCTGTTTCTGAGCTCGTCGCGACCCCTGGTGGCTAAACGTGGGAACGGCCGCCTCCCGCCCGAAGGGCTGGTGGTTGGGAAAGCCCACCCTCTGGTGTGTCAAGGAGGTTCTTAAAGATCCCGGAGTTTTCTCGCTGTTGCACCCTAGACCTGCAGCCTCAGAATGTCCGTAGCAGATTTAAGGCTTGTAAGCCTGGGGAAAGAGTGCAAGTCCTTTCCGAATCAAGGCCTCAGTTTCTCCAACTGAAGTGTAGGAGAGTAGGCTCAGCCCCTTGTCCTGGGTTGGGCGTGAGTCTAGGGGAGGAGAGGGACAAAGATCTCTCTGCTCCTAAGTCCCCAGCCCTCACGGCTCTCTCCACAGGCCCCGGCGTGACGCACGTGGTAGTGCGGGAGGATCCCTGCTACAGTGCTGGCGCTCCACTGGCCATGGGCATGCTTGCTGGGGCTGCCACAGGTGCAGCCCTCGGCTCGCTCATGTGGTCGCCCTGCTGGTTCTGACCCCTGGGGCTCGGAGTGTGGACCCTGCGCATAGACCAACAAACCCCTGTTCTTACTTGACCCCACCCACCGCTACTCTAAGCTCTGCCATACTTTGGCTCATTCTTCTCCATTAGCCGCTTCTGGACTTGGATCATCCATCCCACTCCCCAACACTATATTGGAAGAAGCTATCATCCTAGGCGCAAACATAGCTCAAAATCCTTGTATCTCCTGCCAGACACCCCAGAATTTTGTTATAGACATATATGGACAGGTTTCCTGCAAATACACCAGGACACAGAAAACACAGTTCATGTGACTTCAAGGTCCCATGTGCTGGAGACACAGGAGTCCGGTTCTTTCCTCCAGCTGCTCCAGGGTTTGTAGGAAAAACAGAAGTAAATAAACACTTGACAAGGCAGACTTATCCATCCTTTGGCCCATGAAGGTAAAAGCAGATGAAGGTAGGCTAGGAGTAGGGTTGTTGACAAGAGTGCAGAGCAGTAAATATCATGGCATGTCCAAGGACTTAAGAGTTCATTTAGGCTGAGGTGAGGACTGGGATCAGATCATGATGGCCCTCCAGGCCAAAGAGCTTGCTGGATAAAGGCGAGATGTAAGCTCTTTGAAGGGAAGTTTCATGATTGTGCCTATAATGAATATATTGCCTGTTTTGCTAATATTGACACATACTCAAATCCAAAACACTCTCTGAAGTTAGCCCCATCCTTTCCACTATCAGCTTCCTGGGTCCCTTGTTCTTTCACTGCTCAGAAAACATCTATTCCCTATGTTAGGCTGCCTGGGGCAGCAATGGAGCTGAAGCTGGGGTCTCCTTGCTGGGGGCAGATGAGCTCTGTTTGGAACCTCCAGCCCTAGGATGGTGCCTCCATCAGGAAATGCATTCCTGGTCCCCAGGAACTTGGACCTGTCTCATAACTGTGGCTGTCAACCATCTCAGGCTTTGTCTTTTCCCTTCACTCTGGGGGAGATGGCAGTGTTCACCTCTTGGGCCTGATCCACTGGGAAGCCTCACACGTGCCTTCCTGTCAGGTGGCCCAGCAGTCTCTCCATTTGGCTTGCTTCCAGTTTCTTTTCCCATTCTGTACTAATAGAAGTGCTAACATCCTGGCCAGTAGCCAGAGTAGCCTGCTAAGTTCCCTTGTAAACAGAAGTCTCCAATGGCCTTGCTGCAGAGACTAATAAAGATGTGATTGGCTCTAGCCCTGGCTCTGGCTTTTTTATCTATAAACCACATCCTGCCCTCCCCCCCCCCCCCCCCCGGGGCCTTGTTCCCCCTGGGGACATTTCAGTGACTCAGCACCTACTAGTGCCTTCTTTGGTGTACTGGGAAGAATGTGTAGATTCTGCGGGCAAGTAGAACTGGTGACAGCAATGTTAACTGAGCATTTTGGGGGCAACTCACTTAACCTTTCTGGATCTTGCTTTTCTCACCCATAGATAAGGTGGAGGTTGAAGATGGCCATCCCCAAGGGCTCAAAGGGAGAGGCTGTATCCGGGTTTCTGCCATCTGATCTGTTGGGTGATCCAGGTTTTGCCCTGTCTGCTGAGAGTCTGGTGGTGTAGGGGTCTTTTCCAATAGGTTCCCATCCTTCTAGAGGTGAACAATGAGTTAGTCTCATAGAAAGCAGGTGTCTAGGGAAGGAAACACAACCATCTTGCATCAGGCCTTTGAAGGCTGCAAGTAACAGAAACTCCCTGCTCAAACTGATTTAAGCCAAAAAAAGGGAAAGCACTGAGTTATATAACTGAGAAGTCCAGAAGCTGTTTGATGCAGGGATTCAAACAGTGTCCCTTAGACTTTGTTTTCATCTTTACAGCCACAGGGCTGGCTCATTCAAAGGCTCCAGTGACATTTAGCAGCTCCAGACTAATGCCCTTCTGGGGTCAAGTCTAGCCAAGAGAGCTCTTCTTCCTCCGACAGTATGAACAAAAGTCCTAGGACTGAAGGACCTTAGCCCAAATTGGGTCCTGTGGTCATCCATAAGCTATGGTGATCTGGAAAAGACAGCTGAAAACAACAAGGCTTAGAACAGGGGTGGAGTGGTGTCCCAAAGTAAGTTTGGGGCATCGTTGCCAGAAGTAGGATGAACAGATAAGAACTAAGTGGCAAAAGCATAGGGTGTCTGCTCCAGCCATATCCCCAACTTTAAGTTGGTGTCCAGAGACACCAACTTAAAGGGAGGCATTAACACCAATGATTCAATGAGTTAGGTAAGTGAGGGAACATGGCAGAGTGGGAGCTCTGAGGAGAGGTATCCAACTCTGCCAAGGAAATAGGAAAGCTTCTGGGACAGGAAGTAGAAACTTAGGATGAGCCTTCAAGGATGAGTAGGAGTTTGCCAAACAGGGAAGGGAGGGAGAGTTTTCCACACCACAAGAACACATGGAAAAATGGCATAAGCAATGGCCTTAGAAGACGCTGGTCTTGAGAACACTGTGAAGTTGTCAGTCTGATGTCACAGATTGCATGGTGAGGAGAGATGGTAGATGAGGCCCTATTATAGAGAATCTCCCACAGCTGGGTTAAGGGCTCTTTGTTCCCCTATAGCCTCAGGGCTACCATTTATCATAATCTTGATGATGCCCTGATTCTTTATACCCACCCCACTGAACAGGGCAAGACAAACACAAATGGATGCTTCAGGTGCAGTTTGCTTCAAAATCTCTCCACCAACAGGATGATAGCATGATTTTTTAATCTTCCAGCTGTTCAGTAGACAATTATTAAATTATTCACACATACATTAAGACAAACATTCTCAGAAAACACAGTCTGACCTAGAAGTGGCTTATGGACCACATCTGGCTCACATATTCTTTGTTTGGTCAATACAGTATATTTGAGAAGTTTGGAATTAAAATGTGATACCACTACATACCTACCTAAATGGCTAAAGGTGAAAAAGATAGACAACAGTAAGTACTGCTGTAGAGCAAATCGAAATCTCACATGAGTGTAAATTGGCACAACTGTTTCGGAAACTATTCAGTAGAGACAATATATGCCTACCTTATAATCCATCAATTATACTCCTCAGGTACACCAAACAGAAATGTGTACATGTTTACCAAAAATAGTAAGTGCAAAAGCATAAAAGCAATGGAAAAAACTCCAATTCTAGAATAGGTGGATCTATGACATGTTCTATTCACAAACTGAAATATACAATGAGAATTAATTACCCATAAGTATATGCAAAATTGGGAGTGAATCCAAAAAATAGAACAAGGAGAGTGGATGGGAGGTGGGAAAATAGAGTTCATACTGTGGCAAGTTTTCTCTATTTTATGTGAAGTACTACAATATTAAGTGTATGCTGATTAAGTCAAAGATGCACACTGGAAAAAACAAGTGTTGGTGAGAATGTGGAGAAAAAGGAACCTTCATGCACTTCTGGTGGGAATGCAAACTAGTGCAGCCACAGTGGAAGACAGTACAGAGTTTCCTCAAAAAGTTAAAAATAGAAATACCCTATGATCCAGTAATCACACTACTGGCTATTACCCAAAGAATACAAAACACTAATTCAAAGGGATACAGGTACCCCCATGTTTGTTGCAGCATTATTTACAATAGCCAAACTATGGGAGCAGCCCAAGTGTCCATGGTAGACAAATGGATATAGAAGACGTGACATATATATGCAATGGAGTATACTCAGCTGTAAAAAAGGGAAATGTTGCTATTTGCAATGACATTGATAGATCTAGAGAGTATAATGCTAAGAGAAATAAGTTAGTCAGAGAAAGGGAAATACATAGGATTCACTCGTATGTAGAATTTAAGAAACCAAACAAAGGAAAAAGAGACAAACTGAAAACCAGACTCGTAACTATAGAGAACAAACTGATGGTTATCAGAGGAGAGGTGGGTGTGGTGATGGGTGAAATAAATGATGGGGACTAAAGAGTATGCTTATCATGATGAGCACTGAGTAATGTACTGAATTGTTGAATCACTGTATTATACAACTGAAACTAATATAACACTGTATGTTAATGATACTGAAATTAAAATTTAAAAACTTAAAAAAAAAAAAGATGCACATTGGAATCCTATAACAACCACTGAAAATATAATGCAAGGAGGGTAAGAAAAAATGCCAGTAGAGGAATTTAAAAATAGATCCAGCGAATAGATAACAAATACCAAAATGTCAGATCTAAATCCAAACATTAATAATTACATTAAATATAAGTGGACAAGATATACATTAAGGGGTACCTGTGTGGCTCAGTCAGTTAAGCATCTGCCTTTGGCTCAGGTCGTGGTAGGAGGTAACTTACAGATGTAACAACAACAAAAAACTGGTAGAAGGAAACAATACAGACTGCACAGAGATAAATGAAATAGAGTATAGAAAATAAAATAGAGAAATACAATGAAACCAAAAGTTGCTTCTTTGAGGTCAACAAAATTGACAAACCTTTAGCTAAGGAAAAAAAAAATGACTCATGAAAAAGAGGAAAAGACTCAAATTACTAAACTCAGAAATGAAACTGGGGACATCACTACCAAATATACAGAAATAAAAACAATTATAAAAGAATACAGTGATAATGTATACCAAAACATTGGATGACCAAGAGAACAAATTGGCAAATTCCACACAGACTATCCAATAATTCATAAAGAAAAAGAAAATTTGACTAGATCTAGACATAAGTAGATCAAATCAGTGATCAAAAAACCTCCCAATAAGGAAAAGCCCAGAACTAGATGGCTTCAGTGGTGAATTCTACCAAACATTTAAAGAATTATTTAACTCAAAATGGATAAGGACCTACATGTTAGACCTGAAACCATAAAAATTCTAAAAGAGATTGTAAGCAGAATTTCTCTGACATTGACCACTACAACATTTTTCTAGATAGGTTTCCTGAGGCAAGGAAACAAAAGAAAAATAAAACTATTGGGACTACATCAAAATAAAATGCTTCTGTACAACAAAGGAAACAATCAACCAAAAGACAACCTACTGAATGGGAAAAGACATTTGCAAGTGACCTATCCAATAAAGGATTAGTATCCAAAATATGCAAAGTACTTACAAAAACTCAATACTAAAACCCCCAAATATCCAGTTAAAAATGGGCAGAAGAAAGGAACAGATATTTCCCCAAAGAAGACAAACAGATAGCCAAAAGAAATATGAAAAACTGCTCAACACCACTAATCATCAGGGAAATGCCAAATCAAAACCATAATGAGATATCACCTCACACCTATCAGAATGGCTAAAATCAAAAACACAAAAAAGTGTTGGTGAGGATGTGGAGAAAAAGGAAACACTCGTGCACTGCTGGTGGGAATGCAAACTGGTGCAGCTACCATGGAAAAAAGTAAGGCGCTTTCTCAAAAAGTTAAAAAACAGAACTACCCTCTGATTCAATAATCACACCACTGGCTATTTACCCAAAGAATACAAAAACACCAAAGGGATACAGGTACCCTTATGTTTATTGCAGCATTATTTACAACAGCCAGACTATGGAAGCAGCCTAAGTGGTCCACTGATTGTTAAAAAAAAAAGATGTTGTACACAATGGAATATTACTTAGTCATAAAAAAGAATGAAATGTTGCCACTTGCAATGATATGGATGGATCTAGAGAGTATAATGCTAAGTGAAATAAGTCAATCAGAGGGGCACCTGGGTGGCTCCGTTGGTTGAACATCTCACTCTTGATTTCAGCTTAGGTTGGGATCTTGGGGTGGTGGGATCAGGCCCTGCATCCTCTCCATGCTTGGCGCAGAGTTTGCTTGGTAATCTCTCCTTCACCTTCTGCCCCTCCCCAATCACTCTCTCAAATAAATAAATTAATAAATATCCTTTTTAAAAAGTCAGTCAGAGAAAGACAAATACTATAGGATTTCACTCATATGTGGAATTTAACAAAACAAAGAAAAAAATAGACAAACCAGAACAGACTCCTAACTATAAAGAACAAAGTTAAGATCAGAAAGAAGACAGAATGTCCACTTTTGTCACTTGTATTCAACATAGCACTGGGAGTTGTAACCAGAGGAATTAGGCTAGAAAAAGAAATAAAAGGCATCCAAATCAGAATAGAATAAATCATCTCTGTTTACAGATGATAAGATCTCACACATCTGACCCTGAACAACACAGGTTTGAACTGCCTGGGTCCACTTACATGGAGATTTTTTTTCAAATAAATACAGTACAGTACTGTTAATGTATGTTCTCTTCCTTATGAATTTAACATTTTCTTTTCTCTAGCTTACCTTATTGTAAGACTACAACATATAATACAAAACAACATGCAAAATATGTGTTAATTGGCTGTTTATGTTATTGGTATGGCTTCTGGTCAACAGTATTCATAGTTAAGTTTTTGGGACTCAAAAGTTGTATGTAGACTTGTTTAATTCCAGTTTCATTAACATAGTGTTCTATTGGTTTCAGGTGTACAACAGAGTGACTCAACAATTTTGTACACCACCCACTGCTCATCACAAGGGCACTCCTTAATCCCTATCACCTGTTTCACCCACTACCCCACCCAACCTCCCCTCTGGTAACCATCAGTTTGTTCTCTATAGTTAAGAGCTGTTTTGTTTTTTTGTTTGTTTCTTAAATTCTACATATAAGTGAAATCGTATGGTATTTGTCTTTTTCTAATTTCACTTAGCATTTTATTCTCTAGTTCCATCCATTTGTTGGAAATGGCAAGATTTCATTCTTTTTATGGCTGAGTAATATCCCACTGTGGGTGTACGTACACACACACACACACACACATCATATATATCATATCATACATCACTTTTTTTTTTTTAAGATTTTATTTGACAGACAGAGATCACAAATAGGCAGAGAGGCAGGCAGAGAGAGAGAGGGAAGCAGGCTCCCTGTTAAGCAGAGAGCCTGATGCAGGGCTCGATCCCAGGACTCTGGGATCATGACCTCAGCCAAAGGCAGAGGCTTTAACCCACTGAGCCACCCAGGTGCCCCTACATATCACTTCTTTATCCGTTCATCTATCAATGGACACTTAGGCTGCTTCCATAGTTTGGCTCTTGTAAATAATGCTGCTATAAACACAGGGGTACCTGTGTCCCTTTGAATTAGTGTTTTTGTATTCTTTGGGTAACTAGCCAGTAGTGTGATTACTGGATCATAGGGTAGTTCTGTTTTTAACTTTTTGAGGAAAACTCCATACTGTCTTCCACAGTAGCTGCACCAGTTTGCATTCCCACCACAATGCACAAGGGTTCCTTTTTCTCCACATCTTGCCAACACTTGTTTCTTATATGCAGATTTTGACTGCAGAGGAGTCAATGTCCTAAACCTTGCATTGTTCAAGGGTCAACTGTATGTTAAAACCCTAATATTCCACAAAAAAAATTGTTAGAGCTAATAAAACAAATTTAGCAAAGTTGCGGGATACAAATCAACAAAAAAATCAGTTGCATTTCACCACACTAGCACTGAACAATCCAAAAAGGAAATTAAGAAAAGATTCCACTTAAAACAGCACCAAAAGGAGGTAAAATACTTAGGAGTAAACCTAATTACCATGACGTGAAAGACTTGTATGCTGAAAACTACGACACCACTGAAAGAAATTGAAGATATAAATAAATGTCATGTGTTATGGTCTGAATGTTTATCTACCTCAAAACTCATACATGGATGGGGCGCCTGGGTGGCTCAGTGGGTTAAGCCGCTGCCTTCGGCTCAGGTCATGATCCCAGGTCTTGGGTTCGAGCCCCACATCGGGCTTCCGCTCAGCAGGGAGCCTGCTTCCTCCTCTCTCTCTGCCTGCCTCTCTGCTTACTTGTGATTTCTGTCAAATAAATAAATAAAATATTAAAAAAAAAAAACACGCATACATGGAAATCTTAATCCCCCAAAGATGGCATTCCTAGGTGGGGTTTGGGAAGGGTCCTTAAATCATGAGGGGTGGAGTCCTCATAAATGGTATTAATGACTTAAGAGAGGCTCCAGAGATCTCTTGCCCATTCTGCCATGTGAGTATAACCACAAGAGTCTGTGACCCAAAGGAGGTCTCATGACTATGCTGGCACCCTAATTTCATTGGACTTCTGGGCTCCAGAAGTATAAGCAATAAATACCTGCTGTTTATGAGCTACCCAGTCTGTGGTATTTTCTTAGAGCAGCCCGAAAAGACTGAGACAGAAAAACTGGAACCAAGAAGTGGGACCGCTCCTAAAACAAATACCTAAAAATGTGGAAGAGGCTTTGGAACTGGGAAATGGGCTGAGGTTGGAAGAGTTTGGAGGTGCATGCCAGAAACAGCCTACATTGATTGCGGTGAATGGATTGTTAAGGATAATTCTCCTGATGGCTCAGGAGAAGATAAGAGCTGTAGAGAAAAGTGTCAATCTTGGAGAATACTTGCAGTTGTGACCAAAGTAGTGGTAGAAATATGGAGGGGAAAGGTCATTCTGATGAGGTCTCTGACAGAGAAAAGGCTATCCTTAATATAAGGTGCCCAAGAACTTGGCTGAAATTGTGTTCATGTCCTAGTTTTTTGTAAGGTAGAACTTGTGAATGATGAATTGATATTTGGCTGAAGGAATTTCTAAGCAAAACGTTGAAGGGATAGCTTGACTTCTCTTGAATGCTTACAGTAAAATGAAAGAGAAAAATGATTTAAAGGTGAGATTTTTTTTAACTGCAGAATAATTGACATACACTATTATGTTTCAGGTGTACAACATAGTGATTCAACAGTCATATGCATTACAAAATGCTCACCAATGTGGTTACCATCTATCATTATACAAAGTTGTTACAATATTATTGACTATAATTTCCTACCTTATACTTTTCATCTCTGTGAATTATTTTATAACTTAGAGCTTGTATTTCTTTTTTTGTCTTTTAACATATTTTGTTTTTATTAACATATAATGTATTATTTGCCCCAGGGTTGCAGGTCTGTGATCATCAGGCTTACACACTTCACAGCACTCAACCATAGTACATACCCTCCCCAATGTCCATAACCCAATTAGTTTGTATTTCTAATCCCATTCAACTATTTTGCCTATCCCCCCTCCCCTAACAAGTTTGCTCTGCATTTCTATCTACTTCTGTTTTTATTTGAAGTGTAATTGACATATAGTAATAGTTTCAGAGTATACTTATCATGATGAATCGAAGTAATGATTCAACAATTCCTAAAGGTGGAATTCTTAATCAAAGGGAGGCAGAATTCAAAATTCAGAAAATTCTCAGCCTATCAGTATTGAAAGAATAAGAAAACTAACTTCTGGAGAGAACACGAAGGGTGTGGCCAGATTTAAGATTAGTATGAGACTGCCATCTCACAGAATCTAAGAAATATTCATCAAGACCTGGGGAAACTGGCTGGCCAGTACCTATTCTGTGGACATCTGTACCAATAGTCTGGCCTGTGGCCTCCCTTTCTGTAAGGGAAACAGCTATCATTTGTGCCAAGGCAAGAGTTGGCCCTTTTTCTATAAAGGGCCAGACAGTAAATATTTTTGGCTTTTGGAGCAGTAAGTTCTATCACAACTACTGAACTCCACCTTTGTATTGAGTTCCAATAAAACTTAATTTAAAACACGTAAAAGGTTGGATTTTGTGGGAGGGCAATAGTTTGCTATCCCTGTCCCTATGCCAAGGTGGGTTAGGAGGAGGCAAAAGCAGAACGTAAACCAGGTTCTTAATATATTATATTATTGCCTCCACCAGTGGCCCTGTCTTTCAAGTTGTAGCCACTCTCTTACTCTCAATAGCTGAAACCCCACGGGTTTCTTCTTATTGTTGTTTTGTTATTTTCTGGATTTCAAGTTCCCTTTACAGTTCTAAGGAGGAAGTAGGAAACTCATGCTAATTTTACTACCTTGGCAGGAATAGAAAACCAAGTCAATAACTGTTTTTGTTTGTGTTTTATTTATATATTTTTGGCAGCAAAATTGTTTATTAAAAAAAAATCTGGACTATGAACACACTTCACTGCTTCAGTCAAAGAACCCCTAGCCAAATAAAAGGACCAATATTAAAAAGCAGCATAACTGGTTACTGTTTTAAAGATACATAAAAAGAGTCATACACTACAGTGTAGGAAGACAATCACTCCCATGTCAGAAATCACAACTTCTTCCAAATAAAGAATATGACCCATCTGCCATATTGAATTGATATTTATTTCAGGACATGCCATGTCAAAATAAAACAGAAGAGTCAACCCTTGCCTTTAACAATAATATTGTATTATATAAAAGCACTTTACAACTCCATCCCATCTTTTAGTATAAGTTACTGGTATGTGGGCTAATGATTATCTGAAAGCATTTCTCTATTCAGACCCATAATCCAAGTACTCTCTGAATATTATAAGGTGACAATAAGTGGGAATTGGAGAAGAGGAAAGAGAGGGGAATAAGGTTCTCCCAGTTAAGAGGTTTTGTTGCAATGAGGGGATGAAGAAGTGTGAATTTTGTTGTCTTTTCATCCTTATACTGTGTTAAGTAATGCTTACAACGTAAATTCAGCAGGCTTTTCCTGAGCTGTAACTCAGGAATTTTCTTCCTGCAAACAATGTATTTACAAATGTGTTTATTAACTTACACAGCAATCTCACAATAACTAGTAAAGATTAAAATGGTGCACTCCTAGTATATTTCTTTACAGTGTTTTAAGGGAAATATATATTGCCATGGTAATGAAGCTCTAAACAGACTGGACAAAACATCTAAGAATTGAAAGTAGTTAAAAAAAAAAAAAGGCAAAGAAATAAATATCACCAAAGAAAAAAGATTAACTGTAGCTTAAATATAAAACTAAATCACTGGTTAATTAACCAAACTATACAGACCTAATAAAAAGCAAAACCAGCCTGAAAGACCCAACATTAAAAAAAAAAAAAAGTTAAAAAATAAGGCATAAATCTGCATTATATTGAGTTTTATTTCCATTCTCTCCTTTCCCTCTTCTTTGTATGCTTATCCAGATCTGCCTCTAGGGGCTTATAAGAAAACTGTTTCTATTTTCAATCTGACCTCAAATGTCCTGAGCAAAGTATAGTATTTATTATTTTGTTGAGGATTCTTTTGTTGGTAAACTTTAGATATCATTGCTTTTACTGGTTATTATAGTTCTGATCAAGGTGCCAAGTTTAAATTCTTCCACTGGTTCTTCTTAAAGGAATTTGATTCCTATAGCACCTTGACTGCATAGCATTTTTTGGAAAAAAAAAAAAAAAAAAGAAAGAAAGAAAGAAAGAAAACCCCAGAGAAATCTATTGCTTACAAAAGTTTTCTTTTCGTCTCCCCCCTTCTTTTTTTAAACAAAGAGAATAACTTTATCTTGACAATTTTTAAAATCCTGGGAGAAATAGTTCACTGGAAGAATTCAGTATTAAAAACATGTTCTGAAGTAGTGTTACCCTTCTCTCCCAGAGACTAACATGTGAAAGGGTCATCTGTTTTAGTCTGAAACACATTTTATGTTCACTTGACTTGTTAAGTACTCAGTGTATTCATTAGGACTCATTTTGAAGATGCAACAGAACATGTCTTATCCAAGCACTGCCTACTCATGATAGCTGAGTTTTGACCTCGAATAAAGTCTAAGTAATTTATATCACTGCTCAATATTTTGGACATCTTCGTCCAAGGCTAGAACAAGTGGTATCGCTAAATTTGAAGGATCCAATGGGCTTGGTCTGATTGCTGCTTGTCATACCTCATTTCTTTTGATAGAGAGTAAGAACAGGGAATATAGTAAGGGAGAGGTGAGAAAAGCAGAAAGAGATCAAGTTGGTAGGCAAGTGCTGCTATGAACAACTGCTCCTTAACCAAACCACATACTGTTGAAATTTCCATCATTTTGAAGTACATTATCATTAACATTGAAAAGGAAAAAAAAAAGTTGAGAAAATGTATCTAATTTTTAAAGTTATCACTGGAATATGTTGTAATCATTGGCTTTTTGTAAAATATAAATAATGAAGACACTGAACTTTTTTGTGCTTGTGAAGCTAATAGATCATCTCCACGAGACAGGCAGCAATGATGAATTGCAATACGTTATTACTGAAGGGAAAAGGTTCAAGCCAATATTCACACTGCAGTCAATGAAAGAGTAAGGGGGCCAAAGCAGTGAGCTTCTGGAGAAAAGTTAAAGATGCCACGGGGGATTAGCAGGAGCAGCCTCCTTCACTGACTGGTTGCTCCTGAGGCTTTTCCAGTTTTATGTCAATCACTGAAACAAAAGTTAAGGAGCTATAAATGGGAAAGTACAATTCTAACTCGGCTGAACACTGACAACTCTTGCAAGCCCCTTCCATTCCTATTGGCTATAGAGTAGATACAGCCATTATTTCCTATATAGCTAGTTCACTGTATGAGGTGCTCAAATGAAATAAACTTGCCTGTATCTACTAGATGCAACAAGCTTCAGAATAAGGTTAAGCCCTATTCACGGGAATCTGTTCTAAGGAACTTACAGGAGCAAGAAACCATGTAAAAGATGATGCTCCTCATGGGATTATCTATAATGAAAATCTGAAAACAGCCTACAAAAGAATTCTAGCAAAGGAAGAGAATTTAATAAATGATGGGACTTCAACTCTGTAGAACATATTATCCTATTAAAAGTAATTAAGGCAGGGCGCCTGGGTGGCTCAGTGGGTTAAAGCCTCTGCTTTCAGCTCAGGTCATGGTCCCTCCCAGGGTCCTGGGATCGAGCCCCGCATCGGGCTCTGCTCAGCGGGGAGCCTGCTTCCCCCTCTCTCTACTTGTGATCTCTGTCAAATAAATAAATAAGATCTTAAAAAAAAAAAAAGTAATAAAGGCTTAGAAAACAGAAACATTTAGCAGTGGGGAAAGCTGAACACAAAATTCTATGACTTCTATGGCTTAATAAAAATGCATATGGAGGGACACCTGGGTGGCTCAGTTGGTTAAGCTGCTGCCTTCGGCTCAGGTCATAATCCCAAGGTCCTGGGATCGAGTCCCACATTGGACTCCTTGCTCAGTGGGAAGCCTGTTTCTCTCTCTGCCTCTGCCTGCTTGTGCTCCCTCTCTCTCTCTCTCTCTGAAGAGTAAATAAATAAAATCTTTTAAAAAATGCATATGGAAAAACACTAAAGGTAAATATAAAACAATTAAAATATTAAAATTAAAAATCCTTTAAAATAACTATTATTAGATGTACTTCACTATGTCCTGGTCTTTCTGAAAACAGAGGCCACGATAAACCAGACTGAGTTATTTTCTGCCTATGCCAAGCAGAAAGCTTGAATGTTAGAAAAAGCAAGGGAGGAAAATAAAATATATATTGTAGGGAAAAAGCCCAGAGCCAGCAGGACTCAAAATTAAAGGCAGAGGGCTAGGATTCTAAGTTTCCTGTTCATTAAAAATCAAGCACATAAACAAACACACACCTTCTCATTGATTAACTGTAGTGAACAGCAGGCTGCAAAGGGTACACCTGAATCACCAGATCTCTTTGCCACAGAAAACCCTGGAGCTTCTACGCTCCTAAGCCATTAATTCCCGGCTGTAAAAGGCAATAGCATAATATTCCTTAGCTAACCAAGTGGAGCTCTAAAGACTAGTTAATAATAAAATTATCTGATGAAACAAAAAGGATACTGTCTTCTCTGCTTCTATCCTGTGTGCTTTCCATTCCAGGTAAAGCCGCTGCAACACGTCGGAAGAGCTGTGGAAAAAAGAAATGTGGTAATTGGAAGGGAAAATTTAGCAAATGGTATCAAGTGAAAGTGGATGACCACTGGAATGGGTAAGTTAAAAGAGCTTCTGGGTTATTTCTCACTTAGACCTTAGCATAATGAAAGCATGTAAAAATGTCTGTCTATTTTGTAAGTAAGTACTATAGGTTGTATGCCATATACAGAAAGGTATAAAGATATGATCCTTACTTTCCAACTGGTGAGATCAGACATGAACAAACAGCTAAGAAACAGCAAAAATGTCATTTGAGTCATAAAAACATACTCTTAACAACTCAAAGTAAAGACGAAGATTGCTCATTTAGGAAAACTGTAAGTGGCATTCCTATCTTTTATAAACACTATTTTTTTTTAAAGATTTTATTTATTTATTTGACAGAGATCACAAGTAGGCAGAGAAGCTGGCAGAGAGAGATAGGAGGAAGCAGACTCTCTGCTGAGCAGAGAGCCCGATGCGGGGCTTGATCCCAGGACCCTGGGATCATGACCTGAGCCGAAGGCAGAGGCTTTAACCCACTGAGCCACCCAGGCGCCCCAGTATAAACACTTTCTAAAGTCAGCGAGTATACAGTAAAAGTCAGTCTAGTCAAAATTACCGTGAATAGGGAAAGCATTATGTTGGAGACCAACACACCATCTCTCAAATCCAACACAGATGGCTTTTCCTCCATCAACAGAAAAAGTACCAGTGGAAGTGATGGGCTTGTGTCTGAGGTATGACTTATGAAAAATATCTTCAAAGGAGAATCACACTCAAGCCTGACAAGACAGTCACTTTGAGAGGCATGTGGCAACAGAAACTGAAGGAACAAGACTCATACACCCTATTATGTGTCCAATACTAGGTATATACTCACTGGGTAGAATGGCAGGTGAAACTGGCTGATTATTTCAATCATTTCTCTTTTTGGCATGCAGTATAAAATTCCTGAAAGTTAAATGCACGTGTGATGTAACTCCCTTGTACTAAATACCTGCTTGTTTGAGTCATTGTCTCAGGTTCTCTAGGGACAGAGAATTGAATAAAATGTAGCTTTATAATTCAAGGGAGCTCACAGTCTGGTAAGAGAGACAGATGCAAACAATTTGTTACATTACAGTGTGGTAAGTGCCATAAACCAAGGAAATACAAAATGATATAAGAACACAGATATAAGAAGGCCTTTCTTAAGACACTGGAAAATATTCTTTAGGTGGTGACATTTCAGTTGGGATTTAAAGGCAGTTTAAAAATTTCACTTGGAGGGCACCTAGGTGGGTCAGTTGTTAAGCGTCGGCCTTTGGCTCAGGTTTCGATCCCAGGGTCCTGGGACTGAGCCCCATATCAGGCTCCCTGCTCAATGGAGTGCCTGCTTCTCCCTCTCCCTGCTTGTGTGTTCTCTCTCTCTCTGTCAAATAAATAAATAAAATCTCTAAAAACAAAATTTCACGTGGCTGAAAAACATACTATGCAAAAAGTTCTTGGAACTTGAGTGCTTCATATATGTTGCTGAGTTAAAAATGAGAAGGAATAGAAACAATAAGAGGATCAGAGATGAAAGACTAGAACTCTACATAATCTGTTCAGGGAAAGGAATATAGAACAGGAGCAAATGTTTATCTGTAGGAATTGCCTGGTGGGGCAGGATTACGGAAGATTTGAGAAAAAGTGTAACTGTTTTGGTTCTATAAGGTTTAGTGGCATTTTAGAGGTGTGTCAAAGTTAGTCACTAGCCTCAATATTCTTTTCCCTGTCCTTGAAACTACTAAAATCAGAAATGTGTTGACTATACATTATGGTTAGATGGCTAAGTGTTAAAATTACTGAGGCCAAGGGGCGCCTGGTGGCTCAGTGGGTTAAAGCCTCTGCCTTCGGCTCAGATCATGATCTCAGGGTCCTGGGATCGAACCCCGCATCAGGCTCTGCTCGGCAGAGAGTCTGCTTCCCTTCTTCTCTCTCTGCCTACTTGTGATCTCTATCAAATAAATAAATAAAATCTTTAAAAAAAATTACTGAGGCCAAGACTAAGTATCACTATTATAGAGTCAATTTCTGGGATGCACAGTGCCCTTGTATCCCATCCCAAATGTATGCCACATTTGTCACTGCTAGACAATCAAATGCCCAAAGCACGGTCAGAGAAAAGCACAAGGTATATTCAAGAATGTTTAGGTAGTCCAGACTGGCTAGAGCACAGAATATGTAATAGGATTATAAAGAAGCTCTCTATATTAAAGGCCAGATGAAGAAAGACCTGTAAAGGATACAAACTTTGTCCTATGGACAAAAGAAGGCATTAAAAACAACAGTTTGCATTAGGACTTTTATCAGTGATTCTAGTTCTTTTACTATGGCTACAAAGATCTACAAATCACATATTGAAAGTGCTTTACAGACAGGACAGAATGGCAAAAAGCTAAAAACTAAAAGGTGAAGTACAAAGTTTATATTCTGGACAGGCCACTTAGGTGGTGAGGAACTTTATGTTCCTCAGTTTTCTCATCTGTAAAATGGGCTTAAAATAACAGTCTACTTAACTGACCTGATTACTGTGAAAATTTAAGGGAGATCATTAGGTAAACTGCTTAGAACTGATCTGTTATATACAAAGTCTGTAGTAAACAGTAGCTCTATTTCTATTAAAGTCTATTCATGTAATAACTCATGGTCCTGTGGGCTAGGGGAACAGAAACTTTTTCCAAACATTATGAAATTCTGGAGTGAATTCTAGGACTGTAACAAATGCCAAGAGGTGTAACACTCTGCTCTGAAGCTATTTAAAACCGGTCAGTCAGAAAGACCTTCAGAAAATACTAGAGCAGAACTGAAATGTTCCTTCTTAGGAATATTTAGAAATCTTCCCCAAGATCTCATAGTTTGACTCTGACATGAAATATTTATTAAGCTATTTAAAAGTTCAAAACACACAATCTTTTCAGCTCTTAAGGATATCAAAGTTTATTATAGGCTAGCTTAAAAATGTAACAACATGGTTTATAAGTTTTAATGCTTTTAAAAAAGTACATAATTAAAGAAGTCTTTCAGAGATGGTACTGTTATATTCTTACCTGTCTACCTAGTCTCAGAATATAACACAGTATTTAACGTGTTTCTAGAAAGAGTATAAAATTCCAAATTCCAATCAAGAAACTGTAGTACTAAGTACTCCACTATTACAGCTTTGTGACCTCAAGGATATTAATTTCCCTAATCCTTAGATTCTAATAAAAAGGGGGCTACACTTGTGAAGTTCAACTTTTTTTCACCTTTGAAAGTAGTCAGAAACAAGTATTTTAGGAAAGTTTCCTTGAATGGTTATATGTAAAGTCCTTCCCTCTATACCAGTGGTTCTTAATACCTACCATGCATCAACTAAAAGCAAACAAAACCAGATGCTTGGGGCCCACCCACAAAGATTTAACTAACTTGGGGTGGGGCGGGGCCTTTAGTGTTTCACTGAAAGATCTCTGGATGATTCTAATATGCAGCCATGGTTAAAGACCTATGCTGTAACACTAATTTGTAAGAGTGTGAAGTAATCAAAAAAGCTAATACTGAGTGCTTACTTTGTCAGAATCTTCACATTTTCTCATTTTAATCCTCATAGTAACGTGTGAGGAAGATATTAATATCCTCATTTTATAGCCTAGCAGAACTGAGATTTTTTTTTTTTTAAAGATTTGATTTATTTATTTGATAGACAGACATCACAAGTAGGCAGAGAGGTAGGCAGAGAGAGAGGGGGAAGCAGGCTCCCCTCCGAGCAGAGAGCCCGACGTGGGGCTCGATCCCAGAACCCTGGGATCATGACCTGAGCCGAAGGCAGAGGCTTTAACCCACTGAGCCACCAGAACTGAGATTTCAAAGTGTTCTTTTTTTCTACTGCCTTATACGGTTTAGTATAAATGGAAGTTTTGTCTATACGGAAAAGCATTGTGGAAAGGCCTATGTGAAGAAACAGCTAACAATCCCGAGTAAGAGGAATTTGCTTTGTGAAATACTATTACCCATATAAATCACAAACAGAAAAACTTAATCCGTTTGCTAGTACTTAAAAATTTTACCTGTAGTTTTAACCAGTGTATTTGAAAAACTTGGTGTTCCCTCAAAATATTTCAATTAGATTAAAGGAATCAATGCCACTAACTTAAACTCAACCCAGGACATCCTAAAATGAGCCAAGTAAAAGCTTTACAAAAAGTAAAGTTCTATCCTTACAGAAATGTATGTAAGACAGGAAGGAAAAGACCCTAGGGGATTAAGATGTTTTAAATAATCATTAGAGGAAAATCCATTTCTTAAAAGCCAATGATATGCTAAGAGAGACTTCTGCTTCATTAGGAATCACATATGACTAAGACAGGGCCTCCCTTGATCATCCTATCTATATGTAATCTTATTCATTTCTTCAACAAATATACCTCCTTGTGACAACACTGATTTTACATTTCAATAATTTCTGTGGATCTTACTGTCTCTGCAGTATTGGCTAAGCATTTATCATGTATTACCTACCCTTTACTACATAATTTTCATGAGAATGTCACTTTTCTCAACTGTATCATAAGCTTTTTAGAAATTAAGAATCAGGGGCGCCTGGGTGGCTCAGTGGGTTAAAGCCTCTGCCTTCGGCTCAGGTCATGATCGCAGGGTTCTGGGATCGAGCCCCGAATCGGGCTCTCCGCTCAGCGGGGAACCTGCTTCCCTTCCTCTCTCTCTCTCTCTGACTACTTGTGATCTCTGACTGTCAAATAAATAAAATCCTAAAAAAAAAAAAAAGAAATGAAGAATCATATTTTACATAACTTTAAATTCTTCAAAGGAATTACAATGGTCTATAAGACTGTAGGTAATTGACACATGTGAATTAAGGTACAGGATAAAAGTATAAGATGAAGACCTATTATGAGCCAAGAACTACGGCAGACATAGGATATAACGGTATAGAAAAGTCACTACTCCTACCAATGCTTTAAGTACATATGTTTCTCAGCAGGTGTAACACAATTTACACGTACATGCATGTGTGCACAACCCCACTATATGTAAGCTTTTAT
Source organism: Lutra lutra (assembly GCF_902655055.1). NCBI lineage: Eukaryota > Metazoa > Chordata > Mammalia > Carnivora > Mustelidae > Lutra > Lutra lutra. The sequence continues at coordinate 56,455,390 of NC_062287.1, read as the reverse complement.
TGATCTGTTAGTACTTATATACATCAGCTATCACTAATTTTCTTTCAAACAAATCTTTTTCTTCTGACAAGCACTGATAATTTTAGAAGTTAAAGATCAAGAAGTGTTTCTCGGGGCGCCTGGGTGGCTCAGAGGGTTAAAGCCTCTGCCTTCGGCTCAGGTCATGATCCCAGGGTCCTGGGATCGAGCCCCACATCGGGCTCTTTCCTTGGTGGGGAGCCTGCTTCCTCCTCTCTCTCTGCCTGCCTCTCTGCCTACTTGTGATCTCTCTCTGTCCAATAAACAAATAAAATCTTAAAAAAAAAAAAAAAAAAAAAAAAGAAGTGTTTCTCTTCTTTTCCCATTTGCCAGTACTGTAAAATTAGAAAATATAATAAGAAAGGTGACACCCACATACTTAATACTTCACTAAAAGAATGTGTTAATTCTCAGATGAAAAGTCAAGGGAAGTCTTAACTAATTACCTTTTCATTACCATTTCCTTCAGCAATTTAAACACTATACCACTTTCACAAAAGAAAGCAGTATTACTGCATTTTTAAAAGCAGAAAAATAAGGGTTAAAATATTTACCACAGGCTATTTTCTTTTACACTTGATCTTAGCCAAAAGGCCGAGAAGCAACAGGCTATTTTTTTAAAAAGATTTATTTTAGAGAAAGAATGCGGGAGGGGAGAGAAAGAAGGAGAGACTCCTCAAGCAGATTCCCTGGTAAGTACAGAGCCCAACATGGGGTTTGACCAAGGGTTAGATATTTAACCAACTGAGCCACCAAGGTGCCTGCATAAGCTATTTTTCTATGAAATATTGAATGTAATGAAAAATATTACTTAAATATCCTATATAACATAAATGATCATGCTAGGTATTATTATTTATTATAGTTCTAGCCCTCATAGTACTTTTATTAAAAAAAAAACTATAACAATATTTTTAAAGACATAAACAGGGTTTTAGAGTTAAGTGCTTATACAAGGTTAAAGAGCAGAGGAGTGAAGCACAGAACATTTTTAAATAAGAAAAATTAGCAGTATTGGTCAGGAATAAATTTGTTTTATTTTAAGCCAAAATTTTAGGCATTAAGGCCCAATCACCTGAACCACAGTCAGAAATTAATGATGCATCATTAATGAAATTTCTCCTAGAATTGTTTAAAAGGTACACAGAATAATAGAGGAAGTCCATTTTCAGCTTTTATTATGTGTATTATACTCCAGTATACAAGGTAGTAGGGAGAAGGAATCCAATTGGCAAATTAGCAGAAAGCTAGAAAACATCTCTATATGTGGAAAATACAACTAGATGGTACCTTTAATACAAATAAACACATCTTTTTTTTTTTTAAATTTTTTTTTAAAGACTTTATTTATTTATCTGACAGAGAGAGATCACAAGTAGGCAGAGAGTCAGGCAGAGAGAGAGAGGGAAGCAGGCTCCCTGCTGAGTAGAGAGCCCGATGCGGGGCTCGATCCCAGTACCCTGAGATCATGACCTGAGCTGAAGGCAGTGGCTTAACCCACTAAGCCACCCAGGCGCCCCACAAATAAACACATCTATACAAAAAGACTACCATGTAATTTCCAGTGAAAGCACATGATGATTTTCTCAAATAAAATTAGTACAATGCACAATCATCAGAAGTAATTGTGCTTTGCAAACATACAGCTGAACAAACACACACAATGCTTACTTTAACAGGCATGTAAGATTGTGATTCCCAATGTTTTTCAAGACAGTGACTGGACTGTAAAATTTACCTGGTAAATTTCTAAATACCAGTACCATTTCTGAATTGTGACTGACCTACAACAAAAATCTCAGAAGGGGTCTGTGATTATTTCTTCACAGTAATTTCTGTTAATATGTATTACTTATTAACTATATAATTTAAGTAAAAAATCCACTTATTTTGATGATAAATAACATACAGAAAAACCTATGTACATGCTAAATAGTCTCAGTTGTTACATTTATCAGATATTTTAAGTTTTACCTCCCATAAGTTTATTTATTTTTTTTTTAAGATTTTATTTATTTATTTAACAGACAGAGATCACAGGTAGGCAGAGAGGCAGGCAGAGAGAGAGACGGGAAGAAGCATGCTCCCCGCAGAGCAGAGAGCCCGATGCAGGGCTCGATCCCAGGACCCTGGGATCATGACCTGAGCCAAAGGCAGAGGCTTTAACCCACTGAGCCACCCAGGCGCCCCAAGTTTAATTTTTTTAAAGATAATATTTATTTATCTGAAAGTGAGAAAGAGAGAAAGAGGGCTCGTGCACACAGAGGGATGGGGGGAGAAGGAGAGGGAGAGAGATCTCCAGTACTCCCCAGTGAGCAAGGAGCCAGACATAGGGCTCAATCTCACAACCCTGAGATCACGACCTAAGCTGAAATCAAGAGTCCATTTCTTAACCAACTGAGCCACCCAGGCTCCCCTACCCCCCATAAGTTTAATATCACCTCCAGTTTGGGTAATTGCAGACTAACTTGTATAGGACTAACACTCTTGAAGATGGCAATTATTAACTCTGGAAAACTAAAAAAAAACAATTTTTCGAAGGCTCTCAAGAGCAACATTAGGGAGAATTCAACCCTGGGAAGAAGGGAACCCACATTCATTGGGTGAGATCCATGTTTATACAGGTGTTCCCAAGAGCCATTCTTAGCCTGTGCAATATGAGGTGGCCAGAAGTCATGCAGAAAACTACAGTGTTTAAGTTTTGCAGTGTCAGTGGACTGCTAGTGTGGCTGGATTGAGGAAGGAAATAACTAAGGAGGAAGCCAAAAGGAGGAACCCTAAATTCTACACATAAATTTCCTGCAAATCTCAGGTGACTCTTGAATGGTACATATGTAGGAGAGACTGCAAGAAGCCCACCTGAAAGCAATAGCTAGAAGGCTGGAAGAAATGAGCAGAAATTTTAGTTACTATCTGCTCCAGGGATACATTTTAAAACACTTTAGAGTCTGAATCAAACCAAGTCAGAAAAGTTTGATAGATACCTCAGGCTTCCTACAAATCCACCCAAACAAAACATAACATCAAGACTCCACAAATTCAAGGTGATCAGCCAGCAATATAACAACCTGCCATAATAAAACTCAGCATTCTGCAGAGAACAATAACAGAAACCAGAGACTCTATGTATTGTAGACAATGCTGAGCATACAACCAAAAATGACTAGACACGGGGCGCCTGGGTGGCTCAGTGGGTTAAAGCCTCTGCTTTCGGCTCAGGTCATGATCCCAGGGTCCTGGGATCGAGCCCCACATTGGGCTCTCTGCTCAGCAGGGAGCCTGCTCCCCCCCCCCCCCCCCCGCCTGCCTCTCTGCCTACTTGTGATCTCTGTCAAATAAATAAATAAAATCTTTTAAAAAAAAATGACTAGACACACGAAGAAACAGGAAAATTTACCTGGTGGCAAGAGAAAAACAGCCAATAGAAACAGACTCAGAGATGACTCAGATGTTGGATTAGTAGACAACAATTTTAAGGCAACTATTATCAATATGTTCAAGAACTTGAAGGTAACAATTCCACAATGATGAGATGAGGTACTCCAACACAGAAATAGAAACTTAAAGAAATAAAGGAAAAATCTAGGACTGAGTACAGTATCTGAAATGATAAATTCACTGGATGGACTTAACAGCAGTTTAGATAAAGGAGAAAAGGACTACTGAACCTGAAGACACATCAGTAATATTATCCAATCTTAAAAAGAGTACAGAAAGGATAAAAAATAATAGGCAAAGCTTCGGGGACTAGTAGGACAATATCAAGCCATTTAAAAGATGTGCCATTGGAATTCCAGAAGAAGAGGAAAAAAGAAAATGAGAAAGGAAAAATACTTTAAGATAACACATTACAGGGGTGCGTGGGTGGCTCAGTGGCTTAAAGCCTCTGCCTTCAGCTCAGGTCATGATCCCAGGGACCTGGGATTGAGCCCCGCATCAGGCTCTCTGCTCAGCAAGGAGCCTGCTTCCCTTCCTCTCTCTCTGTCTACTTGTGATCTCTATCTGTCAAATAAATAAATAAAATCTTTAAAAAAATATATTTGATTAAACTTTTAAAAATGACAGACAAGCAGATAACAAAAAGCAAATGACAGATATGAACCCAACTGCATTAATAATTACATTAAATCTAAAAAAAAACCCCAAACATTCCAAATAGAAAGCAGAGATTTTTACTTATTTTTTACTTTTTATTTTTTTTAGCAGAGATTTTTTAGACTGGATTTTAAAAAACAGTGAGATCCAACTAAATGCCAATCCAACAGTGACCTTCTTTACAAGGAAAAAGATATACCATGCAAACAATAACCAATAAGAGAACTGGTATGGCTATATTAAGATCAGATAAAGACTTGGAGACAAGGTGGGGCGCCTGGGTGGCTCAGTGGGTTAAGCCGCTGCCTTCGGCTCAGGTCATGATCTCAGAGTCCTGGGATCGAGCCCTGCATCGGGCTCTCTGCTCAGCAGGGAGCCTGCTTCCTCCTCTCTCTCTGCCTGCCTCTCTGCCTGCTTGTGATCTCTCTGTCAAATAAATAAATAAATCTTTAAAAAAAAAAAAAAAGACTTGGAGACAAGGAGTATTATTAGAAAAAAAAGAACTTTTCTTAACGCTAAAAACAAAACAGAACAAAACACACAAAAAAACAATGCATTAGGAAAACAATAATAATCCTAATTACATATGCACTCAATAATAGAATTTCCAAATAGGAAGTAAAGCTGACAGAACTAAATGGCAAAACAGGCAAATACAAATGTTGCTGTATATTTGAATACCTCCCTTCTCAGTAACTGACAGGACTACAGACAAAAAATTAATAAGACTATGTAAGTTATGAACAATGCTATCAACTGTCTTGATATAACGGATACTTATAAAATATTATACCTGACAACTATACAAAAACATTATTTTCCAGTTATGTCTTATGTCTTATTCACTAAGACAGACCATATGCTAGGCCATAACACAAATCTCAATAAATTATGAATGACTAAAATGTTACATGGTGTAGTCTATGACCACAACAGAATTAAATCAGAAGCTGTAACAGTAAGAGATCTAGAAATGCCCCAATTATTTGGAAATTATTTCTATATCTTCACTGATGTAGTCCTTACATCTACATCAACATTTATCAAAATTCATCTAAATGTAAACTTAAGATGTGTACATTTCACTGTACATAAATGTTTACCCCAATAATTAATGGGAAAAAAAGTTCAATGTATGTTTAGCTGAATTCAAAGAAACTCAAGGGGCAGGAGTATCCACATCTAAATTGCAGTGAAAATACAGAAGTATAATACCTCATGTAACCTAGATTCTCTAAGCTTGTTCCATGTCTTGGAAAATTCTTTTTTTTTTTTTTTAATTTTTAAAAGATTTTATTATTTGTCAGAGAGAGAGAGAGAGAGAGAGCACGCACAAGTAGACAGAGTGGCAGGCAGAGGCAGAGAGAGAAGCAGGCTCCCCGCCAAGCAAGGAGCCCGATGCGGGACTCAATCCCAGGACCCTGGGATCACAACCTGACCTGAAGGCAGCGGCTTAACCCACTGAGCCACCCAGGCATCCCATGTCTTGGAAAATTCTTAAGACCAAGTCAACCTCATTAAACAGATTTTTTTTCTTACAGCATAACATGGCAGCTCTAAGTATCTGCTCAAAAAATACAGCATATTATTCTTCCATTCAATAAACATTAATGAGTTCAGTATGATAGGAGGCAGAAGTAACAAAAAAATTTCTATATTAAAAGAAAGAAGGGGTGCTACTTCAATAACTAGGAAAGGCATTTGATCTACACTTGATTATGTCTGAACCAAGTTTTTAATTACAAATAACAGGGAAGAAACAGAATTTTGGAAGAGGGACAGTAACACAATGGAAATATGGGAACACAGTAAACCTGGGGGACTTTAAGCAGTGTAGTACACTGTGTAGTGTACAGTGGCTGAAGATCAAGACTTTGAGCAGCAGGGCATAGCATACTAAGGACTTGGTTTAAAATTCAGCATAAGGGGGCGCCTGGGTGGCTCAGTGGGTTAAGCCGCTGCCTTCGGTTCAGGTCATGATCTCAGAGTCCTGGGATCGAGCCCCGCATCGGGCTCTCTGCTCAGCGGGGAGCCTGCTTCCTCCTCTCTCTCTGCCTGCCTCTCTGCCTGCTTGTGATCTCTCTGTCAAATAAATAAATAAAATCTTTAAAAAAAATAAAATAAAATTCAGCATAAAATTCACAAGTAACCTAGGGTGCCTGGGTGGCTCAGCTGGTTAAGCGACTGCCTTCAGCTCATGTCACGATCCCAGAGTCCTGGGCTCCCTGCTCCTTGGAGAGTCTGCTTCTCCCTCTGACTTTCTCCCCTCTCATGCTCTCTCTCACTGTCTCTCAAATAAATAAATAAAATCTTTTTTTTTTTAAATTTTATTTATTTATTTATTTGACAGAGAGAGATATCACAAGTAGGCGGAGAGGCAGGCAGAGAGAGAGGAAGAAGCAGGCTCCCTGCTGAGCAGAGAGCCCGATGTGGGGCTCGATCCCAGGACCCTGGGATCATGACCTGAGCCAAAGGCAGAGGCTCTAACCCACTGAGCCACCCAGGCGCCCCTAAATAAATAAAATCTTAAAAAAAAAAATTCACAAGTAACCTGATTAAATCTGCCATTTAAAAAAAATATTTTATTTATTTATTTGACACAGATAGATTTATTTATTTATTTGACAAGTAGGCAGAGAGGCAGGCAGAAAGAGAGGGAGAAGAAGACTTCCTGCTGAGCAGAGAGCCTGATCTGGGACTTGATCCCAGGACCCTGAGACCATGGCCTGAGCTGAAGGCAGAGGCTTAACCCTCTGAGCCACCCAGGCACCCCTAAATCTGCATTTTAAAATAATCAATGATAGCAGAATAGAGGGTAATCTAAAGTGGGGTAAGATTTAAGGCAGGTATCAGTTAATAAGCTATGGCAGCAGGCAAGCAACAGACAAAAGGGCCTTTATATAGCAGAATCAACAAAAGTAGGTATCTTTAAAAAAACAAAACTTTTTTTTACAGAGAGATAAGAAAGAGAGCACACAAGCAGAGGGAAGAGCAGAGGGAGAGGGAGAAGCAGAATCCTTGCTCAACAGGGAGCCCGACATGTGGCTCAATCCCAAGATCCCAGGATCATAATGGGAGATGGACACCCAACCAACTGAACCACCCAGGCACCCCTTGTGAAGACATATTTTGGCACTGGAATATGTAATATTTAATTCCTCATGTACAAATTTGGATTCTACCTAAGACTGAGCCTCTTAAATGTAGGAGTCTCTCTTTGGTATCTAGCAGGGATTAGAGAATTAATACATATCCGAACAATTATCAAACTGAACAGATTTGACATACTTGCTCAATCATATCCGTGGCTTACCAAGTCTTTTTACAGAGTATAGTTTGCATAAGAAATCCTGAGATTCTTATTAAAAATGTAGATTTTCAGGGCGCCTGGGTGGCTCAGTGGGTTAAGCCTCTGCCTTCAGCTCAGGTCATGGTCTCAGGGTCCTGGGATTGAGGCCCGCACCGGGCTCTCTGCTCAGCAGGGAGCTTGCTTCCTCCTCTTTCTCTGCCTGCCTCTCTGCCTACTTGTGATCTCTCTCTCTCTCTGTCAAATAAATAAATAAAATCTTTAAAAAAATAAGAAAAATAAAAAAAATAAAAATGTAGATTTTCAGGGTACTAACCTAGCCTTACTGAATCATTATCCAGAAGCAGTGCCCCAGGAACCCATTATATTATATAAGTTCTAGGTAACTATTATGCACATTAAAGTTTAAAATCATTAAGCAATTCTCGGGGCACCTTGGTGGCTCAGTGGGTTAAAGCCTCTGCCTTTGGCTCAGGTCATGATCTCAGGGTCCTGGGATCGAGCCCCGCATTGGGCTCTCTGCTCAGCAGGGAGCCTGCTTCCTCCTCTCTCTCTGCCTGCCTCTCTGCCTACTTGTGATCTCTGTCTGTCAAATAAATAAATAAAATCTTTTAAAACAACAACAACAAAAACCAAACAAACAAAAAAAAATCATTAAGCAATTCTCTAATCCTAGGAGATCTTCCTGGGGACATCTGCCATTCTATAAACCTCTGTCCTTTCTTACCTTTGTTTGGATATCAGGTACTATATTTTCTACCAGAGATAGGATGGAGGAAAAACACATTCCTAATCTCAACAGTAAGTAAGCTGTATGAGTTTCAAAAATACCTGTCTTAGGAAAAACTTCTGTCACCAATTTCCCCCCCACTGCCAAAGTTTCCAATGGCATGATAAACATTAGATTTGCAAAATAAGCACTGAACTCAAACCACACAAGGTACACTGTCCAGAGTTAGGAACTGGACAGTGGTTATTTTGTAGATTTGATTTAGATTTCATTTAGGAAAATTTGAGTTTTTCCATATACCTAATATATCAAGTGATAGCAAAGGGAATGGTTTTGTTTGTTGTTGTTGTTGTTTTCCCTTAATGCTGGGGTGATTTATAGTGCAACTAAAAGAAAAAAAATTTTCTTCCATTTCTAGTCACTTAAATAATTTTTTAAATGATACCCTATTTGTTTAGTTTTTAAGCTCCTTTATAAAAACAAACTCAAAAAAAATTTTTTTTAATTAAAAAACAAACAAAAAACACAGGGGTGCCTGGGTGGCTCAGTGGGTTAAAGCCTCTGCCTTCGGCTCAGGTCATGATCTCAGGGTCCTGGGATCAGGCCCCGCATCAGGCTCTCTGCTCAGCAGGGGGCCTGCTTCCCCCCCCACCCCGTCTCTCTGCCTGCCTCTCTGTGTACTTGTGATCTCTCTCTCTCTCTGTGTCAAATAAATAAATGAAATCTTAAAAAACAAAAAACAAAAAAAAACCCCACAAATTCAAGGAATAGCCAACCCATAATAAGTAATGTGGTGTATTTCTTAGCTAATATTTAAAATCAGTCAGTAATTTTCCCACATGATAGAAATATATTCCGTAAGATTAATCACTGACAAAGGGGAAGATTTTAACCTATTATTTAAATGTACTTATTAACATAAGCTTTAAATTCTTTTCTTGGTTTCATTCTCTCAATTGATAGGGGGAAGAGGCCGTGTGTCCAGAATTTTTGTCTTTTTTTTGGGAGGGGGTAAGGTTTTATTTACTTATTTGAGAGAGAAAGAGAGCATGAGCAAGGGGAGGGGCAGAGAGAGGGAGAAGCAGACTCTCTGCTGAGCAGGGAGCCTGATGTGAGACTCAACCCCAGGACCTTGGCTTCATGACTTGAGCTGAAGGCAGATGCTTAACCAACTGAAGCATCTAGGTGCCCTCAGGATTTCTTTCTTAAAAAATTACATAAGATGACAAAGCGAAGCTCTATAAATATTGAAATAAATTCTAATATACTATCGTACTCCCTATAAAGTAGAAAGTAATGGTTTTTGTGAGTTAAGAAAGAAGCTACAAAAAAAAAAATTAAAAGGCAGCTCTATTCCAAAAATTGAAAACAGTAATTTTGATCATATTAATATTTAAAAGATAATAAAATCAAGTCCCAACAGAATTAGGAACTTCACCAAAAATCACATGTTCAGACATATCATCTAAATAAAGAAAAATAATAAAATAGCAAATAGGTTTTGAATTCAGGGTAGGGCTAATTTAAAAGAATTCCCTCTTCATTATCACTGGCTTGCTGTTATCTATTTGTATGGGTCAGGGCTTTTAGAAAAAATTATGTGCCTACTGCTAAAAAAGTTTTAAAATCAGATTGTGGTAATGGTTGCACAATGCTTTACATCTACTAAAAATATCTCCTGAGTTGTATATTTAAAACAAGTGAATTTTGTGGTATGGAAATTATGCTTCAATAAAGCTGTTAAAAAATTATATGTGTTTATAAAATATAGCAAATGAATGCCAAATCTCATTTTCTCCACATCCCAAGAGTTATCTTAACTTAGAAGCAATTAAATGTCATGAAGATACTAGGTATCACTAGTGACCACTAGTGACCACCACATGCTGATGATCTGAGACTTCCGAACCTGTGAGACCACTCAGAGTCAGATGTAGGGGGCCATAGTTTAGACATTAATCCAGACTGAAAAACGTCTCAGAAGGCCATAATTTGACATATAATATGCAACTAGTTCATTCATATCCATATCAAAATGTCATTATTAGATGAAAGCTAGATGAAGTTACCTACTGCTTTGTCCTTGAATGGTGATAATAATTGTGCTAACACTTCTGTTACTCAAGTTTTTTAACTATCTGTGGTTCCTATGAGTTCATGAGTTCATTTACTTATCATTTTCTAAATTCCACAGACATTGTAGGTCCTGGGAATATATAATTTTGATGGGAGAAATATTTCCAACATAATGTGGTAAGTTCCAGGACAATGGTTTCACAAGGGTCAGGGGTCCGAGAAAACAAAGAAAAGTACCATTTATTATTGGTAAATAAAATAGCCTACAGGTATGATATGGGAAAGAAAGTGAAAACAATATAAAGAATTTTTCATAAAAGTCAACTTATTCAGGTTAAACGATTTTATTTTAACCTTCTATTGATCACTTAGAAATGAAAAAACTACTTATTGGTTTGAAAATCCTATAAATCTGGGACCACTACTCTATCTTGTAGAAAACGGTTTGATAATGTGAGGTGCCCCCCCCATTTTCCAGCTCCCCCAAAACATTCCTTTATAAACACTGTTAGAACAATAGCAGGTTACTAAGGATGAAGTAACCAGAATATACTTTCACAACTACAACCAAAATATCACTCTCGACAGCAAATACTTGCTTTCTTTTTTTTTTTTTTTTTTAAAGATTTTATTTATTATTTATTTGAGAGAGAGACAGTGAGAGAGAGCATGAGCTAGGAGAAGGTCAGAGAGAGAAGCAGACTCCCCGTGGAGCTGGGAGCCCGATGCGGGACTCGATCCCGGGACTCCAGGATCATGACCTGAGCCGAAGGCAGTCGTCCAACCAACTGAGCCACCCAGGCGTCCCTACTTGCTTTCTTTTATCATTAAACCCTTAAAAATAGAAAAAAAAATTTTTTTAAATTTACCTTAAAACAATCCAGTAGGGATGTAGTGAGGGTAGGGTAAGTTTACAACCTTGCAATCATAATGAAAATAGTTGTCCTGTGCACAATCTTAAGTTTGTCAACCCTTTTCTCCTTTTCCAAAATCTATGCCACATTTGTATTTTTTCACTGGGTAGTATGTTGCTAGTTCATGAGACCTGCTGTTGCCAACTAGAAGAAAATCTTTTTTTTTTTTTTTAGAAGAAAATCTTATAGCAGGGATACTCACACAATTATTTCATAATAGTTTTTCAATTTGATAACCTCAACCCAATACTCCAAGATCACTTACCTGTTTAACATTGTAACCTGCTTTTGCACTTGTTTCAATAAACATAACATTCAGCTCTTTGGCTTTCCTTTCTCCTTCCTCAATTGATACTTGCCTGTAAAAAAAATTTTAAAGATAAATTCTTCTTTTTGCAAATCTGATATTATAAAGATGATAAACAAGATTCTGAAAAGAACTTTTCTTGACAGGGTGCTAGTTATCAGGTGAGACTAGTTTGAAGATTCATTAAGCTGCAGTACACTTAAAATTTGTGCACTTCAGTGTATATGTTATACATAACTAAACAATTTTTTAAAAAGGAATTTTTTTAGTGATTTGCTTTTACTTGGCAGGGCTCATCCTATAATTTTTTTTTTTTAAGATTTTATTTATTTATTTGAGAGAGGGAGAGAGAGCATGAGAAGGGAGAAGCAGACTCCCCAAGGAGCCTGATGTGGGACTCAATCCCAGAACTCCAGGATCATGACCTGAGCTGAAGGCAGTGGCTTAACCAACTGAGCCACCCAGGCATCCCATTTTTTTTGTTTTTAAAAACTTAATATCTGGCTATTTTCTGTTCATATTAGATCATAATAATTTAGCCTTATGATTAAAAACTTCAGGTAAAATAATTTTTCATGACCAATTTGTCAATCTGCTACTATAATTTACATAACCACTCCCAAATTGTTAAAAATGTTTTTTCCAAATTTTATACTACTGTGAAAATGCTACTATAAACATCTTGACATAATATTTTGTGCACTGTGGGTCATTTCTTCAGGATGGATTTTGTGGATTTCTCTAAGTGGAATAAGTGAGTCAAAAGACATGTATGTTAAAGTCTCTTGATACATTTTATAGGGCTTTTGGTAATGCATGATAATTAGCAGTGTCTCTCAAACTGTAATACACTCTTCAAGTGAAACATTATGTCACTTATCTTGGTATTCCTAGTGCCTAGCGGGCACACAGGTTTGTTTGTTTGTTTGTTTTAAGATTTTATTTATTTGACAGACAGAGATCACAAGTAGGCAGAGAAGCAGGCAGAGAGAAGAGAGAGAGGGAAGCAGGCTCCCTGCTGAGCAGAGAGCCCGATGTGGGACTCCATCCTAAGATCCTGGGATCATGACCTGAGCCGAAGGCAGAGGCTTAACCCACTGAGCCACCCAGGTGCCCCCACACAAGTGTTTAATAAATATGCAAATATTCTAATTAAATGGATCTAAAATATCAGCTGACAAACCCTGCTTCCTACAATACAGAGAACCAAAGCAATACAAGAGAATTTCCACAAGCTCTCACCAAATCTATCCACTGATCTACATGTGTGTATCTTTATATTCTACCTCTAGTCCTGCTACTATGGAGGAAACTGTCCTTACTCCCAGACTTATACCTCTGCACTAGATTCCACTATCTTCTTATTTATAAGAAGATACTACTCTAGAAATTCTCCACTCTCTGGAAAAGTCAGGAAAGAAGAAAATGAATATTCTAAGCAAAGAGAACATCACAATATTCTCTTATACAATCCAAGTGTTAATGTTTTGCTACATCTGCTTGTTTTATCCTCATTCTCTATGTATTTACACGTGTATATACATTTTAAAAAACACACATTTGAAAAATAAGTTGACAATCTGCAGATCTTTAGCCCTAAATATACCTACAGAATTAATTAATTAATTGGTTAATTAATTGATTTAAGATTTTATCTATTTACCTGACAGAGAGAGACCATGAGAGAAGGAACATAAGCAGGGGAAGTGGGAGAGGGAAAAGCAGGCTTCCTACAGAGCAGGGAGCCAGACACTGGGCTCGATCCCAGGAACCTGCCCTAAAACTTACTCCTTGGATCTTGTCTCTATTTACAATCTCTCCTTTGGTGATCTCATACAGTCTTGTGGCTTTAAATACCATCTACATGCTGATTACTTTCAAACTTACATATCTAGCCTGGACGGCTACTCTGAACTCCAGACTCCAATATCCAATTGCCTACCTGACACCTAATTAGATGTTAGGATATCTAATACCAAGTCTGAATGAATGAATGAATTTATGAGGGGGAGGGAAGGACGGAGGGAGGGGGAAGTGAGAGAATCTTAAGCAGGCTCCATGCCCAGCTCTGGGCCCAAAGCCGGGCTCCATCTCACAACCCTAAGATTATGACCTGAACCTAAATCAGGAGTGAGACATTTAACCAACTGAGCCACCCAGGCATCCCCTAGCAATTCTAAATTTAAAATGACCAAGACTTGGTTGGGCAGCTGCCTTTGATTCAGGTCATGATCCTGGAGTCCCAGGATCCAGTCCCACATCAGGCTCCCTGCTCAGCAGGCAATCTGCGTCTCCCTCTGCCACTTCCCCCCGCCTCATGAGCTAACATGCTCTCTCTCTCATTCTTTCAAATAAATAAATAAAATCTTTTGAAAAGGTAATAATAAAAGAAAATGACCAAAACTGAAGTCATGATATACCATCCCAAACCATCTCTTTATGTAGTCTCTCCCTATCTCAGTTAATGACAATTACTTAGGCTAAGAATCTAAGTGTCATTTTGACTTCAACTTCTCCCTCACTGCATATTCTGGCAATCATTATGTATGTATATCCATTACATGAGTGTATCTTGACAGTTTCATCTTCAAAATATATCTGAACTTGACCACTGATTACCACATAAGCTGCCACTATCCTGGTCCAAGTCATCATCATTTCTTGCTTGGATTACAGTCTGGATTACCCTCCTTACTTCTACTCTTACGTATTTTCAACAAGCAAACACTGATCTGTGAAAAGTTACTCTTCTACTCAAATCCTCCAATCTCATTTAGAGTCTTTGCCCCACTTGATCTGGCCTTTATGATCTTTTTTTTTTTTTTTTTTAAACCTCATCACCTCCTACACTTTCCATCATTCACTTTACCACCTATATAGGGCTCCAAACTGTTCATCAAAAAAAATGAAGTATATTCCCAACTCAGGGATTTTGCATTTTCTGGGCCACGAGCTTAGAAACTTTTCCTCCTCTAGATATCTGCATAGTGACTCCCTTTCTTCCTTAGTACTCAAAAGGCATCAGTCATCTTCTCAATGAAGTTTTCCATTGCTCTCCTATTTAATATTTCAAACTCACACTTGGCATTTCAAATTTCTTTTTTCTGATTTATTTTTTATTCTTAACATGTATCATTATAGAAAGTACTATGTATTTTTAAAATTATTATTATTATTATTATTTACTTATTTATTGTCTGGTTCATTCTCTGAAATAAAAGTTCCTTGGAGGGGCGCCTGGGTGGCTCAGTGGGTTAAAGCCTCTGCCTTCAGCTCAGGTCACGATCTTAGGGTCCTGGGATCGAGCCCCGCATCAGGCTCTCTGCTCAGCGGGGAGCCTGCTTCCCTCTCTCTCTCTCTCTCTCTCTACATGCTTCTCTGCCTGCTTGTGATCTCTATCAAATAAATAAATAAAATAAAATAAAAAAGTTCCTTGGAGACTGTCTTTTTTTGTTCACCATTCTATCCTAGAGTAGCATCCTCTGAAACATAAATGATACTCAATAAATACTTCTGAATGATTATTTAAGTGAATGATTATCCTACACATAAATGATTCCAGACAGAAATTCTTCCTAGTTTTAGAACTAGTAGTCACCCTGATAAAATGACTGAAGGTTAGCTACAGCAATGGTCCCAACTATGGTTTGATTTTGTCAGAATCACCTAGGAAGACTCATTATAGATTCAAGGGTCCCACACTGAACTAACTGAATTACAGCATCTAGAGAGAGGATTTAAAACCCTAAAATGGGGGCGCCTGGGTGGCTCAGTGGGTTAAAGCCTCTGCCTTCAGCTCGGGTCATGATCTCAGCGTCCTGGGATCGAGCCCCACATCGGGCTCTCTGCTCAGCAGGGAGCCTGCTCCACCCCCCCCCTTTCTCTCTGCCTGTCTCTCTGCCTACTTGTGATCTCTCTCTGTCAAATAAATAAGTAAAATCTTTTTTTTTTTTTAAGATTTTATTTATTTGTCAGAGAGAGAGAGAAAGAGAGAGAGAGATCACAAGTAGGCCAAGAGGCAGGCAGAGGGAGAAGCAGGTTCCCTGCCGAGCAAGGAGCCCGATGTGGGACTCGATCCCCGGACGCTGGGATCATGACCTGAGCCGAAGGCAGCCACTTAACCAACTGAGCCACCCAGGCGTCCCAATAAATAAAATCTTTAAAGAAAAAATAAAAATAAAAAAATAAAACCCTAAAATGTTTAAAGTTGACCATGGTCCTTCACAGCCAGAATCTTAAAAGAGGGTCTAAGAAGCCATATTTACCAACTGATTCTCAGGTTTAGAACATTTGGGAATCAATGGCTACAAAGGATAGAAAGTACTACACAATGGGGTGCTTATATTGAAACGCTGAAACAGATATACTCTGGTATTTCCTCCAAGTTTTTACCAAAATAATATAATTCTCAATGTGATAAAGACATTTAACTTTGAATCATTTTTATTAAAACATTCTCTCCTGATTACAAAGTAACTTTTTAGAAGACCAATCATTAACAGTAAAGTCCTCCATAATCCCAATCCCTTCCCAAAGATGTAGAGTGAGTTAAATTCCATGTATGCTTATGCAGATTTGTTCTAAGCAAAAGAATATATAAACATATCTACCATCTTATTTTTTGTAACAAAAAGGATATCATGCTACACATGATAGCATGTGTGACTGAGCCACTCAGGCACCCCGAGTCAATGAATATTTTAAATTCTGATACTGTTGAACTGTTTCATCCCTGAATTATATTAGTTACAGGGTGTCTGGGTGGCTCAGTCAGGTAAGTATCTGCCCTTGGCTCAGGTCATGATCCTCAGGTCTTGGGATGGAGCCCCATGTCAGGCTCCCTGCTCAGTGGGGAGTCTGCTTCTCCTTCTCCCTCTGCTCTCCACCCCCTTTCACTTGTGCTCTTGCTCTCTCTCAAATACCTAAATAAAATCTTTCTAAAAAATTTATTTGTTATATTTTCAGTACATGAGAGTTCTTGTTTATTTAGATTCTTGAAATACTGTTCATTATCAATCTTCTGAATAACAACTGATCTAACAGGTGAATATGATCTTTGTATTTATATATTCAGACTTAACCAAGCTTTCTCTTTATGGCTTTAGGATTTCATGCCATGCTTATAAAGAGCCACCCACCTACTACCAAAAAATTTTTCTTCTAATGCTTTTTTAAACAAACATTTAAATCTTTTATTCATTTTAAAATTAAAGGGTGATGGTCTGGCAAAAATTGCTGAAAAACACAGTAATTCCAAACCAATGGACAAATATTATCTTGAAGAAAAAAATCACTTTAAGTATAATTTAGGTAAGTTTCTAGCATTGTGTACTCAACTGAAATATTACACAATAAAACAGATGCTATATGCATCCTTTTAGATAACTCTGGCTATTATAACAGGAAACAACTCACATATACAATTTTCCTACTTAAAAATGAAAGTACCAGGGACTCTCTACCAGAAGAATATATACCTACATGATCTACAAATTCTCACAGTGGAGATAAATAAAATAGTGAAAACTTATGATGCCAACTGATGTCCAAATAATTATTTTCATAAAGGAAAGATGCTCATATTCTGAGTTTACTTTTAAATCAAGAAAGACTTTTTTGTCATTCTACTGCCAATTCCAAATGAGGTACCATGGGAAAAAATGGGCTTAACATTTCCACAAGCCTTTGAACATACTGGATTTTCTTTGCAACATTTTAATTAATAGTACAAGTTCAGTACCCGAATTTCAATATCCAACTCATGAATAAAGAAACAGCAAATAGTAAAAGCTTCTACCATTAAGTAAAATGGTCAAGACTATTTAAACCAGAAAAAATATCCAGTAGATTACTTAGGATGCTGAAGGCAGATATTCAAGCCATGGGTTCTACAGTGAATGTTAATTTTGCATCCTGTGACTTGAATATGGCTTTGCTCATTTGACTAAGGTATCACAATCAAGCTATTCAGTTCAAATACACAGTCTGGTTCAACCATACAATTTAAGAAAAGAAAAACTACACCACTGAATTATAATGAATATTTATAAGACTACCAAAAGAGTGTGCATTTAATCATTATGAATAATTTTTAAAGATAGGATTTGCTCTTAAAACATTTTGTTCTTTAACAGAACACTGCTCAGGTTTATGAGGCCTAAAAAATGCAAAACAGTTACCAGCTTCATGTGTAAATAATCTTTTTTCCCCCCATGTGCACAAAAGCTATTTACACATGGGCTTCCACAAAACAAAAAAACTCATTTTCCTTTGAGGACTGAGGTTAATGTTTACATTTATATTTCAGTTTCTTACACTGAAGAAAAGTAGGGTATAAACTTAAGAATTAAACATGTTTCCTTTCAAAACAATTCTTCAGTAATAAAAATAAGCTGATTAATGAAGAAATCAAACATCTAATACACACACAAAATCACTCTATACCTCTTGTCAGCAAGATCTGTTTTATTTCCTACTAGCATGATGATAACATCACTTCCTCGTTCTGTTCTGACATCATCAATCCATTTTGTAGTTTGCTGGAATGAGTTAACATCTGGTATAGGAGGGTGGACAAAGAGATTAGTGTTACTGCAAAGCCTCCCCAAGTGATAAACCAAAACCAAACAAACAAAAAAAAACCCCCAAAAGTTGGGGAGGTGGTGGCACATTAGGACCCACTTTTAATGTGCCTGCAATATAACTCCATTTTATCTGAGTACAACTGTCAGTGATATAAACAAATAAGAAGACTAAAGTCCTCAAGGTTCCTTTTATAGTATTTTAAAACTTTTGAACATGATCAATGAGTGTAATGTACCAGATGTAAGGGGGTTGGGGGGAAATTTTTAAAATGTTAAGGACAGCTATGGCAGATAATATGGTGTCACATTGCCACAATGGTTTTTTGATTACTTACACATACCCAGCATGACAAAGAAAGCATCTCCAAAAGTAGGTCAGCCAATAAATCCCAACACATCCAGAAAATTTATGAAGCCTTTAAACAGCTTTCAACACCACTCTGTTTGCATTGCTTATTCAGTTTGTGATCACTTTAACTTGAAGTTCATTAGTTTAATGCATCAGAATCACTTGTAACAAAATCCGTTTTTCCTAGCACTAGATTCTAAGTAGAATACTTCAGTATTTTTTACAGCAGCTTCAGAGAACAGTTTACTAATATTTTAACCACATGTGCACAATTTTTAAAGAAAAATACATAAGGTCTCAATTGCTTTGGTTAAAGTAAGCACAAACATTTTAAAGCTGCAAAACTTGTCAATGCACAATAATGAACATACACTTTTTTAAACAAGTAGCAACCCAAAGTAAAGCTTCAAGAAAAGAAAGCTTGCATATAGCCCCTAATCCACCTTCAAAAAAGGTCTCTGAATGCAAACTTATAATTCTGCCATTGCAATTAAGTAGATATCACTTCTGGTTGAGCTAATCTGAAAAAATGTACAGTAAGAATATCACTAGCTCAAACCAATAGTTTATGTAAGATTCTTTTTAAAATAAGTTTAAGATGTAACATTATTCTAGTTTTCCTACAAATTATGGACCACTATGTGGAGTGATGGCTTAATATTGCCTAATATCTATAATAAACCAATTTACAAAGACAATTTTAATCAGAGAGCACTTTCCTGTCAGTCACCATATTCTGTGGAAAATTTATAGGCACTTAAAATGCCAAAGGCATTACTCAGTCTTCAGGGAAAAGAAAAAGGATCATTACTTGTTTTAATCTCCTATTTAAAATTTCTTGTTGGAGAGAAATTAAAGTGCAATTTGTTAGCAATAAAGTCAGTCACAGAATCCAGATATGATTCAAATGAAAATGATTACTAGAAAACTGCACATTATTATGTTTTCTCTGCCTTCCTCTATAGAGAAGATGGCTGGAAGCGGAAAGCAGAGAAAAGTTGGCTAGCAGCAGCTTTTAATAGCCTCAATAGAAAGCCTTGGAGGATCTGAAAAATTTTGGCAAGAGGCTTAAATGCAAATTATTTTATTTTAGAGAAACCTGAGATAAAGTTAAATGAAAAAGGTGACATTCTTCCAACCATAATTATGGTGTGACTTAGGGATAACAGGATACTGAGAGAGCCTGGGAGAAGATTCATAATCAGATCTAAAGGAAAATTTCCAGGCCAAAAAAATCTGGCAGAGTGGAAATAAAGAAAGTTGGTACAAACATCAAAGCAAATATTTCTGACCTAGCTGGTATATGATAAGGTTTACTATGACAAAACTCATTTTTACATGCTAGTATAGAAAACAAGCACAAGACAAGAACATGCATGCAGCTAGGCTAAAGGTTGAAAGATTAGAAATGCATTAATTCCCCCCCACTCACTTGTGATATCATAAACAACAACTGCCACAGTGGAGTCACGAATGTAGCTAGGAATCAAGCTCCTGAACCGCTCTTGACCTGCTGTGTCCCATAATTGCAATCGTACCTAACAACAAAATCAGTCAAACAAGCAAGAAAAATAAGAAAGGTCAACCCGTTGCAAAATACCTACTTGTGATATCGTAAACTACTACGGCTGCAGCAGAATCACGGATGTAACTGGGAATGAGGCTACGGAAACGTTCCTGACCCGCAGTATCCCACAGCTGCAGCCTGATCTGTGGATGGGAAAAAATAAATAAAAAAAAAAAAAAAAACCAAACTCATACTAAAAAGAAAAAAGAAATAATGTTTTTAAAAGGGGGAAGGTGGGAAGAAGGTAAAAAGCAGACTCATGCAAAAGGTTGCAGGGATGTGAGGAATGAAAATAACACAAAACTCCTTTTTCAAAAGGGAGGAGTATTAAAAATTTGCTCGCTCTGAAGGTACGTGACTTAAATACGGCAATGTGAAAGATATCACAGAATCAGAAATACAGCTTTTTTAAAACTCCCTATAATGTCTCTTTGAATCTTATGCCTTCCAGATAGCAAAAAGTAGACTGTTGATGTTCAAATAGTGAGCATAAAACAGAAAAACGAAGGTAAATGCCAATGAGCAGCCCTGGCTATCAGAGTAAAGGAATGAATGCCTCTCTGAAAGCCTCTCTGAAGCTAGAATGTGTCTCTTTTCTACTGGATCCAGAACACTTTGAAATTGGGTCTCTGACTACTGTGCTAATGTTTCTCCTATATATTTCTTCCCAGAACATTGTATATAACCTAAGAAAACAGACAAGTATCTTTTTGCAACTCTCTATAAAAATTTCTTTGCATTCTTACTTTATCATATCTACATTTAAGGAAGAAAAGCCTAAAAACAAGCATTCAGTTATTTTACCATTATAAACAATTTCTAAGCTTTGAAAATTTAAGAAATTACATGCTGTATATTAAACCATAAAAGAGAATATCCAAAAGAAAAACTTTCACACACTAATAGGAAACAGCGTTAGAGATACAATAATGTTTTTTGGGCATAGTTCCCAAAATACTACATTTAAAATAGTCACTGTTTAATTGATAGGAATCTCTTCCAGGGACAGTGGGCTAGAGTACAGAATTTATACTATGTGTAAAGGGAGCATTCCAAAAGACAGGTATCTAAATCCAACAAATAAATACACATTACCTCTATCTATTCACTATCACTTCAGTATACATCACATTCTGACAAATAAAATTCTGAAATTCACAAATTATGTGAAATTCAAATGAAATACTTTTGAATGCCTCAAGAGTAGCACTCAAAAAGTCTTTAGCAGCTCTAAAGTCTTTATGAAAATACACTTTTCATTATCGCAAAGCTGTTTGTTATCATTTTTCCAAATCGGAATGACAAATTTTATTTAGCAGGCCTAGGGCATTCAGTATTTTCCAAACAACTTGACTTTCTCTCCTCTTTGGATTTCACTTGGAGATTAGGTCAAAATGCTAAGTACTACCACTCTGTTAATAATAGTTTTTCTCAAAGCCTGTAAACTAACTTTCTCAACTTTGCTAAGAACTTATTATAGTGATAATCATCGATTAAAGCTTTGATCATCGTTTTGTACCCTGGAGTGTTGCAGAAAATTGCACACTGAAAGCATTACTCACTGTTCGATCCTCCAAGTACATTGTTTTTGATAAAAAGTCAATACCAATTGTTGCCTGTAAAACAGAATAAAACAAAGAAGTTAAAAACTAAAATAAAAATTACAATAGTTTTGGGGCGCCTGGGTGGCTCAGGGGGTTAAAGCCTCTGCCTTCGGCTCGGGTCATGATCCCAGGGTCCTGGGATCAAGCCCCGAGTCGGGCTCTCTGCTCGGCAGGGAGCCTGCTTAGCTTCCTCTCTCTCTCTGCCTGCCTCTCTGCCTACTTGCGACCTCTATCAAATAAATAAAAAAAATCTTAAAAAAAAAAAAAAATCACAATAGTTTTGGGGTACCTGGGTGGTTCAGGGGGTTAAAGCCTCTGCCTTCAGCTCGGGTCATGATCCCAGGTTTCTGGGATCAAAGCCCTGCATTGCATGGGGCTCTCTGCTCAGCGAGGAGCCTGCTCCCCCCAACCCCCCGCCTGCCTCTCTGCCTACTTGTGATCTCTGTCAAATAAAAAAAAAAATTTTTAATAGTTTAGGGGGCGCCTGGGTGGCTCAGTCAGTTAAGTGTCTGCCTTTGGTTCAAGTCACAATCCCATTGGATGGAGCCCTGTGTGGGACTCCCTGCTGAGTCTGCTTCTCCCTATACCCCTCCCCCCACTCATGTGTGCTCTCTCAAATAAATAAATAAAATTTTAAAAAATAATAATAGTTTAATGGCAGTTTAGGGTTCAAAGGGTAATTATTATTGTAGGAGAAATAATGAATAAACACGTCATAGCCAAGTACAAATGAACAAAATTTTCAGTGATAATGGTTCCCATCAACTAAGCACATGTGCTGGAGAATTCTTTTAGGCCTTTTACACCATCATCACTAATCCTTATACATCTCTCCAAAGCAGCTACTGCCATCCCTATTTTTTATCATTCTAACAATACTGGGGTTCAGAGAAGTTAGAAAACTTGTCTAGGGGAACAAAGCTTCTGCTGTGGAGTTGGGAATAAAAGTCCAGCTCTTTCCAATATATAATGATTATTTTATATATATATTTGTTATTTGTTATTTTATATATTTATATACTTTATATTATAGTTTATATATTATTTATTATATATATATATTGAAGTTGTGATAAAATACACATAATGAAATTAACCATCTTAACCGTTTTTTTAAAATGCTATTTTTAAGATTTTGACAGAGACACACCAAGAGAGGGAACACAAGCAGAGGGAGTGGGAGAGGGAGAAGCAGGCTTCCCACCAAGCAGGGAGCCCGATGCAGGGCTTGATGCTGGACCCCAGGATCATAACCTGAGCTGAAGGCAGACACCCAACGACTGAGCCACCCAGGTGCCCCTAAAATGCTATTTTTTGAGAGTAGTTTTAGGTTCATAGCAAAACTAAAAGATGCAGAGAATTCCCATATACTCCTTTACCCCCACATATGAATAACACTCCCTATCATCAACATCCCCAGCCAAAGTGGTACATTTGTTACAGCTGATGAACCTATACTGACACTGATATGTTTTTTAAGATAGATTTTATTTTTAAATTGTGGTAAAACATTTATCATAAAATATGATATTTGGGGGCACTGTGTGCCTCCGTTGGTTAGGTGGCTGACTTCAGCTCAGGTCAGGATCCCAGGGTCCTAGGATCGAGCCCCGCCTTGGGCTCCCTGCTTTGTGGGGTCTCTGCTTCTCTCTCTCTCTACCCCTTTCCCCAGCTCATGTGCTCACTCTCTCTCTCAAATAAACTCTTTAAAAATAAAATGAAACGTAACCATGTTAAGTGTACAATTTAATGGCACTGATTATATCCACGATGATGTATAACTGTCAATACTATTTTTTTTATTTTTTTTAAAAGATTTTATTTATTTGACAGAGAGATCACAAGTAGATGGAGAGGCAGGCAGAGAGAGAGAGAGAGAGAGAGGGAAGCAGGCTCCCTGCTGAGCAGAGAGCCCGATGCGGGACTCGATCCCAGGACCCTGAGATCATGACCTGAGCCGAAGGCAGCGGCTTAACCCACTGAGCCACCCAGGCGCCCTGTCAATACTATTTTTAAAGCTTTTTTATGACTTCAAAAACTGTACCCAATAAGCAATAACTTATCACAATGTATGGATATCCGACAATTTCTTTTTCCATTCATCTATTAATGGACATTTAGGTTGTGTCCACCTTTTGGCTGCTGTGAGTTCCTATATTCAGTTCCTCAGTATATACTGAACAGTGGAATTGCTAGGCCATATGATAATTCTATTTAAACTCTGTGAGAAAATGCCACACTGGCTTCCACAGCAGCTGCACCACTTTAAGTTTCCAAAAGCAATGCATGAAGGTTCCAATTTTTCCACATTCTTGCCAGAATTTGATGTTTTCTTTTTTTTGTAATACTTGTCTTTAGCAGGTAGGAAATGGAATCTCTTTGTGATTCTGATTTGCAATTCTCTAATGACTAATAATGTTAAGCATCTTTTCATGTGCTAACTGGCCATTTGTACAACCTCTGTGAAGAACTATTCAAGTCCTATGCATTTTTAAACCGAGTTTGTCATTTTGTTATTGATATGCAATTCTTTATAGATCCTAGATGTTAAATCCTTCTCCCATATGTAATTTTCAAGTATTTCCTCCCACTCTGTAGGCTGAGCCTGGTGCTTTTATTGAAAATCACTTGTATGGCATCTGCGTGGCTCGGTCTGTTGAATGTCCGACTCTTGATTTAGGCTTGGGTCATAATCTCAGGGTCCTGGGATCTAGCCCCACATTGCACTTCACACTCAATGGGGAGTCTGCTTGAGTTTCTCTTTCTCCCTGTGTCCCTCCATGCTTTGTGCACAAGCTCATGCTCACACAGTCTCTAAAATAAATAAAGTCTTTTTTTTTTTAGATTTTATTTATTTATTTGACAGACAAAAATCACAAGTAGGCAGAGAGGCAGAGAGAGAGGAGGAAGCAGGCTCTCAGTGGAGCAGAGAGCCCGATGTGGGCCTCGATCCCAGGACCCTGGGATAATGACCTGAGCCGAATGCAGAGGCCTTAACCCACTAAGCCACCCAGGCACCCCTAAAATAAATGAATCTTTAAAAAAAAAAAGAAAAGAAAATCAGTTCTCAATAGGCATGTGGATTTACTTATGAATTCCCAATTCTATTTTACTGGTCTATGTGTCTATCATTGTTCTGATTACTGTACCTTTGTAATAAATTCTGAAATCAGGAGTATGAGTCCTCCTACCTATTTTTTTTTTTTTTTTAAGATTTCATTTATCTGTCAGAGAGAGAGCAAGCATGAGCAGGGGCGGAGGGGTGGGAGGAGCACGCTCACCGCTGAACAGGGAGCCCAATGACTGGCTCGATTCCAGGACCCTGGGTTCATGACCTGAACTGAAGGCAGATACGAAACCGACTGAGCCACCCAAGAGCCCCACTTTTCTTTTTCAAGATTGTTTTGGCTTTTGGAATTTAGAATCGGCTATTTCTACACAAATGGCAGTAGAAATCTGATAGGGACTGCATTAAATCCATAGATTACTTTCAGTAGTTAGTATCAACATCTTAACAATATTAATTCTTCTAATCCCTTTGCCTAGAATGTCCCTCCATTTATTTAGGTCTTTAATTTTTTTTGAGTGTTTTATAGATTTCAGTTATACGCAGACTTTTATTAAGAAAGCAAGCAAGGGGAGCGCCTGGGTGGCTCAGTGGGTTAAAGCCTCTGCCTCAGGTCATGATCCCAGGATCCTGGGATCAAGCAGCACGCGCCCGCCCCACCCCCAATCCGATTCTCTGCTCAGCGGGGAGTCTGCTTCATCTCTCTGCCTACCTCTGATCTCTGTCTGTCAAATAAATAAAATCTTAAGGAAAAAAAAAAAACAAGTAAGCGAGCAAGCAAGGGGCGCCTGAGTAGCTCAGATGGTTAAACATCTGCCTTTGGCTCAGGTCATGATTCCAAGGTCCTGGGATCAAGACCCACACTGGGTTCCCTGCTCAGTGGGGAGCCTGCTTCCCTCTCTTCTTCTACTGCTCCCCCACTGCTTGTGTTCTCTGTCAAATAAAAATCTAAAAAAAGAAAGAAAAAAACCAAGCAACCTAGCTTTCCCCTTTATCCTAAACTATGGGACTATGTATTTCAATTACATTTCTATATATAGGTCTTAAATACACATAACCTAGGTATGAATTCCATCTTACAACATCCAGTCTGAAAATGTATATCCCGTTCTGCTATAGGCTGGGATAATGGGTTCATAAACTTGAATTACTGTGCAAAAGCATCTAACTGACAAACCTGTGGAATGCACAGGAATAGTATAGGACTATATTTAACAAATCTCACCCACAGAACCTCATTTAATCAGTCAAGATGGCAGAGGCAGCTAATTTTCTACAGAAATATCCATCGTTCCCTTTCTTACTAAAACAATCATTGATTTAAATCCATACTCTAAAAAATAAATAAATAAATAAATAAATAAATAAATAAATCCATACTTTTCCCACTAAAAAGACTACATTTTCCAACCTTCTTTGAGCTTTAAATAAATGGGGTTGACTCAGTTGAGGTGCACTCTTGGTTTTTCTCCTTTCCTTTTTCTTGCCTGGATATGGGATACCATGGACAGAACTCCAAGAACCATTCAATAACATGAGGCAACCTCCATATGGAAGTCATGTATTAGATCTGGTTAAACAAAGTCAGAAGTCCCAATGACTATGGAGCTGCCACAAAGGTCTGAACTACTCTACTTACAGACTTCTTTTATATGGGAAAAAACCATTCTCAAGTCACTTACTAATGTTATCTTGTGCTCGTTATAAACAGCCCAAAATAATTTTTAATAGCTACAAACAGAAATATGCCTTGTCAGATCTCACAGCCATCACATATAAATGTTTTCAAAATTAGTACAAAATAAGATTTTATGTATAATAATCCCCTCCCTTCCACTGTACTATCCTAGTTTTGGAACATAATTTATACACCAAACTCATAAAGATTAAAATTAAACTGAAGGGGCGCCTGGGTGGTTCAGCGGGTTAAAGCCTCTGCTTTTGGCTCAGGTCATTATCCCAGGGTCCTGGGATCTAGTCCCACATCAGGTTCTCTGCTCAGCAGCGAGCCTGCTCCCCACCCCCCAACCACCTGCCTGTCTCTCTGCCTACTTGTGATCTCTGTCAAATAAATAAATAAGATCTTTAAAAAGTAAAAAAAATTTTAAAAATTTAAAAAAATAAAATTAATCTGAAAAACATAGCCTGTATCTGCTTTTTTCAGTTAATTTTATTCTAAGCAGAACTACTATGGCAAAAAAGTTAATCACCCAAAAGAATTAAGCCAACAGCAGGAAAAACAGAAAGAATGGATGCAAAACTAAACATTATCAGCTATTTCAGCATCTTGAATGTTACTGATGTGGAGCTAATTCGAATCTTCATAAAAGACGGATGACACATTAGTGCTGCCTCTTGCTGATCTTCTTTATAGAAATGCAGAAGACAATAATTGTATAAGAAACCAGAGGTTAGAGAAAATTCTCCCACATAATTTACAGCTTCACATTATTTTAAGTGTTGATTAATTCATTATTCACTAATTATTTGGGAATGTGCTGTTTAATTTCCACATTTTGTGAAACTCCCAAATCTCCTTCTGTTAATGATTTCTAATTACATCATTCATTTATTCTTGACTTTAAGTATAGATCAAAAGGTCACAGAATCCTAGGCTTGAACCACATAAGAGAATATCTACAATCACTCCTACTTCAACCCCAGATGGTAATCTGTGATTATCTTTCAATGGACTTTGGGAGAGGAAATAAAGAAATCAAATGCAAAGATTGAGGCCTATGAGCAAAATCAGCTATACCTGGTATTTATATAGCATTTTACAGATTACAGAAAGTGCTTTTATGTAAATAAGCAGATTTTTAAAAAGACCTTAAATAATACTTCTAACACAAACAGAGACAACTACTAAATTAGCAAAAATAAAATACCTGATAGGTGTTGTCAAAACTGTCATACATGAATCTGGTGA
Organism: Lutra lutra; assembly: GCF_902655055.1. Classification (NCBI taxonomy): domain Eukaryota; kingdom Metazoa; phylum Chordata; class Mammalia; order Carnivora; family Mustelidae; genus Lutra; species Lutra lutra. Next base: position 56,427,843 of record NC_062287.1, on the reverse strand, counting down.
TCAAGGATGTCTTTCCAACTGAAATGAAAAGGAGAAAAGATTCACTCAGTTAACATATTACACTGGGTTCTCAAGTGATTCTTCTACAGAGAACAATTAAAGACACTGGGAAATATCTGCAATGGTTCTACTAATAATAATTTAGAAACATATAGCCCCTAGCTTGTTGAAACGCTTTTCTTTAATAAGAGGTAACAATCACTCAAATTAAGAGCACAGGTAAAGAGAGTTTTATTTAGTAAAAGAGCTGAGGAAAACGAAAAGATAGAGGGAAATAATCAATTATGTTGACATCTCTAAGTCACAAAAGGCCAAGCAGGTACTACTTGGGCCCTAACAAAAAGAACTAGGATTGGACTTGAGAAAAAGCCTCTTTACATAGCAACAGTTGAACTACGAATTTATTAGTAAATAGTACATATAGTTTTCGTTTTTTAAAGAAATGTTCACCATCGTTTTCACAAGAAAGAGTAAAATGGGGGGGGCCCTGGGTGGCTCAGTAGGTTAAAGCCTCTGCCTTCGGCTCGGGTCATGATCCCAGGGTCCTGAGATTGAACCCCGCATCAGGCTCTCTGCTCAGCAGGGAGCCTGCTTCGCGCACCCCCCTTCCCCCGCCTGCCTCTCTGCCTACTTGTGATCTCTGTCAAATAAATAAATAAAATCTTTAAAAAAAAAAAGTAAAATGGGGGTGCCTGGGTAGCTCAGTGGGTTAAGCCTTCTCTGCCTTTGGCTCAAGTCATAATCTCAGAATCCTGGGATCAAGCCCCACATTGGGCTCTCTGCTCAGCTGGAAGCCTGCTTCCCCCTCTCTCTCTGCCTGCCTCTCTGCCTACTTGTGATCTCTGTCAAATAAATAAAATCTTTAAAAAAAAAAAGAGTAAAATGTATATATTGCATTTTACTGGTGGTACAGAAAATGAAAGGAAGTGAAAATTATGTATATCATACCACCCATATATAATTAATGTTGGTATAGGTTTTCTGAAATTTTTTTATACATAAAAATATGTACTTAAAAGTACTTAAAACTTAAAAGTAAAACTCTAGAACCATTCACAGGAAAGCCAGGAAAAATATACATACTACTATTTTCTTTTCTTTTTTTTTTTTTTTAAGATTTTATTTATCCATTTGACAGACAGAGATCACACGTAGGCAGAGAGGCAGGCAGACAGAGAGGGGGGAGCAGACTCCCCACCAAGCAGAGAGCCTGATGCGGGGCTCGATCCCAGGACCCCGAGATCATGACCTGAGCCGAAGGCAGAGGCCCAACCCGCTGAGCCACCCAGGCACCCCCTTACTACTATTTTCAACGATGACTGGATCTGTAAAAAGTAATGTAAAAATCTGAGGAGACAAAAGGCAATATGCATTTCACAGAGGGGGAAAGAGTGGTGGATAAAAAGCTATATAAAATACATAATAAAGAAATATAAAATAGATTGTTAAAAGTTTTTATTCAAAAGATTAAAAATTATTAAGCATTTTACTTTAAAAGATCGTAATCTCTACACCCAATGTGGGGCTTAAACTAGAGTTGCATGCTCTACTGACTGAGCCAGCCAGCTACCTCTAAGCATTTTTAAATATGATTCAATATGGAGTCCTGGTAAATATACTGCTCTTGTTAACCTCAAACCCAATGTAAAATAGTATGCAAACTTTAATGATTTGCTATATGTTGTTCTTCCTAAAAGATTATAAGCTCCAGGGGCACCTGGGTGGCATAGTCATTTAAGTGTCTAACTCTTGGTTTCAGTTCAGGTCATGATCTCAGGGTCCTGGGATCGAGCCCAGAGTCAGGCTCCCTGCTCAGAAGGGAGTCTGCCTCTCCCTTTCCCCTCTGACCCTACACCTGCTCATCTCACTTGCTCTCTCGCAAATAAACAAAATCTCTTAAGAACAAAATTAAAAATTTACATACGTGTTTAAAGTAAAAATGATAACAATTTACAACATAGAGAATGTAATATATGACAACTGTAACACAAAAGACAGGGACATAAATAGAGTTACACTGTTGTAAGGTATCTATAGTTCATGTGAATAGTACAGTACAGTCTGTGAGAGGTTGATGATGCGTATCACAAGCCCTGGCAAAATCACTAAAAATATATGCAAAAAGGAACAGACAACAAGTTAACAGAGGAATCAAAATGGAACAGTAAAATAATTACAAAAATCAAATGAGACAAACCCAAATCCAGCCCTATCAATTTATATAATATATGAATAGGAGATTTAAAAACTCCAACTAAGGGATGCCTGGGTGGCTAGGTTAAGCGACTGCCTTCAGCTTAGATCGTGATCCCATGATCCTGAGACTGAGCCCCACATCTGGCTCCTTGCTCAGCGGGGAGCCTGCTTCTCTCCTCCCTCTCCTGGTTATTCTGTCTGCTTGTGCTTCCCTCTCTGTATTAAAAAAATTCTTAAAAAGAAAAAAAATTAAAATTCCAATTAAAAGGCAAGATTTTCAGAATAAGAAAATAAGAAGATATGATAAAAAGACACAAATATTTGCTTTCTTTTTTTTTTTTTTAAAGATTTTATTTATTTATTTGACAGAGAGAAATCACAAGTAAGCAGAGAGGCAGGCAGAGAGAGAGGAGGAAGCAGGCTCCCCGCTGAGCAGAAAGCCCGATGCGGGGCTCGAACCCAGGACCTGGGATCATGACCTGAGCCGAAGGCAGCGGCTTAACCCACTGAGCCACCCAGGCGCCCCAAATATTTGCTTTCTGAGAGAGACACACTTTAAATACAAAGAAACAAAAAAGTTTAAAACAGAAGGGCATAAAAATCTCCCAACAAAGAAAACTCTAATTAATCATTTAAGGGGGAGCATCTGGGTGGCTCACTGGGTTAAAGCCTCTGCCTCCGGCTCAGGTCATGATCCCAGGGTCCTGGGATCCAGCCCCCAATCGGGCTCTGTGCTCGGCAGGGAGTCTGCTTGCCCCTCTCTCCCTCTCTGCCTACCTCTCTGCCTACTTGTGATCTCTGTCAAATAAATAAATAAAATATTTTTAAAAAATCATTTAAGGGAATAGGACCGATCTTACATAAACTATTTTTTTAAAAGAAGAGAACAAGAACACTTTCCAATCATGACATGGGATGAGCATAACCCTAACAACATTACCAAAAAAATCAAAATTATGGATCCGTATCTCTCATCAACACAAGACTCAAAATTCCTTAACGAAGTATTAGCAAATCAAATCCACATATAAAAGAGTATTTATTTATTTTAGAAAGAGACTGTGTGGATGAGTGGGCGGGGAGAGACACAGTCTTAAGAAAACTGTGCACAGCAGAGCCCACAGCGGAGCTTGATCTCACCACCCTGAGATCACAACCTAAGCCATAATCAAGAGTCGAGGCTTAACCAACTGCACCACCCAGGTGCTCCCAAATCCGTATGTATATACAAAGATACCTCTTAAATAGGGATTATCCCAGAAATAAAAGGTTAATAAATCATACAAAATCAATTAATGTAATCCAAATGTTAACAGAATAAAAAAGAAAATCCTAAAGTTCATCTCAATATACTCAGATGAAGTATGTGACAAAACTCACCAGATTCAGGATGAAAACTCAAAGCAAACTAGCAAACCAGGAAAGGAGATGGCAACAATCAGATAAAGAGCATTTACAAAGAAATCTATAGTTAACATCATACATAATGCTAAACTCTAAATGGTTTCCTCCAAAGAATGGGGGTTAGAAAGCAAGGATGTCCAATCCACCACTTCTATTCAGCCTGAGTACTAGTGGTCTTAGCCAGTGCAATAATGGTAAGAAAAAGAAATAAAAGGCACACAAAATGATATTGTTTCTTTCGCTGATGACATGACTAGTCGTGCAAAAGAATCCTAAGAGACATGGGGTGCCTGGGTGGCTCAGTGGGTTAAAGCCTCTGCCTTCGGCTCAGGTCATGATCTCAGAGTCCTGAGATCGAGCCCCGCACTGGGCTCTCTGCTCAGCGGGGAGCCTGCTTCCCCCCTCTCTCTGCCTGCTTGTGATCTCTGTCAAATGAATAAATAAAATCTTAAAAAAAAAAAAAAAAAAAGAATCCTAAGACACTAATTTTAAAAATCTACTAAAACTAGGGGCAACTGGGTAGCTCAGCTGGTTAAGTGTCAAGACTCTTGACCTCAGCTCAGGTCTTAATCTCAGGGTTGTTGAGTTCAAGCCCCGCACCGGGCTCAACACTGGGGGTGGAGATTACTTTAAAAAAAAAAAAAAATCAACGACAACTAGTAAATTTGGCAAGGTCTCAGTACAGAAGTTTGATATACAAAAATCAATTGCCTTTCTAATACTAGAAGCAAACAGAAAACCAGACATTTCAAACTACACTGTGGTAACAACAGAAAACATTAAACAACTGGGAATAAATTTAACAACATGTGTAAAAACTCTACCTTGAAAACAAAACACTATGTTAAGGGGATACCAAGAAAATCTAAATAAATATAATAGCATATACTAGTTTAAAAGTAATCAATACTGAGATATCAATTCTCTCCAATTTACAATTTCAACATAATCTCAATCATAATCCCAACCAACAGCCTCTGAAAAACAGCAAATGACAAGATGGTTCTGAAGTTCATATGAAAATGCAAAGGATCTAGAATAGTTAAAACAATCCTGAGAACAGTGAATAATTTAAGATTCTACCATATTCAATCTCAAAATTTACCATGAAACTGCAGTAATCCAAATAGTATGGTATTTGCTTAGAGACAGACAAACAGATCAGTGAAACAGAACAGGATCCAGAAATAAACAAACAAAAATTTCTAGGCTGTTAATAAACATCTCTATCCCTGTGAGACAAATACTTTTTCGCTACCTTATCCCCCAACAAAAGGACCTGAAAACTGACAATTTTAATTTTCTCACATTAGCACCTCAAGGACATTTTTTTTAAAGATTTTATTTATTTATTTGACAGACAGAGATCACAAGTAGGCAGAGAGAGAGGAAGGGAAGCAGACTCCCTGCTGAGCAGAGAGCCCAATGTGGGGCTCGATCCCAGGACCCTGGGATCATGAACTGAGCTGAAGGCAGAGGCTTAACCCACTGAGTCATCCAGGCGCCCCTCAAGGACATTCTAAGAAAATTAACTACAAATTAAAAAAAAATCTTAAACAGCTTTCCAATATGAAATTAACATTTTGTTTCCAAACATCTACACTATAATGACACTATTAAAATATCACAAATGCTTTAGGTAACAAATGCTGTCATCCTAATCCCTAACCTTTCCAAAAATTAAGTAGAGATCTAACTCTTTTCTGCCAATTCTTGTTTAAAGAAAAGCTTTAATTTTGCTAGCAGCAGAGAAAAGTAGCACTGGGATGGAATTCATTCAACACAATTAACCTGAAAAAGTGAAATTTTCGTTTTTTTTTTCTTTTTTTTAAAGATTTTATTTATTTATTTGACAGAGAGAGAGAGATCACAAGCAGGCATAGAGGCAGGCAGAGGTGTGGGGGAAGCAGGCTCCCTACTCAACAGAGAGCCCGATGCGGGTCTTGATCCCAGGACCCTGAGACCATGACCCGAGCTGAAGGCAGAGGCTTAACCCACTGAGCCACCCAGGTGCCCCAAAAAGTGAAATTTTATAAGTGATATGGCAGCAAGGAAGATTTCAGAGAAATCTCAAGGTAGCTCTATTTCCTTACTGCCAATCCTTATAAAAACTTTTCACTGGTAAAAATAGAACCTGCAATCAATCCTAATTCTGGGTAATTTGTCTCTACAACTGCCATAAGATCTAAGGCCTAAATAAGTTTATTTTGTAGAAATATATTTTTTAAAGCTCTTTTAATAATATTTTTATGTATTTATTTGACACAGACAGAGAGTACATAAGCAGGGGGAGCTGAAGAGGGAGCAGAAGCAGGCTCTCAACCAAGCAGGGAGTTCGACGGGAGTTCGACGTGGGACTTGATCCCAGGACCCTGGCATCAGGACCTGAGCCAAAGGGAGACACTTAACCAACTGAACCACCCAGGAACCCCTATTTTATTTTATTTTATTTTTTTTTAAGATTTTATTTATTTATCTGACAGACAGAGATCACAAGTAGGCAGAGAGGCAGGCAGAGAGAGAGAGGAAGGGAAGCAGGTTCCCTGCTGAGCAGAGAGCCCGATGCGGGGCTCGATCCCAGGACCCTGGGATCATGACCTGAGCCGAAAGCAGAGGCTTTAACCCACTGAGCCACCCAGGCACCCCAGGAACCCCTATTTTAGAGAAATATTTAAGATGTTGCCTGGATGGTTCAGTCAGTTAAGCGCCTGCCTTCAGCTCAGTTCATGATCCCCGGGTCCTGGGATGGAGCCCATCAGGTGCCTTGCCTCAGCAGGAAGTCTGCTTCTCCTTCTCTCTCTGCTACTTGCTCTTTCTCTCAAATAAATAAATAAAATTTAAAAAAAAAAAAAGAAAAAAGAAAGGGCGCCTGGGTGGCTCAGTGGGTTAGGCCGCTGCCTTCGGCTCAGGTCATGATCCCAGGGTCCTGGGATCGAGTCCCGCATCGGGCTCGCTGCTCAGCGGGAAGCCTGCTTCCCTTCCTCTCTCTCTGCCTGCCTCTCTGCCTACTTGTGATCTCTCTCTGTCAAATAAATAAATAAAATCTTTAAAAAAAAAAAAAAAAAAGAAAAAGAAATATTTAAGAATAACTTAAGAAGGTATGGGTAAATGTCTTTTTTTTTTTTTTTTTTTTTTTTTTTAAGAGGGATTCAAAAAACTTTAATGAAGGGTCTCTATGAAGCAAGCAAAAACCAAAAAGTGCTTTCAAGATATACTTTAAAGATTTTTTTTTTTTTTTGTCAGAGAGAGAGAGAGAGAGAGCACAGGCAGACAGAGTGGCAGGCAGAGGGAGAAGCAGGCTCCCCACAGAACAAGGAGCCCGATGTGGGACTCGATCCCAGGACGCTGGGATCATGACCTGAGCCGAAGGCAGCTGCTTAACCAACTGAGCCACCCAGGCGTCCCAAGATATACTTTAAAAAGGCATTTATGCTTAGTCCAGGGCTCTTTTTTCTTTAAGATTTATTTATTTATTAGAGAGAGCGAGAGAGAGAGAGCACACGCACATGAGCACACAAGCAGGGAGAGCGGAAAGGGAAAGAATCTTCAGCAGGCTCCCTGCTGAGTACAATGCCCAATGTGGGGCTCAATCTCAAGACCCTGAGAGCATGACCTTAGCTGTAACCAAGAGTCAGATGGTCAACCGACTAAGCTAGCCAGGTGTGTCCAGGGCTCTTTTTTCATTATATTATTTTTATTATGCCAGATACTGCACACTGTTTCAGGATTATTTTTTTACTCTCAAAACCACTCAAAGAGTCACTGCAGCCTTAAGAAGTAAGGTTACTCTACTTTTTAGGATATTTTTCTTTACATAGAACAGATCAGTTCCAAAAACCTATAACCCCAGTCTAACCATATAGAAAAAGAACAGACAAATTCCAATGCAGAAGCATCCTAGAAAATAGTTGACCAGTACTCCTCCAACTGTCAAAGTCATTAAAAATCTGAGAAACAGGGCACCTGGGTGGCTGAGTGGGTTGAGCCTCTGCCCTCAGCTCAGGTCATGGTCTCAGGGTCCTGGGATCAGGCCCTGCATTGGGCTCTCTACTCAGCGGGGAGCCTGCTTCCCACCGCCCCCCACCCCCCCGCCTGCTGCTCTGCCTACTTGTGATCTCCCTCTCTCTGTCAAATAAATAAAATCTTTTAAAAAAAAAATCTGAGAAACTGTCACAGCCAAGAGGAGACATAAAACTAAGAAAATAGGATATCTGATAGAATCCTGGAACAAAGAACACTGGGAAAAACTAAGGAAATCTAAATAAATTATGGATTTTACTTAATAACATACAATACTGGTTTGTTAATTATGAAAAATGTACAATATTAACAAAGATGTCAGTAACAGGAAAAATTGGGTACAGGTTTGTTTACAGGAACTATACTACCTTTTCAGTTTTTCTGTAAACCAAACTATTCTAAAAAATAAAGCCTATTTAAAAATTGTTTTATTCATTATTCATATGCCTTTAAAATAAACCAAACAAAAAGGCAGATCAGTGGTTTCCTAGGGTTAGCAGACAAAGTAATCTTTTAGGGATGATGGATATGTTCTTTATTTTGTGGTGATGGTTGCACTGTCAATACTCACTGAACTGCATAATTCTTTTTAAAGATTTTATTTATTTATTTGACAGACAGAGATCACAAGTAGGCAGAGAAGCAGGCAGAGAGAGAGAGAGGGAAGCAGGGTCCCTGCTGAGCAGAGAGCCCGATGTGGGGCTCGATCCCAGGACCCTGGGACCACGACCCGAGCTGAAGGCAGAGGCTTTAACCCACTGAGCCACCCAGGCGCCCCCAAACTGTATAATTTATTTTTTTTTAAAGATTTTTTATTTATTTTATTTGACACACAGAGATCACAGGTAGGCAAAGAGGCAGGCAGAGAGGGAGGGAAGAGGAATCAGGCTCCCTGCTGAGCAGAGAGCCCGACAGGGGGCTCGATCCCAGCACCCTGGGATCATGACCTGAGCCGAAGGCAGAAGCTTTAACCCACTGAGCCACCCAGGCGCCCCCGAACTGTATAATTTAAATAGACGCAGTTTATTGTCTACAGACAATAGGCTTCCTCGGTAAAACTGATAAGGAAAAATAATGTGTCACAAAACAGCCTCAAAAAAACCCAAAAGAGCAAAGGTTTCATGTGGCCAGAAAACTTCTAAAAGACAACCTTCTGGGAGAGTGGGCTCCTAGGTGTTCTGACTGTAATACTGAAGAAATACATTTAAAATCCTAACCCAGACACAATTACATAACTGAAATAAAAGTTTTATGAAACAACTGCTATGAACTATGCATTCTGATTATTTTCTCTCCATTGTCTTCTTATAGGCTAGTCGCTATAACAGTTATTGATAGGATGTTAAGATTTCTGGGATTGGATTTAAAATATTACTATGGGGCGCCTGGGTGACTCAGTGGGTTAAGCCTCTGCCTTTGGCTCAGGTCATGATCTCAGGGTCCTGGGATCGAGCCCTGCATCCGGCTCTCTGTTCAGCAGGGAGCCTGCTTCCCCCCCTTTCTCTCTGCCTGCCTCTGCCTACTTGTGATCTCTATCTGTCAAATAAATAAATAAAATCTTTAAAAATAAATAAAATAAAATATAGTATTACTATGGATGACTCCCCTGGGTGACTCCAGTCAGTTAAGTGACTCTTAACTCTTGGTTTTGGCTCAGGTCATGATCCGGTCGTGGTATCTAGCCCTGCATCAGGCTCCACACTTGGCACAGGTGTTTGCTTGAGATTCTCTCCCTCTGCCCCTCCCCTGGCTAGTAGGAACAAGAGTGAGTGTGTGTGTGTGTGTTTTTTTTTTACTCGAGCACGTGTTCTCTCACTAAAATGACTGAGTCAAATCTTTAAAAATATTCCTATGGTCATTAGTGTCTGCTTCCGAAACCCAAAGGGTATGAGCATCAGTATTTTATCAAGTGTGATATTATTTGTAGGGGTTTTTTGGGGGGTGAGTGGGAGGGGTATGGGTAAATATCTTTAATCAGATTTTAATACTTCACTTCTGCTGTTAATTAAAAGTTTGTAGCTAATTACAAACAGGTTTTGAATTTTGTGAAATGCTTTTTCTGCATCTATGGAAATTTTACTCCTTTATGTTAATGGGAGTGAATTAGAATGACTTTCAAATATTAAATCAGTCTTGCTTGTATAACTGATTTTTTTTTTTTAATGACAAGATTACAGTGCCTGCGTGGCTAGGTTGCTTGAGTGTCCAACCCTTGATTTTGGCTCAGGTCATGATCTCAGAGTTGTGGGATCAAGCCCTGCACTAGGCTCCACCTTCAGCAGAGCATCTGCTTGAGATCCTCTCTCTCCCTCTATCCCTCCCCACCAATGCTCTCTCTCACATTAAAAAAAAAAAAAAAAAAAAAAAAAAAAAACTTTAATAAAAAATAAAAATGGCAAGAGTATAAAAAAGGAAAATTATAGGCCAATACCACTCATGACCAAAGATGCAAAAGAATCTACAAAATTTTTTTTTTTTAAAGATTTTATTTATTTATTTGTCAGAGAGAGAGAGAGGGAGAGAGAGTGAGCACAGGCAGACAGAATGGCAGGCAGAGGCAGAGGGAGAAGCAGGTTCCCTGATGAACAAGGAGCCCGATGCAGGACTTGATCCCAGCACGCTGGGATCATGACCTGAGCCGAAGGCAGCTGCCCAACCAACTGAGCCACCCAGGCGTCCCTACAAAATTTTTAAATAAGTAAATTTAGCAATGCCCAGAATACAAAGTCACGTACAAAAATCAACTGTATTTTCGTACACACTAGCAGCAACTGAAAAATGAAACTTTTTTTTAAAGATTTTTTATTTATTTGACAGACAGAGATCACAAGTAGGCAGAGAGGCAGTCAGAGAGAGAGAGAGAGAGAGAGAGAGAGAGAGAGAGAGAGAAGCAGGCTCTCTGCTGAGCAGAGAGCCCGATGCGGGGCTCGATCCCAGGACTCTGGGATCATGACCTGAGCCGAAGGCAGAGGCTTTAACCCACTGAGCCACCCAGGCGCCCCAAAAATGAAACTTTAAAAATACTGTTTATGAGAATATAAAAAACAAGATACCAGGGACACATGCGTGGCTCAGTTAAGCATCTGCCTTTGGCTCAGGTCATGATCCAGGGGTCCTGGGATTGAACCCCACGCAGGCTCCCTGCTCATCTGCTTGGCCCTCTCCTCTGCCCCTTCCCCCCACCACCCCTAGTGCTCTCTCTCTCAAATAAATAAAATCTTAAAAAAAAAAAGAGAGAGAGACCTAAGTACCTAAAACAAATATGTGTAAGAATTCTAAACTGAAAATTGCAAAACATTGTGGAGAGAAATTATAGAAGATCTAAATAAATAGAGAAATATACCATGTCCAAGGATTAGAAGACTCGTTGTTTCAATACTGCTAAATTCAATGCAACTGCAATGTTTAAAAAAAGGCAGGGTTTTGAATAGTTTGTTTGGGATAAACTGACAGATTCGAAAACTTACCTATAAAAGCAAATAACTTAGGGGTGCCTGGGTGGATCAGTGGGTTAAGCCTCTGCCTTTGGCTCAGGTCATGATCCCTGATCCCAGCGTCCTGGGACTGAGCCCTGTACTAGACTCCCTGGTCAGCGGGAAGCCTGCTTCTCCCTCTCCTCCTACTTGTGCTCTGTTTGTCTCTCTAATAAATAAATATTAAAAATTTAAAAAGGAAAAAACTTAGAATTGCCAATTTTAAAGAATAAAACTAAGGAACTTACATTACCAGATTTCAAGATTTACTATAAAGCTACAGTTCTAGGGGGCCCTGGGTAGCTCAGCTGGTTGAGCATCTGCCTTCGGCTCAGGTCACAGTCCCCAGGTCCTGGAATTGCACCTGGCGTCAGGTTCCCTGCATCTGCTTCTTGCTCTCCCTCTCTCAAATTATTAAAATCTTAAAAAAAATTTAAAAAAAGCTACAGTTATAAATAAGACAATGTGGTATTAATATATATATATAGACAAATAGGCCAGCAGAACAAAGTCCAGAAACAGATCCACATGTGTATGGCCACTTTATTTATGACGAAGTTGTGTCAACAGAATTCAGCAGGAAGATAAGGGACAACTCAATATCTGAATGGAAAATAAAAAAGAACCCTGACCTCTAAAACACTTCACACAGGACACAAAAAATTAATTAAGATGGATCACAGCCCTAACTGTAAAAGCTTAAACCTTAAAGCTTCAAAAGTAGGGCGCCTGGGTGGCTCAGTGGGTTGGGCCGCTACCTTCGGCTCGGGTCATGGTCTCGGGGTCCTGGGATCGAGTCCCGCATTGGGCTCTCTGCTCAGCGGGGAGCCTGCTTCCCTCTCTCTCTCTCTCTCTCTGCCTGCCTCTCCGTCTGCTTGTGATCTCTCTCTGTCAAATTAAAAAAAAAAAAAAAAAAAAGCTTCAAAAGTACAGGATAATACCTTTATGTGCTAGGGGAGGCAGAGATTTCTGAAATAGGACTCAGAAAGTAATAAGAAAGAAAACTATTTAAAAGATGAACTTCATCAAAATTAAAATTTCTGTTCATCTAGAGACAAAGAGTGAAAAGGCAAACCCAGATTGGGAGATATGTGACAGAAATGACTTATATCTTCATCTGAGTGGTAGCTATAAGGATGCATAAGTATGTTAACTTTTCAACAAGTCATATACTTAAGATTTGTCCCTTTTCTGCCCTTTACTGGATGATACACTTTGAGAATCTTAAAAAAAAAAAAAAAAAAAAAAAAGTAGGGGCGCCTGGGTGGCTCAGTTAAGCTTCTGACTCTTGATTTTGGCTCAGGTGGTGATCTCATGGTCTTGAGATGAATCCCCACATTAGGCTCCCCACTCAGTGGGGAGTCTGAGATTTTCCCTTCCCTCCTCCCTCTACTCCTCCCCACTGCAAGCATTCTCTCTCTCTCTCTCTCTCTCTCTCTAAAATAAATAATTAAGGGGTGCCTAGGTGGTTCAGTCGTTAAACTTCTGCCTTTGGCTCAGGTTATCACCTGAGGGTCCTGGAATCAAGCCCACCATCAGGCTCCCTGCTCTGGGGAGTCTATTCTCCCTCTCCCACTCCCCATGCTTGTGTTCCCTCTCTTGCTGTGTATCTCTCTGTCAAACAAATAAAATCTTTAAAAATATATATTTTAGGGAGCCTAGGTGGCTCAGTGGGTTAAGCCGCTGCCTTCAGCTCAGGTCATGATCTCAGGGTCCTGGGATCGAGTCCCGCATCGGGCTCTCTGCTCAGCGGGGAGCCTGCTTCTCTCTCTCTCTCTCTCTCTCTCTCTGCCTGCCTCTCTGTCTACTTGTGATCTCTGTCAAATAAACAAATAAAATCTTTAAAAAAAATATATATATATATATATATATTTTATTTGTCTGCTTGACAGAGAGAGAGCACAAGTAAGCAGAGTGACAGGGGGAGAAAGAACCAGGCTCTCTGCTGAGCAGGGAGCCCAATCCAGGGCTTGATCCCAGGACCCTGGAATCATGACCTGAGCTGAAGGCAGCCGCTGAACCAACTGACCCACCCAGGCACCCCCCAAAAAATAGATAAAATCTTTAAAAAATTAAAAAATAATAAAATAAAATAAACCTAAAAAAGGGTAAAACTCTTCATTATATGTATGTTATTTTAAATAAAAAGTGTATACCTGTATGAGGGTTTTATTTACCTTCTGTTATATTGTCAAAGTTGCAGTCTAAACATGAGAAAAAAACAGACAAACCCAAACTGGGGGGGATATTCTTAGGCATATCTGGCCTCAAGAATTGTTAAAAAATCAAACAGAACTATCACAGACCAGAGGAAACCCAGGAAATGGGAAAACTAAATACAATGTGGCACCTGGACTGCATCCTGGATAAAGAAGATTAATGAAAAAACTAGTAAAATCCAAATTATGTCTAGAGTTTGGGTATAAATATTAATATACCAATATCAGTTTCTCAGTTTGGGTAAAGTTACCATAGTAATACAAGATGCTAAAAAGGGATAAACTAGTTAAGGGGTAAATGGGAACTATACAATGTTTGCAATTTTTCTGTAAATTTAAAAATTAATCCAAAATAAAAAGTTTATCAACAAAGGTAAAGCATATATATATGATCTCTAAATAAAAACTTTCAGGGGCACCTGACTGGCTCAGTCTGTAGAACATATGACTCTTGATGTTGGGGTTCTAAGTTCAAGCCCCTCGTTGAGTGTAGAGATTACTTAAAATAAAATCTTTTTTTAAAAAAAGTATAAAGATTTGTATTCTTCACTATATATACATTATGCCTAAATTAAAAAAAAAAATCTAACAAGCCTCAGAGCTGGTACTTATACTACAGCTTGATCCCTAAACAGTATCGTCCCTCAACAATGGGTCACAAGATTCTGGTTACCTGATACCAACAGTAAGCTTAGGTAACAGTGTCCTGACTCTGAAGTATACTAACATCCATTTGAGTAAATCTGTCATTCAAGTTCAGTAAGACCACAATAAAAGTCAGAAAGCAGAGACTTTATCAACCTTACATAGACCTATGAACTATTCTATTCTTGCTAATAAATGGTTAATAAACATCTATTATGTATGGCAGAAAAAGGGAGAAAAGGAAAAAAATGATGTAGGGAGGGAGGTGGGCAGCTAACTAAATCAGGGTACCACGGAGGAAGCAGGTGAGAGAAACAAAATAAGAACTGGCAAATTGTTAATAACTCAAGTTCTATGATCATATTTGGGGATTGAAAACTGAAACCAATTACACTCAAGGCTTACTGTCTTCATAAACATGACTTTACCACTCTATTGTTATCAACCTGACTTTACTATTCCAGGAAATTCTTCTCTAGGAAAATAAAAGTTGCAAATAACTATTATTCCTTTCTGTTAAGCCACCCAATTTGTAGTAATTTGTTAATGTAGCCCCAGGAAGCTAATATAGCTACTAAGTATTATCTCACTTACCATGGTAAGCAATAAACTCAGATTTACCTTAATAGTAGGTTGTTTGGGTGCCTATTTTTAGGAAGTCAGCATTGAACGGAGTTCATTATAATATCTGAACTATTGTGATATATGTTTGAAACTATTCATAATAAAAAGTATTTTAAAATGTTTTCAGAACATATCATATCATGGTCCCAATGTGAAAATCACTACTTCACAATTAAACCATGACAAAGAATGTTCTGTCATATTCTAACTCAAATGTCCTATTTTCTGCAAAGCCTTTATCCAAATACCCTAAGTGTTTGCAGCTCCATCCTCTATGCTATCCTAACACTTGGTACATACAGCCTTAACTACAGCCCTTTCCCTTAGGTTGAATGGGTCCTTCTCTGAATGAGCGAGCCCTGACTATAATGGTAACAAAGGCTATGAATCCTAAATAGTACTGTGTTACTTTTTCTCATTTAAAATGGAAGAAGCATTTTGGGCATTTTATTTCAAACTCCAGTATTAGTAAAGCTAACAAAAAACACTCCATGAGGAGTCTAAACCAGAACAGGATTTCCTACCGCTCCACTTGGTAGTATTTATCAAAAACAGCAATGTGCAGTTGGATCCAGCATGCAGTTTAATCTGAACAAGTATCTGAAGAAAATAACTAGACAAGTACATAAAGATTTAGGTGTAAAACTAGTCACTATAAGAGTAAAATTTAGATATAGCTTACTTTTCAACAGGTCCATGGTTATATAAATTATGGTATCTTCATAAGGTCCACAGTATTAGATATCTATTCAGATTGCTACAGAAATCTTAGTGCCATCAAGTTGTTTAAAAAAAAAAAAAAAAAAAAAAAAAGCTATAGCTACAGAGCAGAGAGAATGAGGAGGCTGCTTCTGGCTCCTGCTCTCACAGCCATTGCAGTACACTGAGCTCCACAGAGACAGAGCCAAGGCAAGTGAGAGCCAGAGGGGCACTGGGTGACTCTGTGCCTCGCTGAGGAAAATAATTAAACATGGGCAAAGGAGATCCTAAAAAGCTGAGAGGCAAAATGTCATCATATGCATTCTTTGTGCAAACCTGCCGAGAGGAGCACAAAAAGCAGCACCCAAATGCTTCAGTCAACTTCTCTGAGTTTTCTAAGAAGTGCTCAGAAAGGTGGAAGACCATGTCTGTGAGAAAGAAATGAAAATTTGAAGACATGGCAAAGGAGGACAAGGCCCATTATGAAAGAGAAATGAAGACTTATATTCCCTCTAAAGGGAAAATGAAAAAGAAGTTCAAGGATCCCAATGCACCCAAGAGGCCTCCGTTGGCCTTTTTCTTGTTTTGTTCTGAGTTATCGCCCGAACACCAAAGGAGAACATCCTGGCCCATACACTGGTGATGTTGCAAAGAAACTGGGAGAAATGTGGAATAACACTGTTGCAGATGACAAGCAGCCTTATGAAAAGAAGGCTTCTTAGCTGAAGGAAAAATATGAAAAGGATATTGCTACATACCGAGCTAAAGGAAAAGCCTGATGCGACAAAAGAAGGATTTGTCAAGGCTAAAAAGAGCAAGAAAAAGAAGGAAGAGGAGGATAAGGAAGATGAAGAGGATGAGGAGGAGGAAGATGAAGAGGATGAGGAGGAGGAAGATGAAGACCAAGAAGATGATGAGTAAGTTGGTTCTAGCACAGCTTTTTTTCTTGTCTGTAAAGCATTTAAACCCCCTGCACACAACTCATTCCTTTTAAAGAAAAAAATTGAAATGTAAGGCTGTGTAAGATTTGTTTTTAAACTGTACAGTGTCTTTTTTTTTAATGATTTTTTAAAATTTATTTATTTGAGAGAGAGAGAGAGAGCATGAGAGGAGAGAGAGATCAGCGGGAGAAGCAGACTCCCTGCCGAGCAGGGAGTCCGATGTGGGACTCAATCCCAGGACTCCAGGATCATGACCTGAGCCGAAGGCAGCTGCTTAACCAACTGAGCCACCCAGGCGCCCCTACAGTGTCTTTTTTTGTATAGTTAACACACTACGGAATGTGTCTTTAGATAGCCCTGTCCTGGTGGTATTTTCAGTAGCCACTAACCTTGCCTGGTACAGTATGGGAATTGTAAACTGGCATGGAAACTTAAAGCAGGTTCTTGTTGGTACACAGCACAAATTAGTTATATATGGGGATGGTAGTTTTTCATCTTCAGTTGTCTCTGATGCAGCTTCTACAAAATAACTGTTGTTCTATTAATTGAATACCACTCTGTAATTGCAAAAAAAAAAAAAAGTTGCAGCTGTTTTGTTGACTTTCTGAATGCTTCTAAGTAAATACAATTTTTTTTTTATTAGTATTGTTGTCCTTTTCATAGGTCTGAAATTTTTCTTCTTGAGGGGACGCTAGTCTTTTGCTTTTGCCCCTTTTGGATCACATGGATTATTACAGTGTTTATCTTTTCATATAGTTAGCTCATAAAAAGATTTGTCTGCACCCTGCATACTCATGAGGAGGGTAATAAAAGTTGAATTGAGACAGTTTTCACCCAGAACTGAAACTCAAATCTTGATCAATTGATACCAGATCTCACATAGCCCAGGCATGTTTATAAAGTGAAGAGTAATGAGTCTAGTCACACCATGGGATTAGTAGAATCAAACATTTTGAAAAGTCTGTCCTTGAAGGACTAAGAGAAAAGTATGTTCTAATCTTTACATAAGGACTCTACATTCTTTAACTCCCATTACCATGTAATGGCAGTTACATTTGCAGTCCCCACATTAAAGACGACCTGAGAATGTATCCCCAAAAGCATGAGCTTAAACTATAAGACTGCCATATTAAATTTTTGGTTGACAGTCCCAGCAAAGGCTCTGGGGGGAAAAAAGGGCTGGCTGTAAATATCTTCTCCTATTTACTGAATATGGATTTCTTAGGAAACTTGACTTTCATTAAAGGTATTTTTAATTAATTGGGCCAACTTATAAAATGTATGCCACATTTAAAATCAGGCGTATTTTCCTATATTATAGTTTGCTCCTTTAGATAAGTCAAACAGACCTGAGGGAAGAAGA
This sequence comes from Lutra lutra, assembly GCF_902655055.1. Taxonomy (NCBI): domain Eukaryota; kingdom Metazoa; phylum Chordata; class Mammalia; order Carnivora; family Mustelidae; genus Lutra; species Lutra lutra. The sequence continues at coordinate 56,410,259 of NC_062287.1, read as the reverse complement.
CACTTGAAACTTTGTATTTCAGTATGAGTTACCGGATTTGAATTTGATTTTTCTTTACAAAACCCTAACCCATTCATTAGAGTCATGTTTGTCTACGTAGCAGTTTAGGGAATAATGTGGCAATTTTGTGCTTTTTGAGATTATTGTTCTCTTAAAGTGCCAGTGTTTTAAAATAGTGTTCTTGTAATTTTACATGTTCTGTGATGGAGTGCTGTTTTGCTGTATAATTTTGACTTGGATTCTTTCCATTTGCATTTGTTTATGTAATTTCAGGAAGAATACTGAACATCTGAATCCTGGATGGTACTAATAAACTAACAATTGCAAAGGTTTAGAAAAAAAAGCTATAAATTCATTACAAATTTGCTAAAGCAAAAATATTCATCATCCATAATGAAGAAAAGTACATCTAAAATCCCTGCACACATGTGGATACACACGTGCATGCTTACTCTCTCAAATAAATAAATATTTTTTTTAAAGATTTTATTTATTTATTTATTAGAGAGAGAGAGAGAGAGAGAGATCACAAGTAGGCAGAGAGGCAGGCAGAGAGAGAGAGGAGGAAGCAGGCTCCCTGCTGAGCAGAGAGCCCGATGTGGGCCTCGATCCCAGGACCCTGAGATCATGACCTGAGCTGAAGGCAGAGGCTTAACCCACTGAGCCACCCAGGCGCCCTCAAATAAATAAATCTTAAAAAAAAAAAAAAAAAGATTTCAATTTATTTATTTCACAAAGAGAGAGAAAAAAGAGCACAAGCAGGGGGAAACAGCAGAGGAAGAGAGAGAAGCAGATTCCCCACTGCGCAGGGAGCTGCATGGACTCAATCTCAGGACCCTGGGATCACGACCTGAGCTGAAGATAGCTGCTTAACCCAGAGAGCCACCCAGACTCCTATCAAATAAACAAATAAATCTTTAAAAAAAAGTTCTTAAATACAAAAAGGTATATATTCACTCAAAAGATAACTCTCTAAATAGCTTACTTCAGATTAGCAGACTATAATGAAATGTTATAATATCCCATTCTAATGCATGTATTTGTAAGTAATTTCTAAAAATTACAGTATCACTTACAATGCCCCCTTAATGCCCCTCCAGAAACAAAATAAAAATTCTAGCCCAATTTCAACATTTATAAAATAATTTCTGAAATGAGACCATCTGCAAAATACTATATACTCTCTTACAATTCTTTAAAGAACAGGCATGACAATGATCTTAGTGGGACTCCTATTCCATTTTACTCTACTGACAGCCATGGCAAACAATTTAGGAATGAAATCTAATCCAAATGGTAGGGCTGTATCTTTTATTTGTAGTCCAAAGCAAATATAAGAAAAGAATCATATTCATATTTCTTCATTTTAATGAGCACATAATAAATGCCAGGGATGATGCAAATGCTGAGATTAAAAACAAAAACAAAAACACAGTCCCCGTTCAGTTTAAGTGGGGGCGACAGAAAAAATTACTGCAGTGTGATAAAAAATATAGAAGTGGGGCACCTGGCTGGCTCAGTCGGTAGAGTATGAGGCTCTCAGTCTTGGGGGTCATGAGTTTGAGCCCCACACTAGGAGTAGAGGTTACTTCAAAAAAAAAAAAAAAAAGTACAGTAGAAGTATGCACAGAATGTTGTGGGTGGGAAGGGAAGAGTCTTCTAGATGGCTGGAAGGTCAGGAAAAACTTACCAGAAAAAAATTACTTTAAAGCTGAGGTTGGAAGTTGAGGTTAGCTAGCTATAAGAAAGCAAATGGCATCACAAGTCTCTAGCAAGGACCATGAGCTATTCTATATAAGAGGGCTTACTTGTACAGCTTTATTTATTTTTTTAATCTTATCTAGAATGCATCTAAAATGAAATAAATTTAAATATATAGCTCCAGGGTGCCTGGGTGGCTCAGTGGGTTAAGCCGCTGCCTTCAGCTTGGGTCATGATCTCAGGGTCCTGGGATCGAGTCCCACATCGGGCTCTCTGCTCAACAGGAAGCCTGCTTCCCTTCCTCTCTCTCTGCCTGCCTCTCTGCCTACTTGTGATCTCTCTCTGTCAAATAAATAAATCAAATCTTTTTTTTTTTTTTAAAGATGATGGGGGTAAGCAGTCACTAGCTAACTTCAATATTTTTTTTTATATTTTATTTATTTGACAGACAGAGATCACAAGTAGGCAGAGAGGCAGGCAGAGAGAGAGGAGGAAGCAGGCTCCCTGTTGAGCAGAGAGCCCGATGCGGGGCTCGATCCCAGAACCCTGGGATCATGACCTGAGCCGAAGGCAGCGGCATTAACCCACTGAGCCACCCAGGCGCCCCAATAAATCAAATCTTTAAAAAAATATATATATATAGCTCCATTTATACATGAGGGTATGTGAATTCTTTAAAAACAAACCAGAAAAGAACATTTGCAATAATAAGCCATAAATAATAAGCCAATAATAATGAGCCATAAAAGACTGTAACTCTAAATTAGTCTTTCTGACGAGATTTTACTTCTAATATTGAACCTGTCCCAACCAAAAAAAGCTATTTTACCGAGTGAATAAGCAATATCTGAAGAAGCAGTTTCTGGGTTGGAATCCCAGTTATTCCTTTTTTTAAAAATTGAGATATAATTCACATGCTATAAAATTCACCCCTCTAAAAAGCAAAATGCAGTGGTTTGTAGTATATTCACAAAGTTATGCAACCATTACCCTAATTCCAAAACATTTTCATTACTCCAAAAAAAATCCCATATCCATTAGCAGTAAATCCCTAAAAACCCTCATCCCTAGCAACCATTAATCTTTCTACCCTATGGATTTACCTGTTTTCCAGTCCACATTTTACCACCTATGTAACTTGTAGCTTAATCTTTCTGTGCCCCAGTTTCAATAAAATAAGCATAAGAATAATTCTGTATCAAGGAATGGTTAAGACATATAAAGTGGTTAATATGACTGGATATGCTTAGTGAACATAAACAATTCTTAGAAAGCATTGTAGAAGGTAGTCCTCTTTGTAACAATCTAAGATTTCAACTGAAGAGTGAAGATAACCCTACATGAATCTAGAATTTAGGTATTTCCTAATTGAAAACAAGTCATAAAACAAGAACAACAAATTTAGAGGCGTAAAATCATATAGTATATGTGTTTTCTGCCCTTGGTGAAACTGAACAAGGAATTTTAACTAAGATACTTAGAAAGTCCCAAAGTGTTTGGAAATAAAGTAATGTACTTATAACCTAGGGGTTCAAAAAGAAATCACAAAGGTAATTTAAAAATAATCTGACTGAATGATAAAGAAAATATGTAATATATGGTATGCAATATTCATAATAACCAAAAAGCAGATGCCAAATGTCCATTATCTGATGAATGAAACAAAATGCAGTATATCCATTCAATGGAGTACTATTCAGCCACAAAAAGGAACAAAGTACTGATACATGTCATAAGGACGAATCTTGAAAATACCATACTGGGGCGCCTGGGTGGTTCAGTGGGTTAGAGCCTCTGCCTTCGGCTCTGGTCATGATCTCAGGGTCCTGGGATCGAGCCCCATGTCGGGCTCTCTGCTCAGCAGGAAGCCTGCTTCCCCCTCTCTCTCTGCCTGCCTCTCTACCTACTTGTGATCTCTCTCTCTGTCAAATAAATAAATAAAGTCTTAAAAAAAAAAAGCGGGGGCGCCTGGGTGGCTCAGTGGGTTAAAGCCTCTGCCTCCGGCTCAGGTCATGATCTCAGGGTCCTGGGATCGAGCCCCACATCGGGCTCTCTGCTCAGCAGGGAGCCTGCTTCCTCCCTCTCTCTGCCTGCCTCTCTGCCTACTTGTGATCTCTGTCTGTCAAATAAATAAATAAATAAATCTTAAAAAAAAAAAAAAAATACTATACTAAGTGAAAGAAGCCAGTCACAAAAGACCACATAAGATAGGATTCCATTTCTATGAAACATGTACAAAAGGCAATTACACTGAGACAGAGAGATCAGTGGTTACTTAAGGATAAGGGACAGTAGGGGAATTGGGTGGTGATGGCTAACGGACATGGAGTTTGTTTTAGAGGTATGATGAAAATGTTCTAAAACTGTGTTGATGGTTACACAACTCTGTGAATATATTTAATGCCACTGAAACATATATTTACAAACAGTTAAAATGGTAAGTTTTGTTATGTACCACTTTATCTATGGCTTCATTTTCTGCCTAATGTTACCTAATGTCAACTGCATTGCAGAAGCAGATGATCCTCCTGACATACCATCAGGAGGTCAATAGTAGCTTAATGCTCTGTTACAATGACTACATCAATCTCCTCATTTCATTTCGCCATATACGCATTTTATCATCTCATATCATCACAGGAAGGGTTAGTATGGTAGTACAAAAAGGTATTTTGAGAGAGAGATCACATTCATTTAACTTTTATTAGGATATATTGTTATAATTGTTATATTTTATTAATAGTTATTGTTGTTAATCTTTTACTGTGTCTACTTTATAAATTAAACCTTATCTAATAGGTATGTATATATAGGAAAAAACACATATATATAGGGTTTGGTACTATCCAGAGTTTTAGGCACCTACTGACGGTCCTGGAACGTATACCCTGTGGATAAGGAGGAACTAGCATATATTTTACCACATTAAAAAACCCTCTCACCAAAAAAAAAACAAAAAACAAAACAAAAAAAAACCTCTCACTAGCCCTCCACGCCCCCCCCAAAAAAATTATAGGGGATTTTAAAAACCTAATACTGGAACACCAAAGATAAAAGGAATGCTTAAAAAAGGGCTGATTATTTATTATACATTAAAAAAACTAAGTATTGGGCCCCTAGAAAACCAAAGTATACTAATTTAGGACGAAATTTCTAGAAGCAATAAAGTAATTCCTAACATAATACACTCTTCAAGAATCTTTGGGTTCAGGGGTGCCTGAGCGGCTCAGTCGGTTGGGTGCCTTTAGCTCAGGTCATGATCTCAGAGACCTGGGATCTAGCCCCACATCAGGCTTCCTGCTCATTAAGGAGCCTGTTTCTCCCTCTCCCTCTGCTTGCTGCTCCCCCTGCTTATTCGTTCTCTCTCTCTCTCTCTGTCAAATAAATAAATAAATAAAACACAGAGGGGAAAAAAACAAACCTAGGTTTCAAAGAAGTAAGACTGGTGTCTGCTAAAAAAAAAAAAAAAAAAAAAAAAAAAAAGTCTCTGTTCTATAACCTATATATATAAAGATGTATGAAATGCTTCAAAATTCTTAGCCAGTTATATTGGTTAGATAATACTGAAACAAACCAACTAGATACTTATATTTTTTTAACCTTTTCCCACAAAAATAAGCTACTACAAACGATTAATGTGCTATGGTAATAACTGTAACTTAAATCAGATGTTATGATTTAAGTAACAGAGCTAACAAAAAACCCTATCTGTAGTTACTATTTCATCATGGTAACAAAGACAGCTAAAAAAGGTACTTAGGGACCACAGCAGAAAACCTCAGTTGCAAGCAAAATCCAATGCAATACCATATCTAAGATATCTGATACATAGGTGGTACAATTCTATGGCAAAACAGAAAACTGGGGCTGGCTCAGCTTGCATAGCATGCGACTAGATCTCAGGGTGGGTAGTTCGAGCCCCACATTGTGGGGTAGAGTTTACATAAACATAGACACCAGAGAATCAATTAATCAAGATAATGCTACTTCAATGTAGCTAACGTAGTCAACAGCACTGAAGTTCAATAAATCTAGTGGCCTTTCTCTAACGACCTAAATTGAATAAAGATTTTGTTTCTTTTAAAGTTTAAAAAAAAGACAACTACAGTTACACTTTTACAAACATAACTCAAAAACGGGGATTATGAGTTTGTGTAGAATATTTGTTGAAATCAGTAGTTTCATATCTGTAGCTCAAAAGTAGTTTTTAATAAAAGTGCTTTATCTTTATAATATTTATGTGAGAGGCATAAAACCTATAGTATGAGTTTCCAGGATGATGAAATGGAAACGCCCAGAGTAAAAAACAAACAAACAAAAATATTTGCGACGTAAGAGATGAAAACAGAGAATATTAAAAACTTAAAAAAAGAGAAAGAAACAAACACTGGGTGCTGTATGGAACTGCTGAATCACTATTTGTACACTTGAAACTAATGTAACATTGTATGTTAAACTAAAAGCAATTAAAAACTTAAAAAACCAAAAGATGAAGACAGGAAAGATACAAAAAGGTAAGGACTGGCTAATCCTACCAAAGATAAATAAAAAGTAAACAAATATTTTAATGCTACTATTTATTTCTCACTTCATACCAAAACTACTAAGTACTAGGGAACATGGAGGTTGGGGGATAAGAACAAAAAATTATGAAGGCACACACCAGAGGGAGTTCACATTCCTCTGAAAGAGACAAACAGGCACATATATAAGAGAATGAATAAGAGAAGAAAGCACTGTTCAAAGTGTCCAGCCTCTATACTGCTGGAGATATCTTTTCTGAATTTACAAAACCTTCCAAGGCTCCACACTATCCATAAGCTAAAGTTCAAAATCCTTTAGCAGGAATTCAAGAACTTTTACAATCAAACTGGAACCAAACCTTCTGGACTCATTACCTATCCTTGCCAAACAAACTTCCCTCTGACAATGATGAAAGGCTATTAATTATTCTTCAAGCGTAACATGTACCTTGGAACCTCTGAGATTTTGCTCATATAAACTAATTTTGTGAAACTTTCTTTCCTGGTTAATTATAAACTTATAAATTCAATATCAGATATGGTTCTACCTGAAAAAAAAAAAAACTATATTACCTCTCAAAATTACTTTCAGCCTAAGATTTTATTTCTGTAAGTATTTTAGACAGCAGCATAGCTTTTATGGTATTCCTACAACAAAGTGAACATCCATCTTTGAATGTATCATAAGGATAAAAAGATGAGTTGTAAATTATCCGTACCACCAAGGAATAGTCCAGTGGAAAGTTCAAACTAAGTACTAGCATAAGATTCATTTTCCCGGGGCACCTGGGTGGCTCAGTGGGTTAAGCCGCTGCCTTCGGCTCAGGTCATGATCCCAGAGTCCTGGGATCGAGCCCCACATCCGGCTCTCTGCTCAGCAGGGAGCCTGCTTCCTCCTCTCTCTCTGCCTGCCTCTCTGCCTACTTGTGATTTCTCTCTGTCAAATAAATAAATAAAATCTTAAAAAAAAAAAAAAAAGATTCATTTTCCCAGCATTGACTTTACACAAGTCTTTATATTAAGTCTAAGTGCAGAAATTTAACGTAAGAAAAAGCATGATCCACTCTTCTTATGGGGGAAAAATAAGAAAAACTGGGGAGCAATAAGAAAAATAAGAAATACTTATCTCAAATTATCTTGTTTGTGCCTTATTTACTAGTTTATTTCTTCCAAATTACAAATAGTAAACTGCAGAATAGGAATTTCATCTTGTTCATGGCTATCTAGACTCGTATCCATCCTGTCCAGCACTGAATTAACCAATGAACAGAAACTTCACCAAGTACACAGCATCCATTACTAAGGCAGCCCAGAGTCTACATACAACAAGCTAAAGCAGCAGTCTTATGTCCTTCTAAACGTGAAGGGAGATAAGGCTCAAAGAACATACTCCATAATAAAGCTCAGGATAGACACTGAGGTTTTAAAATCAGAAGGCCAAATTTACTAATTTACAGAAAGAACTTTCTTTAAGCATGGCAATATTCAAGTCAACTAGCAAATTTTCTCATTTAAGCTATACATATTATTTGTATGTTTTCCCTGCTGTAGTTCAATAAAGTTTTCCTTATTTAAAAAAATCTAAAAACAGGGTGCCTGGGTGGCTCAGTCGGTTAAGTATCTGCCTTCGGCTCGGGTCACAATCCCAGAGTCCTGGGATGGAGCCCCCATCCGGCTCCCCATTCAATGAGGAGTCCGCTTCTCCTTCTCCCTCTGCCCCTCCCCCTGCTTGTGTGCTCACTCTCTCTCCCCTTCTCTATCTCTGACTAATAAATGAAATCTTAAAAAAATAAATAAATACTTAGCCAAAAGAAAGATGGTATACCTACACTAACACCACAGTAACCTTTAGGGCCAAAAGCATTATTAGAAATGAAATGGAGGGACGCCTGGGCGGCTCAGTGGGTTAAAGCCTCTGTCTTCAGCTCAGGTCATGATCCCAGGGTCCTGGGATGGAGCCCTGCATCCTTCTCTCTGCTCAGCAGGGAGCCTGCTTCCCAGTCTCTCTCTCTGCCTGCCTTTCTGCCTACTTGTGATCTCTGTTAAATAAATAAAATCTTAAAAAAAAAAAATGAAACACTTGAAGATGATAAATGGTTCAATTAAAAAAAAAAATGGGGGGGGGGCGCCTGGGTGGCTCAGTGGGTTAAGCCTCTGCTTTCGGCTCAGGTCATGGTCTCAGGGTCCTGGGATCAAGCCCCGCATCGGGCTCTCTGCTCCTCGGGGAGTCTGCTTCTCCCTCTCTCTCTGCCTGCCTCTCTGCCTATTTGTGATCTCTGTCTGTCAAATGAATAAATAAAATCTTTAAAAAAAACAAAAAGGGGGCGCCTGGGTGGCTCCATGGGTTAAAGACTCTGCCTTCCACTCAAGTCATGATCCCAGGACCAGCCCTGAATCAGGCTCTCTGCTTAGCAGGGAGCCTGCCTCTCTGCCTACTTGTGATCTCTGTCAAATAAATAAATAAAATCTTAAAAAGAAAAAAAAAAGGAACACTTGAAAATGATAAATGGTTCAATTCACCGAGAACTTACAACAATTCCAAATTTATATATGCCTAATTTTAAAGTCTCAAAAACACATAAAATAAAAATGAAAAGAACTAGAAGAGTAAATATACAAAGCCACAACCACTGTGGGAGATTTTAACATATCTCTTTCATTGACAGATAGACAAAAATTCAGTAAGGACACAGAATATTTGAATCACATGACTAATAAAACCAATCTAATAACCTTCACAGAATTCAGCACCTAACAACCAGTAAATACATTCTTTTTAGAGGAACATGGAATATTTATTAAAATTGATAACATGGGGGTGCCGGGGTAGTTCAGTGGATTAAGCCTCTGCCTTCAGCTCAGGTCATGATCCCAGGGTCCTGGGATCAAGCCCCGCATCAGGCTCTCTGCTTGGCAGGGAGACTGCTTCCCTCCGCCTGCCTCTCTGCCAACTTGTGATCTCTGTCTAATAAAGGAATAAAATCTTTAAAAAATAATAATAATAAAATTGATGACATGGAACACAAAAAAGTCTCAAAAAATTAAAAATACTGAATATATATTCTCTGGTTACAGTACAATTAGAATAAAAAAGAAAAATATAAAGAAAACCAGAAAAACCCTAAGTGTTTGAAAATATTATACTTCTTTTTTATTTATTTTTAGGGGGGAAAGAGAGACAGAGAAAGAGAGGAGGGGCTGAGGGAAAGGGAGAAAGAAAATCTTAAGATCTTAAGCAGACTCAGGACATGGAGGTGGCCTTAGTCAATTGAGCATCAGACTCTTACGATTTCAGGTTAGGTTGTGATCTCAGGGTTCTGGGATCGAGCCCCTATGGGGAATGTGGATGGGCTCCATATTCAGCACGGAGTCTTCTGCTTTTCCTTCTCCCTCTGCTCTTCCCCCATTTTGCTCTCTCAAATAAATAAATCTCTTGAGGGGTAAGAAAAACATCTTTTGTTTTTGTTTTGTTTAAAGATTTTATTTGTGATTAGGACAGCCAAATGTGCACAAGCAGGGGGAAAGGCAGGCAGAGGGAGAAGAAGGCTCCCTGCTGAGCAAGAAGCCTGGTGTGAGCCTGGATCCCAGGACCCTGGGATCATGACCTGAGGGGAAGGCAGGTGCTTAAGTGACTGAGCCACCCAGGCGTCCCAGAAGAAAAAGACTGTAAAGTAGGCTCCACACCCAGTATGGAGCCCAAGGTCAACCCAAGCTCAATCTCACAACCCTGAGATCATGACCTGAGCCAAAATCAAGAGTCAGACACTTAACCAACTGAGCCACCCAGGTGCCCCTTTTTTTCCTCACCCCCCCCTTTTTGAAATAATATACTTCTTTTTTATTTTATTTTATTTTGTCGGTGTTCCAACTTGTGATCTCTGTCAAATAAATAAATAAAATCTTTAAAAACAAACAAAACAAAAGACATAAGGGAAATTTACACAACATGTACACTTATATGCAGATTAGCTTTAAAAAAAAATCAATAAGCCACATATATATCACTCAAGAAGTTGGAAAAAACAGCAAAGGAAAGCCAAAGAACCATAACACATGAATTAAAGAGTAGAAATGAAAGAAAAAACACCAAACTGAGAGGACTGAGAAGGCTGATGAGTAGTCTCTGAAAAAAAATTATTAGATTTGTAAACCTCTAGTGAGTCTTTTTTTTTTTCAAGATTTTATTTATTTATTTGACAGAGAGAGATCACAAGAAGGCAGAGAGGCAGGCAGAGAGAGAGAGAGGGAAGCAGGCTCCCCACTGAGCAGAGAGCCGGATGTGGGGCTCGATCCCAGGACCCTGGGAATCATGACCCCAGCCAAAGGCAGAGACTTTAACCCACTGAGCCACCCAGGTGCCCCACTAGCGAGTCTTATTAAAAGATACAGATAATGACTATTAGAAATTAATGAAGTATGATTACAGATTCTGCAGACATAAAAGAGCAATATGGATAATCTGTGCTAATAAATTTGAAATCTTAGATGAAATGTTCATCCTAGAACAACAACAAGAAGCAAATAAGCAGGACAAAATCTTACAGTCTTATGACTACTAAAGAAACTGAAGTTCTATTTTAAAATACTTCCCCATAGGGGCGCCTGGGTGGCTCAGTGGGTTAAAGCCTCTGCCTTCGGCTCAGGTCATGATTTCAGGGTCCTGGGATCAAGCCCCACATTGGACTCTCTGCTCAGCAGGGAGCCTGCTTCCCTTCCTCTCTCTCTGCCTGCTTCTCTGCCTACTTGTGATCTCTGTCTGTCAAATAAATAAATAAAATCTTAAAAAAAAAAATAAAATGCTTTCAAAAGGCCTAGAATTGCCATGCCACACCACTCTTAAAGAATAAGGAGGGAGGATTTGCTCTCTGGGAAATGAGCCATTTTTATATAGAGTTATAGCAAATTCGGTAATGTTACAAGGATAGACAAACCAATTGGTAATACAGATATTCCAGAAACAGACCAATTAATTTATATACAGGTGATTATTACAAAACTGACACAGCAAGCAATGTGGAAAAGCACTATGTTTTTTAATACATTATGTTTGGGTAAATATGTACCCATGCTGAAAAAATTTAAACCTGACATCTATGTCACAGTACACATCAAGATCAATTTCAGATAGATTATAAACCTAAATGTGAAAGACAAAGCAAATAAGAAAAAAAATCCAAAACACTTCTAAAATATAATACAGGAGCCTACCTTCATTACTCAGGAGATGGAAAAACTTCTATAGGACACATCTACCTATTTTAAAACTAATATTTTCTGTCCATGAAAAATGCCATTGAATAAAAAAAGCAAGGGGTGCCTGGGTGGCTCAGTGGGTTAAGCCTCTGCCTTCGGCTCGGGTCATGATCTCAGGGTCCTGGGATCGAGCCCCGCATCGGGCTCTCTGCTCGGCGGGGAGCCTGCTTCCTCCTCTCTCTCTGCCTGCCTCTCTGCCTGCTTGTGATCTCTCTCTGTCAAATAAATGAATAAAATCTTAAAAAAAAAAAAAAAGAATAAAAAAAAGCAAGTGAGCATAGGTTGGTCTGTTCAAAAGACAAAAAACAAAACAAAACAAAACACCAAAAACAAAAACAAAAAAAACCCTTTTGTTTTCCTTTATGGAGAATGAAGAACACACTTCATAGGAGGATGAAATAACAGTTTAAGATTCTACCACACAGTATCTGTATCATGGGTTAAAAGTCTCTCTTTAGGGGCACCTGGGTGGCTCAGTGGGTTAAAGCCTCTGTCTTCGGCTCAGGTCATGATCTCAGGGTCCTGGGATCGAGCCCCGCATAGGGCTCTCTGCTCAATGGAGAGCCTGCTTCCTCCTCTCTCTCTCTCTCTGCCTGCCTCTCTGCCTACATGTGATCTCTCTCTGTCGAATAAATAAATAAAATCTTTAAAAAAAAAAAAAAGTCTCTCTTTAAACTGTGACTACAGGGGCACCTGGGTGGCTCAGTGGGTTAAAGCCTCTGCCTTCAGCTCAGGTCATGATCCCAGGGTTCTGGGATCGAGCCCCGCATTGAGCCCTGCATCGGGCTCTCTGCTCGGTGGGGAGCCTGCTTCCCCCTCTCTCTCTGCCTGCCTCTCTGCCTACTTGTGATCTCTGTCTGTCAAATAAATAAATAAAATTTTAAACTGTGGGGGCTCCTGGGTGGCTCAGTGGGTTAAGCCGCTGCCTTCGGCTCGGGTCATGGTCTCGGAGTCCTGGGATCGAGCCCCGCATCGGGCTCTCTGCTCAGAGGGGAGCCTGCTTCCTCCTCTCTCTCTGCCTGCCTCTCTGCCTGCTTGTGATCTCTCTGTCAAATAAATAAATAATATCTTTAAAAAAAAAAATTTTTAAACTGTGACTACAATCTCTCTTATGTGTATCTTAACTTTTCTCCCTGTGGCAAAATTTAAGTAGTAATGTTTGACTTTGGAAAAATATTTCTGGATATTACAATAACAATCAAAACAAAAACCCCAAAGAAAACACTTGAAAATTTATAAAAAAAAAAAAAAAAGAGGAAAAAAAGAAAAAGAAAAACCTTGAAAACATTCTTTCAACTCTGATAAAACAAATTTTATAGCATAACAATTTTTTTTAAGTCCCAAGACATAAAGAAATGAAAAATCTTTGCTTGCATGGCATTTAAACTAGGAATAAATACACCTTAAAATATAGGTTATATAACATTTAGGTATAGAAAATAAATTCTCTTATATTTTAGTTCAAGTAGTTTTGTTTTGTTTTAAAGAAGTAACCTCGGGGCGCCTGGGTGGCTCAGTGGGTTAAGCCGCTGCCTTCGGCTCAGGTCATGATCCCAGAGTCCTGGGTTCGAGTCCCGCATCGGGCTCGCTGCTCAGCAGGAAGCCTGCTTCCCTTCCTCTCTCTCTGCCTACTTGTGATCTCTCTCTGTCAAATAAATAAATAAAATCTTTAAAAAAAAAAAAAGAAGTAATCTCAGTGAGCCTGGGTAGCTCAGTTGGTTGAGGCCTCTGCCTTCAGCTCAGGTCATGGTCCCAGGGCCCTGGGATCGAGCCCCACATTGGGCTCTCTGCTTGGTGGGGAGTTTGCTCCCCCCCCCCAACCTGCCTCTCTGCCTACTTGTGATTTCTGTCAAATAAACAAACAAAAAAATATTAAAAAAAAAAAAAAAAAAAAAGGAATCTCCAAATAGTAGATCAGGATCTCAATTTCTCATGGGGTCAGCATTCATTCGAGTTATTGCATCCTTTTTATATTAAGGTTACCCCAAAATTTCAGAGAAAGGAAGTAGAATCCACTTAGGTGACCTCTTTACATCATCCAAAGACATATTTTAGCACCCTTTCATGTACTCCTACCCACTCATGACCATAACACTTCTAAAAATTAAAATGCCTCCTTTTCACATAAAGATTAGATATATTTAATTTTAAGACAGCTTTTCTACTCTATTTGCATTTCTTCTATATTCACTCGAAGCTCTTTAACCCAAGCTTATATTCTTCTCCAAAACACTTTTCAGAATCCCTGATAGTGCATTCATTATATTTTTCTATATAAAGCAGTTTTATATGACAATTTCAATCGGAGTCTAACTAATCTTATCCTGAATACTGCGGCTGTTTATTTTTTGTTCAACATTATTTTAACATTTGTACCTAAAACTCCCGTGCAAACAAATACTAATACTTCTACAACTTTTTCAGCTTTTCTCTTCTTGTTCAGATCTTAGAACTACAAAGTAGCTAGCTATTATCTTTTTTGCACAGTATCATTGCAAACATAAAGACTTTTTTCAGGGGCACCTGGGTGGCTCAGTCAATTAAGTGTCTGACTCTTGATTTTGGCTCAGGTCTAGATCTCAAGGTCCTGGGATCAAGCCCTGTGTCAAGCTCCATGCTCAGCACAGAGTTTACTTGTCTCTTTCCCTCTGCTCTCCCCTCCACACTTCCCCCACCCCGCCCCACTCTCTCTTTCATAAATATAAAATCTTTAAAAAAAAAAAAAAAAAAAAACCTGAAATTGGAGTGCCTGTGTGGCTCAGTGGGTTAAGCCTCTGCCTTTGGCTCGGGTCATGGCCTCAGGGTCCTGGGATGGAGCCAGCATCAGTCTCTCTGCTCAGCAGGGAGCCTGCTCCCCCCTGCCTCTGCCCGCCTCTCTGCCTACTTTTGATCTCTCTGTCAAATAAATAAATAAAATTATTTTAAAAATCCTTTAAAGGAGGGCGCCTGGGTGGCTCAGTGGGTTAAGCCACTGCCTTCGGCTCAGGTCATGATCTCCAGGTCCTGGGATCGAGCCCCACATCGGGCTCTCTGCTCGGCAGGGAGCCTGCTTCTTCCTCTCTCTCTGCCTGCCTCTCTGCCTCCTTGTGGTCTCTGTCTGTCAAATAAATAAAATCTTAAAAAAAAAAAATCCTTTAAAGGATTTTTTAAATAGCACATTTTAATTCCATGACTAAATAAATCTATGATTTTTCCTTGCATATAAAAAGCATTTTGAAATGATTCTGTGAACTCAGTAATACAATCATTAACAAAGCAAATTTTATCAAAACCACTGAACTTTACTAAAAACAAATGTTTCTCATCTTACTCTCAACTGTAAGTTACATGCATTTAGAATTGTCATACGGGGACACCCGGGTGGCTCAGTTGGTTGAGTGTCCAACTTTTTTTTTTTTTAAGATTTTAATTTATTTATTTGAGTGCTCGCTTTGGCAGCACATATACTAAAATTGGAAAGATTTTATTTATTTATTTGAGATAGAGAGCAGGAGTGCGGGAACAGCAAGAGAAGCAGGCTCCCTGCTGAGCAGGGAGCCCAACACAGGGCTAGATCCCAGGACCCAAAGATCATGACCTGAGCTGAAGGCAGACACTTAACTGAGCCACTAAGGCACCCCTAGCATCCAACTCTTGCATGTGGCTCAAGTCAAGATCTCAGGGTCGTGGGCTCTATGCTCAGTGGGGCGTCTGCTTGAGGATTCATACCCTCTGTCCCTCCCCCTTCATGCTGGGGCACGAGCTTCCCTCTCTAAAGTAAATAAATAAATCTGAAGGAAAAAACTGTCATATAAATTACAAACGTCCAGTACTACAAAATACCTGAGAAACACTTAACTTTATCTAACAAATTTAGTTGATATAGCTCAACTTTCCAGAGATGATTAGTTTTTCACCACTTTGGTTTGGGGAACATCTAAGTACTCTATATTTTCTGCACATATTTCACCTATATAAAATTTATCAAGGAGGGTTACTGGGTCACTCAGTCGGTTAAGCATCTGCCTTTGGATCAGGTCATAGTCCCAGGGTCCCAGGGCCCCAGGGTCAAGTTCCCCATCAGGCTTCCTGCTCTGAGAGGAGACTGCTTCTCGCTCTGCCTCTGCCTTTCTGTCTCTCTTGAATAAATAAATAAATAAAATCCTAAAAAAATTATCAAGGAGGGGCGCCTGGGTGGCTCAGTGGGTTAAGCCGCTGCCTTCGGCTCAGGTCATGATCTCAGAGTCCTGGGATCGAGCCCCGCATCGGGCTCTCTGCTCAGCAGGGAGCCTGCTTCCTCCTCTCTCTCTGCCTGCCTCTCTGCCTGCTCGTGACCTCTCTGTCAAATAAATAAATAAAATCTTTAAAAAAAAAAAATTATCAAGGAAAGGTAATAATATACAAAAAAATTTAGTGCTTTAGTGCCAGAGCTCTAGAACCAAACTGTTGAGTTGAAATCCCAACCTGGCCATTTACTAATAACCTTATAGAATTGGGTCAAGTTCCTTAACCTCTCTGTGCCTCAATTTCCTCAAAGTAAAATGGGAATAACAGTAGTACCTATTTTATAGGACTATTTTAACTTTTTTTTTTTAAGATTTTATTTATTTATTTGAAAGACAGAGATCACAAGGAGGCAGAGAGGCAGGAACCCAGCTCCCCGCTGAGCAGAGAGCCCAATGTGGGGCTCGCTCCCAGGACCCTGAGATCATGACCTGAGTCGAAGGCAGAGGCTTTAACCCACTGAGCCACCCAGGCACCCCTATTTTAACTTTCTACTGGAAATAATTTTAAGCTTACAGAAAAGTTATAAAAATGGTACAGAGAATTCCAGTATACCTTTCACTCAGCTTCCCCTAATAAGAACTCTTAAATAGCAATTATCAAAACTGTGAAATTAACAGTGATACAATGCTATTAACTACAGAACTTATTTGAGTTCCACCAGTTTTTCTACTAATGTTTTTTCTGTTCCTAATTCCAACCCAGGACCACACACTGTATTTAGCTGCCATCTCTCTCTAGTCTCATCTCATTTGTGACATTTCCTGTCTTTCCTTGTTTTCCTTGCCACTTCTGAAGAATACTGGTCTGTTATTTTGTATATGCCCCTCAATTTAGATTTGTGTAATGTTTTTCAGTAGACTGAGGTCATGCATTCTTTGACAAGACTAACACAGAACTGATAAGCCTTTCTCACTGCTCATAACTACGGGAACATGATGTTACACTCTTATTCCTGATGTTAACCCTGATCACTTGGTTATACTGATCTCTACACAATTTCTCTACCATAAAGTTACTGTTTTCCTCTTGTAAATAATAAATATCTTAGGGGAGATACTTCGAGACTATACAAATGTTCTGTGTCTTCTCAAACTCTGGCCCACTAATTTTAGCATTCAAAAACAGATCTTGCGGGGCGCCTGGGTGGCTCAGTGGGTTAAGCCGCTGCCTTCGGCTCAGGTCATGATCCCAGGCCCTGGGTTCAAGCCCCACATCAGGCTTTCTGCTCAGCAGGGAGCCTGCTTCCTCCTCTCTCTCTGCCTGCCTCTCTGCCTACTTGTGATTTCTCTCTGTCAAATAAATAAATAAAATCTTTAAAAAAAAAAACAAAAAAACAGATCTTGCCAGGGGTCCCTAGCTAGCTCAATCAGTAGAGCACACGCCTCTTTATCTCCGGGTCATAAGTTCAAGCACAATGTTGAGCGTACAACTTACCAAAAAAAAAAAAAAAAAAGATCTTGCATACAGCAATTATTACTATGGTATTCTATGGGTGATTCTGTATTTCCATCATTCCATCTACATTTATTAACTGGAATCCTTCTATAAGAAGAATGTTTCAGGCACCTGGGTGGCTCAGTTGGTTGAGCGACTGCCTTCGGCTCAGGTCATGATCCCGGACTTCCAGGATCGAGTCCCGCATTGGGTTCCCAGCTCCCTGGGGAGTCTGCTTCTCCCTCTGACCTTCTCCTCTCTTATGCTCTCTCTCACTCAGTCTCTCTCAAATAAATAAATAAAATCTTAAAAAAAAAAAAAGAATGTTTCTTATTTATTTAACTATGGATTCATGGATACTTAATTCTGTGGGTTATAATATCTTTTTTTTTTTTTTTGCTCAAATTATCCCAACTTTCTCTATTGGATGCGCTTTCACACTGGTTCTGTGCCCTTTCAATAAGCCACCATTCCTTCTTTTTTTTTTTTTTTAATTTTTTATTTTTTATAAACATAAACATATAATATATTTTTATCCCCAGGGGTACAGGTCTGTGAATCGCCAGGTTTACACACTTCACAGCACTCACCATAGCACATACCCTCCCCAATGTCCATAACCCCACCCCCCTTTCCCAACCCCCCTCCCCCCAGCAACCCTCAGTTTGTTTTGAGCCACCATTCCTTTTTTTTTTTTTTTAAAGATTTTTTATTTATTTATTTGACAGACGGAGATCACAAGCAGGCAGAGAGGCAGGCAGAGAGAGAGAGAGGAGGAAGCAGGCTCCTCGCTGAGCAGAGAGCCCGATGCAGGGCTCGATCCCAGGACCCTGAGATCATGACCTGAGCCAAAGGCAGAGGCCTTAACCCACTGAGCCACCCAGGCGCCCCAAGCCACCATTCCTTCTTAAACACTTCCTTACTTTGAGCACTAGAAGATGCTCCAGGCTCATTCTGTATTTTCCCGGCCCCAGCCCTGAAATCAACCATTTCTCGAGGAGCTTATATGGCTGGTTTTAAGGATTAAATCAATTAGGATTGTACAGTACTTAAAGCAGGGCCTGGTATGTAGTTAGTAATCAAATGTCAGTGGACACTACTTTTCATGCAAACAAATATATTAATGTCAGGAAACCACAAAACATGGATTTACTCACAAAATTAAGACAGTCTTGACTATTCAAAAAAATTTAGTGGTTTGACAAGAAATACGTATTTTCCAGGTACAGTTGTCAGGAGGTATTACATGGAGTTTTATGTTCAGCTGCAAAGGGATACTGAGCACTGTATTAGTTTGCTAGGGCTGCTATAACAAAGCACCACAAACTGACTGGCTTAAACAGCAGGAATTTATTAGAGGATACAAACCCAAAAATTCTGAAAAATACAACTAAATTATCACAATTTTTAAAATAATATCGATCAGGGGCACCTGAGTGGCTGAGTTGGTTAAGCATCCAACTCTTGGTTTTGGCTCACATCATGATCTCAGAGTTGTGAGACTGAACCCCTCCATCAGGCTCTGTGGTGGGCATGGAGCCAGCTTGACATTTTCTCTCCAGTCCCTCTACCCCTCCCCCCTTCTCACTCTTTCTCTCTTCTCTAAAAAAAAAAAAAAAAAAAAAAAAAAAAGATAATATTGATCAGATTGAGGCTGAAATAACTATTTAGGTTGTTTACATAAAAGACTAATTATTTCACTATCAGAGGTTTTAAAAAACAAATGTACAGTATTTTGGAGAGGGGTCACCTGGGTGGCTCAGTCATTAAGCGTCTGCCTTTAGCTCAGGTCCTGATCCCAGGATCCTGGGATCCAGCCCCAAGTGGGGCTCCCTATTCAGTGGGGAGCCTACTTCTCCCTCTCCCACTCCCCCTGGTTGTGTTCCCTCTCTTGCTATATCTCTCTCTGTCAGATAAATAAATAAAATCTTTTTAAAAATTAAAAAAATATTTTGGAGAGAAAATAAGTTCAACTAAAGAATTTTGAAAGGTCAGAAGGAATGCAGTAATGTAGTCCATCTTTTTGTAGGAAGGAACTAACTACATTCAATTTCTGGAAGCTTTGAGAATATTAAATATGTAGAATAAATAAGAGTGACAACATTAAGTTTGTGGGTGGAACCTGCCAAGGACCATCTATGCAATCCATATTATATACGGGGGTGGGGAGATTCTTCTCATTTTACATAAAAGGAAACTGAGGCATAGAGAAGTTAAAGTGAACTCTTTAAAAGCACATAACTTATAAAATGGCAGAGCAAAGACCACAGTTCAGTTCTCCCAACACCTTTTGTAAGACTTTTCCCCCGTATCTTATTAAGTATAAAAGTTTCACAGGCCAGGCGCCTGGGTGGCTCAGATGGTTAAGCCTCTGCCTTCAGCTCAGGTCATGATCTCCAGGTCCTGGATCCAGCCCCACACCGGGATCTCAGTTCAGCAGGGAGCCTGCTTCTTCCTCTCCCTTTGCCTTTCCCCCTGCTTGTGCTCTGTCTCTGACTCTCTCTCTCAAATAAGTAAGTCAAATCATAAAAAAAAAAAAAAAAAAGTGGGGCGCCTGGGTGGCTCAGTGGGTTAAAGCCTCTGCCTTCGGCTCAGGTCATGATCCCAGGGTCCTGGGATCGAGCCCCGCATCGGGCTCTCTGCTCTGCAGGGAGCCTGCTTCCTCCTCCTCTCTCTCTCTGCCTGCCTCTCTGCCTACTTGTGATCTCTCTCTGTCAAATAAATAAATAAAATCTTTAAAAAAAAAAAAAGTTTCACAGGCCAAAGGAAAGAAATGTTTCATATTAAACAACTTGATAAAGAGAGAGTTTACAAATGAGTAGTAACTTTAGTAGTTATCTAGTTTTTCCTATTTACTCAATGTCAATGTGATGATGCTTCTGTCACCTTCTTAAAGAAAGACCACCTTACCTGGAGCACCAAAGAAAGAGAAAAAAAATAAAATAAACATAAGCAAAAAAGGAAGAAAGACTTTCCAGCTTCCTAATGACTGGACAGATTCAGTATTTTATGGTCACCTATATGAAGGACATTATGCTAAATACGAAGGACAGAGTTCTAAAAGACTAATTAAGCGTCATCACATTCTCCATTTCCTTATCATAATCAATTTAGTTCACCTTAATTATGGAGATAATTTGAAGTATACATGCATAAATTTCTGAAGGGACAGGGTTCAGTTTTAAGAGAATGGTTAAATCTAGATCCAGGAATAATTAGAGGCTACTTACATTAAAATGAATTAAAATGAAATTAAATTTAGAAATCAGTTTCTCAGTTGAACTACCAAACATATTAAACGGCACAAATACAGAACAGTCCCATCAACGCAAAAGGTCAGTTGGACAGCGAGGATCTAGAGATTCTGAAATATTGTCTCAAAAACACTTAACAGAAAGGAAAGCAAGGGGGTGCCTGGGTGGCTCAGTGGGCTAAAGCCTCTGCCTTTGGCTCAGGTCATGATCTCAGGGTCCTGGTATTGAGCCCCGAGTTGGGATCTCTGCTCAGCGGGAAGCCCTGCTTCCTCCTCTCTCTCTCTGCCTCCCTCTCTGCCTACTTGCGATTTCTGTCAAATAAATAAATAAAATCTTAAAGAAAGAAAGAAAGAAAGAAAGAAAAGCAGGGGCATACCTGGATGGCTCAATTAGTTGAGTGTCTGCCTTCTGCTCAGGTCATGATCTTGGAGTACTGGGATCGAGCCCTGTGTTGGGCTCCCTACTCAGCTGTTGGGCTCCCTACTCAGCGGGAAGCCTGCTTCTCCCTCTCCCACTCCCCCTGCTGTGTTCCCTCTCTTGCTATGTCTCTCTGTCAAAGAAATAAATCTTTAAAAAAATTTTTTTTAAGATTATATTTATTTAAAAAAAAAGATATTTATTTATTTGAGAGAGAGTAAGTGAGAGGGAGAGACAGAGAGAGGACATGCACGAGAAGAGGAAGAGTAGCAGAGGAAGAAGGAGAAGCAGACTCCCTCTGAGCAGGGAGCCCATGTGGGGCTTGATCCAGGGACTCCAGGATCATGAGCTGAGCCAAAGGCAGATGCTTAACCAACTGAGCCACCTAGTTATCCCTGAAATAAATAAAACTGAGGGAAGGAACGAAGGAAAGAAAAAAAGAAGGAAAATGAAAGGAAGAAAAGAAAGGACGGAAAGGATAAGAAAGGAAGAAAGGAAGAATCCCAGAGTGCCTGGGTGGCTCAGTCAGTTAAGCTACCGACCCCTGATTTCGCCTCAGGTCATGATCTCAGGTTCAAGAGCTGGAGCCCCAACCCTCCAACCCAGTGCTGCTTGGGATTCTCTCTCTCCCTCCGCCCACCACCCCACCCAGCTTGCAAGAGCATACTGTCCCTCAAAAGAAGAAGGAAGAATCCTGAAATAAGGCTTCTGTGGGCAACTGTATCCATTATTGTCAAAAATGTACCAATAAGAAGATTCTCATCTTTTAGCAGACATACCAAAATATTTACAACAGGATATATGGGATTTACTTCAACCTACTTTGGTGTGGGGGGTGGGGAGGAAGACAAGTGCTATAGATGAACAAGTCATGAGTTGATAATTATTGAAGCTGAGTAATAGTTTATGGGTTCTTGATGCTATTTTCTGCATTTCTTTTTAAGTTTAAAATTTTCCATAATAGGGGCAACTGGCTGGCTCAGTTGGTTGATCATGGAAGTCTTGACCTCTGGGTCATGAGTTCATGCCCATGTTGGGCAGTTTATTGTAAAACATAATAAAATAAAAAAATAAAATTTTCCAAAATAAGTAGTTAAGTAATATTTTAAGAACCCAGACACGTATTTGGTTAAATCACAAATCCACTTTTCAAATGTTATTTATACCTACTGCTTACTTCTGAATTCTTCTTGACTCTCCAAAACCCTATTGAAACTTTTTGTTACTTTTTTTAAAAGATTCTATTTTTAACTAATCTCCATACCCAAAGTGGGGCTTAAACTCACGACCCGGAGATCAAGAGTCATGTGTTCCACCTACTAAGCCAGCCAGGTGTCCTGAAAACTACTTTTTAAAGTTGGCTCTTGATAAATCCAATGGCCTTTCCAAGTCATCATTTTCCTCAACTTCAGCCACTGACTGATTCCAGCTTCATACCAGACACTTAGCATATCAAACTTTCCTCCTCCTAAGTTAGGTTTTTTTGTTTTGTTTCAGTTTTTCTTTTAAGTATCTTCTTTTGGGGCTCCTGGTGGGTGCAGTTGGTTAAGCATCCCACTCTTGGCTTCAGCTCAGGTTGTGATCTCAGGGTCATGAGACTGAGCCCCACAATGGGCTCCATGCTCACTCTGCAGTGTGAGCTGCACTCTCCCTCTCTACTATCTCTCAAATAAATTAATCTTTAATCATTTTCCTTTATGTGCATTTATTACTGTAAGCAACCTTAAGGCTTTTCTGAAGCTAAGTATGGAAAAAAATCATAAATTATTTACTAATTCAAATATATTAAGAGGGCTTCCGCTACATGTCAAACATTACAATGTGCTTAGAATATAATAAGGAACAAGAAATTTACGATTACCACCCTTATAAAACTTACAGAACAAATGTGAAACAGAAATTTTAAGGGTCCCAAATATAAGAAATGGAAACCTATTCTGAGGAAGTCAGCAAAGACTTCTTTTAAGAGTGACTTGAAGTGAAAAGCTAAAGGATACAAGCGAGTTAACCAGGCAAAGGGGAAGAGGGAGTCTGTAACAAGACAGAGATTAGAGAAAAGTTACAACTGAAAAAAGGCCAGTTTGACTGAAACAAAGAGAGATGGTGGGAGATATATTCAAGATAAGAATGGACAGATGGAGAAGAGCCATGTGGGTCATGTAAATCATTTAGAAAGATTTTAGACTTTTTGAAACCAAATAAAGGAAACATCACTTAAAATGAAGTCAGGCGGCCAGGAGGGGGAGCTCTTATACCATGCCATTCATTGCAGGCCTTTGCAGACCCAACAGGAAGAGACTTCTAGGGCATTTCCAACAAGAAGCAGCCTTCTTCAATACCACAGCAGGATAATGGAAGATTTTTTTGCCTGCCTGGCAATAGCAATAGCCCAGCCAATAAGAGATTTTCCAACTCAGCCAATGAAAAGCCACTACACTTTCAACTTAAAATTCACTCCAACAGACTTTTTGTTTATAGCAGGCCTTCCAAACTCCTTTCCCTATCTCTATAAAAGAATGTTCCCCTCCCCTTTGCTCTATAGATTTGCCTACGGTTTACCATGACTAGCTTGTCCTGAATTGCAATTCCTCTACAATTTCCAAATAAACCCATTTTGCTAATAAAATAACTGGCTGTTTTATTTTCAAAGTCAACATTACTTGGTGATCAGAAGTAGGATCCAGAGAAGCCCCTAAAAACTCCAAGGCTGGTGAGCAAACAATTGCTGATACCCACAGAACCCAACGAATTCACTGCTTTCTCAATAACCCTAAAGTCTGAGGGTGTCTCCTGGATCTGAGCTCTGCTCTCCTTCCATTTAAGCTCTCTGGCATAAAAGCCTTTAAGTTTTTTCCTTCTTGCTTTTTATGAAGAGATTACCCTAGTGATTACTCTTTTCTATTTGTTTCATTTCTGTTTGCTGAAGCTTCATGGTAAGAAACTCATCCTGTTCAAAAGGGGGAAAACAAGGGATTCCAGTGTTCTATTTTTTTTTTTTAAGATTTTATTTATTTATTTGACAGAGAGAGCCAGCGAGAGAGGAAACACAAGCAGGGGGAGTGGGAGAGGGAGAAGCATGCTCCCCACTCAGCAAGGAGCCCCTCCGCGGCTGGATCCCAGGACCCTGAGATCTTGACCATAGCCAAAGGCAGACACTCAAAGACTGAGCCACCCAGGCGCCCTCCCATGTTTTAGAACAGCTGTTGGGAAATAGCGTTCCTGTTCCTCCTAGTTAAGATACCCAAAGACAATGGGACGCCTGGGTGGCTAGTTGTTAAGCGTATGTCTTCCGCTCCAGTCATGGTTCCAGGGTCCTGGGATGGAGCCCTACATCAGGCTCCCTGCTCGGCGGGGAGCCTGCTTCACCCTTTCTACTCCCCCTGTTTGTGTTCCCTCTCTCGCTGTGCCTCTCTGTCAAATAAATAAAAATCTTTAAAAAAAAAAAAAAAGATATCCAAATAGAAGATAGATTCTACCTGGTCCTTGGACCAGCATCTTGTGCCTTTCTGGAAAAATGGGTAAACTCTTGGATAATTTGGAATTGTAATGGTCATTTGGGGGAAGCTCTGACTTAAATAAATCCATGTTAAGGGGCACTCTTAAAAACGCAGATCCCGGGGCGCCTGGGTGGCTCAGTGGATTAAAGCCTCTGCCTTTGGCTCAGGTCATGATCCCAGGGTCCTGGGATCGAGTCCCACATCGGGCTCTCTGCTCGCTAGGGAGCCTGCTTCCTTCTCTCTCTCTCTCATTCTGCCTGCCTCTCTGCCTACTTGTGATCTCTCTCTCTCTCTCTGTCAAATAAATAAATAAATCTTTTTTTAAAAAATGCAGATCCCAAATCTCTCAGAGAAGAACTGTATCCTCCCCTTGGTATGCAGAAGCATCTAAAAGACATAATGACTTAAAAAACAGGTCTGAAGGATCCTTACAGCATGCAAATAAAAATGTTTCATTAAGGCGCACCAGGGTGGCTCAATCGTTAAGTGTCTGACTTCGGCCTGGGATAGAGCCCACATCAGGCTCCCTGCTCAGCGGGAAGCCTGCTTCTCCCTCTCCCACTCCCCCTGCATCTACTCCCTTTCTCACTGTGTCTCTGTCAAATAAATAAATAAATAAAATCTTTTAAAAATTTTTTTCATTTAAAAAAAATGCTTTGGTCACCTGAACAGGTTAACTTTGTCAGTCAATCTGCCAGAAGAAAAACAATTTAGATCCAACTATTCTTTTTAGTTTTGTACCTAAAAGAAGGGTAAGATTTTTTTTTTAAGATTTTATTCATTTATTTATTTATTTGAGAAAGAGAGAGAGAGAGAGAGAGAGTGAGGGCACTGAGCATGTGCACGGGGAGGTGGGCAGGAAGCACAGGGGAGGAGGGAGAAGGACAAGCTGACTCAGCCCTGAGTGCAGAGCTCTATGCAGAGCTCAATCCTCCGACCTGGAGATCATGATCCCAGTGAAAACCAAGAGTTGGGACACAACCAAATGTGCCACCTAGGTGCCCCAAGGCTAAGATCTTTTTTTAAAACAAAAGCTGTAAGATTTCTGTATCTGTATGTTTCTGTGTATCTATATATACACATGACACTTTTCTACCTCTGGATGGTATTGCCAAAATTCATTTGTAAAGAGCTCTACTTGATTGGCTTAAAGAAAAGTAAGTGCTTATAAAAATTTAGTAAACTAAACCAAATGTTTTTCAAGTTCACATGATCTGGGATAATCTTTGATAAATAAAATCTAGTTTAAGTTTGTTGGGGGATCTTTGTTGGTTCTGGTATTTTGGGGTTTTTTTTGACAAATTTGTTGGTTTAATTAAGACAGACATGTCTCAGAGTTATCAACACTGGATATAATACAAACACGCAACTTTTATTCCACTTGGGTTTATTAATTAAATAAGTTCATGACATCTCTGTAGTGAAACTTGATGGCTGACTTTGACTAATGCCCCACGAAGTTTCTGTAACCTAAACCTAATTGTTGGTTATGAAATTATTCAGACAGACGAATGAAAATGGGCTAAGAGTTTTTAGGTAAAATAATTGTTTTATGGTATGTATGCTTAAAAAAAAAAAAAAAGAAGCAGCAGCTTTCCTTAATATTCCCTGGTAACTCAAAACTTTATAGAGTTTTGCCAAGTTAAATTAAATGATATAATTTCATTATATTACTAAGATTATTTTCTAAATATGATAAAATACTACAACATTAATTACTAAATACAGATTATCCATTTTGGCTTCTTATTATAGAGAAACTAAAGATATTTGGGTCTACTAGTAAACATGTTTTATGCCATGCTGAGAAAGCACATTTCTAAAAATTATAAAATGTATTATAAACTTGCCAGATTGCTTACATCTTAGTTTTCACTGAGAATTAAGGATTCTAAGAATTAGGAATTCCGATTAATATATGTAAAGCTACTAAAAACCAATAAAGATGAAAGAAAACAACTGTATATGAGAAGTATAAAGTGGTATACAATGCCCGTTTTCAGTAAAAGAAGGTATGAGGAACGGAAATGCACTGTGATGAAGGAAACAAAAGTGATTCTGTCCTAAAGAAAAGCTGGTTATTTTGGAAGGCGAAGAATAAGGGACAAACTAAAATGGACACAGAAGTTATAGAAGGTTTTCAGGAAAGAAATCTTGGGAGAGGAATCATATGTATAATCAAGCTAAGATCAAGATGCATTTGTTTAAAAATAAATTTTAAAATTAGGGCACCTGGGTAGTTCAGTCAATCACTCAACTCTTTATCTCGGCTCAGGTCTTGATCTGAGGGTCAAGTTCAAGCCCTATGTTAGGTTGCATTTTTTTTTTTTAAATGTAATATCAGAAATATACTGGTACAAAACTGGAATGGCTTTGTTAAAAAAAAATTTCTTAGACTATGGGTCTGTTCTTAATAAATTGTAAACAAAGTTTCTTTACTGTTATGTAATCTGCCTAGGAAACAAGAGATTCTGTGTTTTGTCTTTATCACATTGTTGATTACTTAGAAAAACCAAGTCTTCTCTACTCAAAAAGAACTAAAGCTTTTGTAGCTATATAACCTTCTATATTTGCCCTTTAAATATTTTTTTCACTGTGGCCAAGTAGATAATTAGTTTCATAATTTTCTCTGATCCTATTTAGCCAAGTGTCCAAATCTTTCAATATTCTTGACAAACTTCCCAAAATTTAAATTCTAAGTGAAGTTTTTTTGACCTTGAACTAACTTTGAGAATTTCCAGAGGGTCCTTGGAGTATCTCAAAAGATTTGTTCTCTCTCCTTATACAGAGAGCTGTTACACAAATTATTCAATATGTTATATTATGTAAGAAACATTGTCAAATAAGAATACTGAGCCTTCAAGGACTGGAAGAAAAAAATATTGCTAAAATGTCTATGCCACCTAGAACAATCTACACATTCAATACAATCCCTATCAAAATACCATCAACTGGGCACCTGGGTGGCTCAGTGGGTTAAGCATCTGCCTTCAGCTCAGGTCATGATCTCAGGGTTCTGGGATCAAGCCCCACATCAGGCTCTCTGCTCAGTGGAGAGCCCGCTTACCCCCTCTCTCTGCCTGCCTCTCTGCCTACTTGTGATCTCTATCAAATAAATAAATAAAATCTTAAAAAAAAAATACCATCAACTTTTCTCACACAGCTGGAATAAATAAGCCTAAAATTTACATGCAACTAGAAAGAACCCAAATAGCCAAAGGAATGTTGAAAAAGAAAATCAAAACTGATGTCATTACAATTCTGGACTTCAAGCTCTATTACAAAGCTGTAATCAAGATAGTACGGTACTGGCACAAAGACAAAAAGATCAATGGAACAGAATAGAGAACCCAGAAATGGACCCTCATCTCTATGGTCAACTAATCTTTGACAAAGCAGGAAAGAATATCCAATGGAAAAAAAGTCTCTTCAACAAATGGTGTTGAGAAAACTGGACAGCCACATGCAGAAAAATTAAACTAGACCATTTCCTTACACCATACACAAATACAGACTCAAAATGGATGAAAGACCTCAACTTAAGACAGGAATCCATCAAAATCCTAAAGGAGAACACAGGCAATAACCTCTGTGACTCAGCCACAGCTACTTCTTGCTAGACACATCTCCAAAGGCAAGGGAAACAAAGGCAAAAATGAACTATTGGGACTTCATCAGGATAAAAAGCTTTTGTACAGCAGAAGAAACAGTCAACAAATCCAAAAGAGACAACTGACAGAATGGGAGAAGATATTTGGAAGAGTCTTATTAGATAAAGGGATAGTATCCAAAATCTATAAAGAACTTACAAACTCAACACCCAAAGAACAAATAATCCAGTCAAGAAATGGGCAGAAGACATGAACAGACATTTCTCCAAAGACATCCAAATGGCCAAAAGACACATGAAAAAATGCTCAACATCACATGGCATCAGGGAAATACAAATCAAAACCACAATGAGATACTACTTCACCCTGGTCAAAATGGCAAAAACTAACAAGTCAGGAAACAACAGATATTTGGTGAGGATGTGGAGAAAGGGGAACCCTCTTACACAGCTGGTGGGAATGCAAGCTGGTACAGCCACTCTGGAAAACAGACTTCACAGCACTCACCATAGCACATACCCTCCCCAATGTCCATACAATATTTTTTTTTAAGATTTTATTTATTTATTTGATAGACAGAGATCACAAGTAGGCAGAGAGGCAGGCAGAGAGAGAGGGGGAAGTAGGCTCCCCACTGAGCAGAGAGCCCGATTCAGGGCTCGATCCCAGAACTCTGGGATCGTGACCTGAGCTGAAGGCAGATGCTTAACCCACTGAGCCACCCAGGTGCCCAGCTGATGGTATTTTGATAGTGATTGTATTGAATGTGTAGATTGGTCTGGGATCATGACCTGAGCCGAAGGCAGAGGCTTTAACCTGAGCCACCCAGGTGCCCCCTGAAATAGCTTTTAAAGTAACATTTGAGGACTGGAGTCTGCCTTTGGCTCAGGTCATGATCCCAGGGTCCAGAGATTGAGTCTTGTATCTGGCTCCCAGCTCAGTAGGGAGCCTGCTTCTCCCTCTGCCTGCTGCTCCTCCTGCCTGTATGCTCTCTTTCTCTCTCTCTCTCTCTGACAAAAAAATAAAATCTTTAAAAATAAATAAAACAAAATGTACATCACAAAAATAACCAAATTTACTTGTTAATTGCATCTTTTTTTTGGGTACATGTATGTGAACTCTCATCAGATCTTTGTGGTCACTTTAAAGTCTTTCATCATTTACAATTATTGTTTTACGGGGCGCCTGGGTGGCTCAGTGGGTTAAAGCCTCTTCGGCTCAGGTCATGGTCCCAGGGTTCTGGGATCAAGCCCCGAATTGGGCTCTCTGCTCGGCAGGGAGCCTGCTTCCCCCTCCCTCTATCTCTGCCTACTTGTGATCTCTGTCTGTCAAATAAATAAATAAAATCTTAAAAAAAAAACAATTATTGTTTTACTCTGATAGTTTACCAAAAAATGTCCATTCTCGAAGAGATTCACGAAAAAGAAATTTTATATGTACTCTACAATATAGGTTTTTGAAAACTTTAAGATCATAACACTGCACGGAGTGAGAATGCCTAAAACTCTAATGGAACACTGGGTGCTTTAATGTTGTTTCCAGATTTATCCCCTCCTCTTGTTTAAGTAATGTATAACTTAGAGCAATCTTATTTAGTGTGTCTTTCCAACAAAGACTGAAGCATTTATCTTTTTTCCCCTACTTGATCCCTCCAGAATTCCTAAGCTCTTATTAAATATTCTTGATTTTCATGACTATATATATATATATATTTCCTTAAGTTCAATGAGAATCTAATCTTCCTTGTAGCAGCCTGCCCTATGCACCTAGACCCTACCTCCTTTGATCCACAGCTGATAAAAGGGAATATACTTCAGTTTTGCAAAAACCTCATCAAATCCATAGAGAACAATTATACTTTGGTAGGACAGTCTTTCTACAGTTCAGTCCTGGATGACGAAAGCCTCATCAGATGTCAGATCTAAATAGCCTGGAGATTTCATCTTTTGGAAAAGACATCCCCAAAAAGACTCAACTCCATTGGAAAGGCCCTTACAGATACTGTTAACCAACCCTTGCACCATCTTGTGCCACCAAACTCCAAGGAGAGATTCTTGGATTCATATATCACCTTTAAAGAAAGCACCAAAGCCTGACTGGACCTGCACACCAACTGGTGTCCTGAAAGACTTCCAAGAGTTGAAGCACATGACAGAGAAGGAGACAGCTTTTCCAAAATGACTGAACCAGGCCTATACACTTTTTTCTTGCTGCTGCTTCTTATTTCTCTCTCCCTTTTTTTTGAAAAGACAATGATCTTATCCATATTCCTCAATCTACTACAAAAGGGGGGAACCTTTCTGACTGCTGGATTCCTCACCAAAAACTCTAATCTGTTCATAATGTCAGAGATTCCTTGGTCTTATCTGTAGGCAATTTTTCCAATGATCTGTTACCCTGCATTCAAGAGAAATACAAATGGGCTAACTCCTTTTTGCAAGACTTTTAGAAAAGACCCCTTTAGCATGGGACGGTAGCTCACAGAATAACATCCCAATTCTTCTAATCCCTGGCTTGAAAAAGGTCAATCTGGATATGCCAGCTAATGGATCTATCAACAACCATACTGTAGCTAGAGTCCTCTGCACTCCAACTGGTTTCATTTTGGCCTACAGTAGATGGCATTCCCCATGGGCATAAAAATGTTCAGATAGCTGCCAAACTGGAGATCAATTCTTTTTTTTTTAAAGATTTTATTTATTTATTTGACAGAGATCACAAGTAGCAGAGAGGCAGACAGAGAGAGAGGAGGAAGCAGGCTCCCCGCTGAGCAGAGAGCCCGATGCGGGGCTCGATCCCAGGACCCTGGGATCATGACCTGAGCCGAAGGCAGAGGCTTTAACCCACTGAGCCACCCAGGTGCCCCTGGAGATCAATTCTTATTGGGATTTTTAACTGTCCCTGTCAACATCCATAATAAATCATAAACCTGACACTGATTCACCCCACTAAACCTCCACAGTTACCTTAAAAAGGAACTTGCAGGAAGGACTATATGACTCAGGTGTGCCTGCATATAAAGAGCTTTCTGCTTGGGCTGGAATAAGAGCCAAGGAATGCATCATCAGAATCTCTAACTTGGGGCACCTGGGTGGCTCAGTGGGTTAAAGCCTCTGCCTTCAGCTCAGGTCATGATCCCAGGGTCCTGGGATTGAGCCCTGCATCGGGCTGTCTGCTCCGCAGGGAGCCTGCTTCATCTTCTCTCTCTCTCTCTGCCTGCTTCTCTGCCTACTTGTGATCTCCATCTGTCAAATAAGTAAAATCTTAAAAAAAAAAAAAAAAGAAATCTCTAACTTTAGGACAGTCACAGGCAAAGCAACAGCAGTCCAACAATGATCCCTGAACCACTAGCTAAAGTAGCTCTGGATAATGACATAGTCCCTGATCACCTGCTTGCTGAACAAGGAGGCATCTGTGCAATAGCAAATACCACCTGTTGCATATGGATAAATGTATCTGGAGAAGTAGAAATTCAATTACACAAGATCAGGAAACAAACCCATTGGTTACAAGAAATTTCACCTAGTGACCCCTGGCCTTTTAACCTATTTAGCTGGTTACCTTCAGGTTTATGCTCCTAGTTTTCAGAGAAAGATCTTAACGTAAAGGGGGGGAAAAAAATAACAGAAACCTCATTTAAAATGGAGTCAGAAGGCCAGAAAGGGGTGCTCTCATGCCCTACCAGTCACTGTAGCCCTTTGCAGATCCACCAAGAAGAGACTTACTTACCCTGCATTCCTAACAAGAAGCCTTCTTTACTACCCTAGAAGGATGAAGGAAGATTTCCTCCTTGCCTAGCAACACCCCAGCCAATAAAAGACCATCACAACTCAGCTATGAAATGCGTAAGCCTGATGATTCACAGACCTGTAGCCCTGGGGGAAATAACACATTGTATGTTAATTTTTTTTTAAAAGTCACTATGCTTCAAACACCCAGTTTATTCCAATGGACTTTGTTTATAACAGCCTCTCCCCATTTCCCTTCGTCTATAAAAGAGCATTTCTCTCATTTGTTCTCCAGACTTGCCTATGGTTCATGATGGCTTGCCTATCCCAATCTGCTATTCTGCATAAACCCATTTTGCTGGTTTATATATCAGTTTTACTGAAATAACTGGCTGTTTTATTTTCAAAGTTGACTTTATTCTAAAAGTGACCAAATAAACTTAAAAAGTAGGTTTGAGGGGCACCTGGGTGGCTCAGTGGATTAAGCCGCTGCCTTCGGCTCAGGTCATGATCTCAGGGTCCTGGGATCGAGCCCTGCATCGGGCTCTCTGCTCAGCGGGGTGCCTGCTTCCCTCTCTCTCTCTCTCTGCCTGCCTCTCCATCTACTTGTGATCTCTCTCTGTCAAATAAATAAATAAAAATCTTAAAAAAAAAAAGTAGGTTTGAGTTTTTTGAAAATTGAAATTTTTACTGTGATAAACTATACATGTCATAAAATTGGCCATTTATAAATGTACAATTCAGTGGAAATAAGTACATTCACAATGTTTTTAAGGAAGTTACTCTGATTTACATTTTTATAAAGTTTATTCTGATAATGTAAAGGATGGACTGGAGGAAAGTTTCAAGAACAGAGATTGGAAGGTACAGAAAAATGTAAAAGATTTAAACCTAATTTACTGCTAGACTGTTAAGCAAGAAGAGAACAGAGATAATATCTGATTTATTAATAACTATGTCCCCCAGGACCTACCTAGTTCCATGCCTGGCATACTATGGCCATCTGTTAAATGGATAAAGGATATTTAAGGTTCTATGATTCTGAGAATGGAAGACTTGCATTCTCCATAGGATGTAACACCTTAATGATGATTAAAAACATTTTTTGGGGGACACCTGGGTGGCTCAGTTGGTTGAACAGCTGCCTTCGGCTCAGGTCATGATTCCAGCGTCCTGGGATCGAGTCCCACATCGGGCTCCTTGCTCAGCAGGAGCCTGCTTCTCCCTCTGCCTCTGCCTGCCATTCTGTCTGCCTGTGCTTGCTCTCTCTCCCTCTCTCTCTGACAAATAAATAAAATCTTTAAAAAAAATAAATAAATAAAAATAAAAATAAAAACATTTTTTTGTAACATAGCATAAGGAGGCCTAACAATAAAGGGTAAAAAATGAATGCCAGGAATAAGATTAGAGATAGGAGAGTACAAATAGGACTATAAAATTAACCCATGCAGGAGATTTTGGACTTCATCTCAAAAGCCTATTAGGGTATCTGGGTATATGCAACCTCACAATGGCAGGATGGGATAACAGTACTATTAGGGTCTATTAGGGTATCTGGGTATATGCAACCTCACAATGGCAGGATGGGATAACAGTACTGCTTACTGTAAGTTAATTTAAAGTACCACGCAGGGGCGCCTGGGTGGCTCAGTGGGTTAAGCCGCTGCCTTCGGCTCGGGTCATGGTCTCGGGGTCCTGGGATCGAGCCCTACGTCGGGCTCTTTGCTCAGCGGGGAGCCTGCTTCTCTCTCTCTCTCTGCCTGCCTCTCTGCCTATCTGTGATCTTTCTCTGTCAAATAAATAAATTAAAAATAAAAAAAAAATTTAAAGTACCACGCAGTATTTGTCCTTTAGTGACTGGCTTATTTCACTCAGCATGTCATCAAGATCCAGGCATGTCGCATCACATATCAGAATTTCCTTCCTTTTTAAGGCTGAATAATATTTCATTGTATGTATATAAAATATTTTATTTATCCATTCATCCATTCATGGTCACCTGGGTTGCTTCCATCTTTTGGCTAATATGAATGCTACTATGAACATGGTTACAAATTAGTTGGTTTTATTTTTCAAGATTTTATTTACTCATTTGACAGACAGAGATCACAAGTAGACAGGCAGGCAGAAAGAGAGGGGAAAGCAGGCTTCCTGCTTAGCTGAGGAGCCCAATGCAATCGATCCTAGGACCCTGAGATCATGACCTGAGCCAAAGGCAGAGCCTTAATTCACTGAGCCACCCAGGCACCCTGAATTGGTTTTAATTTATAAAGTGTATTTAAGAAAAAAAAAGAAAGCGGGGGCACCTGGTGGCTCAGTCAGTTAAGCATCTGTCTTTAGCTCAGGTCATGATCTCAGGGTCCTGGGATGGAGCTCCGCACTCTTCCCCTGCTTGTGCTCTCTCACTAGCTGTCTGTCAAATAAATAAAATCTTAAAAAATAATAATAAAAAATTCAAATTCAAAAAGAAAAGGAAAAAAGAACAGAAACAGAAAACCCTAAGCAATTCTAAACTTCTAAAAGTAAGTACTGGTTCTCAGAAAACTTAAATCATCCAAGTTAGAAGGTAAGAAGTAAATGGCGGGGCGCCTGGGTGGCTCAGTAGGTTAAGCTGCTGCCTTCGGCTCAGGTCATGATCCCAGGTCCTGGGTTCAAGCCCCACATCGGGCTTTCCACTCAGCGGGGAGCCTGCTTCCTCCTCTCTCTCTGCTTGCCTCTCTGCCTACTTGTGATTTCTCTCTGTCAAATAAATAAATAAAATCTTTAAAAAAAAAAAAAAGTAAATGGCAAGGTGGCAATTAATAAGTTCTATAAAGGCCAATTTTAAACTGACAATAGAGAAAGCTAAGAAAAAATCTGCTTTGTGCTAGAGAACCCCCTAAATGGTTCAGGAATCACTCGCACCAAGTATATCTAGAAATAAGGATAAAGGTGGTGATAAAAACCAAAGTCTGTTTAAAAGGTAGACTGACACCCTCTTACATTCCCTCCACGGTTCCACACAGTGGAACAGGTTCTTCTCCCACCTCAACAGAATAGATGATTATACTATGAAAATGAAACAGGGGAGAGCCTAGATGGCTCAGTCATTAGGCATCCAACTCTTGATTTCAGCTCAGGTCATGATCTCAGAGTCATGGGATCGAGCTCCACGTTGTCTTTGGGATGAAGTCCAAACTCTTCTGCGTGGGTTAATTTTATTCAAAAAACAAACAAAGTGAATGGAAAAGCTGTTTTCATATGTACTAATAATATGAAAAAAACCCTAGGATATATATTAAGCAAAAAAAGGTGTGGAGTTAAAGTCTGATACATCTTATGTAAGAGAGAATAAGAAATTATATTCATATTTGCTTGCATTTGCATAAAAAAATCCCAGAATATACACAAAAAACTATAACTACTAAAGGAGGAGGGGGTGGAGTGGAGAATGGAGTCACAGGAACAGGGGTGGTAATAAGTTTTCTAAGTACACTTTTTATGTTTGTATTACCTATTAAAAATAAAGTTAGGGGGCACCTGGGTGGCTCAGAGGGTTAAGCCTCTGCCTTCAGCTCAGGTCATGGTCTCAGGGTCCTGGGATCAAGCCCCACATCGGGCTCTCTGCTTAGTGGGGAGCCTGCTTCTCCTCTCTCTCTGCCTGCCTCTCTGCCTACTTGTGATCTCTCTCTCTGTCAAATAAATAAATAAAATGTTAAAAATAAATAAATAAAGTTAGAGGACAGCAAGGTGGCTCAGTTGGTTAACCATCTGCCTTTAGCTCAGGTCATGATCTCAGGGTCCTGTGATGGAGACCCGTGGGCACCCTACGTGTGAGCACGCTCTCTCTCAAACAAATAAATAAAATCTTAAAGAAATGAGCACGCTCTCTCTCAAACAAATAAATAAAATCTTAAAGAAATAAGCACGCTCTCTCTCAAACAAATAAAATCTTAAAGAAATAATAAGAATAAAGTTAAATAAGAATAAATAAATAAATAAGAATAAAGTTATATAAGAATAAATAAATGAGCCTGGGTGGCTCATTTTGTTTTAGCACCCAACTCTTGATTTTACCTGAGGTCATGATCTCAGGATCAGGGGATGGAGACCTGAGACAGACTAACCACCTAGCTGGGAGTCAGTTTCTCTCACTGTCTGCCCCTCCCTCTGTGTGCCTGCATGTATGTGTGTGCATACTCTCTCAAGTAAATCAATATTATCTCTTAAATAAACAAATACATAAAATTAGAGGGGAAAAAAGTGATCCAGTTTTAAAGCCCTAAAAGAAATGGATTAGGTGACTTCTCAAAGTCTCCTCCAACTCTGGAATGCTCTCATTCAAGAATTTCAGCTAAAAATCGAATAGTAATTTATAATGATTTATACTGCGTCTTCCCTAGAACTCCATGCTCTGTTCATTTCTTTAGACCTTTTAACTCTATTTTTCTAAGCAACTGCACTTATCACACTATACTGTTTTAGGTATTCTATCTTTCTTTCCCTATAAAATGTAAATTTCTTAAGCTTATGCTCTACTAGATCACTTGACAGAATAGTAATTTTACATAAACATTTGTTAAACTAAGGATGCCTGGGTGGCTCAGTCAGTTAAGTATCTGCTTTCAGCTTAGGTCATGATCCCAGGGTTCTGGAATCCAGTCCCATGTCAGGCTCCTTGCTCAGTGAGGAGCCTCCTTATCCCTCTGCCTGCTGCTCCCCCTGCTTGTGCCCGCTCTCTCCCGATCTCTCTCTCTGTCCGACAAATAAATAAAATCTAAGGGGAAAAAAAAGAGTAAATATTTTTTTTTTTTTTTTTTTTTTTTTTAAAGATTTTATTTATTTATTTGACAGAGAGAGATCACAAGCAGGCAGAGAGGCAGGCAGAGAGACAGGAGGAAGCAGGCTCCCTGCTGAGCAGAGAGCCCGATGCGGGACTCGATCCCAGGACTCCGAGATCATGACCTGAGCCAAAGGCAGTGGCTCAACCCACTGAGCCACCCAGGCGCCCAAAGAGTAAATATTTTATTTTAAAAAATTTATTAGGGGCGCCTGGGTGGTTCAGTGGGTTAAAGCCTCTGCCTTCGGCTCAGGTCATGATCCCGGGGTCCCTGGATCGAGCCCCACATCGGGCTCTCTGCTCGGCAGGGAGCCTGCTTCACTCTCTCTCTGCCTGCCTCTCTACCTACTTGTTATCTCTCTGTCAAATAAATAAAATCTTTTTTTAAAAAAATTTGTTTAACTAATTACCAAGAACTTCCCATGTACCAGGCACTCTTCTAAATGCTTCACATTTATTAACTAATTTAATCTTCAAAGTAACTCCACACAATAGTTCCTATTACCTTTATTTTATAAATAAGGAAACTGAAGCATAGAGAGGTCAAATAATTTGTCCAAAGTCAGTGGCCAGTGCTAAAATATAAAACCCAGACCATGTGCTCTTAATCACTAGCTCTATTGTTTAGTTTTAAGGCTCCAAAACTAGGTATGGAAAACATTCTTCTTGATTGCCCTAACTTGCAATATGAAACTCCATAGTACAAAAGGCTTAATATCATCTAACAACAGTTCTTAAAGCGTGGCCCACAGACTGCCAGGATTCCCAGGACCCTTTAGTGGGGGGTCCACTACCCTTTGGGAGTCAAATCATTTTCATTACATTTAGATGTCATTTGGTTTTTTCACTCTCATTCTCTCATGAGTAAATAGTGGAGCTTCCCAGAATCTATACCATGTGTTATTACAGTAGACTGAATGCAGAAGGATCTATGAGAATCCGGATGTCTTCTAATAAGTCAAAGACATTAAAGAGATTTGTAGGGACGCCTGGGTGGCTCAGTCAGTTAAGTGTCTGCCTTCAGCTCAGGTCATGGACCCAGGGTCCTAGGATGGAGCCCCACATGGGACTCTCTGGTCAGCGGGAGCCTGCTTCTCCCTCTCCCTGCTATTCTCCCTTGCTTATACTCTCTCTCTGTCAAATAAAGAAATAAAATCTTAAAAAAAAGAAGAAGAAAAAACTTAAAAAATAAGATTTGCAAATATGTAAAGCAATGCCACTCTCACTAAATCTTTGTTTGGAAAATGGTTCTTTCATATAATGGACTTAAAACTAATATTTTTGGGGGGCGCCTGGGTGGCTCAGTGGGTTGAGCCGCTGCCTTCGGCTCAGGTCATGATCTCAGAGTCCTGGATCGAGCCCCGCATCGGGCTCTCTGCTCGGCAGGGAGCCTGCTTCCTCCTCTCTCTGCCTGCCTCTCTGCCTGCTTGTGATCTCTCTGTCAAATAAATAAAATCTTTAAAAAAAAAAAAACACCTAATATTTTTGGGGCACCTGGGTTGCTCAGTTGGTTAAGCAGATGCCTTCCGCTCATGATTCCAGGGTCCTGGGATCAAGCCCCACATCAGGCTCCCTGCTCAGCAGAGAGCCTGCTTCTCTTTCTCCCACTGCCTGCCACTGGGCTTACTTGTGCTCTTTCTCTGTCACATAAATAAATCTTTCAAAAAAATTAAATAAATAAAACTAATATTTTTTAATGAATTAAATATACTTTTAAAATATTTTATCTATTTGACAGACACAGGGAGAGAGAAGGAACACAAGCAGGGGGAGTGGGAGAAGCAGGCTTCCCGCTGAGCAGGGAGCCCAACGCTGGGTTTGATCCCAGGATCCCAGGATCCCAGGATCATGACCTGAGCCGAAGGCAGAGGCTTAACAACTAAGCCACCCAGGCACCGCTGAATTAAGTATTTTTAAATGTTGTTCACTTTCAATACAGTAAATATTGATATAAACCATATAAACAGTGTTCTTTAGGAGCCTCAACAATTTGTAAAAGCATAACAGGTAACAGGATCTTGAGAAGAAAACGTTTAAGATCACTGATCTAACCAATCTAAACTGTTCAGTACTCTTGGTCTCTGATGGTAAGACACATTTTCCCTACCTACCATATTTTAATTCAAAAGAACTGATGTAAAAAGGGTAACATAAAGTGAAACACTAAGCAGTAGGAGGCCAGGTATGTGCTTCTACCTGAGATTATGCTTTCTAATTTGTAACCCTATTTTGTAACATTTGTTTGTAGCAATATCTTTTACTATAAAATATGAATGGCAACCCTAAAGTGCCTCTGCATTTTACGAGAGCAGCCAGAGGTAGCAACAAAAAAGATTTCTCAAGGAAACCTCAGATTTAAACTGTGTACTTCCACATCCCTTTATTAAATCGGGTATACTACTGAAATATAAAGAGACCCTAAGAGTTTGTAAAAAGACTGCCAACACTGATGTTGGCATTAACTCAGTCTGAAGCTTCATATGCTGAAACAATTCATCTTTGTTTACAGAAACAGAACCTTAATTTTTGATAAGCTAAATAGAAGTCTACTAAACCCCAAAGCAATTCCTTGAACACATCTTTAATGTCATTTGACATATTTTTAGGTGCTATGCTAATAGAAAATAATTTAACAGTATCTTTAAACAAAACTAATTTTGCTCAACACAAAAGTGCAAAATCCTGGTCCTATTTTTTTTTTAAGCAAAAGGGAGAGAGCTATAAATTATTGGGTTCCCTGTCCCCTCCAGCATCTAGAGTACCCCTGCATACAATCAAATAATGTAGGTATAAAATGCTATTGTTAACTATTAACAGCATAAGGTAAAAACATAGATTCCACCATAGCAAAGACTAATACAGCTCTGGTTCCTAGTAGATTCAACCACCACTCATTTACCAAATATTTCTGAGTACCTATGAGCCTGGTATGCTAGGCACTGGGGAATATAATGAACAAAAAAATAAGTTTTAATCTTCATGGGACTTGCATTCTGTTGTAATAAGACACAGACACACACACACACACACACACGCAACATTTATAAATGTGGTAAATGCTTTGCCACAGATTCATTTTTGAAAGCTGAATTGTGGAATTCTAAAACCTAAAAATAAATAATTCATGAAGAGTTACATCAAGATGACATGGGTTCTACAGACCTTTACTAATGCATAAGGAAACTACAGACACTGCCCATGAAAACAAAGATCAATCTTTCATTGTCAAAGCTATCAAATGGCATTACTTGGCCTTAAAAGATAACTGACCTCACAGTTCCACAGAATTAAAAATCATATAAACACAGTCCTTAAAAAACCATCTAAGAGGAGCCTAAAGAGACACAGCCAACTAAATGTAATGTGGTATCCTGAACTGAATGCTTAAAACAAACAAAAAAGATAAAAAGTAAGGAAATCTGAATAAACTATGGACTTTAGTTAATAATAACATATTAATATTGGCTCACTCATTATAACAAATGTAACATACAAGAATACTGAGGAATACTGGGGAAACTGGGTGGGGCTATGTGGGAACACTCAGCACGATCTCAATCTTCTGTAAACCTAAAACCATTCTAAAAAAATAATGTCCATTAAAAAAAAATCTAACATGACTTCAGGAACTATGTGTGTGTGCAGGGGGGATGCGCTCAAGACATAAAGTAAAAAATGAAAAGCCACCAAACTCTGCAATGTGAATTAGAAAATAATTACTTAAGGAATTCAAAGGAAACCTGCAGATACTGAAGTTATGATCACTACTCACAATCTTCCTATGACAGAGATTAATGGATTTTTCATGCAAACTAAATAGCTCTGCATCACAACATAAGGCCAGCAATAACATCCCCAGAGTCCACAATAAGCACTTTAGATCCTATTTATCAATAATGACCAATACACTGTATCTTATGCATGGCACTGTCCTGAAATTGCTATGAAATACCTAGACTGGGATCACCCTCATGGATCTTACCAAGTTACTTCAAGAAACAAGCTTATACTTGCTTCAGGAAAATTTATAAGCAAAGAGGAAACTATATTTTTCCTTGGTAAGGAGGAAGGAGGTAAAGATTACATACTGAAAAGAGAAAAATGATTTTTCAGCTCCAACTGGAAGCAATTTTGCAACTAATGTTAACCTATTTTAATGTCATATATATTACTATAAACAGTTCAAGGTAGTAGGAAAAGCTCTGAACTTGTAAGTTATCTGCTTTCCAATCAAAAGAAATTGTCTTCTCTACAGCCTAACCTAAAGTACTTAGCTGTTAACTCAATGTCTGATGATGACTTGGGGGACTAACCTCTCAATGTCTGAATTTTAAAGACCATCATGAAATATGTGAGAAAAACAAAGGAGGACCATAATCTCTACACTGTCCAGTGCCAACTTTCATAATTCAGCATAAAATTGGAATCATCAGAAGTAATTTTAGAGAAAACCATCACAAAACTAGGATCTTGATATAATACAAAGTAAGCAACAGCAGAAGCCTGATCAGGTAAGATCATTCCACTCACCACATACTATGAAATATTAAGCAAAAAGGGTAATTTAGACGATACGGTATTACATACTGAAATCTAATTTAGATAAGTAGATGATGAATCTATTCTACTCCATTACTCTCTAGCCCAAAAGGAAATCCTACAAAACAAAGATGTTCGTTCTTCTCAGGCCTCTCACAGGAATCCTAAATATAAACTGGAAAACACTCAAAAGAAGTGGAATAATTAACATTTCTCCGGTAATTCCTGTTTGCACCACCATAAAGAGAAAGAGACACTGCTTCATGTTGAAAGGAGAAAAAGGAGAGGTTAGATGTGAAAAATTCCAAGTAAAACGATCATGACATAGCATCTGGCAGAGACCGGGAAAGCATCAACAGTGCCAAAAGAATTGTCAGGGATCAAAGTCATGAGAAGAAAATGAGGTTTTCCAATAACGCGCAGCCTAACCCAAGAAGCAAAAATCATCACTGCCACCGCCACCCCTCGTATTCCTCAACCACTCCATCCTTAAGTCGCCTCCAATTCAAACATGCACCCTCCATATCCCACACTAATTCCCCACCCAAGTGAAAATAATCCAAGAATTTCTATGACCCCCCACTTCCCACCTCCCACCAGATCTGCACTTCCCAAGGCCAAGTCTCTAGGGAAAACAACGCCCTAATCCCCCCACCCTCCTTGTCCAAGGTTGAAGAGGGTCGGATCCCCGGAGTGGGGCTTCCCGGAGTGGGCCTTCATAGAGCTGACGAACTGGGATAAAAGCCAAGAATAAGGGCGGGGCTCAAGGAAGGGGGCTACGGTTGATGAGGCGACGGGGACGGGAGAAAAGAAAGGGATGGACAGCGGGCTGGGGTTGGGCCGGGTGAGGCCTGGGGCGGGGGGGGGGGGGGGGGGGGCAGATCGACAGGAG
This sequence comes from Lutra lutra, assembly GCF_902655055.1. Taxonomy (NCBI): domain Eukaryota; kingdom Metazoa; phylum Chordata; class Mammalia; order Carnivora; family Mustelidae; genus Lutra; species Lutra lutra. The sequence continues at coordinate 56,368,325 of NC_062287.1, read as the reverse complement.
AGGCCCGGGCTGCGGGGAAAGGAGGCACCGGAGCCGGGGACGGAAGGATCAAAATCTGACCGACGGATCAAGACGAAGAGGAGCTGGTGGCTAAGAGTGGCCGGCAAACACCAGGCAGCGCTGCGGGCTAGCACGGAGCGCGAACGCGAGGCAGGGAGACAGCCTTCGCCGACAGAAGGGCCGCACTGGGGGCGGTGCGGGGAAGCCGCGGCCAGCTGCCAGGAGTGGGGGAGCCGCACACTCACCGCTCTGTTCCCCCAGGAACACCAGCTTGAATTTCCTCAGCGGATTCCCGAAGTCTCCGCCCGCGGACATGATGGAGCCGGAGGAGCTGCCGCCGCCTCAGCCCAGAGACCTCTCGGACTGACGCTGCTCCAACCGGTTGACGAAAGAGGAGAGAGGAAGGACCGGCGCCGAGCTCTTTCGGACCCTTTAGGGCCCGGCTGCGGAGTAAGGCTGCAGGGCAGGACTCCTCCCCACAGACTGGCAGCGGTCGCCGCCGCCTCCCCGCAGAGTCGCCTCGCACCGAGCGAGGCCCGCGGCTAGGAAAGGAAGGATGGCGGTGTCGGAAGCAGCCAGGGGTGTGCTCGAGGTTGCCAACACTAGCGCCGTTCCCTTCTCCGCACCCGGCACCGAAACTGGGGTGAGAGAAGCGAAGGGTGGCGGAACTGGAGCCGCAGACGCGACTGGGACCTCTCACGCGCAGCGCCTCAGCTCCCACAGCTGCCGCGCCGCAGCCCAACCTGCCGAGTGCACGAGCCTCTGGCGCGGCGCGCGGCGATCCCGGGCGCGAGCGTGCCGCCCCGCCGGCCGCCGGCGTACGTGCGTGCGTGCGCGTGCGCGCCACAAGCCCCCGCCTTCCTGGTTTAGCTTGTTCTCCCGGCTCCTCCAGCGCAGCAGAGACGAGGGCAGGTTAGGTTGCCACGCGAGTCGGGAGAAGCAAAGAGGAGGGCGGAACCCTGGGAAGTGATGTGGGTGGAATAAGGACCACTTACGTCACTTACGTGAGAACCAATCGGAGGAAGCCAAGGGCGGGCAGAGATGGTAGTGAGGTGGCGGCGCGAGAGCGCGCGCGGTCCTTTGCGCGGTGGAAAGCGTCGCGCTGTGACTGCCATGAGAAGTGTGGCTAGTTTCAGCCTGAGGGGAATGGGGGCGGGGGGGGAGGCGGGGCTGGCGCGTAGGTAGAATTGATCCCAGCGCTGTGAGGGTGTGGTCCGATAGCCCTAAGGTGTGTACTATATTCTTTTTTCCAGAGCCGTCCCCTCGGTCTCTCTTTCCTTAAGCCCGCCCTTCACCAGTGCACTAAGCCATCTACTCCATCTTTTTTCTTCTCGTAATTCCTTACACGGTATCTTCCTTGGTACATTGTCCGCTGTTGTTCCCAGGAGTTTCATAACTACCAGAAGCAGAGCCTCTACATTTCTGCAGATGAGGAAATTGAAGCTCAAAGGAAGGAAATGACTTAGAAAATCCACAAAGCCATAAAGTGGAACCTAGGTTTTGTGTTGTCCCCCACTGAACCTCTGCAACCTCTTTATTGATAAACCCGTCTACTTTCCTGACCTGACCTGCCTTGGTCTGTTATCAGCCTTTGTTACTCTGATGTAGACAATTGTAGGTGACGCCCACCTTCCAAAGTGCTAGAAAAGGATTTAGACATCGTGTAAACCAAACCCTTCATTTCACAGATGGTGAAACCAAGGCCCATGTAGGAAAACAGCTACGCAAAAAGGTCAAAGTAGAGCCTGACTTTGAGCCCAAATGTGGGGGAAGGGATATTTTCAAGATCACCTGAATATCTTATGGGTGGACCTCCCTTCAATAAGACATCTGAAGCACGTGCATTTTTCTGTGGAGAGGATCCATAACTTTCATCAGATTTTCAACCCAGTTTATGACCCAAAAAATGAAGGTAATGCCACAGCCAAGAAGAACCTAAGGAGACATGGCAATTAAGTGTAATGTAGATATAACATGACAGCTCAATGTGGGTTTTAAGCTGATTGGTATTCTAAAAGAGAAAAGACTTTAGGCAAAAAGTTTTTAAAAAAAGAATATGGATTTTTAGTAATTACAGTGTGTATTGTTATTGGTTCATTAATTGTAGCAAATGTGTCATACATACTAACAATAATAAAGGTAACTGGGGAAGGAGAGGTTATATGGGGACTTTCTGTACTATCTGCTCAATTTTTCTATAAATTTAAAACTTTCAAAAAAAATACAGTATATTTTAAAAAGATAAAAGATTAAGAATCACCAAATTAGAGAATTCGGCATCTACACCTCACCATACTATGGGACAGCATCCAAAAAAGTAATCTCTGTCCTTGAGGAGGACACTTCAGAAAACTAATATCAAAAAAAAGTAGGGGGTGACAACCTGGCTGTCTCAGTTGGTAGAGCATGTGACTCTTGATCTCGGGGTTGTGAATTCAAGGGCCATGTTGGGAGTAGAGATTACTTAAAAAAAAGAAAAGAAAAGAAAGAAATCTGTCAAAAATATTTCTGGGGGATGGGGTGCCTGGGTGGCTCAGTTGGTTAAGCAACTGCCTTCTGCTCAGGTCATGATCCTGGAGTCCCAGGATGGAGTCCTGTGTTGGGCTTCCTATTCAGCATGGGGTCTGCTTCTCCCTCTGACCCTCTCCCCTCTCATGCTCTCTCTCTCACTCTCATTCTCTCAAGTAAATAAATATTTAAAAAAAAAAATACTTCTGGGGTATCTGGAGGGCTCAGTCAGTTAGACATCTGACTCTTGATTTCAGCTCTGTTCATGATCTTACGTCAGCCAGCTTCAGGCTCTGCACTGGGTGTGGGGCCTGCTTGGGATTCTTTCTCCCTCTCCTTCTGCCCCTCCCCCCCTGCTCAAGAGCCCGAGCTCTCTCTTCCTCTCTCTCTCTCTCAAAAAAACCCAAAAAACAAAAAAACTTCCCAAGTTAGTGATAAAATAAGACCTTACGTTTGTGTATAGTGTCTTACCATTCACATAACACATCTCTATATATTTGCTCATTATTTGGGAGTTATTATTTACTTAGCTACAGAAATGGCAGGATCAAACAAGTGCCTTCTCAAACCTGGGGATGAATAGCTAAACTAGAATTAAGGAGAGGAATAAATTAAAGGGAGCTTTCTCATGAAAGCTTAAAATACTATCTATTCTGGCCAATCAAGACAATAGCTATATCCCCAAACCTCCTTCTCTATCAGAATTTACTCATTTTGGTTCCTCTCAACCAAATGGCAAAAGGATTTTGGAACATGTATCTAAAATGAAGAACAAAAAGAAAAAATAAACAAGAAATGAAATGATAAAAACCTGAGTCATGACATAGACATTGTGTGTACATGTATTTTTTTTAATGTTTAATTTAATTTAATTTGTTTGACAGAGAGAGGGAGCACAAGCAGGGGGAGCAACAGGCAGAGGGAGAAGCAGCCTCCCCACTGAGCAAGGAGTCCCACGTGGGAATCAATCCCAGGACCCTGGGATCATGACCCAAGCCAAGGGCAGTTGCTTAACAGACTGAGCTGCCCGGGTGTCCGTTAATATTTGATTTTAAGGGGTGCCTGGGTGACTCAGTGGGTTGAGCCGCTGCCTTCTGCTCAGGTCATGATCCCAGAGTCCTGGGATCGAGTCCCGAATCAGGCTCTCTGCTCGGTGGGGAGCCTGCTTCCCCCCTCCTCTCTACCTGCCTCTCTGTGATCTCTCTCTCAAATAAATCAATAAAATCTTCTAAAAATTTTTTGATTTTAAAGTAGCTTGTCAGGTCTGGTTAGGCCCTCCCCACCAGTAACCCAAAACCCCGCCACACACAAAGAGCAGCCCATACCAAGAGAACATTTAAAAGAAAACCTCTTGGGCGCCTGGGTGGCTCAGTGGGTTAAGCCGCTGCCTTCGGCTCAGGTCATGATCTCGGAGTCCTGGGATCGAGTTCTGCATCGGGCTCTCTGCTCAGCAGGGAGCCTACTTCCTCCTGTCTCTCTGCCTGCCTCTCTGCCTGCTTGTGATCTCTCTCTGTCAAATAAATAAATAAAATCTTTAAAAAAAAAAAAGAAAACCTCTTGTAAACATAAGTGAGTGGGTATTTTTTCTTTCTGATGTATACCAGGTTTTCATTATATTTCCTGAAATAGCTTTTTTTTTAAGATTTTATTTATTTATTTGACAGAGATCACAAGTAAGCAGAGAGGCGGACAGAGAGAGAGGAGGAAGCAGGCTCCCTACTGAGCAGAGAAACCGATTCAAGGCTCGATCCCAGAACCCTGGCATCATGACCTGAGCTGAAGGCAGAGGCTTTAACCCACTAAGCCACCCAGGTGCCCCCTGAAATAGCTTTTAAAGTAACATTTGAGGACTGGAGCTATAATTACTTTGTACTTCCTCCAGAACTTTATCAATCAATTCCTCCCTGTTGCTTTGGTCTCTGTAGTCACCTAGACAGGTGATGCTTTTCCTATAATTTTGAAGAGAAATATGGTATAATCCACCTCTTACCTCAGATATTTTAATGTTTTAAGTTAGCATTTTTCATGGACATAGATACAGCCTCACTCTCCTCTGAAGCGGCAATCACATTTACCCAGTACTCTGTATAAGTCATATGTTTTGCCTTCAGAGATCTTATGACCTAAAAATTGTATATCAAGTGCTACGGGGGGTCATCAAATGGAGAAATTACTTAGGGGAAGGAGTAGTTAAAGAGGCCTTTTTCAAGAGCACTTTCACTAACACTTTCACTTCCATGGTTTTCTATACACGATTCTCTTTACCTTGAACACTTTCGCCTCCCTTTCTCTCTCCAATTCCTACTCATCCATAGGTATCATCTTTAAAAAGTCTTCAAGTAGACTTCTCTGTCTGCTTCTAACCCCACCAATAGTGTAAATACCCCTGCCTGTCCTCTGCTTGTACCTTCTTCTTCATCCCTTGCTACTGCTAGTTGTCAATATTCCCCTCCTGACTAAGTTCCATGAGGTCAGAACTAATGTTTTGCATCCCCAACAATTTCAGCATGCTTGACATTGTAAGCATGCAGCAGATACTTGCTGAACAAATGAAATAAATGGGAGGCATTATTTTTTAGCTTTCTTCAAAGGATGAATGAGATGTGGGCATGTGAAGGTGTAAGGGCAAGAGCATTTTGGAGAAAGAGTACATCACTTAAAATCACATTATGTAAACTTGATACTACATTTCTTAACACCACTTATTAAAAAGATGGTCAGAACAGACTTGTGACTAAAAATTCAGAGAGGACAGCTTTGGCAACTCCAAATCAAAAGTATCTAGAATGGTTTTCTTTAACCAATTTAAAAGGGGTTGTTAATTTGAAGCCCAGGAGTGTTCCCAGGAAGCTACCACACAGAAACTGTATTATAGTTACAGCTTGTTGTTCCACCCAGAGAGAAACAAGCTTCTTTAGGGAGGACTGAGATTCCATCTTATTCCTTGTGTCAGACACTATTGGTTGCCTATCTAACAACACACACACGAAACACACACACATCTCCACAATATATATTGGAAACGACAGATAATTTTCTAGCTTCCCTTCACTAAGCTAAAGACACCTAACTTGATCTGAACCAGAAGAAAATGTGCCAGAGACTTCTGAGATAAATTTGCTTTCCTGATGTAAAGAGGTAGATGAGGGCACACCACCATTCTTCTGCCATTATATATGGTTATATATACATGATATATATACATGATATCTAGAGCAAAGGCATCTTATGAACATTGACATATAATCCTTAAGAAAAAGCCAACCTGGGGCACCTGGGTGGCTCAGTGGGTTAGGCCTCTGCCTTTGGTTTGGATCATGGTCGCGGGGTCCTGGGCTCAAGCCCCACATAGGGCTCTCTGCTCAGCGGGGACCCTGCTTCCCCCTTTCTCTCTCTGCCTGCTGCTCTGCCTACTTGTGATCTCTCTCTCTGTGTCAAATAAATAAATAAAATCTTTTTCAAAAATGAAAAAGAAAAGAAAAAAAAATCCAAGCCATTGTTGATGGTTAAGCTACAAGGCATCTTTGAGCCATTGTACCAATCCTGGCACTGTCTTTCTTCTGGATTTCTTTTTAGCAAAATGATAAACATCTTTGTACTTAATATTGTCTTTATATGTTTCTATCATTGTTACTTGCAGCTGAGAGCATTTGACATTCTCATCTTTAGATCTTAAAACATCTCATACAGGGGTGCCTGGGTGGCTCAGTCGGTTAAGCGACTGACTTCAGCTCGGGTAATGATCCTGGAATCCCAGGATCAAGTCCCGCATTCAGGCTCCCTGCTCAACAGGGAGTCTGCTTCTCCCACTGACCCTTCCCCCTCTCATGTTCTCTCTCTCCCCCCATTCTCCCTCTTTCAAATAAATAAAAAAATAATAATAATGAAAAAAACACATCTCACACAATTCCCTGAATGCTGGTTACTCAATACTGTGTGTGTATACATAATACAGTAATAGTTATCAAATTGGAACTGCCTTTTTCTGTTTACTACTCCCTAAAAAGGATTTATTACTCTTATAGAGGCAGGAAATCAATAGAAGGAGAAAATTGCCCAGGTAAAAGGACTGGAATCATATTGCTCATATTTGAAGCAAATAATAGCTCTGGCAGGAATTCAAGTTCCATCAAATGTGAAGCCCTTCTAACCCACTCTGCAGGTTATTATAATCATCACTGCTAAAAATAATAGTGGGTCAATATAGAAAGCATAAAAATGACAAATGCTCAATAATTCAAGGTGACCAATTAAATGAACACAATTAACACAAGGTATATTTAAGCAAGAATCACTTTTAAAAGATAACGAGAGAAAAAAAAAGAGGGAGGGATTATGTCAAAGCCAGTTTTCCAAATACCTTGACCTACAAAGATGTGCCATGGGAAAAGTATAAAGGTTATTCAATCAAGATGGAGGAGAAGATGGTAAAACCTCAATGGAATCGTCCTTCCTGTGATTATAGCCAATTCATAAGCTAAGTCAGAAGATATTTTTGCTACCGATTAATCTACAGAATCTATTTTTGATAATTCCGTTTTGTTCCGTTCATATGAATCATGGTCCTCATTATGAATAATGTGATTTCTCAGAGCCTTAGATGTGGGGTGTTCCTTCCAGGCTTTGAAATTCCAGTGGGGGAAGAGGTTGCTTCTTTTTATGCCAGTCTGGAATGTGTAATACCTGACATATTGCTGGAGCTCTCCTCTCCCCGACACTGTATCCCCCACAAGTAATAAAGTCTCCTCCAAAAGGTACAGGAGAATGAATCACTCCACTTGCCGCTAAGAGATAATCACCCTCAGAGTAGAAGAGAACAACTGCTTCTTCTGCTGTTTATATAAAGAATAGAGCATCTTAGGACAGAAAAGTGGGACCAATACTGTTTGCACTGAAATGCCAACAGACTATACAGCCAAATTGTAACTTGCCTAAGATGCCAGGAGAAACCATTTTTTTGTAAAAATTTCTCCAGATTTTTGAATAATACAAAGGGACTAGGACTTTTTTATTTAAAAATCAGAAGATAGTCATTACAGTAGTGTGTAACCGAAACTATCCAGTGTGATAATAAGCTGCATCATTTGGGAAAATTAAACAAATTTCCATTATAGGATGATAGACTAAAGATGTTTCTGCTTCCTTCCTTTTCTGAAAATTTCCAAATAAAAAATAAAAATGCAGGCTCTGGCTTTGACATCTCAAACCCAGAACCGTCATATTTTAAATTGGGAGACGAAGATAGAGCAGTGGTGACTAAACAGAGCACAGAAAGTGTTCACTGAAGGGGAGAGTAACAAGAAGCAAGTCAAACAGAATCCCAGAAAGGCTCAGGAATGTGAAGTAAAGGGTACTACAGAAGGTAGAGGTAAGGAAAGGGGCCCAAAACAAGGGAATTGTATCAAAGACTATATAAATAGTAGTTATAAACCTTTCCATCTCTACAGAGGAATTAAACCTAAGAGGCTCCAGGCTCAATAACCAGGCATAGTGGAATACTAGGGGGAGGTGCTATCAGAAGATAGGGGCATTGATAACCAGTGGTCTCTCCCCAAGCACCTTACATAACACTAGCAGTGTCTTATATTCCTCCCTGCCCCAAGGTAAGTTGAAACATCCCAGAGAAAGGACCTGCAAATTTTTTTCTAATTTTATTTATTTGTTTGAGAGACAGAGATCACAAATAGGCAGAGAGGCAGGCAGAGAGAGAGGAGGAAGCAGGCTCCCTGCTGAGCAGAGAGTCCGATGCGGGGCTCGATCCCAGAGCCGTGGGATCATGACCTGAGCCAAAGGCAGAGGCTTTAACCCACTGAGCCACCCAGGCTCCCCAGGACCTTTAAAAATTTTTAATGTAGCGGTAACTTCAATAAAAAAGCCAGTTCAGGGCACCTGGGTGGCTCAGTTGTTTGGGCACCTGACTTCACTCTGCTCATGATTCTGGGGTCCGGGGATTGAGTCCCGCAAAGGGCTCCCAGCTCCACGGGAAGTCGGCTTCTCCCTCTGACCTTCTCCCTTCTCATGCTCTCTCTCTCACTGTCTCAAATAAATAAAATATTTTTATCTATTTTAAAGATTTTATGTATTTTAAAAGATTTTATTTATTTTATTTATCTTTTAAAATGTTTTATTTATTTATTTGACAGAGAGATCACAAGTAGGCAGAGAGGCAGGCAGAGAGAGAGGGGGAAGCAGGCTCCCCGCTGAGCAGAGAGACTGATGTGGGGCTCAATCCCAGGACCCTGAGATCATGACCTGAGCCAAAGGCAGAGGCTTAACCCACTGAGCCACCCACACGCCCCAATAAAATCTTTTTTAAAAAAAGAAAAAAAAGAAGCCAGTTCGCCACATCATCCTGTAGTGAACCCTTCTAATCAGTACATGCCACCCACTCACACTGACTTCCCAATTAATTTGTTGTCTTCTATTAAATAGGAACAAAATGAAAGGTTTTCCATATATTTGATAAAAGCCTCCAATATGAAATAAAGAAAATAAAACAAATAAACCAGCAAGAAAGAATTAGGAAAGTCTATGAGAGAAAAGCATTGCATAATTATGAAGGAAGATCAAGGTCATATTTTTAAAAAAGGAACGCTGAAACAAAAACAGCCTTTCTTGGAAATTAAAATGATTACAATCAAATTTTTAAAAAGACAATAAAAGAGGGGTTCCTGGCTGACTCAGAAGAGCATGCAACTCTTGATCTCAGAGTTGTGAGTTTGAGTCCCATGCGGAGTGTAGAGATTACTTAAATAAAAATAAAACTTGAAAAGAAAAGAGGGGCACCTAGGCAAATTTTGAACGGCAAAGGACTTGAGGAGGCATTTCTTCAAAGAAGATGTATGGATGGGGGCACCTGGGTGGCTCAGTTGGTTAAGCTATCAACCCTTTTTTCTGCTCAGGTCATGATCTCATGGGTCATAGTCTCATGGATCATGAGATCAAGCCCTTTGTCAAGCCCCACATTAGGGTCTACTTGAAGATTCACTTCCTCAGCCTCCCCCACATGTGCTTGCTCTCTCTCTCACTCAAATAAATAAATGAATAAATAAATAAATTTTTAAAGGTTTTATTTATTAATTTGACAGAGAGTGAGCAAGCATAAGCAGGGGGGAGCTGCACAGAGAGAAGGAGAAGCAGGCTCCCTGCTGAACAGGGAGCCTGATGTGGGGCTCAATCCCAGGACCCCAAGATCATGACCTGGGTGGAAGGCAGACGCTTAGCTGACTGAGACAAGCATGTGCCCCTAAATAAATACATCTTTTCTAAAAAGTCTACTTCTAGGTAAACATTTAAGAGAATTGAAAATATATGTCCACAAAAATTTGTATGTACAAGGAGCTCCTGTGTGTTCACAGGAGCATTATTCCTATTATTCAAAAAATAAAAACAACTCAAATTTCTTCTTTTTTAAAGATTTTATTTGTTTATTTGAGAGAGAGATCATGAGCAGGGGAGAGGGGTGGAGGGAGAAGCAGACTCCCCACTGAGCAGGGATCCCAGTGTCGGACTTGATCCCAGGGCCCTCAGATTATGACCTGCATTGAAGGCAGGCGCTTAACCAACTGAGCCACCCAGGTGCCTGCAACTCAAATTTCTATCAACTGATAAATGGGTAAACAAAATCAGGTATATCCATATAATGAATGGAGTATTATTTAGCCATAAAAAAGAACAAAGGGCTGATACGTGGAATAACATGGATGAAACTGGAAAACATTATGCTAAGAGGCTGGACATGAAGGGCCACATATTAGCCTTTCATTTTGGGGCTGATGAAATTATCTGGATTTAGATATCGGTCATGGTTGCACCACATTGTGAATTCGATACAAATCACTGAACCATACACTTTAGAAGCATGAATGTTAGGATATGTAAATTATATTTCAATTAAAAAAATAAACATAGGGAACCTAGGTGGCTCAGTCTGTTGAGTGTCTGCCTTCAGCGCAGGTCATGATCCCGGGGTCCAGGGATTGAGTCCTGCATTGGGATCCCTGCTCCACAAGGAGTCGTTTTTCCTTCTCCCTCTGCCCCTCCCCTCTGCTCATGCTCTCTCACTCTCTCTATTAAATAAACACAATCTTAAAAAAAAAAGTAAACATACATACCTATAGTTTATGTTATGTAGAAGCATTGTCACAGGTATGGTTTCTTCTTAATTTTTTTATTTTTTAAGTAATCACTGTATCCAGTGTGGGGCTTGAACTCACAACCCCGAGATCAAGAATCGCATGCTCCACTAGCTGAGCCAATCAAGCATCTCTTTTTTATCCTGATTGAAGGTGGGATGAAAAAGATTTGGTTTTTGTGGGGTTTTTTTCAATATTTATTCATTTATTTGAGAGAGAGAGAGAGAGAGAGGAGAGGTAGAGGTACAGGGAGAGAGAGTCCCAAACAGACTCTGAGCTGAGTGCAGAGCCCAACCTGGGCCTCAACCTCATGACCCTGCAATCACAACCTGAACTGAAACCAAGAGTTGGACGTCCAACCAACTACGCCATCTGGGTGCCCCAAAAATGAGCTTTCAATTTTCGTGTTAACTGGATGTTTATGTTAAATGTTCATATTTCTGGAAAAATCAAAATTATGGAGACAGCAAAAGATTCAGTGGTTGTCAAGGGTTAAGAGGAGGGAGGGTTGAATAGGTGATTTTTAGGGCAGTGAAACTACTCAGGAGGATACTATAATGGTGGATACATGCCATTATACATTTGCCCAAATCCACAAAATGTAAACTATGGTCTTTGGGTGACAATAATGGGTCAATGTGGGTTCATCATTACTAACATATGTGTCACTCTAGTCAAGGATATTGATAGCGGGGGAAGCTATGCATGTGTCCTGATAGGAGATATTTGAGAAACCTTTGTATCTTCCTCTCAGTTTTGCTATGAACATAAAAGGCTCTAAAAAATAAAGTCTGTTAAAAAAAACAACGGTACAATAAATACCCAAGAAGCTATTCCCAAGTCTGTACACATTTGTCTAATGTGTTCCAACATTTATTATGTACAAGTGAAACACAAGGCAATGTGCTTTGTGCTGAGGAGATGGGAGAGAAAACAAAGCATGAGGGTCAACTTCATATAAACACTAAAACAGATTCTATCTTATTTGATTCTCCATACCTATTACCACTGAATTATTACATGCTTTAAGAGGTAAAGGAAGGATATTTTTGTAATCCAAAACATCTGTTTAGTTCTCAGCAACAAAATACAAAGAAAATGACATTTCTAACTCCTTTGCTTAATCTCTTCCTTCTACACATTCTTAACATTTTAAATTAAAAATTTTCAATAGGGGTGCCTGGGTGGCTCAGTGGGTTAAAGCCTCTGCCTTTGGCTCAGGTCATGATCCCAGGGTCCTGGGATCGAGCCCTGCATCGGGCTCTCTGCTCAGCGGGGCGCCTGCTTCCTCCTCTCTCTCTGCCTACTTGTGATCTCTGTCTGTCAAATAAATAAATAAAATCTTTAAAAAAATTTACAATAAAACATAAATAATCATTTGTTTATTTATTTTTGGAAGATTTTATTCATTTATTTGAGAGAGTGAGAGAGAGAGAGAGAGCATGAGTGGGGAGGGTCAGAGGGAGAAGCAGTCTCCCCTCAGAGTGTAGAGCTTGACATGGGGCTCGATCCTGGGACTCCAGGATCATGACCTGAGTGGGAGGCAGATGCTTAACCAGCTGAACCATCCAAGCATCCCAATAATCATTTCTTTTTTTTTTTTTTAAGATTTTATTTATTTATTTGACAGAGAGATCACAAGTAGGCAGAGAGGCAGGCAGAGAGAGAGGAGGAAGCAGGCTCCCCGCCGAACAGAGAGCCCGATGCGGGGCTCGATCCCAGGACTCTGAGATCACGACCCGAGCCGAAGGCAGCGGCTTAACCCACTGAGCCACCCAGGCGCCCCATCATTTCTTTATTTGATAATTTAATTAATTGACAATTTATTATCCAGTAGATCAGGTGTGAGGATATCTTGATACCTATTCAGCCATGGTGGAACTTACAATGTAGCTAAAAAGGAAAGACATATGAAAAGCTTAAATGTTAACTATAATGGAATTAAAATAAAAATAAAAATAAATAATTTTTAAATTAAAAAAAAGGTCTTAAGTAAAAGTTTAACAAAGATTTGAACAACATTTTAAAACCATACATTGAGGGGCGCCTGGGTGGCTCAGTGGGTTAAGCCGCTGCCTTCAGCTCAGGTCATGATCCCAGTTCCTGGGTTCGAACCCCGCATGGGGCTTTCTGCTCAGCAGGGAGCCTGCTTCCTCCTCTCTCTCTGTCTGCCTCTCTGCCTACTTGTGATTTCTGTCAAATAAGTAAATAAAATCTTTAAAAAAAAAAATAAAACCATACATTGAGATCTCACAAAGCATTGCATGACCAACTGCCAAATAAAATACTAAGGCAATTAAGAGATTAGAGGAGAGGTTATATTATATTTCTGATAAGGAGGAAATCTCAGCTGCATCTTGACATATTAGTAGAATTTGAGTAAATGGAAGAGAAAAAAAGGTAAAAGTTCTGAAAATTGTATAAAAATATAATAATAATTACAAAGAACCAATGTCAATACCTATCTTCAAGTCTCCTGAAAATAATTACTATTAGGACTGTCCCCTTGTGCTGAAAATGCCCGCATTGTGTATTAGAGCCAGGCTGGAAAGTCTCATTATTTTCATCAGCAGAAGCAAGATCCTAAATTGTTCTTTTGTTGCCCAGATCTAAGATGACCAAGTTTAGTGTACAGTCTTTCCAGAGGAGGCTTGCAAGAACATCGACATTACAGCTGTATCCCAATAAAACAGGGCCAACATATGCCCTTTGTCCACACTCCAATGTAGTCAGATGAGAAAGAGAGAGAAAAAAAAAAGACAGGTTGTTTGCTTTGTTATTCATTTACTAACATTATCCGGTAGGAATCCTTCAGGGGAAACAGAAAGCCCAACACTAAATAGCTTAAACAATAGGGAAAATCACATTAAGAGGTTCCTAGCTATGGCACCTTCAAAGTTGGTTAATTTCCACCTAGCAGTGTCTGCAAGGACGGTGTTCCTCTGCCTTTACCCTGCTTTCCTCAGCATATTGACTTTTTCTTTAGACACCAGCTTCCCCAGTAATGACAAGATGGCTCTAATAGTTCAGGTTGACACATGTAGACACTATGAAGTCCAAAGAGAGAGGATAGCTCTATGTAGCTCTATTTATAAGTGAAAAACTCTCCGTGGAATTCCCCCAGCAGACTTCCTATTCCGCCTCACTGTCCGGAATTTCTTTATATACCCATCCTAAATCTGTCACTGGAAAGAGAAATCGGATTACTATGACAAATACAAAAGTATATGGCTTTGTGGAGGGAGATGGATTATTGTAATAAAACTGTAATTTTGTTATAAGGAGGAAAAGATTGAAAATGACATTTGGCAGCCCACCACCAGTGTTCACTACATTAACACATCAGTTCAGATTCAAGTATGCTCTGCCTGATGCATTCATTTGTTCATTTATTCATTCTACAAACACTTTTGCCTATTAGGTACCAAGGTCTGTGCTTTCCTAATGAAAGGACAAAGCGGAAAAAGATTTGGTCCCTGTTCTTGGGTTTACATCAATCTCCTGGTGAGACAGCAGTGAAAAAAATAAATAAATACAAAATAAATTAGAATAAAGTAACTAACAGAGATTCAGATACATTCAAACTCTAACAAGATCTGCTAAGAAGATTATATTATGGTTTATAGACTTCAAAGATCATATATATATATATTTCTTATTTCACCCACTACTTTGAAATTTAATTAGATATGGGTAAATCATAATTTCCTCCTCCAAGAAGAACAGCATTTATGTCCTATTTTAATGAGTTTTCTTTTTTAATATTTACTCATTTATTTTAAGGGGGTTGGGGTAGGAGACAGAGGGAGAGGGAGAGAAAAACTCAACCAGACTCCAAGCTGAGCATGAGCCTGACTTGGGGCTCAATCTCATGATCCTGAGATCACAACCTGAGCCCAAACCAAGAATCTGGGGCTTAACTGACTGCACCACCCAGGTGCCCCAATGAGTTTTTATTTACACTTTTTTATAACCAGAGCTGGAGAGATGACCCACTGTTGGTGATAAGTCTTTCACTACTATACTATACTAGTCGGGAGTTCAGAACCCAAGTCTGAGCTAGAAACAGATTTTGGAGTTGTCACCTTACAGGTGGCAATTAGAGTCATGAGGATGGATGTGATCACCTGAGTAGAGGGTAGGCCGAGAGGTCAGGACAGAACTCTCTGAAATAGCAATATTTAAAGTTAGAGAAGGTAAAATAAAATAAAATTAGAGAAAGTAATCTGGTAAGAAATACCAGAAAGTTAGGAGGAAAACCAGGAGAGAGTGGTGATCAGAAAGAAGGGAAGAGAAAAGTTTCAAAAGGAAAGGTGTGGTCAGCAGTACCAAATGCATCAGAGCAAAAACATGCCTTGTAGATAGATTACCCTTTGAATCTACTCTCAAAAGGTGAGAGGCTGCAAATGGACACAGGGATCTTTTTCAGGTAAGAGAAATTTCTAAAACTGGGTCATGGTGATGATTGTACAACTCTGTAAATTCATTAAAAGTCAGTGAATTACTGTACACTTAATACGGGTGATTTTATCATATGTAAATTATATCTCAATAAAAGTGTTTACTTATTTACTTATTTTTACAGATTTTAATATTTGTCAGAGAGAGAGAGAGCACAAGAAGGGGAAGCAGCAAACAGAGGGAGAAGCAGGCTTTTTTTTTTTTTTTTTTTTTTTTTAAGGGGTCATTGGTGGCCTGAGTCAGAGAAGTTTCAATGGGATGAGGAAGACAAAAGCCAGATTTGGATTTAGGAGGAAATGGGAGATTAAGTAATAGAAGCAAGAAGTGAAGATGCATTTAAGGAATTTTAAGTTTTTTTAGGAGAAGGAAAGAAAATGAAAAGGTAGCAACTAAAGAGGCAGACAAGGTCAAGAAAAAGAGGACAATTGTTTAGTTTTAGACATATTCCATTTTAAGTAAGAACCCAAATAACTAGAGGTAAATAATTATCACCATTTGTTTTAGAAGTAGGCATTGCAACAGATTGCAAAGTAGTACAAGGTTCCACAATATGTGTAGGTGGGGCTGAAGCTATAAAGAAAACAACACAAAGCAGATAAAGTTCCCCTCTTTGGTCTCTAGGCAAACTCCTTTTCCCAGAATTACTGAGCCAAGAGAGTATCTGTAGGGCTTTTTCATCTCTATCAGCTTCCAGGCATATAGGTATCAAATGATTCTTCAGTATATATACTGAAGACAATCTCTCCACTCTCCTCCAGTTCCTTAATATCTGAAAGTTGTTCCTAATATTGAGCCCAAATGTCTCCTTTCATAAGTGAGTGCTTTAAAACTCTTTATCTGGGGGCGCCTGGGTGGCTCAGTGGGTTAAGCCGCTGCCTTCGGCTCGGGTCATGATCTCAGGGTCCTGGGATCGAGCCCCGCATCGGGCTCTCTGCTCAGTGGGGAGCCTGCTTCCCTCTCTCTCTCTGCCTGCCTCTCTGCCTACTTGTGATCTCTCTCTGTCGAATAAATAAATAAAATCTTAAAAATAAAATAAAATAAAATAAAATAAAACTCTTTATCTGGGGGGGGAAGTATGTTGTTGTGCTTTCTGTTGTCGCTGTTTACAAGGTCACCAGTTGTCCTCCAAAAATAATGAATCACATCTCTAATCTCTCTAGCCTTGGTTTATCTGTAAGAATGAAATTAAGTAATGCCTGTAGAGCATTTTGCACATTACCTATACAGAGAAAAAAACTCAATAGTTACTATCATTTGGAAGGAGAGAGATGAAGAGATGGTGGAAATAATTCTTTTAGAGATGTTTCTCTCTTCCCCCTTAGGATACCATCCCTTTTATAGTATTTTATGTACAACTTAACATTAGTATCTGAACTACTAACCCATTTTCCTTACAAACGCATAGAGAATGAAATTACTCACATTGCAAAACAATTCATCACTTGCCAAAGGGTTACAACGTTTCTTTCTTCTTTTTTTTTCAAGATTTTTTTTTTAAGATTTTATTTATTTGACAGAGAGAGCACAAGTGAGGGGAGCAATGGGCAGAGGGAGAGGAAGAGGCAGACCCCCCACTGAGCAGAAAGGCAGAAATGGGGCTTGATTCCAGGATCTTGGAATCAAGAACTGAGCTAAAGGCAGACACTCAACCGAGCCACTCAGGTACCCCTAAAGAATTTTCCTTTTAAGTAATCTCTACACCCAACATGGGGTTCACACTCACAAACCTGAGATCAAGTCACATGCTCTACTAACTGCGCCAGCCAGAAGCACCCCTCCTCCACCTTTTAAAAGATGTTTTAGGGGCACCTGGGTGTCTCAGTGGGTCAGAGCCTCTGCCTTCGGCTCAGGTCATGATTCCAGGGTCCTGGGATTGAGCCCCACATCGGGCTCTCTGCTCAGCGGGGTGCCTGCTTCCCCCCGCCCCCGCCTACTTGTGATCTCTGTCTGTCAAATAAATAAATAAAATCTTTTTTAAAAATTACATTAAATTCCTAACAGAAGGCAAAACCAAAAGCTCAGGTATAACAAACTACTATTGATTAAATATCAATCACAAATTAAGATGAAGCACATTTGAAATGTTAATGAAAAAAGAGCACTTGAGTGTCTAATTCTCCAATTTTTCATTTTACTATACAAGCAGTTAAAATATTGGACAGTCCTGTTCAATACCAGATATTTATGCTTTGGTAGCAAGGAACAGGCAAAAGCCATGCTGATTCCAAGACTGAGCTTTATTACAGAGGGAGTATTCTTACTCTTACAAACACAAATACTGAAAGGGATCAATATTCAAGATTCAAGGAAGCAAGCTACACACAGATTGACAGCACTTTGTAGAAATATTATTATACTGTAGTCTTTGTTTGCTTATATATAATTTCAGTGTCCTGCCTTGTATCTGCCAATAATTATACATTTTTGAGGACACAGATTTTACCTTCATTTGACCTGCAAAGCCTACCCCAATGTTTTACTCTAGTTGTATTCACTAAAGACATTGAAATAATAAACATAAAATATTGTTGTATTATGGATTGGGTTGCAGATAAAATATAGGATGCCAGGGGTGGCTCAGTCAGCTGGGCCTCCAACTCTTGATTTTGGTGTGATCTCAGTGTCAGGGGATTGAGGTTGGGTTGAGCCTTGTGTAAGGCTTCGTGCTCAGTGTGGAGTCTGCTTGTCCCTCTCCCTCTCTCCCTCTGTTCCCACCCCAACCCCTCCCCCCTCTGCTTGCATGCACACATGGGAGCTCTCTCTCTCTCTCTCAAATAAATAAATAAAATCCATTAAAAATATTTAGGATACTAAATTAAATTTCATTTAAAATTTTATATTCAAATCTAACCAAGCATCCTTATTTTTATTTACTAATTCTGGCACCTCTAAATATGAGTAACTTGTTAAGAAACAAAATTTCACTGAATAAATTTTAAAGATCTTATTGGCTTTATTCAATGATTCATGAATCAGGCAGTATCCAAGACAGAGAATAGCTCTGAGGAGCTGTACAAAGTGAAAGAATTTTATTGGAGTGGAAACAAGGAAGTTACACTAGCCAAAAATAAGATTGGTTATGGCATGATCTCTTTCCTTTAGGGAATGGTAAGGGTCTATCAGGTAGTTACTTAACTATTGCTGATTAGGCAATGTCTGATTGACTGATGTAAGATTCAATTGCTGGGGGAGCCAACACTTAAATTTGGTGGCATGGGTCTTAGCATAAGTGACTCCACTGGGGCCTGTTACTTGTTTTTAACAAACCTTTGATAAGAAATCAGATCTTGCAGCCCCACAGATTGGCTAAGGGCTGCTTGGGAGTGAGACTGTTCTAGTCTAAAAACCAAAGGATCTCACATGCTCATCAGGGAGATTGAACTAGAAAACGTGTTGTGCTATAATGGTCTCATTTTATGGGGAGGATAGAGAAAAATACTATTATTATTTGCAGAAATTTTGAGAAGGAGCAAAGGAGATAAATATTATGCTTTTTCATGTTCCTGAGAAGAGCTATGCTCTGCAGGTACAAAAATTATATTTATACCCACTTTTCTTCAGATTTGTTTATTTTTAAAGCTGATTCTGATAGAAGATTGGCTCAAAGGGTGGAAAGATTTAAAAGAGGAAGATATTATTGGCAATTTCTCCACTTAAAAAATTAAATGCTGAGTGAATCAGCTTCTGTTTTGGACAGAAATTTTTTTTAAATTTCCAAAAGTAAAAGCGTCCATATTCTTTTTAAAAGCACAACATAATATATCAATGACCCCACCACCATTACCACTTATTTTGATTAGGACAAAGTCTGAGAATTCCTCTCTTCTACCTTGTGATTTCTTTCTTTTTTTTTTTTAAGATTTTATTTATTTATTTGACAGACAGAGATTACAAGTAAGCAGAGAGGCAGGCAGAGAGAGAGAGAGAAGGAAGCAGGCTCCCCGCTGAGCAGAGAGCCTGATGCGGGGCTCGATCCCAGGACCCTGGGATCATGACCTGAGCCGAAGGCAGAGGCTTTAACCCACTGAGCCACCCAGGCACCCCTACCTTGTGATTTCTAATGAATTTCTCTCACTCCCTAACCTTATTGTCCTGAAGGGGAAAAAATGATGCTACTTAAAAATGTCCAGAAATGGGGGGAGGTGGCTGGCTGTCAGAAGAGCATGTGAATTTTGATCTCAACCTAATGAGTTTGAGTCCCACATCAGGTAGACAGATTACTTAAATAAATACATTTCTTTTTAAATGTCCAGAAATTAATGTGATGGGGAAGCATTGTCATTACGTATACACCACATTCATCCTGAGTTGGATACAATATGAAGGACTAGCCTTATTTAAGTCCTAAAGAGTATACCATGTAAATGTCAGAGAAAGAGAAATTCCAGTATTTACATATCAGTGGATAATATAAGAATAAAGACCCTAAAAGACTTAAAGTTCTCTACAGATATTTGTTGAATAAGAGGATTTTAAACTTCAGATATGTGTGCCCAATATTTTTAAAAACCCAAATTTTGGAGGGGAATTTCTATTAAAAGATGCTGGTGAAAAAATTAAAGAGAAATTGACATTTGACTCTTGGCTTCAATAGAAGGTAACTCAGCTAGGAAAGATTTAGATTTCTTTCTTTCTTTCTTTCTTTTTTTTTTAAGATTTTATTTATTTGAGAGAGAGAGAGAGAGCAAGAACAAGAGGGATGCGGGGGCAAAGGGAGAGGGAAAAGACTCCCAGCTGAGCAGAGACCCAGATGTGGGGGTCCATCCCAGGACCCTGAGCTCATAACCTGAACCAAAGGCTGATGTTTAACCCACTGAGCCACCCAGGAGCCCCAGATTTAGATTTCTAAATCCTAGTTTTCCAGGCTATGAATTAAAGTGTCATTCTATAGATGTTATATCCTCAAGTAGGCCAGGATCTTGTTTGTGTCTTTATCAAAGACATCAACTTTCCTTTGTTTAATACTGACCCCTAAATTATTCAATCAGAGGGGCGCCTGAGTGGCTCAGTGGGTTAAAGCCTCTGCTTTCGGCTCAGGTCATGATCCCAGGGTCCTAGGATAGAGCCCCACATCAGGCTCTCTGCTCGGCAGGGAGCCTGCTTCCCTTCCTTTTTCTCTGCCTGCCTCTGCCTACTTGTGATCTCTCTCTGTCAAATAAATAAAATCTTTAAAAAAAAAATTATCCAATCAGAGTTGTCTCCTAGCATAATAATTTGAACTATGTACACAGCCTTTTCTGTTTGGGAGCAAAGTTATTCTAAAGATTCTATTACATTATTTTACTATTGAAGGTAAAACTCTACTCAATGATTTTTTTAAAGTGTGTGTTTTCTTGGGGTGTCTGGGTGCCTCAGTCATTAAGCATTTGCCTTCGTCTCAGGTCATGATCCCAAGGTCCTGGAGATCCAAGCCCCATGTTGGCTCCCTACTTGGTGGGAAACCTGCTTCTCCCTCTCCCACTTCCCCTACTTGTGTTCCCTCTCTTGCTGTGTCTCTCTCTGTTAAATAAATAATTTTGAAAAAGAAAAAAAAAGTGTGTGTTTTCTCTTATCACTGGTTGTGAATAGAACTTAGATTTTAGTCCCAGGTGTTACTAACTTACAGTGACCTTGAGTGCTCAGCCTTTCCCCCCTGTACACTTCAATTTCTCCATCTGTAAAATGAGATGGGCCATATGACTTTGCATTTGGCAATAGTTTCCTAAATATGACACCAAAAGCACAGACAAAAAAAGAAAAAAATAGATAAATTGGATTGGACTAAAATTAAAAACGTGTTGTGCATCAAAGGACACTATAAAATGAGTGAAAAGACAATTCATAAAATGAGAGAAAATATTTGTTAACCATATAACCAATAAGGGTTTAATATCCAGAATTTATAAAGAAGTCTTACATACATTTCAATAACAATAACAATAATAAATACATTTTTAAAAATTAAAAAAAATTAAAAACTCCTATAACTCAACAGTTCAAGAAATGGGCAAAGGACTTGGATGGAAATTTCTCCAGAAAAGATACAAAAATAACCAACAAGCATAAGGAAATGCGCTCAACATCATTAGTCATAGATAAATGCAACCCAAAACTTACAATGAGATACCATTTTACACCTACCAGGATAGCAATAAAAACTAAAGACAAAAAACGGAAAGTAACAGGTGTTTGTGAAGATGTGGAGACTGGAACACTCATATATTGCTGGTGGTAGTATAAAATAGTCCAGGTACCATGGAAAACAGCACAGCAGTTCCTCAAAAGGTTAAAACACAGAATTACCATAAGATCCAGCAATTCTATTCCTAAGTATATGTACGAAAAAGAATTAAAAGCACAGAGCTATGGGATGCCTGGGTTGCTCAGTGGATTAAAGCCTCTGCCTTTGGCTCACGTTATGAACCCAGGGTCCTGAGATCAAGACCTGCATCAGGCTCTCTGCTCAGCAGGGAGCCTGCTTCCCCCTCTCTCTGCCTGCCTCTCTGCCTACTTGTGATCTCTGTCAAATAAATAAATAAAATCTAAAAAAAAAAAAAAAGCACAGTCAAATACCTGAATGAAAGTGTTTATAGTTGCATTTGTAAAAGTCAAAAGGCGGAAACAACCCAAGCATCCATCAACTGATGAATAAACAAATGTGGTATAGCCATACAATGTAGTATTATTCAGCCATGAAACAGAATGGAGTACGATATAAGGTATGACATAGATGAAACTTGAAAACATCATGCTAAGATAAGGTAAACAGAAAAGGACAAAAGTGTGTAACTCCACTTAGGACATGTGAAATATCAAGAATAGGCAAACTCAGGGACGCCTGGGTGGCTCAGTTGGTTAAGCAGCTGCCTTCGGCTCAGGTCGTGATCCCAGCCTCCTGGGATCGAGTCCCACATCGGGCTCCTTGCTCAGCAGGGAGCCTGCTTCTCCCTCTGCCTCTGCCTGCCACTCTATCTGCCTCTGCTCACTCTCTCTGTCAAATAAATAAATAAAATCTTTAAAAAAAAAAAAAAGAATAGGCAAACTCAAAGAAACAAAACAGAATAAACAGTGTCAGGGGCTAATAGGAGTGGGTAATGGGAAGTTATCACTTAATGGGTAATTGCCATTTAGGGTGACGAATATTTTTGGAAATAATGGTGAAGGTTGAACAACATTGTGAATGAAATGTATTGTACACCTAAAAGTGGTTAAAATGGAAAATTTTGTTATCGACCTTTTATCACAATTCAAAAAAACAGAGCTGGGCCTGGGACCAGGTGATCTCCAAGTAGGGTGGCTATTTAAGTTACACAACAGCCCACAGTTATGACTGTTGTGCCAATCGTAATTTTTTTTTTTAAGATTTTATTTATTTGACAGAGAGATCACAAGTAGGCAGAGAGGCAGGCAGAGAGAGGAAGGGAAGCAGGCTCCCTGCTGTGCAGAGAGCCCGATGCGGGGCTCGATCCAAGGACTCTGGGATCATGGCCTGAGCTGAATGCAGAGGCTTTAATCCACTGAGCTACCCAGGCGACCCCCCAATCGTAATTATTAATAGCATCCTCTTAGGGTCTCAAAGCTATTTAGTTTGGACAATATGACGGTCATCTTATTTCTAAGGATCTCTGATTTTCAATGGCTCTGAGATCTTAACCACGGGCATTAGGACCTCGGAAAGGTTTTGTGATGACATCACCTCTAGAAAAAAAGTCCACCGGCCTCCAGGGAACTGGAGACAGTGCAGGAAATCTCCGCACTTCATACAAGGCCTAGCTCCCAAGTGGTAAATCACTCTTCCCACCGCGGCCCTATACTGCGCGGCGAAAAAACACTGGAAGTATACGGCGGTGGCTGTATAAAGAGCCAACGGCCCCACCCTTCCCCGCCTGCCACTCTCAGCATGGCTGCCCCTGCGGAAGTGGGGGGAGGGAGCGAGCTACCTCTCGCAGGCCCCCAAAGGGGCGGGCCCCGGAAAACCAATGAGCTTCAGCGGGCCAATGGGGAGCGGCAGGGGGCGGGAACTAGCCGGGGCGTTGGCTAGAGGGTGGAGGGGGGGGCTTGGATCTGGTTGGCCTTGAAGGCGCGTTGCGGCTGCCACGTTATTCCCGGCTTTTGCGGCTGGATTTTGCCCGGTAGGTTGCCACCGTCAGCGTTTCCGGTTTGAATTCCAGCAGAGCTCTTCTGTCCTCACTCTTATCTAGTGCTTGTCCCTCCCCTTCAAAAGCAGCCCTAGTCAAAGCCCAGCTGTCTCCTCCCTCTCCTTTTAAGATGACTCATCTCCTCATCCCATCTCTGAGACAAATTGACGGCTCACACGTTTGAACTTAAAACATTTTTTTCCTGATTGTAAAAATAAAAAGTAATATAAAAGATTGGGATAAATTTTTTTTTAAATGACGTATCCCACCAACTAGAATCAATCAAGATTACCCACCGTTTGTCATTATTTTTTTCCACTGTGTATTTTTACACAATTGAGACAATGGTGCATAAAGTTATCTGTTGTTTGTTACATACTAAGTATTTTTCTTTGTCATTTTAGTTATATGCATAGTATAAACTATTCCATGAATGAATGAACTATAATTTTCGTATTTCCCCCATGGTCATTTAAACATTTGGAATTTGAAGTGAATAGCCAGTTGGAGATGGGGCAGGGAGAGGGGAGCTAGCTAAGAGCTGGCTCTTCCACAATCTTAGCCTCCCTTTTGAGTTGTAATACAAGAAGTAGAAGATTTTAGAGCTTTCAGAGACTCTACCGTCCTAAGTTTCTAGAATATTATAGTCTTGAGAAACTCAGAATCATTTTATCTTGGAGTGGTAAGGATTCTGAAGAAACAAATCCAAACTTTCAGCGAAGATAGAAGTATCCAGAGTTGGAAGGTCCTCTTAGCCAGACTTGAATAATTTATTCACTTGGACTGTGCCTTAGTTTCTTCATCTATAAAACAGAAATAACAACCACAGAATTATTCTTTAACTGGTTACAGTCTATCTAATGGCAGAATAAAGGAATCCATGGCCATTAGAGATGGAAGGGCTTTAGGAATTTATGTATGTAATTTAGACATATATAAATTACATATTTATATAATTTGTGTATTTATTACATTATATTTCTTTTTCTTTTAATGTTTTAAAGATTTTATTTATTTATTTGACAGAGATCACAAGTAGGCAGAGAGGCAGGCAGAGAGAGAGGAAGGGAAGCAGGCTTCCTGCCGAGCAGAGAGCAGATATGGGGCTGGATCCCAGGCCCCTGGGATCACGACCTGAGCTGAAGGCAGAGGCTTTAACCCACTGAGCCACCCAGGCGCCCCTACATTATATTTCTATTTCATGTAAATATGTGTGTTTCATATGAATATTATATTTCATATAAATATTTCATGTATATAACACATGTATGACTGGATAAAAGGAAGCTCTTCTAGATAAAGCAGAAATTAGGAGTTTGGGAGGGTAGCCCCATTCACTTGAACTTTTCCTTGATCTTGGAGCTTCTATTGCATCACCCTCATTTTATAGATTTGGGTACATGGTTTTGGGTACAAATTTGAGGTGTATAAAATAGAAATGAGGGGCATCTGGGTGGCTCAGTGGATTAAGGCCTCTGCCTTCAGCTCAGGTCATGATCCAGGGGTCCTGGGCTCTCTGCTCAGCAGGGAGCCTGCTTACCGCTCTCTCTCTGCCTGCCTCTCTACCTACTTGTGATCTCTGTCAAATTAATAAATAAAATCTTAAAAAAAAAAATGACTTGCTCCATGCCACATAATAGTAGCTTTTCATGATCTTTAGAATGGTGCTCTTTCCCTGAACATAAGCTGCTTCCTGAAATGTAGGAGTGTGTATAAAAGAGTGAGATTGCAGGAATAGAAGTATTAAGACCCCAAAGGATAAAGAGGTAACAGACATGAACTGGCCATTCACAAAGGAAATATAATTGGATAACAAAATATAGGGGAAAGGTTCAACCATACTAAAAAGAAAACAGAATTTATGAACTACTAATTCGCAAAGATTTACTTTTATTGAGATATAATTGCTATTAACATTATGTTAGTTTCAGGTATATAACAATGATTCAGTATATGTATATATTGTGAAATGATCACCACAATAAGTTTAGTTAACACCATCACCACACATAATTGTAAATGTTTTTCCTTATGATTAGAACTTTTAAGATACACTCTCTTAGCAACTTTCAAATATACAAATACTATTATTAACTATAGTTACTGGGTTATATATTACATCCCCAGGACTTACTTATTTTGTAACTAGAAGTTTGTACCTTTTTACCACCTTTACCCATTTCTTCCATTCCCCTACCCACCCCAGCCTCTTGCAACTACCAAACTGTTCTCTGTATTTATGAGGTTTTGGGGTAGATGTTTTTTTTTTTAAGATTCTTTGTTTAAAAAAAAAAAAGATCTCTGTATAAGTGAGATCATGTAGTATTTGTCTTTCTCTGACTGATTTCACTGAATAGTCAATCTGTTACCACAAATGGTAAGATTTCCTTTTTTTATGGCTGAATAATATTATAATTATATGTAACACACACACATATATATGTCACATTTTCTTTATTCACAAAGTTTTTTATATACAATTTTTTAAAAGATTTTATTTGTTTATTTGACAGAGAGAGAGAGAGATCACAAGTAGGCAGAGAGGCAGGCAGAGAGAGAGAAGGAAGCAGGCTCCCTGCTGAGCAGAGAGCCCAATGTGGGGCTCAATCGCAGGACCCTGAGGTCATGACATGAGCTGAAGGCAGAGGCTTAACCCACTTAGCCACCTAGGCGCCCCTATATACAATTTCTTCAATTATAATTAGTTTTCCTATATGTTAATATTCAATGCTTGTGAAGATGTGACAAAAACAGGATTTGGTACCTCTGAAATAAAGTTTGGCAAAATGCATCAAAAGTCTCGAAACAAATCTCTCTAGAACTAATTCTGCTCTTCATGATAGCTACTATAGAAAAGTAATCTGGGCGCCTGGGTGGCTCAGTGGGTTAAGCCGCTGCCTTCGGCTCAGGTCATGATCTCAGGGTCCTGGGATCGGGTCCCGCATCGGGTTCTCTGCTCGACAGGGAGCCTGCTTCTCTCTCTCTCTCTCTCTCTCTATCTGCCTGCCTCTCTGTCTACTTGTGATCTCTCTCTGTCAAATAAATAATAAATAAATAAAAAATCTAAAAAAAAAATTAAATAAATAAATAAGAAAAGAAAAGTAATCTTAGGGGCGCCTGGGTGGCTCAGTGGGTTAATCCTCTGCCTCCAGCTCAGGTCATCGTCTCAGGGTCCTGGGATCAAGCCCCACATCGGGCTCTCTGCTCAGCAGGGAGCCTGCTTCTCCCTCTCTCTCTGCCTGCGTCTCTGCCTACTTGTGATCTCTCTCTGTCAAATAAATAAGTAAAATCTTAAAAAAAAAAAAAAAGAAAAGTAATCTTAAATATGAACATTTAGTCTGCAGTATAGAAAAATATATTGAACAGGGACACCTGGGTGGCTCAGTGGGTTGGGCAGCTGCCTTCGGCTCAGGTCATGATTCCAGCATCTTGGGATCGAGTCCCGCATCGGGCTCCTTGCTCGGCGGGAGCCTGCTTTTCCCTCTGCCTCTGCCTGCCATTCTGTCTGCCTGTGCTTGCTCTCTCTCCCTCTCTCTCTGACAAATAAATAAAATCTTTAAAAAAAAAAAAAGAAAAAAGAAAAATATATTGAACAGAGTTATCAGTGCAGTAGGAGCAATGGGCATGTGAGAAAAGTGGTTAGAATGGCAAATTGGAGATGGATCATGAGAGCAATGAATGCCAAGGTAAGGAATGTGTTGTCAAATTAGAAGGCTATAAATAATTAAGGAAGGTTTTATTTGATTTGATTTATTTTATTTGTTAAATTATAATCCCCATAATATGTGCTTCAGGAAGACTGCTTTTGGAAATGAACTAGAATGGGGATTAGGCTAAAGGTTTGATTAGAAGGCCAGCACAGTAGTTCAGGTAGAAGACTGTGAAAGTTGAGGTAAAAATGATAAGGCATTCAAATAAAGACACAGAGAGGTGGGGTGCCTGGGTGGCTCAGTTGGTTAAGCATAACGTCATGATCCCTTGTCCTGGCATGGAGCCTCCTGCTCAGCGGGGAGTTTGCTTGTCCCTCTGCCCATGCCCCTTCACCCCCTACTCATATGCACTCTCTCTCTCAAATAAATAAATAAAATCTTAAAAAAAAAAAAGACATTGAGAGGATAGTTGGAGAAGATGAAAGTTAGAAATTTCTATCTCAGTAGGTCAAGAAGGTAGTTACTCTCTTCTGGGGAATTTTTTTCAAAATCTGCCTCCAAATCATGATCTTATAAAATCTGCACCAGTGTCTCCTAATCCCAAGACGCCAAGCAGGAACATTACATTAGAGGCTATGAGTAGCTTGGTAGAGTGAAATTATGAAATTATGTTTTTTCTGTTTTTTTTTTTCCCAGTATACATTTGATATCTGGGGCTTGGATAGCAGCAACACAAAGGATTCTTCCTACACCATAAGAAAAGTTTTTCTAATGTCAAGTAATGGTGCAAGCTGTAGAAGGGAGTGGGGGAGGATAGCCTCCCAGGTGTCCAAGTATCCCAGTGTCCCTGTGCTGGAGGAGCTTTGTACAGCAGGTACTTTCCCAATACCCCTGTGCTAGAGGCTGGGTGGAGCAATCTGAACACAGGTTTTGGGCTTATGGAAAGATTGACTGAGTTGCACACCTAGCTGCCTGGTAAGTGGTTCTTTGTAACCTCCCTTCTAACAGCCTTCTGTGATCTCACTAACCACTTGAGCTTCCCTCTTGCAGCCTCTTTCATCATCCTTTCTCCCTTTCTCCAGGGTTAGGCAATCCCTGCTCTCTGGGCCCAACCCTGCACAAGCAGAAAATTCCTGGTAAAGTATGGACTGTGGAGTCAGTATCATCCCTTTCTGGCTTTCTTTTGGTAGCCAGCTCTCTTTCACCTCTGGCCTTTTATCTTTTTTTTTTTTTTTTCTTGTAAGTATGATTTTCTTTGTACCAAAACCATACCATAAAATAGAAGCAGAAAAGTTCTACTGAAGCTAAAATAGTTTTCAATTGAAGGTAGCTTAGTGCATATATTTTTACCTTAGCCATAAACCAGAACTATTTGGCACCTTTGGGAAACTTTTTATGACAGGGTACCATAGAATTATTACTTTAAGGGAAGTTTAATCTGAGATCAAACATATTCTTCAAAAGGGCCTCCCTTTGTTCTCTCTTCTTCCCTAAGGCTTTCTCTGATGTGGTTATGCTGTGGACTGGATCAGTTTTTTGGGTTTTTTTTTTTTAAAGCTTTTATAGAAGGTTGACTTGTAAAAATAAAGCCAGAAAGGTAAAGTTCCTCCAGGCTTTTTTGATGGTGCAAGATCTTAGAGAAATCTAAACTCCATGATTACCTCTAAGAACTTTTAAATACTCTTTCATTCATTATTTCATTCAATATTTATTGGAGCCTCGTGTTCTATGACCTGTGCCAACTTTTTGGAATACAAAGAAAAATGAAGAATATTCCTGTAAGCATACGTTGCTCAGGACTATGTATAAGATGAAGTTGGGGCACCTAGCTGGCTCAGTGGGTAGAGCACATAACTCTTGATATCAGGGTTGAGTGTAGAGACTACTTAAAAATTAAAAAAAAAAAAAATCTTACGGGGTGCCTGGTTGGCATAGTTGGTTAAGTGTCTTCCTTTGACTAAGGTCATGAGCTCAGGGTCCTGGAATGAGCCCAGCATCAGGCTCTCCGCTTAGCAGGGAGCCTGCTTCTCCCCTCTCTCTCTGCCTGCCTTTCTGATTGCCTCTCTGCCTACTTGTGATCTCTTTGTCAAATAAAAAAAAAAAAATCTTGGGGTGCCTGGGTGGCTCAGTGGGTTAAAGCCTCTGCCTTCAGCTCGGGTCATGATCTCAGGGTCCTGGGATTGAGCCCTTTCTCTCTGCCTGCCTCTCTGCCTACTGGGATCGAGTCCCGCTTCGGGCTCTCTGCTTGGCGGTGAGCCTGCTTCCTCCCTCTCTCTCTGCCTGCCTCTCTGTCTACTTGTGATCCCTCTCTCTGTCAAATAAATAAATAAATAAAATACTTAAAAAAAATCTTTTAAAAAAGTTTTAAAACCTTAAAAAAAGGATAAAGGGAATATTGAAAAACATCTGTCTGAAGCGGGGAGGGGAAAATTACAAGGTTTGAGTGCCTTTAGTTTCCATTCTTATCTGGAAAAAGACTGACTTCACTGTTAGTTTCTCTGTAAAGTTGCCTGTGGCCGAAATTCATGTGTACTGTGTAAATGCCAGATCACCAAGTGTTGGTTTGAGATTAGGGGTTGGCCATAGGAGGATCTCAGAACCTCTAATTTGCTTTTGGTGTTGTTGACTATCAGATGGAACATCCAGAGCTAGAAAAATACATTACCGTTTTTTTGCCCTGTGCAAGTTGTTTAAGCTTAGGCAAGCCACCTATCTTCTTCCCTTTGGTTTTATCTATAAAGTGAGAAAACTTACCTAACGTAACTTTGCTAAAATTGCATAATGTTCATGTAAGTTGTTTGAGAAGTACAAAACAATAAACACAGTATTATCTGTGGTCCATCTTTGAAGTGAAAGAAATTACTCCTTTAAAAATACTCACAATCTAGTGGGCAAGATATACAGGTGAGCAAATAGTTATGGTACCCTGTATTGAGGGCATGAAAAGGGGGCTGTGTAAGCACAGTGGAGGGACCACAGAGACCACACCATTTCTGTGAAGTGGATGCAAGGAGCTAAATATAAACGGTAACATTTGACTTGTGTCTTGAAAGAGAAGTTGGGATTTTCCAGGTGAGTAAGTAAAGAAAGGTTATTTCAGCAGAAAGAAATGAGGTACAAAGGCAGGGAGAAATGAAGATATGATAGACTATGTCATGATTAAAAAATTATAGAAGTTTATGGGAATGCAAGCTGGTGCAACCACTCTGGAAAACAGCCTGGAGGTTCCTCAAAATGTTGAAAATAGAACTACCCTATGACCCAGCAATTGTACTGCTGGGTATTTACCCTAAAGATACAAATGTAGTGATCCGAAGGGGCACGTGCACCCGAATGTTTATAGCAGCAATGTCTACAATAGCCAGACTATGGAAAGAACCTAGATGTCCATCAACAGACGAATGGATAAAGAAGATGTGGTATATATACACAATGGAATACTATGCAGCCATCAAAAGAAATGAAATCTTGCCATTTGCGACGACGTGGATGGAACTAGAGGGTATCATGCTTAGCGAAATAAGTCAATCGGAGAAAGACAACTATCATATGATCTCCCTGATATGAGGGAGAGGAGATGCAACATGGGGGGTTAAGGGGGTAGGAGAAGAGTAAATGAAACAAGATGGAATTGGGAGGGAGACAAACCATAAGTGACTCTTAATCTCACAAAACAAACTGAGGGTTGATGGGGGGAGGAGGGGTGGGATTATGGACATTGGGGAGGATATGTGCTATGGTGAGTGCTGTGAAGTGTGTAAACCTGGCGATTCACAGACCTGTACCCCTGGGGATAAAAATATATGTTTATAAAAAATAAAATTAAAAAAAATTATAGAAGTTTGTTTTGACTGGGACTAATATTTGTATTGAAAAGAGTGGGAGGGGCACCTGGGTGGCTCAGTGGGTTAACGCCTCTGCCTTCGGCTCGGGTCGTGATCCCGGGGTCCTGGGATCGAGCCCCGAATCGGGCTCTCTGCTCCGCAGGGAGCCTGCTTCCTCCTCTCTCTCTCTCTGCCTGCCTTTCTGCCTGCTTGTGATCTCTGTCTGTCAAATAAATAAATAAAATCTTTAAAAAAAAAAAAAAAAGAAAAGAGTGGGAAATGAAGCTGGATAGGTAGGTAGGAGTAGAGAGTAAATATCTCAGTATTTTTTTTTAAAGATTTTATTTATTTATTTGACAGAGAGAGATCACAAGCAGGCAGAGAGGCAGGCAGAGAGACAGGAGGAAGCAGGCTCCCCGCTGAGCAGAGAGCCCGATGCGGGACTCGATCCTAGGACTCCGAGATCATGACCTGAGCCGAAGGCAGCGGCTTAACCCACTGAGCCACCCAGGCGCCCCTCAGTATTTTTTTTTTTTTTAAAGATTTTTCTCATTGTTAGTCTTTTGTTGTTGTTGTGTTTATTTATTTTAAGTAATCTCAACACCCAATGGGGCTCAAGCCCACGACCCTGCGATCAAGAGTTTCATGAGGAGAAGGGAGTTGAGGGAAATTGGAAGGGGAGGTGAACCATGAGAGACTATGGACTCTGAAAAACAATCTGAGGGTTTTGTAGGCACGGGGGTTGGGAGGTTGGGGGAACCAGGTGGTGGGTATTAGAGAGGGCACGGATTGCATGGAGCACTGGGTGTGGTGCAAAAACAATGAATACTGTTACACTGAAAAGAAGTTTAAAAAAAAAAAAAAAAAAAAAAGAGTTTCATGCTTCTCTGACAGCCAGCCAGGCGCCCCTCAGTGGTCTTATTCAGGAGTTTGGACTTGATCCTATAGGCTACTATAGGGAGCCATTAGCCACATATGGCTATTTAAGATAAAATTTAAATAAAAATTAAATTAAAATCCAAAAAATTACGTTTTCACCTCTAAGACCCCTCCGTGATGAACAACCAGAAGAATTTTGAATTTAAAAATAAATCCAAATATTTTTCTTCATATTATCAATGTGATGTATTAGCATATTGAAAATTGAAGAGTATGTATTTGTGTTCACTTCTAGTCAATTTATAGTGTCATAAAATGTTTTAATATTCAGTGTTCATCAGAGTGTGTTTTAGCTGATAGTGTTTCTCGAGGGAAGTGGGGATATTTTGTACATTAACTATGCAGAATAAAAAATGTACTTTACCTCACCTCTCTTGTTTAAAATGTATGAGCTTAATTAAAACTAAGTGTACTTACTCAGCACTTATGAACATTCTTCAGTTTAATCAAAATATAGTATTAAACTTTGACAGAAATAAAAAAAAAAAGAGAGAGAGAGACCAGAGAGACAGAATAGAGTCAAAGATTGTGCTAGTCGCATTTCAAGTTCAAGTGCTCAAACATCCCATGCGGTTAGTAGCTACCATATTGGACAAAGCAGATATAGAACATTTCCGTATTTGTAGAAAGTTCTATTGGACACCATCACTATAGTCAGTGTGGGGGGAGCATTAAATGTTCTTGGGGGAAAGTGACAAGGTTATATTTGTATTTAGAAATATTACTCTCATAGCAGCATTAAGAATGTTTTGGAGGGAGGGGGAGAGGGATTTGTCAACCATTTTTAAAGTGAAATGATCACAATTTACTATTCAGTTCTCTTTTCCTTAGCCCTACTATCTTAGCTGCCTCTCTTCTAATATCCACTCATCATGAAGGCAAAACTATGCAGAATGTAAACACAAGGATTTGCTTCAGGCAGCCTTTACAGGTGGCATTCAAATGCTCTGCCCTTTTTCTTCTATTTCTCCCACTGGGGAGGTCAGGAGGGATTTGGGGGAGCATCAGTCTATTTCTCATTCTAGGATGATGGCCCAAGGGCCTTCCAGGAAGTAAAGAGAGGGGCAGCTGCCAGCAACATGCCTGGGAGAATGGGAAACCAGCATATCTGCCACCTATTTATAGGACCCCTCTCATAACTCAAAATGTTCTTTACTATGCACATCTAATCAGTCCTAACCATTTAACCAAATCTTGCCTATTATACCTCCTTAACATCGATTCTTCTTTATCTCTAACAGGCCTTTAACTTGGGCCCTCCTCTTTCTCACTTAAATGATTCCCCTGGTCTTCTAGGTAGACTCCCTGGCTCCATTCTCTCCTCCACTATTTTACTCCTTACAGGTTCCTGACTGGTCAAAACTTCCCCAACCCTATGGTCTGGAATTTAACACTTTGACTCTATTCTGCCTCTCTGGTCTCTTTTCTCACCACTTTTTTTCCTCTCTATATACATTTCAGTCAAACTTGAAGTCCCTCAAACATTCACTAGTCTCTCTTTCTCAGTATCACACAGTGAGTAAATGGCAGAAGCAGGGTTGGATCTGAGCCCATATTCTATACACATTCTCCCATCCTTATGTGTCTACTGTGCCAATAATGGGTGTGAGTCAAGAATGCCATCGTAGAGGTAGGAGACAAAAGAGAAAGAAGAATAGGAAGCTTTCAGTTCAGTTCACCAGATGCATATTACCATGGGCCTCGATTTGATGTCAGAGATAAAAAGATGAATAGGGTACATCCTCTTGGGAAGCTCATAAAAAAGGATAAAGCAAGAAAGCAGGGGCCTTTGTACCTGGAAGGTGGCCTTGTTGAGCTGTTTTGATTTCTTCATGGGAGGCTTAGTTTTTAATGGCTGGAGACAAAATATGCCAGAGAAACTACAGAATAATGGATATACAAGCATTTCTGGACACATTTGTAAGAAAGTGTCTTTCTGGGAAGCTCAGTAAGCTCATCGTCCTTTATAACACATGACATCATTGGCAGAGCTTGGCAACAATAATATCCATTCTGACACATTAAAGGATATTGCTATGGTGTCTTTACATCTCCATATGCTGCTTTCACCTTCCTTTTGGGTCCTAGATTCCTGACCTTTTAAAGTATTCTAGTTGCTTGAGAATCCTTGTGCTTTGCTAACAGAATTAATTGTCCTTTTCTTCCTTCTTACCCCTCTTCCCCTCAGCTTTCTCCCTCTTTAGAGCGTATGAACAATACAAAGATGGGTTTGTATCTTACCAGGTTGCATTTACCTGGACTAGGCAAGGAAGGAAACTCCCTGGCCTAGCCTTTTGGAAACCTATAGTTGCAGTTCTGTGCAACAGATGGAGCACAGGCACTGAAATCAGACAGGTCATCATTTGCAGTGTGACTTATGTTAACTAGGTAACTTCTTCCAGCCTCTGTTCCTCTATGAAATGAGTGATTCTCAACTTCACACAGTTATTGGGGAGGTTTGAATGAAACTCTATACCTGAAAGGATCTGACCTGACACAAACTAGGATCTCAACAGACTTTTTTTTCTATTAAAAAAAAATAAAAATTCACTTCTAAAATCTCAACAGCTTTTAGATACCCATGCAGGCAAAGACCAGTCACTGTGGTGGAGGTGTGTCTTGTCTGTTACTTGTCTAGGCAGAATTAATTGCTATCTCTTTGTTGTCTCAATACTTTGCACATAATTCTGCCATTTCATCTACTATACTATGTGTTCGTTATTTGTTAGTATCTCTTTCCCATATTTGATTGTGAGTTCCTTAAGGACTAAGATCCTATCTGATTAATTTATTTCAGTGGGTAGCAGAGGACATGGAGATCTGTCTTCTAATCTTGATATAAAAGCTGATTGAGGGGCACCTGGCTGGCTCAGTAGGTAGAGCATGCGACTCTTGATCTTGGGGTTGTGAGTTTGAGCCCAACATTGGGTATAGAGATTACTAAAAGAAGTAAGTAAACTTAAAAAAAAAAAGGTGATTGACTCTAAATGAGCCTCTCCAACATTCAGTTGCCTCAAAATAATTGATAATAACTACCTTCTATTGAGTGGCCACCATGCTCAATGCATTATGCTCAGAGCATCACTTAACTGTTAGTTTGTCTTTTTAGATAATCTCTCTTTTTTTTTAAGATTTTATTCATTTATCTGACAGAGAGAGATCACAAGCAGGCAGAGAGGCAGGCAGAGAGAGAGGAGGAAGCAGGCTGCCTGCTGAGCAGAGAGCCCGATGCGGGGCTCGACCCCAGGACCCTGAGATCATGACCTGAGCCGAAGGCAGCGGCCCAACCCACTGAGCCACCCAGGCGCCCCTTAGATAATCTCTTAACAACTCTGCCCCCAAAGGTTAAGGACTACCTTTGGGGGACATAGATTTTCCTACATATTCCTTTGTAGCACCTTGGAATTTCATCATAGGAAAAATCAATTTTAAAAAAGTAGGATAATGGCTTTAAAAAAAAAAGCTATTTATTTCTGAGAGAGAGCAGGGGAGGGGCAGAAGGAGAGGGAGAGGGAGCATCTCCAGCAGACTCTCCACCGAGCAAGGAGCCTGATGCCTGCTGATCTCACAACCCCAAGATCATGACTCAAGTCGAAATCAAGAGTCAGATCCTCAGCTTACTGAACCAGCCACCGAGGCACCCCAATAGGATACAAGATCCTGACAGGGTTTCTGACAATAAAGCAAACTCCCTATCACTGAAGCCCCATTTATATTTACCAGGTTTTACATCTTTGCCTTGCTAAGAACAACAATAATAACATCAAAACAGTGGAGCAATAATAATAACAGCAACAATAAAAACAACTGCAGATTTGTTATTTCACTTGATGTTGACTTTATGTGACCAGGTACTCCTTTCATACACAGAGTTTATGTGTGTATCTGTGTAATTAGAATTCATTATTGCTTTCTAAAGATTTTTTTTTTTTTATTTGACAGAGAGATCACAAGCAGGCAGAGAGGCAGGCAGAGAGAGAGGAGGAAGCAGGCTCCCGGAGAGAGCAGAGAGCCCGATGCGGGGCTCGATCCCAGGACTCCGAGATCATGACCTGAGCCGAAGGCAGAGGCTTAACCCACTGAGCCACCCAGGCGCCCCTCATTATTGCTTTCTAATTATTTGTTTATTACTTAGCTTCCCTACTGATCTCTATCAGCCGCTTAAAAATTGTATATATTTAAGGCATACAATGTGATGTTTTGATATACATCTACATAGTGAAAAGATTACTTACAGTCAAGCTAGTTAACATATCATTTCCTCATATAGTTGTCTTTTGTGATGAGAGCACCTAAATTTATTCTCTTAGCATATTTTCATTATTCCATACAGTATTATTAGTTGTAGTCATCATGCTTTGATCTCTAAGATTAATTAATCCTGAATAACGGGAACTCTGTACCCTTTGACCAACACTTCCCCATTCTGCTCTCAACTCCTGCTCAGATGCCTGGTAACCACCAATCTGTACCCTGCTTCAATGAGTCCCAACTATTTTATTCTGTTTAAAAAATTAAAAAAAAATTTTAAAAGATTTTATTTATTTATTTGACAGAGAGAGAGCACAAGCAGAGGGAGTGACAGAGAGAGGGAGAAGCAAGGGTCCCTGCTGAACAAGGAGCCAGATGCAGGATTCGATCCTAGGACCCTGGGACCATGACCTGAGTAGAAGGCATATGCTTATCTGACTGAGCCACCCAGGCATCCTTCTGTGACATATTTTATAACTTCACTTTGTATCTCTTAATCCCCTTCACCTATTTCGCCCATCCCCACCCACCTTCCCTCTGGACCATCAATTTGTTCTTCAAATTTAAGAGTAAAACAAAAACAAAAACAGAACAAAACAAAAAGAGTCTGTTTTGATTTTTAGAGACCACAGATAAGTAAAATCATATGGTATTTGTCTTTCTCTTTCCAACTAATTTAACTTAGCATAATATCCTCTAGGTCCATCTGCGTGTGGCAAATGCCTTTGCCTATTTTAAAATCAAGTTACTTGTTTTCTTGCTATTGAGTTGAATTCCTTATATACTTTGGATATTAACCCCTTAAAAGATGTATGGTTTGCAACTGTTTTCTTCCATTCTGTAGAATGTCTCTTCACTCTGTTGATTGTTTCCTTTGCTGCACAGAAGCTCTTTAGTTTGATGAAATTCTCTATGAGCCTCTTAAGGGCAGGGACTACGTATTATTCATCTCTGTATTCCCAAGATTTAATCAAAGTTCTGGCACAAAGTCATGCTAAGTAAATGGTTAATGTGTGTAAAGCAAGTAATTGAATGTGCAGTGACATTATCTCATGTAGAAGGGGTGTGTCAGAGGGAAAACACTGCATAAACTAGACTGAGTTTGAAATTCAACTGCTTCAGTTGGTTGGCCCCAGACAAGTCTCTTAACCTCTCAGAGTATCTTTATATGTAAAATCAAGTGATAATATTTCTCTAACAAGCTTGTGAGGGATAAATTAAAGGTTGCTCTGAGACAATGCATTGCAAGTAATGGTCAGTCAATAGAAAGTAGTTATTATCAATTATTATGAGACAATTGCATGTCAGAAAAGCTCACTTAGGGCCAATCAGCTTTTAAGTCAAGGTTAGAAGTCAGAACTCTCCATGTCTTCTGCTAGCCACTGGAATGAATTCATAGGGATCTCAGTCCTTGAGGAACTCACAATCAAATATGTGAAAGAGACAGTAACAACTAATACACAGTATGGTGGAAGACATAGCAGAATCGTGTGCAAAGCTTCGGCACAACACAGAGGTGGCAATTACGCCGGGAAGAACCGCAGTGAAGTTAACACTGAAGCTGTAGCTAGGGCGGAGTCTGGAGTTTTCTAGCTTCTGAGTTTCAGAAGCTACCGGAACCAAGGTGCTGCGGGGATTGAGTGACTCTCGGTCTCATATTGTTACTGGACACGGTCGAGGCGTTCCGTCAGTGTTTTCAGACGCCCGGGGATCGCTGCAGGTTGGGCAGGTTTTCAGCTTACAGTTACCGGCCGCAGCAGCAGAGGATGAACGCGGCTCTGGGAAAGGTAACGTAGGTTACAAGCATTCTGGGCGAGGCGGAGGTGGTGGGGAGAATAGAACTCGTAGGTGGCAACCAGGCTATTACCGCCTGTCTAGACATCCGGGTATGAGAAACCGGCGAGAATAGGCTCTCCCGGCAGCACGCGCGGCGCCTTGTAGTCAAAGGGTTGTGTTCCCTTCACAACTTCCCGGGCGCACTCGGAGGCGTTTGCCAGTGGGCCACGCCCCCTCCACCAGCCACCCGGGCAGCCCATTGGCCTGAAAAAAGAAGAGCTCCGCAGTGGGAATCTCGGAGCCGCGATCAGTTCCGATAATCCGAATGACCTTGAGGAGGTCATTTTATTTTTGCACTTCCAGAGTGTTTTTTCTAAGTATACCGTTTTGACTTGGTGACCAGATTGGGATGTGAGGCTACTTGGCAATATGAAAAGGGAAATAACCTAAATTTTTGCTTACCAAACCTTATTTAAATGACTGCAGTAAAACCGTCTGAATCATGATAAATGCATTCCTTGGTCTTTCCTTGCCCTCTTAACAGATTTCAGTTGTGTTCTTTTAGTTGTGTAATGCTGCTCAGAATGATGATTTACTTTTAGCAATTTATATTAAAATTTTATTTTGGGCATTGTAGAAATTTTATGTCCATGATATATATAGGTCAGCATGATCTTTGCTGCTCATGGGTCTACCATTAGTTATCTTGGGGTGGTCCCTGAATGTCTTTAGGCTTGTTTCCTTAATGGCTCAAGCCTTACATCTTTATGAAATAACTCACTAATATTCACTTTTGTCTAATTGTGAGACTTTGGCCAGATCTGGTAAAAGGATAATTAAAAAAAAAAAAATCAGGGGCACCTGGGTGGCTCAGCGGGTTAAGCCTCTGCCTTCGGCTCAGGTCATGATCTCAAGGTCCTGGGATCGAGCCCCACATCCGGCTCTCTGCTCAGCAGGGAGCCTGCTTCTCCCTCTCTCTCTCTCTGCCTGCCTCTCTGCCTTCTTGTGATCTCTGTCTCTCTGTCAGATAGATTAAAAACAAACAAACAAAAAACTAAAAAAAAAAAAAATCAGGAAGTTTCAAAAGTCTACTGTTAAAGATGGTCAGATTGGTGACTCCATGGCCCTGTTGTATTTGCTTTGATTCTGAGGACTGCTGAAAGAGAGGCCTAAGTTTTCAAGGAATACTGTTTCCTACCATTCTAGACTCAAGGAGAGCCCATGTAAATCTGTCATTAGGGCATCACCTAAAGATAAAAGGGCATATAGGGCCTCTCCAAGTCCTATACCACTGCTACCTTCCAGATGCCTTTGTTACAGATTTTATTCTTCTACTCTGCCCTGCTGCTTTGACTAGTCTCACTTGAAGTACCCTCACCCTTCTCACCACCTCTTCAAATGCTACATCCTTGAACACCCAGCTCAGGTCTCATCTTTTCCCTAAAACCTTTCTGATTACTCTGGCTAAAATGATTATTTTCTGAACTAGCTGGTATTACCTCTTGGCATCTAATCATATATAGTCTTGTGACCATCTTTATGACCATCTTCAGCCTGTCTGGAAGTGTTAATGTTTTACATTTATAAGCAAAACCCAGGGGTGTGTCTGGATGGCTCAGTCAGTTAGGTGTCTGCCTTTGGCTCAGGTCATGGTCCTGGGGTCCTGGAGTTGAGCCCCATGTCCCAAGGGGAGCCTGCTTCTCCCTCTTCCTCTGCTTTTCCTTCTGCTTGTGTCCTCTCTCTCTCTCTCTGTCTCTCCACAGGCCTTGTCAGCTGGGGCTTACTCTCTCTCTGTCTCTCAAATAAATAAATAAATAAATAAATAAAAGAGAAACCCAGGGGATTTGCATCAGACCTGGGGGTTGTATATCTTGCTATGTATATCACCTTAGATGGGTTATTTGACCTCTCTGTGCTTCAGTTTCTTATTTGTAAAATGTAGATGATAATGCCACCATTAGAATTGTTGTAACAATTATAGAAGATAATGTAAATAATAGTACTTGTAAGGTGTGAAGGCCTGTATATGCAGGAATATTGGTAGTATTCTGCAGTTTATGTACTGCTTTCATTTTCATAGTTTCATTCGGTTGTCACAGGTACAAGAAATGAAATGGAAGCTATTGGCACGGTTTCTGGTACATGGTAGGTTTTCAAATGTCCTACTGAATGCCTGAATTAATGAATGATTTTTTTAAAAAAGATTTTATTTATTTATTTGACAGAGAGAGAGAGAGCGCGCGAGAGAGGAAACATAGCAGGGGTAGTGGGAGAGGGAGAATAGGCTTCCTGCAGAGTAGAGAGCCTGAGGCGGGGCTCGATCCCAGGACCATCATGATCTG
This sequence comes from Lutra lutra, assembly GCF_902655055.1. Lineage (NCBI taxonomy): Eukaryota > Metazoa > Chordata > Mammalia > Carnivora > Mustelidae > Lutra > Lutra lutra. The sequence continues at coordinate 56,328,322 of NC_062287.1, read as the reverse complement.
AGCCGAAGGCAGATGCTTCACCATCTGAGCCACCCAGTCACCCCTGAATGCTTTTTTTTTAATAGGTCAACAGCCGGTTGAGTGAACCATAGATCTGAGACTGGAGCCTATTGTTTCTATCTCTCCTAAAACCCCACTGCTTTTCCTTTTTTGAGTATTTTATGTTTCCCTAATTGGTTAATCTTGCTTTTCCTCGTCTGTGAAATGCGGAATGAAAACCTTCGTTCGCCTTTCCAAGTTGCCAATCCTTCCCTTTCCTATACAGCCCATTACCCTGATTCTCACATTGCAATGTAATAAATAATTTGCACATCTACTGTCTTCACTAGAAAGATTTGAAGGTAGGTAGCTGTGTGTATATATATATATATATATATATGTGTGTATATATACATATATATATAATTTTTTTTTAGGATTTTATTTACTTAATAGAGAGAGAGAGAGATCACAAGTAGGCAGAGAGGCAGGCAGAAGGGGAGGCGGAAGCAGGCTCCCCACTGAGCAGAGAGGTGGATGCAGGGCTCGATCCCAGGACCCTGAGAACACGACCACAGCCAAAGGCGGAGGCCCAACCCACTGAGCCACCCAGGCACCCCTATATTTTCTTTATATGTATATGTACCCAGCCTACAGTGTACTTGACCTAAAGTAAGTACCTGATATATATTGAGCGAATAAGTGACTGAACAAAAAGTTCATGCCCTGAGCTGAAGGCAGACGCCCAACTGACTGAGCCACTCAGGCATCCCTGAGGTAAACATTTTTATAATCTCTTTAAAGATAAGGAGGGATACCTGGGTGGCTCAGTTGATTGAGTGTCTGACTCTTGGTTTTGGCTCTGGTCATGATCTAGGGATTGTGGGATCGAGCCCCGCACCAGGCTCTACACTGGGTGGGGGAGTCTGCATGGGATTCTCTCTCTCCCTCTCTCTCTACCCCCACCCAGAGTAAATAAATAAATCTTAAAAAAAAAAATAAAGATGGGGCGCCTGGGTGGCTCAGTGGGTTAAGCCGCTGCCTTTGGCTCAGGTCATGATCCCAGGTCCTGGGTTCGAGCCCCACATCGGGCTTTCTGCTCAGCAGGGAGCCTGCTTCCTCCTCTCTCTCTGCCTGCCTCTCTGCTTACTTGTGATTTCTCTCTGTCAAATAAATAAATAAAATCTTTAAAAAAAAATAAAGATAAGGAAGTGAGGTTTGGAGGGATTTATTAATTCAATCAGCAGATATTTACTGACCACCCACAGTGTGCCAGAAAGTATGGTAGATGTTGGGATATAGCAGTTTCCTGTCTTTATGAAGCTTGTATTCTTAGCAAAAGAGACAGGCTAATTAAACATTTAACTACTTAACTAATTATGATAAATGCCACAAAAGAAGTATTCTGGGTGCTATGTGAGTGTTCAACAGCAGGATCCAAGTAAATCTGAGCAGTAAGGAAAGTTTTCTTGAGGATGCTACATGACTAAGACTTAAAGAATGATAAAATTTAAACAGAGAGAGTATGTGCAAAGGCCCTGAAATGAGAACGTATTTGAAGTTCCAGAGGTTTCAGAAGAAATTGGTAGGGAGAGAAGCAGCGGGGCTTGGATCAAGGGACAATATGCAGACAAATATGTGAATGAGACTTGGGGAGATGGTCGGGGATTGGACTTAACCTTTTAGGTAACCACGGGTATTTCTAAACAATTTAGCCCTGGAAGGAGGTAGGATATAGGCTTAACAAAGCTCAACTGTGGCCTGGAAATACAATCCAGCAGTTATGCTAGAAGGCCAGATGTTTCTTTCTTTTTTTTCTTTTTTAAAAAATTGGGATATAATTCACATACCATAATATTTACCCATTTAAGATGGACAATTCAGTGGTTTTTGGTATGTTCACAAAGTTGTGCTGCTATCATCACTGTCTAATTCCAGAACATTTTCTTCACTCCCAAAAGAAACCCTGTACCCATAAGCAGTCATTCCTCATTCATCCCCTGCCCATCCCCATGTAACCACTAATCTGCTTTCTTTCTGTGTCGATCTGTTTGTTCTGGTCATTTCATACAAATTTAATCATATGTATGGGAGGCTAAGTATTTCTTTTCTTTCTTTCTTTTTTTTTTTTTTAATAATTCCCGTCTTTTTTTTTTTTTAAGATTTTATTTATTTATTTGACAGACAGAAATCACAAGTAGGCAGAGAGGCAGGCAGAGAGAGAGGGGGAGTCAGGATCCCCGCTGAGCAGAGAGCCCGATGTGGGGCTTGATCCCAGGACCCTGAGATCATGACCTGAGCTGAAGGCAGAGGCTTAAACCACTGAGCCACCCAGGCGTCCCAAGGCTAAGTATTTCTTAAGGGACTTGCCAAAGATCATACAACTATGAACGTGGAAGTTTGATATTCAAACCCAGGTTTGTATGAATCCATAAACTGTGCTCCTAAGTGCCATAAAAACTCAGTGCAAAGACAGACTCTGACAGTCACCATATTAAACATATTTTTTAAAAAGATTTTATTTATTTATTTGACAGAGAGAGACACAGTGAGAGAGGGAAACACAGCAGGGGAAGTGGGAGAGGGAGAAAGCAGGCTTCCGATGGAGCAGGGAGCCCGATGCGGGGCATGATCCCAGGACTCTGGGATCATGACCTGAGCCTAAGGCAGACGCTTAATGACTGAGCCACCCAGGCACCCCAACATATTAAACATATTAAGGGGCACCTGGGTGGCTCAGGAGGTTAAGCGTCTGCCTTCAGCTCAGGTCATGATCCCAGGGTCCTGGCATGGAGCCCCGTATCAGGCTCCCTGCTCAGCGTGGAGTCTGCTACTCTCTCTCCCTTTGCAGCTCCCCCTCCTTGTGCGCTCTCTCACTCTCTCTGTCATATAAATAAAAATCTTTTAAAAAAATAAAAAAATAAAAAAATAAACATATTAAGAAGAGACTTGGGAAAGACTATGAACAAAAGTGGTTTTGAAAGAACTTAGGAAAAGTCAGCTAAAACACCACTAGCCAGCTGTGTGCTTAAGGCATATTAATTCACCTTTCTGAGCTTTGGTCTCCTCGCAATAAAATGGGGGTCAAAAAACCTACCTCACAGAATGGTTGTGAGGATTAAAGGAAATGATGTTTAGCAGATAGCAGTTACTCAAGAAATGGTAGGATTATTGATGCTATTGTTACTAGCATATGAATTTCAGTAATTGGTATTACTCTGTTGAGAGGTAGTATGGTAGAATGGAAGACATGGGCTTTGGATTCAGTCAGCCTTGGGTTTGAATTCTTGGTGCCTCTTACCAAACCTATAACTTCAGGCAGTTTTCCTAAGCCTCTGTTCCCCCCCCCCCCCTCTGTAAAATAGGGACAATTATCTCAATTAATTGCCTCTATCAGAGGATTGATATAAAGAGGAACTGAAATAGTATGTGTCAAGGGATCACAAAGGATGTACTCAATAAGTGATAGTAACTGCTGTTTAAAATATTTATTAAAGGGGCACCTGGGTGGCTCAGTGGGTTAAAGCCTCTGCCTTTGGCTTAGGTCATGATCCCAGGGTGCTGGGATTGAGCCAGCATCAGCCCACTTTGGGCTCTCTGCTCAGCGGGGAGCCTGCTTACCCCGCCCCTCTGTTTACCCCGCCTGCCTCTCTGCCTACTTGTAATCTCTGTCAATAAAATAAAATCTTTTTTTTTTAAAGATTTTATTTATTGATTTATTTGTCAGAGAGAGAGAGAGAGAGAGCGCGCGCACACAAGCAGGCAGAGTGGCAGACAGAGGCAGAGAGAGAAGCAGGATCCCCTCCTAGCAAGGAGCCGGATGCGGGACTCAATCCCAGGACCCTGGGATCACGACCTGAGCCAAAGGCAGTGGCTTAACCAACTGAGCCACCCAGGCATCTCTCAAAAAAAATCTTTTTTTTTTTTTTTAAGATTTTATTTATTTATTTGCCAGAGAGAGAGAAAGAGATCACAAGTAGGCAGAGGGGCAGGCAGAGAGAGAGGGGGAAGCAGGCTCCCCAATGAGCAGAGAGCCCGATGCGGGGCTTGATCCCAGGACCCTGAGATCATGACCTGAGCTGAAGACAGAGGCTTTAACCCATTGAGCCATCCAGGCACCCCTCAAATAAAATCTTTAAAAAAAAAAGTATTAATACACAAATGTACTCTTAATAGCTATTTTTATTTTTATTTATTTATTTTTAAAAAGATTTATTTATTTATTTGACAGACAGAGATCACAAGTAGGCAGAGAGGCAGGCAGAGAGAGAGAGGAGGAAGCAGGCTCTCTGCTGAGCAGAGAGCCTGATGCGGGGCTCGATCCCAGGACCCTGGGATCATGACCTGAGCTGAAGGCAGCGGCTTTAACCCACTGAGCCACCCAGGCGCCCCTTAATAGCTATTTTTAAAATGTTTTCTTTTTTCTTCTTTTTAATTTTTTAAAAGATTTTATTTATTTATTTGAGAGAGAGAGAGAGAGCATGAGAGGGAGAGAGAGAGCATGAGCTATGGGGGAGAGGCAGAGGGAGAGAGAGAAGCAGACTCTCTGCTGAGCAGGGAGCCAGATGCGGGACTCGATTTCAGAACCTTGGGATCATGACCTGAGCTGAAGGCAGCTGCTTAACTGACTGAGCCACCCAGGAGCCCCTCAGCTAATACTTGTAAAACAGCTTTCAGTTGCTTGCCTCATGGTCCCCTGACTCACTACTGTCACTGCTCACCTGGGGCTCAGGTGTGTGAAGCTACTCATACAGTATAGATTTGGCTCAGTGACTTCAGTCTTTGGTAGCTGTGCGGTCCCCCTGTTCTTGACTCCTGAGCTCATGGCACAAGTATTTTGGTAACCCGTTGCGGCAGCTGTGTCCCCATTCATTCGTTCATTCACTAGTATCACCGCCCTCCTCTTCCTATTTGCTGCAGAGCTATAGCAACTCTTCATTTGCTGACTGGGAGGAGCGGGTATTTGTGGACATAGTCCCAAAATAGATTACTTTTGTTCTGATAAATAATGCCGAGCATGCAGGGAGAGGAAGAACATTTCCCAGAGCTAAAAGGGAGAGTTCACACCACAATTTGAATGTCTTTCAGAAAGTTGCCAACCCTTAAGCCTGGGTTTTAGATAATTAAATCCTTTGCTTTTGTAGAGACTCAGAAATCTGAGTGACTAAAGTGAGGAAAAAAATCAGTGTCATCTAGATCTTTCTTCCCATTCAATTCCTCTTCTGTATGAAGTGACCCGCTTAAGAATATATTCTGAGGGTGCCTGGATGGCAGAGTTAGTTAAGCATCTGACTCTTGGTTTCAGCTCAGACCCTCTCCCTCTGCCCTGTATCTCAGATAAATAAATAAATCTTTTTAAAAAATCGGGGCAGGGGAAGGGAACAGTTTGAGCAAATTTAGGAGACATCTCCTAGAGAATGTGAGGTCACGGTGATTGGAAAGGATATGAATAGATGGAAGGAAGGGCAAAATACATAGATGATCCTAAACACTCCAATTAAATCAGATACTAAAAGATTTTTTAATTATGTGTACAATATGCTTAACCTAACTGGCCAGCATGAAAGGCAGCAAAGGCAACAAGGAGCCCTGGGAGTCAGGAGCTCCAACCAGTGCCATTATACCTTGGCCAGTACTTCCCCTCCCTGGAGTTAGAGCAGAGGAGTCTCGTTTCTCCAGGGCTAAGATTTAACAAACATGACAAACAGAATAAAGATGAGTGAACAGAATATATATATGTGTATATATATACACACATACACACACATATGTATATATATACATACACGTGTGTGTGTGTGTTTATAATTTATTTTAGAGAGGAAGAGAAGGGAGAGCAAGTGAGTGTGTGGTGGGGGGACGGGCAGAGGGCAAAGGAAAGAAAGAGTCTCAGGCAGACTCCGTGCCAAGTGCGGAGACAGAACAGGGCTTGATCTTCTGACATGAGCTTAAACCAAGTGTCAGTCTCTTAACTGACTTGAGCCCCACACAGGCGCCCCCTGCCTGGATTTCTTGAACACTAAAACATTTGAGAGAGAGGGTGTAGAAAAGTGGGGGGGCGCCTGGGTGGCTCAGTGGGTTAAAGCCTCTGCCTTCGGCTCAGGTCATGGTCCCAGGATCCTAGGATCAAGCCCCGCATCGGGCTCTCTGCTCAGCAGGGAGCCTGCTTCCTTCTCTCTCTCTACCTGCCTCTCTGACTACTTCTGATCTTTGTCTGCCAAATAAATAAATAAAATCTTAAAAAAAAAAAAGAAAAGAAAGAAAAGGGGGGGAATTATGGACTTTAGATTCAGAGAATCCTGAGATCCTATGCCAGTTTTGGTAGTGGCTGTTTGACTTTGGGCAAATTATTTAATCTCCATTTCTTAACTGTAAAGTGGGATAATAATACTTATTCTGTAAGGGAATTATGGTTTAGATACATGGTAAGTACCAAACAAAATAGATGTGGGGGCTTAATAAATGGTAGCCATGGGTATCATTCATTTGCTTTCTAAACATTTATTTGTTTACAAAAACAAACGTTGATTGAATGTCTGCAGTGTGCCTGAGAGGAATACATGATCCTTGTCCCTGAGGAGCTCTTAATTTAGCATAGTGGTATATGGGTGATGTGAAGAGTTTCAGTGAATCTCCCTAAGTAGTGTGCAAACTTTTATTTGTGCTTATATGTATTTGTCTGGGGAGACGTTCATGGACTTTGAACAGATTCTCAGTGTCTGTATCACCTCAGAAGAAGAATTTTTCCTGGCCATCTCCACCTGAATTTTTTGCCAGAGGCGCTTGTTATTCATACCACCTATTTGACTTAAGTCATATAATGCTTGTGGTATTGCTTAGCTGTTTAATACAGAAGTGTTCCTGTATCTCCAGCCATTCAAACTCCTGCAGGACAAGGATTGTGCTTACATTTTTTTTTTTAAAACAGCTTTATTGAGATACAATTCACATACCACATAATCCATCCATTTAAAGTATACAATTCAGTGACTTTTTTTTTTTTTTAAAGATTTTATTTATTTATTTGACAGAGAGATCACAAGCAGGCAGAGAGGCAGGCAGAGAGAGAGGAGGAAGCAGGCTCCCTGCTGAGCAGAGAGCCCGATGCGGGGCTCGATCCCAGGACTCCGAGATCATGACCTGAGCCGAAGGCAGCGGCTTAACCCACTGAGCCACCCAGGTGCCCCCAATTCAGTGACTTTTAATAAATTCAGAGTATGAGGCACTGGGCTAGCTCAGTCAGTAGAGTATGGGAGAGCACGTGACTCTTGATCTCAGGGTCATGTGTTTGAGCAAGTTAAGAAATATATATGTATATATATTTTTATATATATGTTTGTGTGTGTGTGTATACACACTCAGTGTACATCGATCACTATAATCAATTTTAGAACATTTCATCACCCCAAAAGGGAACTCTGTATCCCTCAGTTGTCATCCCTACCACCTCAGACCCTCTAGCTCTAGGCAACCACTAATCTACTTTCTTTCTCTATAGATTTGCCGGCTCTGGGTATTTCATATAAATGGAAACATACAATATTTGGCTCTTTGTAACTGGCTTCTTTCACTTAGTTTAATATTTTCGAAGTTTATCTATGTTGTTACATTTTGTCTTTATATTCCCTTTAATATTCAACACAGTAGTTGGCATATAATAGCTTTTTTAAAAATAAAATTTATTTTGGGGGCACCTGGGTGGCTCAGTGGGTTAAAGCCTCTGCCTTCGGCTCAGGTCATGATCCCAGGGTTCTGGGATCAAGTCCTGCATCAGGCTCTCTGCTCAGCAGGGAGCATGCTTCCTCCTCTCTCTCTCTGCCTGCCTCTCTGCCTACTTGTGATCTCTGTCTGTCAAATAAATAAATAAAATATTTTTTAAAAATAAAATTTATTTTAGAATAATTTTTATTTTATTTTTTAAAAGATTTTATTTATTTGACAGAGACACAGAGAGAGAGGGATCACAAGCAGGGGGAGTGGGAGAGGGAGAAGCAGGGGGAGTGGGAGAGGGAGAAGCAGGTTTCCCACTGAGCAGGGAGCCCGATGTGGGCCTCGATTCCAGGATCATGACCTGAGCCAAAGGCAGATGCTTAACGACTGAGCCACCCAGGCGCCCTTTAGAATAATTTAGAATTACAGATAAGTTGCAAAGATAATACGGAGAATTCCCATATACCTCATATCTACTGTCCCTGTTATTATCTGACATTAGTGTGGTATACTTTTCATAATTAATGAACTGATATTGATATATTATTGTTAATTAAGGCCCATACTTTATTCATATTTCTTTCATTTTTTAAAATCTAATGTCATTTTTCTGTCCTGGATTCCATCCAGGATATTATATTACATTTAGTCATCATGTCTCCTTGGGCTTCTCTTGTCTGTGACAGTTTCTCAGACTTTCTTGTTTTTGTGTAATAGGATTTTAACAGATACATGTTGAAGGGATTTAAATTGTTCCCCTTAGAGGACAGGATTTTCTCTTCATGTTATGGGGCCTAAGGACGTTTAGTATTTATTATCTAGTTAATTTAAAAAAAGACCTCTGTGTTAAATCCTCCCTTAGGAACGCTATACCACTGATGTTTCGAGTGGGTTTCAGCAGGGCAGAGTGAGTTTGAAGGAACGGGAAGAGGGGAAACGGGAAGGGGGGAAATGTAGGGAGGGAAGCTACCACTGCTATTGCCTCCTCTCATTATTATTGTTTTGTTGATATTGGTGTCATTATTATTATTAAGACAGTGTGCTCTAACAGAGGCATAGCCTTTGGAGTAAAACAGTCCTCTTAGACACTTATTGGGTGTGATTTCTCAGAATATAAACTATGGGCCTCAGCTGCCTCACCTGTCAAATTGTCTTGCGGTGTTTTGAGAATTAGGAAAGAGTTAAAAGTCCCTTGCATGGTGCCTGTGGTTGGCAGATGCATAATTGTTGATTGACAGTAGAAAAAAAGATCCAGTTGGAAAGGGAAAATAAGGTAAAAAACAACAACAACAACAAAAAGCAGCATGGAGGGGGGCTTCTGTTTTTTAGCTTTTTCTGTAGCGGGTGGAATAAGAGCGAAGATGACCTTGGTTTGCCTACATGTTCAGTATTAACTGAAAGACAGCTTCTTTGCTAGACAAGAGGCTTTGGGTCCTTTTTGGTTGTGTAATTTGGGTTTCTAGCCTCTTTTTGAAGAGGTGCTTGGAAGGCTATGAATGATTAAAATGGTCCTAACATGGCTATTTTGCTCTAGATGCTGTGTCTGAGGAACGATATCATTTTTAAGCAAGCCTTTTCTCTCTTAAGGTAAGGATATTAATAACAATGGTTAAATATAGCTATATTTGCATTCTGTTGGGTAGTTCACCCAGCATTTTTCCTTCATCATCTCCACCTGCATGTCTACTAAGCATCTCAAACATTAACTCCCCCATCATCTCTCTCTTCCCCATTCTCAGTAAATGACAACTTGATTCATCTAGTTGCCCAGGCCAAAGTCCTTGGAGTCATCCTTAACACTTAATTCTCTTACTCTACATCCAATTCTTTAACAAATCCTCTCAGTTCTACTTTTGAAATACATACAGAATCAAACCTTTCCTCAGCTCCAGTTTCAGGTCTCATGCTTTCTGTTTTGCTCAACTACTAGGGACCAGCTCCTTCTAATATTTACTATCATCATTCTGCCTCCTAACTGATGCCACTGCTTTCCTTTTCTCTTCTGTCCTTCACACTAAAATCAGAGTGATTATTTTTATTTTTAAAAACTTATTTTTAAAGATTTTATTTATTCATTTGGAAGAGAGGGAGCACGAGCAAGGGAGGGGCAGAGGGAGAGGGAGAAACAGATTCTGCACTGAGTGGGGAGCTCAATGATGGTCTCAATCCCAGGACCCTGGGGTCACAACCTGAGCCAAAAGCAGACATTTAACCAACTGAACCACCCAAGCTCTCCTGGAATGATTATTTTGAAAATCAAGATAGTTTATGTCACTTCTCTCTCAGAACTCTCTAATGGTGTCCCATCTTACTCAAAATAAAATCTACAGAAAGAAAAATAAAATGAGATGAAAATTGAGAGGGAGGCAAACCATGAAAGACCCTGAACTCTAGGAAACAAACTGAGGGTTGCTGGAGGTAAGGGGGATATGGGGTAGCTGGGTGATGGGCATTAAGGAGGGCACTTGATGTAATGAGCACCAGGTGTTATATACAACTGATGGATCACTAAATTCTACCTCTGGAACTAATAAAAAAAGAAAAATAAAATCTACACTCTTTACCATATCCAACAAGGCTTTACATAATCTGTCTCCTCATCTGTATACTACTGCTTACTCAGCTTTAGCATACTGGCTCCCTTTCTAGTTCTTGAGGATCTAAGCACTCTCCTACCCCAGGATCTTTGTCCATTCTTCCCTTAGATATCCATATGGCTCGGGGTGCTTGGCTGGCTCAGTCAGTGGAGCATGAAACTCTTAATTTTGGGGTCATGAGTTCAAGGTCTGTGTTGGGGAGTAGAGCCTATTTAAAAAAAATTTAGGGATGCCTGGGTGCCTCAGTCAGTCGAATGTCAGACTCTTGATTTTGATTCAGGTCATGATCTCAGGGTCGTGAGATTGAGCCCCATGTCTGGTTCCACGCTCAGGGTTCCATGCTTAGTGTGGAGTCTGCTTGTCCCTCTCCCTTTACTCCTGCCCCCATGTGCTCACTCATGCATGCGTGCTCTCTCTAAAATAAAGAAATAAATCTTTAAACAATTTTTTTAAAGATTTTATTTATTTGACAGATGGAGATCACAAGCAGGCAGAGAGGCAGGCAGAGAGAGAGGAAGGGAAGCAGGCTCCCTGTTGAGCAGAGAGCCCATTGTGGGACTCGATCCCAGGACCCTGGGATCATGACCTTAGCCGAAGGCAGAGGCTTAACCCACTGAGTCACCCAGGCGCCCTTTAAACAAAATTTTTAAAAAAGCTTTCCACATGGCTTGACCCTCCTTACTTCATTCAGGTTTGTGCCCAGATGTTATCCCTTTAGAGAGGTCTTCCCCGACTACCCTATGTAAAAACAGTGCCCCCCCTCACCCCATCAATCTTTATTCCCTTCACTTACTTCATTTTTCTTTGTTGCAGGTATCACCACCTGAGACTTTTTAGAAAGATGTATATGTAAAGTTACTTAAATTATCTTCCCTGCCTGTCCCCTAGAATATAAGCATCATACATCATATATCATACATGTTAGTCTAGTTTACTGCTATATCCTTAGAGCCTAGAATGGTGCCTGGCACATAGTAGGCATTTAATAAATACTTATTTAATGAGTGAATAGATCCTCATAGTGACCTGGTGAAATGGGTCATATTATCTTAATTTTATACATAAATAACTGAGGTCCAGAGAAGCAAATTAACTGCTCGAGATGACATAGTTAGTATGAGATGGAGTTAGAATTCAAACCCAAGGTTTTTTTCCACTGCCTTCCATATACAATTTGCTACTCCCCACTGTTTTTCTCTCAATGGTAATAAAAGGCATTTGGTAGTTTATTTCTTGAATCAGCAGGTAATCACTGAGTATCTTACGTGTGGCAGCCATATGATATAAAACAATGAATTGTATATCTCCCTGGACCACATGGCACTCATGAGTCTGCATGATTTCTTTAATCCTTTACATTTATTGAAGCCTCTCTCCTATTACTCCTTTCCATTGTAATCTATTTCCCCTATCATTGATCAGTCACCTCTTCAGTAAGTACTTACTATAGCACCGTGCTTACTTACTATAGAACCACTTTACATGTTCTCTCTAATTTTTACAAAAATATTACAGGACAAATATAGATAACGTCATTTTATAAAAGAGGAAACTGGCTCAGAGAGTTTAAGATAGACTTTCAGGCCCACGAGATTATACTATTATTATCTGCATTTTAAAGATGAGATAACTGAGTTACAGAGATATAAAAGAACTTGCCAAAGGTCACAGTTTGGAAATGGTACAGTCAGCATTTAGTCACAGATCTGCTTGTCTCCAGCTTGTGCCACAATTTCGTTTCAAAACTTCGCAGGATGCAGAACTAAAATATGCTGATAACCTAGTGAGCCAAACAGAGCTGTATTATTGTCCTCCATAGTCCTTGACTTCTCTGTTCACTCTGGCTCTCGCTCCTGGTCCTTCATCTCTACCCTCCTTGCAAGGCTCCTGCAAGAACCACCTCACTGGTTCTCTTACTCCTCCCATTTATTGCCCACCTGCTGCCAGGGTTAACTTCCTTTTTTTTAAAAAAAAAAAAAGATTTTATTTATTTATTTGACAGACAGAGATCACAAGTAGGCAGAGAGGAAGGCAGAGAGAGAGGAGGAAGCAGGCTCTCCGCTGAGCAGAGAGCCCGATGTGGGACTCGATCCCAGGACCCTGGGATCATGACCTGAGCTGAAGGCAGAGGCTTTAACCCGCTGAGCCACCCAGGCGCCCCAGGGTTAACTTCCTAAAACCTAAACTTGATCATAGCATACCTATGCTTCACATCTGCTAGGAGCTTCCCACTGCCTATATAGGTAAACAGCAAATTCCTTAGCACAGCGTATGAGGTTCTTCATAACCTGGCCCCTGATTACCTCTTTCACCAACCTCCCTTTTCCCTGCTGCTTAAGTTTCATTCACATCTAGCTGGTTGTGGTTCCCTGAACAGACCACTTTCATACCTCTGCCTGGAATGCTTTTCCTTAAGGCTAAATAATTAAGAACAGTTCTGCATTTTTCTTTTTTCTTTTTTTTTTTTAAGATTTATTTATTTGTTTGACAGAGAGAGAAAGAGATCACAAGTAGGTAGAGAGGCAGGCAGAGAGAGAGAGGAGGAAGCAGGCTCTCTGCTGAGCAGAGAGCCTGATGCGGGGCTCGATCCCAGGACCCTGAGACCATGATGACCTGGGCCGAAGGCAGAGGCTTAACCCACTGAGCCACCCAGGCTCCCCCGAGTTCTGCATTTTTAAAACTCAGGTCAAAAGGTTTAACCCCTCTGGTGGAAATGACCACACTTTACTCTGTGTTCCACCAAATCTTGTACAAGTTTTTATTCTGGATCAGCACTAGATTGTGGATCGGTTCGTTTACATATCTCTCTCCCAACTAGACCATATATAGAGACAATTTCCTTATTTTTGCCTCCTCAGGATGTCTGGCACATAATAGGCACCTGGTAATGTTTATGGAAAGAAAGGAAGGAAAGCATAAGGGAGTATCTAGCATTGACTTCACCTTAATGAGAAGCATACAAGTCTTGATAACTGTGTAGATTAAATGTGGGTTTCTAATTTTATTCAACATACTTTCCCCTCTTTTTAGGGTCAGAACTTCAGGAGAAAATCCCATCAGTTCTGCAGGTATGTGGTTATTTCCTGATACGATCTGCTTGCTTTAAGCGACTCTCTAACACTCTGTAATAATTTTGTCTAGAAAGATTCCTAACATATCTTTGAGAAGAGTGGCTGGGACCACATTCCACCCCCAACATGGAATAGGACAAGGGCAAGAATATAAAGTAGTTAAGAGCAAGAGCTCTTTAGTAAGTTTGGTTCCCAGCTCTACCACATACTTACTCTGTGACCTTTGGCTACCTCTCCATTACCTTGCGTTCCTCGCTTAAAACGTTGAGGATAATTATGGTACAAACTACAGTGAATTTAAAGGTTCAGTGAGGTAAAATACATTAAGTTAGTTATTATAGTTATAATTGCTGCTATTTCAGACCTCTCTTTTATGCCCATCATCTACTAGGCAAGGGCTTTTCATATAGTATTTTGTCCAAAATGAATTTCCATTCAATCTGATTAACTCCATGAATTTTAGTCTGTTTCAGCCCAGTTACCTGCCCTTTCCGCTTTGTTCATTATGTGAGAAATTTCAAAATAGTTGTTCGGTGTTTTGTTTTTTTTTTTAAGATTTTATTTATTTGACAGACAGAGCTCACAAGTAGGCAGAGAGGCAGGCAAAGAGAGAGGAGGAAGCAGGTTCCCTGCTGAGCAGAGAGCCTGACTCGGGGCTCGATCCCAGGACCCTGGGATCATGATCTGAGCTGAAGGCAGAGGCTTTAACTCACTGAGCCACCAGGCGCTCCTAGTTGTTTGGTTTTAATGACATTGGTCATTTGCCTAAAGAGTATTAGAAGAGGGAAGCCTGGGTGACTCAGTTGGTTTAACGTCTGTCTTTGGCTCAGGTCATGATCCTGGGGTTCTGGGATCAAGCCCCACATTGGGCTCCTTGCTCGGTGGGGAGTCTACTTCTCCCTCTCCCTCTGTGCCTCCTCTCTACTTGTACTTTTGCTCTCTTTCTCTAAAATAAATAAATAAAATCTTAAAAAAAGAAGAGTATCAAAGGGAAAAGAATGGGAAACAAGAAGGAAACTAACATTTACTGAGTGCGTCGTGTATGCCAGGCAGTACAGAAGAGGTTTTACATCTGTTAATTTTTTCAGAAAATGGCAGCAGTCTGTAGAGGGTCACCATTTCTACCAGCCACAAAGCCCAGTATCTCAAAATATGAGCTTCTTTTTATTTATTCATTCTCCCAACAGACATTTATTATACGAGGATATGTCTTAGGTGCTAAGGATACAAAATTGAGAGGATACAGTCCTTGCCTTTTGGAAACCTATAGTCATTTTTTTTTTTTTTTAGATTTTATTTATTTATTTGACAGAGAGAGATCACAAGTAGGCAGAGAGGCAGGCAGAGAGAGAGGGGGAAGCAGGCTCCCTGCTGAGCAGAGAGCCCGAAGTAGGGCTCGATCCCAGGATCCTGAGATCATGACCTGAGCAGAGGCTTAACCCACTGAGCCACCCAGGCACCCCAGGAAAGGTTTTCTTTCGCATTTTTTTCCTCTTAATTACACTTTTTATTTGGAAAGATTATAAAAAAACCACATAAGACTGAAAAAAGATAGTATGTCAAATAAACCCAGATTTGGCAATTACTAACATTTTGGCAGATGTTCATTTTGTTTTTTGGTTTTTTAAAAGATTTTATTTATTTGAGGGAGAGAGAGCACGTGCAAGCACAAATGCGGGGAGGGGCAGAGGGAGAGGAAGAAGTAGACTCTGTGCTGAGCAGGGAGCTGTATGTGGAACTCAGTCCTCAGTCCCAGGACCCGGTATCATGACCTGAGCTGAAGGCAGACACTTAACCAACTGAGCCACCCAGGTGTCCTTGTTTTGTTTTGTTTTGTTTTTTTCCTTGTTTTGTTTTAAAAAGAGATTATGGGTCTTCTGGGTGGGCTCAGTTGTTAAGTGTCTGCCTTCAGCTCAGGTCATGATCAGAGATTCCTGGGATTGAGCCCCAACTTGGGCTCCCTGCACAGCGGGAAGCCTACTTCTCCCTCTCCCATTCCCCTTGCTTGTGTTGCCTCTCTTACTGTGTCTCTCTCTGTCAAATAAATAAATAAAATCTTTAAATAAATAAATAAAGAGAGATTATGTTCAGGTGCTCTTATTCCATGGGTTTGGTCTCATCCCTTACCCTCAACTAGAGGCAAAGTTCATTTTGAACTTTTATGTTTTCTGAGGAACTTTTAAAAAAATTACTATTAAAATTAACAATTGTAAGAATTGTAAATGCCTTTATATGGATGCATAGGATAAAAATAAACTGTACAAAAAGGTATATGATGAAAAGTCAAATTTTCTATTTCCCAGTCTTACTCCCCAGTGATACCCACTGATAGCAATTTCTTGTATGTTTTTTAAGAAGTTTTATGCAGGGGCACCTGGGTGGCTCAGTCAGTTAAACATCTGCCTTCGGCTCAGGTCATGATCCCAGGATTCTGGAATGGAACCCTGAAAAGGGCTTCCTGCTTAGCAGGAAGCCTCCTTCTCCCTCTGCCTGCCATTCCCTCTGATGTGTGTGTATGTGCTCACTTGCTCTCTCTCTTTCTGACAAAGAAGTAAATATATATATATATATATATATATATATATATATATATATATATAAAGGAAGTTTTATGTTTATGTGAATATATACTGTGTGTGTATGAGTATTCTTTTTTTTTTTTTAAGATTTTATTTATTTATTTGACAGAGAGAGATCACAAGTAGACGGAGAGGCAGGCAGAGAGAGAGAGAGGGAAGCAGGCACCCTGCTGAGCAGAGAGCCCGATGCGGGACTTGATCCCAGGACCCTGAGATCATGACCTGAGCCGAAGGCAGCGGCTTAACCCACTGAGCCACCCAGGCGCCCTGTATGAGTATTCTTAATGCTGGACATTTAGGTTGTTCTCTGAGTTTTTTTGTTTTTTTTTTTAAAGATTTTATTTATTTATTTGACAGAGAGAGAGATCACAAGTAGGCAGAGAGGCAGTCAGAGAGAGAGGAGGAAGCAGGCTCCCTGCCAAGCAGAGAGCCCGATGCGGGCCTCCATCCCAGGACCCTGGGACCATGACCTGAGCTGAAGGCAGAGGCTTTAACCCACTGAGCCACCCAGGCGCCCTGTTCTCTGAGTTTTTGCTATTTCAAAAATGCTGCAGCAACCATCTTTATACATTTTTGTGAATTTGTTCCTGTACATTTATAAGATAAATTCCTGGAATTGAAATTGCTGAGTCAATGGATTATGATTAAAATTTTTGGTAAGTATCATCTGATTGCCCTTCAGAGAAGTTGTATTAATTTACATTTCTATTTTCTGGTCAAAACTGGGTTTTATAAAACATCTTATTTTTTGGTAGTAAAAAAAGTTATGTCTTATGATTTGCATTTCTTGAGAGAATTTATCATCTTTCCACATTCTTTTTTTTTTTTAAAGATTTTTATTTATTTGACAGACAGAGATCACAAGTAGACAGAGGAGATAGGCAGAGAGAGAGGAGGAAGCAGGCTCCCCGTTGAGCAGAGAGCCCGATGTGGGGCTCGATCCCAGGACCCTGGGACCATGACCTGAGCCGAAGGCAGAGGCTTTAACCCACTGAGCCACCCAGGTGCCCCTCTTTTTTTTTTTTTTTTTAAATTTTATTTACTTATTTGACAGAGAGAGAGAGATCACAAGTAGGCAGAGAGGCAGGCAGAGAGACGGGTGCGGGGGGAAAGCAGGCTCCCCGCTGAGCAGAGAGCCCGATGTGGGGCTTGATCCCAGGACCCTGAGATCATGACCTGAGCCGAAGGCAGAGGCTTAACCCACTGAGCCACCCAGGTGCCCCATCTTTCCACATTCTTATTGGCTATTTTTATTCCTTGCGAACTGTCTGTCTATACTTTCTATTTTTCTGTTGGGTTGCTGGCTTCTTCATTCTTAATTTATAAGATTTTTTTACATAGCTTTTACATATTGAGGAAATTAGCATTTTTCTGTCACCTCTGCTTTGAATTGCTTCTAGTCATCTATCTCTTGACTTCTTGTGTTTTTTAATTGAGAAGTTTTATGTTTTTATAAAGCTAAGTTTATTAATCTTTGATATCTAGATTTTGTTTCTTGCTTAGAAAGATCTCTATTCCAAGATTAGTTTAAAAAAATCCCTCATGTTATCTTCTGGTATTTTTTTCCCCTTATAGATGTGATGCAGCTGGAATGAGAAGTGAGTAGTGATGCAGTTTTTCCCCCCAAATGAGTACTTAATTGTTTCAACATTTACTTATTTAGTAATTGTTACAACATTTATTGAAACATCCATCTTTTCCCCTTAGGTTTGAGAAAGTCACCTTTATCATATACTAAGTTTCCATATAGATCTGGGAGTATCCTAATTTTTGTTCCATTGATTTGTCTGTATATTTGATGCCATTACTAACCTTTTTAAAATACTATTGGTTACTGTAATTTTGTAGTATATTTTAGTATTTGAGAACTACTTAAATCTGAGGGGTTTTTTTGGTTTTATTTATTTATTTATTTAAAGGATTTTATTTATTTATTTGACAGACAGAGATCACAAGTAGGCAGAGAGGCAGGCAGAGAGAGAGAGAGGAGGAAGCAGGCTCTCTGCTGAGCAGAGAGCCCAATGCGGGGCTCAATCCTAGGACCCTGAGATCATGACCTGAGCGGAAGGCAGAGCCTTTAACCCACTGAGCCACCCAGGTGTCCCTTACTTTGTTTTTAAAGCTGGGATCAAATAGGGCATGTTAAAACCTGTTGGAGGAAATCCAGTAGGGAGGGGATCCTTTTGAAAAGAGAGGTGGGGAATAATAAAATAATGTACTCAAACAGTTTTTCTTTTTCTTTTTCTTTTTTTTTTTAAGATTTTAAAGATTTTTATTTATTTATTTGACAGCGAGAGATCACAAGTAGGCAGAGAGGTAGGCAGAGAGAGCGGGGTGGGGGGGGCAGGCTCTCTGTTGAGGATAGGGAAAGGAAGGGGGAAAGAATTTAAAGCAGGCGCCACACTGAGCACAGAGCCCAACACAGGGCTTGATCCCACGACCTTGAAATCATGACATGAGCTGAAACCAAGAGTCAGATGTTCAACCAACTAAGCCACCCAGGTGCCGCTAAAACAGTTTTCTATTTGGAGAAATTCAAGCTGTCTCCAGGATTTTTCAATGTAAACAACACTATATGAACATCCTCATACATCAGTATTTATACCCTTGTCTGATTATTTACTCAGCATCCATTTCTAAAAGTCAGACTGTTGGGTCAAATGAAATGGACATTTTTATTTTTATTTATTTATTTTTTTTAAAGATTTTTTTTAAATTTATTTATTTGACAGACAGATCACAAGTAGGCAGAGAGGCAGGCAGAGAGAAAGGAAGGGAAGCAGGCTCCCCGCTGAGCAGAGAGCCCAATGTGGGGCTCGATCCCAGGACCCCGGGATCATGACCCGAGCCGAAGGCAGCGGCTTTAACCCACTGAGCCACCCAGGCGCCCCGAAATGGACATTTTTAAAGCTGTTGATGTGCATTACCAAATTGGTCTTCAGAAAGATTGCGTTATTTTATTCTTCTTTGGTATTTGAGAATCCCTTTTCATACACTCATCAATATTAAGCATTATTATTTTTTTAATATTTGGTAATATTGTAAGTTTTAAAATGCCATCCCTTGTATTTGTATTTTGCATGTCTTTGATTACTAGTGGTTGACCATATTTCCATACACTTACTGGCCATTTATCTTTTCCTTTGCCCATTTTTCATTTGTTGTCAGGGAATCTCGGAAGGCCCTCTAGAAGACCCAAGGTGACTCATCAGTGTTGGCATGCCAAGATAATTCTACTTGAAAGGACATAGTTTTGTTGGCATTTATTATGGGTTTCTTTTTTTTTTTTTTTTAAAGATTTTATTTATTTATTTGACAGACAGAAATCACAAGTAGGCAGAGAGGCAGGCAGAGAGAGAGAGGGGGAAGCAGGCTCCCCGCCGAGCAGAGAGCCTGATGCGGGGCTCGATCCCAGGACCCCAGGATCACGACCTGAGCTGAAGGCAGAGGCTTCAACCCACTGAGCCACCCAGGCACCCCTTATTATGGGTTTCTTGAGATATCCTTAAAGTCAGAAATTCCAAGATTGAATTATATTGGTTTTCAGAAAAGAAGAGTGGGAAGCAGTGCCCTGTTCCAACCTTCACCCATTTACTCTCTGTGGGCCTGGGTACCATCCCAGCTGCTCTCTCTAAAAGATGGGTGTGGTTGTAGTGACTGCCTTTTTCTTGCTGTTTTGAACATACATAGAAAGGTAGAAATATTTTATATATATATATACATATATATGTATATATATATACACACACACCTGTATGTAATATATGTAAAGAGATCTGAAGTGGTTAAGTGAGAACTCAGAGTCCTCTCATTATAGCATGAGCAAAAAGGTAGAATCAGAGAAAGGTGGCACATTCAAATCCAAGCAGTTAGGTGTACTATAATTAGAAAACCTGGAAAAAGTTTGTAAAGAGATTTTTGACAAAAGTGGGTAGCTGCCAGGGCCAAATCCTTGCAGGTTGTCTTGGTAAAATGTCCTAAGAACCTTTCAGCATGGAGCCCAGTGTGGGGCCTGAACTCGTAACCCTGAGCGCAAGACCCAAGCTGAGATCAAGAGTCAGATGTCCAACTGACTGAGCCACCCAGGTGCCTCATAAAGGCAATTTCTGAGTACATATTATTTGCCAGGTGCATGGATATCCCTGCCCTTGTGGTATGTAAAGGACTTCTAGTCCACTGAATGGAGAGAATATCCTGTAATAAATTCTGACTGGGGCTACCGCAGTGTTTCCACCTATTTCTGCAGCATAGCCCTGCTAAAAATGCCTGTTCTAATTTTGAAGGAGAAATAATTAAAGTGACATTGTTACCCGCATCCTGGATTGATGGGTTTAGTGCCCAGCTTAGTAAACAGGGACACTGAAGGACAGTTGGCTCTAGCATGTATAAAGAAAAGAGATGTGATGTGGGAGAAGACGATATGTGATTACATCCTATAATTGCGCTAATTGAAAGATCTTCAGAGCCTCCTTTTGAAACCGTGGGGTTCTATGTCTTCAGTGAAAAGAGTTGCCTTTCCTCTTAGGAGGCTACAGTGCTAATGTGACAGCAGGAAATCCAGTTTGACGACAAGGAGCAGGGGAAGAATTCTGTTGAACTTACTAGAAATCGGAGGCTTTCAAACTGGTAAATTTTATAACGTAAACAACAGGCTAATTAAGCAGTTTAAACACTGGTAATTTGACCAAACCTTTCATTTAAGGGGGAAAATGGTTAATTTAACAGTAGTTTGAACCAGCTTCTTAATTAACCAGCTGCTCTAATTATAGGGATTGCCCTAAACTGGATTTGAAAATGCTTCCTTGCCAAGGAATTCTGGCAGAAGAGAGGCTGAGGCGGGCTGGTGCTTTCACCTGTGATGTGTTACTGTCTCAAAGATCACCTTTGGTTCTGCTGTTTGAAACCATGGGGGGTTTGAGTTTCTGTGTACTTAAGGATGGTGGTTGGCATCTGAATTTTCTTTATATAAAATGTTCTACTATATAGTGGAGGCACCAGAGAGCTATAACAGTGAAGTGAAATCGATGATCTTTGAATGTTTAGGGCAGTAGAAGAGTTTCATGGAGACAGTGACAAATATTTGAGCTGGCCCTGGAGGCTGGCTAAGATTTCACTAGTCGGAGAGTTGCAGTCCCAGTAGGGGTTACTGCCCAGCATGGCACAGAGGCATAGCGACTGCACGGTTCATACAGAATGGCAAGTATAGCTCTGTGGCTGAGGAGCAAGGTTTTAAAGGCCTGGAGGAGTGGGAGAATGAGATGAAGTCGTTGAAAGTAGATTATAGAATCAGGCTTCTGAAATGCTTACCTAAGGACTATGAACATTTTGAAATATGGCCAAGACCTTCCCTGCCTCATTCACTGGTGTCTCTGTAGTTCCTGGTACAGTGCCTGGCACATACTAAGTACTTTTAAAAAATTATGTGGGTACAATGAATAAATTGTTGAATTAATGAAAGAGAAGAACGTGATTAGGTTTGTGTTTTAGAAGGATCAGTTTGGCAGCTGTAGAGGATGGAATAGAGAGGGGGATGTGGATACAGTGAGATTACCAACAATTTAGCCAAGGCTGCCCCTTGAATCTCTTAACCCATCCGTGCTCTCACTCACCTTTCCAAAGTAATCTTTTTTTTTTTTTTTTTAAGATTTTATTTATTTAACAGACAGATCACAAGTAGGCAGAGAGGCAGACAGAGGCGGGGAGCGGGGTGGTGACGGGGAGGAAGCAGGCTCCCTGCTGAGCAGAGAGCCCCATGTGGGGCTCAATCCCAGGACTCTGGGATCATGACCTGAGCCAAAGGCAGAGGCTTTAACCCACTGAGCCACCCAGGCGCCCCCCAAATTGATCTTTTAAAACATGTCAGACATACCCTTTCCCTGCTTACAGCTGCTCAGTGTGAAATGCAAACCCTTCACAAGGCCTAGGGTGGGGTGTTCCCATTCACTCCTCTGGTTTCTGGTATACTCTGTGCCCTTCTCACTTTGCTTTAACCACACTGACAGCCTTTCTTTTCCTGGAACATGCCAATAGGTGGTCTTTGCACTGCTATTCCCTCTGCCTGGAACATTCATCCTCCAACTTTTCGCCTAATAAATTCCTCTTTGCCTTTCAGGTTTCAGTTTATTTATTTTTTTGAATAAATAATACATGTACTTGGAACAGGTTTTAATGATACAAAAGAGTATAAAATAAGCAGTGAGTCGTCTTCTTCTCCTGCCTTCTAGCCACTTCCCCTCCCTGGGGATAACCACTACTTTCCTCTGAATTCTGGTCTCAGTTCCCATGTCGTTTTTTTCCAGAGAAGGCCTTCTCTGATACTCCAGTTGAAAATAGATCCACCAGTCTTATTGCTATAGCTCTCTGTGCTTTTTTTTTTCATTCATCACAATTGGTAATTTTATATTTATTTTGTGATTGTTCCGTTAGTTTTCTCCTCCCACTAGACTGTCAGTTCTGTGCTGCGTAGTTGGAACCTGAAGGCTCAAAGGATCCAAGGTCTTAGATTCAGGAAGACAGAATTGGGATAGCAGCCAAGAAGATACCTCAGCTGGGTTCAGTGCTCTTTTGTAACCTCTGCCAAAAATACCTTCTTCTTCCTTGCATGGTAAACTCTTACTCCTCTTGAAAGAATTCATCTGTTACCTCTTCTGAACCTACTCCCCTTACCTTTCCCTACACCCACCACCTCCCCACACCAAGGCAGGTTCATTGTTCCTTCCTCCAGGCATTCACTACCTTGCTCTCTTCTCTATTAAAGGAATTTGTGCACTGTAAGGTAATTCTGTGCTTTCCTACCATCCTTCCCTAGTACACATTGAGTCTCTCCGGGGAAAGTGGCATATTCTAGTCATCTTTGTCCCAGTGTCTGTACAGTTGTTGGCATGTAGTAAATGTGGGCTAATGCATATCATGGAAAGGACCCATGATGTCCAGGTTTGTCTTGATGAAATAGTGTGGATTATAAATGCGGGATTGACTCTGATGCCACAATTGCTTTTGATGAAACAATGTGAATTATAAAGGCAGGATTGGCTCTGAAGCCAATCTCTGACTGCTCTGGCATAGAGCAGACCTGCTTGGAAGCCCATTTTATTTTATTTTTTAAAAGACTTTATTTATTTATTTGACAGAGATCACAAGTAGGCAGAGAGGCAGGGAAGCAGGCTCCCTGCTGAGCAGAGAGCCCAACGTGGGGCTTGATCGCAGGACCGTGGGATCGTGACCTGAGCCGAAGGCAGAGGCTTTAACACACTCAGCCACCCAGGTGCCCCTGGAAGCCCATTTTAGAAAGAGAAGCCCAAGAAATATTTCACTTCTCCACACTATTTGCTGTTTAGCCTCCCCATAGAATGGTGGCTCTGGGAAGATGATGGCAGGACCATAGGAGCTGGAACGAAAGGGATCAGAACCTAGGACTAATACTTCTCCAGAAGGTAGAGAATGAGCAAGAGAGATAGAAGAACGGTGTGGGGCTGGTTCCAGTGGGAGGACAGAGATGAGGAACTGAAATCTAAGCTAGGAAAGTACATATCTAGCTAGATTTTATATTCCAGAAATTCAGATGTCATGAGAATTCCACCTGTGTGCATAGGCCATTCAGCTGGGTAGATCTGGGTTTAAATTGCAGTTCTGCCTTTTACTTGCTGGATGACCTTGGCCATTTGACCATATTTTTTGAGCTACGGTTTCCTTTTTTTTTTTTTTTTTTTTAAAGATTTTATTTATTTATTTGACAGAGAGAGATCACAAGTAGACGGAGAGGCAGGCAGAGAGAGAGAGAGAGAGGGAAGCAGGCTCCCTGCTGAGCAGAGAGCCCGATGCGGGACTCGATCCCAGGACCCTCAGATCATTACCTGAGCCGAAGGCAGCAGCTTAACCCACTGAGCCACCCAGGCGCCCTCCTTTTTTTTTTTTTTTTTTTTTAAAGATTTTATTTATTTAGGGCGCCTGGGTGGCTCAGTGGGTTAAGCCTCTGCCTTCGGCTCAGGTCATGATCCCAAGGTGCTGGGATCGAGGCCCACATCGGGCTCTCTGCTCAGAGGGGAGCCTGCTTCCTCCTCTCTCTCTGCCTGCCTCTCTGCCTACTTGTGATCTCTTTCTCTGTCCAATAAATAAATAAAATCTTTAAAAAAAAAAGATTTTATTTATTTATTGGACAGAGACACAGCGAGAGAGGGAACACAAGCAGGGGGAGTGGGAGAGGGAGAAGCAGGCTTCCCTCTGAGCAGGGAGCCTGATGCCGGGCTCGATCCCAGGACCGTGGGATCATGACCTGAGCCGAAGGCAGACACTTAAAGACTGAGCCACCCAGGCGCCCCTTCTTTTTTTTGTTTAAATTAAGTTTTTAATTTTAATTCCGGTGTAGCTAACATACTCATGATAAGTGTTCTCTTTGATCCCCATCACCTATATAGTCTATGCCCCCACCCACCTTCCCTCTGATAACCATCAGTTTGTTCTCTATAGTTAAGAGTCTGTTTCTTGGTTTCTCTCTCTTTTATCTTTGCTCATTTGTTTTGTTTCTTAAATTCCTTATATGAGTGAAATCATGTGGTATTTGTTTTTCTCTGACTGACTGACTTCACTTAGCATTATGCTCCCTAGATCCATCCATCTAGCTTCAAATGGCAGAATTTCATTCTTTTTCACGGCTGAATAATACTCTGTTATGTATATGTGTATACATATATGTATATACACCACATGTCCTTTATCCATTCATTATTTGATGGACACTTGGGCTGTTTCCATAATTTGGCTATTGTAAATAATGCTGCTATAAACATAGGGGTGCATGTATCCCTTTGAATTAGTGTTTTTATATTTTTGGGGTAGATACCCAGCACTGCGGTTACTGGATCATAAAGTAGTTCTATTTTTTTTTTTTAAGATTTTATTTATTTATTTGACAGAGAGAGATAGTGAGAGGGGGAACATAAGCAGGAGGAGTGGGAGAGGGAGAAGCAGACTCCCCACTGAGCAGGGAGCCCAATGTGGGGCTTGATCCAGGGACCCTAGGGTCATGACCTGAGCTGAAGGCAGACATTTAACCGAGCCACCCAGGTGCCCTAGATAGTTCTATTTTTAGCTTTTTGAGGAACCTCCATTCTACTTTCCACAGTGGCTGTGTCAGTTTGCATTCCCACCAACGGTGCACGAGGGTTCCTTTTTCTCCACATCCTCTCCAACACTTGCTGTTTCTAGTGGTTTTGATTTTATCCATTCTGACAGGTGTGAGGTGATACCTCATTGTGGTTTTGATTTGCATTTCCCTGATGATGAGTGATGTTGAGCATCTTTTCATGTGTCGAGTTATAGTGTCTTTATTTGTAAACAAGGATAACAATAATGAAGATTAAAGTCCCTCCTTGGAGGTGGGTCCAAGTGGTGCATGTCTGGGCCTACCACAATAAATATGTATATGGAGATCCTCGTTTATACTTGGTAGTAATATACAAACACACTGTTCTGTACCTTAGGTTTTTGTTTTTTTATTGTTATTTGTGTGGAGGTGTTGGAGGTTGCAGTGTGTGCTGGAGGTTTTTCCTTATTAGCACAGATAAGTCCAACAGATGGCTCGTAAAACTGGAAATCTGTGGTCCTCCTCGTACCTCGTTGTATTTGCCACTCATCTCTTTCTCTGTGTGATCCACATTAAAAAACTTCAAAAGGATTATTGGCATCGGAGAAGCAAGCGAAAACCAGAACACTAAGAATGTATTTTGTCCTCTTATCACCAGTGGCTATACAAGGAGAGAATTTCTCAAAGGAAGATAGGTAGTGGGGAGTGGATATAGTCCAGGGCCCAAATGGAAAGAAAAAGAGGGTAAACTGAGAGTCAGCCCAGGATCAAGAAATAGCTCCTGGCTCTTTAAACCAGCAAGAGGCCTGCTATCCCACATATTCCCAGTCTTATGGTGGAGAATTTGTCTCCTCATGTGTGATGATCTGCCCTAAAGGAGCTTTGAAACAGGTTTGTCTTATTTTCTGTCATTTAGGTGGCATTCTGCTGAGTACCAGTCGGCACTACAAGACAAGGCCTACCCATGGCATTGGAAGATACAAGCACCTAGTGAAACCACAGGAGGTAAAGGGAGCAAGGGTCCTTTAGAAGAGGATAGTGTACGGCTTTTGCAAAGACCTGCATAGGGTGGATAACATTGGAGGTAGATAATATTGGGATCCCCCTTTAGTCCTCTCCAGTTATTTCATTTGGAAATTATCTGTAGTGAACTGTTTTGTTTCTACCAGCTCTCAATCTTGTCCCTACACAAGGTTATCGCAGTGAAAAGCCAATGATTTGGCTTTATTATTTGTGGTGCTTTAAAAAAACACCTTCTTAGTACTTATTTCAGCATGGACCTCACAATAAAGGATATATTCACTTAAGTTGAATGAATGGTTTGTGGCAAGTAGAGGCGGATTGGTATTTTCAGCCAAATAGTTTTACAGTATTTGCAGATTTAAAAGATGTTTATGTTCCTTGCATACATTATTAGTGATAACTGGGAGTTAGTTCTAAGCATGTTAAGATTATTTAGCCCATTTCTTAGGACTCATAGAGCTGCAGGATTGCTTCTATGGTTAGATTTCTGGGCATGTGCAGAGGGTTTTGCAGTGAGGTGGACACACCACCAGCCTGAAAGTCAGAAAGTCTGGTTTTGAGTCAGATTCTGTCACTTCCTGTAAACAGTATGGTTAAGAAACATTTTGCTTTTCTACCTAGGGAGACATCAACATCACCTTTTCCTCTTTGGTTTATTGTAATGTTCTACGTAACCATAATCGTTTCCCACCACCCCTTTCTCTCCTTGGCAGAGGTCAATACCACCTTATTTGGGTCTCAGAAGCCACTAAACTTGGGGTTCCTGAGTGGTTCAATTGTTAAGTGTCTGCCTTTGGCTCAGGTCATGATCCCAGAGTCCTGAAATCGAGCCCCGAATCAGGCTCCCTGCTCAGGGGGAGGCCTGCTTCTCCCTCTCCCACTCCCCTTGCTTGTGTTCCCTCTCTCTCTCTCTCTCTTTTTTTTTTAAAAGATTCCATTTATTTATTTGACAGAGAGAGACACAGCTAGAGAGGGAGCACAAGCAGGGTGAGCAGGAGAGGGAGAAGCAGACTTCCCGTCGAGCAGCGAGCCTGATGTGGGCCCCCATCCCAGACCCTGGGATCATGACCTGAGCCGAAGGCAGATGCTCAATGATTGAGCCACCCAGGTGCCCCTTGTGTTCCCTTTGTGCTGTGTCTCTCTCTGTCAAATAAATAAACAAAATCTTTAAAAAAAAAAAAAAGAAGTCACTAAGCTTGCCACGTTCACCTGAGCATCCTCCTTATAGCAGGGAATTTCATGAGAGGATCATTGCCACCTCTGAGGCTTATATTTAGGCAGCCTCCCAGCAGGAAATAGCCCAATTAAAATTGTTCATTTGTAGTTTGTAGTGGGAAGAGGACTGAACTGGGAACCAGGAAGCTTGTAGGCTTAGTTATGCCACTTATTACATCTTCATGGCTTTGGATAATTAACCTTAACCCTCTGGACATTGTGGGCCCTGAAATTATGTGTAAAATTTTTTTTTAAAGATTTTATTTATTTATTTGACAGAGAGAGAGATCACAAGTAGGCAGGGAGGCAGGCAGAGCGAGAGAAGGGAGGAAGCAGGCTCCCTCCTGAGCAGAGAGCCCGCTGTGGGGCTCGATCCCAGGACCCTGAGATCATGACCTGAGCCGAAGGCAGAGGCTTAACCCACTGAGCCATCCAGGTGCCCTGTAAAGTGTTTTATACGTGTAATTTTTTTCTGGGAAGAGAGTCCGTAACTTTTATCAAAGTCTTAATAAAGGCTGAGAAACTGGATTAGAATATATTTTTGTTTTGTTTTTTAAGATTTTATTTATTTGACAGAGAGAGAGAGCGAGAGCAGGAACATAAGCGGGGGAGTGGGAGAGGGAGAAGCAGGCTTCTCACCAAGCAGGAAGCCCGATGCTGGGCTTATGACCTGAGCTGAAGGCAGATGCTTTTAACAACTGAGCCACCCAGGTGTCCCTGAATTAGAGTATCTTTAAGAGTCTTTCAGCTCTGATATCATGTAATTCTCTGATGCTCTGAAACATTTATCAAACGTCTATTATATGGTGGGCATTGTTGAGGGTGCCTTGTCTATTCAGAGTGGGTTGTAATAAAATTTTAGAGGATGAATGAACAAGATCTGGTTCACGCTCAGACAGCTGGTAAATCATTAGAGGTAAGACACAGATAATTACACTCTTCAGCAGAAAGTGACAGGTGCTAAAAGGAAGATACAAAGTGCTATTAAAATTCAAAAGAAGGAGTGATTTACACCCTTTCTGAGTTGTGACACCTTAGAGTAGTTGTTGGAGATGTTCTATGTTGTGATATCCCTCTTCTAAATTTTTTTTTAAGATTTTATTTATTTATTTGACAGAGATTACAAGTAGGCAGAGAGGCAGGCAGAGAGAGAGAGGAGGAAGCAGGCTCCCTGCTGAGCAGAGAGCCCGATGTGGGGCTGGATCCCAGGACTCTGAGATCACGACCTGAGCTGAAGGCAGAGGCTTAACCCACTGAGCCACCCAGGCGCCCCGTGATATCCCTCTTCTAATAATTTTTTTTTTAAAGATTTTATTTAGTTATTTGACAGACAGAGATCACAAGTAGGCAGAGAGGCAGGCAGAGAGAGAGAGGAAGGGAAGCAGGCTCTCCGCTGAGCAGAGAGCCCGATGTGGGGCTCGATCCCAGGACCCCGAGACCATGACCTGAGCGGAAGGCAGAGGCCTAACCCACTGAGCCACCCAGGTGCCCCTGATATCCCTCTTCTAAAAGTCCCATATAAATTAGTAGGAAATAAACTTCATTTTGTTTGGGTGTGTGTTCTTTGTTTTTTTGTTAATTTCTTGGGATCCTCCATCTTTTATTTATTTTTATTTTATTTTTAAAGATTTATTTTATTTATTTGTTAGAGAGAGAGAGAGAGAACACACATACAGAGGGACAAGCAGGCTCCCCTCTGAGGAAGGAGCCCGACGTGGAACTCGATCTCAGGACCCTGGGATCATGACCTGAGCCAAAGGCAGACGCTCAACTGACTAAGCCACCCAGGTGTCTAGGGATCCTCCATCTTAAAAGATAATTTTCTGCATATGCCATGCTCTGATCCACTCTGTAGTTTGGTATAAAAGGAAGCTTAATGCTATATTAATGCCATCTGTCCTTATATTTCTCCCTAGTTTCTTCTCCCATCTCAGGGATGGATGAGTTTTTCCCTAGTTTCTTCTCCCATCTAGGGAGTTAGAGCATAATGCTCTAACTGCATTGAGCCTCTTGGTTTTTATCCAAATCATCACATTGTTTCAAGGCCTCACAAGTTTCTCTATGAAACATATACTCTTTCAAGGCTGTTCTGTCTACTTGGAATATCTTCTCCCTCTTTTCACTTGGCTAATGCATCCTTAACCTTTAACTTGAGGAAGCAGGATGAGGAGGGGGAAAATGAACCTCCCCTTCTGAGAAAACTTCCTGGATTCCCAGCACTGGATTACTTGTCCTACCATAGCTCCTAGAGTTCCTTGTGCTTGCTCTGTATATGACTTACTGCTCTGTTTGAATGGTCTGTTTGATGACCGTTTCCCCTTCTAGCTCTTTCTCCTCAATTTGCAGCAGAGGGCCTGGCATCAAGTCGAGGACAGTAAATATTGATCGAGCTGAACTGATATGTGCTTACTAGAGCTGCCCCAAGGTTTTATAAATCAGAGCTGGCAAACACAACCCACTCTTTGCAAACAGCTGGCTCCAAATGACCTTGGTTGCTTGAAGGGAGGGATAATCTCTTTGGTTAGGGTTGTAGGCTTTTCTCTGATGTCATTTGTTGTCCCTGGGTGGCTAGCCAGATAGTAGTGAAAGCTGCTGCAGGCTCCTTGCTTCCTGCATGGTACAGTACATGAAAGTTCTCATCTGCCAGCTTGCAGAGGCTCTCTCCAGGTCCCTGTTTCTTCTCCCCTGTTGGGGAACTGGACTAGAAAGGCTAGAAGGCCCCCTTTCTCTCCCTAAGCATAGATCCTAGAAAAAAAAATAAGCTCCCAGATTCCATTTTTTTTCTCTCTTTCTTTCATCCCTAAGACAGGAGTTAATTCTCATGCACCAAGTGCCCAGACCTTGTCCCATTTCTGCTGGTGTAATCTTACATGCTGTTAGGACCCAGCTTGACTGTAGCAGTGAGGGATCATGCTTCAGAGCTCATCTCTAGACCTAGCCCTGTGTCTCAATGTATAGACCTCATTATTTCCTTAAGGGCCCTGAATCATTCTGTTGAATTTATTTATTTATTTTAAATCTTTTTAAAAAAGATTTTATTTACTTATTTCACAGAGAGATAGAGAGCACAAGTGGCAGGCAGAGGGAGAGGGAGAAGCAGGCTCCCTGCTGAGCAGGGATTCCCGAGGAGGGCCTCAATCCCTGGACCCTGGCGATCATGACTTGAGCCACTTAACCAACTGAGCCACCCAGGCACCCCACTCTGTTGACTTTAAAAGGCTTCAGATTGTTTGGAGTGATTTTTATTTCATAGAAATAAATGTGTAGTCCTTCATTTTTGTAGAGTGCCAGGTTATTTCTCTCAAGACCACTTACTTGCCCTCAGCTGTTCTGCCTTCAGTCTTGGGGTAATTACAATCCAAGAAGCAAAATTTCCAAGAGGAGGATGTGGGAGGATGGAATGGACACAACATAAATTGCTGTCAGCTTATAATAATTGTCCTGTGTTCAATTTTCTAGGACCCAGGGGCAAGAGAGTAATATGTATCTTTCGTAACGTAGGCCTCTTTATAGAATGGCTCCCTAAGAGTCGAGATGTCTTTTCTCTTGGAAACAGTTTGCACTGTTGACATAGAGGAGGTGTCTGTCATTTATGACACCTATTTAGTTTATTGTAACACCCATAGATGAGCTCCCACAGCCACAAGTCTGTGAGGAGACTGTGGCATCGTTCCCAGAAAAATCAGCAGATCAGAATCACTTTATGGTGACAGCCCAGCTTCCTGGGAACAGAAAGATGGGTCTTTGCCAGTGCAGTAACTATAGGGCTAGACATGGGTTATAGGACTGATTTAGGGAAGAGTTGTTTTAAATTAGCATCCACGTTTTTCCTCAAGTCTACCTTCTGTAACTCATTGAAAAGAAGAGCCATTATTGAGCATCTACTATATGCCAGGCATTGTGTGAGCACAGATGATGCTCGGGTGAATGGGACAGTCTTTTCCTACCAAACGTATACAGCAGGCTAAGAAAGATAGTGCTCAAGAATCTAACTAACTACACGTGGTAAGTGCTGTACTAGGGGAATGAACTAAATATCAAGAGAACAAAGTTATGGAAGCAATTCTCCCTGGAAGTGTCAGTGAAGGTGTTTTGGAGGTCACCTCAACAAACATTTCCCAAATGGTGCCTGCATTCATACACTGAGTATGTAAAGTGAACTGGCCTTCAAAGTATCCAGCTGCTTGGGGTACACTGGGCAGCACTGGGGCTGTAAAGAACATGCAAGAGTTTCCCAGAACTTTTCCAGATACAGAGAATGATTCCTGTGATGACCTTACTCAGCCTGTGCCATTAGAATGCCCTCGTCTCCAGTCCACCAGTCTCATTCTGCCTTGCCTGTCCTGCTGAGTTACAACCACGTCAGAGTTTTAGAGGGAGTCATGTTTGATATGTGATCCCTTTCCATCTTCAAAGTGCCTTCACATCCATGATCTCGGTGCTTCTCAAGCAATATGCCCTTGGAACATTGGTGATCCTAGAGCTGAGCCTCGCCTCAGCTAGGTGTATTAAGGGCAATCTTCCACATTTTAGAAAGATATTAAATTCATGGATCGACTTTTCTAAATTTCAAGTTTTCTCCCATCACTTTTACTTGATGAAAACAAATATTAACAGAGAGACTCAGATATATATTCATAGTTTTTGAGATGTAGAGAACTCCATTTATGTAATATAACCATGTTTTCTGCTAGTAAAGTCATTCTTGCATATGATAAAAGTATATGGATGAGGAATTTGTGGTGTTTCACAAAGAGAAACATGATTTTTCTTAGGCCCTTTGCAACCAACAAATTGGAAAACGATGCCATTTGATTCACCAACTATTCTGTCAGATAGGGTAGAGAAGGAAACTGATTGAGGGGCATAAATAATTTCTTTATGACATGCATCTGGTGAAGATGGAACCAGAACCAGAGTTCAGTTCAGTTCAACTCAACATTTAATGTGGAGAAATAGAGAAATGAATGAAATGTAGTACCTTCTTATAGTAATTGAGATGGTAGTTTGGCTGCAGTCATATAGAGAACCACTTAATCAAGGGGCATAAACAAGATAGAAGGTTATTTCTTTTCCACATAAAAGTGTAAGTAGATATTCCAACTTTCGGCTTTGCCACACTTACCATACTGCTTCTATCTCAGTTTTGAGATGGCTGCTCCCGCTTCAGCCATCACGTCCACATGCCATCAAGCAGGATGGTGAAAGGGAAAGTAGTGTGTGTAAGCTCTTATCTCACTGACCAGAACTTAGTCACATAACCATACCTAGCTGCAAGATTGGGAAATGTAATTTTTATTATGTAATTTTATTATGTAATTTTTATTTATTATATACCCAGCTAAAATACAGCAGTTATTTTTTTTTACTTTGATTTCTTTAATGATTTTTTCATGAATAAAGTTTGCCATCCATAGTTGTCTTCCCGCAATTACGTTATTAAAGGAGAAAGGGGGAGTAGATATTGAGGAAACTGGCAGGCTCCAGACACTTTCCTTAAAAGGAAAGATAGAGATTGAGAGAAATGTTTTGGAATTAGGCACACCTGAATTAAAGATTCAGCCCTGATGATTACTAGGTGTGTGTCCTTGGGTACCTTCCTTAACTTTTCCAAGCCAGTTTCCTTGGCTTTATATAGGAATTATATTTCCCAGTGTTGTTTTGAGAAGTAAATTAAATAAGAGAATTTTAAGAACTTAGCACAGTGTCTGAAACATAGAGCCAGTAGGTGGTGATGATGATAATGCTAGTGTTAGTCTGTTTTTTCACAATTCCATAACATTCTATCTTCCTCCCTCAAAACATGCATCTCCTTATAATTACTTGTTCTGTATATGCCTTTCCTGATGAACCGTAAGCATTAGTGAGCAGAGACAATGGCTGTCTGCTTTCCTATCCTGTCCCTGAAGCTAATCCTGCTCTTGCTCATCACTAGCAATCAGTATTTGTCGAGTAAATGAGTATGTGTGATTGAGAGTGGTGTATTAGGGGGAGGATTTGCTATGGGAACACGGAAGAGTAGTTCCTAACTCAGCCTGAGAAATTAGGGAAGGCTTCCGGGATGAGTATGAACTGAGTCTTAAAAATAAATAGGAGTTGCTCACATTATTCCTGTGGGGTGAAGCATCAGAGGCTCTGCAAAGAGGGGGAGCCTTCTGGGTGAAGGTAGGGAGACACTGACCCTGGAGATGCATTTGAGAAACTTTTAGGAGTTGGTTTTTTTTTTTTTAAGATTTTATTTATTTATTTGACAGACAGAGATCACAAGTAGGCAGAGAGGTAGAGAGAGGAGGAAGCAGGCTCCCCACCGAGCAGAAAGCCTGAGGTGGGGCTCGATCCCAGGACCCTGGGATCATGACCGAGCCGAAGACAGAGGCTTTTACCCACTGAGCCACCCAGGCGCCCCTTTTTAGGAGTTTTTTAATCCTGAAGTTTAAAGTGGGTACTAGGGATGAGGGACCATGAAACCTGAGAAGTAGGCAGGTCTAGATCAACCCTTTCTAAAAGATACCATTTATTAAATAATGACTCTATACTCGTAAGTGTCTCTGCTAACTGCCCTTTCAACTGTACCCACCTGAGGTCATTGCTCTTGGTTTCCCCCTGGAGAGTTAATCAGTGTGGTGCAGCAAGGTGGCTTGTATTGAACTTGCCTTGGGAGGTGGGCTGCTCTTTATGATTAAATTGAGATTTGTTCTTTCATGTGTGTCTCCTCTCTTTCTCTCTAAACTGTGAATTCCTCGAGGCCTGGGACTGTTTCTTTGGTGTCTTTCCTGAGTGGTTGAATCAGCACTTTGCATAAATGTTTCATCTATAAAGCATGCCAATAGAATACCAGGAACATAATTATCTCCAATTTATAGTAATACTGATGTCCTATTTGTGTACATTACTCAACCTTTTTTAAAGATACCATTTATTGAGTGACTTCTATATACCAGATGTCATAACTACTATGTGCTAGGCTTTAAAAGCATTATTCCATTTTAAAGTATTATAGTTCACTTATCACAGTGAGCACTGAGTAATGTTTAGAATTGTTGAATCACTCTATTATACACACCTCTAACTAATATATCACTGTGTGTTAACTCTACTGGAATTGAAATTTAAAAACTTAATAAAAAAAGAAAGTAAAAAAAAGTCATTATTGCTTTTGTAGTATTATAAATGGTATATTTTTATTTAATCCTCAGATATCCTAGTTATTAAAGACCCTGTTTGAGACTCAGAGAGATTCAATGACTTGCCCAAATGGCTAGTAATTTCCAGAGCCAGCATTTGAACCAAGGATGGTCAGAATCCATCTATGCTCTTTCCATTTCACATAAGTTTACTATTTCAAGCTTCATAAGAACGTTAGGTGTTCTAGGGGAAGAAACTGACACATAGAAAGGTCATTCAATGTCATCCAGTGACTAAGCAGATAGGCTTTAAGTCCAGCTTTTCTTTCGCTTCCAAGTACAGTGCTTTGTGTGGTACCAGGCTGTGCCTCTTGGTCATCCCAGTCAGGGCCAGGCCTTCTGTCTGGTGCTGTCTCCTGAGTGTGCCACATTGAGTTATAAACACAGTCACTTGATTTCTGTGCACCTCATAGCTCATTATGGACTGTTCAGAGTATTTGGTCCATTTGGTCCCTAGGTGTCAATTTTTAAATTTTCATCACCAGAATTTCTGGAAGCCAAATATGCTGCAGGCATATCTGCCTTTTCACTTGCAGATTAGGATGATACTGTTCCATCCCAGTTTTCCCGCTGTGAAGAATGCCACCAATAGTGATAGGCAGACACTATCACTTCTATAGAATCTAGAGGAGAGAGCCTGGGCTTGGGGCCACAGACCCAGCTTCCAGCCATGTCTAGACATAAAGTGATTACCTTTGCCATTTCCTTACTGCTATGACCATAAACAAGTCATTTCCCCCTTCTGGATCTCAACTTTCCCCTTAGATAAAATTAGGGAGGGAAAGGAGAGACTATATTATCTCTAGGAGCCTTTGCTGTTATAGTGGCCTATGAGTCTGATCTGACTCTTTTTTCTGCTCTTTTCCAGCAAAGTTTCCCAGTAATCCTGGGCAAGTAATGTGCTTTCAAAAGACCTCCGTTTTCTCTCTGTAAAGTATGGATAATAATATGGACATTTCTTTACAAAAATGGTTTA
Organism: Lutra lutra; assembly: GCF_902655055.1. NCBI lineage: Eukaryota > Metazoa > Chordata > Mammalia > Carnivora > Mustelidae > Lutra > Lutra lutra. Next base: position 56,292,906 of record NC_062287.1, on the reverse strand, counting down.
GTGATTTATCCCATGGCCTATTTGGGTGATCATAGTGTAATCCTACAGGTATCTAAGAATGGCTGCCCCGGGCTGTCACACACTGAATCCAGGTCAGTCACAGGAGTGCCAAAGTTTGATGGTGGACAGTAGTCCATCGTCCCTGCCACCTTTCTCCTAGCTTCCCTTCCTTTCCTACCTGACTCTCCTCCATGTACAGTCAGGGTGGCCTTCCCCAAACATGACTCTAGTCATATGCATGCTTTGCCCAGATATCTTTAGTAACTCCCCATAGTGGTTATAAGGGCGTGAACTCAGGCAGTAGGGATAGAAAGGAGGGAATGGATATGGAAAGCTTGTACAGGCAAAGTTATAGGAACTGGTGACTTAAATGCAGTCAAGCCCTTGCTGGGTATGCTGACCCTGGCTCAGAACTGAAACATAATGTCACAATGGGTTCCTGATAATGTGGAGAGGTCCAGGCATATCTAGGCCAACACAGAAGAGCAAGTGAGATGCTAAGAGGGATACTGGAATCAGCTTTTTTTGTTTTGTTTTGTTCCCCTAAAGCAACACCTTTGAAGAGCCCTGGCATTTTCCCTGGTTATAAAAGCCTCCTAAAGGCTTTAGAGAAGCTCCTCCCCTCTCTGCTGGAAAATTTTAGCAGCTCCCCATTGCATTCCAGCGTTAGCATTCTTCACAGCTCCGACTGCAGTGCTGAATGTCTTGATGAAAAGTCTGGATCACTGCATTTGGCTACGAGCGTGGTATGCTCTGAAAAAGAGAGAACCAAACTCCTGTTCTTTGGTGGTTGGTCTCTAGAGTCTGGGTTCTCACTTATGGCAAAGTCTAGGACCCTGGGATGGCCACCACTGTAAAAAACTTTAGAAATGAGAAACTGAGGGGCGCCTGGGTGGCTCAGTGGGTTAAAGCCTCTGTCTTCGGCTCAGGTCGTGATCCCAGGGTCCTGGGATCGAGCCCCACATCGGGCTCTCTGCTCAGCAGGGAGCCTACTTCCCCCTCTCTCTCTGCCTGCCTCTCCACCTCCTTGTGATCTCTGTCTGTCAAATAAATAATAAATAAAATATTTAAAAAAAAGAAAAGAAATGAGAAACTGTAAGATGCTATATTACATAATAGAGGAGTGGGTAAGATCTTTATCATAAAGATAAGAATTCCAGAATATAAAGGCTATAAAAAGTTTAGCAATGCAGAGGCTATAGTGGAAAAATCCCTGCACTGGGGGTTAGAAGGTCTGGGTTTTAGTTCCTAGGATCTGTCTTGACTGGCTGTGTCACTCTGGGGGACATGTTTAGTCTTTCTGGGCTTCATATTCTTCCCCAGCAATGATGAAGAACTGGGACAAAATAATATCTCAATGCTGTCCAGTTCTAAAATTCTAAAATTGTGATTCATTGCATGTTTTCTTTTTGCCAGTCCCTGTGCTAGATAGGAACATAAAAATGAAAATAGCAATAGGGGTTCCTGGGTGGCTCAGTCAGTTGGGCATCTGCCTTTGGCTCAGGTGGTGATCCCAGGGTCCTGGGGTTGGACCCCACATTGGGCTGGAGCCTGTTTCTCTCTCTCCCTCTGCCTGCTGCTCCCCCCTCTTTGTGCCCCCTCTCTCTGTCAAATAAATAAAATCTTTAAAAAAAGAACATGTTTTTTTAAAGATTTTATTTATTTGAGAGAGAGAAATCACAAATAGGCAGAGAGGCAGGCAGAGAGACAGAGGGGAGGAAGCAGGCTCCCTGCGGAGCAGAGAGCCCAATGTGGGGCTCGATCCCAGGACCCTTGGGATCATGACCTGAGCTGAAGGCAGAGGCTTTAACCCACTGAGCCACCCAGGCGCCCCAAGAACATGTTTCTTTAAAAAAAAAATTAAAATAGCAAAAACAGGGACGCCTGGGTGGCTCAGTTGGTTAAGCAGCTGCCTTTGGCTCAGGTCATGATCCCAGCGTCCTGGGATCGAGTCCCACATCGGGCTCCTTGCTCGGCGGGGAGCCTGCTTCTCCTCTGCCTCTGCCTACCACTCTGTCTGCCTGTGCTCGTGCTCTCTCTCTCTCTCTCTAACAAATAAATAAATGAAATCTTTAAAAAAATAGCAAAAACAGTTAATATATAGAATATTAAATTATGTGACATGGATTATATAAACCACTTTACATAGTGTTTTGTTCAGTTCTCAGAACATCCCTGGGAGATTGGGTCTGTCATAGGTATTACCAGTCTTGTGAAAGGACAATTTCTTGGTCCTCTCTCTGTTCCCCTAGATTGGGCCTCTGCTATCCTCAACTGACCTAGGGAGCAGAGATGGTAGAGAGCCATTCCAGCTGCTCTGCAGGAACATTCTTCTGAGGTAACCACTAGGCTGTGGCTGTTAAATAGGAGTGACTTAAGAGATAGAGAGTTTTGGGGTGCCTGGGTGGCTCAGTCAGTTAAGTGTCTGCCTTCAGCTCAGGTCTTGATCCTAGGATCCTGGAATCAAGCCCCACGCCAGGCTCAGTGCTCTGCTGGGAGCCTGCTTGTCCCTCTCCCTCTGTTTGCCACTCATTCTCTCTCTGTCAAATAAATAAGTAAAAAAATCTTTAAATAAATAAATAAATAGAAATAGAGTTTTTTTGCCCTTTTTCTTAAAAGAACTATTTCTACCGAATAGCAAGACTTATTATAAATCTCCAATAAGTAGGAGATGTGGTACTGGCTCATAGATAGACAAACAGCCTAAACGAACAGAATAAAGAGTACAGAAACTGATCCACACACCTGTGGGCACTTATATGACAAAGGTGACGCTACCGTGCAGTGGCGCTAAGTCAACTAGACTGGATGATCATGTAAATAAAAATGTTCTTGACTTCTATTTCACATCATACACAAACATCACTTAAAAGTGGATTGTAGGTCTAAATGTAAAATAAATCATACTACTAGAAGATAACGTATGAGAATATCTTCATGATCTTAAGATAGAAATTTTTTTTTTAAAGATTTTTATTTATTTATTTGACAGAGAGAGATCACAAGTAGACAGAGAGGCAGGCAGAGAGAGAGAGAGAGAGTGAGAGAGGGAAGCAGGCTCCCTGCTGAGCAGAGAGCCCGACGCGGGACTCGATCCCAGGACCCTGAGATCATGACCTGAGCCGAAGGCAGTGGCTTAACCCACTGAGCCACCCAGGCTCCCAAGATAGAAATTTCTTAAACAGGACACAAAAATCACTATAATCATAAAAGAATATATAAGTTGAACTACATTAAAAATAAGAACTTCTGCTCTTCAGGATACACCATGAAAAAATGAAGAGGGAAGCTACAGGAGAGAAGATATTTGCAACATGTATATTTAACAAAGGCTCATATCTAGAATATAGAAAGAATCTCTACAAATCAATAAAAGAAAGGCAGAATGGGCTAAATACTTGAATCAACAGGGGCACCTGGGTGGCTCAGTCATTAAGCATCTGCCTTCAGCTCAGGTCACGATCCCGAGGTCATGGGATCAAGCCCCATATCAGGCTCCCTGCTCAACGGGAAGCCTGCTTCTCCCTCTCCCACTCCCACTGCTTGTGCTCTCTCTGTCTCTCTATGTCAGATAAATAAATAAAATCTTTTTTAAAAATACTTGAATAGGCAGGTTATGAAAGAGAGTATCCAAATGGAAAGGTGCTCAGGCTCAATAGACTTAGAGGAACTGCAAGTTAAAACCCAAATTCATTATCACTTCATACCAACCAGGATGGCTAAAACCAGAAAACCTGACTACACTAAGTTTTGTTTTGGCAAGAAGGTAGAGGATGTAGAACTCTCATTAATTCTCGTGGGATACTAAATTGGAAACATCTTTGTAAAACTGTTTTAGAGTACTTATTAAAGTTGAACATATGCATACTCTCTAAGTCAGTAGTTCAGATTCTAGGTATATCCCCAATAGAAATGCATACGCGTGTTCACTGAAACATACGTACAAGTAGCAGTACAATTCGTTATGGCCCACACTAGAAACAACCCAAATTTCCATCAGTTGTAAAAAAGAGTAAATTGTGGCATATTCATACAATACACTACTAGAGGAATGAGAAGGAAAGAACTGTTGTTTCAGCTAATACATGATGAATCTTACAAATATAATGAACGAAAGAAACCAGACATAAAAGAGAACATAATGTATCATTCCATTTTCATGAATTCTAAAAACAGGCAAATGGTTTTAGAAGTAAGAATAGTGGTTATCAGGGGTGCCTGTGTGGCTCAGTGGTTAAAGCCGCTGCCTTCGGCTCAGGTCATGATCTCAGGGTCCTGGGATCGAGTCCCGCATCGGCTCTCTGCTCAGCAGGGAGCCTGCCTCCTCCTCCTCTCTCTCTCTGCCTGCCTCTCTGCCTACTTGTGATCTGTCTGTCAAATAAAAAAAAATAATAAAAAAAAATCTTAAAAAAAAAAAAAGAATAGTGGTTATCAGTTTGGGGGCAGGAGTTTTGGAGTGCTGATAGTGGTCTATTTCTTATTCAGGATGCTTATGATACCAGTGTTTTCACTTTGGAAAATTCACTGAGCTGTGTACTCATATATGCATTTTTTTCAGTATGAATATTATATTGCAATAAAATTTTCACTAAAAATTTTTTTTAAAAATTTATTTATTTGTTTGATAAATTTGATATTTATTTATTTGATAGAGAGAGACACAGCGAGAGAGGGAACACAAGCAGGGGGAGTGGGAGAGAGAGAAGCAAGCTTCCCACTGAGCAGGGAGCCCAGTGTGGGGCTCCATCCAACGACCCTGGGATTGTGACCTGAGCTGAATGCAGATGCTTAACGACTGAGCCACCCAGGTGCCCTACTTCTCAATTCTTAAAAGGAAGACTAAATAATTGTAGAATTTCAAAGCTAAGAGGGCTGGAAGATATCTAATGCTGAGTTTCCTTGCAACTGATTTCTTTAAGATACTGATTAAAGCTAAGATTTCTTTCAGAAAAATATGCATGCATGTAAAATTTTGCATATAAATTTTGGGGTTGATAGACCACTTGAAATCCCTCAATGGGTTCTAGATTAAGAATCTGTTATCTGGCATAACTCCACCAATTTGAAAATTGGGATGCTGAGGACCAGGGAAGGGGATGAGTCTCATAACAAGTTAATTGCAGAAGATAGTTGCTTGTATTTGTGTTAAAGTGATGCCAGCAATATTCCCTCTCCTTTCGTTGGCTGATGTCACAGCCCAGACTAGCAAGGGAAGCTACCCATTTCTTCCTGAAGGAACTTCAGTTTGAAGGTAAGGTAACCTAAGAGAAAAATGGTGAACAAATTTATTTGAAAGATTAATTTCTTTGATATCAAGATGGGATGATTAGAATTTTTTGTGTAATTCTTTTTTTTTTTCTATCTCCTTTTCTCCTTTTGTTTTCTGTTCAGCCCAAGAAGAAGAGGGCAAAAGTGGAAGTGAGACCCATTAATTTGGGGACAGATTATGAATATGGGGTTTTAAACATTCACCTGACTGCATATGACATGGCTGTGGTGGAGAGTTATGCCCAATATGTTCACAACCTCTGCAACCATCTATCCATTAAAGTTGAGGAAAGGTATGAAGGAGGCCTTTGCATGGGATATTCTTGGTGTGAGTAGCATGCTCTGCTTTGTAGTTTTGTATATAAGTTTTGTATATAAATGAGTATATTTGTATAAATATATATTTATATATATTGATTACTCGATATATTGATTATATATTTGATTACTGAAATTTATATATATTTATAAATATACATTCTATATATATATATAAAAATATATATAAGTTGTATATTTATATATAAATGAGGTTTTGAAACATAATTTACATTTGGTAAAATTCACCTTTTTTAGGCATATAGTTTAGCACAATCAGAATACAGAACAGTTCCATTAACCCCAAAATTTTACTGGTGCCCAGGTGTAGTCATATCCCTGGCAATCAACAACTGATTTTCTGTCCTGTTGTTTTAAGTCTCCAGATCATCATGTAAATAGAATCATGCAGTGTGGAGCTTTTTGTGTCTGACCTCTTTCACTTAGCATAATGTATTTAAGATTCTTCCATGTTTTTAGAAATCTTTTATTGCCGAGTAGTATTCCATTAAGTGGTAGACCTTAATTGCCTTATCCACTCACCAGTTGATGTACATTTGCATTGCTTCCAGTGTATTGGTGATTATGAATAAAGCTGTCATAAGCATCTTCTTGTATGTTTTGTGGGGCATATATCTTTTCTCCTGGATAGCTACCTAAGCCTGGGATTTGAGGGTTGTATGGTGACTGTATGTTTAACTTTATGAAAAACCAACATCTGTTTTCCAAGGTGGCTGCATCATTTTGTTTTCTCACCAACAATGTGTGAGTTACAGTAATTCCTTTTCCTGGTCAGCATTTGATATCATCAGTTTTTTTTCTAAAGCTATTCTTATAGAGTGGTATCTCATAGTTTTTGATTTTCATTTCCCTAGTACATAATGATTTTGAACACCTTTTCATATGCTTATTTGCTTCCTATATATCTGCTTTGATGACATGTCCAACTCTTTTGTCCATTTTAAAAATTGGGTTGTTTGTTTTCTGATTATTGAATTATGGAAATTCTTTTTCTATTTTTGGATACCAGGTGGTTTTTTGTTGTTTTTTTTTTTTTACAGTATGTGTTTTGCAGATATTTTCTCCCTGTCTTTGACTTATCTTGTCATGTTCTTAGCTGAGTCCTTTGGAGGGCAGACTTTTTTTAAGTTTGATGAAGTTCAGTTTATAAATTTTTTCTTTTATCATTCATGCTTTTGGTATTATATCTGAGACAACTTTGTCTAACTCAAGATCACAAAGATATTCTCCTGTGTTTTCTTCTAGATGTTCTGTAGTTTTAAGTTTTATATTTAGGTTCATGATCCATTTTTAGTTAGTTTTTTTTGTTTTTGTTTTTTTTTTTTTGTATATAGTGTAAGATATGGGTCAACATTCTTTTTTTTCCTTCATTTAAATATCCAGTTGTTCCAACACCATTTGTTAAAAAGATTTTCTATCTTTATTGCATTGTCTTAGCACTTTTTGAAAGTCAGTTAACCATGCATATGTGGGTCTATTTTTGGACTCCATTCTATTACGGTGATTTATGTATCTAACTTATACCAATACCATATTGTCTTGATTACTGTAGCTTGATTACTGAAACTAATCTTTGTTCTTTTTTTTTTTTCATAATTATTTTGGCTATTCTAGATCCTTTGGCTTTCTATGAAAATTTTAGAATAAGTTTGTTGATTTCTACATAAAGGAAACTGATAGAATCTTATTGGGATTATGGTGGATCTGTAGGTCAATTTGAAGAGAATTGACACTGATTTTGATTCCCCTGATCCATTAACAAGTCATATCCCCCCATTAATTTAGGGTTTCTTTGCCTACTTTGCTTCTCATTTGCTCTTTGGATTTGTTGGAAAACTGTAGGGGAGGAGAACTAACACTTACTGCCTATCTACTCCAGGCCAGGCACTTTACATATCTTATCTCCATGTTTCAGAAAGTGTGGGATACCCTGTAGTTGACTTTAAATAACATTAAATCACATGGTGAGAAATTTCTTCCCCTTTAACTCTCATTCGACCTAATTATGTCAAGGAGAAATTCTTGTGTGTGGATCTGGTATGTCCTTAACACCACTCTCTAGCACTTCCTGATCTTCATAATGGAGAAGGGGCCTCAGACAAAGAGTCTTTGGCTAGCATAGTATCTAGCTAGAATTTTACAACATTATTTTTTTTTCTTTTCATTATGTTTTTTTTTTTTTAAAGTAAGCTCTAGGCCCAAAGTGGGGCTTGAACTCATGACCCTGAGAACAAGAGTCATGTGTTCTACCAACTGAGCCATCCAGGCACCCCATTGTACTTTAAAAAAAAAATTTCTCTTGATGGGAGCTGATACTGGTTTTCCATTTATTTTCTTTTATTTATTTATTTTTAAGGATTTTATTTATTTATTTATTTGATGGGGAGAGAGAGCACCAGAGCGGGAACACAAGCACAGGGAGCAGGAGAGGGAGAAGCAGGCTTCCTGAAGAGCAGGGAGCCCAAGGCGAGGCTTGATCTCAGGACTCTGGGATCATGACCTGAGCCGAAGGCAGATGCTTATTACTGTGCCACCCAGGAGCCCCTGGTCTTCCATTTATTTATTTATTTATTTATTTAAAAAGATTTTATTTATTTATTTGACACACAGAGAGAGAAATCACAAGTAGGCAGAGAGGAAGGCGCGGCAGGGGTGGGGGGAAGCAGGCTCTCTGCCGAGCAGAGAGCCCAATGTGGGACTTGACCCCAGGACCCCAAGATCATGACCTGAGCCGAAGGCAGAGGCTCAACCCACTGAGACACCCAGGCACCCCGGGTCTTCCATTTATAATAGCAATATAAAGTCAGGCTTATTGAGATATAATTTACCCTTTTAGTGAACAATTTTCTGAGTTTTCACAAATGCACTCTTTTAATACAGTTCACCCGTTTAGTGAACAATTTTCTGAGTTTTCACAAATGCACGCAGTAAATATCATCATACTATAAGATATAGAACATTTACATTATCCCAAGAAGTTCTCTCCTGCTTTTGTAGTTAATCCCTCCCTTTCCCCCCACTCCCTCACAACTCCTGATCTGTTTTCTGTCCCTATAGTTTTGCCTTTTCCAGAAGGTGATGTAAGTGGAAATATACAGTATTTTTCCTTTTGAGTCTGACTTCTCTTATTTAGGATAATGTATTTGAGATTCATGTCCGTTGTTGCCTGTATCAAGTAGTTCCTTTTTGTTGCTGATTAGCATTTCATTGAATGGTTGTAGGTTTGTTTATTCGTTCCATGGTTGAAGGACATTTGTGTTATTAGCAGCTTTTGGCAGTTATAAATTAAGCCACTATAAACATGTACAGGTTTCTGTGAGAACATGAGTTTGCATTTCTCTATGTAATTGCTGGGTCAAATGGTAAGTGCAGTGGATTTTTAAATTTATAAGAAACTGCCAAACTATTTTCCAAAGTGGGTATATGTACTGTTTTCTTTCTCATCAGCAACATGAATTCCAGTTGCTCTATAAAAAGTTTATTTATTTATTTATTTTATTTATTTACTTTGACAGAGAGAGATCACAAGTAGACAGAGAGGCAAGCAGAGAGAGAAGGGGAAGCATGCTCCCTGCTGAGCAGAGAGCCTGATGTGGGGCTTGATCCCAGGACCCTGAGATGATGACCTGAGCCGAAGGCAGAGACTTTAACCCACTGAGCCATCCAGGTGCCCCCAAAGTTTATTTTTTAAATTAACTTTTTAAGTGAATTGATTTAAAGAAAAATATTTAATAAATAATCGTTTGGGTGGTTTGTCATTGTGGCAAGATAATACCTGGCACAATATGTGGATATGGCAAGAGTTATACTTTCTTACTCATTAGATAGTAGTATATTCCCATTTTACAGATGAGGAAACCAAGGCTCAGAAAACCCAGAAGTCACAGAACCAGTAAGTGGCCTAGATTTAACCCATTTCTGCCTGACTCCAGTATTTTTAATTATAGGAGGTCTTAGTCCTTAAGCTAAGTTTGAACTTTTTTTTTTTTTAAGATTTTATTTATTTATTTGACAGACAGCAAGTAGGCAGAGAGGCAGGCAGAGAGAGAGAGGAGGAAGCAGGCTCCCTGCTGAGCAGAGAGCCCGATGGGGGGCTCGATCCCAGGACCCTGAGATCATGACCTGAGCCAAAGGCAGAGGCTTAACCCACTGAGCCACCCAGGCGCCCCTAAATTTGAACTTTTATAACCTTTATAACTTAGTGTAACTGTGCTAAACATGCTGTCTAGAAGATTGGATAATAAGCTATGACTTTAGCTCTCACAGCTGATAGTACTTCAATTGTTTTAGGACTAAAGATATGCTTTATCTTTTCGTGATGCCCCAGAGAGTTGGTTGCTCTTTCTGTACTTGACACACACTTCTATATGTCACTTCAGTGCTATGGGCTGTAATAACCTATTCATATGTCAGCTCCCCTCCCCGCTGATTAGCAAGAACTGTGTTCTTTTTTTATTTCTTTAGCATCTAACACAAGACCTGCCACATGGGGAACATTAAAACCATTGTTGAAAGAATGACAGATTCTTGAATATGACTGCACAATCCAGTTGTGCGGTATACATGGGATATATTTCCTAAAGTTTACTGAAAGTGCTTTAATTAAAATCAATTAAAAAACTACTGATTGAGCCTTTTCCCACTATGTGGTAGATACTGTACTAGATAGACATCCCAACTAGAGGAGACTGAGGAGAAAGTCCCTGATTTCAGGGAGTGTTTGTATGTGTGTGTGTGTGTGTACACACAGCATAATGTGCAAGGTGACAAGTGAAGGATAAAGTGCAGTGTCAGTTCAAGGAGGCTGAATAGCATAATAATTTAGAGCGATGCTTCCTCAAAGTGCCACTCTGCAAAGGTATCAGAAGCTTATGCCAAAATGTACATTAGTGCTTCGCGTCCTTCATCCAGAAAGTCTCGTTATTGTAAAAAAAAATGTCTACTGAATTAAATAGCATGTTTAGTGCCTGTTGCCTGCTTCTTAGCTTGTCACGGACTGATGACAAGCAGTTTTTTCACCAGCAACTTGTCTACGGACCATACTTTGAGTAACAAATGGTTATAAGTACAGGCTTTGAAATCAGACTGCCTGTGTTCAGATTCTAGTTCTACCAGCTAGTGGCAACTGACCTTGGTAAATTCTGAACCTCAGTTTCCGCATCTATATAATGGGGATGATGATTTTCTTACAATTTTAAGTTCTGAAAATTAAATAAGATAGTATATGATAGCACTTAGCAGAGAGACTGGAACATTGCAAATGCCCTGTAAATAATACTGTTATTAATAATTAATGGGTTTTTGTTTTTTGTTTTTTTTAGCTGGCAGAGATTAGGGGTCGATTTTGTGGCAAAGAGGCATTAAATGTGAGTTACAGAATGTTATCATATCTACAGTAGGTCAGCTCTTTGGCATAGCGCTTTAAATTTTCAGAAGGACTTCTTAAAATGTGTTGATTTTAAAACCTGGCTTTGGAAAGCTCTGGCTTCATTTGAGTAAAGGCAGGGAGGCAGTAGCATTTGTTGAGCACCTACTATTAGCCAACCACTCTGGCCTTTTTTGTATAATGTTGCTTAATTCAAACAAGCACCTTGCACATATTCACAAATGAAAGCATTGAGTCTGTAGCCAGACTGCCTGGGTTTTACTCTTGTTCTGCAGCATTCTTATGGTGTGGCATTGCGCAGTTTACTTAAACTCTGTATCTTGGTTTCCTCATTTGTAAAATGAAGTTGCTAATATATATATATAATATATATTATAATATTAAATATATTATAACTGTTTCCAGCAACACTTGGCTGCTGTTATTATTGTTGTTGTTAATATAATAGAAGCTTGCCTGTGGTCAGACATCTAATACAAGGCAAGGTCTGGATTTGAACCCACTTTTTTTCAAATTTTTAATTCCTCATAATTGGTTTTCACACAGCTTTCAGTGTGATCTTTCTAGAATGGAAATATGATCAGGTTACTACCATGCTTAAAATCCTTCTCTGGGTTCCCATTCCTTTAGGATCAAAATTAAAGTTTCTCACATGGTTTACGAGGTGCCCTATGGCCTGGGCTTGCTTCTCTTGCCTTAACTCATTTCCATTTCCCTCTCCCTCTCCCTCCAGTTAACAGGGACTTTGTTTTTGATCCCCTTCCACCTTTGGACCTGTGCATATGCTTGCTCTCCATAAAACTTCGACTACTCTTTCCCCTTTATGTAACTAACCCCTACTTCTTTCTTAGGCTTCATATTGAGTGTCACCTCTTCAGAGCACCTCATTAAATTAGGTCTTTATGTTATATATCTAGGAGAAGTAAAGATTATATCAGTTCCTTTTCATAGTGCCCACTCCTTGCCCTTGTAATTACTTGATGATTATTGGCCTTCCTTCTTAGACTCTAAGATCTCTAAGGCGAGGACTGTTCCTGTCTTCATTAACAGTTTTACCCTAAGACCTTGCCCAGTCCCTGACACATAGTAAGCACTGCATAAATATTCGCTGACTTGGACTGAGTTTCAATAGTCATGGACATGATTCCTCGAACAGCAGACTGAATGATGTCCTGCTTTTTGCCTCTTTTCTGCTCTTTGCTCCAAATAGCATAGAGCGCAAAGAGATGTTCGTTTTCAGCAACTCACTGCCCTGCATTGATTGAGGTTTTCAGACCATTATATTGTTAGGCATTCTCACTGCCCAGCTTTTCAGAGATGAAATGATTTTCTTTTCTTCTTATTTTCATTTCATCATGATCCATTTTTTCCTCTGGGAGTGGCAGGGTAGGGCTCTGACCTTGAGATGGAATTGGGCAGGGGAGCGGTGTGCTGGCTTTTGTTCTATAAATGGTTTGCACTGCTGCGGCTGCAACTCACCCAGGAGGGTAGAGGAAGAAGCCTGGCCTGCAGGTCTCTTAATTTGCCCGCCTCCCTTGCTGAGCAGCTGCCTGGAGACGGAAATCTTAACTCACGTGGGAGCAGCTTCCCAGCCTGAAGCTGATCTAGCCCCTGTGCTTTGTGGAGAATAAAAGCATTGCTCAGCATCACTTTCTGTAAGGCTACTCTCCCCCCACCCTTTTTCTTGAAGTCCACTTACACTGTTTAAAATGGAGGTACAGGGGCGCCTGGGTGGCTCAGCGGGTTAAACGTCCAACTCTTGATTTCAGCTCAGATCGTGGTCTGGGATCATGAGATGGAGCCCTGCATGGGGAATCGTACTCAGCACTCAGCCCGCGAGTCTGCTTGTGGCTCTCTTTCATTCTCCCTCTCCCTCTGCCCTTCCTGGCCCCTACTCACGAACACGCATGCTCTGTCTCATTCAAATATAAAAAAATAAATCTTTAAAAAAAGTAAAATTGAGGTATCATTTATATTTAGTAGCGTCCACAGATATCTAAGTTTCCTAGCACCCCAGCAGGCTCCCCTGTGTCCCGTCCCAGGTAGTACTCCCCGAAGGTAGCATTATTTTGTCATTTTAGATTGATTTTTGACATTATGTTATTTCATTTCTTCCCTCCTTTTTTTCCTGTCTGATCATCCAAGTAATGTTTATTTATTTATTTTTTTAAAGATTTTATTTATTTGTCATAGAGAAGCGAGAGCGAGCACAGGCAGACAGAGTGGCAGGCAGAGGCAGAGGGAGAAGCAGGCTCTCCGCCAAGCAAGGAGCCCGATGTGGGACTCGATCCCAGGACGCTGGGATCATGACCTGAGCCGAAGGCAGCCGCTCAACCAACTGAGCCACCCAGGCATCCCCCTTTTTTATTTTATTTTATTTTATTTATTTATTTGACAGAGAGAGACAGAGCCAGGGAGGGAACATAAGCAGGGGCAGAGGGAGAGGGAAAAGCAGGCTTCCTGCTGAGCAGGGAGCCCAATGTGGGGCTTGATCCCAGAACCCCAGGATCACGACCTGAGCCAAAGGCAGACCCTTAATGACTGAGCCAGCCAGGCGCCCCCACAAGTAATGTTTATTGCAGAAAATTTGTAAAGTACGGAAAAGTGTAGACACTAAAGAGAAATTACCTATATTCTTAACTACTCAAAGGCCTATTCTACCTTGAAATGAACAGAGTTCCAGTATTTCTTTATCAAACTATGTCTGGCTTTTCTATTAGTTCTCTTTGAGGGCCTCTCATGCCTTTGTAGATAACTTCACTTTTTGGAATGTTCTCCAGGCAAACACCTATATGTTTATTCTTAACATCTTGGTAAAAGCCTATCTCACTTGTGAAGTCTTCTCTGAGCCCCCTTCTCTCTCTTGTCCCTGTAATATTCACTGCATGCCTATTATTGCCTTTGTCTTACTGTAGTGAAGACGTTTGCCTCTCCAAAACACTCTTAGCAAGCTCCTTTAAAACACAGGCTGGGGGCGCCTGGGCGGCTCAGTCGTTAAACATCTGCCTTCAGCTCAGGTCATCGGCTCAGGTCATGATCCCAGGGTCCTGGGATCAAGCCCTGCATCGGGCTTCCTGCTCAGGGGGAAGCCTGCTTCTCCCTCTCTGACTCCCACTGTGTGAGTTGCTTCTCTTGCTCTCTCTATCAAATAAATAAATAAAATCTTAAAAAAAAAAAAAAAAGCACAGGCTGCATATTGCCCACCAGCATGCCTAGGACAGAACAGACTTTCAGTAAATGTTTGTTGAATGAATGAATGAATGAATGAATAAACAAACAAATAAATGACATCTTGCTAAAGCAAGTGTTGGAAGAATAAAATGCATGCTCAGTGGCAGGAGTGGACAACTCCCACTTTAGTCAGTCAGTCTTATCTGCAGAATGTCAAGAAGGAAAAACAGCATTTTGGAGTGCTTTTTACTTTCCTGAAAGCTTTGCATAGTTATTTTATTTGCTCTTCCATAACAAGTCTATGAATGGGTCCTTAATTATGTAGGGAAGTTATTACCAAATTTGAATTGGAAGAGGAGGTCAGATATTGTGCAGGAAAGTGGGAAGGAATGTTATTTAGGGAGGTTCCCTGGAAGAGTTTGTAATACCTAGCATTTACTGTTTGTAAGAGCAAGGGAACTGGCATTTGTAGGCATATTATGACAGGCAAATTGCTCAAGTAATGTTATTTAATCATTGCAACAACCTTATGAACTAGGTATTATTATCTTTATTATCTCCGTTCTGTTGCTGAAGAATCTGAGACTCAAAAGTTGAATTAATTTGTCCAGCATTAAATAGGTATTGACAGAGCCAATATTTAAATGGACTGACTGTTGTGTCTCTAATCCATTTTCCATTATTTCCATTATTCATTTTGTAGAGGGCCATGCCCCTTGTTATCAATTGATGAAGCTTTCTGTGACATGAAAATTCAGGAATTCTACTGTTGTTATTTTACTTATCTTCATTTTGGTGAACTTTTTGATAAGACAAACACAGCAGTAGTACCACATTTCTGTGTAACCATCAATCCTATCTCATCACTGTGCCTGATCTTCACACACTGATATGGACCTAGATTGTAATCCTCTTTATTCTGGAAGAAACTGAGGCCCAGAGAGACAAGTATCTTGCCTTAGTAAATATTGTTAATAAGCTACAGGACTAAGATTTTACCTCAAATCCAGTATTCTTTTCATTGCTATGAAGCTGGTCAAAGCAAGCAATCTCTACAATGCTATTTCTCAAGCTGGGGACATTTAACAATGTCTGGAGACGATTTTTTTTTTTTTAAGATTTTATTTATTTGAGAGAGAGAGAGAGAGAGCATGAGCAGAGGGAGGGGCAGAAGGAGGAAGAGAAGCAGCCTCCCCACTGAGTGCAGAACCTGAGGCAGGGTCAATTCCAGGACCCTGGAATCATGACCTGAGCTGAAGTCAGACAGTTAACCAACTGAGCTGCCCAGGCGCCACTGGGGATAATTTTTATTATTACCACTTCAGAGGGTACTACCAGCATCTTGTGGGTAGCGATTAGGAATACATAGGCCAGCCCCCCACAACAAAGAATCATTTGGTCTAAAATGTTAATAGTGCGGAGGTTGAGAAATCTTGCTCTTTGAAAACAGTTGGGTTTCATGCCTCATTTCTCCAGAAGAGGTGAAATACCCAAGGTTAGCCTCCAGAGTGATGACATTGATTCTTTTAGAATTGGCTTTTCTTTAGTAGCAGCAAATAAGTTATTAATCACCAGATTTTATTCAGTGTTGTGTCAGGCAAGAACTGGGGATGCAGAAAGGCATTCGGCATGATCTGTCCCCTCAGGGAGTTAAGAGGCTTCTGGAGGTGGTTTAGGAGGAGCAGGTTCCTTCCCTCTGGCTGCAGAGGAGGAGCCCTAGATTCCAGGAGCTGCTGCATTACAGCAGTGTCTGTACTCAGGGACTCCCTGGTAGAAGTGGCACTAACTTAAGGGAGCCTTCTTCATAAGCCCTCTTCCTCCCCACAGTTACGCTATGCCCACCAAAACCATGGAGGTGTTACAGCTACAGGACCAAGGCAGCAAAATGCTCCTGGACTCAGTTCTCACCACCCATGAGCGAGTGGTTCAGGTATGTACTCTGGGAGAACCTTGAAACATATTTGCCTCTCTCCCCCCTTTTTTCTTTTTCTACCGTGCCCTTCTCTTCTCTTGGCTGCATCTTGAATGATAATATTCTTTAGGGTTTAGTTCTTTTTTTTTTTTTTTTTAAGATTTTATTTATTTATTTGACAGAGAGAGAGAGAGATCACAAGTAGGGAGAGAGGCAGGCAGAGAGAGAGGGGGAAGCAGGTTCCCCACTGAGCAGAGAGCCCGATGCTGAGAGCAAAACCCCTCTGTGGCTTCCCTTTAAATCTAGCCATGGTTTCTACTGTTTTACTGCAGAGACAGATGGGTGAGAACCACACTACCATGAGGGTGTCCAGAGTTATTAAAAATTCATACTTAATTTCACCGGCTTTTTAAAAAGTTTTTAAGATTTTATTTATTTATTTGAGAGAGAGAAGAGAGCATGAGAAGGGGAAGGGTCAGAGGGAGAAGCAGACTCCCTGCCGAGCAGGGAGCCTGATGTGGGACTTCCATGACGCCAGGATCATGACCTGAGCCAAAGGCAGTCGCTTAACCAACTGAGCCACCCAGGTGCCCAATATCACCCTTTTTATAACAGCTTTATTGAGAATTTTATTCATATACAGGTTGCTCTTTTAACGTGTACAATTAAATGGGTTTTAATATATTTCACAGTTAATGCAACTATCACCACAATCAATTTCATCACCCCAAAAAGAAACTACCCATTTACCGTCACTCCTCTCTCCCCCTTTTCTCAGCTTCTGACAACCACTAATCTCTTTCTGCCTCTGTGGTTTTACCTCTTCGGGACATTTAAACGGAACTGTACAATATAGGGTCTTTTATGCCGCTTCTTCCACTTAGCATGTTTTCAGGGTTTCTCCATGTTGTAGCATGTGTCAGTGCTTCATTCCTTTTTATTGCCGAATAATATTCTAATGTATGGACAGCACCCCTTTTAGAACCATTCAACAAGTATATCAGCAAGATAATGAGATGAATGTTTAGGTAGTATCACCTTAAATCTATGCTAACTTTAAAAATAATTAAGTACTAGGGTGCCTGGGTGTCTCAGTTGGTTAAGGGCTCAGCTCTTGATCTCAGCTTGGGTCTTTTTTTTTTTTTTTTAAAGATTTTATTTATTTGTCAAAGAGAGAGAGCGAGCACAGGCAGACAGAATGGCAGGCAGAGGCAGAGGGAGAAGCAGGCTCCCTGACGAGCAAGGAGCCCGATGTGGGACTTGATCCCAGGATGCTGGGATCATGACCTGAGCCAAAGGCAGCTGCCCAACCAACTGAGCCACCCAGGCATCCCTCAGCTTGGGTCTTAATCTAGGGGTTATGAGTTTAAGCCCTGCACCTGGCTCCATGCAGGGCATGGAGCCTACATTTTTTTTTTTTAAAGACTTTCTATATTTGAGAGAGTATATGCAAATGTGTGGGGGGGAGGGGCAGCCAGAAAGGGAGAGTAGGGCTTGATCCCAGGACCTTGGGATCATGACCTGAGCCAAAGGCAGACTCTTAACCCATGAGCCACCCAGGCACCCCTGAGCGTAGTGCCTACTTTAAAATAATAAACAACTACTTAACAATCTAGTTTTTTAAATATTATCAGAAATAAATTATTTGGTAAAAAAAAGAAATGAATTTTTTGGGATACAGATCTTAAAGATCCAACTTGCCACTCGGGGCCATAGGACAAAGTTTGGACTCTTTAGTGCCTAAATACCTTTAGGATTCTCTTCCTGGTTTTCCTCTTCTCACCCCATTTGTTGTAACCACACACAGAACTAGTTTTAATTCCCTAGTATGGTGATATGCATCCACATTTTACCGTATATTATTTCCTCTGCCTTGAAATCCCTCGATACTACTGCTGAATTCTCCCAGTTTACTCCTGTTTTTCTTTAAGACTCCACCTAGAAGTTACCTTTTTTGGAGGCTGTCTTTGACCCCCACCTCCCAAGTTAGGTAGAGATTTCTCTTGTGGGTTCCTGCAGTCCCCTGCATGTCCCTGTACCACACATCTGATTCACCTCTGGATTCTTCGTGCAGTGTCTGACATCAGTCAGGTTTATGTGGGTAAATCTGAGTTGAATCAGAAAATCATCCTGGACTTGATAGCTTCTTAGTTGAGTTATGACATCCATTGTCTACAGCGGCAGGTATTGGGGCCATGACTATGTCAGCAAGCAGATCCCTTGACTGATGACAAGAGAAATCCTATAGAGGCTGGGCTCTGAAATCAGCTCTTCATGTTAACCCTCCACCCACGGGCCCTGTAGCTGCTGAAGCTCATATTTGAGCCCGTGCCATGTCTGCCAGTCACCTGGCTTTCACTACCATCTCTCATCTCCTTTCCTTTTGCAGATCAGCGGTTTGAGTGCTACATTTGCAGAGATTTTCTTGGAAATAATCCAAAGCAATCTTCCCGAAGGAGTCAGATTATCAGTGAAGGAGGTAGGTGCTAGTTTGAGAAGAGGCCCCCTCGTGGCCCACCTGTGCTCAAAATATGGATAAGAGCATCTGGTATTAGAAACAGGACAGAAATGTGGATAATAAACAAGAAAGCTGTGCAGACCGGTTTTACCGTAATCATTTTACTGGCCCTTCCAGTGCATCAGAGCTGATGCTGAAAGGACCACAGGAGCTGAACTCCATCACAGTATTCCGATGTTAGGGGTGAGCCCATAATTGTGTATAGAAAGAACATGATTCAAGATTACATACAGTATAATTAGTCAGAACACAAATACGGAAATATACTCTAAAGAGGAGTTTTCTGGATCTTCAAGGCTTGGCTGAGAAACGAATGCCAATCAGAAGGAAAGCTGGCATAGAAAACTTGGAAAACATTAGGAACCTGAGCCTAAACACTGAGTATTTGGGTCCATTTGCCAAGCTAAGCATTGTTATGACACAGATCCATCAGGTCATTTTAGACTGATGCCATCGGCTGCATCCAGCTGTCCTTGTTCTGAGCCCATGCTTATCAGTCCTCCTCTTGTTACTTGGGTTTCACACAGATCTGTGTACAGGGGAAAATGCGCTGGTCATGCTGACTTAAATATTCCAGTCCCTAGGTCTGTTATTTCTGATCATAGATGGAGAATTTGGGCATTGTGTCTCTTTAAGTGCTTCTAATGAGATACTCATAGCATTTGACATTCATTCTTTATATTGCTGTCTTCTCTCACTGACTCTAAGTTCACTTAAGGCAGGGAGGAAGTCTGATTCAGAATCCTTGGTATCTAATACAAGTCTGGTGTAGAGTAGATACTCAATAAAAGTTAGTTAAATCTGAATCATTCCCCACAGAGCTGGCTGATGGATTTTTTTGTTGTTGTTCTTTTAATGCTGTGTATGTTTGAATAACTGAAAGCTCTGCAGTAATTCCCCCTTATTTTCATTTTCTTCTCCCCAGCACACTGAAGAAGACTTCAAGGGAAGGTTCAAAGCTCGGCCAGAACTGGAAGAACTATTGGCCAAGTTGAACTAGCTCACTGCAGACTCTCTCGTGTCAGGACTCGTGATGTTGAGTGGTCAGTGTTAAGCAGAAGACCCTGACTTTTAGCTATCATAACTACCCGCCCCCATTAGCCAGGAATGCCTCCTCTCTTATATGGAGGAGTGCTTGCCAACTGTCATCACTTTCCTTTGGGCCAACCTAAGACATTCTCCATCTAATAAAAATCTGCAGCTGAAGGGCATGTGTGTGTATGTAAGAAGTCAGTCCATCCTGTGGAATATCTTTTATTTTTAAGATTTTATTTTTAAGTAATCTCTACACCCGTTGTGGGGCTTGAACTCACAACCCCGAGATCAAGAGTTATATTCCACCAACTGAGCCAGCCAGGCGCCCCTGTGGAGTATCTTTAAGGGATTATATTTTCTCTTTAGCACGGAAGCATGTTTCCCTTCAATATTTCCCCAGTTAGATCTCATCCTTTCAAGTAATCTGGCATTGAATCTTTTAGTGAAACAGAGGATCATAACATAAGCAAACCCCCTATGGATAGAAGGCATAGGGTTGGAGATTTTGGCTCTGTATATGAAAAAACCTCTCCAGATAGAATCAGGGTCTGGTGGTAGTGAAAAAATAACACTTTGTGGGTAGTGAATGACTCATCATTCAGGCAGATGTTACATAACTGCTAATTAGGGTTACCTGGAATGAATTTACACAAAGAATTAAGGTTGATCTTGGTCAGAAGTCAGAAAACTCCTGCTGATAAGCCAAGTCCCACTGACTGCCTCTGTTTTTTTAAAAGTAATTTACTGGAGTGAAATTCACAAACCACAAAAGTAACCATTTTAAAGATTTTATTTATTTGTCATAGAGAGAGAAGCGAGAGTGAGCACAGGCAGACAGAGTGGCAGGCAGAGGCAGAGGGAGAAGCAGGCTCGCTGCCAAGCAAGGAGCCCGATGTGGGACTCGATCCCAGGACGCTGGGATCATGACCTGAGCCGAAGGCAGCTGCTTAACCAACTGAGCCACCCAGGCGTCCCAAAAGTAACCATTTTAAAGCAGACAATTTGGTGGTATTTAATACATTCACAATGTTATACAACTACCACCTATATTTAGTTCTAAAACCCTGTTGCCTGTGTATTGGAAAAGGGCCATGGTTGTTCACTTACATATGGTATAGGGCTGCTTTCACACTGGCAGAATAGTTGTGACACAGACTGTAAAAGCAAAACATTCATCTTGCGTCCTTTCTAAAAATAGTTCGTCAAACCCTGATCTAAGTCACTGGTTCTCAAACTAAGTGTGCATCCAAATCACCACCTGGGGAGCTTTTTAAACACAAATTTTTGGACTCCACACCTATTTTTTCTGATTCAGTAGATCCTGAGTGAGGGCATAGAATTTGCATTTCTTACACGTTCCCAGGTGATGCTGATGCTCATGCAACTGGTCCAAGGTTACCTCTTTGAGAACCACTAGTCTAAGTGACCTCTGATGTTTTTCCTATTTTGGGCATTAGTGAGTTCATACTTTTGTACATAATAGCGATCATTTATTGAGCTAGACTTTGTGCAAGGTACTACGTGAGCTCTAAACCTTACACCAGTCTTTTAGGGTGTATATATGTGTGTGCACGTGGATGGGTATTGGTGTGTGTGAAAAGACTATGTATGAGTGCATGTGAGTCTCTCAGTATGTATCTCACACATACGGAGCCCTCATTATGCTATGTACTTTATAAAAATTGACGTTGATGGTATTGTCCCAGTTTTACAGATGGAAAAACTGAGGTTTGGAGATAGAAAGTGACTTCCTTCTCCTGAAGGGTGGCATAACTAGTAAGTGACAGATCTTTCTCTCCTGTACTCCACTGCTGCTATGGGGTACCCCTACGCAGAGGTCTCTGGGAGCCCAGAGCATTCTTAGCATTGCATGTACTTTTCTAAAACTCAACAGTTGCAGTCCTGAAGTTATTTTGGTTTCTTCGCCTTGGTCTCTAAAGGCAACAATAGGAAACTCAGATTTCCTTCTAAGGTATAACACTAAGGGAGGGCTGTCAAGATAGCAGTTACCTTCAGTTAAAATGCTTCTCTGAATTGACACTGAAGGTTCAGCAGGCCACTGCTTTCAAGTGAAGCCCAATGTGAGCTTGGGCAAAATTTTTCAGGTCAGGACTGGTATTTTGGTTGTAGAATTACTCATTGCTGAGTCTCCTTTAGGGAAGATAAAAGAGAAGTTGCTAATGGATGAGTGTAATTTGGGGAGATGTATAGAGACAGGAAGATCAAAATGAATAAACAGATGTATACAAATACTTACACATGGTCTCCATGTCCTGAGGACTCTATTTAGAACCTGGAAAATTGCATTCTTTTCGTTTCTGACTTTTCCTTGTTAGTGATTCGTGCAAGCAGGACACAGGGTTTAATAAACTGACAAGACACTAGAGCTGAAGAACATTAGGACCCAGCTAGCCTAACCCTCTCCTTTAGCAGGTATAGGTTAGGGACCCAGGAAAAGGAGTGCTTTTACCCAAGGTCACAGCACACCTCACAGGCATGCCTTGGGAACAGGATTCAAATCTCTTGATTCCCAGGCCATCCCTTTCCATTACATCACTGAGGGATGAGTCAGGTTTTTCTCTTAAATAGGAGGCAGCTGGATTCCCTCACCTTAGAGCTCTCCTGTCACTGACCTAGTTGATGATTTATCCTCTCACCAGAGTCAAAGAGCTTTTGTTACTCCTTAGTCTGCCCTGAGATAAATGGAAATTGCTTCTAATGCCTTATCCTGTCAAGAAGGATGGGAGGTATTCTGATTACTAGAACCTCAGAGTTACAAAACAATTATGAGCTTCATCGGATTCTCTCCAGTGAGGTCCAGAAGGAAATGGACTTTCCTAGAATCACATGGCAGTAAAGTCAAATGGAGTCTAAGTTTCTTGCACAAGGTTGAAAATAACTTTCCCACTCTCCCTGAGACAACTTATTATAAAGGAAAGAGTCAGACAAACCTAGGCTATTCCTATTTTCTATACTTACTAGTCTTAGGGACTCGTGAATTATTTTAACCTCATAAACCTTGGTTTTCTGATCTGTAAAATGGGAATACTCCCTTTTTAGGAATTTGAGATGGAGATAATATATATAAATGGGCTAGCAAGTGCTCAGTAAATGTTGGATTATTTTCCCTTCCAAACTTCTTCAGCACACTTCTTAAAAAAGTTTTTTTAAATTGAGATATAATTTATATTTATAATGAAACAACAGATCTTAAGTGTATATTTGATCAGTTTTAAAAATGCTTGGGTCCTGATGGGTCAGTTAAGTGTCTAACTCTTTTTTCTTTTTTAAGATTTTATTTATTTGACAGAGAGATCACAAGTAGGCAGAGAGGCAGGCAGAGAGAGAGGAAGGGAAGCAGGCTCCCTGCTGAGCAGAGAGCCCGATGTGGGGCTCGATTCCAGGACCCTGAGATCATGACCTGAGCCGAAGGCAGAGGCTTAACCCACTGAGCCACCCAGGTGCCCCTTAAGTGTCCAACTCTTTTTTTAAAAGATTTTATTTATTTATTTGACAGAGGGAGAAGCAGGCTCCCCGGAAGCAGGGGGACCCTGGGACCATTACCTGAGCCTAAGGCAGACGCTTAACTTACTGATCCACCTAGGTGTCCTAGGTGTCCGACTCTTAATTTCAGCTCAGGTCATGATCTCAGGGTTCTGGGATTGAGCCCTCCGCCAAACTCTGTACTAAGCCTGGAGTCTGCTTGTCCCTCTCCCTCTGCTTCCCACCCCACCCCCTTAAAATAAATAAATAAATAAATAAATAAATAAAATCTTTTTTAAAATGCGATCACCCATGAAACCTATACTTCTATCAAGATTACACTTCCATAACCCCAGAAAGTTCCTTTACTTTCTTTGAGTCCTTCTTCTCCAGAAGCAATCATTAATCTCATTTTTGGTGAAGTTTTGCCTTTCTAGAACTGCATATAAGTATCATACAGCATAAGCCCTTTTGTGACTGACTTCATTTACCCTGTTTTATCCATGTTGTTGTGTCTATCACTAGTTCATTCCTTCAGCATACTTTTAGTTTTGAATGTTCCTTTGAATGTGCCTAGAATCTCTGTGATAACATGAGGGGTAGGCAGGAGGGACAAGAGGGAAGGTCAGTGGATTGGGATTTAGAACAGCTGGGTCCTAGGTTTGGCTCCATCAGTATACAGCCTTTGGGATAATCTGTTTTGGTCTTCATTTTTCTCATCTGTAAAAAGATGAGATCATTGGCCTAAGAGGGAAACAGACTAGTCCAAGGTTAGCCAGTGCCAGCCAGGGATTGCTCCAGTTCACTCAATTCCTGGTTTAGTGCACGTTACTGAAAAGAACTGACTTTTTATGTAGATCATTAACTTCCAGGAAGATTGAATGGGGTTGAATTGGCAGTCTTCCTAGTTAAGGCCAACAGTTTCCTCAGCTTCATGTTTTAGTTCCCTTCCTCTGGCTAAGGGTGCCTTCTTCTGCCACCACCACAGAAGGCTGGAATTTGCCAGCTGTGGACTCTAAAAGGGTAGGTTTACTTAAGGAAGGAAAGCTCTCTGAGCATGCATTGGTTGGGTCTAGAACTAGACCTGCCGGAAAGGCACTGAAGACAGGTGGCCAAAGTGTCTTGCGCTAGCTTAATGTGTACTTTGACCTCTTTGTGTCATTTATGTCTTCAAATGTGTGATCTCCCTGGAGAGTCTGAAATGATTCATTTAGTTCTTATAAATCCCCCCGGAATAACTTTCATTCCTAGTCATTTCAGGTTTAGGTCACCATTTAGACAGAATGCCCAGGCTCTGAAAGATGCCCAAGCTCCAAAGAATGAAAACTCTTCAGAAGATGCTGCTAAAGGAGGAAAGAATCCCTCCCACTTCTGCCTGCTTTAAGTCCCTGCTGGAGCAGAGAGCCCTATCATTCTATACAGTGGGAAGCATAAGGTTTCAACCTGAACTGGCTCCAGTTCTCTTTGGATTTCTAGTCAGCAGCTCAAGGACTTAGCCTGGAAACTTTACCTGAGGGAGGGCGAGTGGGAGGCATCTCTTATTACTCACCTAGTAAAACACATTACCATGCAACTTTGTACTGAGCACAGGCCAAGTCCCCAGCCAAAGACCTTGCAGGGAAGGGCCAACTCATGAGCCACAGGGACTCCCAGCCAAGTCTCTCCAGTTATCCCTGGCACCAAGCCTCTGTACAGAGGTACGTATAGATTGTCCTGGACAAGCATGGACCACCTTAAATTACAGCTCCATGGCTGTAGGCTCCAGAGCTGAGAGACTAAAATAACATGCCAATCTAGAACACTGTGGGCAAGGTGCACTGGTTAACCTCTTTGTAAAACACTAAAAAAGCCAGCCAAACAAACAAATTTGTAATATTTACATAGTAAATAGTTACTTACTATTTGTTAAGCATCATACCAGGCTGGAAGATCAGGAGAGCACAAAACAGAACAGCATAGACGTAAGAATAAGACACACTTCAAAGTCTAGCCCCCAATCTAACCTTTATTTCCTCCTCTGTGGAGGGGAGTTAATGGAGTTACTGAGAAAATGTAACTCAGGAGAGCACCTAGCACACAACATCTAGTGAATGCTTACTATGTACCAGACACTGTTTCTAAGCTCTTTACCAAGATTAATTCTTTCAACAAGTCTATGAGGAAGGTCTATATTTATTAGTTTTAACGCCTATGAGGAAGGTCTTACATGCATTTTTCAGAAGAAAAAATAGGTCCTGAGATGTTAAGTAATTTGCCCCAAACCACATAGCTAGTAAGTGGCATAGTGGGATTTGAAAGCAGTATGTCATAGAGATTGAGAGCAAACTTTGGAACCAAACAGCCTGAGTTAAATGCTTCATAAATAGTGTATGACAGTATTTATTATATATATATATATATACATTATAAATATTATAATAGTTTTAATAGTTCAAAAATGCTAATAATTTTTATTTGCTATTTATATTATTATCCCTCATTTAATTCTCTGTGCCAAGAAAATAATAATTCTCTATTATGCCTATTTAATAGGAATTATCCCATTTATTTGAAGAAATAGGTTTGAGTGGCAACAGAGCCTGCTTCGCCCAAATACATTCTGTGACCCACCCAATGTTAGCTCTGTGTTAGAGGTGGAGTCTTATAAAACTTGCACTTAGCTGGTTTGGAAGCTAGTCTACTAGTGAGTCCTTCTGTCCTTCCTCTACTAGAATCCCACCCGCCCTCCCCACAGACAGTACTATTTCTATTTTAATTACACAAATTAATATGTAGATACATTTCTGTTGTAAAAGATTTGAATATATAAGCAAATATAGTCCTTACTGATGGGAGTTTTACATGGTGAACATTTATTCACTATATAAACAATGTTGCAGTGAACATAATAGTATATACATCCTATAAAAATATATTCAAGAGGGTTCCTAAAAGAATTGCTGTTGAAATATATATTTTTATTTTTTTAAGTTTTTAAGTAATCTCTAAAGCCAACGTGGGGCTCAAATTCATGACCCCAAGATCAAGAGTTGCATACTCTTCTGACAAAGCCAGCCAGTAAATATATAAATGTTTAAAATATTTACAGATCCTGGGGCACCTGGGTGGCTCAGTCAGTTAAATGACCAACTCTTGATTTCAGCTCAGGTCATGACCTCAGGGTCATGAGATCAAACCCCACATGGGGCTCCATGGTGAGAGGAATCCGCTTTCCTTCTCCCTCTACCCCTTACCCCCATGCATGTGCGCACATTCTCTCTCTCAAATATCTTTTAAAAAAGATAAAATATTTATAGATCCCATCAAACTGTCCTCCAGTAGCTTTATTAACTTATTATCCCTTTAGTGTGATTGTGCCTGTTCTTCATCCCCACCAATACTGGCTGTTATAAATACTTTTGATTTTTGTTAATAGAAATAGCTAATACTACTTTATTTAACTTTGTTCAGTTTTTAATTGGGCTGTTTGCTTCTTACTGATTTCTAGGTATTTTTTTCTTTTTCTTTTTGTTTTTTATTTATTTATTTATTTATTTATTTAAGATTTTATTTATTTATTTGACAGACAGAGATCACAAGCAGGCAGAGAAGCAGCCAGAGAGAGAAGGGGGAAGCAGACTTCTTGCTGAGCAGAGAGCCCGATGTGGGGCTCGATCCCAGGATCCTGAGATCATGACCTGAGCCGAAGGCAGAGGCTTAACCCACTGAGCCACCCCCGGCGCCCCGATTGTTTCTGTTTTTATTTTTATTTTTAAATTTTTTTTATTTTTTTTAAAGATTTTATTTATTTATTTGACAGAGAGAGATCACAAGTAGATGGAGAGGCAGGGAGAGAGAGAGAGAGGGAAGCAGGCTTCCTGCTGAGCAGAGAGCCCGATGTGGGACTCGATCCCAGGACCCCGAGATCATGACCTGAGCCGAAGGCAGTGGCTTAACCCACTGAGCCACCCAGGCACCCTTGTTTCTGTTTTTAAAGAGAGAGGGAGAGAGCAAGCTGGGGGGCAGGGGGCGCGATGGGGAGAGACAAAGAGGGAGAGAATCTTCACAGACCCGACACAGGGCTTGATCTAAGGACCTTGAGATCATGACCTGAGCTAAAATCAAGAGTTGAATCCTTAACTGACTGAGCCACCCAGGCACCACATGTTTCTAGGTACTTTTTACTTGTTGTAGATGGTATTCCTTTCTGTTACATATGTTACAAAGGGGTAATGTTTCCTTCATCACTTAAGGTTCAACTCAACTAACTCCCTTCTTTGAAATTCTTGCTGATAGCTCCAGTCCACACTGCTCTGATGACCCACATCACTGAGCAGACAGGGCCCCACAGAGTCCTTACTGATTACTAATTGGATTTTACTGTTCTTTAAACTGGTATTCCTCTCATCTTCTCCCCTCTTTTCTTTTTCTTTCCTCCCCAGTCACCAACGCAAAGACTCAAAGTAGTTTTAGGGCTTACTATACTTCAGATTTGCACTTCTAATACATAGATGCTCAAGAAATGTTACTGATGGGGGCCCCTGGATGGCTCAAATCATTAAGTGTCTGCCTTCGGCTCAGGTAATGATCTCAGGGTCCTGGGATCAAGCCCCACATCAGGCTCCCTGCTCAGTGGGGAGTCTGTTTCTCCCTCTCCCTCTGCTGCTCCCCCTGCTTATGTTCTTCCCGTCAAATAAATAAAATTAAAAAAAAAAGTTACTGATGATGATGAGAGCATATACCCCTTTACATTCCAGCTTCGATGGCAGGAGTTACTCTTCCACCTCCTTTCCCACTCCCAAATGCCTCCCAGGGCTAGATAGAAAACCGAATGGGCAATGTAGCTCCATGGAAGAAAAATGAGAAGCGATGGCAACTGTTATTAACTGGAGAATACAACCATCTCAAAGAGGAATCATTACTCAATTCCAGCAAATTGTCAAGTGGGAATATAAGCTCCATGATGATAGCTTCTCCATTTTTTAAGAGCTGAAAATCTGTATTTTATCTTAAATGTGCCTTTTATTTATTTACTTTTTTATGGCATAAAGGGGATTCAGCCACTTAAAAAAAAAAGATTTTATTTATTTGACAGAGAGAGAGAGTGCACAAGTAGGCAGAGTGGCAGGGAGAGGGAGAAGCAGGCTCCCTGCTGAGCAAAGAGCCCAATGTGGGGAATGATCCCAGACTCCATTATCATGACCTGAGCCAAAGGCAAATGCTCAACTGACAGAGCGACCCAGGTGTCCCTGTTAAAAGTGCCTTTTAAATGTCAGGGGGCGCCTGGGTGGCTCAGTGGGTTAAAGCCTCTGCCTTCGGCTCAGGTCATGGTCCCAGTGTCCTGGGATCAAGCCCCACATCGGGCTCTCTGCTCAGCAGGGAACCTGCTTCCTCCCCTCTCTCTCTGCCTGCCTCTCTGCCTACTTGTGATCTCTGTCAAATAAATAAATAAAATCTTAAAAAAAAAATTAAATGTCAGGCAACATTGTGTGTTTGTTGGGCTGTGAGCATGTCGAGGTCAGACTCTGCATCTGTCTGGTATATAAGAGGAACTCAATGTTTATTTTCCCATATGTTTTCTTCCTTCTACTAGATTGAATGAAATATCCAGATCAACCAAGGAAAGATAAAAGCACTTACATAATGGCTAGTAATTAGTTGTTCTAATGTTGTTTTATTTCCACCCTTCAAACCAGACTAAGTAACACGAAGAAAGAGATCCTATTATTCATCATATCAGGTCATATTATTCATTCACACAGTAGCTGGCACAAGGAAAGGTCTTAGAAAAACTTGTCAGTCATATGTTGAACCAATGATGAATAAATGAAGACCTGACAAGGTAACCAATTTACATTTAGATTGTGAATTTACTTTTCAAATTAAGCGTCCATGTAATCAGTACTTGGTACACTGACCCAAGATGTAGGACCATCCATTAACCCCACTCTTTGTTTTACTTGGCAAATACCAGTCAATATTTAATATTGGTGGAACATGACGGGTGAAGACGTGTGGTATCTCACCATGAAAATACCACAGCTCTTTACAGCAGTCATGTCCAAACCCATGGCTGCCTAGCTTTCAACGTCAGTCTTAGCTGAAGATAGTCCCTGAGTTTTATACCTCTTGGCCCACACTTCCGCTGTTCAGGACTCCTTCCCGGGATCTCTCCGGGTGCTAGTTTCTGCAGGGCCATTCTCTGGGTATAGGCGGTTTGGAGTCTCAGTGGTGGGACGGCCTTGCTCTTTCCTCCTCTGCAGCTCCTCCCGCCGCCTTGCCTGCTGTTCACTCATGCAGTCCCTGAAGGCCTGTACCTGCGGCTGACACTGGCGCCAGTCCTGGTGTTGGGCCATGCACTCCTGTACTGCATAATGGGAAGCAGCACAGCCAGAACGGGAGATCAGCCGGTCCAGGGGGTCCTCTTCCTCATCTTCCTTCTTTACCTGTCGGGCCCAGGTATGGCCTTGAGTTGACATCTTTGGGAATCTCTGGAACATCAATGGAGGCAAGGTTAGAGTAGGGATGTGACTATGAGGTTCCCCTATTATAAATAACACTGACCAAACCTATTTTGGTTTGGTTTAGCCTATTTATGCATTTGTCTCCCATTGGAGACTATAAGCTTATTTGAGAACAGATATTCAGCCTGATTCACCCTGATGCCATCAGCAATAGGCCTGGCAAGAGAACAGATCTGCAAAATGGTCTGAACTCAATGAAATGACATCAAGTATATGAGAGTGTTTAGCATAGCACTAAATAAGCTAGAATGGATTCTGCTAATGGAATCTGAAATAGGTGAAATGTCACCTTTTTGGAGCACCTGTCTTGGATCCAACCCAAAATAATTAGTCTCTCTTCTTTTCTCCTATTAGCCTTTTCCTATGGTTGGAAAAGAACATTGTTTAACACTTGGGAGAGTACCCAAATATGGGTAGGGTTTGACATACAGGAGAAATGGAGAGTTCAGTGTGGCTGTAGCATACAATGTGCATGGGCCGGGGCAAGAGATGAGTCTGTGAGATGAGAGTGTTTAATGTGAGGTGGATTTGCCCAGACTGTCTTCCCAAGATCATCTGCTTCACAGCACCCAGTAGAAAGTAGCCTACAGAAAGAATCTGAGAAAGGTCTGAAGGGAAATAAACTCAGCCTTTACACACATTTCACATGATAGGCTTTAAAGGAAGAAGTACTCTTTAATGCCTTTCCTGTGTCTCTCTGATTCATTCAACAAAGGATCATTGAGTATGTATCATGTATGAGGCACTACGCTAGAGGATACAGGAGTGACCAAGACCGACTGAGTTCCTGCCTTAATAGTGTACAATCTATGTAATAAACAGACTACAACGCAGTGTGTACAGATATCGAAGACTGGGAACAAACACACTGGAGGAACACCTAATCCAGACATGGCAGGAACAGGCAGGGAAGGCTTCCTGGAGGAAGTGATTCCTAAACTGAGACTTGAAGGATAAATAGGAGTTAGCCAGAGATGGGGAGAAGGTCTATTCCCAATCAATGGAAGAGCAGGATCACAGGTTGAGACAGGATTTAACACAGGAAAGGAACTGAAAGTTCTGTATGGCTGAAGAATAGCATATGAAGAGAACTGTAAAACAAATGAAATTGGCCCTATGAGAAAGTATCTAATCATAGCAAGGTCTTGTTGGCCATAGTAAGCAGTGTGGAAATTACAAAGATTTAAGGACTCCAAAGCCTTACGCAAACCTGAGGAAGGAGAGGGTAAATAGGCTTTGAAAAGGGACTGGGATTGGAAACCTAGTTTTGTCACTAACTGGAAGACCTTAAGAAAATCACTTCGTAGTCTCTCTTTAAAAAAATAGTGTCTACCTCACAGAACTGTTGAAGGCTAAATGAGATAATGCACTTAAGAAGCCTGGCATGTCCAAAGAGTTCAATACATGAGTTTTATTACTGTACAGAAAAAGTGCCTTGGATTCTAACCCAAGAGATCCAGATTCGAATCCCAGCACCACGTCTTACCACACAATCTTTTTAGCTTCCTCCTTAATAATATTTAACTCATAGAATTAATGTGAGGATTAATATGATAATGAACGAGAACTGCACGGACAACAGGACTCAGTAAATGCCACGGTACTCTCACCCCACTACATCCGGCTTCAGTCTTCCCTGGAGTGAAAAGAGGAAGACCCATGCTGGGAGATCAGGGCAGGCTACACAGTCGGCAGCTGGCCTGAACTGGGAAGGCCTGGGAACGCAGAGAAATTCAATTGTCCAAGTCACCTGCAGCTACTCTCTCACTTTAACGAGAGAACGCATGCGCGCACGCGGCAGTTAGCCGCAGTCCCGCTGTGCCCGCTACGCCTCTCTGCGCAAAGACGCGGTACGCAGTGCTCACCGAACAGGTTGGACACAAGAACTCGGACGCGCGTTCTAGCACGTCGACGTCAGTTTTGCAGGCAGTTGGAACTCTTCCGACCCTCCGACCGAAAACCAACCTCTGGTTGGGGGGGGGGGGGCAGGCGGGCAACCTGAGCGCGGACGTGGGAGGGAGAGGAACCGGCCACATGTATTCATTGGTGGCCTCTCAGTATAGATCCCGCCCCCAGTCCTTCTCGCAGCCCCTTGGCGACCCACTTCCGGCAAAGAGCGGAAGAGGCGGGGTTAAGATGGCGGCGCCTCTGAGGATTCAGAGCGACTGGGCCCAAGCCCTCAGGTGAATGAAGGCCCATAACTGGGACGGAGGAGGGTAACGCGTGTTGTCTTTGCGTTAAGGAGAGCTGTATTCAGTCCAGGATAGGGATTACCTTCATCATTTGTTGAGGGATCACTGGATGTAGCAAACCCATATGGTCATTTTTCTTCGTTTTCCGCAGAGCTGTCCTGAGGCAACGTATATGTGCTGTGATCCCAGTATCAGGAATAGGATCAATGATTGGAGAAAGACAGGAAAACTGGGAGGCAGGAAGACTTTTGGGCGAGAAGTCATTTAGCAAATATTTACTGTTCGTCAGTTATTTGCAAAGATCCTACTACTCAACCACTTCCACGTTGTCTTTGAGTTTATGATGAAATCTTTGTATCCTCCTTGGACCCCTAGTGCTATGTTAGATATATTGCACAGTTCTATTCAGGAAACAATGTAACATCCACTATGTCCAGGCTGTGTGCGGGTGGAGTTTAGATGAATAATCTAAATTTAAAGGGTGGCTCCTGCCTTCAGGAAGCTGACAGTGTAATTGGGGATGCACAGCAAACCATTCATTTAACATATTTATTGATCGTATACTGTGCAGGTTGTTACACTGCACCAGGACGAGTACAGCAGTGCCGTGAATGGCAACTGTTATTACTAATAGGGGTTTTCTATTTCTAAGAGGGGTTTCTACATTGAAACCATGGTAAAGATGAAAACAGCTTTTTGCAATTAAGAAAATTATGCTTTACTATGTGAGCCAAAATAAAATACACATTACTTACTACAATAAGTTGTAAAGTAATAAAGATAAGTAATAAAGGAAGGACATTGACATTTACTGAGGGCCACCAGGTAAAGTGGTGCCTAGGAGAGAATGCTGGAGAGGAATCAGAGGAAGTAACTTGTCCAAGATTTTGTAGCCAGTGATAGAGAATTACTGTCAACCTAAAACAATCTATCTTTCTCTCTTTCTTTTTTTTTTTTTTAAAGATTTTATTTATGTATTTGACAGAGAGAGAAGGAGATCACAAGCAGGCAGAGAGGCAGGCAGAGACAGAGAGGGAAGCAGGCTCCCTGCTGAGCAGAGAGCCCGATATGGGGCTCAATCCCAGGACCCTGAGATCATGACCTGAGGAGCCTAAGGCAGAGGCTTTAACCCACTGAGCCACCCAGGCGCCCCTCTTTCTTTCTTTTTAAGATTTTATGTGTTTATTAGAGAGAGCATGAGCAGAGAGAGAGGGAGAAGCAGACTCCCCACTGAGCAGGGAGCCCAATGCGGGGCTTTATCCCAGGACCCTGGGTTCATGACCTAAGGCCAAGGCAGACACTTAACCGACTGAGCCACCCAGGTGCCCCTAAATCTTTCTGTCTTAAAAGTGTAAGTCTGGGTGTGTGTGGGGGAAGGATAGGGTGGCTGGGTTATGGACATTGGGGAGGGTATGTGCTATGGTGAGTACTGTGAATTGCGTAAGACTGATGATTCACCGACCTGTACCCCTGAAGTAAATAATACATTGTATGTTAATAAAAAAGTAAAAAAAATAAAAAAAATTGAAAAAATAAAAGTATAGGTCTTTTTCACTATAACCTAAAAATGTTAGAGTGATGAAATAAAGATTTGGATGATTGGGGCGGCGCATCCTAAAACATAAAAAGTCAGTGTGAGCTGGTGGAGTGCAGAAATTGTATACTAGTCCCATGTTTCTGTTCCTGCTTTCCAGATAGCTAGGTGGCCTTGGACAAGACACTTTCTGAGCTTCAGTTTTATCTTTAACATGGGGATAATAAAAGACATTTTCTTAAATTGTGAGGATTAATGATACTGTTTGCAAAGTGCCTAGCACAGGGCTTGGCTTACAATAATCCCAGTAAATATCTAAATATAAAGTATTTGTGATTTTTCAAAGCTGTGTAACTTATAAATGAATAGTGAACTCCCTGTTGTTGAAGTATTTGAATATTCATTTAACCTGTTTTTGAAGTATTTGAATATTCATTTAACCAATAGACATCTATGCATTAAACACTTAATGTATCAATATTTCTTTAATAAATCTTGTTTTATAATAATATAAGCCTGGATGAGATATTAGACTAGTCATACCTAAGTACTGTCCAAACTAAAGATTATATGATCTTCTTTCTCCCTTGCACCAGGGGCATCCTTTTCAGCATTGAATGAGCCTAAATAGTCTTTTGTCTCTCTTCACAGAAAGGATGAAGGGGAAGCCTGGCTGAGTTGTCACCCCCCAGGTAATGTCCATTTGCCCAAATTAATATGCCTTCTTTTAGAGGTAGGGGGATTTACTACCCTTAGAAGAGAGCTGCATACTTTCTTTTGGCTCAAACTCCTTGCACAATGCTCATAATCTTCAAATGTTCGTGACCAGTTTATGTGTAGGATATTTTATTTAGGCCCCATCACTGCAAAAGCAGTGTTCTCCTTAAGCAGATTTTCTAGATTACTGAAGCGTAACTCTATGCTATGTATTATGTGTATATACTGTGGCTAAATGCACGTGTGCATGTTGAACTTCATCTTTCATTGTGGAAGAATTTCATTTCACAGTCAGTGAAACTGAGTTTGAGATTTCTTTAGAAGGTTTTTTTTTTTAAGATTGATTTATTTTTGGCGAGGGGACTGGAGCAGAGGGAGAAGGAAAGAAACTCAAGCAGACAGTGCACTGAGTTCACACCATGGTCCAGGGCTCCATTTTGGGACCCTGAGATCACAACTCTGAGATCATGACCTGAGCCAAAATCAGGAGTTGGGTGCTTAACTGACTGTGTCACCCAGGAACCCCCTAGTAGCTTTCTCACAAATGCTGTAACTTTAAATCTTTGTATCTAATTTTTAGCTCTTGAGCATATTCCTACCAAATTAGGTTCACCCAGGCTAGGGCTTTTTTCTCTTCACCTTACCTTATACAAGTACCTTCTTTTTTTTCATGAATCAATTTCCTGCCATCTATATAGATGCCTGAATTGAATCTTCAAGGAGAACAATGTTAAATTCTTATTATTTTCCTGAGACAACGCTTCTTTTGTGTTAAGTAGGTAAACCAACTTTGTATGGCAGCCTAACTTGTCAAGGAATTGGCCAGGATGGCATCCCAGAAGTTACAGCTTCAGAAGGATTTATTGTGAATGAGATAAACAAGGTAGGTTTTTATATCCTCTAAATGACACTGGGTCTAAAACTGGGGTAATACCCATATATCCACTTTAAATATTTATACTGTTATTTATATATCTTTGTCATCTTTATTTTATTTGTATAGTAATCACAGTTTTTACTGCCTTGGATGTCAAGAGTTGTTTTTTTTTCTTTTGTAGTTACATGTGCTTTGAGATACTTTTAGTTGCATACACTTCCCTTATATCAGCGCTGTCCGATAGATGAATTATGTAAGCCACATATGTAATGTAAAAATTTTTTTTTTAAAGATTTTATTTATTTGACAGAGAGAGATCACAAGCAGGCAGAGAGGCAGGCAGAGAGAGAGGAGGAAGCAGGCTCCCTGCTGAGCAGAGAGCCCGATGCGGGGCTCGATCCCAGGACCCTGAGATCATGACCTGAGCCGAAGGCAGCGGCTTAACCCACTGAGCCACCCAGGCGCCCCATGTAATGTAAAATTTTTAAAGAGCCACATAAAAAAGGTAAAAATAGGGACACCTGGGTGGCTCAGTTGTTAAGCGGCTGCCTTCGGCTTAGGTCACGATCCCAGGGTCCTGGGATTGAGCCCCGCATTGGGCTCCCTGCTCGGCAGAAAGCCTGCTTCTCCCTTTCCTGCTTCCACTGCTTATGTTCCCTCTCTCACTGTGTCTCTCTCTGTCAAATAAATAAATAAATAAATAATCTTAAAAAAAAGTAAAAAGAAACAGGTGAAATTAATTTTAATAATATATTTTATTTAATGCAATAAATCTAAAATACTATTTCAACTTATAATTAATATTAAAAATTATTAGTGAGATATTGTACATTCCTTTTTTCTTATTGAGTTTTTGAGACCCTGTGTGTATCTTATATTTACTACACATCTCAATTCAGATTCTAATTTTTTATTGAAAATAAATAAGTAGGGGCACCTGGGTGGTTCAGTGGATTAAGCCGCTGCCTTTGGCTCAGGTCATGATCTCAGTGTCCTGGGATTGAGCCCCGAATCGGGCTCTCTGCTCAGCAGGGAGCTTGCTCGCTCCCCACTCCTGCCTGACTCTCTGCCTACTTGTGATCTCTCTCTGTCAAATAAATAAATAAAATCTTTAAAAAAAAAAAAAAAAGAAAAGAAACAAGTAAAGGTATTTAGGTTGTATAAATTTAGAGTTGAGAACATAAATTCACATACCCAGGTAGTTCCAGATATATTTAAAAAGTTTTCCAAAAACTGAGGCAAGTATCAGTTTTTAAATTAAACTTTAAATAAAATTTAAAAATGCAGTTCTTCATATATGCTGGCTGTATTTCAAATGCTCAATAATCTCTTGTGGCCAGTATCTACCATATTGGACAGCATAGCCTTTACAGTGTATCTGACTAGGCCTTGATGAAGACCTACATAAATAGTAGTTTTTCTCATTGTCTTTGAGGTGAGTAGATAGCCAAACTAAGTATTGCAGAACCCATGACCTGGTGAGGTGTGTAATTAAATTTTTTTCAGTTGTGAAATATTTCAGGTATATTGATAAGAATGGATACTTTGTTTTTTTTTTTAATTTTTTTTATTTTTTTAACTTGACAGAGATCACAAGTAGGCAGAGAGGCAGGCAGAGAGAGCGAGAGAGAGCGAGAGAGAGGAGGAAGCAGGCTCCCTGCTGAGCAGAGAGCCCGATGCGGGGCTCGATCCC
Organism: Lutra lutra; assembly: GCF_902655055.1. Taxonomy (NCBI): domain Eukaryota; kingdom Metazoa; phylum Chordata; class Mammalia; order Carnivora; family Mustelidae; genus Lutra; species Lutra lutra. The sequence goes on along the minus strand of NC_062287.1, from coordinate 56,256,278 downwards.
AGGACCCTGGGATCACGACCCGAGCCGAAGGCAGAGGCTTCAACCCACTGAGCCACCCAGGCGCCCTGGATACTTTGTTTTTTACATAAGACTTTAAATGTTAATTTATTCCAATTTGTGAAAGTCAATAGGCTGTATGTTATTATATATTTTTTGCATTTTTCAGAAAGAGCTATGGCATAGTAGAAACTGTCAGAAGATCTGAGTTCAAGTTTTAGTTAACTCTGACACTAGTAATATGATTCTTGGACAAATATAACTTAGTTCTCTGAGCCTGTTTCCTCATTTACAAAATGGAGGAGATGTGCTACCTATAGACTGATTAACATGGAGTGAGACTGCATATGAATGAAACTAAAATCTTACAAAAGTGAGTTGTTGTTCATCATAACAATCCTGTGGGATTGGCATTTTAAATTTCCATTTTGCATATAACCAAAAAGACTCAGAGACATTAATTAACCCTAATAATCAAAGCTAATTAGACTGTATGCCAGAATTGAAACCAGATCTATAAACTTCCAGGTATGGACACTACCTTGCAAGCCTACATTTTTCCCAGGTGTTTTGCCCATATCCATCCATAGCTTCAGTGCTGACTTCCTTTCTTCCCTTCATACTTAGGCCCTCATACAGTCCTTACCTCTTCCAACATTATTGCTAATTTCTGTCTTGTACCTGCTGGGTCAGACAGTAAATGCTTATGGTTGAGCATTCATTTGTTTCCTAATTGCCATGAGTCACTTTGCTCTTTGATGTTGCTGCATTGTTCTCTTGAACAGTAGATTATGCTTAAATATCTAAACCTGGAGGATAAAAATGTTTGACTTTGAATTTTATCTTAGTGTGGAATGCCCACACTCCTCTGACCCCCCCACCCTGAATTTTATGTTTTGATATCTCTTGCAGCTTTTCATTACAATATTTTGATTAACAGCATGATTCTCTACTGCTGATATTGGAAGGTAGTTCAACATTTCTCTTCCTCCATAGTTTGTTTATGGATTAAAGGTTGATTTGGTCAATTGATGAGCAGGAGAAAACTACTAATTCTTGAAATCTTTCACATAATTAGTCCCAAAGAAATGAAGTTTTCTGAGAACAAACACAATTCTTATAGATGCCTGAACACTAAGTTCGTGGAGTTCCTTGAATCCTTGCTGGTAGGAATATTTAAGCCAGGAGAGTTTAGCTGACACTCTAGTTTTGGGTATAGGAGGTAATTCCAAATCCAGTCAACTCTCTTGCAGCTGTATGGGCTTTCTTATGGGGTTAGAAGCAAAATTCATTTGATGAAAAGACTGCAGGCAGCCACATATGGCTATGCTGGCTAAGAAAATGCTATTTATATAGACAGATATTCTAATTGCCTTTTTAAAAAAAGATTTTATTTATTTATTTGACAGAGAGAGAGATCACAAGTAGGCAGAGAGGTTGGGGGAAGCAGGCTCCCCACTGAGCAGAGAGCCTGATGTGGGACTTGATCCCAGGACCCTGAGATCATGACCTGAGCGGAAGGCAGAGGCTTAACCCACTGAGCCACCCAGGCGCTCCTCTAATTGCCTTTTTAAACGAGTAGAAGACTTGTAGTAAGAGCATTTTGATTTTTAGTGATGAGAATGTTACTACTTTGAAATTGTTCTTTCTAAAGAACTGTGAGGACCTGTGTTTGCTATGTATATATTAGTCTTTTTTTTTTTTTAAGATTTTTATTTATTTATTTGACAGAGAGAGATCACAAGTAGACGGAGAGGCAGGCAGAGAGAGAGAGGGAAACAGGCTCCCCGCTGAGCAGAGAGCCCGACGCGGGACTCGATCCCAGGACCTTGAGATCATGACCTGAGCCGAAGGCAGTGGCTTAACCCACTGAGCCACCCAGGCGCCCCTGTATATATTAGTCTTAAAAGAGTTTTAGAAAATCTTGACTTTGGAAGACATTTTCACTGTTCAGTAGAACTTCCAAAAACTTTGAAGTACTGCTGCAGAAGAGATAACAGGTTGGGGCTGTTTGGCAAGTGTAACTCTACTCAGCTCCCTATAGGAGGTACACACTTAGGTGGTTGTTTTGGTATTCAGCCATTTAGATTAAAGGACTCATATTGCAAGAATCCCTGAAGGGTTTACTAAGCCTTTTATACCTCTATACATGCTACCTTGAAACACCAACATACTTAATCTTAAATGGTTACAAAGGCTGCCTTGTGCAAGTCCTATCACCTGAACCTAACATCTTTTTCTAGATATAATTTGAATGTCACCATTCAACTATGTCACCAGTGTTTTCTTGCTACAGTAGTTGAAAGATATGTTATAATGACTAGCAAAACACGTGAGGAATTAATACAGCTGTGGGGCGATGAGCCGTCTATGAACATGGATGAACTGTTGGAATGGGCGCTGCAAGCCTGACCAGGGCCTACAGATTGTATAAGTGTACCATAATTTACCAGTTTTTTTCTGTGGTAACTATAGATATCCATAGTCTTAACATTTTTTCTTAAAGTTCCTGTAGGCAGTAAGTTAGCTTTTAGACTAGTCTTTTAGGTGCTAGACTTGGAATCTGGTTGGTGATGTTTTCTCCTATCTGTTAATCCCATTCCTTGCCCCACTGCTAACTGAGAGTACTCATATTAGATTTTCTTTGAAAAATTAATGCTCTCATATTAGTATCTTACTGTTGGTTTATCTTCTGTGGGAGTTTACTTCAATATAAAAAGATAAGGGCAGCTAAACAATACCAAATTACATTGTGGCCCTTTGCAATAAAAGGACTGCTAATCTATAAGGGAGTGGTAGTGTTGTGAGCTGGCAAAGGAGGATTAGAAAGGGTACATTTAAAAAGTTAGAATTTCCAGGGGCACCTGGGTGGCTCAGTGGGTTAAAGACTCTGCCTTCGGCTCAGGTCATGGTCTCAGGGTCCTGGGATCAAGCCCTGCATCGTGTTCTCTCTGCTCATCAGGGAGCCTGCTTCCCCCTCTCTCTCTGCCTGCCTCTCTACTTGTGATCTCTCTCTGTCAAATAAAAAAATAAATTCTTTAAAAAAAAAAAAAAGTTAGAATTTCCAGGGCATCTGGGTAGCTCAGTGGGTTAAGCCTCTGCCTTCGGCTCAGATCATGATCGCAGGGTCCTGGGATCAAGCCACACATTGGGCTCTGTGCTAAGCAGGGAACCTGCTTCCCCCTCTCTCTCTGCCTGCCTCTCTGCCTACTTGTGATCTCTGTCTGTCAAATAAATAAATAATAAAATCTTTTAAAAAAAAGTTAGAATTTCCTATCATCTACGTTTTCTTTAAGAGCCTTTCATTCCACTGGAGTAACTTTACTGATGAATTTCTTCTTTCCCTCTCTATTTAGAAAAGCATTCATATTTCTTGTCCGAAGGAAAATGCATCCTCAAAGTTTTTGGCACCATACACTACTTTTTCCAGAATTCATTCAAAGAGTGTAAGTATTTTGATAAAATGAGAGAATATAATGACATGTTAATTTTTCATTTCGTCTGCTTGAGTGCTGTAAACATAATTAATGTGTCTTTCATTTACTGTGTATTAAGGTACCATAGCTGAAGTGTTTAGTTTTTTTGCTTGGCAAAACTGGTATTTGGGGCCACATAGAATATGTATATAAATCCACTCACTGGCAATTTTAGAGAGTGGAATTGTCTGAGGTTTACTTATTTATGTTTTAACAGAGCTGCTTAGTGGCTTTTGGATAATGATAGTAGTTGTGTTTATGTAATTTGCCATTGTTTATATTTCTGTCGCATTGCCTACAGGACAGGGATGTTTTATCAAAATTCCAAGTACAGCATATTGAGGAATAATTTTCAGAGGTCTCTCTGATAATGCCCTTTCTACTACCATGATCTTTTTGGAAGCATAAATGAGAAATATTTGGATAAACTGATTATATTAAAGCCTTCCATTATATTGTGTAGTACATTTTACAAAATGGCTATTTTTTATCCTTATTATAAAACAGACATAGTTTACGTGATGAAAATTTAGGAACTATCAAAAGGTGAAAAATCACTCACATTCTACAACCTAAAGTAACTAAAGTACTATTGTGAACTTCTGTTACAAATGCTGTATTAATAATACAGTAGTAATAGCTACTATGTGTCTGCACCATGTGATTGTGTGCTATGTATCTGCACCATGTGAAGCTTTATGTATTATTTCACTCAATTGTCATCTTTTTTCTTTCTTTTATTTTAAAAGATTTTATTTATTCATTAGAGAGAGTGTAAGAGAGAGAGAGTGTGCGTAAGCAGGGGGACAGGCAGAAGGAGAGGGAGAGCTGACTGCCCACTGAGCAGGGAGCTTGGTGTGGGACTTGATATTGAAGTCAGACATTTAACCAACTGAGCCACTCAGGCACGCCGCCCTGTCTTTTTTCTTTAAATATTTTACCAAAATAGGTTTTTATAGTATATACTGTTTTATAACTTGTATTCTATTCCTTAATAATGTGTACATCATTGTATGTCATCTTTCTTCATATTCTTTTTTTTTCCCAGAGTATCTTTTAAAAAATTTTTTTTATTTTTTAAAAGATTTTATTTATTTATTTGACAGGGAGCAATCACAAGTAGGCAGAGAGGCAGGCAGAGAGAAAGGGCTCAATCCCAGGACCCTGAGATCATGACCTGAGCTGAAGCCAGAGGCTTAACCCACTGAGCCACCCTGGTGCCCCTCTGCATATTCTTTTAAGAGCTGCATAGTATTCCTACTGTATGATTTACTACAATTCATTTTTCCAATCTTATATTACTGGACTTTCAGGTATTTTTGATTTCCTGATTTTATACTTTGATGATTTGGCTAACCCTTTATTCACAAAGTTAGGAAGAAATTAGAATACATTTTTTTTTTTTAAAGATTTTATTTATTTATTTGTCATAGAGAGAGAAGCGAGTGTGAGCACAGGCAGACAGAGTGGCAGGCAGAGGCAGAGGGAGAAGCAGGCTCCCTGCCAAGCAAGGAGCCCGATGTGGGACTCGATCCCAGGACGCTGGGATCATGACCTTAGCCGAAGGCAGCTGCTTAACCAACTGAGCCACCCAGGCGTCCCGAAATTAGAATACATTTATAAAATAGAGTTGCTGAGTCATGGGAAGTGCAAGTTATAAGGCTTTTGGTATGTTCTGACTTCCACTTAACTAATTTATGGAGTTAACTATTGCCCTGCCTTTCCTGTGTAAAACGTACTAACTGATGCTCACAGCACGTTCACGGCTTGTAAGCTCTTCTCTGGGATCTACATACTGCGATACTACTGGTTAAATTGAATGCTTACCAAGGATAAGTTACATTATCAATTATATTGTTTTTGAAACTTTGTTAATTAAATACAGTAAACCAATGTAATATGAGGATGAAAAGACAGAGTGCTTATGTCTTTGAAAACTAAATGGTTGCTTTGGAAAGCCTTGATAAAGAAGAGATTTTTTTAAAAAACAGCTATAGGGGCGCCTCGGTGGCTCAGTGGGTTGAAGCCTCTGCCTTCGGCCCGGGTCATGATCCCAGGGTCCTGGGATTGAGCCCTGCATCGGGCTGTCTGCTCCGCAGGGAGCCTGCTTCATCTTCTCTCTCTCTCTCTGCCTGCCTCTCTGCCTACTTGTGATCTCTGTCTGTCAAATAAATAAATAAATAAATAAATCTTTAAAAAAAAAAAACAGCTATAATAGAAGCACATGGGTGGCTCAGTCAAGTGTCTGGTTCATGATTTCAGCTGAGGTCATCATCTCAGGGTCTTGGGATCAAGCCCCATCTCGGCTCCTGACTCAGCAGGGAGTCTGCTAAGATTCTCTCTCTCCCTCTTCCCCTCCCTCCACCAACAAATCTCTAAAATAAATTTTAAAATAATGGCTATAATATGTGTGGGCAAGAGAAATGCAAACTGTTATGGAAAAGATTTCTTGTAAAAATCCTAGGTGAATTTTGCTCTTAGATTGCTTTATAAATGTGAATAAAGATTTGCCTTGCTTTAAAGAAATCAAGTTATGAATTGTGCCTTTTGATTTATAGTTTATTACAAGAAAGTAATATTACAAGAAAGGTTATTATAAGAAATATAGTTTATTACAAGAAGGTGAAACTTCCTTTTTTGACTTTAAAACATTTTAATAATGTGTATACTTTTTAAAAAAATTTTTAAATGTAAATTTAATTAATTAACATATAACGTACTATTAGTTTCAGAGGTAGAGTTCGGTGATTCATCAGTCTTACATACCACCCAGTGCTCATTACATCATGTGCCCTCCTTACTTTTCATCACCCAGTTACCCCATCCCCTCCTCTTCCTCTCCTCTCAAGCAACCCTCAGTTTGTTTCCTATGATTAAGGGTTCTTATGGTTTTTGTCTCTCTCTGGTTTCATCTTGTTTCATTTCTCCCTCTCTTTCCCTGTAATCTTCTGTTTTGCTTCTTAAATTCCACATATGAATGAGATCATATGATAATTGTCTTTCTCAAATTGATTTATTTCGCTTGGCATAATACCCTCTAGTTCCATCAACATCATTGCAAATGGCAAGATTTCATTTTTTGATGGCTGAGTAGTATTCCATTATGTATATATACCACATCTTTTTTTTTTTTTTAAAGATTTTATTTATTTATTTGACAGATCACAAGTAGGCAGAGAGGCAGGCAGAGAGAGAGGAGGGAGCAGGCTCCCCGCCGAGCAGAGAGCCCGATGCGGGGCTCGATCCCAGGACCCTGAGATCCTGACCTGAGCCGAAGGCAGTGGCTTAACCCACTGAGCCACCCAGGCGCCCCTCTTTTTTTTTTTTTTTAAGATTTTATTTATTTATTTGACAGAGATCACAAGTAGGCAGAGAGACAGGCGGGGATTGGGGGAAGCAGGCACCCTGCTGAGCAGAGAGCCCCATGTGGGGCTCCATACCAGGACCCTGGGATCATGACCTGAGCCGAAGGCAGAGGTTTTAACCCACTGAGCCACCCAGGCGCCCCTATACCACATCTTCTTTACCCATTCATCTGTCTGTGAACATCTGGACCCTTTCCATAGTTTGGCTATTGTGAACATTGCTCTTAGAAACATTGGGGTGCACGTGTTCCTTCAAATCAACATTTTTGTATCCTTTGGATAAATACCTAGCAGTACAACTGCTGAGTCATAGGGTAACTCTATTTTCAGCTTTCTGAGGAAACTCCATGCTGTTTTCCAGAGTGGCTGTACCAGCTTGCATTCCCACCAACAGTGAAAGAGAGTTCCCCTTTCTCTGCATCCTCACCAACATCAATTATTTCCTGACTTGTTAGTTTTAGCCATTCTGACCAGTATGAAGTGGTTATCTTATTGTATTTTAATTTGTATTTCCTTGATGCTGAGTGATGTTGAGCATTTTTTCATGTGTCTTTTGGCCATTTAGATGTCTTTGGAGAAATGTCTGTTCATATCTTCTGCCATTTCTTGACTGGATTATTCTTTGGGTGTTGAGTTTGATAAGTTCTTTATAAATTTTGGATACTAGCCCTTTATCTGATATGTTACTTGCAAATATCTTCTCCCATTCTGTCAGTTGTCTCTTTATAATTGTTATTTTGAAATCTAGTTCTGACATATTACTCACATCCATACTGATTAGGTCTCTGGCAGTCAGTACTGCCTCTAGTTCTCTTTCTTGAGGTGAGTTTTTCCATCTTGTCATTCTGTTCAGAGAACAGATGAGTGAGAGAACAAAATAGTAATATGGCAACAAAGACCCCAGAGATCTGAAACGGAAAAAAAAAAATTTTTTTTTAAAGTATACAATCAGTCAGGTGAACAGAATAGAGCAATGTACTGCATCCTGTGTGTATTTTGCTTGTTTGTTAGAAAACTATATTCCAAAATTGTAAAGAAAGAAAAACTTATATACGTACAAAAATACAGTTAAATACAATGAAAGGTTAGAATATACTATAAAAATGAAAATTAAAAGCCAAAAAAAAAAAAAAAAAGAAAATATAGTCAGACAGGTGAATAGAACAGAGCAATACACTTTAATCTGGGTGTATTTTGGTCTATTTGTTAGAAGAAACTATATCCCAAAATTGTAAAGAAAGAAAAACTTAACTGTCACCACTGCTAACATGAATAGCTTATAAGGGCAGGCCTGCACTGACATGGAGTGGGAGTAGGAGCTTCAATTGCTGGTTTGCCAAGAAGTTCCTCAAGGGCGGGGACAGCTCCTCAGGCCCATGCACCGACCTCTTCAGGCACTATCAGCAGTGTGTTTAGAGAGCAATAAAGGAGAAGGAGACTCCCATTGAGGGATTGGAATTCATGGGCCATGCAAAGAAAAGCCTGAAAGCTCTTCTTGACCTTGACAGTCACCTTGAAAATAGACTCCTTCAGTTAGGAAAATGAGGACACTGGATTTTGTCAATTAAAGCTGTGAAAATAGCCATTGATTTGATGAGGAGTTTAGGAGGGAGGAATTTTCTTTCCTCCTTGATTTCCTCTCACTTGTAAAAGATGCGTCACTCTTTGCTTTGAGGTGATTTTTCACTTGCTCTGGCATCTTAGAGGAACTCCATGTGTTGAAACTGAATGATTTCTTAGGATTATGGTTGTAGTACTTGGTCTGGGATCAGACTTACATAACCTTTGTATATAAATACTGATAAACTGATAAACTTGTCAGGATGTTTAGGGCTGCCTAACTTCTTGAGTTTTGCTGTGAAGGACATTGGGTACCTTGTACTAGGGTTGTTATTCATGGAAGCAGTTGGTTAGGATCTCTCTTTTCTCTCAAGGAGCTAATGCTCTGAAAAGGGATCCCAGCCCAACAATTTTAATCAATGCTTGGGAGAACAATTTTATTTTTATATGATAATTTTTAAGATTGCTGGTGGACTGGGTTAGCCAAGAGGAAGACAGCTTTAAGAATTCCCTACCTTGGGGCGCCTGGGTGGCTCAGTGGGTTAAAGCCTCTGCCCTCGGCTCGGGTCATGATCTCGGGGTCCTGGGATCGAGCCCCGCATGGGGCTCTCCTCTCGGCGGGGAGCCTGCTTCTTCCTTTCTCTCTGTCTGCCTCTCTGCCTACTTGTGGTCTCTGTCTGTCAAATAAATAAATAAATCTTGGAAAAAAAAAAAAAGAATTCCCTGCCTTAAGAAGAGGTGTCAGATTCTGATTAAATGTGAAAGCTTGGGGGCGCCTGGGTGGCTCAGTGGGTTAAAGCATCTGCCTTTGGCTCAGGTCATGATCCCAGGGTCCTGGGATCGAACCCCGCATCGGGCTCTCTGCTCAACAGGGAGCCTGCTTCCCTTCCTCTCCCTCTGCCTGCCTCTCTGCCTACTTGTGATCTCTGTCTTTCAAATAAATATATAAAATTTTAAAAAAAAATGTGAAAGCTTGAAGAATGTTGCGGTATACACCATTTCAGAGCTTATAGTGTAGTTTAGGAATTAAGTTCCTTGGAGTAACAATGGAGGAAGATGTAAATTACAAACATTTGCCGTTGCCAGCTTTCATCCCGAGTCAATTAATTAAGCCAACATGTATTATCATAAAACTGCCAAAATGCTGTATCTGGTTAAATGGGAGAAGAGTTTGTTTTATTTGCCTTGGGTACCTGCCCTGCCCTGTAATGTCTGTAATCATGGAGATGGAATAAATTGTAACATTTAGTTTTCAAAAGAAAAAGAAAAAGAAAAGAAAAATTCATATATATACAAAAATAACATTAAATACATTGAGGGCACCTGGGTGGCTCAGTGGTGTAAAGCCTCTGCCTTCCGCTCAGATCCTGATCCCCAGGTCCTGGGATTCAGCCCCTGCATTGGACTCTCTGCTCAGCGGGGAGCCTGCTTCCCCCTCTCTCTCTCCCTGCCTACTTGTGAACTCTGTCTGTCAAATAAATAAGATATTTCAAGAAAAATATATTGAAAAGATAGAATATAACGGTAATGATGAAAATTTTAAAAAGATTTTAACAAGAAAAAAATATGCTCAGACAGGTGATGAGAACATAGTAATACACTAGGTTCTGGGTGTATTTCGGTCTATTTGTGGGTAAGAAAGCCCATCAATTTATTCCTTTATGGCAACTACTTTTGGGGTCCTGCTTAGGGTAGTCCATGATTTTATATTTATGTTCTTTTTTTTTTTTAAGAGAGGGAGAAAGGTGGGGGAGGGGCACACAGAGAGAGAGAGAGAGAGAGAGAGAGAATCCTAAGCAGGCTTCATGCCCAGCATGGAGCCCGATGTGGGGCTCAGTCTTAGAACCTGAGATCATGGCTGGAGCTGAAATCAGGAGTTGTTTAACTGGCAGAGCCACCCAGGTGACCCTATATATATTCACTTATAATTGCACATCATAATGGGTAAGAGCACAGACTCTAGTGATAAACTCATTGGATTTGAATTTTGGTTCAACTGTGACCTTAGGCCAGGGTACTTACCCTCTATGTCACAGATTCTTTATTTGTAAAATAGTGGTAAAAGTATATCTCATGGGGCTGTTACAAGGATTTAAACAGAATTTTGTCTGAAACATAGTAAGTAAGTAAGTGTTAAAATTATATAGTATTTTCTTTGAATTTTTATGCTTTATTTTTCTACATTTCAAACTTTATTTTCATTACTTGGTTTAAAGTAGGGATCTAACTTAATTATTTTTTAAATGATTAGCATATCAAGACACTATAAAGTAATCCACCCATATCTCCCTCTCTTGAATTGTCATATTTATCCTATAATTAGGATTATCCCATTGATCTGGTTTTTTTTGCTGGAACTAAGAAATGGATCTCTAGCTTTAAACTCTGACCTAGGCTTGCGTCCTGGCTCTGGTGTGTCACCTTGAGGATATTACTTAATCACTTTTTTTTTTTTTTAAAGATTTTATTTATTTATTTGACAGAGAGAAATCACAAGTAGGCAGAGAGGCAGGCAGAGAGAGAGGAGGAAGCAGGCTCCCTGCTGAGCAGAAAGCCCGATGTGGGGCTTGAACCCAGGACCTGGGATCATGACCTGAGCCGAAGGCAGTGGCTTAACCCACTGAGCCACCCAGGCCCCCCTACTTAATCACTTCTTAAACTTTAGATTTCTCAACTGAAAAATAGAAATAATACTTATCTTAATAGATTTTTGAAGATATTATATGAGAGTAGTGTGTTACGTGTCTGGAATATAATAACTTTTCAATAAATGTTAGTTTCCTTTCTACTTTATTTTTTTTTTTTAAAGATTTTATTTATTTATTTGACAGAGAGATCACAAGCAGGCAGAGAGGCAGGCAGAGAGAGAGGAGGAAGCAGGCTCCCCGCTGAGCAGAGAGCCCGATGCGGGGCTCGATCCCAGGACTCCGAGATCATGACCTGAGCCTAAGGCAGCGGCTTAACCCACTGAGCCACCCAGGCGCCCCTCCTTTCTACTTTAATAAAAGTTTGGAGAAAGGAGATAGCTGGTATGACCTATAATCTACTCTTCAGTGTTCTGTTACTTTGGAAGAACTGGATAGTTGAGATTTAATTACTCTTTAGATCTAGGAACTAAGACGCCAAAGATATGTAAAATAGATAAGGTAACAATATCTCTGCCCCCTCCAGGGACAGTATATTAACTGAGAGATACAATAGAATATATCAAAGTTTCTCAGCCATGGTACTACTGACATTTTGAGCTGGGTAATTCTTTATTGTAGGGGGCTGTTCTCTAATTATGACAACTAAAAATGTTTCCAGACATCACCTGATGTCATGAGCTAAGTTGTCCCTGGTTGACAACCACTACAATATATGAACATAGTGCTGAAGACTACTAGGGAGGAAGTGATAAACTTTTTGGCAGAATTGGGAAAACCTTTTGAGAAATAGGTCATTTTTTTTCTTTTTTCCAGCTTACCTTATTTTTAGGATACAGTATATAATACATGTAACATACAACATTTATATTTTTATTTTTTATTAACATATAATGTATTATTTGCCCCAGGCGTACAGGTCTATGAATCGTTAGGCTTACATACTTCACAGCACTCACCATAGCACATACCCTCCCCAATGTCCATACAACATTTTTTTTTTAAAGTGTTTTTTTTTTTTTTTTTTAAGATTTTATGTATTCATTTGACAGAGAGAGATCACAAGTAGGCAGAGAGGCAGGCAGAGAGAGAGGGGGAAGCAGGCTCCCGCTGAGCAGAGCCCGATGCGGGGCTCGATCCCAGAACCCTGGGACCATGACCCAAGCCGAAGGCAGAGGCTTAACCCACTTAGCCACCCAGGTGCCCCTCCATACAACATTTTAAAATTAAATTAAATTTATTTTTTTTAAAGGAAGCTCTGTGCCCTGCATGGCCAGAACTCACAACCCTGAGTCACATGCTCTATCAAGATCCAGCCAGGTGCCCCAAATTTACTTATTTTTATTTGAGTATAGTTGAGAGAAGTAGGTCATTTAAAAAAATGATTAATTATGCCTTTTTTATTTTTTAGAGATTTTATTTATGAGAGAGAGCAAGAGAGAGCATAAATAGGTAGGAGGGGCAGAGGGAGAAGTAGACTCGCTGCTGAGCAGGGAGCCTGACACAGGCCTTGATTCCAGGACCCTGGGATCATGACCTGAGCCAAAGGCAGATGCTTAACCAACTAAGCCATCCAGGCGCCCTAATTGTGCCCTTTTTCTATTTCATACTCTCCTTTCCTCTTATTTGAGTTCATTATTAGGTGACTTATCCATTTTTTTTTAAAGATTGTATTTATTTATTTGACAGAGAGAGAGATCAAAAGTAGGCAGAGAGGCAGGCAGAGAGGGGGACGCAGGCTCCCTGCTGAGCAGAGAGCCCAACCTGGGGCTGGATCCCAGGAGCCTGAGACCATGGCCTGAGCCAAAGGCAGAGGCTTAACCCACTGAGCCACCCAGGTGCCCCATGACTTATCCATTTATTAATCGCCTCCTATAATCCAGGTACTCTGGGTGCTGGGGCTATAGCAGTGAATAAAACTGTTGTGTAGCGCTTACATTCTTCGGGTGTAGGACCAGACAGGATTTGCTAATGACTTCGGTGTGAAATGTGAGTGAAAATGAGGAGTTGGGATCATTCCAGAATTTTCCAAAGAGTTGGGTAAATTATAGTGCCATTTACTGGTTGAGGTCAAGTAGTTATATTGGTATGAAGCTGGGGGGCATGAGAGTCCTGTTTTGAACTTGGTTGGGTTTGAGGTGACCACTGTAAAGCTAGCAGTTGAATAGGTAGCACCTGAGTCAGGAAGGAGGTTGAGCTATGTTGCTTTAAGGATTAAATCTACTTCAGCGTGAGTAGGGAAGTGTTTAAATGTCTTGTTTCTGGGGCCCTGCAAATGGGGACAGTAGTTGCTCTTACTGATATGGGTCAGATGGCTTTACTCACCTATCTAATGTTGTTAAGGTACTTCATTCTTATTACCAGACTACTGTCCTTTGGTGTTTGTTGAGTTAGTTACCATGTACATAGTCTGTGGCTGTGTTAAGAAAGTGCTGGACAGGGGCTCCTGGCTGGGCTCAGTTGGCAGAGCACACAACTCTTGATCTTGGGATTTTAAGTTTGAGCCCTGCATTGTGTGTGAGATTATTTAAAAATAAAATCTTCCCCCCCCCCCCAAAATAGTGCTGGACATTGTTCAACTTGTCATGTAGTTAGGGAGCCAGACAGAATTGAAAAGTTAATTGATGATCCTAGTATTCAGGCTTAAGGCAGGATAGTAGCGGTAGTTTGGAGAAGAAAGATAGATCTGAGAGTTGGGTACTCCAATACTAGAATGTGAAGGCAGCACTATGTCATATTTACATCCGTGTCTCTAGTATCCAGCAATGGGAAGCTAGGAGCAAAATGGAATTATTATGAAAATCAAATGATAGAATGTATTTGAAAATGTTTTATAAATGATAAAATATTATATAAAGGTTAGTTATTGTCATAACCTTAAAACTAAAGGATTCACAATTAAGTTAATAGCACTTTTATTCTGGGACACCTGGGTGGCTCAGTTGCTTAAATATCTGACTCTAGGTTACGGCTCAGGTCATGATCTCAGGGTGGTGAGATCAGGCTCCATGCTCAGCAGGGAGTCTGCTTGAGGAGTCTCTCTCCCATACTGTCTCACATGAATGTGCTCTCTCTCTCTTTCTAAAAATAAATAAATAAATAAATATTTTTATTTTTTATTTTTTATTTATTTTTTTTTTTTAAAGATTTTACTTATTTATTTGACAGAGAGATCACAAGCAGGCAGAGAGGCAGGCAGAGAGAGAGGAGGAAGCAGGCTCCCTGCTGAGCAGAGAGCCCGATGCGGGGCTCTATCCCAGGACTCTGAGATCATGACCTGAGCCAAAGGCAGCGGCTTAACCCACTGAGCCACCCAGGCGCCCTAAATAAATATTTTTTAAAAAAAGACAGTACTTCTATTCTGAGGAGTCAAGGTAAAGAAGAAAAAGTCTTCTTTTTTTTTTTTTTTAAGATTTTATTTATTTGTCAGAGAGAGAGGGAGAGAGAGCGAGCACAGGCAGACAGAAAGGCAGGCAGAGGGAGAAGCAGGCTCCCTGCCGAGCAAGGAGCCCGACGTGGAACTTGATCCCAGGACGCTAGGATCATGACCTGAGCCGAAGGCAGCTGCTCAACCAACTGAGCCACTCAGGCGTCCCAAGAAGAAAAAGTCTTAGAAGGTATTAGAGGTGACAGATATATCCCTTTAGTTCTTGCCGAATTTACTCATGATGACTCAACTGGCTTAGAACAAAGAAAAATGGAAGATTGGGTAATTAAAACCTACCTTACTTTTCCCTTAATAATTAGGTCTTATGGGAATCCAGGAATATGTCTGGGATTATATATCTCAGTCCTACATTTCTGGAATATTTGCAGCTGGGTGTTTTTTAATAAAAAGTATATGTATGTATGCATGTGTATGATCATTGCTTATGCATGAAGTGATTGCTAATGTTGAAACTGCATAAAGGAATCAGAATTTTTTGTTACTTATTCTGAAATACACATAAACGCACAATTAGGATTTTATAGAGGGAATGTGAAGAAGTAAATTGGAAACATCTTTGCTTTTTCTTGAATCCATCTGGTATGTTTTAGTTGACTGTCTTTTGTGTACGTGGATTCCTAAGAATGAGGTATCTTAATTTTAAAATAGCAAAAGAGAGGTACCTGGGTGGCTCAGTCGGTTAAGTGTCTGCCTTTGGCTTGGGCTGTGATCCCAGGGTCATGGGATTGAGCCCTACAGTGGGTTCCCTGCTCCACCACGGGGAGCCTGCTTCTTCCTCTCCCTCTGCTGCTCCCCCTGCTTGTGTTCTCTCTCTCTTTGTCAAATAAATAAAATCTTTTTTTTTTTTTCTAAAGATTTTATTTATCTGACAGAGAGAGATCACAAGTGGGCAGAGAGGCAAGCAGAGAGAGAGAGAGGAGGAAGCAGGCTCCCTGCAGAGCAGAGAGCCCGATGTGGGACTCGATCCCAGGACCCTGAGATCATGACCTGAGCTGAAGGCAGAGGCTTAACCACTGAGCCACCCAGGTGCCCCAATAAGTAAAATCTTTAAAAAAAAATTTAAAAATAGCAAAAAATGGAAACGATGGAAGTGATATGGGGATAGTAAAAACTTTATAGTTGAAGCAGAAGGCTGTAGATGATTACAAGAACATCTTTTTGTTTTGAGGAATAAAAGATGTTGGCGCTAGCCTTGTTAGGAGATAGGTGATGACACCTCAGTCTTCACATGAAAACACTTGTCCTTTGTGCTGGGAAGCGTAGGCCTGAAGAGGTCTTGGAGGAGTGTGAAACAGGAGTAATCTTTAACATATTTCAGGGAAAGAAGAGCATTTCATTATTTATAACACCAGTTATTTTGTCTTTTGAACAGATAACATGCCTGGACATTTCCAGTGGAGGCGGTCTTGGCGTATCTTCGAGTACTGATGGGAGCATGAAGATCTGGCAGGCTTCTAATGGCGAGCTCAGAGTAAAGGCTTTGGTTATGCTTTTAGGGTCTTGTACATGAAGGGTGGTTGGAGAAGCCTTAGACTGGGTCACAGAAAGTGGAGTGGTGCATTCTAAATTTATAGGACCACCGCACTTCAACTGATCTTTGTTCTCCCATTTGTTAATCTGAGAACCATCCTCAATCTTGGTGATTTGCCAGAACAGATTGGGCCTGGAACAGTGGAGAAGCTAGGCTAGTGAATGTCTAGGTTGGTGGTCCCTTGGTATGAGCTGCCTTCAGTGATCAGCTTCTAAGCCAGATTAGCTAGGCTATTACCTTGATTATATGGCCAGACTCCTCCACCTTATGCAGAGAATTTTAAGAAGAGGTGAGTAAAAGTGTCCTCAAGCCTCCTCAGCTCCTTATATGTAGAACTAGACTTAAGGATCGCTGGGAGAACCTTGGAGTTCAAATCCATTATATCTGTAGCCAGAGCTACAGGAAAGGGAGTCAGTAGCTCTTAAAACACTGCCTGGTATACAAATGAGCTAAAGAGATCCTTTTGAACCTCACTAGTTTTAAAAACCAGCATGTAGGCATAGCTTGTAGATATTTCATTTAAAGGACCAAGGGTATGACAGGTAAGAGAATATCAGGGAATGGACAAGAGAACTAGCATGGAATTTTCTTTTGTTTTTCCAGAGAGTATTGGAAGGACATGTATTTGATGTGAATTGTTGCAGGTTTTTCCCATCAGGCCTTGTGGTTCTGAGTGGGGGAATGGATGCCCAGCTGAAGATCTGGTCAGCTGAAGATGCTAGCTGTGTGGTGACCTTCAAAGGTCACAAAGGAGGTATGAAGGGTGATTTCTCCAAAAGGCTTCTGTAATGATTCCCCAGAGACAAATCACCAAAAAGGTGGAAAAGGTGGAAACAGAAGCTAGTTTTCTAGAAAAACACGAATAATTCCTCTAACTGGCCATTTAAATGAGCTGTTTCATCAAGGATTAGAAATTCCTTTGACACTGAGTCTTGTTATTGCTCTCCAGAACTAATTGACTTACACAGATAGTTGTTTTCTACAATTGACAAGTGAAAAAAAATCCTCCCCAGGAGGTTATCTGCTGTGTGCTAGTTGAGAGAGATGTGTGCCAACATTTTCTCATTATTAGTCCTTTGAGGTGACAGTAAAAGCTGGGTGGCAAATGGCTGTGTCACTAGATACCAAAGATAGAGCTTGACACTATCAGTTCCTATGAATTTAAGTCACAGTTCAGATTTTAGGAATGGATTAGCCGTATAGCCAGTTGATAACAGGTTATAGAGACAGAATGAGAACATTTTCCCTTTGTAACTGGTTTGTGGGACAAAATTATAATTTAGCAATGTTTTGTCGTTAGTTGGAATGTTAAAAAGGTGATAAATGTTATTCTTATTTTACAAGTTTAGGTATTTTTTAAAAAGTATTAACATCCCCAATAATTCTTTACCTTGTTCCCTTCTTTGGAACCATAGTACACATCATCTGTGTGACTCATTTGAGAATTAATTATGTATTGCCCTATACTTAACGTATTTAAGCTAGTCTTTTGATTGTACCTGACGACATTATAAATAACTTGTATGGTTGAGTTTAAGTTTTGTTATTTCTTTATAATGATTTGTTAGGTTACATACAGATCATCTAGCAAATACATGTTAACCTTAGCAAGGTTCTTTCTTTTTTTTTTTTTTTTAAAGATTTTATTTGTTTATTTGACGGAGAGAGATCACAAGTAGACAGAGAGGCAGGCAGAGAGAGAGAGAGGGAAGCAGGCTCCCTGCTGAGCAGAGAGCCCGATGCGGGACTCAATCCCAGGACCCTGAGATCATGGCCTGAGCTGAAGGCAGCGGCTTAACCCACTGAGCCACCCAGGCGCCCCAGCAAGGTTATTTCTAAGACTGTCAGTACATAGGTACATTGAGGAGGAATAGAAAAGATATCTGGAGCCTTCTTCACATTCAGCCTGAAGAACTGGTCTAAGGAGTCTAAGGAGTCAAAGCGGCCTGCATAGATAGGGAGTCCAGGAGCCAGGAGCCAGACAGGTTGACTAGAAGTGATAAACTGTAGGAGAAGTGATGTGAAGTCAGATCCAGACTAATGTTTGTGAGGTCTTGAATGCTCTTCCCTAGGTAGTTCTGTTAAGCAGGGCCAGATTTGTTGTTGCCCATTCTTCCACAGTACAGAAAATCAAAATTAATCAAAATTAATCTCTGATAGTTTAGCAGCATGTGCGTCACTGTCTTTAGCTAAATGAATTCCAAGTTCCATTGTATGGCTCCCTTTTTAATCTTTAATCTCTTTACTTACAAGATTTTAAATATTTTAAAGAATGTTTATTAGCAAAGGCCATGAACTATATAAAAAACAGAATAAAGAATTATTACCTGGGGGCACCTGAGTGGCTCAGTGGGTTAAGCCTCTGCCTTGGCTCAGGTCATGATCTCAGGGTCCTGAGATCGAGCCCCACATAGGGCTTTCTGCTCAGCGGGGAGCCTGCTTTCCCCCCCCCTCTTCTCTGCCTGCCTCTCTGCCTACATGTGATCTCTGTCAAATAAATAAATAAAATCTTTTAAAAAATTTTAAAAAATAATTATTACCTGCATGTATGATCTTTAGTGGTTTCACAAGTGGTGACTAAATAAAAGAAACAGAAGATAGTGAGTTTTGGGCAACCCTCTGTGGTCCCTTCCCTTCTCAGGAACTTTATACGATCAGTTTGCTATCACTCAATAAACCTTGGTTTGCTGCCCCCACCAGTCAAAAAGAAGATAGTGAGTGTTGAAAGTGAACATGGTCTTTTATTGCCTAGGTTAAGTCTTGGCAAGTGAGACATAAATCACCAGGAACACTGGACTGAACATAGCCTGATGCTTATTGCAAAGAACCATTAGGACGCTAACAAAGTAGCTCTGTATAAAGATCTTGTGTAAGGATAGGGGCACCTGGGTGGCTCAGTGGGTTAAGCCTCTGCCTTCAGCTCAGGTCATGATCTCAGGGTCTTGGGATCAAGCCCCGCATTGATCTGCTCAGCTGGGAGCCTGCTTCCCCCTCTCTCTCTCTGCCTGCCTCTCTGCTTCCTTGTGATCTCTGTCTGTCAAATAAATAAAATCTTTAAAAAAAAAAAAAGATCTTGTGTAAGGATAAATTTTTGTTATTTTAAAGATTTTCTTTTTATTTATTTATTTTTAAGATTTTATTTATTCATTTGACAGAGGGAGATCACAAGCAGAGAGGCAGACAGAGAGAGCGGGGAAGCAGGCTCTCTGCTGAGCAGAGAGCCCAATGCCGGGCTCGATCCCAGGACCCTGAGACCATGACCCAAGCCCAAGGCAGAGGCTTAATCCACCGAACCACCCAGGTGCCCAAACTTTTGTTATTTTAAATCCCTGGCTTGCTTATTGCTTCTGGTATATAAAAATAAGATAGTACGTGAGGCAGTATGTAGAGTGTTTAAGCTTGGGATTTGGAGACATACAAATCTTGGTTTAAATCTTAATTCTTGGGGTGCCTGGGTGGCTCAGTGGGTTAAGCCACTGCCTTCAGCTCGGGTCATGATCCCAGGGTCCTGGGATCGAGCCCCACATCGGGCTCTCTGCTCCGCGGGGAGCCTGCCTCCACCTCTCTCTCTGCCTGCCTCTCTGCCTACTTGTGACCTCTGTCTGTCAAATAAATAAATAAAATCTTAAAAAAAATAAATCTTAATTCTTGGGGTGCTTGGGTGGCTCAGTGGGTTAAACCTCTGCCTTTGGCTCAGGTCATGATCCTAGGGTCCTGGGATTGAACCCCACATCGGGCTTTCTGCTCGGCAGGGAGCCTGCTTTCCCCCGCACCCTCACAGCCTATCTGCCTCTCTGCCTACTTGTGATCTCTGTCTGTCAAATAAATAAAATCTTAAAAAAAAAAAAATCTTAATTCTTCCACCTATGATCTGTAAGACCTCAAAATGTTGCTTCTTAACTATTCTGAGCCTTGGTTTCCTCATGAACATGGGGATAGCAGTATTAAATGAGATGGTGCATATGAAGGATTTAGCATAATCCCTGGTATTATAGTAAGTGCCCAATAAATGTTATTGTTCCTATAAAATACAAAGCTAAACTTTAATTCCTGCCAGAGAGGGTGAGCTTTGTGATATTTTAACGTACTTGTCATGTGAAAAGCAGAAATTGTTATTTCTAATAGAATAGACTAATTCTAATAGAAGTTCTCCAGTAGCAACAAATATGATCCTAGTTAATATATAATTGGTTTTCCCTTATATTTTAGATACATATTTTATATATAAATAGTGTGTTCTTTAATAAGCAGAGATGAGATATGTGTATGTTTTTAAATCTTTCTGATGAAAAGATAAACTAAAAGTAGTTTTGTCTTTGTAATATAGTAGTCCCCCTTTATCCCTGGGGAATGCGTTCCAAGACCTCCAGTGGATGCCTGAAACTGCGGATAGTACCAAATCGTGTATATACTATCTTTTCCTATATGTACAAACCTGTGATGTGTGACACACATATGGATACTGCGTGGATATGCTGGGTAAAGTGATGTGATTCACGTCCTGGCTGTGGAATAGTGCAAGATTTTATCACGCTACTCAGAAAAGCATACAATTTAGGACATATGAATTATTTATTTCTAGAATTTTCCATTTAATATTTTCAGACCGTGTTTGACCACAGAAAGTGACACTGTGGCTAAGGGGATATTACTATACATGAGTCTTCTAAGTAGCTCCAAGGTGTGCTTTAGTTTGAAGTTTTTAAATTGCCCAGGCCAGTGCTCGCTTCGGCAGCACATATACTAAATTGCCCAGGCCATTTAACTAAGGTTGGTGAATTTGGAGGTATATAGAAATATAATCCTTTGAATAATAATTTAATAATCATAACTCTAATAACTGCCAGATCATTCTTAATCTGTGAAAACATTGAGACAAATGGAACACCATTATAGTTGATTGGTTGAGTTTTGCTCACCATGGTAGGGAAGCTGCTTGCAATTGTGGAATAATTTTAGCAGATCAGGTTGCATTTTTAGCTCTTCGGCCATTATTTTCAAACTCTTCTCTATTTTCTTTGAAATAAGATATGCTGCCTTGAAGTAACAGTAGGTGCTTCAAAACTTTTTTTTTTTTCAAGACTCATTTTTTCTGAGATCTAAGTCACAACCATTACTCTTTCCATGTACACACACACATACATTTCCCCTTCCCTGGTATGTGTGTTTTTACTTCCTGGCAACATTAAACCAGTTTAATAGTAAAACTAGATAATTTTAATGGAGTAAACTTGTTAAAAACATGCCTAGATATATGAATGTTGCTGTATTTTTTACTAAGACTTGTTTTAGTCATAGTTTCATTTAATGTTCTTATTTCCCAGACATTGGCTAGGATGTTTATTTGTGATTCAGTGGAATCTTTTCTTTTCTTTTTTTTTTTTTTTTTTAATTTTATTTTTAAGATTTTATTTATTTATTTATTTGACAGACAATGATCACAAGTAGGCAGAGAGGCAGGCGTGGGGGGTGGGGGGAAGCAGGCTCCCAGCTGAGCAGATCAATGCGGGGCTTGATCCCAGGACCCCGAGATCATGGCCTGAGCTGAAGGCAGAGGCTTAACCCACTGGGTCACCCAGGCACCCCCCAGTGGAATCTTTTCTTGAAGGCAAATGCTTTTTCATCTTGGTTTTTATGTTGAGGACTTTTATCAGTTTGGTTTGATATTTAAAACCTTTTTGGCTTCTGGTAGGTCTTTGCTCTGGTAGCTTCTCTTGCAAGGCCTTCCTACTACTTTCATAGCTTCTTTCTAGAGTAATTTGTCATAGGTTCCAGCTCTATAGGGCTCCTCTTTCTTTTATTCTTGTCATCTCAGAGTGAAGAGATCCATTCTAGGTGCCACCATATTGTGAGAAGGTAGTTGGGGGTAAGTAGAGTGCTACTTTCCACTACTTTGTTTTTTCTCATTCTACCTGTTGTTGCCAGGTCAGGATAGAGGCTCAGCTCACCACTGGACCCTGCTGGTGGTACCCTGCTGAGCCTGATCACTGTCAAGGGTCAAAGAATTGGACTGCTGCCTCCTGCTTCAGTGGGAGTAGGGTAGAAGAGCGCTGCCTCTTTAGCCTCACTGACCTTGGGGAAGGGGAGGTAGCAGTTTTTCTCTCTCTATTTGAGTAAGTTGCCAACATTTTCTGTTAGGCCTCCCCTTTCCCAATTTTTTGCAGCTATTTCTTGGAGTTGGGTTGTTTTGTTTTTGTTTTTATTTTTTTAATTTGTGCATTTTTTAAAAAATCAATTCCTTGTTGGAGGTTTCTGTAGATCCTTTCCAGGTTGTATGGGAAGCAATAAGGAAATCCAGGGAATTTGTTACTCTTTTGTTCTCCAAGTCCTCAGGTCCCTACGTACCCTTCTTTCCATCTTCCAGTTTTCTTGTCTTATGTCCAGGTTTTTTTCAGTTATAAGGGGAAGGACCTGGGAGAGATGGGGCTACTGTCTTTTGGCCAGTACAGAAGTCACATCTTTAAGATGGCGAGATTAATCCTTTCAATTAGTTCTCAGTGGAAGCGGTAAGACAGTGATTTTCAAACTGAACTGAAACATCTTAATTTTTATTTAAAAAACATGTTTTAAAAGCCATAATTAAAACTTAAAAACCACTGTTCTAGGACACTCCACTAAGAATTAAATCCAAACCTTTTTCTAAGTATGTCTCTAAGGACTAGTCTTTGAACTATTGGGAAGCAAGGACGCTGTTCTATTTCTGTTTTTCTAGCACTTGAACTTGCCCAGCATGTAGTACATATCCAGAACATGTTTGTGAAGCAATGGAGTCATTTATGCATATCCTTATTCTCTGCCCTTGTAGTTCCTTTATGCCCACTCCATCTTAGGATCCTTTTTTTTTTTCCTCTTGCCAGGTATTCTGGATACAGCCATTGTTGATCGGGGGAGGAATGTGGTGTCTGGTTCTCGAGATGGGACAGCACGACTTTGGGATTGTGGGCGCTCAGCCTGCCTGGGAGTCATTGCAGACTGTGGTTCTTCTATCAATGGAGTGGCTGTGGGTGCTGCTGACAACTCCATAAACCTCGGCTCGCCTGAGCAGACGCCGAGTAAGTTGGTAATGATATGTTGAGCTTATTTTGATTCCTTAGGCACCTTTAGTGTTTGCCTTAGCTTCTCCTTTTCTCTCCTTGCCCTGCTTTTTTGGCTGGTATTTGTATTTTCACCATAAGTTTAGTATTTATTGCATACCTACTATGTTTCTGTTGCTTTGGAATCTATAAAAGAAGTATATGTCATGTTAACTACATTTAAGTAAGTACATAGTTTAGCAGATGAGACTGATGCCTATAAAACAAAAAAATTTTAGCTGGAACAACATAATGATTCTTCATGCAAATAAAATGGTTTTTTGGAAGAAGAGAGTATTTTATATTTTAGGTTAGTGTAGATGAGAAAGGTGTCACAAAGAAGTTGACTTGAACCTTGGAGGATGAATTTGAGTTGAATAGACAAGAATGGGAAGGATGGGAGAATGGGAGCTGGGGTGTAGGATTAGGGGCAGTTCACATTAAAATAATTTGAGGTGAAATTGACTATTGGGTAGAAGGATATGTTTGGTTGGGTCAGAGGTTAGATCAAGAGTAGTTAGTAGGGGCACCTGGGTGGTTCAGTGGGTTAAAGCCTCTGCTTTCAGCTCAGGTCAGGATCCCAGGGTCCTGGGATCGAGCCCCGCATCAGGCTCTCTGCTCAGCCGGGAGCCTTCTTCCCTCTCTCTCTCTCTCTGCCTGCTTCTCTGCCTACTTGTGATCTCTTGTCTGTCAAATAAATAAATAAAATCTTAAAAAATAAATAAATAAGAGTAGTTAGTAGTGGGGGTCACCTGGCAGGCTCAGTTGGTAGAGTGTGCAACTCTTGATCTCGGAGTTCCAAGTTTGAGCTCCATGTTGGGTGTAGAGGTTACTTAAAAAATCTTTAGGGGCAGGGGCACTTGGATGGTTCAGATGGTTAAATATCTGCCTTCAGCTCAGGTCTTGATCTCCAGGTCCTGGGATTGAGTCCGGCTCCCAGCTTAGCGGGGAGTCTGCTTTTTCCTCTCCCTCTGCCTCTCTCCCTGCTTGTGCTGTCTTTGTCTCTCTCTCTCTCTCAAATGAATATATAAAACCTTTAAAGGGGCACCTGGGTGGCTCAGTGGGTTAAACCTCTGCCTTCGGCTCGGGTCATGATCCCAGGGTTCTGGGATCGAGCCCCACATCGGGCTCTGTGCTCAGCAGGGAGCCTGCTTCCCTCTCTCTCTGCCTACTTGTGATCTCTCTGTCTGTCAAATAAATAAAATCTTTACAAAAAAAAAAAAAAAAAACCCTCTTTAGGGGCACCTGGCTGTCTCAGTCAGTGGAATGTGAGACTCTTGATATTGGGGTTGTGGATTCAAGCCCCATATTGGGTGTAAGGATTACTTAAAAATAAAATCTTTAAGAAAACACTTTATTTTTTAGAGCAGTTTTAGGTTCACAGCAAAATGGAGCAGAAAGTGCAGTTTTCGGGGTACCTGGGTGGCTCAGTCGGTTAAGTATCCAGCTCTTAGTTTTGGATCAGGTCATGAGATCAAGCCCCATGTTGAGCGCCACGCTCAGTGCAGTCTGCTTAAGGATTCTTTCCCTCGCCCTCTGCCCCTCCTCCCACTCACACTTGCACACACGTGCTCTCTCTCTCAAATCAATCAATCAATCAATCAATCTTTAAAAAAAGGTATGGTTTTCATACTCCCTCTGCCCCAGACAGCCTCCCCAATTACCATTTTATCAACATCCCTCACCAGAGTGGTATATTTGTTATAATTGATAAACCTACATTGACATATCATTGTCACTTAAGTAATTTTTATTAGGTTCATTCTTGGTGTTGTATATTCTGTGGATTTGGACAAGTGTATAATGACATGTATCTATCATGGTATCATACAGAAGATTCATTGCCTGAAAAATCCTTTGTGCTCTACCACTTCATCCCTTCCTCTCCTATAACCCTTGGCAACCACTGATACTTTTACTGCATCCATGATTTTGCCTTTTCCAGAATGTTACAGTTAGAATCATAAACTATACAGTCTTTTCAGATTGGTTTCTTTCATTTAGTAATAAGCATTTAAGGTTCCTCCATATCTTTTTATGGGTTTTTAGCACTGAATAATATTGCATTGTCTGGATGTACCTCAGTTTAGTCATCCATTCACCTACTGAAGGACATCTTGGTTGCTTCCAAGTTTTGGCGAATATGAATAAAGCTGCTATAAATATCTGTGTGCATGTTTTTATGTGGACATAGGTTTTCAACTGATTTGGGTTAATTTTGTCCTTCACTTTTTTTTTAAGATTTTGTTTATTTATTTGAGAGAGACAGAGAGAGCATGGGTGGAGAAAGGGGCAGAGGTAGAGGGAGAAGCTGACTCACTGCTGAGCAGAGAACCTGATGCAGGGCTCAATCCCAGGACCCCAGGATCATGACCTGAGTCAAAGTCAAACTCAACTGACTGAGCCTCCTGGGTGCCCCATTGCCCTTCACTTTTTTTTTTTTTTTTTAAAGATTTTATTTATTTATTTGACAGAGATCACAAGTAGGCAGAGAAGCAGGCAGAGAGAGAGAGGAAAGGAAGCAGGCTCCCTGCTGAGCAGAGAGCCCCATTTGGGGCTCGATCCCAGGACCCTGGGATCATGACCTGAGCTGAAGGCAGAGGCTTTAACCCACCGAGCCACCCAGGTGCCCCTGCCCTTCACTTTTGACACACTGTAGGTACTCTCTTGTCTTAAACTTCCCGTGCAGATGTACTGTGGTCCAAGAACTAAAATTGTTGCTGACCACCAGATGTTTCCTGAGCTCTCTTTGGAATTAATAGGATGAATCTTTTCCCAAAGTGTGATATATATGTAATTAGTGATAAGATTATTTCAGACAGTACACATCTTCAGTAGTGTACTATTAAATATATTTAATACACATATTTTACTTCAAACCTAAGATAGCCCACAAATATTACTTAAAACAAGGTTAAGTTTTTAAAAAATGTATTGGCTTAAAGTAATTTTTTTTAAAGATTTTATTTGTCAGAGAGCGAGAGCACAAGCAGGGGGAGCAGCAGGCAGAGGGAGAAGAAACAGGCTCCCCGATAAGCAAGGAGCGTGAGGCCACATGCGAGACTAATCCCAGGACCCTGGATCATGACCCGAGCTGAAGGCAGACACTCAACCAACTGAGCCACCCTGGCATCTCAATTTAAAGTAATTTAAATGAAAATATGCTTTTTATTTTATTTATTTATTTTTAAAAGATTTTATTTATTTATTTGACAGAGTAAGTGAGAGAGGGAACAGAAGCAGGGGGAGTGGGAGAGGGAGAAGCAGGCTTCCTGCCAAGCAGGGAGCCCGATGTGGGGCTTGATCCCAGGACCCTGGGATCATGACCTGAGCCAAAGGCAGATGCTTAATTGACTGAGCCACCCAGGCACCACGTACTAGTCTCCTATAATTCTTACTGAGTGACCCGGGCACCCTGTTTTGTTTTTTTTTTTTTCTTTTTATATATATATATATTTTTTTATTTTTTCATATATTTATTTGAGAGAGGTGGGGAGAGTTTAGAGGGAGAGGGAGAGGCAGACTCCCAGCTGGGTAGGGCGCCTAACTCAGGGCCTGATCCTAGGACCCCGAGATCATAACCCGAGCCGAAGGCAGGTATTTAACCGACTGAGCCACCCAGGTGCCCCTTACTAGTCTCCTATAATCCATTCTCCTCAGAGCAACCATTTGTGGTCATTAAAAAAAAAAACAACCCACAAATCAAGTCATGTTGCTCTCCTTCATCCCTACTCTCCTCCAGTGACCTCCTTTTATACATATATTAAAATCCTATCCACTTCACTTGGCTTATCACAACACTTGACACTTTCTGACCTCCACATTCCTTTCCAGCCTCGTGTCATACTGCCTTTAATTCGCAAAGGTCTTTGCATGACTAATTTCTGATTTACCATTCAGATCTCAGTTGAAACCTGGCCTCCATGTAGTTTCTTTAAAGATAGATTTATTTGCTAGATTTATTTGTTTGTTTTTATTTAAGAGAGGCTGAGCTGGTGGGGCTGGGGTAGAGGGAGAGAGAGTCGTAAGCAGACTCCAAGCTGAGCACAGAGCTGAAGCAGGGCTCATTCTCATTACGCTGAGATCATGACCTAAGCAGAAACCAAGAGTCAGATGCTTACCTGATTGTGCAACCCAGGTACCCCTCATGGAGTTTTTTTTACAGTTGAAGTTTAAATTTAAAATTACCTTTCCTCACTCAGCCTTCCACATCTACTCACTATTGATTAGATTTTCCTTTTTTATTTTCTTTGTGGAATTCATCACTGTCTGAAAATATCCTATTTGTTTATTTACCTATTCCACTATTTCCTATTTCCACTAGAATTCTTGAGAGTAAGGACCCTGTCTGTTCGTATATTACTATTTCCTTAGCACCTAGAATAGTGTCCAATACATAGTAGACCCTCACTAAAGATTTTAGTGAATGAATAAATTTCATTTGCTGCAGACCATAAGAGCCTTGAGGGCAGAGACTGTTTTAACATTTTAACATTATGCCCCTGCTGCTAATATGGTATCCTGTCACATTCCAAATGACTTAATATTCTTAAGTTGGGTTTATTGATATGTATTTTACATGTAGTAAAAGTTGCCCTTTTTATCTTATTTTATTATATATTTTTAAATTAACTTATTTAGGGGCACCTGGGTAGCTCAGTCAGTTGACCTTCTGACTCTTGGTTTCAGCTCAAGTCATGATCTTGCGGTCATGGGATTGAGGCCTGTGCTGGGCTCTGGGCTCAGTGTGGAGTCTGCTTCAGATTCTTTCTCCTCCCTCTGCCCTTCCCATGTGCACTCTTGCTCTCTCTCTCTCTCAAATAATAAAATCTAAAAATATATATTTATTAAGGAATCTCTTATCCCTAACCTGGGGCTCAAACTTAGAGCCCTGAGATCAAGAGTTGCATGTACTACCAACTGAGCCAGCCAGGTGCCCCAAAAGTCACCCTTTTAAATGATCAGTTCTGTGAGTTTTGATAGATGTGTACCAACATCTAAACAGTACGAACAGTCAAGATACAGAATATAATAAAAGTTTTTTTAAGTTAGCAAGTTAATCACTAAGAGGAATTCAATAAACAGCCATGAGGATTTGTGCTTTCTGGCACTGCCAGCTGATCGGCCTAGCCCATTGTTGACATGGTTTATCTGTCATGCAGGTGAACGGGAGGTTGGAACAGAGTCGAAAATGCTGCTGTTGGCACGGGAGGATAAGAAACTTCAGTGCTTGGGACTGCAGAGCAGGCAGCCGGCAAGTGGTTCCTCTAAGACTTTGGAACTCTGGGGCATGCTGGATCACTCTGATTTTTGGAAAGCGGTTTTGGAAACATTTCTGCTTGTTCCCTGTGTTCATCTTTTGAGAAAGCTGCAGGAGTAAAGGGCAATAGAGTGTAACAATTAAGAGCATGGAATTTGGAGAAAGGGCAGCATTCAGGTCCTAGCTCTTCTACAATGGTTGTGACATTTAATAGGTTACTTAACCATTCTGAGCCTCAGTTTCCTCATCACTAAATTGGGCATAGTAGTACTCACCTTGTAGGGTTATATGATGAGGATTAAATGCTCTACTGCTTTGTGACCTTGGTTAAGTCACTTTCTCTCTGGGCCTCCGCGTGCTGTGTATAAAATGATGAGGTTATGTAGATTCCCTTCCATATCCAAGGTAATGTGAAGAAATTCTGAGTCAAGGACTCATGCATTCAGGACTTTTGATCAACTGTGACCAGAATGTCTCTTATGGAAGAATTATTTGAATTTTTTTCCTTCAGCCGCTGAAGTTTTGCACTGGGCATACTATTCTTCATTAAGCCCGGAGTTCCCTGGGATTTGATTTTGCCCATCAGCCTCACCCAGACAACTTTAATGATTTGGGTTGGCTATAGATTTTGTATTTTCATTTCTTCTTGTTACTTCATTGTTCTAGTGATGTTTCCATTTTCAGAAATGACATTCCAGGAACATCACTCTTTCTGGTCGTATCGCCTCTGCACTGCTTTTCCTTCTGAAGGGAAATCACAGGTTTTGTTTGTTTGGCCAGATTTGCTTTTTTCCTTTCTTTTTAGAATATTTGAGGCAGAAATGATCAGATTGAGCTAAGAGTAGAGAACAACAACAACAAAATCTGATAATTCCTTTTTTCAGGCAGAATTATAATTCTTTAAATTGCCACTTTATTTAAGCTTGTTTCTTTTCCTACGTAGTCTCCCTTCAAAAGGTTGTCAGAAGTGACAGGAACAAAATTTAAATGTGTGAATTGCAAGTGTTTCTCAAAAGGAGGGTTGTAATGAGAAGCAGAAGAAAGATGTTGGGTACTAAGGGTCGTGGGAGGCAGTGTGGGTCCTGGGAGGCAGTGTGTTGAGGGGCAGTAGTTTGAAAACTGCTGCATCTGGGTGTGGTCGTGCATACACTGTTGAAGTCCTCTTCGGGGCCTAGTTCCTCTTTGGTCCTTGTTGAATACTTTGTTTAGAAGCAGAGTACTTAAAGGGAGAGAAAAGCAAATGTCTCTAAAAATAGGAAAATTTTCCTTTTTTTGGTGTCTGCTTATTTCTGAAAACAATGTTTAAGCAGCAATTTCGGCTCCCACTTGTTCCCAGGTGTTCCTCTTTGTTGGCTCAGATGCCTTCAACTGCTGCACTTTTCTCTCTGGCTTCTTGCTGTTGGCTGGGACACAGGATGGAAACATTTATCAGCTGGACGTGAGGAGTCCAAGGTGAGTCACCATTCATTTGCATGATGCAGGTCTTCTACAGAATGGAAATTTTTATTAGCTTTAACAATGATTTAGCATAGATGACTGTTGAATCAAGGGTATATTTTTCCATTTATAAAGGTTTTCCAGTGTGAGTGGTCTGGTTGTTCTTATTATTCCTGGAATCATATTAAAGGTAATTTGATTCATGCTGTCATGATTGTCCTATTGTAGTGATGGCTTTGGAATCTGAGCTTTAACGAACTAACGTTTCACTTAAAATGATTGTATAGAACTTTTAATTTTAAGGAGCTCAGTAATTTTCTCAGTGGTATTAAATCTGGATTGGCTTAAGAGTGATCATTTTTAGTTCAAGTAAGCCAGCTGTGTTTCTTTGGCTTTGATCATAACCTATCTGAAATGGGCTTTATTCTGGTCTTAAAGATACCCAGAGAGAACCACACAACCTCTTCATCCCAGGATTTAACTATTTCTCCAATTCTTTTTTTTTTTTTAAAGATTTTATTTATTTATTTGATAGAGATCACAAGTAGGCAGAGAGGCAGGCAGAGAGAGTGAGAGGGAAGCAGGCTCCCTGCTGAGCAGAGAGCCCCACATGGGGCTGGATCCCAGGACCCTGAGATCCTGACCTGAGCCGAAGGCAGCGGCTTAACCCACTGAGCCACCCAGGCGCCCCTATTTCTCCAATTCTGTCCCTTCTTCCTTCCATTTCCTTTCTTTTGTTCAGCTGACATTTACTGAATGGCTTTTGTGGTGACCAGATATTGTGCAGGGCCCTGAAAACCAGAAGTAAAAGATACAGATTCTGCCCTTGAGGCACTTGGATTCTAACAGTGAAGATAGGCAACTAAAAGACATTGGTGATACAGTGTGGTCAGTGGGCTGACAGGGCTCTACATAGGAAATTGAGAAAGCGCTGAGAAGGAGAAAGGAGAAGGTGGGAATTCTTCTCCAAGGAAATGAAGCTTTAATTGGATCTTGTCCAGTAGGAAGTTACCAAATGAAGAGAGGAATCTGCCCTAGGTAGAATAGCACATAGAGAAGCATGAAGACATGTGGAAGTATGGCACTTTCAGGGATATCTGAGTAGTTTAATATGACAAATATATACCCTGCAGACAGGGTAGCAGTTAGAAGTGATGTCAGACAGGAAAGTAAGAGTTTGTTAGAAAGAACACATGTACCATCCAAAGGAGTTTGGGCTTTACTCTAAGAGCAGTAAAGAAATTCTAGTGAAAGGTGACTAGCTTACACCTTTTCTTCCAAATTTTCAATTGCTTTACTTTTGTTCTTGTTTTTTACTCTATGGAGTTTCAGGGAATGTCTGGTCACTATTAGAAAATCAGCCAGGGTGCCTGGGTGGCTCAGTTGGTTAAGCGTCTTCCTTTGGCTCAAGTCATAATCCCAGGGTCCTAGAATCGAGCCCCATGACAGGTTCAGACTCAGACTCAGACCCAGACTCAGCGGGGAGTCTGCTTCTCCATCTTCTGCTCCCCCTGCTTGTGCTTTCTCTCTCTCTCAAATAAATAAAATATTAAAAAAAGAAGAAGAAGAAGAAGAAGAAGAAAATCAGCCTTACAGGGGGACCTAGCTGGCTCAGTTGATAGAGTGTGTGACTTGATCTCAGGGTCATAAATTTGAGCCCCACTTTGAGCGTGGAGCCTACTTAAGATTAAAAAAAAAGAAAGAAAATCAGCTTTACATATATATTAAATTTATTCTCATTCACCTTTCTCTTTCATTTCATAGAGTCCTGACATTTGTAATATCTGACAAGTATCTTTTTTTTTTTACTCTCAACTGTCTTAATTTTGTCTGTAAGCAAAATAATTAACATATGTTAACATTGTTATCTTAAACTCTTGTCAGGTCTCCCCTAAAAACTGGAGTTGGTGGTGGTAACTTAGTTCATTCAGCTCAGTGACCTGTTTAGTTAGAGACATGTTTAGATCACTCCAAGGGTGGTTTTGAGTGGTTTACCTGAATCTACCATTTAAGGATCTTGCCAGGAACGAAACTATATGAATGTTTAATCTCTGTCCACGTTTGTCCTGTTTGCTTTTGTGTGGTTAGTCCTATATGTTGAATATAGTCAATTGTTGCTTTTGAAGAAGAAAGTACAGTTGCTCCTTTTTCTTTGAATTCCAGGGCTCCAGTACAAGTTATCCACAGATCTGGAGCACCAGTTCTGTCCCTGCTGAGTTTCAGAGATGGATTCATTGCCAGCCAAGGTGGGTCCAGGGACCCCTTGAGAGAGATGGCTTCCTGTAGTTCATTTAAATGTAAGGTTAGGGGTATCTGGTGGCTTAGTCTGTTAAGCATCTGACTTTTAACACTTAGGTCATGATCTCAGGGTGGCGAGATTGAGCCCTGCATCAGGCTCCATGCTGTGTGGAGCCTACTTAAGATTCTATCTCTTGGGGTGCCTATGTGGCCTGGTTGAGTGACTTGATTTCTGCTCAGGTCATGATCTTGGGGATGTGAGAATGAGCCCAGCGATGGACTCCATGCTGGGTGTGAAGCCTGCTTGAGATTCTCTTTCCCTCTGTCCCTCCCCTACCCACCCTTAAAAAAAAAGATTATCTCTCCCTCTGCCTCTGTCCCTGCACTCCACCCCTACTCTCCCATTCATGCCTTCTCTCTCTCTAAAAACAAATAAATTTAAGTTTAAATGCATGATCTATGGTGGGGCTAGGGGTATGGTTCTCCACAATTCTTTGGCATATGTATTTATCATACAGTGTTTATCACCCTACACTGTGATTGTCTATATCTCCGACCAGTTCAGGCTCCTTGAAAGTAGTGATTGTGCCTTATTCATAGTAATATAACTGTTTTCAGAGGATGAAACTAAGACCAATGAAAGAAAGTTACCAGGAGCCACATTTCAGTTGAGTGTAAGGAAAATGTTCTGTCTCGTTAAGAGAGAAGCTGGCATTGTAGAGAGCACTACAATGCTTGGGATGGAGAAGCATAGGCTGGCTGGCCAATCTGCAAGGTGTTGTGAATAGAATTCAGTACCAGTTTAGAAGTTGGATATAGATGATCTTAGAGGTCCTTTGGAACTCTTTTACTAGAGAGGAGATTGAAATTACCAGATTAAACAATTTAGAAACTTTTTATTATGGAAATTGTCAAAGAGATACAAAGGTAGAGAGAATAGCATAATAAACCTGATATTCCCATTATGTAGCTTCAACCTTTACCAGTTTATAGCTAATCCTGTTTCATCTTGTTTTACACTTTCCCTTATAATCCCCAACCATTGTGTTATTTTGAAATATATCACAGACATTTTATTATTTCACCTATCAATACTTATATAAGTATTTCTAAAAACTAATAATTCTTTTATTGAAAAGATGATTTTTGGGATGCCTGGCTGGCTCAGTTGGTGGAGCATGCAACTCTTGATATTGGGTTGTCAGTTTGAGTCTCATGTTGGGTGTAGAGATTACTTAATAAAATAAAATTTAGGGGCGCCTGGGTGGCTCAGTGGATTAAAGCCTCTGCCTTCGGCTTAGGTCATGATCCCAGGGTCCTGGGATCGAGTCCCGCATCGGGCTCTCTGCTCAGCAGGGAGCCTGCTTCCCCCTCTCTCTCTGCCTGCCTCTCTGCCTACTTGTGATCTCTGTCTGTCAAATAAATAAATAAAATCTTTTAAAATAAATAAAATAAAATTTAAATTAAAAAAGATTATTTTTAATAATACCAAAAAGGATAAGGTCTTTCTGTATGCTGCTGGTTGGGGTATAGGTTGATTAACAGATAAACTAAAATTAATTAATATTTGTTTCAGCAGCAGTTTTTCCATTTTTAAAAAGCTTGAAAAGGTTAATTAAAATTTTTTCCTGGATTCTTTACAAAGTCACAATGTTGATACAGAAAAACTTTATGCATAAAGATATTCTTTTAGGGGAGCCTGGGTGGCTCAGTGGGTCAAAGCCTCTGCCTTCAGCTCAGGTCATGATCCCAGGGTTCTGGGATCAAGCCGCACATTGGGCTCTCTGCTCAGCAGGGAGCCTGCTTCTTCCTCTCTCTCTCTCTCTCTGCCTGCCTCTTCGCCTACTTGTGATCTCTGTCTGTCAAATAAATTAAAATTTTTAAAAAAAATGATATTCTTTTATGTAGTATGCTTTCAACCATGTAAAATAAAATTTGCACAAAAAGGGGGCGCCTCGGTGGCTCAGTGGGTTAAAGCCTCTTCCTTCGGCTCAGGTCATGATCCCAGGATCCTGGGATCAAGCCCCACATTGGGCTCTGCTCAGCAGGGAGCCTGCTTCCCTTCCTCTCTCTCTGCCTGCCTCTCTGCCTACTTGTGATCTCTGTCTGTCAAATAAATAAATAAAATCTTTTAAAAAATTTTGCACAAAAAGGTTTGGAAAAATACATTAAAAACATTAACAGTAGTGATCTTTTAGGGGTAGATGGAGTGTTTTTTTTTTTTTATTTCTGTTTCTTGTTTTTAAAGTTTTCCTCAATTAACATGTACTATTTTTATATTAAGTAAAACAATAATAAAAAAATTACTTTATTTTAGCAGTTTACAGATCATCCCAAGTCTCATTTGTCCATGGTCTTTTAAGAAAATTAAGTTTAAAAATAAATATACTTTTATTTCTTGGTATAACAACTTTGCTCCTTTGCCTCATGTATCCAGTCAAGTTTATAGAGAGAAGAATAATTTGGGAGCATATTAAAACATGTATATGGATAAGTCCCTGTTAAAAATCATTCGCCAGGGTAAGTTTGCAGTCCTCTGTAAGCCTGAAGTGACTTGCTCTGTGCCCTTGGCAGGTATTGCTCATCAAAGACAACCCTTCTTCCTACTGAGCTTGTACTTGTCCTTCAGATCCTCTAACCCAGCATTCTAGGCAGCCACTGTAGGTCCTCATATTTGACCCATGTAATGAGGTCTGTTTGCCATTCTGGGTCTTGGGATAAACTTCTTTAGGCTCGTGATGTACTGAAATAAACTACAATACTGATTTTTTTTTAAAAGCTCCTTTGCGTGCAGCTTTTCTTTAGTTCTCTAAATTTTTCTTTCTGCCTTTTAGGTGATGGAAGCTGTTTCATTGTCCAGCAAGACCTAGACTATCTCATTGAGCTCACTGGAGCTGACTGTGACCCTGTGTTCAAGGTACAGGCCCGAGAGGCACCTGGGTGATTCCCACCTGAGATCTAAGGCTTTTGAGGGGACTGAATCCAGCTACTTTGTGGGCATTCTGAATGATAAAATACTTACGGATGAGATAAAAGTCAGTGAGAATTTTGAGTCAGAAGTGATTTCACCACTTTTTAGCTTTAGAAACTTGAAAAATCATTTCACCACCTCAGTCTGTCAGTTCTATAAAATGAGAGTAATGAGATAATGTATATGAAAAATAGTTGTAAATTTTAAATCTTCTATAAATATTTAGCTGTCATTATTATTATTTAAAATTCAAGACTGTTTATCTCATTTGATTAGAAAGAGAAAAACAAAAGGGGAAATAATATTATTGACTAGACATTGTGCTGGATGTTTTACATGTATCTTATTTCGTTGTTATTATTCTTGAGGCATAAGTATTATTATTTCTATTGTTTTTATACTTTTTTAGTTATACAGCTAATACATACCTATAAAAATTCAAACAATACAAAATTACACAACTTTCAAGTCCCCTTTAAGACCTTTTTAGTTCTGCTCTTCTTTCCAGGAGTAACTAGCATTAACACTTGGGCATGTATCTTTCTTTCTTTTTTTTTTTTTTTTAAAGATTTTATTTATTTATTTGACAGAGATCACAAGCAGGCAGAGAGGCAGGCAGAGAGAGAGGAAGGGAAGCAGGCTCCCTGCTGAGCAGAGAGCCCGATGCGGGGCTCCATCCCAGGACCCTGGGATCATGACCTGAGCCGAAGGCAGCGGCTTTAACCCACTGAGCCACCCAGGCGCCCCGGGGGGCATGTATCTTTCAAGACTGTTTTTGGAAAATTTTCACTTACATCTTTGTGTTTATGTAATTATGTAGATAATATAGTTTTATCTTTAGTTTGTACATAACTGAAAACATTCTATATGTATTGTTCTGTGACTTTTTTAACATCCTAGAGCTCTTTTCAGATAAATGCAAATAGATCCACTTCATTTTTAAAATTCCTGCATACTGTTCTATATTGTGAATCAACATACCATTTTCATTTTATAAGTGAGGAAGCTGGAGTCCAGAGTGATTGAGAAAGTTGCCTTAGGTCATGTAGGTACACATTAGCACACCTGAGATTAAGCTACCTCCAGAATTCATGCTTCTTCCACTAAATTAATGGTTCTTAACCTTTGAGTCTCAGGCTTTTTCTCTTCTTTTCTTTCTTTTTTTTTTTCTTCAAAGATTTTGTTTATTTATTTGACAGACAGAGATCACAAGTAGGCGGAGAGGCAGGCAGAGAGAGAGGTGGAGGCAGGCTTCCTACAGAGCAGAGAGCCCGATGCGGGGCTCGATCCCAGGACCCTGGGATCATGACCCGAGCCGAAGGCAGAGGCTTAACCCACTGAGCCACCCAGGCGCCCCTCTTCTTTTCTTTCAATTGAGATCTCATCTTCATACTGTTTTGCTAGCCTGCATGGGTACATTAATCCTAATGAGTTTAGATTTATGATGAGTGGGCTCAATAATACAGTAACATACACACATACCCACAAATTGTTTTTAAAAACTTGCACATAGGGGCGCCTGGGTGGCTCAGTTGGTTAAGC
The DNA here is from genome assembly GCF_902655055.1 of Lutra lutra. NCBI lineage: Eukaryota > Metazoa > Chordata > Mammalia > Carnivora > Mustelidae > Lutra > Lutra lutra. The sequence goes on along the minus strand of NC_062287.1, from coordinate 56,219,735 downwards.
CACTGCCTTTGGCTCAGGTCGTGATCCTGGAGACCCGAGATCAAGTCCCGCACCGGGCTCCCAGCTCCGCAGGGAGTCTGCTTCTCCCTCTGACCGTCTCCTCTCTCATACTCTCTCTCACTCTCTCTTTCTCTCTCAAATAAATAGAATCTTTTTAAAAATGCATATATTATGCTCCTATAAAGGTTGATTAAGAACCTCTAGTTTCAAGAATCAGTCTGATTTTGAAGATGAACTATTTTGGTCATTTTTGTACAATGCTATGTTATTGAACTGCAATGTATATTTTTTAAAAGGACACTGATGAGCGGCACCATCTGGTATTAACTTTAACCTTAGCTGGCTTCCTCCTTCTCTCCCCAAAATCCCTTGACCAAGTGTTCTCTGCTGTAAAGACTGAAAAGACCCAGCGATACTTTGGCAGCAGTTCTGTTGCTGCATGGAGGAAACAGAAGCAGGCCCAGGTCCTCCTCTCATTCTTCCACACTTGCAACTCACAAATGGCTCTGGAATGATAATATTCACTGTCGTGTCTAAAAACTTAGGGACATGGAGAGTCAGATAGAACAAGGGAAAAGAAAATCATAGGTGGGCACATGAAGAGCCAAGCTGCTCTGTCCAACACCTGTGTAATGTGTGGTTTAACTAAATGTGGCTGAACTACTAAAAGTAAACCTGCCTGACTCACCTTCCAAAGCAGAACAAGACTAAAAAGCGCAGACGTGCATTTTCTCATATGCATAGGTTCCGCCAGTGGTGAGGAGCTCATAAACAGGATCTCTACTCCTGCATAGTATAATGCATGCACACAGCACATCTAGCCACTGAGGAGCTGCACGGGCCCGCCCTCCCAGGTCACATGCACGTGACTGGTTGTAGCTCCTTCACCCCTAGGACATCAACACCCCTCAGCATGGAGGTCAGAGGAGTGGGCCACCTACCATTACGGGGTGCTGGCTGTCTCTCTGCTGCAGCTGAAAGGGACACTGGTTTTTGGTTTCTTTGAACCAATCCCTATTATTCCCATTCTGACTAGCTGGTTCCATTGTAGGGCTGGTTCCTCTGTAGGTCTTACTTCCTGGATGCTCTGATCAACCTCATTTTTCCACCTTCGTCTGTAAATGTATCCCAGAACCACTATAACAGCTTCTGTGACAAAAACCAAGAGTAGAATGATGACAAATGTTGCACATCTACAGCAGCTCTCCCAGATTGGGGCACAGTAGCCAGTCAGCCCAAAAATGAAAAGTGGGGCTCCATAGCAATGATAATTATAGCAGGGATGAGAGGATGCACATCTTCAAAGAAGTGGTCGTTGTCATCATAAGTGATGAAGACAGGGGCTCCCACATAGCCTAAAAGGCCAGAATGTGAGCCGCCCCCAACCCTGAAGATGAGGTTGAGAAATTCCAGAAGTCTTGGAGGAGGTGATGCTGTCCATCCGTGGTGCTGGCGGCCCTACGGACACCATGTGCTCTCCAAGCAAGGTGGCAGTAGTGGTGGCGGAGCCTAGAGTGGCCTTCATCTCAGCCCATGGTGCTGTGGTGCAGCCCCAGCATGTGCCTCACTCCTCCACGTACCTGCTGCCTCAGATTTCTTTGAGAAGTCGATGAAATCCCCTCAGGCAGGCACATATTGAGAACTTCTTTGAATATAATTTTATAAGGTTCAGGGATACACCAGCCAGTCTTTGGGTCGTCTCCTTTCCCAGATCCAGACCCTCTGCCCTCAACTATGCACCACACTAAGGGGTTTGCTCTCTACTTGGCTGATTAGTTTCTCTGTTCTGTAGTCCTAAGGGACCTGGATCCTAACCGTCTATTTTAAAATACTGGTCATGGATCTAATTCTTCTTTTGTCTTTGGAGTCAGTAGAGCTTCTAAGACTCACTGTACTAATGGAGATCAATGACGAGCTTCTATCTTCTTGAAATGGAAGACTCCCAGGCTTCCTTTGAGCTCTGAACTTTTATGTTCCAGGTAGCCGCATGGGAGAAGCAGATCTACACATGCTGTCGAGATGGTCTTGTGCGACGCTATCAGCTCTCTGATCTCTGACTCCTTGGAAAAGGATGAAGTTAATGAAAAATATTGGCTCTAATCAACAAAGACATTAGTCCTTCTCAAGGACCATGGCCCCTTATTGTTTGGGGCACCCTTTGGGTGTCACAGAAAATCAGCTCCATTGCCCCATGTGGAAGTATCATTCCATGACAAGACCTACTGTGAACTGAGTGAGAAGCTCACACGTACTCCCTATATACACTCACCCCAAGAGCACAGGGCAAGGACATGGATGCTTACACTTTGATCTCATACCATTGTGTTAAATGTTTACAAGGACCAGAGGACTAAAGCCTGTGCTCTGAAGGAAATAAAGAGAATGTGTTTGGAAGAGTCTGAATTTGAAAAACTTTGTTAAATATTCTTACTCCAGCAAAAAGCCATTCAAGTTGATGGAACTCCTTTCTCAGGCACTTCCTATTGGCCTACCTGTAGAGAAAGACTGCTTGTTAGCAGTAACTATCCTTTAAGCAGGAGCCTGTGAATGATTCCTATACAGGTAGGGAAGCCAACTGTCTCAGTTTTCCTTGGACTGAGGGGTTTTCTGCTATGTGGGACTTTCAGTCCTAGGCAAACTGATAGGGTTGATCAGTCCATGTACAGGTAATAAAGTTGAATCCTATCATTGTAAGGGCAGTGGCTGTCTGAGTGTGGTCCCTTAACTGCCGAATCAGTATCACCTGGGAACTTGATAGAAATAGAAATTCCTAGGCCCCACCTCAGCCCTAAATCAGAAATTCTGTGGGTAGAGCAGCCAGGTGATTCTGATGCATGCTAAAGCTTGAGACAGGAAGAAATAATAAAGGGCACTTTCGTCATAGCTGGAACCCAGCACTCATGGGGTGGTGAGGCTGGTCTATAGAGGATGAGGCTAGAGAGGTGGGCCGGGCCCAAGCAGTGAAGGGGCTTGAGTCCTAGGTAAGGAGCTTGAATTTCATTTGGTTGACAAGAAACCCACAGAAGAGTTTTTTTTTTTTTTTTTTTTTTTTTTTTTTTTTTTTTTTTTTTAAAGATTTTATTTATTTATTTGACAGAGAGAAATCACAAGTAAGCAGAGAGGCAGGCAGAGAGAGAGGAGGAAGCAGGCTCCCTGCTGAGCAGAAAGCCCCACGTGGGGCTTGAACCCAGGACCTGGGATCATGACCTGAGCCGAAGGCAGTGGCTTAACCCACTGAGCCACCCAGGCGCCCCCACAGAAGAGTTTTAAGCAAGTGTTTAACATGGTCACCTTTTTTCCCCCTAAATATAAAAATGGAGTCATAATGCATGAATTCCGTGTTTTATTTTCACTTAGAATCTCTGAGTTCTTCCAGTACATTTAGACCTCCATCATTCTTTTTAACACTTTCCGGAGTTTTACATTTTAGAGATTACTAGAGAAAAGGTTTCTTGGACAACACAACACTTGAGCTGAGCAATGTAGGCTAAGATCTGGATTTATTTAAGGGAAGAAGCCAATATCTGGCTGGGGTAACAGTATGGTTCACAGCATTCTTAAAGGTATATTTGCATGTAATATTTATAACTTCACTATGACATGCAGTAGTGAGACTCAGATGAATTGATTGGCCAAGGGTCATTGGGAACAGAAATTTTAACACAGTTTATCTTAACTTTAAATCCATTTTTTTCTACCTGTTGTATATGCCTAAATTGTGAAAATAAAATAGTCATTGAATATTACTGGTCATCTATGCTATACTAGGGACTGTATTTATATATTTAATCCCAATGACATTCTTTTTTTTTTTTTTTAATTTTTTTATTTTTTTCAGCATAACAGTATTCATTATTTTTGCACCACACCCAGTGCTCCATGCAATCCGTGCCCTCTACAATACCCACCACCTGGTGCCCCCAACCTCCCACCCCCCACCCCTTCAAAATTCTCAGATCGTTTTTCAGAGTCCATAGTCTCTCATGGTTCACCTCCCCTTCCAATTTCCCTCAACTCCCTTCTCCTCTCCATCTCCCCTTGTCCTCCATGCTATTTGTTATGCTCCACAAATAAGTGAAACCATATGATAATTGACTCTCTCTGCTTGACTTATTTCACTCCCCAATGACATTCTTAAAAAAAGGAAATGGCATTATTTTGTTTTATAGATAAGGAAACTGAGGCTCAAGAAATTAAGTACCAAACCCTTGATTTGGGCCTTGCTTAATTTGTCTCCAAGACTGTGTCTTCTGCTACGCTACACGGTCTCAAGACCTCTGGGACTTGACCCAGTTCCATTTAAGGAGTGATTTGTGATAAGGTCAGGTAGACCCAAAGGGACATATTCCAGAGCTCAGAAACATTGAATCCAAGGAGATCTGGAGAGAACCTCTTAGAAGTCAGATGAAGAAGACAGGATGAAGGAGGATTGGGTGAGTTCACACAAGCAGGAATGTCTGTGAGTTCCTCTTCCAGGTCTTGCTCTTCACAGCCGTCAGAGCTGTGATAGTCTGGTTGTAATGGGTGTAGTGACCCTTGACAGAATGCCCTGAAATATAGATCCAAACAGGAGGAGGGAGGCTAGCTCTTAGGTGACTCAAAGCCTTGTCTACTGTGAATGGAATCTCTCCAGTGTTAGCAGACACTTTTTTCCCTTTTGGGTTGAGGAGTGCATTCTGGGTAAGGAAGGGTGGACAACCTCCATCTGCAGCAGTACAGGCTCAGGTAAGCTAGACTTTGTTTCTTGGCTTTCAGACGCCCCCTTGTGACTTCTTGTGAGAAGTGCATCTATTTCTCTGAATGGAAAGTTGGCAGTGGCATCCACTAGTGTGCATGTAATTGGTGCCAGGCACAGTCCTCACAAGTAGCCTTGCAGAGTAAAGGTTTCTTATTCTTGAGCATGTCTCTTTGTGGATAAATTTTACATTTTTATTATTTACTTTTTTTTTTTTTAGATTTTATTTATTTGAGAGTGTGAGCGAGAGAGAGCATGAGTAGGGCAAGGGGCAGAGGGAGAGAGAAGCAGACTCCCTTCTGAGCAGGTAGTCCGATTTGGGGCTCGATCCCAGGATTCTGGGATCATAACCAGGGCCCAAGGCAGACGCTTAACCGACTAAGTCACCCAGGAACCCCTAATTTACTTTTCACCTTGAAATCATTTCACACTTGAGAAAAGTTGTAAGGGTGTGGTATCTGTTTAACATTTAGGGACTTCCGCCGGTTTTCCAAGTGGCTACACCATTTTACATTCTCAGTGGCAGTGTATAAGGGTTCTTAATTCTCCATGTCCTTGCCAACCCTTGGTCTGTCCACCTTTTATCATAATCAGGTGAGGTTAATTTGGTTAAAATGGTGCCTACCAGGTTTCTCCATGGCAAACTTAGTTGTTTGTGGAGAGTTACTTTGAGACTATATGAATATACTGCTCCTCATCAAACTTGCATCATCTAGTGGCAGCCTTTGTTGATGACTTCTGTCTGAATCAGTTACTCCTATTCTAACTGCCAATTAGTGATTTTATCATTCCATCATTCTTTTTACATTTATAATTGGCTTTCTACTGTGAGACTTTCCCTTCTCTGCCATTTATTTAATTACTGATTCACTCACTCATTCACCATAGGTTTATTAGTATGGACTACACATGGATTTGTATTTTATTTTCTGGATTATAATCCATTATTGCTACTATTTATTTGGGTGGTTAATTTTTCTCAGTTGGACCCAGTGGTAGCCCCTTCAAGATGGATCCTATGTCCTTTTTTTTTTTTTTTTTTAAAGAAAACATTTTATTTATTCATCTGTCAGAAGGAACAGGGGGAGTGGCAAGTAGAGGGAGAAGCAGGCTCCACGCTGAGCAGGAGCCCGAGGTGGGACTCGATCCTAGGACCCTGGGATTATCACTTGAGCCAAAGGCAGATGCTTAACTGACTGAGTGGTCCAGGTGTCCTGATGTTACGTCCTTTTGATGTGTTAATAGCATTCTTTTAGTGCTTCCATATTTTCTGATACCACAAGCTATTCAAGTTTCATCTTATTTCCCATCACAGTACTGGAATCAACTATTTGTCTAGATAGCTCTTGTTCCTTTTAGTGGAGAATGGCATTTGGAAATCAAGATTTGGGCACTATATATATACTCTTTACTACTAGGGTATTATTGCTTCTAGGCCGTATCAGTGGATAGTACTCTGATGTGGAGTCTCCATTTCAATATCCCTCATTCTGTATATATATTAAAAAATCATAAATTCACACTGAAGTCCCCTAATTCCAGTCCAACTCCACTGGGATTATTCTAGTCTTCTGCATATATACTTCCTTCCTCCCAATAGTGAGAAACTCGACTATCATAATTCTCAATGTTTCACTTGCTCAATACCTCTGTGAGTAAAGAGTGTGGCAGCCACACAGGCCATTTCCCCTTTTACCCCAGCCCCTGCACACATGGTGTCCCTCAGATAGAGTCTCCTTGTTCCCATGTTCACCTCAGCCAGTCCCAGGCTGAACAAGGCCTTCTCCCAACCCTCTGGATTTAATTTTTTTTTTAAGATTTTTTTTTTTTTTTTGACAGAAATCACTAGTAGGCAGAAGTAGGCAGAGAGGCAGGCAGAGAGAGACAGGGAAGCAGGCGCTCTGCTGAGCAGAGAGCCCGATGCAGGACTTGATCCCAGGACCCTGAGATCATGACCTGAGCCATAGGCAGAGGCTCAACCTGCTGAGCCACCCAGGCACCCCTGAGTTTAATTTTTAATAACATCTTTTTTCTGGTAATAAGAGTAAAAAAAAAAAAGGCCCTACACACAAGAAGACGCTCAATTCCAGTAGTTAAGTGCAAATTAAAACCCACAAGAAACTCAGAAATGCAAAAAATAAAATAATGCCATATTTTCACTTTACAGATAGGCAACTGCGGCTAAGAAATCATTGTTTAAGGCCATAAAACTAGTAGCTAATGGACAGGATTTGGAACTTGGGCTCTGACTCTATTACCTCAATGCTAAGGAAGCATTTTCTATACATGCTTTTGTATAATTGTATTTAATATTTTCACATCTGCCTTGTGGTGGAGTTTATGTTCATAATCCCATTTATTCAAGGAAATAGACGTGGGGCCATTAAGTAAACTTGCTTCAGGTCACACAAATCTGAAGTGAGCATAGCAGCATCAAGATACAGTTGCTTTCTGACCACTCAACTTTCTTTTTTTAAACTTCATTTAAAAAACCTTCAGTGCAGGGGCACCTGGGTGGCTCAGTGGGTTAAGCCTCTGCCTTCAGCTCAGGTCATGATCTCAGGGTCCTGGGATCGAGTCCCGCATCGGGCTCTCTGCTCAGCGGAGAGCCTGCTTCCTCCTCTATCTCTCTCTCTGCCTCTCTGCCTACTTGTGATCTCTCTCTGTGAAATAAATAAATAAAATCTTTAAAAAAAAAAAACCTTCAGTGCAATATTAAAAAGCAATACAGCCAGCTGGAGTGACAACCAATAGAAAGAGACTGTTAGGGAAGACCCAGGGACCCCACTCCAGCTGCTCCTAGGGCCCAGAGGCCAGGGGCAGACCCAACTGGGGAAGAGAGGAAAGACCACCCACCAAAATGAACAGGCAGAACAAAACATATAAGGAATATCTGGCTGTACTGAAGAGGGTCTAGGGGAGAGGGGAAGCCCCCGTTTTTTCCCCCAAATGTCCTAGACTTGGGAGGGCTGGCCTCCTGGGGTGAAATGAGCAGGCCCTGTCCCACTCCACACTCCTCTGTGGTAGAGTACAGGATGTGCTGTGGGCCACATGTGTGTATGCTTGGGGAAACAAAGGGAAGAGACGAGTAGGGAGGAATGCCCCTCACTGGAATCTTATGAGGGCTGAGAGTGACCCCCTCCAGTTCCTAGACTCTGGGGTCTTGGTAGATGGGGGTTGGAATGGGTTGGGGCAGCGGGGAGGCTGGGTGCTCAGCCTAGAAAGCCAGCAGGGTCATCATCCTCAAAGTGGCCTTCCTGCAGCACCTCGATGTAGTGCTCATAGATTTTCAGGGCTGGGCCCAGGTAGGTGGACAGGCCAGTCAGCGTTATCAGTGCACTGTGTAAAGACTGGCCATTGATATCCCACTCTTCGAAAGCCGTTGCCTGCTTGGGGAAGCTGGCCTCGATAAAATATTCAACCACGTCCATCACTGTGCACTCCAGGGAATCAACCAGCTTCTCTTTGCCCCCAGAAGGACACCAAAGGGGGTTCCATCGGCCCCGGGTAGTGCTGGTTTTCCTAACTGACCCCTCAACTTACCCCAAACCTGTTGACTTCTTAGGTCTTTAATTTATTTCTCTGTCCTTTGGCTCAACTCCAGAATTGTGTTTTAACTCCTCCAAATATACCTAAAGTAGGCCTCAAAGGATGTGAAATAGCTACTTTAAAGCAGGTCCTCCTCTAAATAGTGTGGTTTCAGAGGACCCAGAAATTTCTTAAATATCTCAGTCACTAATGTCTGAAATACCATCAAGGGACCCAGCGTTTTCATCCACAGTTAAAGATGAGCTTTAAAACATAGCCCTCTTTTTCCCCATCTGACTGACATTAGATCCTAGAGAGGAGGGAGGGAGAAAGGTAGTCTTTTTTTTTTTTTTTTTTCCTTTTAGAAAGAGGGCATGATGGGGAGAGAAGCAGAGGGAGAGGGAGAGAGAAACTCAAGTGCTAAGCCCAACACTGGGCTCAATCTCACCACCTGATTACGATCTGAGCCAAAACTAAGAATTGGACATTTAACTGACTGCACCGAGAGAGAGAGAGAGAGAGAGAGAGAGAGAGAGAATATGAATCTTAAGCAGGCTCCATGCCCAGGGTGGAGCCCAACACAGGGCTCCATCTCAGGACCCAGAGATCAAGACCTGAACCGAAATTAAGAGACACTTAACTGAATGAGCCACCCAGGCGCCCCTGGATCCTTTTATAAGAACACATTTACATTTGAGGGGAGTAAAGGAGTAGTACTTAGAAAAGAAGCTCCTGAAGAAGGAGGAGGAGGAGAAAAGGAAGGGTTATAGTGTGGCATTGGCCCAGGGAAAGACCAGTGGACCAGTAGTCCAGATACAAACCCAGGCATATATGGAAAGTTTATACATAACGCAGCAGTCAGTACAGATTGGTGTGGGAAACAGAACTGCTAAATAAATGGTTCTGGGACAACACGATATCAAAAAGAAGAAAATGATACTACCTTGTACCATATACCAAAAAAAAAAAAAAAAAAGTTCTAGGTGAATTAAAGACTTAGGAGTGAAATGGACTCTCAGAAGAAAATATAGGTGAAGATCTTTATGACCCTCTACAGAGAATATTTCTTAGACATAAAAAGTATAACCAAAAAGGAAAAGATTGGTAAGTTCTACCCCACTAAAAAAAAATGGTAAAAACACAAGCTTGGAAATGAAAGCGGTTTATATTTTATCTATTTTCAACAAATATAAAACATGAAGAGTTCCCCCTACCCCCAAAAAAAGCCCAGTAGAAAAGTGGTTAAAAGAGGGACACCTGAGTGGCTCGGTTGAGCATCTGGTTTTGACTCAGGTCATGATCCCAGGGTCCTGGGATTAAGTGCCACACTGGGCTCCCTGCTCAGTGGGAAGCCTGCTTCTCCCTCTCCCTCTGCCGACCATTCCCCCTGCTTGTGTGTGGCGCGTTCTCTCTCTCTATCTCTGACAAATAAGTAAAATCTTTTAAAAAATGGGCAAAAGACATAAATAGGCTTTCACGATAAAAAACAAATGGGCAATAAACATGAAAAGTAAAAAAAAAATGCAAATAAAAGTCTGCAATGAGTTGCTGTTTCACATCTATGTTGGCAAACATTTAAAAACTTGACATCAGTGGTGCCTGGCTGGTTCAGTGGGTAGAGCATGCAACTCTTGATCTCAGGGTTGTGAATTCAAGCCCCATGTTGGGCATGGAGCCTACTTAAAATAAGACACACACACATACACATGTATATGTATATATGTGTACATGTACTTTAAAAGAAAATTAAAAATTTGACATCAAGAATTGGTAAGGATGTAGGGGCACCTGGGTGGTTCAGTTGTTGAGTGTCTCCCTTCGGCTCAGGTCATGATCCCGGGGTCCTGGGATGGAGCTCGCTGCATCCGGCATCAGCCTCCCTGCTTGGCAGGAGGCCTGCTTCTCTCTCTCCCATTCCCCCTGCTTGTGTTCCCTCTTTCACTGTGTCTCCCTCTGTTAAATGAATAAATCTTTCTATCTGGTGAGCTGGTTGTTAAATATTTACAAGTATGCCACAGGAGATGCATAGTAGTGAAACAATGAATAAAAGCAAGCGAATACTAAGTAGGTAGAGAGGAGCACACAGGGGCAACATTCCTTCAATAAGGAATGTTCTAATGCTGCTCTTCTGTGCATATAAACTTCCTAAGGAAAAGAAAATAAGCAAGGGTTAGCTTGGTGGAAGGCAGGGCCAGTGGCATGTATATATATACACACTGGAGGGTCTGAGAGAGGTAGTTCCAAAGGTGAATGCGAGAGAGAGAATGGTTAGTTGGGGCAGTTGCAAGCATGCTTTTCATGCTCCAGCATTCTAAGAAGCAAGGAGCAAGGGGGTTGGTGTGCCCTGGCAGGAGAGATTAGGGTAGAGGGGGCGAGAGCAGATCACCGCATGCCTGTGTGCCAGGGTCAGCAGTTTGGATTGACTATGGGCAATGTGTGGGCAAATGTCTTGGCAGGGTAGAGGCAAGGTCGGCAGGATAGTGAGGAAGTTGGAAAGGCTTTGCTGGAAAGTGAAAGCCAAAGCAAGACCATGGCTCTGAGGAGGAAGAGGCTTAAGAGGTATCTAAGATGTAAAACAGATGGAGCTTAGTGACTGCTTGGATGTGGGATGTGGAAAACAGGACGCTTCTGCCCACAAGGAGGTAGAACAGAATTCCCCACTCTTTAAGGGGGGGCCATAAAATGACTTTCTTCCAAGAAGTACAATCCAGAAAGGAGGAAACAAAAGTAACCTTACAGTGGAGAGAAAACTGACAATGCTACCTCAGCAGGTGAAGGTCATCATCACCAGTGATGTCATGTTGATAGTAGGTCCCTTTGATATGTTGGGATGAGAATGGCATTTCACCTCTGTGGTCTTCCTTCCAGAAGCCCCTAGCCTCGGTCTAATCATAGAAAAAATATCAAGCAAATCCCATTGAGAGGCTGTACAAAATACACAACCGGTACTCCTTATTAAACTATCAAAGTCATCAAAAAACAAGAAAAGTGAGAAACAGTTTTAGCCAGCAGAACCCTAAGGAAACCTGACAACTAAAGGTAATGTGGTATCCTGGTTGGAATCCTGGAATAGAAAAAAAAGAAATTAGGTTAAAAACTAGGAAATCTGAAAGTGTGGACTTCCATTATAAATGAGGTATCTGGAGGAAATAAAACTAAAAGGCAACTTACTGAATGGGAGCAGATATTTGCAAACGACATATCTAATAAAGGGCTAATATCCAAAATATACAAAGAACTGCTAAAACAAGACCCCAAAAAACAAATACTCCTATTTAAAAATGGGCAGAAGCCATGAACAGACATTTCTCCACAGAAAACCTACACATGGCCAACAGACACATGAAAAGGCGCTCAGCATCACTCATCATCAGGGAAATGCAAATCAAAACTACGATGAGATATCACCTCACATCTAAATTGACTAAAATTAACAACACAAGAAACAACAAGTGTTGGCAAAGATGTGGTGAAAAAGGAGTCCTCCTGCACTGTTGGTGGGAATGCAGCCACTATGAAAAAACAGCATGGAGGTTCTTCAAAAAGTTAAAAATTAGACAAACCATAAGAGACTCTTTTTTTTTTAAAGATTATTTATTTATTTATTTGACAGAAATCACAAGTAGGCAGAGAGGCAGGCAGAGAGCGAGGAGGAAGCAGGCTCCCTACTGAGCAGAGAGCCCGATGTGGGGCTCGATCCCAGGACCCTGGGATCATGACCTGAGCCGAAGGCAGAGGCTTTAACCCACTGAGCCACCCAGGTGCCCCTCCATAAGAGACTCTTAATCTCAGGAAACAAACTGAGGGCTGTTGGAGTAGAGGGGGTGGGAGGGATGGGGGAGCTGGGTGATGGACACTGGGGAGGGTATGTGCTATGGTAAGTGATGTGAATTGTGTAAGACTGATGATTCACAGACCCATACCCCAGAAACAAATAATACATTATATGTTAATAAAACACATATATATGTATGTGTGTGTGTGTATTCACACACACACACACACACACACACACACAAGTTTTAAAATATGGGGTGCCTGGGTGGCTCAGTCATTAGGTGTTTGCCTTCAGCTCAGGTCATGATCCTGGGCTCCTGGGATTGAGCCCACGATCGGGCTCCCTGCCTGGTGGGAGGCCTGCTTCTCACTCTCCCACTCCTCCTGCTTGTGTTCCCTCTCTTGCTGTCCCTCTCTGTCAAATAATAAATAAAATCTTTAAAAAAAAAGTTAAAAAATAGACCTACCTCATGATCCAGTAACCGCACTGCTGGATATCTATCCAAAAAATACAGAAACACTAATTCAAAGAGATACATGCACCCCTGTGCTTATAGTAGCATTATTTACAATAGCCAAATTATGGAAACAGCCCATGTACATGAATAGATAACCAAGTGTTGTATTTATGCAACAGAATATTGTGCAGCCATAAAGAAGGATGAAATCTTGCCATTGGCAACAACATGGATGGAGCTAGGAAGTATTACGCCAAATGAAATAAGCCAGTCAGTTTAAGTCAAATACAATATGGTTTCACTCATATGTGGAATTTAAGAAACAAAACAAACTAACATGGGTGGGAGTAAACGAGAGGCAAACCAAGAAACAGATGCTCACCTATAGAGAACAAACTGATGGTTACCAGAGGGCAGATGGTGGAGGGATGGGTCAAACAGGTGTTGGAGATTAAGGAGGGCAATTATTGTAATGAGCACCAGGTGATACACGAATTTTTGAATCACTGTATTGTATACCTGAAACTAATATAACACTGTATAGTGCAATTAAATTAAAACTTAATAAATAAATGTCACTAAATTGAACATTAGAAAAAAATCCCAGTGTATCAATATTGATTATTGTGATAAGTGTACCTTACTCATGTAAGCCATTAATAGTACAGGAAACTGGATGTGGGGTATATGGGAATTCTGTCTTCCCAACTTTTCTGAAAATCTAAAACTATTCTAAAATTTAAAACTTATTTTTAAAAAATCAGCTAGATGCATTTGTTCTGAAAAGTTTTTTGGTTTTTTTTTTTAAAGATTTTATTTATGAGAGACAGTGTGTGTTGGAGTGGGGATGGTGGGGCAGAGCGAGAGGGAGAAAGAGTCACAAGCCAACTCTGACTCCGCACTGACCCTGGGGCCCCAGTGGGGCTTGTTCTCATGACCTGAGATCATGACCTGAGGTGAAACCAAGAGTCGGGCCCTCAACCAACTGCCCCACCTAGGCATCCCTGTTCTGAAAAGTTTTAATTAAAACTAATTGCTACTTTCCTTAAACACTGAGTTGAGAGTTTCTAAGTTGAGTGACCTTTATCAGGGTCACAGAATCAGCCCCTATTCTTCTAATTCTTCTCTTGGCTCTTCTGTGAGGCAGAATTGAACAGGTAGTTTGCTTGGGCAGGAAGGACTACCACTCCCAGAGTGCCCCTGTGTGGTTGTCAGGAGCAACCAGAGAATGCAGACTAACAGCCCTCTTGGAGTCGGGATTATACAACTGGGTGCCTTGCCAGGCAGCCATGGGCCAGGACTATTACTCTGTGCTTGAGGTCACTCGCAATTCAGAGGATGCCGAGATCAAGAAGGCGTAAGTGTGGGGCGGGACTGAGGCTTTAGGGGAGTGCCAGGAAGGCTCCACCTTTATCTTCTAAACTGAGCTTTCTTGCACAGTTTAGGGCAGGCAAGATAAACCTTGTTCCTTCTTTTGCTTCTTGCTTACCTATACTCTAGGTTTGGGCTGGGTCAGAGTTCCCAATCCATCATCCTTTACCTCCTAAGCCCTATCTCTCTTTCTGTTCATCCTGGTTTTCCTAGCAATAAAAGTCAGGACAAAGGAGACATTTGAACTTTATTCTGCTTACGGGGAACCAAAGGACTGAAAAAAGGAGAGTGACCTGACCAGATGGGTGTGTTTCAAATTTTATTCTGGCCATCAGATGAGTTTGTTTTTGTTTTTGTTTTTTAAGATTTTATTTATTTATTTGAGAGACAGAGATCACAAGTAGGCAGAGAGGCAGGCAGAGAGAGAGGAGGAAGCAGGCTCCATGATGAGCAGAGAGCCCGATGCGGGGCTTGATCCCAGGACCCTGGGATCATGACCTGAGCCAAAGGCAGAGGCTTTAACCCACTGAGCCACCCAGGCTCCCCTTAGATGAGTTTTTTATGCTAAACTGCATTTCTCAATACTTCCATCAGGTCTTGGGGATTTTGTGGTCCATCTCCAAAAAAGTGTAGGATGGGAGTCAGCACATTTTTCTGAAGAAAAAAAAAAAGTGTTTTTGGGGGGCACCTGGGTGTCTCAGTCAGTTAAGCATCTGACTTGATTTCAGCTTGGGTCATGATCTCCAGGTCATGAGATTGATCCCTGCGTCAAGCTCCACACTAGCTGTCAAGCCTGCTTGGGATTCTGTCTGTCCTCCCAAACCACACACACCCTGTTCGTTCACACGCTCACTCTCTCTCTCTCTCTCTCAAAAAAAAAATGTGCTTTTTTAATGAATATTTATTGAGTGCCTACCCTATGGTTAGGTGCAGTGGTAGAAGCTGGAGATATGATCTTGGATCAGACAGATAAGTAGCTTGATTTTGTTGATGAATACAGATAATGAATAAGTCATAAGTGTGATGAATGTTACAGAAGGGGAATACAGAGTGTTGTGGAAGCTTATTTTAGAAGTAGAGAGACCCCATTCAGGGTCTGTCATGATAATCAAGGCTGACAATGAAGCTTAGGTGCGCCTGGGTGGCTCAGTGGGTTAAGCGTTCATCTTTAGCTCGGGTCATGATCCCAGGGTCCTGGGATCAAGCCTCACGTTAGGCTCTCTGCTCAGGAGGGAGCCTACTTCTCCCTCTGCCTCTGCCCCTCTCCTTGCTTATGTGTTCTCTCTCTCTCTCAATCTCTCTCTCTCTCAGATGAATAAATAAGATCTTTTTAAAAAAGAAAGAAGATGAAGCTTGAAGCAGGACAGTGGGCTGGTGAGAAGAGAGAGAATGGACTTGGCTCTTTTTTTTTTTTTCAAGATTGTATTTATGTATTTGACAGACAGAGATCACAAACAAGTAGGCAGGGAGGCAGGCAGAGAGAGAGGGAAACAGGCTCCCCGCTGAGCAGAGAGCCCGATGCGGGGCTTGATCCCAGGACTCTGAGATCACTACCTGAGCTGGAGGCAGAGGCCTAACCCACTGAGCTACCCAGGTGCCCCTTGACTTGGCTCTTAATCAGATCTTTGGAGGGTAAGGAAAAAGGGAGGAATCTGGGATAATACAATTAAGGTTGGGTAGTGATACATTTATTGAATGTACAGATTCTGTTCTGAAAACCTTCCATCATTATCTCATTTAATCCTTACAACAACCCTGAGAGGTAGGTGCTGTTATTACCCAAGCCCATGTGCCTAGTAAACAACAGAACCAGTAGCTGGACACCAGGCCTACTGTGGTCCAGGTCCTGTAGGGCATTAATTGTGGGGTAAGTCGAAAGAGTCTATAGTGTGGCTGAGAAACAAGACACAGACTCATGAGACAATTACAGAATAACTCAGGACAGTGTGTGATGTCACCCACAGTTCAGAGCATCTCCTTGGCCAGTGGGAGCCATCTAAGGAGAGGTCACAAAGAGCTGGAGTGCAGAAAAGTAAGCCAAACTTAAACACTAGAAACACCCAGATCTGAATCCAGGTTCTCCTACCCGCTACCTGTGTGACATGGACAAAGTGCGCTCTGTGAGCCTCCGTTTTCCCATCTCTAAAATAACAGTAACAAACAAGGGCACCTGGGTGGCTCAGTGAGTTGGGCGTCTGCCTTCAGCTCAGGTCATGGTCCTGGGTCCTGGGATTGCCCCTCACTGGACTCTCTGCTCAGCAGGGGGCCTGCTTCTCCCTCTCGCTCTGCCCCTCCCCCTGCTTGTGCTCTCTCTCATGCACTCTCTCTAATAAGTAAATTCTTAAAAATTAATAATTATAAAGGTTGTTCTAATATTAATATGGGATTGTATGAGATAATGAACATGTAATGCTCAGCAATCATTTGCCCCAAAACCAGGTCCTATAGAGTGATTAAAAGGACCACGTGTATTTCAAACAATAGCTCTTAAACCCTTCTCTCTTGTAACAGTTTTAAGAGATGAGTGCCATACAGGAGTACTTAGATTTTTTACCTCCCCGCTCAAAATGCTGAATGTATATAATGAAGAAAAGCACCACGATGATTCCTAATTGCCTAGCTATTTCCCTTCTCAGTGTCTCTCATTTGGTCTCAGCTGCTACATCTGAGCTGTGACTCACCTCCGTCTTGGCCACTCAGTAAAACAGTGATGGTTGTAAGTAAAACTTAGAACTACTCAAGTTTATATGAAAATGGAACTCTTCTCAAACCCACTTACTTTTACTCATTGATAGAATATCCTTTCAGTTCTCCTCATAACTGACTTTGGCCTTTGTAACTGAGAAGGGCTGGTTTCAAAGCCTCAAGGAGGTCATGACAATTGTCTTCAAGTCTCTGAAGGTGGAACAAGCCGATACTCTCTGTAAGGCCTCCAAGGGCAGAGTTAGGACCTTCAGAGTTACAGGACAGCAGGCCTCACTCAGTAAGATAAAGTGTTGCCTCAAAGTCCAAGCGGTCCCACCCCGAGATGGGCTGCCTTATGGGACAGTTACTTTGGGTCATTCATTTACTCCCTGCTGCTCAGAGCTAGGCACCAGGGACACAGAACCAGACACAGTAACTCAAGGAAATCACACTAGTAGGAGAGACAAGCCAGTCAATAAACAGCTGGAGCATCAAGTACTAAGTTTAGGGATGGAAGGCACTGGGGACTCGGGAAGGGGATTCTAACCCAGAATGGAGGCTGCAGTTAGGGAAGGCATCCTGGAGGAGTTGACCCTGAGCTGTGTGTTGAAAGATGAATGAAAATGTGGGAGATGGGAGGGACTGGAGAGGGGTGAGTGTTACAGGTGAAGGGAGTAGAATGTCAAAGACATGAGCAACGCAGTGTGGGGAGTTTGGAGCCTGGGCAGAAGGTCAGGAGAGGTCATGGGATGGGGAGAGAGAGCTGTGAGTACGAAGGCCAGAGAGAGAAGCAGAGGCTTGAATCTCGGAGATATTTGGATTTTATGCTGAAGACAAAGGGGAAACCAGTGGAGGATTTAGACTGCAGAGTGACTTGGTCAGGGGGCAGCAAGCCAAAAGGCCTGGGGACGGGGAGCACTAGAAACAGGAAACCATGGTTCCGCAATAGTTGTAGGGATGAAGCAGCAGGAAGAGAACATTGGGGAGAAAGAAAAACCGACGTGCCTTGGTAACGGGTGGGCTGGGGGTGGAGGGGACAAAGAACCTGGGAGCTGATAACATTCAGTTTTTTGGCTGCAGTGCCTGGGTAAGTGAGCAAAAAATGAGGGAATGAAAGTGTGTTTTATTTGGGCTCATTGAGTTTGTGGGGCCTGTGGGACATCAGAGAGGAGATACCAAGATGGCGCTGGGAGCTGGGCCCTCTGAACTGCATCATTAGACACCATGGGGCTCAGACTTCCTGAAGAGAGCCCAAGGCAGGAGATTGGGAGGGAGGAGAGAGGGGCTGGAGTCTTTATTCCCAGCTCCCTTCCTAGGAGGGCCCTTCAGGTTGGCTATGTTCCTTAACTGAAGATGATGGCTCCTGCCAAGGGCCCCCCATCCACACACTCTTCCGTGGGATGTCTTCCTCCCCTCACTCCTATAGGCTTGGGGGCATCAGGATCCCTCAGGGCTCCTGACCTTGGGCTACAGCACCGTCCCCTGTGGTTATCCTCCCTATCTCCCACACTTTGGTGAGTGGTCCCTTTATCAACTCCACAAATCCCCCAGTCCATTCCAGCTCTTTCCTCCCGGACACTGAGGGTACAGATTTTCAGATACTGTAGGTGCTGCCTCACTTGAGTGGTGGGATGGGGCAGCTACAGAAGCTGGGCAGGGAATGAGCACAGAAGCAGGAGACAGTCAGAGGGCCTGACATGTGCTGAGTGCCTCTCTGTACTCAGCCCTTTGACGCCTTATTTTACCTGATCTTCCCAAGAAGCCTAGGGGTCAGTTCAGACATCGAGACAGGATTCGATGTGCAAGAAGTGTATTGGGGGAGGCATGTGTGAGGGTCAAGGGGGAGCAGGAGTGGGCAGGGAGGGCCTTCAGACCCCAGTGCAGGTCTGATGCCTGTGATGGGGGAGCTGGGTGGGGAGGGCCGCAGGGTCGGCTGGAGAAAATGCTCAGCCCGGCCGATCGGCAGGAGTTCCAAGGCAGAGGCTGTAGGTTGGAGGAGTCCTGTGTCCCACAGCGAGGCACCAGCACAAACATCCCCACCATGCTTGGGCCCTAGCTGGAGCAGGTGGAGGAGGGGTAGCTTCAGCACAAACACCGAGAGCGGGCAGCTACGCTTTCTCCCCGCTGGGCCCTCTTCAAGGGCATCTGAGTCATGGGCCGCCTTGGCTACCACAGCCCAGACTTTATAGGGGGGAACATCAAAGCAGTGAACAGCAGAGCCAGCTCTAAGCCATGGCCTGCACCTCGGGCCCGTTTCAGCTGCTATGACGGGTATGAATCCTCCCTCCTCCAGGTACCGGAAACTGGCCCTGAAGAACCACCCGCTCAAGTCCAGCGAGCCATCTGCAGCAGAGACATTCAGGCAAATAGCAGAGGCCTATGATGTGCTGAGCGACCGTGAGTGACTCCGCTCTCTTCCTCAGGTCTCGGGTGTTGGGCTTTCTGAGGGGGCCCAACAGAGAGGAGGCATTCCTCTTCCTGTCCAGAGTCTGGGCAAACTTAGAAAGAAAAATTAGTCGCGAAGAATTAGTCGCCTATCTCACTAGTACCAAGATGAGGCTGACGTGGTGTGGGGAGCCCTTGGATTAAGCTGATCTGCTCAGCTGGTCTTGGAGGGGGGCAGGACCTGGTGCAGGTCCCCACAGCCCCCACACTCACCCTGGGCCTTCAGGGATGTGCACAGTGAGATGCTTGCTGCCAAGGCAGGAAGGTGAGGCTGAAGCTGGTGTGCGCCTTTGCTCTTCCCGGACGGCCAAGGAGAGCTTGTCTATAAAGGGGCATGGAGAGGCTGGTAATTCAGAAATCTCCTGAAACCAGGAGTATAGAAAGCGATTCCTCCCCTCTGCCCTGGGCAGTACCTGCATGGACATCCTGAAGTCTTGTCCCAGAGACTAGTTACAGATCCTGTGCCGAAGAATGGCCAGATCACAAAGGTTTTTCTGGTCCCGAGTTCTCAGGACTTTGGAGTCCTTAGACTGTAGGAGTTCAAAGCTCTAGAATTTGGGAGCTCTAGAATTCTTGGATTCTAGAATTTCAAGGTGCTAGGATTCTACCTGCCCCAGATAAAACTGTATTTGTGATGATGAGTTTAGCCAAATTCCAGGACAGTAGCCTGACTGTTAATCTCTAGATCCCTCCTCCAGTCCTCCCCCACCGTTCTGGCTCTCCTCCAGGCTACAGGCCCATACCTAGATGCACTCACCATGAGATTCCGCACCTGACTTTTCAGATCTCCTTCCAAAGACTGCCAGACAACAGGCACGTTAGAAATAAGGTTGCTTTTGGCCCTTTCTCTCCACCCTGTGTTCATCTGCTTCCCAGCCCAGTAGCTATCTTTGTCCCCAAGACCGGCCCCTTCCTCAAGGTGCAACATGTCCACAGCTGTGAAGAGAGGCATCTACGACAAGTTTGGAGAGGAGGGCCTGAAGGGCGGGATTCCCCTGGAGTATGGAGCCCAGACCCCGTGGACCACTGGTTACGTCTTCCACGGCAACCCTGAAAAGGTTTTCCATGATTTCTTCGGAGGAGACAACCCCTTTGGTGGTAAGAGGCCCCACCTCCCCACTTGCCTTACTGGGAAAGGACAGAGCTATAAAAGGTTTCTTTTCTTTGAATCCTTTTATTTAAGAAATAGATATAGTGCCTGATTAAAAAAAAATTGTATTAAAGAAGAAATAAAGTCCAGCCTTTATTCCTTCTCTAGGAGCAGCCACTTACTGCTAACAGTTTATGTATCCTTCCAGAAATTTTCTGTGCATTTATGAGCATATTTTTATGTTTATATAAGCCTTTTACCTAATTAAGGAAAGACGACCATATTGTACACGCTGAGTTCTTTTTTTTTTTAAAGATTTTATTTATTTGACAGAGAGAGATCACAAGTGGGCAGAGAGGCAAGCAGAGAGAGAGAGAGGAAGAAGCAGGCTCCCTGCAGAGGGGAAAGCCCGATGCGGGACTCGATCCCAGGACCCCGAGACCATGACCTGAGCCGAAGGCAGAGGCTTAACCACTGAGCCACCCAGGTGCCCCACGCTGAGTTTTTTTTTACTTAGTGTATCTTGGAGATGATCTTATTATGTACCATATTGTATACAGATCTGTTTCATTCATTTTAATAGCTGCATCAGATTTCATTATACAAGCGTGTGTTAGTCAGCTGAGTACCTGGATGGATGTGTGAATGATCCCACATCCCAACAAACTGACAAAGAGCTGATTTCTGAGGCTCAGGGTCATCTTGCAAGGACAATTTGCCCTCAGACCTGTCTTCCTGGCTTCAGTTATGCGACTCAGAGAGGCTCGGTTTCACTGCCTGTCCCCCTGTAGCCTCTCTGCCTGGCTATACCACTGCCTTTCTGCATTTCAGAAGTTCTCTTTTCCTTTTCTCCATGTTAATAACAACCGAGCTACATTCACTGTCTGTCTACCTCCGGGCCCCCTCCCACCCTGCATTGCCTTCTCCTGTCTGCCAGAGGGAACTAAGTTCATCAGCTGCATGTGTGACTGGACAAAGCAGGGGACTCAGGGTCAGGCCTGTTTCAGATCCATATGCTGCCACTTACGAGCTGTGTGGTTCTCGGCAAATCCCTTCACCGCTCTGAAACCTCAACTTCCTTCCTGGTAAAAGGCTATACTAGTCCTTTCCTCACCCATCATTATCAAATGAGATAACGGCTTTATAAAGCCATTATGAACATGGGCTCTGCAGACTTAAAGATACTGTACAATGAATCTGTCTCTCCCAGGGACCAGTGCATGGAAAAGAGACAGCTCAGAGGAGCCAACCCAGAGCTTATAGGGGCATTGCTTACAAGGTTTGGGGTCCCTTGAGCAGTGCTCAGAAGCTATACTGCCGGGATGCCCGGGTGGCTCAGTTGGTTAAGTGGCTGCTTTCGGCTCAGGTCCATGATCCCAGGATTCTGGGATCAAGCCCCACATCAGGGTCCTTGCTTGGCAGGGAGCCTGCTTCTCCCTCTGCCTGCCACTCTGCCTGCTTGTGCTCTCTCTCTCTCTCTCTGACAAATAAATAAATAAAATCTTAAAAAAGAAGAAGAAGAAGAAGCTATACTGCTTCAGTGCTTCACCCCAGGGATTCTTGGGTTCCAGCTCCCTATAGGGCCGAGGGACAAGGCCTTCCTATGACCTGGCTACTAGGGTGTCTGTAGCCCCGTACACCATAGCTACAGGGTGAACGAATGAATTCAGTGATACAAGAGGGGACCAGGTAATTCACAGACCTCTTGTTTCGTTAGCACAGCATAGCAGGGCACACATTACAGTGGGGCCTTGCCTAAAAATCTGAATTATGATAGCAACCTAGACTCTACACAAAGGGCTTCATATGTAGTGATAAGCACAGTGGCTCAGAACACAGGTTCTAGAGTCACATTGTCTAAGTCCAGATGGACTGTGGGGTTGTGAGCATTTTCTTTGGCCTCTCTGCCCCGTGAGAGAACCGTGTGAAGCGCTGACACCAGTCCCTGCTGCAGAGTAAGCTCTCAGCAATGTCTAGTTCTTCTTCATCATCTTGTTATTTAATCCTAATGGTAAAAGGCAGATCAGGCATTATTACTCCAATCCAAGCACAGAAAAACTAGAACCAAACTACTACATAGCACTTCAAGAGGCAAGGGCTCTTTGGACTGGGATGGAAGGGCAGCAAGAGGGGTTATGGGTATAGAGCCGGGCAGGGAAAAAAGAGACTGAAGAAAAAAAGTTTGGTGAACTCTCAAATTTTTAAGGAACCACCCCTGCCCCAGCCCTTTGTCAGCAGCTGACTTCATAGAAACTTGAGTCTGGGGTCTCTAGTGGTATTGGGCTGGGCTGTACATGAGGGAAAGGGGAGCCTGGGGAAGGGTAGGAAGGACTAGAATGCTTATTATGACTCCCAGCCGCCAGCTAACCGCAGGAGTAATTTCTGGCATACCAGGAGTTGCCACCAGAGGGCACTCCTCTCCCTTCTGAGACAGCCAGCCTCGCGGGGTATTTCCCAAGTTTAGGAGGAAAGGAGTCAGGAGAGTGTGGGACCATCTAAACAGGGTGGGGTGGGGGGTTTGAAGCAGTGGGAAGTGGCAAGGATTGATAATCATTGGATCTGCAATTGAGGATAACTTTTTGACCTGGCCTAACAGTCTGAGTCTGCAAGGTAGGAATGAGATGCTGCGTATTACACTTGGGGACCGAAGAAGTATATGTGAAGGTGTCTATGCATTCAGGTCCCTGGAAACAGCCTCTCTTACCCCTCTCCTCTCCCCACCTCCTGCAGAGTTTTTTGATGCAGAAGGAAATGAGGTAGATTTGAACTTTGGGGGGCTTCGGGGCCGAGGAGTCAAGAAACAGGACCCCCCAATTGAACGAG
This sequence comes from Lutra lutra, assembly GCF_902655055.1. NCBI lineage: Eukaryota > Metazoa > Chordata > Mammalia > Carnivora > Mustelidae > Lutra > Lutra lutra. The sequence continues at coordinate 56,196,823 of NC_062287.1, read as the reverse complement.
ACCTCTACCTATCCCTGGAGGACTTATTCTTTGGCTGCACCAAGAAAATTAAGATCTCCCGAAGGGTGAGTACTGGGCTTGCTCCTACTGGGAGCCACTACCTATTCCGTCCAATCTTACAAGTAACCTCCTCCCTGTCCTCACTGGAAACCTCAGGTATGGTCTCTGATGGAATCATGAAATCTCAAGTTTGGAGACCTAGGATAATAGAATTCTAGAATCTGAAGTTGGAAGGGACAATCAAAGGTCCCATTCTATCCCATGCAGGAATCTCCTCTCCAGTGTTCCTAACTGGGACAGAGTCTTTCCTTTCCTCTCAGTTCATCCCCATCCCTGTGGGAAGTTGGGGTCTGAATGCACAGTCTCCCGTGAATTCTGTCCTCTGGGCATTACCAGACCATACCCCCAGGGCTTCATCAGTGTGTAAGCCTCATGAGGAAGAAGGAACAGGGTGGGCATGGAGGGTGGGCTGCAGGACAGTCCCCAAGGAGTCTGATTGAAGACCTTCAGTGCTCAGGGTACAGTCAGTTCTTGGGTTGGCCCTGTCCCGTGGCCCAACCCTATGCTAGGCACACAAGCAAGACCTCTTAACACCTTTCCCCAGAAGAGGAGATGCCAACAATGGCCATGCTTTCCACGGATGGCACCCTTCTGGGCATGTGATTGGGGAATGGATGGATGACGTAATAGGGAATGCTCGAATATGCTGACCTTTCTCCCTTTCTCCCTTCATGATAAAGAGACCTCCCAGAGCCTCATGGCCAGAGCCTCTGGGTTTGGAGAGAGGACCTGGGTATGTGTTTACTATGCATTTGTTAGTGGCCAGGGCCACGTGATTTCTAGGGCAGGAATTGGGGACTTGATCAACTCATGGTGACCACTTGGCATCTCAAGCCCCAGCCCTATGACATAGCCTGTCATCCTGGAATTATAAGTCCTTGGTTCCAGTGAATGGGGTGAGAGTGGGAATGGCTCTGGGAAGGTTCTCCCTGTTACTAGAGGAATGATCCTGAGCACAGAACCCCTGTAACAAATTTCTCATGTGAAAAGGCCAGCCAGGAAATCCCCAGCAAACCTCTCCCCAACCCCCTCGCCATCTGGCTGCAGGTGCTGAACGAGGATGGGTACTCCTCTACCATCAAGGACAAGATTCTCACAATTGATGTGAAACCTGGTTGGAGGCAGGGCACACGGATCACCTTTGAGAAGGAAGGGGACCAGGTGAGAAGGAGGGAATTGACTAGGATCCATCCTTAATTAGTGTCAGTTGCCTGGGCTTGCTCATGGAGTGGGAAGACTGAGAGGGAAGGAGGCAATGCTTTCTCCTGCCCCTGTGAACCCTAGTCTGGTAGGGAGACCAGTCTGCAGAGTGGGTGAGATGATCCCCAAAGTCCCTTACAGGCGACAGAGCCTCACCATACCTCTGTGAGTGGATACCCAGGGCTTTTCCCCATTTTGCAGAATAAGAAACAGACCCAGAGAGGGAAGGGATTTGCCCAGGGCAAGAGCACAAGAGCTCTCTCTTTCTGATTTTCTTCAGTGCTTCTTGAATAAAGCCTAACTACAGGAGCTATTCAGAAACCACTTATTAATAATAATTTTAATACCATTTAATATCTTAATGATAATTACTTATTTAAATAAAAATATAAAATTATTGTTCAAGGCATGCTGAATCCTTAAGTCTGAGAAGAGGCAGAGTGATGTTGTTTTCAGAGCCGAAAGAGATTAATTCCTCGGCTGATACTTCTTGCTCCCTTTCTCGCCTGTAAAACATCTACTTCCAAAACACTCCCTTCAGGATCCCGCTCTAATGCTCCCAGCTGTGGACAGCCTCCCCTGACCTCCCCACCTAGGTTAGGGCCTCTCTTGTCTCCTGCCTCTGGGTTCCCTTTACCATAGTCTGGAGCACACTGAGGACTGTGGGCCTGTCGCCGCCCCCAGTTAATGAAGCCTGGCAGGGCAGAGGCTTCCTGGAAGTTGTCTTCAAATTTGCAGCTCAGAGTTTTGCCCACCACCTCAGGAAGCCCCTGTCCCGCTCCAGCTGAGTGAATCCTTTTGCTCAATAGAGGAGAAGTATTTGGGGGGGCTGGATTCACCCAAGTAGGCTTCTCAGAGGAAGGGATATGGAAACAAACTGTAAAGGTTCTTCCAGAAAACCTGGTTTAATCTCTTCATTGTTCAGATGAAGACATGGAGACCAGTAGAGGCAGGAACTTGGCCAGTGGTACACAGCCAATTAGCCCTTGTCAACCCTTAGCCTCCTCTGCCCAGGGCCCCAACATTATCCCAGCTGACATCATCTTCATCGTAAAGGAGAAGCTACACCCTCGATTCCGCAGGGAGAGTGACAACCTCCTTTTTGTGAACTCCATTCCCTTGGGCAAGGTAAGTGGGCAAAGTAGAGGAGAAGAGGTGGGCAGATGAGAGTGAGCAAGCCGGCTGCATTCTGCATCCTCCCACTGCATGGGGTAGGCCTTCAGAACGTGAGGAGAGCACACAGAATCTTTGTGGTGTCTTCAGGGCCCTTCTGTGTCCTCAGACTCCAAACGCAGAATAGCACCCGTCTAGGCTTTGCCTTCCCTCCCCCACCGCACCTGCAGGCAGTCACTCAGTTCATCCCGCCACCTGGTCTGTTCATCTCTCAGTCTGGGTGTGAGTGCCTGCGTCTGCCCAGGAGCCCTCTGGCGGCCCTCCCGCCTCCCTTCCTAACTGACTTATTGGACTGTGCCACTGGCTTGTCTCAGCATCTCCTACGATGTTCAGGGCCCTCTACACTCTGCCCCTGCGGTTCTCCCCACTGTGCACTCCGACCACCGTGCCCCTCAGAGCTCCTGCCCGTTCACACCTCCAGATTCTTGTTTGTGCTACGCCCTCTGCGTGGAATGCTGCATCCACCTGTCTCCCTGGCAAGCTCCTTCTCACCCTTATCAACCGCCACCATGGGGCCGCCCTCCTGTCCCACTCCAAAATGGTTCGGGGGCCTCTCCTGGGCTCCCGCAGACTCCTTGACTTCACTCTATCGTAACATATGTCATCCTCAGTCTTACTTGGCAGACTGAGCTCCTGTGGGCAGGTAGTTAGTTGCCTGGCTCGCTCTTCTGTGAGTCCTTGAATAGCCCTGTGCCTCCTTGAGGCAGGGCTCAGGGCCTGGCACTGCATAAGCTCAAAAAGTGCCTTCTAAACAGAAAGGCCAGGGTGACCAACCCCACTCCCACCTTTGGCCCTCATGTCCCCTAGGCCCTGACCTGCTGCACTGTGGAGGTAAAGACCCTAGACGATCGTCTGCTCAACATCCCCATCAATGACATTGTCCAGTGAGTGCCTCTGCTTGGGCCCCAGTTGGCAGAAGGGCTGGCCTGGGCCTTGGAGGGTAGTGGCACGCTGGGCAGCCCCGTGCCATTCAGTCCTGGCCAGAGAGACCTGAAATCCAGCCCCACCTCTGGCCAAGCTGCAGTCACCTGGTAAATGGGAGTGCCTTTTTCTAACTTGCACAAGGCCACTTTAGAGCCCAGAGGGCCCCCGTGTTGGGCAATCTTGGTTGCCTTCCTACTTCTGAACCTCTCATTAGTGTTCTGAGTTGTATTCCTTAAGTCCTTTCTAGGAAAGGCCCTCTGCATGGGAAGCTTTACTCAGCCTCTCAGCATCCCAACCCAGGGTGGTACCTCTAGTTTTGGAACCCTCTGTTAGAGACTCAGTGTAAAAGGGTTGTCGAGGGGGCAGGCTGTCTGAACAAGCCAGTTCCCCCACCCCCACCCCGTTCTGGTTGAAATGAGCCCCATGGTAGAAAGCCGTACTGACTGCCCCTTGCCTGAAGTTATGCGAGCAGGGGCAGCCTGGGATCTGTCAAAATGCTCCTCTGGGGGGCTGCTAATTTCCCTTCTCTCATCCTCACATCTCAGTCCCAAGTATTTCAAGAAGGTGCCAGGTGAGGGGATGCCGCTGCCTGAGGACCCTACTAAGAAGGGAGATCTCTTCATCTTCTTCGACATCCAGTTCCCCACCCGCCTCACACCCCAAAAGAAACAAATGCTGCGCCAGGCATTGCTGACATAACTCTCGTGGACTGGGGGCTGGTGCGTGGAGGAGGCTAGCTGGGCCTTTAGCCCACCCCGGCCTCAGGATGTGCAGGGGAGCCAGCCCACAGCACAGATGGGAGGTGAGGATGGGATGGCATGGGACTTTTAAACTGACACAATAAAGATTTATTTCCTACCTACCAGTTGCACCCAGGAGACTGTATTGGAGGAAAAGGAGCTTCATGTATCTCTTTCTTGTGAGCAGAGGGAAGGGCAAGGTGTAGGAAGCCTAAAACCTGGGTCCTTGTCCAGGTTTTAAAATTTTATTTAAATTCATTAGTTAATGTATGATGTGTTATTGGTTTCAGAGGTAGAGCTCAGTGATTAAGTGATATAAGATCAGTCTTATATAATAAGCAGTGCTCATTGCATGCCTTCCTTAATGCCCATCACCCGGTTACCCCATCCCCATCCCTCTCCCCTCCAGCAACCCTCAGTTCGTTTCCTTATGGTTTGTCTCCCTCTCTAATTTTACCTTGTTTTATTTTTTCCTCTCTTCCCTATGATCCTCTGTTTTGCTTCTTAAATTTCACAACCCGGTGAGATCATATGATAATTATCTTTCTCTGATTGCTTATTTCACTTAGCATAATACCCTCCATTTCCATCTACATTGTTGCAAATGGCAATATTTCATTTCTGATGGCTGCATAATATTCCAGTGTGTGTGTGTGTGTGTGTGTGTGTGTGTGTGTACCACATCTTCTTTATCCATTCATCTGTCAATGGACATCTGGGTTCTTTCTTTTTTTTTTTTAAAAAAGATTTTATTTATTTATTTGTGAGAGAGAGCACAGCAAGCAGAGTGGCAGGCAGAGGCAGAGAGAGAAGAAGGCTCCCCGCTGAGCAAGGAGCCCGATGTGGAACTCGATCCCAGGACTCCGGGATCATGATCTGAGCTGAAGGCAGCCACTTAACAAACTAAGCCACCCAGGCATCCCGCATCTGGACTCTTTCAACAGTTCAGCTGTTGTGGACATTGCTACTATGATCACTGGGGTGCAGGTGTCCCTTCGGATCACTACATTTGTATCTTTGGGGTAAATACCCAGTAGTGTAATTGCTGAGTCGTAAGACAGCTCTATTTTTAACTTTCTAAGGAAACTCCATGTTTTCCAGAGTGACTGTACCAGTTTGCATTCCCACCAACAGCATAAGAAGGTTCCCATTTCTCCACATCCTCACCAACATCTGTTGTTTCCTGACTTGTTAGTTTTAGCCATTCTGACCAGTATGAAGTGGTATCTCATTGTATTTTGATTTGTATTTCCCTGATGCCGAGTGATATTGAATGTTTTTTCATGTGTCTGTTGGCCATTTGGATGTCTTCTGTGGCGAAATGTCTGTTCATGTCCTCTGCCCATTTCTTGACTGGATTATTTGTTCTTTGGGTGTTAAGTTTGATAAATTCTTTATAGATTTTGGATACTAGCCCTTTATCTGATAAGACATTTGCAAATATCTTCTCCCATTTTGTCGGTTGTCTTTTGGTTTTGTTGACTGTTTTCTTTGCTTTGCAAGAGCTTTTTATCTTAATGAAGTCCCCATAGTTCATTTTTGCCTTTGTTTCCCTTGCCTTTGGAGACATGTCTAGCAAGAAGTTGCTATGGCCGAGGTCACAGATGTTGCTGCATGTGTTCTCCAGGATTTTGTTGGATTTCTGTCTCACATTGAGGTCTTTTATCCATTTTGATTTTATTTTTGTGTATGGTATAATGAAATGGTCCAGTTTCATTCTTCTGCATGTGGCTGTCCAATTTTCCCAGCACCATTTGTTGAAGGTACTATCCTTTTTCCATTGGATATTCTTTCCTGCTTTGTCGAAGATTAGTTGACCATGAGTTGAGGGTCCATTTCTGGGCTCTCTATTCTGTTCCTTTGATCTGTGTGTCTGTTTTCGTGCCAGGACCATGCTGTCTTGATGATTACAGCTTTGTAATAGAGCTTGAAGTTTGGAATTGTGATGCCACCAGCTTTGGTTTTATTTTTCAACATTCGTTTGGCTATTCAGGATCTTTCTTGGTTCCATACAAATTTTAGGATTATTTGTTCCAGTTCTGTGAAAAACATTGATGGTATTTTTTTAAAGATTTTTATTTATTTATTTGACAGAGAGAGATCACAAGCAGGCAGAGAGGCAGGCAGAGAGAAAGGAAGGGAAGCAAGCTCCCTGCTGAGCAGAGAGCCCGATGCAGGGCTCAATCCCAGGACCCCAGGATCATGACTTGAGCTGAAGGCAGAGGCTTAACCCACTGAGCCACCCAGGTGCCCCAACATTAATGGTATTTTGATAGGGATTGCTTTGAATGTATATTGCATTGAATGTATAGGTAGCATAGACATTTTCACAATATTTGTTCTTCCAAACCATGAGCATGGAATGTTTTTCCATTTCTTTGTGTCTTCCTCAATTTCTTTCATGAATGTTCAATAGTTTTCTGAGTACAGATCCTTTGCCTCTTTGGTTAAGTTTATTCCTAGGTATCTTATAGTTTTGGGTGCAATTATAAATGGGATCGACTCCTTAATTTCTCTTTCTTCTGTCTCATTGTTTGTATATAGAAATACAACTGATTTCTGTGCATTGATTTTGTATCCCTCCACTTTGATGAATTCCTGTATGAGTTCTAGCAATTTTGGGTTGGAGTCTTTTGGGTTTTCCCCCATAGACTATTATGTCATCTGCAAAGAGTGAGAGTTTGACTTCTTCTTGCTGATTTGGATGACTTTTATTTCTTTTTGTTGTCTGAATGCTGAGGCAAGTTACTATGTTGAGCAGAACTATGTTGAGCAGCAGTGGTGACAGTGGATATCCCTGCTGTGTTCTTGAGTTTAGGGGAAAAGCTCTCAGTTTTTCCCAGTTAAGAATTGTATTTGTGGGGTGCCTTGTGGCTCAGTGGGTTAAGCCTCTGCCTTCAGCTCAGGTCATGATCTCAGGGTCCTGGGATCGATCCCTGCATCAGGATTTCTGCTCAGTAGGGAACTTGGATCCACCCTCTCCCCCGCCTCTGTGCCTACTTGTGATCTCTGTCTTCAAATAAATAAAATATTTTTTAAAAAATGCTATTTGCTGTGGGCTTTTCATACATAGTTTTTATGATATTGAGGCATGTTCCCTCTATCCTTACAGTGTGAAGATTTTAATCAAGAAAGAATGCTGTACTTTGTCAGTGCTTTTTCTGCATCTATTGAGAGGATCATACAGTTCTTTTTTTTTTTTTTTAAAGATTTTATTTATTTATTTGACAGACAGAAATCACAAGTAGGCAGAGAGGCAGGCAGAGAGAGAGAGGGAGAAGCAGGCTTCCCGCCGAGGAGAGAGCCCGATGCGGGGCTCGATCCCAGGACCCTGGGATCATGACCTGAGCCAAAGGCAGAGGCTTTAACCCACTGAGCCACCCAGGCGCCCCAGGATCATACAGTTCTTGTCCTTTCTTTTATTTAGGTAGTGTATCACATTGATTGATTTGCAGATATTGAACTATGGTTGCAGTCCAGGAATAAATTCCACTTGTTTGTGGTGAGTAATCCTTTTAATGTACTGTTGGATTCTACTGGCTAGTATATTGGTGAGAATTTTTGCAACTGTGTTCATCGGGTATATTGGTCTGTAAATCTCCTTTTTGATGGGGTCTTTGTCTGGTTTGGGGATCAAAGTAATGCTGGCCTCATAGAGTTTGAAAGTTTTCCTTCTATTTCTATTCTTTGAAACAGCTTCAGAAGAATAAGTATTAATTCTTCTTTAAATGTTTGGTAGAATTCCCTTGGGAAGCCATCTGGCCCTAGACTTCTGTCTGTGGGTAGATTTTTGACATCTGCTTCTGTTTCCTTGCTGGTATTGGGTGTGTTCAGGTTTTCTTTTTCTTCCTGTTTCAGTTTTGGTAGTTTATACTTTTCTAGGAATGCATCCATTTCCTCCAGATTTGTTGGCATATACTTGCTCATAATATGTTTTTATAATTGTATTTTTTCAGTGTTTGTTGTGACTTCTCTTTCATTCATGATTTTATTTATTTGGACCCTGTCTCTTTTCTTTTTGAGAAGTCTGCCCAGGGATTTATCAATATTATTCTTTCAAAAAACCAGCTCCTAGTTCCGTTGATCTTTTCTACTATTCTTTTGATTTCTATTTCATTGAGTTCTGTTTTACTCTTTATTAAATCTCTTCTCCTGTTGTGTTTAGGCTTTGCGTGCTGTACTTTTCCCAGCTCCTTTAGGTGTAAGGTTAGGTTGTGTAATTTAGATCTTTCTTGTTTCTTGAGAAAGGCTTGTATTGCTATATACCTCCCTCTTAGGACCACGTTTGCTGAATCACAAAGATTTTGAACAGTTGTATTTTCATTTGTTTCCATGAAGTTTTAAAATTCTTTAATTTCCTGGTTGACCCATTCATTCTTTAGTAGGATGCCCTTTAGCCTCCGTGTATTTCAGTTCTTTCCAAATTTTCTCTTGTGATTGAGCTGCAGTTTCAAAGCATTGTAGGCCAAAAATATGCAGGGAATAATCCCAATCTTTTGGTACCAGTTGAGAGCTGACTTGTGACCCTATACGTGATCTATTCTGGAGAATGTTCCATACACTAAAGAATATGTATTCTGTTGCTTTAGGATGGAATGCCTTCAGTATGTCTGTGATGTCCATCCCATCCAGTATGTCATCCAAAGCCCTTATTTCCTTGTTGATCTTCTGCTTAGATGATCTGTCCACTGCATTGAGTGGGGTGTTAAGGTCCCTTACTATTATTGTGTTATTATCAGTGTGTTTCTTTCATTTTGTTATTAATTGGTTTATGTAATTGGCTGCTCCCATGTTTGGGGCATAAATATTTACAATTGTTAGATCTTCTTGTTGGATAGACCCTTTAATTATGATATAGTGTCCTTCCTCATGTCTCATTACAGTCTTTGGTTTAAAATCTAATTTGTTCTCTTAAGATCCCAGTACCTATAACCCTGGAAGATTCCAATTATTCTGCACAATAAAATTTACAGATTTAATAAAAAATAAATAAAATCTGTCTGGGGCACCTGGGTGGCTCAGTTGTTAAGCACCTGCGTTTGGCTCAGGTCATGATCCCAGGGTCCTGGGATTGAGCCTCACCTTGGGCTCCCTGCTCAGTGGGAAGCCCGCTTCTCCCTCTCCCATTCCCCCTGCTTGTATTCCCTCCCTTACTATCAAATAAATAAAATCTAAAAAAAACAAAAAAATCTAATTTGATATAAGGATTGCCACCCAGCTTTCTTTTGATATCCATTAAAACGATAAATGGTTTTCCACCCCTTCGCTTTCAATCTGGAGGTGTCCTTGGGTCTAAAATGAGTATCTGGCAGATATCAATGGGTATATCAATGGGTTTTGCATTTTTATCCAATCTGATACCCTATGTCTTTTGATGAGGGCATTTAGCTCATTTATATTCAGAGTAAGCATTGAAAGATATGAATTTAGTGCCATTGTAAAGTACCTGTAAAGTCACTGTTTCTGTATATTGTCGCTGTTCCTTTCTGGTCTATGTTACTTTTGGGCTCTCTCTTCACTTAAAGGATCCCTTTTAATATTTCTTGTAGGGGTGGTTTAGTAAATTATTTTAGTTTCTCTTTGTCCTGCAAGCTTTTTATCATTCCTTCTTTTTTTTTTTTTTTTTAAGATTTTTTTTTTTTTTTTAAATTTGACAGAGATCACAGGTAGGCAGCGAGGCAGGCAGAGAGGAGGAAGCGGGCTCCCTGCCGAGCAGAGAGCCCGATGTGGGGCTCGATCCCAGGACCCTGGGATCATGACCTGAGCTGAAGGCAGAGGCTTTAACCCACTGAGCCACCCAGGCGCCCCTTTATCATTCCTTCTATTTTGAATGATATCCTAGCTGGATAAAGTATTCTTGGCTGCATATTTTTCTTGTTTAGTCCCCTGAATATATCATGCCAGTCCTTTCTGGCCTGCCAGGTCTCTGTGGATAGGTCTGCTGCCAGTCTGTTTCTGCCCTTGTAGGTTATACACCTCTTGTCCTGACTTGCTTTCAGGATTTTCTCTTTGTCTCTGAGATTTGCAGGTTTCACTGTCATTTGTCGGGATGTTGACTGATTTTTATTTTGAGGGGGATTCTCTGTGATTCCTGGACTTGAATGCATTTCATTCCCCATATTAGGGAAGCTCTCTGCTCCAATATACCTTCTGCTCCCCCTTCTTCTGGGATCCCAATTATCTTAATATTGTTTTGCTTTATGATATCACTTATCTCTTGAATTCTCCCCCTCATGATCCAGCAGTTGCTTATCTTTTTTTCTCAGCTTCTTTATTCTCCATCATTTTATCTTCTATATCACTGATTCTCTCTTCTGCCTCATCTATCCTAACAGTTGGAGCCTCCATTTTTTTAATTACATGTCATTAATAGCCTTTTTGATTTTAACTTTAGATTTTAGCTCTTTTATTTCTCCAGGAATGGATTCTCTAGTGTCTTCTATGCTTTTTTCCCTAGCCCAGTAAGTATCCTTATAATTGTTATTCTCAACTCTAGTTCCAACTTTTGTCCATACAGATTAGGTCCCTGGGAGTCAGTACTGCCTCCTTGTCCTGGTTTTCCATGACCAGGTAGGTCCCTGAGGGTTCGGAGCCTATATGCTCTCACCTTGATAGAGTGGGGCAGAGCTGTGTGGCCTCTGTGGGTCCCCACTCTGCTCTGATTTCTCATGACACAAAGTCTTTGTGGGGACAGTCTCTAGAGTGTTATATGGTCATACTGTGGACAGGAAGCACAGAGAAGAAAACACTTGTCAAGGTTACATGGGACAAAGATGTCATCAGAACTTTGAAGGCTACTCCCAGACTCATCCTGCCTAGAGGCAATACTAAGGAACACAGCGCTGGAAATGGCTTTGATTTCTTCCTCACTAGCCTCAATTCCATCTACATAGTGGGTCCTGGGCTGCCTCTAGGTAGGGTGGAGTGGAAGGCAGGCAAATTGGGTTCTACTCCCGGCCCTGCCACAGACTTCCTGGATGTTACTACTCATAACTCCCCTGCAGGCTGCTTGAGGACTGAGTCATTGGTGAATGTACTTGAACTCACTGCTTAGGTGTCAGGGTTCCAGGATTGCTGCTGCTATGGCCTCCAGGCCCAGCTGGGCCCATGTAGAGAACACCTACCTCCCCAACCTGCCTACCATCCATCAGCAAGTGTGGCAGGCAACTCTTCTGTCTTTTGAGTCTGGGTTTGGGCTAGCATACATCCAAGCTTCTGAGAGTAACTGGCCACTTTTATGGAGGGACTTCAGAGGTACCAGAAAAGGTCCCCATGTTGTCCATATTGGATTCCCCCATTCAAAGCACATCCAAGCTTAAGGTTTTTTCTTAAATATGGTTTCAGTAGCACCAGTCAGCCATTTAAAAATCATCAGGGAGAATGCAGCAGGAGCTGCCCTTGAGATGTGGAATCTGGACCAGGGTTCTAGGTCCAGAAGCACTAGGAAGCACCTCTGCAGTCCCTTTAAGGAATGTGGGCCTTGGAATCAGTTACACCTCAGGCATATGCCAGGGGCCAATCACTTCGCCTCTCTGTGCCTGTTTCTTACAGCAAAGATTACAATCCTGGTCTTGTGGGCCTTATGGAAACCAGATGAAGTGGACTCTGCCCTGAGGCATGGCTGGTGGAGAGGTGGTGCCAGCTGCCCTCTGCTGACAGTGAGCAGGTGGATGAGGGACTGAGGTGCTCGTGTTGGGTCTCCTCCAGGTCAGCAGCAAAGCCTGCCTCTAGCCTTTTCATGGTGAGGCTCTGAAGGAAGCATGATTTTAGGCTTGATGAAAGATCTTTATGAGATCTGTGTTCTCCGGTGCTACCTCATCTGGCAGGCAAAGCAGGCTGGCTTGGCATATATTCATTTTATAGGCCGTGAGGACTGGTTACTGAATTACTGAGGCTTATGGATATGCTGCCCAGTGGTTTCTGCCACCTCCCCAAAGCTCCTCACTGTCCCAGGGTCATGCCCAGAACCATGATGGAGCCCGGTGGCCTTGTGTCCATCCTAGTATCTGGGACATAAGGCTGGTGAGTAGATCAGCTGACATGCCTAGGGCAACAAATTGACCCTTTCCTCTGGTGCATTAAGAGCGAGTCCTGCCTCCCAGGACTAACATGAGAATTAGGGTGCAGGAGGGTTGGTCCTCCATTTATGTGGATTCCCTGCAGCCCAGCAGACAATAGCCCCACTGGGCTGCTTACCATCTTCACTATGGCTCGGTTCATGGCACCCAACCCTGTCTCTCTCAGGGACTGAGACCCCAGCTCAATTTGTCAGATGCTAGGAAGTAAGGTGAGGAATCCTGGGCCCTCCTCCTGTCCCCGAGAACCAGTCTAATATCCTGGACCCCTTGCCAAAGCACTGAAGGGCTGAGCCTCCAGCTCTGACCAACGGGGAAGGAGCAGTAGTATTAGCTGCTTTAGGCAGCTGGAAAAGGGGAGTCACGTTCTCTGAGCCTGGCTCCACAGCTGCCCAAAACGTTCCAAAGGACTCCAGCACTGGTTCCTGTGTGAAGAGTCCACGGGGGGAGGGAGGAGTCTGAGTCCTGGCCCCCGTTCAGTTGCTGACTTCCTGTATGTCCTTGCTTGCATGACTGGTCTCAACCTTCAGCTTCTTCCAGCAGCTATAAAATGGGCCTGCCTCTGCACAAAATGCCTCAGCATCCCTGGACTTCAGAGTCCCCAACCCCTTGAAACAGATATAAAATCTGCTTTCCTGCCTGAGGATAGGTAGGTTGACACCGTGTGCAGCCTAAGTCCTGGCTTGGCACAGGGGTGCCAAGATCCTTGGGATCTTGAGCCCAGGGAGAGGCTGAGACTCCAAATGAAAGTATCCTCAGGTTGAGGCCACCTGTTCGCCTTGCCCCCTGTCCCACCAGTGCAGGAGTACTACCCCCTAAGGGCATGATTGGAGGACAAGAAGTGGTCTGACTTTGCCTCACTAGGTCTGGGACTTTGGGAAGGTTTCTCATTTGTAGAATGGAATAAACTAAGTTCACAGCATCTAAGGTTCCCAAGTTCTCTAAATCTTCCAAGAAGCACAGGCGATGTAGGGCAGACAGGAACACACTCACTTTGCAGATAAACAGGGGCCAGCTGGAGGGTTTAGAAAGGCAGGTACTAGAGTACCAGGCATGGGGGACGTGACCTGGTGCGAGTGAAGCCACTGCTGCCCCGGCTGCTCCTTCACTTGCCATCTAAGCCCTGGGCCCAGTCTGGGAAGAGAAGTGTGGACAGGATGACCTCCATTGGCCCCAGATTGGATGCTGGAAGCAGAAGGTGGGTCATACCTTTCCAAGTTAGGTGCCAAAAGGGCCCACTGGACCAAAACCTCTGTAAGAGTTATGAGAGAGGGGTGCCTGGGTGGCTCAGTGAGTTGGAGCCTCTGCCTTCGGCTCAGGTCATGATCCCAGGGTCCTGGGATTGAGCCCCGAATCGGGCTGTCTGCTCAGTGGGAAGCCTGCTTCCTCCTCTCTCTCTGCCTGCCTCTCTGCCTACTTGTGATCTCTCTCTCTGTCAAATAAATAAAATCTTTAAGAAAAAAAAAAAAAAAAAAAAAGAGCTATGAGAGAGGGAAGAGACACCAAGGTTGAACCTGTTTTATGGGTAACATGCTGGCTGGGCTGGGCTTGGGGACAGAACAAAGAGCTGGGCTTAACTTTTCAAGCAACTGAAGGCTTGGGATCCTGGCTGGTGCCAGGCCTCTTACAGTGTCAGCTGGGGTCAACTCTACTGGGACTGAGAGGCGATGGGGAGATGAGGTAGGGAAGAAGGGTGAGAATGTGGGGAGAGGAAAGGGAGCTGGTGGGCAAGGGAGTGGAAGGAAGAGGTGAGGAGAGAGGGAAGGGAAGCATGGCCTGGCTAGAGCTAAGCCAAAGCCAAAGCCAAAGCTAGAGGTGGTGGGCTCAGCAGCAGGAGACGCTCAAAAGGGAGCCTCCCGGGAAGTGCGGGTAGCCATGAGGGCCCGTTTGAGCTGCTCATAGGTGACAAACATCACCACGTTCCAGGAACCCAAACGGAGAAAGGAGGGCATGAACCTAGAAGAGAGAAAACACAGGTCACAGAGGGTAATCTGGTGACTCCTGAGGGCACTCCACCTCCCACTCACCCATGGTATCCAATCCAACCCAGCTGCTCTGCCCCCAAGGAGGTTGAGAGCGCTCAGGGAACACAGGCCCACAGTTGTGTGGCTGTGAGCCAAGAATCCCCCGGGAGTCTCTCCATTTTAGTACCGACAAAGTAGGGATGACAACTCTGGAAGTAGTTAAGAGCATGAGAAAACGCTGGTGAAATACCAGGACCAGGATCAGAAGAGCTTGACACCTGGTTGCAGGTGGTTCTCTCCCATCTGTGTGTAGGTATGGGCAGCCAGGAAGCTTCGAATTGGGTGGGACGGATCAAAGGCTCACCCTTTGTAGAAGGCTCGTGGACCCTCCTTCTGGAGCATGGTGAGGGCACAGTGGCCAGCGCTGCTGTACTGGCCCAGGGCAGAGTTCATGTATCTCGTCTTGACAACATCGACAGGGGAGGCGATGACAGTGGTGCAGAAGCCCGCCCCGAAGGCGGAAGTGAAGTGGCAAGGGAGGTCATCTGCCAGGGAGGAGCGGGAGAGGTGGTCAGGACTCCTCACCCCATCATTCCAGAAGGAAAGGGATTATTAAAGTAGCTTAGGGGTCTGATGGTTTTAGAGAGAGACACTCCAGCTGGGACTTTTCCTGATGACCTAAGAGTCCTTTTGCCTCAGTGCCTCAGTGTGCAAAGTGGGAGCTACATCCCAGCAGGCTTCAATATGGTAAATCTAAACTCATTCCACAAGCATAGGGAAGCAGGATGAAAAGATGTAGTCCTCAGGCAACCAGACTTCCACATCTGCTCCCAGATGGTAGGAAAGGCGAGACCCAGCACCAATTACTCTAACTCACCTGTCATGAGGTTGGCCTTCAGGAGGGCATCCTTGATGAGATCGTAGGTCACCAGCTCAGCACAGTTGACAATGGCATTACGAGCAACATTGGGAGAGGTCCCTACAGGAGGAAAGAGTACCAATGTGAGACCAGAGACTAGGGGAGAAGAAGGATGGGGAAGAAGAAACACCTGATACACGGACACAAACCTTTCCAGAGTCCTCGGAACCCTTCCTCTCGGGCGATGGTCTTGTAGGCATCAACAGTGCTTTGGTATCTCCGGCCACTTCCAGCCCGGGCCTGAGCCTGGAACCGGACCTTTACTACATCTGTGGGCTGGGCCACAGCCACAGCCAAGGCACCTGTTGTGCTGCCTGCCAGGAGGCGGCTCCCAATGCCGGCATCTGTGGGAGAACCGTGGGGGTCAGTGCCTGGGGGGGTTGGACTCACTTTCCACCTCTCCTCACCAAAACCACCTCATCTCTGGCCTTTTGGGAATAGGATTCAGATAAGCGCTTGTTCGAAAAACTTTGCATCAAAGAAAAGTAACACTGTGGAGGTCTATTACTTGCTATGCACAGGGTCACAGCAAGGAGTAGGACAAAGTGAGACTTAGCTCAAGAGGGTACATGCCCTGAGAAATCACAATCCTTTCCATTTGACAAATGTGAAAATCAAGGCTCAGAGAGAAGTGGCCTTCTCAAGGCCTGGGACCTGTAAGACTTGGGATTTCATGCCAGATCTATTTCTCTCTGCCCTGTAATCTTGGGAAAAGCCAACCTTTTGATCTGGGTTCTCAGTTTCCACATGTGTAAAATGGAGGGTGGGCAAGGCTTGCTGAGATTAAATGGAAGAGTGGCCTTGGAGGCAAAAGTCCTGGCTATGTTTTTCTGGTTCCCCATTGTGTGCTCTTGGCCAAGTCCTTTCCACCCAGCAAGACTTAAGTCTTTTCATCTGGAGATGATGCCATCTACTCTCAGAGTAGTTGTGAGGACTGTCCTGGGGTGATGCCCTGCACAGAGCTTAGCACAGCCCAGGTGTTCAGGAATCATTAGGAGAATCAAGGTCCCTTCCAGTTCTCAGTTCCTCTGACTAGCCTAATGATCTGGAAGCCTAAAGGGGCTATGCAGCAAATCATCAATCAAGGATGATTTGATGGATCAATCATCACAACGAAGAAAAGGCCAAGGGGCCTATGGTCCAGTCCCACACTCACGCTCAGAACCCTTGGTGTAGAACTGCTTGACAGAGTCGTAGAGGCCGATGCGGACGGAGGCAAAGCTCATTTGGCGCTGTAGGCCGGCGACCAGCCCACTGTAGAGGCTGCGGGGGCCCTCGGTGCGCACCATGGTCAGAATGGTGCCCAGCACGCCACGGTACTGGGCGCTGGCTGCAGCCCGCACTGGCCCCTGCCTCTCTCCTTGGATCTGCAAGGTCAAGGTGGGTGGTTATATGGATAAGGCAGGTTGCGCTCTCCATCTCCTGCCATCCCTATGCTCCAAAGTTTACAGTTCTAAACATTTCCCTGGCCCTTATGGAGTCTGTGTCTTGGGGCAGAGCAGACCAGACAATATCAGGAACCCCAGGCTTTATCCCCTCACCTGCAGCCGGACTTTCGCGGTGTCCAGAGGAAAGGTGATGAGATCTGCAATGCAGGCAGCTGTGCCAGCCCCCAGGAACTTCACCGTGGCAGTAGGGGGTACATCTGTAGCCTTGAACCCAACCATAATGCTGATATCCCACTACCTCCCAGGAGATGGAAAAAGAGTGGCGAACGGAACACTTTCAGGCAGCAATGAGACGAGACAGAGGAACTCTGCCGGAATCTAAGCCAAGGAGAGAGAAGTCCCATTAGCAGCAGCATGCCCAGTCCTTCCCTGCTCACAACCCCACCCCTACCTTCCCTGACAGTACCACGTCCCTAAGCAAGAACCAGAGCAACCTCATGAGCTCTGGAGCTATACTCATATTGGGGCTGGAGAAGCAATTCCTGCTTGGGGAGAACACATTTTGTGAAGCGGCCCCTCCTTTTCCCGGACTTACAGGGAGAGTCCGGCTCCCGGCTATCTTAGTGGGATAAGTCAGTGCCTCTGAGTCAATGCCCCAGCTTTCTATCTGCTGGGTGCAGAGAGCTCACTGGTGATGCCCACATTCCTGCTTCCGCAGGTCTGGAAGACAGGCAGAACTGGGGAAAATGTTGCAGTCAGACCAAGACCTGACAGGCACAAACTCACAGGCTTATACCCTGGATTTCTTAAGCAGGAGAGGTTCCTACGGGTCTGTAATTGCCTAAGTCTAGGAAAAAAAAAAAGAATGGCAAGACCAGTTCAACCCTTTCCCAGCCCATTATTCTCATTCTCTTCCCAAGCCTGCACCACTGGGGCTCTCTAGAGTCATTCTTTCAAGATTGTTTTGTTGGGCATTGGTTTACTGAGAGACAAGAGACAAGGTCACCCCAAAGGGGCCTTACTGTCTGGCACAGGGGATGGGCAAGTAACTCAAGCTGCATTTGGGGCCTGCAGGACATACTCTCAAAATGGGGAGGGAACAACTAACTCTATCAGGAGAGAGGTAAGGAAGAGTGTGTGATTGGAAAAGGTGATATTTAGCTGGGCCTTGAAGGATCCTGGGCAACTCTCAGGGCTGAGAGCAGGTACACAGGCCCTGGACTCTCTCCCCCTGGGCTACTGTGTGATGCAGGGAAAACCAGGTCCTTCTCTGCCAGTTTCCTCTCCTTCAACACAGGGGATCCACCATCTTCACAGGACGGGCAGGCTTGGGGACGTGCAGGTCAGAGCTATCAAGAGTGAAACAGGAAACCAAACACTCCATTTTGTTCTCAAAGTTGGAACAACAGCCTTCTCTGCTGCCCCCATGAGCTGGGGAGGAAGTGAGCCCAGCGGCCCAGTGGGGGAGGGTGACCTGCTTCTCTCTTCGCTGAGCTCACTTCTCTGACTTCAGGAGCAGCTGCTCTGAGCCCAGCCTGATTGGCCGCCCTTGTCACTAGGGCCATGAGCGAAATGCTGGCCAGCAGGAGGAGGATGTGGTTGGAGTCCGTTGAGTACACAAAGACCCATGGAAGCAAACAGCTGCTTCCTCCTGGGCTGCTCACTCCAGGTAGCTGGGGCAAACAGTGAAATCCAGAGGCTCCTTACCACACAGCTCTACCCAGAGCTCCTACAGGTCAGACCTGGTCTTATTTGAGTTTCCCTGGAACCTGGCCACATGAGGCTCAGTGAAGATTGAGAGTCATACGGCAGAACGGGTTGATGAAGGTGCTTCAGATGCCCCACGTTCCCTGCCTGACCTAACTATCCCCCAGAACGTGTTCCATACCTTCCCCACCTCAACGGCAGGAGCACTGTTAGCTCACTCCTCAGAGCAGCACTGTGAGGTGGCTGCCTTACTTCCATGTCACAGAGTTGGGAGCTTAGCCAGAGCCACGTGTATAGACTCCAAAGCTTATGCAATTTGCTTTGCGCTGGTGTCCAGAACATTTCTCTCCCACTGTTTTCTCAGCCCCAGCATAGGTAGGGCTTTTGTAAGGAAGTCTAACACCCAAGTTCTCTCATGACAATTTGACAGTTCTGAGAAGGTTCAGGCAAGCCATGTCCCTTCTCTGGGGTCAATCGTGTCCCGACCCTGAGCTAGGCTGCAGTGCTGTGAAGGCCAGAGAAGAACAAGACCCAGCCCCCGACCATCTCAAAGACAGGTGCACAGAGGCTCACTTGCCATTTCAAACGTTGCTGTGGGTTTGCTCAGGTCCTTCAGAGGCATGAGTATGGGGTCATTGGTGGTAAATACCCTGCTAAGAAGTGTAATACTCAAGCCTGGAAAGAGTCTGTCCTAGCTCTGCTGCAGATTTCCAGGATGACCAAGGGCTAATCACTATCCCATCTAGGCTTCAATTTCTTCCTTTGTAAATATGGGGGACCACCATCCCTGGCTTGTCAAGGTCAGCTTAAAGGACAGAATGAGAGCAGGAATATATGAAAGTGCTTTGTGAACTCTGAAGAGCAACTTCACTGGGGTGGGGGGGCGGTAGTTATTTTTGCTAATATTCTACAGACTCCCGCCCCCAGGCCAAAAGGCTGCGGCTGTAGGCAGCAGGGGACCCCTCCCTCAGACTGGACTCTTACCCGGCTTTGTATGGTCTCACGCTGAGGCCTCTGAAGATCAAGCTTCTCTAAAGGCATCCCATTCTTCAAAGCTGCCAGTGGCTATCATGGCCCGATCCCCTTGGTTTTCCATAGAAAATGGCTGGGAGACGAAAGACCTAATAGACATACTATGTGTCCTGTGGATGAGGGCAAAGAAGAGAGTTTATTTTAGAGAGAGAGAGAGAGAGATCATGTGCCTGGGGGGAGGGGTAGAGGGAGGGAAAAAACCTCAAGCCCGCTCGCTGCTGAGCATAGAGCTCAGTACCAGCTGGAACCCACACCCCCAGATCCTGACCTGAGCGGAAGCCCACAGTCCGAGGCTCAACGGACTGAGCCACCCAGGCGCCCCAAGAGGAGGGCTTAGAAAGGGAAATCTTTCTTAAAGGCTCATACTCCAGCAAGGAAAGAGCCACCTGCCAGAGGCACAAAAACCCACAGTCCTTAAGCTGGGAGGTGAGGAGGAGAAAGGCACAGGGTCCATCTCACCCACGGCAGCTGGGGACTAATTAAGTGCACAAACTGTGTGTGGGGGGGGTGAATGAACCCAGGAGTACCCCCTCCCCAGTCTGCTTGGTATCACGCATTTACTGCCTTCGAGATTTCTGCTTTAGTGGCACTCTCTGTAGAAGTACTCCCCGACACAGCAGACTCTGACGAACGGTACTGTTGTAAAAAGGTCATGATAGGTCGAAGCCTCTCTTGAGAGTCGACTAGGCCCCAGGTGCGGACTGTGAGGAGGATAGAAGGGCTGGGGGCAGGCCCTACTCAAAAACTCAAAACCTCCTCTTCCTCGGGAGGGGAAGGCCATTCAGATCATCGTGGACGCGTGGAAGGCCCCCCAACCAAGCCGGGGCTGGGCATCCAGGCTGAGTGGAGAGTGGAAGAGGAGGAAGTTACAGGCAACTGAACCTGAGCGGTAAGAACAAAAGGGAGAGAGAAAAAGAGTGAAAGAAGAGAGATAAGGAAAAAGAGGCCAGAGAGGAAAAATACAAGATAGGCTGGGAGAAGAGGAGGGAAGTTAAAGAGAGGGAAGGGCGCGGATCCGCGTCGCCGGGTTGCGGGCTTGCCGCAGGTATAGCGGGCGCAGCGCTGGGGCTGGCGGGGCCCAGGCTCACCCGGCAACAGGGAGAACACGAGTTCCGACGGCTCTGTTTGCGGGCGGCGAGCGCGTGGAGGGAGAGCAGACGGTACTCGGTCCTAGAGCGCTGCTGGCGAGCTTGCAGTGGGGGTCCCCGGGGCCTGCTGGGCGGTTTCGGCCTGGGGGGCGGGGCCTGCGGGGCGGGGCCTGTGGGCTCTGGCGGGGTCCGGGGAGGTGACCTTCTAGCCCCAGCCTTTCCACAAGAGCAGTCACGCCCAAGGTTCTCTGTGCGTCTTCCTCCACTTTCATGCTGTGCAGGCGGATTCCCGCGTCTACCCGTTCGTGCGCCCGCAGGGTCACTCCGTCGCTCCGCCTCATACCCCCCTCCCCCCCGGTCCGCCAACCTCCTGCTGAGAATGGCAAGGCTGACGCCTGGAAAGGAGCAGAGCCTGTCCAGGGTCACACAAGCCTCTCTATCCCGGCACCCCGCCAGGGCTCTTTCTAACAGCGCCCCCAGAGGGTCGGGTGGAGAGTACTCCCTGCTTCACCCGCCTAGTCCGCGACCCCCAGACCAGGCAAACAGGACGCTCGTCTCCCGCCGCTCTGGCTGGGCGGGGCCTCCCGACCGCTGGCGATTGGTTAAAGCCTCCGCGTTGCCCGCGGAAGGAGCCAACCCGGGCTGCACCGGCCGGTGGCGGTTAACCGCCAACGGCCGCGCGGCTCGGCCGGGCTTCCCGCCGTCTCCCGCCGCACCCCCGCTTTGCCCTGGGGACCCGAGGGATTTTCCTCCCTGGATGGGACGCGGGCCCGAGCGTGACGCTCCCGCCCCCACTTGCGGCCGAGTGCTCGGGCCGGCGCCGCGCGAGTGCGAAGGCGGAACAGGGCCCGGGCCTGCTGCTCGCCCAGCCCCCAGAAGAGAAATTGATTTAGATGAGCTGAACCTGGCTCGCCTTCAGGGGGCTGGCGGTCTTTTAGCGGCGACAGGAACGTAAAAAACCAGCAGTTGGGTCCTGTGGCTGGAACAAATATGACGTTTGGGGAGTAGAAGGAGATAGGACTCTTCTTCGCCCTAGTACGCCTCTCTGTCCCTTTCTTCGTGTTCTCATCTTTCAGCCTCAGGACTGTTCTGAGGTAGTGGAAGCGGTTCTACTGACTAGATTGTAAAATTCTCGAGAGCAGGAAGCTATTTCCTATATTTTTATTATCACAACACTCCCAAGGGGCGACTAGAGGTTCAGTGCGTGCCTTTTGGGCTGCTGTTGAAGATGCGTGGAAAAGCATAATGGGAGGATGGGGGGAGATGAACATTTGCTGACTACAATTACCTGGTAATTACAATTACCAGGTCCACGTTCAGTGTGATACTTAGCATAATCTTGTGAAGCTGATATTAACCTAAATTTTACAGATGAGGAAAGAGTCCCAAAGGGGTTAAATCACCTACCTAATGTCACACAGCTAGGAAGTGGTGAGCCGCGACTTCATCCCTGGTTTATCAGATTCCATGCGTTTGTTTTCTGAATTGTCCACAAGCAGAAATTGTCAGCTGAGAATAATTGGAATGGGCCTGGATAATTGTAGCAGGAAAGAAAAACACGGAGCACATGGTCCTGGCAGAAGCAGAAAACAAAAGTGGAAACTGAGAAGTCAAGCCAGAGAATTGTTTCTGGCCCGGTGGAGGCTCCCATCCACTAGCTGGTCTAGCTTTTTTGCACAAGCTTCTGTCTGTTGCTGTGACGAAATGATTCCCAGGATGTCCTGTGACTGGTGGTGAAACTGCTGAACTTGAGGAGACAGAATAGGATGCATCTAAAGGCCTGAAGATGAGAGTGTCACCCTGACTGCCCAAACAGGGAAGAATCTGAGTTCCAAAGACTGCATACCCATGAAATGTTTAATCATTCCTGTCAAAATTCAAGGGCTGTTAAAAGGATCATGTGTGAACACTTAAAAAGAGAAGTAGAGATTCCCAGGACCCTGTGTGGATCCCTTAAGAACAAATCCTGTTAAATTCTCTAGGGGTGCCTGGGTGGCTCAGTGGGTTAAGCCTCTGCTTTCGGCTCAGGTCATGATCTCAGGGTCCTGGGATCCAGCCCTGCATCAGGCTCTCTGCTCAGCAGGGAGACTGCTTCCCACCCCCGCCCCTCGCCTGTCTCTCTGCCTACTTGTGATCTCTGTCAAATAAATAAAATCTTAAAAAAAAAAAAAAAAGAATGCCATAGAAAATTGAAAACATTAGGTTATTAAAATCAACATGAGAAAATGTTAAATATTAGACACTTCAAGTGTCTCTGTTAATTTTAAAATATTGAGTAGGTTGGCTATGTTAACCCCTGAAAATAAACACAAAATGATCTGATTGCATTTTTTAAAAGATTTTATTTTTATTAAAATTTTTTTGTATTTATTTGAGAGAGTGAGCATGAGAGAGAGAAAGTAGAGTGGGGGCATTGTGGGTGGGTAGGGGTATGGTAGAGGGAGAGGGAGAAACAGGCTCCCTGTTATTTTTTTCTTTCTTAAAGCTAGCTTTATAGTGATGGTCACTAAAAAGCATCCTGCTGGTGTGGTATAACTTATCACTTAAATGATGTTCAAAGTGTGTTGTGGTATAGTTTGGGAAACATTTAATATTGTTTGGCATCTTGCTGATTATAGCACATCCTAATGCAACAAAGAGCTGCTTTATTCTTTTTAATATTTTATTTATTTGACAGAGAGAAAGAGCACAGGCAGGGGGAGTGGCAGGAGGAGGGGAAGGGAGAAGCAGGCTCCCTGCTGAGCGGAGAGCCCAACAGTGGGGTTCGATGCTAGGACCCTGAGATAATGAACCAAGCTGAAACCAGGTGCCTAACCGACTGAGCCACCCAAGCACCCACAAAGAGCTGCTTTAAAAAAAAATTGAGGGGCACCTGGGTGGCTCAGTAGGTTGGACATCCAACTCCCGATTTGGCTCAGGTCGTGGGATGACAGCCACCTCCCCTGCCATCAGGTTCCCCCACTTAGTGGGGAGTTTGCTTCTCTCTCTCTCTCCTCTCTTCCTCTGCCCCTTCCTCCACTTGAAAGCTCTCTCTCAAATAAATAAATCTTTTTTTTTAAATTGATGCTAGGTTCTTTTTTCTTTCTTTCTTTCTTTCTTTTTAAACAAAGACTTTCTAGCAGTCAACACTGTATTTTTTATCTTGAGTTGATCTAAGGACAAACTTTATGATCACTGCTAACATTTATAAGCCGTCACTATGAACATTGTAATGGTGATTTTATGCGTTACTTTATCAAACCTAGATCTCGTCTAATTTTATATTTTGTTACCTATGCTTTTGGAGCTAATGGAAGAGATTTAACTCTTCTTATGAAAATACTTCTTGGTATTTAGAGTAGAAAGAGTATAAAACAATAAACATGCAGTATTGAGAAGTTTGATAAGGCATTAAGAATTCTTTTTTTTTAAGATTTTATTTATTTTGATAGAGACACAGCAAAAGAGGGAACATAAGCAGGGGGAATGGGAGAAGCAGGCTTCCCACTGAGCAGGGAGCCTGAGGTAGGGCTCGAACCCAGGACCCTGGGATCATGACCCGAGCCAAAGGCAGATGCTCAACTACTGAGCCACCCAGGTGTCCCAAGACATTAAGAATTCTAGTAGATATCTTTTTAGTTTTTTTTAAAGGTTTTATTTATTTATTGACAGACAGAGATCACAAGTAGGCAGAGATGCAGGCAGAGAGAGAGGAACAAGCAGGCTCCCTGCTGAGCTGAGAGCCCGATGCGGGGCTCGATCCCAGGACTCCAGGACCACGACCTGAGCAGAAGGCAGAGGCCCAACCAACTGAGCCACCCAGGCGCCGCCCCAAGAATTCTAGTAGATATCTTTAACTTATGTATATGAATTGAATCTTGTTGAAGATATGCAAATCAGCATAGTTGTATATAATTTAACCTTGTTTTTTAAGGTCTTAACTCAGACTATAAAGATTCACTGACATGAGAAGTTTTGGGAAAAAAATTTTTTTTAACCCATTTAGAATTCATTCAAAGTCCAACAAGCAGTCCTTGAAAGGATGTTAACAGGTCCAATTTCCATTTTTTTTTCCTTTTTTTTTTCTGGTACCAGCTTTATTGAAATATAATTAACATACTCTGCAGTTCATCCATTTAGAGAGAAAGTCAACAGTTTTTAGTATAGAGTTGTGCAACCGTCATCACAACCAATTTTAGAACATTTTAATCATCTCAAAACACCCAGCCCCTCCTTACCCTTTACCTGTTATGCCCCAATAACCTCCATCTTTCCCAGCCCTACTTTCTCCCTCTATAGAGTTACCTATTCGGACTTTTCATGTAAGTAGGAGCATACCGTATGTGGTCCTTTGTGTCTGGCTTCCTTCACTTAGCATTCTATTTTCAGGGTTCATCTATGTTGTAGTATGTATCAGTACTTAATTCCTTTTTATTGCTGACTAAAGATACGTCTTTTAACTTCTTTAAAGATGCATCTTTTAACTCTTAACAGTGTTTTTCTAATTCAACATTACAAATATAGTGTTTGGGGCATCTGAGTGGCTCAGTCAGTTAGGCACCTGGCTTCAGCTCGGGTCATGATTTCAGGGTCCTGGGATGAGCCCTGAATTGTGCTCTCTGTTCAGCGGGGAGCCTGCTTCTCCCTCCCCCTCTGCCTGCCACTCCCCCTGCTTGTGCTCTTTCTCTCTGTCAAATAAATAAAATATTAAAAAGAATAAAGCAGCTCTTTGTTGCATTAGGATGTGCTATAATCAGCAAGATGCCAAACAATATTAAATGTTTCCTAAACTATACCACAACACACTTTGAACATCATTTAAGTGATAAGCTAACACCATACCAGCAGGATGCTTTTTAGTGACCGTCACTATAAAGCTAGCTTTAAGAAAGAAAAAAAACACCAAGTGTGAATAACGCATGTTGTAATCAAATTACTGCAAGTGAAGATTAGCAGTGAGGATTGAGGAGGATGACCCTCTATTCCATTCTCTTAAGATTGATAAGATTTCATGTCTTAAATATTGCATTATTTGCAGGAAGTGGGACTTCCATACCAGCATAAAATGGTAAAGCAAACTTGAAAAACTGGCTTCAGTGTGAATATCCAGTGTTAAATCTCTTTCCTGGAATGAATGGAAAATTAAGGACGTGTAGACAGAATTTTCTCTGAACAGAATGGAGTGGTTTATTCTGAATAGGGTTTTTGAAGGCTTTTTTCTCTGCAAAGTTTGTGTGTAGCAGGTTTCCTACAAACGTTCTCATTTAATTCAGAGCTAACCAGGAATTTCAAAGCACAGCTCAAGGGGAAACTAGTCGGCTTCTGTTGTGGCAACATCAGAGCTCTGTTTTGTTGTTGAATCTGTAGTTGCTTCCTCAGTGACTATTTCAAATGATTCTGTACATTCATTTGCTCTGAGCCGGAAGTTATATCAGGTTCTCCTTTTTTTCTCAGAAACATCACCAAGTTTTCTGTTTGTAGGTTGTTTAGAAGTGTAGAGCATGGTGACATAACCACAGAAATCCCGGCAAACTCATTCTGTTCCGAATATTTGCAATGCTTTATGACTCACGCCTCTCCTTGTAGTTGTTTTATCAAATGGGAAAAATTTCTCTCATCCCATCATTCAATATGTGTGAATATGTGTGAAGTAGGAATTACTTCAGGTTTATTATTATTTTTTAAATATTTTATTTATTTATTCGATAGATCACAAGTAGGCAGAGAGGCAGGCAGAGAGAGAGGGGGAAGCAGGCTCCCCGCTGAGCAGAGAGCCCGATGTGGGGCTCAATCCCAGGACCCCAAGATCATGACCTGAGCTGAAGGCAGAGGCTTTAACCCACTGAGCCACCCAGGCGCCTCTTACTTCAGGTTTATGACTCCAAGACATTATTAGTGCCTAATAATGACCATGAATTATATCTGACTGTTTTTGAAGTCTTACACCTTTGGACAGTAATAAAAAATGGGGATTTAACTTCTGGGTGGTGACTTCTGGATAATGGGTCTAAAATGCTGAGCTGTCCTCCTGCCAATGGGCTGGATCCGTTAGTGAGAGGAGCCATGGAAACAAGCAATTTGTAATTTTTGTTTAGAAGTCTGCTGCAAGTCGTAGGGTTCAAATCAAGAAGGCTTTACAGTGTAAGAGATTCAGAAGAAAAGCATAATCGGGTTGTCATTACAAAGCACAGACAGTATTTGTTTCTCTAAGTGCCGGATCAAGATATCTCTGTAGTCTGCGCTTGTCCTTCCCAAGTATTTTGAATCTTTTCTGATTCTGTAAGGAAGCTGTCCAGAGACTCATGTGAGAGTTTGCTAACTTTTGGTGAAAGATTTCCCTCATTAAAAAGGTAATAGTGGATTCAAATATTAGCAGTATCTTGTATCCTGGGGACAGACCCGCACTGCTTGGACAGGCTGTATCAGCTGGATCTAGTTTCAGTATCAGAGCTGACAAAGCTTCTTGTTCAGGACTCCTACTTCCTCCACCTGCCCTGGTAAGAATATCTTTTATGGATGTAAACTACTTTTTAAATTTTATTTTTTATAAACATATATTTTTATCCCCAGGGGTACAGGTCTGCGAATCGCCAGGTTTACACACTTCACAGCACTCACCATAGCACATACCCTCCCCAATATCCATAACCCCACCCCCCCTCCCAACCCCCCCTCCCCCGATCAACCCTCAGTTTGTATTGTGAGATTAAGAGTCACTTATGGTTTGTCTCCCTCCCAATCCCATCTTGTTTCATTTACTCTTCTCCTACCCCCTTAACCCCCCATGTTCCATCTCCTCTCCCTCATATCAGGGAGATCATATGATAGTTGTCTTTCTCCAATCATTTCGCTAAGCATGATACCCTCTAGTTCCATCCACGTCGTCGCAAATGGCAAGATTTCATTTCTTTTGATGGCTGCATAGTATTCCATTGTGTATATATACCACATCTTCTTTATCCATTCGTCTGTTGATGGACATCTAGGTTCTTTCCATAGTTTGGCTATTGTAGACATTGCTGCTATAAACATTCGGGTGCACGTGCCCCTTCGGATCACTACGTTTGTATCTTTAGGGTAAATACCCAGCAGTGCAATTGCTGGGTCATAGGGTAGTTCTATTTTCAACATTTTGAGGAACCTCCATGCTGTTTTCCAGAGTGGTTGCACCAGCTTGCATTCCCACCAACAGTGTAGGAGGGTTCCCCTTTCTCCGCATCCTCGCCAGCATCTGTCATTTCCTGACTTGTTAATTTTAGCCATTCTGACTGGTGTGAGGTGATATCTCATGGTGGTTTTGATTTGTATTTCCCTGATGCCGAGTGATATGGAGCACTTTTTCATGTGTCTGTTGGTCATCTGGATGTCTTCTTTGCAGAAATGTCTGTTCATGTCCTCTGCCCATTTCTTGATTGGATTCTTTGTTCTTTGGGTGTTGAGTTTGCTAAGTTCTTTATAGATTTTGGACACTAGCCCTTTATCTGATATGTCATTTGCAAATATCTTCTCCCATTCTGTCAGTTGTCTTTTGGTTTTGTTAACTGTTTCCTTTGCTGTGCAAAAGCTTTTGATCTTGATAAAATCCCAATAGTTCATTTTTGCCCTTGCTTCCCTTGCCTTTGGCGATGTTCCTAGGAAGATGTTGCTGCGGCTGAGGTCGAAGAGGTTGCTGCCTGTGTTCTCCTCAAGGATTTTGATGGATTCCTTTCTCACATTGAGATCCTTCATCCATTTTGAGTCTATTTTTGTGTGTGGTGTAAGGAAATGATCCAATTTCATTTTTCTGCATGTGGCTGTCCAATTTTCCCAACAACATTTATTGAAGAGGCTGTCTTTTTTTCCATTGGACATTCTTTCCTGCTTTGTCGAAGATGAGTTGACCATAGAGTTGAGGGTCCATTTCTGGGCTCTCTATTCTGTTCCATTGATCTATGTGTCTGTTTTTGTGCCAGTACCATGCTGTCTTGATGATGACAGCTTTGTAATAGAGCTTGAAGTCCGGAATTGTGATGCCACCAACTTTGGCTTTCTTTTTCAATATTCCTTTGGCTATTCGAGGTCTTTCTGGTTCCATATAAATTTTAGGATTATTTGTTCCATTTCTTTGAAAAAAATGGATGGTACTTTGATAGGAATTGCATTAAATGTGTAGATTGCTTTAGGTAGTATAGACATTTTCACAATATTTATTCTTCCAATCCAGGAGCATGGAACATTTTCCCATTTCTTTATGTCTTCCTCAATTTCTTTCATGAGTACGTTATAGTTTTCTGTGAATAGATTCTTAGTCTCTTTGGTTAGGTTTATTCCTAGGTATCTTATAGTTTTGGGTGCAATTGTAAATGGGATGGACTCCTTAATTTCTCTTTCTTCTGTCTTGTTGTTGGTGTAGAGAAATGCAACTGATTTCTGTGCATTGATTTTATATCCTGACACTTTACTGAATTCCTGTACAAGTTCTAGCAGCCCTGGAATAAATCCCACTTGGTCGTGGTGAATAATCCTTTTAATGTACTGTTGAATCCTATTGGCTAGTATTTTGGCGAGAATTTTTGCATCTGTATTCATCAAGGATATTGGTCTGTAGTTCTCTTTTTTGATGGGATCCTTGTCTGGTTTTGGGATCAAGGTGATGCTGGCCTCATAGAATGAGTTTGGAAGTTTTCCTTCTATTTCTATTTTTTGGAACAGTTTCAGGAGAATAGGAATTAGTTCTTCTTTAAATGTTTGGTAGAATTCCCCCAGGAAGCCATCTGGCCCTGGGCTTTTGTTTGTTTGGAGATTTTTGATGACTGTTTCAATCTCCTTACTGGTTATGGGTCTGTTCAGGCTTTCCATTTCTTCCTGGTTCAGTTGTGGTAGTTTATATGTCTCTAGGAATGCATCCATTTCTTCCAGATTGTCAAATTTGTTGGCGTAGAGTTGCTCATAGTATGTTCTTATAATTGTCTATATTTCTTTGGTGTTCGTTGTGATCTCTCCTCTTTCATTCATGATTTTATTTATTTGGGTCCTTTCTCTTTTCTTTTTGATAAGTCTGGCCGGGGTTTATCAATCTTATTAATTCTTTCAAAGAACCAGCTCCTAGTTTCGTTGATTTGTTCTATTGTTTTTTTGGTTTCTATTTCATTGATTTCTGCTCTGATCTTTATGATTTCTCTTCTCCTGCTGGGTTTAGGGTTTCTTTCTTGTTCTTTCTCCAGCTCCTTTAGGTGTAGGGTTAGGTTGTGTACCTGAGACCTTTCTTGTTTCTTGAGAAAGGCTTGTACCGCTATATATTTTCCTCTCAGGAGTGCCTTTGTTGTGTCCCACAGATTCTGAACCGTTGTGTTTTCATTATCATTTGTTTCCATACATTTTTTCAATTCTTCTTTAATTTCCTGGTTGACCCATTCATTCTTTAGAAGGATGCTGTTTAGTCTCCATGTATTTGGGTTCTTTCCCAATTTCCTCTTGTTATTGAGTTCTAGCTTCAGAGCATTGTGGTCTGAAAATATCCAGGGAATGATCCCAATCTTTTGATACTGGTTGAGACTTGATTTAGGACCAAGAATGTGATCTATTCTGGAGAATGTTCCATGTGCACTAGAGAAGAATGTGTATTCTGTTGCTTTGGGATGAAATGTTCTGAATATATCTGTGATGTCCATCTGGTCCAGTGTGTCATTTAAGGCCTTTATTTCCTTGTTGATCTTTTGCTTGGATGATCTGTCCATTTCAGTGAGGGGAGTGTTAAAATCCCCTACTATTATTGTATTATTGTCGATGTGTTTCTTTGATTTTGTTATTAATTGGTTTATATAGTTGGCTGCTCCCACGTTAGGGGCATAGATATTTAAAATTGTTAGATCTTCTTGTTGGATAGTTCCTTTGAGTATGATATAGTGTCCTTCCTCATCTCTTATTATAGTCTTTGGCTTAAAATCTAATTGATCTGATATAAGGATTGCCACTCCTGCTTTCTTCTGATGTCCATTAGCATGGTAAATTCTTTTCCACCCCCTCACTTTAAACCTGGAGGTGTCTTTGGGTTTAAGATGAGTTTCTTGTAGGCAACATATAGATGGGTTTTGTTTTTTTTATCCATTCTGATACCCAGTGTCTTTTGATTGGGGCATTTAGCCCATTAACATTCAGGGTAAGTATTGAGAGATATGAATTTAGTGCCATTGTATTGCCTGTAAGGTGACTGTTATTGTATATTGTCTCTGTTTCTTTCTGATCTACTACTTTTAGGGTCTCTCTTTGCTTAGAGGACCCCTTTCAATATTTCCTGTAGAGCTGGTTTGGTATTTGCAAATTCTTTCAGTTTTTGTTTGTCCTGGAAGCTTTTAATCTCTCCTTCTATTTTCAATGATAGCCTAGCTGGATATAGTATTCTTGGCTGCATGTTTTTCTCATTTAGTACTCTGAATATATCATGCCAGCTCTTTCTGGCCTGCCAGGTCTCTGTGGATAAGTCTGCTGCCAATCTAATATTTTTACCATTGTACGTTACAGACTTCTTTTCCTGGGCTGCTTTCAGGATCTTCTCTTTGTCACTAAGACTTGTCAATTTTACTATTAGGTGACGGGGTGTGGACCTATTCTTATTGACTTTGAGGGGGGTTCTCTGAACCTCCTGGATTTTGATGCTTGTTCCCTTTGCCATATTGGGGAAATTCTCTCCAATAATTCTCTCCAACATACCTTCTGCTCCCCTCTCTGTTTCCTCTTCTTCTGGAATCCCAATTATTCTAATGTTGTTTCGTCTTATGGTGTCACTTATCTCTTGAATTCTCCCCTCGTGGTCCAGTAGCTGTTTGTCCCTCTTTTGCTCAGCTTCTTTATTCTCTGTCATTTGGTCTTCTATATCGCTAATTCTTTCTTCTGCCTCATTTATCCTAGCAGTGAGAGCCTCCATTTTTGATTGCACCTCATTAATAGCTTTTTTTTATTTCAACTTGGTTAGATTTTAGTTCTTTTATTTCTCCAGAAAGGGCTTTTATATCTCCCGAGAGGGTTGCTTCAATATCTTCCATGCCTTTTTCAAGCCCGGCTAGAACCTTGAGAATCGTCATTCTGAACTCTATATCTGACATATTACCAATGTCTGTATTGATTAGGTCCCTAGCCTTTGGTACTGCTTCTTGTTCTTTTTTTTGTTGTGAATTTTTCCGCCTTGTCATTTTGTCCAGATAAGAGTATATGAAGGAGCAAGTAAAATACTAAAAGGGTGGCAACAACCCCAGGAAAATATGCTTTAGCCAAATCAGAAGAGATCCCAAATCGTGAGGGGGGAGAAAGGGGATAAAAAGGGGTTCAGAAAGAAAAAAAAAAACTATTAAAAAAAGAAAGCCGATAAAGAAAAATTTAAAAAGGAAAATATATATATATATATATATATATTAGAGAAACTATTTAAAAAACGTTAAAAAAGAAAACGGTAAAAGTTAAAAAAAATTTAGCAGAAGAAGAGAAAAAAAAATTGAAAAAGAAAAAAAAATTAAATTAACTGCAAGGCTAAAGAATCATGGGGAGAAAGCCATGAGTTCCGTGCTTTGCTTTCTTCTCCTCTGGAATTCCGCCGTTCTCCTTGGTATTGAAACTGCACTCCTTGGTAGGTGAACTTGGTCCTGGCTGGGTTTCTCGTTGATCTTCTGGGGGAGGGGCCTGTGGTAGTGATTCTCAAGCGTCTTTGCCCCAGGCGGAGTTGCACCGCCCATACCCAGGCCGGGCTGAGTAATCCGCTCGGGTTTGCTGGGTTTGCTTTCGGGAGCTTTTGTTCCCTGAGCGCTTTCCGTAGAGTTCTGGAAGACGGGAATGAAGGTGGCGGCCTCCCGGTCTCCGGCCCAGAGGAGCCGAGAGCCCAGGGCCCCACTCCTCAGTGCGCCCTCAGAGAACAGCGCCCAATTACTCCCGTCACCCTGGCCTCTGTCCGCGCTCCGAGCTGACTGAGCCTGCGACCGGTTCAAGGTAACCCCAAGTTTAGAGCTCACTCCTCGGCTCTGTCTCTGTAGCCGGCTTCCCTGTTCTAATACCGGTAAGCTCTGCGACACTCAGACACCCCCGATCCTTCTGTAACCCTGTGGGACCTGAGGCCGCGCTGACCCCGCCTGGGCTTCACCCCAGTTAAGCCTCTGGAGCGATGTCCCTCAGCGGAACAGACTTTAAAAGTCCTGATTTTGTGCTCCGTTGCTCCCCCGCTCGCCGGGAGCCGGCCCCTCCCCCCATGGTCTATTTTCCCATCGCCTTGGATTCACTTCTCCGCCCGTCCTACCTTTCAGATAGTGGTTGATTTTCTGTTTCTAGAATTGCTGTTCTTCTTCTCTTCAATCTCCCGTTGGATTTGTAGGTGTTTGCAATCTTTAGATAAGCTATTTAGCTGATCTCCCGCTACCCGAAGTAGTCTCAGCCTGCTACTTCTCCGCCATCTTGACTCCTCCCCCCCTGTAAACTACTTTTATATTTGTTTACAGAAGGTACAGTCCACCATGCTAATGAAGTTGATCCCGGTTTCTTACTTGTCTCTTCTTATGCACAAAGTTGGCCCAATCAGCAGTACTTGGACACATCATTCATAACCAATGATAAGTGTATCTGAAGGACATTTGCAAGCTCGGCAGCATTAATATGCTTATTTATTGAAAGAACTATAGTTCAAAGTAATTATTAGTCATCTTGC
The DNA here is from genome assembly GCF_902655055.1 of Lutra lutra. Taxonomy (NCBI): domain Eukaryota; kingdom Metazoa; phylum Chordata; class Mammalia; order Carnivora; family Mustelidae; genus Lutra; species Lutra lutra. Next base: position 56,163,910 of record NC_062287.1, on the reverse strand, counting down.
ACTCAGTTCATTACAGAACCTTCAAGAGAATGAAATTGTCAGGGCTCCTGGGTGGCTCAGGGGGTTAAGCCTCTCCCTTTGGCTCAGGTCATGATCTCAGGGTCATCGGATCGAGCCCCACATTGGGCTCTCTGCTCAACTGGCAGCCTGCTTCCTCCTCTCTCTCTGCCTGCCTCTCTGCCTACTTGAGATCTCTCTCTCTCAAATAAATTAATAAAATCTTAAAAAAAAATGAAATTGTCATCAGAGATTGATAGATTCAAATAAATAAATCCTTTATTACATAAACTATGCACCACATTATAATCTAGTGATCCAGAGAGTTAAGGACTGACCTGAATCAACGATCTGAACTATAGTGTATTTCTCAGGCAAGATACATATTTTTACATCATTTTTGTGATCTGACCAGTTTACACTCCCTACCATGTCTCTCTGGGATTTTCTACTGGCTTTATTGGTAGGTGATCATTCCTCCAAATTTCAAAAAGAAAAAATTTGATCTATACTGATTCATAATATCAATGTACTACTGTCTTTTAATGCCAAGAAACCGTAGACAGTCAACTCTAATAACATCGGACAATGAAGCAAAACTTTTCTCTTTTTTCAGAATGTCCTCTGTAACCTCAGCATGATACAAAAATATTATTATCTTCAGACCCACAATATCCAATAAATGGTGAAGGTAAAGCCTGACAAAATCTAGAGTATAATAGGTCCTCAAAGTATTTGCAGTCATCTTTCTTGACATGTTTATATTTCCATATCATAGCTGATGGTGGGTATGTAGAGGACTATCTACTTGGCATATTTTCTCTGTGAATTTTAAAGACCCTGTCACATATTGGCTAGCAGCTTGCTCTGTGGGTGATGTGCTTTATGTGGACCTCCATGTTTATGGTGTGAGAGCCCCAAGACAGCTGGGGGGACCCCACTAGGGGCCTGGTGCCTTACACTTTGGAATTCCCGATGGTGAGGGCTCCAGACAGCTCAGCGTGGCAGAGAACAGAGAACGGTGCCAGGGGTGTACCAGAGGACCCAGTTTGTTCATTAAATTATATTTTAAGGGAGAAAGAAAGAGCTTTTAATATCTTTTTTATAAATAACTCTCTAGTCCCTAACCGACTTTCCTATATAACCATCCCTGAAATTTTGATGGGAAGACTGGAGAATGCTTTCATTTTGCTTCTCTGCATTTCAAAATGTTTGCTTTTATGGCTGTTTTATTTCTGGCTTTTCCATATCCATTCCAGAGTGATCCCTCCCACCTTACCCCATTATTCTGTCCTCTTCTGTTTTCTCCAGGATCTTGTTTCTGCAATCTATTTCCCTTATCTTCAATCTTTCCTTTCTTCTACTCTGTGTGTGTAAATGGAAAGAAACCCTCAGGACTTTCCTACCCCTTCTACAGTGGCTTTCCCCCCTCCTTACTTTCTCTGCCACACTTTCCAGACAATTGGCTGTCCTCTGACTTCTCAGCCTCTGGCACAGCTCTTACATATTTGATGCATGAATAAAGGAGTGATCTCACATTCATCTCATTCACTTTATGCCAGCCACACACAGCCTTCTTTCTGTTCTCTGAACACATCAAACTCATTCCTGTAAGGCCTGTGGGCTGCTTGTTTCCTTATCCTGGAACACTTCCTCAGATCTTCACCTGGCCAGCTCCTCTCATCATCCCTGCATATACACACACTCACACATAAATACAGATACCCTGCACACATAGTTACACAGGCACACATGTTTCTTGGAGATCACCAGTGATCCCTTTTTCAAATTAAGTGTGTATTTATTTATTTATTTTTTAAATTAAAACAATTTTTTTTAAAAGATTTTATTTATTTGACAGAGAGAGCTTGGGAGAGCACAAGCAGGGGGAGCAGCAGGCACAGGGAGATGGAGAAGCAGGCTCTCCGCCAAGCAAAGACCCCGATGCAGGGCTCCATCCCAGGACCCCGGGATCATGACCCGAGCCAAAGGCAGACACCCAACCGCCTGAGCCACCCAGGCACCCCAAGTGCATTTTTAAAGTAAACTTTTTTCTTTCTTTCTTTCTTTCTTTTTTTTTTTTTTTTAAAGAGTGAGAACATGTGAGCTACCTAGGAGCCCCAGAGCACATTTCCTCTTAATGACTTGATGGAGTAAGTGTCTGTGGGTGTGTTGTGGGGGATGGGTGCACAGAGCTAAGACGCCAACTTCCCTGTGGGGCCTCAGCTGGTGACCTGACCATTTTACAAGATCTCATCCCTGACTTCCTTGTGGCAGAAATTGGGGATAGAACTAGGAAGGGCTTGCATGCTGTGGTTTAGTTCTTAGTTTAGTTCTTCTTGCATGCTGTTTCAGTTCTTAGAATCACTGAACTTTAGAGCTTTAGTTCATTTGGTTCAACTTCTGCCTTTAAAAAGTGGGGAAAGAGAGCTAATATTTTGCCCAGGAAACTATAGAAGACTTCCCACCAATCTGGGCTTTCTTTCCTTTCTTTTTCCTTCTTCCTTCCTTTCTTACTTTTTTGAAGATTTTATTTATTTATTTGACATAGAATGGGAGAACACAAGCAGGGGGGGCCTGGGTGGCTCAGCGGGTTAAGCCTCTGCCTTTGGCTCAGGTCATGATCTCAGGGTCCTGGGATCGAGTCCCACATTGGGCTCTCTGCTCAGCAGGGAGCCTGCTTCCCTCTTTCTCTCTGCCTGCCTCTCTGTCTACTTGTGATCTCTGTCTGTCAAATAAATAAATAAAATCGTTAAAAATAAATAAATAAATAAATAAATAAATAAATAAATAAATAAATTTAGGAAAGTGCTAAGGGTGAGTGGACATTTGCTTTTCCCCTCCTGGGATGCAGCAGTGTCAGAGTGGGGAGGGAGAGATGATATTGCTGAGCACTTCTGCAAAGGTGGGGGATTGTTATTCTACTTCTCTGCTAGGACAGTGAGGTATTAGGATTCCTGGTGGTTAGGTTTCTGGTAAGATGAGGGGAGGGGACATTTGAACCCAGTACTGTTATTAATGTCACAAAGGCCCAGTGCTGGCAAACAGGAAACCTGGTGAGAAAGGGACATTCTGTCCAAGAAAGAGAAGGCAAAAAAGACATAGCTGTTCTCATTCCCACACCCTTTATTGAATTATAATAATTTCCTAAAGAACTCTGAGCCCTGCTACTTTAGGCTGTCAGCCTACATCTACCTCTTTTTCTGCAAGCCCGGCACCCTTCAGAGGTGTTACGGTCCTGCTGGGAAGCCAGGGCTGTGTGGGAGTGGGCCTTCTATGAGTGCACACCATTCTGTCACCCCTGGCCCCCCAGCCCCTGGCTCCTTTGGTCTAACTTCTAGACAACCTTTCAACCTTACAAACTTCCCTGGCAGTTCTTTACTGTGCTGAGAATATCTTTTCCAAGAACTTGTAAATATCAGAGCTACCGCTTTTATAAAGTGCTTTCATGTCCACCCTGTCACCTGATCCTCATAACATCCCTGGTGAGAGAGGAGGGAAGGGCTTATTACTCCCATTTTACGGGAAAGAAGATGAGGTCTGCCTCTTGATTCTGCAGCGTCATCAAGGAACAGTTACGAATCTCAGCCTCATGCTGGCCCAGCAGTGTTCTTTTGGCACAGGTTCCAGGTTTTCTCATTCTCTCTCTCTCTCTCCTTTTTTTTTTTTTTTTTTTTTTTTGGTCTCCTATTTTCTAGAATCCCAGTGGCTTCTAAGCGGCAGGCACATTACACATGTGGCTGATGATCCACGGTTAACCAAAGGCTGCAGTCACAGCTGTGTTGTTTCGGTAGCATACCTCCACACTCTTTAGCTGATTTCCAGGCGTCCTGTGCCACTGCTGTCTCATGCTTGCAGTCTTTTCTGTTTACAATTCATCATCTCATTAGATTTTTTTTTTTTTTACAGAACATAGGTTTGCAGACTTTTGTTTTATCCAAATGGATGTTTTGGTTTATTTTCTCTTGCCTAAATGTTAGGCATCCAACATCATGGGTCCCCCAAATTAATATAATTTAATTTCCAACTTGTCCGTACAAAACAAATGTGTTTGTAAGACAAAGCACTGAAGACCAGAATCCTTTCTCTGCTTCTATTTCTTGACTCAGCAGCAAGTAAACCGGTTGTGTAAACATGTGTGGGTTTGTGTGGGACCCACTGGTTCTTGTTCCAATTAAGTACTAAGTGGCCCTGCTTTATTCAGAATGGAGATTCCCGTAGGATCTGGACTTTCATCAAGGCCCGTTTCAGCTGCTCATAGGTCACGAACATCACCACATTCCAGGTTCCCAAACGCAAAAATGATGGTGTAAATCTGATGAGAGAACAACCAGAACATCAGGGGGCGTGGACTAAGTACCCCACATGGATGTCCGGTGCTCCCCGCATTCACGGCATTAGTGCCAAAGGACCTAGGACTCTGTTAGTCACAAACATTCTCTGAGTCTGTTCAGGCTTTTCTCCTCTGCTGAAGGAATTTAGGCAGAAGCAGGAGTCAAGAAAGGAAAGAAAACACATTTTGAACCAGGTTCTGTTTTAGGCAGTTAATTCCCACAAGTCTATAAGGATTGCCGCGTTTCTTTTTTAGAAACTGAGGCCCAGGCGTGTCTGGGTGGCTCAACTGGTTAAGCGTTTGACTCTTGGTTTTGGCTCCAGTCTTGGTCCCAGGGTTGTGGGATGGAGCCCCTTGTCAGGCTCCGTGGTCAGTGGGGACTGTGGTTGGGATTCTCTCTCTCTCTCCCTCCCCTCTCTCTACCCCTACCCCGCGCTTCTGTGTGTGTGTGTTCTCTCTCCCTCCCAAATAAGTAAATCTTAAAAAAAAAAAAAAAAAAAAAAAAAAAAGGAACTGAAGCCCAGAGCAGTTAAGGAGCTCAGCTAAAACTATCTGACTCCACCCTGCTGCTGGGTATTTCTGCAATCATTTACATGCTGAGAGGCCATCCCTGCGGAGGCCCTACCAGGGCACCTAGAAGCTGGCACACCAGAGGGTGAAGACTGGGTGACACCAGCTTTATAATCTCCAGAGAGCCTGCCTGTCCTGTGATAACACAGCTGGGAGCCAGTCTCCACCTCAGCTTCACAGACTCAGGGAGGAGCCTGGGACCTGACCTGCTCCCTCTTCAGCCTCTCTGTCTGCTAATCCCCTCCTGGTCCTATCCTCTCCTGCCAGACTTGCTTCCTGTGCCCTTGTGTGAGCTGCTCCTTCTGCCTGGGAATGTCCCCTACGGTCCTCCTTGCCTGGCTGGTTGCTCTTGGCTCTGCAGGACTAGGCTTGGGCCCCACAGACTCATACCAAGGTCTCTCCAGATGCCTCAGCCTAGCCTCCCCAGGGAGAACAGCACTGGGGCAATGAAGGTGAACTCCAGAGTCCAAGCTGGGCTCAGACCTTAGCTCTCTCAGTTTCTAGCTTCATGAGCTAGGACAGGTTACTTAATCTTTCTAAGCCTCAGTGTCCTCATCTGTAAAATGAGGAACATAACAGCATTTACCTCATATAGTTGTTGTGAAGGACTAAATGAGTTAATACACAGCATACAGTGCAGGGCCCAGTCTCCGTAAATGCTCCATTAATGTCGCCTGTGTCTGCTGCTCTTTGAGGCAAGCACAGGGCCTGGCACACAGGAGATGCTCAGTAAATTGTTTTCCAAGTGAAAGAATAAACTGAGACAGGCGGTGGCTGCTGCTGATTGTAATGAGAGAAGCACTTACAGGGAAAGAACAACCTGGCAACAGAAGGAGTTTTATATGTCACTTACAGGGTTGAGGCCCTGATTGCATGTTGGGTCCCATCTAGCATGGGGCACCAGAAAACTATCTGCTGAAGGCATCAGTGGTGGGAGGGGTGAGGGCCAAGCCAAGAGCCTGGCAATAGGACAGATGACAACATGGGGGGTGGCATCTGATGATCTGGCTTAGAGCCATGGCTCTGACATTGTAAGTCTGGGATCTTGGGTAAGTCACTTGACCTTCCTGAGTCTCCATTTCTTCCTCAGTAAATGTGGAGAAGACCATCCAGTTCAGGGGTTGTTGAGATAATCTGTGTAAAGTGCTTTGCATAAGGTCTTGTACTTAGTGCCTTAGTGGTCATGGTGGTTGTTCACAACCTACATTATTGAGCGCTGGCTCTTGGCTAGGGACGTGAAAGACGGATAAGCTTCCAGTTCGGGCTTTGAGGAGCTTGTGACCCAGCATGGGGAATATTTTAACTTTACAAATTCTATAACACAAGGTAGGAGGTGGTAAGTACCCTAAACAGTGGAATCAAGGATGTATTGGTGAAGTTCACAGGGAGGAGGAAAGATTCCTACCGGAGAATACTGGGGAGGAGGTGGCCTTTGAACTAGTTCTGACGCATGTGCATGAGGCGGGAAAGGCATTCCATTAAGAAGGAATGGTAAAAGCAGACCCAGAAGCAAAAAATGTGACGTGTGCTGGGCATTTCGGCCGCCATCTGTGCTGATCCACAGTCATGACAGTGGACTGGAGGCAAGTCTCAGGACGACCGACCACCTTTCCTTCCTCCCTTACCCTGTAAGTTTGGGGATAGTCAACACTTTGACCTATGCCTAGAATTCTTTTTCTCAGCCTCCCCTGACTCTCCAGATCAGATTTGGTCCACTTTTTTTTTTTTTTTAAACTTCTGTAGTTCTTTATATTTGTCCTTTGTGGTGTTTACATCTGTGCTGTTCACCACCACGTCTCCAGGTGGACCCGTGGTAGGCACATTATATGTGGAGGAAGGAAAGAAAGAAGAATGGAAGGAAGGAAAGAAAGAAGGGAAGGAAACAAGCCCAGGTTCTCTGGGAGGGGGTGCTGGAGTCAGGAGGGGGAGACTCACCCCTTATAGAAGGCTGTGGGGCCCTCGTGGGCCACCATCTTCAGCATGCAGTCCAGGGGGCTGCGGTATTGGCCTGGGGGCGAGTTCATGTACCGGGTCTTCACCACGTCCACTGGGGAGGCCACCACTGTGGCACAGAAGCCGGCTCCAAAGGCAGAGATGAAGTGGCAGGGGAAATTGTCTGCAGCGGGGAAGAGAGGAGCAAGTATGGAGCTGTGGGAAGGCAAAGCGTTGCCTTTCTGTTCCCCGTGTGTCGTCATTTGTCCTTCACTAAACTGGAAACTCCTGAGTGTAAGGACAGTGCTTTCTAAAGCTCTCATAGGACTCGCAAAATAGAACAGAGCTGTCCCACCGCGGGACGGCTCTGCAGCCCAGCGATCTCATTAAAGGAAAACGAAGTCGGAGAAGGTGACCCTTGCTTCAAGGTGCACGGTGGGAAGTGCTGGGCTCGAACCCAGGGCTCTGGCCTCCCTGTCCAGGCTTCTTTCCCACTCATCACAATGATGGCGGGGCGTTTTTTTTAAAGCTCTAATTGGCATTATTAAGTGATTCATGAATTGGGCAGCACCCCGTCTAGCAAGTTAAGAGGCACTGCTATATTGGGCATTTTTACTGGGCATTGCTCTCCTCTCTGCTCCTTCTAACACCCAGTCACCTCTGAGTGGTACCCACTCTGTGGAATTCCAGGTTTCCTCCCTGCTGTGGGAGGGCAGCTCCCTGGAGCCCAGGGCCTCACCCGTGAGCAGGCGATAGTCTAGCAGCTTCTCCTTGATGATGTCATAGGTCACCATCTCAGCACAGTTGACGATGGCATTCCTTGTGATGTTGGGGAAAGTTCCTGTGAAGGATGGGATGGGGGCTGATGAGTGAAAACGAGACGCAGACCCCCTGGTTGCAAGGTCCTGGGCTCCAGTTTGGGAGCAGAATGCTGCATTCCAGGGGTCTCAGAGGAGCCTGCCTCATCTGAGCGGATTCCACACTTTCCTCTCTGGGGCTAACTCTTAGGTTATCCGTGTCCACCTCAGAGACAGGAAACAGAGAGGTCCTCTTATGTTTGTCTGAGCCACACTTTGGAGAATAATCTGTAATATCTATCAAAATTAAAATATGCCTCCCTGAGACCCGGCTAAAGTCAGGCAAGGAAGCCTTTCTTCTTTCCAAGAGCTCCAAGACTCTTGGAGCAGTGACAGGAAGTAGCACTGGGAGGCCCTAGGAGAGCATCAAGACCCAGCCACTGATATCACAGATGAGGGCTGGACTTGGGGAGAGTGCAGAGCAAATCAAGCTGTGACCCAGGGGTCCTGTGCTTAACCTTCACTGGGTCACTCTCTCTTCTGCAAGGATTGGTGTGATCCTTGGTCCACATGTGGGAGAGATTCCAGCATTTGTCACGGTGGCCTCCACGGGGACACATAGGGACCCCAGAAGCCTTACTCTTGAGGAAACCCCCTCCTCATTGAATCTCCTTGCACCTGACAACTCACAGCTGCCTCCTCCACTGGCCTCTGTTTCTTCTCTGAGTCCTGTAGTCCTACAGTCCTATGTCTATAGTCATCACCCCTGAGAGAACTTTGCTGGGGAAGCCCTCCCCTTCCATCTCCACACACCTAGAGCCCACTGAGCCTTGAGGCCCAGCTTCCGTGTCGCCTTCCCCCCCGACCTTGGAGTCTGCACGGCCTCTCTTGCCTCTGGCTGTGTACCTCTGTGTGACCTTTGCACGTCCTACCCTGCGGAATGGCTGCTCCTTGACATGTCTCCTCCCTCTCCGTCTGCGAGAGCCATGAGGGTAGGGAAGGTATCTTCCATTCCTTTATGTCTCCCTCACAGCAACCTGCACATGCTGAAGGGTTGCCAAATTGAATTGAACTCGGGCACTGTGGCAGGTCAGTGTGAGAGTTTTGGTTGGGATGTTCTTGCAGGATCACTGGACTATACCATGCTGGGCGTTCCCTCCTTGCTCGGTTCTCCGCCCTAACTCAGGGTAAGGCATGCTCTGCGCTGGGCCCTCTGAGCCTGGAGTCCAGACTTACCTTTCCATAGGCCCCTGAGCCCTTCCTCCCTGGCGATGGTCCTGTAGGCGTCCATTGTCCCACTGTATTTCCTGTTGCTCCCGGCCCCAAGGTGTATGCTGGCCTGAAACCGGACCTTCACCACATCCGTGGGCTGGGCACATGATACCGCCATGGCCCCGGTGGTGCAACCTGCCAAAATCCGGGTAGTGATGCTCGAGTCTGGAGAGGAGGAGAGAGAGGGGGTCGGCGTTCGGCCAGCCAGTGCTCCTCCGGGCTGGACGCTCTTCTCTGTGGGGCTGCCCCTGCCTGACGCCTGCCTCTTCTCCCAGGCTCAGGGTCCCTACCGTGGCTCTGTCTCCTTGTGACCGTCTCCAGCCTTCAGCGGCTCAGCCCTGCCTCTGAGTCCGCACCACCTGCATCCCTGACCCGCTAGCCTAGAGTCTGCTTCTGCCTACCCCCTCCGTGTCTGGGATGCCAGGCACTCACGGTCGGATCCCTTGGGGGTGTAGAACTGCTTGACAGAGTCGTAAAGGCCGATGCGGATGGAGGCGAAGCTCATCTGGCGCTGCAGGCCGGCGACCAGCCCGTTGTAGGGGCTGCGGGGGCCCTCGGTGCGCACCATGGTCAGGATGGTGCCCAGTACGCCGCGGTACTGGGGTCTCTGGGCTGCCTGGGTCGCCTGCTTCTCCCCCTGGATCTGAGGAACGGCCCAGCAGAGGGTGAGGAGCTGGGAGCGGGGTGGACGGGGCCGTGTGCAGAGGGGCCTGCCCGGGGCTGGTTCTCGAGCGCAAGCACGATTGGAGCCGCCACATCCTCGTGAAAACAAGGTGTGTGCCCCCAGCTGCATCGTTCCTAAACTGTGACCCGTGGTGTGGTGCTCAGCCCTCAGAGCACATGGAGGGCAGATTGTTTTCCCCACAACAAGTGGTCAGTGGTTTGCCCAAGGTCACACAGTTACTTTTCCTTCACACTCCATGGTTTACGAAGTCAGGAGAGGCCAGGAAGGGCCAAGGACCTACGATTTTTTTGTCTCGGACAATGGTGGCGCAGGGTTGTAAGCCGTGGAGTGAGTGGCCTGCACAGGGTTCTGTGAGGACGAGCAGGCTGGCACATGCTAGAGGTGCTGGAGTGGAGAACTCAGTCCTGCCTTTGATCTGAGCAATGACCCTTGCCAAAAAGTACTTACCTGCAGGCGAACCTTGGCTGTGTCCAGTGGAAAGGTGAGGAGATCAGCAAAACAGGCTGCTGTGCCTGCCCCCAGGAATTTCACAGCTGTGGTGGGAGGTACCTCTGAAGGCTTTAGTCCAACCATGGTCCCAGAAGGTTCTGCCTGGTCCCTCCGGGGCCCAGGAGAGAGAAGAGAGGAGAGAGGTCCAAGGAGAGAGGCCGCTTTGCAGTCCTGAGCTTTAGTGCAGGGAGGAGGCTGCCAGAGACAGGCCAGAGGAGGCAGATGGAACTTGGGCCATCCAGACCTGTCCCCAGGCTCCTTTCAGCACTGGGAGAAGCTTTAGTTAGAGAAAAGCCTGGGCTTTGCTATGTTTAGCTGTCTGGATTTGGCTTATAAGAACAGCTCACTTTCCCATTCCGTTTTTCTTGCGGCCCTCTCCTACCCCCTCCTTTTCCCACTGACCAGGTGGATCTTCATCCTTTAGAGGAGGAAACTGAGGCCCAGGCAGGGACCAGACCTCATTCCGACTCCATCCTACAACCTGTTTCCTCCCACACCAAGATGCTCCCTGGAGTGTACAGAGAGTCGACTGAGTCTGTCCACTGCAGGTCCTTCTTCCCCAAATCAACAATATGATTGTGCCTTGTGACTCACCTCAACTGTTGTTTATCTTGGATGAAAGCTTGTTTTTTTGCAAGGCTGCTGGAGTATACTCTTATTATACTTAAAGCGAAATCGTTCCCAGCTCCTCTGTCACTAAAGATTGTTAATCTAGGACTAGAGGTGTTTCCTCCCAAAGCTGTGGGATTCCTGGGGCTGATGTTCTGCTTTGGAGGAGGGAGGGAGCCTGGTCCTGGGCTCCTCTGCTGCTCTGCCTCCCAGGGCTACCAGGGAGATGGGGCTGCAAAGCGTCCTGCTGCTGATGTTGGGGACAGTGGCAGCTGCTCTGCCTGGCTCAGGACAGGCCTTTCCCCTCACACCTTTGAGGACATCCCTTCTCAGCTGAAGAGAATGGGCTTCTCAGACAGAGGAGGATCCATCTTGGGTCAAGAGAATGTGTCTCCTCTCCCTGTGTGCACTTGGGCCTGCACCTGTCCCACTCCTGGCTGAGCAGGGGCATGAGTGTATCCGAAGGTCCTGGCTTAGCTGTGGTTACCTTGGAAAGCTGGCACGCCTGTCATGGGCAGCCCTGCATTCTTATCACCTGGACTTCTGGGCATCTGGTTTTTGGTGCTGATGCCATTTCTTAGCAGGTCACACCCCTTGGCATCCATTTCACACGTACCCCTAGTATGCTGGGATCCTGGATTCTTCAGGGTCCTCACCCCCTAGAGTCAGGGCCAGTGCCACAGAGTTGTGAGGTGGGCACAGTGTTTGTCCTTTTCCTTCTGGAGCAATAAAAACTCTGGTCTTGGTGAGGAGACCTGAGCAGCTGCTGAGTCTTCATGGCTTACTAATGCTGGTGGAAACTTGGGTGTGTCATTTAACTTCTCTTGGGCAAATGAGAAAAATATATTACCTGCTCACCAATGATAAATTGGATGCCAAAAGATAAAGGTGACAACCTAAGTCTTCTTTCAGTACTGCCATCTAGAACTCCGGTTGTCTCTGTGCTTTCTCCTCAACCTACATGGCACCTTCACTCTTATGCTTGCTGCCACCTTTCCCTAACCAAGCCTGTTCTTGAGAAGAAACTAATGTTCTAATTCATGCTAAAGTGTAAGTGATTATCTTAATGATCAGGTATTTCTTGACCACTATAGTAGGTACTACGGAAGGAAAGATACAGAATGAAGCAGGTTTGGCCCTGACCTTCAAGGAGCTTGCTGATAGGTGTTGAATTAGCTAGGGAATTAGAGAGGTGGGATGGAGGAGGAAGGTCTGAGGTTGGAACTCACCAACCACTGGATTCCAGTCTGGAAGCCTGGGTCATAGTGTGGTAGGACAACTCTTAAATCATGCCCGGAGGAATGGGATACTTTATATTATTTATTTATTTATTTAAAAATATTTTAATTTATTTATTAGAGAGAGAGAAGGAGCAGGGAGGAGCACTTATTCAGAAAAAGTTCAATGTCCTTGCCATGGCTGGTGGGCTCCATAGGACCCACGTCATGCTAGGTTCTGTGCTTGTCATTCCAGGAAATCTGGGGATGAGCAAAAACAGTTGTGAGATTTGCTGACAAGGAGATCTCAAGGAGTCTCGTGGGGTCATCAGACACACCCACAAGTAACTAGTGCAAGATCGGTTGGACCAATGTCAGAGGGGAGGGAAGCCCCAAGAAGTGACTCAAAAGAGGGGGTGACTCTCTTGTTCGTGAGGTGGGATAAGAATCGTTTCACGGTGGAGGGTGGGAGGAGGGTCACAGAGGTTAGGCTTTGAAAAGCCGGCACGATTTTGGCAGCTGAAGCAGGAAGGGTGTTCTAGATGTGGGGAAGGGCATGAGCTCGTGTGAGAGTCCAGGGCATGGATTCAGGTAGGAGGAGAAAATGACGACCTGGCTGTGAGGCCCTCGTAGTAGAGTTTTACACACAATCCCACTGAGTTCTCACACCTTTCCTGAGAGGTAGCTGCTCCTTTCCCCTACGTTTGGGTGCGCAAATCAGGGCTTCGAAACATGAGCTTGCTGAGTGTTACCAACCTCTGGTGTCAGAGCCTGGTGCACTCTGCTGTACTTAAGGCTCAAAGCAGCCTTGGATGGAAGGCAGGGAAGCATTTAATTCCATTTTACAGATGAGAAAAAGAGGTTTGAGATGGAGAGAGACTGGTTTAAAGACATAGAACCTCAGCTAAATTCTTCTGATGGCAATGAGGCCCCATCACCTTTCACCCCGGGACCCCAGTGGGGGTGGTAGTCTGGATTTCCAGACCTTGTCTTTTTTATTCAGGGCATTCAGATCCCTTTGCAGCTAATGGATTATATGCAAAGCCATCTAGAGAATCAAGTGCTAAGCATACAGACCTGCAGCGTGGTGAGGAAGGCTGGGTGGGCATCACTGCCCAGGTTGGCCGATGAAGAAAATGGCCCAAGAGGCTGAGACCTGTGCGTGCCACACAGTCAGGTCTCGGGCTCCCTCTGCAGTGTTCCTCCTACAGCCTGTCTTCCTGCTTTTCTGTACTGCCTCCCTGAGGGTCCACTCCTCCAGGTGGTGGTGTGGAGGCCCTGGCGTCCACGGACCTGAGCCTGGCAGAGGGGACAGACTGCAGGATGCTAGGGGAACACCATCTTCCACTTGCCTCCTTTCCATTTCCCTTTGCCTCCAGAAGACCAGCAGCTGCCGGGAGGGCTCAGTTCCCAGCAAGGAGGCTCTGTCTGGGGCGTGTGCAGGTGAATGCATGAGCAGCTGCCTCTCTTGTTCCCGGCCCTGGCGTTTCCCCAGACTTTCCCCTTCTCTGACGTGAGTTGGACTGCTCAGAGCCCTAGCATCAGGAAGCTGAGTGTCTGACGCTCAGAGCTAGGGAGGCCCTTGGGGGTCGCTTTCTCTACTGTCTCTTACTGTTGTAAGAGTGTAGGAGTGTCCTTTCTTCGAAGCCTTTGGTAGCCACTCAGATTCTAATAGAAGAATCCTATAAGTTAGGTATTTTTATTCCACTTGCAGAGTTACAAACTGAGGCCAAGACAGGTGAAATGACCTGTCAGAGATCACACAGTGAGCGGAAGTGGGATTCCCACCAGGGCTATGTGACTCCGAGGCATTCTGTGGTCTCAGCCTGGTGCAGAGTGTTTGTGCTATACCTGGACCCACAGGGTAGACTTCATGGGTTTTGTCTCATGGGCTGGATCTCCTGGGGGAAACCTGTTTTCCCCTGGCCTGGGGGTTGGGTGGGAGGATTGGGGGAGCCTGAACTGTCAAACTCCTTTGGCCCGGCCTCTGATCCCACAGCTTCTTGTTGATTAGCTCAGTAGCTGTAGTTGTTTTCCCTCTAGATAGGGAGCCCCAAAGGCTGGGATAGGGTCTACTTATCCTGCTTCTTTGTGTAGCCTGGTACCGGGATGGCCCAGGGCTAGAGGGGCCCAGGGGGGACCAGTTGACCAAGGAACCCCACTTGCTGAAGTGGAGAAATGGGAAATGAAATCAGAGAAGCCCATACTGATCTTTCATGGAGGGATCTAGAATGCCAGTGCTGTACTGAATCAGAGAATGGGGAGTGGTTGGTGGTTCTCAAGTAGAGGAATGACATCATCAGGCCAGTGTTCAGAGTATGTGGGTGCAAATGTCAAGGCTGGACTGGAAGGGGAGAGGCCAGTGAGGAAGTTGTTGGAATGGTGCAGCCAGAGCTGTTGGAGCCACGCAGCGGCCACACGTGAAGCCACAGCCTATTCTGGACGCAGCCCTGAGCCATGGGAGGCAGAATGGATGGGCAGGGACTCAAGTTAAAAGCCCTACCTTGTTGGGGGGTGGGTGCACTAGAACTTTCATTAGTCAAGTTATGGTGGAGAGGGAGGCCACAATGGTAGACTCAGGAGCTGCCCTGAGGCCACCGTTTTCCACTTCTCTTCCCCCTTGACTCCAGCATCCTGAATTGATACTTGAGGAAATCTAGCAGTCAGCGGAATTTTGTCAGTGGCAAAGGGGAAGTTGAGAGCAGGACTCTTCTCTCTGTAGCTCTGCTGGGGCACTTGAGGCACAGGATGTTCCAGTAACCCTAACCCTGATGTCTGCCCAGTGCTTCTTGCATGAAGCATGGTGCCGAGGACTTATAGGTATTGACTAATTCAGTCCCTTTATAAGGCTATACGGTAGTTGTCACAAAGATTCCCACTCATAAACAAGGGACCTCAGGCTGTGAGGGCTTCAGCTAGTCATAAGACAGATGGAAGGGATGGGGCTGGGACTGGAGCCCAGGTCAGTGTGACACTGCGCCCGTGCCACTGGCCGGAGCCTCACTCTTCAGGGAGAGCTCAGGATCCCCGGAACTGCTTGTTTACTGAATGGATTCTCAGAGGCCCTCAGCGCAGGAGATCCTGATTCAGGTCTGGGCTGGGGCTGGGGAATCTGTTCTCCATGGCAGCTCAGAAGCAGGGATCAGACAACCCCATTCTGAGATGCCCCGCCGGATCTCACCCTCCTGGCAAAGCCTGCACAGCATATCCCCGCTGAGGAAGTCGCTTAAGTAGAGTTGTGTGGGCTCGTGAACTTCCCTCCCTGTGAGGCCAGGGGTGCATGCACCATCTCCACTCAGGAAAGGGGTCCCCAGGACATTCATGGGGAAAGGGCTTAATGCTCTAGAGGAATTCTGGAGATTCTGTGCTAGACTAAGGAGAAAGCCACTCTTGTCTATGGAGATTTGCAAAATCAGAGCAGAGGTGGCCATCAGCAAAAGGGGACAGTGAGTTGTGGGTGAGTGACACAGATGTTGGGGTCGAGCCTCTGCTCGGCCATGGTGCCCCTGCATTAGGGTTGCCGTTACTCCCTCTTAACTTGGTGGGGGAGGAATGAAATCTACCAGCTCTGTAGTGATTCCAGGCTAGTGATCTGCGTTCGCTCCGGGCTGCTCTCTGTAAGCTGCCGTGAAGGGCAGAGCATGGAGGAGGAAGGGGGTGGGAGAATGGGGTCTTACCTGTGAGTCCAGCCAGGGCAGGGGAAGCACAGGGCCTCCTTAAGGCTCCTTAGGGCTCCATCCCAGGAGGGGGCAGCAGGGATCTAGTTGCCCCCTTACCATTCACTGTTGTCTCTCTGCCTCCGGCTTGGCACCTATCTTTATACGCTCCAGCTGGCTTGAAACCTTACCCTACAGAAGCTTAGTTGACAGCCTGATCACTTGACAAGAGGCGGCTGGCTGGTGAGTGGCAGGGAGGTGAGGGGAAAGGTCAGAGTTCCAGATCTGGTTTAGTTCCTCTGACTTAGGGTTCTTTAAAATAGCTCCTTCCAGCTGCTGAAAGAGCTACCTCAGGTAATCAGGGCACATATGGGGACAGGGGTTGGACCTGTCACCTTTGAGAATTCAAAGGTCAATGCCACACACAGGATAGGCAGGGCAGGGCTGTCCTAACATTAACAATGATAGTAACGGTCATTTCTTGGTGCCTACTGTGTGCCAGATACCTTAGAGACATTATTTCTATTTTTCACAACCCTATGAGGTGAGTACTATTAGGATTCTGTTTGTTTGTTTGTTTTTAAATATTTTATTTGAGAGAGAGAAAGAAAGCGAGCATGAGGAGCGGGGAGGGGCAGATGGAGAGGGAGAAGCAGACTTCCCTGAGCAGGGAGCTGGCTATGGGGCTCTATCCTGGAAACCTGCAATCATGACTTGAGCTGAGGGCAGGCACTTAACTGACTGAGCCTCGCAGGTGCCCAGGATTCTGTTTTTTTAAATAACAGCTTTACTGAGATATAATTCACATACATACAGTCCGCCTATTTAATGGATATAATTCATTGGTTTTAACTGTTCAGTTATCCAACCATCATCACAATTTTATTTTTTTTTTAAAGATTTTATTTATTTATTTGACAGACAGAGATCACAAGTAGGCAGAGAGGCAGGCAGAGAGAGAGGAAGGGAAGCAGGCTCCCTGCCGAGCAGAGAGCCCGACGTGGGACTCGATCCCAGGACCCTGAGATCATGACCTGAGCCGAAGGCAGCGGCCCAACCCACTGAGCCACCCAGGCGCCCCCATCATCACAATTTTAAAAAAATTAATGGTTTTTAAAAGATTTTATTTATTTATTTATTTATTTATTTGTCAGAGAGAGAGAGACAGAGCACACAAGCAGGCAGAGTGGCAGGCAGAGGCAGAGAGAGAAGCAGGCTCCCCGTTGAGCAGGGAGCCAGATGTGGGACTCGATCCCAAGATCCTGAGATCATGACCCGAGCAGAAGGCAGCCGCTTAACCAACTGGGTCATCCAGGCATCCCATCATCACAATTTTAAAATATTTTCACCACTCCCCACACACTCCCCCCAAATCATGTACATCAATAATCACTTTCCTTTTTCCCTTACACTCAGCCCCAAGCAATCACTAATCTACTTTCTGTCTCTATAGATTTCTTTTTTTAAAAGATCTTATTAATTTGAGAGAGTGAGAATGAGAGAGAGCAAGAGTGGGCTGAGGGGCAGAGGGAGAAGCATGACTCTGGAATTATGACTTGAGCCAAAGGCAGATGCTTAACTGATGAGCTGCCCAGTTGTCCCTATCTCTATGGATTTCTGAACCTTTCATATAAATAAAATCCTATTGTATGTGATTGGATTTTCTCAGTTAGCATAGTACATTCAAGATGTGTCTGTGCTATAGCATGTATCGGTATCTCATTCCTTTTCTTGCTGAGCATCTAACATTTGTAATGCTTCCTTTACAGAGGAGAAAATGGTGTCAGGGAGGGACAAGGACTAACCCCAGTCACACTGCTAGTATATGGTGTTGCCCAACCCCCAGTCCTTAAATTATAATATTTATAATTATAAATTAATAATTATAATTCTGGTCTCTCTGCTGTGACCTTTACCGTCTCACACATGACACTGAAGGGAGCCAAAGGGAGTGGGCAGAGGTGTGTGGAGCATGGCAGGGAGGGCTCCTAGCAGCTGCTACTACTGTAGGCTCCATCAGTAGGCACTGAGGGAAGGGTGGGGCACATCTGAACCTGGGACGCACGTGACACAGGAAAGAGGGGACGGGGACAGGAGAAGAGAGGGGAATTCCGGGGTGAGAAGGGAGTTAACTGGGTAGGGCAGAGGAGTAGGCAGAACCCATTTCTGGACTTGGGCACAGAGCCATGGCCACAGGGCAAGTGGTCACAAGTCTAGACATTCAAGTGCAAAGCCAGGGCTGTGTCTGTCCTCTCCCTTGGAGCAGACCGTGCCCTAACATCAGTAGCCCAGGCAGTTCCCTTCATAAGGGAAGGGGCTGCTAGGAGACTGCTGAGGCTGGGCTCAGGAGGTAGGTTCCGGCTCCAGCTGGAAATGCTGGCCTGAAGGTGGTGGCTAGATTGCAGTGGGTATGTGGGAAGGGATAAACAGCAGGCGCTCAAACAAGGAGGCCGTGGGCCCTGGAGTCCCCAGAGGGAGGACTCAGCTTACATTGGGCTGGGAGGCTTCTTGAGGGCAGGGCCAGGTGTGTCTGCTGTGGCTCCCTGTCCCCAGAGTCCAACAGGCACTAGAAGTTCAAAGGTTGGTGGCAAGGGCTGGAAGCAGCCAGCATCTGGTGATCAGAAACATCCATTTTCAGGTCTCTGCAGAGGCAGTGCCTGAAAGGAAGTGAGGGAGATGATGGCTCGTTGTCAAATATGTACTTCATGCCCTTAAGCCAGGCTGCATGGCTCGCAAGGCATTTCATCTCTGAGCTGTCACCGGGAAAGAGATCCAACTTTCAGGGAGAGGATACTGGTAAATAACACACTCTTTTTAAGTGGAGGTGATGGTTTTCAGACCCTTAGGGTGCCCTTTTATTTTGGGGGGTTGCTCTGAGCCTGGGTAGGAAAAACCGCCTGGGTAGGAGCAGCCTGTGTCCTGCTGTGGCCTTATCCTAACTTGACCCAATCAGGTTATTTATAGAAGCTGGAGCAGGATTTGGAAGGAATATTCTTCACCTGAGGCTTAACCCCTCAGGCCTGGGCCCCCAACTGCCCCTCTGTAGGTTCTATGTGGCCTTAAGGCAGGTGGAGCCCTTGCCTTGAAAGCTCCTACTGTCAACCTGAGATTGGGGGGGGGAGGGTGTGAGCCGGCAGGCTGAAGGCTGAGGGGCCGAGATGAACAAAAAGGGAACAGCCTGGTGGAGGGCACTTCACTGATGGGGGGCACCCTGTTCCTCCTCGGGGTTTGTGCATCACCCCACCCTCAGGCGCGTCCTGCCTGTCTCAGAGCTGTTGGGGTGCTTGCCTGTCTGCTGGTTAGCTCGGGAGCTCCGGGGGTGGGGGTGGGGTGGGAGGAGCTGACATTTCCTCAGCTTCCACCAAGTGCCAAGTGCAGGCGAAGCACTTTCACAAATGTCATCTAGTTTAGTCTTCACAACAACCCTCTGAAGCGTTATTATCTCTGCTTTGCAGATGAGGCAACAGCGGCTCAGATGGAAGGACAGTCAAGCTGGAGGGGACCTATGAGGGAAGTGGCAGTGTCAAGACAGGTCTCTTCCCTGTCCCTAGCAGCATGTGGCCCTGAGTGCTCTCCTGGTTTTTTCTCTGGGCTCATCCTCTGACTTTTCTGGGAAGCCCGCCCTGGTTGCTCCAGCCCACATGGTTTTTTTCCATCAATTTCCCCAATTCAGACCACTCACTGGCTACTCCCTGTGTGCAGAAGCCTTGTGACACCTCTGGAAATGTATGTGGTGATTCCTTTCCTAGCTACATAAACAGAGGCAAATGACTTGACTTTGGTGAGTTTCAGTAACTATAAAATGGGTATCATGACCTGTAGGTTATAGAGTTATGAGGACTAAGCAAAATGGCCTGTGCTTGGGGAGGAAAGCGGGACCCTCCATGTTAATTCTCCTCCACCCTTCTCTCCCAGCCATTCTGCACATCTTTGTGCTTTTCTTATCTTCCTCACAGGCCCTGTCTATAGTAGCTGCTCAAATGTTTGGAGTTTGACAGTCTTAACCCAGAGCAATTCATCCTAGAGAGATCAGGGGTTCTGAGCAGACCTGTTCCAGGAGACTCCTCCACTTTGTTGCCGGATTGGAGGCATAAGCAAAGGAATAACGGAGTGTCCGCCCAATCTGCTCTCTCACCGTGAAGTCTTGTGGTGACCCTGGCCCCTGGTTCAAGGTGAGCTTAAGGGACTGTATGGTTTTCAAGCTTTCCTTTGGCTGTTAGAGCACAAATGGATTCCTAACACCCCAGTCCAGTGGCCAACCCAGGAAACACCTGTTTACAGAATACAAATACCAATATGATTTTATTCAAACACAGGCAGGAACAAGGACCTTCAGAGCTGGGTAAAAACAATAAGTTAAAAGCATGGTTAGAATTTTAGATAATCAGACAAAAGTCCAAAGGAGGTGATTTCCCCCCTCCTTTTCTATTGATTAATTCAACACAGCGTAAAAATAATTTATATCTATAAAATACCCTTATTTCTAAGCAAATCAGCTGAGGTGGCTCAAGGACTTCCTCAGCTATGCACAACACACACAATCTCCACCCCCACCTCTACCCCACCCAAACTTTAAGTAAAAAATGGCCCATGATATTCAGGCAGAAGGTGGGCTCATGTCAGCAGTAGGCTATCAAGGACACTGGAAGGAGTTTCTCAGCCGAGAGATGCCTGCTTGGGTCCCTTAGTCAAAAGATGGGTGGTTCCACTTGGGTACTGGAGTCCATTTTGTTTAGAAGGAAGAAGCTGAAATCCTAGCAGATGGACTTTGGACTGGTTTGGGACATTCCTCCAGGCTGTGCTGGATGGGGTCCCAAGGCACCCATGGACTAGGCTGGTGGTAGTTTCAGGGCCCTCATGGCCTTGAAGGAAGCAGACCTTGTTTCTCATGTGAGCCAGACAAGGCCAAAGGAAGGTGGGCAGGCGGATCCTTCCCTTTGTCTTTCAGTCTGTATTAGTCTTTCTGGGAGTACTGGGAAGAAAATATCCGTGCGATCCTGCGAGTTTCTTCCTCAGGCAAGTTGGGAGGCAGCGAGTTGGGTCTGGGACGACAAGGCCTTCTGGACAAGACTCTGCTGGAGGCCTCACTCTTATCCTGAAAGAAGAAGAAGTCAGCTAGGTGAGGATATGGCACCTCCAAGAAATGACTTTGGTTCCTTTCATATCTTGGTTCTCTGGCTAATATTGATATAGAGCTGACTGGTTTTTGTTTTTTTTTTTTTAAAGATTTTATTTATTTATTTGTCAGAGAGAGAGAGGGAGAGAGAGCAAGCACAGGCAGACAGAATGGCAGGCAGAGGCAGAGGGAGAAGCAGGCTCCCCGATGAGCAAGGAGCCCGATGTGGAACTCGATCCCAGGACGCTGGGATCATGACCTGAGCCGAAGGCAGCTGCTTAACCAACTGAGCCACCCAGGCGTCCCTAGAGCTGACTGGTTTACAAAGCACTTTATGTACTTGATGTTGTTTAACCCTCATCTCAACCCCACGGGTGGGCATGTTGTTCCTAGGTCATGGACAGGAAACTAGAGTTCAGGTTTAAATAAACTCAAGGTCCCACAGCTTGGAGTGGCAGAGATGGGATGTGAACCCTAGCTGAGACTCTGCCTGTGGAGGAGCAGCAGTCCCCTCCGGGACAGATTAAAGCCTCATCCCTTCTCTTGCTGCATGAATATGGATAAGTCATTCGTCCTCTGAGTTGTAACTGTTCTACATGTCACCATGGGAATATATCCAATTGCCAGGGAGGAGATGTTGGTGAATACTACACTCTCAGTATGGCCCCTGGGAGTTCTGACAGCCGGCAGGTGACATGAACCACATCCCGACACTGCCCTCCTACCAAAGCTTTCCCTGCCTCAGGCTGACAGGGTATCACTAGTTCCCCTTTAAGGTCCTAGTGTACATTTGGGTTATGTGATGGTGGTCTTCTGGACTCCTATATGACTCACTCTTTTGCTCATTCAACTGCTCCCCACTCCACTTTATTTTCTGTACCAGGTTCCTGCCCTGGAGCAGCTCAAAGCTATACAAAAAAGCCAACCCAGGCAGCCAGTTGACAGGAAGAGGCAGTGCTAAAAGGAGATGGGAGTCGCCACCACAGGTGAACTTGGCTGACCTCAATAGCATGCAGCCTGCCCTATGGATGGGCATTTCTGTCTCCAAATCCATGTGCTGAGGTCTTCACAAGCTGATGGAGGCATAGGCAGCTCACTGCACCACTCCCCAGGCACCAAGAATCAGTTTGGTGGAGACCCCAGAGATCTGAAACTACCTCCATGCCCCTTGTGATTCTGCAAATGGGAATCTGAGGCCTAGCGAGAGTTGCTTCTGGGATCAGTGACATTTAGTAATCCCCTTCCTCCACTTAACCTTTTCAACGCCTACTGTGAGGAGACAGAAATGAACAGAACCCAGTTCTTTTTCTTTTTTATTTTAAATTTTGTATATATTTATTTGAGAGAGAGCATGAGTGGGGGGTGGGCAGAGGAGAGGGAGAAGCAGACTCCCTGCTGATGGATTCCTAACAGGGAGCCCAATGTGTGGGCTTGATCCCAGGACCCTGAGATCATGACCTGAGTCAAAGGCAGATACTTAACTGAGCCACCCAGGTGCCCTCAGAACCCAGTTCTTGACTTCCATGGCACCGAGGGGACAGAGTGATCTACTAAAAAAATTAGAACAGCAGTCAGAATGTGATAAGGGGAGTGGATAGCCAGGCAGCCTTGAGGACTACCTGCCAATCTGGAATTCTAAATGCTGAAGGAGTCCACAGAACCTGAGCAAACTCTCAGCACTGATAGCCCACAGTTAGGGGTGCCTGAGACCCAACCCACAGCTCCATGTCTTCTAGGGAGGCCTAGGCTAAAAGGAAAAAAAGGAAAACTACTCGTTGCTCATGACTGGAGTTCTTCCTTCCAAAATATGAGAGGTGCTGTATAATGCCTTAGGCCAGGGTAGACCAGTTGCCCAGTCCCTGGTTGTTGCCCTCCTCCTCTACACTGGATGGGTGCTTCTGCAAGACACGGACTGAATCTGATGCTTATGACTCCAAATGCGCCAGGTCCAAGATGGGAGGTTGGTAACTGCTAGACCAGTAATGGGTGGGACCAAGCCCTGGTGACCAGAGGCTGAAACTGGGTCGGGAGGAGGCTGCCTCTTACAAAAAACATCTTATTCATTCATTCTAGAACCAGTGGTTGTTGGCCTACCATGTGCCAGGCCTTTGGATAGGTCAAATCCTCTCAGGCGCTTGGAAGCACATTAAGTCTTCATATACCCCTCTGTACTCCCAAGATCTAAGATTGTTGTCTTGTGAGCTATTTAGGATTTAGAGGTAATGATGAATCCCCTTCTAGTGCCCTGGCTTCACTGCAGACACATCTTCTGGGTCACCAGCTGTACCTTAACTTTCCATTTCTTTCTCTGCTACAGTGAAAGGGGACAGAGATGTTTGTTTTAAAAGCTAAAGGGGAAAACAGGCCTAAAGAGCATAGTCCCCTATCTCAAATCCCAAACCAAGCTTCTGTGTCCTCATCTGCCAGAAGAGAAGCACTGTTTTCAAGAAGTTCTGATAGGTCTTATTTTCCATCCCTGGAAGGGTCAGTTGGGTACTTCAGTTTATGAAATGACCATTAAAGAACTTTGTTAGTGACTCATCAATTCAACCCAATCAATTTTTAAAAAATAAATAAATTTATTAACCTTTTTTTTTTTTTTTTGAGAGCATGCACATGCATGATTTGGGGGGGGGAGGGGCGGTGGGAGAGGGAGAAGCAGGGTCTGCTGCTGAGCGGGGAGCCCAATGTAGGGCTCCATTCTAGGACCCTGGGATTATGAACTGAGCTGAAAGCAGATGCTTAACTGACTGAGTTATTCAGGTGCCCCTCAACCCAATCAATTTCTAAGGACAATAAGTAGCCATGGTTTCTGTCCCCACAGGGCTGCTCAGGCTAGAGGGGAGAAGAAGATGCCAACCCACCCAACAATCACAGAGATGAAGCTTAGAACTCAGAAGCATGGAGAAGGGAGCAATTCATGACAGCCAGGATGGACAGGGGAGGCTTCATACAGAGGTGAGATCCTAGATGGGCAGAGTGGCAGCTGAACTGGAGGTGGAATGAGGTCATTTCACTGGGGGTAACAGCATGAGCACAGGCCCGCACCTGACTGGCTGGGCCAACATCTGCCCTGGAGCTGAATCAAGTGTGGCTGGTTCAACTGACTTCCCAGCATTCACACCCGCACAGGCAACCCAGGGGGCTTTATCTGTATGGCCCAGGCCCAGGGACAGGGCTTGGCTCTGTGTACTAGGCAGGGCAGGGGTGTGGAAGGACAGAGAACACACACTCAGCAACATTTGGCTTTTGTTGACCTCAGTAGGGTCTAAAAAACATCTTGACTGGGAGTAAAGGTTCTTCCTTCATCAGTTATTACTCCAAAACACACAACTATGGAGGCGCTGGGCAGAGGTGAAATTGCTTAGAGCAAGGACACCCCTCCATGTTCTGACTGCTCCTCCGAAATCCTCGCATGCTCCTGCTGGAGCCCTGGGGACCCAAGCCCTGAGCAGGGCCCCTCGCTCAGTACAGATGCCTGCCTTGCTCGACTTCCACCCACTTGGCTGGCTGCCTTCCCCTAGAGTGGGACTAGGACTTGCTGGGGCTAGAGAGTAGCAGATTCAGCAGCCACAGCTAGGAGCAGGGCAGAAATGGGGACAAGATACACAGACCAGGGTCCTAGCCTGAGAGACAAATCCTAAATTTGAGCCCCTAGCCCAACTGCAGCATGGCTGGGCTCCATGAGCAGATGATGGGAGAGGAGGTGCTCTGTCACTCAGGAACGGCTTCCAGCTGGTGGATCCTTCTTTGGCCAGGTCCCTGTGACATAGTATCTTCTCCAAAACCTCCCTCAGGAAGGCCCAGCCCTCTTCTTTTTCTTTCTTCTTCTTTTTTTTTTTTTTTTTAAAGATTTTATTTATTTATTTGACAGACAGAGATCCCAAGTAGGCAGAGAGGCAGGCAGAGAGAGAGGAGGAAGCAGGCTCCCCACTGAGCAGAGAGCCCGATGCGGGGCTCGATCCCAGGATTCTGGGATCATGACCTGAGCTGGAGGAAGAGGCTTTAACCCACTGAGCCACCCAGGCGCCCCGAGGCCCAGCCCTCTTCTTTGGGCTGAAATGTGGTCTGGGCCAAGCCACTATATTCTGGGTTCTCTCCACTCTAGTCCCCCAGTGGATCCTCTTGAACAGTTCGCCTGCCAGGAAGGTGGTGGGTGCAGTCTCCCCACTCACCCCTGCTTCAGGGTGTTCCTGGGACTCTCAGAAGGGAGGCAGTGGGGTAGAGTGGAAGGAAAATGGTCTGTGGCCAAACTCAACACACTCTTTCTCTGGGTCTCAGTATCTTTGTTACCAAAGGGAACTAAGAACTTCTGTTTGGGCTTCTAATCCAGGTCTACTATGAAGGTGAAATGAAATTCATATGTGACCAAGGGTCTGGTCGGTTACATCTTGCAAAACACCTGCTACAGAGAGGACTTGCTGTTCTCAGACCTCACCCGGGCAGAGTAGAAGTAAGGTACTGTACCTCCCCAAGGCATGCCCCCAGACCTGGCCAAGCTCTCCCTACTCCACTGCCCTCTGCCCAGTGAACCTCTGGACCTGGCATCAGGGCTGAAGTTTTGTTCTTTTCCAGAGTGATTCCCTTAAGTAACATAAACACAGACTTAGTTGCTAGAAACAAAACTTTTGCAAGAGCTAAAAACTGAAAGTAAACAGCTCCCTGATTCTGGCTGGCTAGGTAGGCTTGCCAACAGATTGCTGCCCCAGAGACAGCTCAGTACAGCTGCCTGCCTTCCTCAACTTTCACCCCCTTGGCTGGCTGCCTTCCCCTGGGGTGGCTCCCAGAGTCCTCTCCAAAGGCTGGAATTAGGACTTCCTTGGGCTAAAGAGAGTTTGCAGATTCAGCAGCTACAGCTAAGAGCAGGGGAAATGTGGGGACAAGACAAAGACCAGGGGCCTAGCCCTAAGAGGTCAATCCTAAACCTGATCACTCAGCTCAAGTGCAGTGTGGCTGGGCTCCCTACTCTGAGCTCACCCTCTGCTCCTGCAGTAGAGCCCTGGTCATGTGGTTCTCACCACCTACATGCTCCCTCCATTCCTCACCACACCCACTTACTTCCTTCCCTATCCTTCCTCTGAGGAGCCTTCCTGGACAAGAGGCCCATTCTATAGGGACTAGAGCCACTCCCTCACCTTGGGCCTCAGTCTCCCCATCTATAGAATGAAGAGGCCTAACTAAATCAAGACCCTTTGACCCTCTGAACTCACACCCTGCTAAGGAGAGGGGTTGAAAGTCCCGACTCCTGAGAGGGAAGGGTTAAAGTGTCACTTCTGGAAGAGGTCCTCGCTCCTCCCAGACTCTGGCTTCAGAGTATCTCAGGCAACTTGAGCCCTGTGCCTGCCCAAAGGTCCTGTGGGCCCTTTCCTGTGAGGTGCCTGCCAAGTTGCATTCTGGGTCAGGGTGGGCACCAGCCAATTCTGGCTGTTACCCCTGACTTCTGTACACCCTTGGCAAGGGAGCTCATCTCCCAAAAGCTCTGTGTGGACTTTATCAAAAACCCTTGGACCTTTAGGATTCTTCTTGGCACTCTGCAGAGAGCTGGGGACTTGGTGGCTCAAAGAAGTGAGGCAGTACATTAAAAGGGACATCTCAGCCATCAGGCTTAGACCACAGGCTAAAGAGAGAGGATACTGGGCTCAGGAAGTTCCCTTGGGCCCCAGCTGACCAGATCTGACGGTTTTATGGAAGCTGGGTTTCTCTACCAGGACTGTGCATCTCTTAGATGCCTCTAGGCCTGAGGAAGGGAAACCAAGAGACAGAAAAAATTCTTTGAACTCCTGTGAGAAGAGAGGCAAACTTAAAGCCTTAAGACTCATATACAGGCAGACCAGAGACTTCTGAGGCTAGGGATCTGTTACCCTCAGATAGGGGTGGTGTATCACCCTGGGCCTCTAACTCAGGATCTGAATGGAGCAAAGAGTCTACCACTATAGCTTGAAAACTGCTTCCATACTTCAGGGCTGCTCTGTGGGGCTTAACTTCCCAGCTCCCAGATCCTGGTGCTAAGCTTTTGATCACGCCCCTATCCCTTAGCATTTCATTGTACCAGTTTCCCCCAAAATGGAACAATAAATAAGAGGGGAGACATCTCAATAGTAATGATGATAAAAATAATAACAGCTAACACTCATACAGTTCTCTCTCTCTCAAAAAGATTTATTTACTCCTCAGGAACAACAGCACCTGGCCCCATGCCTGTGGTTCGTCCGGGAACTTGTTCCTGCTGTGTGGAGAGCCTGGCCTTGGCAGGAGGGCACAGAACAAGAAAAGGCCCATCTCACAGTAAAGAAGTGCTGTGCAGGCAGGCAGGGAGGCCAAAACTCAGACGACAGGTTACTTTTGCTCTTTGCTTCTGATTCCTATCCCAACCTGACTGTTCTGGTTGAGTTCAATCCCTCCCTACCTTTGACCTCCTTTCTAGCGTACACTGCTTGGACCTCTGAGTTGCCAAATTCTGCTGATTCCCTGAGAGGTTTCTTTTCTCCAGAATCACAGCTTATAAAGCCTTTCCTTCATCTCTGAATTCTACTCAAGCCACTGTTGTGGCTCTGTCTTCTTTTCCCTAAATTCATTCTTTTTTGTCTTGTTTTCCCTAAGTGTTATTGTAGGCTAATATCACTTGGGAAAGCTAGTGAGTGGTTTGGAGGCCAGTACCCCTAGGAACCGAGCTCTCTGCAGACACAGTCTGTAGTACCAGGTCCAGCCCTTTAAGCATGACAGGTACTTGATAGGAGCTGGAGGACTGAGATATAAAGCTGGCTCCCCTGGGGAACTGTGAGCTCCTGAGGGAAGGGGCCTTCTATCCTCTCTGAACCTAGCTCAGGACTATGACTTTAATTTGCCAGAAGATGTATGTGTCAAGTTTGAGGCCGATATTACCTTCCTATGCTCTGGCCTATGTGTCCTCAGGCCCAGTTCTGGCTCTCCTAGTCATTAATGAGAAGTTACTGGAGGGTTCCAAGGAGAGAAGTCACAGGATTTACTCAACATCTTAAAAGGTTAACAGATGCTGTATGGGGAATGGGTTGCCAGGGGCAAGGGCAGAAGCAGAAAGGCAAGCGAGATTTCTGCAATAATCTAGGCAAAAGGTGACGGTGGTTTAGACCATGGTGGTAATGGTTGGTGTGGTGATAAATTAGATCTGGATGTATTTTAAAGACAGAGCTGCCAGAATTTCTTGGTGGATTGGAAATAGAGGTGTCAGGGGGATTCTAAGGGTTTTGGTCTAAACCACAGAACTAGAAGGATAGGGTGTCTGTTAACTGAGATGGGGAAGACTGAGGAACAACTTTGAGGAATAAAATCTGGAGTGAGTGTTAATTTGAAGTATCTGTTAAATACCTAAGTGGAGCTGTTGGTTAGGCAGCTGGCCACATGAGCCTAGAGTTTACAAAAGTCTGAGTGAAGATAACAGTTAGCAGTAGTCAGCACATAGAAAGGATTTAAAGCTCTGAGATCAGATGGGGTCATCTGGAAAACAAATGTAAATGGAGCAGTCTAGACTCTGCCCGGGGTTACTCCTTTGTTAACAAGTAGGGGAAATAAGGAGGAACCAGCAAAGGCGGCTGAGCGGGAACAGTCATGAGGGAGGTGGAGAACTGAGAGGAACTGATGCCTTAGAAACAAGTGAAGAAAGTGTTTAAAGGAGAGAGAGAGAGAGATCGACTATGTCACACACTACTGAGAGGGCAAATAAATGGGGCACTCAGATTTGATAGGTGGCTTAGGAATATGGGTTTTTATTTTTTAAGATTTATTTGACAGAGATGACAAGTAGGCAGAAAGGCAGACGGGGCAGTGGGGGGCGTGGGGTGGGGAAGCAGGCTCACCTCTGAGCAGAGAGTCCGACATGGGGCTGGATCCCAGGACCCTGAGATCATGACCCGAGCTGAAGGCAGAGGCTCAACCCGCTGAGCCACCCAGGTGCCCCAGGAATATGGGTTTTTAAATTATAAAAAGGTTTTTGCTTTTTGGCAACCCTGAAGAGTCTGCCTCCCTTTCAGCTGTGGGAAAGCGTGGACATGAGTGAGACTCATTAGAAGGAGTCAGGAGGGAGATGATGAAGACAGATAACATGATGGTGGGAAGTGAGTACACGTAGAAGATATTTAGTGGGCTGAATTAACAGACCCTGGTAACAGAAGAGCTCTGGGGTGTGGGGGGTAAAGGAGCAAGAGAGGGGAAAGAGGACACGCTTCTGGCAGAAAGGCTGTGCAAAGGGAGGTGCCAAGCTCAAGTTTTGGACATAGTGCACTGTTTGTGACACATCAAGGAAAAGATGGCTAGGATGCGGCTGGATGAAAGTGTGTCTGCAGCATGGGAGAGAAGTCTAGATGAAGATAAGGATTTGACGGGCCGTCAAACTGTAAATAACTTAAATACTTGAAGTGGTTGAGATTTCCCCAAAGAAATAGCTGCAAGAGCAGAGGACAGAAACTTGGGGGAAAACAACATATGAGATGCTGCTGTCTCATCTTCCCTTTCCTTCCCATTTAGGGAAGTTGATAAAACTAATTTACCCACAAGCAGCAAAGCAAACAGAATCAGACGTAACTTTCAATAAAACCAGGAAGCTGTCCCAGTGAAGAGGTCCTTGATCATGGGAGGTAAGAGAAAGCAGAGGCAGCAGAACTTGACCAATGCACAAGTACTACGACACTGCCGCTGGCTGGCGTGCAGCAGTCCTGCTCAACGGCCACCCACCTCCTCCTCTCCTGAAAGCGGCGACAGCCGGAAAGGAGGCAGTCACAAGAAGCAGAGCTAAGGGTCGGCCTCTGTTCCCTATCTCTGTGGCACTTGGTATTCTATAATCTCCCTGTGAGGCCCGATAACCCCATCTGACAAGTGAGGAAGGAAACAGACTCAGCAAGATCAGACTTGACTAATGTCACAGAGACCTGTAACTACTACACCGTTGGGGAAGGGGTGGAAAAAAACCCTGTTTCACAAAAGCTGGACGTGTTTCTGAGCAGAAACCTAGAGCCACGTTTCTGGGCTCTAGGGCGTCATTTCAACGTGAAGTGAAGGATCAGGCCTTCCCTTAGAGCTTGTGGTGAGGCCAGAACAGTTGAGCCAGTGCTTGCAGAGTCTCTCCTCCTGTAGGGACGGGTTGCTTGCCTGGCCCTGAAGCAGGTTAGCTACAGTGCAGCAGTCCTAGGACACTGGTTGAGAAGAGCCCAGCAGCCTCTCAAAATGCTCCCCTTCAACCTTCAGGGCCAAGGCTAGCCTTAGGAGGAGGCAGAACAGATGACATTCTCAAATGAGGGTATAGGACAGGGTTGCTGCCCTTCTGTCCCTAACTCTCACTTTTACTGTTGACAGGCCTGAGACATTACAAAAAACAGAAGACAAGAGACAAGAAGAGAAAACAGATGGGCACCTGGGTGGCTCAGGTGGTTAAGCATCTGCCTTTGGCTGGGATCATGATCCCAGTGTCCTGGGATTGAGCCCCATTTTGGGCTCCTTGCTTGGCAGGGAGCCTGCTTCTCCTTCTGCCTCTGCCTGCTGCTCCCCCTGCTTGTGCTCTGTCAAATAAATAAAATCTTAAAAAAAAAAAAAAAGTAAAGAAATTAGAAGCTTCCATCAAATGGGAAACACTACCACCAAATTTCTAATCCCACTTGCTTTAGCACCCATATTCTTGATCTTCTCCATCTTCCTTCATGCTTTAAGGTGTTTTCTTTTTGCTCTCAAAAAGCTACCTCCACCTGTGCTCTGCATCCCATGCCCTCTCTGACTCAAGGACCATCCTTTCTCTTCTTCTCCTGCATCTTCCCATTCTTTTATGGGACCATTGCATTCACATAAAGAAAGCTGTAGCCATTCCCATATTAAACAAAACCAACCCCCAAAACCTTCCCTTTACCTCACATGCTACTCTAGCCACCACCCTATTTCCCTGCTTCACAGTCACAGCCAGATTTATGGAAGGAGTTGGTATCTCCATTTTGGCACCATTCAATCACTCTTAAAATGTTAATTACATACAGTTTTGTGATTTCATTGTGTTAAACACCAAAGAAACTATGTGACATATGTAAATTATAAAGCATTATAAAAATGAACATCTATGAATCCACAACCCAGTCTAACTGTGAAAATAAAGGAAACCTCATTTAAAATGGAGTCAGAAAGCCCTGAAGGGGGAGCTCTCACACACTAGCTCTGATGGTAAGAAGCAAACCTAGCATTCGTCAACAGAAAGCTTACTTATTTCCATACCCCAACAGGAAAAAGGAAGAATTCCTCCTTGCCCAGCAACAACGTAGCCAAGGAGAACTCAGCAGAAAAGTCCCTCCCAGGTTCCTCCCTTCACCCTGTAAAAGCAGGCCCCTCTCCTCTGTTCTGCAGACTTGCCTGTTTTGCCATAGTTTGCTGGTCCCCAAACTGCAATTCCTCTGCTATTCCAGAATAAACTCAGTTAGCTGGTAAAATAACCCGTTCTTTTTTTTTTTTTCCAGGTTAACAGAATCAACCTAAGAACTAAAACATTGCTAATATTGTTGTATAGACCTGTGTTCTTCCTCCCCTATCCTACCCCTGCCTCCACAACTACGAACATTGTAGTCAAACTGTTAAAAGGTCACATTACCATTCTGGGCAGCAGTAAGAATGATGCCTGCTTCTCATCAGAAACAATGTAAGTCAGAGTGTGGAATGATCGCTCTAAAATGCTAAAACAAAATTCAAGTTGGAATTCTATAGCCAGTGGGAAAAAATATCCTTGAAAAATGAAGGCAAAATAAAGATATTTTCAGACAATTGAAGCTGTTGCCAGTAGGTCTGCAGTACATGAAATTCTAAAGGAAGTTCTTTGTGCTAAAAGGAAATGATCCTGGCTGGAAATCAGGATGTGAAGAAGGAATGGAGAATACCAGCAAGTATGTGGGCTAATATGAACGTCTGGTTTTTGTCTTAAATTCTTCAAAGAGGCTACTCTGAAGACCTTCTGAGACCATAAGCTGAGATTATGGGGCTCCTGCCTAAGTATAATTCATAAATAGATGTAAAATAAACCATAAGTGTAGTGAAGTTAAAGTTCTGACTTATCCCATGGTAACTATTTCAATGCTTTCAAAAATAAATGTAATTCTTAATATTTTTTTCCCTTAACTTTTGGTGCCTCTACTTGCTAGTCTTAAACACGAACTTGATTTGATTCTTAGGTTATCCAGCACTGGGCAGCAGCCAGCCAGAGCACAAGACTCGGAAAATATGCATTCAGTAGTGACAGGTCATTGCTAGTGAGGACAACCAGCCTCCTGAGGTGTCCTGGGACTTTTAGTGCTGAAATGGCCAGTTTTGAGTGTGATGATTAGTTACCCTAAGCAAGACCCAGTATGAGGTCCTGAGGAGAGAAGAGCCCTGAGAACAGCAGATAAACAATGGAGTTTTGCTGTGACTAAGAAAGAGAAACAACTGAAAAGTATTTAAGACTTACATTCTCAAAACTAGACTCGCCCTTTAATTGAAGTGAAGATTCTTATTTCTCCCTCTCCCACACTTGTGTCTTATGTTTAACAGATCAAAGACCGATAATTCCCTTGGGAGCTGGTACATCATGAAGGCAGAAACAGAAAAGCAGGAACAGCAGTTCTGCATGGTAGGAGACACAACAGCTCAGAGTGGCTCACAGACTCCCTTCCTATGGGCGTAACTCATTGACATTTCACCCACTTTGCTGGGAGGGGAAGAGAGAAAAGGAACTAACAGTGTCTACTTTTTTCCTCTAGAAAATTCTTGCCATCATTCTATTAGGTAAGAATTATTTTAGCATGATGGTACATAAAAGGAAACAAACTCAGAAAGGTCAAGTCACTGTTCAAGGTCCCTTAATTTCTTAGTAGCAGCTTCAGTGTTTGACCTCATGGGCATCGCCCTCAAAATCTTGTGCCTGGTACCTGGATAGAGGCTGGTGACTCCAGCATAAATGCTGGTGGGTATGTATGGGACATGCAAGAGGAAGGAGATGAGCTGGAGAGTACAAACCAGAGCAGAAATAAAGGCTACAAAATGCAGAGCTCCTGGGTAGGGGCAGGCATCTTTCCTTCTCCAGGAAAGGATTTACAAATTTGATGAAAACTGAGATGTGTGAGAACTTAGACTGATCTGTCTACTAAATAAATGAGATGTCCTGAAAATGGTGCTAGGGAAGTTGAGGGAGAGAGGAGGAGGGAAAACTAGTAAAAGGATCAGATATCTGATGGCTTCTCTTTAGAACTATACCCTAGGGTCTCAAGATGCTTCTGGATGGACTCCATTGGTCATCAAAGTAGGTCCTGGAAAAGCATTAAAAATATTTAAGTGAAGGGGTGCCTGTGTGGCTCAGTGGGTTAAAGCCTCTGCCTTTGGCTCAGGTCATGATCCCAGGGTCCTGGGATCAAGCCCCACATTGGGCTCTCTGCTCTGCAGGGAGCCTGCTTCCTCCTCTCTTTCTCTGCCTGCCTCTCTGCCTATTTGTGATCTCTGTCAAATAAATAAATAAGGGGCACCTGGGTGGCTCAGTGGGTTAAAGCCTCTGCCTTCAGCTCAGGTCATGATCCTAGGGTCCTGGGATCGAGCCCCACATCGGGCTCTCTGCTCCGCGGGGAGCCTGCTTCCTCCTCTTTCTCTGCCTGCCTCTCTGCCTACTTGTGATCTCTGTCAAATAAATAAAATCTTAAATAAATAAATAAATAAATAAATAAATAAAATGAAATAAAATATATTTAAGTGGGAAGGAGGAGCAACATGGCGGAGGAGTAGGAGACCTAAATTTCGTTGGGTCCCAGGAATTCAGCTAGATAATTATCAAACCATTCTGAACACCTATGAACTCAAAAAGATATCGAAGAAAAGAATAGCAGCAATTCTAGGAATAGAAAAGTGACCACTTTCTGGAAGGTAGGATGTTCAGAGAAGTGAATCTGAGGCGATATATGGGAAGACAGATCATGGTGGGGAGGGGCCAGCTCCTGGCAAGCAATAGAACAGAGGAGCACAGAGTCGCAACTTTTATAGGTCTCCTCCACTGAGGGATGCTGCTCCAGAGGCGAAGTGGGGAGTGGAGCCCTTGCTGAGACAATGTGGTCTCAGGTCCCTTGGGGCCACAGAAAGACCAGGGGTACATGAGTGCGGCAGAGCTCCCGGGTGTTGGAGCGGGTAAGCTGGCTGCAAAGATGGAGCTGAGGAGTGGGCTCTCAGCTCAGGGTTGCCATAAACCATGATTCCCAGCACAGTCGGTTCACTGCTCTTTGAGCAGGGACCCCACAAGTGGCAGGTCCAGAGAGACCCACCCCCTTCCTCCCCAGAAGGAGGGGTGCGGGAGCGTGCTGCAGAAATTGGCTGGGTTTGGAGACTCCAAATAGGGCTGTGTGCCAGAGACAGACAATCTGGAAGAAATGGATGCATTCCTAGGGACATATAAACTGCCAAAACTGAACCAGGAAGAAATAGAAAACCTGAACAGACCCATAACCAACAAGGAAATTGAAGTAATCAAAAATCTCCTAACAAACAAGCCCAGGGCCAGATGGCTACCCAGGGGAATTCTACCAAACATTTAAAGAAGAATTAATACCTTTTCTCCCGAAACTGTTCCAAAAAATAGAAATGGAAGGAAAACTTCCAAACTCATTTTATGAGGTCAGCATTACCTTGGATCCCCAAACCAGAGAAAGACCCTATTAAAAAGGAAAATTACAGACCAATCTCCCTGATGAACATGGATGCAAAAATTCTCACCAAAGTACTAGCCAATAGGATCCAATAGTACATTAAAAGGATTATTCGCCCTGACCAAGTGGGATTTACTCCTGGCTGCATGGTTGGTTCAACATCGTGCAAATCAATCAATGTGATATAATACATTAATAAAAGAAAGAAGAAGAACCATATGATACTCTCAATAGATGTTAAAAAAGCATTTGACAAAGTACAGCATCCATTCTTGATCAAAGCTCTTCACAGTGTAGGGATAGAGGGTACATACCTCAATATCATAAAAGCCATCTATGAAAAACCCACAGTGAATATCATTCCCAATGGGGAAAAACTAAGAGCTTTTTCCCCGAAGGTCAGGAACTGGCAGGGCTGTCCACTGTCATTACTGCTATTCAACATAGTACTAGAAGTCCTAGCCTCAGCAATCAGACAACAAAAAGAAATAAAAGGCATCCAATTCGGCAAAGAAGTCAAATTCTCACTCTTTGCAGATGATATGATACTTCATGTGGAAAACCCAAAAGACTCCACTTCAAAACTGTAAGAACTCATATAGGAATTCAGCAAAGTGTCAGAATATAAAATCAATGCACAGAAATCAGTTGCATTTCTATACACCAACAGCAAGACAGAAGAAAGAGAAATTAAGGAGTCGATCCCATTTACAATTGCACCCCAAACCATAAGATACCTAGGAATAAACCTAACCAAAGAGGCAAACAATCTGTACTCAGAAATCTATAGAGTACTCATGAAAGAAACTGAAAAACATTCCATGCTCATGGTTTGGAAGAACAAATATTGTGAAATATATATAGTGTATATGCTACCTAAAGCAATTACACATTTAACACAATCCCTATCAAAATACCATCAATGTTTTCCAAAGAAATGGAACAAATAATCCTAAAATTTATAGGGAACCAGAAAAGACCCCAAATAGCCAGAGGAATGTTGAAAAAGAAAACCGAAGTTGGCGGCATCACAATTCCAGACTTTAAGCAGCTCTGTTACAAAGCTGTAATCATCAAGACAGTATGGCACTTTCACAAAAACAGACACAGATCAGTGGAAGAGAACAGAGAGCCTGAATTCTGTGGTCAACTAATCTTTGACAAAGCAGGAAAGAATGTCCAATGGAAAAAAACAGCCTCTTCAATAAATGGTGTTGGGAAAATTGGACAGCCGCATGCAGAAGAATGAAACTGGACCATTTCCTTACACCACACACAAAAATAGACCCAAAATAGATTAAAGACATCAATGTGAGATAGGAATCCATCAAAATCCTTGAGGAGAACACAGGCAGCAACGTCTTCGACCTCAGCTGCAGCAACTTCTTCCTAGAAACATCACCAAAGACAAGGGAAGCAAGGGCAAAAATGAACTACTGGGATTTAATCAAGATCAAAAGCTTTTTTTGCACAGCAAAGGAAACAGTCAACAAACTAAAAGACAACCAATAGAATGGGAGAAGATATTTGCAAATGATGTAGCAGATAAAGGGCTAGTATCCAAAATCTATAAAAAATTTATCAAACTCAACACCCAAAGAATAAATAATCCAATCAAGAAATAGGCAGAGGATCTGAACAGATATTTTGCCACAGAAGACATCCAGATGGCCAACAAACACATGAAAAAGTGCTCAACATCACTCGGCGTTAGAGAAATATAAATCAAAACCACAGTGAGATACCACCTCACACCAGTCAGAATGGCTAAAATTGATAAGTCAGGAAACGACAGGTGTTGGCCAGGATGCAGAGAAACGGGAACCCTCCTACACTGGATAAAACATGTACCTCATTAGGTTGCTGAATAGCACCTTAATACAAGGTGCTTTGAACAGTGCCCAGCAAGCACCACCATGACCGCCATCTTTCAGCTTAAACACCGCCTCCTCTTTACACGTTTACTCTTCCTCATTTTGTGCCTAGTTCACCCCAGATGAGCTCCTTGTGTACCACTGGGCCTTCAGAATATGCTCAGCACAAGCCTGGAGACTGACGATTGCTGCTGCCTTTTCAGGAAGCTGGCCCAGGGCAGCTCTGCATTCTGCACATGCTTTCATGGAAGAGCTGAGGACTCTAGGGGAGGGAGGTCAGCTGGCTGTTCTTACCTGATCTGTTGCGGCTGGTGGTGGCACAGCTGCAGAGAGTGAGAGCATCCGCAGGGAGGCCTCCAACTGCTGGGGAGGCAAAAAGAAGTTGGGTACCACAATGGGCTGTGGTAGTGGCCTAGATGGTAGTTAAGGGACACAATTACCTAGAAATCTCCCCCCTTGCCAGACTGGCATCTCCCCTGGGCTTAGTCACCCCCACTCAGTTCCTCCAACTTATTCTTGGCCATGAAACCTCTGCTCCAGTGGTGCCTTCTGCCTGGAAGACCCTGCCCACCCCTAACAAATCAGTCTATACTTTCTGCAAGTGTTAGTTAAAATAATTCCTCCTCTTGGAAGCCTCTCCTAAAGTCAGCCTCTCCTAAAGTCATTGTGATTCCTGCAGTCTGCAACACAAGATACTGCTTGTTTTTACTCTGCTATTAGTCTTGATTTGTTTCAGTATTCCTTCCAGAAACTTCTCAAAGGCAAGGGCAGTTTCCATCAGTTACCTCACTACTTCCCTAGAGCCCTGTTTGAGGCTGATAGGCAGCAACATTTCAATTTGCTTTTTCATTTTCATTCAACTTGCTGAGGACCTGCTGACCCAAAACTGACCTGTTAGAAGTCCAACAGGGTCAGGGTGGAAAGGCGGCTTCAAGGGCAGTGTCCTGCCAGTTGCAACACCCAGGAATGAGGACTCTACACAAGGGGCTGTCTGTGGTACAACTTGTCTACCCGGTCTGCATCTGAACCCTAGAAGCAAGTACCACATCTTGTACTTCTCTGTATCCTCTGACTTAATCCAGTACTGTGCAAGAACACCGTGTTCCAAAAACATCTGTTCACTCAAAGCAATGATTCCATTTGGGAGGGGACTATTTTGGTGTTCTAATTTTTTTGTTTCTGTCCAATAAGCCAAATATGGTTCTGGTTCGAATTGGGTTTATCATGGTTCTTCCAGGCTAGACTTTGAACTCCAAGAGGGTAGAGATGATTGATCTCTTTTTCAGTCATATTCCTATCACCTAGCATAGTACCTGGGATATAGTAAGCGCTCAGTAAGTGTCTAATGAATGAATGAAATGCATCCTTTCCTGCTTTGGCTCAAATCCCTGACTTTTCTATAGAGAGGTGGAGGTGGAGGTGGAGACCCTGAAGGAGAGGAACCTTTTTACCCAAGCCTTTTTTAGAGGCCCAAGAGAAGCAGGATCTGGCTGCTCTGACTACTGGGGACTCTGCCAGTTAGCTGATGCTGTGGGGAAGGAAAAGCTTTGCTATGAGGGGTCACGGATGTGTCTGAAGCTCCAAAGCTCCCCATCTCAGCCACTTTTTAGACAGTGACTTCGGGAAAATTCATTTTTTTGCACCTATTTTTTCACCTGGTTATAGCAATGGTCTCTTTTGAGGATTACATGACTTTATAGATGCAAGTGCTTAGAGCAGTGCCTGACATATCAAGTGTTCACTCAACATCAGCTATTCTTATTTTCCTGGTTCATGGGGAAAAGGTGCCTATTCTCACTGTCCTTACCCCTCAGGTTCCCTGCCACTGAAGTCTGCCTTCTGTTCCCACCTCTGCACCGTCCTCCTCAACGCTAATGCCACCATCAGTCCACATTCTACAGGACCTGTCTAAAGTGTCAGAGCACTGACCACTACTTCTCCCCGAAACTCTGCTCCCGCACGGCCTCTGTCCTGCTTTTCCATCTCCAACCAGCTCTTCTCTGCCTCCTCTGTGGCATGTCTTATTCGGCGCTTACAGCTGGGGGCTCCTTGGGGCTCCATCTTGTGTGTGTGCTTCTCCGTTTCCACGCTCTCCCTGCTGCCCTCATCTGTTTTCAGAGGCACTTACCTTTATAGCTGGTGTCCTCCAGGATGTCTTACAGGCACACATGTCCCAAGTGGAAATGTGCCCCTCCCCCACAAACTGTCTTTTTGTGCTATTCCCTATCCAGTCAATCACCTCGCTTACCTAGCAACTTGTGACAGAACTCTCGAAGCCATCCTATTTCCTTCTTCCTCTTCCCTGCCCCTATCTAATTCTCCAATCTATGCCTCTCCTCTTCACCATAAAGCAGACTATGCTTTAGGTCACACTTAATCTTTTATTACTATTGCAAGTTTCCCACCTTGTCTCCTTGTTTCTGGCCTTCCCTTCATCTAACCCATCATCCACCCTCTACTTTGCTAATACGTAAACCTGACCAATCACATTCCTGCTTGCTTACCAGTTAATATTTACTGAACACTATGTACCAGGCACTTTGCTAGGTAGTTTACACTGTTAATTGACTTTTCACAATAATCCCACAAGAGAAGTACTATTAGTAGCTCTGTTTTAAAGATAAGGACACTGAAGTTTAACTTGGTTACAGGATAGAGTCCAACCACCTTAGCCGGGCATAAAGGGCTCTCAGAGGTAGCCCTGCCTCACCTCTCACCATTCCACATACCTCTGGGCTCTACCCAGAGTGAACCACTGCCCACAGGCCAGGCTCTTTCACCTGGCTATGCCTCTGGACACGCAGTTCACTGTGACTAGATCTTCTCTCCCCTCTGCCTACAGAATGCCTATTCATCTTTGAGGTCCAGCTCTACTGTCTCACTGGGATGCCTCCAAACAGTATTACAAGAGCTTCTTCCTCTTGTTCCCTAGCATTCTGTCCATGTTTCATCACAGCACTTAGAATGAGAAACTGTATCACTGCCTGTCCCTGCCTCATAAGGGGAACTTCTGGAGTAAGGTCTATTTCAAATCTGTTTTTTCAGTAGCAGCACACAGCCTGGCAACACCCATTTTTGATGAATTACTACTTGGGAAGGTCCAAATTAGAGCAGTATCCTTAGTATCTGGGCACAAGTGACTGCTCCAGCACAGACCATATGCGTTCTGAGCACAAGTTAACTGGCTGTAAAGGCAGCAGTGTCAGAAGCCAGGAAGGAACTCCATTGGAGGTGGTCTGGTTTCAGTGTCAGACTCCAGCCATTTCACGGTTTCAGTCTTTTCTGAGTCCCCATCGCCTGCCTACCCTTTAGTTTCTCTCTGCTCTGCAACACAAATCACATTTATGTAGTGGGTACTCATTTAATTTCCTCAAGAATCAGTCTGACTTGATTTTCTCAAGAATCCTGTGAAATTACGATAGTTCAATTCAGTCTATATTTACTGATCCCTCCTCTGTGCTAT
Source organism: Lutra lutra (assembly GCF_902655055.1). Classification (NCBI taxonomy): domain Eukaryota; kingdom Metazoa; phylum Chordata; class Mammalia; order Carnivora; family Mustelidae; genus Lutra; species Lutra lutra. Next base: position 56,124,242 of record NC_062287.1, on the reverse strand, counting down.
GTTTGGTGCAGGGGATACAGGAAAAGACAAGGTCCCTGACCTACCTGGGCAGTGTACAGTCTGATGTCTCCATCGTGTAGGGAAAGAAACTGAGGCTCAGAAAGGTTAAATTATAGGTCTGACTTCACAGGGTCTAGAAGGGTAAAAAACAGGCCCCCTGGCTTCTGGGAGAGAAAGATCTCTTCGTAAAACAGCCTCCTTCACCAGCACCTGCGCAGTAACCCCTGCTTACTGTGGGGATGCTGGCGGCGCTGATCTGATTGGCGGGTTAGGCAACAAACCTGAGGGCTGTCAATGGTCCTAAGTGATTTCTTTTTCCCATAACATGCTCATATGTGTTTCAAAGCAGGAACAGGGGGAATGTTAGGTATCCCTTCCCCCCTCAACACTGCCATTCTGGAGGGGGAGGGAGGGTTGGGCAAGTACATTTCAACTGTGCCCTCTTCCTCTCTCCTTTTCCCTATCACTTGCATTTCTTATAAAAAAAAATAATTAGGCAAGTTACTATAAATTTGAGCCTCAGCTTCCCTACATGCAAAATAGAAATGATAATACTGACCTTCTAGACTTATGAAGAGTGAATGAAAAAATTATGTAAAGTGCCTGGCCCATAGTAAATGCTTAATCAGTGCTGGTACTCTCCTTTCACCTCTCTCTGCACCCTCCACTTTGATTTCACCTGAGATTAATGGTCTCATTCCTTACATCCAGAATCCTACCTTCAAATGTAAAATACCCAATAGACTGATCCAGTGAATCAGGCTGGGCTAGGTTAATGAATGTGCTACCAATACTTACACCCAACTCAAAGCATCATGCTTCAAGGGCGGATATTAATAGTAGCACCTTAAAGCCTTGGTGAGTATTCTGAAGGAAGAGGCTTCCTGTACCTCCCAGTGCATTACATGAGGAAGGCCACTGCCCCCACTCACACACACGCTAGGCTAGCCAAGTGCCAGTATCCAAAATGCCTACAAATGACTTAAGGGGCTACTTCTGGGAAATACCAAAGGATACAGGAGGCTCTGCCTCGTGGACACCTCTGTTCCAGACGTTGCCTGGTTCTGCCTGATGTCAGAGCAGTTGATAGGTAGTTCCCGATGGCTTTCCTTCCTGCTCCGGGAGGCTAGGTGGAGAGGGAATTTCTCGAAGCTATCAGCGGAGTCACTTAGTTCACTGGAGGCAGCTTCATTCTCAGTCTGGGCCTCTAGTCTGGGCTCCTGGCCCTGATTTGCTCTTGGCGAGCTCAGTCCAACAGAGGTGTTGCTCTGCTGGGCTCCTGAGACAGTCACTTGTGAGACGAGATGAGGGTCTGCTGAAGCAGGCTCTCCATCCCTAGAGTGAGAAGCCTCACCCTCACAAGCAATAAGACTTTGGCTAGAAGAACCCTGCCCAAGCAGGTGGGGCTGGACTGCCCTTCCTGGACTGGACAGAGGGCTACTTTTGCCCTTGAGCTCGTCTGTGGGGAAATGCTTTGAAGAAGAACAAGAAGGGCCTTCCCTATGCACCTCATTAGGGTGAAGGCTGATGACCTCACTTGTGTCTGACATGAAACTGGACCAAGGGCTAGTTTTGTCTGTCACGGTGGTGATATCATTGAGGGTCCTGGGCTCAATGATGTCTTCTTCATATTCCTCATCACTGTAGGCTGGGCCTGCCTCAGTTTCTTCACTGCTTTGCATCCTTGTAATAGGTACTGTGTGCACCAGGGACTCATGGAGAATTCCTCTTCCACTTGAAGTCTCTTCAAGAGTAGGGCGAGTTAAGGGGCTTCTGCCCTCATCCAGAGCTCTTGCCAATGGCAGTTCTGGAGTTGTGCTTCGCTCCTCCATGACCATTGTGTCCTGAGCATCTGGTAGGGTGGGAACCTCTCCACTTCTACTCTTGGCTCGGTGAGAATTCAAAGATGCTTGAGTATTCTTGGTGATAGTCTGCAGATCTGAACAGCAACAGATATCTTACTACAAGGTAGGGCCACAGACCACTCAATTTTCCCATGCTAGGCTCTAGTTTCAGATGTATTCTTGCAATCAGACTTTGAACAAATCTTACATTAATCCACCCGAGTCAGTGAAACTATATTCAAGGCAGTATACAATTTCTAGCACTTTATTCTAACATCAGAGGACCAAAATCTAATCTGTTTATAGTTGTGGTTACATCTGTGGAAAGGCTTTCAGCGACTATGCTCATGCTCAGGAATTCTTGGGAGCTAGGAGTCCTGGCGGGCATGTTCATGCTTCCATTTACTTCAGTAATTACCTATATTAAAAATCAAAATGAGATTTGATGACAGTTATCAGAACTATATATTTTACTTGGAAAATAAAACCAAGTCATCTGTTACCCAAATGGTAAGGCAGGGGAGGTTTACAGAGAAAACAGAGGCAGCATGGTGTGTGGAAAGAGCAGAGACTTTGGGGGCCGGTCAGTCTTGGGTTCAAATCTCTACTGTCACTTGGCAACTTTTTGGTCATGAGCAAACTATCCTCTCTGAACCTGTTTATCTTTAAAATGTGATTAACAGGGGCGTGGGGGATGGGGTAGTCAGGTGTTGGGTATTAAGGAGGGCATGTGTGGTGATGAGTACTGGGTGTTACACGCAACTAATGAATTGTTGAACATTACACCAAAAACTAATGATATACTATCTATGCTGGCTAACTGAATAAAAATAAATAAAAATTAAAAAAAATGTGATTAACATCACCCTTTGCACAGGGTTATGGTAAAGAATACATGCGATAAATGGGCATAAGTGGTATGGGACATGTATAAACAATAAATAGAAGTTACCAGTCATTTCAAATGGTTTTGCAATTAAATGGGAGGGAATAAATCAATAGGCTTAGTAAATGGTTTGTTTGCATGGTTATTTAAGAAGAAAAGGGAGGGGCGCCTGGGTGGCTCAGTGGGTTAGGCCGCTGCCTTCGGCTCAGGTCATGATCTCAGGGTCCTGGGATCGAGTCCCGCATCGGGCTCTCTGCTCAGCAAGAAGCCTGCTTCCCTCTCTCTCTCTCTCTGCCTTCCTCTCCTTCTACTTGTGATCTCTCTCTGTCAAATAAATAAATAAAATCTTTGAAGAAAAAAAAAAAAAAAAAAAAAAAAAAAAAAAAAAAAAAAAAAGAAGAAAAGGGAAATGTGACTCCTGGAGTATGGGGTGATAGCTCCCTCACAGCACCTAATGGGAATCTTCAGCCTACCTGAGGTGTTGGCTGAATTTAATACATTAACAATTGTCATGTCTCAAAGGGGAGTAGATGTATGAAAACGGAACATCCCTAACTGCAAACAGGAAGAGGAACCAGGAAGCAGGATAGTTAATCCTGATACCCTTGCCTAAACTATCCTTTCTGTCTTGGAGCAGTTTTTCTGCTTTTTATAAACCAGCCCATCCTTCAAGGCCCTGCTCTATTGCACCTCCTCCAGGAAGCCTTCCCAGGTGTATCATCTATGGGATGGCTAAACAGTGTTGTTCTATAAAGAAGCACTTAAGACGCGATTGTGTATATTTCCCCCATCAGATTGTGAGCTTCTCAAAGGCAGAGACCATGTGTCTGATTCATGTTGCATTTTTAGAGTCCAGCAAAGGACCTGGCACATAGATGTGGCATAAATGCGATCTCTACTCAGTTAACTCACTCTCAAGCTTCACTTGTATCTACTTGTTTAGTGACTTCTTCAAAAGTGTACTGAGACGTGATGGAGGCTGGAGGAGTTTATTCATTTAAACTGTTTTCTTCGATCTAATCATCTCTCTCATTCACTCTCCTCTTTTAATATACCCATTTAAGGGGTTGCCAATCTGCTTTCACCTTTACTCCAAACAAGCCTCCCTCTGTTTTGCTTTTATGCTTTCTTTCTAGGAGGCAGTTTCTTCAGTTGACTATAGAATGTATGCCTGATGAAAGCAAAGACAATTCCTGTCTTGTCCACCACTTTATCCTCCTAGAACTTGTAACACACAGTGCCTGGCATAGTTGCTGCTCAGTAAATAGATGACTGAATATTTCCAAGCAAGTAGAAGCCAAATATAGCATGTACCTCTGGAGCCCTGGCTACCAACAGGTCAGCTCTCTGAGCAAGAGGACAGGAAAGAGGTTTGTACCTAATATCAACCATGGTGGCTGCTCTCCCCTTTAAACAAAGAAAACTGAACTTACTAATCCCTGTGTACAATATGCATCTCTTCCTTGAACAAAAATGACACCCAAGTGATGGCTAAAGATACTGATCTAATTGTTTTCTCACAACTCCCCAAACTGATATTTGAGCTCCCAGGTCTTAACCCTGCATTCTGACTCAAGAGAAAGGAGTAAGACCCAGGTGATTTTTTATATGTTCAGGCAAGTTTGAGAAATACTTGTTCTGCAACAGGATCTGGGCTGTACAGTGGAATTATGTGGGAGTTATGAACACTGATGCCTGGGTCCCACCTTCAGAGATCTGTTGCAACTAACCTATGGTGCAGCCTGGGCATCTGAATTTGAAAAGTTTCCTCAAGAACCCCAATATGCAGCCAAGGTGAGGAGCACCGCTTTACGGGGTTTTTTGATGGGTCGACTACGGACCACTAACATCTAGAGTCATACGAGGTACCTGCTAAATATGCAGACTTCTGCCTTCTGAGAATTACAATTTTAAATAAATCTATAGTTGGTTTTTCCCTGAAAACAGGGTTGCACAAGCTTAAGAACTGCTACTGAAGAACTCACCTAATCCACTCTTGTCTTTTTTTTTTTGGCTGGGGAAACCTCAAGAAGGGAAAGGGGTCAGGGTAAACAGTGTCAAATAGCAAGCCTGTGCCAGCAAGCCACCAAAGACCTGACTTGGGTCTCCTGCCTCTCAGTCTGATGCTATTTCCACTTCACATGTTTCTGTGCCATGCTTCTACATCTCTCCTTCCAGAAGGAAGACAGTAAGTAAATCAGATAGGGAAAGCTGTTGGTCTCTATTTGTCATGGGGGCTTATCTGAGGGCAGATGTTCAAATGCTTTTTGACTAGGCACCCAGGGAGCATAACTGCTCAACAAGAAGGGCCCTGAGCCATACCCGTGATTAAGGAGCTGACTTGCAACACCAGGTTATTGGATTTCTCCAGGATGCACTGGCTCTCTGGGTCTAGGCTGCTGTCTCCAGGTCCACAATGATCCCTGTGGCTCTCCTGACATTGCAAGATGTTATGAGTCTGAGGACTGAGGGGCAGTAAAGGCTTGGAGAGCTTCTGACTGAAGTACTGCTGGATCTGATCTAGCTCATTCAGATTCCTCCTGTAAAAAAAGGGAGAAGACCAAAGGGTCATTCACTGGGATTACAAACATCTTTGCATTTCCCTGACAGTCCACTGCTTCCCAGGACTTTAGTACTTCCAGTACTTCACTTGGTCTATTAACACTAGGACTGACCCTGCCCTCCCTCTCCAATCCATCAATTCATCCTTTACCAGACTATGATCCTGCTGCTCAAGATAACTTTCCTTCCTTCTGTCTGGCTAATGAGATTCCTCTTCTGATGTCCAGTAAAACCCCCACCTCCTGTAGGGAAGGAACCATTCTTGACTACCATTCATGCCTAGTCTTCACATCCTCTTACTCTGACAGAGGAAGGCCTTACTCTGGACTAACACTGGCCTTTGCTACTCAACAACCATACCCAATCCTTCAAGTAAGTGACCTCTCCTAGCAAGTCTTCCCTGAACCTCTAAACTGGGTTAAGAGGTCCCCTTTTGTGCTCCACAGTTCTGTACTCTCCAATCATATCCATTTCCCCTGAGGTACTATGAGCTGTGTGCTGCTCCCTTTACATCTGCTGTACTCAGTGTAAGGCTTTCTCCATGATGATAGATGGGTTCTGTCCCAGCTGGGTTCATTTCGGCCTCACACCTCTGAATCCTGGAACCTGAGTTCAATCTATTCCCCTTGCTGTGTCCCTATGCTATTTAACTTTTAAAGTGCTTATATTTCTCCTTTCCAAAAGTCCATCAACCCAAATCCTTGGGCCACCTCTCCTTTGAACTCCTTCACTCTTGGCATCTCCATCAACCTTTTGTCTTAGATTTCCCCTTAGTTTTCTCATTACGTTTCAGTTTCCCAAACTAGGCCGTGAGCACTTGGTCATAGAAGACAGTATTTCAAACTTTTCTCTTTCTCTGGTTCACTCACTGTGCCTGGTGCAGTGGCAAAACACAGAAGCTAAGTACCTGTGAGGTAAACTGAAGGTCTCTCTATCCTTTGTTAGGAACTACAGTTTGCATGTCCTAGAGTCAAATTCAAATTAAATGAGGGAGCACAATGCTGATCCTTAATCTGTCACTAGAGACCACAACTCTCCAAATATGGTGGATTTACTTAGGTGTCTACATCTGGGTGTACATCATATGCTACCTGTAGCAGGAACATGCAAACAACTGAACCTGGTGGGACTTGAGAAAATGTGCAAACCCAGCTGGCCTTGTCAGAGATTCTGGGTATAGAACCTATTAACACTAAGCTGCAATTTTCTCATCTGTAAAAAGGTTTATTAATATTTGCTCTGCAGGCCTCATAGTATTGCTGCGACTCAAATGAAGCAGTTTTAGGGCTCTGTGAACCCAAGGAAGTCACGTGAAATTGGTATCTTGTTTCATCTCCACTGGGTAGGGAATTCATCTACTAGCAGTTTCCAAAATGTGGTTCTAGGTCTAGCAGCATCAGCATCGTCTGAGAGCTTATTAGAAATGCTAATTCTCAGGCACTAGCCTGGACCTACTGAATCAGGAACTGCATAGGTGGGTCCAGCAATCGCTGTTTTAACAAGCTCTTAGTGTGATTCTGAAAAGCACTCAATTTTGAGAACCACTGCTCTAGGGCAATGGTTTTATAGCCTGGCAATTTGGCCCCAAGAAGTCTTTTGGCAACGTGCGGAGACATTTTTGGTTGTTGCAGTCAGGGGAGGGGTGCTACTGGTATCTTGTGGAGAGAGGCCTAGGCTGCTGCTAAATATCCTACAACGCACAAGACAGGCCCTTACAGCAAAGCATCTGGCCCAAATGTCAGCGGTGCCGACACGGAGAGAAACTGCTCTAGGATGCAGGAGAACTTCATTCTCTCTTTTCTCAGTGAATGACCCAATAAAATGCAGCCACACTGTTAATGGTTTTACTTAAATAGCCTACAGTCTCTGGCTGAGAATCTAAAAGGAGAATCTGAACATACCACTTTCTTGTGATATAAAAATCTAAACAGTTTCCCATAGTCTATAGTGTGACTGTTCAATTCTTTTAACCCATGTTCCACCAATCAAAAACATTTTGCCACTTCTTTTCTGAGTTTGCTTTAGGAAACCAAATAATAGGTTAGTTTTTCCAAATACAAAATGTCAAATATTTTCCCCTCAACTTTACACATTCTCTTCCTCCCCTCCCCATCACTTTCCACTTGAGAATCATTCATTCTTAAAGTCCAAACTCCTAGCTAACATTTAAGGCACTTCAAGATGGCCCCACAGAACTTGTCCTGCTTTTTACTTTTTTTTTTTTTTTTTTTTTTAAAAGACTGATTGATTTGAGAGAGAGAGAGAGAGAGCGCATGGGAGTGGGGTGAGGGGCAGTGGGAAAGAATCTCTAGCAGTCTCCCAACAATGCACGGAGCCTGAAGTGGGGCTTGATCCCACAACCCAAGAAGTCATGACCTGAGCTGAAACCAAGAGTCGGACGCTCAACTGACTAGGCCCGTTGCTTTTTACATCTTATGCTCAGCTGTATCCTAACTGTACTGCTGGTATTCCTCAAACTTGACTTGCTGTTTCATCCCTCTGGGTCTTAGTATGTTTTCTGCATAGAATGTCTTTCAAATTCATTGACCTGCTCCTTCAAAGACCAGTTCAAGTGTGACTTCTTTAAATCTTCCCATGACCAACTTAGAATGTTACTTATTCCTCCATCTACCCTTGGCCAGAAAACCTGCAGCTCTTACCACACATCATTATAATTATCTGGTAACAGGCTATCTCCCCCTCTGGGAACGGCAGAGCCAGGATTGGAAGCCAAGGCTACTGGACTCTGAAGCCAAGACCTCAAAGCACCACACTTCTTACTACATAACCCAGGGGCTGACTCAGATGATCTATAATGGCCCCTTCTTCTCTGGCTCAGATGCTGACTAAATTAAGAAAGAGATAGGGAAACATTAACAGGACAGATGCTGGTCTGGAAGAATTCAGTGGTTGTGAGAAGACAGACAGTGGGCAGAATGAGGCTCTGTAATAACTTTAAAGTAGATAGGAAACTATATAGATGTGAGGTAGTTACTACGTTTAGTGAATAACCTCAAGTTCCTGTGTTACTAGGTGGACCAGTAATAGAACCCGTGAAGGAACGGAAGGCCCCATGCTTGAGAAAGGTTGATCTATGAGGAATCCCGAGAGGTTCCAGGGTCCAATTCAGCAATAACCTAGACAAAAGTCCCTCCTAAGCCTCTCAGGGCCGCGGCAGCGGACAGAAAAGCAGTCCTGCCAGCTGCCGCTGCCAGTTACCTTGTGCTTCACTATGGTTTCCTGTGTCTTTTCTCAGCACAGGGCCTTACCTGAGAGAAGTCAGAATGGAAGTACGGGAGGACAAAGGCAATGTGGTCAGTTTGTCATCACGTGGCAAAACCGCCTCTCCCTGCTGCAAGGATTCATGAAACCGGCGGATATTCTGCACATGCTCTTCATGGCGTGATGCCTGACTTCTTGTGGTACCACTTCTGTCAGGAATAAATGGGGCCAGAGTAAGAAATAAGAAAACTCCTAATGTGATAATCAACAAGTAACAAATAAAATGGCATTGCAAATCCATTCCTATTACCATGATTCTGGCTTGGATCACAACTATCTTCCAAATAATCTTGCTTTCAGTCTTACCCCTTTATTTTTCTCTCTCTTCTTTAATTCCAGTGTAGTTAACATACAGTGTTGTATTAGTTTCAGGTGTATAATAGAGTGATTTAACAATTCCGTACATTACTCAGTGCTCATCAAGATAAGTGTATTCTTAGTCCCCTTCAGGGTTTCACCCATCCCTCTACCCATCTCCCCTCTAGTAACAACAATCCGTTCTCTATAATTAAGAGTCGGCCTCTTGGTTTGTCTCTTTTCCCCTTTCGTTTGCTTTGTTTCTTACAGTCCACACAGGAGTGAAATATGCTATTCATCTCTGACTTATTTTTTTTTTAAAGATTTTATTTATTTGAGAGAGAGAGAGATCACAAGGAGGCAGAGAGGCAGGCAGAGAGAGAGGAGGAAGCAGGCTCCTTGCTGAGCAGAGAGCATGATGTGGGGCTCGATCCCAGGACCCTGAGATCATGACCTGAGCTGAAGGCACAGGCTTAATCCACTGAGCCACTCATGCACCCTATCTCTAACTTATTTTGCTCAGCATTATATACTCTGGATCCATCCATGTTGTTCCAACTGGCAAGATTTCATTCTTTTTAATGTTTGAATAATATTCCATTGTGTATGTGTGTGCATGCGTGCACACCCCCCCATCTTTATCCATTCATCTGTGAATGGACACTTGGGTTGCTTCCATAGTCTGTCTATTGTAAATAATGCTGCAATTATAAAAAATAAACACGAGGCTTTTGCCCTTTGAATTCATGTTTTTTGTATTCTTTGGGTAAATACCCAGTAGTGTGATTCCTCAATCATAGGGCAGTTCTATTTTTAACTTAAAAAAAAAAAAAAAAGATTTTATCTATTTACTTGACAGAGAGAGAGAGAGAGGACAAACAAGTAGGGGAGCAGTAGGCAGAGGGAGACGAAGAAGCTGAGCCTGATATGGGGCTCGATTCCAGGACCCTGAGACCATGACCTGAGCCAAAGGCAGACTCAATGAACCGAGCCACCCAGGTGCCCCTATTTTTTTTTTTTTTAAAGATTTTATTTATTTGTCAGAGAGAGAGAGAGAGAGAGCACAAGCAGGCTGAGTGGCAGGCAGAGGCAGAGAGAGAAGCAGGCTCCCCATTGAGCGAGGAGTCTGATGTGGGACTTGATCCCAGGACTCTGGGATCATGACCTGAGCCGAAGGCAGCCGCTTAACTGACTGAGCCACCCAGGCGTCCCCCTTTATTTTTAACTTTTGAGGAAACTCCATACTGTCTTCAACAGTGGCTGCACCAGTTTGCATTCCCACCAAGAGTGCACAAGTGTTCTTTTTTTCTACAACCTTGCCAATGTTTCTTGTGCTGTTGATTTAGCCATTCTGAAGGTGTGAGGTAATACCTCATTATGGTTTTGACTTGCATTTCCCTGATGTTGAGTGATGCTAAGCATCTTTTCATGTCACTGTTGGCCATGTGTAGGTCTTCTGTGGAGAAATGTCTGTTCCTGTCTTCTGCCTATTTTTTAATCAGAGTATTTGTTTTTTGGGTGTTGAGTTGTATAAGTTCTTTATGTATTCTAGATAGTAACCCCTTATTGGATACATCATTTGCAAATGTCTTCTCCCATTTAGTAGGCTTTTAGTTTTGTTGGTTGTTTCCTTTGCTGCACAGAAATTTTTTATTTTGATGTGGTCCCAACAATTTTTGCTTTTGTTTCCGTTGCTTAGGTGGACACTTACATGAAGATGTTGCTATAGCTAATGTCAGAGAAATTACTGCTTATGTTCTCTTCAAGGATTTTTATGGTTTCAGGTCTCATAATTAGGTCCTTAATCCATTTTAAGCTTATTTTTGTGTACGGTGTTAGAAAGTGGTCCAGTTTCACTCTTTTGCATGTTACGGTCCAGTTTTCCCAACATCATTTATTGAAAAGACTTTTTTCCCATTGCATATTCTTGCCTCCTTTATTGAAAATTGACCATATAAATGTGAGTTTATGTCTGCGTTTTCTATTCTATTCCACTGACCTATGTGTCTATTTTTGTGCCAGTCCACACTGTATTGACCACTAGAGCTTTGTAATACAAACTGAGAGTCCAGATTTGTGATGCCTCTGGCTTTGCTTTTCTTTTTCAATCTGCTTTGGCTATTTGGTTCTCTTCTGGTTCCAAACAAATTTTAGAATTGTTCTAGTTCTGTGAAAAATGCTATTGGTGTTTTGATAGGGATTGCTTTAAATGTGTAGATTGCCATGGGTAGTATAAACATTTTAACAGTATTTGTTTTTCCAATCTATGAGCATGCATTGTCTTTCCATTTTTCTTTTCACTTTTTAAAGTAGGCTCCACACCCAGCGTGGAGCCCAATGTGAGGCTTGAACTCACAACCCTGAGATCAAGACCTGAGCTGAGATTGAGTTTTGGACACTTAACCAACTGAGCCAACCAGGAGACCTTGTCTTTCCATTTCTTTGTGTCATCTTCTATTTCTTCCATCAGTATTTTATAGTTTTCAGAGTATAGGTCCTTTGAACTCTTTGGTTAGATTTATTCCTAACTACTTTACTATTTTTGGTACAATTGTAAATGGGATTGTCTTTTTGTTTTTCTTAATTTCTTTCTGCTACTTTAGGGGGAGAACATGAGCAAGGAGAAGGGCAAATGGAGAGGGAGAGAGAAAGTCCTAAGCAGACTATAAGCTGAGTGCAGCACCCAACATAGGACTTTATCCCACAAATGTGAGAACATGATTGAGCCAAAATCAAGAATCAGATGCATAACAGACTGAGACACTCGGTTGCCCCTTACTCCTTTAAATGTTTAGTAGAATTCACCTGAAAGCTGTCTGGTCCTTGGCTTTTGTTTGTTGGGAGTTTTTTGATCAGATTCAATTTCAAAAGCAGTCTGTTCAAATTTTCTATTTCTTTCTGTGTCAGTTTGGTAGGTTATATGTTTCTAGGAATTCATCCATTTCTTTGAGGTTGTCCAATGTGTTGGCATATAATTTTTCTTAGTATTTTCCCACAGTTATTTGTATTTCTGTGGTATTGGTTATTATTTCTCCTCTTTCTTTTGTGATATTGTTTGAGTCCTTTCTCTCTCTTTTTTTCTGGATGAATGTGGCTAGAGGTTTATCAATTTTGTTGATTTTTTTTGAAGAAACAGTTCCTGGTTTCATTAATCTGTTCTATTCTTTTTTTTAGTTTCTCTTTCATTTGCTTCTGCTCTAATCTTTAATATTTCCTTTTGCTGGTTTTGCGTTTTGTTTGTTCTTTTTTGAGCTCCAAAGGTGTAAGGTTAGATTGTTTATTTGAGATTTCTCTTGCTTTTTGTGGTAGGTCTGTATTGCTCTAAACTTGCCTCCTGGAACAGCTTTTGCTGCATCCCAAAGATTTTGGACTGTTGTGTTTTCATTTTCATTTCTCTCCATATACGTTTTGATTTCTTGGCTGATCCACTCATTGTTTAGTAGCATGTTATTTAACCTCCATGTATTTGTGATGTTTATAGTTTTTTTTCATATGGTTGATTTCTAGTTTCATAGTGTTGTGGTCAGAAAAGATGTATATGACTTCAATCTTTTTAAATTTGTTGACACTTGTTTTGTGGCTTGATATGTGATCTATTCTAGAGAATGTTCCATGTGCACTTGAAATGAATGTGTATTCTTTCCACTGTTTTAGGATGGAATGTCCTTAATCTATCTGTTAAATCCATCTGGTCCAATATGTCATTCAAAGCCACTGTTTTCTTGTTGATTTTCTGTTTGTTTCCATTGATTTAAGTGTTACCTATTCTCTTTATAAATTCTCCACATTATAGCCTGAGTGATTTTTTTTAAAAACATAGGTCTGAAATAACAATAAGAACAACACTATTTATGGAGTCCTTATTAATGAGCCAAGCACTGTTCTAAGCATTTGTGTACTAATCTATTCCCTGTTTAATCACCTATTGTTCCTTTCTAGCTTTGGTCGCTCTTTTTTTGGGGGGGGGTGGCACGAGGTGTCTGTGACCAAATTTATCCCTGAGGCCCAGCACAGTCGGGATCAAGGCCCATGGATCACAGTGTTTCTGTGGCAGCCTTTTGGGCCAGTGCCAGCCATGGGATGGGCGGGCACTGAATTTGACATAGCTGCGGTGTTTTGTTTTGTTAAATCTATAAAAAAATTTTCGAATTTCTTAGCAAGGTATTCATGAACTTGACTCCAGCAATAATTGTCTTCTCTTTAAATATTAGCTTCATTGAGATAGAATTCACATACAATTCACCCAGTGAAAGTGTGCAACTCAATGGTTTTTAGTATATTCAGGGTTGCGTAACCATCACCACGTATTTTCATCACCCAAAAAAGAAACCCTATACCTATCAGCAATCACTCCACATTTCCTCCACTCCCCCAAACCCTCAACCCAAACCTCCTAGCTCTAGGCTACTGCTAATCTACTTTCTGATTCTGTAGATTTGCCTAATCTGAATAATTCATATAAATGGAATAATAACCATATAGAGTCTTTTGTGACTGGCTTCTTCCATTTAGCATGTTTTTAAACTTCACCCGTGCTATAGTATATATCAGTAATTCATTCCTTCTCATGGTTGAATAATTCTCCATTATGTAGAGATAACACATGTTGTTTTTCTATACATCAGATGATGTACATTTTGGTTGTTTCCATTTTTAAGTCATAAGGAACAATGCTACTAACAAACACTCATGTACAGGTTTTGTGTAGACATATGATTTTACTGTTCTTGGGTATATACCTAGAAGCGGAATTATTGGATCATATGATTTCTCTATGTTTAACCTTTTAAAAGGAAGTGCCACACTGTTTTACAAAGCAGCTGCACCATTTTAAAATCCCATCCCTGGGTGGTTCAGTCATTGGGTGTCTGCCCTTGGCTCAGGTCATGATCCCAGGGTCCTGGGATTGAGCCCCACATCGGGCTCCCTACTCAGCGGGAAGCCCGTTTCTCCCTCTCCCACTCCCTCTGCTTGTGTTCCCTCTCTCACTGTCTCTCTGTCAAAAAAAGAAATAAAATCTTTAAAAATAAATAAATACATAAATAGATAAATACATTTAAAAAATCCCACCAACCATGTATGAGGGTTCTGGTTTCTCCACATTCTCCCAACACTTGTGATATTTGTCTTTTTGATTAGTTATTGTAGTGGGTGTGAAGTGGTATCTCATTATGGATTTCATTTACATTCTCCTGATGGTTAATGATGTTAAGTATCTTTTCATGTGCTTACTGATAATTTGTATATCTTCTTTGGATGTTTTCAGATCTTCTTTGGATGTCTATTCAGATCATTTGTCTTTTTTTTTTTTTTTAAGATTTTATTTATTTAAGGGAGACAGAGCGAGAGTAAGCGAGCATGAGCACAGGGCGGTGGGGAGGAAGGGGAGAAGCAGGCTCCCTACTGAGCAGGGAGCCCAACTGGAGCTTGATCCCAGGACCCTGGGATCATGACCCAAGCTGGAGGCAGAGGCTTAACCCACTGAGCCACCCAGGCACCCCTTTTGGTCCATGCTTAATTGGGTTATTTGCTTTTTATTACTGAATTATAGGAATTCTTTATATATATATATATATATATACACATATGTATATGTGTATATATATATATATGAATTCTTTATATATTCTGGATATAAGTCTCATCATATCTATAGGTTGCCTTTTTATTTTCTTAATTATGGCATGAAAGTTTTTAATTTTATAAATTCAATTTACTTTTTCTTTTTTTTTTTTTTTAATATTTTATTTATTTATTTGACAGACAGAAATCACAAGTAGGCAGAGAGGCAGGCAGAGAGAGAGAGGAGCCGAGCAGAGAGCCCGATGCGGGGCTTGATCCCAGGACTCCGAGATCATGATCTGAGCCGAAGGCAGAGGCTTTAACCCACTGAGCCACCCAGGCGCCCCAATTTACTTTTTCTTTTGTTGCTTCTGCTTTTTGTCTCTTATATAAGGAATCATTTGCATAATCTAAGGTCATGAAGATTTACTCCTGTTTTCTTCCTTTGAGAGAATGGAATATGCTCTAGCCCCGTTATCCATATGCATGTCTATGGTTGACGTGGTGAAGCATCTGGATGGGCTAGTTGCTCTTTATAAAATATCCCGGTTCCTACATTTGGAAAGGGAAAGATCTCAGACAGCTGATGACTGATTTCAGGGATAAACGTTAAACGTTAAAGGCCTCTAAGGAAAAGAGAACAGCATCCTTTCCACTGAAGCTACCCTTCTGATAGCAGTAAAAGTTCTAGTTTCCATCTTATAAAAAAAAATTTGCTTTCATAGGATCCTGGAGTTCCCAGTGGTTGTGACAGAACAAAGCTATTTCCCTGTCTCTAGTTTCTTCCTCCAATAAAGTAAAGAGAGATGACAAACCAGTTAGCAGACTTTCAACTCTATTTCTTCCCATCAAAATTCACTCACCTCTCAGAAGAGGAGAAATCAAGTTCCTTTGATGAGGTGTGACCAAGTTGTTCTGGGGTCCATCTTGCAATGCTGCTGGGGAACGCAGAGGCAGGGAAGGAAAAGGGGTGATATATTGGGTTCTGTAGAAACAATGAGAAAAATGGTATGCCTGTCACCACAAATCCTTTTGGAACAAAGAAGTACAAATAAGTCTGTAAATTTGTGTTTAAAAAATTTATTGTATGTAGATAAATATAATTTGCTGAGTATTTTCTGTGTTGAATGCTGTACTAAGCAATTTACATGCATTTTCTTATTTGAACTTCACAATAATCTTACAAGATAGGTACTATTATTATTCCCATTTTATATACCTATAAAATGCTATTAGATTACTTTTTAGTTGCTTTATTTGTATTTATGCTTGGCTCTTCCAGCTAGTTTGTGAACTCCTGACTGGATATCATTTTACCTTACATGTGAAGTGGTATTTCTTACCTCATGACTACAGGGCTAACGTGAAGAAAAGACCTTCTTACACAGTGACTGTTTAACTCTTTGTCACTTTCTCACGCAGTCATGCATGAGAGAGATGCCCACCCTGCCAGAACCTGGGCCAGGCATGCATGATAACAGAAATGAAAACAAAAACAAAAACAAAAAACAACCCTAGAATCTTTGTCTTGATAGAGCTCCCTCATCTGGGACAGTCTGGAAAATTCTTTCTTTTATAGTTAAACTCCCTGAAAGAGTATCTGTTCTTACTATCACTGATTCCCCTCTTTCCATTCCTTCTCTTTTTATTTTTTCTATAAGACAGAACAATGATTTTATTTGACAGTTGAAAAAATATTTATTTTTATTTTTTAATTTTTTTAATTTTTAATTTTTTATTTTTTTTTAAAGATTTTATTTATTTTTTTGAGAGAGAGACAGTGAGAGAGAGCATGAGCTAGGAGAAGGTCAGAGGGAGAAGCAGACTCCCCATGGAGCTGGGAGCCTGATGTGGGACTAGATCCCGGGATTCCGGGATCATGACCTGAGCCGAAGGCAGTCGTCCAACCAACTGAGCCACCCAGGCGTCCCAGAAAAAATATTTATTTTTAAAAGATTTTATTTATTTGTCAGAGAGAGAGAGAGAGCGAGCAGAAGCAGGGAGAGCAACAGGTAGAAGGAGAAGGAGGCTTTCCACTGAGCAAGAAGCTTGATGCGGAATTCGATCCTAGGACCCCAGGATCATGACCTGAGCTGAAGGCAGATGCTTAACTGACTGAGCCACCCAGGCATCCCAAAACGTTTTATTTAAATTCAATTAATTTTTTTTTAAAAGATTTTATTTATTTGACAGAGAGAGATCACAAGTAGACAGAGAGGCAGGCAGAGAGAGAGAGGGAGGGAAGCAGGCTCCCTGCTGAGCAGAGAGCCCAATGCGGGACTCCATCCCAGGACCCTGAGATCATGACCTGAGCCGAAGGCAGCGGCTTAACCCACTGAGCCACCCAGGCGCCCCTAAATTCAATTAATTTAACGTATAATGTATTACTGATTTCAGAAGTAGAAGTCAGTGATTCATCAGTTTATATAATACCCAGTGCTCATTATATCATGTGCCCTCCTTAATGTCCATTACCCATTTATCCCATCTCCCCTCTCCCTTCCCCTCCAGCAACCCTCAATTTGTTTCCTATAATTAAGAGTCTCTTATAGTTTGTCTCCCTCTCTGGTTTCATCTTATCTTTTTTTCCTCTCTTCCCCTATGATCCTCTGTTGTTAGAACAATGATTTTAGGGACGCCTAGGTGGCTCAGTCAGTTAAGCATCTGCCTTTGGCTCAGATCATGATCCCAGGGTCCTGGGATTGAGTCCAGCATCAGGCTCCTTGCTCAGCAGGGAGCCTCCTTCTCTCTCTACCTCTGCTGCTCCCCCTGCTTGTGTGCTTTCTCTCTCTCTCTCGGAAAAATAAATAAAACCTTAAAAGAAAGAAAGAACAAGGATTTTAATGTAATAGAGTTTTTAAAAAGTTTAACCAAAGTGGTTTCAAACTCCATGCTGCAATTAATCTTATTTTATTTAAAAATTAAGATACAGCCATTTGTGACAACACGGATGGACCCAGAGGGTATGATGCTACGTGAAGTAAGAGAAAAAGACAAATACCCTATGATTTCACTTGTTTGTGGAGTCTAAAAAACAAAACAAATAAAGAAAAAAGCAGAAACAGACCCATAAATACAGAGAACAGACTGATGGTTGCTAGAGGTGGGGGGATGGGCAAAATCAGTGAAGTAGGTAGGAGATACAGGCTTCTAGTTATGGAATAAATAAGTCATGGGAATAAAAGGCACATCACAGAGAATGCAGGCAATGGTATTGTAATAGCACTGTATGATGACAGATAATGGCTGCACTTGTGAGCATAGCATGACATATAAACTTGTCCAATCACTGTGTTGTACACCTGATACCAATGTAACCCGGTGTGTCAACTACACTCAAGTAGAAACATTTTTTTCAATTGAGATACAGTCAGTGTTATAAAGTTCATCCTTTGAAATTGTTCAATTCAGTGGTTTTTAATATATTCAGAATTGTATGTCCGTCACCATTGTGTAATTCTACTTTGTCACCATTGTGTAATTTTTATCACCCTAAACAGGTCATGAGGTCATTATGAGACACAAATACATAATGTGTTTTGTAAGCTGGAAAGCACCAAACACATGTAAAGGATCTTCTTACAGATTTGGCTCAGCAGAACGCTTACTGGTTAACACCGTGAATCAGCATACGTACCAGCAATCCTGGGGTCTGTACCCCACGTCTTGATTGTCTTTCTTCTTTCAAGTGCATCAAACTCTCCAGAGGGGAGATAGCAACTTTTATCTGCCCCTGACACTCTCCACTGAAGTCTGTGATGTTGTACCAGCCACAGACAAACTGGAAGCCAGAAAGAAGTGGGGAGAGGTCCACTGAGGCAAAGCCAATCACCTCTCCTCATCTGTGGGGGAAAGAGAAGAACTGGGTAGTGTGGCTGGGCAGGTCTTGGCACTGACATTAGAGGCTATACACAGAGAAGCTGAATCAGGGGACTGTGGGGTGTGTGTGTGGGCTCAAGTGATTCCAAAATCAACACTGAAGACAGATAATGAGAATGAGAGAGAGAGCCTGCTTTCACTACCAGGATTTCCCTTTTTGTATGGCAGGGAAAAGCTAGCAGAGTTGAGTTTTATTCTCTTGATATAGGCAATTGGAAAACAACCTTAAACAGTGGATATTTCTTTTCCCTACATTATCATGTCTCAGTGATTTTCCTCAGGGCAGTGGGTCTTAAAAGAAATCATTTGAAAGACCATCACCCTTGGAATTATGAGGGATTTGCATTTTCCCATTCACATTTGTCTGTATTTTTCAATTTTCTGTAATGTACATATGTATTATATTTAATTAAGAACAAAAGTGATACAAATCACAAAAGAAAGACAAAGAACCCCCTGGAAAACCAGTACATGGTGCAAAATAAGAGCTTGGAATCAGGTTTGTAACAGGGCTGCCCTTAGTGAGTAAGAAGACCCCTTGTTGATTGGATAAGCAACCATGCAATGGCCTTTGTTCTCAGACTCATTGCTTCTTGTTCCTCACTTCTGACATGGAAGTAGCTGGAGAACAGGTTCCTCTCCTTCCACAAGTTCTTTTTTATATGGGCTATATTCCCTATAATGAATATCAAAGGCTGACTACCAAATGCACCATTCTCAGTTTTCAATTTGCTAAATAAGTCAAGGAATGCAAATTTCTAAGAGGAGTGGTCATTGGTTTTCCCAGTTTCTTGTACATTCCGCTGGTGACACTGAACTCATTACACACTAACATTTGTTTGGACTGTTTTCTCTTCTTTAGCCTTGGACCTACCTAAAAGCTAAGACCAAATATCATTCGCTTTATGTTTCCTACACTCTTCATTCTGGCATAAATCTTCCCCCATCACGAGGAAGTTGATAACCACTGAGAACACAAATGAACTGCCAATGTAGAGTGGGACAAGGAAGTAGTGCACAACAGCTAATCTGAGTGTGGCTTTGATTTGAAAACACATTACTTTAACACCCCAAACCTCAAGTCTCATATACACAATGAGAAGGACTGAACCACATTTAAGATCCTCTTCAACTTGGACAGTCTTTAAGAGTCTATGAACGTTTGACATTGTGTTCCTCAGAGTAGAGTCAAGTAATTCTTACCCAATGGGAGTGAAGAATGATGGCTAGAACCATTAATTTGCACTCCAAAGAATTTTTTTTTATAGCTTTGCAAAGAAAAATAATCTTGTTTTATTTGGTTACCCATGCATAACCTATTCTTGGTAGATTATAACTTTAGGTAACAGGTTGAGGGTTTTTCCTAACACTACATCTTAAACATACCTGAGGAGAAATCAGGCTAAGTTGATCACTGAGAAAAACAATAGCTTTGAAGAGCTCAGTTTAATATCATATTTAGTGGGACAACCTATCATTCTTTCTTTGCAGTTCTATGTTCTCATGATCTCAAACTTACTTCATACTTTCTTTACTCCAGACTCTTGTATTTGCTGTTGCCTCTGACTATACTCTGTCATGCCCCTTCATTTCTCAGCTGAAGTATGCTCCAGGAAGCCTTCTCTGACATCGTCAATCTGAGTTAGATATTCTCTGCCTGTATTTGCCTAATCATACTATCTTCTAATTGTTTATATCTCCACCCCCCCCCAACCCCACCTGCCACTGGGGGACACAAGCTCCATGAGGGTAAAGACCATGTATGCCTTATTTTACCTTTGAATCCCTAGCACTTAAGCATAGTGCCTATCACAGAGTAGGAACTCAAATATTTATTGAATATATTTATTGTTTACATAGCTAATGCTGTGTGGAAGGCTGGAGTTAAGGGAAGAGAGGCATTTATCTCCACTAAGAGACAGAGTTAGGTAAGTATGGTCAGTTGGGTCTAGGCATTTTCCCCATCTCCATTTACAACAGGGTTTTACAGGATTCTCTAGTGGTCTTGGAAGATAGGGAATTTTGTTCCTCTCTGTACCAAATAGCCCTAACACAGTACCTGACACATAGTAGGCATAATAAAAATAGCTCCATTTATTAAGCACCAATTATGTGCCAAACATAACCTCTAATCTTTATAAAAATCCTGTAGGACAGGTACTATTGTCCTAATTTCATTATTAAGAAAACAATGGCTCAAAGAGGTAAAGTGTTTTGGCTTAGATCATATAAATTGTGAATGGCAAAACCAAAATTTGAATCCAGGTCTGTATTAAGACCGAAATTATTCTTTTTTTTTTTGCCTTGTTATAGTAAGAGCTGAACTGAGGCAAACCCTAGTCTGCCTGACAATCTGTGGGGAGTACTTTAGAGAAAAGAGAAGAATAGAATGCCAGGCAGGAGGGTGAAGCCTAGTTAAATACAGCAGGAATTCCTTATGTTGATTCAGAGAAAATGGATTTATGATCAGTTCTGCCACATTTACGACATTAGGTGGGGATGGGGGACATGATAAGTGAATCCAAGGCAGGAGCATGGGACAAATCATTGAAATTGGATTCACAGCATGATTTCCAAACAGAAGCACTAGAGGAGAGACAGGTAAGTCTATTTCCTTTACACACTGACTACTCTCTGGTCTTTATTAGGTTCTGGGGTTAGCTGTGAAACTTATCACTGGCAAATAAAAACTGTAAGTCTGTAGACTCAAAACAACTGAGGGTTTAGAAACTAGGCCCTAGCAAGAATGTTAAAGAAGCTAGGTTTATAGGAGGGATTTATTTAAGACAAAATTTTCTAATTATAGAAGCTGTGAGATAGCTGGATGTCCTCATTCACTCACTTTCCCCATCCGATGTTACTAGCATGGTAAAGTACAAATGGTGAAGGCTATATAGCCAGTCAGAACTGTGTTCAAATCCGGACTCCACTGATTAATAAGGATATGACCTTCTAATTTCTTTGGGCCTGAGCTGTTACGTTTGTAACAATGAATGAATTAGGGGCACCTGGGTGGCTCAGTGGGTTAAAGCCTCTGCCTTCGGCTCAGGTCATGATCTCAGGGTCCTGGGATCGAGCCCCATATCGGGCTCTCTGCACAGCAGGGAGCCTGCCCCCCCCCACTCCGCCTACTTGTGCTCTCTCTCTCTCTCTCTCTGTCAAATAAATAAATAAAATCTTAAAAAAAAGAATTAAAAAAATGAATGAATTATGTTTTTACACTGTAGGATTAGAAATGTTTGTAAAGCTCTCAGCACACTGTCATTCACTAATAACAATAAAAACAGATGGTTTTATCAAGTATCAGACACTCATTTAATTCTCCCACTGACGTAGGTACTATTATTCCTATTTTATAAATAAAGAAACTGAAGCAAAGAGAAATTAAGTCATTCACCCAAGGTCATACTACCTTGTAAGGGGTAAGAATTGGTATCTGAATCCCAAAGTGTAGCTTTAGAGTCTGTGCTCTTGATGTTGCTGGATTACGCCTGTTAATAATGGTAGCTGAATAAAACTAGGTTTCAAGGGATCATGATGTCAACACCTCTTAGAGGCTCTTGAAACAAGACTCTAGTTTTGTGTATAGCTTAAAAATGCTGGGGTCTTAGTTAATAAGCCAACAGAAGGTACAATATCATACAGGGGGTTGAAATCCCTTGTGTATGGCAGGCTGTACGCTGTGACTGATGAGATATAATTGGAAAGGTGAAATGTACTTGGACTTCTGCGCTAAGCTGGAAGTCAAACAAAATGACATGACTTCTAAGGATTTAAATTTCCTGGGAGACTAATGTGGCCTTCTGTGAGATTCCCTCTAACACACATATGTGTCCCTGCATCACAAGTGCCATGGTTATGGTTTCACTGGTTAAAAAAGGAAAGGATTGGAAACTGTCAACAGGATGTGAGCTTATTTTCAGACAGATATTCACAGAATAGAGTTCATACCTCCTTTATTGCCAAATTTTGAAGACCAGAGTTTGTTGAGGGTCCAAAAGAAGCTCTTTTGATAGCCTATTAAGAAAAACATCCACCAAAAATTAATGGTGTAGGAAGCATCTGCCATATGAACTTAGATTTGAAGAGCATCTTGTAGTTTTGCAAAGCACTTTCCTAACATTTTCATTCCAACTTCATGGTCATCTCCGAGGATATAGTTTTACTTTCACAGGTAAAATGAAGGATGGAAGCTCAGAGAGAGTAACTTGCCAAGACTTGAAATCAGGCTCCCCTGATGCAGTACTTTCCCACCTGATGGTATCTGCCACATTCAAACTCTCTTTCTCAGGATGAGAGGGAGTGTGGAGAGTGAGCTCCTCAAGATGTAAGGAACAGTTTTACTGGAGCAGAGCAGGGATTCTTTTTATTTAATGTGGAAAACAGAATGGTAAGAAGGGTGAAGAGGGGAAAAAACAACATCCACCGAGTGCCTACTATGGGCCAGGCACAGTGCCTAGTATCTCATATATATGTAATCTGCACAGAAGCCTAGACATTGGCATTATTATCCCTGCTTTACAGATGATAGAAGTGGGCTCAGAGAGGTGAAGTGACTTGCTCAAGGTCACATGAGAATCAGTAAGTGGCAGGTGTGGACTTAAAGCTTAGTTTGCTTAATTCTAAAAGCCACATTCTACAGAGGTAAGGCACCAAAATAAGAAAGTATCCATTTTCATATCAGAAAAGAAGTTGATATGGAGTTCAATAAACACCTCTAACACATTTTATTTAAGAAATGACTTATACCATTTTAAATTACAAAGATTTGGAAAGTTCCACACCAGGTGCCATTGCTTTAGGAGGAAATCCAGGGAAAACTAAGATATTTAATTTCCTTCCCTAGATACCCCTGGGGAACTGAAGAGAACCCAATTCAAGACAACAGGAGGCACTGTGATAAAATGAAATAAGTACTGTGTCAAAAATCTGAATTCTAGGGACGCCTGGGTGGCTCAGTTGGTTAAGCAGCTGCCTTCGGCTCAGGTCATGATCCCAGCGTCCTGGGATCGAGTCCCACATCGGCTCCTTGCTTGGCGGGGAGCCTGCTTCTCCCTCTGTCTCTGCCTGCCTTTCTGTCTGCCTGTGCTTGCTCTCTCTCCCTCTCTGACAAATAAATAAAAAAATCTTAAAAAAAAAAAAAATCTGAATTCTACTTGGTGTTCAGAATAACCACCTCTGCATTCCAGCTCT
Source organism: Lutra lutra (assembly GCF_902655055.1). NCBI lineage: Eukaryota > Metazoa > Chordata > Mammalia > Carnivora > Mustelidae > Lutra > Lutra lutra. Next base: position 56,100,737 of record NC_062287.1, on the reverse strand, counting down.
GTTATGGTTACATGAGTGACCCTGGAGACACAAACATTTTGAGCCCTGGCTTTCTTACCTGTTAAACGGGTTATTTTCTACCTATAAGGTTGCTAGGAGCATTAAATGAAATAATTTTGTGATAAAGCAATTGTGAACAGAACCTTTACTCATTTTTCTTCTCTTCTTTCCTCTGCTACCAACAGACTATGTAACCTCCCTGGTCTACAGTCTTAAATTTGAAGTGAGGGGATAAAATTAGGAGACCGTCAATGTCCCTTTGTCAAGTTCAAAATGTTACGCTCTGAATGAATAAATCACCTTCAATTAGAAGCTTAGCCCTCTAGCCTCCTCCCTTTTAAGGCAGATTTGATATTTTAGATCAAGTACCCAGCCATAATGGCGAGAATTTCTATGATTTCCAGTAGTTCACCATAGATAGTACTGAGTTGCCACTGTAGTTCTAGCTCCTGACTCGGGTTGGCCTCTCAAATTTCAAAACACTGGACGTGTGAACAACTGCTGGGCTCAATTAGGTATGGAAACACTGTGAGAAAGCAGCAGATCAGACACCATGTGGTATGGCTAGTGTTGGTGGACAAGTGAGAAACCTTATAAAAGGTGATGCAGGGGGGCGCCTGGGTGGCTCAGTGGGTTAAGCCGCTGCCTTCGGCTCGAGTCATGATCTCAGGGTCCTGGGATCGAGTCCCACATCGGTCTCTCTGCTCAGCGGGGAGCCTGCTTCCCTTTCTCTCTCTCTGCCTGCCTCTCTGCCTACTTGTGATCTCTCTCTGTCAAATAAATAAATAAAATCTTTAAAAAAAAAAAAAGGTGATGCAGGATAAAGATAATGGTAAGTTGTTATACTAGAACTCACACTTTCAATGACGATGAAACAGATGTAATGAAAAAAAGGGAGGACAAGCACTGGGCCTGAATGTCGGTCCCTGACCTCTGAACTGCACTGCAGCATGACCGACAGGGCTCCACCTCCAATTCTTTGAGTCTTCCAAAGGAGATCTAACATTTGTGGAGCACCTGCTCTGTACCATGAGGTCATTTTTCTAAATGTCACCTAATTTGGACCTCACAATAACCCTGTAAAAATTAACCCCACACTTTGCAGATGAGGAATCTGAGGCTCAGAGATACAACTTAATTTGTTCACACAGCTAGTAAATGAGATAGGGCTGGAAGCCAGGTCTCTCTAAGTGCAAAGCCCAGGCTCTTTCCAATGCAGCAGAAATCTTTTTCAAGGATGTACAATCCACAGCCTTTCCTGAAATTAGTTTGCTATATCTTCTTCCCCCAAATAAATTGTGTACTTTCTTCAGTACTCAGCTGAATTATCTTATTTAAAATAAAAAGCTTTCCCTGATCTTCTAGGTTATCTAAATTATCTTTCTGAGGCACTAGAATCATTTTTTGCTACTTTTACAGCACTTGTCACATTCTAATGTATATTTTCCCAGGTAGACCATGAGTAGTGCAATTGCAGGGACTGTCTTAATCATCTTTAATTCCCAGTCTCTAGAACAGAGTGGGGCATCTAAGAGGTTTTCACTGAATAATTTTTGAGTTGTACTGAGCTCAAAAAGAGTTAAAAAAAAAAATACCGCAGTAAGATCTTTAAATCACTACTAACTGTGAATTCATAAGCACCAGGATTAAATAACTGCTTGATAAGAAAAGCATTTTCCAGGTCTGCTTAAATATTGTTCCCTCGTTATATCCTTTGATCTGAGTTTGTCTCCTGGAACAAAAAGGAGATTCTGGAAAGCTGATGGGATATCATAAAATCAAACCTTGACTGCTGTTGAAAATTCCAGATGGGGGAATCTGTGTTTTCAACCACGTGGGTGTAGATAGGAGATGGATCATCAGCCGTTGCAAAGGATACACAACAACTGGGTATCAATACTTTCCGTTCTGTCAAGGGACTCCCTGAAATAGAACACAGTGGAATGACTGACTTTAGGGTGTCAGAAAGAACGTGCTAGAAGCCTCCCATTATACAGGTATAAGCAGGACCATTTCTAGCCTTCTCCTACCTTTAGGTCTTTGCTTGAGCTATTATTCTCTGTATCTGAAGTGTTTCTAGTGTCCTTTCTGCTACTAAAACTGTCCTTTCAAGGCTCAGTTCATAAATATTCCCCAGTGAGGGATCATTCCTCTCATCTTTGTATACCTTGCGGGATGATGGAAAATACTGAATTGAGAAGCAAAAGTAGAACTGCAAAACGCCCTAGACTCAGGAGTCACACAATCAATGATCAGCTCTGCGGTACATGTTTTGTGGGACTTCAAGCAAGGCCGCTCTAGGCCACAGTAAGGCAACCAGGCAATAGAGAGGTAAAGTGGCTTGCTCACTGCACATCTGGCTAACTAGCATCTGTAAGACCCAGCCAGGTTTCCTGAGTTTCCAGGGTTTTTCCATTGCAATAGGTCTAATTAACTATTGGGTTAAGAGCTCCCCCTCTGGCCTGGAATGAATCCATGGTAACTTTTCCCTCAAGTGATGCCCAAATGTTGCAAATTGACAAAACAGTCAGTTCCATTAAAGGAACATAAACTGACACTTTTCTCTGTGTCACACACACATGCCCAGAGAGTCAGGTTTGATTCCTGATTGGAGACAGACACCACAATTAAAATAAGAGAAAGCACAGGGAGCTTTGGGAACCCAAACCGTGCCTGAGTAGGTAAAAGAGAACCTCTAAAGACTGATGATACCGTAGATAATTTTGGTTTTTACTAAGTATAACTTAGATTAACCTAAATAATTTTACCTCTTTGTTCCTCAGTGCCTTATTCGTAAGACAGGGCTGGAGACACTTGTCATGTCTAGTGTAAGAATACAACTCAAACAAGTACTCAAGGTGACTCATAAAGAAAGGGTCTTCAGAGGTTTCTCTAACAAAAATATTCAAGAAGCTCTTATTTTCAGAACCAGGACCACAATGGGGATCACAGAAAGTTCAAAACTCCTTCAGATTTAAGCTCTGCTGAGGGCAAAACTCATAATTCAGGACTGTTTGGAGATCTTCTGCATGCAACCTTGTATGCAAAATGATTTTCACAAGAGCTTGGCAAATTATGGCTGACTCAGAGAGTGTGGCATGAGTTGCCCTCAGCTACATGTTCTCAGATGATAAGAGTTGAAGAGAATCTGAGAGATGAACTGTATGAGCATCACTTTTATAGCTGCGGAGAAGGGAAATGGGTTTGCTCAGTCACAAAGCAAGTTCATGGCTTAGCTAAGGTCAGAACCCAGTCCACTGACTCCCATTCCAGAACTACCTCTATCATATCATCATTTGGAAGGCACATTTCAGAGAGATGATGTGCAGGTCTGTATTCTCAGGACCAAACACAGGGCCTGAAAGACATATAAACTTCGTGGGAGGAAAGACTATATGTATCTATCACTGAGGGTGGGAATCAGGGAGACAACAGAGACCTCTGAAATCAGATATCCACCCTGATGAGTGTTCAGCCCTGGATAACAGAAAGAGGCCAAAGAACAAGTGATTTATAGATTTGTGATTTATAATTCATATTAGAAATTTTAGAGGTATTAAGTATCATTAAGCAGGACATTATTTCCTGCATCAGGAAGATGAGGGTGCTGTGGCAGAGAAATAAACAACACAGTTCCAAGAATACACAGCTAGTGGAGAGACACATTTCTAGCCATTTTCGGTGCAGACTGATATATGATATGAAGGAGGAAAACTGTGTGGGAGTAGGGGTGGTGGTATGGGGGAGACTGGGGAACCTAGAGTGAGGTTTTGTGCTAAGAGAGGTAGTCAGTAGGCTTCAAAGTGATGGTGTCACCTTAGTCCACTCTCAAAAGATGAATAAGTTTGTTGAAAAGAAGAGAAAAAAGCATTCTAGGAAGAGAAAGGAGCAGATCAAAGGCTTGGTAGTAAGAGAGAGAAAAGGGCTTTGGCAAAACGCAAATTGTGGAATTAAGATATGGTGAAAGATGAGGCTGAAAAGACTGATGAGGTCACATGGGAGGAACTCTGTGTGGTGTCACTGAGAGTGTGGGGGAAACAAAGCCAATAACAGTAAAGTATTTTCAGTTGAGAGAGATCGTATTTGTGGACCAGAATATAACCTCAGGAGCAGAATGAAAAAGATATTGGAAGAGAATACTGGAAGCAGCAACCATTGAGAGGGCTATCCCATTTGTGCAAGTTTCTGAGGCTTGAGCAGGCAAGGTAGCACTAAGAATGGAGAAAAGGTGACAGAAATTTTGTGCAAGAGGCCGTGGTCCTATACCATATATCTGGACACAGTGGAACTTGGTAAGTATTTGTTGAATAATCTATTAATCCCTGTGACTTATCCCCTGTTAAGTTCTCCATAAGCAACTCTCCTATAGGAGAGACAAAGTAGGAAACGAGAGGAGGTATTAAGGAGAAGGCAGCATTGGACTGAGGCCTCAGGGTCATCCACTTCCTCATTTAACAAATATTTCCGGCTTATTATGTGTCAGATACAGTTCTAGGTGTTAAGAATTTAGTGTTAATGAACAAAACAATAATCCCTGTTTCTGTAGGACTCATATTCTTCTAGGAAGGACAGAAAATAAACAAAACACATTGTTAAAGGCTACAGACAAAAAGAAAGCAGGAAGAGGGATAGAAAATGTTGGGGAGGAGCTAGAAATTTTAGATGGGTAGTCAGGGAAGGCCTTGTGAGACAAAATCATTTCACTGAAGACATGCAAGATGTTAGGAATATTCCAAGCAGAGGAATATCAGATCCAAAGGTCCCAAGACAGGAGTCTGTTTGTATTTCAGAAAACGCAAAGAGGAGCCAGCATGTTTGGTACAGGGTAAATTGGGGGAAGGGCAGGATGCCAGCTGGAGCTTGGTAGCTGGGGGAAAAGGAGAAAGGAATCCAGGCGGAGAAAGGAATCCAGGCTAAGAAAGGTGTGTGAGCAAAGGCCCAGGGAATGGCTTGTCGTTTGTGGTGGTAGGAAAGCAAAGGAAGCCACGCACTACTGGAGGAAATCACCATTTTGCCATTCTTAGCCACTCTAAGATCATGTCAGTTAGTCTCAGTTGAGCCCTTGGTTGAGCTCAGCAATCTTCTTACCATGATTCTCACAGCTCCCTTGCAATGACCAGCCAAAGAGGATCAATTGCTATTGTGATCCCTGATGCCCTCCCTGAGCAAGCCCAGAACATACACTTTCCCACTTTAATACCTTTGTTTAAGTTGAAATATCCACCTGGAGTTTCATCCCCACCTTCCTGAAATCCTATTCGTTCTAAAAGCTTCTCCTGATTTCTAAGACATCTCTCATCTCTCTGTTCTAAACTCTCTAAACACTACATATTGTAGTGCCCTTTGGGCCTTCAGAACACTTTGCTTTATATATCCTTAACCATGTGGCTGCTAACCTTCTCAATGGGGTAATCAGCTCTTGGAGGACAGAAGCCATGTGTCATTCGCTCCATCCTCTCTGTATTTGGCATCGGCCCTGCAGGGGCCCTGCAAGCCCAGGGCTAGGTGTGCAATATATACCCACCCTGGACTAGAGTGACTGGTAAACACAGTGTAGACAGGATTAACTGGCAAACACAGCCATATTTCATACCTGAAAGGCAGAATGGTATACAGGAAAAGAGCACTGGCTTCAGATCCAGACATAGCTGGAATCAAATCCTGGCTTTCCAGAGCTTATTAACTGTGTAACTCATGTCACTTTACCTTTTTGAGCTTTATAAAATGGGCAGGTACTATAATCTAGTCATACCATCATTGCACTTGTGGTAAGGATGAAATGACATTTAATGCACAAAAATGAGAATAAAACTTGGTACAAGGAGATGCTCAATAAATTATTGTCAAATTACTTTGCCAAGTCATATTTTAAAAATGTACTTAATGTTCTTCCCGTAAGAAGCCTGAAGGGAGCTCTGAAAATGGTTTGCTATATACTTGGCCCAGAAAAGCCTACAAAATCACATGAACCGGGAGGTTCAAATCTTCGTGCTGACTTTAAAAACACAGGTGAAACTGCCCACGCCATCAAGGGTATGCATATCAGAAAAGTTACCAAGTATGTGAAGGATGTCACTGTGCAGAAGCAACACGTGCCATCCTTCACTCCAATGGTGGAGTTGGTAGGTGTGCCCAGGCCAAACAGTGGGGTTGGATACAAGGTCAGTGGCCCAAGAAGAGTGCTGAAGTTCTACTGCATAGGCTTCAAAATGCAGAGTATTGCTGAACTTAAGGATTTAGATGTAGGGCACCTTGGTGGCTCAGTTGATTACGTGGCTGCCTTCAGCTCAGATCATAATCCCTGGGTCCGGGATCGAGTCCCCCATCAGTCCCCCACTGCCAGCAGAGAGTCTGCTTCTCCTTCTCCCTCTGCCCTTCCCTCTACCCCCACTTGTGCTCTCTCCCTCTCTGCCTCAAATAAATAATAAAATCTGACCAAAAAAAAAAAGAAAAGAAAGAAAAGAGTTTAGATGTAGACTCTCTGGTAATGGAGCACATCCAGTGAACAAAGGCCCCAAGATGCAGCAGAGAACTGACAGGGCTCGTGGTTGGATGAACCCACACATGACTCTCCCTGCCACACGGAGAAGATCTTTACTGAAAAGAGCAGATTGATTCTAAACTAGAAGAGGAAGTTGCACAGAAAAAAACAATATCCAAAAGAAACTGAAGAAAAACTTATGGCCTGGGAGTAAATTCTGCATAAAGTAAATGCAAATAAAAGTAAAAACAGAAAAAAAAAAAGTAACTTGCTGTCTAATGGAAAGGTTACAAGTATATTTGCATTGCTTTGTATTTGTACTTTTGCAATACGGGGATTCCCCCTAAAATGGAATGTAAACCCTATCTTTGCTATTTTAAATTCTATTTTATGCAATAACAATGAAACAGAACAATCCTTGCAAAAAATAAAACTTTTTCGTGCTTTCCTTAAATTCATTCATCTATTGATTTTTCTCTTTTAAAAAATTCAGTTTTGGGAACCTGGGTGGCTCAGTGGATTAAAGCCTCTGACTTCGGCTCAGGTCATGATCCCAGGGTCCTGGGATCGAGCCCCGCATCAGGCTCTCTGCTCAGCAGGGAGCCTGATTCCCTTCCTCTCTACCTACTTGTGATCTCTGTCAAATAAATAAATAAAATCTTTAAAAAAAATTCAGTTTTTATACATTATAGTTGTCAAAAATAGCCTGCTTTGGTGGGTCAATAAAAAAAAATTATTTCCCAGTTTTGTGACTCATATGGGATCTCATTATCTGTAATAAAGTACAGCAAGGGCTGTACTTGGGGAAGACTTTGTCCTGAGATAAAACATTTCAAGGTTTCAAAGATAATGAGAAGGATAAGAGAACCTCAGGGGTCATTATAGCAGCTTATACTCATGGGAATAATGCCTGTTGGTGGTGTGTACAGAGAGAAATGAAATGAAAGGTAAGCAACAGTTACCATGGAGTGAATTTTGTTTCTGTTCCAACATAGCACAGATTGAGAGAGGCCAACACAGAGATGCTAGGAGCTAAGTATGGAGGCCAAACGAAAAGATGTATATTGAAACCTGAGCTCACAGGGCTTTGGTTATCTGGCTCACACAGCCATCACACATCTCAGAATTGTTAATTCCAACCATTTATAGATGAGAAATTCAAGACAGAGGGAGATAATAACTTGCCAAAGTCACACACATACAACTTACTGGCTGGGAATACATATTTGAGGTTATTTCTACTGGAATGTAAGCTCCACATGGGTACGATTTTTAGCTATTTTGTTCACTACTTTATGTCCAGCACTATACACTATGGTAAAGAGGGCAAAAAGTGCTGGGAGAGCAAACAGGAGAGGGGCCTTTATGTTAGGGAAACTGATAAACATCGAGTCTTAATAGAGGAGTTGGAATTAGCCAGGGAAAAGAGAAGGGTGATGGCAAAGAGAAAGTTTTAGGAGCAATTACAAGGCTGAATAAAGACTAAGGTAAGGGTTCCTTGTGCCATGGACACATGGATACATGGCTGTCTGGTGAGGTCGCTGGGCCTCTTCTTCTTAACAGTGTGTGTATGATCAGTATGTGTGAGTTTTTTCCCTTTTCTTTTTTTTTTTTAGAGAGGGAGAGAAGGAGGGAGAGGGGCAGAGGTAGAGGAATCTTCAGCAGGCTCCATACTGTGCGGAGCTTGATGTGGGTTTCAATCTCATGACCCTGCGATCATGAACTGAGCTGAAATCAAGAGCTGGATGCTTAACAGACTGAGCCACCCAGGCACCCCAACGTCTGTGTGTTTTAAAGATTTTATTTATTTATTTTGGGGGTGGGGAGAGGCAGATGGAGAGGGAGAAGCAGGCTCCCCAATGAGCAGAAGAAAGCCCGATGTGGGCCTGGATTCAAGGACCCCAGGATCATGACCTGAGCCAAAGGCAGATATTTGACTGAACCGTCCAGGTGCCGCTCTGTGTGTTTTTTAAAATGCATAATGTAAGATACACAGGATTACGTAAAAATCAAATTATATTAGCATTATTATCAAAATGCTAAAAAAGCAGTGACCTACTAGTATATATGCTTTATTAATATGTAACAAGATCTAACTGTAGGTTTTACAACTACTATAATTTTGAAGTAATGATAGGTATAAAAAGATATCTGCAAGAACTACAATGTGACAGGAAAACACCTGTGATTTCTATTGCTGACAACATCACAGACAGGTACTGTTAATATTACTAGGGTCTAGTGTTTATGATCACAACTGTAGGAAATGTTTAATTTTAGTTAGAGGTTAATAAAATCCAGATGTGATTATTTTCCTATCCAAGTTCACCATCTTGGCTTTTTATTCTTAGGTCCTTTGGGGTTTAGGGATGCAATGTTAAGAACTCTTGGTCCCAGGTACATAATGAAGATGGTCCAAGTTGGTAGCAATGGAAAGGAGAAAAAGAGTCCTGAGAGAAATTTAAGAGATACAACAATTTAATGAAATTGATGATAAGGTGGATAAGGTGGATAAGGAAAAGAGAAGTACCTAAGCTTGATATGATGGTGGATAAGGAAAAGAGAAGTACCTAAGCTTGATATGATGGTGGATAAAGGAAAAGAGAAGTACTTAAGTTGATACTCAGGTTTCTGGACTGGGGAACTTATGATATGCGAAGTTAATATATAACTGGCAATGTCCACTTAAGTTCAGAAAGGCTTTCATAGGGACGCCTGGGTGGCTCAGTGGGTTAAGCCACTGCCTTCGGCTCAGGTCATGATCCTGGGGTCCTGGGATCGAGTTCCGCATAGGGCTCCTTGCTCGGCGGGGAGCCTGCTTCCTCCTCTCTCTCTGCCTGCTTGTGTGTACTCTCTCTCTCTGACAAATAAATAAAATATTAAAAAAAAAGAAAAAAGAAAAAAAAGAAAGGCTTTCATATTGCTTAAACTTTTAGGCTTGAGAAATATAATTATCAATTAAGATGTTGTTGCAGATTCTGTCATGATTTCCAAGATTTATGAAGGCAGGACCATAATCTAAGGAGTCAGATACATGATCCTTTTAAGCTCACACGTACCTTTTAAGCTCAAATGCATCGCTCTTTCTACCAGGATACTGACTGCAAAAGTTCCATCCAATGTGGCAGGGCTCTCCTGGGCTGGGCAGACTTCCTCTGTGGTGTTGCAAGGGACCTGGGTGGAGGCAGGAGACTTCTGGCGGGCAGGTGATGGAGAGAGCTGAATCTCATTCCTTCTGGGGAACTGCTCGGACTCACTGTGGCTGCTGCAGTCCACAGAATCCAGCTCAGGAGCAGGCCCGGGGTGTGGAGAAGGAGAGGAAAGAACCACATGAACTCGTAAGGCAGCTCCTGAGAGGTTGGAAGCATTTCGTCCAAACAGAGGATACACACCTGCAAGAGGATGAAGGAGGATAAGCCCAAGCAAGCAGGAACCAACAACACTCTCTAACCTTGGAAATGATTCACTGAGAGTGCTTGTGGTCCTCTCTCCTTCAACAGGCCTATAGGCCCCAATATACCAATTTGTAAAAGAAACTGTTAAGTCAGTATACGGTGTGAAAATGTTTACTCCCTTCTCCCCAGTATGCACATTATCTCCATTAATGGAAAGTAGTGCAAGTTCAGATTTGAAGCCAAAGCCAAATGACTAACAGGCAGAGTTGCTTTGGAAGAGATTCACGAGCTGGGGTGAGATGACTTAGATGACTTCTCATATCTTCTGAAAATAAGATTATTATTAAAGCAGGAGTGGCCTGTCCTCTCTGTCACATGTCCCTCTGGCTCTTGTCTATAGGCTTTCTCCTAAGGTCTTCTTCTTAGGAAGCTGTCCTGGTGCTCAACTTAGCCTGTTTCAGCAACTAAATATGTCTGGCAGTAGCCCTGAAGATCATCTGGAAATGAAGTAGGGGGCTTCAGCAAAGGAGGCAAGAAGGAAAAATAGGGGAAGAATTCCTGTTTGTTGACTGTTTCTCATGTGCCAGGATCTGAGGAGTTAGGTAACCAAACAAGGTGATTTCTCCAAAGTGGCAGATTTAATCTCAGGGATATGAACTTATAAGCTTCCTGGATATTAAAATGAGATTTCATTATATAGCAGACGGCACTGAGAATTCTTTCAGGATCTCAAAGTTTGGTTCATTAGGCTCATTTCAATTCAGGAAAATGGAGTTAACTGATTCACAGGAAGCAGTAACATGCAACTTTCCCTGTCTTTGTCAGTTTTTTAGGTAACCTCTTTTCTTGTGATGCAATGTGTGAATTATCATCATTATTACAAGCAGAAAGTAAGGCCAATAGGAGGCAAGACATCCAAAAGCAACACAGCTAAAGCCTTATCCTCAAGAAACTCAACAGCTACTTGGAAGGATGGTTGGGTGGATGACTGAATGGATGCTTGGGTCATTCAATCAGTACATCCAATACCACACCTTGTACAAAACCCATTTACAAGAAGATAAAGAGCTTAGAGTGATGGGAGGTGGAGAAGTAGGAGAAATGCATAATCGTAAAACTTAAATATTTCCTTTGTATCAGTCAATAAAAAGAAGTATTTCTGCTTGAGTTCTGATCTTTAAATCTTTATTTAGTGTTCCAAACCTACTTTCTTCAGCAGAATGAAGTTAAAAGTCCGTCTTTTTATGAACTTTAGTTCAAGTGAGCTGTGCTTACTTCAAAGATGTTTTCTGCAGGCTCTCTGAAGTGACTCTAGGCTCGCCAGACAAAATAGGGCACATGGAATCTAATGAGGTGTTCAACGGAGACAGAATTACACCTGCTGGGTCCAGAGAGAACCAGAGAATCTGGGAGGATCACCCAAATACGTAGTTCTTACTTAGCTTGGGCCATCTGTGCAACAAGGTCAGAGCACAAGGCTAACAGAGCTACACAGGGTTGTGACTCAGTTTCTTTAGTTGTATAGTGGAGGAAATAACAACCAATCTTACAAGGAATATCCTAATGAATAAATATCATGTTTATAAAGAATCTAGTCTGGTTATCTTCAATTCATTCTGCATTATAGTTACTAGATGGAGTCTTCTAAAATGCAAAACTATCACTCTTCTATTCAGACCCCATTAGAATAGCTTTCCATAGCTCTCAGATAGAAGTCCAGTACTCTTGTCTGCCTTTCTAACTTCATCTCCTTATCATCTTCCATCCTATATATCTTATGATCCAGCAGTACCAAATTAATTATAGTGCCTAAAAGGTATGAACCTGTCTCATGCCTCTGTACCTTCACAGGCTGTTCTCCTGTTTAGAATATCATTCTTTGCTTTTTCATGGCTTATTCCTAAATCCTCTGAAACTCAGGTCAAGGATCATTTCCACTGAGATGTCATCCTTGAACCAAAGAGATGTTGTATCCCTGTGCTCCACAATACCACTGAGGATACCTTTTCATAGTTCTTATGTTTCACTGTAATTGTTTATTTACTACTCTATTCTCCCACTGACTATCTCTTACTCATCTCTGAATTCCCAGAGCCAAGTATATGAATCAAGTACTGAACAAAAGTTTAAAAGAAAGCATCTAGCACATAATGCCGCTTGCAAAATGTTACCTTTTTCCTTTCTGCCTTGTGAACCAATTTATTACTTTGTACATTTTATGATTTCAAGATGTGCTGACCAGAGAGAGAGGATATCCTAGTCTCACCAGCAGCTATGTTTTTCAGTGTATTTTAAAAACTAGCATTCTAGATTATCATAGAGGCTCTTATACATGAGTTTAAAGATAGTGCCCCCCCCCAATTCACCCATTTTTATTTTACACAAATTGAGTACAATATTCTAGGCACTACGTTAGGTGCAAAAATCTGCTAAATTTGACTGCATTCTACAGCTACAAAGTTCAGAGCCACTTCTCAGATCTGTGGTGACCCTACCGAGATATACTGTCATGAGGCAATGCCCTCTTTTAAGCAGCCAGTTCTGCTCTTTCCTTTTGAAAATTCTTTAGTTATAGGAAGCATTACTAAATTATTACTAATCTTTCAGCATACAATACTAGAAGAAAACACTTGCTAGCTGTGAGCCTGGGTAGTAATCTAACCTCTTTGAGACTCCATTTACATGACTATAAGATAGGTCTGATATCTATCTCCCAGCACTGCTAGGAGGATCAAATAAAATAATATCTGAGGGAGCTTATCACATAGCGCTTGTCACAAAGCAGGTGCTGAAACCACAAGAGCTGAGGCCGGTTCCTCACTTACCACTGACTGTTAATGTTCTTGCTGACCTCTCTCCAAGTCTGGCCAGGTCCACATAGGCTGAGCCAATCCAGCTGTCCGTCTGGTGGGGCCTCTCCACACTGTCATTGCCATAAGCCCGCCACACTTGGATCTCTAACCTCTCTTCCCTGAAATACCAAAGGAGTGATGGGCCCCTAGTGACTTCGGCTCTTCTGGATGCCTTGAAAGTAACCATGACCTGTTTTTTGTTTGTAGATTCCTTAGGCTTCTTGAGAGGGGTCCAGAAGGCCTCATGATCATACAGCTTATAGCGGAGGTAGCAGTATGTGTTCTTATGAATGTGGTTCTGGCCAGCAAGAAGCACACAATGGATGGGCAGCCAGAGCCTTGGGGTGGATATAGTGACAGTGGCTGGCTCCTCTTCATTCATCTTGACAAGATTCTTCAGATTATTCTCAAAGTTCCAGCCCAATAGCTCAGCAGCTTCCAATACCCGCTCTCTATCACCAGGATGCGTGAAGGAAACTGAAAGCTCCAGGCCACCCACAATCTTCTGCATGAGCTCCAAACCATGAGGCAGGGCCCCATCCTCTGGCAAAATGATAGGATACCATCCTGTGATCCCTTATGGAAAACAAGTAAGACTTTCAATTAGTGTTTTAAGAATAAAATGATTTACCCACTTCCTACTCCAGATCCACCATCACTCTGGCCAAAGACAGAACAGAAAACATATGCCCGGGGTGCCTGTGTGGCTCAGTGGGTTAAACCTCTGCCTTCAGCTCAGGTCACGATCTCAGGGTCCTGGGATCGAGTCCTGCATTGGGCTCTCTGCTTGGCAGGGAGCGTGCTTCCCCTCTCTCTCTCTGCCTGCCTTTGCCTGCTTGTGGTCTCTCTCTGTCAAATAAATAAAGTCTTAAAAAAAAAATATATATATATATATATATATATATATATATATACCCACAGAACATGGGAGTTTGTTTTCCCTGACTACTGAAAGACTATGAGATCAGGTGGAAGAGAAAAGCCTAGGAATTGGAAGACCTGAATTCTCTCCTAGGCTCAAGCCCAAACCAGCAGTTCAGTCTAGGTAAGTCATTAATTTCATTCAACCTTGGTTTCCTTACCTAACAAATAGGAAAACTGGTGCTAATCTTGCCCACCAGACAAAATTGTTATAATCATCAAATGAGGTAATGGTTTTGGAAGAGTTTGAAAAGAGAAGTGCTATAAAAAAATGTGAAATGGAGGGGTTGAAAGATGGAGGCTGAGTAGGAGGACCCTAGGCTCTACCTTGTCCCACAAATATTAACTAGATAACTATCAAATCATTCCAAGAACCCCAGCAATTGACCTGAAAACTGGCAGAACAAACCCTACAACTAAAGGTTGAGATGAGGACTCATCAAAGAGAGAAATAGATTGTGGCTATTGCAGTGGGGAGGGAGTCATGGCCACAGAGAAGGGCAAGAGACACACTAGCACACAGAGGAGCTCACGGGAAAACAAATTCCCATAGCAAATGGCTTGGAAAGTGAGAGGGACTGAATTTCATGAGTTTCTGCAACAAGTGGGACTTAAAGCCTGGAGTTTTAAATTAGCATGCTTGGCTCTGATAGAGCCTGGAGGGCATTAGGGCTGCTCTTGGAGAGGAGCAGCCTGAGGCAAACAGCCTGAGAACATACAGTCTAGGAAGAGCAATCTGAAGAGCACCTGGAACACATAATGGGGAGATTATATGCTAACCTAATGGTAACCATATATCAAAACCACTAATAAATATGTAAGGTATAAAGAGAAAGAAATCCAAATATATCAGCGGGCCATGAAAGGATCAGAGAAAATTTTCAGAAACAACCAAAAACAAGTAATAAAATGACAATAAATATTATCTATCATAAATTGACTAAATGCTCCAATCAAAAGACATTGAGTAAGAGAATGGGTAAAAAACAAGACTCATTTACATGCTGCTTACAAGAGACTCATTTTAAACTTAAAGACACCTGCAGATTGAAAATGAGGGGATGGAGAAAAATCTATCATGCAAATGGATGCCAAAAGGAAGCCAGAGTAGCAATACTGATATTGGACAAAACAGACTTTAAAACAAACTGTAAAAAGAGACAAAGAAGGACAGTGTATATTAATAAAGGGGACAATCCAACAAGAAGATATAACAATTATAAATATTTATGTACCCAACATAGGAACACCCAAATACATGAAACAGTTAAAAACAAACATAAAGGAACTAATCAATAACAATACAATAACATTAGCAGACTTTAACATCCTACTTACATCAAGAGGTAGATCATCTAAACAGAAAATCAATAAGGAAACAATGGCTTTGAATGACCCACTGGAACAGATGGATTTAACAGATATATTCAGAACATTCCATCCTAAAACATCTGAATACACATTCTTTTCAAGTACACATAGAACATTCTTCAGAACAGATTATATAGTAGGCCAGAAAACAAGCCTCAACAAATTCAGGAAGATCAAAGTCATACCATGCATCTTTTCTGACCACAATGCTATGAAACTGGGAAGTCAACCACAAGAAAAAATCTGGGAAGAACACAAATACACGGAGGTTAAATAATATGCTACTAAACAATGACTGGGTCAACTAGGAAATAAAAGAAGAAACAAAAGTAGATGGAAACAAATGAAAATGAAAACACAATGGTCCAAAATCTTTGGGATGCAGCAAAAGAAGTTCTAAGAGGGAAGTTTATAGCAACAGAGGTCCACCTCAAGAAGCAAGAAAAATCTCAAATAAACAACTTAACCTTATACCTAACCTAGAAAAAGAACAACAAAACCTAAAACTAGTAGAAGGAAGGAAATAATAAAGAGTAGAGCAGAAATAAATGATAAAGAAACTAAAAATGTAATAGAACAGACCAACGAAACCAGGAGCTGGTTTCTTGGAAAAAAAATAAATAAAATCGGCAAGCATACAACAAAAGAAAAGGCATCCAAATTGGTATGGAAGAAGTGAAATTTTCACTATTTGCAGATGATATGATACTGTATATAGAAAACCCTAAAGATTCCATCAAAAATCTTATAGAACTGATAAACAAATTCAGTAAAGTTGCAGGATACAAAATCAAGATACAGAAATCTGATACATCTTTCTCCTCCCTCCCTCCCTCCCTGCTTGCTTGCTTTCTTTTCCTCCCTCCCTTCTTTCCTTCCTTCCCTTTTCTTCCTTTCAGTAGCCCAATGCAGGGCTTGAACTCACGAACCTAGGATCAAGACCTGGGCTGAGATCAAGACTGGATGCTTAACCAACTGAACCATCCATTCGCCCCTGTTGAATAAATACACCAATAATGAAGCAGCAAAAAGTGAAATTAAGGAAATAATCCTATTTGTAACTGCACCAAAATAACAAGATACCTAGGAATAAACCGAACTAAGGAGTTAAAAGACTTATACTCTGAAAACTATAAAATATTGATGAAAGAAATTGAAGACAACACAAAGATATGGAAAGACATTCCATGCTCATGGACTGAAAAAATAATGTTAAAATGTCTATACTACTCAAAGATCTAAACATTTAAAGCAATCCCTATCAAAATACCAATAGCCTTTTTTACAGAACTTGAATAAACAATCCTAAAATTTGTATGGAACCAAAAAAGACCCCAAATAGCCAAAGAAATCTTGAAAAAGAAAGGCAAAGTTGGAGGCATAATTCTGGACCTCAAGTTATACTACGAAGCTGTAGTAATCAAAACAGTATGATACTGGCACAAAAACAGTCACATAGGTCAATAGAACAAAATAGAAAACCCAGATATAAACTCACAATTATAACATCAATTAATCTTTGAAAAAGCAGGAAACAATATCCAATGGGAAAAAGACACCACTCAGCAAATGGTGTTGGAAAAACTGGACAGTAATATGCAAAAGAATGAAACTGGATCACACTTTCTTAAACCATACACAACAATAAATTCAAAATGGACTAAAGACCTAAGTATGAGACCTGAAACCATAAAAATCCTAGAAGAGAACACAGGCAGTAACTTCTTTCACATCAGTTATAGCAACTTTTTTCTAGGTATATCCACTGAAGCAAGGGAAATAAAAGCAAAAATAAACTACTGGAACTATATAAAAATAAAAAGCTTCAGAACAGTGAAAGAAACAATCAACAAAACTAAAAGGTAACCTACTAAATGGAAGAAGACATTTGCAAAATGACATATCTGATAAAGGGTTAGTATTCAAGGGGCGCCTGGGTGGCTCAGTGAGTTAAAGCTTCTGCCTTTGGCTCAGGTCATGATCCTGGGGTCCTGGGATCGAGCCCTGCATCAGGCTCTCTGCTCAGCGGGGAGCCTGATTCTCTTCCTCTCTCTCTGCCTGCCTTTCTGCCTACTTGTGATCTCTGTCAAATAACTAAATAGAATCTTAAAAAAAAAAAAAAGGGTCAGGGCACCTGGGTGGCTCAGTGGGTTAAGACCTCTGCCTTCGGCTCAGGTCATGATCTCAGAGTCCTGGGATCGAGCCCCACATCGGGCTCTCTGCTCGGCAGGGAGCCTGCTTCCTCCTCTCTCTCTGTCTGCCTCTCTGCCTACTTGTGATCTCTGTCTGTCAAATAAATAAATAAAATCTTTAAAAAAAAAAGGGGGGGTCAGTATTCAAAACATATACAGAACTTATACAACACAATACCCAAAAACCAAATACTCCAATTAAAAAATTGACAGAAGACATGAACACACATTTCTCCAAAGAAGACATGCAGATGGCCAACACAGACATGAAAAGATGCTCATCATCACTTATCATCAGGGAAATACAAATCAAAACTACAATGAAGTATCACCTCACACCTGTCAGAATGGCTAAAGTCAACAACATGTAACAACAGGTATTGGTGAGGATGTGGAGAAAGGGGAACCCTCTTACACTGTTGGTGGGAATAAAAACTGGTGCAGCCACTGTGGAAAATAATATGGAGGTTCCTCAAAAGTTTAAAATAGAACTACCCTATGATTGAGGAATCGCATTACTGGCTATTTACCCAAAGAATACAAAATCACTAGTTCAAAGGGATACCCACACCTGTTTACAGTAGCACTATTTACAATAGACAAGATACGGAAGCAGCCCACACTGTGTACATTATCAACGAATGGATAAAGATGTGACACACACACACACACACACACACACACACAGAGGAATATTATTCAACTACAAAAAATAATGAAATCTTGCCATTTGCAATGACATGGATAGAGCTAGAAAGTATAAGGCTAAGTGAAATAACTCAGAGAAAGGCAATACCAAGGATTTCACTCCTGTGTGGAATTTAAGAAACAAAATAAATGAGCAAAGGGGAAAAAGAGAGTGAGCAAGAGAGACAAACTAAGAAACAGACTCTTAACTACACAGAACAAAGAGATGGTTACCAGAGGGGAAGGGGTGTTGGCGGATGGGTTAAATAGGTGGTGGGGATTAAGGAGTGTACTTGTCATGATGAACAGAGGATAATGTATGGAATTGCTGAATTACTACAATTACTACATAGTACACCAGAAACTAATATAATACTGTATGTTAACTATAACTAAAGTAAAAAACTTAAAAAAATGTGGTATATATACCCAATGGAATATTATTCAGCCATAAAAAATAAAATCTTCCCATTTGCAGTGACAGGGGATGGAGCTAGAAAGTATACTGCTAAACAAAGACAGAGAACAGAACAAATACATATGACACCACTCATATGTGAATTTAAAAAAACTAAATGAGTAAAGGGGAAATAAGATGAGAGAAGACAAATAAAGAAACAGATTTTTAATTAGAGAGAACATAACGGATGGTTACCAGAGGGGAGGCCAGTGGAGAGATGGGTGAATTAGGTGATGGTGACTAAGGAGTGCCTTTGTGATGAGCACGGGGTGATGTACTAAGTGGCTGAATCACTACACTGTACACCTGAAACTAATATACACTGTACGTTAAAAAAAATAAAAAAACACCAACTTGCCTCATATGATCCCATGTACCGATTCATTTCTCCAACCCTCAGTTTTTTTCATCAGCAAAATGAGGAAATTAGGCTTCTACAGGCCTTCCTGAATTTAAGAATGTATAATTCAGTACTGTGTCTACATGAGGGATGGAGAAGAGGAGAAATACACTGAGAGGAACTAAAACAAAACTTGCCTACATCCTAAATCATTCCACTTGAACCCATTAAAACACATACATATCACTTAGGGAAAAAAAAGTGAAATGTTATAAAAGTGCTATAAATACTGAGGAAAAGGCATGGGTCAGGAGATCTAGGGTCTAGTCCTAAGTCTCCCACTGAAGGAACTACCACTTAGGACCAGGCACTAGATTTCAAAATAATAAAAGCTACTCTTCACTGAGTATCCACTGTGTGTCAGACATACTCTTAGGGCTTCATATATAATAATTCACATATATATTACTTCTCCTGATAACTGGGATAATAATCCCTATTTTACAGATGAGAAAATGGAATCTCAGAGACCTGTCTGGATTATTATAGCTACCATCTTGAACAAATAAGTGACATAAGTGAGAAACCCTCTATACCAAAGTTGTACAGACTTTTCTCTGGCAGGCACACAGAGTACCTGTTAGACAATACTGCTCAAATTTTAATTCACAATTAAATTCAGGAGATGTGTGATAGGATTCTGGATATTAGAATACACAATTCTAGGGAGGATGATGGGCAAGAAAAGGAAAGCTGACATATATGGAGTCCCTGCAATGTGTTGGGTACTTTAAATATCTGATTTCATCAGCTCCATCAGACCTGTCAGGATTAACTGTCTCCATTCATAAGAAAACTGAGGCTCAGAAGGGTCAAGGTCACTGAGCTAGCAGTTAAGTAGGACAGGTCCATTATTTCCAGACTGCCTTGGTGGCTGTCCCCTTTTAGGTTGTTACCTCATTCTTTATTCCTTCTACAGTGAGAGAAGAAGGTACAGTGAAAAAGAATAGGTGAACCTGGACTTGATTTCCTGTACCACCACTCACTAGTTGTGTGGTTTTGGCAAATCACTTAAAATTCTGTGAGCCTAAGTTTCCTCATCTGTAAAATAAAATAGTAAGACCCTGTATCCCACCAAGCAGGGGTTATAATGAGGCTCACACAGTATCTGAGGAAATAGTTCACAGAATGTTATGTAACATGTATCACCATATTTACTATTTGTAATATCACCATCACCATCATCTTTCCTGGAGTAAGATGACAATACAAACAAACCTTTGAGTTACTTTACTTTGTTACAAAACTTTCGAAATGATTAGGAGAGGACTTAAAATACTTTTCAGTAAACTTCTAAGGTACCTGCAAGAATTCAAAGCATTTGTTAGGGGTCATGTTTTCATCTGCATATCTTTTTTTTTTTTTTTTTTTTAAAGATTTTATTTATTTATTTGTCAGAGAGAGAGAGGGAGAGAGAGCAAGCACAGGCAGACAGAATGGCAGGCAGAGGCAGAGGGAGAAGCAGGCTCCCTGATGAGCAAGGAGCCCGATGTGGGACTCAATCCCAGGACGCTGGGATCATGACCTGAGCCGAAGGCAGCTGCTTAACCAACTGAGCCACCCAGGCGTCCCTCATCTGCATATCTTACAGGGAGCCATGCAAGATGATCTCTTGTAGGAAGGAAATGAGAAGGGGTAGAATTAGAAAGTGATTATCCAGCACCCTTACCAGATCTCTTGACCAGCAGCTCTTTTGTTGGAATCTTTACTACTCCAAGCAGATAATCTCTGAATGACTGAATACTGGTTATATCACTGGCTATCAAATCAAACAAAAAAGAGAAATTATTTAGTGCTTTACTGACCAAAGGCTAAATATTTCAGCATGTATTTTCTAGGAAGAGCTATAATATTCAAAACAGAGCCCCTTTTAATTCTGATTGTGGTTAGTCATTTGGTGCTGACCTGACTTGGTATCTTCATGATAAACAGCAAAAGTGACCTCTGCAAATTCCAACAGTTCTGCCAGGAAACAGGTCTCTCCACTGCAGTGCTGAGTCACCAAGTTGCATGGAAACTCAATGTGATGGGAGAACTCAGGGCAGAAGGAACAGGCTATGGGGCGGGTTCGGCGCTGTTCTCCCTTGGGCAGGAAGGAGAGATGAGTGGTGACAAAGGCATTGACCCCGACTGTGGCACTGAACTGTAGAGCGGGTTCCTGCTCGGCCAGAGCCCTGTAAAGGAAGAAGGATGGGAATGAGATGGTAGTATCAAAAGTCAACTGGATTGCCTAGAAAACATCTGCACTATTTTCATGAGGCTACCAGGAACACTAACTGGCCCTGTATTTCCTATCTAGGCTTTGGGCAGAGCCATAATGTGCTTTCTTAGTAATCATTTAGATCATAGTGTATGTGTATGGGATGGGGGAAGACAACATTCACATGTTTACCAGAGTGACACTCCAAGAACACTCCTTTGTACTGTCAATGACCTTCAGCCAAAGACTACCAGGGAGCAATGGTAGTTGAACAAGTTGGTTTTATTGTTCATTATGATGAGAAAGAATATATACCAAGGGAAATTATGGGGAATTTTAGTAAAAAGCTATCAGAAAGGACTTATATAGCACTCAACTCATTTGTGGATTTGGAGGTTGTTCAAGGAAGTGGGGCTTTGCTCTCTGTATTGCTGTTCTAATGAATCTTTTTTTTTTTTTAAAGATTTTATTTATTTATTTGACAGAGAGAGAGAGATCACAAGTAGGCAGAGAGGCAGAGAGGGGGAAGCAGGCTCCCTACTGAGCAGAGAGCCCGATGTGGGGCTCGATCCCAGGACCCTGAGATCATGACCTGAGCTGAAGGCAGAGGCTTAACCGACTGAGCCACCCAGGCGCCCCTGTTCTAATGAATCTTACCTAGGAAGGAAGGAAGACTAGAATAAGGCTAAGGCTATAATTGGTAAAGCAGCAGCAGTAACTCATTTTGGCCAAGATGGGGGGATGTTAGGTATTTTGTGATTCATAATGACCTTGTTTTGGTTTGTATCTAGACAAGATTACAGAGTAACTTTATTTTTTTCTGTCTTCAATGTGATTGCAAAGCAGCCTTATCTGATGTTGCTGTTCTGTGAGATTGTTTATGCTCAGCATGAAAACGCCAAGCCCAGCTACAAGTGTCAGATCAGTTTCCAGATGTCTCTGGGGCTGTTTTTCTCAGTAGAGATGTACCACAACACACAGACAGAACCTATCCACCTTTAACTGATACATGTAAAAAGTCGTCAAGTCTTTCATGTGTGGGTATAGTATGAGACAAACTCCCTCATCCCAACTTCCCCAAGGTTATAAAACTGACATTGAGGCAAAGGTCACCTCTTTTTATACACTTTTTTTTTTTTTTTTTTTTTTTTAAAGTAAGCTCCACGTCCAATGTGGAGCTTGAACTCATGACCCTGTGATCAAGAGTCTCATGTTCTACCAACTGGGCCAACCAGGCATCCCAAAGAGGTCACCTTTTTTTGAAGCATTTCCTGATAGCCACAAAGCATTCAGAGGGGTTCCTTCTTTATTGTTCTTGATATACATTTTTAGAGGATAGTAATCTGGAGTTACATAGATCTGGGTTTTAATCTTGGCTCTATCATTTAATTAAATGTGTGATCTTGGACAAGTTATTCAAACTCTTCCAAGTTTCATTGTCTTCTTTACTAAAATGAGGATAGCATAAGGATACAACAAATACTAAAGGTTTATGAATAGTTATATGTGTACTGCATTTTCATTTCTAATGAAATTAACCTAAAATGATCATTAAAGTAGACTGGTATATGTCTATATAACAGCATACTCAGAAATGTATATTGTGCATAGGAAAAATGAGGGAAATAAATCAAATGCTAGTAGTGGCTAAAAAAACAAGGATAAAATGTTCAAGTAGTGTCATAAAAATTATATAATATATACAAAGCAGAGTACCTGCCTATGGGTCATGAAAGGACTCTTAATATAGGAAACTCTCAGAGATGGCAGTAATAGCAAAGAAAGTTTGGGCCCAAAGCCGGTCTGAATTTATTCATTTGGTAATTATTTCCCAAGCATCAGCTCTGTGTGTCATGCACTGGGCTCAGAGCTAGATACATATAGTAGTGAAATAACTATAATTTCTTACTCTTGTGGAATTAGTAAGTATTGCAGGGCCTCTGCTGTCAAATAAATGACTGTCTATATCTAGACTATGATTTCTCTTCCTTGATCCAATTATCTTTTTGCTAGTACTTCACCAGCAAATCAGTGAACCCATGTATGTTCACGAATTTTCTACTCATTCTCAGGTAAAGCTGAGGTTAGTTAAAAGACTCTCATGAATAAGAAAGAAGGGATCTGTTTACACAGACATTGAAAATGTATTTTCAGGAAGACCACTGGCACTTAAGATGAGGGTTGGTGTTTCTCTCTTTTTAAAATATTTATTTATTTATTTGAGAGAGATGGAGAGTGTGTTCAGGCAGGGGATGGGGGAGGGGGAAAGAATCTCAAGCAAACTCACGCTGAGGAAGGAGCCAGATGCAGAGCTTGATCTCAAGACCCTTACTTAGATCATGACCTGAGCTGAAATCAAGAGTCAGATGCTTAACTGACTGAGCCATCCAGGCGCCTTGAGGGCTGGTGTCTCTTGGTAAGAGAAGGCTGACTTCAGAGGATCTGCTATCTGGATACCAAGAATTCCTATCTTCAATAAGATGCAAAGTAAAACTTATTTCTGATTTTACTATATTTTGCTGGCTAAGAAGGGTAATGTTAATTATCTATACAAATGGAACTAATCACTTGTATAGTAATAATTTATAAAATGACTTCATATTTATATTATATTATATAAATATGTATATTTATATATTATATTATGTATTTATAATTATATAATATAATTATATTTATATTTATATACAATATATATTTATATAATTATAATTATATAATTATATTTATATTATATAATATAAATATGTATATATGTTATATATATATACATTATAATTCTTATACTGATCCTTATAAAATCAGGAGAGGTGTTCATAATTTTCATTTTTTGGATGAAAAAACTTAGACACAGAGAAGTAAAGAAACTAGCCCGAGATCACATACAGCTAGTGGAAAATGGGACTAGAAGGCAAGGAGTCCAATTTCTAGTGCAATTCTGTTTCCATTATACCCTGTCTGTATATGTTTATACATAGTCTGTAAGACTGCCCCAAACTATAAAAAGAATATAGTGTTAGAACTGCCCTGGCTTCTTACCCTTCCTTCTTGAAACAGTAACACAGACCAAAAGGGCTTACAACAAACTGCCTGCCACCCGATCTGACTTTTTTTATGATCCCGAGAGAGGGACTACTGAGCTTATCTAGGAGAGAGCTACTGAGTATCTAAGCTCCAAGTCCTTCTCAGCCAATTAAATTGTGGTTAATTTGCAAATTCTGACCCCGGCTGGGTCTTACACAGAACAGGTACTCCCTGGACACAAGTTTCATGCCTCCATGCATTGCACATGTTCTTCCCTGTGAACAGAAGAGTTTTCTCTTGGGCATTTGGTAACTCCCACTCTTCTTTCAAGACTGAGATTAAGAAGGCTCTGAATGCCAAGTTGAGCAGGTTAGAGCTTCTCCTGAACCAGTAGTCCCTAGAGTGTGTATAACCTAGGGGGTTTATATATAAGATAAACTACGTGGGCATAGGAAAAAAACATTAAAAGGTCTATATTTGTTATCTCACATGTTTAAGTTTTGTATATGTTTGTGTATGTTATTTTGTTTTGTGTATGTTATTATATATTTTACAATGTATTTATACATGAAGTATATAAGTATATAATTTTTATATAAAAATATTTTATAACATATTTATATATGAAATATATAAGTATATGAAGATGATTTATACACAAAAAGTATAGAGTTATTTAGAGTGTATGCTAAACTTTTTATTAATAGGAATGGACAGTTAAAATTAGACCACTGCTACTGACAATGGGAAAACCATCAAAAGTTTTAATGTGAGGAAATGACATGATTTAAAAACTGCCCTGGTATCACGTACACCAAAATGAACATTCCAGCAATCACTGCAGTGATTGCTTAACAGTCATTCCAGCAATCACCGGAAGTCCATTTGGAGATTTGGTGATGAAAAGTATTAACCAGGCTGAACATTTTACCAGCTGCTTCAGTGTCAGATCTCACATGGCAGTAATTCAATTTGTTTTTTACAGACTAAAGTTAAAGTGATCTGTGATCTGACTCTAAAGTTATAACAAGGGAAAAAATTATGGAACACTTACCTACTTTTTTCTTGAACTTGTGTCCAAAGTGAACTAGTCTATGGTAGAAGCTTGACTTAGTTCTCTTTCTTACTAGCACTTGTTATGTGCTAGAATTATGTTATGTGGTGGCAGGGGGCAGAGAGGAGTTCAGACAGTGACTAGAGGAACTTACAGCCTAGTGGGGGAACTCATGTATGCAAATCCCTGAAACTGAGTAATACGGACTTATAACCAAGGTGCTAAAAGACAGGACAGGGGCACCAGAGTGGCTCAGTTGGTCGGTTGTCTGCCTTTGGCCCAGGTCATGATTCCAGGGTCCTGGGATTGAGCCCCATACTGGACTCCCTGCTCAGCAAGGAGCCTGCTTCTCTCTCTCCCTCTGCTACTCCCCCTACTTGTGCTCTCTCTCAAATAAATAATACATAAATAAATACATAAATAAAATCCTTCAAAAGAAACAAAAGACAAAGGACAAAGTGCCACTTCTGTCTACATGTAGGAAGAAATAAGGGAAGGCTGCAAAAAAGCTACAAGTCAAAAGAAAACAGGAGTTTGTTTAGTGGACAAAAGAAGAACATTCAAGGTAGAAAGAAGTATGAACAAAGGCCTAAAGGAGATAAGAGAAGGCCATGCTGCGATGCCTGGGTGGCTCACTCGGTTAAGCATCTGCCTTCAGCTCAGGTCATGATCCCGGGGTCCTGGGATCAAGTCCTGCACTGGGCTCCTTGCTCAGTGGGGACCCAGATTCTCCCTTTGCCCCTGCCTGCAGCTCCCCCTGCTTGTGCTCTCTCTCTCTCAATCTTTGACAAATAAATTTAAGTAAAAATCCTAAAAAAAAAAAAGAGAGAGAGAGGGCCATTCTCTTCATATATAGCAACAGTGCCCTAGGCAGAAAAAAACCAGCAAGACAGATTCCCTGAGCGGAAAATGAGCTTGGCGTGTTCAAAAGCAATAAGGCCAGGGGCCGGAGCACAGTAAGCAGAGTGGAGATGAGCAGAAGATAAAGTCATAAAGATAATAAGGAGCCAGGTCATGTGGGGTCTCATAGCCATTTTTAGTCGTCTTTTACTTTGAATGAGATGAAAAAGTCACTGATGGGTTTTAAGCAGAGGTGTGTCAAGGTCTGACTTAAATTTTCATAGGGTCACTGGTTTCTGTGTTGAGAATAGACTGAAGGGGAACAAGCTAGAAAAATGGGAGGTGGTAATCACAGACTGAATACGGGATTACAGAAGAGTTGCGATGATTGGTCCTGGCTTGGTTTGAGGGTATAGGGTATGCCTGTGTAAACGAGTGGTTAAGTAGAATAGAGGATAAGATTAAGGTACAAAGTTGCTAATAACAGTTGAAGTAATAAAGTTTATAAGTGGTTTACTCATGTATACTCTTACACGCTTTCTTTTTTTTTTTTTTTTTTTAAGATTTATTTATTTATTTGACAGAGAGATCACAAGCAGGCAGAGAGAGAGGAGGAAGCAGGCTCCCTGCCGAGTAGAGAGCCCGATGCGGGGCTCGATCCCAGGACTCTGAGATCATGACCTGAGCCGAAGGCAGCGGCTCAACCCACTGAGCCACCCAGGCGCCCCTCTTACACGCTTTCTTAAGAGAAAAAGAAAAATAAAGCTGTGCTTAATAACTGGAAGTTGGGGGCGCCTGGGTGGCTCAGTGGGTTAAGCCACTGCCTTCGGCTCAGGTCATGATCTCAGAGTCCTGGGATCGAGCCCCGCATCGGGCTCTCTGCTCGGCAGGGAGCCTGCTTCCTCCTCTCTCTCTGCCTGCCTCTCTGCCTACTTGTGATCTCTCTGTCAAATAAATAAATAAAAATCTTAAAAAAAAAAAAATAAAAAAATAAACTGGAAGTTGTATACAAGGAAGATTTGCATATCTGAGTCTCATATGCTGTGTGGACTGCAGTGGAAAAAGATGAGGACTGCTCTTCCAAGGTGGACTTACTTGGCTGCTGCTTGCAGGCCACAGGCTCTGATAACCTGGACTGAGATAGAGACAGCTCGGGCAGCAAGAACTCCCTCTGCTGTCCTGGGAGTACGCCTGTACCTTAGTCCCACATCCAGTAAACCTAATGAGGACAAAAGGAAAAAAGATAAAAAGGTTAGTTGGAGAGTATCTGTTCTACCAAACCCCAAGTCCTGGTTAGAAAGAAGAGGATAAACACCCTAATGAACAATAAGGAGCATTAGCAGTGAGACAAAATGTCCCTGGCCAGAATTACTTTATATTATTGTGTAAAGGCCTATTCAGCCAGAGTGGCCCCACACCCGTTGAACTGCCATTTTGTTGTAAAACTTAAATTGACTCTGCCTACCCCCCACGCCCCCCAGGGGAACTTACTTAAAAACAAGTCTGGGAAACCAGTCCCAGGTAACAAAGCCCAAATACAACGGTGGGTCAGGCCAGGTAGCGACATCCAATCAGTGGGGGGACACATACTGTCTCCCTAGTTACCAAGGAGTATGGGCCCTGCTCTTTGGGCACCTTTTTGGGCGCCAATTCTGACCAAGGTGATAGGCTGGTTCAAATGTCTACTAGGGTAAATTGTAATTCAATTGATCACCTAGCATGACTGTGCAGCTTTCTCTGTGTGTTACAATTTCATTGGCCACCTGTGCGTGGCCAGGCCCAACCACATGGCCTTTGCTCTATAAAAGCTAGTCTGTGAAACAGAGAGGGGTTGCCCTCTCTGTAAGGGGTGGCCCTGACCGGTCTGTTTGACCGTCGGTTTGATTCTTGATACTTGGCGCGAAATAAAGCTTTGCTTGACCTTCGCTTTGTATCAGTATCGCTCCTTTAATCACGGACCCATTATTGGGGGACCCAACACTGGGGACCCAACAATTGTATGCCAGGACTAATAAAAGCAGAACAAAAGTTACTATTTTTACTCTGCATCCAAGAAACTATGTCAGAGGCAGAACTTAATTTCAGATTTTAAAAACTTCCAATTATTTTTTTTAAAGATTTTAAAATTTATTCATTTGAGAGAGAGAGAGAATGAGCAGGGTGGGGGGAATGGTGAGGAAGAGGGAAAAACAAACTCCCCACTGAGCAGGGAGCTGATGCGGGGCTCTATCCCAGGACCCCGGGATCATGACCTGAGCCGAAGGCAGATGCTTAATGCCTAAGCCACCCAGGCGCCCTTCTTTTTTAAACTTTTATTTTTTTTTAAAGATTTTATTTATTTATTTGACAGAGCTCACAAGTAGGCAGAGAGGCAGGCAGAGAGATAGAGGGGGAAAGCAGGTTCCCTGCTGAGCAGAGAGCCCGATGCAGGGCTCGATCCCACTACCCTGGGACTATGACCTGAGCCAAAGGCAGAGGCTTTTAACCCACTGAGCCACCCAGGTGCCCCCTTTTATAAACTTTTCTAAAAGGTTTTCACACTTATACTTCTATCACCCTTCTACCACTACCACCTGAAACACCCTTTATATGCCATCCTTTTATAAAAATTCTACCTTCCTATTATCATATTTCAGAGAAAGCGTTAAGAAACAACAGAACAAGCTGATCAGTGACAGTTAGGAGGAACAACTCAATCTTTGTCGTGGCAAAAAACCCCTTTTGCTTTGGCAGATAGTCTCCAGCAAGTAAGTACATTAACTTGATTTAGGAGGCCAGTTCTAGTTATCTGATGACATACCTGGAGGGTAGGTCAGCTTACTGAAACAATTAGGATGTAATTCAAAACTCCAAATTCTAATGAATCCCTTCCAACTTTAAATCCTAACCTCTTCCTCCCTTACAGTGAACTCCCTGGTCATGCTAACTGTATCCCACCAATCCCATATCTGCTCATGTTACCCTGGAGAATAATTCTCTGAGTACAACCTACATAACATGTAGGATTTATGCTGTGAGGCTTCTTAAATGCTGCTGAAGTTAAAGGTGAAATGAGACAAGCAACATTTATGCAGACAGTCCATGGAAATATGAATTTTATAAAATTAGACAAAATTTACATGCAATAAATTCATATGTTCATTTTTCTAAGAGAAGGTAGATCATAGTTTTCAACAGATTCTTAAAAGGGTAAGTCTCTCAAAATTGAAGAGTCACTGTTTACAGAGAAAAGGGATATTTATGTATACTGATTCGAAAGGGAGAGACAAAGCAGTCTTCAATTACCTGATGACTGGTTCCTCAATTCTTTCCAGTTCTCAAGCCTGGGGGTTAAAGGGAGATTAAAGGTCTGTATTCCCACATCCTCACGGTGCTGCATGGTTATCATGGCACAGATCCTTGATAATGGCAAGGTTCCTTTGGCAACCACCTGTTCTCTCACGTTAGGATAATAGTATCTGTAAGCCACAAAAGCATAAGCTGTCAGTAGGAAGAATCACATGGATAAATGATTCAATTTGCTCAAGGGATCAGTTTTTGGTATCAAGTTATCTTTGGAGCCTGGCTGTTCTGTATTGGTAGTAGACAGTTATAGTCATGTCTGGCTGGATTTATTGCCTGTCATGTGGAGAAGGAACTCCATAATTATACGCTGTGTTCAGAACAAACCCCAGCTTCCTACAAAACTGTTATCTGTTTGGTTATCTGCATCTGACTTGGACTTCTGGGAGTAGTCACTTTGAGAGCATTCATCCTATAGCAGCAAAAGTGGTTCTAAGTGGAGCAGTCCCAATTTTCTTCTGTGGCTTGAGGCCTAAGTCCCTCAAATTTAAAGGATCTCTTAGTACCTACTCTATTTCCTTCTCTTGTCAAAATATTTCATCCTTATATCAGTTTTAAATCAAACCTAAATTCACCTGACTTTTTAGGAAAAGTTTCTGGCAAATGAATCGTACTCTTCCCTACTTCTGCCCTGGATGCTCTGTCTTCTTTGTCATTTTTGTTGGTTTCTTGGGAGTAGGGATGCAAAGGAGGGTGAGCATCTACATTCCAGTCAAGTCTGTGACACGAGTGGATTTATATTTTACGAAGGCTACTCTTTGGGTGGTGGGAAGAAAGGATTATAAGAATAAGTTTAGAAGTGGGGAGACCAGTCAGGAGGCCATCAGCAATTTAGGCGTGATATGATGAGGGACTGAACCAAAAAAGGCAGTAAACAGAAAACAGGTGACCGAATGAATACTTAAGAGCAATAGGAGGTAAAACTGATAGAACTTCACTTCCAAATGTTACACGTGGTTAAAAGCATGAGATATAACTGCTCCCAAGAGCCTAATAATTCAGATTTCAGTAAAATCTGGAGAAGAGTCACTCACTAACAAGTCAGATGATATAAAGTAGGGTAGAAGGGATTGCTTAGCTTCCTTACATTTCAACCTAAGCTGTCAAGGGAAGCATGATCTATGATTGCGTACTTCCTTTCTAGGTACAAAACTGGTTTCACATTATACCTGCACCAGATTTCAAACTGGACTCCACCACCAGGAACAAGCCCCTGTGCAGAGAAGGCACTCAGTAGAAGCCTTTGCACTGGAACGTCACTTGGCAACAGCAGAGAGTGATGGTGTTCACTATTAAAGATGGGATCTGGGACACAGAGTGTGGTTGCAGATCTGAAAGGCTTCAAAGAGATTCCTTTGGAAAAGAAAAGCAACTCAGAATAATCCAACATAACATTTAGTGTTTTACATTCTGTAAGACAATATGTTAATATCCAGTATTATTCCATTTTATCCTCACTATACTCCTGTGAGGAAAACAAAGCAACTATTATTACTTCTACTTAACAGACAGAATATGGACATACTGAAGTTCCATAGTGAATCCAAAGGCCTTAGAGGTAGTAGGTCATGGACCTGGAACCAAAACCGTTATCTTCTATGTTACTTCTATCAACGTCCATTTCCCTAGTAGCTATGGTCCCCAAAGGTTCCATGATAATACAGAAGAAAGAGATCCTTTTGTTGCTGGACAATATCTAAGGGCTGCAATTCCTACACATTCTTGTCAATACCTGTTAGCCCTATTCTTTGTTTTAGTTTTTTGGTTTTTAAATTATTGCCATCTTGGTGAAAAGAAGTGGTATCTTGTGGTGCTTTTGGTTTTCATTGCCAAATGGCTAATGATGCTGAGTATCTTTTCATGTGCTTATTGGCCCCTGTACATCTTAGGAGAAATGTCTATTCAGATCTTCTGAATATTTTTAAATCAGATTGTTTTTTATTATTATTTGTAAGGTTTTTAAAAAAATATATTCTGGATCCAAGTCCCTTATTTGAACCCCTAAATCAATACTGGCAGCGCTTTTGCAGTTATTTGTGGACGTGCTGGGAATGGCAAAACATCTGAGTCACCTGACTTGATCATTCCCAGCTGAGCTTGAACAAAGTGACACTCCGATTTCTTGTTTCAGCTCTCAGGGATGATCAGATGACGGAGACGGCAGAGGCTAGTGTGGTGTAGTGAGAGAATATCTGGCTCTGGGGCCAGCTGAATGGGGTCTGAATGTGAACCTTGTTATTATCACTGGGGCAGCTTCAGTCACTTAACATTTCTGAACCTTGTTCTTGCTTTCAAAAAATAAAGTAAAATCTACTAGAATAAGTTATTTTAGGATTTATAATTATGATCTATGTGAGATATATATGTACATATTTCCTCTAAGAGCAGTGGTTCGGTATTCTCTAATTCAGTATCCCTGATATTGCTATGTTATGTAGAATTAACTATTGTGAGTAATGAGAATCAACTGTATGTGTACAGGTTAAGAGTGAGTAGGCATGTAAATGAAATAAGATGGGGCAAAATATAAGTAATTTGTGGATCTAGGAGAAGGGTATATAGAAGTTCTTTGTACCATTTTTGTTCAATTTTCTGTAAATTTGAAATCATATCAAAATAAAAAGTTACAATAAATAACATAAGAAAAAAAAAACTTAGCCCATCTCCTGTACTACCCAGGTTAAGACTAGAAACATTTAGGAACACAAAATTCACTCAGGAAAAAACAAAATTCTAAGTATAGCCAAGGAAAGAACCATACAAGAACGAGAAACTCTAACCTCCCAAACCTACCGTTTTCAGGGAACTCAGCTCCTTTTAGCACACTGGATTGGGAGTCTTGAACTGGAAAGTAGTATTGGACATAACAATCTGCTTCTCCCCAGACTGTTGCCTGAAGAGGGGCTAGCCCTTTAACTTTCTCTACATGGAGCTCAAAGTGATGCTCCATCAATCCACTTCTTTGGTCCTCCATCTATTAAATGAAACAGAGATACTGGTGAACTTTAAAAGAAAAACTTTCTTAGAATATTCCTGTTTCTCTATGAAATCTGAGTCTAGATTAAGAGGTGTAATTAGCTGATACTAAAACAGATACTTAATTTTCATTGTGTATAAATCTCACAACTGCTCACTGTAATCAGATCAAGGAAGATTTACTCTAGACTACGAGACCAGGTCAATATTAAAAAAATTCAAAAATGTAGTTCACTGCATTAATGGAACAAAGGAAAAAACATGAATGTCTCAATAAATGCTAAAAAGGTATTTAATAAAATTCAACATTGGCTCCTGATTCTTAGTACACTAAGAACAGAATACATTAAGAATATCCTGGGTACCTGGGTGGCTCAGTGGGTGAAAGCCTCTGCCTTCGGCTCAGGTCATGATCTCAGGGTCCTGGAATCAGGACCCACTTTGGGCTCTCTGCTCGGCAGGGAGCCTGCTTCTCCCTCACCCCCTGCCTGCCTCTCTGCCTACTTGTGATCTCCGTCTGTCAAATAAATAAATAAAATCTTAAAAAAAAAGAGAATATCCTAATAGGATAAAAAATATATACATGAAGCAAATAGGTATTAACACACTAATTTTCTTTAAGTAGGCTCTACACCCAATGTAGGGCTCAAACTCACAACCCTGAGATCAAAAGTTGCACACTCTACTGACTGAGCTAGCCAGAACCCCCAATTTACTTACTATTTTTAATGAAGTTGGGAATAACACTGAGACTTTCATTAATGGTAAAGTCTGTTAGGGAGGTTGTGAACATATCATTAGTGAAGTACTGGTAATAATTTAAGGTTTTTATTATTTACTGTAGCCAGGCACTATACTAAGCCCTTCACCTATAGTAGCTAATTTAACAAGCAGAGCTAACAACAGCAGAACCAGGGTTTGAATTCAGGAAGTCTGACTATGGCTTCAACAGACACAACTGGTAATTGGGAATATTTATAAAGAGGGACTTCAGGATTCAGATAGGGGTCAAACTGTATGATCTGTAGGTACTTAATATTCTAACTAATAATCCCATGAATATGGAATAGAAATTGCATAAGGTCTTTGCTTTGTATTCTAAAAACATATCAGCAATATCTGCTCCAAAATCTTACTTAGGGAAACAGAGAACTTTCAATTTGATTCCCCAGAGAAGAAAAATATGGGTTAAAAAAACCTCTCATAATCTCAGCAGCTGCTTAATTTGGCCATACAGTATTAGAGTAATTTAATAATTCAGTTCTGCAGATGCTAAAATGGATGAGGGACATGAATGTAGGAAGAAAAACAACTGTATTTATAGATATCTAATCTTTAAAATAGTTCTTTTATGCTCATAGTAACATTCTCTAACTTTTGGTATGGAATTTAATAAAATTTGAGTCTAGGATCGCCTGGGTGACTCAGCGGGTTAAGCCTCTGCCTTCCACTCAGGTCATGATCTCAGGGTCCTGGGATCAAGCCCCACATCGGGCTCTCTGCTCAGCGGGCTCTCCTGCTTCCTCCTCTCTCTCTGCCTGCCTCTCTTCCTACTTGTGATCTCTGTCAAATAAATAAATAAAATATTTAAAAATAAAAAAATAAAATAATAAAAATAAAAATTGAGTCTACACTGCAATATGAGGGCCATATAACACTAAACAGACTTGGGAATATTATAGATAAGTTTTCTTTGTGCTTTTCTGTCATTCTTAAATTGAAGAAACTATTATCTATTAATAGACGCTAGAATCTAATAGAAAGGGTAAAGTTTGGAGTTCATAACATACAAATAAACAATAATCTACTCACAGACACTTCCCTAATCTATCTTTGTTAGACACATCACATTTGTCATTCACATTCAAATTTAAAAACATAACGTACTTAAATCATATGGAGACAGATTTGGCTATACTGGTAAAGACACCAATGTAAGATATATTAGGACATGTTACAACAGAATGAAGATGGACTTTTAAGTCAGAAGGCTGGTTTCTGGGGGCTCCTGGGGGCTCAGCAGGTTAAGTGTCTCAGGTTAAGCTCAGGTCATGATCTCAGGGTTGTAAGATCAAGCCCCACATAGGGCTCCACAGCGGGAAGTCTGCTTAAGATTCTCCCCCTCCTTTGCTGCCCTTCCCCCACATCACATATATGCTCAATCTCTCTCTTAATAATAATTAAAAAGAAAGAAAGGAAAAAAAAAAAGCCTGTGTCTGCCTTTCTTCCATTCTTAGCCATGAGACCCTGGACAAATAACTTCTTTTGACTCTTGTTTCATCACCTAAAAAGTGAATGACAATGATTCCCCTCATGTAGTATTAGGGAAATAAACATGCAAAAGTATATCAATGTGCTTTCTCAATTGTACAGCACTGTACAAATTACTTTTAAAAATTTACTGGTAGAAAAACAAGGAACTTCACTATAACTTTCCAGCGTGGATTTGGTTAAGAAACAGAATAAGATTTTGTGGGCCTACTTTGGGATCATTGTCAACCTCCCACCCATATTCCCCACCCCGGATTATCTTCTTTTTAATTAAGACCTTTTAAAATGCAGTCTTAGGTTCACCCCAACTTTCTAAAAGATAATTAATTAATTTAATAAATTAGAGGATTAGGATGTGGTTGACAATAAGAGTTCTTTTTATAAATTCAAAAAGCTCAGAAGGACAGATATATATTTAAAACACAAAAATAATTGCTTGGATCTACAGCATGCATTGGAGTGCAATTATGTTCCTTTTCTCTACTGAAATAAGGATCTGGAGCAATGGTTTCATTAAAACACACAAGGTAAAATGAGATTATGAAATTTAAAATTTGCAAATAGATCTTAAGTGCTCTCAACTACACACATAAAAAGGTAAATAGGTGAAGTGACTGATAATGTTAAATGGCTTCATTGTGGTTAGTAATCCTTTCACAATGTTACCTATATTGAAGCATCATGTTGTACACTTAAAATGAGATTATGGTTTTTGTAAACAATCAAGTGTTTAGTCACTACCACATTAACAGATGCTGTAGATGGCTGGTCCAGAAAATGGGCTGGCCTAGGACTGAAGGGAGGAAGTGTTCCTTCTTCATTCTTTAATCTCTGCAGTGCCATTATCTGATCTGAAGAACCCATGGCTAAAAAGACACGAAGACTCCCGTTTTGGTGGCCTGAGAACACATCAATCACAGGCATGTAGCTGTCAACAGCAACAACTGGGTACTGAGCATCAAGCAGCAGGCGAGAAATTTGGGGATCTCTAGAGGGAGAGAATATTGCAAATGAGCAAATAACAATCATCAATTATGTCACAGAGCTGCTACTGCATTTCCTACTTGGCTTATTTTCTCAGTTTGTTAAAAATGGGTCTACAAACTAGAAAATACTGGTTTGAAAAAACATGATTTTATCATAGCTCATCAAATAAAAATTATCAGGCAGTTAAGTTCCAAATGTAGCAATTTGAAAGCAGAGAATGTCTGATTTATGTCTGTTATCATCATGACCCCAATCCCAGAATCTGGGATTGAGCGCTACCTCAGTACAGGCTTGCTGAATTGCATTACTTTACAGGGAGGAAGTGTGGTCAACTTGAAATGGACTTTGGAGTCTGGAAGATACGATGTGGATAATATTATCATTAATATTTGCCATCTATAATCCTAACGCTGCAAAAGTTGATATTATCCACCATTAATAGATGAGAAAAAGTCCAAATACTCTTCATTATACCATGCTAAGTCTTAGCTCTGTTACTTACTTGCTGAATGACTCTCAGTAATCAATTTAATCTTTCTAAGTCTGTTTCCTCTTCTGTAAAATGTAGGTAATAAAACTTCCATCAAGGGGCAGTTATTAGGATTAGATGAGATAACAAACCTAAAATGTCAACTATAATACTTAGTAGATAAAAGTACTCAGTAACTGGTAGCTAATGTTTTACGCTCTTTTAGCAAAGAATGGGGTCTAATGAAGTGAGAAGGGAAGGGAAGTAAGAGACCACATTAATCATAACTAAAAAAGTGGAAAAAGCCTAGTTGACAGACAGCATGATTCCAGCAGCACTCCTTAGCCTGACCATGCTTTCCACTGTTACTATTTTAAGTATTTCACGGTTCACAGAAGGCTTACCCACTTATTACTGGACTGTCACAATTGTGCCATAAGGAAGACAGGGGTGTCTATCATTACCCTCATTTTATAGATGATGAAAAGAAGCCAAAGAGGCTGACTTCTGCAAGTCAAAGGATAAGTTTCCTAATTTGTAAAAAGGGGATAATGACAATAGTTCCCGGGGTTACAGAAAGGCTCTCATCAAACTGCGCCCACAAAAGGACTCTCCGTAAAATGTAAAACAGCATTTAAACACAGAACCATAAGAAGGCTGTTACAAAAGAAGTCAGCACTAAGATAACTAAAAATCAGTACCTTGAACCAAAAGAAAAAATGAACAGTCTATAGTGAGGACAGAAATAACCTTTAGATAAATCAATACCCCACTGGGGTGTTGCACAGTGAAAAGTGAGGTACAGTGATCAAATGTGAAGGTCCAAAAGACAACACTCAGTATAGAAATCTTGCAAATAGGTGAAGTAAATAGTACTAAAGGTTTTGTGAGAGAGAACTAAACCATTAGTTTTGTGAGGTTAGGGTTAGGGTTGGCAGTAGAGCTTCTTGGTGAAGCAGTAGAACTTGCTGGGTTCTAACCCTGGCTCTACTACTTACAATATATATAACAAGTTATTTAAATCCTCTGCGCCTTTGTTAACTTATCTGTAAAACAGGGGAAATAAAAATTACCTGCCTTAGAAAACTCTCATGAGGATTAAAGGACTTGATATATGTAAGGTTCTTAGCACACCTGAAACATGGTAAGCAGTATCTGTAAAACTGTTTTAACACAGGAGAAAGTGCAGCAATTGTGGTAAAATTGAGAAAAGTCCTCCAAGGTTTTATCATGCTAGTTATTTTTGCAAACCAAAAGAATTCCTCTTCAGTCCATACAAAGCTAAAGATGAAAAGTAAAGAACACTCCAAAAGATCCTATTTACTTGAATGACATGTAAAACTGATGGAGGGGGAGTTTCACCAGCCCGAGCAACTTGTCCTGTCCAGGGCTCCGCAATTTGTTCCACGCTTCAATTACCATCACGTTGTTCTTCAGCCTTTCCAGGTATTTGGAAGACAGAGAGACAGGAATCACCTGGGGAGAGGACAATCAAAAAAACAAAAACCCACACCTGAGACAAAGGATTAATCTATGCTTTTATTCAACAAGTACTAACTGAAAGCCCAATTTGAATCGAAAGCCATGTACAGTGCTAGGAGCTGAAGACATTAAAATAAAACCTGCTCTGTATCCTCAAGAGAAGTCAGTTTGGTGTAAGTGACCAACATATAAAGACCAAATACAAAATGGTATGAGTTCTCTGATAACAAAGCTTATATAGATGGGGCTCTGAGGACACAGAGAAGGTTGTGAGACATGTCAATCACTGCCTGCCCACCTCAGCCAAGGCTAGTTCTAAGGCCAAATAACCCATTTGTAAACCCCAGCTGAGAGATACTTTTTTTTTTTTTCTTTTACTGCCCCCTGCCCCATGTTTTTGAAAGAAAGCTGGCTACTGATTAGACAAGGGTTGAGCACCTAATCAAAGGGCAGCCAATCCATGGGTTAGGTGGTATGGCGTAGTGCAAAAAGCTCTGCCCAACAAGGTCATGGTAAATAACAAGCTAACTGTTGATCAGTGTAAAATTACTCGAGAACTGGCCTGTCAGCTGGTAGCTGAAAGAGAAAGGAAAAGTCACAAAGAGAAGCAGAGATCTGCAGCTAAGAGCGAGTCAGTTAAATTAATGGTAGAATCAGAGGTCCACCAATTTGAAGGGACCCACACTGTAGTATAACTGAATCAGCAGAGGAGAGATAAGCCCCAGGATAAAACCAATAGGAAATATGAAAGGCAAAAGGGTGAAACCAGAAATGACGTATGGCAAGATGAGAGAAAGACAAGAGCAGAGAACCTGAGCAGACCTACTTTTGTATCCATATAAGAAACTCCAATTACATAAGGTACCCTAAGTACATTTCTGTTCTGTGAAATAAAAAGAGTGAAACATAGCGACCTAACCTACAATTAGGGAGATTCCAGAGAAAGCTGCTGGCAGAAAGTAACCTTAAAATCTGAAGGACAAACAGAAGTTAACTAGTACAGGGGTGCCTGGGTGGCTCAGTGGATTAAGCCTCTGCCTCCGGTTCAGGTCATGATCCCAGGGTTCTGGGATTGAAACCTGCATCGATCTGCTCAGCTGGGAGCCTGCTACGCCCCCTCTCTCTGACTCTCTGCCTACTTGTGATCTCTGTCAAATAAATAAAATTTTTGGGAAAAAAAAGCAGTTAACTAGTACAAAAACCTCTAATAGGAGTCATGAAGGTAGAGTAGGAAATGCAAGGCAGAAGGAAAAGTACATGTAAAGACATGACGGTAGGGCGTCTGGGTGGCTCAGTGGGTTAAAGCCTCTGCCTTCAGCTTGGGTCATGGTCCCGGGGTCCTGGGATCGAGCCCCACATTGGGCTCTC
The DNA here is from genome assembly GCF_902655055.1 of Lutra lutra. NCBI lineage: Eukaryota > Metazoa > Chordata > Mammalia > Carnivora > Mustelidae > Lutra > Lutra lutra. The sequence goes on along the minus strand of NC_062287.1, from coordinate 56,061,965 downwards.
TGCTTGGCGGGGAGCCTGCTTCCTGCTCTCTCTCTGCCTACTTGAGATCTCTGTCTGTCAAATAAATAAATAAAATCTTAAAAAAAAAAAAATAAAGACACGGCAGTAGGAAAAGAGAACGTTTATGAAACATCAAGTAGCTGAACATAACTGCCACTAGTGTGAAGGGAAGAGTTCTGAAGGGAAGACAGTTCTTAAAAGGGTTTTGCAGTCCACAGTAGACATCTGGATTCTATTCTAAAGGCTATGGGGAAATCACTGAAAAGTTTAAAGCAGGGGAGGAAAATATTCAGGTTAATGTTTTAGAAAGATCATCCCTACTGATACAAAAAGGAATGGATAGGGAAAGACCAGAAATAGACTAGACTGAAGGCCATCTGTAATAAGAAAGGGGGCCTGGGGGCACCTGGGTGGTTCAGTGGGTTAAAGCCTCTGCCTTCGGCTCAGGTCGTGAACCCAGGGTTCTGGGATTGAGCCCCACATCAGGCACTCTGCTCAGCAGTGAGCCCGCTTCCTCCCCTCTCTCTGCCTGCCTCTCTGCCTACTTGTGATCTCTGTCTGTCAAATAAATAAAACCTTAAAAAAAAAAAAAAAAAGAAAGGGGGCCTGAATGAAAGCACTGGCAATTGAGTTTAGGTAAGAAGATTTATTCTGGAGATAATTAAGTTTGCAGCATCTATTGGATTTGGTGAATAATTATGTAATAAAGAGTTGAGGATACCTCTCAGGTTCTGCTTGGGTTTCTGAGTACATTACAATATGAATTAGGGCAGATAGGAGGAGGTGGAACAGATCTGGAAGAAATAATAAAATCAGATTTTGACATATCTGAATTCCTTTTTTATTTAGAAATTAAAATTAAAACCTTTATTGAATACCACTGATATGGCAGGCAGCACATTAGGTCTAAGCCAAGTGTACAGTGCTTTTGACACATCTGGGGATGATGACCAGCAGTTAGAGAGATCAGAAACCTGATCAGAAAAGCTGGCCTACATGGAAATATGGATTTGGAAGTTATTCTCATAAAAATAATAGCTGAAGCTATGGGAATAGAAGTAGTGGCTGTGGGAAAAGAGGACTGGTTTGAAAGAGTACCAAGGTACAATGAACAGGAGCAACAGTAATTAAAGGTAAGAGAAAGAGAGAAAGAAGTGTTGGGGTCACCACTCTTTTCCTACTGGCCCATAGACCGAAAAAGAATAGTTGTTGATTCAGGAAGAAAGTAAGAGAATAGAGTTACAAAAATCAAGAAAGGAAACAATTTAAGCAAAAGTATCAAATCCTACAGAGAAATCAAGCAAGATAAGTACTGAAATAAGAGGAGGAATAAAGGAGAGAAAAAATATATTAAAAAGTTGACTGAGTGAAGAGTTTGGAGATACAGAAAAGAATGGGGAAAGTTTAATTCTAGAGGAAGCTGAAAGGAATACAATTCAGAACTCAGGCAAAGAAACAGTGGGAAACCATATCAGCTGAGACAGAATAAAAGGAAATGAAGACACAAGTTTTAAAATGCTGACAATGGGGGCGCCTGGGTGGCTCAGTGGGTTAAAGCCTCTGCCTTCGGCTCAGGTCATGATCCCGGGGTCCTGGGATCGAGCCCCACATTGGGCTCTCTGCTCTGCAGGGAGCCTGCTTCCTCCTCTCTCTCTCTCTGCCTGCCTCTCTGCCTACTTGTGATCTCTGTCTGTCAAATAAATAAATAAAATCTTTAAAAAAAAAAAATAAAAAAAAAATAAAATGCTGACAATGTCCTTTCCTTTTCCAGTCCCACAGTGGAATGGGTCCATATGACAGACAATTACAAAGGTCTCTCTCAGTCTGAACATTCTAGGTTTCTTTCATAATGGAATTATGATTTGGGAAACACACACGTCTCTGCCCCCATACATCCCTAATGGATATGGAAGGTTAAGATATGTACAAAGTTACCTGTAAAAAGTTAAAGACTGGTTGTGTTGTGCCCCATGCGATGACAGATCTGGTAACTTCCTCTGTGCTGAAAAGTTTGCAATTTAAATAAACATTGCACAGTGGTTGTTTATCAGATTCTCCAGTAATGAAATCTTTCCCATCTGGAACCATCAACAGCACATGCAATAGCAAAGCAGTCTCTTTTGTTGACCCATTTGTCTGATTTGCTAAATTGTGACAGGCTGGCACAGCCATGAAGGTTGAAGGATTTGATGTGACAGGGCTTGGTGACTTTGAGTTGGGGAGCACCAAATTTTGCACTTTCTTTGAAGCTTCTTTGTGAATTTGATTGAGGTTCTCTGGATTTTTGGTACAGGTAACATATTGACCAGGTTCAGACAGTGTCTTATCTGGACTTGTAAGAGCACAAGGTGGGCTATGCTGGGTGCTGCTACTTAATTTAGTATTCACACCGGTGAAATCCTTGTCATCTATAACAAGCTCTACAGTTACCTATAAAACACAAAAGGAAGAGAGTTAGTAAGTATGTCTTCTGAAATCAGAATTCAGAATTTTGGAGCCAGAGGCAAATTGGATTGTTAGAAAATAATTAACTCATTCTCAAATACCATATTGGTAAGAACACTAATAGACTGTATATACATTACCTTATTAGGATTAAGAGAAGCTAGACAGATGATTTATCAATAATACAAGATGAACATGGAACATCATCTTGTGCTGGAAAATAAGGAAGTGCTCAGAAAAGGATGCAGGCATATTGAAAGGAGAAAGGATACAGAATTCAATCAAAGGAGCTCACATTGGCCAAATCTGGGACAAACTGAGCATCAAAATGAATAATAATAGTAATGGATTAGAACCTATTGAATAATGTAAAAGTCCATGAGTCTATCCCAACAAAAATAAATATGGGAAAAAGGACAACTATTCTGTATAGTAGAATGCAACTAGTAAAAACATAAGGAAGGGAGGAGTTAGAAAATCATCACCTTACAATCATTATAGTGGTAAGTGATTCAGATAAACCTCAATGGAGAACAGTCTACAAAATAACAGGCTTTATTTTTAAAAAATATCAAAGTACTCAAAGACAAAGAACGGTTGCAAAACTGTTATAGACTAAAGGAGATTAGAGGGTGCCTGGGTGGCTCAGTGGGTTAAGCCTCTGCCCTTCAGCTTGGCTCAGGTCATGATCTCAGGGTTCTGGGATAGAGTCCTGCATTGGGCTCTCTGCTCAGCAGGGAGCCTGCTTCCCCCCTCCTCTGCCTGCTTGTGATCTCTCTCTGTGTGTCAAATAAATAAATAAAATCTTAAAAAAAAAAAAGGAGATTAGAGAGAGATGACAAATGTGATAGATAATCCTGGACTGGAAAAAAAAATTCTATAAATGGATGTATTGGCACAGCTGGTGAAATCTGCATATGGACTGTGGACATTATCAAGGTTAAGTTGATTTTTATAACTGTACAGTGTTGTGTATGATCATGTCCTTGTTCTTAGGAAATACAAGAATTTGGGGGAAAAGATGCAAGATGTCTATAACATATTCTCAAATAGTTCAGAACAAAATTGTGTGTGGGTGTGTGTGGGGAGGGGATGCAGAGAGAGACAAAGAAAAAAAGACAAGTGAGAAAGGGAGAGATAGGAGGTAGATGATTATAAAGCAAATGTGACAAATGTTAGTAATTGGTGAGTCTCCGTAAAGGGTATGTGAGTTCTTTGTACTATTTTTGCAATTTTTCTCTAAGTTTAAAGTCATTAGGGATAAAAGGGGACTTGCTGTTCCCTTTATTTAAAACCCACAGCAAACTTCTTTCTCGCTATTAATTATGGACAGCAATCTATCTAGAATAGTACTTCCCGCAATACAGCCAGGACAGAAACAATTTCTAGTCCATCAGTTCCATTAATTCTTCTTTTCTGATTTTTAAACTTGCAGTCCAGAATTGAACTAGGCAAACAAAATATAAAACTTTTGATTGTGGAAGAGAAATGTAGTGTTAATTTTTCATAATGACAATCACACCAGTCTTTAAAACTAAATGTTATTTATTACTGAGAAGACCAAAAAGTAGGCAGAGAGGGCTTCCAAGAGGAGGCAGTAGCATGAAAATCAAGATCAAAACCACAGAGGTATAAACCAGCATGATACCTTATTGATTCTTTACATAGTTTGACATGGCTATTGGTAGGGAAGCTGTAAGTGATAGGCTAGGACTTTATGGGGAGCCCTGTATTTTTATCTTTTGGATAATGAAGAGCCATGGAAATGTCATAGGTATGGCTGTGATTATTTTAAAAGCTCACCAGAACAATAAGACAAAGCTATACTGAAGCCACACATTCAAATTCTGCCATCTAAGAAATCCCGTAGCTTCTGAATACAAGGAAAGAACCCTCTCTCCAATGAATTATACATCAGAATTCATTCCACCAGACCATAAACTCAGGCACTTCTTTCCTTGTTTATATCCAATTACTCTACTCCAAGCCATCAGTTATCTCTTTTCTGGACTAATGTAAGTTTCTATTTTTCTTCTTGTCCCCTACAATGTATTTCCACTGTTACCTTTAAAAATGTAATCAGGGGTGCCTAGGTGGTGCAGTTGGTTAAACATCTGACTCTGGTTTTGGTTTACATCGTGATCTCAGGGTTGTGGGACTGAGCCCCACATTGAGCTCCATGCTCAGCGTGAAGTCTGCTTCAGATTCCCTCTCCCTCTGCCCCTCCTGCTTGTGCTCTCTCTCTCTCAAAAAAAAAAAAAAGTAATTCAAATGTCACTGTCCCACTTCAATGTCCTTTCTTGGCTCTTATGATAAAATCTAAACCATTTACATAGATCTACAAAGCTCTGAATGATATGGCTTCCACATGCCAGTCCAATCTTATTTTCTACCATTCTCCCTCCTGGCTCCCTATCCTATGGCAACGATACTGCTTTAGGGCCTTTGCATGTGTTATTCCCCTTCTCTGGAATGATCTTCCCTCTACTTTTTACTTGGTGGCCTCTTTCTCTCCTTCAAATCTTACCTAAAATATCACTTCTTTAGATCTTCTCTGACCAAAAGCCCCCTACTTTCTCCCAGGTATTCACTTTCACATTTTACTATTTATTTCCTTCACAGCAACTCTGCTGCCCTATTTTAACAGAAGTTGCAAGAGGAGAGACCCTGATTTTTCTCATTCAGTGCCAGCCAGTAATACATATTCCATAATACTTGACTACCTGAATGTGTATCTATGTACCTTAAGGGGGCCCAGTGGAGTCTGACCATTCTCTTGTTGCACTGGAAGCTGGTTACTGAAAGAAAGCAACTCAGACTGAATGACAGTTCGTAAAGGCAGTGATGCAGATCCAATGACTTCTGGCTGAGAGAAGAAGGAAAGAAAAACTTTAGGTTAAATTAAAGACAAGCCACAGGGGATTTTAACTGAAGTGATAACACAGTACAACTTAGAAAGGAGCCCACGCTTTATGAAGTAAATAGCTTAACTATTTGACTGAGGCAACTTTAAGTGGCAACCTACATTCTGCCATACTTTGGACCCCATTCTGGGTGTTACTACTTCTCTCTAGAAGATTATAGAGGGTTTCATGAGTCACCAAGAGGTTGGAAGAAAATCTTTTCTATTTTAAGAGTTAGTTCTTTACAAAAAGGGTTCAACTTCACTATTAAAAATGAAAAATAACATTTAGATGATACAAATTCTTGACATTAAGCTAGAAAAATTACAAAATATACCTGATGCAAACAGAGGCTATCATAAACGTGTGAAATTGGGAATGTAAACTGGCAACATACTTCTGGACAGCAAATTTGGCAGTAAATATTAGAAGCTTTAAATATTCACTCAAGCCCAGTAGTTCCACTTCTGGGAATTTATACTACCGAAGTAACAAATACATAAAAAGCTTATAGACAAATATGTATACTTCAAAAATTAACAATCAGAAATAACAAGAGGTCCAATAATCAGGAATTAAGTTAATTACAGCACATTGTTATAATGCAATAATATATAGTCAATAGCGTTTACAAAAAGTCTGAAATAATATGAACAGTATGAACAGTATTTACCATGTTTGGTAAAAAGAGGGTGTTAAGTAATATATAGCAAATCTTCAAATATTTATAAAGATAATGTTAAATTTTTTAAAAAGCAGGATAAAAAAACTGTAAATAAAATTATCCTAATACTGCCAAAGATTTGCCAATGTATTGTAACCATTTGAAAAAAAACAAAAGTGAAACATAAATATTAACAGTTATTTCTTGGTAATGGGATTATAGACAGTTTTTGCTTTTCAGAAATATTTTCTCAAGTTCTCTGCCAAAAACACATACAACTCTTTTATTAGAAAGAAGCCATTAGCTAGGTGATTCAATGTTAATATACTGAAATGTTTGCAGAGGCAGTCTTGAGGTTGTAGAATTATGTGTTTTTCCACCTCTTCTTATTTTAGTATATTCTTCAAAAAGAACTTGTATTAATTATATCCTCTGAAAAGACAAAAAAAAAACCCTCAAGATACATTCCTCATGCTATCCATACCAAGAGGAGATCAAAGATTAGAAAGATTTCAGTAGTTTTACTGAAATAAGTTAAAAACTGCTCAGGAATAGTTTATCGATTTATGCTGTACCAATTGCAAGTGAATTTTATAAACTTGGGATAAGTTTATAAGATGATCAAAACTGCTATCCACCTTGTATTATCTTGGACCTCTATATATTCTACCTGAAAATAAGAAACAGGGTCTCAAATTAAGACTTATAACCTGTATCAGTTCAAATAGTCCCCTCTCTGTTGCAGGGAATACAGTGAAGAGGTTAAGAACTTAGGGTCTAAAGTCAGAACACGAGGTAGAGTCCTGCCTGGCTTTATCTTTTATTAGCTTGAGTGATCTTAGACAAGTTACTGAACTTCACGAAATCTCAGTTTCTTTGTCTATAAAATAAAGATAATAATGTACCTAATTCACAGAGCTGTAATGATTAAATTTGCTAGTGTGTTTGTGTAGTGCCTTTAGCATATCTCACTTATAACAAATAGCAAACAGAGATTAGAAACAATAATAAGCAGTGGTTGAGCCTGGAGAAATTCCTAGTTTAGGTAGGAATATAATTTTAAGTATATTCTAATTCCCTAGTGTAGTGATAAGGCGAAAGTCAAAATCACTTAAGTACCTTTTTCTGTGGGGTTTTCTTTGTGTAAATTTGGAAAGTGAGGTTGGAATTCCACCAGTGTTCTATCATTGGGCCACCAAAATGTACTGGAAACACAAATCGCTGCTGGAAATTCACCACTGTAAGGAGAACCAAACACATAAGCACATGTCAGTCCACCCAACTACAGCCATCATCAATCCATGCTTTGACACAACCTGCTTCCCTTTTGATCTAACTAAAATCTCTTTCAGAAGTCTAGTCAGGCACCTGGGTGGGTTAGTCAGTTAAGGGTCTGACTTCTACTCAGGTCATGATCTCAGGGGTCCTGGTTTTGAGCCCTGCAGTCAGTCGGGCTTCGTGCTCATCAGGGAGTCTGCTTGTCCCTCTCCCTCTGCTCTTCCCCCTGCTTGTACATTCTCTCTCTCACATAAATAAATAAAATCTTAAAAATTAAAAAAAGAAATCTAGTCAGCATAATTTCACAAAAGTGTTAGGGTTGTAGGGATTGAAGGAGCAGAGACGAAGAGAAAACCCTGCATATAGTACAGAGAAGATAAGCAGTGCTCTGTTGCTCTAGTTTTGCTATGAGAAATGAATGTCAAACATATGCGCTCATGGGGGCACCTGGGTGGCTCAGTGGGTTAAAGCCTCTGCCTTCGGCTCAGATCATGATCTCAGGGTCCTGGGATCCAGCCCCGGATCAGGTTCTCTGCTCAGCAGGGAGCCTGCTTCCTCCTCTTTCTGTGGCCTCTCTGCCTACTTGTGATCTCTGTCAAATAAATAAATAAACTCTTTATAAAAAAAGAGAGAGAGAGAAAAGGAAATATATGTCCATACAAACACTTGTACAAGAATGTTTATAACAGATTTATTGGTAATAGTTAAGAATTATAAACAACCCAAGTGCTCATCAACAGATGAATGGATAAACAAATTTTTCTATATCTACAGAATGGAACAACGGTCAGAATGGCTGAAATTAACAACACAGGAAAAAAAAGATGTTGGCAAGGATACGGAGAAAGGGGAACCCTCTTACACTGTGGGAATGCAAATTGGTGCAAACATTTTTTTTTTTTAAATGGTTGTTGTTGTTTTTTAATATTTTATTTATTTTACAAGTAGGCAGAGAGGCAGGTAGAGAGAGGAGGAAGCAGGCTACCTGCTGAGCAGAGAGCCCGATATGGGACTCGATCCCAAGACCCTGAGATCATGACCCAAGCTGAAGGCAGAGGCTTTAACCCACTGAGCCAGCCAGGGGCCCAACCACTCTTGAAGACAGAAAAGAGGTTCCTCAAAAAGTTAAAAATAGAGCTACCCTAAGACCCAGCAATTGCGCTACAAGGTATTTATCTAATGGATACAAATATGGTGATTCAAAGGGTCACATGCACCCCAATGTTTATAGCAGCTATGTCCACAATAGCCAAACTATGGAAAGAGCCCAGATGTCCATCGATAGATGAATGGATAAAACAGAAGATGTAGTATGTGTGTACACACACACATACCTGCTGGGATATTATTCAGCCATTAAAAAGAATGAAATCTTGCCGTTTGCAATGACTTGGATAGAACTAGAGGGTATTATGCTAAATGACAAACGTCAGTCAGAGAAAGACAAATATCACATGATTTCACTCATATGTGGAATTTAAGAAACAAAACAGATAAACACATGGGAAGGAAAGGAAAAATTAAAAAAAAACTAAAAACATGGAAGGATACAAACTGTGAGAGACTTAACTCTAGGAAACAGAGGGTTGCTGGAGGGGAGGGAGGTGGGGAGGTGGGGTAACAGGGTGATGGGCATTAAGGAGGGCACGTGATGGAATGAGCACTGGGTGTTATATGCAACTGATGAATCACTAAACTCTATCTCTGAAACTAATAATACAGTATATGTTAATTAAACTGAATTTAAATTTTTTAAAAATGTAAAAAAAGAGTAAATAAGTATTTTTAATGTTTGTACTGGATATACTCATATCAAATGAGAAATGCATGTTCAAAATTTTTCTATTGAACCACCGTTTTTTTTTTAAAGATTTTATTTATTTATTTGACAGAGAGAGAGATCACAAGTAGGCAGAGAGAAAGAGGAGGCAGGCAGAGAGAAAGAGGAGGAAGCAGGCTCCCCGCTGAGCAGAGAGCCCGATGCGGGGCTCGATCCCAGGACCCTGAGATCATGACCTGAGCTGAAGGCAGAGGCTTTAACCCACTGCGCCACCCAGGTGCCCCTGAACCACCGTTTTTAACAGTAAGACTGAAAACAACCTAAACAGTAATATATTAATAAGAGGTGTTTAAGTTATGGCATAGTCATACAAGGGAATATTATGTGGCCATAAAGGACTGGGAAGACTGAGTTCTTTATGTCCTGGTATGAAAAAATTACTAAGATACACTGTTAAAGACAAGGTACAGAACAGGGCATAAGGTACACTAATACTTGGATTAAAATGGGAGGGCAAAAAAGGATAAACATATTTGCTTATATATGCATGAAATACCTTAGGAATAATAGAAAATTTACAACATTGCCTACAAAGATTTTGAACCAAGTGAATGGATTATATCTAGTTAAAAAACAAATAAAACAAAGCAAAATAAAAATTTAAAAATCCATCATTACCAGGCTGTACTGGAATGTTACTTGAATGTGTAAGAGAATTAGGACCATATCTTTTACTCTTTAAACTACCTCACAGAGAAAAATAAATAAATAAATAAACTACCTCCCAGAGAAGGAATTCAATACTGATGAACTGTTCATGGATCAAACTGGACAACCAATGCAAAGAAACTCACAAAATCTGTTAGAAAGTTATATAACTTTGGATGACAGGAACATAAATGTTTATTATATTACCCTTTTACTTTTACAACCCAAATGCCCATCAGCTGAGGAATGGATAACCAAATGTGATATAGTCATATGATGAAATACTGTACAGCCACAATAAAGAAAAAGGTACTGACATATCATAACATAGATCAAATTTGAAAATATTATGGTAAGTCAAAGAAGCCAGTTACAAAAATCACATACTGTATGATTCCATTTACATGAAATGTCCAGAATGAGTAAAATGATAGACAGAAAATGGATTAGGGGTTGTTTAGTGTGGGTGGGGGTGGAGATAGGAAAATGAAGAGTGAATGCTAATGAGTAAGAGATTTCTTTTGTGGGGATGAAAATGTTCTAAAATTAGATCACGATGGTTGTACAACTCTTTGTATATACAAAAATCACTGAACTCTTCAATGGGTTCAACGAATACCCTAAATGGTTAAACTGTATAATATGTGAATTATATCTTGATAAAGTTGTTTTAAAAAGGGAATAAAAGAAAAATGGCAAGAGTCCAGCGAATGTGCTCTAAGCATCAGGAGCTCTGCATTCTAGTCTCAGGTATGTTACTGACTTGCTGCCTTGCAATAGGATAGTCATAGTGCCTCTGGGGCAGTGTCCTCACTTATAAAACAAAAGAATGACGGTAGATTCACTTCACAATTCTTTCTAACTCTTGATTTTATGGTACTATAAAAGTCAGATGAATATTTAGGGATTAAAAAATTCTTCCACAGTAAAAATGTCTAAGGAAGAGAAAACTAGTCTTTCTCTTACTTCCATCTGTAATTTTACTGGAGGCAAGTCGAACGACCTCGGTGATCAAAGCTGTCTTTCCCAATCCATTTTTAGAAAAGCCCACAGGAAAGTGATATTCCACAAAGAAAGTGCTAAAAATCAAAACCAAAAAAAGTGATTTAAACATAAACCAAATAACAAATGAACATATTTATTATTTGATCAATCCTACATATCTTTCAAGGTCCTATTTTCAGCATCTCAGATCCTCAGAGGACCTATCTGGTCTCTTGAAAGCCTTCACCAATCCTATCAGGCAAGTTCTACCTTGTGCTCGCATAGTTTACTTACTCTGTCTTTTACCTATCTATTATTGAGACATAACTGACATATAACATATTAGTTTCAGGCATATAAACAATGATTTGATATTTGTAGAAGCTGGAAAATTATCACAGAATGTCTACAAATCTTCCAAAGTATTTTTTAATATAAAACACCCATTTTGCATCCTACAGCCTCTTAAATATGTCTGTATTGTGCTGACTGTAAAGTATATAACAGACTCAAGGTCTCAATTTCCTTTTTTCTCACACTTACCTAGTATTGGCCTTGACACCTAGTGAGGAATTCATTTTTGAAAACATTTTTGTTGATGGATTCATATTAAAGTACTTTATAAATCATAAAATGTTATACAATTATATATTTTATAATTTTATTTTTTATCATATGTTATATATTTTTATATATTATATATATTATTTATTAATTACTATTACCATCACACACATTCCAGAAATATCAAATTTAGCTTTTCCATGTTAGAGACGTACCGCTTTTTGTTGCTGTCAGCTTAAGTGGTCTGCCAGAAAAGCTTTTCTTGCCAGAGGTCATCTGGGGACTATCTGGAGGAACTATCATTGTTTCGATGATGATTCTGACTGAATGTGTTCTACCCAAAAGGGCCAATCTATCCACACTTAGTGTCATCACTTCGGCATCTTCTGGAGTTTCTGATATCATCTGTTGTTCAACCAAATTTCTGAAAGGAGTTCATATAGATAGTGAAACAGTCCAAAGCCCAACATGAAAGGATCTAGTTTGTACAGGCAAAAAGAGTAAAGAGGAAGGGCAGCCAAGTATCTAATTCACAAGTTATCAAGGACTGAGAGATGACTTTAATCAATAGAATTCTGGTCCTAACCGAGAGTGAAAGAAATTTCAAAAAACGTAAAACCATTCTTCTAACATAAAGGCTTATCTCCACACAAGTATAGAAACGGATGTTACAGAATTAGGTTTTCTTTTTTCTTTTTCCAAGATTTTATTTATTTATTTGACAGAGAGAAAGCCAGAGAGGAAACACAAGCAGGGGGTGCAGCAGGTAGAGGGAGAAGCAGGCTCCCTGGGAGCCTAATGCGGGGCTCGATACCAGGACCCTGGGATCATGAGATGAGCCAAAGGCAGACACTTAAAGACAGCCACCCAGGAGCCCCCAGAATTAGGTTTTCTTATAAGGGCTACAGGCATTACACCTCAGTTAACCTACTACTTCAATATAACTACTATCATCACTTCTGTGTATTCGTTTTCATTATTCATATTTTCTACAGTCTAGTATAGCACACATTCAACCTAGAATTCTGCTTTCTCAACCATTTTATTGTATCCCTCTTTTCATATTATTACACTTTTAAGGATTCAATACTTAGTGAACTACTTAGTGAACTCACTTAACTAGGATGATAGTGCTGGGCAAATACAAATCATTTACTTTAGGAGTCTTCCTTTGCTTTTGCCTCAATCATAGCCTCACCTATTTTTCTTGCCTGCTGCCCTTTTCTTCAACTTAGGATCACTTGACTCCACAAGCTTAGGAGATTTGGCAAGAGGTTTTGACTGGTTCATTTTTTTAGAAGGGACAATATCATCTTCACTGAAGAAATCACTGATGCTGGTATCGGATTTCTACAGGGGGAAGAAACAAAAAGAGAGGCACTAAAAAAAAATTGTTTTAGGGAGAGTGGTAAAGAAAACATTTCTCTAAAGGTAATCAAATTCTTCTCTGCACATATATCATTCTTTTAAAGAGATTACTGATGCCAGGGAGATAATCCCACATTTCTCCTGGTATATAAAAATAACCTACAAATTCAGTTCAAAGAAAATAAATGAAAATAGACCCTTCTTTCAAATTTTCAACAATAATAACAATCATTACTTATTTACTATCTATTATGTATCTAGTACCAAAGCCAGATACCAAAGCCTGTATTTCTATCACAGTTTGAGGCAAAATGGAACAATGTCACCTAATTAAGAATTTTAGGAACCAAAAACACAGGCTCATAATGCTAAATTTCTAAGCTCTGGATGTTATTCAATATTAAGAACATCAAGCCCTGGGAAAGTACATGTACATTTTAACTCCCTGATCTTTCATTGCATCATGGTCTATTGGTTCACTCCTCATCAGCCAATCTTTTCTAAGATTATTCTGGTCAAATGGCATGGGGGATTACACAGTGCCATTCGTAAACTCATTCCTTTATTCACTAAGTACTCACTGAGTACACTCAGTATTCATCAGGCTTTGTTGTACTGGTAATACAAAGATAATGCAGACATGGTCTTGTTCTTGAGAAAGTGTATCATAAAATATTGTCTGAATGTCCCAGGATCCTGTGGAAATCTGGGCAATAAATTCTGCTTGGAGAAGTGTACAATGGCTTCTTCAGAGAGGTAATCAGCTGATTTTTGAAGAATAAAGAGTTTATCAGATGTATAAAAGCATTTCAACATTCGAAGTAGAACAATCAGTCTAAGCAAAAAATACAGAGATAAAAAAAGAACTACAATGTTTGTGGAGTGATGACAATCAGTATGACTGGAGGGTAAAGGGCAAATGTGGGAGATAAGGTTAGGGAGGTAAGTCAAGATCAGATTCTAATGCATACATAAGGCTTATGAGATGATGTCATTATTTACAAGTAATTAACACTCCTAAGCATTTATATCATGATGTATAAAAGAAAACATTATCATATTGGGCTAGATAAAGAATTAAATGAAATAATGAATTTAAAACATTTGGCACAGTACTCAAAAATAATAGATAAGAAGCAAGACAGTGGAGGAGTATGAGACTGAAATATCATTAGGTCCCAGGAGTTAAGCTAGATAGTTATCAAATCATTCTGAACACCTACAAACTCAACAGGAGATAGAGAAGAAGAGCAGCAATTCTAGGAACAGAAAACAAACTACTTTCTGGAAGGTAGGACATGTGGAGAAGTGAATCCGAAACCATGGGGGAGGGGCTGGCTCCCCACAAGCGGTAGAGCAGCTGAACACAAAATGAAGAGATTCTAGAAGTCTGCTCTGCTGAGGGACGTTGCACCAGTGGCTACGCGTGGGGTGGAATCCTTGCTGAGACCATGTGGTCTCAGGTCCCGCAGGGTCACAGAAAGACCAGGGTGTCTGAGTGTGGCAGAGCTCCCAGGTATTGGAGTGGGGAAGCCGGCTACAGAGACGGAGCTGAAGAGTATGTTCTCAGCTCACGGTTACCTTAAACCGTGATCTAAGGCACAGCTGGGCCACTGCTCTTTGAGCAGGGACCCACAAGTGGCAGACCCAGAGAGACGCCCTCCTTCCTCCTCAGGGAGGAGCAGCACAGGAGCACACAGCAGGAGTCTGCTGGGTTTGGAAACTCCAAACAGGGCTGTGTGCCAGAGACAGAAATGCTCGGTCACAAGCCAGGTGAGCACGGAGTATGGCCGGACACCAGGGAGACAGGAGGGATTCACTGCTTTTCTCTGAGGGTACACTGAGGAGTGGGGCCCCCCGCTCTTGACTTGGACGGCCGGAGACTGGGTGGCTGCCATCTTTATTCCCGTTCTCCAAAGCTCTACAGAAAGCGTTCAGGGAACAAAAGCTACTAAGAGCGAACATGAGCAGATTACTTAGCCTGGCCCCTGGCAAGGGTGGTGCAATTCCACCTCAGGCAAAGACATTTGAGAATCACTGTAACAGGCCCTTCCCTCAGAAGATCAGCAAGAACATGCAGCCAAGACCAAGTTAACTGATCAATGAGAACTGTGGAACTCCAGAGCTAGGGGAAAGCAACACATTAGAATTCATGGCCTTTTTCCTATGATTCTTTAGTCTTGTGAAGTTAAATTTTTTTTAATTTTATTTTTTTCTTACTCTATTTTTAACTTTTCCTCTTTTAAACATTTTTAAACTATTTTATCAATACCTTTAAAAAAATCTTTTAAAATTTTCATTGTTATAGTCATATTTTATCCCTTCATTGTGTTTACCCTTATTTTTTTGTATACATACTTTTTTTCGTTAAAATTTTGGGATACAATTTCTTCTAATAGATCAAAATATACCCTAAATCTAGCACATGGCTTTGTTTCAGACTCCAGCCTGATCATATTCTCTTTTTTTTTCTTTTTCCAACCAACTTATCTTATCAATTCCTTTTTAGAATCTTTTTAAATTTTCATCTTTAGAGTCAACCATCTCTTCACCATATTTACCCTTATTTATTTTGTATATATATATATTTTTCTTTCCTTGAACTTTCAGAGGTAGTTTCTTCTAAGAGATCGGAATACACCCAAAATCAAGTGGATGGCTCTGTTCTATTCACCAGTCTAATATATATATATTTTTTTTTCTTTTTTTTTTTCCCCTCCTTTTCCTCTCCCCCCCCATTTCAGGTCTCTTCTGATGTGATAGGGTATATTTTTCTGGAGTCTTTGAGACCCTTTCAGTATTTTGTTTCCACATTCATCTATTATCTGGATAAAATGACAAGCAGAAAAACTCACCACAAAAAAAATAACAAGAGGCAGTACTGACGGCTAGGTACCTAATCAATACGGACATAATAATACATTAGAACTAGAGTTCAGAATGACAACTATCAAGGTGCTAGCTGGGCTCGAAAAAAGCATGGAAGATATTAGAGAATCCCTTTCTTGAGAAATAAAAGAACTAAAGTCCAACCAAGTTGAAATAAAAAAAGCTATTAATAAGGTGCAATAAAAAATGGAGGCTGTTATTGCTAGGATAAATGAGGCAGAAGAGAGAATTAGTGATATAGAAGACCAAATGATGGAGAATAAAGAAGCTGAACAAAAGAGAGACAAACAACTACTGGACCACGAGGGGAGAATTCGAGAGACGAGTGACCCCTAAGATGAAACAATATTGGAATAATTGGGATCTCAGAAGATGAAGAAAGACAGAGAGGGGCAGAAGGTATATTGGAGCAAATGAGAGAATTTCCCTAATATGGCAAAGGGAACAAGCTTCAAAATCCAGGAGGCAAAGAAAGCCCCGTCAAAATCAACAAAAATAGGTACATACCCCCTCATCTAGTCATAAAACTGACAAGTCTTAGTGACAAAGAAAATCCTGAAAGCAGCTTGGGACAAGAGGTCTGTAACATACAATGGTAGAAATATTAGATTGGCATCAGACTTATCCACAGAGACCCGGCAGGCCAGAAAGGAGTGGTATGATATATTCAGAGCACTGAACGAGAAAAATATGCAGCCCAGAATACTATATCCAGCTAGGCTGTCATTGAAAATAGAAGGAGAGGGGCGCCTGGGTGGCTCAGCGGGTTAAAGCCTCTGCCTTCGGCTCAGGTCATGATCCCAGGGTCCTGGGATCGAGCCCCACATTGGGCTCTCTGCTTACCAGGGAGCCTGCTTCCACCCCTCTCTCTGCCTGCCTCTCTGCCTACTTGTGATCTCTGTCTGTCAAATAAATGGAAAAAATCTTAAAAAAAAAAAAAAAAAGAAAGAAAGAAAATTAGAAGGAGAGATAAAAAGCTTTCAGGACAAACAAAAATTAAAAGAATTTGCAAACATCAGGGGCACCTGGGTGGCTTAGCAGGCTAAAGCCTCTGCCTTTGGTTCAGGTCATGATCCCAGGGTCCTGGGATCGAGCCCCGCATCAGGCTCTCTGCTTAGCAGGGAGCCTGCTTCCTCCTCTCTCTCTCGCCCGGCCTCTCTGCCTACTTGTAATCTCTATCTGTCAAATAAATAAATAAAATCTTAAAAAAACAAAAATTGCAAACACCAGACCAGCCCTACAGGAAATATTGAAAGGGGTTCTCTAAGCAAAGAGAGATCCTAAAAGTAATAGACCAGAAAGGAACAGAGACAATATACAGTAACAGTCACCTTACAGGCAATACAATGGCACTAAATTCATATCTTTCAATAGCTATCCTGAATGTAGAGGCTAAATGCCCTAATCAAAGTCACAGGGTATCAGAATGGATAAAAAAACAAGACCCATTGATATGCTGTCTAAAAGAAACTCATTTTAGACCCAAAGACACCTCCAGATTAAAGTGAGGGGGTGGAAAACAATTTACCATGCTAATGGACATCAAAAGAAGGTTGGGATGGCAATCCTTATATCAGATAAATTAGATTTTAAGCCAAAGACTATAATAAGAGATGAGGAAGGACATTATATCATACTTAAACAGTCTTTCCAATAAGAAGTTCTAACAATTTTAAATATCTATGCCCCTAACATGGGAGCAGCCAATTATATAAGACAATTAGTAACAAAAGCAAAGAAATACATCAACAATAATACAATAATAACAATAATAACAGCCCCCTCACTGAAATGGACAGATCATCTAAGAAAATATCAACAAGGAAATAAAGGCTTTAAATGACACACTGGACCACCAAATGGACATCACAGATATATTCAGAGCATTCCATCCCAAAGCAACAGAATACACATTCTTCTCTAGTGCACATGGAACATTCTCTAAAACAGATCACATCCTGGGTCACAAATCAGGTCTCAACCGGTAACCAAAAGATTGGGAATCATTCCCTGCATATTTTCAGACCACAATACTCTGAAACTAGAATTCAATCACAAGAGGAAAGTTGGAAAGAACTCAAATATATGGAGGCTAAAGAGCATCCTACTAAAGAATGAATGGGTCAACCAGGAAATTAAGGAAAATTTTAAGAAATTCATGGGAACAAATGAAAATGAAAACACAACTGTTCAAAATCTTTGGGACACAGCAAAAGGCGGTCCCTGAGAGTAAAGTATAGTGATACAAACCTTTGTCAAGAAACAATGTCTCAAGTATACAACCTAAACCTACACCTAAACGAGGTGGAGAAAGAACAGCAAAGAAAGCCTAAACCCAGCAGGAGAAGAGAAATAATAAAGATTAGAGCAGACATCAATGAAATAGAAACCAAAAGAACAGTAGAACAAATCAATGAAACTGGGAGCTGGTTCTTTGAAAGAATTAATAAGATTCATAAACCCCTGGCCAGACTTATCAAAAAGAAAAGAGAAAGGACCCAAATTATAAAATCATGAATGAAAGAGGAGAGATCACAACCAACACCAAAGAAATACAAACAATTATAAGAACATATTATAAGCAACTATATGCCAGCAAATAGGACAATCTGGAAGAAATGGATGCATTCCTAGAGACATATAAACTACCAAAACTGAACCAGGAAGAAATAGAAAACCTGACCAGACCCATAACCAGTAAGAAATTAAAGGAGTCATCAAAAATCTCCCAACAAACGAGCCCAAGGCCAGATGGCTTCCCAGGGGAATTCTACCAAACATTTAAAGAAGAATTATACCTATTCTCCTGAAACTGTTCCAAAAAATAGAAATGGATAGAAACTTCCAAACTCATTTTATGAGGCAGCATTACCTTGATCCCAAAACCAGACAAAGACCCCATAAAAAGGTGACTTACCACTATCCTTGATTAACACGGATGCAAAATTCTCACCAAAAAACTAGCCAATAGGATCCAACAGTACATTAAAAGGATGATTCACCACGACCACGTGGGATTATTCCTGGGCTTGCAAGGTTGGTTCAACATCCACAAATCAATGTGATACAATACATTAATAAAAAGAAAGAACAAGAACTATATGATACTCTCAATAGATGCTGAAAAAGTATTTGACAAAGTACAGCATTCATTCTTTTTTTTTTTTTTTAAAGATTTTATTTATTTATTTGACAGAGAGAGATCACAAGTAGACGGAGAGGCAGGCAGAGAGAGAGAGAGAGGGAAGCAGGCTCCCTGCTGAGCAGAGAGCCCAACAGCATTCATTCTTGATCAAAACTCTTCACAGTGTAGGGATAGAGGGTACATACCTCAGTATCATCAAAGCCATCTATGAAAAATTCACAGTGAATATCATTCTCAATGGGGAAAAACTGAGAACTTTTCCCCTAAGGTCAGGAACATGGCAGGGATGTACATTATCACCACTGCTATTCAACATAGTACTAAAAGTCCTCGCCTCAGCAATCAGACAAAGAAATAAAAGTCATCCAAATTGGCAAAGAAGTCGTCTCTCAGTTTTGCAGATGATATGATACTTTATGTGGAAAACCCACAAGACTCCACTCCAAAACTGTGAGAAATCATACAGGAATTCAGTGAAGTGTCAGGATATAAAATCAATGCACAGAAATCAGTTGCATTTCTACACACCAACAGCAAGACAGAAGAAAGAGAAATTAAGGAGTTGATCCCATTTACAACTGCACCCAAAACCATAAGGTACCTAGGAATAAACCTAACCAAAGAGGCAAACAATCTGTACTCAGAAACTATAAAGTACTCATGAACGAAATTGAGGAAGACATGAAGAAATGGAAAAACGTTCTAGGCTCATGGATTGGAAGAACAAATATTGTGAAAATGTCTATGCTACCTAAAGCAATCTACACATTTAATGCAATCCCTATCAAAATACTATCAATTTTTTCCAAAGAAATGGAACAAATATATCTTAAAATACATTTTTATATTATATTATATTATTATATTTTATATTTTTATATCCTAAAATTCATAGGGAACCAGAAAAGACCCCAAATAGCCAGAGGAATGTTGAAAAAGAAAGCCAAAGTTGGTGGCATCACAATTCCAGACTTCAAGCTCTATTACAAAGCTGTAATCAAGACAGTATGGTACTGACAGAAAAAAAAAGACACAGATCAATGGAACAGAATAGAGGGCTTAGAAATAGACCCTCAACTCTATGGTAAACTAATCTTCAACAAAGCAGGAAAGAATGTCCAATGGAAAAAAAAAAAGCAGTCTCTTCAACAAATGGTGTTGGGAAAATTGGATAGCCACATGCAGAAGAATGAAACTGGACCATTTCCTTATACCACACACAAAAATAGACTCAAAATGGATGAAAGACCTCCATGTGAGACAGGAATCCATCAAAATCCTTAAGGAGAATACAGGCAGTAACCTCTTTGATCTCAGCTGCAGCAACTTCTTCCTAGAAAAATCACCAAAGGCAAGGGAAGCAAGGGCAAAAATGAACTACTGGGACTTCATCAAGATCAAAAGCTTTTGCACAACAAAGGAAACAGTCAACAAAACCAAAAGACAACTGACAGAATGGGAGAAGATATTTGCAAGTGACATATTGATAAAGGGCTAGTATCCAAAATCTATAAAAAATTTATCAAACGCAACACCCAAAGAACAAATAATCCCACCATGAAATGGGCAAAAGACATGAACAGACATTTCTGCAAAGAAGACATCAAGATGGCTAACAGACACATGAAAAACTGTCCACATCACTCAGCATCAGGTAAATACAAGTCAAAACCACAATGAGATACCACCTCACACCAGTCAGAATGGTAAAATTAACAAGTCAGGAAACAACAGGTGTTGGAGAGGATGCTGAGAAAGGGAAGCCCTCCTACACTGTTGGTGGGAATGCAAACTGGTGCAGCCACTCTGGAAAACAACATGGAGGTTCCTCAAAAAGTTGAAAATAGAGCTACCCTACGACCCAGCAATCACACAACTGGCTATCTACCCTAAAGATACAAATGTAGTGATCTGAAGGGCACGTGCACCTAAATGTTTATAGCAGCAAGGTGCACAAGAGCCAAACTAAGGAAAGAACCTAGATGTCGATCAAGAGATGAAAGGATAAAGAAGATGTGGTATATATGTACAATGGAATACTATGCAGCCATCAAAAGAAATGAAATCTTGCCATTTGCAATGATGTGGATGGAACTAGAGGGTGTTACACTAAGTGAAATAAGTCTATCAGAGAAAGACAGTTATCATATGATCTCTCTGATATGAAGAATTTGAGGGAGGGTGGGGAGTTGTTGGGAGTAGGGAAGATGAAACAAGATGGGATCAGGAGGGAGACAAGCCATAAGAGACTCTTAATGTCACAAAACAAACTGAGGTTGCTGGGGCTGGTGGGGGGTAGGGAAAGGGTGGCTGGGTTATAGACATTGGGGGAAGGTATGGTGAGTGTTGTGAAATGTGTAAGCCTGATGATCCACAGACCTGTACCCCTGGGGCAAATAATACATTATATGTTAATAAAAACAAAAAAATAGAAATAAAAATAACAGATAACATGTAAATTCCCTGTCATACCAAGAATGGGTAATAAATTTAAATTCTCTCTTTATCCCACAAGTAACAGAGTATCAGTGACGACTTTTAAAACAGAAAGTCATGAAATGCTAATAATTCATAATATCTTTTAAATTTATCTCTTCATTTCCAACCGCATTGCTGTCACTCTCATACATACCTCCAATAACCCAGTGGCTTCCTATCTCCTTCCAGGTATTCTCCTCTAAGTTAGCTCCCTAAATCATTGCTAGATTAACGTTCCTTAACCACCATTTTGATGTCATTTCTCCTCACCTGATATTCAAAGGCTTTCTGCAATATGCTAGGCTGCCTTACTGATGATGACTTTCCCACATATCTTCTCGTCAGTTCAAATTAGATCCCTTGGAGTGCACAAATTGCTTCTCTGGATGGGTCATTCTTTCTTTTACCATTTCATATCCTCTATCTCTCTAAATGCTTTTTTTTTTTTTTAAAGTAAACTCTATATATACTTAATGTGAGGCTAGAACTCATAACCTTGAGATCAAGAGTCCCATTGTACCAACTGAGCCAGCCAGCCACCTCTAAAATTCTTAACCTTACTAGGCCTGTCTCTCATCTATAAAATGACATGTACTCTTAATTTCAGGAAACAAACTGAGGGTTGCTAGAGGTTGGGGAGAGGGATAGGGTGGCTGGGTTACTGTGGAGGGCATATGCTATAGTGAGTGCTGTGAATTGTGTAAGACTGATGATTCACAGACCTGTACCCCTGAAACAATAATATATTACATATTAATTTTAAAAAAATTTTAAAAGGAAAAGAAAAAATGACATATATAAAATGTCTGGCAAGTGTAATATGCCTACACTTAATAATCTTATTAATAGTCTTGTTCTCTAATTTCCAAAGCTGTAGATTCAATGAACTTACAGGTGCCGTGTAAAATAAGCTCTCCAGGAGACTCTGGTCATACTGAGGATCATTCAGCTCACTGCTACAATACACATCACTCCCAGGAGATGGGGAATCTGGAGGAGAGCCAAGCCCATTCCAGTACTGACCCTGGGATAATTCAGCACTGTAGAGGTAAGAAAAACAAGCAAAAGGACATTAAAAGAAGTTTCAGGTTGAGCTATAGTTTTCTAATTGAAAACCTTCTAAAGTTCTAAACATTAAAGAAGATATGTTAAGCAAAAGACTCACATTAGGGAGAAGACTCTCTGATAAATATTTTCATATTATATTCTTCCTCTGGGATGCCAACAGCTAGTATTCAAAAATAAACTACTGACCCTGATTATGATCTCATTCATTTATTTAACAAACATTTTTCTTTTCTGGGCAGCTATTATGTGCCAGGCATGGTGTTAGGTCTTGAGTGATACAGGAGATGGTTAATTAACTTGCTCTACTCTACACTGCTTTAGGTCTAGCAGGGAGGAAAAGAAGGTAAAGAATGTATCTATAATTCAATGAGTTAAAGCTCATGCTGTTTTGTGAAGAATTCATAAATATGCCTTCTTCCATTAAGCAAAAATATGTATATTTAGGGTTAATTATGGCAAGATTAATTCCATGTGTGATATAGAAATAAGTAAAACAGTACCCTAACGTACAAAAGTTTGTAGATTTTTTTAAAAATTATTTTTATTAACATATAATGGACTATTTGCCCCAGAGGTACAAGTCTATGAATCATCGGCTTACACATTTCACAGTCCTCACCATAGCACATCCCCTCCCCAATGTCCATCACCCAGCCACTCCATCCCTATTCCCCCAACCCCCAGCAACCCTGTTTGTTTTCTGAGATTAAGCATCCCCAAAAGTTTGTAAATCGATAAGGAATATAAGCATACAAGTACATGTATACTTCATTTTTGTTTCTCCTAAAATAACTGGTACTGAATAGATACCTGTAAAGGACTTACTGAATTCTTAATGAACATGTTATTAAAAATAAAAGCAAAATTTATTAAATGTACCAGGCGCTGTGCTAAGTATTTGTTATTAATTCAACTTTGCTTCCCTTTCATGCTAGTTGCTATACTTTCTCCCCTTCTTTTTTTTAAATTTATTTAAGCAGTCTCTATACCCAACGTGGGGCTCAAACTCAAGACCCTGAGATCAAGAGTCACATGCTCTTTTAACTGAGCCAGTCAGGTGCCCCATTTCTGTCTTTAATTTCTCAAGAGAATAGCATATAATTACTACCTTCAAATTAGATCATGTTCCTACATTTTTTGGAAAAAACAGATACTCAATAAATGTTCCTTTTCTCACTTTTTTAAATCTAAAGCAGGGTTTCTCAAATTTAGCACTACTTCAACCGTCGTTCAAATAATTCTTGGTCATTGGGAGCTATCCTGTACATTTTGTAACCCTCTAAACATTACGAAATGTGCCATGGGGCTGGGAGTAGGAGAGAATTGCCCCTCAGTTGAGAACTACTGATGTATAGAAATCTCTCTCTCAAAGGTAAGAATAGCTCTCTAACTACTACAACCCAACTAACAACTTCGCAAACACAGGGCTTCTCTAGCTCCAGAGCACTGTTCCTTTTTGAAGCTCTACTTCTTGGCATTTTACATAACGATCACTTGCTATTTATAGTTCCCCCTCACTTGGTTACTCCTTTTTTCCCTCCACTGCACACCTTTGAAATTATCAAGATCACCACTGTTCAGTATTCAGTCTTCCCCATTTAATTTTTTTTTTCAGTTAACACTTCTTTGAACTTACTCTACTGTCTACAACACATTAAAAGGCCATGCTGAATTAAAATGGTGAGAGCAAGCATCTTTTGTTTCTAATCTTACAGGAAAAGCTTTCAGTGTTTCATCATTAACTATGATGTTTGTGTGGGCTAGTCATTTATGGCCTTTGTTATTATTTGAGGTACACTGCTCCCCCCGCCCCCTTTAAGATTTTATTTATTCTGGAAAGAGAGAATGAGAGATCATGGAGCCTGATCCAGAGCTTGATCTCAGGACCCTGAGGCATGACCTGAGCCCAAACCAAGAGTCAGATGCTTAACTGACTGAGCCACCCAGGCACCCATGGTACACTGGTTCTATACCCAGTTTGTTGGGAGGTTTTATCATGAATGGGTGTTGAATTCTATCAAATGCTTTTTCTGTATTTATTGAGAGGATCATATGACATTTATGCTTCTTTTTGTTAATACAGTGTATCACACTTACTGATTTGTGGCTGTTGAACTGTTTCTGCACCCCTGGAACAAATTCTACTTGATCATGGTATATGATCATTTTAATGTACTGTTGAGCTTATTTGCTACTTTGGTGAAGACTTTTGCATCTATGTTCATCAGGGATACTAGCCCATAATTTTCTTTTCTTGCAGCGTCTTTGTCTGGCTTTAGCAGCAAGGTAATGCTGGCCTTGTGAAATGAGTTTGGATGTGTTCCCTCCTCTTCTGTGTTTTGGAAGAGTTTGAGGAGTGGTACTAGTTCTTTACATGTTCGGTAAAACTCACTAGTGGCGCCATCTAGTCTCAGACTTCAATTTGCTAGGAGATTTTTGATTACTCATTTAATCTCCTTACTAGTAATCAGTCTGCTCAGGTGTCTATTTCTGCATGATGCAGTTTTGACAGCTGTATATTTCCAGGAATTTACCAATTTCTTTTAGGTTTTCCAATTTGTTAAGGCATGTAATTTTTCATGGTAGTTTCTTATGATTGTACTTCTCTGGTATCAGTTATAATGTCTCCGATTTCATTTATAATTTTAAGTCCTCTCTTTTTGTTTTCACAAGTCTAATAGTTTATCTATTCAAAAAAAAAAAAAAACCCCAGCTCTTAGTTTCATTGATCTTTTATATTATCTTTGTAGTCTATTTCATTTGTTTCCACTCTGATTTTTGTTCTTTCCTTCCACCAACTTTGGGCTTCGTCTGTTCTTTCTCTAAGTTCCCTGAGGTATAAATTTAGTTATTTTACTTGAGATCTTTCTTATTTTTTAATATACACACGTATGCTATTGATTTTCTTCATAGGTCTGCTTTTGCTGCGTCCCGTAACTTTTGGTACATTGTGTTTCCAGTTTCCTCTGTCTCAAGTTACTTTGATTTCCCTGTTGATTTCTTCTTTGACCCACTGGTTGTTCAGGAACATGTTGTTTAATTTCCACACACTTGTAAATTTTCTAGTTTTCTTTTTGTAATTGATTTTTAATTTCATACTACTGTGGTCAGAAAAAAATGCCCACTATTTTAATCTCCTTAAATGTATTAATAACTGTTTTATGGCCCAGTAGATGATCACAGAGAATGTTCCATGTGTGTGTGAGAAAAATATGTATTTTGCTCCTATTAGGTGGAAAGTTCTATATATGTATATCAGGTCCATCTGTTTGTGTCATTTAAGTCCAGGATTTCCTTATTGATATTCTGTCTGGATGATCTATCCATTGTGGGATGTGGGATTTAAAGTTCCTTGCTATTATTGTGTTGTTGTCTCTCCATTTGGATTTACTAACATTTGCTTTATGTATTTGGCTGCATCAATATTTACATTTATATCCTCTTGAGGAATTGACCAACTATCACTCTATCATGACTTTCTTTACCTCTTGTTATAGTTTTTGGCTTAAAGTCTATTTGTCTGACCTAAGAATAGCTACCCCAAACTCTCCTTTGGTTTCCACTTGCATGAAATCCCTTCATTTTGAGCTTATAAATCCTTAAAGTCTCCTGCAGGCTGCATATAGTTGGGTCTTATTTTTTTACCCATTCAGTACTCTCTCTATTCTGGTTGGATACTTTAGTCTACCTACATTTAAAACAATTATTGATAGGTATGAACTTACTACTATCATTTTGTTAACTGCTTCCTGGTTGATTTGTAGTTCCTTTCTTGTTCTCTTCCTTTGTGATTTGATGATTCACTGGAGTGGCATGTTTTAATTCCTTTATATTTTACATATTTTACTATACACTTTTGCTCTGTGGTTACCATGAGGCTTACATATTTATAATAGCCTATTTTAGGGTGATAAACCAACACACATACAAAAGTTCCCCTACCTCATTCTCAATTTTTGATGTCACACTTTGTAGCTTTATATCATGTATCCATTAACCAATTATTATAGTTAAATTTATTTTTAATACTTTGTCTTTTAGCCTTCATATTAGATTTATAAGTGAATTACCCACCACCATTGTAGTATTACAGTATTCTCAGTTTAACTATTTATTTACCTTTAGCCATAAGTTTTAGAATTTTGTATGTTTTCTTGTTACTGCTTAGCATCTTATTATTTCAGCTTGAAGAATTTCCTTTAATGTTTTTTGTAAGGTTAGTCTAATGGTCATTAAGTCCTTCAGCTTGTGTTTATCTGGAAAATTCTTTATCTTCCCTTCCATTCTGAAGGACAGCTTTGCCAGGTACAGTATTCTTGGCTGGCAGTTTTTTTTCTTTCAGCACTTTCAAATATATAATCCCACTGCCTTCTGGTCTGCAGGGTTTTTTTCTGTTGTTCTTTCTAAAGACTTATCTATTTATTTGAGAGAGGCAGGGGAGGGGCAGAGGGAGAGAGAGAGAATCTCAAGCAGACTCCCCACTGTGTGTGGAGCCTGACACTGGGCTTGATCTCATGACCCTGAGATCATGACCTGAGTTGAAATCATGAGACGGACGTTTAACTGACTGAGCCACCCAGGCACCTCTAGTTTACAGGTTTTGCTGAAAAATCTGCTAAAAGTCTTATGGGGTATCCCCTGTCAATAACAAGTTGCTTTTTGCTCTCTACTTTTAAGATTCTCTCCTTTTAAACTTTGACAATTTAATTATCTTGTGTTACAGTATGGGTCTCTTTTGATTCATCTAACTTAAAACTCTCTGGGATTCCTGATTCTGGATGTCTGTTTCTTTCCTCAGGTTAGGGAAATTTTCAGCCATTATTTCTTTGACTATTTTTGCTCCTTTCTCTCTCTCTCACCTTCTTCTGGGACTCCTATAATGTGTATGCTGGTCTCCTGGTTTCTCATAAGTCCCTTATGCTATCTAAACTCCCTTCATTCTTTTTTCTTTTTGTATCTCTAACTGAATTCCACTGCTTTGTTTTTGAGTTTGCTGATTCTTTCTTTCCTTTGATCTAGTTTGCTGCTGAACCCCTCTCAAATTTTTCAGTGAGTTATTGTGTTCTTTAGCTCTATGATTAGTTTGGTACTTTTTTTTTTTTTAAAGATTTTATTTATTTGACAGACAGAGATCACAAGTAGGCAGAGAGGCAGGCAGGGGGTGGTGGGGGGAGAAACAGTCTGAGCAGAGAGCCTGATGCGGGGCTCAATCTCAGGACCCTGAGATCATGACCCGAGCCAAAGGCATAGGTTTTAACCCACTGAGCCACCCAGGCACCCCAGTTTGGTACTCTTTATGACTGTTATTTTTAATTCTCTGTCAGGTAACTCACTTATCTCTGCTTCCCTAAGATCTATTTCTGGATATTTATTCTGTCCTTTTGTTTGGAACATATTCTTTTGTTTCTTCATTTTCTTTGACTTTCTCTGTTGAATTCTGCATATTAGACAAAACAGTCACCTGTCTCAGTCCTGTTGTAATGACCTGACAGACAGTTCTGACCTGTTTCTATTCTTGACAGTAGGAGATAAACCTCATCAATTAGTTTGGCTCCCAAGCCCCTACCTGCCTCATAAATTTTTCTGATTGTCCAAGCCTCCTCCATTGTTCTTAGTAGATCCCAGTAGTTGAGGGCATGCAAAGACCTACTATTGTCCCAAACAGGAGGATCAAAGTCAGTGCCTAGATGCACTCTGATTGAAAGCTGAACCCCAAATAGCAGCTGGGAAAGTGTGTATTATTATGAGTCACATGAATGCAAGCCCCACTGGCTTTCGAATTAAGTGTTTTCAGAGCCCATACCTCTAGTGGGAGGCTTAAAAGTTGAGGCACTAAATGTGGGGTCCAAATCCTTCACTCTTTAAGTAAAGTCAGGATGTAGAGATTCCCTCTTGACTATATAGTACTACACTGGGGGTTTTAAAAAAGTTTCATTTAGACACAATTTACGTAAGATACAATTCACTCAAAGTGAGTAATTCAGTTTTTTTGTATATTTACAGATATGAACAACCATCACCAGAGTCACTTTAAAACCTTAAAAAGAAACTACCCACTAGCTATTATCACTTATCCTCCCATCATACCCAGGGATAAAGAACCCACTAATCTACTTTCTTTTCTCTAGATTTGTCTATTTTGTATGTTTCATATAAATGGACTCACAAAATATGTTCTCTTTTGTGACTAGCTTCTTTCATTCAGTGTTTCATTCAATGTTCATCCATGCTAGAGCATGTTATCAGTAATTTATTACATTTTCTGGCCAAATAATATTACATTTTATGAATATATTACTTTTTTACATTCATTCATCTCATGAACATTTTAACTATAATGAATAATGCTGCTATGGAAATTCATGTACATGTTTTTGCATGGATGTAGCTTTCATTTCCCTTTGGTGTATATCTAGGAGCTGAACTGCTAGGTCATATGTTAACTCTACATATAATAGTTTGAGAAAGTGGTGAACTATTTTCCAAAGTAGTACACCATTTTACACTGCTGTAAGCACTGTATGAAGGTTCCAAATTCTCCACATCCTCACCAATTTTACTACCTGATTTTTTTTTTTAACTACCTGATTTTTTAATTCAAGCCATCCTGGTGCTTATGAAGTGGTATCTCATTGTGGTGATATGCGTTTCCCTGAGAACTAATGGTGCTGACATCTTTTCATGCATATATTAGCCATTTCACTATCTTCTTGGGAAAAATCTCTATTTAGATCCTTTGCTCATATTTTTAATTGACTGGTTCTTTAATTATTAAGTTGTATGAATTCTTTATATACTCTAGATATAAATCCTTTATCAGATTTGCAAATATTTTCTGCCATTCTATGACCCTTTTACTT
Organism: Lutra lutra; assembly: GCF_902655055.1. Taxonomy (NCBI): domain Eukaryota; kingdom Metazoa; phylum Chordata; class Mammalia; order Carnivora; family Mustelidae; genus Lutra; species Lutra lutra. The sequence goes on along the minus strand of NC_062287.1, from coordinate 56,032,831 downwards.
TCTTAACAATGTCCTTTGAAGCACAAACATTTTTTATTTTAATTAACTCTAATTTATCTGGGTTTTTTGTTGCTTCTCCTTTTGGTGTCATATTAAAGAATCTTTTTCTGAATCCAAGGTCATAAAAATTTACCTCTGTATTTCTGCTAAGAGCTGTACAATTTTAGTTCTTCCATTTAGCCATTTTATCCATTTTGAATTCTTTTTTATATATGGCTTGAGATAATGATCCAACTTCATTTTTTTGGCATGTAGCTGGCCAGTTGTCCCAACAGTATTTGTTGAAATGACTATTCTTCACAAATTGGTCTTGATATCCTTATATTAGTCAACCACAGACATAGGTTCCTTCCTTCCTTACTCCCTCCATTCCTCTTCCTTCCTTCCTTCCATTATGTTCAGTTAGCCAACATACAGTATACATCATTAGTTTTTGATGTAGTGTTCAATGATTCATTAGTTGTATATAACACCTATTACTCTTCACTACATGTGCCCACTTAATACCCATCACCCGGCCACACCTACCCTCCACTCCCCTCCATTCTGTAACCCTCAGCTTGTTTCCCAGAGTCCAGAGTCTCTAGTGGTTTGTCTGACATAGGTTTATTTATAAGCTCATTTCTATTCCATTGATTTATATGTCTTGTCCTTATGTCAGTACCAAATGGACCTGTTATTTCTTTGTACTAAGTTTTAAAATAAGGAAGTGTGAATGGCACCTGGGTGGTACAGTCAGTTAAGCATTCAACTCTTGGTTTTGGCTCAGTTTGGGATCTCAGGGTAGTGAGATTAAGCCATGCGTCTGGCTCCTTACTTAGTGTGGAGTCTGCTTAAGACCATCTTACCTTCTGCCCCTCCCCTCATAAATAAAAAAAATCTTTAAAAATAAAATAAGGATGTGTGAATCCCCCTAATTTTCTTTTTTTTTTTTTAAGATTTTATTTATTTATTTGACAGAGAGAGATCACAAGTATACAGAGAGGCAGGCAGAGAGAGAGAGGGAAGCAGGCCTCTTGCTGAGCAGAGAGCCCGATGCGGGACTCGATCCCAGGACCTGAGATCATGACCTGAGCCGAAGGCCGTGGCTTAACCCACTGAGCCACCCAGGCGCCCCCCTAATTTTCTCTTTTTAAAGACTGGGCTATTCTGGGTCCCTTGCAATTTCACAGGAATTTTAGAATCAGTTTATTAATTTCTACAAAGAAGTCAGTTACAATACTGATAGGGATTGCACTGAATCATGAACTTGGGATTTTTGTACTTATTTAGATCTTTTAAAATTTCTTTTAATAATAATGTCTTGTAGTTGCAGAGTTTAGGTTTTACACTTCTTTTGTTAAATTTTTCCTAAGTGTTATTATTGCTATTATAAATGGAATTTTTTCTTAATTTCATTTTTGGATTGCTCATTGCAAGTATATAGAAATACAATTGATTTTTGTGTATTGATCTCATATCCTGCAATCTTCCAGAATTTATTAGTTCTAATATTTTTTTAGTGGATTCTTTAAGATTTTCTACATACCAGTTCATGTCATCTGTGAATATAGTTGTACTTCTTCCTTTCCAATTTGGATGCCTCTTTTTTTTTCCTGCCTAATTACATAGGCAACATAGGCTATATAAGAGACATACTAAGACCCCGAATTAACTTGTGTTTGCTTAAAATCTGAGGTTTTTAAAAAATTTATTTATTTGAAAGAGAGAGAGTTGGAGGGGGAGCAGAGGGAGAGAGAGATAAAGAATCTCAAGCAGACTCCCTGCTGTGGTGGAGCCCAACACGGGGCTCAATCTCAAAATCCTGAGATGGTTACTTGAGCTGAAACCAAGAGTTGGGCACTTAATCGATTAAGCCACCCAGAAGCCCCTAAAGTCTGAGTTTTTAAAATTATACCCTAATAATGGTGTTGAAGATAAAGTTGGGAGATAAGAATGGAAAGGTGGGCTGGAGACCATTCTGTAAATGAAGCTAAGAATAAAAGGCTAAAGACTAGATTTTTACTTAGTAGGTAATAAATAGTGATTTTTATTTAGTATGCAATGAGTAACCAAGGGAATGACTTGGCTACTCCATGGAAGTATTGCTTTCAGAAGATAAATCTGTTAACAATATACACAATGAATTGATGGAAGAATTTAAAAAGAAGAAAGATAGTTAAAAGTCCTTACCTGCCCAATAGCAGCTGTATAGCTCTGGTATCATCTTTTGTGTCATGTTTCCAAAATGTATTCTCAGTTGGAGGAAGGAGGTGATCTGCTATGTGGTCTTTAAACTGGTCCCTAGACAAGGCTTTGATTCTGTGGTGTGGAAAAGTACTTTTCTGAGTGGCTAATATACAGGAAAAATCTAAATCGGCATTAACTGAGCTAAGAGATAGTACATGGAGATGATTCAACATGGAACACTTAACATCCTTCAGACATAACAACCTTAAATATATACAAAAGTTCACAATTTACAAAGCCCTTTTCTACCTTAGACTCTAATTTCATCTCTGTAAGAGAGGAAGGAAAGAATATCTCCATTATACATATAAGCATGCCAGTTCACAGGGAGCAAAGAATTTAACCATTTACACATTTAGCAAGTACCAGTACTATGTCTAGATTGTGAGTATATAAACTCCTAGTTTAGGCTTCCTTTTCACCACATTAAGAATTATTTGCTAAGTCTATAACTTAACAAAAAATATACATCAGCAACAATTAAGAAATGAACTGTTGGGAATCATCTTTATTCTGTAACTTACTGTGTTGAGGCATTAAGAAAATCTTCCTTCATAGGAGGATGAACTTCATCCAACAACATGCTAGTATCTGGGCTTGATTTCATTGTAGAGATCACCATGGCATTACGCAGTTTATCACCTTGTTCTAACAGTGCTGAAGAAGGCAAAAGCAGAACATGGAAAATCTAAAATCCAACAGCAATACCTTCAATATTCAGCACCTTTCCATCTATGACAAGACTTAACATATTGTAAGACTTAGCATATTGTAATGACTTACCTGTTTTTTTTTAAATTTTTAATTTCTTTTCAGTGTAACAGTATTCATTTTTTTTTGCACCACACCCAGTGATCCATGCAATCCTTGCCCTAATACCCACCACCTGGTTCCCCCAACCCCCCACCCTCCGCCCCTTCAAAACCCTCAGATTGTTTTTCAGAGTCCATAGTCTCTCATGGTTCATCTCCCCTTCCAATTTCCGTCAACTCCCTTCTCCTCTCCATCTCCCCTTGTCCTCCATGCTATTTGTTATGCTCCACAAATAAGTGAAACCATGTGATAACTGACTCTCTGCTTGACTTATTTCACTCAGCATAATCTCTTCCAGTCCCATCCATGTTGCTACAAAAGTTGGGTATTCATCCTTTCTGATGGAAGCATAATACTCCATAGTGTATATGGACCACATCTTCCTTATCCATTCGTCCGTTGAAGGGCATCTTGGTTCTTTCCACAGTTTGGCGACCGTGGCCATTGCTGCTATGAACATTGGGGTACAGATGGCCCTTCTTCTCACTACATCTGTATCTTGCTTTTCCTACTAGTTTGAGAATTTCTTAAGGACACTCACTTTACAAGAGACAGTTTACAGAGCTTCTATGAGAGGACTGTTTTAAATGCTGGCATTACAGCAGTGAATGGAATTTGTTCTGGAGGGAGGTCAGTCTCCAGAGTTGTTATACAATGGGAATCATTACATGAATGCACTGACTTTTCCAATTGGTTTTTATACATATTAACATCAATAATGTCTACATAATTTATTTTTATATCCAGAGACCATACTGAATTCTATTATTTGCAATAGTTAATGTCACTATTATCCAAAAAACACTAACATCTATACCAGTTATAACTTTTAGAAGCTACAGTGTTTACCTATTCCAAATTCATACTTTTATGAAGAATGCCAAAAAATTTCCATGACTTGTCTAAGATGATACAGCAGTTAATAGAAAAGTTAGGATGAAGTCTTCAGACTTTCTGATAAAATCTACCCCATCCCTGAGTAAAAATAACAATAACAACAGCAATAATAATTTACTGAACTCTCAAACACATGCTGGGCACTACTCTGTGTATATTATATTAAATATATTCACTCATTTATTCCTCCTAACAATTCTCTGAGATGGATACTACTATTTCATCTTCTAGATTAAGAAAATTGAGACAGAGAGGATATATAACTTGCTCAAGTTATACACACCGTATAACCAGAATGATCACAGCCTATAATTTTATTTATTGTTATTATTTTTTAAGACTTTAGCTTTTTCAGTAATCTCCACACCCAGTGCAGGGCTCAAACTCACAACCCTGAAATCAAGAGTTTCATGCTCCACCAAACTGTCCCAGCTCGGTGCCCCACATCCTATGATTTTAATCACTATACTACATATAACCCCACTTTAGTTCTTAGACATCTTTTAAAAAGCTTAGGGCCAGTGGCATTATTCCAAGGAACAGTGGGAAATATTTTTTTCTTGAGGTTCCACAGTTGCTTTGGAGGTAACTGAGACTAGACACCAATTGTCCATTCTCTTAGTCTAGTTTTATAGCTTCTAAAACGAAAGATATAGGGGCACCTGGGTGGCTCAGTTGGTTGGGTGGATATCTAACTCTTGGTTTCTGCTCAGATCATGATCTCAGGGTTGTGGGATGGAGCCCCACCTAGGGCCTGTGTTGGGCATAGAGACTGCTTTGGATTCTCTCTCTGTTCCCCCACCCCTCAGCACCCTGTCCTACACACATATGCATACATGCACTTCCTCTCAAGAAAGGAGGAGGAGGAGGCGATGATGATGATGATGATACGGTGGTCAGGCCAAGAAAAAAAAAAAGAAGCCAAGAAGATCCATAAACATCTAACATTTGTTAGTACAAAGAATTCAAAATCTATCTTACAAAGTAAAAAAAAAAAAAATCTGAAATATCACATATTCAGTGACAATACAACTAAATTAAAAGAAAATAAAGATCAACCATTTAGAATTCTAAGATAATTCTCCCCAAGATTCCCGACTCTAGTGTACATATATCTCCTCTCTGATTAAAACACTCATCTACAGGTACTGCTTTAAAGGGATTTTACAGATGTAAAATCAGTTCCAAATTAGTCAATCTTAAGATAGGGAGATCATTTTGATAGTCCAAACCTTTTAAAAGCAGAGTTTTCTCTGGCCATTTGCAGGTTATGTCAACAGAGATTTGAAGCACGAGAAAGATTTAATGTATCATCACTGTCTTGAAGATGGAAGGGACCACGTGGGAAGAGATGCAGGTGGCCTCTAGAAAGTTAACAGTGCCTTGCAGCTTATAGCAAGGAAATGGGACCTCAGTCCTATGACTGCAAAGAACTGAATTCAGTCAACAAGAATGAAATTGGGACTGCATTTTCCCCCAGCACTTACAGATGAGAATTTAGCTTGGTCGATATCCGATACCTTAAGCAGAAAACCTAACCATACCTTGTTGGACTTCTGAGCCACAGAACTGTGAGCTAATAAGTGGATGTTGTTTTAACCCATTAAATTTGTGGTAATTTGTCATGCAGCAACAGAAAACTAATATGTCCATTAATGCCACTACCCCGGAATATTGTTATAGTTTTTAAAATCTATGCATAAATACACATGTATTTATATATATATATATTTCCTCTTTTGCAAAAACATGTATACTGTTTTAAAATTGTTTTTCACTTAATATACATTAACTTTTTTCTATGTAAATAATGGCTGCACAAATTCATTCAGAATTCATTGTATTTTTTATTTAAGATTTTATTTACTTATTTGACAGAGAGAGAGAGAGAGCACAAGCAGGTGAAGCAGCAGAGGGAGAGGGAGAAGCAGACTCCCCGATGAGCAGGAAGCCAGGGTCTGGGGATCACACAACCCAAGCCGAAGGCAGATGCTTAACCAACTGAGTCACCCAGGCGCCTGTTTTTTTTTCTTTTTAATCTCTGAGATTCAGCAAAAAATGGCTATCTTGTTTACTCAATGAGAAAGCGTAAGGAAAACATGGTCTTGCTAGCATTGGAAATTTGGCTGAAGATTGCTATGTGACCAGAAACTTTCTTTTAGTTTCTAGTTGGCCCTTGGCTTTACTCAATATAAAGTTCTTCAAACGAGGTGGGCACATTCAAATGTTTTATGAATAAAGTGGATAATAACAAGCTGTGTTGATAATAAACCTCACCTGACTTCAGGACCATGAGGAAAACCAGTTTTTCTATCAATACTCAAAATGTTTTTGGAGAGATAATATCCTTGGTACCTTAACCATACCCAACTATCTTCAACTCCTTAAACACAATACTTCCTTCGTATTCTCAAAGCTCTGGGTATTTAACTCCATCAAATAATTTCTCACTCGGTATTATAATTATCTATCTCATCCAATGAACTTTGAGACAAGGGATTGGTTCTTGTTGAGTTTTGTATCATCAGTGTCTCATACAGTGCCTAGTATATATCAGCCATTAAATAAAATGTTCTTCCACTGTTGCTTATATCAGACCTAATTGTACTGTATCTGCTTTAGAGTCAGTTTCCTTTACTAGACTGAATTCCTTAAGGTCAAAGACTGTATTTTATTTATCACTGCAACCCCAATACTCAAAACAATGACTGATCTAAAAGACTGGTCAGTGTTCTGTTTTGACTCACTCAAAAGTTACTTCTTAAATTAAACTGGGCTTGAAGTTTTTATCCCATTAAAAAATTCCTCTGGGAATGGTAATATTTCAAAAGGGACTTAAACAGTCATTTACATCTAAATGGTAAAAAGTACTTAAAGATACTTTCCATAAGCAGGTTTTAAAAAGGAAATAAACATTGAGGAAAACAAGTAGGACAAATCTGAGCACAGGTGGTCCATTCACTAGCCTCCAAGTGGTTTGGCAGTTGAAACAGCCATTCTTGGAAACGCTTTTCTAAAGTTTGAGGCATGGTAACAAAAAAACATCTGACCTCCCCTTCTCAAGGGAAGCTGGTACCTACACTCTAAGAGCTCTCATGGCAACCAGCCTGTACTTCAACTCAATAATCACTCCCTGAACACAAAAGAAGGCACCCAGGTGAGTCCAGGACAAATGTTTCCCTTGTTTATTACCCACATGGCTCAGGCACAGCTCTTGTTAAACACAAGGAGATGAACAGCTTCTGGTTTTTGGTCCAACTCCTTGCTATCTATTCCAAACCCAATTCTCAAAAGCAGGATGTGTAGTTTGTTTAATAAATACTAGCTGGTTCACTAATTCAGCCCTGTACCCCTTTTCTGGCGTCATGTCAGTCCAATAAAGACCAGGAAGATATTTATATTTAAGTATTTGTTAGATCCCTCTCACAATCTCAGCTCTAGACCTACTTACTAGTATGAGCGACTTAGTCTTAGTCTTCCAGAATCTTGTGGCTGGATCTTAAAAGATCCTATCTGTCCATTTGATGATTCAATACAATCTGTAAAAGTCCTGACAGGATGGTTAGCTAGCTCCTCTTTTCCGGGGATAGAGAATCCACTACCTCTTGAAGCTGTCCTTTCCCATTCTGCACAGGTGTTATTATTAACTCAGACTGAGTCATAATCTGTCTTGTTACATCTGTAAGCCAACTGATCCTCATAACTCTCAGGGAAGAGGCTGCACACTGGCAGCCCGTGGACTGTACTTGTCATATTTTGTTTGGCCTCAACAGTTGGCCAGCAAAGTCTTGATTTAAGGAAAAAAGAAAAAAAAAAAAAGGCTGGCTTAGGTAAACAATGAACTTACAGTAGGATAAAGTAGAGGACCTTACCTTAGAGTCTAACTAGAGCTGAAGAGCAGCTTCCCCTTTGATAGGACAGGAGCTTCCTAATTCTGAGCCTGTGTTTTCATTTTAGAATGGTTATAACAATCCCTATCTCACTTGGTTTTTGTAAGATTATGTGTATAAGGCACTTGGCATAGTAATTAGCATACAATGAATGCTCACTAAATGGTAGCCTCTTGTAAAGATAAATATCTCTTGGTAGTCCTTTCATAAACGTAGTTATTTTCCTTAAAAGGAACTCATTTTCTTTAGATCTTTACTCTCATATTACCTTCTTAATGAGCTTTTCCTTTGCCAACCTATGTAAAACTAACATCCCCTCCTCTTATGTGCCCTGCTTCGTTTTTTTTCCCACTGCCATTATCACCATCTAACACTACATACTTACTTATTTATCCAGTTTATCATTGGTCTTCCCATCTAGGATATAAGATCCATAGGGCAGAAATTTTTGTTTTCATTTAAATTACTGTATTCCTGACGCCTAGAAGAATGCCAGACATTTGATAGGTACTAAATAAGTAACTGCTTAATGAGTGAACAAATAATCTTTCTCAAAGTCTGGTGCCTAAGCAAAATATTGCAGGTGTGAGCTGACAAGTACAAACAGTATAGTAAAATGGAACAATTTGTTCTTGTTAATGTAGCCTAGGATTGTACTGAAGGTTAAAATTAATACACTATCTAAGAGACTCTTAACTATAGGAAACAAATTAAAGGTTGCTGGAGAGGAGGTGGGTGGGGGGATGGGGTAACCTGGGTGATGGGCATTAAGGAGGGCACTTGATGTAATGAGCACTGGATGCTATATGCAATTGATAAATCACTGAATTATATCTATGAAACTAATAATACACTATATGTTAAATAATTGAATTTAAATAAAATTTAAAAAATAAAAAAGATTATAATCACAGTATATTTTCAAAAACAGGGGATCGCAGACATTTCAGTTGAAAAAAAAAAAAGGAACAGAATGTCTTTCTTCATGAAAAAAATATCCTTACTAATGTAAATTTTGTACCCAAATAGTTATTTTAGAGATTTTTCTACTAACGCTGCAGATACTCTACTTCGGAAATTTACTAGTAAGGATGGAGACAAATCCCCATCATGCTCCTGATGTCACACAGATAAATGGTTGAGCATCACATAACATAAGGCATCTCAATTGCTTTTATAGTATCACCTCTAAATAATCCTATTTGGATTTATTTCAGTTTAAGCCCTTATACAAGTAAACTGACACCTTTCTACTTCTGCTTGGCTGTAAGTCCTATTTAATTCCCAGACTTAAGATCAGTAGTTGCTGTGCAATGAAGGTTCCCACTGAGACCAAAAATTTTCAGGACATGAAGCAGATTTGGTACCTGCCTCTACACAGGAGTGTAAGTAAATCTCCTGATGAGGTAAAAACTGTATTTGCCTTGAATTATTTGGGAAAAAAATAAAGAATAATATTTCTCTATGATAAACTTTCCCCCTGTATCCAGGTTCATTTTAAATGGCTCCTTCCCTAAACCTACAATTTTAAGTACCTAGTATTTATTTAGCAGTAACTTATTGGTTTAAAAGAGCTGCCTTTAAGTTGTGAGCAATTCAGAACTTTAGTGAGATCACTCACTTTTATTTGGTTATTTATTTCAAACAGAAGTCTTGGTTCTCTTTGAAGACTGGCTGACAAGCAGAGTAGTCCCAATAAATATAGCTTAGTCTTGGTTCACAAATACATACATACCTGAAAGAAGGTCCTTGGTAGGGGGGTTGTTTGAAGAAAGAATGCATGAGTCACTGCGACTCTTGGCCACTGTCCTAATTTGAGGCTGGAATTCAGAACTGTTAAGAAGGGACATCTGCTTCCTTGGGGCCTTGCCTTTCAGAGTCATAGACTCTAAACTCCGTCCTGAATTAAGATGGTGTTGTAGTCCGAAGAAAGAGTCCTTTATTGTATCAGAGTTCTCTGCAAAGTACAAGTGGTCCTTTCCCCTGTTATAAAATAAAGGAGAACTTTAGCAATATATTACCCATTGTGGTAACATTTCACTTTGTCAGAAACAGAAAGTGTATCAGTAGTTTATAGCAGTGTAGACTGCTTCGACTTTGTAAATCTGTTTTTCATCTCCCAAATGAAATAAATAATAGGTGTTTTATCTACAGTTGTATGGTTGTGGCTGAAGTGAGACAATGAAATAGAGAGCTCAGTTGGGGCACCTGTGTGGCTCAGTCAGTTAAGTGTCTGACTCTTGGTTTCGGCCCCCAGGTCATGATCTCAAGTCATGAGATCGAAACCCAGTTGGGCTCTGCGCTCAGCAGGGAGGTCTGCTTGAAGATTCTCTCCCTCTGCCCCTCCCCTCACTTGTGCCATGCAAGTGTGTGTCCTCTCTCTCTCAAATAAATAATCTTGAAAAAGAGAAAGAACTTAGTGCAGAGGCCCAACACAAAGCAAATGCTTTGTAATTATTGTAAAATAAAAATCTAGGGGTGCCTGGGGGCTCAGTCAGTTAAGCATCTGCCTTTGGCTCAGGTTGTGATTTCAGAGTCCTGGGAATCTAGCCCCGCATTCAGGCTCCGCAGGAGCCTGCTTCTCCCTCCCTTTGCCGCTCTGCCTGCCTGTGCTCTCTGTCAAATAAATAAATAAAATCTTAAAACAAACAAACAAACAAAACCTATTTCTCTTACTCGATCCTGTTTCAGAACTACTGCCCTTTCCCTCTTTTCCCTCATGGGCATCTATCATGGCATCTGTTTATGACTTAGTTATACTTATTTATCTGTTACAATGGCCTCCCCACCAGATTGTGAGCAGTCCTAAAGCCAAGAATTGTGTCTTATTAATTTCTATGCCTAGTACTGGTACTAGACCAGGCACACAGTGGGTATTTAATATTTGTTTGCTAAATGAATGACTACTTTCAGTCTTTCATCCAAACACAAATAAAAAACAGAAATTATGAAGTGGGAGTTAGCTGAAAGACTGGTAAGTTACCTCGGAGTGGTTGATCTTACTACTGTTAGCTGCTAACTCTTTTCCATCAATTTTGGTGGTAGGCATTCCTATGGGGCCCTTGATGGAACCAGAACTGGCTACTGCTGGGTTCGGTATATTCTCTGAATTCCTGCTCAGATTAAAAGCACATTTTCTTTCAACGTGGCTGGAAGAGGGCTATAGCTGTCATAAGTTTCTGACAGGGCTCCAGGCAAGAGAGACCTGAAGAGACAAACATGTAATATACCAGAAATTTTCTTTGCACTGACTAATTTTAAGACTCCCTGCTTAATATAAATGAATAGTCCCTATTCCTTGTCGGATCAAGTTTCAAATTCCTGCAGAAGCCTCATCTCCTGCTTTGCTCTCCTCCTCCATTCCTCTCTCCAGATATACCAATCATTTAAGGTTCTCTCAATGTACCTTATGTTCATTCCCTTAGGCCTTGTATATGCAATTTCCTCCAGTATTACTTCTTTGCAAAGATTTGTTTTTAATTCTTTAAAGATTTTTATTTATTTGAGAAAGAGAACACAAGCGGGGGGTAGGGGTGGGTGGACAGAGGGAGAAGCAGACTCCCCATTGAGCAGAGAGCCAGACTTAGGGCTTGATCCCTGGACCCTGGGATCATGACCCAAGCTGATGGCAGATGCTTAATCGAGTAAGTTACCAGGCGTCCCTGCGAAAACTTCTCTGTGCCCAGGTAGAGACGTCATGGCCGCTCCCTTCTTTACGTTTCCACTTCTTCTGTGTCTACCCAACAATATAACCCCCATTTATTGAACTCTTTACTACAGGCCATAAGGTATGCTAAGTTCCTCACACGGAGAAGCTCATGCGATGATATAACTCCATCAGGAAAGTATATTATTCTATTTGAAGATTAAAAAAAAAAGCTTATAGGAGGTATTTGTAACTTTAGTTTATTCACTACCCTGATTAGGTTAATTCATTGAAGGCATGCACTTGTCTTTTTCATTTTTGTATGCACAATAAACACTTGGCATACAAGTCTATTATGCTTAATAATGTCTAATTATTATGTCTGATGAATAAGAGAATAGCAACACCTTCTACATCCTTACTGTTGGTTATTTAAGAAAATAAGACCCTAGTTCTATGCTGGATATAGGCCGGGCAAAGAGGGAACATAATATGAAAAGAAATAACTTGAAGTTTCTTTTATCATCTCATTCCTGTGAGATCCGGTTCTCTATTAAATGGCTCTCCAGTCCTCTGAAAAGCCTAATGGAAGAAGAAAGCCTAAAAAAATAGAGTCTAAAGCAAAACTTTAGGAAAGAAGTTAAAGAATATACTGCAAAAGAAAAGAGTAATGGTGTTGAAAGTTCTATTACAATGACGGAGAAAGCAGAAGGCACTGTTCCAGCAGCCCAAGTCAAATAATGATGAAGGGCCTAACATAAAGAGGAAAGGTTGAAGTTAGATATTTCAAGATGTCTCTCGAAAGGTCAATGGGATAATTTGTGCAGAGAAACTGCCAAGGTCCAGACTCAATAAAATAACACTTGGGTCTTGATGAGAATTTTGTTCTTGAACAGTTAACATAAAGTCCTTTAAATCTATTCACCACCAAGATTTTTTTACAAAGACAAATGACAGGAATGCAGTAGGATAAATATTCTGTGTAGTGATCATTATAATAGCATCACATAAAGTCCTGGCTGCCTAATGTAAATGTCAGAGAGTATTCCCTTACCATTCATCATTTCCCAAAAAACTGCCTCTATATTTTATAAACAAAGAAGACACTGAGAATAAAGGCATATGTCCCTGGCCTTAACAATAACCTGCTGTCTGGCTAATGAGTTTTGCTTTTTCTCTAAGCAGATCCAAACCAATCACAAAACAGATCATAGGCCTATACTACCAGTGACCCTTAAAGAGATAAGTAAGTCCAGGTACCTGCCAGACCAATCTTACAATCAAAACATGTGCCAGCCTAACTTCTCTACTCAATTAACAAATATCTGTTGATACTAGCTTAGTGCCAGGCTCTGTGCTACCTGCCTGAGGCGAAGAGATGAATAAAACATGGAGCCTGACCCAGAGGATGGCGGTATCTTGTAGAGGAACTTAAAGAGACTAATTTTAATTTAAAATGGTTTACTCTGAGATAGGGGTGTGTATCAGGCGGTAAGAGAAAAAGAGGTCTGAAATTGGGGAAGAGGTGAGGAAGGAGTGCCATGGTTTCCAGAAGTGAAACATAAACATCTGGATTTAGAATCTTAAATATGAATAGTACAGGTAAGGCTGAGGGAGATTGAGGTAAAACATACCAGGCAGAGGGAAGAGCATGAGTCAAACTTTAAAGGTATAAAATATTGTTCCAGCAATTCCTACAATTCCAAGGGATTGCCACTCCTAACCCCCTGCTTTCACCGAAAATACTCCTATATTCATCTTCCAGATCATCATTCTTGTCCACCTCAGTCATGCTCCCCTCCCCAAATCATGTTCACTCTTGTGCTCACTCCTCTGCCAACCTCTTCATGGAGCCCTGTAGGATTTCTATTTATACAAACTACTTTACCACTTCAACTGAACATCTCTTTCTTAAAATGTCCCAATTTTTCCAAAGTCTTCTGTAATGGAAACGATTTCTTTTACTAACCAGGATAAAGGAAGTGCTTTTCTGCTGCTTTCCCAGACCATCATTCTGTCACCTAAAGATTTCGCATCTTTTCAGAAGCCCATGCTATCCACAAATACCACAAATTTACCATAAGATTCTCACATCCATAATAGAACAACCCTAGGGACATTTACCATTCTTCTCAATGACTCAAGGCTCTCTTTAGCACTAAGCTGCCTACAATCACTGACTACAACATCTATCAGTATCAATGATAACACATTAGTATGCCTATTTTTCAGACTTATGCTGGCCAACATGGCATTTAAAAAAATATAAAAATTATTTAATTATTTAAATGGTATTATTTAAAATACCAGAGTTTACGTAAAATTTTGGAATTCTGGTTCTCTTAAAAATTCAGAAACCCCAATGGTGCTAGATCTCCATTTCAATGTGTTAAAAATTAGCTGAAGCAGACTAGTGACTTTAGTCCGGGCACATGTTCCAATCTGAAAAGTCCCCAGCCATGTCCCAATGAGGCAGAGTGATAACTATTGTTTATCATCCCACTTGGTCTGCCGGGCTTTTAAAAATTTTACTATCTTACAATAAAACGGATATTTTTGTGTTTATACATTTTTATAAATTTTAACCTATCGACAGATGCATGTAACCACCACCATAATCAAGATGGAGAATAATTCCATTAACCCAAAAAACTCCCTGGGACTATCCCTCTGTAGCCACACTCTCTCCTCACCTTTAATCCCTAGGAACAGCTGATCTATTCTCAACCATTATAGTTCTAGCTTTTTGAAAATGTCATACAAATGGAACTATAAAGTATGTAACCTTTTGAGATGGGCTTCTTTCACTCAGAATAAGGCCTCTCAATTTGGAGAAAGGGGAACCCTCTTACACTGTTGGTGGGAATGCAAGTTGGTGCAGCCAATTTGGAGAACAGTATGGAGATTCCTTAAGAAATTAAAAATAGAGGGGCGCCTGGGTGGCTCAGTGGGTTAAGCCTCTGCCTTCGGTTCAGGTCATGATCCTGGGGTCCTGGGATCGAGCCCCGCATCGGGCTCTCTGCTCCGCGGGGAGCCTGCTTCCCTTCGTCTCTCTCTCTCTCTGCCTGCCTCTCTGCCTACTTGTGATCTCTGTCTGTCAAATAAATAAATAAAATCTTTAAAAAAAAAAAAAAAAAGAAATTAAAAATAGAGCTTCCCTATGACCCTGCAATGACACTACCGGGTATTTACCCCAAAGATACAGATGTAGTAAAAAGAAGGGCCATCTGTACCCCAATGTTCATAGCAGCAATGGCCACGGTTGCCAAACTGTGGAAAGAACCAAGATGCCCTTCAACGGATGAATGGATAAGGAAGATGTGGTCCATACACACTATGGAGTATTATGCCTCCATCAGAAAGGATGAATACCCAACTTTTGTTATCAACATAGACAGGACTGGAAGAGATTATGCTGAGTGAAGTAAGTCAAGCAGATAGAGTCAAGTATCATAGGGTTTCACTTATTTGTGGAGCATAAGAAATAACACGGAGGACATGGGGAGATGGAGAGGAGAAGGGAGTTGAGGGAAATTGGAAGGGGAGGTGAACCATGAGAGACTATGGACTCTGAAAAACAATCTGAGAGTTTTGAAGGGGTGGGGGGCGGGAGGTTGGGGGAGCCTGGTGGTGGGTATTATGGAGGGCACGTATTGCATGGAGCACTGGGTATGGTGCATAAACAATGAATTCTGTTACACTGAAAAGAAATTAAATTAAATTAAAAAAAAAAAAAGAATAAGGCCTCTCAGATTCATCAACATGGTGTGTGTATCAGCAGTTCATGCCTTTTTACTGACTTGGTAGTATTCTATTGTTAACATGGCTTATCACATTGGTTGACTTTCAAAGACCGAGATAGCCTTGCATTGCTGGTACAGACCCCACGTGGATATGGTCTCATTACGCTTTTTATATACTACTGGACTCAACTTGCTAATATTTTTTTGAGAATTTTTAGGTTTATTTTTAGGTCTAGATCTTAAACTGTCCTCTATTTTGCTATCAAAGTGGTATAAGCCTCATAAAATAAGTCAAAAAGTATTTTCTCCTGTTCTATTTTCTGGAAAAGCTTGTGAAAATCAGTGCTATCTCTTTTTTTAAAATGTCTGCAAGAATTCACTAGTGAAATTATCTTGGCTTAGAGATTTCTTTTTTGGAAGGATTTAAACTGCAAAAGCAATTCTTTAATAGTTACAAGTCTAGTCAGGTTATATATTTTATCTTGAGTGATTTTTGGTAGTTTGTGGTTTTCAAAGAATCGATCGATTTCATCTAAATCATCAAATTTTTGTGTATAGAGTTTATACTATTCCCTGTCTTTGGGATTCTGTGGGCTATGGTCTCTCTCACATTAGAATCAAGAGGAAAGTAAAATATTTCTTGCATCCAAGAAAGAACTAGAGCCCCATGATTTTCAAAAGAAATGTCAGAACGCATATTTCTTTGTGGAAGAGAATATCCCTAATGGTGAAATAAAGCAAAGAAAATGTGACTGTCAAAAACAGCATTATGAAACAAAGTACAATAGGATTATAATTACTTAGTAGAAAAGATGCATGATAAAAATGGAATAAACAGAAAGGTACTGATTTTAAATAGGGTTTGTTTTTTAAATGCCAATAAAATAAGTGGTACTCTTGTGACATAAAATCAAATATTTAAAATAAAAAACTTTATAAAGTATCGAAGTCTCTTATAAATGGCAACATTTATTAAAGAATGCAACAGAATTTGTGAATCATAAACATTTGCATAAGTGGGTCTAATTAAAATTATAGTTGTTCCTAATGTTAGTGGTATGGCTACAAACTTACAAGGTGAGCTGAATAAAAATGTTAAACAATTTGTGGTATTTTTCTCTGTAGCTGAGAAGAACACAAATAAAAACAACTCTCTGACAGCCGTGTTTATTTAGAGCATCAGTGAAAATTTTTATGTGAGTGAAAAACTTTTGGAGGAGATGCTCATGGCAAACAAATCAAGGAAATGGCATTTCTTTTCTTTTTTAAATATTTTATTTATATATTTGTCAGACAGAGAGAGAGAGTGAGCGCAAGCAGGGGAATAGCAGACAGAGGGAAAAGCAGGCAGAGGGAGAAGCAGGCTCTCTGCTGAGCAAGAAACCGATACAGGGCTCTGTCCCAGGACCCTGGGTTCATGACCTGAGCTGAAGGCAGATGTCTAAGTGACTGAGCCACTCAGGCATCCGGGAAATGGTATTTCTCCAAACTGAGAAATGTTTTAAAAAGTTTATTAAAGGGACGCCTGGGTGGCTCAGTTGGTTAAGCAGCTGCCTTCGGCTCAGGTCGTGATCCCAGCGTCCTGGGATCGAGTCCCACATCGGGCTCCTTGCTTGGCGGGGAGCCTGCTTCTCCCTCTGCCTCTGCCTGCTATTCTGTCTGCCTGTGCTCGGTCGCTCTCCTCTCTCTCTGACAAATAAATAAAATCTTTAAAAAAAAAAAAAAGTTTATTAAAGACTGATAACAGGGGTGCCCGTGTGGCTCAGTTAGTTAAGCGTCTGTCTTCAGTTTGGTTCATGATCCCACGGTACTAGGATCAAGCGCCACTTCGGGCTTCCTGCTCAGCAGGAGAGTCTGCTTCTCCCTCTCCTTCTGCCCCTGCTCCTGTGTTCTCACTCTCAAATAAATAAATAAAATCCTTAAAAAAAAAAGACTGATAACAATGGATGATGTTTTTTTGTTGACAATAGACCTGTTTCAAAATTTAAATTCAAAGTGGCAACATTTTGCCAAGACAAAGAACCATAAACATACTGTCTTGGTTATTTCATCTAAAAGGCTAAAAATCAAATATCACATATATATAATTAACATATAAGTTAATTAAACTCCTGTGGTCAATGTTTTGCTTGATAATGGATAAGCAGTATTGCAACCTGTTATTGCTACATGAATACTAGGGGGTATGAAACGGTGTGTGGTGTTAAATGTTTTTGCTTGAATTAAAAGAAGTCACCTGGTTTATGTTTTTGAAGGAGAAATCCCAGCCTCAGATCACCAGCAAGTGCTGACAAAATACAGGACTATTTTAGTTGACATTATAGACTACATAAAGCATTCAATTACTTATCTGCAAGTGCATTCACAAGAAATCATACAATATGAGATTCAATTTATTCATTCTTTTGATTATATCTTTGGAAAATTTATTTGGCAAAGAACCATCTATCGACTTTTCTATATTTTTTATGCTGAAATAGGATTTCCAGACATCAAAGTGATGGCATGAAATATATTTCTAAAACTGTAGAGCTAAAGACCAACATCGCAAAAAGACTTTTGATTTCAAATGTTATGAAAACCAACACTGTTCAATTTGCTTTACTCAGTTTATACTGAAAGTATAACATGGAAGTTAATGCAGTGTTGTACAATATTTAAGCTTAAATACACTTGAATATCTTAATTTTAAGAATATCTTAGAAATAAAATCCAACTTCAAAAACTACTGTGCCAAGATTCTGTCTTTGTTTGGAAATAAAGGCAGCCATGTTTGTGAACAGTTATTTTGTTCTGAAACCGAATAAAAACTAAATTTTATTCTCAAATGGTTTAAAGAAATGAATGCTGTAATGCCCATCAAATATAAATCATCTGGTACTGATAACTTGGTAGAGAAGTAAAAGTATCAAGTTTTTAGCTAAATCAAAGGAATTGATTTCAAAAGCAAAGAATTTATAATTAAGTTTTTTTTCCAATTTCAATGTAAAATAATCATATATATGAATATAATTATGTTACATGCTCACATAATAAAGTTTGGTTTTTATTTTTTTTTAGTAATCTCTACACCTATCATGGGGCTCAAACTCATGACCCCGAGATCAAGCATTGCATGTTCTTCCAAATGAGCCAGCCAGGCATCCCAAGTTTGGTATTTTTTTAAAGTTTATTATATTTTTGGCTGTTGATTATTCTTATAGTCAGCCTGTTTGACTCATTTGTTATTTTCAACATTTGACCTACACCAATAATGGAATACATAAAAAGCTTCCTCTCTCCAACAGCTTGGTTCTAATGATCTTTATTGTCAAACTACTCTGAGCACCCTCTAGCCAGTTTTGGCCTTCTTATTATTTTAAACTGTTCTAACTCCATAATCTCAGTTTCCCTTTAGTAACTATGCATCTGTCTTCTTGAGGTCTGACTAAACCTGATCTTCAGAGCAACAATCTAAAACCACCTCTATTCATCTTCCAATCTATCAGCTGCCCATTGGCTTCCCTTACCACTTGACAAGAAGGATTCCACCTTTAGTCAATTCATGACTGCTTTGGGGGACAGCAAAGCAATGGTATGATAACTCGCATCACTCACAACATGCTCTTTTTTTAAAAGTTATTTTTATTTTTAAAAGAAGATGTATTTTAGAGAGAGAGAGAGAAAAAGCAAGCTCAGGGAAGGGCAGAGGGAGAGGAAGAAGCAAACTTTCCATTGAGTGTAGAGAGTGTAGAGCCTAATGCAGGGCTCAGTCCCACAACCCTGAGATCATGACCTAAGCCGAAATCAAGAGTTTGATGCTTAACCTACCTGGTAGCTACCCAGCCTCCCCAAAAGTGATTTTTAAATTAACAGTTTACATTCATATAATTTAAAGAGTCAGAGAGTTCTATTACAAAAATGAGTCCCTCACATAGACCCCCATATTTTTCTTTTCCTAGAGGCAACTACTTTCAACTCCTGCCCTTGATTCTTGCAGTATTTACCTCTAGAATTCCAAATAATGTGCTTATATTTCTATCACATCTTGACCCCCTCCTCAGTTTTCAGGCATTATCTTTTGACTTTCTAATATGGAAGATAAAAATTTAGCTCAATCCTACATCCTTCTACCTCCTTATCTCCCAACCTGCCCTTCTAGTTTTATTATAAACACAGATTATGGATCGAACTAAAATTATTATATGAGCACGTGTTCTATTTAAAGCTGAACCATTAGATGCACTGATTACTTTTCCTTTCCAATGAAAGAGCCACAGAAATAATATTTTAGGCTTTGCATGCCATATAGTCTCTGTCATAATTATAGTAGTCCCCCTGCTTATCCACAGGGTTATGTTCCAAGACCCCCTGTGGATGCATGAAACTGTAGATAGTACTAAATCCTATATATACACTATGTTTTTCCCTTTACGTACATAACTATGACAAAGATTAATTTATAAATTAGGCACAGTAAGAGATTAACAACGACAATAATAAAATAAGCTATGTGAATGTGCTTTCTCAAAAAATACTATATTCACCCTTCTAGTGATAAGATAACAAAAGGTCTATGTGATGAGATTAAGAGCTGTGAATGAAGTAGGCATCATGACAGAGCCACAGGCTAGTATGGATCTTATGAGGAAAAGTTAGAAGGAGCATCAGCTGCTTCCTGACTGCACTGAAACCACCAAAAGAGAAACCGAGGACAAGGGGGGACTACTGTACTTCACTTTGCTCTTGTAGCATGAAAGCTGCCATAGATCTACAAATACAGGTGGTGAGCAGGTCAGATTTGCCTTGGGGGTTATAGCCTATGAATCCCTGAAGCAAATAAAAGAATGGCGCAAAAGCATATGAACAAATACTCAACATACTGATCATCAGGATATGATAACTAAAACCTCAGTGAGATATCAGGACATACTCCCTAGAATAACAAAAACTGAAAAGACTACCCAAACCAACTGCTGGCAGATATGTGGAGAATGTTTATATACCACTGATGGGAATGTAAAGTTATACAATCATTATGAAAGTGGTTTGGTTGTTTCTTAAAAAGTTAAACATGGGGGCGCCTGGGTGGCTCAGTGGGTTAAGCCGCTGCCTTCAGCTCGGGTCATGATCTCGGAGTCCTGGGATCGAGCCCCGCATCGGGCTCTCTGCTCAGTGGGGAGCCTGCTTCCTCCTCTCTCTCTGCCTGCCTCTCTGCCTGCTTGTGATCTCTCTGTCAAGTAAATAGATAAAATCTTTAAAAAAAAAAAAAAAAAGTTAAACATGACTCACCAATCCCATTCTTGGGTATTTTCCCAAGAAAAGAAGAACACATCTACATAGAGTTGCTTTACTCATAAGAAGCAAAAAAAATGGTAAAAAACAAAACAAAACAAAAAACAAAAAAAAGCCCCAAACAACCAAATGTCCACTAAGTGGCATATAGATAAAAAATCATGGAATATCCATACAGTGGAACACACCTCTGCAAAAAGGAACTACTGATACACAAAATAGTATGGATGAATCTCTAAAATTGGTTTTGTTCACTTATTCTTTTAATAACTCTTAACCTGGATGAGGGGACAATTTGTGTTTACTATATGGTTATTTATATATCTTATATATAGAAGATACTCTTTTGCATATCTCTGAAAAATTTTAAAAAGTTAAGTGAAATAAAATGTATAGTGTCTAACATATGGTAGATAGACATACAATAAATGTTGGTAAGAAAATGATCAGAGCGTCGCCTGGGTGGCTCAGTCATTAAGTGTCTGCCTTCAGCTCAGGTCATGATACCAGGCTCCTGGGATTGAGCCTTGCATAGGGCTTCCTGCTCAGCAGGAAGCTACTTCTCTCTCTCCCACTCCCCCTGCTCGTGTTCTCTCTCTCACTATGTCTCTCTCTGTCAAATAAATAAAATCTTTAAAAATTTTTTAAAAAAATGATCAGAATGAAAAGCTTTCAATTTTATCTCAAAATGTTCCTCCTCTTTGCCTCCCTCCATTCCAACATATGTAACCCTAGTAACTGTGTTTATGGTAGAAACTCATTCTTATTTAGTTCTCTTCATGATCTTATTGGCTCAATTATCCTCTTATTTTCAATTTCTTCACTTGCTTCTCTTGGGTCTACAAACAAATCAGGTCTCTTATTTTCTAAAAAGGAGTCAGCAAACTTATTCTGTCAAGGGGCAGAGAATAAATATTTTAGGCTTTATTTATGGCATATTTTTCTTCTTTAAATGATCTCTTAAGGGGCACCTAAGGGATCAGTCTGTTAAGTCTCTGCCTTTGGCTCAGGTCATGATCTTAGGGTCCTGGGATTGAGCCCTGAGTAGGGCTCCCTGCTCAGCGGGTAGTGTAGCTTTTTCTCTTCCTTTTGCCACCCCCACCCCCCCGATGCACCACACGCTCCCTGTCTCTCTCTCTCTCAAATAAATAAAATCTTAAAAAAAAATTTAATGACCTTTTCAAAATGTAAAAACCATGCTTAGTTAGAAGGCCACAAATGGAGCACCAGGCAAAGTGTGTCAACCCCTGTTCTAAAATAGTACCAAAAAACTTCTGAATTCTACTACTCACTATCAGTGTGTCCTCTCAAATTCAAGTAAATTTGGCATGTTGCCATCACATGCCTAAACACTATGTTAAGTGTTTCCATATTTTTTTCATCTCATTTAATCCTTGCAACAACACTGTGAGGTAAAAGTTTTAGTACTTTTTTTTTGACAAAATAAAATATGGAAGCTCAGAGTGGACAAGTAAATATCAGAACTTTTGTAACCATTTCTGTTCTGGTTTCTCTGGTAACATACTTACCCTATGACTGCAATTCTATTCCTAGGTATATATGAAGAGAAATGAAAATGTGTTCACAAAAAAACTTGTATATGAATGTTCACAGAACTACCATTATTCATAGCAGTCAAGTGGAAAAAATCCAAATGTCTATCAACTGAAGAATGGATCAATATGTGGTCTATCCATATAAGGGAATATTATCCAGCCATAAGAAGAATGAAGTACTGAGACATGCCACAATGAAGATGAACCTTGAAAACATTATGCTGTGTCAAAGAAGCCAGCTACAAAAGGCTACATAATATGTTATTTCACTTATATGAACTGTCCAGAATATGCAAATAGAGACTGAAGTTAAATTAGCGGTTGCCAGGGACTAGGGAAGGGTGAAACGGGGAATGACTGCTAATAGTCACAGTACTCCTTTTTGGGGTGATAAAAAGTTCTGGAATTAAATAGTAGTGATGGTTATAAAATCCTGTGAATGTATTAAAAACCAGTAAATTGTATACTTTAAAGGGTGAGTTTTATGACATATAAACTGTGTCTCAATTTTAAAAATAGGAAAAAAACTACCTAGAAGCCTATACTCCCAACTGTTTTCAACTTTCTTTATTTTTTCCCAATCATTGATTATGTAGTTAATTTTAATTCTCTTTAGTCATCAATCCAAAATCCATTTTATCCATGCAGCTACATAATCATAACTAGGTAATTTTGTTTTTATGGAAACAAAACACTCCACTAATAGACTATAATTTTAATATTAGTAAATAATTTATTTTCATTTTTTTAATATTAAAAGTGTATTTCTGTAACTAGATCTAGGCAGACAGTTTCCCTATTTTTACAGTATTTCCTTAAGATAAGTTCCTAAGAGTAGAATTACCAGCTCTTGAAACAGAATGCCAAACTGTTTTGTAGATCGCATGGGAATTTTTATCATTGTCAGAAAAGTAGGAGTAAACCAGACTCCATCATGAAGTTACGAACATAAGGAGTCACCTTTTAAATTTAATATATATAAAAATATGATAAATACAAAAAAAAAATGTTGCAGTCTTTCATTCAGATGGAATTATTTCTGGACTCTATTCTGTTCCGCCAATGTGATTATGTGTTTGTAGTTTTTTCTTCTTTTTAAATAATCTCTGCACCCAATGGTGGGGCTCCAACTTAGGAACCTAAGGTCAAGAGTCACATGCTCTTCTGACTGAGCCAGCCATTCCTGTGCTTGTCGTTTTATAAGAGGTTCTTTTATCTGGTAATGCTGTATATGTTTTCTCATATTTTTTAAACTATTTTCTTATATACCTGTCTAAATTTCTGTATTTTAGAATACATCTGACAAAGCATAAAACTCATGAAATTTCTAAGCAATTTGAATACTCAGAGCTTTCTAAGAAGCACTCTCAAAGAGTGTCCCTCAAAAAGGATCCTTCTATGTTCTTCCCCACCATCCCGTACATACACGTTGCAGTATGCACCTAGTATACACCTATCAGTCTGCATTCTACCTGTTATTCTTTTATTTCCTCCTACGTGACTTTGGAAAACTACATGAAAAAATCATTTCTTATCTCTTTATCCTTAGTGGCACATAATAATGTATAAAAAAAAGGAAGGCTGAATCAATGAATGAAAACACCAAAGATACCACTTACATGAGTCAAACAAGCAATTAATGCTTGACACTATGTTAGGAACTGTAGGAAAAACACAGAAAGTAGAAAACACTGTCCTGCCTCCCAGGGAATCTAGATACTAGAAAGAAGGGAAGTTAAAGGGAGACTACTAAAACATAATTGTAGAGATTGTGTAGGATTATAACTGAACGATAATTATATAACCAATGTTATAAATTTAATAGAGTACAGAGAAGATGAATGCAGTAGGAGCTGTGAAAGACTTGGCCCTTGAGATGGGCAGTAAAGCACTAAGAGGATTTGGATAAGTAAGATACATTATAGTCTTTGGGTAAAAACATGAACAAAGGTATGAAGTGGGAATTAGCATGATATATGGGAGTCATGTACCTATCTATTCTACAAACAGACTCAACTACTGGTGCTGTAAAAGTTTTAGTCTACGCAGAAAATAATTAAAATATTTTTACCTGGAGTTCTCCAAGTTTCTTGGATGTTGGTGAAACAATGGTAAAAAATCCACTGATGTGATGGGTTGGAGAAAGCTGGGCTAGTCCACTGATCTGAACTCTACCAATTGGAAGATGGTCAATTTTGGTGATTATTTCCAGCACCAGCACAGCCATATCTAATCAGAAACAATTAAAACATACACAGATATTTTTCATTTATTTTTTCCTTTTTTTTTTTTAAATGGGCAGAGGGGCTTACATCAGGAAACCTGTTTACTTAAAAAAAATATATTTTATTTTCAAATAAAACACTACCTACCACATCGTCTGGGGCTGGGCAACAGTGAACCCATTATCAAAAGAACAATAAAGTTTTAGGGAAGAATGAAAAATACCTCACACAGAGAAAAAAAAATTACATTGATGTAATTAGCAATGATTACAGGGTGTGAGGAAGGCTTGTGTGTGGCTTGGCTATTAAAGAGTGAGGTTCTCTCAACTTCCTTTTCAGTGTTTTGCTGTTTTGCTATAAAAGAACCCAACTGTTTCTACTTGCTGCAGCCTGCCTGGTCTACAGGGATGGGAGGGGCTCATCACCTGAAGCCTGGTGATGGCTTACTTGGGATTGGGGCCCAATGTTGGCTTTGCCAGGCTGGCCACCATGGCTTCCAGAACGATGCACTTCTTTTCTTTCAAATGAAACATGCATACAAAAGAGTACATAAAAGAATAATAAACCAAATACCTACCACATAGCTTAAGAAATAGTTATATTTTCCCCAACTTTACAGTTAGAGCATACATCTTGTGAAATAATGTTTGATCTCTTGTGCCTTCATTTTCTAATAAACACATCATATTCATGTCCACAGCTGGGCCTCACTTACAAGGTTCATCTCATCCATCTCCTATTCAAATCCTACCTTCTACAAAGCTTCTTTCCTAAATAGATTTATAAAATGTGAATACTGACCCATTTGGTGGTTAACCCCTTCATTTTAATAACGGGAAAATAAAGACCCAGGAAGATGAAATGGCTTACTCAAATTCAAGCAGCCAGTTAGTGCACAACACAAGGAGGATTCTCTGGGGCACCTGGCTCAAATGGTTAAACATCTATCTGCCTTTGGCTCTGGTCATGATCCTGGTGTTCTCGGATCAAGCCCTGCAGCGGGATCTCTGCTCAGTGGTTCTGGTTCTCTTTCTCCCTCTGCCCCTATCCCCCTGCTCATGCTCTCTCTCTGTACCTCTGTCTCAAATAAATAAATAAAATCTTAAAAAAAACAAACAAACAAAGATGAAACATCAAAAAAAAAAAAAAAAGGAAGTAGGAGTCTAGTTTCCTAAGAACCTATGATAAACTTGGCTCTTAATAACTTCCTGGAATATTCATATGATATTTACTATATGTGCCAAGTAATCAGACATTTAATTACTTACTGTCTGGCACCACTTACTACTATTTCATACATATAAGTTTTGTTTTTTTCAACTAATCTGTAAGTTCCTTTTGATCAGATACTGCATCTACAGTTTCTTTATTCCCCACACTGCCCAAGACTTTATATTTTTACAAGATTCACACCTACGGTGTGCCAGGTAGTGGACCAATCACTTCACACAACTTTTTTCATTGAATCTTCTCAACAATTCCTACCGCTAGTGTTATTATCCCCCATTTAACTAACAGGAAACCGAGGTTCCAAGATCTTAAGGAACATCTCAGCAGCACACAGCCACCCAGTTCTGAAGCCAGAGTTCCAATTCAAGACTGACTTCAAAGCCCATGTTCTTCTCATTCAACCAAGCTGCTTCTTCATGAAAAAGCAAGGTGAAAGGGCAGCAATCTAATGCCATTTTACAGATGAGAAAAAAGGGGAGTCAGAAATGGGGAGGGACTTTCCCCAAATCCTGCAGCCGATAACATCAATCTCAAGTTCAAATACATTCTTTTTTATACCACAAGATGCTCAAATAAATGTCTGATTTGTTGATCATATTAATAAATATCTTCTGTCTTACTGAAGAATTTTTATTTACTCTTCATTTGTTAAATTAGGTTTATAGTATCCAGAGTATCTATGGGTATCCTATAATTGTAATTATCACTTCCTACTTAGTATTTTAACTAAACTTCTCTGTGAATTTAGTTAGAATTAGATACCATTCTGATTAAATTGGTTCATTTTTCTAATTCCCCACAGTGCCTACAGCACAATGACTATGAAATGCTAAGTGCTCAGTATGTATCTTTTGAGAGACTGAATTTTTTGTTCTTTTTGAGGTTTTCAAAAATTTTTTGATAGAATATAACCTTCTTAAGGACAGTTTAACTTTTATTTCAACTCTGATTCTCTAATAGTTTTAGACCAACAATGTTTACATGCTACTTAATTTTTACTGACTTGAACTGGATTGATTTGATAAATAACCCTATCATCCAAAATGTGTTTATGCAAAAACCTGACCCAAACAGAGAAATACAGTACATTTAGAATGCTTTCCTTGAACAGAAATGAAGAAATCTTGACTCCTGGTTATCCTGTAAATGGATCCTTCCCTGCTCTGAAAACCAATATTACTAATCCACTAACCCATTCATTTAGCATGTGTTATCTTGCACTATTAGTAAAGTTTATATACATACGTACTATATGTAATGTGTATATATACATATACACATTATACAAAAATTATATATCATACAGTATATATTATGTGTGAATTCTAGCACATATATACTTTTACATATACTTTTATTTTTATATATATAAATATACATATTTACATAGATCTATATTATATAACATATTCTTTCCTTGAGCATAATATAAGTCCCAGAGCAGAGACTACAGTTATTTCTTAAAGCAGCATGGTGTGGTCAAAGTGTGTGAGTTTTGGTGTCTGACAGAAATTGGTTCAAATCCAACTTTTGCCATTTCTCAACTATATAACTTTAAAGAGTATTCATTTCATTTCTGAACCTGTTTCATTGCCTATAAAACAGAAAACGTCTTTCTTGCAGGGTTATTATTAGAAATAATATGCATCAACTGCTGGTAGAGAGTATACTCTCAATAAAAGGGCTATTATAAAACTTCTTTCACTCAATAGATACTATGTACACAATAACACCCACTGCTAACAACATAATACATGTTTATTAAGCCTGGAGGTAAAATGATAAGACAGAAACGTACCAGTTAGATAAGAGGTAAACTGCTTTGGACCACAGCGAACAGCATAACGGGTAGTTGTTCTCACAGCTTTAGGTTCAGTCTGCAATGCGTCCCTAGGACAAAATAAGGTTCCATCTGATGTTTCTCCCCACCATCTCACTCGGACAAGTACACAAGTGGGAGGCTTTGCAATCTTCCATATGACTCTATTGACAGTAAGTTTCAGAAAGCAGCGTAGCTGGCCTTCAACAAGAGGTGGTAGGCTTGTAGATGGAGAAATGTCACTCAAACCTGTGGAGAAATCCAAAAACACTAAGTCAAACTTTAAACTAAATACAGAAAAATAATCTGCTTTTTGAATGAGAACGCATTTTCGTCTCTACAGAGAGATGTTTTATCTTATGTATTCTAATACATGAGAAGCAAATAGCAAAGCGGACCATATAATAACCTACCTGGTCACTTAAGTGACCTTGATAACTAATTAGTATTCAGGGTCTGATTCAGGTTATTCTAACAACATAATACCAACTTAAGACATGCTAAGACAAACTCCTCTTTAACTGAAAGATATCATTTCATGCACATTAAAACGATAAAACCTTATACTGTTGGAATGGTTAGAATTAAAAAGACAAGAAATAACAAGTGTTGGCAAGGATGTGGAGAAAAAAGAACCCTCAGGCACCACTGGTGGGAGTGTAAACTGGTGCAGCTACTGTGGAAAACAGTAAGAATGTTCCTTAAAAAATTAAAAATATGGAGATGCAACGTGGGAGGTTTGGGGGCTAGGAAAAGAATAAATGAAACAAGATGGGACCGGGAGAGGGACAAACCATAAGAGACCCTTAATCTCACAAAACAAACTGAGGGTTGCCGGGGGGGAGGTGGGTAGGGAGAGGGTGGTAAGGTTATGGACATTGGGGAGGGTATGTGCTATGGTGAGTGCTGTGAAGCGTGTAAACTTGGCGATTCACAGACCTGTACCCCTGGGGCTAATAATACATTATATACTAATTTAAAAATTAAAAAAATTAAAAATCACCCCATTGATGAAAAATTAAGAATCACCCCATGATCCAATAATCTCCACTACTAGGTACTTACCCAAAGAACAAAAAACACTAATTAGAAGAGATATATGCACTCCTATGTTTATTGCAGCAGTATTTACAGTAGCCATGATGTGGAAGTAACCCACTGATAGATAAATGGATAAAAGAGATATGGTGTATGTACAAAATGGGATATTACTCAGCCATAAAAAAAGAACAAGATCTTGCCTTTCAAACAACATGGATGGATGTAGAGGGTATTATGCTAAGTGAAGTAAGTCAGACTGAGAAAGACAAATATTATATGAGTTCACTTACATGTGGAACCTAAACAAACAAACAAAAAGTAGAAACAGACCCAAAAATATAAGGAAAAACTGATGGTTGCCAGAGGGGAGAGGAGCAGGAGGACGGGCAAAATAGATGAAGGGGAGTGGGAGATACAGGCTTCCAGTTATGGAATGAATAAGTCATGGGAATAAAATGTACAACATAAGGAATATAGTCAATGGTATTGTAATAGTGTTGTACGGGGACAGACAGTAGTTACACTTGTGGTGAGCGTAGTATAACATATAGATTTCTGGAATCACGATGTACACCTGGAACTAACATAACATTGCATGTCAATTATACTTCAATTTAAAAAGATACCATTTCAAAAATATAAGCATAACAATAGAGTACATAGGTTTTTAAAAATCTCAGAAGTAGTTTAAATTTTTCTTCCAAGTAGTGTTGTTTTTTATTATTGCAATGTCCAGGTTCTAAGATACGTTATCTTTACCTCCTACTTTAAAACCATCACCAAACATGAAACAGCAATGACTCCCTTCACTCAATGCTCAAATGATTAAGTCTATAGCATATGACTCAGCATTCCAATAAAGACCACCTTAAATTGTGTATTTTCTTTCCTGCCAACATCATTCAGTCAATGAAAACAGACACCATCATCTTCCAATTCTGCCACCATTTTTTAGTACAGTACTGGGCTCAAAATATTTATTGGCTTTTGTAATATTTATTGGATTTCAGACAGATAATAAATGTAAACAAGGCATTTAATCATGACTTTCTTCCTTTTTTTTTTTTTTAAAGATTTATTTGTTTGACAGACAGAGATCACAAGCAGGCAGAGAGGCAGGCAGAGAGAGAGGAGGAAGCAGGCTCCTTGCTGAGCAGAGAGCCCAATGCGGGGCTTGATCCCAGGACCCTGAAATCATGACCTGAGCTGAAGGCAGCGGCTTAACCCACTGAGCCACCCAGGCGCCCCCCCCACTTTTTAAAAAAGATTTTATTTATTTATTTGACAGAGAGAGAGAGAGAGATCACAAGGAGGCAGAGAGGCAGGCAGAGGGGGAGGGGGAAGCAGGCTCCCCGCCTAGCAGAGAGCCCGACGTGGTGCTTGATCCCACGACCCTAGGATCATGATCCAAGCCGAGGGCAGAGGCCCAACCCACTGAGCCACCCAGGTGCCCCTAATCATGACTTTCTATAAAACTTTCCTTTAATGACCCAAACTATCTTCCACTTATAGTTATCTCCTAACCATGACTTAGAGGAGATTTAAGAAACTATATATATGAATATGAATATTATTCACTCATATAAAAGAATGAAATCTTGCCCTTTGCAACAACATGGCTGGAGCTAGAGCATATAATGCTAAGTGAAATAAATCAGAGGACGACAAATACCATATGATTTCACTCATGTGGAATTTAAGAAACAAAACAAATGAACAAAGGAAAAAAAAGAGACAAACCAAGAAATAGACTCTTAATTATAGAGAACAAGCTGATGGTTACCAGGAGAGAGGTTGGGGGTTGGGTTGGGTGAAATTAGGTGATGGGGATTAAAGTGCACACTTATGATGAGCACTGAGTAATGCATAGAATTGTTGAATCACCATACTGTACACCTAAAATTAACATAACACTATATGTTAGCTATACTGGAATTAAAAAAAAATAAGGAAACAGGAAACCATTCCTATATTACACACATCTATTACTCTTACTTTTCCCTTGGAGAGTGGTCATGCTCAACAGGAAGAAAATACATTGGAGTACATCAGATCAGGACATCTATATATGTCAGTCTTTAGATTTGTAAAGCAAACACCTTCTCTGCTCTCTATAGTTCAAGATGACCCACCCTAATCTTTATGGATAGCTAGTTTTGATGTGAAAATAATACAGAGGTGTGTATATGAGCATTACAGCAAACATATATATATATATATATATATACACACACACATATATATGTATCACACACACAGATATATACACACATGGTACAGCAAGAAGGAAATTCTTACGTTATTTCTATCTTTATTTTCCTCCTATAAACCAAATATGCTTGACTGGTTTGGCATAGGGAGCACCAGCATTGAACATACCCATGCTTCCATTTCATATCCTCCCATCATTCCTGGCCGGAAAGGTACTGCCTCAAAACTGCCTTAATTATCTTTAAATGGCTTGGATAAGATTCACTTCCAGACTGTAGATTCTGTCTCAATCCAATGACCTAATGTACTATCACTATTCTTAATACCAATTTACCTGTAATGTAAAAAGGCAAAGTCACACAAAGTTTGTTTGTTTGTAGTTTGGAGGCAGCCCTATAAAGATTTAATTTCCAGTTTCCTGATCTGTCCTGGGTTACCAGGGCGACTGTTCTCTCTGCAGCTAACATTTCCCTGCTCTTCTGGAGAGCATGTTTCTCTTTAAGCCTACTATTCTGATAAGGTCCTCTTGCTACACACTCTTTTATCCTCTCAAATCCTTCAGAGATCCTCATGCCTTCACCCCCGCTCCAACACTACCACACCCTGTCACTCCCCACTCTTTCTTCCTCTCTCCTCCACAAATATCTTTCCCAACTCCTGCCTGTAGCCCTTCATTCTTCATGATTGTCTTATGTTTGACTCATTCAGCCACTTACCGACTCCTGCTTTATGCTAGTTCTTGGGGTTTCAGTAATGTATAAAATAAGATCCTTGACTATTATAATTATTGACATACCACCTTTCCAACTTATGTGTCTTCCAGTCCATGTGGAACTCCACAAAGGTATACCTTCCCACACACAAACACACATTTGTTACCAAAAACACCTCAGGGACGCTTGGGTGGCTCAGTGTGTTAAGCATGCCTTCAGCTGGGGTCATGATCCCAGGGTCTTGGGATGAACGCCGCATCAGTCTTCTTGCTCAGCCAGGAGCCTGCTTCTTCCTCTACCTGTCCACCCCAGCCCCTGGTACTCTCAGACTCTCCTTTTTCCTCTCTCTGGTAAATAAATAATCTTTAAAGCAAACAAACAGTCCTAAGTCATAGAGATGTAATGTACCGCAGAGTGACTATAGTTACTGATGTACTGTATATTTGAAAGTTGCTAAAAGAGAGCACCTGGGTGCCTCAGTTGGTTAAGCAACTGCCTTCAGCTCAGGTTATGATCCTGGGGTCTCAAGATTGAGTCCCACACCAGGCTCCCTGCTCAGCAGGGAGTCTGCTTCTCCCTCTCACCCTCCTCCTCTCCTGGTCTCTCTGTCTCATAAATAAATAAAATCTTAAACAAAAATTGCTAGAAGAGTCTTAAAAATTTTCATGAGGGGCACCTGGGTGGCTCAGTTAAGCATCTGCCTTGGGCTCAGGTCATGATCTTGACAGTACTGGGATTGAGTCCCACAATGGGCTCCCTCCTCAGCGGAGAGCCTGCTTCTCCCTCTGCCTCTCTCTCGCTGTCTCTGGTGAATAAATAAATAAAACCTTTTAAAAAGATTTTCATGATAAGAAAAAAAATTTTAGTGATTGGTGATGGATGCTAACTAGACTTACTGTGGTGCTCATTTCGCAATATATAGGAATATTCAATGATGTTGTACAACCTAAAGCTAAGACAATGTTATATGTCGAGTATATCTCACTTCAAAAAGTTAAAAAAATTCCTGGTATTTTTTTTTTTAAATTCCCTTTCTTTACAAACGTTCTGTCTGCACCCTTTTAGCCCTTACCTCGCCCCATTTACTTGTCCGTTTTGTCCCCCCACTTCAGCCCCTATTTCCTTTCCATCCGTTGGAGAGCCAATTGCCTTCTCTTCCAACCCTTTGATTCCTTGGTTGTTTCCCACTTCTTCCCTTCTCCCGGCTTTTTTTTACAGGCGCGTGTGGGACTCTTCTAGAATTCTTTGCACTTTGCTCCCTTAACTGTGCTCCTTACTCTTTCCTCGACCTTTGGTCGCTCAGTTTACCTCTTTTCTTGCGGCCTCGGACGCCCACAGGCCCCTGGCCTTTTCGTTGTTTCATGACGAGCCAGAGCTTTTCTTCACCAATTGAGTTCCCGCTCCAGCACCTAAGGGGTAGCCTCCCGCCATCCCTTCCCAAGGCGCCTGCGTTCCCCGGCAACCGGAGCCGCCGGGCAGCCTGGGAAGCAGGAAGAAGGGGCTCTTCCGGTAACAGTCTGCGAGAAACTGTGAGAAGGAAAAGCGCCAAGACCTCTTCCCGCAAATAGACTACAACACCCAGCATGCTCTGCCAAACTACCTCTGCGAGATTTGACGCTATCGCCTCCAGCTGCGCAAGCGCAAATGGATACGCCCTTTGAGGACTTCATTGCCCAGGGTGCATTGCCTTTAGGAGCTCTTGTCTTTCCGGCGAGGGTCGATGAGGTCTCCGCTTGGGGCCCGAGAGATCCGTAAACTCCGTTACCCAGCTTCCTTTATGGAGGGCTGTTGCGCACTTCCGGTGGAAGCGCTGAGGAGAGGGGGTGGAGTTTACGGAGCCGGTGGGCGGTGCTGCCGGTAGCTGGGTGCTGTCCAAAGGCTCTGGGCGTCGCTAGGGGAGCGAGCTGTGACCGGCTGGGCCGCACTTAGCGTGGGACGAAGCTTAGGCTACTGTTTGATTACCTGAGGCCTTCCCTCATGTCGGCCCTCGAGAAGAGCATGCACCTCGGCCGTCTGCCCTCTCGCCCACCTCTCCCCGGCAGCGGGGGCAGTCAGAGCGGAGCCAAGATGCGAATGGGGTACGTGACCCATACCCCTTCCCCTAGAGGCCAGGCCCCGGCCATTGGAGAATGGTGTCTCTGGGCGTTTAGCGCGGCACGTCAAGGGAAGCTAAGGATGGGAGAGAATATTGGCGGCGGCCTGGAGACGTTTAGATGGTGTTGAAGGCGGATTTGGGAATTAGGGGAGGCGCCAAGTCAATGGAAATTGGAGGACAAATAGTATTGAAGGAAGGAGGGAATGAGGTAAAGATTGAGAAAGCTGAGAGGATTATTTAAGAGAAGTAGGAGGCACCTTCAGAATAAGTGATGGTGAAGGTTTGAGGAAAGGTAGTAGAGGTGACAAAAATCGGGAATATCTGTCGGGGAGGATTGAGGGACATGGGGAATGACTGAGAAAAGTTGAGGGGAATTAGGGGAACAACTAGGGAAAGATTTGGGAGTAGTAAAAGGACTAAAAGAACTAGATATTAGAAAAGCAGAGGGAGGGATGCCTGCCTGGGTGGCTCAGTTGGTTAAGGGTCTTCCTTCGGCTCAGGTCATGATCCCAGGATCCTGGGATGGAGCGTCACTTGGGGCTTTCTGCTCAGCCGGAGCCTGCTTCTCCCTCTCCCTGCTGCTCCCCCTGCTTGTACTCTCTGTCAAATAAATAAGATTAAAAAACAAAACAAAAACAAAAAAAAACCTCCTAAAAAAAAGAAAAGAAAGGCTGAGGGAATTGAGAACATCTGAGGCAGGGTTGAAGGAAAGAAAACTAGGGAGCAGAAGGTTCTAGAGAGAGTTCCTAGGGGTGTTAAGAGGCAGATTCAGGGAGTGAGGGGATGATTAGATTAGGTCTCTTAGGGGAGACCTGAGAAAGTTTGAAAACAGGGCTGAGGAAGATGGAGAATATAGCTAAGTAGACTGTTAAGGGTAATAGGATCGTGCTAAGAAGTGAGGGTCGGGAGTAAGGGGAGGAGTGATGAGGTGCTTAGAGAGTGACCATGGGCTCTAGAGGTGGAAAAAAGACTGAGAACAGGGTTTAGTGAATGAAAGTGCTGCAGAGGTAAGGTAGGGTAGCTTAAAGAGGATATTTGGGTAGTTGATTTTGCCAGGCAAAGTCTGATGGAAGGTATATACTGGTTTAAGAAGACTCAGAATTAATGAAGTATTCAGAGTAGCCAGTTAAAATGTTTTAGGGAAAACCATTTACTAGGAAAGGAGGAATTGTGTTGAAGAGATAGGTTTGGGGAATTTTAGGTTGTTGAATGGCTTGTGCCAGATTAGGGGGTACTCAGGTATAGGAGAGAAGGGTATGAGTTGATCATGGGAGAGGTAATTACTAGGAAGCAGAGGGAATTGAATAGGCAGGTTTTTTTGAGGGGTATTTGCGGTATCAAGTGATATTCTGAAGACTAGTAACTAAAGAGAAAAGGGATAGGAAGAATATGTATGAGGTAGTTAAGAGGGTGTGTTTGGAATTTTGGAGATGGGTTGATATACTTGGGATAAAGACTAGAGAGGAGAAATCTTAGTTTTTAAAGAAGTACTATGTACAAAAACTGATCAAAAAGGAGATGAGGACAAGAGATGCAGTACTGTGAAAGAAGGTCCTTGGAATAAAGAGAAAGAAGATTCCCATAAATTAAAACAGTAGGGTAGAAAGGTGGTGAGAATTGAGGGGGCTGGATTTGAAAAAACCAGGGGAGGAAATTAAGGATTGGAGACCTGACTATGATACACAGTAGAAAGGTGAGAAAATCTTAGCAGAAGATAGGTGCTGGATGCACAACGGAAAGAAATAGTAGAAGGCCTCATACAAGGTGTAAAACGGAGATTGTTTTGGCTTTAGATGACAGAAAGGTAAGACTGTAACAGGAATAAGGAGGATCTGGAAACTGATCCATGATAGATTATTTGGGAAAATTAACCTGGAGTATAAAAATAAATGTACCATCTATTATTGGTATGTTTCTTAATTGCTGCCTTTCTTAAACTAAAATTCGGTCCTTTAGTATACCAGCACTCGTCTGTAAAAATATATAAAAATATTAACTTTTTAATAACTATATATGCTACAGCTTAGTTTAGAGCTCAGCTTCTCGCTTTGTTGAAACAAGTTCTCTGACGATAAGAACTGAAAAGAAAAATACTAAGAGAAAATGAATAAAAAATCTGCTTATTAGAAGATTGTATAACTGTTGGTAACTTACCCTCTTTAAATAGATGCTTCGGTCTTCTTTGTTAACTGCTTATCCTAGAAAATAAAGTTCCTCAGGGAAATCCTTCTTTATAATATTGTGAAGAGAAGAGCTATGTTGGTGAATTTTATTTAAGTGGCTTGTTTTCATATATTTTTCTTTTCTGTTTCCTTATTGGAACATGGCAGGCCTCAGCTGAATCTAAGTTAGTGGTAATACAGACTCTCTCCCTGCCCTGGAAAGAGAGCTTTCAGTTTGAAATGATCTCATGGCACTATGGTAAGAAAACCATTCAGAGAATTCTATATTCTCTAAGGTAAAACTGAGAGGCAGGGACAATATTTTTTGTTAATAATAAGGAAAACAAACTCAGGGTGCCTGGGTGGTGCAGTTGGTTAAGTGTCCAACTCTTGGTTTCAGCTCAGGTTGTGATTTCAGGGTCCTGAGAGGGAGCCCCAAGTTGGGCTCCACGCTCAGTGTGGAGTCTACTTGAAATTCTCTTTCCCTCTACCCCTCTTGCTTGTTTGCGCTCTCTCTCTAAAATAAATAACTAAGTCTTTAAGGAAAAAAAAAAAAGAAAAATAAAGTCTTCATACTAAGGCAGTAGAAGCTTAATGGTAGGGCCACTAACAACTAAGACTTGAATCTCTGAGACCCCTTATGTTTTTTGGATTCATAGTTGTTATCCTGGCCATACTTAATTTTGAGTCATGCATCTTATTTCTTTCCAAATACACTAACATTCAGCCTTTTGCTCAGTCTTGATTTATGAAGTCTCACTTTAACCAATTTTAAAGCATCCTTCTTTATTTCTTCTTCTGTTCATTCATTTTTCTTATCTACCCATCTTTTTCCATTCTCCCATCTGTCTCTTACTTCAAGTTGGACCTGTTCCTTGGAATAAGACTAGAGAGGAGAATGTCTCTTACATGACTTACTCTTTCAACTCTTTCAATTCATAATCTCTGGCCTTTAATTTCACTAAGCCTTATTTAAATGTGTTTTGCATATTCAGGGTGGTTTGAGTTTATGATTTTTCTTGAGTTTCATAATTTAGTTTTTCAAATTAGACTTAAGTAATTCCAGAATATTTCTAGATAATATAGTAATAACAATTACTTTCTTTTTCCAGGTAGGTACTTTGTGTCAGTCATTGTGGTAATAGCTTTATTTATGTTACTTAATTTAATCTGCTGACAGCCTTGGAAGGTAGATATTTCTCTGCGTTTATTAGTAAGGAAATTCAGACTTGAGATTAAAGGTCACCCAACTAGTATGTGGCAGAACCAGGATTAAATTTACGTTTAGTCTCAAAACACCACACTTGTTTTTTGGGTAAGGCCTGAAGTCCTGGTTTCACTATTCCTTGATAGAATCCAGTAGATGATGCCAAAAACAGTGGTTTTGACCTTTTTTTATTAAAGATTTTGGAGCTGCTTTGGTTTGTGATTCCTACTTGTAAGTGGTATCTTAGTCTGTTAGCGTTGCAGTAACAAAAATACCATAGATTGGGTGGCTTGTAAACAACAGAAATGTTATTTCTCACATTTCTGGAGGCTGGGAAATCCAAGATCAAGCTGCTGAAAGATTCCGTGTCCAGTGGGGACCGCATGCTGGTTCATAGATGGCAGTCTTCTTGATCTGTCCTCACATGGCAGAAGGAGGAAGGAAGCTCTGTGGCATCTGTTTTCTAAGGGCACTCACTAATTCCATTCTTGAAGGCTATACTCTCATGATCTCATCACCTCCCAAGGCCCCACTTCCAAATACCATCACATTAAATGTTAGAATTTAACAAGAATTTGGGGTTGGGGGGGTGGGATGGAGGATCACAACCATTTAGTCTACAGTACCTGAGTGTGCTTGAGAGGAGTATGTTTTGAAAATCACTGCTTTAGTACATGAACCATTAGAGAGACTATACAGATTTTTAAAACCATTCATTTTCAACATGTTTTTGGTTTATCAATAGTACTACATTGCTGTAATCTCTTAACATTTCTATAGTACTTTAACTGGAAGATATATTAGTGCCTTTCTGTATTATTTTATGAGATATATTAAGGCAGGGATTAATATTTTCTCTTAATGAGAAAATGAAAATGTTTTTTGACTTGCCTAAAAACACAGAATCATCAAATGGCAGAAACAGGATTCAAACCCAGACTTCAGATTTTTAGTCCATGGTTGCTCTTGTAATACCTTGGTATAGAAATTGTTGTTTAAAGTGATATAGATCTTTAAAAAAAAAGGTGATAAAGATCTGAGTTTGAAGTCCAGCTTGTGTATTTACTTTGGTAAAGTCATTTAACCTCACATAGTCTTTGTTTTCTTTTAATTTCTGCTTTCTTTAGAGTTCTGTGAGAATGAAATAATACATGCAAAGCACTTATGCTTCCTGACACACAAGCTCTTAAGGAATGACAACTGGTGAATTATTTTATATTGAGAATGGTGAGAAAGGCTTATTCTTTATAAAGTAGAAGCTCTCCTTTCAATTTCTTGTAATGTCAGCTTTTTCCCTGTAAGCTGTATATTACTCGTATCTGATTAGATAGTCCTTCATTCAACGTCTTAAACTTATAATGGATATCAGGCCTCTTAGGAAGCCTTTAAGGAGCTATTCAACAAATGGAGAAATAAAGGACAAAGTGAAGTGACTTGCTCAAGCTCATATATTGAGTTACAAATCCTAGCATCTCTGTTTTTGTTGCTTATTAGGTTTTTAAATATTAAAGTTGTTATTAAAATCAGTAAGTTTATTGGTAAACTTATTAGGTTTTTAAAAATTAAATTTCACATACCATAGAATTCACCCTTTCAGAGTATATGGGTCAGTGGTTTTTAGTATATTTATGGTTGTACAGTCATTGTCACTAATTTTAGGATATTCTCATTATCTCATAAAGAAACTACTTACCTGCTAGCAGTTATTTCTCCCTCCCCCGTCCCCTGGGAACCACTAATCTATTTTCTGACTTCAAAGATTTGCCTGTTCTGGAGACTTCATGTAAATGAAATCATGCAGTAGGTGGCCTTTTGTGATTGGCTTCTTTCATTTAATACAATGTTTTCAAGATTCATCCATGTTGTAGCATGTTATCAGTACATCATACCTTTTTATTACTGAATGACATTCCATTGTGTAGATATACCACATTTTAATTAACTTGTTTATCAGTTGCTGAACACTTGGGTTGTTTCCATTTTTTTGCTTTTATAAATAATGCTGCTATGAACATTCACATACAAATCTTTCTGTGGAAATATATTTGGATTTCCCTTGGGTAAATACCTAAGAATGGAATTGCTGGGTCATATGGTAAATTATATATAGTTTTTTAAGAAATTTGCCAAACTGTTTTCCAAAGTTGCTCTTTGAAGCTCTGTGTATTCAGGATATTTCTTCTTTATAAATCTTAAAAATATTTTTCCAACTTGTTTTTCTACTTTGCTTACAATATATTTTGCTATGTAAAAAGTTTTGTTTTTATTTATTTATTTATTTATTTATTTATTTTTTAAGAGAGGGTTTTGGGGTGGGGCAGAGGGAGAGGGAGAGAGAATCCTAAGCAGGTTCTGTGCCCAGTGCAGGGCCCAACAAGGGGCTTGATCTTAACGACCCTGAGATTATGATCTGAGCTGAAATCAAGAGTCAGATGCTTAACTGACTGAACTACCCAGGCATACCAAAAGCTTTGGTTTTAGATCTTAACATACTCAAATCTGTCTAGCGTATGTTGCTTCTGGATTTTGAATTGCAGAAAGACATTTACTTCTCCCAGGTTATAAAGGAATTCATGTATTTCCCACCCCCCAGGAACTGTATGGTTCCTTTTTTTTTTTTTTAAGATTTTATTTATTTATTTGACAGACAGAGATCACAAGTAGGCAGAGAGGCAGGCAGAGGGAGAAGGAAGGAAGAAGCAGGCTCTCCGATGAATAGAGAGCCTGATGCAGTGCTCGATCCCAGGACCCTGGGATCATGACCTGAGCCAAAGGCAGAGGCCTTAACCCACTGAGCCACCCAGGCACCCCTATGGTTCCTTTTTTTAACACCTGTTTTAAGTTTATCTTGATGTGCAAAGTGAGGAACAAATTCAGTTTTATCTTTGCCCACAGATTATCCAATTGTTGTAACACCATTTATTAAAAAGTCTTTTTCCCATTATATGAGTTTTACCTTAATAAAAATTAGTCTTTTCCCCTGGATTAAAATGATCTCAGGGTCCTGGGATCAAGCCCCAAGTCGGGCTCTCTGCTCAGCGGAGAGTCTGCTTCTTCCTCTCCCTCCACCTCTCCCCCCTGCTCCTGCACTCAATCTCTCTCTCTCAAATAAATAAAATTGTTTTTAAAAAATGATGCCTTGGGACACCTCAGTCAGTTAAGCATCTACCTTCAGCTTAGGTCATGATCCCAAGGTCCTGGGATCAAGCCCTGCATTGGGCTCCTTGCACAGTGGGGAGTCTTCTTCTCCCTCTCTGCCCCTCTCCCCACGCTTGTGCGCACTCTCTCTCTCAAATAAATAAGTAAAATCTTTTTTTTTTAAATGATGCCTTTATCATGTACCAAATTTTCACATAGATTTGGATCTGTTAAGTTTCTTTTCCCATTGGCTTGCCTATTTATTGATGTGCCACTACTACACTTTAATTACAGAGGCATTTTATTTTATTTTTTAAGATTTTATTTATTTATTTGACAGAGAGAGATGGCAAGAGAGGGAACACAAGCAGGGGGAGTGGGAGAAACAGGCTCTCCACTGAGCAGGGAACCTGTTACGGGGCTAGATCCCTGGATCCTGGGATCATGACCTGAGCCGAAGGCAGACGCTTTACCGATTGATCCACCTAGGCGCCCCTACAGAGGCATTTTAAATGTTTTAGTAGGTGGTAGAGTCTTTTTTAAGATTTTCCTGGTTACTTGTTTATTCTTACAAATAAACTTTTTTTAAAAATATGGTTGACATACAATGTTATGTTTGTTTCAGGTGTAAAACATAGTGATTCCACAAGTCTATACTTTATCCTGTGCTAACCACAAGTGCAGCTACTATCACCATCCAATGCTATTGTAATACCATTGCCTATATTCCCTATGCTATACCTCTTACTCCCTGTGACATACCCATTCTGTTAACTGGAAGCCTGTATCTCCCATTCCCCACACCCGTTTTTGCCCAAGCCCCCATTTCCCTCCTTTCCAGTAACCATCAGTTTGTTCTCTGTATTTATGGGTCTTTTTCTGCTTCTTGTTTGTTTATTCATTTGTTTTATTTTTTAGTTTCCACCTATAAGTGAAATCGTGTGGTATTTGTCTCTCTGTCTTCATTTATTTCACTTAGCATAATACTCTCTAGATCCAACCATGTTTTTAGCAAATGGCAAGATCACATTCTTTTTATGGCTGAAAATACACAAATAAACTTTATAATCAAACTAGTACCAGAAAAAAAGTCCTAACAGTATTTTTATTGGGATTACATTAAATATGTAAGTTAACTTAGAATAAACATTTTTATGATGTTGAGTCTTTTGAGGATGTATATGAATACTTTATGAAGGAAAAATATTTCAGATGCCTAGTATTGGCCTAAGTTATGTCTAATGTAGTATCGCTTAATTATGTACACTATAAAACTAAGGGATAAATTCTTTATGTATAAGTAAACATATTATTCTTATATAATTAAAAAACTCAATAGATATACTATTTAAGTACAGTTAGACCTACAAAACTCTCCAAATTCAAATTAGCAGTATTACATTAATGTGAAATAATTGTATTTGCTGTTAACAATTTACTGTGCTTTAAACCAAAAGGATATTTATTAATAGGAAATTCCAGAGTTGATTTAGTCATTCAACTATATCATTAAGGACCCAGTGCATCCTTAATTTTGCCATCTTTAGGAATGCTGGATTTTCCTTTTCTTGCTTGTCCTCTTTTGGTTGTGAGATGGCTGCTGCAACTCAACTTTCATCTTACCTTTATTCCATCTTTCCAAATAAAAAGGAAGGAACAGAAGAAAAGGCCTTTTGCTAGCTAAGCTTGTCTTTTTTTTTTTTTCTTTGTTTTCTGGAAAGGGAAATTCCCCAGCCAGTTTGTCCCTTAAGTTTCATTGTCCAGAACTGGTTTACATGTGCATCCTAAGACCAGTCACTGGCAGTAGGGAATGAAATTACTATGACTGGTTTAGACCAATTCTCATTAATTCCCTTGGGGTGGAGGAAAGATAACCAAATATCTCTACTAGCTACTAAAACAATCTGGAATTCTGCTAGCAAATAGAGAGTGATGAGAAGTGAAGGAAGGTCTAGAGTAGACAGTAAAGGACATGTAATCCAAGCCCTGATGTTAGCAAATGGGGGGAGACTGATCTTTTGACTGCACATTCTCCACTGTTTTCACTGCAGCACAGGTATTGGAAGTAATATCTCTTTCTCTCCCTCTTTTCTCCCTTTCTACCTTGTGCCAGGGTTGAGCCCCTTGACCTGAGCACTTCTGAGTAAATATCCCTTTTTCCATGGTTGCTAGACTTATTACTAGCAAATTTGTTTCTTCTTAGTGTCTGCAAAATTGGATAATTGGATTGTTTTTAAATGTAATGAGCCCTCCTTGATATGTTGCTTGATGTCAGATTTGAGAAAACACTTCTGGTTGGCTAGGAAAAATTTATTCCTTTATGTCATAAATTAGTTTTTTTTTTTCTTTTAAAGAAGAAAGTTAATTAGTAGTGCTATTTAAAGAGTGGTCCAACTATATGCCACACTTAGCTGTTCTTCAAAATATAGTTTTGCCAATCCGTCCCAAGCACACACTACCAATAAATTTTGATAATTGAATGAGAGGTTATGCTGAGGGGTTGCCTGGATGGCACAGTTGATTAAGTGTCTGACTCTTGGTTTTGGCTCAGGTCCTGATCTCAGGATCGTGGGATCAAGCCCTACGTTGGGCTCCAAGCTCAATACAGAGTCTGCTTAAACACTCTCTCCCGCTCTCCCTCTGCCCCACCACTCCACGCTTGCACACACATATGCCAAAAAAAAAAAAAAGAAAAGAAGGAAGTTGTGTTGAAAAATCCAGTCATCCAAATCATAGGAGAGGGCTGAAGTTGTTTACTGTCACTCCTTTTCCACCATGCATCTATGTGTGTTCTTTGCTTTGGACTTTTTCTGGGTATAAGTGGAAATCCTGTCTTTGTTGCTAATAAGCCATGTAGCTCTGGTCAATTTATCTTTTCTTCTCTCAGGGATTCACTATGATAATGTAGTAGAAAGAGCACTTTGGAACCAGACATATACTTGAGTTTAAATCCAAGCTCCAGTGGTACCAAAAGTGCCTCTGGGCAAATCATTTTACATTTGAGTCTATATTTCCTTGTCTTTAAAATGGGGAAACTTTTCTTGCAGAACTGAAAATTCTGTTTGACACATAATAGGCAGCTAATTAATTGTCCCCTTCCATAACACAAGATTTAGGTTAGATGATCTCTAATAATCTGATCCAGTATGTGGTTTTTAGAATCTTCATTCTGCTGCTTTAATAACATGCCCTTATCACTAGTAATAAACACTCTAAACTACCACAACCCAGACAGCCATCTGGTTGCCTTCTTTCCATTCCCCTCAAAGTGTTCCTAATGAGGACTTTTTTTTTTTTTTTTTAGTGCTGATTCCTTGATTTAAATAGCTCGCTGCAATTAAACTTCAGTATTTTGCCTCCACTGCAAGACTCCTAGACTAGAGAATTTGTGGCAACAGTGACTAGGACTGCTACTGTGCAGCTCATGACTCATTCATAACTCTCTTAACAGATTTAAGCAGCCTAGTAGACGTTGAGGTTATTATGCCTATTTAGATTTGAGACATTCACTTCAAAACATACAACTTTTCTTATTCCTTTTTCTCTAAATACGCAGGGAGAAATTTTCCTCCCTTCCTCCTATTCTGCCCTACCCTTCCTTCTTTCCTGAACAGTTAATGATATAATAATCCTGGTAGGCATCATCACATAGTAGGCAAGCAGCACAGCTATCCCCATAGCCTTCTATAGTTTAACCCTTCCCTTTCTGACTTGTAATTTTTGGTTGACTGTCTGCTCTTCAAGATGATGAACTTCTTAAGGGTAAAAGTTCTATCTTAATTTCCCTGGCTTCAAGCATGCTGGCTACTAAGTGCTGACCTATCCTAGACATATTTGGCCTCATTTTGCAAGAACAGTCTTTTTTCTTCACCAGTTCCATGAAGATGGCATAACTAAACTTGTATTCCCTTTCTTCTGAAAGCTGTTTCACTTCATGAAATAATGGAATCTATACTTTATTTCAACACCAGCACTTAGGCAAAGTGTGTTGTGAGTGCTTCCAAATACCTTGTCTTAATTTGAATTTAACATACTCATATGGTTGTAGCTCATGTCTACAATTAGTCTCTTTCTCTCTCTCTTTTTTTAAGATTTTATGCATTTATTTGTCAGAGAGAGAGCACAAGCAAGGGAAGCAGCAGGCAGAGGGAGAAACAGGCTCCTGCTGAGTAAGAAGCCCAATGTGAGACTGGATCCCAGGCCTCTGGGAGCCTGATCAGAACTGAAGGCAGACATTTAACTGACTGAGCCAGCCAGGCATCCCCAATTAGTCTGTTATATGTAAAGGTTTATGCCTGGTTTTGATTTTACTTTATAGCAGTGTATCTCTTCTTTTGTGATTCCCCAAACCTGAAAGCAATTCCATTACTATAAGAAGACAAATGTCAATTAGCAATTATTTTTGGAAGGACCTGCATTTTATAGGATTGGGTTTTTCTGCCCTTGCTTGGTTTATCTCTTGTTCTCTAAGGGTGAAGACTATTTTCCAAGGAGATGATACCTGTACATTGGTGACTCTAACAAGTGTAGGGGTCAGAGCAAGCAGTCTACCGTTAAAAGCTCTTCATGAAAGCTCAACATTCATGTTCCAGGCAATGGCAGTTCCTTAAATGTTTCTTGCACTTACTAACTTATTAACTAACTTGCTAACTGCCAAGTTTATTGTACTTGCAATGCCTCCCATTTCACTTTCCTACAAAACCCATGAAGCTCTTTCAGACTATTCTAGCTCATTCACTTGTTCTATCCCGCCTCTGAGCTCTATTACACTTTTTGTCATTTCCACTCA
This sequence comes from Lutra lutra, assembly GCF_902655055.1. NCBI lineage: Eukaryota > Metazoa > Chordata > Mammalia > Carnivora > Mustelidae > Lutra > Lutra lutra. Next base: position 55,988,153 of record NC_062287.1, on the reverse strand, counting down.
CTTATCAATTATTGTGCATTACTACTTGGTATCGCATTTTTAAAAATGTTACATAAAATAAATCTATCAATTTTTATGGTACTTTGGCAATTATCATAATTATACTAATTTATATTTTATGGTAATTTTTTAAAGTCACCCCTAAAATGGAAGGTCTGGAGTGCAGGAGCCTCTGTTTTCATTTTTTTGCATCTTCTATAGTAGCATAGTTAATGTTTTTGTCAGTTTTCACTTAATGGACATGTGGCACACAACATTCATTTAAAATGAGATCCTAAATCTTTTCCTGACCATTCAGCCTGAAGTAGATCTTTCCATTTTCTGTCCTTTTATAAGACCTATCATTTATACCAGAGTTTGGCAAACTTTTCTGTAAAGGGCCAGATAGTAACCATTTTATGGTTTGCAGTATAGTTTCTATAACAGCTCCTCAACTCTGCTGAGTATGGTGAAAGCAGCCATGGACAATATGTAATTGAATGTGATTGTGTTCTAACAATATTTTTTCTGTGGACACTGAAATTTGAATTTCATGTAATTTTCTCATGTTATTATATATTATTCTTTTTCCTTTACTCTTGGCTTTTAAAAACTTAAAGACCATTCTCCGCTCATGAGCCTTACAAAAACAGGCAATGGCTGGATTTGCCTATAGGCTATAGTTTGCCAATCCTGTATCAATACTATTTATTTTGTACTTCTTCTGTAGGAGAAAGAATATAGGTTTTAAATCAACAAACTAGGATTCCCTGTCTGGCATACTGCATACTACTTAAGTAGTATAAGCTTGACTTTTATTTTCTTAAAATGTGAGTAATACTGGGGCACCTGGGTGGCTCAGGGGGTTTAAAGCCTCTGCCTTAGGCTCAGGTCATGATCCCAGAGTCCTGGGATCGAACCCCGCATCAGGCTCTCTGCTCAGTGGAGAGCCTGCTTCCTCCTCTCTCTCTGTCTGCTGCTCTGCCTACCTGTGATCTCTTTCTGTCAAATAAATAAATAAAATCTTAAAAAAAATGTGAGTAATACTAAATATAACATTGTGTGTTAATTATACTTCAATAAAAGCTTTTTTAAGATTTTAATATGGGTGCTACTAACCTCATTTGTTTTTGAGAAGAGGTACTGTATATGTAGAATCATTATTTAAGTTATAAAACTGGGTAAAGGAAACCTATTTACTATAATTCATGGATTCTAAGATACATTTCTTTTTGTATTTAAAATGATAGTGTCTTAACAATTGCTGTTGGTCAAGTAACAGCCCTGTCTTGGTTCTCCCCGCTTGTTTGAGCAAACACCAAAACCAGCATCAAATCTTGCAAAGAAGGTGTTCGTAGCTTGGAAGAAATTCCTAGAGACAAAAGTGGAGCACCTTCTTAACCACTGAAAACTGAATGGTTGTGAGAAGTAGTGGCTATTCGATCAGATGAATTAAGCATTATTCCTAAAGTTAGAGTAAAAAAATAATATAGCTCTCGATATAATAGTAAAGTCAGTATATGAGCTGGTGTTTAGTTTTAAGAAACATTCCATCACCAATGTTCTTGTGAGGCACAGAGGACTATATTAGTCAAAGTTATTCAAAAGAGAATAGAACTCTCGGTATGAAGAAATTGATTAAAAATACTTTAAGTATTTTGCTCTTATTTTCCTTTATTTATAGCCATAAGTGATATATGTTGAATCAATATAAGTATAAAAGAGCTTTTTAAGAAATTTAAAATGAATTCTAAGTGGTGAAGTGTGTCTTACTTTAACTGGTAGCTTTTTTCTTAGTGGTACATAAAAATATAGTTCATCTTATTTTTTTTCATCTTATTTTTGACATTGCTGTATATGTACAGTATTTTATCTGTTCTTCTAACAACTCCATTGTAATCTACTTGTTTAGTCTTCCCTAATTTAATTGTAAACTCCTGTGTTTTATTTACTTGCCCCAAAGTGGGTAGCACATAGGAGCTCAGTAGACATTTGATGAATGAATGAATGATGCTCTAATACAGTGGACAGATGGTGTTATTTCCAGTAGTTTAAAATTGTCCACCCTGAATTGAGTAGGGAAGGAAAAATCATAGATTTGTGTAATATAGAAATGAGATTTTTAAAACTGTAATTATTCACAATATTCACAATGCACAAAAATAAACTTGTGGCCTCTTTATATTCTTCTGTGGTTTCACATTTATATCTTTCTATCTTTATTCTATTAAGAAAATACAGCTCAGATTATTAAGAGGATTAAATTTAGGTAATGCTTGTAAAGTGCCTAGCACAAATACATGAATGGTTTGTTTCGTTTAATCCTTCCCCCCCCTTTTTAATTAAATCAGCTTTTCCTTAAGCATAAGAACCATGGTTCAAGTTACAGTAAAATCACTTCAAATTCACTTTTCTGTGTTAATCATTTGAACTACATTGTTATTAGCTGAATTTCATCACAAATAGCATTTTATCATGTTGTATGGCTAAGTAGTCTTGGGGGTAGAACTACCCAGAGAATTTACTAATGTTTCAGAATTACTAATATCTCATAATATTTACTAATATCTCAGAATTTGCTAGTATTTCAGGGAAAATGTGCTTCATTTTTCCCAACCACTACTTTACAGACCTTTGGAATAGAAACCCATTTTTAAGTTGTAGAATCTTTATACTAACATTTTTCTCACAGTTTCGGGAAGTTTTATTTGGTAATTAGAGAAATTACTTTCCCAATCTAGGTCGATATTTAATAAGGATAGTACTTCAGATTTGTATAACATTTAAGAAAATCTTCACACTGGACAACATCATTGTGAATCCTTCCCTGACCTGATTCCGTTCCCATCAGTGTTCCAAACAAGATTGTATGTGCCATCTATGAGTTTTTGTGGCACGCTAGGCGTATTTCTGCCCTAGCTTTAGTATACAGTGACTGTTTACTTACCTATTTTCTCCCAGGCATGAGCATTTTGAGGGCAAGAACCAAGTTTTGTTCATCAGTGGGAACTTTTGGCCTGCTGATTTCCCAAATGCCCAGGAAGTGTATCAGGGCCCGTCATAAAGGGCATATTCAAAAATTGAGTTGGAATTAACTTTGTTGATTATATAAGCAAATCATGACTGGAAAGAGGCTCTAGAATAATTGTCCTAAACATATTTGAAATGAGATATATTATGAAATATGTCTTATATTCTACATTATTATGACATTTCAGGTGAATCTGAGAAGGGAATTATATGGTGGTTGGTTCTGAACTATATACTTATTAGAGGCTTCTATATGGACTTTATTGGCTTGGAAACTCTGACTCCAGACCTGCTTGCTTTCTTCCTGTTGTGGTACTGTCCACAGAGTAGTAGCTTACATAATTCTGATCCCTGAGTACAGCTACAAACATTGATTATAAGAGTAAGCAGCTACAATTAGCCCTTGTAAAGCATCAAAAAAAGCCTTGTACTCTTTCTTGCTTTCATTACTGATATCTCAGTAATTTTGTTTTATTTGAGGCCAGATCACTGTACTAAAATTTTCATATCTTTTTTCTCTTTACTTTTAGGGTTTTGGAAAAATAAGTTATTAATTAGGTTAGGTAAGTGGCAGAAATAAAATTGAGAAATTTTTCTAAACCTAAATAAAGCAGAATTCTTTTATTATCGGAGGTATAAGATTACAGTAGTTCTTCCAGTGCTACAGCAGTCTCTTCATCCATCCATTTAAAATGTATATTTTTGCATGATCTGACTCAGCAGGTTGGAAGTTCCCATGAGATTAAGTACCCTATTTGAAAGTGGTCTTAAGTGAGATAAGCTTTCATTCATTTGCTTGAAACCACATCATATATGGAGCCATAAGTATCCTGTCCTGTCTAATGCAGGCTGTTGTGGTAAATGCTACTATTTTCATTTTGGGATTCCATGATGCCCAATTAACAACATTTACCAATGGCTAATAAAGAAAACTAATAGGAATAGAATCTAGGATTTCAATCCCATGGTAAATCAGTATTTGTTAACCTAGAGTTCTTTAAAATGGCCTCTTATGTTCTCTCTTTGTGAATGGCATCACAGAAACTTGAGAGTTGTTTTTGATTCTTCCTTCTCGCTCCACCTTCCTCCTCTGTCCCATAGCCATCTACATTTATAACCTTGACTTTTTCTTTAGTCTCCCTGGTACTCAGGCTTGCTATGAAGGTCCTCTGCCAGTCACTACCCCTACAGCAAGAACTAATCCTCTTTCACCTCTTCCTAGGGATGGATTTGTGCATGCTCATTGCTAGGTTGGGTGATTTCAAGAATAGAGAACCTAGTATTATTTTGAAGGTAGTATTGAAAACTGATATAGAAGTAACCCTGAGAATAAGATTTTGCTCAGCTGCTTTCTGTGTCTTGGATGAATTATTTAACCTCCCTTGGCTTTAGTTTTCTCATTTGCAAAATAGGAATAGCTACCCCAGAGAGCTGTTGTAGAAATTAGTTCATTCATTCTCTTATCAAACCCTATTAATTTATGGTAGAGTGATTTGGAAAAAGGAATAATACCACAGGACAAATAGAGGAGAGAAGATAGATAGGCTACCAAGATTTAGGAAGATAGCAAGTTGACTGTTAGCAGAGAAGAGCAAACTGAAAACTACCCACAGAAGGAGAATGAAAGTACAGGCTAATCCATATCATAACCCCATACAGGCTCAGGAACTGTAGGAGCTAAGTACCTTTGAAAGGGGCTAAAACAGGAAGATTGATTGAAAATCTGTATAAAGCACCTTTAAAGTCCCAGATCTCCTTTCCCTCAGTGTGACGGTTAACTTCTAGAGAAACTGGACCAGAGTGTCTCTGGACTCAGAGACAATATGGCAACAAAGGTAAAGCAATAGGATGAAAGCAGGGATTAAGTAAAGGTATTATACCTTCTGTCTTCTAGACACGCTCAGGCTTGCTCCTTTACCTTCAGGTCTTTGCTTAAAGGTGCCTTTCCTAACCCCGTGATTTAAAACTATAGCCCTTCCTAACCCGGCATTCATTGTCCCCCGCCCCACCTTTATTTTTTTATCCCTGACACCACTACCTGACAAATTTTTACTTAAGTCTCCTTCTGTTGGAGTGCAAACACCAGAATAATAGGAGGTTTTGTCTGTTTTGTTCAGACAAAAGGTATCCCTAGTCCCTAAAATAGTATCTTATACGTGCTCAGTGAATGTTGGTTGAATGAGTAAACAAATGAGACTATTCAGATCTTTTCCCAGAAGGCTAACAGTTAGTCTTATGTCCCCAGGCAGGAGATTGGAGGATTTCTCTCCGGACAAATGACTGGCCTGAGAAAAGACATGCAGATTCTGATGTTTGGGGAAGAGTTCCCCATTTAAAAGGTTAGATCTCTATTTATTAACTCTATGTCATATTTAGTAGTCAGCAAGGTCTATTCTCTCATAGAATCACCAGATATCCAGGAAAAACCTCTAACACAAAAGACAGGTACAAAGACAAAATGAGAAAAAGAAATAATAATGCATAGAACAAAATAAAATCCTAAAAAAATCTAGTATCTCTTGTCAGAGAGACAAGAGACAATATGACATCTATGAAACAAGAATAGAGTGCTCTTTAAAAAAGGGGAGGGGACCTCTTTTCAGAGAACAAGAAATAGCTGTTGGGAATGAAAATATGTATAGAAAATATAAATTCAATAGAAGAGAAAATTTAAGGAATCTTCTAGACAGTCGCATGTTCTAGTTTAACATCAAAATTTAGAAATATGGGAGATAAAAAGATTCTTAGTAAAAAAAAATCTTGGGGCACCTGGGTGGCTCAGTGGGTAAAAACCTCTGCCTTTGGTTCAGGTCATGATCTCTGGGTCCTGGGATCGAGCCCCACATCGGGCTTTCTGCTCAGCAAGGAGCCTGCTTCCTCCCTCTCTCTCTGCCTGCCTCTCTGCCTACTTATGATCTCTGTCTGTCAAATAAATAAATAAAATCTTTTAAAAAAAAATCTCAACAATAGTACCTTTCTTAGATGATCATAGAAAAATCCCTTGAATTTTGAGAAAGAATATTTAGCCTTAAATTATTGTGGCTAGTATCTGGCTACAATATCTTTGTCTCTCTTACTTTGGAACATTTGTCTCTTTTAACATTGTATATAGAGGGGCACCTAGGTGGCTCAGTAGTTCAGTGTCTGCCTTCGGCTCAGGTCATGATCCCAGGATTCTGGAGTTGAGCCTCATGTCGGGCTCCCTGCTCGGCAGAAAGCCTGCTTCTCCCTCTCCCACTCCCCCTGCTTGTGTTCCTGCTCTCACTGTCTCTCTTTCTCTGCCAGGTAAATAAATAAAATCTTTAAAAAAAAAATAAAATAGAATAGTATACAGCTGGAATAAAAAAAACTCCTCTGAGGATATTTGTTTCAGATCAGCTTCATTTTTTTTGCATGGATTATCCTGGAGAATGTTCTAGTGAGTTTAATCTATCCTTGATATATTTGGATTTATTTCTATGATCTTATTTTGTATTTTGTTCCATCTGACCTGGCTTCTTCTCATTCTATTTTTTTTTTAAGTTCGTGAACTAGTGTTATAATCTATTGAGTATCAAGTTCACGTGCCATACAACTGACCCATTTGGAGTATACACTTTTTTTTTTAGCCTAGTAACATAGTTCCCCAATGAATTTTACAACACGTTCAGTACCCTAGGAAAGAGATCCTCATGCCCATTAGCAGTCAGCCCTCATGTTCCCTCAAACCTCCCAGCCCTAGGCATCCACTAATCTGTTTTCTATCTATAGATTTACCTAATCTTGACATTTACAGTAATGCAATTATATAGTGTATGTGATCTTTTGTGATTGGCCCCTTTCACTCGACATAGTATTTTCAAGGTTTGGACATGTTATAGCAGGTTGTAAAACTTCATTCCTTTTATTGACAAATGATATTCCATTGTTTGGATACCAGAGTTAATTTGTCCATTCAGTGGTTGATGGACATTTGAGATTTTTCTCCATTTTAGTTATTACAAACAATGCTGCTGTGAACATTCCTATACATATTTTTTTTAAATATTTTATTTATTTATTTGACAGAGAGAGAGATCACAAGTAGGCAGAGAGGCAGGCAGAGAGAGAGGGGGGAAGCAGGCTCCCTGCTGAGCAGAGAGCCCCATGTGGGGCTCAATCCCAGGACCCTGAGATCATGACCTGAGCCGAAGGCAGAGGCTTAACCCACTGAGTCACCCAGGCGCCCCTCCTATACATATTTTAAGGTGGACATTTGTTTTCATTTCCCTTGGGTGTACCTAAGAGTGAAATTTCTGAATCACATGGTATTTCTCAGTGTTTAATCTTTTGAGGAACTGACAAACTAGTTTCCAAAGCAGCTGCTCCATTTTATATTCTCATCAGCAATATATGTGGATTCTAATTTTCCATATCCTCAGCAACACTTGTCTTTATTGATCTTTTTGTTTATAGCCATCCTGGTTGTGTAAAGTAGTTCTTCATTGTGGTTTTGATTTGCATTTCTCTAGTAACTAATGATGCTGAGTATTTTTTTATGTGCTTGTTGGCCATTTGTAGCTGTTCTCTGGAGAAATGTGTATTCTAATTGTTTGCTCATTTAAAAAAAATAGGTCATTTGTCTTTATACTGAGTTGTGAGTTCTTTATATACTCTAGATACAAGCTCCTTATCAGATCTATGATTTGCAAATGATTTCCACCCTTGGAATCATGCCTATAAATTACTTGGCAGAATGATTCACTGTTGTGGCACAGTAAATGTTAAGGTACTATTACTGTGATGATGTCTTAGGTCCAGACATCAAAAATTCATCCATAGATCCTTAGAATCCATTATGATGTGTTTGACATGTTATGTGTGGTTGTTATACTCAAATTAGTATATGCATAGGTGGATTTGTGAGTGACTGATGAATCCGTAGAATTAAGAATTCTACTTTTAGCTTTCCAGTAGAAACTCAAGTGCAACCAGCAAACCAGAAAAAATTTGTCTAGGTTGAAATTGTTTACTTCTGTATAGGCACTTTTTCTATCAGAAGATAGGATTTTACCCATTTACTGAGCAACTGCTAAATGCCAGATGTATTAGTAAAAGGCGAAAGATTTATACAATATGAAGAGAAACCAGATTGTGAAATGCCAGATGTATTAGAATCCTTTAATTATTTGGGGCACCTGGGTAGCTCAGTTGGTTAAGGCTACGACTCTTGGTTTCAGCTCAGGTCATGAGATCAGCCCCACTGTCAAGCCCCCCCCAGAGTGGAGCCTGCTTAAGATTCTCTCCCTGTCCCTCTCCCATCTACCCTCTTCCTACATACATGTGCTCTCTCTCTCTCAAAAAAAAGAAAAGAAAAAAAAAGGAAAAAAAACATATTTTATTCACTTGCTATAATCCAAGACAGAAAGAATTTAAATAATTTGAATTTGCCCAAATCCATACTGTAACTGTTAGGGATTTATAGGGAATTATAGGGAAATGGTAGGAACTGTGAGGAATTTGAACTCCTCTCTCATTCCAAATCATTTACCTTTGTATTCCTAGCACCTCTCTTTCAACTTGGGGAACTTTAAAAATTATCGGTGCCTATGCCACACTTCAAGCCATTTAAAGCAATTTCTAGAAGTGAAACCTAAGCATCAGTATTTTTAAAAGCTCCTTAGGTGATTATTGTTACATGGATTGAGAACTATTGATCTGTTCAATGCCAGAGGAGAATAGATTACTGTTCAATAAATATTTGGCTGTTGAAAGAATACCTAATGGTGCAGTTGCTTCATTGTAATTCCCATATTATAGTCAACCTAGAGTGCTTTTGTATTAACTTAGGTCTTTAAAAGGGTTCTGTATTATACTTCGTGTATATTCTCCATTTGCCCCCACGGCATATATAGGAAGATATCTGGCAGGAGGTAACGTTTTGTTGCTGACAGAATTCTGAATTCTCTCCATTACTGAGGAGAATAGATATGAAAATAAGGTAAGTGTCAGGGTTCCTTTCTTGTATTGCATCCAAGGTTGAAGACAGAGGTTATAAACAGACATATACTGGTTATTTTTGTTTTAGAGTAATTTTTAAAAAATAATTCATGGTTCCATCAAAAGATAGAAAGGGATGTACATTGGAAATTGTCCCTCCCATCTCCCAATCATAGTTCCCCTTTCAGGATATATCAAATGTTATATTATTATTCTTCCAGAGATATTCTAACCATATATAAACAATTATATTTACACATACTTCCCATTTTTACCCAAATAGTAGTATGGTGCATTGTTTGTTTATTTACTTAACGGTGTGTCTTATCCATATACAAAGAATATTATCAGCATATAATTTCTTCCACCATTTTGTAACTAAATATTATTTCTCTGTGTACCACAACTTATTTTCATCTATTACCTGTTGCTGGATATTTAAGTTGTTTCTAATCTTTCTCTATTACAAACAATGCTACATTAAATAGATAAGTCATTTCCTTTCTGCATGAGCATATCTTTGGATAAATTCCTAGAAGGTCAAGGCATTGCCAGTTTGCCTTTTATGAAGCTTGTATATTGATGGGTTGGAAATAATGAAAAAGCATGAAATAATGTGGGAGATTAAAAGTATAAAGAAGGAATAGTGAACAAAAATGATTATATCAGGAATGATATTAAAATGGCTTGAGAGGATAGGAATGAGCCAATAGCCAAGAATAAGAAGAGAGAACTGGCAGGTTCTGTGGTGTATATACATGGGATATATTTGTGATTAAAATAGACTAATGAATTTTCTAAAATCCTGACATTTTTACTCTTACATCTTGAACTTTTAAAAACACATCTTTACGTGATGGTTTCTGTATGAAAACTCCTCACTCTTAAAGAGAAAATACCCTTGCAATTTTTATTTCATATTTACATTTAGCATTTGTTGATCAAGATTTTATCTTTTCATGCGTAACTATTTTTTACTTGAACTCTCTTTCTCTTTTTTTTTTTTCCTTAGCCCTGGAAGAAAGCGAGACTTCTCCCCCGTTTCTTGGAGTCAGTACTTTGAGTCCATGGAAGATGTAGAAGTAGAGAATGAAACTGGCAAGGATATATCCTTTGCAAAATGGCTTATTCTTTAGCAAGCTTATAATGCTGTCTAAGAAGACACATTTAGTTTCTAAAGTGTTCTTTAGTCCTGCTGTTTATTTCATTTTTATTCCCCACCGTAATTGTACAGCATGGAATTTAACCTGTAAGTCTATGCCAGTATCATACTTAGACATAAGTGTCTAATGCATGGGGAAAGGATTAAGAATTAAGTTCCTGATATATATCTTAGGGCCCGGGGAAGGTTTCATGAATCAGATGAGTTGAATCAGTTTAGCATCTAGAAACCAGGGACTGTAGGTCTTCGAAACAGGTTTGGTGTTTCAGAAACTTCTATTTAAGTATCTCTTAAGTTTGGAAGTCTGCAGTTTTATATAGAGTCTGGTACTGCCTGAGTTTTCTAATCAGTATTATTACGATTAAATAATCAATCAAAAACTTCAGTGAGCAAAAGCTTAGATATGTTATCTTTAACTATTCATACACTTTCCGAGTTTATAAGAGTGGCTCAGAGGGTCCTGTCCTACTCCTTCTGCATGGAGGAGGCCATTCTGCCCTATCCTGGGCTGTGTTCACGGTAAGTAAGTAGCTGATAAAAGAAGTTGATGTTAGCACAATCATTGTTTACTTCTGGCTGAATTTGACTAACCTAACTCTCCCTTCTGTGTTCACTTGTATAGCTTGATATAAGAAAGTTAGGGGTGTGAGTTGATTGTTAATATTTTTCATGGTAGGCCCAAGATCACCTGTTCTTTACTAAGGTAAGCTTTAATCCATGAATTCTTCAAACATTTTATAAAATGTTCTATATATATTGCATTGGGATGAGGGAGATGGGATTTGCTCCTGATCAAATGTGGGGGTCTGTATCTAAGTAATCTAAGTAATAGGTAAGCAGAAATATTCTGTTCAGGTGCTTTAGGTAGAGATAATATCTATCCTTTATTTCCCTCATAGACCCTAGCATAGTACTTTATACATGGAGATGCTCCATAAATATTTGGAATTTTTTTTTCTTTTTAAAAATAATGCTTTATGTATATCTATTTTTTAAAGATTTTATTTATTTATTTGACAGAGAGAGACACAGCAAGAGAGGTAACACAAGCAGAAGGAGTGAGAGAGGAAGAAGCAGGCTTCCTGCCAAGCAGGGGGCCCAATGCAGGGCTTGATCCCAGGGTCCTGGGATCATGAGCTGAGGTGAAGAGAGACACTTAATGACTGAGCCAGCCAAGTGCCCCAATAATGCTTTATATTTTAATGATATTAAAATAGATCATTAAAGCTACTGGGAAGTAAACAATATTTGGTTGATGATACCCTTGTCTAGAATAGAGGATGTATGTCTCTGTGAATGCTACCAGTTCTAGATCTTCCTGATTTTCTTGACTCTGTACAAGGAGAGGTGCTGTAAGGAACATAGTAGCATTATTCCTATTTTTTTTCTGGTTTCTATCAGGGAGATGTACATACTTCCTCTATTTACCAGTAGGGAGTCTAAGGGACAGAAAAATGGGAGCAAGTGGGAATGCAGTACTGGATAACTAGAGCTAGATGGCTATGGAATTGAGGAGGGCCCTGAATATACCATTATGTTCCTGGCAGCAGGATTATTGGGAATAGTTCTCGACACATAAGCACTTAATCATCTGTTATTAAATTATTAAATGATTTGATTCCTATCTTGTTTGCTACTTCCTTTCTCTTATTTTAGGACATAGCTGTTTGATTTGGCTCTAAGTGCCAGGCTCTTTAATCTCCCTACACCAGTGTCATCTAACAGAAATATAACGCAAACCATATATGTAAATTTTTGCCGCATATGTGATTTTTAAATTTAGTAGAGACATAAAATAGGTTTAAAAGGTGAAATTGTTTTTAATAGTATACATCTTATTTAACCTATTGTACCTGTGGTATTATCATTTTAATAAGTAATCAGTATAAAAATTACTACTGAGATATTTTACCTTATTTTTTATACTGTCTTTGAAATTCAGTAAGGCAGTAAGGCACATGTCTCATTTTGGACTAGCCACATTTCACATTTTAGAAGCATTGCTTTGGTAATTTACATTCCTCAACTAGGTAACTAGATTGTGAGGTGAAGACCATGGCTCAGTTATACTTGGCACTTAATTGTATGCTCAAGGAATGTTTCTTGAATGAATGAGTAATAGCATCACATGCCTGTTCCTAATGTAGGAGCTAGAGTAGTAACTGTATTCCAGTTCCCCTGAACCAATAGAACAAGACATGTAAGCCCTTACTCTCTTCTTATACTTCAAGATTTCTTTGAAAATTGTGTAAAATAGTGGAATATGAAAACTAAATTTTAAAGTCATGTACAAATATTATAATAAGTGATTTAACATATATTGATATTAAATATATTTTTTTCATAGAAAGATGAAATAACATGGAAAGTGACTGGCATAGAGGAAGTGATTGATAAATAGCTGCTGACATTATATGTGTTAGTGCAGAGGAACTCTCTAGTTCTTTTTTTTTTTACCAAAGTATAGTCTACAAATTACAAGTTCCATGAGATATTAATGAAATAAGGTTTTTATGACTAAATGAGTTTAAGAAATATAACATATAATATCTTTCTCTGATTTCTGTCAGAATTTCACTATATATCAGTATGTTATTAAGGTCTTTAGGATGTTCTTCTAAATAAATCTATTTCATTTCACCTGAGTCTTCCAAATGTACCTGACTACCTAATTCCTTTTTTTCTAAAACATCTATTAGCATCCCATTCTTTGTGAAAGTCTTTTATAGATAGGTCATTATGTCTCAGTTGTTACCTGGTTTACTTGTATAATCAAGGAAATTCCTTACCGCTGAGCTTAATAGCTTGGACTTTTTTTTTTTTTTTTAAGATTTTATTTGTTTATTTGTCATAGAGAGAGAAGTGAGAGCAAGCACAGGCAGACAGAGTGGCAGGCAGAGGCAGAGGGAGAAGCAGGCTCCCTGCCAAGCAAGGAGCCCAATAGCTTGGACTTTTGCTGGTTAAATTTACCTGCCCTTTTTTGTTGTTGTTATTCCTGACAGTATACCAGCCCACTAAATGAGTTTATATGTGACAGTGCTTTGGAAATAAAAATGGCTATGTAAGAATGAGTGCTCTGGCAACTGACTTGACTCCAGAGCTCGTATTTTTGTAAACACTAGAACATGATTGAGAAGGCAGCCATGGCAAACAGCAGGAATAAGCCCAAGCACCTTATGATCCTGAGAGGCAGAATTACTCTCAGACATCCACCCACATGTTAACTGGTAAAATACTATAGTAAAATAGAAACAAAAAGGTACTAGCGTAGCAGGAGGACAAGTATCCTGACAGCGAAAGGAAGAGATGAACAACTGTGGTTGATACTTATGTTGCTACATCATGAGATCCCTGACAGCAGAAACTGTGCTTCTTCACTCTTAATATGACACCACACCTGGCCTGTCCTGGAGTTCGTGCTCAATAGTTATTCCTTGAAAAAGTTAAAACTGACCTTGAACAATTAAGAAAAGGGTAAATTTTATCCATTGTATCCTATTTGAGAAAGTAAATCATTCTAAAGTCTTGATCAAATGTCAGTAAGTCATTTACATATGGCTGATAACAAAAGATAGAACATGGTTAGAAAAATCCCAGACACAGGATATGCAAGACCAAAGGACATGAAGACACAGTTCATGGAGAACATATAGACATGAGAAAGTTCATCCTCACTAGTAATCAGATATGATTCACATAGGAGGTATCATTTTTTTAGATATCAAATTAATATTTTCCAAAAATTATTCTTAGTGTTGGCAAAGGCATTAGAAAACAAATATTTTCAAACATTGGGACTAGAAATCACATCTTCCAACTCCTACTTCACTGTTCTTTTCTTTAGTGTCAGAGCTCTCTTGGGAAGTAATTTAGCTTTGAATTATCAATATTTATACCATTTGATATAGTTGTTGTACTTCTAGGAATCTGTTCTAAGGAAATAATACCAAATATGCGAAAAGCTATTTGTCTAAAATTAGCAATCCCAATGTCCAACTGGACAACCTAGAAGAAGTGGTTAAATTCCTAGAAACATACAATCTTCCAAAACTGAAACAGGGGGAAATAGAAAATCCGAATAAACTAATCACAAGAAACAAATTTGAATCAGTAATCAAAAAACTACCAAAAAAAAAAAAAAATGGGGCGGCTGGGGGATACGCCTGGGTGGCTCAGTCATTAAGCGTCTGCCTTCAGCTCAGGTCAAGATCCCAGGGTCCTGGGATGGAGCCCTGCATCGGGCTCCCTGCTCAGTGGGAAGCCTGCTTCTCCCTCTCCCACTCCCCCTGCTTGTGTTCCCTCTCTCGCTGTGTCTCTCTCTGTCAAATAAATAAATAAAATCTTAAAAAAAAACAACAGGGTGACTGGATGGTTCAGTCACTTGAGCATCTGACTCTTGGTTTCCGTTCAGGTCATGATCTCATGGATCATGAGATCAAGCCCCACAATGGGCTTCACTCTCAGTGGGGAACTGCTTGAAGATTCTCTCCCTCTTCCCCTCCCTGTGCACACACTCGCTCTCTCCCTTTCTCTCATTAAAATAAATAAGTTTGGCGAGGGAAACAAAAGCAAAAATGAACTATTGGGACTTCATCAAGGTAAAAAGCTTTTGTACAGCAAAGGAAACAGTCAACACAACTAAAAAGCCTACAGAATGGGAAAAGATACTTGCAAATGATGTATCAGATTAGGGGCTGGTATCCAAAATCTTTAAAGAACTCATCAAAATGAACACCCCAAAAACAAAAAATCTAGTCAAGAAATGAACAGAAGACAGGAACTTCTCCAAAGAAGACATACAAATGACTAACAGACACATGAAAAAGTGCTCAGCATCATTCAGCATCTGGGAAATACAAATCAGAACTACAATGAGAGTCACTAAGATTAACAACTCAGGAAACAACAGATGTGGAGGATGCAGAGAAAGGGGAACCCTCTCCCGAGTGACTGGTGTAGCCACTCTGGAAAACAGGATGGAGGTTTCTCAAGACATTAAAAAATAGAGCTACACCATAGCAATTGCACTACTAGGTCTTAATCCAAAGGATACAAACAGTGATTCAAAGGGGCACATGCACCCCAATTTTAATAGCAGCAGTGTACACAATAGCCAAACTATTGAAAGAACCCAGATGTATTGATAAAGAAAGAACCCAGATGAATTGATAAAGAAGATGCATGTGTGGGCGCCTGGGTGGCTCAGTGGGTTAAGCCGCTGCCTTCGGCTCAGGTCATGATCTCAGGGTCCTGGGATCGAGGCCTGGATCGGGCTCTCTGCTCAGCAGGGAGCCTGCTTCCCTCTCTCTCTCTCTCTGCCTGCCTCTCCATCTACTTGTGATCTCTCTCAAATAAATAAAATCTTTAAAAAAAAAAAAAGATGCATGTGTGCGTACACACACGCGCGCGTGCGCGCGCACACACACACACACACACACACACACACACAGGAATATTACTCAGCCAGCAAAAAGAATGAAATCTTGGTTTGTAAGTCTGTTTCTACTTCTATTACTCTAATGAATACATTTAAAGAGAATAATTATTATGGACATGCTCTAACACTTTTTCATTATTTATAGAACATGTTACGCTCTGAATTTACTTTGTTCTTTCATTGTTTTCTAATCTTTGTTTGCCACACTAGGATATAAACATTATGAGAGCAGGGACATTGCCCATCCTTTTCATACCGTAACCACATGATTAATAGGTGCCAGATTTTTAAAAGATGTAGTATAGAAAGATTTATTAAATAAGTGGATGGAAAATCTGTTTTTAGCATTATTGTCTTGTTTAATGACAGGCAGATCATAAATTACTGCTTTAAAGATAAAGTTGGGATTGACAATTACTCCTTTCAAAAAACTCAGTTTTTTAAAATGTAGAATAATAAAGCAAATTTGACAATATCTTTGCCTCTTAATTTTTTAAAAGATTTTTTATTTTATTTATTAGAGTGTGAGCAGGGGGATGGGCAGAGGCAGAGGGACAAGCAGACTTCCCACTGAGCAGGTAGCCCAGTGTGGGGCTCGATCCCAGGACCCTGAGATCATGACCTAAGCCGAAGGCAGACTCTTTACAGACTGAACCACACAGGTGCACTTAATTGTATTTCCAGAGTATAGATTTGTTTTTGGCATTGAAGGCTCTACCACCATCGTAATGTGTTAAATAACCCTTGTAAATTAGCTTTCAGGAACAAATAGCAAAGTGTAGTAGAATTTCAGTCTGCTATTCTCTTTAAAGGTATTCAGTGGAGTAATAGAAATAGAAAAGACTTGCTTTTCTAGGTGATTCCTAAAATTTTTATTTACTTATTTTAAGTAATTTCTGCCCACTGTGGGGTTTGAACTCACAATCCCAAGATCAAGAGTTGCATGTTCCTCCAACTGAGCCAACCAGGTGCACCTCTAGCTGATTTTTAAAATGTGATTTAATACACTGACACTGAACTATTGGAAAAATGAATAAAACAATCCCATCTACAATAGCAAATAAATAAAACACTTAGGAATAAATTTAAGCAAAGAGGTGAAAGATCTGTACAGTGAAAATTATAAGACGATGAAAGAAATTGAAGACACAAATGGAAAGGTACCCCATGTTCATGGATCAGAAGAATTAATATTATTAAAATGTTCATACTACCCAAAGCCATCTGCAGATTCAATGCATTACCTGTCAAAATCCCAAAGACATTTTCCACAGAAATAGAAGAAAAATTCCTAAAAGTTGTGTGGAAAAAATACTGAATAGCCAAAACAATCCTTAGAAGAAAGAGGCCAGGCATCACAATTTCCTGATGTCATATTTGCATCCAAAGCTATAGTAGTCAAAACAGTATGGTACTAGCTTAAAAATAGACACATAGGCCAATGGGACAGAACCAAGACCTCAGGAATAAAGCCATGCATACATGATTAACTAGTATTTGACAGGGTAGCCAAGAAGACTCAATGGAGGAAGGATAGTCTCTTCAATAAGTGGTATTGGGAAAGCTGGATAACCACATGCAGAATAAAATTGGACTCCTATCTTACATCATTCACAAAAATTTAACTTGAAATGGATTAAAGATTTAAATATAAGACCTGAACCTGTAAAACTACTAGAAGAAAACATGGGGAGACAGCCCTTTGACGTTGGTCTTGGCAATGATTTTTTTGGGTATGACACCAAAAGCACAAGCAACAAAGGCAAAAAGGAACAAGTGGGAGTACATCAAACACAAAGCTTCCACATAGCCAAAAGGAAAAAAAAACAACCCAAACCTATCACCAAAATGAAAAGGCAACCTATAGAATGCGAGAAAATATTTGCAAACCATCTATCTGATAAGTGGTTAATATCCAAAATATGTAAGGAATTCATACAACTCAATAAGAACAAAAAAATCCAATTAAAAATGGACAATAGAGGCCCCTGGTGGCTCAGTCAATTAAGTGTCTGCCTTCAGCTCAGGTCATGATCCCAGAGTCCTGGGATCGAGCCCCACATTGGTCTCCTTGCTCAGCAGGGAGCCTGTGGCTCCCCCTCCCTCTGCCTGCCTGCCACTTCCCCTGCTTGTGCTCTGTCTCTCACTCTCTCTCTGTGTCAAATAAATAAAATCTTTAAAAAAATAAGTAAAAATGGACAATAGACTTGAGTAGGCATTTTTCCAAAGAAGACATAAATGGCCAACAGGTATATGAAAAGATATTCAGCATCACTAATCAGGAAAACGCAAATCAAAACCACACTGAGTTATCACCTCTCAACTATTGGAATGGCTGTTATCAAAAAGACAGGAGACAAGCATTGGTAAGGCTGTAGACAAAAGGTAACCCTTGTGCACTGTTGGTGGGAATATAAATTGATTGCTGTGGCAAGTATTTCCAGTACTCTATTGAACAAAAGTGACAAGAGTGAGCATCTTTGTCTTGTTCCTGGTCTTAGAGGAAAAGCTCTCAGTTTTTTTACCATTGAGTGTGATGTTAGCTGTAGGTTTTTGTATTTGGGTTTTATTATTATATTGAGGTATGTTCCTTCTAAGCCTACTCTCCTGAGAGTTTTTGTCATGAATGGATGTTGAATTTTGTCAAGTGCTTTTTCTTCTTCTATTATACACTCTTGATGGGAATGTAAATTCGTATATCTGCCATGGAAAACAGTATGGAGGTTCCTCAAAAAATTAAGAGTAGAAATATCATATATCCAATAATATCTCTACTGGGTATTTACCCAAAGAAAATGAAAACACTAATTTGAAAAGATATGTGCACCTTTATGTTTATTGTAGCATTATTTACAATAGCCAATATATAGAAGCAACCTAAGTGTCTATCACTAGACAAATGAATAAGGAAGATGTGATATGTACACGTAATGGAATATTACACTACCTTAAAAAAGAATAAGATCATGCCATTTATGACAACATGGTTAGACCTAGAGGATTTTATGCTAAGGGAAATAAAAGACTGAGAAAAACAAATACCAAATGATTCCATTCATATGTGGAATCTAAAAAAACAAGAAATAGAATCAGAGCTATAAATATGGAGAACAAACTGATGGTTGCTAGAGGGTTGGGAATGGAGAAATGGACAAAATGGGTGAAGGGGAGCGGGAGATACAGGCTTCCAGTTATGGAATGAATAAGTCACAGGAATAAAAGGCTCAGCATATATTTGGTGATAATGTAATAGTATTATGTGGTGAGCATAAAATAATGTATAAGCTTGTCAAATCACTGTGTTATACACATGAAACTAATGTAACAGTGTATGTCAGCTGTACCCAAATAAGAAAAAAAAAGTGAAATGTCTTTCTTTGATTATTCTGAGATTCTTGAATTCTGATGGCAGTTCATTCAACAAAGTTATCATTAGTGATGGGGAAAGATTTGCTAACTCAGATTTTCCTTATCTTCCTAGGCGGCGATCATTAGTAGAGTTCAGTGTAGGATTGTGGCTTTAGATCTGCGAGGTCATGGTGAGTGATGTTCTTAATTAGTCACTGACTCAATGATATATTTGCCAATTCCTTTGAATAGTGTTAAGTATTACAAATTTCAGTGTGACCACAAAATAACCTGGCCTGTTCCATTTGGGCTCTTTGAGCAAAGTCTTAGTTTAAAAGATATTTTATAAATACACATATATATGTTGTTGTTTAGCTAAAAAAAAAAAAATGTCCTTTAATGTAACCAAATTCTGATGCTGGTGATGTATAAGGAATGTGGATAAATCTTTGCTAGGCCGCCTGAATTATATCTTCCTTAGGATGGCCAACTATAGAGATACATCTGTAACAGAAAACCCTTGCTAAGCCCATCATACACAATAATAAAATCTGCATTTCATTCCCCAAAGTGAGGTTTTTGAAAGCGAATACTTTTGCTTTTATAATTCCTATCATTGGGAATTTTATTTTTTAAATATTTTCTTTTTAGGTGAAACAAAAGTCAAGAATTCTGAAGACCTGTCTGCAGAAACAATGGCAAA
Source organism: Lutra lutra (assembly GCF_902655055.1). Taxonomy (NCBI): domain Eukaryota; kingdom Metazoa; phylum Chordata; class Mammalia; order Carnivora; family Mustelidae; genus Lutra; species Lutra lutra. The sequence continues at coordinate 55,968,536 of NC_062287.1, read as the reverse complement.
GTAAGTAATGTAATATTGTTTATACATCACCTGGCTTCCATTACTATTATAAATAGTGTATAACTATTACTCTCCTGGTGAGATTGTTGGACAATAATTAGCATAGAGAAAATTTTACTTCTGTTGTCTTTCCTCTGTATTTAATGTCTCCTTAGTATTTAATCTTGAAAGAAACATCTATCTTTCTTTATACATTCAGTGTTCTAGTCATCAAATAAAGCACTTGAAAATTCTTTGAGTTTGTGTTGCCTTTTACAAAGTTTTCTTCTATTAACATAGTTGAATAGAATCTGGATATCTATTGGGAACTTGTGCTTGAAAAGTGGTTATATATAAAAGGCCCTACCCTGTAAGATGTTCTTAAGGTAACCTGCCCACCTTCTTTGTCCAACTTCCTAGTAAGACAAGAACAAGGTATTGAAGAATAAATAATTACCTGGGCCTCAAAGTACAAGATGGTGGTAGTATATACAATGGCCTCACACCTGGTCACTCATTAGAATCACTGAAGAAGTGATTAAAATACAGATGGTTGGCCTTATCCCAGACCTGCTGAATTAGTGCTTCTACCAGGGGGATCTGAACATTTATTTATATTTTTGATAAAGCTATATAAAGAAATCTTAAGCAGCCAGTCCTGTGACTGGTGTTTGGGAACAACTAACCTATATTTTAAACAGGATTTTTCTAACCACCCTGCTATAATACATGGTCTTTGAAGTATTTCACCAACTTTGGCCAAAAATATCTTGTCTCTTCTTACTTCAGCAGCTTTAATCCAAGAGTAAACCATGTTTCCTTCAGAACTCAAACTTATGTGGCCATAGGTTTATTGTTATAGTTCGTGCTCTTTGTGTGCTTTCTGCCTGCCAGACTTTATTAAGTGTAAATTATGCATTTATTAAGAAAAATATTTATTGGGACACCTGGGTGTCACATTTGTTGAAGCATCCGACTCTTGGTTTTGGCTCAGGTTGTGATCTGAAGAGTCATGAGATTGAATACTATGTCAGGTTCCACACTTAGTAGGGAGTCTACTTGAGATTCTCTTTCTCCCTGCTGTACTCTCTGTCTAAAATAAATAAATCTTTTTTTAAAAAAGAATAAATAATTTATTTAAAGTGCTTATTTTAATTATCCATGTTATTCTGTAGTGCAGATGTTATCTTTTTTTTTTTAAACCAATGAGGACACTTAGATAGATTGACTGACTGTATGAGGTCACACAGTTAAGAGAGCAGAATTGTGATTATTCAACTACAGTCCTTAGCAGAGAGAGAGAGAGAGAAATAACACTGTATGACACCATTCCATTCGGTGAACATATTTCTGAGAAACCATGAAAAGGGAGCTAAGAATCTGTTCACTGAGTTATTCATACTATCCTTTGTAATGTGAGAACAGTAAAGCCCAAAATGATCAGGTGTTTGGTGATACCTATAGAAAGATTTGTGAATAATTTTTAAGGATTTAAAGGGTTTCCTGACTGTTGACAAAAAGTGAAATACATCATCTAAGGGCCAGGCTGCCAAAGAGTTATGACAGCTTGAATGACATTGTCCAGGAATTCGAAGAATTAATTGAGGATCTTAAGTATACATTGCCTAATAGTGTATCAGTCTGGGACAAGCAGGGAAAAAAAAACCACATAGAAATTTGAACAGGGCAAGTTTAATATAAAGATTAATTAAATATAGTAAGGCATTGGAGTAATGAATTGCTAGTGAGAAGTAGAACATTAAAGAATATATATTTAATTAACTTGATTGTGGAGGTCATTTCACGTATCCATATACCCAATCATCATATTATACACTTTAAATATATTATAATTTTATTTATCAGTTATGCCTCAATAAAGCTAGAAAATTTTTCAAAAAAGAAAGAAAGAATATAGGAATAGCAGGTGTAAGTAGCTGCCACAATCCCCTTGGGCAGAGGTGGAACACCAATGGAAGAGGTTGAGATTTAGACCTTGCTGTAGAGGGCATGACTGTGGTTTACTGAAGGCAGAGAAGTCATTTGGATGCCACGTTGGCAGACCTTCGCCAGATACCTGCCCTCTAGGGTACAGGGAAAACTGTTCACAGAGAGGTGTCTCACTAGAGGCACTCTGCTACAAAAATATTGAGGGTGGTTCCAGAGATCTGCTGCTATACAACATAGTGCCTGTACTTAACAATGAGTTAAAAGTTTGTTAGGAGGGTAGATCTCATGTTACACCCACACTCACACAAAAAGAAACTTTTGGAAGTGATGGTAAGACAAGCGTATACATTAATTATTTACTATTTTTTGTATACAAATTTTACCTCAATAAGGCTAGGGAAAAAATTGGGTATGGGGGAGATGATATGCTGGAGAAGCCACCTGTGCTGCAGTATTTGGGCACTAGGGAAGCTGTGTGCTAGAGGGCTTCCCATGTTGCAGGTCCTGGGTGCTAGAGGCACACAAGCTTCAGGAGCTTGTGGAGTAATGCACTTGAACCAGCTGCAAAACCTTCTCTTTCTCTAATGTCTCTCTTGTGCCCTCTACTGATAAAGCTTAGCATCATGCCCACTGGAAAGGAGGAAATATTTAAAGGCCTCAGACCCAGTTTTGGAGAACATACAATGAAGGATTTGAGAATTAGAGCTGAGAGACAATAAGTTGAAAACTTCTAACAAAAGTTAAAAAGAAAATAGATAATTAAGACTATCTAGAATGATGAAGATGATTACCAAGAATCAGAAGAGCCAATAATTTGGATTCTTGTGAAATAGTCAAAGCAATAAAACATTTATATGATTTCAAGTTCAGTCACTCTGAAGCAAAAATCTCAAAATAGCATATTTAATGGACGATTAATGGGATTTTCAAGTAGTACTGACAGCACAATTTTTGCCTTGTGTATCAACTTCAGAACCTCAACCCTACATAAAATGCAATTCCACTGAAAGTAGAAGAAACAAGATTTGAGCTCAGATTGCTCTGATACTCTTTTTCTGTTATGTCTGTGATATGCTATATTGCTTCTCAGGAAATGAACCCAGTATTAATAAGCATGATAGAATCTCCTTACAAAGCCTCCACCCAAACTGTGATGTATCCAGTTACAGGCTAGTTTTCTAGATAACACCTGCTACTTCATCTTTATTTTATTTTTCTGTAACTTCAGAACATGTCTCAAGGCACTAATCTTGGTAGTTTGGCTAATCTTAATAAGAACATATTTCTCCTGGTGGTAAATGATCAAGTGATTGATCATAACCACTTTTTACCCGTATGGAATATACCTTTCCTAAGCTTAGATACATTTTGGAGTTCGTTTGTTTCAGACCCTCTCCACCTTCAGGCACACATGAAGCAGATATCACAGAACCAGTCCAACTTAGTTACTTAGTGTTTTATGGAGACCTGTATTTAGATAACCTTCTGTAGCAACTTTTTACTTTATTATACTGTTAGTAACCAAAACTCTTAGCTTTAAGTTTAACTCCAAAGGAATATTAAATTGTTACTTTTTTCACTTAAAAAATTAGGTGGGCCTCCTTATCTCCCATTCAGAGTGTCTACAGATGCTACAGCTACCCCATTCATATCTGTATTTGTTTTATGAGATTTTTAAGATTAATTCCTTCTGAAATAAATAATAATTTTAAGATTAATTCCTTCTGAAAACATTTGTCTTTGCCACTCTGAATGCTCTGGAGATCAAATTCAAAAGGCTGTGTTCCTACATCCACAACTGCTATATTTGGATAACACCGTGTGGATGCTTGAGGTATATAATAACATACAGCAAGACAAAACTGTTTTTTTTGAAGTTAACTGACTCAGCCACTCCCAAAAGAAGACAGTAGAGCCAGTAGTCTCTAAAAACACACCACATCTACCTATTGCTGTAGTGAAGAGGGCCTCTAGACAAATCAAACCCAAGTTCCTACTTCACTTCTCATTTTCAGAACTTTAAGGTTTGACTTTGTTAAATAGATCCACTCAGAATTAAAGACTAGGACAGAATCCAATAAAAATTAGCTCTGAACATGTTGTTTCTCAGAACATTGTACTTATATTTATGTTCCTACTTCAAATAACTTTATATGACAAATTTTAAGGAGTAAGTAACATTTGTATAGCATTTACACTTTTCAAAGTAGTTTTCATTCACTGTTTTTTTTTAAAGATTTTATTTATTTATTTGTCAGAGAGAAGGAGAGCACAAGCAGGCAGTGGCAGGCAGAGGCAGAGAGAGAAGCAGGCTCCCCGCTGAGCAAGGAGCCCAATGTGGGAATTGATCCCAGGACCCTGGGATCACGACCCGAGCCAAAGGCAGTGACTTAACCGACTGAGCCACCCAGGCATCCCTCATTCACTGTTTTAATCTTCAAGGCAATCTGAAATATAGGTCATTTTCTTTTTTTCTAATAGATCACATTCTTATCTTCATTTTATAGATATTGAAACTGAGAGAATAATTCAATTCCACATAATAAAAATTAAACTGGGGCTGCAATTTATCTTGTGACTCTAAATTTTACTACATTATAATGCTTAATAAAATTGTTTTCCTGTTTTATAGTTAGGGAAACTGAGGCATAGAGAGCTTACATTATTTGTCCGGTTTCAAGCTTAGGTTTAAAATAAAGATAATAGGGGCGCCTGGGTGGCTCAGTGGGTTAAGCCGCTGCCTTCGGCTCAGGTCATGATCCCAGGTCCTGGGTTCGAGCCCCACATCGGGCTTTCTGCTCAGCGGGAAGCCTGCTTCCTCCTCTCTCTCTCTGCCTGCCTCTCTGCCTACTTGTGATTTCTCTCTGTCAAATAAGTAAATAAAATCTTTAAAAAAAAAATAAAATAAAATAAAATAAAGATAATATATGGGGCGGTGGTTCAGTGGGTTAAGCCTTTGCCTTCGGCTCAGGTCATGATGTCAGGGTCCTAGGATCGAGCCCCACATCAGGCTCTCTGCTCAGCAGGGAGCCTGCTTCCCTACTCTCTCTCTCTGCCTGCCTCTCTGGCTACTTGTGATCTCTGTCTGTCAAATAAATAAACAAAATCTTTTAAAAAAATAGAGAATATGTAATCGTACTAAATGTGTGGAATAAAGTGTGATGTAAAAGAAAATTTAAAAATTGGGGTTCTTGGGCACCTGCGAGGCTCAGTTGGTTAAGCATCCAACTCTTGATTTTGGCTCAGGTCATGATCTCAGGGTCATGGGACTGAGCTCCCTGTCAGGCTCTGCACACATCATGGAGTCTGCTTGAGGTTCTCTGCCTCTCCCTCTGCCCCCCTCCCCCACCCCCGCTCATGTTCTCTTTAAATAAATTTAAAAAAAAAAAAAGGGGGGGAGGAGTCAAGATGGCGGAGAAGTAGCAGGCTGAGACTACTTCAGGTAGCGGGAGATCAGCTAAATAGCTTATCTAAAGATTGCAAACACCTACAAATCCAACGAGAGATTGAAGAGAAGAAGAACAGCAATTCTAGAAACAGAAAATCAACCACTATCTGAAAGAACTCTACGGAAAGCGCTCAGGGAACAAAAGCTCCCGAAAGCAAACCCAGCAAACCCGAGCAGATTACTCAGCCCGGCCCAGGCTAAGGGCGGTGCAACTCCGCCTGGGGCAAAGATGCTTGAGAATCACTACAACAGGCCCCTCCCCCCAGAAGATCAACGAGAAACCCAGCCAGGACCAAGTTCACCTACCAAGGAGTGCAGTTTCTATACCAAGGAGAGCGGCAGAATTCCAGAGGAGAAGAAAGCAAAGCATGGAACTCATGGCTTTCTCCCCATGATTCTTTAGCCTTGCAGTTAATTTAATTTTTTTTTTCTTTTTCAATTTTTTTTTTCTCTTCTTCTGCTAAATTTTTTTAACTTTTACCGTTTTCTTTTTTTAACGTTTTTTAAATAGTTTCTCTAATATATATATATATATTTTTTTTTCCTTTTTAAATTTTTTATCGGCTTTCTTTTTTTAATAGTTTCTTTTTTTTTTTTTTTTTTTCCTTTCTGAACCCCTTTTTATCCCCTTTCTCCCCCCTCACGATTTGGGATCTCTTCTGATTTGGCTAAAGCATATTTTCCTGGGGTTGTTGCCACCCTTTTAGTATTTTACTTGCTCCTTCATATACTCTTATCTGGACAAAATGACAAGGCGGAAAAATTCACAACAAAAAAAAGAACAAGAAGCAGTACCAAAGGCTAGGGACCTAATCAATACAGACATTGGTAATATGTCAGATAGAGTTCAGAATGACGATTCTCAAGGGTCTAGCCGTGCTTGAAAAAGGCATGGAAGATATTAAAGCAACCCTCTCGGGAGATATAAAAGCCCTTTCTGGAGAAATAAAAGAACTAAAATCTAACCAAGTTGAAATAAAAAAAGCTATTAATGAGGTGCAATAAAAAATGGAGGCTCTCACTGCTAGGATAAATGAGGCAGAAGAAAGAATTAGCGATATAGAAGACCAAATGACAGAGAATAAAGAAGCTGAGCAAAAGAGGGACAAACAGCTACTGGACCACGAGGGGAGAATTCAAGAGATAAGTGACACCATAAGACGAAACAACATTAGAATAATTGGGATTCCAGAAGAAGAGGAAACAGAGAGGGGAGCAGAAGGTATGTTGGAGAGAATTATTGGAGAGAATTTCCCCAATATGGCAAAGGGAACAAGCATCAAAATCCAGGAGGTTCAGAGAACCCCCTTCAAAATCAATAAGAATAGGTCCACACCCCATCACCTAATAGTAAAATTGACAAGTCTTAGTGACAAAGAGAAGATCCTGAAAGCAGCCAGGGAAAAGAAGACTGTAACGTACAATGGTAAAAATATTAGATTGGCAGCAGACTTATCCACAGAGACCTGGCAGGCCAGAAAGAGCTGGCATGATGTATTCAGAGTACTAAATGAGAAAAACATGCAGCCAAGAATACTATCTATATCCAGCTAGGCTATCATTGAAAATAGAAGGAGAGATTAAAAGCTTCCAGGACAAACAAAAACTGAAAGAATTTGCAAATACCAAACCAGCTCTACAGGAAATATTGAAAGGGGTCCTCTAAGCAAAGAGAGACCCTAAAAGTAGTAGATCAGAAAGAAACAGAGACAATATACAATAACAGTCACCTTACAGGCAATACAATGGCACTAAATTCATATCTCTCAATACTTACCCTGAATGTGAATGGGCTAAATGCCCCAATCAAAAGACACAGGGTATCAGAATGGATAAAAAAACAAAACCCATCTATATGTTGCCTACAAGAAACTCATCTTAAGCCCGAAGACACCTCCAGGTTTAAAGTGAGGGGGTGGAAAAGAATTTACCATGCTAATGGACATCAGAAGAAAGCAGGAGTGGCAATCCTTATATCAGATCAATTAGATTTTAAGCCAAAGACTATAATAAGAGATGAGGAAGGACACTATATCATACTCAAAGGAACTATCCAACAAGAAGATCTAACAATTTTAAATATCTATGCCCCTAACGTGGGAGCAGCCAACTATATAAACCAATTAATAACAAAGAAACACATGGACAATAGTACAATAATAGTAGGGGATTTTAACACTCCCCTCACTGAAATGGACAGATCATCCAAGCAAAAGATCAACAAGGAAATCAAGGCCTTAAATGACACACTGGACCAGATGGACATCACAGATATATTCAGAACATTTCATCCCAAAGCAACAGAATACACATTCTTCTCTAGTGCACATGGAACATTCTCCAGAATAGATCACATTCTTGGTCCTAAATCAAGTCTCAACTGGTATCAAAAGATTGGGATCATTCCCTGCATATTTTCAGGCCACAATGCTCTAAAGCTAGAACTCAATAACAAGAGGAAATTTGGAAAGAACCCAAATACATGGAGACTAAACAGCATCCTTCTAAAGAATGAATGGGTCAACCAGGAAATTAAAGAAGAATTGAAAAAATTTATGGAAACAAATGATAATGAAAACACAACGGTTCAGAATCTGTGGGACACAACAAAGGCAGTCCTGAGAGGAAAATAGATAGCGGTACAAGCCTTTCTCAAGAAACAAGAAAGGTCTCAGGTACACAACCTAACCCTACACCTAAAGGAGCTGGAGAAAGAACAAGAAAGAAACCCTAAACCCAACAGGAGAAGAGAAATCATAAAGATCAGAGCAGAAATCAATGAAATAGAAACCAAAAAAACAATAGAACAAATCAACGAAACTAGGAGCTGGTTCTTTGAAAGAATTAATAAGATTGATAAACCCCTGGCCAGACTTATCAAAAAGAAAAGAGAAAGGACCCAAATAAATAAAATCATGAATGAAAGAGGAGAGATCACAACAAACACCAAAGAAATATAGACAATTATAAGAACATACTATGAGCAACTCTACGCCAACAAATTTGACAATCTGGAAGAAATGGATGCATTCCTAGAGACATATAAACTACCACAACTGAACCAGGAAGAAATGGAAAGCCTGAACAGACCCATAACCAGTAAGGAGATTGAAACAGTCATCAAAAATCTCCAAACAAACAAAAGCCCAGGGCCAGATGGCTTCCTGGGGGAATTCTACCAAACATTTAAAGAAGAACTAATTCCTATTCTCCTGAAACTGTTCCAAAAAATAGAAATAGAAGGAAAACTTCCAAACTCATTTTATGAGGCCAGCATCACCTTGATCCCAAAACCAGACAAGGATCCCATCAAAAAAGAGAACTACAGACCAATATCCTCGATGAACACAGATGCAAAAATTCTCGCCAAAATACTAGCCAATAGGATTCAACAGTACATTAAAAGGATTATTCACCACGACCAAGTGGGATTTATTCCAGGGCTGCAAGGTTGGTTCAACATCCGCAAATCAATCAATGTGATACAACACATTAATAAAAGAAAGAACAAGAACCATATGATACTCTCCATAGATGCTGAAAAAGCATTTGACAAAGTACAGCATCCCTTCCTGATCAAAACTCTTCCAAGTATAGGGATAGACGGCACATACCTCAATATTATCAAAGCCATCTATGAAAGACCCACCGCAAATATCATTCTCAATGGAGAAAAACTGAAAGCTTTTCCGCTAAGGTCAGGAACACGGCAGGGATGTCTGTTATCACCATTGCTATCCAACATAGTACTAGAAGTCCTAGCCTCAGCAATCAGACAACAAAAGGAAATTAAAGGCATCCAAATCTGCAAAGAAGAAGTCAAACGATCACTCTTTGCAGATGATATGATACTATATGTGGAAAACCCAAAAGACTCCACTCCAAAACTGCTAGAACTTGTACAGGAATTCAGTCAAGTGTCAGGATATAAAATCAATGCACAGAAATCAGTTGCATTTCTCTACACCAACAAGACAGAAGAAAGAGAAATTAAGGAGTCCATCCCATTTATAATTGCACCCCAAACTATAAGATACCTAGGAATAAACCTAACCAAAGAGACTAAGAATCTATACACAGAAAACTATAAAGTACTCATGAAAGAAATTGAGGAAGACACAAAGAAATGGGAAAATGTTCCATGCTCCTGGATTGGAAGAATAAATATTGTGAAAATGTCTATGCTACCTAAAGCAATCTACACATTTAATGCAATTCCTATCAAAGTACCATCCATTTTTTTCAAAGAAATGGAACAAATAATCCTAAAATTTATATGGAACCAGAAAGACCTCGAATAGCCAAAGGAATATTGAAAAAGAAAGCCAAAGTTGGTGGCATCACAATTCCGGACTTCAAACTCTATTACAAAGCTGTCATCATCAAGACAGCATGGTACTGGCACAAAAACAGACACATAGATCAATGGAACAGAATAGAGAGCCCAGAAATGGACCCTCAACTCTATGGTCTACTCATCTTCGACAAAGCAGGAAAGAATGTCCAATGGAAAAAAGACAGCCTCTTCAATAAATGGTGTTGGCCTCTTTTTCGTGGCGCCTTGGAGGCGGTAGGCTGCTTCAGGATGAAGCTGAACATCTCTTTCCCAGCTACTGGCTGCCAGAAACTCATTGAAGTGGACGATGAACGCAAACTTCGTACCTTTTATGAGAAGCGTATGGCCACAGAAGTTGCTGCTGACGCCCTCGGTGAAGAATGGAAGGGTTATGTGGTCCGAATCAGTGGTGGCAATGACAAACAAGGCTTCCCCATGAAGCAGGGTGTCTTGACCCATGGCCGTGTCCGCCTGCTGCTGAGTAAGGGGCATTCCTGCTACAGACCAAGGAGGCCAGGAGAGAGAAAGCGCAAATCTGTTCGGGGTTGCATCGTGGATGCCAATCTCCGTGTTCTCAACTTGGTCATTGTAAAGAAAGGTAAGAAACCTAGAACCAAAGCGCCCAAGATACAGCGTCTTGTTACTCCACGAGTCCTCCAACACAAACGTCGGCGTATTGCTTTGAAGAAACAGCGCACTAAGAAAACAAGGAAGAGGCTGCAGAATATGCTAAACTTTTGGCCAGGAGAATGAAGGAGGCCAAAGAAAAACGTCAGGAACAGATTGCCAAGAGACGGAGGCTGTCCTCTCTGAGAGCTTCTACCTCTAAGTCTGAGTCCAGTCAAAAATGAGATTTTCTAAGTGACAAATAAATAAGATCAGACATTTAAAAAAAAATGGTGTTGGGAAAATTGGACAGCCACATGCAGAAAAATGAAATTGGATCATTTCCTTACACCACACACAAAAATAGACTCAAAATGGATGAAGGATCTCAATGTGAGAAAGGAATCCATCAAAATCCTTGAGGAGAACACAAGCAGCAACCTCTTCGACCTCAGCCGCAGCAACATCTTCCTAGGAACATCGCCAAAGGCAAGGGAAGCAAGGGCAAAAATGAACTATTGGGATTTTATCAAGATCAAAAGCTTTTGCACAGCAAAGGAAACAGTGAACAAAACCAAAAGACAACTGACAGGATGGGAGAAGATATTTGCAAATGACATATCAGATAAAGGGCTAGTGTCCAAAATCTATAAAGAACTTAGCAAACTCAACACCCAAAGAACAAAGAATCCAATCAAGAAATGGGCAGAGGACATGAACAGACATTTCTGCAAAGAAGACATCCAGATGGCCTACAGACACATGAAAAAGTGCTCCATATCACTCGGCATCAGGGAAATACAAATCAAAACCACAATGAGATATCACCTCACACCAATCAGAATGGCTAAAATGAACAAGTCAGGAAATGACAGATGCTGGCGAGGATGTGGAGAAAGGGGAACCCTCCTATACTGTTGGTGGGAATGCAAGCTGGTGCAACCACTCTGGAAAACAGCATGGAGGTTCCTCAAAATGTTGAAAATAGAACTACCCTATGACCCAGCAATTGCACTGCTGGGTATTTACCCTAAAGATACAAACGTAGTGATCCGAAGGGGCACGTGCACCCGAATGTTTATAACAGCAATGTCTACAATAGCCAAACTATGGAAAGAACCTAGATGTCCATCAACAGACGAATGGATAAAGAAGATGTGGTATATATACACAATGGAATACTATGCAGCCATCAAAAGAAATGAAATCTTGCCATTTGCGACGACGTGGATGGAACTAGAGGGTATCATGCTTAGCGAAATAAGTCAATTGGAGAAAGACAACTATCATATGATCTCCCTGATATGAGGGAGAGGAGATGGAACATGGGGGGTTAAGGGGGTAGGAGAAGAGTAAATGAAACAAGATGGGATTGGGAGGGAGACAAACCATAAGTGACTCTTAATCTCACAAAACAAACTGAGGGTTGATGGGGGGAGGGGGGTTGGGAGAGGGGGGGTGGGGTTATGGATATTGGGGAGGGTATGTGCTATGGTGAGTGCTGTGAAGTGTGTAAACCTAGCGATTCGCAGACCTGTACCCCTGGGGATAAAAATATATGTTTATAAAAAATAAAATTTAAAAAAAGAAAAAAAGAAAATTTGGGTTCTTAGTCCCATTTATCAGAAAGAGCTAGATGTGAGGCTACATGTATAGATATTGGGGGGCATAATAAGAGATTTACATAGGTATATTTGCAAGATGGTCCAGTAGACCTTTACAGTCTTAGGACCCATAGTTACTTACTAACCTGTAGTTACAGACTAAAGGAAGAAGTTAAAAAAGAAAATGATTTTTACAATCGTCTCTTTGCAGGGATGTTGGCAACGTGGTTGAAGCCATGTATGGGGACCTCCCTCCTCCAATTATGCTGATTGGACATAGTATGGGTGGTGCTATTGCAGTCCACACAACATCATCGAACCTGGTGCCAAGCCTCTTGGGTCTCTGTATGATTGATGTTGTGGAAGGTAAGTTTTCTTAGTACTGACTAAATCAGAATCTTTGATTTACAAGAGACATCCATGATAGATTATTATTATTATTTTAATTTATTGTTGATTTCTACTCATCTTGAACTGTGTCCCTGTGTCTTTATATCTTTTTTTATGTTATTTTATAGCAGAGGCACTCTCAGATATATTTTTTAATTGGCATATAACCTTTTATTGGTTTTAGGTATATAACATAATGATTCAATGTCTGTATATATTATGAAACGATAACCACAGTATGTGAAGATAACATACAAATTTTTTTCTTGTGATGAGCATTTTTAAGATCAACTCTCTTAACAGCCTTCAAGTATACAATACGGGGGGGTACCTGGATGGCTCAGTCGGTAAACAGCTGACTCATGGTTTTGGCTCAGGTCATGATCTCAGGGTCATGAGATCGAGTTCCATGTAGGGCTCCATACTCGGTGCAGAGTCTGCTCAAGATTCTCTGCCTCTCGCTCTGCCCCTCCCACTGCTCGCATTCATGCATGCTGTCTGTCTCTCAAATAAATAAATAAATAAATAAATAAAATCTTTAAAAAACACAACAGGTATACAATACAGTATTTTAAACTATGGTCACCATGCTGTACATTACATCCTCAAGACTTATTTATTTTATAACTGGAAATTTGTACCTTTTGACACTTTCCCCCATTTCACCCACACCCCACATTATATAATCATTTTCCATGTCATCAAAAACTCTTTGTAAATATCTTTTGTGGCTGCATAATTTTTTAATTGTATGTGTGTCCCATTATTTTATTTAACATTTAAAAAGAAGCTGCCATGTCTTTTATGACCCATCCTCAGAAGTCACACTATTGTTTATATAAGTCAGCCTCTATTCAGTGTGGGAAGACTACACAAGGGAGTGAATACCAAGAGGCAAAAATCACTGGAGGCCATCTTGGAAGCTGGCTTTCACATCACTCTTCTGAATTTTCTTAAGCTATATCTTTTTTCCCCAAAACATCACTGAATTCTGCTATCATTAAGGGCAAATGTACACTGTTATCCCAGCAAGTGTAAATGCTTAGAATATGTTAAGTGCTATAGTTAAAATATTTGTTTAACATCTAGGTACAGCCATGGATGCACTTAATAGCATGCAGAATTTCTTACGTGGTCGACCTAAAACCTTCAAGTCTCTAGAGAATGCCATTGAATGGAGGTAACCAACAAATCTATATTGTCTCTATTCTAAATGTTAGATTGTAGCTGCTCTTTTTCATCAATTCAGGCACCAAGTCCAAAGGAATAGTTCGGTTTCCAAGCCTTAGCTTTATTATGTGCAGAAACAGTTACATAAAGAGCAGAATTTTTTAAAAAATATTTAAATGTTTCATACTTGGCCCAGTTATCTAAAATCCATCCTTTTTCTAATACACTATAGTGCCTCCTAGAATTTTAATAATTATGGATCATCTGCTGTCTAGCTATTTCCATCTCTGAGGTAAGAGTCTGGACTAAATGAGGCTCTAAGGCCTTTTCCACTTCTGATGCTTCATGGTACTAGATTCACTTTCTGTGTTCCAGAGAAAACAGTGGAGAAACAGAAAGGATGGACATAGATTCCTTTCTTAGTTTTTATTTGGGTTTGGGTTAAATAGTTTTCATAAAAATTATGGACAGAATTAGCTATGACTTCCACTTAAGGCTGTTCTGTTGTTAATTTTTTCGTTAATTCAATCAATTATTTGATTAAATATTTATTAAACACTTTGTGCTAAACGGTAAAATTTCAGAAATGAGTAATATACTTTCTCCCCCACAAGGAAATCAGTCTTAGGATAAAATATCTTTAGTATCCTGTCTTCCTGAGTATTCTTTAAAATCACGTCTAGTTCCTTTTTTAGACCCTTTTTCTAACTCCTCCACTCATGTGATTAAATAAGTAGAGGCCTCGGGGCGCCTGGGTGGCTCAGTGGGTTAAGCCGCTGCCTTCGGCTCAGGTCATGATCTCAGAGTCCTGGAATCGAGCCCCGAATCGGGCTCTCTGCTCAGCAGGGAGCCTGCTTCCTCCTCTCTCTCTGCCTGCCTCTCTGCCTGCTTGTGATCTCTGTCAAATAAATAAATAAAATCTTTAAAAAAAATAATAATAATAAATAAATAAATAAGTAGAGGCCTCTGTCTGTATTATATTGTACTGTTTACCTCTTTAGTCTTCTAGTACTCCCCTAAAAGATATGCTTTTATTGCCAATTTTCATGTTTCTCTTAATACTTTTCCTACATCATAAGGGCAGAAGCTATCCTCTATTTCTTTTGTATTTTCATATTGCATACAGCATACTGCTGACTGCCTTAGCAGGCAGAACGTATCTGTTCTTTGAATCAAGTGGAAATGAAGGACTTGGTAAATAAAGCCTAGGTAGTTTTTCTAAGACAGAGGATCTCATGCCAAATATGGCTTGCCAGAATGAAGTTTGTGTTTGGTAAGTTGCTTCTGTCTCCCCTTGTTCACACTACTGAGATGTAGGATTCCTTTTCTCTTAGAGACACCAAAGATCTCTCCCTCTTCAGCAGCCACAGTGTTTATGTGTAGCCGTTGCCAGTTCAGCATGTACCTCAGGCACCCTGCCTTCTTCCCCAGTAACAACCAGTGAGAAGATGATTCCAAATAACTTTTCAGTAAACTTTTTCCTTTTTTTTTTTTTTTTTTTTTTTAAGTACCTAAGATGTGTCGTACCTGATTTAAGAACTGGTGATGAATCAGGCTTAGTACTTGTCATCAAAAAAACTGGGAATACAAACAAGTAAATGTGAAAACACAATGATTGAAGCACAGAAGTTACAGAAGATAGGAACTTAATCCAGCATGGCAGTCATGGTGGACCTGCTCCTAAAAGAGACAGAGTCTTGATTCTAGTGGCAGATGTGGGATAGGATGAAGGTTCTCTCTGTTGTATGTTTAAATGTTTGGGGTTCTCTGATTTTTAGAACCCACTTCCTGAGCCTGAGAATCAGAAAGAATACAATGAAGTATTTCATAACTTTGTTTTGTACTCTGCTGGATATCTGAATCAAGTTCATGACCCGTGGATATTGTGGCTATTCATATGGGGGCGGAAAAAAGATGTTGAAATACAAGGCCAACCTATTTAATTCAGTAAGGATTTAAAGCAAAGTGAATTCCCACTTCTGCTTTCTCCGGTCATCCTAATAAGCAGTAGGTTAATTGTCATTAGAAGCCTAGGCTTTGAAGTTGGACATTTTGGTTTCCCCACTCTGGCTGCTCTGAGGAAAACACTGGGGGAAAGAGTAGGGAGTGGTATGTTAATGGAAGTGGGAAATTGGTTAAGAGACAATTGTAGTAGTATAGGGGAATAATGATGGTAAGCATAGACCAGGATGGCAACAGAGGAAGTAGTATGTCATATTTGGAATGTATTTTGAAGGTAGAACTGACAGGACTGCCTTGTGGGTTGGATATCAGCAGAGAAATGGGAGTTGGAGGCAGGAGGAGGCACAGCATCCAAGGATGAGTTCTAGGTTTTTAGCCAAAGCAATTGGATGAATGATAGAAACAAGGAGAAGTAGATTTGGGAGCAGGTAAAAGGTCAGGGAATCAGGATTTTTATATGGATAAGCTGAAATGCTTATTATACATGTAAGTGGAAATGTTAAGTAAATACTTATATGTACTGATTAATAGAGGTTGAGCTAGAGATAATTGGAGGACCATTATTTTTTTTTTTGGAGGACCATTATTTAAGAAAAATGATTCCTTTAAGGTAACTTTTTTTTATGACAACTTTTTTGAGAAGTTTTGTTTTATAGGGGAGCAGAGAAGTGGGTTAGTATCTAGTAGTGAATGTGAAGTTGAGAATGTTTTCAAAAGCTATTTTATAATATTCACTAGAGAAAAAAAAATAACCCACAGGGTAACTATAGGTAGCAAAGTCCTCACAGGCAAGAGGAGGTGGGAACTGTGCCCAAGGTTGGCCTTGAATAAGAACAAAGGTGTTTCATATATTCAAAACTCATCAAGGCAGGGTATATGATTATAAATACTGGTATATTTGTAGATCTGTAGATTCAGTTGATAGTAGAAAAATGAAATAATCATTCTGATTGCCTCTGTTTATCATTAAAATAAGAAACAAGGTCATTATCTAAGGGGGTTGCCCTTTAAAATTTTGCATGATTTTTTAAACTAAAAAAGTTACATTTCAAGAAATGGGTTCTCGGGGCACTTAGGTAGCTCAGTCAGTTAAGCATCTGCCTTTAACTCAGGATCAAGCCCCACATCAGTCTCCCTACTCAGCGGGGAGTCTGCTTCTCCCTCCCACCTTCCCCACTCTCATACTCTGTCACTCTCTCTCTCAAATAAATGGATTAAATCTTTAAAAAGAGAAAGAGAGAGAGAGAAGAAAAGAAAAGTGTTCTGGTGGCTTATTTCACATATTGTTTCCAATTCCCCCTGGGACAAGCAGCTATTTTGCTTGGCCCTTAGGCATACATAGGTAGGTAACTCTGAGAGAACTAATTTATTAAAATAGCATCTTAGCTCCTAAACTCTGTATCATGACATGCAAGGTCCTCTAGGAGCTTGTCCCTACCCACCTATCCCTTTCTCCCACTCACACTCCCATTTTGCTCTCCCCTGCTTCTCCTTGCTCTCTGTCCTCTAAAATCCTCATCATGCTTACTTGTCCACATCACAGTGCCTTTGTTCGCAATGTGCCCTCTGCCTATATTGCCCTGACCGCCTTCTTTTATCTTCGGCCTAATTTCTTTTCTCCTTGGTTTAGGCAGGACATTTGGGGAACTTTCTTTAACCTCTTCATTCAGAATAAAGTGATTCCTTTGAACCTTGCCTTTATTATATTAAAACTCTCTGTATTTCTTTCTCCCAGCTTGAATTGGGTGTTTCTTAAGCACAGGCCTGACACATAGTACCCTCCTGGTAAATGTTTGCAGAACGGAAATGGCTTGAATGTCTTTACTTAATTTTTTACTGGTTGGCTTATAGCCATAATAACCAGGTAAGAAGTAGTGGTAATCTCATATAAGCTGTATTGGTAAACACAACTTTATAGAGGTTCCACAGAATCTGCAAAATTATTCATTTGACCCTATAACATGATAAGATGGATACTGATAACCTTCTTTCTCCCTTCTCACTTTTCTAGTGTGAAGAGTGGTCAGATTCGAAATTTGGAGTCAGCCCGTGTCTCAATGGTTGGCCAAGTCAAACAGTAGGTCTTATTTTTCCCTGTTGGGCTGGTTAGAGACTGAAACATGGTGAGGGAATTACAGATTGCTTTTTGTTATATACCTGTCCTACCATCCTGAATGCCTTTGCAGTCAAATGCTCTACCCTTGAGCTATACCCCCAATTCTAGATAATTTTTACAAATGAGCTCAATTGAGCTAGCCTCATAGCTTTTCTTTTCTATTTCTTTCTTTCTTTTTTTTTTTTTTTAAGAAATCCCAAAGCCTATATGATACAGGATTACCTCTTTAATGCAACTCTGGGTCTTAAAAGATGAAGAATCCCAGAGAATGGACATTAAAAATTAAGTGTCCTCTATAGTGTTGGAAGCTATGGCTTTATTCTGGTAACAGTCTCCTTCTTAGCCAAACCTGATTGTGAGGAAATCACACTATAAAAGCTTTAGTGTAGCCTGAGTGAAAGCCAGATTGTAAGGCTAAGCTAAGATTACTTTAGCCCTTGGGGCACCTGGGTGGCTCAGTGGGTTAAAAGCCTCTGCCTTCAGCTCAGGTCATGATCCTAGGGTCCTGGGATCGAGCCCCGCATAGGGCTCTCTGCTCAGCAGGGAGCCTGCTTCCCTTCCCCCTCACCCCCCACCCCCGCCTGCCTCTCTGCCTACTTGTGATCTCTGTCTGTCAAATAAACAAAATCTTAAAAAAAAAAAAAAAAAAAAGATTACTTTAGCCCAGCTCATCTTCTTGGATAGGGTTACATGAGTCTTGCGTATTGCTCTGTGGTTACAAAATAAACTTTAGATGAATTGAGAAAATGTTGCCCAGCAGAACAAGAGCATGAGAGTTGATGAAAATGATAATGGCATTACTGAATGCCTGCTATTTGCCAGGCATGGCACTATACCAGGTATTTTATGCTGTATATATATTTTATACTGTATCAGGTATTTTATATACATGCTCTCATTTTAAAAATCTTATATTATGGAAATTTTTAAACATGTAAAAGTAGAATAATACAATGAACCCCAATATACACATTGCCTGTTTTCAACAGTTACTGACTCATGGCCAGTCTTGTTTCATCTGTGCCCTTTTATTATCCCCTAGTTACAAAATATTTTGAAATAAATTCTAAGATTTGAGTATACCCTAAATGGTAAGGACACTTTAAACCCAATCACAATACCATTATTACACGTAAAAAATTTAATAGTTCCTTAATATCATCAAGTGTCCATTCAGTATTCACATTTCTAATTGTCTCGCTGATCATTTTTTTGTAGGTCAAATCAGAATTACAATAAGGTAGATATATACTAATTGGAGGGAGAATATATCTCTTAAGTATCTTTTATAGTTTCTACTTTTGTCTCAATTTTTTTTCCCTTGCAATTTATTGTTGAAGAGCCCTGGTTCTTTGCCCCGTAGAATTTCCCACATTCTGGATTTTCTGATTGATTCCTGAAGGTGTAATTTAATGTGTTCCTCTCTTCACTGTATTGTCTATAAATGATTAGTTAGATTCAGAAATTTGATCAAGTTCAGATTTGTTTGTTATTTTGGCTTTTTATTTGTTTGTAAGAATAGGTACTGCCATTAGGAAGCATGTAATTTATGGTTGTCTCTTTTCTGCAGCATTGGTAGCTGTTAATGATCATTACATAGATTCATTGATTCATTTGCACCACCTCATTTAATCTTTATAATACCTCTTTAAGACAAATATTACTTTGTAGGTGAGAAAATGGAAGTTCAGAAAGGTAAAGTGGCTTTCCCAGGATCACACAGCTAGTGAGTCACAGAGCTCAGATTCTCTCTCCTGTGTATTTGACTTCAAGGCCTGTGTCATGGATTTTAGGCCTGAAAGTACAATTCGAGTAGCAATACCTAGTAGACACAATGCAATCTTTAAATAAGCTGTGGAATTGCCCACTTTTTAATGCCTAAATATTTTGAAATTAGATTGTTTAAGCAGTGGTAAAGCATTTTTGTGAGGAAGTTATATGACTTATATTCAGGTAGTTCAGCGATTTTTAAATTTTACCTAATATGTAAATTTAAGTGGTGTCTTCTCTTAATATGTAAACTTGTGTATATAGTGTGTATTTTAGTTGTCATATAGATACCAGATAGAACCTTCCTGCCCTTCTTGATCTCATGAAGATCAAGAGATCTCGAAATCTCTTGAACCTCCTAATCCATAGCTGTGGAAATCCAAAGCACGTTTCTTTGTTATATTACCTTAACCCTAGTTGTGAAAGTTGACATCTCAAGTCCCATAGAACACCCCCATTTGACAAAACATTTTGTGAACATGCACTTTCCTGAGATCGATAGAGGAGACAAGGAAGAAGTTACCACTGTTAAAAATCCACCACTGAAGTTTCAGTGACCCTTCAATTTATCCCAGTCCCTTTTTATCCTGCTTGTTCTCTCTCCTCTCCTCCCTTCTCTCTCCCTTTCAAGGGCAAAATAACAAATTCTTCTTTATCATGGAGAACAGACCTTAGTACAGGCTGCTACCTAGGCGCTTGGGATTTTTGTCTTTAATATTGTCAGTGTATTTTTTCCAACAAGTTCTTTCTAAAAGGAATTATGATATCAGCTGTTCATGTAATACTGATTTTTCTACCTAATTATATAATAAAGAAAGATTGTTTTTTAGAGGAGAAACAATAATAGCAATTGGTTGGATCAGATGTTCTAAGCCCCAAGGTTCAGCTGGCGATGGTTATTTAATTGTCAGTTCCTATCAGCTAATTAAAAGTTGGGGCCTTGGGACGCCTGGGTGGCTCAGTGGGTTAAGCCGCTGCCTTCGGCTCAGGTCATGATCTCAGGGTCCTGGGATCGAGTCCCACATCGGGCTCTCTGCTCAGCAAGAAGCCTGCTTCCCTCTCTCTCTCTCTCTCTGCCTTCCCCTCCGTCTACTTGTGATCTCTCTCTGTCGAATAAATAAATAAAAATCTTAAAAAAAAAAAAAAGTTGGGGCCTTTTACTATGCTTAAATAGCATAGCCTTGCTCTACTGTAAACAGGATACAGTAGAAAAGTACCATGCTTTCAAGTTAGTTCAGCTTGGATTTGCCTTTCAGCCTCATCTACTAATGAGCCAGGGGATCTTGGACAATTTTTTTTTATTTTTCAGGGCTACTTTGTAGAATTGTTAAGAAATTATACAAGATAATGTCAATAAAACTCTGGTCACCATGCCACAGGAAATGATTACTCCCTTCTATGGGTTAGTATTGGTGCAAGAATGGAAAACCAGCCCTTGGAATATAGTCATACCTTCCATGGCCATGACTTTCCACAGCCCTGGTCTATTTCCACACATTTTAAAATGCACATTGTTCACATCCTCCTTCTCCCAGAAGCATTAAGTTTTAACTGACATTTGATTGTAAAAGCCTATAAGAACCTGTATCTCTGAGATAATTTGTGTATAAAAGAAAGATGCATGGGGCGCCTGGGTGGCTCAGTGGGTTAAGAAAGATGTATGATAGCACTTAAAAACAAACAAACCACCTAGGTGTGAAGGAATTACAAGTCCAGAAGGCTCAAAATCTATAGTGGAAGGAATCATAGAGGAAGAGGAAGAAGACGAAGAAGGAAGTGAGTCTGTAAACAAGAGGAAAAAGGAAGATGACATGGAGGTGAGTAAAAGCTGGCATTCTTGGAAGGTTGGGGCATTGAAGGTTTAGAGCGTGTGGGGGTGGGAAAGGGGGGGTGACATGTTCTTTTTGTTCACCCCTAGATATTTTAGATGGTGAAGAAGTTATTGTAATAGCTATTTGGGTTAACAATAAGATATAAGGCACTTGTAGATAACTTTGACAAATTGGAACATAAAACTTAGAGTATATACCCTACACTCAAAAAAACTGCTCTCTCATCAGATTCTTTCTCACCTTAATACTTCTGTTCCTATGGTTTATCTCATGAGAAAATCTGATTTCCCACTAGTCCATGCTAAGTCCATCAGATCTTACTCATCTTTCAAAGTGTATTTCTTTGGGGAAGTTTTCTGACCTCATTTTCTATCAGTCCTTCTCCAGTATAGCACTGAGTATCTGTATGACATAACTTAGCACTTTCTGGGTTATTTGTTTAAATAAGTTTAAGTAATCTGTATACCTGATGTGGGGCTCGAACTCATGACCCTGGGATCAGGAGTTGGGTGCTCTACCAACTGAGCCAGCCAGGGGCCCTGACATAACTTAGCACTTTCTGTTTTAAAGTTGTGGCTAAGGGTGCCTGGGTGGCTCAGTGGGTTAAGCCGCTGCCTTCAGCTCAGGTCATGACTCGGGGTCCTGGGATCAAGCTCCGCATCGGGTTCTCTGATCAGCGGGGAGCCTGCTTCCCTCTCTCTCTCTCTGCTTGCCTCTCTGCCTACTTGTGATCTCTGCCTGTCAAATAAAAAATTTAATCTTTTTTAAAAAAATAAAGTTGTGGCTAAGTCATAGAATTGTTTTTCATAAACCCCATTCAGAGATACTATGGTCTCCTGTAGTCATCCCTAGGATGCAGATTCAGTGTCCTCTAATTGTGCAAGTATTGTCTCCCAACAAAATAACCTCTGTATTTTGAGCACAGGAACTAATGTTCTATATGAATTCCCCTCAGCATTTAGCTTGGGTGTGTGTGTGTAGCAAGTGTTGTGTGACTACTTGTTGAACACTTGATTTGAGGATAGTAGTGGGAAAGGATTTTTTTTCTTGAAATGGTTAGTGAGCCTGAGGAGCAGACTTTTGGGGTTGGATTATAAACACCTTACTAATGGCAAATAATGGACTCAGTGTACACCCCGGAGTCCCTTATGTTTGGAGATGCTACTATTAGCAAGGAGGAGAGGACAATTGAGTCCTGAACAATATGGGGGGTAGGGTCACTGATCCCCAACACTGTCAAAAATCCAACTATAACTTTGGGGGTGCCTGGGTGGCTCAGTTAGGTAAACATCTGACTCTTGATTTCACCTCAGGTCACAATCTTAGGGTCATGAAATTGAGCCACTGGTGAGGCCCCACACTGGTCATGAGTCTGCCTAAAATGGTTTCTGTCCTTCTCCTTCTGCCCCTCTGTGCACACCCCCACCCCACACATGTGCTTTCTCTCTGTCAAGGAAAAAAACCAAACAACTATAACTTTTGGCTCCCTAAAAACATAATCACTAATAGCCTACTGTTGACCAGAAGCCTTGCCAATAATATAAATAGTGATTAATATATAATTTGTTTATTTATATTTATAAATACTGTACTCTTATAATAAAGTAGCTAGATAAAAAGAAATGTTCTTGAGAAAATCATGAAGAGGAGAAAATAAATTTATAGTACTGTACTGTTTCCAAATCCACATATAAGTGGACCTACACAGTCCAAACCTATATTGTTTAAGCATCTACTGTACATTTTTTAAAAACAGATTTTTTCATTTAATGATGATCTTTTGTCATCTTAAGATCAATAAATGTTTGTACCTCTTTGGAATTTACAAAAATATAAACAGTGCATGATTAATTTGCCCTTCCTACACTCTGTGAGGTGAGATCTCTTCCATGATAACAGTGTAGAAACTGAGACACAGAGATACAGAGAAGAAGAGGCATTTCCAAAGTAATCAAGTAATTAATATTTAGTAGATCTGAGACTCTGATACAAACTGCTAATTACTTTTTGCCTTTTATGTGCTGGGAGCTATACTAGGTACATCACATTTATCATCCCTAGTTCTCATTTTAACTCTGCATTGTAGATATTATCACTGTTTTACAACTGAGGTACAGATTCTTGCCTATGGACACCTTATAAATGTTGGTGCTAAAACACATCCAGATCCTCTGGTTTTTAATTCCAGCTCATTTTTCCTTTGTAATTATTTTATAAGCCCAGTTATATGGAGTTTAGTAAACTCCAGCAGTTTTGTTAGGAAGGCAGACTGAAACACATGAGGCAATATGGCGTACAGCTAAAACAGTCTACCCTTGAGGAAGGACATAAACCCCAAACAACACAAACTACTTCTTGTAACTAGTAGATAAACAGATCCTGGAGATCTAATGCACAGCATAATAATTATAGGCAACAATACCATATTGTAAACTTCAAAGTTGCTAAGAGACTAGGTCTTAATTATTCTAGTACAAAAGAAACTATAATTCTGTGGTATGATAGAGGTGTTAGCGATCACTATGGTGTTGCATATCGCAGTATATAAATGTGTCAAGTCAACACAATGTACACCTTAAGCCAACACAATGTTATATGGTGATTATATCTCAGTAAAAAAAAAAATAACTAAAATGATGGAGAAAATATTAATAATGTAAATTAAACTTAACAACTACAACAACAAGAACAGTCACAGCTTCTAAAGCATGGTAGCCAGGGGCCACGTAGAGCCCATTAGTCCTTAGGGGATTTCTGCGTTTTAACTAATATGAAAAGTGGTGTTTGAAATGATCCTGAGACATACACAGGAGTTCTGTTGCATCCATTTTGCTGTGTAAAAAAAGACAAGATACACATTGGCAGTGAGGGGTGATGTCTAATACAATATGATTAAAATACTTTTGAAAAGAAGAGGGAAACTTTAACCTTTGATCCTTGAGGGAATAAACTTCAGTTGTCCAGGAGGTATTCCTTTATGCATAAATATCCTTTTTAAAAACTGCTTTATTGGAAGGTAACTCATCCAAAGTATACAATTCACTGGTTGTTAGTAGATTCATAGACTTGTGTAACCATCACAACAATCTTATTTTAGAACATATACATCAGGGGCTCCTGGGTAGCTCAGTCAGTTAAGTGGCTGCTTTCAGCTCAGGTCATCATCCCAGGGTCCTGGGACTGAGCCCTGCATCGAGCTCCCTTCTTGGTGGAGAGCCTGCTTCTCCCTCTCGCTCTGCCTGCTGCTCTGCCTACTTGTGCTCGCTCTCTCTCTGTCAAATAAATAAATCTTAAAAAAAAAAAAAAAGGACATTTACATTACTTTTTAAAAATATGCCATACCTGTTTGCAGTCACTTCCCATTTCTCCCCAACTTCAGCCCTAGGCATCCACTAATCTTTCCATCTCTGGAATTGCCTAATCTGGACATTTAATATAAATGAATATACAGTCCTGTGGCTGGTTTCTTTTACCTTAGCATAATGTTTTCAAGGTTCACCCTTATTATACCATGTATCAGTGCTTTATTCCTATTTGTGGCTGAATAAAATTCCTTTGTATGGATAGACCACATTTTTTTATCCATTCATCAGTCATTGGACATTTGGATTGTTTTCACTTTTTGTCTGTTATGAGTATTGCTTGTCCAAATATTTGTGTACAAGTTTCTGTGTGGGCATAGGTTTTTATTTTTCTTGGGTATGCACCTACCAGTGGATTGCTGGATGCTATTTCTGTGTTTAATCATTTAAGAAATAGCCAGACTATTTTCCAAAGTGCCTGTAACATTTTATATTCCCACTACCAGTGTCTTGAGTGTTCCATTTTTCTACAACTTTGTAAGCATTTGTAATATTGTCTCTCTTTTTGATTATAGCCATCCTAATGGTTATGAAGTGGTGTCTCATTGTGGTTTTGATTTACATTTTCCTGATGACTGTTAATGTTGAACATCTTTTCATGGGCTTCTTGCCCATTTCTTCTCTGGAGAAATATATATTCAGATCCTTTGCCCTTTTTTCAAGAGGGTGTTTTGTTTTTTTATTTCTGAATTATAAGAATTCTTGTATATTCTAGATAACAAGTCCCTCATTGCAAATATTTTCTAGTTTTAACTCTTTAGGTTTCTAGTTTTAGTTTCTAGTTTTAGCTCTTATATTTAGGTCTATGATCCATTTTGAGTTAATTTTTGTGTATAGTACAAGGGTAGGAGATGTAACTTCATTCTTTTGCGTGTGGATGTCCAGCTGTCCCAAGACCATTTGTTGCTAAGACCCCACTTTCCCATTTAATTATCTTGTATTCCTTTTTGGAAATTAAATGACCATAAATGCCAGAGTTTATCTCTGGACTTTCAATTCTGTTGTGCCAAAATATGTCTATTGTTATGCAAGTGCCACTGTCTACATTATTGTAGCTTCATAGCAAGTTTTGAAATCAGGAAGTGTAAGTCCTCCAGCTTTGCTCTTCTTTTTCAAGATTATAGAAATCCTATATTCTTAAGATTTTGATTTTGGCAGGCAGCTGGGTGGCTCAGTCGTTAAACATATGCCTTCGGCTCAGGTCATGATACCAAGGTCCTGGGATTGGGCCCCACATCGGGCTCCCTGCTCAGCTGGAAGCCTGCTTCTCCCTCTCCTACTCCTCCACTTGTATTCCTCTCTCAATCTCTCTCTCTCTGTCAAAAAAATAAAATCTTTAAAAAAATTTTTTTTATTTTGGTTTTTACTTTTATGTGCCAGACCATGTGCCTATTGTTTTACATATGTGAATATCTTTAGTTCATCCTTACAATAATCCTCTGAGATTTTATGTTGTACTCCTTATAGCTAAGAAAACAGGCTTGAAGAAGTTAGGTAACTTTCCCAAGGGACCCACAGTTTATTAGCTGACGATGGAGCTGGGATTTGCATTAAATCTAGTCTGACTAACACAAAAACCTGTCTTTTTATTTTTTATCTTATTTCATTTTCTTATTAACATAAAATGTATGATTTGTTTCAGGGGTACAGGTCTGTGAATCATCAGTCTTACACAATTCACAGCACTCACCATAGCACAGACCCTCCCCAGTGTCCATCACCCAGCCACCCCATCCCTCCCACCTCCTCCACTCCAGCAACCCTCAGTTTGTTTCCTGAGACTGAGAGTTTCTTAAGGTTTGTCTCCCTCTCTGGATGAAACCTATCTTTTTAAATGCTTTTCAAGTGAGGTGTTGGGAAATAGTGCAAAGCCTGTGGTTGATGCCCTTGTGTGGAGAACCATATCCTACCCACATGAACATCTCAGGATGATTGGTAGCTAGCTTTCTGCTTCTCCTATCCAACAGTTAGATCTCATTACAATGATCTGTTGTTGTTGTTGTTGTTGTTTAGTTTTCTTTTTTCAAGTTTTTATCTAAATTTCAGTTAACATACAGTGTAATATTAGTTCCAGGGGTAGAATTTAGTGACTTGTCACTTATATACAATACCCCATGCTCATCACAGGTGTCCTCCTTAATATCTTTCATCCATTTGACCCATCCCTCCAGCAACCCTGTTTGTTCTCTATAGTTAAGAGTGTTTTCTGGTTTGTCTCTCTTTTTTCCCCCCATATTCATCTGTTTTGTTTCTTACATTGTTCTGTTTTATTACCATTTGTCAGAGGAAGGGATCTAAACTAAATTAACTTTATGATCCAGCTCTCCAGAGAAAGGATATAGTATTATCACCCTAAATACAGGAGCAACTCTAATTCTATCCAGGCTTTTTTTTTTTCTTTTTACATTTTTAAGACTTGAACTCCTCTTTTAAAATTTCTTTTTGTAATATTATTATTCTTGGAAGTTCCCTTACCTTAAATTAGTCATTTGCTTATGAAGTACAGTGTACATTTAGGAGGGTCTTGCTGTCTCTGACAGTGGAATCTACTAGAAGTGGCTTATTAATGGTGTTGCACATGCATTGTTTAGTGAGACTGGGAAGACCCAAGTTTCCTGAATATCCATCCAGTGATCTTTTTCTTTCTTTCTTTTTTTAATTTTGGTAAAAAACACACAACAAAATTTACCACCTTACTCATTTTTAAGTGTACAGTTAAGTAGCGTTTGTATTGTGGTAAAACATCTCCAGAGCTTTTTCATTTCAATCTAAAACTCTGTACTCATTAAACAATTTCCCTTTCCTCCCATTCCTACCATTTTACTTTCTATGAATCCCACTACATTAGATACCTCATAGAAGTAGAATCAGTGTTTGTCTTTTTGTTACTGGTTTATTTTAGTTAACACAAGGTCTCAAGTTTCCTCTCTGTTGTAGCATGTGACAGGATTTCCTTCTTTAAGGCTAAATAATATGTAGATAGCACATTTTGTTTATCCATTCATCCATCAATAGATACTGCTTACTTCTCTTGACTGTTGTGAATAATGCTGCTCATGAACATGGGTCTGCAAATATCTCCTCAAGACCCTACTTTCACTTCTGGCTGTATACCCAGAAGTAAGATTGCTGGATCATATGATAGTTTTACTTTTAATTTTTGAGTAACTGCCATGCTGTCTTCATAGTGATTGTACCATTGTGTAATCCCACCAACAGCGCCCCAAGTGTTCCAATTTCTCCACATCTTTGCCAGTGCTTGTTATTTTGTCTTTTTTGAAAATAGCCATCCTAATGGGTATAAAGTGATATCTCATTGTGGTTTTGATTTGCATTTCCCTAATGGTTAGTGTTGTTGAGTATCTTTTCATGTACTTATTGGCCATTTGAATATCCTCTTTGGAGAAATGTCTCCTCATGTCCATTGCCCATTTTTTAATCAGGTTGTTTGATTTTTTTGTTACTGAATAGTAGGAATTCTTTATATATTCTGAATATTAACCCCTTATCATAGATATGATTTGCAGATATTTTCTCCCATTCTGTACAATGTCTTGTCACTCTGTTGATTGTGTTCTTTGATGCACAGAAGTTTTTATGTTTGATGTAGTCCATTTATCTATTTTTGCTTTTGTTGCCTTTGCTTTTGGTGTCATAGCCAAAAAATCATTGTCAAATTCAATGTCAGGAAAAGCTATATGATGCTTTTCTCTGTTTTCTTCTAGAAGTTTTACAGTTTTGGGTCTTAATCTAATTAGATCTTTAACCTATTTGAGTTAAACTTGTGTATTGTCCAGCTTCATTCTTTGCATGTGGATATCCAGTTTTTCCAACACCATTTGCTGAAAAGACTGTTCTTTCTCCGTTGAGTCATCTTGGGCCCTTGTTGTTTATTTCTGGGTTCTCTCGTGTATTCCATTGGTCTCTGTGGGTCTTTATACCAGTACCATACTGTTTTGATTACTGTAGCTTTGTAATATGTATTGAAATTAGAGAGCATGTGTCTTCCAATTTTATTCTTTTAAAAAATTGTTTTTGCTATTTGGTGTCCCTTGAGATTCTATATGAATTTTTGTTGAATTTTCCTATTTTGCAAGAATGTCATTTGGATTTTGATAAGGATTGTTATGATAAGGATCTATAGATCACTTGGGCTAGTATGGACATCCATCCAGTGATCTCTAACACAATATGTTGCTATCTCATGTTCACTTTCAGATTTTCATATTGTGGCTACTGCAGGATCCCAATTATTTATTTCAGTTATAATATTTAAAATTTTCAGTGATGCAGAAAACTATAGGGAATCATTTGTTTGTTCTTCTTGTATTTGATGAGTACATACTCTGTGCCTGTCTAGTATATATTGGGATTTAACAGATACATTTTATAATATTTGTGCCAGATTTCCTTTTTCAGATTACTGTTGCAGGAACATACCATTATCAAAACATAAGAAAAAAATGCTCTGCTAACAAATCAACATATTTTCAGTTTTCCCTTCCAGTTCTTTCCCTATGTGTACCACATTTTTCCAGTAGTAATCCTCACTTGGATGGCATGTTATACTCTTCTTCTTTCTTTTAATATTATAAGTATTTTTTTCATACTGTACTGTGCTTTTTGTAATTATCCTTTTGATATATTCTTTTTGTCAAATGGATGTAAGAGAAACTAAGTCTTGACTGACTCTATGGTTTACTAGCTTTGTGATCTTAAGAAAGTTTTCAAAGTTCACTGAAATTAATAGAAGTAAAAAGTAAACTTCTAGTTATCTAAACATGGAAATTACAACAATAACCTATATCACAAAGCTGTTTTAATGATTAAGTGAATATGAAAATGTCTGGGACCTAGTAGCACCTTAGTAAGTGCTAGTTTCCTTCCCTTTCCTTTTCCTAGGGACCTAGTTTTTGTCCTGTTCCTCCAAGGGTTGCCCTCAGAGACTCAGAACTTGCTCTTTTCCTCCAGACCAAGAAAGACCATCCATATACTTGGAGAATTGAACTGGCAAAAACAGAAAAATACTGGGATGGCTGGTTCCGAGGCTTATCCAATCTCTTCCTTAGTTGTCCTATTCCTAAATTGCTGCTCTTGGCTGGTAAGTGTGCACGTGTGTGTATTAGCTCAGGCTGCCATAACAAAATATTATAAATTGGGTGCTTAAACAACAAATTCATTTTCTCCCAGTTCTGGAGGCTGGAAGTCTGAGAGCAGGGTATCGGCACAGTCAAGTTCTGGTGGGAGCTTTCTTACTGGCTTGCAGACAACTGCCCTCTCACTGTGTCCTTACATGGCAGAAGAGAGAGTGAAAGCAAACTCTCTGGTGTTTATTCTTAAAAGGACACTAATCCTGTCATATGAAGACCCTACACATATGATACCATTTAATCTTAATTATTTCCATATCTGCAAATGTGGTCACACTGTGGAATAGGCCTTCAACATATGAATGACGGGGAGGATACAATTCAGTCCATAGCAGTGTAGGTATATCATCTTCTGAGTAGGTCCTTGTTAAAACTACTCACCACATGGGGCGCCTGGGTGCCTCAGTCAGTTAAGCATCTGCCTTCAGCTCCAATCATGATATTGGGGAGTCCTGGGATTAAACACCATAGGGAGTCTGCTTCTTCCTCTGCCTCTGCCCGTCCCCCTCCCCTATGGTCACTTGCTCACTCTCTCTCAAATAAATAAATAAAATCTGAAAAAAAAAAACACAAAAAAACAAAAAAAAAAGACGAGAAACGAAAAACCAAACTAGTCATACATGGGTAGTAACTTCCAAAATCAAGTACCATGCTCACTCATTTGTATTCCTCTCCTCTCCACACCAAATCCCTAAACCTAACTAAGCACAAGCATCCATCTGGAGTAACTTAATTCTGGCCTGCCATTAATCCCTGGTTAAGTGTAAGTTCTCCAGAGTGGCATAAAGATATTCTGAGTATAATGGAAATTTTAAAAAGTAAAACCCTATTTTCAGAAATCAGTTTAAATGATCAAAAAGATTGCAGGGGACTCTCATTCTGGAAAGTTTCATGTGGTGAGTATATACCCTCAAGGAGTTAGGATTGGGATTAATGTGAATTGAGAATGTCATCATGTTTACAACTTTGTAACAATTTTTACTTCATACTTGAACAGCAAAACCTGTTTCATACAACCTTTTCTAGTAAACTACTTCTGGATTCTCCTGTTTTATTCTAGGTGTTGATAGATTGGATAAGGATCTGACTATTGGCCAAATGCAAGGTAAGTAATCAAGAAATTATGTCCTGGGACACCTGGGTGGCTCAGTGGGTTAGGGCCTCTGCCTTCGGCTCAGGTCATGATCCCAGGGTCCTGGGATCGAGCCCCGCATCGGGCTCTCTGCTCGGCAGGGAGCCTGCTTCCTCCTCTCTTTCTCTGCCTGCCTCTCTGCCTACTTGTGATCTCTGTCTGTCTAATAAATAAATAAAATCTTAAAAAAAAAAATTATGTCCAGGGATGCCTGGGTGGCTCAGTCAATTAAGCGTCCCACTTGTGATTTCGGTTCAGTTCGTGATCTCAGGGTCGTGAGGTTGAGCTCTGTGTTGGGCTCCATGCTTAGTGGGGAATCAGCTTGGGCTTCTCTGTCTCTCTGCTCTTCCTCCTACTCACGCTTATGTGTGCACATGCGTACTCTCTCTGTCTCTCAAGTAAGTAAATAAATCTTAAAAAAAAAAAAAAAAGAAAGAAAGAAAGAAAAGAAATTACGTTCCTAGGTCCTTCTCTGAGGACAGAGTCATGTGGAAATTAATGTTCTGAGATGGTGAAGTGTAGTGGAAGGAGCATGAGCTTTAGAGTTAACCCCATACTTGATGGAATCAATATCCAGTCCTGACCCAAATATTTCCATTTCCTGAGCTTCAGTTTTTTTCCTCCATCTAAAAATGGGATTTAACTCCCATCTACATCTCAGGGTTGTAAGGACTAAAATGAGGCAATGTCTTAGCAGAGTTCATTATAAACCATAGAGTACCCTATAAATATATAATATTGTGAAGGAGATATTCTGAATACTGATCAGTATTTTTATCATTGTTGGAATTCTTAGGAAAGGGAAATGTCCAGGATGATTGGGATGCAAAAAGATGTAAACTATGTTTAGAAGACAGCATGGTGAGGTGGCAAAAGCAAAGACTCTGGGGTTGGGAGTAGTACTTCTTTCCTACTTATTTTATGACCCCAGGCAAGTTATTTGACCTGCCTTAGCTTTAGTTTTCTCAGTCTATAAAATGAGAAAGTTGATGGCAACTTCACAGGGATCGTGAATTATAATGAGTAGAAAAGTAACATATTGTGCACAGACCCAGGTGTGTTGTCCGGATGGAAGTGGAGGCTGTGGGACCAATTTTGTGGAGGCTCTTGCTTTAGTATGGATGAAAGGTGTGGTAAAGGTGAAATCAATAGGCATTGGTATCTTTTAGGTCATGGGAAGAAGAAGTGCTAACTCCAAGTCAAGGTTTCAGGCTTAAGCAGATTCTGTTCTTGACCTCCCTTTTTTTCCCCTGCTTACTCTCTCTGGGCAATCTCATGGCTTTTATTTATACCCTTATAATTCCCAAAGCTAAATGTCCAACTCATATGTCTCTCCTGAGCTCCAGACCTGGCCCATATGTAAAACCTACTGGATATCTCTACTTGGATGTTTATGGTCTCAAACTGTTCTTTGAGCTGTCCTCAGGCTCTCCACAGAAAAGGGCAGGGGGGCTATACTTCTAAACAACAGTTGTTTAAAGGCTCCTGAATGACTTATTACATTCTGGACCCAGGCACTCCTACCCTATTCCTCCAACTACATAGTATCTGAAGCCTGGAGGAAGATTATGAACTGGGGCAGTGTGAGTTTTATGGCACTTATGTTGGTAATTCTAAGTTTAGACATCATCTTTCCTTACATTCAATTCAAGCAAACCTTTCCTAAGCAGTTTTTCTATATAAGACCTATGCTTGATGCTAGACAGGCAGAATAGATATGGCCCCTGAGACTACCTGAAAGCAGTTGAGCTGGACTGGAATAGCATTTGAAACCATTGTTGGTCACCAGCCTTGGAATCAAACAGTCCTGGCTTTGAGTCACTGTTACTAGAATTGTGGCCTGAGTGAACTTCTTTAATCCTGAGTTTCTTCATCTGTAAAATAGAAATAATGCTATATCTGAATACATTTGTATGGTGTTTAAATGCGAAAATACATGTGAAGTAAGAGTCTTGACAAATGGGGGCGCCTGGGTGGCTTAGTGGGTTAAAGCCTCTGCCTTCGGCTCAGGTCATGATCCCAGGGTCCTGGGATCAAGCCCCGCATTGGGCTCTCTGCTCGGCAGGGAGCCTGCTTAGTTTCCTCTCTCTCTCTGCCTGCCTCTCTGCCTACTTGCAACCTCTGTCTATCAAATAAATAAAATCTTTAAAAAAAAAAAAGTTAAAAAAAAAAAAAAGAGTCTGACAAATGATGGCTTCATTATATCCAGGAAGTACTCATGATTCCTCATTAGATGCCCTGCCATTTCCCCAGTAAGGATTATGCCAAGACTACCTTTTCTTCCAGAGCATCCCATGAATATAGAAAGTAAATGGCTGGAGTGAGGGACATCCCATAAGACAAAGGGAAATGGCCAAATTGGCATAGATTCCAAACCACAGTCTTTCCAGCACTGTTTAAACCTGCTGAATTAGTTAATTGATTCCTAGAAACCTAGCACTCATTCATGATGCAACCTGGGTAAATAATGTAGGCTGTTTGAACCTAATGTTCTGTAAGATGAGAGGGAAGGGTTTGGAAATAAGCCCACTTCCTAGAATAATTGTGAGGATTACCCATAATCGTTATTTTATGTATACAAGGCACGTTATTAGTGTTAGTGTGTGTGCATATCTCTGATTCTTTATACCCAGTCTTCCAAAGAGAAACAAAAA
The DNA here is from genome assembly GCF_902655055.1 of Lutra lutra. NCBI lineage: Eukaryota > Metazoa > Chordata > Mammalia > Carnivora > Mustelidae > Lutra > Lutra lutra. The sequence continues at coordinate 55,935,075 of NC_062287.1, read as the reverse complement.
ATTCATCCCTAGACATCAAGCCCAGGGTGGTTGGAATTGTGTTATCAGGTCATTCATTCAATTATCCATTTAAGACTTACTAACACTTAGTCAGTGTCTAGTCCTGTGCTGGGCCCTGTTGATATTAGGCTCTGTTCTTACAGAAGTGTCACGTTTCTGGGGAGGCAAGCACCAGTGGCATAAAATACAAGCTTACAAAACAAGCAGGGCACAAGCTGCTCTGTGTTTCAATCCAAACATGTTAGCTGTAGTACATTAAGAGATAAAAGAGAGGGCACCTATGTGGTTCAGTTGGTTAAGCCACTGCCTTTGGCTCAGGTCATAATCCTGGAGTCCCGGGATTAAGTCCCACATCGGGTTCCCAACTCTGCAGAGAGTCTGCTTCTCCCTCTGACCTCCCCTCTCATGCTCTCTCTCACTCTCTCGCTCAAATAAATAAATAAAATCTTTTTAAAAAGAGAGAGAGGGAGCAGAGCGGGGACTAGGATGGAATAGGCTGGAGTCCCCGGGGCACACTACTGCAAGAGGAAGGGCATGAGCTGGGCCTCACTGAATAGAATAGTCGTAGTTCCTCTACTAATTAAATAAGCAGGGGGACGCCTGGGTGACTCAGTGGTTGAAGCCGCTGCTTTCAGCTCAGGTCATGATCCCAGGGTCCTGGGATCGAGTCCCACAATGGGCTCCTTGCTTGGCAGGGAGCCTCCTCTCTCTGCCTCTACCTGCTACTCTGCCTCCTTGTGTGCTAGCTCACTCTCTCTCTCTCTCTCTCTCTGAGAGAAATAAATAAAATCTTTTTTTTTAAGATTTTATTTATTTATTTGACAGACAGAGATCACAAGTAGGCAGAGAGGCAGGCAGAGAGAGAGGGGAGAGCAAGCTCCCTGCTGAGCAAAGAGCCTGATGTGGGGCTCGATCCCAGGACCCTGGGATCAAATAAATAAAATCTTTAAAAAAATAAATAAATAAATAAATAAGCAGCCTTGGGCAAATTACTTCACTAACCATGATATTAATTTCATCATCTCAGAAAAGAAATTCAGTATTTATCCTGTTCAATTTTATGGGGTAGATTTGAGAATCAACTTAAAAAATGGATAGAAGAATATTTTGAGAAAATTTTAAAGCACTGTGTAACTGGATTAGGAATCCTGGAATGTGATGACCCAAAGGACTTCCAGAGCATTCTGCCTTGTTTTGTAAATGGAGCCTCTTGGGTTCTGAGAGTCTGCTCTCTACTTAGGGGAAGCTGTGGGTCCCATTTCCTTTAGTCTGCTGCTTAGAGATCTTGCTTTATCTGTCATCTCTGTTTACTCTCAATAGCTATCACATTAATGGTGAGCCTACAGTGTTCTACAAGGCAGTGGGAGAAAGTGGTTAGTACTGTCTGGCATTTGGTTGAGCGTTTAAATGGTAACTTATTATTGTAATAATAAATTTCAAAATCCTTAACATAGCTTACAAAACCCTTGATGGTCCCTGCTTTCCTCTCCAGCCTCATTGTTAACTCTCAAGAGTTCTGTGCCAGACTTTTTATTTCCAGGAACAAAAACCATTTCATCCTCCTTTCCTTTGTATAGACTTTTTTTTTTTTCTGTGTGGGAAGCTTTCCTATATCTTTATTTGATTGCGAAGCCTTCTTTCCTATGTTATTCCAGTTCCATGTGCTCAGTTTTATCATAAGAACTACATGCTACATTAAAATGTTGTCTTTTGGGTTGTCTGGATGGCTTGGTGTTTTTTTTTTTTTTTAAGATTTTATTTATCTATTTGTCAGAGAGAGAGAGGGAGAGAGAGCAAGCACAAGCAGACAGAATGGCAGGCAGAGGCAGAGGGAGAAGCAGGCTTGACGAGCAAGGAGCCCGATGTGGGACTCGATCCCAGGACGCTGGGATCATGACCTGAGCTGAAGGCAGCTGCTTAACCAACTGAGCCACCCAGGCATCCCTGGATGGCTTGGTTTTTAAGTGTCTGCCTTCAGTTCAGGTCAAGATCCCAGGGTCCTGGGATCGAGCCCTGCATCAGGCTCCCTGCTTGGTGGGAAGGCTGCTTCTCTCTCTCCCACTCCCCCGCTTGTGTTCCCTCGCTTGCTATGTCTCTCTGTCAAATAAATAAATAAATAAAATCTTTTTAAAAATAAATAATAAAATAAAAAATAAATAATGAAAAATAAGAATAATAAAAAATCTTTTAAAAAATAAAAAAAATAATAAAAATAATAAATAAAATGTTGTCTTTTGTGTTCCCCTACTAGACTATAAATCCCCTGAAAACGGGAAGCTTCCTGTGTCTGGCCCAAAGTAAATGCATGCTAAATAGTTGCCAAAGTTAAAAATGAAGGGAAAATCATTTGCACAAGGTTGTAACTGCAAATATTACCATCCACCTCAAACCTTGGTAACAGGGTCCAGACTATTAAGGAGGGGAGTAGATAGGAAGGTACTGGACTCCTGAAGTGGCCTGTGAGACCACAGAGGTGGTAAGGAGAGGGCCGTTTTAGTCCCTGAGGTCACCTAGATTTGTTTCCTTTCCAGGAAAGTTCCAGATGCAGGTCCTACCCCAGTGTGGCCACGCTGTCCATGAGGATGCCCCAGACAAGGTGAGTCTGGTGCTCTGTGACTATAAAGGGACAGCTGTGGGAGTCACCTTTTGTCTCACAGAAAATAGTACAAGCCTCTGAGTCAGGCTGAGTTGCCTGCAGCAGCTACTGTGGCGCCTATTCAGCTATAACTCCACTATCTCCCCAGACCTCTTCCTGGCAGCTGCTAGGGTCTTGGGTTTCTGTGTATGGACTGAGGAACCACTGGCATCCCGTAGTTTCACCCCAGGGTGCTCTGGTTAAGATCTTAAGCTCTACCTCTCTCCTTAGCCCAAAAGCCATGTGAAAGAAGGAAAAATTGGGATAGAAACTGCTCCTGGAACTACAGTCACAATTGGAAGTTAATATGCGCTCCTATAGAATAAGATGCTTTGTAAGTGTCAGGGGATAAATAAGCCTTCACAGCATTCCTCTTGACTTCTCTGGAGCTGTATTTGGCAAGGATGGTGGGGCAGAGTCTTCTAGCCCTGCCAGGACTCAGGTCCTTTAGGTTTCAAGCTTCTCGGACTTATAAGATCCATGAGTCCACTATAGAGCATAACCTTCCAGTAGAAGCCCACAGGACCTCCAAAGCTGATCCCCATTGCTAACATCATATAGCCTGGAGTCTCTCTCCTTTTTCCAGGTAGCCGAAGCTGTTGCCACTTTCCTGATCCGGCACAGGTTTGCAGAGCCCATCGGTGGATTCCAATGGTAAGGAAGTAACAGAGGTTTAAGGAGCCCAGCAGTGCTGACCAACTCCAACAAAAAGATACTTGCAGCATTGTAAATATCTCTCCCTTACCCCTGCCTGGTTTGGGTCACCATGCCTTTCTTCTTCCTCCTCAACACAGAGCCCAGCACATGTGTTTCTATAAACCCATGGTTGGTTGTTTCTGTGTACTTTGGTCCAGTGGGTTGTTGCTGAGCTGAGATTAAATTGTGCCTGGTCCCTACTCCACCCCACTTCTTAAAGAAGTCCTCCCACTTCTTGAGGTGCCTCCTTCTCTGAAGAGGCTAGGATGGGACTCAGTCTTTTTCCAGACTCTTAGGGTTCTGTTTGCCTTCTCCTCCTCTGCTGCTGAGGAAGGCTGGGCAGGCCATGGAGACTGTGTAGAGATCCAGAGCAGGGTTTTCATCCTCAGCACTGTTGACATTTGGGGACCTGTCCTGTGTATTGTAGGATGTTTGACAGCGTCCCTAGCCTCTATGCACTAGAAACCGGTAGCACTCCCATATACACACACACAAGTTGTGACAAGAATATCTTTAGATGTTACCAAATGCTTCAAGGGAGACAAAATCACTCACAGTTGAGAAACACTAGTGTGAAGGAAAAATACCTCTCATCCTAGGAAGCTCTTCTGGGTAGGGAGACACAGTTAATTAGATTCTTTGTTGAGGAGGAGGAAGAGAGACAAGATTATCCCAAACCACACCGTCCTGGCCCCATCTTAGGGAGCTTCTGGTCTGTGCCACAGTATGCCTGACCCCCAGAGAGCCCACGAGCCTACTGAGTTATAAACCTGCTAGGTGGAAAGTCTCCTGTCTGATTTTGGTGAGAGTCCAGGGGAACTGGTTCCCTACCTCAGGAATTCAAAGAAGAAATGTTGGAGAAAAGAAATTCCTCCTGCGTTAGAGGACTCTGAATGCCAGGACCTGGGAGGTGAGGGTCACAGGGCAGAATAGGCATTGGCAATGATGACAGAAGCCTGGTACAGTGAGCCACACAAGTGATTCCCTCATGCCAAACCACCCTGCAAGCAACTAATCGTTGATGGACCCCAGAAATCAAAAAGAAAGACTGAAGTTTTTCTTGTTAGTAGTGTTTGAAGCCCCTGGACCATTTGGTCACATCACCAGTTCACAGAGAGCAGAGCCCGTGTCTAGACCTGGATAGGGCTGTGGGGAGGTTGGACAGATCTGCAAGGGCCTTGGTGGTCATGAGGGTCCTGAGCTTCCTGGAGGAGAAGGGGCGAGGAGGGGAAAGCTAGTAATGGTCACATTTGTTTTCCTCTCTCTTCCCACTCTTCACAGTGTGTTTCCTGGCTGTTAGTAACCTGCTGTCCGTCCCTCCCCAACATTGAGCTCTGTTGTAAATACATCGCACCAGAGGCCACTGTGATGCCGCTGTCTCCTCCTCACCATCCTGCCCGACCATGTGACACCGGCTCCCTATCGACGGGCTTCCCCAGATGTACAAGTCCTTTTGTGTATTCCTGCCGAAAGCATTGTTATCCAGGGCCTTTGACCAACCTCGACCTCCTTAGTCCAAGGCTCCCCAACTCCCACCCCTTCCCTGTTCAGGGGTAGCCCCTACCTATTCTCCCTGCCTTGCCTAGGGTGAAGCCTCCATCAGAACTGTCACCCTGGGCCTTTATTCCTGGTATTAGGCAGTGCACCTGGGTCCAAATGTCTCTCCAGGCTCAGGGACCTCCATTCCTTGAGATTGTTCTTGGCGTGGTCCTGCCCTACCTCATGGGATGGACCATGCACAGGGTGGTCCTTATTTTCCCCCTTTCAAATAAAATGCCAGTCAGGTACCTTTTTACCCAGTCTTACTCTTCCAGGCTTGGAAGACCCAGAGAGGCCAGGATGCCATCCTTAGAAATAGGGAGGGGTGGTGGATAGCATCACAAGAAACCAGCCTGAAAATCAGGTCCAGTCAGTCCAAGCACATGGCCTCCCATCTGGGGAGAGCCCACTGTCCCTCTCCCACATGTTTGGGCACCTGCCCTGGGCTGAGGCCAGGCTGCTCCAGGGGCCTCTTGTGCCCTCACCTGCCACAGAGCAACCCAGGTTTAATACAGCCCTTGCACAAAGCCATAGGCTAAAGCCTGTGGAGTTGTTTTTAAGAATCAAATTTAACCATTTTCATAATTGGTCCCTGGAGGTGTGCAGAGTGCCCACTTGCCTCTTCTAGACCCACAGCTTATCTTCACCATTTGTGGTTTCCATGTCATTCTTCAGAGAAACAGTACAGCCCAGCATCCTCAACCTATGCCCTCTTCCAGCTGCCTCATCACAGCCATGCGGCCTCCCCCTGCTGCCCAGGCACGCCATTTCCAAGGGCAGGAAGGGGCAGTCTCCTGCAGCCCATCTTTTCTGTGACTGTCTTAGGTGATGCGTAGCCCCTCCACCTTTCCACCCAACAACTTCCTATCCCTGTCCTGCTGCACGGTCCAGAGTCTGGGACCTACTTTGTTTCTTTGTTATTTATGACCTTGTTTAAAGAGAATAAATATCTCCCAACCTTTATTGATCTTGTCTTTCTCCATGGAGTTGTCCTTATTTTTGCTGATCTGGGAACAGGGGACAGTTTCTTAGATTTAGTCACCATAGGTCTCCAGAAACCCCTTTCCCAAACCCATCAGCATCTTGGGCTCTGCCTGCTCCTCACATCCAGAATGGTCAGCGGAATGGGCAGAGCCAGCCTCCGCTGCAGCCAGGGAGACCTGGATTCCCATCCCGTTCTTCCAGTGATGTGCTCTGTCGACTTTGGCCCAGAACAGGACAGTCTATGCACTGTTTATGTGAGGTCCGACACTCACAGCTTCACATCTGCCAACACCCCAACTTTGCCCACAATCCAGGTCATCTCCTGAGCTTTAGATGCTTAAGTCCATCTGCCTCCTATCTCTCCCGGATGACCAAAAGCCACTCATATCGACCATTCCCAAAACTAAACTCACCTTCTCCTTAAAACTCGTTTTTCCTCCCGTGTTTCCTTGCTCAGCAGGTGGTTAGGTACCATCTCTCTATTGTCCAAACCAGACAGGCTGAGCTCTCTAGATGGCACCCCCTCTCACACCTGTATCCAGCTTACCACCAAACCCCTACCATGCTCTTTTTTATGTCCCATTTCTCATCCCACAGCCCCTGCCATAGCTTAGGAAGCTTAGGCCTCATCTGTCAGCTAGATCACTCAGTACCCCTGCTGGTTTCCTGCCCTAGCCCCTCCCTCAGTCATGCTCTACACATTGTTGAAGTCTTCCTTTTAGGCTGTGAAGACAGGCTGCCTAAATGGAACCCAAGGCTCACCCTTACAGGCTGTATGAGATAGCTGTGTACTTTCTCTTTGTGCTGCAGTTTCCTCTGAAAAATGATCAAAAGTTCCTCCCTCACCCCCCTCTTGAGGACTATGTAAGTTAATAGAGGTTAACTGGCTTTCTCAATAACCAGCATAGGACAAAGCACTTAATAAATAGTTCATGTCATGTCACTGCTGTATTGTACTTAAGACCTTTACTCAGAGTGGTCTGCAGACCAATAGCATCAGTATCATCTGGAAGCTTGTTGAAGATTTTGTCTCCACCCCAGACCTACTGAGTCAGAACTGGTCTGCATTCTGACAAGCACATAAATTCTGAGTTCTGGTTTAGATGTTCCCTAAGTATTTCAGGGTAAAGCGTGAGCTCCCTAGCAGAGAAGAGAAGTGCCTCTTGTATGATGTGATTTCTCCCACCAAGCTCTTGGGGTGGGGGCGGTGGGGGGCGGAGGGACGGTGGTCCCTTTACTGGGCTGTGTGCTCTCTGTCCACAGGGGGGCAGCATAATCACACGCATGGTTTTCAGAAACTCCTCAGCACTTCTTTTCACCATGCCAGTCATAGTAGTTATCAAATTTTGAGTGCCATCTAATTTACTTTATACTCATCTCATTTAATCCTCACAGCATCTCTGTGAGGTAAGTGATGTTATGTTCCTTCTACAAGTAGGCAGGCAGGTCCAAATTCATACAGCCCAGAAGTGGTGGTGTCAGAATTAAAAACTAGGTGTTTCCTCTCCACACTGCCTCCTGGACAATAGAGGGGACCCTGAGCAGAGGTCATTTTGGTCTAGATACTGTTCTTAAAATAGCAAGATGACCAGGGACTTGAGGCTTCTTCAGACTTGATGGATGCAGACTAAGAATGAGTATGTTGAGTTTGGGGTTAGGTTCTGTGCTGTCATTTACCTCCTTTATCTTTGTATCTTTGCAAAGAATAGGCATTATTATCCCAACTTTAAAGGTAAGGAAACTGAAGCTCAGAGATGTGAAATGAAAAGTCCACAGCCATGGAGAGGAAGTGGCAGCACCTTTGTCTACTGAGTGTTCCACTGTACCCCAGCAGGTGAAGCAGGAGAGCTAGGTTCTTGTCTCAGCGGGTCGCAGAATGAATCTGCAGACAAAGAAGAATGAGTAATGCAATAGAGCTTTTATTAAGCAAGGGTAAAGGAAAGAAGCTCTCCAGAGTGAGAGAGCTTCTAACAGGATTGCTACTGAGGGCTTTTAGAGTTGGGTCTTTTATTGAAGGCTAACGCTGGAACTTAAATCCTTTTAACATTTCTATTGATAGCACCATTGAGTAAGGACTAGTGATAACACTTTAATGGCTTTCTTTCTTTTTCAGTGTGCAATATTTCATCGTTGGTCATAAGTAGCTGTTATAACAAAACCCCCACCTCTGACACCTAGGGCAGGGTGGTCTTGTTGTTCCCTTATCTCTAGTTTCCCTACACTTAGGTATTTTTGTTATTTTTGTAAGCATGATCCCACAGCCCCTACCTGTTTCTACCTAGCCCTGCCTGCCCCTTTTCAAAGAGCATATCTTCAGTGAGCACCTACCGTGTGCCGTCCATCACATCCTTGCGAAGCCTACAGATCAGCACTGTAAACTCAGCAAGGGAATAGAGGAGATCCCAGACCCTTTGAATGAGGGATTCGCTATAGAGCCAGAAGGAGTATGTTTGGGTTAAACCAAAGGCCATTCTGTCACACACGAGCACTAAAGAATGTCCAAGGAGAAGGTCCTGAAAAAAGAAAGTGGGCTAATTTGGGGATAGCCATAGATCTGTTGGTGGGGGAGAATCTCAAGATTGAGAGTACTCAAAGGCATGAAAGGAGCTGTGTATGAATGACTTCTTGGTCTTACCTTCTTCTAAATCTGCTTTTAGAGCATTTATTTGCTGGTTAAGCAAACCTGAGCATCTATTCTGTACTAGTCTGGATTTTGGAGACAGAGATAAATAATGAGGCCCTTCAAATGGGCTCGTAGTCTAGACAGACTGTTATAGAAACAGTGACCACTTTGTGTTAAGAGGAAGGGGACAACTAAACCTCTTTGAAAACAAGTTGGGGAAGGCTGCATTAAAGAGTTATCATTTGAAATGAGCTTTGAAGCATCATCATAAGCTGGAGGTATAGAAGGAAGAGAAAGAAAATACATTGCAGGTAGAGGAGACAGCATACATAAGTTCAGCATACTCGAAAGTCAGTCTGAGAACTGGTAGATTAGTGTGATGAGTATGGCTGGAGTAGAGGCTGACAGGAGAGTCCGCAGGAGGCAGGACATGAAGGCCTTGAGTGGCAAGAATGGGGAGTTATCAGGGCACCTGGGTTCCTCAGTAGGTTAAGCATCTGCATTTGGCTCAGGTCATGATCCCAGGTACCTGGGATGGAGCCCAGCCTGAGGCTTCCTGCTCAGTGGGGTATCTGGTAGACTCCCTGCTCAGTGGGATGTCTGCTTCTCCCTCTGTCCCTCCCCCCTGCTCATGTGTGTGCATACGTGTATGTATGCGCTCGCTCTCTCTCTCTCTCTCTCAAATAAAATCTTAAAAAAAAAAAAAAAAAAGAATGGGTTGTTGTCAGAAGTTAAGGAACTCCAGTATCCTGTGTAGATGGATTGGTAAGCACCAGACTCCAGGCAGGAAGACAGTAAAGAGGCAGTGGAGCAGTCAAGTAAAAGGCAAAGGTATACTTAACTAGGACAGTGGCTGCAGGGATGAGAGAAGAGGAAAGGCTTATTATCTTGGAGGTGAAATGAACAAGACAGAAACTCATTTGGACAGTGAGATGCCAAGGACTCTTCAGTTGAATTCAGGGGTATGTCATCAGAACTGGAGGTAGGGAGTTAAAAGTTCAGGACTTGAACAAGGGAAGAGCAGGGAGAGAACCTACAACAGGAGTAGAGAAAGCAAAAGACAGTCACACTCTCCTCTGCAGGAATGGAATTTTTGAGCCAATTCTGCCTCAGCTGGCTGCCCCACTAGTGGCCAGAATCAACACATTCTCAGCCTGGGTACAGGGCTCAGAAAGTTATGTAAACTCAAGAGGCTCCCTCATTCCCAGAGCTGGTTTCCTCTCCCAGCAGTTTGCTAGAAAACTCTAGCCTGTAGCCAGGCGAAACCTTGGAAACCGAGACTAGCCAAATGGCTGGCCTCTTCCACGTGGGGAAGTAACTGCTGCCCTCCGGCCCCATAAGGTGACAGGCAGATGAACAAGAGGATAATGGTCATTACTTTATGCACCATCTGAAAAGTGGCAAACATTAAAAAACACAGAGATAGTAGTTATCTATGGGGCTCAATCTGAGCCATGCCCTCAAACCCTTAGAACTTCATTCCTTTGAAATCATTGATTTCATCAGGGGTGACCCACTTATGCAAATATGCCCCTGGCAGGGACAGAGGGACCCTCTGCTATTCAGACCTTAGAGGGAATAGGCCAATCAAGCACTTTCTGGAAATGATCAAGTGACCAAGGGAAGGGATAGAAGTGGCGGATGAGGCAGCTCTCTTTCCAAAAGGGGAGAAAACTGTGGAGATCCCAAGGTGAGGAAGAAAGAAAAGTCCAGAGAGAAAGAGTTGGTTAGAAGCAGCTGGTGGGGGGAAACTACACGCTGCAGACCCCAGCTCTTCTTCTAGCTGGGTGAATTTACAGAAGTCTTTTTCTGAGCCTCCTTTTTCTCCTTTGCCAAAAGGGATAATTGTTGTAAGACAAGGGAGATAAAAGAGCTGGCACAGAGGACTACAAATGTTTGTCTCCTCCCCCTAGCTTTGAACTGATTTCATTGTTTTGCTAAGTGTACAGTAGTCTGCCTGCAAATGTCCCTTCTCCCCACTGGAACCCCCTTTGCCTTCTCCCAGCTTAAGCAGCCAAGTGCCCCAGACAGGAGATTCTTTGAATCATTCCATGAAAGGGCAGTTTGTGCTGGCTGCCCTTGGCACTGCTGGACAAGGACCCCCCAGGATTAACACCCTCTCACTTCCTTCTCCCAGATAGCTCTTCCTGCCCTCTCGTGTGTAAAAGTGAAGTGGTAGCTGCTTCCTGCCCTCCATCAGCACACATCCTCTTTCCATTGTGTTCCTGGGACCCCAGTGTGGAAGCCTCTCTGCCCACTCTAGCCATAGGGTCCTGCCCTTTCTGCCAGCTCCCATGATGCTTAGGGTAACACCACACAGCTTTCCACTCGATTATATCCAATTAGCTATTCTTACATTTGCTTGTATGCTAATTTTGCCTCAAGTGCAGCAAACAGGCCTCCTCATTGTCTTGGATTCTCCTGGAACACGTAGCATGGAGTTCTTCATGCAATAGGTGTTCACTGTAGCTCTGTGGAATTGAGGTGATTCGTTTCTGGAGTCAACAAATACCTGTATCTGATAGGATTCATAACCATTAGGCATTAGAGGCAGAAAGGATAGACCTCTCAACACCTGGGAAAGTGTTGGAGACTCCTCAAAAATTACTGGCTTCAGGGCGCCTGGGTGGCTCAGTGGGTTAAGCCTCTGCCTTCGGCTCAGGTCATGATCTCAGGGTCCTGGGATTGAGGCCCGCATCGGGCTCTCTGCTCAGCGGGGAGCCTGCTTTCTCCTCTCTCTCTCTCTATGCCTGCCTCTCTGCATACTTGTGATCTCTCTCTGTTTCAAATAAATAAAGAAAATCTAAAAAAAGAAAAAAAAATTACTGGCTCCAAAGATATTACTGCCAATAGGAGCAAACAACCAGAGCAAAGTAACATTAGTGCAGGCAACAGAGGGCTAGTTCAGATCTTTGGAGACAGACCTGGATTTGAATCCTGCTTCCGCCACTTTATAGCAGCATAACCTCAGGAGCGTTCTCTGCTTCAGCTTCTCTCATCTGCAGAACAGAGATACTTGTCCCTATCTCACCGTAAGCACTGAAGGAGACAAGTACACCTAAGTTCTTAGCCCAGCACCTGGCCTACAGTGCATGGCCAGATTGCGGTCACTAGTGATGATGATAATAGTCGTTTAAAGTATATTCACTGGGGTGAGGCTTGTTGGAGTGATACAACAGCCCACTTGGACAAGGCTGTTAGAAAAAAGACTAAAGGGACGCCTGGGTGGCTCAGTTGATTGAGCAGCTGCCTTCGGCTCAAGTCATGATCCCGGCATCCTGGGATGGAGTCCCACATCAGGCTCGGCAGGGAGTCTGCTTCTCCCTCTGCCTCTGCCTGCCATTCTGTCTGCCTGTGCTCGCTGTCTCTCCCTCTCTCTCTGACAAATAAATAAAATCTTAAAAAAAAAAAAAAAGAAAGAAAGAAAAAAGACTGAAGAAAAGTGCAAGAAAGAAAGAAAGAAAATTACAAACAAGCAGTGTTCCAGACCACAGTCAGTCTTATCCTGAATTAGCTACCTACCCACAAAGCACTGTTGGGGCCCCAAAACATACCACTTTCTAGCAGGACTAGTCAGAGTTTCTGAGGGCATGGAGGCTGGTGCAAATATAAAAGAATAAGGCCTTTCCACTCTGCAGTTGTGGTACAATGGAGGGACATACTGTTGATAACCACTGAATGGAAAGAGCTTTGGTGAAGGAGACAGACCAGGCCTCAGGCCAGGCTCTCCTATGTAACCCCTGGCAAGGCACTAACCCATTCCAGACCTTGCTTTCCATAATGCCTGCTCTCCTTTCCTCCCTGGGCAGGTGAGTAAAAGTGTTTTGAAAACAGCGGCGCCTGGGTGGCTCAGTGGGTTAAAGTGGGTTAAAGCCTCTGCCTTCAGCTCGGGTCATGATCCCAGAGTCCTGGGATCAAGCCCCGCATAGGGCTCTCTGCTCAGCAGGGAGCCTGCTTCCCTTCCTCTCTCTCTGCCTGCCTCTCTGCCTACTTGTGATTTCAATCTGTGATGTGATCTACATCTTAAAAAAAAAAAGATTTTATTTACTTATTTGACAGAGAGAGGGATCACAAGTAGGCAGAGAGGCAGGCAGAGAGAGAGAGGAAGGGAAGCAGGCTCCCTGCTGAGCAGAGAGCCCGACACGGGGCTCGATCTCAGGACCCTGGGATCATGACCCAAGCTGAAGGCAGAGGCTTTAACCCACTAAGCCACCCAGGCGCCCCATAAATAAAATCTTAAAAAAAAAAAAAAAAAAAAAAAAAAAAAAAAGAAAAGAAAACCGACAGACTGACCAGAATTAAGGTGGTACTATTCATAGCTCTAGGGACAGGCATTCCCCCTGTTTGCACAGCCCTGCCCTTCCTCCCAAGCTGCTCCACACCCTCAACATCTTTAAGATTTGGTCAGTCTCTCCTTCCCATAAAGCCTCTGAGGAGCTTCTCAGTGCTATGTCCCTGTTTCCACCTGTGACTACACTGTCTTATCATGATTTGAGGATCTGGGCAGGGTCAACATCTAATTCTCTCCATCCCTGGTGTCTGCAAGGGCTTGGCACTGAGTCAGCACCTTGGCTATGTGATTTGGATAAACAGATGAGGCTATCCAAGCCACAGCAATCCCTTTAGCTCTGGACTGCAGCACTCAATAATTCCTCTCTTACTGCATGCAATTTTTTCACATTGTGCTTAACTTCCATTTAACACTGGATGCATTTGCCTCATCTCCCTACTGACCATCAGCTCCCAGGGACTGCATCCTACACCTCTCAGCACCTCTATAGCAATGCCTTGGCCTAAGCCTGCCCCTAGGAAATGCTCAGTAAGCACTTATTGGTGACAGTTCTTGGGCCTCAGTCACCTGATCAGGATGTGTGATAATGGCCACATGTCAAACAATGCAGAAGTAGTGGTTCAAAGCACAAGGATCGGGGGCGCCTGGGTGGCTCAGTGGGTTAAGCCGCTGCCTTCAGCTCGGGTCATGATCTCAGAGTCCTGGGATCGAGCCCCACATCGGGCTCTCTGCTCGGCAGGGAGCCTGCTTCCTCCTCTCTCTCTGCCTGCCTCTCTGCCTACTTGTGATCTCTCTGTCAAATAAATAAATAAAATCTTTAAAAAAAAAAAAAAAAAAGCACAAGGATCAGACAGAGCCAGACTGTGGGACTTGAGCAAGTTACTTAACTTCTCCTCTGCTTCCATATCTGTAAAATGGGCATAATACTGTATCAACCTCATAGGGTTGGGATGAACATTAAATCATTGATTTATATATAAGCCCTTAGATTTATATATAAGCCCTTAGAACAGTGCCCCTAGAATGGTAAACTTCCCAAGTTTACTGTTGCTGCTATTAGCTGAGACCGACCCTGCAGTTTGGAGAAGGCCCAGCGCTGATGTCTGCAGCAGTAAAGAAGGGGAGCTGTGTTGCTCAGACAGTAGCTTTTTGTTTCAGACCCAGTCCTCTGGAGCCTCAGTATGTGACTGAGGGTAGCAGACCATGCCACTCTGGCACATTCATTATTTTGGTCTATAGGCACTTGAAAAACAGCAAATGCAGGGAGTGGCTTTCTCTGAACTCCCCTTATCTGCCTAAAGACAGATCCTCCAAAAGGAAGCCAGTTGTCATAAATTTCCTCCCTGGAGATTTGCGGATATCTGCAACTGAGAAAGATTAACTCTTATCACAGAACAGACCCAAAATAGGCACCACACCTAGACAGACTTCATCACAAACTATCATACTTCTCACCTATGTTCATAAACTTGTTTTTCTCTTGTTAATCTTTTATTACAGAGGTTTCAGCTAAGAATACAGAAGGGTAGAGGTAAAATTCCCTCTCCTGCATGACAAAATTGAATCATTTAGTGAGAGGATTTCCAGAATCTTGACACACTCAGCAGAAATACTGAAGATGTGACCAGGTGCTCATTGAGGCCCTGGAGGAAGCTGGATATCGGCACATCAGAACCCTTTCCTTAGGGGCCACAAGCTCTGGGAGGCAGAAATGCTGAAATGCATGGTGCAGGGACAGGGCAGAGGCAACACAGCATCCAACCACCCAGTCCTTTAACTGTGTGCCTTCTTTGTGAGCGAGACACATACTCCGCCCCTGTTGGGGAATCTGAGCCAAGTTGCCTGGAGTGTGCTCATGTGCACAAGTGCTCAAACATTACAGTCACTTATCAATACAGCCTTAGCTCATGCGAGTCCTGCCGGGAAATGCTTCTTCTCATTAGACTCTACCTATAAAAATTCTACCAGTCCTCCAAAGTGTAGCTCAAAAGATGCCTTTTTATTCATTTATCCAAAAATATTTGCTGAATGCCTACTTATTTGAACCAGACCTCCTTCTGGGGATACCAAGAGGAAGAAGGAGTACAGAATCTAGTGCAGGCAGCCAGGCAAAGAAACAAATAATGAAATTCAGTGCAATGGGGCTATTATAGAAGCATGGACAAAGTATAGTGGGTCCTTAAAGCACTCACCCTGCAGGGAGGACAACTGTCCACAAATGACTAGAGTAATTTCAACTTGAG
Organism: Lutra lutra; assembly: GCF_902655055.1. NCBI lineage: Eukaryota > Metazoa > Chordata > Mammalia > Carnivora > Mustelidae > Lutra > Lutra lutra. The sequence continues at coordinate 55,920,064 of NC_062287.1, read as the reverse complement.
AAATGTGTAATGAAGAAAATAAAATCAGGTAACATTAAAGAAAATGGCTGGCGGGTCGGATGATCAGGGAAGAGAGGTCTGAAGCGACATTGAGCCCAGAGTGGGATAATGAGAAGAGCTTGGGCATGGGGGGAATATAAGGGAGCAGCAAATGCAAAGACCTGAAAGGTGGGAATGATGCTGATGGTGATGAGCACAGTGGCTGTAGGAACAGAAAGAATGTCATGTGTCTGGAATATAATGAGAGGGGAATGGTGAAAGGTGAGCCAAGTTGAAATTATAGCATAAATTTAAAAAAATACATTTTCATATATATATATATATATATATATATATATATATATATATATATATAATATATATATTACTCAATGTTATCATCTAAGAATATTCTTGGTTGTGAAAAATGATTTGTAAATGTTTTTAATGGCTGTATTTAAAAATCATCATATAAAAAAAGAAAGTTTCATTCTGCTTGAAAAAAAATCCTATGAGGTACACTCCTACAGAGAAAGTCCCGGCTTAGTCTTCAAGAGAATTCAGTGGGGAGAAGGGCAGAAAGCCATGGGAGTTAGGCTAGCCCCCTCCTGCAGGTGTCCTCATTGCCACTTCTGGGCTGCTGTGGTCAAGGCTCAAAGTGGCAAAAACTCCATTGATCAAACCCCAGGGACTGTTGCTATATTCCGTTTCCATCATAGAGTGTCTGAGCCCCCAAAACTTCTCCCTCTGGCCTCAACCCCTTCTTTGTATTGCCCATCTACTCTGACTGATGGTTTGAGAAGAATTCTCAGATATTCCCTGGTACAGACCACTCCTTTTGTAAGAAACAAGCAATGCTGACAAGGTCTTCCTCCAGAAAATATTTCCCCTTTCTCCTTTCCTAGGCTTGCCTTTGGCTTCCGGCTTTTCTGGAAAGTCCCAGGACTCCACCAGCTTCTCTCTGCCAACATTTTAGTCTTTAGGGCTTGAGCTGCAGGGTCTGCGGAATTCCTGTCCATACTCATGTATCCACTTGTTGGCCACTGGGAGAGAATGGGGAAAAAGAAGAGAACAGGCTCAACAGAGCAGACAACAAGCAGCAATGCTCACTCACAGGGTCAGGAAAGGGTCACTTAACATTCTGCACCCTGGGCAACTCACTTGCCTCACGCTAGTCCCAGCCCTGCAACAGTTTACAAGATGGTGCTTCTAGCGAAGAGAAATAGCAAAGGGGATATTGTCCCCTAGAAAAAATCTCTGACAGGTCCTGTCTCCTACAGACTAATTTTCAAAACTTGGGTACTAAGGTCACTCACTCTTCATTCTACATATGCAGCTCCTAAAAGTCTACCCTCCCCCTGGTGCAATGAGAAAAAAGCAGTGGCTTCTGTTGGCAATGTCCATCTCAGCATGAGAGTCTGTGATCAACTTCTTTTTCTGTCTTAAGAACTAAGTGCTTTTGGACACATATATGGCATAAATACATCTGCTGGTTATTTATCTACTTCTCTTCTTTGTTTAACCAGCTCCCCATGGGGAGGCACTAAATGGGACACATAGTGGCTTGATGGTTCTCTCCCTGGGTTAGAGGGCTGGAGCGCAAGACCATTTTCCTCCTCAGCTGTGCTCAGAAATCAAGGCCTATCTGATCAGGTCAATAAACTTTCACTGACACCTGCTCTGTGAGAGCTTCCCATTCTGTGGGGGCCAACTAAGCCAAATTTGATCATCTCAATATTAAGTAGCACGTAATGAAGCTTCTGGAATGACAAGGCTACGCTATTTTCCATCCATCTTCTATTTGACTTTACTCTGAACCCCTCCCCCATTCTCATGCCCAGAAAAGCAGGCCTTACCCCACTTATCTCCCACCAGGACAGGACAACCAGCATGAAGTGTGTCACCATCCCCTTCACCACTCCTATGCAGATTCCACCAAAACAGTGCTGCATTCTGAAAACAAAAGAGCCCACCCCAGAGAGGGTCAGCCCAGAATTTTAGTCCTTCAGAAGTACATGACTATGACTAAAGACAAATGCATGCATTTCATTAAATGAGAAAGCTATCCATGCAGATTGGGGGCAAAGCATGCATAACATGGCACAAAATGGCATAAGTTGCCATTCTCCCATGAGTGCATCATTTATTGAGGGCCTACTCTGCTCCAGGCCCTAAGGATACAAAGACAAATCATATCCACTTCTGTTCTCAGGGGCCCACAGTCTTCTAGGAAGATTGACATAAAAACAGCAGGATAGGACAGTGTGGCAAGTGGCAGGAGAAAGGTGAACACATGATTCATTGGATCCCAGAGGAGAGGCCCTCAGCAAAAACCGCAAAGTGGAATAAGCTATTCCTTATACAATTAAGAACTTAATTCAGATGCTTAAGCATCCTCAGGCACTTACTAATACCCCCAGGAAGCAGGCTTTATCATACTCCCCACTTTACCAGCAAGGAAGTTGAGGCTTCGGGGCTTTAAGTAATGCAGCTAAGAAGGCGCAAAGTCAAAACTCAAACCCAGGTGTTTTGACAAATCCTGTATGTCCTTTTTCTCCCTGTGCACGGCTTCCCCTGCCTCCGCACCAACAACTGCTACAAACTTAGTTTAACCTTGGCCACTAGAAGCAGTCAAAGCCCAAGGTAAGGAAGAGCCTTCCAGGAGGCACTGATAGCTTCTGCCTTCCCAAGTCTAAATCCCCTGAGAATTCCTAGATCCCTGCATTTACTTAGGCAATGTTTATGATGTGCCCAGCCCTGTGCTAAGTGCTTCATAGGCACAGTTTCATTTCTATATCTTCATTTCATTCCTGAATTAGGTAAAGGCTTTGAGAGAGCTTGATGGGTCTCAAACTGGGGGGAAATGAAACCTCTTTATCACACAGCCCTCCTCTGTGCCTCACATGATCTCACAGCTCTTACTGCAAGGAAGGAATGTTGTTACTGCCTGTTAACTTCTCTGTGAGCCCCTGGAGGACTAGGACCATGAGTTTTCCTCTCCTTCAGTGTTTTCAGACCTCAGTGTTTACTGAATGAATGCCTGAGGGGACCAGTTGTTCTAGAGGATCCAAGGGTCACTAAGAGAGTTCTTACCTTTGAGGAGTTCTATCATAATAGAGAAGGCAGACATGTAATCATCTCCTTGTAATATAAATAGTGATAAAATTTTAAAAATAGAAGCACAAGTGTGGTCATCTAAACTGAGGAATTATCTTTGATTTTGAGAATCAGGTGGAAAATATCTTTGTATCCTTCCTCCCAGGAAGAAGCTTGCAAGCACAAACAGCACGGAAGCTCAGGTGTTAGTTCTGCACTCTTACTACAACCATATGCAGGGACCAGACCCCCACTCACCTTGACCACAGGCACGCTAAAGTTGGCATAGATGAAGGCAGTGGCTCCTCCAGCTTCCACAGAGCTCAGCTACAATGCCAAAGAGCCAGCATTGAAATAGTCCCTGACTATCCAACCCTGCCCTACTTGACATCTGATCTCATTTCTGCATTGAATCCTACCTGTGTTCCCCTATCTAGTTCCGGGAGAAATACTTGTTGAAAGATGATCACTCAATTTAGGAATTAAGGGAGCCTACTCCATGGCATCAGTGTTTGCCTGTAGGGCCACAAGAGGACAGCCTTTAGGAACTCCCCCTTTCTTTATCCTTCCAGCTAATATCCTTATTGAGGGCTACAGTAGGTCAATTTGAAGTTTGAGACCCTCAGGAAGAAATCCAGTTTATATCACAACCCAAGACACACACACCCCCCTCAAGTAGAAGTTTCATAAGACATTCTTACTACACGAGATACGCTTTGTTATTTTCCATATTATTTTATGCTATTCTAGTTCAGATTTCTTAAACGCAGGCCACATCCACTAAATTAATTTCACAGCCCACTAATGGATCATGTCTGTGGCTTACAGAGCAATGTTTATATTACAATTAGTTTTCAAAGTTGGCCTTGTAGGAACCACGGATTGTAGCTTTGGCATGTTTCCCAGACCAGTCGTCCCACTCTAGGTAACCTCAGCTAAGGAGTTTCACCACTGGTACATTCTAGAATTTTAGATATGTTCTCTTAATATGAAGGTTTTTTTTTCTGATTTTCAAAGAAATATATTAAAAAATATGGGAAAATACAAATATTGCTCATCATATCGAGAAGAAAGGCATTGTTGTAATTTATATACTAATAACGGCATTTATTCAGCACTGCCTATATGCTAGACATTCTACTAAGTCCTTAGAGGTATATTATCTTACTTATTCATCACAACAATCCTTTAAGTTAGAATCATCACTGTTACAATTCACATTTTACAGAGAGGAAACTGAGTCTTAGGAGAGATTAAGTACTTAACAAAAGGTTACATCACTTTTCTGTGACTGAGCCCGATTTGAACCGAGCCAATGCTAACTAGAGTCCCTGCTCACAATCTTTATGCTGTACCCTTAAACACTCAGGTTATTTCCAAATGTTTGCTATTATTAGTAACTCTTAGTGAGTAAAATCTTTTTTTTTTCCCTTCATTTTACACTGTTCTCATAAGAAAGAGTCTGGACCATCAGTATTACTGAGTCAAGAGTGTATACATACATTGAATACTTTTGATACATAATATTATTTTCTCACCAGCAGTGCAGCATGACAGAGCCAGTCTTATCTCACCCTGTCTATCAGAACGTTTGTGGATCCCACCACATTCACGTGGTAGGAGTTAGGAGGTTGGCACTTGGTAGAGGAAGCGGAACTGACATGGTGATTCAGAACCTGGAAGTGGCAGTGGTGATTTTTTGCATTTCATGGCTTTCCCTGTAGTCCCTTGGGAAGGTTGATGAGAGCAACAGTTTGCTCCTTGTGTTCAGGTAACTAACGGGGATGATTCCATTCTAACCACTGTTGTCAGCAACTATGGGTGTAAGCAAGATCCACAGGGGGAGCCTGCACTTTCCTGCATTCCTTTACCTGTGGTTTTGCAGTGTGGCAGGAAGGAATGACTTATGAAACAAATTAAAAAGAGAATCGGACCTGTGTGCTATGAAGCCCCTGGGCAGGATTGTGAGATCAGTGGAGTGGAAGTAAACCTTTCACTCTTTTGTACTGGCGCTGATCTTATCTCCAATTTGAACAAAAAATTACTAACTTGATTTCAGCTCAGTCCTCTGCCCATCTTATAGATTATTTTCTCCCTACAGTATTACTCTTAGATTCTCCAAAAACCTTAATGTTTGCCATTAGAAATGTTTGTAACGGTCTTTACCTCAATCTGAAGATGAAAGAACTGGGATAAACTAGCACTTCCTAGGCCTCTCGATGCCAATGGCCCTTTTAGGAGTCCTATACCTGCTGGTGGGATGCAATGATCAAAACCTAGTGGATAGAACTTTACAGGGTGATGTCCCTTTAAATTATCTCATCAGATTCTCATGACAACCCAATGAGGAGGTGCAGGACAAGAAAACAAGCTCAAAGAATTGAAGTGTTTTGTGCTGAAGCCGCATATTAAGTGGCAGAACCAGAATTAGGCCAACTAACCCTAAGTATATTCCATTCCACTATCACAAATTCTTGTACTCAAATGTACATGCACACATGTGTGTATACTCACCTCCGTCCAAATACACACACTTGCATTTTGCCATTTAAAATTGAAGGGCTCGTAAAAAAAAAAAAAAAAAAAAAATTGCAGGGCTCTTGTCCATGCTACCCTTACCATAGTAACTGGGCCTTGGTAACCAGGGAACCAGTGGTAGGAGATATTAGGGAGGTAAAGAAAAGAAAGATGCTGGCCCCTAGATGTCCTTTTCTTTGCTTGATACCAATATTCTTCACTGCCTGTGACTTCCCATGCTGTCTTGAGTCATCAGACAGAGATGCAACCAGCTGCTGATATAGGACATGCCCCCTGCCTGGAGAGCTGACGTCCCTCTATGCCTGATCAGAACATCCAGAATGACCACCTGAGGCCAGATACCACTGGAAGTGGCAGCCTTCTGGTTCTGCAGGAAGTATAAAACCAAGTCACGGGAAGAACTACAATGGAATCACCAGCATTACAGACCATAAAGCGTGGCCTCTGGTTGTCCTTTCTTGGCTGCACTGTGGAGACAACACAGCACTGAGGAAGGAAGTAATGCTATTTCCATACTGAAAAAAGAGGGTAGGGGTGAGCTATTCTAATAAGCCTGAAAGCAGGACTTCTGGTGTTACATAGAGCCCGTCTATTAACATGTTTATCCCTTCAGTTAACAGTCACACATACACCTCTTGTAATTTAAGTGACAGACGACTGAAATTATGACTGGCCCATAAAGAATGAAGTAAACCTATGTGATCTGCGAGGAAGTGGGTAGGTGAGATAATAGCAACTAGGTTCAATTCCTAGGATCAGGTCAGAAATTAGGAGAGGAGGCCAGTTTATTCGTTAAGGGGGTATAGTGCAAATTTTATGGGGAGATAGGAGAGAGAATTTTCACTACACTAAGACAGCAACACTCACTGAATTTCTCCGTAGACATCCCTGTTTTCCCTCCTGTAATCTTAGCTCTCTCCTTTGTGCGACCTCAAAGAGAGAGAGACTCACATCCCCTTCCTGTGTTGGTCAGGCCCTAGGATCTCCAGGCCTCAGTGTAACCCTACTTCCCATCCTAATCACTGCCTATGACAAGGTCATATTTAAGTCTATGCACTGTAAGCTCTTTGAGAGCAGGAACTCTGACTTCTATTTATCTACTATAGTGCCCAATAAAAATGCTGTATGAAAGTCACAAATCTCAAGAGATTTTTGTGCTGTATCGGGTAAAATCAGTATCTGCTATTGCTTTGAAAACTGTAAAATAAAAGCAGTATAGTCATTAAATAAGAAGCCCTAGTCATCCAAAGCAAGACTCACATAGATCATAAATGTTGCAACTCGGTTCCCAGACTTCATTCTGTACAGGGGGCTGGTTGGTGACTGAGACAAGAGTAGAACATATCATTATTTTATGCAGATGGACCACAATGACAGTCAGGATTCCAACATAATACAGGGAGAAAATGGGGAGGTCACAGATGGGAGATAGCCTTGAGCCATACCCTTACTGGCAGGTGTTCACTTACCTTTTATTCTTTTACTAATTTATTAGGTACTCATTTAAGTGAATTGTATACAGTTGATCCTTGAATAAGATGGGTTTAAACTGTGCAGGTCGGGGCACCTGGGTGGCTCAGTGGGTTAAAGCCTCTGCCTTCAGCTCAGGTCATGATCCTAGGGTCCTGGGATCGAGCCCCACATCGGGCTCTCTGCTCCACGGGGAGCCTGCTTCCGCCTCTCTCTTTCTCTGCCTGCCTCTCTGCCTACTTGTGATCTCTGTCTGTCAAATAAATAAATAAAATCTTTAAAAAAAAAAAAACTGTGCAGGTCTACTTCTATGCAGGTTTTTTTTTCCAATGAGTACTGTAAATATGTTCTCCTTATGATTTTCTTAGTAACATTTTCTTTTATCTAGCTTACCTTATTGTAAGATTACCATATACAACATGTGTTAATCAACACATGTTTTTGCTATTGATAAGGCTTTTAGTCAACAGTAGACTATGAGTAGTTAAATTTGGGGGAGTCAAAAGTTATATATAAATTCTTGACTGTGCAAGGGGTTGGCTCATGTTGTTCAAGGGTCAACTATACCAATCAAACAGAATTGTTTGTCAGGGGCGCCTGGGTGGCTCACAGGGTTAAGCCTCTGCCTTCGGCTCATGTCATGATCTCAGGGTCCTGGGATGGAGCCCCACATAGGGCTCTCTGCTCTGCGGGGAGTCTGCTTCTCCCTCTCTCTGCCTGCCTGCTTGTGATCTCTCACTCTCTCTCTGTCAAATAAATAAATAAAATCTTTAGGAAAAAAAAAGAATTGTTTGTCAGTTGTGAAAGTACTATATAAGGTTAACTTCATGTTCAGTGAAATAAAGGAATTAGTAGATACAGTATTACAGATAATTATTCTATAGGAACATTAAGTTGTAAGACTGGAGTTCCCAATTATTTGATAAAGAGACACACTCTTCTGTCATAGAACAGTTTAACTGAGATATAATTTACATATAAAATTTACCCACTGTAAGAGTATTTTTTAGCAAGCGTTAGTAATTTTCAATAGTTGTGCAGCCCTCCCACAATCCAATTTTAGAACACTTGCCTCAGCTTAAAAAGTTCCCCCATGTCAGTTTGTAGTCAGTCTTCATCCTACCCTCAACCCCACGTAATCACTGATGTCCTTTCTGTGTCTTGCCCTTTCTAGAAATTTCATATAAACAGAATCATAAAATCTGTAGTCTTTTTTTGTTTGGCTTCTTTCCCTTAGCATAGAGTTTTTATGGTTCATCCATATTGTTGGATGTATCAACAGTAGTTCATTCCTTTTTATTGCTGAGTAGTATTCCATTCTATAGATATAGAAAAATTTGTTTATCCATTCATCTGTTGATAAGCACTTGGGTTGTTTATAATTCTTAACTATTACCAATAAATCTGTTATAAACATTCTTATACAAGTGTTTGTATGGACATATATTTCCTTTTCTCTCTCTCTCTTTTTTTTTTTTAAGATTTTATTTATTTATTCGTCAGAGAGAGAGAGGGAGAGAGAGCAAGCACAGGCAGACAGAATGGCAGGCAGAGGCAGAGGGAGAAGCAGGCTCCCTGATGAGCAAGGAGCCCGATGTGGGACTCGATCCCAGGACACTGGGATCATGACCTGAGCCGAAGGCAGCTGCTTAACCAACTGAGCCACCCAGGCGTCCCTCTTTTTTTTTTTTTTTTTTTTATAAAGAGTTTATTTATTTATTTGACAGACAAAGATCACAAGTAGGAAGAGAGGCAGGCAGAGAGTGAGAGGGAAGCAGGCAACCCACCGAGCAGAGAGCCCGATACGGGGCTCGATCCCAGGACCCTGAGATCATGACCTGAGCCAAGGGCAGAGGCTTAACCCACTGAGCCACCCAGGCGCCTCTATTTCCTTTTCCCTTGGGTAAAATACTTAGGAGTGGAATGACTGCATTATACGTAGGTGTATGTTAACTTTTTAAGAAACTGCCAAACTGGGGCACCTGGGTGGCTCAGTTGCTTACACTCTACCTTCAGCTCAGGTTATGATCCCAGGTCCTGAGATGGAGCCCTGTTTTGTCAGGCTACCTGCTCAGCAGGGAGTCTGCTTCTCCCTCTCCTTCTGGCCCTCCATCCTGCTCATGGTCTCTATCTCTCAAATAAATAAAATCTTAAAAAAAAAAAAAACCTGTCAAACTATTTTTCAGAGTGCCTGTACCATTTCACATTCCCATCAGCAATGTATGATGTATGATGTATCAGCAATGTATGAAATTCAAGTTCCTCCAATCTCCATCAACACTTGATATGATCTTTATTTTAGCCACTGTAATAGAAATGTGGTGCTATCTCATTGTGGTTTTAATTTCTATTTCCCTAATGACATTGAGCATATTTTCACATACTTATTAGCCATTCATTTATCTTATTTCATTATTCCAAATATTAACTCAAATAATCCCATTTTTTAAAATTGAGTCATGGGATGCCTAGCTGGCTCAGCTGATAAAGCACATAACTCTTGATCTCAGGTTTGTGAGTTCAAGCCCCACGTTGGTTGTAGAGCCCAGATAAATAGATAGATAGATAGATTAGGTAGATACATAAAAATTGAGTTGCCTTTTTAAAAAGATTTTATTTATTTATTTGAAGGAGAGAGAGACAGGGAGAGAGTATGGGGTTAGGGGCAGAGGGAGTGGAAGAAGCAGACATCCTGCTGAGCATGGAGCCTGACAAAGCAGAGCTCCATCCCAGGACCCTGAGATCATAACCTGAGCCAAAGGCAGACACTTAACCTGCTGAGCCACCCAGGCACCCCTGAATTGTCTTATTATTGAATTATAAGTTCTTTATATATTTTGGATACAAGTCCCTTATCAGATATAGGATTTGTAAATGTTTTCTTCTAGTTAATGGCTTCTCTTTTCATTTCTTTTTTTTTTTTTAAGATTTTATTTATTTATTTGACAGATAGAGATCACAAGTAGATGGAGAGGCAGGCAGAGAGCGGGGGGGAAGCAGGCTCCCTGCTGAGCCGGAAGCCCAATGCGGGACTCGATCCCAGGACCCCAAGATCATGACCTGAGCCGAAGGCAGCGGCTTAACCCACTGAGCCACCCAGGCGCCCCTCTTTTCATTTCTTAATAGTGTTTTTGAAAGGGAACTGATTTTAGGGACACCTGGGTGACTCAGTTGGTTAGTGGCTGCCTTCTGCTCAGGTCATGATCCCAGGGTTCTGGGATCAAGTCCTGCATCAGACTCCTTGCTCAGCTTCTCCCTCTGCCTGCTGCTCCCCATGCTTGTGCACGCGCGCTTTCTCTCTCTCTCTGAAAAAAAAAATAAATAAAATCTTTTTTTTTAAAGATTTTATTTATTTATTTGACATAGAGAGAGAGATAGACAGTGAGAGAGGGAACACAAGCAGGGGGAGTGGGAGAGGGAGAAGCAGGCTTCCCGCTGAGCAGGGAGCTCGATATAGGGCTCGATCCCAGGACCCTGGGATCATGACCTGAGCAGAAGGCAGATGCTTAATGACTGAGGCACCCAGACTCCCCAAATAAATAAAATCTTTTAAAAAGAAAAGAAAATGGGGGTGCCTGGATGGCTCAGTAGGTTAAAGCCTCTACCTTCAGCTCAGGTCATGATCTCAGGGTCCTGGGATCGAGCCCCACATCGGGCTCTCTGCACGGTGGGGAGCCTGCTTCCCCCTGTCTCTCTGCCTGCCTCTCTGCCTACTTGTGATCTCTCTGTCAAATAAATAAATAAATCTTTAAAAAAATGATTTTAATTTTGATGAGGTCCAATTTATCACTTTTTATTCTTCTTTTGTAGATCATGCTTTGTTAACTTTTGCATATGGTATGAGGTAAGGGTCTAAAGTTGTTATTGTTGTTATTTTGCAAGTAGATATCCAATTGTCCCAGCACCATTTGTTGAAAAGGTTATCTTTTCCTCACTGAATTTCCTCGGCACCTTTGTCAAAAATCAATCGACCATAAATGTGTGAATTTATTTCTGGACTTTGTTCTGTTCCACTGACCTATGTATCTATCCTTATAGCAATACCACATGGCCCTTATAGCAATACCACATTACTGTAGATCTATATTACATTTTGAAATCAAGTAGTGTGTATCCTCCAACTTTGTTGTTTTTCAAAATTTTGGCTGTCCTGGGTCCTTTGCATTTCCATATACATTTTAGGATCAGCTTATTAATTTCTATAAAAATAAGACTGATAATTTTGATAAAGTTTGGGTTGAATCTACAGATCAATTTTGGGGACACCTTAGAATCCTCAAAAATTATTTGCTAAGCACACATCAACAAAAATGGGCAGTTGAGATGATGAGAAAAAGAAAGTGACTGGAAGAAGGACAATCTTCACTGGGAAGTTCCTGGGTGAAGTGAGACAGAAGACTCCATGACAGGCCACATTCTTCTTCCCACTAGCAAATTTTAGAAAGGGGGGCTGGTGGCCCAAAAGGAAATGAGTCAGCAGCAATCAGCTTGAAACCAAGGTTTTCAGACCTTCCTGGAACAAGAGCCTTTGTTCTAAGATTTCACTTGCTATTCCCTGAGAGCATTATAAGGGCTCTGCCTTAGAGAAATAAATAATACCCTGGCTCCCGACCACAGGAGATTGATCACTGACCCCATAGTTACCGTAGCATGGTCAAAGTGAGGTTCATAGTGACCGCCAATTCCATAATTCACCACCTGGAGATACTCTGCATAGGGAGGCTGGACATCAAGTCCTGTGAGGGCACCAATGCGATGGTCAAGGGTCACCAGCAGGGGGTCAACGGTGTCCTTCAGCCAGGCACTAAAACACACCACGGGTTGTAGCATCAATGATTTGATGCCAGAAATGACTATGTCTGTGAATGAATGAGTTGTATCAACTGCCGGAAAGAAGGATGGAAGGAAGGAAGAAAGGAAGGCAGGCAGGCTGAAGAAAGAGCATAAGCACAGACATGGAGGTATAACAATATTCAGTCTGTACAAGTGTGGGAGCATTTTGTCTATGAAAGAAGTAATAGGAGACAAGGCTGGAAAAGTATGTTCAGGACATAACGTAAAAAGCTGAGGATGCCGTGGTCATAAAACTGGTCTTTGTGGGTAGTAGATAGTAAGTGAAGGTTCATGGGCAGGAAAGTGATTTGGTGACAAGTTCACTGGTGACCTCTGAAGACCAGTTCCAGTGAAGTTGTGAAGACAGAACCAAAATTCAAAGGGATACAGAGTGATGGCAGGGAAAAAAAGAGGAGGCAGTGGGGGTCTCAGGTTCTTCACCTGGAAAGTAAAGAGAATAATACCATCTACTCCCTTAAAAGCAATGAATCTAGGGGCGCCTGGGTGGCTCAGTGGGTTAAAGCCTCTGCCTTCGGCTCAGGTCATGATCCCAGAGTCCTGGGATCGAGCCCCGCATCGGGCTCTCTGCTGAGCGGAGAGCCTGCTTCCCTTCCTCTCTCTCTGCCTGTCTCTCTGCTTAATTGTGATCTCTGTCCGTCAAATAAATAAGTAAATAATCTTTAAAAAAAAAAAAAAGAAAGAAAGAAAGAAAAGAAAAAGCAATGAATCTAAGCAGAATCAGATTTTCTCTAGACCTTCATATATCTCCTAGTATACAAGGTCAATAAATGTACCAAACCAAAGAAGTTTAAGGTTAAGCCAAATGACTCTGAATCAAAGCTTTCATTATTCACTTCACTTCCCAGAAAACAAAACTATCCACTCATCCTCAGGTCTGGCCTCTCCCCAAAGATGCTGTTGTCACGGTCTCCCATGGCTCTGATGGGGACTCATCCTCTTACTGATCATAAGTCCTGTCTTTACAATACAAATCAAGGACTGCAGGGGGTTGGGGGCAGGAGCTGAGCAGAGAGAATAAAGCTGGGCTCTCACAGCTGAATCTGCCTCTAGAAGCCATCAGGTCCAGAGATTCCAGCCCCCCTTCTTGCCTGAATGTTGGCAAGTCATGCTTTGAATATGAGTCAGGAGGCGGGAATGGAACCTTATAAAGTCAAATTCCAAATGGGAATAGAACTGAATTCTCTGGAAAAGCAATCCTGGTGAGGAGAACATCTACACACCTAATTCTGGATCCCAGCATAGAAGCTTTGTCAAGTCTTTCCCTAAGGGCCTCCTCATTAAGTCCTCAGACCCTATAACAACCTGTGAAATAGCCTTGGGTGAGGGGAGTGGGAATTTCTTCCTCTCAACAAGAATGTGCAGACATAAACATGAACTATGGGTTCTCTAGCAGCATCTCCGAATGGCTGTTGCTGACCTTCAGTCAGCTGTGCCACAGGCCCAAGGGCAGGCAGCAAGTATGACCAGAGTCCCTGTCATGGAAGGACCCTTCTTACCTTTTGCTGATGCGGTACTCCACTGGCAACTGCTTTTCCCCTGATGCCACCACAGATCTCTGTAGCTGATGCGGAGGCCGTAAGAGAAAGTACAAGTTATGATGTGAAGGGAAGGGCTCCATTATTTCCACAGACATGCCCCCTCTTCAAAGTAAACCTAACAATCGCCAGTTCCTCCCTAATTTAAAATATTTTGCACATGCTACTAATTTAGTGATAGCTATTGATCTCAAAAACAAAAGCTAGTAAGTGACCAAAAAATCTGACTTGAAAATAACCTTGCTTGCTGAACTAAAATAAAGTGGTATTTGAATCCCTTCTGCATCTGAGACTGAGTTCTGTCAGAACAGGGACTGCTTCTCACTCATCTTTGTATCCTAGTGGCACAGGGCCTGGCCTATGGTAAGCACTTAGTGTTTGTCATGTTAACTGAACACCTCCAACGAGGAAAAACTCTCCACCCTCAGGTGTAGCCCACTCCCCTGAACAATTCTGACAAAACCCTTCCTTACAAAGAATCAAAATCTGTTTTGCTGCAACCTCCCTGACTATGTGGGGGAAAAAGTCCCAAAGAGGTTCGATGTAACCAATTTCACTACATGTTTCTATTTTGTTCTGAATGTCTAGATATGAATTTTAAATTCTTTTTATATAAAGTGGCTTCTAACTGCAAAGGCCCTGTACCAGGTACAGAAAGAGAAAGATTTACATAAGGATGTGTCTGCTTCTGCATCTGTCATCAAAATGTCAGCTCCAAGAGAGCAAGTCTTTTGTCAGTGCTATGTCCCTAGAGTCGAGAGAAGCCTGGCAGGGGGTAGGTGCTCAATATTGGTGAACAGAGCAAATGAATGAATGATTGAACCAGAGTCCTGTGCTTAATGACCCAGCCCTGGAGCTTCATATGCCATCAGAGCAGAGCACAAGGCAATGAACTGCACAAGACACACACCCTTTCCCTTCTTGGGGGCGTCTATCATATTACTATTCCTGCTGCTAAACCAGGTAGACAAATTTGGAAAAGTCTCTTTGTTTCCTTGAACCTGTTTCTCCAGCTATAAAATGCAGCATGTGAACAACACCTTCTTGGGGGTTCCTTTCAGCCTACCCTCCTATGGTATCAGGATGCAGGGAATCATTAGGCAACTGATAATGCCTCTGTCTAGTCCTTCACTCAGCATCCTCCCCTGAACCCCTCACAGAGGAGAGAGGAGAGGTTCTTAGAGGAGATGCTACCTTACATTCTTCTAGGGTAACATCAGTGGTTTAAAGAAAAATCTTAGGGAATCTCCATTCCATCCTCGTCCCCATTAAGACTTAACTCCTTTAACCCTTATTTATCGTACACCAGCAAGTCATTCACTTCTGGGGACAAATATCTACTGGTTGTTCTCTGTGCTGAGCACCATGCAGGGCACTGGAAACACAACATATGGAGCAGACATAAGTCATGTAATGGAGCCGTAATGGACAAGTCCAGGCCACTAAGAGAATATTAAGAAGGAACATCTCATCCCTTATGAGGGACAGGAAGGCTTCCCAGGATACCCAAAAGACAAATGGAATCAAACAGGTGAAAAGAGGCCAAGGGGAGAATGATTTAGGCAGAGAGAAGAGTGTGCACAAAGGTTGAGGGAAGCATGCCCCATTCATAGAGATCCAAGTTGTTCAATGTGTCTGGGGCATCAAGTGCAAGGGCACAAGCTGTGGAGGGGCCAAAAGCAGCAGGTCAAGGAGTTTTATAACATTCAAGGGTTTAAAGCAAGGGCTTGATGTGGTCAGATGCAACCTTTTAAACAGTACTCTGGCTGCAATGGGCGTAATATAGGGCGAGGCATTTCAAGGACCGCCTATGATCCCTCCTAGATTATAATCTAGTTGAGGAGACAGGATGCTAACTCTTGAAATAGCTAGTGATACAAGACAACACAAAAATGGTAGAATAAATTTAAAAAATTAAATACCAGACAACTTGTGACAAAAGCTTTGAGTTCAAAAAAGAGAGAGGTTATTATATGTGGCCCCAAGAAGTGCTCTGAAAAAAAATGTTCCTACTGAAAGAACCCACGAAAGTGGAGAGTGACGGGGCTAGTGGGCAAAGAGAAGCATGAGGCTTCCCTTGAGTCTTTAAGAATGGGTGGGATGTGGATAGAGGGAGAAGTGACAAGAGAGCAGTGTCTGGGATGGGAAGCATATGGAATAAATTCAAGCCTCAGGAGAGGAGGCTTCAGTGGCTTGGGTTGAATTTAGTTTCCATGCGGCAGCCCCACCCTCTCAGCCGAGGCTTATTCCCGGCAAAGCCCAAGACCAGACAGAGAGCAACGTCTCCACATCAGCTTCTGGGCAGAGGGAGAGTGACAAAGTCTTTGTCTGCCAAATAGACGACCTGGCCCCGACGGACTGCGTGTCCGTCTATTTGTCCTGTCCCACCGGACAGGGTGGGCTGCCTGTCCTGCTACCATGACAACAGAGTTGTTCTAAGGAAAAAGTAGCTGCTGGCCAAATACTACCACTGGCTCACTGAGATGTCAAAGCTGTTGAAGATATTTTGTTCCAATTGACCAGTGGAGCTTAATGCTCTCAAAAATTGCACAAAGATTCCAGACCTCACTGGAGGGGCTCCTGGATGAGATGACTATTGCTACTCTTATCCCTCCAATCCATGTCTATTGTCAGAATCTTCCTTAAAATCAACAGGCCTGATCATGCCAATCTCCTGTTTAAACTGTCCAAGAGCTCCCCGCTGCCTCCGGGATAAAATCCAAGCTCCCCAGCACAGTACTTATGACACTTCCTGACTGTGTCTCCCCATTTATCCTCATCTCTGATCACCTCCCACCCCAACCCTTGCACGCTTGCGCCAGCAACCTGCACCCCGTTCTCTGAACGCACCGCATGTGGGGTCTTTGCACGTATTGTTTCGTCTTCCTCCCATACCCTTTGCCACCCTGTTACTCTGATGAATTTCACATCCACCGGGAAGCCTTCTGTTTTTCCCTCCCTTCCCATCTGCTCTTCACCCATCTGCCTTTCCCTCACAGGAAGGCTCATTTTTTGTTGCCGCTATAGCACGCACAGCTCCCTGCACACACCTCTACTAGGGCGCCTAGCACCGCGGACTGTAAATATCTGTTTTCCCCCATTATGCTGTGAGCTCCTACAGGAAAAGGGCCAGTAGTATATCTCTGCGAATGTCCCGCACTCGGTACAGTGTCTGGTGCACAGCAGGCTCAGTTCTGTTGACAAGTGACCAAACGACCACTTGGATGAACAGGGCACCCTCAAGGGCATGATGACATAAGGAATTCTGAAACAGCCATCTAAAGAGGCAGCATGCTTACACTGATGAGGTCGGCGTGTTATTTTTCTAAATATCTGCCATCCTTCCTGGGCAGGGATTAAATGTCCTCTTCCCCTTGGCATCAAGGTTGGCACCGCAGCTCGAAGAACCTTCCCTGTAGGAGCATTAGACACACTCTCCCTGTTGACTGCAGCGGTGGCCCCAAGCTTTGTCTCAACCAATGAGACAGGGCAGAGGCAGAAGCTTTAGGAGCCAGCTGGTAGTTTGCCATCTCTGTCTTTGTCTCCTGTCAGACTGGAGATGTCCCAAATATAGGCGGCTCTGTCAGGCTGGGTCTCCAAGTGAAGACCGTTCTGCCCCTCCAACTGCAGCCAGCCCAAGACAGACACATAGTGTAAGTAAGCAGCAAAACTTTGTTGTTGTTGTGTCTGAGATGTGGGGGCTATTTGTTACTGACCATAACTTAGCCTAAGGCGACACGAGAAGGCAGAATAACAGAGCAGCCATCAATGTACTAAGTTCCAGGGTTGGCTCCAGCTACCTGCCTGACCTCCATCAAGTCCCTTTCCCTCTCTGGGCCTCAGTTTCCTCTTTAACAAAATAATCTAGCTAAACTAGATAATCTTTCCTCTCTGAAATTCTGTAAATTTGCACTAGGATATCACTCCTTGTCCACCACTTCCCCCATTTAAAAAAAAAAAAAATTTCTACCCATTATGTGGAATGATTGACATTGGGGAGGAGGGATCCTTTTGATCTTTTTTAGGTTATATTGACATATAATGATATGCACAGATCTCAAGTGTACCATTTGCTGAATTTTCACAAATGTACACAGCTATGTACTCCACATCCCTAACAAGATATTGAGAGCACATTTTCAACATCCCAGAAAATGCCCTTGTCCCTTTCCCCAGCCAATCCCCTGCCTCCAAAAGCAATGACTTCTGTGATTTTTTTTCACCATTGATTTGTTTTATGGAAGGGCTGGCATTCTGAATTCCTGGACTGGTAAAGCATATAGTTGTTCAGGCTGACTGTTCTCACATTCCTGAACTCCAGGCATGTGATGACACAAAGCAAAGCTCTTGGCAGGCTTTGGGGTTACTCACCCACGGTTCTGCAAGCCCTCTAATCTTCTGAGCCTCCACGTCACTGACAAAGTCATGGTAGAGAACAACATAGGGTTCCAAGTGGATGACCTCCTTCCGGATGGGCTGGAGCAGCAGGTAGGGGCTTGAGTTTGTCTCATAGGAGCAGTAAAGGCTAGGGATCTGGTAGTGAATAGGCTGGAAGGAAAAACTAGAGTCAGTATAAGAGATGAAGGGTTTAGGAGAAGAAGCCAATGTAGGGAACTATGGCATAAAAAAACTGGTATGTGGGAGATTGAGAATGTGGTCACTCTGATGCTGTCCAAATGAGCTTTACATTTCTAATCCATCAGCCTTTTCCCCTCACATCATTCCAATGCTACCTTCTCTTTCTCTGGGTAAGCCTATTCCCCCTTTTCTCTTTCCCTGAGGAATCCTACCTGGGATCCCAGGGTCTGACATAACCCCTCGTAGGTGTCTCTGGTCTGCAGGTGGGGAACATTGGGCCTCTGGATGACAGCCTCAGCTGCCACCTGGTTGGGGCTCTCTGCCAAAAGTCTTTCATATTTCAACACATTTCTGGCCACCCTCTTATTATCTGGGCCTGGAAGAAATCAGAGCAGGGGATAATACAGATTAACAAACAATGGTCTCAGGGAGTGTTGCCAAGGTTTCCTATAGCTTCCCAGTCACACACAACCAGCCAATGGCCACCCTGAAAAGCTCCCGTGTCCATCCACAGGAGGATATAAGGCCCTCACTCCCAGAAGAGTACCTGTATTAAGAAAGATCGAGTTAGGTCCAGTAGATCTGAGGGTGCAAAGGACTTTGGGAAGGAAAGAGGTACTTAACACTGTTAGATCAAGGGATCATAAGGATGGCAGCTCTAGGATAGTGTGATGGTAAGTTTTATGTATTAGGAAGAAGCTTCCTAACTCATTCCTTTCTTCCTTCCTTTATTCATTTACCCATTCAATAAATCTTCAGTGAAAATCTACAAGGTACTGAGTACTGTGTTAGAGGCTAACCTCCCAGAGTTTGGAGCCTGATGGAGAAAAGCTACATTAAATAACTACTCACAATGAAACCCATAAATGCCATGAAAGAGAAGTCCAGAGAGCCAGAGCCTAAAGCAGAGAGACCCAACCTATTCTTCCCTAGAGCAGTGAAAGCTAATCCATTTCCCAGACTATGAGATCCTTCAAAATTCCCAACTGGCCTACATACAGAGCAGTGCAGGGTGAGACAGAGGGGTTCTAGGCTTTGGTTCTAGCCTGAGTTCCCCCTGGGGTCTTGTGTCTTATCTGTGCCCACCTGTTGGTGCCCACTGTGGCTATAAGAGGTCCATGGGCTGGCAGCTACCCATGGCCTGCTAGCCTCTGTGCCTGAGTTTTAGTGCCTCTCAGAAGGATGTGCTAGATTGTTCTAATGATCCCAAAGCATCGTTCTCTGAGGAGCTCAGTGTGCCTCTAACTACCACCACCACACCCCTAGCAAAAGTTACCAATTTTTTTTGTAACAAGAGGCAAAATGAAGTTAGGGAGAATAGAAGTAATGACCCCAAAACCCCAGTGAAAATACTACAAAACCAGAAATAGAACTGGTAATTTTAATTTGCTTTGTCCTATTCCACCTATAACTGCACATGGTTTGGGTTCTCTGGGACAGGCAGAAATTTTAATAGCCAAACATAAAGAAATAAAGAAGGGCTGGGTTATCATTTTGCCTGTAGTAATTGCCCACATGTCTCCAGACCATATGGCTACTTCCGCATCTTACTGTTTGCCCAGTTTCCAGAATAGAATAATGTTACTAAATGGATTCATTAAAAAGCAATAAATACATACAACTGTGAAGTCCTATGTGAAACACTTTATAAATATTAAAATATCACAGTGATTACTTACTTACTTTAGTATCTCAGTATCTTATTAAAGGAAAACCTGGGAAGCCAGCTTCCACCAAAATTTTAACTAAAAATATCCAAGCAGAGAACTAGGCTGGGAAATCTTGCTCCTGTTCTACTCTGGTGATGTGCTGTGTGAGAAGGGTCGAAGCTGAACCCTGCACTAACCGAGCAGGGTGCTTGATGGCCAAGCGAGCTCTGGTTTAAAGGGAAGAACTGATATCTCTGTGGAAACAGCCAAAATAAGTAATCCCACGGAGTCACTCCCCTTACACACACAGCTCTCACTGACTTCATGCGCGCCCAGTCCTGGCCTTGTTCCCCACTGGAGCAGCACTAATGTATACCTGGCTGCGAGTGGAAGAGGAAAGGGACAGACTGATACCTCCTTAGCATTTTCCCACAAACCAAAAAACTTCCCCCTGATATATTGATCAGTAGCTAAGTAAGATTCAATCCAAAATTAGAAATGTGGCTTGGATTATAAAATTAGAGAAATAAAAACACATAGCTGTCTTTTCCTTGCAGGGATTAAGGGCCAGGAGCAGAAGGGATTTCCCAGTGAATCAGAGTCGTGGCTCATTGATCTTCTATCATTACGTACTGTAGAGAAGAAACTCTCGGGAAAGGCTGAGGGCACACGAAACATTGCCAGCCTATAAAACAAAAAGAAAGAAAAGGAGGCGTTAGCCACACTGAGGATATCTTCTTTGACCAAATCATTAAATGGACTAAAAAAAAAACTCCTCAAACTCAACACACACAAAACAGATAATCATATCAAAAAATGGGCAGAAGATATGAACAGACACTTCTCCAATGAAGACATACAAATGGCTATCAGACACATGAAAAAATGTTCATCATCACTAGCCATCAGGGAGATTCAAATTAAAACCACATGGAGATACCACCTTACACCAGTTAGAATGGCCAAAATTAACAAGACAGGAAACAACATGTGTTGGAGGGGATGTGGAGAAAGGGGAACCCTCTTACACTGTTGGTGGGAATGCAAGTTGGTGCAGCCACTTTGGAGAACAGTGTGGAGATTCCTCAAGAAATTAAAAATAGAGCTTCCCTATGACTCTGCAATTGCACTACTGGGTATTTACCCCAACGATACAGATGTAGTGAAAAGAAGGGCCATCTGTACCCCCATGTTTATAGCAGCAATAGCCACGGTTGCCAAACTGTGGAAAGAACCAAGATGCCCTTCAACGGACGAATGGATAAGGAAGATGTGGTCCATATACACTATGGAGTATTATGCCTCCATCAGAAAGGATGAATACCCAACTTTTGTAGCAACATGGACAGGATTGGAAGAGATTGTGCTGAGTGAAATAAGTCAAGCAGAGAAAGTCAATTATCATATGGTTTCACTTATTTGTGGAGCATAACAAATACCATGGAGGACAAGGGGAGTTAGAGAGGAGATGGGAGTTGGGGGAAATTGGAAGGGGGGTGAACCATGAGAGACTATGGACTCTGAAAAACAATCTGAGGGGTTTGAAGCGGCAGGGGTGTGGGAGGTTGGGGGAACCAGGTGGTGGGTATTAGAGGGGGCATGGATTGCATGGAGCATGAGGTGTGGTGCAAAAACAAGGAATACTGTTATGCTGAAAACAAAAACAAAAACAAAAACAAAAACAAACTATAAAATACTCTTACCACTAGACAATAAGACTCACTGAAATGAGCAGCAGACTAGAAATGTAGAGGTTCTCGGTTCTAATTCAGCATTTTCACCCCTAATGCAACTCAGGTCTCCTCAGTGTCCTCATTTTACAAATGACTCATTCCCACCCTTACCAGGGAAGGTAGAAACATAAATGAAAATAAACTTTCTTAAAGTGCCTCAAATCTTAAAGCATGCAAAACCACATAACTGGAAGGTGGTGTTATTTTGGTATATTTCATTATTAAATTTAACATGAAACTATAAAAAACCCTAGTAAAAATATAATTTGTTCTCCAGGCTCAGTCCTTCCTATAGTCTACGAAGGTAGCAGGAGGGAGCCAAAGGAAGAACTAAACCTGAAACATTCCCACTGCATAGTAATGACCTCTCCTTGCCACTGCCATTTGACCTTGAGCTACACATGTTCAGAAGTACACAGGGGCTTTCCAGATAAACTGGGGGAAAGAACCCAGTGTAGGTGGGCTGCCACCCTGCCCTGGGCACCAAGGAATGATGACGAACTAATAGAATCTTATATCCTTCCGGTCATTTCATTGTTCTGTGCTAAAAATTCATGTTTCAGGGCGCCCCCGTGGTTTAGTTGGTCAGATGTCTGCCTTTGGCTCAGGTCATGATCCCAGGGTTCTGGGATCAAGCCCTGCATCGGGTTCCCTGCTCAGCAGGGAGCCTGCTTCTCCCTCTCCCTCTGCTGCTCCCCCTGCTTGTGCTCACTCTCTCAAATAAACAAAGCCTTTAAAAAAAATTCATGTTTAATGACAAAAGCAACAATAAGCACACTATGAAACATAAGAGACAAAAAAAGAAATGGTCTGTTGAAACCCAGGGGCTCCAAGCACTTTAGATGACATAGAGCATATACACATTCACATTTGTTACACATTTTCATATCCTGATTGTTTTATTCTACATTGTCATCAGGGGGACTTTTTATATCATTTCATAGTCTTCAGAGATGGCATATTTTAACTGTGGTAAGAAACACACAACTTAGGGACACTTGAGTGACGCATTTGGTTAAGTGTACGACTCTTGGTTTTGGCTCAGGCTGTGATCTATGGTCATGAGATTGAACCCTTCAAGCGGCTCCACACTGAGTATGGAGTCTGCTTGAGATTCTCTCCATCTCTCTCTGACCCTCCCACTAATGCTCTTTTCCTCTCTCTCTCTCTTAAATATATCCATGATTCTCAAAAACAACAACAACATGGGCTTTCCAGATAAACTGGGGGAAAGAACCCAGTGTAGGTGGGCTGCCACCCCGTCCTGGGCACCAAGGAATGATGACGAACTAATAGAATCTTATATCCTTCTGGTCATTTCATTGTTCTGTGCTAAAAATTCATGTTTCAGGGCGCCCCCGTGGTTTAGTTGGTCAGATGTCTGCCTTTGGCTCAGCTCATGATCCCAGGGTCCTGGATCAAGCCCTGCATCAGGTTCCCTGCTCAGCGGGAAGACTGCTTCTCTCTCCCCCACTCTCCCTGCTTGTGTTCCCTCTCTCGCTGCATCTCTGTCAAATAAATTTTAAAAATCTTAAAAAAAAACCTCACAACATAAATTTACCATCTTAACCATCTCTAAGTGTACAGTTTGGTTATGTTAACTACATTCACATTGTTGTGCAGTCAATCTCCAGAATTTTTCCATCTTGCAAATCTGAAACCCTGGACCCAACAAACAACTCTCAATTGCCCCCTTCCTTTAGTCCCCGGTAACCACCATTCTACTTTCTGTCTCTATAAATTTGATTCCTCTGGATACTTCATATAAGTGCAATCATACAGTATTTGTCTTTTTGTGACTGGCTTATTTCATTTAGTATAATATCCTCAAAGTTGTCCTCATGTGTCAGAATTTCCTTTTTTTTTTTTTTAAAGATTTTATTTATTTATTTATTTGAGAGAGAGAGAGCATGCACAGAGGGAGAGGGGGAAGGAGAAGCAGACTCCATGCTGAATACAGAGCCTGACACTGGGCTCAATCACAGAACCACAAGACTATGACCTGTGCCAAAGGCAAATGCTTAACTGACTGAGCCACCCAGGCACCCCTAAGAATTTCCTTCTTTCCTAAGGCTGAATACTATTTTCTTGTATATAGAGACCACATTTTTTTTTAAAGATTTTATTTATTTATTTGACAGAGATTACAAGTAGGCAGAGAGGCAGTCAGAGAGAGGAGGAAGCAGGCTCCCTGCTGAGCAGAGAGCCCGATGTGGGGCTCGATCCCAGGACCCTGGGATCATGACCTGAGCTGAAGGCAGAGGCTTTAACCCACTGAGCCACCCAGGTGCCCCGAGACCACATTTTTAATAGCTGCATTTTATTCTACCTAAAAGCTATATCACAGATGACCTATACATATAGATTGTTTGCAGTTATTTAATCCATTAGTTACTCTGTTCAATACTTAACAGAGGAATACTTAAGTAATGTATTGGTAACATCAGATTATTAACTCAAGGTTATGGCTTTTCAAATTCTTTTGAGATGAAGAGAACTAAAATACAACTTTACGTATTTTTAAACTCAAGGGCTCTTTCATGAGATAAAATTAGATTTTATCAAGAACAAAGCTACATTTGGGGCACCTGGGTGACTCAGTTAAGCATTTGCCTTTGGCTCAGGTCATGATCCTAGGGTTCTGGGATCAAGCTCCACATCGGGCTCCCTGCTCATTGGGGAGTTTGCTTATCCTTTACCCTCTGCTCCTCTACCTGCTTGTGCTCTCTCTCTCTCAAATGAATGAAGAAAGTCTTTAAAAAAAAAAAAAAGGAAAAAAGAAAAAAGTTATTTTTTTTTAAAGATTTTATTTATTTATTTGACAGAGAGAGATCACAAGTAGACGGAGAGGAAGGCAGAGAGAGAGAGAGAGAGGGGAGCAGGCTTCTTGCTGAGCAGAGAGCCCGATGTGGGACTCGATCCCAGGACCCCGAGATCATGACCTGAGCCAAAGTCAGTGGCTTAACCCACTGAGCCAACCAGGCGCCCCGAAAAAAGTTATTTTTGAATGGAATGTGTACACTATATAATGTTACATGAACAAGGTGAATGTACGCTTGTAGTGTATAATATAATAATAGCTTACATTTGTTGAGTGCCCATGTCACGAACAGTGTTAAGGGCTTTACATGTATTAGCTCATTTATTCCTCATGACAACCCTTTGAGGTGAGCATTGAAGGAGAGCAAAATAAGCCACCCCAAAATATGCCTCTTTGGCATAAGGATTATTTTGAGCTAACTATTTTGAGAAATGGCAGACATAGGAGAAGCTCTGAAAACCAGAGAAGCTACCCTTTTGTGAGAGAAATTTGTATTTATAAAGGAGTCCTCCATTTGTGTCTCCCTCTGTGTACCTGGAAAAGAAGGATGACTCTGAATCACAAGAGAATCTTTTTTTTTTTAAGGTATATTTATTTATTTTAGAGAGAGAGAGAGAGAGCGTGTGTGAGTGGGAGGGCGGGGGCAGAAGGAAATGGAGAGAAGGCTCAAGTAGACTCCACACCCAGCATGGAGGCTGACACAGAGCTTGATCTCAGACCCTGAGATTACCACAGGGGGTGAAACCAAGAGTCAGCCACTTAACCAACTATCACTCAGGCCCCTTGAATCACAAAAGAATCTTATCAATGGAGAAAGCTCACTTAAATCTGCATAACAACCTTACCCTTGTTGGCATTTCCTGGTAACCCCCCAAAATTGGCTTCTCCCCATACTTTTCTTTCTACTGTATTTAGCTGGAAATGGTATTTAAGGTGGAGGCTTAGGCCACTTCAAGGAGTTTCTCATTCTTCCGCCTCACCTCGCGTGTATTTTTCCTCTTATTAATCTGTTTTTTATTGCAAGGATGTCTCAGCCAAGTGCTCAGAAGATTAAAGAATTACTTCCTGCTCCCCCACTTTCTAACAGCATCATTATTATTCACCTTTTAAAGATTTGAATCCAGGTCAGTCTGACTTCGGAGCCTGTGGTTTAATCACTACGCAACTCTCTCTCATTCAAAATTACTGAAATAAGGGACGCCTGGGTGGCTCAGTTGGTTAAGCAGCTGCCTTCGGCTCAGGTCATGATCCCAGCGTCCTGGGATCGAGTCCTGCATCGGGCTCCTTGCTTGTCAGGGAACCTGCTTCTCCCTCTGCCTCTGCCTGCCATTCTGTCTGCCTGTGCTCGCTTGCTCTCCCTCACTCTCTCTGACAAATAAATAAATAAAATCTTAAAAAAAAAAAATTACTGAAATAATTTTTTACTAAAATATATCATGGAAAACTATTATATAAGTATTATATGTTATATGATATTATATATTACATATAATATTTTCATAGTATAATTATATATCACATATTTTATATGATAATGAAAGATCCACAGAGGGACAACTATCCCAAATTTATAAGGGCTAAAAAGGGACCATAACTGTCTATGAGACAATGCCCGATGTGTTCTATTACTGTTGTATAAAAAAATGTGCTGTAAGAGCACAAAGGAGTCTGAGAAGTCTGAGGAGAATTGAGGAAGTCTTCATAAGTAGGTGACATTTGAGCTATGCCTTGTGAGGTGAATAAAAATTACCAGACAAAGCACAATTGTGGAAAGGGAGAGTCTACCAGTGAGCGGAGGAGAAACCTGAGTCATCAGAGGGTAAAAAAGCCAAAACCAGTCCTCAGGCGCTGCATTTGAAGCTCTGTCTCTCAGGGTAAGCTGCTTGAGTTCATCTTCACCTAGTCTCTGGGTCAATTCTGTTTTCTTCCTCTATTAAAACCCAATTTCTTCTTGCCTTTGTTGTACTACAGTGATTCTATTAGAGCTTTAATACAGAGCAATTGAGCAGATGCATTAGGAAGAGCACGCTGGAAAGTCTTACAACAAAGACCCACTTACCAGGAACTTCCATGAAAGGCACAGGCCCATTTGCTACTCTGAGAATAAATCGGTTTTGGCAGCAACATGTGGGTTTGGACCACCCATGTCCTCCTCCCTTTTCTCAGGAAAATGGGGAAAGAGAAAGGAACGTAGGGAGCAGAAATGGTTTATTAGCTTTGGAAACTCTAAGGAATTGGCTCTGTAAACTATATTTCCAGCTTATTCTTGAAGACTATACAATTCTGGTGGGAAACAGATTAGCTATATAAAAGGATGGCAGATCGCCCTACTCAGGGAAATGAGCTTCCACGAGAGGATCTACAACAGCTCATAGGTCAAGTGCCAAGGAAAAGCAATCCCTGGAGGAGGCGCTGAGCGTCACTACGAACCAGTGACACCAGCTCAACAGCCAGACACTAGTCATAGTTACAGTTGGACTCAGCTGCAGATGGGAGAGGATAATCTGCCCATGGTCCTTCTAGCTGGACATAGAATTAAATTGACATGAGACAGATTAACAGGAGAAAATCAAATGTAGTAGGCACATGTATGGGGAATCCACATAGACACAAAATTCTAAAGACAGTGAGGCAACATGAAGCTTCTATGAGTTAAGAAGGGTAGAGTCAGAGGACACAAGGGGGAGAAAGTTCATCAGCAAGAAGGTGAAGGGAGATGTTTGGAGAAACATGGTTGCCCTATTGTGCAGAGTTCTTAGGTCAAGGGGAGTCTCTGTTAATAGCTTTTTGCCTGTTACAGACTCTCCTTTCCAACATAAACTTGGCAGTTGCAAGGAGGCAGAGTGCTTTTCCTGCATCTGCTGGGTTTTGATTACTTTTAACTCAAAATAATCTTTATGCCAAAGTGGCCCATATTGGGACAGCCTGCCCTGGGCCCCTACCATAACAATCAAACTTATTCCTTGGATATTGGAAATATCATGACAGAACACCTGTGAGAAGACAGGAGCTGCTGACAGCGTAAAAGAGTGCTCTACATCAACTATGAACCCGTTAGACATTTGTCAATGCCCCTGCTGCACCACAGGTTGGGGAGCCTGCCTCCTACACAGAAGACGATGGTTTTAAAGCAGTCAAGGCGCTGGAAAGAGCACCAGACTAAGAGTAAGACAGACTTGGGCACTAATCCCAGCTCTATGAACTTCGTGACAAGTTAGGAATTTTTTGGAGATTTAGTTTACTCACATGTGAAATATGGAAATAATAAAACAACTGCCCTGCTTGACTCACATTTGGTCCTGTTGGGAAGATGAAATAAATTGAGACATGAAAATGTGTAGGAAATTGTCAAGCAGATATAAAGCACTATATTTGTTGTGATAAAAGTAGTGAGCCTCTCTTACTCCCCTACCTGGAAATAGGCAAAGGCCAAGTGATCCAAGGCATCCTCTAGACTTGCCTCATCCTCTGTCTTCCATTCTCCATAAGATCCTCGGAAGAGACTAACAGCCTCCTCCAGCCATGGAATGGCATGGTAGTAATCCCCCATGTCATACGCCACCTGCAGGTAACATAAGTACCATCATTAAGCCTGAATCCACAGGTAGAGGAAAGGAAATGACAAAGAGTAAGAGGGCCTATAGAACACAAGCAGGCAAGTTTTCATCTCAAATTCATTTAAATTCAATTTATCAACCATCCATTATATCCAATGCATTGTTCTAGATGTAGCGAAGACACAAGGGTTCTTGCATTTAAGGAACTTATAATATGGGAGAAGAGAGATATGAACTCAGTTAACTGTAATACTGGGAAATGCACCAATATTCAAAGGAAAAATGCATAATATGTCATAGAGGCAGAGAAGGGAGAGACTTGGGAATTTCAGAAGGCTTCATGGAAGAAGTGGCATCTGAGGTAGGCTTCCCCTGAAGAAAGAAAAGGATTTCAATGAGCAGAGATTGAGAGGAAGAACATTTTAAAGTAAGGGAATAGCAGAAACAGAGCCAAAAGCAACTTGTGTTCAAGTTAGACACTGTGTTATAGCTTAAGGTGAGGAGAAGCAAGAAATGAACTTCAAAAGGTAGCATGGACTAAGTTAATTAGAGTTGTGAGTGTCAGGCTTTTAAGAAGATACTGCCGGTAGCAATGCGAGAAATTGACTGAATTCACTCATTTATTTATTCAATATTTACTGAGTATTTGCAGTGTATCTGGTGATCCCTGACCTTAAAGAGCTTATAGTCATATGAGGGGCACAAGAGTAAATCAATAATTGCAACACAATGTATTAGACCCTCACGGGAATGTTCGAACAGCCCAGTGACTTTTTTCTATATTAAATGTTGGAAGGCGGGAATGTGCTAAGGTGTACTAGAGCTTGCTCCTGTCTTTTAACAGCTTACAGTTAACTAGAATTCCAGCACTGCAGGTGGAATTTCCTGGAAGTAGATGTTGGAGACAGCATGGAATTATAAAATCACAGAGTTGGAAGCACTCTTACAAAAAATTCTAATTCTACTCTAACTTCTGACCGGCAAAAAGATAGGGCAGATCCTAGAGGTACTGAAAGTCTGCAGTCTAAAACAGTAAATCAGCTTTTCTTCCAGGTCTGCCATTCATCTGCCATGTTATTTCTCTGATCCTTATTTTTCCTGTTTATGTAAAAAGGTTGAGTTGAAGAATGAGAGCCAAAATGACTGAACTTTTTCTGCTAAGTTAACAATTTGTTTAAATTTTCCAAAGTCCCAAAAATATGGTAGATTGAGATAACTGGAATCATTCCAAGAAAAAAGACTTGGAACTTTTGAATAAAATATAACAAATATTTTATGATATATTTTCAAGAAAGAATGGAAAATACCCAGGTACCAGAAACGAAAAAGGAGCTAAAAACCTCAGCAATGAGCTTAAGAGCAGATGCTGAAGCTGCTTAGGATGGGGGCAGTGTTAGTAATCCCAGTACTTAGCAAAATTTGGTTATACTGCCCACAGGAGCCCCCCCCCCTTACACCTCCCAAACCTAGGGACTAGAACAAAGACACACTCATAAAACTGAAATCCACGAAAATCTATACCTTAAAGGAAAGGTAGACCAGAAAAAATCTACCCATTGTTGCAAAGAGTCAAGAAAACTGGTTTGTTTCTGTCTGGATATTGTTCAGGGGAAGCAAAATGTCTCCTTAAAATATTCACAGTCTTGAGCCTATGTTTCATGTGAGTTTAGGGTTTGAATCTGCATTATTCATATAGCTCAGGAAACTCCAGGCCAAGAAATCAATATCATAATGGATCTAAGGTCAGTGCAAATCAAAACCACAATGAGATATCACCTCTTGCCTGTTAGAGTAGCTATTATAAAAGGACAAGAAATTGTGCTGGCAAGGATGTAGAGCAATAGTGCTATGGACTGTTGGCAGGAACATAAATTGGCACAGCCAATGTGGAAAATAATATGGAGGTTCCTCAAAAAATCAAAAACAGAAGTACCTTTTGATCTACCAATTCCACTTGTAGTATTTATCTAAATAAAATGGAAACACTAACCCAAAAAGATATGCACCTCCATGTTCATTGCCAGTATTATTTACAACAGTCAAGATATGGAAACAACTTAAGTGTCCATTGATGGATGAATGGATAAAGAAATGTCACACACACACACACACACACACACACACACACACACACACACACGATGAAATATTATTCAGCCCTAAAAATGGAAAGTTGCCACTTGCAACAACATGGATGGACCTTGAGGGTATTACGCTAAGTGAAGTAAGTTAGACAGAGAAAGACAAATACCATACGATCTCACTTAAACGTGGAATCTAAAATAAAAACACAATAACAAAAACCCGAGCCTATAGATACAGAGAACAGACTGGTTGCCAGAGGTGGGAAGTAGGGGGAGAGTGAAATGGGTGAAGGGGGTCAAAGGCACAAACTTTCTATTATAAAATAAATAAATCACATAGATATAATGTACTCCAAAAAAAAAAAAAAAAAAGGAATGTAAGGCCAGTGATACCACCAGAGTACTGGAAAAAGAAAACCCAGAACACTTTGGAGTGATATTCCCACAACTCCAGTCACAGAGATTCTTCTAGATGGGGAAAGAAATCCTGCTAAAAATAAGCTCACAAACATAATAAATCATATCAGGAAATAATCAGTCATGAGCAAGAGTCAATAGACATGACCGTGGCATAGTACAATTAGACAACTAAGAATTTCAGAAACTAGAAAGGCTGGTCTGCTTTAAAATAATCCATGGAGGAGGAAATTAGAGATGTGTAGATGAAATAAATTTGGCCACAAGTTAAGAATTATTGAAGCTTCTTCTTTGACCCGGCAAGACCACTCCCAGAGAAATAAAAACAATTGTTCACAGAAAGACAAGAATGTTAATAGCAGCTTTATTCACAGTAGCCCAGGCTGGAAACAGTGCAAGTATCCATTCCTAGTAGACTGGATCAACAGCATGTAGTATACTCATACAACGGAATACTACTCAGCAATAAAAAGGAATGAACTGTTAATAAATGCAACAGGTGGATAAATTTTACAGATCCAGTGTGCTGAAAGAAGCTGGACTCAGGATAGTACACATATATTGTATGGCTCAGGACAGTTCCTGGGCACCCAGGCAAGGGTTGAGTGGAAGGGAGGGGTCAGGAATGGTAAGGAGAAAGAAGAGGGGGGCTTTTTGAGCTATATGTAAATTCATTTTTTAATATTAACCTTAATGCCTTTTGTTTTACATAAATTCCTTTTTAAAATTTGAAATGAACATTGCAAAATTTTAACATTTCATCTCAATTATAGATATAATTGCTTGTTATATTATTTTATGTAGTTTTCTTATATTTGAAATGTTTTATCTTTTAAAATAAGTGAATCAAGACAAAAATAAAGATGGCCGGTGAGGGTTTCAGGAAGGCACTTACTGCATTTTCAACATATGGTTTTAGTTTCAGAAAGGCTTCACAAATGAAGTGTATATTGGTACCAAACACAGAACTATTTTACCTGGCTGAAATTTAAATTAGCCATGAACATGATGATTGAGCTGATTCCATTCAGAATCCTAGAGAAGGGAAAATGGTACATAGAGAGGCTTAGGGCAACCCACCCTGCACTAATTTGGAAGACTGATCTCTAAAACTTAAAATCAGGGCACATGAGGCCCAGTCTCAGATATGCTAATGAATACTGCAGTGGCTGGGAAAATTTACTTTCCTGCAATACACATCTTCAAAATTAAAAAGGACTTACTCCATTACTTCTTGTGGCAAAGGCTAACAAAGAATATATTGTAAAATAACCTCAAGTGTGCTTATAAGTTATGATCAAAGATCAGTTGAATTTCTCATATGGAAGGTTCCTGAAGTCTATTTCCTCAAGTAATGTTAAAGTGAATGGCCTCAGCTTTTTTTTTTTTTTTTAAGATTTTTTATTTATTTATTTGACAGAGAGAGAGATCACAAGTAGACGGAGAGGCAGGCAGAGAGAGAGAGAGAGGGAAGCAGGCTTCTTGCTGAGCAGAGAGCCCGATGCGGGACTCGATCCCAGGACCCTGAGATCATGACCTGAGCCGAAGGCAGCGGCTTAACCCACTGAGCCACCCAGGCGCCCTGGCCTCAGCTTTTTGACACTACCTTAATCCAATACTTCTAAATGCTCAGGAAATGTTGCAAGGGATTCCAGAAAGTCTCAGGAGGCTGAGTTTTCGTGACCTTACCTCACATCTCCCTCTCTTCTCCCCTTCCCCAACCTTGAACCCTGCTTCTCCTTTCCACCCAGCCATTTGTCTGTTGGAAGGGCGCTACTGTTATGGTGACCCCAGGACCATTTTTCCCAGTCCCAATTTATGTCTGTCATCCAGCCATAACTAGTAACACTCCCTTTACTCTCCAGAATGTCCTGCATATGTGATCACCTTAGTTATTATGGAAAGAAAATGGGACTCAGGGTTAAAAGACCCAGGTTCAGAATTTATTTCTGCTACTTAAAATTGTGTAACCTTGGGCAGATTACTTACCATGTCTGACCTTCGGCTTCTTCATCTGAAAATGGGGAATTATACCAAATTTCCAAGTTTGCTGGAAGGACTTAACGCATGTAAAAGCAATCAGGATATAGTTCCTTTATCCACAAGAAACAAGGGCTGAGCGCTTCGGTCTCTCTCTCTGGATACCGTTACCTTGCCAACTTGGAAGCAGTCATCTGCCGTGAGGGAGAAGAGCCTCCTGGGGCTGTACAGGTCAGTGACAGCGGAGCCAGCAATTCTTTGGAAGACGCCCCGGGCCAGGCCCTTCACGTTAAGCATGTACACATCCTGTAGCCGCATCAGGGCCCTTGCTGCTCCCTCCACGTCCTCAAAGGCTGGGAGGTCCTGCTCCACCTTCTCATAACCATCTTTCAGAGCTGTCAAGGCAGTAAAAACACCAATCCACCATTCAAAAAACAGGCAGTGAGCATTTAATACAGGCAAGGCATAACCACCTGTTCAAATATTTCATGAGCATATAACATGTTTTATGTGTTTTTATTTCCCATGGCTAGCAGAGTCCTGGTGCAGAGTGGATGCTTAATACAATCTTCTGAATGAGGAACATAAGCTCTAGAGTAAAAACTAAAGCACACGCATGTTGTTCCATCCTGTCTGTCTCCAGGAATCTTGCCCTTTGTGGGGATAACTGTTCTTCCTCCTAATCTCCCCAAAGTCAACAAATTTCTTCAAGTACAAAATAGAATAAATTAGGAAACTGACCTTGCTTCAGATCACATTATAGTTTAATCAAATAGAAATTATTAGACAAATATGTAAATGGAATGATATAACCTGTACTTCTTCATAGGGTTATGGTGAAGCTCAAATGAGATAATGGACATGAAAGCATCTTTTTTTTTTAGATTTTATTTTTAAGTAAGCTCTACATCTAACATGGGGCTGGAACTCACAACCCCAAGATCAAGAGTCGCAAGCTCCACCATCTGAGCCAGCCAGGCCCCCCAAAAGTGCTTTCTAATGTACAATCACATAGACATATTAACAAGAGGACCTTAATTCTCTGTTAATAGCAAAAGCTATGAAGATGGAGTAATACCTACCCACTTTATGACCCTTCATCACATTCCACCAGAATCTCTCTCCTTTCCAGAGTCAGGAGACAGAATCTTCTCTTACCCTCCAGCCCTCCTCCTCATTACCTCGGATGTTCTCACTGGCCTCCAGACTATGTACCACATTCCTCCAGTCAGACTGTAGGCGTTTGATGAGAGTAAATGCAAGCAGAGGGTTAGACACAGGGGTTGCCGAATCCTCATGCAAAGAAAGCACCTTGTCATAGAATCTGGAAGAGAAGAGTGGAACGATCTCGCTTACTAATATAGCCACTGCCCCTAGCAAAGGCTGGCACAGTGTATATGCATTCAGACTAGTTAAAAATGAAACATGAACCCCTGGCGACTCACATAATCCTCTAGCCAATAAGCTCAAAGAATATGAAAACTACCAAGACAAGAGAAGGAGATCCATCCATTTGTTCATTCAATGAGTCAGTCTCTGCTCGTCAGTTACTGTACATCAGGGACCACGCTAGATGCTGAAGATTCAAAGGCAAGACAGGGTGGAGCTCTCAAGCAGTTCACAAGCCAGAAAATCTTTCCTCTCATCACTCTATTATCAATATTTAGAATCTGGTAGAAGCTCAAAAATGTTGTGAAATTAACTGCAATAATTGTGATACCTGCTAGGAGAGAAGAGAGCTTATAAAGAGCCATGTAACGCTCCAGCTACTTGTAGGCAAGGCCCCTAACCCAGGCGGAAGTTAGAAGGTGTAAGGGAAGACTTCCTGGAGGAAATGGCACTTGATCTGAGTCCTAAAGGATTAAACAATTGATAGCTGCTACTTACTGAGCCTTTACCACGTACTAGGCATTCTGCTAAGTGCTTTATATATATTTTGTCTCATTTAATTCCCCCCAAGAACCCTCAGATTAGATTTTATCAAACCAACATTGAAGAGAGAGAAAATTGAAACAAGGCCACACTATTAGTGACAAAACCAGATCTGAACCCAAATCTTCCTGACTCTGAAGCTTGCTCTCAGCTGATTTTGCCATACTGTTTCCACGGAGCTAAAACAAAAAAGAAAGAATTTTTTTTTTTTTTTTTTTTTTTTTTACTTGAGTATAGTTGACTCACAGTGTTATATTAGTTTCAGGCGTACATCACAGTGATTCAAAAAATATAGAACGCTTCACGAATTTGCATGTCATCCTTGTTCAGGACCCATGCTCTTCTTCTCTGTATCACAGGAAGAATATTTTTTGAGCCAATGAGACTAACATATACAAAAGCACAGCAGCTTGACAAGTATGTGTTCATTAATAAGTCGGTCTAAACTGGTTACTTGCTAGATGGCGGACTCCATGCTAGATGCTAGGGATGAAAAGACAAGACATGAGGAAGGGAGGAGAGGCAGTCAGAGACAATTCAACATACATGAAGGGACAGAGAGAAATGGTAGGGGGAGGTCTGAGCTCTTCAGTAGTGCTGGAACCCTAGATGTGTTGGAAGGATGCTGGGTAGGTCAGACTGGACAAGAAAAGAGCACCCCACAGGCCCTGCTGAGGAATTTGGGTTTTACCTTGAGTGCAATTAGAAGCCGCCAAAAGGTTTTAGGTGAGAGCTGGATACACTAGGAAATGTTTACGTATATGAATCTTGAGAGGGTGGGGTTCAGAAGTGGGGAAGAGTGGAGGCAGAAAGAACTGTCTGGAGGTCAATTCAAAACTGGAAGCAAGAGTAAGGAGGGTCTGAACCATAATAATGACAGTGGGTGCAGAGGTTGGGATAGATTCAAGGGAGATATTTAGGAAGAAGTCCACATAAAAAACTAGTAGCTGTAATGGGGGAGGTGGATGTGGGGTGGTCCAGCAGGCGTCCAGCCTCTCTGGCTTGCCAAATGTATAGAAAAGGACCAGAAGCGACCATCTTTCTAGTTAATTTCTCTCCTTTTCAGATGTCCTAGAACAGTGTTCACATCAGCAAAAGATGCTGTTTCCTTTCCTGGCATACTACAATTATTCCATTTCTAACACACTATTGGGATTAACATGATTAAAATTTATTGATGGTAATAAGGCAGACCTAAGAGTTGTTGGCATGCCCTCAAATTTTTTCCCTTGATTTAAAATTATTAATTCCAGGAGTAATATAATAACAACAATGGAAGTAAAAAGAAAAAAGTGTGTGCAAAGTGAAGAGGCCATGGGTTTAAAGGCATGTGCTCAAGAGCGGTGAGAATATAGTCATCCTTTGGCCAGAGTGGAAGACTTGAGTGAGGAGGTAGGGATGAAAGTTAAGAACAGAGGGAGTGGCAGGGTGGGGGGATTCATTGCCTTGAAACTGAGTCTGACCTAAGGGTTTCTCAAGGGTGGAGCCTGAAATAGAAGATGACTTGCCTCCAGGTGCCTCCAGGGAGCCAAGAGTTGAATTCAAGCATAAACTAAGGGAAGAGAATCTGGGCCTTGGTGCCCCAGAGAGGAAATGAAAACCCTGTCAAGTCCCAGGATGTCTCTGATCTTTGAAACAAGGCACTTTGAGAATGGCTACTCTACAGTTTTAAAAACTAAACCAGCCTCCTGGGCTGGGATTTTTTTTTTTTTTTTTTTTTTTTTTTTTTACTACCCATTATTTCCTGCTCCTGCTCCAGCTCCATATGGAACTACTTAGTGCAAGATATTTCATTGCTAGACGAAAACACTTACAAGCAGAGACTTGGGCTTGAATCCAGCCTGAAGAGTAAGTATCCAAGGACAACTGAGGCTGAGTGGGCAGTAATTTTATAGACAGTTGGATTGGAAGGAGAACTGGCCTCCAACTGTCCCTCAGTTTGCTCCTCTGTAATATGACAAAACTGGTCTAATCTAGAAGGTCTCTCTGGATCCTTTCAGCATGACCATTCTATTGTTTCTTTCCATCATCTTTTCCATAACTGAATAAATAGATTCTTCATTTGGTGCTTGAGGATGTTTAACAGGCATCAGAGGAAAGACACAAGGCAGAGACGTGAAAATTTCCCCCAAGTCCTCCAGCATTCAAAAGCCCTAGTGCCTTGTTCTCTTCACATGGCACTTTGTGTTATGGGGTCAGTTTATTTAGGGCAAGGGTTGGATCTCTACGGCAGCACATAATTCAGTTCGGCATTCAGATACATCATTTTTCTTTCACACAAAGGAAAAAACCTATCAACAGATATCTGAGACTGGTTTGGAATCCAAACATTGGCCCTATTCCCAGCCTCTGAGCAAATAGCTGGTTTTCAGACACCGAATCACTGGATGCTGAATTCAAACCTCAAGTTTTCCTAAATGGCTTTTTGCTTTAACAAATGTTGCTGAGAGTAGAAAATCAGATCCTTGCTTCAAGAATCTGCACATAAAATTTGCAACCCAATCCTGCATTAAACATAGCCTGGATAGGTTATCCAGCTGCAATACGTAGGCTATTTTAATTCAATATGTTTCTTCTTGAGAATTCAGCAATGGCTGTGTCTCAGTTCTTCTGAGACATTCCAAATGCTTAATTCATAACACAAAAATTATTGCTGCTGATATTACTCTTTCAATCTTGGTAGCTTTTTAAAACTGAAATAGCAAAATTTTAAAAAAGCAATATATATATATATGTATATTATAACTAGTAAAATTTTTATTCATTAACTTGGGGGTAAGGAGTAGTTTCAACATTGAAAAATATTTTCTTTTTTTAAAAAAGCTTTTGTTTATTTATTTGAGAGAGAGAGCAAGAGAGTACATGGGGGGCATGGTGCAGAGTAAAGGGAGAACTTGCTGAACAGGAAGCCAACCTCTGCTAGATCTAGGATCCCAGAATCACGACCTAGGATGAAGGCAAATGCTTAACTACCTGAGCCACTCAGGCACCCCCAAAATATTTTATTTCTAATTCAGAAATTTAGAGAAGACTATCTACTGAGGTCCTTAGAAATAACATCTCAAGTCACATTAGATCACCAGATTGGGATTATAAGGAAAATAAGCAGAACTGTCAAAATTTTTGTTTTAGAAAGCAAATATCTCACTAGGTTTTAGAGCATTGACTAAGGAACAGACAGTCTCTAAGATATCAAACTAAACTTTCTGAAATTAAATGTTCATAGCTCATAGGAGAAGAGAATCTAGAATTTTTCTGAATCTATCTTATTATCTAGGCTCTCACAATCTTAGTTACTGCTTAGAGCCAAAGGTGGAGTCTAGTTTCACCAGGCAGTCTCAAAATAAACAAAAAAATCACATAGAGCTAACATTTGTTGAGCACCTACTACATTTCAAGCAATATGATAAATGCCTTTACATGGTACTAATCCTTCCACCAAGCTGTGGGGTAGGTGCTATCATTATCATCATTTTGCAGATTAGGAAAATAATGCTTAAAGAGGTAAAGGACCTTGCCCAAGGTCAGAGCCAAGGATTCAAGCAAAGGTCTATTAAATTCCTACATCCAGACTCTTAACCACTATGTACTCCAGCTATTCATAAAACCTCAGCAGTTATGGGGTTTGGTCTGGGTCCTGGCAGCAGCAGATAAAGCAAGCAGTAAGGACCTACCTGATGGCATGATACGAAGAAACAATCAAAAGAACTATGTCCTAGTCCCGGATTTTGCTACCTACTAATGTATAATCTCGGGTAAGGGTACTAAACTTTAGTTTTCTTATATTTTAAATGATTTCTCATTTGTTTATGAGAGCCATACAAACCTATTTCAAAGCATGTGTGTAAGGAGCAAATGAAATTAGGGTTCTGTGAAAGAGCTGTGACTATGACAATGGTGATGAGACAGTAAAGGAGACCAGCATTAGTGTCCCCCATCCCCTCCATCAGTTACTCTGATCCACAGTGCCATCTCTCTGTTCTGAACCTGTTCCCTGGGAAGCCTGGCATGAGGATCTTGCCCCCCCCATCTCTACCTGAGCCACCCAACTAAAGAGATTAGTGGTATGAGAATGAGCACATGGAAGCAGGGAACTTGGTGGAATCTCAAATCAAAGAGAAGAGTCTTTTATTTCAACCAATAAACCTAGACTCCGATGCATGCGGACTAAGAACAGAATTAAAACATTTTGCTTTAGGGGCGCCTGGGTGGCTCAGTGGGTTAATCTGCTGCCTTCGGCTCGGGTCATGATCTCAGGGTCCTGGGGTCGAGTCCCACATCGGGCTCTCTGCTCGGCAGGTAGCCCGCTTCCCTCTCTCTCTCTCTGCCTGCCTCTCTGTCTACTTGTGATCTCTCTCTGTCAAATAAATAAATAAAAATCTTAAAAAAAAAAAAACATTTTGCTTTATAGAGTAGGCCCATAAAACACTGGGCAACTATGCAACCCTGAAGAGTGACAAGAATTACTGAACTTATCCTTTACTATTATAACACACACATACATTTTGTGTGTGTGCATGTGTGTATATTCAATTCACACTATTCGAAACTGATAGTAAATTTAAACACACATATAACTGCTTATATGCAAGCTACATACTTAAGAGCACATACCAAATCACATCATTCAGTCGCCACTGAGTAACAAGATCTTTCACACACACTTCCACACATAGCCTGATTCTCTCCAACAGGGCTCTCTCCCACTGCCATAGTGTCCCACATGCCTTCTTCCCATGCGCCCCAGAATTAGTATTACTATCGCATACACTCGCTCAGCTATATCAGCGGTGCATTGTGAGACAGCTCTCTGTTGCCTCAGCTCAGCAGAGGGCCAGATGATGTAAGACATATTTCAATTTATTCAGATAGCTATGTGGTTACAGCACTGTTGGAGGTTTCTTCATGTCCCAAGCAGAGAAGACACAACATACTCAAACACAATGTATCACACAATACAGTCACTCATTTTTCAGTTTGATAGTCAATACATGATTACAGTGCCCCAGCGTGCCAAGTCTACAGTCTTTTATGCCACAGTGTGTAGCACTCGAGTTTGTTGATTGTATGGCAAACAGTATTAGCTGAGCATCTGCTTGCTCTTGCTGCACTCAGTATCCTCTAGTATCAAGTATGGTTTTCCCTACTGTTTTCTTGGTCTCAATATACACATATTAAATCTCAGTTATCTCATATTTAGAATTTAAATCTTTTTTTGAAGATTTTATTTATTTGACACAGAGAGAGAGAGATCGCAAGTAGACAGAGAGGCAGGTAGAGAGAGAGGGGGAAGCAGGCTCCCTGCTGAGCAGAGAGCCCAATGCAGGGCTCGATCATAGGACCCTGAGATCATGACCTGAGCCGAAGGCAGAGGCTTAACCTACTGAGCCACCCAGGCGCCCCTTTATTTAGAATTTAGAGAACTCTGGGGCGCCTGGGTGGCTCAGTGGGTTAAAGCCTCTTGCCTTCGGCTCAGGTCATGGTCCCAGGGTCCTGGGATCGAGCCCCGTATCGGGCTCTCTGCTCAGCAGGGAGCCTGCTTCCTCCTCTCTCTCTTGCCTGCCACTCTGCCTACTTGTGATCTCTGTCAAAAAAATAAAATCTTTAAAAAAAAAAAGAATTTAGAGAACTCTTATTAAATGTGGGAAGAGAAGGAGAGTTGAAAACAAAGGAGACAATGGACATCTCTGATTAATAATCATGATGCCACCGACTCCAAGCTCCCTGAGGGCAGAGTTGGGTCTTGCTCACCATTTTATCCCCACTGCCTGGAAAATATGTGGCTCAGAATAGGCAAACACCCCTACTAAATGAGTTAATGAACACGAAACCTTATTTATATACTGAGCTGTACAAGCAGCATCCAGAATGCTGCAGACATATTCATACCATCGTGCCCATCCAGTCCCAAAGGCACGTAAATCTCACACACGGTCACACAATGTCACTTCCTACTAAACACCCCTTCTCTGTCACACACGTGGCTACAGTAACACTGTATTTTCTCCCTCTCGCTCTTGCAGTCGCGCTGTGTCTCTGTGGCACAGAGCCTGGAAACCCACCCGCATGCCCTATGAGGTCCTCCTACTAGGCCTGAGTCACTCCCACCACAATTTGCCACAGCGCATCAACTTGGCTGTGTGAAGATGGCCCTGGGTGCCACTGGGTGTGTGCGACGGAGTTCGAGGCTCCACACTGTGCAATACAGCGTCCCCGAGGTCACGTTCGGTCTCTTTCTCCTTTATCTCATGCCACGGTGTGTCGGGGGTCCCACACAGGGGGACACTGAGTCCGACGGCCACAGTGGGCTACGCGATGTCTCAGCCTCACGGTCTGGTGAGGCTCTTAACCCTACTCTCAAACGGGGTCTAAGGTCCCACGCTGAGCGACAATAAGACTGAGTCACCCGCCACCCTACCGCACGGTGCCTCGGTCTTGCCCTCTGACTCAGTCTCCCCGACTCACGCGCCCCCGGGACCACCGCGCGCGCTTTTTCTCACCTGGTCAGGTCGCGCAGCCGCGCCTCCTCCCCGCGCAGGTAGCGCCGCAGCAGCCCCAGCAGCCGGCGCTCGGGTGCCAGGGCGCGAGCCACGCTGGTCAGCGCCGAGAACGTGTCCCCCCGCGCCGCGGCCCCTGCCGGGTCCCCTGCTCGGAGCGCCAGCACCGCCAGCAAAGCCACCAGCCCCGCCGCGGGGCCCATCGCCGGCTCTCGCGCGCGTCCCCTCGGACCTTCGGGCCAAGCTCCGGTGCGCGCTGCTCCCGCCCACCCCGCCGCGCGCCGCCACGCCCCGCCGGACTCTGGCCAGCCGGGCAGCCCCGCCTCAGGCCCCCCGCCCTCCTTTGCTCTGACGCCTCCCGGCGCTCGCCATCTCCGCCTCGGCTGCCCCCTAGCTCCTCTGCGGGCGCGGGGACTGCCTGCACCCTCAGGGTCCGCGGGCCCTCCACCAAAGCGCAGCCCTGGCAAGATGTTTCCACGATGCCCGGTTCACGCTCGGGAAAACTGAGGCGTGGGTGTGGGAGGACGAATTCCCTGGTCTACGGCTGAACAGCGCCATCCCCCGAATACCCACCCTTCTGGATGGGGGGTGGAAATACAGACACTACTGGATTCTGATGGGAAAATCCAGGTGAGTAAATGAGGTGGTTCCTCATGACGACGCGCTGCGCAGGGAGAGCTGTGGAGGAGCAGAGGGAAGGAAACACTTCACAGAAGACTTGACATCAGAGCCATCATGAAAGGCAGAATTCTGACCGAAGGTAAAGAGGGTGAAGTTGATTAGGGTCGCTGCATGACAAATCTAGGACATATTAAACCTAAAACTGGGATCCTGGGTCATTGCTCTATACCACATACCTATGGACACTTAAGCAAAAACATTATTATTATTGTCTGACTAGGCTACTTACCGCCCCCATCCCAGGCAATGTTCATTCGTTCATTCAACAAATACTTAGCACCTCTGTCACGGTGCTGAGGACATAAAGGAATAGCACATCCAACCCCCCGACTCACGAGGGAAAACAGATGTAAACAAGTAAGCACAATAAAGCGCTCTCAGGAAAAGAGAGGGTTGTGCAACAAGCCCAGGGTGGTACATGTGAAGTACGACCTCCAAGTAAAGCTTTCAAAAATGTGGTTCTAAAGACTCATTGTTGCGACTTTAGAAAGATATAAAGGCATTGCCTAGTGGAGCTTCAGAGAATCTTAAGGGCATTTCTTAGAGTCTTTCTGGTAAACAAGAGAACCTCAAAGAGTCTTAAGAGTGTTCTCTATAAAGTAAACTATTTCAACTGGCAAAAATGCTTCTAAGAATCTTAACATTATTGTACCACAGCATCCCGACTCTCAGCCTAAGTTGCCCAGAAAGAAATATAGATGTGACTTTTGTCTAACGGAGTGAATTCCAATAAGGTTTATAGAAAATCATCAAAAGTTTTAAGATGAGGGGCACTTGGCTGGCTCAATCAGTGGAGCATGTGACTCTTGCTCTTAGGGCTATGAGTTCGAGCTTCGTGTTCAGTGTAGAGATTACATACATACATACACTTTAAAAAAAAATTTTTAAGATAATTTTATCAGAAGAAGCACTGCAAGTTTGAGTTAAAGAC
This sequence comes from Lutra lutra, assembly GCF_902655055.1. NCBI lineage: Eukaryota > Metazoa > Chordata > Mammalia > Carnivora > Mustelidae > Lutra > Lutra lutra. Next base: position 55,877,732 of record NC_062287.1, on the reverse strand, counting down.
AAAAATAAATACAAAAAAAAGGGAAGAAAAAAAGGGAGGGAGTGAGGGAGGGAGGAAAGAAGGAAGGAAGGAAAGAAGAAAAGAAAGAAAAAAGATGCCATCAGACCCTTGTATCAGTTTCCTATTGCTGCTGTAACAATTTACAACAAACTTAGTGACTTGGAACAACTCAAATTTATTATCTTACATTTCTGGAGTTTAGAAGTCTGAAATGGGTTTCACTGGGCTGAAGTCAAGGTATCTGCAGGGCTGTTTCTTCTGGAGGCTCTGGAGGAGAATCTATTCCTTGCTTTTTCCAGTTTTATGGGATGCCTACATTTCTTGATTCATAGCCCCTTCCTTCATCCTCAAAACCATCGATATAACATGTTTACATTTCTATTTGACTTTGCTTCTACTGTCACATCCTTCTCCTCTGACTCTTTTAAGGACCTTTGTGATTACACCAGTCCTACCAAGATCAATCCAGGATAATCTCCCCATGTCAAGATCCTTAACTTAATCATACCCTGAAAGTCTCAGGTTTGGGGAAGTAGGACATGGGCATCTTTAGGAGGGGTGTTATTCTAACTACAATAACCCCCAAACTTCTGTGGGCAGAAAGCAGTCTGAGATGACTACTCAGTTGTAAATAAAGGTCCATGGCCATTTCAACATTCTCTCAATCAGGAGAAGTGTTAGGAGGGAAAGTGTAATGGAGAGGGAGTCAGATAGGAAAGAGATAATGTAACCAATTGTGGTTAAAACAGCTTTTGGGGGCATATTTTGCAAATATCATATAGCAATGTGAGCACATTGTTAGGTTCACACTTCCTCCCAATCCTGAGGGCCTCAGAAAGGTTTGTGCAAATTAGGGGCCTTGAAGCTTAAGCTTCATGGAAAATCTGCCTCTGGTCTCCACTAAGGACATGGACTCTGAATCTACACTACCTGGGTTCAGTTCTTTGCTCTATACTTATGTTGTCTGCACTGATGTTACAGATTGGGTATTCCCAGAAGCAGACGCTGATATAGAGTTTGGGGTGTAAGATATTGGTTACAGATCAACATCTGTGAAGGAGAGAGAAAGGAAGGAATGGAAGAGGAAGAAGTCAAAGAGGCCTGATGAAGTTTTGATCAAAATGGCAGGAGGGCTTCAGCTAGTTTATCCTGTCAGTGCTGTCTCATGTCAGGCCTGAATGGCTGGGCATTTATTCCTTCACCTCACTTGGTCATTGTTTAGGGTTCATTGAACTTCTTGGATCTCTAGGCTCACATCTTTTGTCAAATTTGGGAAATGTTCATATATTATTTCTTCAAATACTTCTTTTACAAAATCTTCTGGAATTTTGATGACATGAATTAGATACTGCCTCATAAGGCCTCGGGCTCTGTTCATTTTTTTAAAAACATTTTTTCTCTGTTGTTCGGATTAGTTGATTACTATGAATCTATCTTCAAGTTCACTGATTCTTGGTTGTCATCTCTATTCTACTGAGTCCAATGAGTTTTTTATTTTGGTTATTTTACTTTCCATTGTAACATTTCCATTGGGTCCTTCTTTATATTTTCTATTTCTTTGTTGATACTATCTACCTTTACATTCATTTCAGGAGCTCCTTGGAGCACTTGGGTGGCTCATTTGGTTAAGCATCTGCCTTCAATGCAGGTCATGATCCCAGGGTCCTGGGATCCAGCCCTGCATTGGGTTCCCTGCCCTTGCTTCTCCCTCCCCCTTTCTCTCTCTCTCTCTGTCAAATAAATAAATAAAATCTTTTTTTTTTGAAGTATTCATCATTCTTCTTGGAACATTTTATGAGTCTTCTATAATTTTCAACATTGGTGTTATTTCTTCCTGGATGTCTGTTGATTGCCTTTTCTCATACTTGAGATCTTCCTGGTTCTTCAAATGCAGAATAATTTGGGTTAAATACTAGGTATTTTTGAATATATAAGTGTCTGCATCTTATTTAAATCTTATGGAAAATATTAATATCTTTGTGCTAGCATATAATTAACTCAGTTGGATTCAGGCCACAAGTTCCGATCTGCCTTCTGTGGCCATGGTTTCAATGTCAGTTCAATTCCCAAACTGTTTGCAATGCCATTCAGATCTGTCCCAGTTGTGTGCCACCTTTGGATCTAGACAGTGGTCTATCCCATACCTCAGTACTTAGGTCTATGGCATGCGATTTAGCATCAGATCTGTGCATGCAGAGCTAAGGGGTGAATCCAGGAATCATGGGATGGATCTCTTGAGCTTTTCCCTCTCTGCAATCTCTCTGATAGTTTCCAGGCCCCCGAGACTTCTCTTTTTGGTTCTCTGGCCAGAAACCTGGCCTTCAAACAACTCTGCTCTGTTGTGTGCTTCTCTTGACTACACATGTCTGGGCCAAGTTGCAAGAGGACACAGAGAGAAAAAGATCAGTGGGGGTTTCCCCACCCTGTTGGGTTGCTGAAAACAAAATTTACAGCATTATTTGAGATGGTCCTTATGTATGTAGATGAATACATAAGATAACTCAAAGTTTTAGACAGCCATAGGAACCTCACTACCACCACTGCCATTGGGGCCACTACTGTGAGATTGCCTGGGGGAGATGTGTGGGGTAGGAAAAAGAGAAAATGAAAGGGAATCATGAGATGTTCCCTCCTCTGAGTCTGAGGAGTCAAGTCCCTTCTTGAGCCAGAGTGTGAGGTCTCCCATAGCTCCCCAAGTCCTTACCCAGGGTCCCAATTCTGGGTTTCGGGCTACTGAGGATTGAGAAATAGAAACCTGGGGCACCTGGGTGGCTCAGTGGGTTAAGCCTCTGCCTTTGGCATGGGTCGTGATCTCGGGGTCCTGGAATTGAGCCCCGCATCTGGCTCTCTGCTCAGCGGGGAGCCTGCTTCCCCCTTCTCTCTCTGCCTGCCTCTCTGCCTTCTTGTGATCTTGCTGTCTCTTTCTGTCAAATAAATAAATGAAATCTTTGAAAAAAAAAAGTGGAAACTTAAAGCCAGCTCCATGGTGTCTCAAATTCTGGTCTTCTTCCCAAATTTACCTGCTGTCATTTACTTTTCCCAGTACTGACTAGAGCTTCCTCCATGATAATATTTTATTTTAATTTTGCTCCAGAGTGGAGTTTTAAAGTCACTTAAGTAATTCAGGATTCCAAGTTTAACTAAATGCAAATTAAAATCTAACTAAATTATACTACCAGTTTGAATAACTGTGTGAAAAGAGAATAGGTATTTTCCAAGCACAGCTAAATTTCTAAGAGCTCAACGTATGTTTCTGTTTGGTATTTAGCAAGGTTTTTTTTTTAAACTTTTAAAACAGTATTCATAGATAATCCCTATTTCTGAAAGTCAAAAACTGAAAAATGTATGCAGTAGTCCCCCTTACTCAGTTTTACTTTCTGTGGTTTCATTCACTTGAGGTCAATGATGGTCCAAAAGTAGGTCATCCTCCTTCTGACACGCTGTTAGACGAACAGTAGCCTAATGCTACATCACCGTGCTGACACCCTAACCTTACCTTATCTCCTAACATAGGCATTTATCATCTCACATCATCATGAGAAAGGCGAGCACAGTACAATAAGATATTTTGAGAGAGAGAGACACACACATTCACATAACTTTTATTAGTTATATTGCTGTATTTGATCTATTATTAGTTATTGTTAATCTCTTACTGTGCCTAATTTATAAATTAAATGTTATCATAGGTACACATGTATAGGAGAAAACATAGTATATGTGGGGTTCAGTACTATTTACGGTTTCAGGCATTTCCTGGGGGGCTTGGAACGTGTCCCCTGCAGGTATGGTGGGATGACAATATTAACTTTGAGTAAATGTTACTAGTTATTAGGCTTTATAGTACAAAAGTGGAAAAAAGATTGAAGTGGAAATGAAAGGGTCAAGGGAAAAGATCAAAATTTTCACATAAATAACAAGGCACAATAAAAGAAAGGCTTTTCCAAACAGTATGGAGTTTCCTCAAAAAGTTGAAAATAGAGGGATGCCTGGGTGGCTCAGTTGGTTAAGCAGCTGCCTTCGGCTCAGGTCATGATCCCAGCGTTCTGGGATCGAGTCCCACATCGGGCTCCTTGCTCAGCAGGGAGCCTGCTTCTCCCTCTGCCTCTGCCTGCCATTCTGTCTGCCTGTGCTCGCTCTCTCTCCCCCTCTCTCTCTCTGACAAATAAATAAATCTTTAAAAAAAAAAAAAAAGTTGAAAATAGAGCTACGCTATGACCCAGCAATTGCACTACTGGGTATTTACCCCAAAGATACAAATGTAGTGATCTGAAGGGGCACATGCACCCGAATGTTTATAGCAGCAATGTTCGCAACAGCCAAACTACGGAAAGAACCTAGATGTCCATCAACAGATGAATGGATAAAGAAGATGTGGTACACACACACACACACACACACGAATACTATGTAGTCATCAAAAATGAAATCTTGCCATTTGCAACAGTGTCAATGGAACTAGATGGTGTTATGCTAAGCGAAAAAAGTCAGTCAGGGGGCGCCTGGGTGGCTCAGTGGGTTAAGCCGCTGCCTTCAGCTCAGGTCATGATCCCAGGTCCTGGGTTCGAGCCCCACATCGGGCTTTCTGCTCAGCAGGGAGCCTGCTTCCTCCTCTCTCTCTGCCTGCCTCTCTGCCTACTTGTGATTTCTCTCTGTCAAATAAATAAATAAAATCTTTTTAAAAAAAAAAGTCAGTCAGAAAAAGAATTATATGATCTCACTGACATAAGGAATTTGAGAAACAAGAAAGAGGATCATAGGGGAAGTGAGGGGAAAATGAAACAAGATAAAACAAGAGAGGGAGACAAACCATAAGAGACTCTTAATCTCAGGAAACAAACTGAAGGTTGCTGGAATGGAAGAAGATGGGAGGGATGGGGTGGCTGGGTGATGGACATTGGGGAGGTTATGTGTTGTGGAGAGCGCTGTGTATTGTTTAAGACTGATGAATCACAGGATCATTCCTGATCCTGCCAAACTCTTTCCTGATCTTTGTGTGATTTCTGACTAATTCCTACTCAACCTTTGAGTTATTTCCTCAGGACGTTTTATTTGTCTGAATCTCCATATGAGTCAAACACCCCCTATATTTTCCTTTGGTAGCATTTTTTATAGCAGTATTTCTTATTTCTATACTTAATGGCTGTCTGCTCCACTAGATCACAAGCTTCATATAGGCAGGACTGCCTAGCAGAATGCCTGGCAATAGTACTTACTCAGTTAAAGAAATAGAATAAATGAAATAGAAAGAGCATTCGAAACAATCCCATCAATCCATCTCTTTATCAAGAGTCCTCTGGGGGCCAGTGGTCTGCCAAACCCTTTATACTATTTATCTCCATTTTTCCTCACAGTAAGTCTATGGAGTAGGTGGGGTTTTTCTTGTTGTTGTTTTTTGTTTTAGATTTTTATTTATTTATTTGACAGACAGAGATCACAAGTAGGCAGAGAGGCAGGCAGAGAGAGAGAGGAAGGGAAGCAGGCCTCCTGCCGAGCAGAGAGCCCAATGCGGGGCTCAATCCCAGGACCCTGGGATCATGACCTGAGCTGAAGGCAAAGGCTTTAACCCACTGAGCCACGGAGGTGCCCCTATGGAGTAGCTGTTGTTATCCCACATTTTACAACTGAGAAAATCATAGTTTACTGAAGTTAAGCGATTCATCAGCAAGATGGTAAAACCTGAAGTTGAACCCAGGGTGTCTTATTCTTGGTTGGGCATTCTTTAGTTACATCATTACTTCAGGCTGCTCATTATCAGTTCCTGGGTCAGCCTCCCTGACTACATCCAGCGGGGAGAGTTTCTGGGGGACTCCTTCTACTCACTTCTCCTCAGTTTTCTCCTCTATATTATGAAAGGATTAAACCAATGGGTTGATGTTTGTGAAAGTAGCCCACAGTTCATCTGCATCAGAATCATGGTGGGAAAAAAGGGATGTTTTTATGAAAAATTCCATTTCCAGCACAGCAAAGGAAACAGTCAACAAAACCAAAAGACAACTGACAGAATGGGAGAAGATATTTGCAAACGACGTATCAGATAAAGGGCTATATCTATAAATCTATAAAGAACTTATCAAACTCAACACCCAAAGAACAAAGAATCCAATCAAGAAATGGGCAAAGGACATGAACAGACATTTCTGCAAAGAAGACATCCAGATGACCAACAGACACATGAAAAAGTGCTCCACATTACTCGGCATCAGGGAAATACAAATCAAAACCACAATACCACCTCACACCAGTCAGAATAGCTAAAATTAACAAGTCAGGAAACGACAGATGCTGGCGAGGATGTGGAGAAAGGGGAACCCTCCTACACTGTTGGTGGGAATACAAGCTGGTGCAGCCACTCTGGAAAACGTCATGGAGGTTCCTCACAAAGTTGAAAATAGAGCTACCCTATGACCCAGCAATCTCACTACTGGGGTATTTACCCTAAAGATACAAATGTAGTGATCCGAAGGGGCATGTGCACCCAAATGTTTATAGCAGCAATGTCCACAATAGCCAAACTATGGAAAGAATCTATGGAAAGGTGTCCATTAACAGATGAATGGATAAAGCATATATATACATTGGAATACTATGCAGCCATCAAAAGAAATGAAATCTTGCCATTTGCAGTGACATGGATGGAACTAGAGGGTATTATGCTGAGCGAAATAAGTGAATCAGAGAAAGAAAATTATCATATGATCTCCCTGATATGAGGAATTTGAGAGGCAACATGGTGGGTTTGGGGGTAGGGAAGGAAAAAATGAAACAAGATGGGATTGGGAGGGAGACAAACCATAGGAGACTCTTAACCTCACAAAACAAACTGAAGGCTGTCAGGGGTAGGGGGGTAGGGAGAGGGTGGTTGGGTTATGGACATTGGGGAGGGTATGTGCTATGGCAAGTGCTATGAAGTGTGTAAGCCTGACGATTCACAGACCTGTACCCCTGGGGCTAATAATATATGTTAATAAACAAAAACAAAAAGAAAAAAACTAAAAAAAAAAAAAAGAGTTGGTTATAGACAGGATAGAAGAGTGTGAGAGAAAGAACAGAATGGAGCTGGCCTTCTGGGATTTGGGAGGAGGCAATGCTGTTCAGTACGAGCCATAAGACTGAGGGAAGAACAGGTAGTAAGGGGGATGGGGGTTGACAAATCAAAACTTTCTTACATGATAATTTGACTTGACACCTCTCCTAGTTATAATGGCAGAAAATAACTGCAGGCATGTTTATAACTATAGAAGGAAATAAAGCATCATTTCGTACATTAAAAAAAAAAATTCCATTTCCAGATTCCCACCCAGACTCGTTGAATCGGAATTGTGTGCGCTGTGGGGGACGAAATCGAGGAATCTGCATTTCAACAGGATCTTGAGATTCTTATGCATGTGAGAATACTTCATTAGGTGATACCCCAAATTCTCTCTAGCTTTGACAGTCTTTGCTTCTAAGACATTTGGAGGGCACGTCTTTGTATTTCTATCATCTTACACAGCCTGGAACTCAATATAGTTTTAGTGAATAAATACATTTGAATTTGGAAGATAGATTCAAGTCCCTGCTTAGATACCTAAAACTTTGATTCCTTGAAGAAATTTCTTCACCTTTTGACCCATAGACTTATCATCTTTAAGATGGAAATAATAACAACAATCCCTTTTCTGGCTCCTAACTGCTGATGTGGAGGATAAATTAAATCATGTTTTTGGAAGCTCTTGTGATGATTCTATTATAGATATAAAGTGGACACCAATAGGGGTTACTTTGGTCCTTCAAACTCACTGATGGCTGAGATATGGCTCTTTTGAGTGGACTGAAAGGAGCTTATTAAAACAAAACAAAACAGGGCAAAAAAAAAAAATCAATCAAGCACCACTGTTTAAAATTACATTTCCTTCAAAGTGGATAGGATTTTTCCAAGGAAGTAACGTTGATTTTTTAGGAGAAACCTGAGGCATTCCCATAGTGCCCCCTGGTGGAACTTAGAAGCAAACTCAAATCCACAACCCTTACCACACATTTGCTGTTTATCAGAGCGATGATGGATCTATCTATCCGTCATTTATCTGTCTCTTTATCTCATCTGTTCTCCACCTAGACTAGGAGCTTTTGGTGGAGCTTCTCTCTATCTCCAGAACCTAGCATTCATTCTTCATGCATTCATTCAACCATTACCAAGTATCCATGGTGCCGGGTGCTGTGCTAGGCACCCAGGGGCAAGCAGAGGAACCAGGTGGCTTCCCTGCCCTAGAGCCCTTTACAGTCAAGTAGTGGCAACAGATAAGAAAGAGCCAATAACAACAGTGATTTACGCCAGGTTGGAGAAGGTTCAGAGAACGATGGAAGTCACTTTCTTTGGTCAATACCCAATGATCGACCAGTTTAGAGAAAAAGCATGGCACCTGTCAGGTGAATGGCAAAAATGAGGCAGGAAGTGTAAATAGAAGCTAGATGATGAAGAGCCTACTCTATTAATAAATTTGGGTTTATACTAGGGTCAATGGGAAACAACTGAACAGTTTTAAGTAGAGGAATGATGTGATGATATTTTTGTTTTTTAAAGATCATTGTGGGGGCGCCTGGGTGGCTAAGTTGGTTAAGTGTCTGTTTTCGACTCAGGTCATGATCCTAGGGATGGAGCTGAGCGTTGGGCTCTCGGCTCAGCAGGGAGCCTTCTTCTCCCTCTCCCCCTCCCCCCTACTCATCTTCTATCTCTCTCTCTCTCTCTCAAATAAATAAAATCTTAAAAAAAGAGATTATTGTGATTACAGTGGGTTACAGTGAACTGATTGGAGGAAGCAAGACCAGAGGTAGTAAGGGTCAACTAGGAAGTCACTGCATAGTCCAGGTGAGAAATGAATTTTTGGTTAGGAAGGATACATAGAGTGATTAAAATCTATGGTCAAAATTCTGTTTCAGTCTTACAGAAGTGTCTTATTCCTTATCAATCTTACATTTCCATTACACATATTCTTTACTATATATGAAGTCATTCATTTAAAAACATATAAAACTGACAGGAAAAAAATGTATTTTTGTGTTCACATAATTATAAAGATATGGAAGGGAAGGATGCACACCAAATTCATGATGAGGCTTGCTTCTGAGGAGGTACAGTATAGCTGTAAGAATAGCCATGATCCTCATTCTGCCCTGTATCCACACCCTTTACTGTGTGACTTTCTTACTTCCTTTCCTTAAGAATTGGAGTCTATTTCCCCTTCCCTAGCATCTGGGAAGGTCTTATTACTTACTTACTTTCTTTTTAAAATATTTTATTTGTTTATGACAGAGAGAGACAGTAAGAGAGGGAACACAAGCACAGGGGAGCTGGAGAGGGAGAAGCAGGCTCCCCGCTTCTCTGATAGGGGGCTCTATCGCAGGATGCTGGGATCATGACCTGAGCCCAAAGCAGATACTTAATGACTGAGCCACCCAGGCACCCAACCTTATTACTTTCTTTAGCCAATAAAATGCAGCAGAAGGGATAGTGTGCCAGTTCTGATCTTGGGCCTCAAGAGGCCTTGGCTGCTTTATCCCTCCCTTTTGGAACCCTGCCCTGGCACCCATGGGAAGCAGCCTGGGCTAGCCTGCTGGAATATGGGAGACACGTGAGGCAGAGCTTGGCCAACCCCGCTTAGGCCATCCTAAACTAACCAGCGCCCAATCAATTTGGTAGCAGACCTCCATCTGATATATGATTCCCACTATGACCAGAAGAACCAGAAAGCTGACCTCAGTCCAAATTGCCAAACTGCGTAACTGTAAGACATATAATAGTTGTCTTCAACCACTAAGTGGCTGTACTTTGTTTTACAGCAAAACTTGACAGAAACTGGTGTCTGCAAGTGAAATGCTTACCTTTAACAAAACCGCAAATTCTAGGCATGGGCTTTGGGATCAGGGAAGGGTGGAGATTGGAAAAATGGCAAGCAAACAGTAAAGTCTGGAAAAATGGTGAGGAAATTGTTACTGGAGGCTGAAAAAGTGTCAATCTGTGTTTTATAATGGCAGAATGATTGGCCAAAGAGTTGCCTATGCTTACTTGGAAGATGGGGAGAAAAACACTCAGAAAGTTTTTATTTGGCTATGGAAAACTCTAGACAGAGTGTTGAAAGTATCAGTTGGGTGCTCCTAGTTGTGTAACCTCATAACAGGAAGAGAACTGTGAGCTAAAGAAAGAACTGGCAAAAGGAATTTAGAGAGAACAGAGAGGAGCAGGACTTAGTAGTTTAAAAAATAAAACTTTTTTCAGCTTGAGGCTCTCTAGCCAGCATAGAGTTATTACAGGAATATGACCCAGAGATGCAGATCTTACCAAAGGTATAGCCATAACACACTTTATAAAGCCCTTTGAAAGAATTAGTGATGGCTAGTAGATTCCTAGACAAAAAGTCTTCTTGGAATCCTAAGAGCAATATCAACAGAAGCCTAATCCAAAATAGCATGATAAAATTTAGGGAGAGGTCTCAAAAACAATTGTGAGTGTGTCATTTGGAGGATAGAGTCGACCATAATTAGATATATAGAAAACCCACAAAATTCTTATTTTTATTTATTTTTTTATTTTTTTAGGAGAGGGAGAGAGAGAATCTTAAGCAGGCTCCATGCCCAAAGTGGAGCCGGATACGGGGCTCGATCTCATGACCCTTGAGATCATGACCAGAGCCGATCTCAAAAGTCGGACACTAAACTGACTGAGCCACCCACAAAATTTTTTAATGAGTTGTACATGGGAAAATACCAGCAGCTTGAACTGCAAGGGACTGAAATATTTCATACTGCTAGTCAGCTCTGACATGCGCCACTGATTTAGTAATAGCCAAGGAAGCAGATGGACAAGGAAGGATGGTCCAGAGGGCAGAACCAAGGAGTACAGAGATCCGTGGGCTAGGGAGCCACTCCCAGGGAGTAGAACCCAAGGCCCAAGCAAGGAAGGACAGCATTTGTCTAGCAGGAGTCAGAATTGTTCTATTTAAGGAAGACTGTGCAACTTTCACGCTTCTTGTTCTTGAATGGGAATGTCTGTTGAGGTTATCCTGCCTCTGTCTTATTGTACACTCTCAGAACATTAGTTGGAACTTTGGGCATTTCACCCAGAAAGATGGTGTAAATCAGGAGTGCGGATGGCTGAGATCAGAAACCTCTAACCCGGCCGTCCCGGGACACTCCTTCCTGCTTTCTCCTTGTTGTCTGTCTCCTGTGTCTGCAGGGTCTTATTTCTCTGCCTGACAAATGCCTGCCCTTCCTTCAAAGCTCCACTTTAGTCCCAGTGATTTTTTTGGAGCCCTCCCTGGACCCCACACAGTTACCCCTCTCCTGTCCTGCACCATTCTGTACCTGCCTCTAGTACAGGACTCCCACGGCGCTGTACCAGTTCTTGTCTTTCTAAAGGTGTGAATTACATCTTGTCGACTTTTTATTCACTGTCCTGCTCCTTGTAGGTTAGTAATATTTATACAGGAGGAGAAAGGGACGACCAGTCAGGAGACCTGAGTATTAGTCCCTGATTTGTCACTGACCAGCTCTGTGACTCCGTGACTCCGTGACCAGCCACTGACCAGCTCTATGACTAAGATCTCTGGATCTTAGTTTTCAGCTGAATCAAAGTAGGAAGGGCCCTTTCGAACAGAAGACTAAGTAAGATTTACTGAGAGCCATCCTCAGGGCATGGGGGCAAAAGCAGCAGACTAGGGGTAAGACAACTTCAGGTCTGTAGGAATCCACTCTGTGGATCCCTGGCTTGACCCTTGGATCAAGTTTCCCTAACTGTAAAGAGAGATGCTTGCATTGAATCTGGATTCCTCGCAGAGCAGAGGGGCCAAGACTGTTCCATGGGACATGGATCTGTCCTCCAGGGGGAAGTATGCATATGTGGGACTGGCAGACAACTGGAAAACACCGACCCAATTGCTGTTTTTTTTCTGCCCTTGCTCCCTGCCCGAAGGGAATACATCTCTCCCATGCCAGCTTGACTTATTTAGCCCCAGGTTGGTTTTTTTCCCCTTCAGTTTATGACTTCACTGCAGCCAAAGTCTGGCTGGAAGCCCTCTAGCAAATCTCAAGGATCTCTTGCTTCCCAGTTTTGCTCACTTATTTCTTTGCTTTGAGTTGAACGCACTCATCTGCAGCGTGTGCCTCCTCCCCTTTGCTTAGTCACAGCCTACTTGCTTTTGAAAATTCAGCTCAAATTCCGATTCTGTTCACTTCAGCTGAACTTTTTCCTTCCTTCCTTCCTTCCTTCCTTCCTTCCTTCCTTCCTTCCTTCCTTCCTTTCTTCTTTCTCTTTCTCTCTTTCTTTCTTTCTTTCTTTCTTTCTTTCTTTCTTTCTTTCTTTCTTTCTTTCCTTTCTTTCTTCTTTCTTTCTTTTTCTTTCTTTCTCTTTTTGTGAGAGCTCATTGTCTGCTTGGCTCCATTCTGGGCACTGGGGGTCCTGCCCAGTTTGAGTTGACTGGTTGCTCACAACTGACTGGTTGGCTGGGAGAGTCCAGACACAAGCAGATAATTTAGTCATGGCGTGGGACATGCTGAAACAGAGGATGGCAGAGGGAGCTGGGGCAGTATAGAGCAGGGCCTCTGCCCATCTGGGCTGCTGGGGCAGGGGTGGGGGTGGGGAGGGTGGGGCGATGGGAAACAGTCAGGAAATGCTCTATGGAAGGGATGATGCTTGAGTTGAGCGTTAGGGGAGGAGTTGTTTGCGAAGTGAAGAGATGTCCAGTGGTGTGCCATGGGCAGAGCCTCCTCCCTGCCATGTCTGCTGCCTTCCACCCATAGCAAGGGGAAATCTGCCTTTTCCCTACTCTGGGCTGGCACCACTATTTCTAGTCTATTAATTCTGGATCCAGCTCCTTGAAAACTGTCCCTGTGGTGATCAGGAAGGTGAGAGGATCGCCATACAAGAAATAAGTAGCTGAAATGCACATAATTAGACTGAGGGGAAAGGACTTTGAGTGAAAAGGAAATGAGGTTTTGAATAAGATTGAGCTTCCAAGTACAACCAAAGGGTAGAAGCTATAGGAGGCGGATTTTAGCTGACCACAAGAAAGAACTCTCTACTGGCCTTTCTTTTAGAAAGTGTACAACTTGTCTTGGCAAATTGTCATGGGAGAGGTTCAAATATATATCCTCACTTGCAAATCAGATTGTGGGAATTGATGAGAGTTCTTAGATAAGATGACCTTTAAGGTTCTTTCCAAGGGTGGGTTTTCTCATACTAGCTCCCCACCACCACTTCAGAAACCTGCTTATGACTTTCTGTACTCTCTCACCTGCTGACTGAAGTACAAACTCCAAGGCAGAGCACACAGGACCCTCTCCACTCACACCCCTACTCAGTAGAGCAATACCAAACTACTTAGAGTTCTTGGCAGGCTCATGCTGTCTTCTGTGCTTAAGATGTCCTCCCTCTTCCTTTGCCTTCCCCATAATTTCCAATTGGTCAATTAACTCTCTCCCACTGTCTTTTTAAAATTAATTAATTTTTAAATTTTTAAGGTGGGGAGGGGTAGAGGGAGAGGGAGAATCTCAAACAGGCTCCATGCCTAGTGCAGGGCCCGATGCCAGGCTCCATCTCACAACGCTGAGATCATGACCTAAGCTGAAATCAAGAGTCAGACACTTAATCAGCTGAGCCACCCAGGCACCCCATTCTCCCACTGTGTCTTGATTGAAGGGTAATTGCAGTGGCTTGCCTCCTACTACCATTCAGAAGGAAGCTAGGCGTTCAAATCCTTCCTTTATTAGTTTCTGGTTTCAGCTAGGAGGAAGTCATGTAACAAAAGTCTAGCCAACTAGGCCTTCTCTCTAGTGCTTTGACTCCAAAGATATAAGGAATAGATAAAGGTGATCTGATGGCAGTGGGGATAGTGGGAACAGTATCCTGAAACAGACTGTTCTAGCAATAACATGGTTGCTGTGTCTTTTTTCCTACTTTTTAGCCTTCTAGAGTGCCCTCAGTACCAACATATTTCCAAGTCAATAAATATTTATAAAAAGAAATAATGAAGCACAAGGATAAAGGTCAAAGACTTGATTTAAATCAAACTGCACGCAAGACTGGACTATTTAATGATTAGAACCAGAACTAGAGAGGAAAATAAAGATAGGACAATGGTCACATCACTAACAGAAATGAGGAAGTGTTAGTTTAGGGAGGACAGGGAGGAAAGATGGGGAATAACAGATTTTTATTATAATATACATATTTAACTTTTTATTATGTTAGCTGATGCTAACACAGGTAGATAATTAAGTCAACTGAAGGAGTGAAACACAAAAATAAAATGGAAAGGACTTTAATATTAGCTCTTTTTATTTTATTTTTTTAATTTTATTTGAGAGAGAGCGAGCAAGAGTGCATGCGTGCACATGGGGGGGAGGGGCAGTGAGGGAAAAGGAGGGGCAGAGGGAGACAAAGGGGCAGACTCTCCGCTAAGCAGGAAGCCCAATGTAGAGCTTGATCCCAGAACCCTGGGATCATGACCTGAGCCAAAGGCAGACACTTAACGAACTGAGCCACCCAGGTGCCCCTTCTTCTGGGACTTCCGATGAACTAATCAATACATATATACCAAATAGTAAGCTAGAAGATTCATTTAGGCTGAAAATAGATTCTAAGTATACCATGTATATATTTCAAAAACATGTTCTACTTGGATAGCAAACTTTATGAACCACACAGTAACTAAGATAATAAAAATTACGCAGAAACTCATGCCTATAAAGAGGCCTGTTTATTACTGATAACACTTCATTTGGCTAAAACCACAAGAAATCCACACACAAACACTTCAAGTGCAAATTCTCACAGGCAGTACTTATGATACACCCTGGTGTTTTCATCGGGAAAAAAAAAGAGAAAATATTGACAAGAACAGGTAAAACAAGAGCACAATTTTGATCTACTGCTACACGGTCAGAAAAATAATTCATTCTTAACAGCATATATTTCATCTGGCATATTCAGTGATGTATACAAAGTTTATTTTTGCCTAAAACAAGAAGGCCTCACCATATATACAGATGCAGACTCTTGCTTGAGTGCCTCTTGTGAGATGTATGATGAATCATAACAGTGGACAAAAATATATCAAATTGTATCAAATTAGCTGTGATTCACTTGGAAGGTAGCAGTAGGAGGCTCAAAGTGGCACCTATACCCAGTGATACTAAGTCTACATAGGTACGTTCTTAGCCTACTTGGCCAACACCTTGTTATGAGTGTAAAATACTAGGCATTACATATAATTTTCCAAACAGGAATATGTTCTGCTCTCTCAAAAGAAGCTGAGTATTTAAGGGTATGCGTGCTTAATGAAGATGATTTATTATAAATTTCAGTAATGAGATTTGTTTAAAAAACTGAATCAGAAAATTAACATTTTTGATTGCTTCTTAAACTATTAGCTGCTTTAAGATACAATCCCCTAATTCCTACTGTCGCCAACTAAGCATTCTATAACACGTACTATAACGGGGGTGGGGGAGGTTATGAAAAATAATAACACATGATCTCTGCTCTCAGGGAGCTGATAGTCAGATGCTCCTTCTCAGTCAAGGAATGCCAGTGAATGAATGAAAACAATGTGGCCAACACTTCTGAAAATGAGGTTCAGTGATAATGTAACTGTTTAGTCAGGTCAGTTTAATTTGGCAGTAATGCTTTCAAAGTTCAGCTTTTAAAATGCAGGGAACCGGCTAGATATGTTCTGTGTTTCTATTTCTCACGTTAAGGTCGGTGTGTGTACCTCCAGGAAGATGTGGCAATTGAGGTGGGGAGGGGGAGACCACTGAGCAGCCCTGTGATCAACACGGAGCTCCTTTCCAGCAGTACCTGCTTCCGTGAGGACTGGAGGAATCATTTTTACATTGAAACAGTTTTATTATGGGGAATGCAAAATTCAGCTTCCATTTTTATGATAGAACATGAAATTTCATGAGCGATAGACTGCTTCGGAGTTTGGGCTTGGGACCCTTCCCCCACATAGTCGTCATGTTCCTCCGCTTTAGGGTTATGCTGGTGGCAAACTTTGCGAAGCAGACTTTAGCATGCCATGTGCCCTTATCTTGGTCACTTTACTCATTCTTATATGTCCTCTTTTTAAGGTATATAGTCTTTAACAAAGAGAAAAGACGGCTTAATGAACATAACAGTATGGTTAATATTTTAAAGTAGCCAGTGGTAAAAACTAACTTGGTTTTCAACTGGAACTAAAGAAAGTCATGCCATGTCAAGTCCTGCAATGAAAGGTTCTCTTCTTTCCACTTGGACTTCTTATGGTAAGATGCTCTGGGGGACAAAAGGGAAAAAAGATTTCCTAAAATTTTGTGCTTTGGATGCCCCAAGTCCAAGGAGACCTGAAATAAAATGTGAGCTCAATTGACCATCCATTTCAATTGGTCAGACTCTTTCCTCATCACTTTCTAGAGCAATCTCAGAAAAACAAATGAATTATAAAAGGCCATAATAAATTAGCATATAGTAGTATCCAGACAGACCAAGAAAGGCTATGAAATAGATTTAAAATTACTTCTTACAATGTTTTAAATATTCTCACAATAGTAACAAAATAATCAAGTCAAAAAAAAACATAGTTTATGAATCAGCTTAAAGCATTCTGGATGAATACAGTTAAGATTTCTTATCAGTGAGGTAATAGAGCAATAGCTTTTCACAGTAACAAAATGTAGGAGGGCACCTGGGGAAGGAGGGAGGTAGAGAGAAAAAGGCATAAAATAAATTTATCCAAGCGAAATTTGGATTTTTCAAGCATCATAAACATCAGTGGAAAACACTGGAAAGAAATACCAGTAGCAGCAGTTCATAGAACAATTCTCCATTAAACTCCAGCTAATATCTCTGTTGTGTCCATTCCAGAAGCGACTTACTTATGAAACAGGAGCCCTATTTCGTATATAAGGATATCCCCAAAGTTTCCAATCTCTTAGAATCTTTCTGTCTGCTGAAGTTACTACATCCGAATAAACAATAGAGTTGAAACAAAACCCTCAAATATCCTATAATGCTATACATTCTTCAAGATGAACAAAACGGTGTTCAAGTCTCACTTAATTCGGTTAAATTAAAATTAAATTTTAATTTAAATTAGGTTAAATTAAAAATAATAGCCAAGCTGGTCTCTGTGCAATGAATGAAGACTGCGCTCATGCAACTACTACTCAACATATACAAAAACTCTCATGAGCTAAATTCTTCTAGTATACGTGCTGCCGAAGCAAGCACCTAAATTCTTCTAGATAGGGAGTGAAACTCAAATGTTACTTTCAGTACTCTCTATGACATCATCGTTGTTCCAACCTGAGGTAAAAAAAAAAAGTATCAGACGGAACCTTTAAAAGACATTTAGTATATCCCTTAATCTTAAATTTGTTATTTAGTTTTTTTGAAAAGGTTCTTATTCTTTTATTCTGTCCTCACTGAAGACAGAAAACAGTTTGCCGTATTACTTCTTACTTTGCGTCCTTTAAGAAAAGATTCAAGAAATAACTTAAGACTTATTAAATTATCTTAACAGCTTTCTCCCCTCCAGAATTAAATGATCTGAATTCTTTGAACTTTTTCTCACAATCTCTGTTGTATTCTGTTTTATTTCTGCTATGTCTTCTCTTCTCCAGCTCCCATATGATCCTAAGACACAACATCCTAGCAGGAATTGAATCTGTAAGAGGGGTACTTTTTCTCACCTCCAAAAACTTGGCCTCTTTGTAGTGGTTGTTAATAAAGGAAACAAAAGGTTCACTATCTGTTCATCATTATAACAAATACACATGGGTAAACAACTTGCCCACAGCCAGCTTATTCCCTACTTTTAGCTCTCTCAGTTTACCCTTCAAAAGAAGCATTTCCTGTGCCATCTTATTGATCTATTTGTTTATTTCTACTGATTATTTTCAGTGTATGCTTTGATCTTGCCAGACTAGTTCTCTCCTTTCCCCCAAAACTCTAGAAAAGCTTTAATTAAAAAGTTTTAATCTACACACTGAATGAGAATGGATTCATTTTCAAGATATTGTTCGTAAAGAAAAAGTTAAACACTGTAGAGCCTAAGGCTGAGACCTATAGTTCAGCACTCCTGTCTTTCCTGGTCAGCTTGGGTTACTAAATTTACCCTGTTAGGCAACTGTACACCACTGTGTCAAGTTCATGTTAAATATCATGCTAAGATAGACTTGAGAGCTTGGCTAGAATCAAATAATTTCCTTAATCTATACACTTTAGAACATTTGTAATATTTTGCTGATTTTAACTTTGGATTTTTAAATTTTTGAGGTAAGAATCTAGGCTTTAATAACTTTTCACCTTAATTAAGATGACTTAAATGTTGCATTATATTAAAGCACTCAAAACTGTTCTCCTTATAATAGACTTACAGTCATGACATGGCTTTAGCGATTATGAATGTGCTAGCATATCATTTTAGCTCCCCTTCGTTCTTCGGTCACTGGAACAGATACTAAAGCCAAATACACATACTTTTTATATATATAGCATTGTTCATACTACTTGGTAGAATATAGGCTATCTCCAAAATTACATTCTACATTCCTAAAAGCAAATAAAACAAAAAAGTCCGCACATTTCTTCTTTAGTACAAAGCCTTTGAAAACAAAGTCATTCTGAAGTATGGTGCTCTACCCTTACTTAGCTGTCTATTAACTATAGTTATATGAGATCTAGCTAGAGGAAAAGAAGGAACAAATTAACAATAGTGGCAATACAATAATTTGAAAATTATATTTGCACTATATGGATTCAAACAAATGTTAGCTGATAGAGCTGCAACAAACCATACCATTACTTACTAAACAGTCTAATCAGTTTAAATGTTATATTATTATTATTATTATTATTTAGGAAATAAATACTCTAATACCAGTTATGTCCCATTAGCAATTTGTTTAGTATGATTACACCCAAGGCCTTGTTACGTATTAGGCCTTGTTATGTATTCTGTTGAGTTGTATAGGACAGGATACACTTTAAGAAAATTAAATAGTACTTCTCTACTAAGACATTTTTAGAAGACTGGAGAATCAACCAAAAGTGACCTTCCAAAATTTTTTTTCACATTGAGGGGCGCCTGAGTGGCACAGTTGGTTAAGCCTCCGACCTTTGATCTCTCAGCTTGGGTCTTGATCTCAGGGTCATGACTTCAAGTCCCACATTGGGCTCTATGTTGGACATGGAGCCTACTTGAAAAAAAATATGCAAATTTTTTTTCCACATTGAAAAAAATAAGTTATACTCTTGAGATCAGAAATTCTATAGTAGCCAGCAAGATGTTAGAATAAACTGGACTTTAGTTTTAAAACATGTAGTTTTAGTGTTTGGTAACATCTAAAATCCGGATATTATATTTCTTAGTAAAATTAGCATTACTTCATCTGGTAAAGGAATAAATCTACTTACAAAATTTTTTTTTTTTTAAAGATTTTTTTTTTTTTTTAATTTGACAGAGAGATCACAAGCAGGCAGAGAGGCAGGCAGAGAGAGAGGAGGAAGCAGGCTCCCTGAGAGAGCAGAGAGCCCAATGCGGGGCTCGATCCCAGGACTCCGAGATCATGACCTGAGCCGAAGGCAGCGGCTTAACCCACTGAGCCACCCAGGCGCCCCTACTTACAAAAATTTAATTCCAAAGTTAGATTTGTAAATAAATTCAGAGCTCCTTTCTCAGTTCGGATTTTTTTCTCTACCTGAAGGCTGTGATTATCGACACTTAATTCTTACAAGAAGATCCTTAAGCACAGTTACTTTGAATCTGATTTTATTAAGATTTTTATTTACATTCATAAGATTTTTAGGAGGGCAAATTGATTTGATATAGAGGGGAAGCACCTACATAGTTTGGTCTGAAATAACTGTCTGAAAATTAACTGACTAAATTATAGTCAATGCAGGAACACTGTTTTAATTCATACCATACCCTGAGAAGGCACTAAGAAATCTGACAAGAATGAAGCCACTAGGAGCATTGCCACTATTGTTTCATGTTCAGTAAACGTCAGAATTTTAAATACATACAATAAATTTACACTGCACCAAGAGCACCTGAAACACATATGGTAACATCTGTTCTAAGCTAGAAATACCCAATTTCAAATACTCTACTTTGTAAGTTAATAACTATGACGTAATAATGATACTTTCTCACACTATGCTGGGAGCAATGCCATTTTCTTGTCAATTTTATAGATTAATTTCCTTAGCTAACTCAACAACTATATAACATTTATCTACCTTTTTAAAAAACCGTGCTATACACAAGTACAATACGGAACTAAGCTTAATCACACTTTAATAAGAAAACTCACTTTTGTATTGGTTTTTTTTTCTGTTAAAGGAAGAACAATGTGTTACTAGAATACTTTTAATGCAATGACATTTGTTCAAGATTATGAAAAAATTCGAATCCTTTCTCTCCAGATCATTTCCTTTCGAACTTATACAGTTTGTTTCGTCAGCCCACTGAAAGAAAGAAATCGAAGTGCAAAGATACTTGACCAGATGAGATAGAGAATGCTAACACGACTTCAATGCATGGAATTCCTGGTTGTTCTGTTCCACGTGCCGGTGCCAAGTCATGGTGTACTGGTGTGCACTAAACAGAACGCCAGATCAGTCCATTTTTACTAGGCTCAAGAAAATTCTCAATCAAAGCTTCAATGAGTTTCCTCAGTTCCTCTTCTAGGAAGGCAATGTCACTGAAGAGAAAGATGGGGAGTTTTGAAATTCTTGATTTTTACCACTTTAAATTTTGTTTAAATTGTTATAATTTTAAAAGGGGATGCTTAAACACTTTGTAAACCAAAAAGAAGTTCACACCATTAAATCAAAACAAGACCAAAGAGCAGAGGAAGGAATTACACGCAAGAAAACATCATGATCACAAACTTAAGTTGTACGGCATTAAAGGGAGTTCCTTGGTACATGATACATGGATGAGTTTCGGTATATCTAAATTTTCCTCCTTGGTCAGGCAATTTAATGGTCCAGAACACCAATACCAGGCATTATACTAAAATGGCTTCCTGATACTTTGAAGAATACTCAGTAGATATTATGGGATGATACAGCATGACTCAGATACAGAAGGGGGATGGGACTAAAAAAATGAGATGCTTAAGAAATAAATACACATTTACAAGTATGTGCTTCAAAGTCATCACTGCTGTTGACCAAAACATGTCTAGGAAAGCCTCTTTTCAACTGCCTTCATGGTCATTTGTTATTACTTTAATAATCATCCTTTATTTATTTATTTATTTTTTTTTTTAAAGATTTTATTTATTTATTTGACAGAGAGAAATCACAAGTAGGCAGAGAGGCAGGCAGAGAGAGAGAGGAGGAAGCAGGCTTCCCGCTGAGCAGAAAGCCCGATGTGGGGCTCGAACCCAGGACCTGGGATCATGACCTGAGCCGAAGGCAGCGGCTTAACCCACTGAGCCACCCAGGCGCCCCAATAATCATCCTTTATTTTTAACCAAATAGAGCATTACCCTAATTTGGTTTCCTTTAAACTCTACTCTGAATGACTTTAGGACATCCTTTTTTGTCCCCAAAAGAAAATAAAAATCTCTTAAACGCAAAGGTTTAGAGACGTACAAAATAATGTACCTTAGAATCTGAAGGCAATTCCAAAGCATCTCTTTCCCAAAAATATACTGATCAGTGACAACATTATAGAAGGTACTACTTTTAATAAGTGTAAATAGGCTTTGGAAGGCAGCTGTGCTCACCACTATACCACCAACGCTTAAGTGTAAATAGCCTTTGAATATGTTTATTAAAGTCAATTTAGTGACAATTCAGACTCTTAAAAGGAAATAAATTGGGCAGATTAAGTCAAATCATATTAGATATATGAAATGAATGTTTGAAAATAAATTATTTGTTGATCATTTCTTAAGGTTCAGCATATAACAGTTAAAGCTCACAGAACCTTCCCAGTAATAAAAATCTACCAAAATCTTAAAATTCAATTCCCAAATGGTCCAGCTGCTTTCGAAAATAGTCTGGCAGTTCCTCTGAAGGTTAAACACAGAACTACCATGTGATCCAGCAATTCTCCACCTACATATGGACCCAAGTGAAATGAAAACATGTCCACACAAAAACTTGTGCACAAATGTTTATAGCACTGTTACTTGTAATGGTTAAAATGTGGAAATAACCCAAATGTCCACCACCTGATAAAAGGATTAAAAAAAAAAAGTGTTGTATCTATACAACAGAATATTATTAGGCCAAGAAAACAATTAAAAAAAAAAAGAATTAAGTGCTGATTCATGCTACAACACAGATGAACCTTGAAAACATCATGCTAAGATGCCAGTCACAAAGGGCCATATATTGTATGATTCCATTTATATGAAATGCCCACAATAAGCAAGTCAATAATGACAGATAGTAGATTGCTGGTTGCCGAGGGCTACATGGAGGGGGATGGCAAGTGACTGCTAATGGGTATGGGGCTTCTTTCTGAGGGGATAAAAATGTTCTAATATGGAATGTAGTAAAAAAAAATGTGTAGTGATGTTTGCACAACTCTGAATATACTAAAAACCACTGAACTGTGTGCTTTTAATGGGTAAACTGTACAGTATGTGAATTTAATCTCAATAGAGCCTATATATATATATAAATATACAAATCTAAATATATATGTATATATATTTTAAAAGTCAATTCTCACCTCTGCTCAGGGGATGCACACATCTCCGCATAATACTTTATCTTTGGTTCTGTCCCACTTGTCCGAAGAGTAGCGACACAGCCATTTTGAAAAGTAAATGTAATCATTTGGCTGTTTTTACTCACAGGCAGTACCTATGCACAAGGTGAACAATGGCTTAGTTATACTTGGTACCTTTTTCATTTTCAGGAGTTGTAAAATATATTCTACTTATGTGAGGTATCTAAAGGAGCCAAATTTATAGAAACAGGAGTACAAGGTCATTGGCAGGAGGTGGGGGAAGGGGGAAGTGGGGAGTTGTTTAATGGGTATGGAGTTTCAGTTCAGCAAGATGAAAAAGTTCTGGACATCTGCTGCACAACAAGGTAGACAGAGTTAACACCAACGGACTGCATGTTCAAAAGCAGTTGCGGTGGTAGGTTTTGTTATGCATTTTTTACAATTAAAAATTTGTTTTTTAAATTATAAAACACAAAAGATTATATACACAATAATTCATAAATATGCCATTTACTGAACATTTTATAATAATACGGCGTTGGGTTATATACCTTACATACATGATCTCCAGGCCTCAGCAACAATCTTCCAGGGTAAATATTACTGCCAATTTACTGACATGGCTCAAAAAGAGTAAATGACCTGGTCAAGTTAATCAGCTAAAGTGGCAGAGCAAGAAGATGGAGCCAGGTCTATGTATCACAGTCCAAACTGCCTCTGCGTTGGCAAAGGGCTTTACAATTTCGAAGCACTTTCATAGACAGTTTATCAATTGTCTCCAAAGCAGACTGCATGTGTCCTAGAGGGCAGGCAAAATAATCCACTGACTGGGGTACAAAAAAAGTTTATATTTTTTACCTAAAAGTTAAAAAAGGAAATGAATCTTTACTGATGTTGAACACATGGATTCATACTAGTACTCCTTCTGTGAAGGTATCTTGGGGGAATTGTGAGGGTTGTACTAGGACAGAGGTGGTGCCTTTCAAAAGGGGTCTGAGCCTGATCCTTTCTTTGAAACCCCTCCCTCAGTTACAGGTACTACTATACACCAGTTGCTTAAGACAGAGACCCTTCTCCCCTCTTTTTCACTCACAGACCATCAACTAGCAAGTCTTGTCTATTCTAGTCTTTAACTCAACTTTGTCCAACTCTCTCCACCACTACTGCTACTAGATTTAATTCGGGCTCCCATCATCTCTCATCCTGATTCCTGAAACAGCATAATAACTGAACTTCCTGCCTGGGAGTTTGCCTGTCTCTAACCCCCATACCGTATGTGCCATTCCTCCTTGAACTCCACACTACAGTGTAGAGAACTCTTGGTGGTTTTTTGGAGGAGAACATGCCTTCCTACCTCCAGACCTAGCACTTGGTGCTTCCTTTGCCTGAATACCCTCTGTTCCTCCTATGTCTGGATAACTCTTACTCATACTCAGCTCACAGAAGTCCTCTAGAAGGTCTTCTGTAAGCCTCCCAGATCTGAGCAAGGGTCCTTCCTATGCTCTTCCATGGCACCTTACGCACCCCCGGTCTGTTTCATTTTGTAAAGTAATCCCTGCTTACTTCCATTTCCCCACTAGCATCTTGAGTGCAGAAACAGTGGCTTTGTCATTGCTCCTTCTCAGTGTGCCTACAAGGGCTTTGATAAATGCCTGTTGATAAATGCCACAGAGAGCAATCTGGAGTGTGAAGAAAACACTCAGGAGGTCTTTGACACTATGTGACCGCTGGGGTAAATTAACAATGTCTGTAGTACCTGCCTTACAAAATTGTTGTAACCATCTGTGGAGAGCAGATAGAAAAGTACTTTGAATAAGGAATATCCTAAACCTTAAAGGGGGTTAATAGGAAAAAAGCATCACACCAAGAACTACTCCTAAGCACAACATTAGTGAAATAAAAAGAAGCAAAAAATTTGGTTCATCTCATTCAAGTAGTTTACAAAGACAGAAAAATAGATACCAACAACTGGGAATGAATATTTGCTGATTAGATGAATAGACATAAAAGGAATATGAACTATATTCTATGCAAGAAATGACAGATATTCCAAAATATATTATGCCCGTAGCATCTTGAGACAACATCAGAACATTATAAGTGGAAATTTGGTCTAATAATCCTAACAATAACCAAATACATATGATTAACAACTTACGGCATTTATTTATTTTTTTAGAAGATTTTATTTATTTATTTATTTATTTATTTATTTATTTATTTTAAGATTTTACTTATTTGCCAGAGAGAGAGAGAGAGAGATAGAGTACACACAAGCAGGCAGAGAGGCAGGCAGAGGCAGCGAGAGAAAAGCAGGCTCCCTGCTGAGCAAGGAGCCCGATGCAGGACTCGATCCCAGGACCCTGGGATCATGACCTGAGCCAAAGGCAGACACTTAACCAACTGAGCCACCCAGGTGTCCCTATTTATTTATTTGACAGAGAGAGAGAAAGCAAGAGCAGGAACACAAGTAGGGGAAGTTTGAGGGAGAAGCGGGCTCCCCACTGAGCAGGGAGCCTGATGCGGGGCTCAATCCCAGGACTCTGGGATCATGACCTGAGCTGAAGGCAGCTGCTTAAGGACGGAGCCACACAGGCGCCCCAATTTATGGTGTTTAAATATTTGTTGAGCACCTACCACAAAAGCAGGAGCTTTGACAGGCACAGCACAATGATAACAATAAAATAGAAAGTGAAAAATGACAAGAGGAAGGCACAATAGATAATGAAACCTCAGGAGGAAGATATCTAATTACGGGACCTGGAGGGTATGTGGAGGAGGTGATATCTGTCTGAAGTCTTAAATAATGGCTAAGGTGTGGACCTGCCGCAGAAGAAGGAGAGGCAGATTGGGGAAATAGCTTGAGCAAAAACAGAGAGATTTTTATTTTCATTTCTTTAAAGATTTTACTTATTTATTTGAGAGAGAGAGATAGCCAGAGAGAGGAGGGCAGGGGTAGGGGGGTGGGGAGGGGGAAGCAGACTCTCTGCTGAGCAGGGAGCCCCGACTTGACTCTGGTCTCGATCCCAGTACGCTGGGATCATAGCTTGAGTCAAAGGCAGAAAACTAACAAACTGAGCCACCCAGGTGCTCCCAAATACAGAAATTTTTCATAAAAATGTATGCATATAAGAAACTATAAGTTGCCCTATTTGGCTGCAGGTGTAGGGACTAAGGTTGAAAAGGGAAGTTGCCAATAGAAAGGTGTAATGGTGAGCTTTGAAACAACAGGCTTTTAGACTTTATCTTCAACATCACACATTCTCCCTCTCTCCGTCCCTTTCTCTTTTTGTCTAATTCTCTTTCCCACCTCCCAGGGAGGAGCATACACTTGGGGAGAGAGGAGGACAGGATCAGAGGCAGGGAGCCTGTTAGTGGGATTATAACCGCTCTGAAGAAAAACAATGAATCCTAGTTTCAAGACATTCACAGGCTTGAACTTCCACTATTTTATTATAGTACAAAGTACTACAAATCGTTAAACTTAAAAATAAAAGGGGGGTACTTACTGATTTCTTATTAGGCTGGCTGCTGTCATAGCCAGTGGTAACATCCCGTATGTGCAATATAGCAAATGTCCCACAGAATTTTGGATATTCTTTTGGAGAATCAAAATTGCGAAGCCTTTCAAATATACTTTTGATGGTACTTGGATCATAACACAAGAAATATGAAGTTTTTGAAATATGATAACCATATCTGCACAAAGATTTAAAGTGTTAAAGTCAGATTTCAGATAACTCTTCAGGAAAGTATAAAGATAAGCCTATTACAGTATTACGTAGAAAGTGGCAGTCTTTACTTCAGCTTTAGAACTTTTTAGAAAGGACTGGCTGTTTTCAAAAACCAAATTTAGAAAGCTAAAAAGAGGGCCCCCAAAATGAGACGTTTGGCAATTGAAATGAGAAATTCATAATAACAGAACTTACTTTTCATAGACCTTAATCAGCTGCTGTTTCAATGTTATATTCATGGTTTCCAGGTAAGCTGCCATCTCGGCAACGACTACGGCTGCACTCACCCCATCTTTATCCAAAACCGAAGTGCCACACAGAAAACCTAAGAATTAAAACACATTTTTTTTTTTAGATTTTTATTTATTAGAGAGAGAGAGCACACAGGAGCAGGGAAGAGGAGTGGGGGAGAGAGAGAAGCAGGCTCCCCACTGAGCAGGGAGCCAGGACAAAGGTGGGGCTCGAACCCAGGACCCCGGGATCCTGACCGGAGCCAAAGGCAGACAAATGCAGACACTTAACCAACTGAGCCACCCAGAGGCCCCTTAAAACACGTTTTTTAAAAAGGGGAAAACTTAAGCCTAAAATAATTTCAATAGTTTTACATTTTTTTCAGAAGAACCAATGAATTTAAGAGCCTACTAAAAGATGAAGCCCACTGATACTGAAGGTACTTAGGGGACTTTTAAGGGTCTTCCCCCCAAACCCCCCCAACAAAAAGTGCATCTAGATATTTCTGAGTTCTCTGTGGTTTTTACAACTCAAAAGACAAAACCAGAAGACAAAATTTCCTCTCCAAAGAATTACTACACTTTAAAATATGCTCTCATTCAAATTTCAAAGATTTTAATATTTACTACATACCAATTGACTCCTCAAATGCAAAAAGAACTTCTTTCCCATTTTCCAGGAGGTCTTTTATTCTACTTCCAATCCATTTAAAACCTGGTAATGTTTCCTGAAATGAAGAGGAGGCCATTCTAAGTAAGTGACTCCTCATAGACATATAGAGAGAACGGCCTCTCACTAAATGCATGTAACACTTTCATAGTGATCTTCTCTAATGGCTTTTGGTCCACACAGATTTATACCGTACTAAGCACATAGCCAGGAAGTGCTCAGATTCATATTGCCACGACTGATAACCTACTATTTATTGAGCACAGAAATAGCTGACTTACACCAAATAGAATCCAACATCTGTAAGTGGGGATCCAGACAGTCACAGAGTAACATAAATACATATATTATGATTATCTACTATTTATCAAGCATCATTAACAGGCGCTTTATATCATTGTCTCTTTTAATGCTCATAAAAACTCTGTTGCTGAAACACAGGCTCAGAGACTCAGTGAGTTTGCCTAAGACTATGCTGTACATAAGAGATGGAGCCAGGATTCACCTACACTGCTTCTCAGAAACTGTCCTTGGATCTGTATTATAAGTACAATATAAGAGAACCTATGAAGCTTGTGATTTAGTCCCCCTTGGGTTTTTAATGATGCACTTTCATCATTATCACAGCGTATGCTTAAACCAAGTGTCCCTTACCATAACACCATGGAGTAAATAAAACCAAGAAAGTTACTAAGCCCTTCTTTTTTTTTTTTGTTTTTGTTTCTGTTTTTTTTTTTTTTATAAACATATAATGTATTTTTAGCCTCAGGGGTACTGGTCTGTGAATCGCCAGGTTAACACACTTCACAGCACTCACCATAGCACATACCCTCCAGCCCTTCTTTGTAATTAGGTCCCAGGACTTTTCATCTGATGAGCTACTGTTCACTTTAAAGACATGAGCTATTGTAGAGTCAACAGAAAGAGCATGTGATAGACACTGACTCTAGAACTCACCATTAGTAACTTAACGATTCCCAATTTACCTCTCTACTTCCTCAGTGGAAAAAAAATAAAGCTAAAACCTTTGCTGCCATCCCCAGAACCAACAAAAAACACAAGGAAGCAAATTTATAATACTGGTCTTTAGGATCATGTTCTCTTTTGTGCTCATTATACATTTTTTTGCCATAAATATTAATGAGGAAAAGGTTAACATTACCATAATTCAAAATCTTAGGCTTGAATAAATTTTCAATTTATGCTCTTTAGCAATTTGTTGTTATTGTTTTTAAGATTTTATTTATTTATTTGACACAGAGAGAGAGAGGGAGAGAGAGAGCACAAGTAGGCAGAGAAGCAGGCAGAGAGAGAAGGAAGCAGGCTCCCCACTGAGCAGAGAGCCTGATGCAGGGCTTGATTCCAGGACCCTGAGATCATGACCTGAGCCGAAGGCAGAAGCTTAACCCACTGAGCCACCTAAGCACCCCTATTGTTTTTTTTAAAGTAGGCTCTGTACTGGGTGTGGAGCCCAACACAGGGCTTGAACTCAGGACCGTGAGATCAAGACCTGAGCTGAGATCAAGAGTTGGATGCTTAATGGACTGAGTCACCCAAGCACTCTGGTATTTGTGTTTTTTTTTAAGCCTGAGATTGAAAGTTCTATTTCATTAAAACAGGTATAGTTTTTTTTTTTTTTTTTTAATTCAGCCAATTAATGTTAAGACCTATAGCTTGGCTGTGGCTCAAGAAAAATGCCCAGTGGTGACATCTGCACTGATATTTGACAAAGATGACAGAGGAAAGGCAATTTAATTGGCATCAATCCCAGAAGCTATAGAAATTGTTAGCTTAACTCTCTACGGCTCACAAAAGTTAATGATCTGTGCTGAGAGAGAGTTAAGTACTTGTTTTTTGGATATAGAATCATTAGGTCTTAACTTACAATTTAGAAGACTAAGTTTCTTTTTTTTTTTTTTTTAAGATTTTATTTATTTATTTGACAGAGAGAGATCACAAGTAGACAGAGAGGCAGGCACAGAGAGAGGGAGGGAAGCAGGCTCCCTGCTGAGCAGAGAGCCCGATGTGGGACTCGATCCCAGCACCCCTAGATCACGACCCGAGCCAAAGGCAGTGGCTTAAACCACTGAGCCACCCAGGCGCCCCTAGAAGACTAAGTTTCTTTTTCTTTTTCTTTTTCTTTTTTAAAGATTTTATTTATTTATTTGACAGACAGAGATCACAAGTAGGCAGAGAGGCAGGCAGAGAGAGAGAGAGGAAGGGAAGCAGGCTCCCCGCTGAGCAGAGAGCCCGATGCGGGGCTCGGTCCCAGGACCCTGGGATCACGACCTGAGCCGAAGGCAGCGGCTTTAACCCACTGAGCCACCCAGGCGCCCCAGAAGACTAAGTTTCTTAAGACTGAACTTGAAGAGCCTAAATAATGGTCGTGATTATTTTTTGGAATGGAGTTTTTGGAATGGAACGGATTATTTTTTGGAATGGAGTTTATGTTACTGATGAGGTCACTAGGTGCCAGATTTTCTTAGTATGAAAACCAGATTTTGTTGTATGGAATAATAAGCATTAATGCAATTTTTAAAGAATATCTTATCTCAGTTCCAGAAATTCACATACTGGATGGATGGACTTGGCTCAAGGTGTCTAAACTGTCACAAGATTAAGCAAGTGTTAACATAATTAGAAAAAAGGGGAGGATTTTAAATCAAATCAATATAAATTACTTTTGGTGGGGAGGTGGCTTTAATGTACAGAAATTGATTTAGAAAAGTAGCACACAGATATTCTCTGTTCTTACTTCAAAATGAAATCCTTCTTTAAGTGCAATTGCCTTCAAAATTTTGGAAGAGACTGTGGTGGCTAACATATAAACATTCTTCACATCAGCATTTCTTGATGTATTTTTCTTCCAGCAGTCAAACATCCACCACCCAAACAAAGCTGCCAACTCGTTCCCTGTGAAAACTTTCCAATGACCACTGTAGAGAGAATGAAGATTCAAGTCAAGACTTTTATAACTTCTCATTAAAATTTCTTGACACTTAGACATATAAAATACCATCCTTCATATATGAAAATCCAAAAGCTATTATATGAGATTTTTGAGAAAATGTTTAGGATTATTTCTAGCTCACCAGGGGTGAATTTAGGGTAGAAATGGCAACAATGTCTATTGAAAAATTATTACACTTTAACTTTTGTTCCCATACTTAATGAAAGAAAAGTTATAATATGATGTCTTTTCTATATAAGGACATTTGTCACAACATATAAGGGCAAAAATACACTGCAATCCAAAGGACCAAGATTAGAAAATGATTATATTGATAAAGCAATCTGTTGGGATATCATGTCATTTTATAATATTTTAAACAATATTTAAGGACTGAAAAAAGTGTTCATGGTACAATAACAAATGGGAAACAAGATATAAAAATATATGTAGCATGATAATAATTTTATAAAAACAAATATGTCTTAAGGAAATGTCAAAATACATACCTAGGGGTTATCTTTGGATAGTGGACTTAACAGGAGAATTATTTTCTTATTTTTTTATTATTTTGAATGAGCCTGTAAAACTTAAAAATCAAAACCTCTTTTTCAAAGCTTAAGCTTTTAATTAAATAACAGGCTTTACTTACTTCTCCTGAAGTTCTGCCACTGCCAGCCGGTCTGCGTCAGGATCTGTAGCTAGCACAATTCGGGCATTTTCTTTCTCTGCCAGTCTCAAAGAAAGTTCCTGAAATAATGAGCCAAATCACCAGATTGTATTCCAGATGTTAAATTCAATGTTAATACTCCTACTTATAGGCACTATGTTAGTTGACATAAATTTTAGAATGAATACAGTTTGACTAAATTTAGTAAATAAGCCTAGAAGTAGGGATATCCACCACAAAGATTTCAAATAAAACAGAATATATGGCTCCAATAGAAATTAAATTATGTCAACGAAGGTGGTTTCTGCCTTTGTAAGTAATCTTTGAATTGTCAATGAGTTCTATTTGATGAAAATTAATACAGTAATAATAATTTAAATAAAGGAAAAAAAATACCAGCACAGATTCTCCTTCTTCAGGATTTGGGCATTTAACGGTAGAAAAGTCTGGATCAGGATCTTTTTGTTCTGGTACTGGAATTGGAGGCTTAAAACCAAACACCTGAAAAGCCAACTGCACATAGTCATGTCCAACCCCATGGAAAGATGTATGTACAAATTTCAAGGTGGTCTTTGAGTTTAATTCCCTGTAAAGGAAAAGAGTTATTCAATTGATATCATAAAACTTGGTACTTGTGGTAAAATTAAAATCAGCTATAGAGAAGAAGCTAAATCTATTTTTTTGGATGAAGAAAAGATACTCAGCAAGCCAGCGGCTTTCTAGCAATAGCATTAGCTATTTATGGAATAGTTATGAAAATATGGAAATAAGGCAAAATCAAATTTTAGAGAAAATTTCCTAATCTCATATAGAGAATACATATATTTAGCTATAACTTTAACAGTATTATTAGTCATCCTTGCGCAGGGGCCATGCTAATCTTCTCTGTATCGTTCCAATTTTAGTATATGTGCTGCCGAAGCGAGCACTAACAGTATTATTAGTAATTAGTAATTAATATACTATACAATTCATCTATTTAAAGTGTACAATTCAATTCAATTTCACTATATTCATAGATTATTCATCCATTACCATAATCAATTTTAGAAAATTCTCACTATTGCCAAAAGAAACTCTACCCCAGAGCTGCCATCCCCTAACATTCCCATTCCTCCTAGCCATAGGCAATCACTAATATACTCTGTCTGTTTCTGTCTCTATTGATTTGCCTTCTCTGGACATTTTATATAAATGGAATCATATAATATGTGGTCTTTTGTGATTGGCTTCTATCACTGAGCATGTTTGCAAAGTTTATCCATGTTGTTGTTTGTATCAGTATTTATTTTTATAGCTGAATAATATTTCATTGTATAGATATAGCACAGTTTATTTATCCATTCATCAGTTGATGGATATTTGGGTTATTTCCACCTTTTAACTATGGTGAATGGTACGATTTCACTATCTTTTTAATATAATGAACAGCCAACACATCTTTATCCCTGTTTCTTTTCTTTATTTGTTAATCTTCTTATATGATAATGTTATCCCTATATTTCCATTGGATACCTGTGAAAACATATCTTTTTAAGATCTTCCATGTATCTTCTGCAAATGTCCTGCAGAGGATCTCTCTTCAGTGGGCTGGTATCCACTAAATTATCATTCCAGGAACCATTCCAAGGTTCCACACATTCTTCTATACATTTCAGAATTTCTTTATCATGAGGAGATGTGATCTGAGCACCAGTTTCCCAATAAACCTAGATGATAGGTAAATATAGCTATAAGTAGTTGAAATGTTGGCCAGATATTTTTAGCTACAGTAGAGATATTTGGCTTTACATAGAAGTGTTCCAAGTTAATTAAGTAGAAAATATCAACATGGGACTAATTTAATACCAAAGGATGTCCATGATAATGATTCTACAGGGACTCTTCAATAAAGTGATAATGTATTATTTCATTTTTAGAAGTGCACTTTAATAAGAGTACAAGTAAAATAAAATCAGGGCATCATTATGACAACATATTAATATGCATATGCCATAGTATCCAATCATACTCTTAGATTTATAACTATATACTAAAGATAATCTAAGAAATCATGGATATCCATAAAATTTCATACTATAAAATTTTAGCATTAAGTAGTTCTGTTATATAGAAGAAATTATTTTTCAGATATAAATTAGAATACATGTCATAACAGACAGTGTCTATATCAGGAAATATAATTAGCATATTAATTATATATACACATTTCAGTATATGTGTTTTCAGTACTTAATGAAGGAAAATACATTTCATTAAGCTGTCAGTTTGCTAAGTATTTCGATCAACAAGACATTAGGAACAGTTAACAAGAAAAAGTCAATAAAGTATATTTCTATAATTCATAGGATCTCAAATTTAGAAGACACTTTGCTTAGAGAATATCCATAATGACTTCTACGAAATATATGACAGGACTACCCTCTTCTGCCTCCTGAATGAAGGAAAGAAGAATACATTTGAATATGTACTATGTACTAAGCTCAGTGTCAAACAAGATGGTAGACAAGATGACTTGAAAATTCTCACTCTATAAACATTTTGAAATGTTAGCTAATGTTAGAAAAACATTATCTAAAATGCATAGGTCAGTTCATAAGAAGAAAAGGGAAAACTCCAGGCAGTGGAAAAAAAGGAAAACCAGAGTGATATAAGGTTGTGGAGCTGACGCTGTGACTGCCTGGAGTTTGGGAACTGTCTATTTATTTGGTTTTTGAGTTGTAATACTCATGTGGAAGGTAGGAAATTGGAGACCTGAGACTCCCCCCATCCCCCATCAGTGGAAATACAGAATAGAAGTCCTGCCCATTATTATAGAAAGGTGTTGAGGAAAGATGTGTGTTCTGGGGTATTTTTAAAAACTTTTGAATCTGAAATCTCAGTTAATATAGAAATTGCTCCCAGTCAGTGAAACTCCTAGTTCCTGCAGAAATTAAAAAACGTGGCACCTGTGTGGCTCAGTGGGTTAAAGCCTCTGCCTTAGGCTCAGGTCATGATCCCAGGGTCCTGGGATCGAGCCCCACATCGGGCTCCCTGCTCACCAGGGAGCCTGCTTCCTCCTCTCTCTCTGCCTGCCTCTCTGCCTACTTGTGATCTCTGTCTGTCAAATAAATAAATAAAATCTTTAAAAAAAAAAAAGAAATTAAAAAACAAAACAAAACCAATAACTGCTCTGAGTGATGTTCCCACATCCCAAGCCACAAAAAAGATTCTATCCATAGGCCCTGAAGGTTCACCATGAAAATTTATAAAACATGAGAAAAAACTCCTAGCCTTTGTCCTTGCCCATTTCTTCTTGCCTTTGTATATGGATGTGATACCTAGAGTAGAGATATAACCATTATATGATGTTCACACTTGAAGGAAAGGCCAAAAAAAAAAAAAAAACTGCAGAAAGATGCCAGGCCCAACAACACTGAGCTACAGAATCCCGCTAGTAGCCACGTACACTGGACTTAACTTCATGTGTGAGAAATATTCCTATCAGCTTAAACTGACAGAAAAACTCGTAAGTTTTCCAAATCTGTAGCAGAAAGTATCCCTATCTGATATAATAATAGAAAAATCCATGCAACAAAATATACCCATGAACAAACTTTAAAAGAAATATTTGAAAGGGGCGTGTAGTGGCTCAGGTGGTTAGGCGTTTGACTCTTGATTTCAGCTCAGGTTATGATCTCAGGGTCTTGAGATGGAGCCCTGCCTTGGGCTCCACACTGAGCAT
Source organism: Lutra lutra (assembly GCF_902655055.1). Lineage (NCBI taxonomy): Eukaryota > Metazoa > Chordata > Mammalia > Carnivora > Mustelidae > Lutra > Lutra lutra. The sequence continues at coordinate 55,843,042 of NC_062287.1, read as the reverse complement.
GGAGGCTGTTTAGGATTCTCTCTCCCTCCCCTTTTGCCCCTTCCTTCCAATCCCGTTTTCTCCCTCTTAAAAAAAAAATTCTTAAAATATGAAAGACCTATTAAAAATATTTAAAATGTTACTGAAGTATATAATAGAAGCCTTGAAAGAACAGAAAGATACATCCTGTTCATGAATGAAGAGACTCAATAAATATTATAAACATATTGAAGCTTCCTAAATTAATCTACAAATGAAATATGATACCAATAAAAATGCCAAATAACCTTTTTCCCAAAATGGAAAAAATATAATAATATCATGCATGGAAAAATATAAATAAAGTCATGATATGGGGGGGAAATATCTGCAAAATATTGAGGTATTTTGATGATAGGGTATATTGATGACCAAGAGCTACTTTTTATATATAAAGAGCTCCCAAAAATCACTAAGAAAAAGAGCAATAATCCAAGAGAAAAATGGACAAAACCTTTAACAGACATCTCAGGAAAGGGAAAACAAATCTAACGCAAATAAATGAAAAGATGTTCTACCTTACTCCTAAAACAGGTGCAGATTAATCATAACACTCATCTATCTGATTGGCAAAGACCAAAATGATAATATGGGAGGTATGGGATAAAGACCTTTTACGCTGTTAGGGAGAGTATCAGTTGGTACAACCACCTCTAAAATAAAGAGTGACAAGTTTTCTTTCATACTGCTTTGACTCAAAAGTTTCACTTCTAGAAATTTATGATATCGATCAACAATGCCATAGAAATACAATGTAAGCCACAAATGCAAGCCACTTACATAATTTTTTTTAAAAGATTTTATTTATTTATTTGACAGAGAGAGATCACAAGTAGACAAAGAGGCAGGCGGAGAGGGAGAGAGGGAAGCAGGCTCCCCGCTGAGCAAAGAGCCCGATGTGGGACTCGATCCCAGGACCCTGAGATCATGACCTGAGCCGAAGGCAGCGGCTTAACCCACTGAGCCACCCAGGCGCCCGCCACTTACATAATTTTAAAGTTTTTAGTAACCACATTAAGATAAAAAGAAACAGGCATAATTAATAGTAATATACTTCATACAGTCCAATATATCCAAAATATTATCATTTCAACATGTAATCAATATAAAATTAATGAAATATTTTACATTCTTTTTTCATAGTAAGTCTTTGAAATCTGGTGTGTATTTTACACTTTCAGCACACCTCAATTCAGACTAGTCATAGTTTAAATGTTCAATAGCCATAGGTGGCTAGTGGCTACAATATTGGACAGTGCAGCAGATGAAAAAAATACAAGCAACAGCTAACATTTATTGAGCACTGGGCATTTTTCCTGCAATATCTCCTTTAATCCTCACTCTCACTCTATGACCTTGGTTCTATTATTATCCCTAGTTTGCAGATGGGGAAACTAAAGCACAGAGAAATGAGCTTCTGAGTTGCACAGACAGGTTTTATTTCTTTACTTTTTTTTTTTTTAAAGATTTTATTTATTTATTTGACAGATAGAGATCACAGGTAGGCAGCGAGGCAGGCAGAGAGAGAGAGGAGGAACCAGGCTCCCCGCTGAGCAGAGAGCCCGATGCGGGGCTCGATCCCAGGACACTGGGACCATGACCTGAGCCGAAGGCAGAGGCTTAACCCACTGAGCCACCCAGGCGCCCCTATTTCTTTACTTTTTAAAGATTTTATTTATTTATTTGAGAGAGAGAGATCTTATTAATTTATTTGAGAGAGAGAGAAGCAGGCTCCCCACTGAGCAGGGAGCCCAATGCACGGCTTGATCCCGTGATCCCGGGATCCTGGGATCATGACCTGAGCCAAAGGCAGACACTTAACCTACTGAACCACCCAAGTATCCTACAATCAGGTTTTAAACCCAACCCAAAGTTCTAACTACTATTCCATACTAATTATATAAATCTACTTGCACATATGAACAAAGACATATGTAGAAGAACATTCTTTGTAGCACTGTTTATAAATAGCAGAAGATTAGAAACAAATGAACTGTTCACCAACAGAGGATTGCTTAAATAAATCAGGATTGTGGGGAGCCTGGGTGGTTTAGTCTGTTAAAAGTTCCACTCTTCATTTTGGCTCAGATCATGATCTCAGGGTCATGAGATCGAGCTCCACATTGGGCTCCATGCTCAGCATGGAGTCTGCGTGAGTGAGATTCTTTCTCTCTCCCTCTTCCTTTGTCCCTCCCCCAACCCATGTGTTCTCTTCCCCACTGAGCAGGGAGCCTGCTTCTCCCTCTTCCTCTACTCCTCTCTGCCCTTCTCCTGTACTCTCTCTCTCAAATAAATAAATAAAATCTTTAAAACAATAAATAAAATAAAATAAATCAGGATTTGTTATATAGACTTTTAAAGATGAATGAGGCAGACCTATCTCCCTATCAATTGACTAAGAGAATGATCTCTAAGATTGTTCCATACTGTTGTGTGAAAAAAGCAAGGTACAGAACACTCCATATAGTACTCTGCCATTTATGGGGAAAAAATGTGGGAGTGAGAGTGACAAATACACATATGATTACATGTGCTGGGGGGAAACTAAAACCAGAAACTGTATTTGGTTCTGACAAGGGGTATGGGGCAGGTGGAGGGGGAGGAATGGGAGAGATACTTTTTACGTTTAGCTTTATACATTGTTTAACTTTTATCCTTTTTAACTTGTGCGTATATTTTAAGAAAAAAAAAAAAAAACAAAAACAAACCTTTGAGGCTTTCCTATGTGACAAATATGTTCACTAGCAATGAACATCAAAACAGACCAAGTCCCTTCACCCATGAGTTTATATTGGGGAACAGGGTTAGAGAAGGTCAAACAACTCAATAAAGAAAACAATTCATTTTCAAGAAAACAGATCATCAGACAGCGATAAGCTCTGTGAAGGAAATAAACAAGATGATGAGAAAGTCATTGAGGGAAGCCACTTCAGATAAGGTGGCCTGGGAAGGTCTCTTCAAGGAAATAACATCTGGGCAGGAACCTGAAGGATAAAAATAAACAAATCTGCAAGATGAAGGCAAGAGCAATGCAAGCAGAGCCAAAACCATTTACAAAGGCTCAGAGATGGGAGAGGGCTTGGTATACTGGCAGACGAAGGAACAGGAAGAAGTGGGAGTGTGACTAGAACACAGTGAGCACAGAAGAGGAATGAATGAAATTAGGTTGGAGAGGTAGGCAGGATTCTGTAAACCCCAAGGTAAGGAGCTTGGATTTTATCTGGAGAATGAGAAGTCACTGGAGAATTTTAAGCAGGGAAGTAACATGACCTGTTCATATTTTCAAAGATCATCTGGCTGCTTGGTGGAAAATGGATTTTAGGGAGAACAATGGGAGCAGGGAAGAGACCAGCCAGGATGCTGTAGCTCTGATAGAAGATAACCATGCTTTAGAATGGTGGAGGTAGAAGTGAGCAGAAGCAAACATATTCCAACATACATTTTAGATGTAGAATTTGTAAAACCTGTTAGTGAGTGAAATGTTAGGAGTGAAGGGAAAGGAGTAATCGAGAATAATTTTTGGTTTTTGGTTGGGTGAGTGGTAGTGTCCATCTATAGAGATGGTAAAGAATGGGAAAGGAACACACTGGGGCATGTATGTGAGAGGCTGTAAGGGAATTAAGACCTCTATTCTAGAGACACTAATTCTGAAATATCTGTTAGACATCCCAATGGATTTAGGAGTCTCATCTGATATCAGAGGAGAGATCTGGGTTCTCAGCTCTCTTCGACAGTTGACTACCACTTCTTTGCAATTCTCTTCTTCTCCCTTTGGTTTTGAAGGCACTAATCTCTTCTGGTCTTTCTCCTATCTCCTGCACTTCTTTCTTCCTTCCCTTGAAGTTGGTATTCCCTAGAGATCTCTTTTGGGCTTGTTTTTTACTACATACTATCTCTGGGCCACATATCCAAGTAAAAGACTTCCAAATACCCTTACATCTTACATGTCCTAATATATATCATGGCCCCCAAATCTGTAACTTTAGCTTAGATTTCTCCCCCATCAACAGATCTATATATCCAGTTGCCTACAGGATGTTGCTACATGGTTGACTCACAAATACCTTAAACTTAGTATGTCCCAAACTGAATTAATCATGCTTCTTCTTTGCCTCTGTGCATGGTAACACTACCCATTTAGCTAGCCAGGGCCCAAATCTCAAATTAGTATTAAATCTTCTTTTCCCCAGTAAAACAGAGCTCAGTGTACCTGAATACCTCCCATACAAGAAGAAAAACAAATATAAGGTCATGCACTCATCACCCAGGAACCCCAGACACTGGCTCAATAATGTGCTGTATCCTCTCTTGCCAGTCTTCACCCTTCTCCACCCTGCTTCCTGCCATGGAAGCTGACACATCACATGGATCGTTTGTCCCAGTATAAGACTGGAGGGAAAGGAGAGTAAGATCAAGTTTCTCTTGCTCTCCTCCTGCAAACTCTCATTCATTCTTTAAGTTCTCAGTACAATATGACTTTGTTTCTAAAATGGTAGATGGGGTGGATTTGGGGATAGGATGGGGATATCAAAGGCAGGAATATACTAGAAGCAAAAAGACCACTGAAGAGATTTTCATAGTCATACACATTGAAAAATAATAAAGGTAATTAGGGAAAAACATCCTTTGAGGGCTGGCCTTCATGTTTTTATCTGCCTGTCCCCAACATCTAAGCCTGCTCCTCAGTAATGAGAATATACTCAGCATATATTATTTTAAAAAATCAAAATCTAAATAAATAAATAAACAAATAAACAGATAAAATAAGAACTGTGAAATAAGCAAATATCCGGAGTCCCAGGTTTACCTTATATCCATTGTCTTCTTTGCGGTTGTGAGAAGCAGTAATCATCACACCTGCAACTGCTTTGAGCTCCTGGACTGCATATGGCTGAAAAAACAGTAATGCCATAATTCCATTTTGCTTTCCAGCTACTTACACATTTGATATAAGAATAACCTTGATTAAGTAACAGGAGAAGGCATTAAGACATAAACAGCCTATGACTTCAACAATCAACTCCAGATACACTGGCTGGGATATAGCTAAAGCCATCTAACTGTTAGGTCACCAGTAGCCACTTAGCTGTCAGACTGAATGACTTTTTCCTCCTAGTCTAATTTACCTTAGCCCTATAAACTTTTCTTTTCTTTTTTTTAATTTAACAGATATTTAATGAACACTTACTATATGCCAGACTCTGAAAATATGAATTATGAATATAATCTTAAAAATGTTAATGGGAGTTAACTTAGGAATCACCTAATCTATCACATTTTACACATTATAAAATCATAAGGGAGAAGATTCAAGGGTAGAATAACATAGGTCTACTGACTTCCAATTTGAAGATCTTTATATATATTCCATGACCCTTATAACATATACAGGTCAAGTCACCGTCTTCTCTCCCAAAGTTAATTTCCAGGTTGGATTTCCCTTTTTCTCTCTAGTAGTTACTATTTGTCAGCCTAGGATATCCCTCCTGCCCCTTCTACCATCACTTCTGATTTCTCTTCTCCTGGCCATAGGGAACAAAAGATCCAGGTCTGACCAGAGTAATTTATTCCCCTGATGATATGATTCAGAGTCTGGCTCATAACCACCCAAGCCTGGTCAGAGTCCTTCCCCAAGATGTTTCTTCTGCAGCTAGTCAAAGAGAATTGCCAAGGAGGACCGCTAAAAATATCTTCCCTACATATTAGAGTAAATCTACCTGTAATGAGAGAGGAAGGCTAACATACCGGAATTGATAGTATTTGGAATTGGCAACCCAATGGCAGAATCCTATAGACATGCTCTAGATTTCTAAACCCTTCCTGTTTTCTGTCATTCGTTAGAACTAATTGTTTAGTGATTCTTTCACTTCTTTGAACGACTCAGTATATTTCCAGTGAATCACTAGAATGGTTTATAGAGATGTTATCTATTTCTCAAATATTTGGGAAAACTGGCCTAATAAAATTATCTGGACCTGCCATTTTTAATTTAAGAAGATTAAAAAAAAATACCAGTTGAATTTCTTTAATGGTTATAATTCTCTTCAGGTTTCTATTTCTTATTAGTTTTGATGTATCAATTATTCTAGGAAATTGGCTAATTTCATCTAAACCTTCACATTTATTTGCATTATGTTCAGAATACTGTGGTTTTCTTAATCTCTAGTATATATATTATGCTCCCTTTTAATTTACCGTATCTTTTTTTCTTGAACATCTTTGCGAAAGTTTTGTCTATTTTTATTAGTCTCTTCAGAGAGTCAACTTCTGCTTTTAGTCATACCTGTTTTTAAAATATTTCTATTTAATCAATTTTTTCCTCAGACCTTCACTATTTTCTTTCTTTTACTTTATTTAGATTTAATCTGTTTTGACTATAACATACTAAGCTCTTTATTTTTTCATCCTCCCTTTTCCTAATATGTTCATTAAGGCTATATATTTCCCTTGAAGTAGGGCTTTAGTTATAGTCCATAATTTTTGCTATTTACTGTTTTCATTGTGGCTCAGTTTCAAATACAGGTAGTCCTTGCTTTGCACAGTTCCAAAACACATGAATTTCTGATACCATATTTTAGTTAAATAACACCCAACAATACAGTCAACAACAACACAATTTCCCAACAATGCATTCAAATTTCAGTTACCATGGTATATTAACTGTGAGAAACTGTATCAAGTGCAAACTTGCTAGCTCTTCAGTCCATAAATAATATGTATATATGAGATCCATCATGACCAGTGACCAATCACGTCACTCTGTTAAAGTCTGCCAGTGACTTGTGCATCTGTTATCAGCTCTCAACAGACAGCAAAGCATGTAGTTGTGTTGCCTACTTAACTCCATGGGATAGTTTGCAAAAATGGATAACTGAAAGAAGGAACTGGCCAAGAAAGATTAGAGGGTAGAAAAGGAACAAAAAGTGACAACAATGGAAGGGAAATTTAAATCAAACATAAGTGGAATTACAGAAGAAAATAGCTGGGAATGATGATATTGCTGTCATTCAAGAGATTTTCAATGTGCAACCAGATGAGCTTAGTGTAGGTGAACATATGGATATAAGTGAGGAATGTGCTTGTGATGAAAAGGATGAAGATGTCCTGGGGGAAGTGATATTGGCAAAAAACCTTCACATTAAAGGAACTCTCAGAGAAAAATCACAACATTGAAAGTACAACGGATACACTATGGGAAACTGATCCAAACTTATAAAGGAATGTGACAATTCACCGAGAAATAGAAAGGATGCTCACTCATATTAAGTTATACAATAAGAAGCACATGTTGTTCATACTTTCTTTACCTATCTATCTAGCCCAACATGGGGCTCAAACCCATGACCCAAAGATCAAGAGTTGCACGTTCTTCCAACTGAGCCAGCTAGATGCCCCTGTCCTCTTCATACTCTTGATAAATTTTTTTTTACCAAGAAATAAAATACTTTATTCTCAATGTTTTTAATGTTTTAATTACAGTGTACTATATAAGCATTAATTTTACTATTTTTTCTTTTCCTTATATTTTTAACCAAGAATAGGGTATTCTTAATGTTTGGACCAAAAAGCTTTAAAGTTCGCAGAACAGTTGTAATTTTCCCTTTGATTATTAAGGATCATTGTGCATGGTTTCAGCTGATAGTTATCTTTACAGTCCTACAATATCATGCAAAGCAAGGACTGCCTGTAGTTTCTAATCTTCATTAACCCAGGAATTATGTTTTAAAAATTCCAAACACATGGGGTTTTATGAGTTTCTTATCTCTGATCTCATTGCATTGAGGTCCAGAACTACGGCTTGATAAGCAGTTCTCTGGTATTTACAGAAATTTCCTTTTTTACCCTGCTTGATAAAAATGAATATCCTACCATTACTAAATACAGTGTTTACACACACACACACACAAACACACACACACACTCAGATCAAGCATGCTAATAGTGTGTCCAAATCTCTCCTCAGCCATTTTAATCTGCCTGATAAGCCAGTTTCTGGAAGAAGAGTATTAAAATATCAGACCATGACTGTGGACTTGTCATCTTGTTATAGATCAAATTCTTTGGTGGGTCAACACACACTTGTTCAGTGAAAATAAACTCAGAGCAAAATTTGTTTTCCTTCCTTTTGTCCTTCATATCACTTAATATAGAACTATAAGCATGACAAAGATTTGAATCCCAGTTGAATTAAGAAATCTTTTTAGGAGCAACAAAGTGTACAATCAATAACATGACACACTTACTACAAAAGGTGTAGGAACATATCTTGAAAAAAGGTACACAGGAACATCTTTGGCTAGTAAGACTGCAGCAGTGAGTTTAGCAAGTCTAAAAACAAAAATAGAGATTTCACTTAGTCCTTAGCTTACCACACATTTTAAAACCCAACCCTCCACAAAATAACTGTTTCATATTGTAATTATTCTGAATATGTAGTAGCCTAATACAACAAATTCTTACAATCACTGGTTATTTAGGCTTCATGTCCCAACTTAAAAATGTTAAATAAGATTTTTTGAAAAGGAACTTAGTAAGAAATAGAACTGATATTTTAATTTTTCTTTTTCCTCATTCATCTTTCTTTACCAAGAAATAAAACCTGCAAAAGGCAAAAAGAATGGAGGAAAGTGAATTAAGAGAATTCAAGAAACAAAAATAATTAAACCCTGAAAAAAATATTGCTATCTCCTGATTATCTATGTGTGCAAATGCCCTAAAACTAATTAAATGTGAGTACAATGAGAGAATACAAGTTATACGATCACTCCTACCTGATACTTGTACCAAAATATTAAAATCATACCATAAACCATGATGTCATTCTAAATGCTAACTCTAAATATTTAAAATTTTAATTCTGCCTGTAAGAGCGAAAGGTTATAATAGAAGCTTTAACATGCTTCCATTTCAGCTCTAAAATCAACATCAGCATGTGATCACATTTCTAGTTGACAGTTTCCTGTTTCAGAAATCCTACCACTAATTGTTTTTAAGGTTTTATTCCAGTCCAACTTAATCTCTGAAACAATTCACACTGTACCTCTGGCTGCTGCAGCTGCTAGTTACTTGACCCCGGGTGTCATACCCAACAACAAAGCCTCTCTGCTTGAAGTCTGAGAAACATCTTTCAAGGTATTTGTACATTCCCTGAAGCAGATAAACACAAAAGATTAGTTCCTGACTAATACCTGCATTTTCCACCATTTAAAATCCATTATTTTTATGTGTTGTGTGCAGTTTATTGGCTCATAGGGAACTGGCTTACACCTTTATGCTCGTGTTTACCAGTGTGGGAACAATACTGTTCAGTCCTCAAATCTGAGAGGACAAACATTTATTCCCTCAAGTGTCAGACACATTTAATACCACAGAAATATCAATTAAGTAACTATGAAAGCCAATACGATATATAAAACATTAGGGGAAAAAGAAGGGATAAGAGAGTCAGTATGGTAAAAAAAAAAGAAAAATTGTTAGAACCAAAAGATATTGTTTCTTGCCTTATGGCTGTAGACAACAGAATTTTGACCATTTTAGGCCCTGCTAAATCTCAAGACTGAAGCCAAACAAAAGATTTGACCTATTCATGACACAAACATTTTAAATCAGCAACATAAACCTTCATTAGAACATTTCCTTCTTTCTTTCTTCCTTTCTTCCTTCCTTCCTTTCCTTCCTTCCCTTTCCTCTTCCCCTTCCTTCCTTCCTCTTTCTCTCTTTTCTTTCTTTTCCTTCTTCCTTTTCTTTTCTTTTTTCTTTCTTTCTTTCTGTCTGTCTGTCTTTCCTTTCCTCCTTCCTTCCTCCCTCCCTCTCTCCCTTTCTTTAATTTTAAGTAACCTCTACACCCAACACGGGGCTCAAACCCCCAACCCCAAGATCAAGTGTGCACGTTCTATCAACTTAGCCACCCAGGTGCCCCATTAGAACATTTCTTTTTTCCTTTTTTTTTTTTTTTTTCATTAGAACATTTCTTAAGATGGCTGATCCCATTTGCAATTCCTAGGAAGTTCTAAAATCTCACAGAAAGAACATTTCATAAACTAGGAATATTTGCAGCCAATGGCGACAAAAAAAGAAATGAAAGTATTTAATACTGAAAACATCATAACAATAAATTAGAACCATTTAAGTGTCCTGTGAATGATTTGCTAACTTTAATAAATGCTTTCATCTCTAAAAATAACACTTCATATTGTATAGTCCTTTAAAACCACTTTCACAAATGTTGGCACATTTAATCCTTACAACCCCAAAAAGAAAAAAATGAAGATACCTTTCCTATTTTTGTCTGCCCTTCAACATCTTTTCAAAGAAAAGAGCAGACAGAATAGACTGAAGCTCCACTCAATGACTTGCCCAAGGCCTAGATTCATCTAAATTTACTGAAGGCTACTATATGGCAGGCACAGCTAAGACTGTATGTGGCAGCACCATGAGGCCCCAGTGACTTCTGGACCCCTCTTTCAGATATAATTATTCTTTCCAACCTACTCCCGAAAGAGAACCTCAAACACCTCCCTTTTGGCCTTAGTCTATACTTTGTATTTGATTAAGCTCTTCTCTCCAGCTAATCTCTTAAATCAGGCAAAAACCCCCAGCTGGCAAAACATCTTGTGATGGGAACTAAAACTACCTACCCCTCCAATAATGCCAGCAAGATCCTGCATGAGTGACCCCAAGACAACGACTGACCTGACCTTTACTGCCCACCTGCACATACCCACTACTTTTGTCTTACACTTTCCTTATATAAACGTAGACATTTTTTTCAGCCCTTTGGAGACAGTCTTTGAGATGTTAAGTCCACTGTGTTCCTGGTGTTGGCCACACTGAAATTCCTTTTTGTTTCACCACCACTCTGTGTCTCCGCCTTTGGATTTTGTCAGCAGCAAGTGGCCGGACCTGGGCTGCTTAGGATCTCCAGAGTCTGGTGCTCTTGCACCCCTGCGCTCTGGTGACACTCCCTGGGACTGTGGGTGTGAGTCTGTGGATGTGTGCGTGCACGCATGCTTGCTATAGCCCACGCTGGTTAGTTTCACCAATTTATTTATTTCTAAAGAGGATGCTATCCTCAAATCTCACAGAACTTCCTACTATTCTCTGGTTTAAAAATCTACCTTTGCTGGGCGCCTGGGTGGCTCAGTGGGTTGAGCCACTGCCTTCGGCTCAGGTCGTGATCTCAGGGTCCTGGGATCGAGTGCCGCATCGGGCTCTCTCTCAGCGGGGAGCCTGCTTCCCTCTCTCTCTCTCTCTGCCTGCCTCTCTCTCTACTTGTGATCTCTGTCTAATAAATAAAATCTTAAAAAAAAAAAAAAAGGATTACCTTTGCTAATCCCCATAAACCCAGATTCTGAAAAGGGATAGGGCTTAAGAATCAGATTCCATTAGGCTTTTCCACTTCACATAATGGAATCTCAACTCTAGTAACAATTTACATTTCCATAGAAAATGATTTTGAAACACCTCCTCCAATCCTTTTTGTAAAGTCAAGGAATCTTCCTTTATTAAAAGCCTATAAGGAAATAAATTTATTAAAAAGAGTGAGCTGACACATCTCTCGATGAGGGAAAGAAAGGAGACGGGTGCAGAAGTGGCACGTATCCTACCTATTTAGTCATCTTGTCGTCTGTTCTTCCCCATCCCCTGCATTAGCCTTTGCCTTTAGAGAATTCCCTCCGAACAAGGCTAAGAATGATTTACTGTTGACACTATTGATTAGAATTATAACTTTATATCTACTGAGCAATCCTCTAGTCCAGAACTATTTTTAGTATATGCTAAATACATTTTAGCCTCAAAAGTATATAATTCCTTGAAGCAGTAGGAATGATTCACTAGAAAAAGAAAGTAATCTGTTTCTATGTTGCATAAAAATGGGGAGAAATAAATTATATCATATCATAAGCTGTTTTAAGGAACTCTCATGGACTATAAGAAACAAACTGGGGGTTGCTGGGGGAGAGGTGGGCAGAGGGGTAGGGTAATTGGGTGATGGGCATTAAGAAGGGCATGTGATGTGATAAGCACTGGGTGTTATACACAACTGATGAATTATTGAACTCTACATCTGAAACTAAGGACGTATTATAGGTTGACTAATTGAATTTAAATTTAAAAAACCTCCCATGGATATGGGCACTCTTAAAGAACTCTCATGGATATGGAAAACCATGTTAAAGGGAAATATTTTTAACTACATTTTCCAAATACTCTGGTTAATCTTTATCAATGGCCATATGCCAAAATGAGTAATTCTCTTTTTTCTAAGTTTGTTTCTTTCTATCAGTTGGAAATGTCAATATCCATTTCCTGATTTCAAATGCAAATTAACAATGTCAAGAGTTTGAATATGGTCACCAAAAGAACTCAATCAGAAAGTTAGTCTATAACCTTGAAGATACACAAATGCCTTCTAAAATAAATCTTATGCAAGACCAAAGATCAGGATTTATTCCACATTTTTTACTTAAAAAAGTACCTTCCTAGATATAAAGTTTGTTTTTGTTTTTAGAAAGGCACAACCTAATTTAGAAAGCCAAAAAATAGTGTGATTAAAAAGTATACGTATAGTACTTTGTAATTCTTACCTGTGTTGACTGTATTACTGTAAGGTCATTAATATAGCAAAATCCTGCCCCCATAGTAGAACGAAGTCCTGCAGTCCCAAAAGTCATTCGGCAACAAAGACGATCCCGGAGCTCCTTGTTCATCCCATTCCGTAACAGATTTTCAATCTGCTCTTTTGTTTTGGGATTCTATAAAAAAAAGGTATTAAGACTTAATCAGGATCACAAGCAGGGTCCTAATATGAAGCCCTTCTGAGGAGCCAGGAAGTGTTATGTATATATCACAAGGTTCTAGACACACTATAGATTCCACAGTGCTAATGATCAATATTAGTATGTATAATAAAATAATACCTGGCCCTTTACAGAGTCCCCCAAGGAGCCAGGCCCTTACTGGAATCCATTTACATATCTCTAATTATCACAGCATTTTTTGGTAATACTATTTAAGAGTTTTTTAACAAATTGATAAACTTAAGAGCTATGAATCCAAAATAAGCCTCTTAGTCAAAAAATAACATTAATTAGAGTCTCTATTTAAAGTGTTAAAAGAAATGTGGAAGCTATTGGGTAAAAGCCATCAACAGACACTTATCAACCACTTCCCAAATCTCTGTGATTCAAAGTGACCAGATAAGTGTTCCTGCTCTTTAAAAAGTCACAGAAAACCACTCAATGTATCTACAGTAAAGATGACCATGAAATGGTCTTAGATATTACAGGTGGACTTAGATAAGAATGAGAATGAAAATTCCGTCCAAACTTGGCTTGCTGAGCAGGACACACCAACATCTACATTTTAGAATTCTGTGTTTCATTATCACATCTTTTACCTTATTTTCATAAAGCTCAAGGATGCCCCTGACTGAAATAGTACTTCACAAACAATTAACTTCAAATAGAAATGTAATAAAAAATTAGAATAAAATTTGTAGTGATTTTCCAGTATTTTCTTTTTAAGAGTCAGAGTCAGATATTACGAAAATAAAGTGAACCACAACTTCTCCCTTCCACACTTTGTGTAGTATGGATTTAGTCCATACTAACAACTTAGATCTTCTATGTCTATAGCCTATACAATAATGAATATTCCGAAGGATAAACCAAGGCACCTACAAGGTGCTAAATATGAGAGTATATTTGTACTTGCAAAGAAATAAAAACATATTAATATATATTTAAACAGAAAGGGGGCACCTGGGTGGCTCAGTGGGTTAAGCCTCTGCCTTCGGCTCAGGTCATGGTCTCAGGGTCCTGGGATTGAGCCCCGCATCGGGCTCTCTACTCGGCGGGGAGCCTGTTTCCCCCCTCCCCCTCTGCCTGCTTCTCTGCCTACTTGTGATCTCTCTCTCTCTCTGTGTCAAATAAATAAATAAAATCTTTAAATGTCTATATCTATATATATCTCACATAAAACCTTAACTCAAGGAATCTCCCTTTTATAAATGGCACACACTAGCAAATACACAGGCTATATAAGAATATGAATAGCTATTTTTTTTTTCAAGATTTTATTTATTTGAGAGAGAGAAAGAAAGCATGCCATGTGTACAAGCCAGGGAGGGGCAGAGGACCCTGAGATCATGACCTGTGCGTAAGGCAGACGCTTAACCAACTGAGCCAACCTGATGCCCCAAAATAGGAATAGCTGTTAAGATAAGAATCTAAACAATAAGATTACCTGTGCTACTATTTATTATTCTAATGTCTAAGATACCACCAGATTTGATAGAGGTCAAAGAGACTTGAAGAGGGCTAACACTTAAAAACAAATGTAAGGGGGGCCGGGTCGCTCAGTGGGTTAAGCCTCTGCCTTAGGCTCAGGTCATGATCTCAGGGTCCTGGGATGGAGCCCCACATCGGGCTCTCTGCTCAGCAGGGAGCCTGCTTCCCCCCCTTTCTCTCTGCCTGCCCCTCTGCCTACTTGTGATCTCTCTCTGTCAAATAAATAAAATAAAATCTTAAAAAAAGAAAGCATAAGAATGGCAAAAATTAAACACTAAAAATACCTGCATTCTGTAGAGGGTACATAACAGTGTCACATAGTTAGTGACACTGAAATTGGGGTAGTCCTGGGGGACCTGACTGGCTTAGTCAGAAGAGCATATGACTCCTGATCTTGGGGTTGAGTTTGAGCCCCACACTGGACACAGAGATTACTAAAATTAAATAAATAAACTTAATTTTAAAAATTGGGGTAGTCCTTTTAGAGTTTGCAGCCACTATCAAAATTTAAACTGCATGTACATTTTGGCCCGTAAATTTCTCTGTCCAAAGCAATATCTTCACTCAAACAAAAAGATTTATTCATGTAAGAATGTTGATTGCAGCATTTTACTGGTAGTAGTATTATTACCTTTGCATTGATAAAGAACTTAAGATTTAGAGAGGGAGCCTAGTAACACTGAGCAAATATTAGAGGTCTAGACAGGATTTGAATCCAGGTTGGTCTGGCTCTAAATCCTATACCACCTCACTACAAACAACAAAACAATTATGTAGAGCAGGCTAATAATGCTTCTAATAATAATAAACTCCAACTATAAGGTAAAACATTATTCTTTTTAATTACAGCTAAATAAAAATGATCTACCAGACATGAATATTACTAGTTACTGAGTACTTCCTAATGTTGAACTGCACAGCTACTAGAGTAGGGCCTAAAAATTCTATTCTCTGTTATAAACATCACAACCAGTCCTAACCTAATTCCTGGTTCTGAAAGAGCCTGTAAATTAGAGAAAAATAAAAATGGATTAAAAATCATAATGCATTAGACATAAGTATATTTTTATTGTAAACAGTGCTAAGCGATTATAGTGACAGGCATATGAAATCTACTTTAGGTTTCTCCACTCTTTCATAGGTAGATAATTTTAAATTAGATATTGATGTCTCAAATGTTTTAAAATATACCTAAAGGGCTCTCTATGTAGCCATGATTATATTTTCCATTCAGATGAATTTGTATTTTTTGTTGGTTTTTTTTTGTATTTTGTTGTTAAAATCTTCAAATGACTGTGGTTTTTATAAGCTATCACATATGAAGGTTCTAAAGAACTACAAATTATTTTTAAATACTATTTCCACAGAGAAGTCAGATGTATTAAGTGAAAAGAAGAAGTATGTATAAAGTGTTTTAATCTATGTAAAAAGAGGTATGTGTATACTTATATATCATTCCAGAAATACTCCATGCAAATGTAAGAAACTAAAAATAGTGATTATCTCTGATGGGGAAACCAGGAGTGAGGTCTGAGGTAGGTAAATGGCTTATTTTTATTGTACAGCCTTGGTACTGTTTGGATATTTTATGGATGTCTTACTTATTTTATGGTAAAAACTAGGTAAGTATCTATGATCGCTTTTTTTTTTTTTAAAGATTTTTTTTTTAATTTATTTGACAGATCACAAGCAAGCAGAGAGGCAGGCAGAGAGAGACAGGAGAAGGAGGCAGGCTCCCCGCTGAGCAGAGAGCCCGATGCGGGACTCGATCCCGGGACCCCGAGACCACGACCCGAGCCGAAGGCAGAGGCTTTAACCACTGAGCCACCCAGGCGCCCTCTATGATCGCTTTTTACCTCACAAATTATTCTTTTTAGAACAGCACCCACAGAGGGCTATTAATAAAACATACATTGGATCTTCCTCAAATACAAATTATTGTTTGCTTAATAAATGTGCTCCCTTATTTACAATGCACTCATTACTTGAGAGTAGGAACAGCCTAATCAGTCAAAAGAGAAAAAATATGATTCAACTGGTGTCAACCATAAAGAAAGCATCTCTAAAATTATACTGTAAGTCTGTGGAGAAGTTATATGATGTACATACTTTTTGATAATGCACTTGTTGATCTACATATAAAATGAAAATTAATTATTTAGAAAGTAAATGCATTCAAGCTGAACTAAATTTGCTCTTAACCAGTATATTTTAGAATCCTAATAATTTTAGTACCCCAAAAAAGTAATCCTGAAGAAAATCCAAAAAGATTTTAGTGACTGCTAGCATTTTCTATACTTCATCAGGAGTAAAGCTGATTGTTTAGTAGGAAATCAGTAAGCTAAAGAGTACAGAATTAAAGCCATGCATTATTTTCAAATTTTACCTGTTTACCCAAAATTTTCCTTTAGGTTCTAATCCTATGGATTGCTGCAACTTTATATGGCTGAAATGAAGAAAAGAAAGTATCTTCTTACATAAAACTCTGTGGGGTTCTGTTTTTTCCATAGTGTAGTCCATAAGGCCCAAATTCAAAGAAAACATGAAAGAACTGATTTCCACACACACACACACAAAAGCGGCACTATACACACACACACACACACACACACACACACACACACACACACACACACACACACACAAAAGCGGCACTATACACACACACACACACACACACACACACACACACACACAAAGTACCTCTTCTAACAAACTTCTTACAAACTCTCATAGATGTGAATAAAGCTATATACCAGACCAAAGTCACTCCAACCCTGCCTGCCATGAAATGAAAGTATTAGTATTCACTTACGAAGGATTTTTTTGGACTCACCCAAGCTTTTCTGAACCTATTCTGTATGTAATTAGAGGGTTTCTGTATTATTTATGTGTAATAAATGTAAATATGTATAAAAGGATGTAAAAGTAATTAATAATCATTATATAAAACAAATCAAGTTTGTCAATGAGGAATTCACCTATAAATCTTAGTTCCTACTTCTTTTATAAACCTAATATTTGTATAATTTTTATACAACTTGAATCTACTCTATTAATATTCTAGTACTAAACCTAACAGCCTAAAAATAATTTAAAATGTGACCTTCATTGTTTAGAAGATTAGAACAGATCTAAAAGAACATAATATATATTCACAATTCAAACCCTAATATTGTTATATATATAAAGATGAGGCAATGGACACTGGGGAGGGCATGTGCTTTGGGGACCACTGTGACTTGTGTAAGATGGATGAATCACAGACCTGTACCCCTGAAACAAGTAATAAAGTAAAAAGAAAAAAAAAGATGAGGCAATATACAAAATTGACTTTTTAGTGGCTCAAATATATCTAAAACTGCAAAGCTACAAATAACATTTTAAAATTTTACTGACAGAGGCTGCTGTCTAAACAATAAATACCCATTTTATAAAACTACAGAGAAAAAATATTTAAGTTTATTTCTAAACAGAAGTTAAAATAGGAAACTGCAGTCTGAAAATCCAAAGGGTAAACTCAACTGACATTTACTTCTGAGGGTCAGCCAGTTTGAAGATCCGAATCTAGAGACCTGAGTAGAACATGTTTTCCCAACCAGCTGCTTCCTTATTGAGTCCAAAATATACTCTTGCTGATCAATAATTTTTTCCCATTTAAGGGTCTTTGTATAATTCTAAAATTTTATTTCTCCGTCTTTAAAATTTATTTTTCATATAGAAGTATAATTGACATGCATTATATTGTTTTAAGTATAAAATAATGATTTGAAAATTCAATAGATTACACAATGCTCACCATGATAAATGTAGTTATGCCATCTGTCACCGTATGTTAATATAATACAGTATTATTGACTATATTCACTGTGCTATACTCCTCATCTCCACGACTTGTTTATTTTATAACTAGAAGTTTGTATTTCTCAATCCCTCAATCCCTTACGTATTCTGCATATGCCCCCACCACTCTCCCCTCTGGGGACCACCAGTTTGTTCTCTGTATTTATGAGTCTGTTTCTGGTTTTTGTTTGTTCATTTGTTTTGTGTTTTAGATTCCAGATATAAGCAAAATAATTTCTCATTTTAAAAAATTATAGAAATTAGCATAAATTAAATTGGCTTAGATAAATTCAAATGACTATTCTTGTCATATAAAATGAGATGTCATTAATAAGAATTGGCTTAATAAAATTTGAGAAATAACCAGTTAGTGAATATAAAAATCGTATCCAGGAAATAGAGATTCTAACTATTCAAAAAGCAGAAAATACAATTCCAAATATAATATATTGTTATCATTTAAGTATAATACTAAATATATCAAAATTATTATGAAAGATCAAAATGTTGATTATTATATTTCAAAACTGAAGATTACATAGGCATAGTCTTTTTTTTACTGTTCAATAACATGGTCATATTCAAGTATGTATTAAGCTTTAAACAAAAAATATTTCTCATATAAGGCAGTCAAAATAAAGCATTTCAAATGTTGTTGTTTTTCCTTAGGTATTCTGACACCTACTTTTCTTGACTAAAACTGCTCTTAAAAAATAAAGTCTTGTGGCACCTGGGTGACTCAGTGGGTGAAAGCCTCTGCCTTGGCTCGGGTCATGATCCCAGCGTCCTGGGATCAAGCCCCGCATTGAGCATTGAGCCCAGAATCGGGCTCTCTGCTCAGCGGGGAGCCTGCTTCCCTTCCTCTCTCTCTGCCTTCCTTTCTGCCTACTTGTGATCTCTGTCTGTCAAATAAAGAAATAAATAAATAATTGTTTTTAAAAAATAAAAAATAAAGTCTTAATTTAAAAAAAATAGAAAAATCACCTCAGTAGATACAGAGAAAGCATTTGAAAAATTCAACCGCCAATAATTATTTTTAAATTTCTCAGTAAATTTTTAATAGTAATTCCATGAGGCATCTACCCAAGAGAAATGTTTGAAACATATTCACACAAAAACCTGTAAATGAATTTTTTTTCTGTAAATGAATTTTTTTTTTCTTAAAAATTTTATTTATTTATTTCAGAGAGATCACAAGCAGGCAGAGAGGCAGGCAGAGAGAGAGGAGGAAGCAGGCTCCCCGCTGAGCAGAGAGCCTGATGCGGGGCTCGATCCCAGGACTCTGAGATCATGACCTGAGCCTAAGGCAGCGGCTTAACCCACTGAGCCACCCAGGCGCCCCTGTAAATGAATTTTAATAATAGATTTATTCTCAACAGTTGAAACCTGCTGTCCCATCAACAGGTGAATGAATAAAAAAAATTGTTGTACATCCATAAAATGGAATAACATTTAGCAATAAAAAGGAATAAACTGCTGAAATTGTCTATTATGCTGTCTACAAAATGGATAAATCTCACAAGCATTATGTTAAGTGAAGGAAGCTAGACATGAAAAGTCTACATATTGCATGATTTCTGTAAAGGCAAACTATAGGAACAATAAAGAACTATTACAGCTCAACAATAAAAAGACAACCCAATTTAAAAAGGGGCAAAGGAGGGGTGCCTGAATGGCTCAGTTGGTTGCGTATCTAACTTCCACCAGGGTCACAAACCTGGGGTCCTGGGATCAAGCCCCTGGAATAAACCCAGAGTCAAGATCTCTCCTCAGTGTGGAGTCTGCTTCTCCCTCTCCTTCTGCTCCTTGGTAGCACCCCTGCTCATGCTCTCTCTTACTCTCTCTCAAATAAATAAAATCTTAAAAAAATAAAAAAACAGGCAAAGGATTCACTAAAGAAGATGTATAAATAGACAATTCACTGTAATAAGTATTGATTCGTGCTACAATATAGATGAACTTTGAAAATATGCTAAGTGAAAGAAGGCAGACACAAAAGTCACATACAACAGGGGCGCCTGGGTGGCTCAGTGGGTTAAGCCTCTGCCTTCAGCTCAGGTCATGATCCCAGGGTCCTGGGATCGAGCCCCATATGGGGCTCTCTGCTCCGTGGGGAGCCTGCTTCCTCCTCTCTCTCTGCCTGCCTCTCTGCCTACTTGTGATCTCTCTCTGTCAAATAAATAAATCTTAAAAAAAAAAAAAAGTCACATACAACAATAGTATGCTTCCATTTATATGAAAGGTCCAGAATAGGCAAATTTAGACAGATGAGTGGTTGTCAGAGGCTGGGGTGGGGGAGGAGGAACAGGGAGTGACTACTAATGGGTATGGGGTTTCTTTCTGGGATGATTACAATGTTTGGGAATCATATAGTGGTGAAAATTGCACAACCTTTTGAATATACTAAAGCCCACTGAATCATTCATTTTAAAGTGGTAAATTTTATTTCACATTATGTGAATTACATCTCATTTAATAAAAACTATAGGACAAAATTAGATCAGTGATTGATAGGGGTTGGAGCAAAGGGATTCACTACAAAAGGGGCAGGAGGGAACTTTCTGCAGTGATACAAATGTTCTTTGTGATATTGGTTATTCAATTGTATACACTTTTCAAAATTCATTAAATGGAACACTTAAAAGAATGAAACTTACTGTCCATTATGTAAATGTAAATTATACCTCAATAAGCCTGACTTTAAAAAAAGTATATAGAAAAGCCCTAAAGCTGAGGTTGAAGTAGAGGAAATATGCAGAAACCCAGAAGCACAGTGTTTTACATTATAAAGTATGAATTTATAACAAACAATATTAGGTGGGTGTTTTTCAATTACCTTTATGAAACATTTGAAAAATATAATTTAATGTTAAAAATACAAAACTTGAAAGATACCTGAATTCTCTTCATGAAGCAGAGTTGTTGGTTTTTTTTTTTTAAAGACATGCAAATTACAAAAATAAAGTCATGGGTGTGAGATGCACTGTAGTAGAATATCAACTCTCTTACTTTTAAGTTTTTCCTGATAATTATGTAAAAGTTCCTTGATGTTTGGGATATTTAAATCATAATTCTATGTAAGTATGATTCTAATTTTACAGATACCACAAAATGAAACTTACTATTTTTGTAAAATATGACATTTCTACCTAATGAACATCTTAGGCTGTATTTGATGTTATTTTATTGTTGACTTGCATTTTGTTAAGGAACTATAGCTTCTGGTACTATTTAGGCAAAAATTAACAGTATCCACATTTTCAAAAGTTATAGGGGCACCTGGGTGGCTCAGTGGGTTAAATGCTCTGCCTTCGGCTCAGGGCATGATTCCAGGGTCCTGGGCTCCAGCCCCACGTCAGGATCCCTGCTCAGCGGGGAGCCTGCTTCTCCCTCTTCTCCTCCCCTCTCCATTTCTGCTCTCTCTCTCAAATAAAATCTTAAAAAAAAAAAAAGTGCTCAGAACAGTGCTTGGCATGTAACAAAGCCACACACACACACACACACAGTTTGTTATGCTCAAACTCCACTCCAGTGTCCCCCTTATATCTTCAGCTCCAGCAAGAGTTTAACCACTATCACGGGGCTTGGGTGAATAGAACCCATCTGCCTGGGTTCTGATCCCACAGCCACCATTAACTAGCTGCGTGATCTTGGACAAGTAACTGAACCTCTCTGTTCTTTAGTTTCCTCATTTGTAAAATGCTAGTGATAAGAATATTGGGACCTGATGAGAGTATTATCAAAAAGTGGGGGGGGCATCTGGGTTCAGTGGGTTAAGCCTCTGCCTTCAGCTCAGGTCATGATCTCAGGGTCCTGGGATAGACCCCTGCATTGGGCTCTCTGCTCAGCAGGGAGCCTGCTTCCTCCTCTCTCTGTCTACTTGTGATCTCTGTCAAATAAATAAATAAAATATTTTTTTAAATTATATATTAAGTACTTACATATTATAAAAAACACAATACTTCAATTTGGGGATTTGAGTGTTTTCAGGCACTGAAATAGTTTTGACCAAGTGATTTTTTTTTTTTAAAGGAGCTGTTCAGCTTCCAAGGTTATCTTGACTTTGAATTAAATGAAAAACAAAGCTATTTTCAACCAAACAGGAAATTTAGACAAAACTCTAGTATTCTTAGATATGCCTTGTTTACTTCAGAGAAAAATGGAAGGGGAGGAAAATGGGATCAGTTAAGTAGATATGGGAATTTAAACTGAACCTGTAATTTATTTCTTTAAAAAGGAGATTGGATTCAAATTTAGCAAAATATTGTAACAAAATAGGAGATGCTTATCATTCTGTGTTTTCATTTATTTTTTATTTTTTTTAAGATTTTGTTTATTTATTTGACAGAGACAGAGAGATCACAAGATCATAACCAGAGCCAAAGGCAGAGGCTTTAACCCACTGAGCCACCCAGGCACCCCTCATTCTGTGTTTTTAAAAAGGAGAGGTCGGGGGCTCTCTGCTCTGCAGGGAGCCTGCTTCCTCCTCTTTCTCTCTGCCTGCCTCTCTGCCTACTTGTGATCTGTCTGTCAAATAAATAAATAAAATCTTAAAAAAAAAAAAAAAAAAAAAAAAAAAGGAGAGGTCCGGCGCCTGGGTGGCTCAGTGGGTTGAGCCACTGCCTTCGGCTTGGGTCATGATCTCAGGGTCCTGGGATCAAGTCCCGCATCGGGCTCTCTGCTCGGCGGGGAGCCTGCTTACCTCTCTCTCTCTCTGCCTGCCTCTGTCTACTGTGATCTCTCTCTGTCAAATGAATAAATAAAATCTTTTAAAAAAATAAAATAAATAAATAAATAAATAAAAAGGAGAGGTCAATTTGTTAAAAAGGCTCATTACTTCTTTAATTCGTTGGAAGGCTCTATAATCATCCTAATGTAAAACTCTGTTACCCATAATTCTAGAAAAGAGTCTCCAGACTACCCTCCACATCTCCAACCCATCTCATCTTAATTATATACTGCCAGACTAATCAGCCAAGAATGAACGCTAAAGTCCAGTTCCATTATATAGAATATAAAGGTTAGGAATTAGATTCCAAAGGCCAGAGATCAAAATCTTTTCAGATTGAAATACTCTCTCCATTTCTCTGAATCCAAGTTTGTATACAGGGTTAAAAAAAAATGGGAATAACTACCTCAAACAATCCTTGAAAGATTAAGAGTTTTTTTGTTTTGTTTTGTTTTGTTTTACATGAAAGCATCTATTAACATATCTGGCACATGATCACTCAATAAACAAGAGATTTCCTTTTTTCTTTACGTAATCTTTTTTTTTTTTAAGATTTAAAAAAAAAATTTATTCCTTTGATAGAGAGAGCGCCGCCAATGAGGTCAGGAGCAAGAGGGGGTCATTGGGAGAGGGAGAAGCAGACTTCCCACTGCGCAGAGAGCTCCACCCTGGGATCTAGCCCTGGGCCAAATGCAGATGACACCCAGGAGCCCCTCCTTTATGTAATCTTCACTGCCACAGCAGTCCATACACTATACTTGAGCTAAAATAAAAAAATCTTCATTATTCTCTTGCACACTGCCCATTCAGTTTCATTTCCCTGATCAGTTTCGTTTTCCATTTTATTTTTCTATTTCTCCCACCTTAAATTTTCTGTCCCCATATTCATCATCTATTTCTATCTTATTTATCCTTCAAGGCCCAGCTCCAATTCTATTTGTTACGTAGTCTTCCTGACTTTCAATTTCTGTGGCTCTTAAAAAGCAGTGTCAAATAGTTGACCATTAATTGTTCTTTACTTGTATCATTTTTTAAAAAGATTTTATTTATTTATTTGATAGAGACACAGCGAGAAAGGGAATACAAGCAGAGGGAGTGGGAGAGGGAGAAGCAGGCTCCCCACTGAGCAGGGAGCCCAATTCGGGGCTGATCCCAGGATCCTGGGATCATGACCTGAGCCAAAGGCAGATGCTTAACGACTGAGCCACCCAGGTGCCCCATTTGTATCTTATTTTATTTTCTTAAGTAGGCTTCAAACCCAGCATGCAGCCCAGTGCAGGGCTTGAACTCACCACCCTGAGATGAAGACTTGAGCTGAGATGAAGAGTCAGATGCTTAAACAATTGAGGCACCCTGGTGCCCCTCTTTATTTGTATTTTAAACATTATTATTAATTTTGAACTATATCCATACATTTTCCTACTTAAAAAAAATACTAATAATACAGGGGCGCCTCAGTGGCTCAGCCATCAAGTGTCTGCCTTCAGATCAGGTCATGATCCCAGAGTCCTCCAATCGAGCCCCACACTGGGCCCCCTGCTCAACAGGAAACCTGCTTCTCCCTTTCCCACCTTCCCTGCTTGTGTTCCCTCTCTTGCTGTGTCTCCATCAAATAAATAAATAAAATCTTAAAAAAAAACAAATCCTAATAATACATATAAAGCTAAACAGGTCTTTGACTATTACCATCCGTCCCAGGCCCCTCCTGTAGGGGGAGCCAGTACTGTTGTGATGTATCCTTCCAGATCTTTACTGGAGAGAGTTTTGCTTTCTTTTTGTTTTATATATAGGGTATCAAATGGCACACACTGTTCTGCAACTTGCTTATTTCACTTAATATATCTTGGAGATCCTTTCAATACATATAGATCTATATTTTTTTTGTTCCTGTTTTACTGAGAAACAACTGACATCACTGTAAGTTTAAGATACACAGCATGATGGTTTATATATACAATCAACCCTTGAACAACACACATTTGAACTGAGCAGGTCCACTTATATGCAAATTTTTTTCAGTAAAATCAGTACAAAATTGTGAATTTATTTTCCCTTTATGATTTTCTTTTGTCTAGCTTTATTCTTTTGTAAGAATATATTTTGTAATACATATAACATACAAAATATGTGTTATTCAACTATGTTATTAGTAAGGCTTCTGGTCAAAAGGAGCCTGTTATTAAATTTTGGGGGAGTCAAAAGTTAAATGCAGATTTTCGACGGCTTGCGGTGTTGGCGCCCCAACCTTCATGCTATTCAAGGTATTGTGAAATGATTAGCATAATAGGTTTGGTTAATATCCATCATCTTAGATAGATACAATAAAAGGAAAAAAATTTTTTCTTTATGATGAAAACTCTTAGAATCTACTATTTTTTTTAAAGATTTATTTATTTATTTTAGAGAGAGAAACAGGAGGAGCAGAAGGAGAGGGAGTGGAAAAGAATCTAAGCTGATTCCCCACTGAGCCTGGAGCCCAATGTGAGGCTAAATCTCCCAACCGTGAGAGCATGACCTGAGCTGAAACCAAGAGTCGGATACTCAACCAAGCCACCCAGGTGCCCCTAGAATCTACTTTCTTAACAACTTTTCCAATATATCATACAGTAGTGTAAGCTATAATTATATTGTCCATTACATCCCTAGTACTGACTTATAACCAGAAGTTTATATACACTTTGACCATCTTCCTTTAATTCTGCATATATATCCCCCATCTGGTAACCACAAATCTCATCTATGAGTTTGCTGTGTTTTTTGGTCTTTTGGGGTTTTTTTAGATTCCACATGTAAGAAAGACCATATAGTCTTTGTTGTTCTAGTCTATTTCCCCTTAGCATAATGCCTTCAAGTTCCATCTATGTTGTCACAAATGGTAGTGTTGTCATTTTTTATGGTTGAATAATATTCCATGGTGTATATATACTATAATTTCTTTGTCCGTTCATCCCTGATCTAGTGTATTCAACTGTTGCAGTGTTCCAATTTGTTTATCCTTTCCCCTTTGGTAGGCATTTAGGTTTTTTCTAAATTTTATCTGCATTAATAATGAAACATTTCAGAGGGAAAATGACTTGAGAAAAATGTGAAGCAGAAACCGTAAAATAAAACCACTATTTACATTAAAGAGATCTTCTGATTAGCTGAAAGCTAAAAGGCTTATGTATCTGAGAAGCATAGGATTTTTCATTTACATTATAATTTTCATATTCTTCGGGACATTTGATATGACCATGCCATAGTTTTGTTTGCTAAGATCCAGTGCTCACTAAATTATCTGGTGTAAAAGGTCCCATGCAGGATTAGCTATGCTGACCTACCTGTCTATTCTTTTCCACCAGAAAAATATTCTTTTCTCCATTAACTCTCTCTCTTTTTTTTTTTAAGATTTTATTTATTTATTTGACAGAGATCACAAGTAGGCAGAGAGGCAGGCAGAGAGAGAGAGGAGGAAGCAGGGTCCCCTTGGAGCAGAGAGCCCGATGTGGGGCTCGATCCCACAACCCTGGGACCATGACCTGAGCCGAAGGCAGAGGCTTTAACCCACGGAGCCACCCAGGCGCCCCCTCCATTAACTCTCTTAGTACTAACTGGCAGTAGATAGAAATTGACTAATGAAAAAAAATATTTTAGTATAATCTGCACTAAATTATATATCAATCTTTCATTCTGGGAAAAATATATTTATAAAAAACAACCAGACACATGAAATATGTAAAAACAATTAAACAAGCAAATCATGCTGTCTTTCTAAGACAATTAAAGAAATCTAATATAGATAATCCAGGGAGGGACTATGAAAATCTAAAATGGTGAAATATAATACTTACATTCTTTGGTTAGTTCAATGTATCTTACAAGTAAAATCTGAAAGAATCAAATGAAGACAAATTCCTTTTCATCAGTTTCTCTAGGCTCTGATTTTTTAAACAGGAAAGAAAGAGGGAAAATAATTCTAGATCAAGGATATATCCACATAGGCTTTCTTTTTTTTTTTTTAAGATTTTATTTATTTATTTGACAGACAGAGATCACAAGTAGGCAGAGAGGTAGGCAGAGAGAGAGAGAGAGAGAGAGAGGAGGAAGCACTCTCCCCGCTGAGCAGAGAGCCCCATGTGGGGCTCGATCCCAGAATCCTGAGATCATGAAGGCAGCGGCTTTAACCCACTGAGCCACCCAGGCACCCCTCTACATAGGCTTTCTAATGGCCTCGTAGAAAACTTGAAGGAACTAATCAAAATTCCTTCAAGAAAGAAAAGATAGGGGCACCTGGGTGGTTTTAAGTATATTTTTAATTTGAAAAAATAATAGTTTCAGTGGAAGATGAAAGTCTCAAACACTTGTCTCCTCATCTTCTTGAGAATTTTTTAAATGAGAGTAAAGGTATAAAAGGACTAAACCCATAATGCAAAAGAACTGGGGAAGGGGTCTATGGGTACTGAGGACTAGATGAAATTTCAACATATTTCTGAAAGACAGAAAGTAGCATGAAACAAAGCACAGTAAGCCAAAACCTATCCCACTAACATCTACATTTGGTTCCAGCAATCCCACTCTGGGTATATGCTAAAAGAACTGAAAGCAGGTGGGATGCCTGGGTGGCTCAGTCGGTTAAGAATTGAAAGCAGGGTCTTGAGATATTTGCACATCCGTGTTCACAGCAGCACTATTCACAACAGCCAAGGGGTGGATGCAACCCAAATGTCCACTGATGAATGAAAGGATAAGTGAAGTATGATATACCATATTATTCAGCCTTAAAGAAGGAAATCCTGTCATAGGCTACAACAAGATGAACCTTAAACACATCATACTAAGTGAAATAAACTGTCACAAAAAGATAAATACTGTACGATTCTCTTTTTATGAACTATCTAAAGTAGTCAAATTCACAGAAACGGAATAGAATTGTGATTACCAGTGAGTGGGGGGAGAAGTAAAAGGGGACTTACATAACAGCTGGGTTTCAGACTTGCAAGCTGAAAAAGTTCTAGAGATCCATTTCACAACAATGTAATATAATTAACACTTCTGAACTGTACACTTAAAAATCATTAAGATGGTAATTTTAGTTTATATTAGTTTTTTCACAATAAAAAAATTACTAAATCTTATGTTTTGTCTTCAGGTTGATCTTCAAAATTGAACATAATGTAAACATAAGGTTAAGATCATCTAAATATTGTTCACTGTGAATCCCTGTAGTGGGTTTGGATAAAATTTGCTTCTGTTCAGGCCCACCTATGTTTCCTGAAGGCATTGAGATCAAAATGCATTTTTTCTTAAGTTCTGTCAATTCATTGTTCAAAATCATGCCCTGTTTTCGTTTGCTTCATGTTCAAACCATAACCTGCTTACTCAGGTCTTCCTTCTTCCCTCCTTCCCTCCCTCTTCCCCTCCCTTCTTCTCTACTATCCGTGGATAACTGCTTTTCTTTTTTAATGTTGTTGCCAGAAAAACATACCATCTTCACCATATCATTAACATCTTCCAGTTTTTTATTATTTATGGCATAGACACATTTCCTGAAGCCCAGTGTGGATCTAGGGCACTATGGTCATCTGGGATTTCTTTACATTGGGGTAATTCATCCATGTCAGTGCCAGTGTCCTCTTAAATAAAATGGTCAATTGGGAGCTCTGATTTGTGAGTTGGGCTTATTGTTCTGTAGTCTTTGCTAGCACTAAGTACATTATTTAAACTTCTAAGAGAATAACTAAAACATAACTACTGAAATTTAGGAGAGATAGAGAATTGTGTAAGTGAGCTCTGAGTTTTTATAGCACATATTTGACAAATAATAACCTAAGTCAAGTACTACTGGTACTGGCATATTATTTAGTCTTTTGATGGTAACCAAGAGAATAACTAAAAACAAACAGCTAAAAATGGCTTCTAAGGAGCAAATAAAAAATGAGAAGTGGTTAGGAACATTGTTTTCTATTATGTTCTCTTTTGTACTTTATTTTTTAATCATAAGCATGTATTTCTTTAAAATAAATAAAAATGCGGGGCGCCTGGGTGGCTCAGTGGGTTGGGCCGCTGCCTTCGGCTCGGGTCATGATCTCAGGGTCCTGGGATCGAGCCCCGCATCGCATCGGGCTCTCTGCTCAGCAGGGAGCCTGCTTCCTCCTCTCTCTCTGCCTGCCTCTCTGCCTGCTTGTGATCTCTGTCTGTCAAATAAATAAATTAAAAAAATCTTTAAATAAATAAATAAATAAATAAATAAATAAAAAAAATGCTTTGAAGATGAAATGGTGGAAACTGATAAGGAAATGTAAGAAGTCTGGAAACAAAAAGAAATAAGGAATTTTATTTCTAAGAAGTAAAATAAATTCAAACCCTTATTTATATGCACTAAATTTCTCAGAGGGAGAATGCTGTTGCCAGGGAGACCAAAGCAAACTGTTGATCTGCAAATTTAGCTCTTTAAAAAAAATTCCATGACATTTATTCTGCAATTACATCCTACTCAGGTTTAACAAAAGCCAATAAAATAGCTTTAAATGAAGTCCTTGAACCTGGTGTATGTCACTAACATTTACTAAATATTCAGGTTATAGAGTATAGTGCAGTGATAAGAAAACTAGAGTAAAGGTCAGGTTCTAATTCTAGTCCCAACTCTACTGCTTAAAAGTCATACATCCTTGGGTAAGTCATTTACCTTTTCTTAAACTAAGTTTCTTGTAAAAATGGGGATAACTACTGCCTGGCTTGCCTACCATTCAGGGTTGCTGTGAGTATCAAATGAGATTTAGATCATTTTACAAAAGTTTGAAACATTACACAAATAAATTCAACTAGTAAGTACTAATATTTCCCCAAATTAATAAAGCCATATGTATTCCATACTCTTCAATGATTAAAGACCAAATTAATTAGAAAAATGTGAACCAAAAAAAGTAATATAAACTAGTATTGTAAAAATTGGATTAAACTAGGTGGCAGATAGACGCTGTGGTCCAGGCTCTACCACAACTTCTTCAGGTCTCTATACAAGGAAATTACACTAGACCGCCTTCGTAGATGTGCTTCTTGGATATATTTTCCATCACACAATGATGATTTAAAAGGGAATTCGTTCACCACTAGTTTCCTGGGCTATATTTTGCTTGAAAAAGTTTCACTGCTAGATATCGGAAAATCACTGGCTTAAAGTCTTTTATTTCTATTTTCAGGCATTTCATAACCCTAACCTAACCTAACTCATCTTTAGTTTGACATTCTATCCTTTCTCAACATAGACCTACATTTTGAGACCAGAGTGCTCTACCTTCTATTTCTCAAAATGCCATGGCCAATCTCTGCCTGCACATTTTGTCAATCTGTAGCTGTTGCTCCTCCAACTGACTGAACAGTGCTGCCCTGTACTGTTCCACTCCCCACCCACACATTCACACACCCAAACTTGAGCAGTACTCAGTATCTTGGTTATATCTGTTTTCAAAAAGTTAAAATTTACAGTAGATCAGAAACAGGTAATGGTTGTCATATTAAAGAGAATCTGGCTTCTAGGCCAGTCAAGACTTGTCTATAATGTGATAGAATGTATGAAAACATTGAAAGAAAGAAGTAGGAAGAAAGTGGGAGGCTTTAGCCCTAGAGCATAGAAGGGAAAGAGCACTTTAAAAGAGTCATCTGTGCATTACCTGGAGAAGGAACATCTTGAACCTCGGACTTGTTGGGTTCCAGTGGTAGGATAGTCCCATCATAGAAATGGGACTTTTACTTATTTACTTTTTACTTATTACCGGCCAATGCTGTTAAACATTTGAGCATGTATCTGAATCCCTGTGATCTGATTTCATGATTACTATAAATCTTCTTAGTCTTTGACTTCCCTTATGATACGTCTAGCAAATACCCTGACTAGAGACACATCCACTTATATTACATCTATACCCTAAATTAATAAAATTGCATTCTGAATTCAGACATCAGTTTTAGTTTCTTGAGGAGGGTCAATCCATCCTGAGACAAGACAAACTAACAGTCTGAAGGCATAAAAACTAAGGGTCAGATAAGGAACTACAGTAAATTAAACATCAGAATGCCACCACACAGAAACTATGTGGGGTCCCCCAGACTGCCCCAATAAAAACCCTGTCTCATTGCATTATTTTCTTTTTAACACTTACATACACCTTTATTCAAGGCCACTAAACACATACTGAAGCTCTTCTATGACCTGGTCTCACATACCTTTCCAATAATTTCTATCTCTTACCCAAAGCTACAGCAGAAACAAATGTTCTAAGTACACCAAGTTTCTATCTCTGCTTGGAATAGCTCCTCTCTATGTTGGCAAGTCCAAATTTTAACTAATTCTGAGAGGTTAGCACAAATAATACTTTTTTTCATGAAGACTTTTCTAAGTACACCACCCTACCACAGCTAAAACTAGCAATTTTAGTGATTTGGGCAAGCAGAGTCATTAAGAATCAGCCACATTTTATAGGTTCCTTTTTTTCACTAAAGAGATATTAATCAGGTAGTAAACTCAGTTTCTGTTCTAAAAGACAATATTTGTTGTCAGCGTGTAATATAATAAATGCTGTAAGTTTGATCTATTATTTCACATTTCTGCACTCTAAATTTCAGTGCCCTGGGATATAGCCTAGGTTAACCACACTATCAATCCACAGTAAATACACCTTTTTTAACCAATTAAAAGTATTATTTCCCATATGAGAGGGATCAATTAATTACTTCTTATTTTTATTAAATAATTATTAAAATTATTTAGATTTATTCCCCGGGCAAGGGCACTTACTACTTGCTCCCTTTGTGAGCTTTTGTTTCATTTTCCCTTCTATGTTCTCTGAAGATAGAATCCTTATCTATTTCATTTTTGTATCTTCCACAGGTTTTAGCTAGTTTTTTTTTTTTTTTTTTTAAGCTAGTATTTTATATAGAAAGGGTACTTTATGGGCGCCTGGGTGGCTCAGTGGGTTAAGCCTCTGCCTTCGGCTCAGGTCATGGTCTCAAGGTCCTGGGATCAAGGCCCGCATCGAGCCCCACTTTGGGCTCTCTGCTGGGTGGGGAGCCTGCTTCCCCCTCTCTCTCTGTCTGCCTCTTTGCCTACTTGTGATCTCACTCTCTGTCAAATAAATAAATAAAATCTAAAAAAAAAAAAGAAAGGGTACTTTAAATATAATTTAAGAATTTCTCTTCCATTTTCAGTGAAGCTTCCCCCTCAGTCTTTTTAAATGTATCCCATGTTATAAAGTCTTCCTTGATCATCGCAGCCCACAGGTCACTCTTACTTTTGAATTCCTATAAGGACTGCCTATAAATGTTTAATTGCCACAAATACTGTCCCAGTGTTATTTTTTGTGTTTATATGAATTTTATAGTCTTTTCATATTTCCATATATCCCATATCTAGACACAGCATAGACAATTAATAAATAGTATTTCATTCAAACAATCTTTAAAAAAAATCAAAGACTCGTTAGGAAAAGCATAGTCAAAACTGACACCTAAAAAGAACAAAAGATCTCACCCATGGCAATGAAAACAAATTCCTATTGCTGGGATCAAAAGCTTTGACATACATAGTAGTTACTAGTAAATTAAATTGTGTTGGAATTCTACAAGTGTTTTCAAATTTCATGAGTCCTCTTTTCAGGGACACATAAGTGCTCAAAAACATTCATTTCCTGAAAATACCAATGAAAGCAAATGGCTTTAAACAAAAACAACTAACCTTATTAAACATATAAGATTATCACTCATTTGCAATTTGGTAATGTTTCGATGCTGAAGACATATAGTCAGTTTGTAGTACATTTGTTTTTACTGTATGCTAAGCATTAGCTCTTGTACTAAGCTATCCTCAGGCAAATGGCTTTAAAGTTACTTGCTTTTTACACATTCTTTTTTTTTTTTTAAAGATTTTATTTATTTATTTGACAGAGAGAGATCACAAGTAGACGGAGAGGCAGGCAGAGAGAGAGAGAGAGGGAAGCAGGCTCCCTGCTGAGCAGAGAGCCCGATGCGGGCCTCGATCCCAGGACCCTGAGATCATGACCTGAGCCGAAGGCAGCGGCTTAACCCACTGAGCCACCCAGGCGCCCTTCTTTTTACACATTCTTATGGTAATTAATGGGATATCACAAATTCTGCACACTTGACTTAAAAAAATATATGGTCAAATCCTATAATAAGGGAGTTATTTCTTTAATTTGATATTTGAACCACAACACTCTCGAGTCTTCCCACTCCAAGTGTGGTCCACAGACCAGCAGCATTGGTATCACCTGGGAGCTCACCCTTGAGGCAGAATCTCAGACCCTACCCCAGGCCTACTAAATGTGAATCTCCATTTTAGATCCCCAGGTGATCTGTAAGCACTTTAGGGTTTGAGAGCACTGTTTTACACTCTAGAGGAAAATCAGAATGTCCAAGATGCCTATGAACAAGCAACAGTAACTTATTATAATTGCTTATTTGTTGGTCTTAGCTGCTAACTGAAGGCTTGTTGAGGTCAAACCCTTCTATTTCCTCACCAGTAGTATTCATCCCTAACAGGCTTGGAAAATATTGACCCAATGCTCAATAAATATTTTTTGCTAAATATATTAATGACTGAGCAAAGTGAAAATAAGACTTTTTCTGAAACCAAATCCTTTAGAAAATTCTTGTGTACATGGTTTCACATACTGCCATACTAATTCCTTAATTCACTATTATTAATTCCATTTAAAATACATTGCCTTCTCTACTTCAACAAATGCATTTAATGCACTTGATAAAGCAAAAACTTGGATCATGTTCTCCTGTTGGAGCCACCAACGGCCTCTTCTACAAGTAAGAGAGCTGAATTTTAATTCTGGCTTTCACAGATCCATCACATATGCCTGCACATGATGAAATCACCCCAACAACTCCGAGGGGGTGGCAGGAGTAAAGGAGGAAAAGGAATGGGTAAAGCAAAAACACTTCCATATCGGGAACATCAAGTGAAACCATGAAAACATGATTCTTTGAACAGGATACTTCCAGAAAATAACTCCTGGCAAGAGAAATAAAGAGGTAAAGGAACGCTTACCTTTCTCAAGAGCAAAAGGTGATACTAGAGAATACCAGGGAGTGATAAAAAACCAGTGACTACCTAGCGACAGAAGGTGGAAACACACCAGACCAGAAGTAAAGCGGAGAGCGGTTAAGGACATCTAAAAAGGGTACCAAAAACCACTTTCAGGTTTGCAGAGAAGGAAGTCAAGGGAGGAGAAAGGAAATAGCTCTATGAAGGGTTTAACTTACGATGATGATGATAATTACAATTATTTTTTATGAGAGAGAGACGACGTGCTGTTGAAGGGCAGGGAGTGGGTGAGAAAGGGAGACTGCAATCCCGCGCACTGCAAAAAGAAGAGAGACTACTGGCAGTCCTGCTCAGACGGTCCCGGGGAGGCGGCCCAAGCATAGGTGGGTGGCAACGCCCGGCTCCGCTGGTCCCCGCCTGGTGGTTTGAGCCATCTCCTCTGCAGCCTGGCGAGCACCGGGTGGGGACGGGAAAAGGCGGACTGCGTATGCGAGGGCATGCGGGAGGACAGGGCTGATGCCGGGCTGACCAGGTACCCACCTTATCCCAACGAAGCCACTGCCCGATGGCCGTGTCTAGCTGAGGATCCCCGGTGTGGTAGGGGGCGTGGAGCAGGTTGGAGTTCAGGTCCCCTTCTGCATTTTCAGCCATGGCAGCGAGACTGGGGTGTGAGGGCCTGGGGGACCGCGAAGACACTGGGTTGGGGGGACCTGAGATGCGCTCACCAGGGTTCTGACGCCCCCTCCTCACTGAAGGGCATCGGAGACCGACCAACCACGGGGTGTCTGAGCCAGCTCCTGCTGCAGCTGTGGGGAAGCAGAAGAGAGGGGGATGCGGCTGCCCGCTCCCACCAAACCAGCTCCGGGTCTTTTTCTGCACGAACCGACTGAGGCGGTCGCACAGCGAGAGAACAACAACAGTCCCAGATGTCTGGGTCGTGGCCGCCGCCGCCGCCGCCGCCGCCGCCCTAGGCCCCGCCCCACCTCCCGCGCCACAGGCCCCGCCCCTTCCCGCCCCTGATGATTTAAGTCGCTGGGGCGTGAAGCCCGAGCCAGAAAGCGCGCTCGCGGTTCCTCTGCAGAAGTACGAGCTCGGATCAGCGAGGGTGGTGAGGGGTTGGGTTATTTTTTAATTTGCCTCTTGCCTCGCGTCTTATCCTTGGTACAGTCCCCACACACTCCCACTCGTCTCCTTTTCTCAATCAGCTGACGTATCCACCGCCAGCACCCCACTTCAGCGATCGCTCCGTGCACCCCTGGCGCGCGCGTAGGAACCCTTTCTCCCTCCTGTTTCAACTTGGGGCACGCGCTTGGCGGGAGGGTGCAAGGACTGTTACCGCAGGGCTTCACGGGATTTGAAGTTCTTCTCTTTCTCTGAGCTCTGTGGAGACTGCCGGAAAGACTACAACACCCAGCAGCTCCGCGCTCTCCCTTTTCTCAAAGGAAAAAGATATGCCTGCAGGCTGTTCCCTACTTCCCTTCGGACACACCCTGTCCCTGCTTTGCTGCGCAGTGTGGCCATGGAATTAAATTAATTTAAACCAGGACTAATGCAGTAAGGGGACCACTGGTATCCACTTAATGCTTTATTTTTTTTAAAGATTTTATTTATTTATTTGACAGAGATCACAAGTAGGCAGAGAGGCAGGCAGAGAGAGAGAGGAGGAAGCAGGCCCCCTGCCGAGCAGAGAGCCCGATGTGGGGCTCGATCCCAGGACCTTGGGACCATGACCCGAGCCGAAGTCAGAGGTCTTAACCCACTGAGCCACCCAGGAGCCCCCCACTTAATGCTTTAAAGTTTACGAATCGTGTTCTGTCTCTTCAACCATCTTGTGAGGTAGGTGGGCGTGATCTACCCGTATTTACAAACGAGAAAAGTACATCAGAGAGTGAAGGGACTTTTTCAAAGAGGCAGAATTCAGAATTCAATTCTAATTCAATTCTAAGTGATAGAACCAGAGGGTGCCAACCTCGTTTAGATCTCGTCTGCTGGCAGTTCTTTTTGCTGCTGCAGTGAAGGAGGAGAGAGAAAAAGATGACAGAATAAATAGGGAAATTAAGGGGGGAAGTTGGGTCAACTTTTAACCATAACACAAGCAACAGTGTACAAGCGTCAAAAGAGGGGGATAGAAAGAGCAATGGCAATAAGCTTACGGAAGAAGAGAAGAGATCACTGAAGTCATCTTCAGTTTCTTCTTGCTTTGGCCTCCTCTGGAACGCTCACCTTGCAAAGTCACGCAACTTGAGGTCTGGGAGATGCGGAGAAAGGCTTTCCTGTCAGACACTCAGCAGCTGCTGATTTTCTTGCTTTGGCCTTCTTAAAATGGCTCTATGAGGGGCACCTGGGTGGCTCAGTGGGTTAAAGCCTCTGCCTTCGGCTCGGGTCATGGTCCCAGGGTCCTGGGATTGAGCCCCACGTCGGGCTCTCTGTTCAGCTGGGCTCTCTGTTCAGCGGGGAGCCTGCTTCCTCCTCTCTCTCTCTGCCTGCCTCTCTGCCTACTTGTGATCTCTGTCTGTAAAATGAATAAATAAAATCTTTAAAAAAAAAAAAGGCTATATGAATTTGGCCAAGTATCTTACAGCTCTTTCCCCAGTCAGCTGTTTTGTAAGGAGGGTGTAATAATATTTACACCAGGGGCATCTGGGTGACCCAGTTGGTTAAGCAACTGACTTCGGCTCAGGTCATGATCCTGGAATCCTGGGATCCAGTCCCACATAAGGCTCCCTGCTCGGCGGGGAGTCTGCTTCTCCCTCTGACCTCTCTCCTCTCATGGTCCCTCTCTATCTCTCAAATAAATAAATAAAATCTTTTCAAAAAAAAAATATTTACACCATGGCTATACAGGAACTTAATAAATGGCTTTAGAGGGCTTTCAGGTTCACAGATAAAAGACGTAATAAATTCAAAGTATTACTTTATTTCCTTTAACAAGCCATTTATCATAATAAAATCCAAGCTACCAAAGTACAAAAGGATCATAATGTCAATTCCTGAAAATAAACGTGCCACAGTCGGCATTTACAATCTTCGCTAAGCAGTTGGGTGGTTTCCTTTATGGAATCAGCAAATTCTTTTAATCATACAAGGCTTGGGAAACAGCCACGTGTCCTGAAAAGAAATTAATCGTTCACTATCATCACGATTATTGTCCATGACAAATGTTGATTCAATATTTACTCTGTGCCAAGCATTATGCTAGGAGCTGAGGCTATAAGAAAGTATATAACAAAACTGTTCATTTCAAAAAATGAAATGTGCCTGGGGAGATAGGATATATGTGAGAAAAGATTGCCGATGATAAACAGCAAATGCTTCCTGCAGACGACTGTTAAAGAATTCAGTCTGAGGTGGTCAAAAGAAGCAACAAGCAGCAGGAACAACAAGCACTAGGCTTTGAAGGACAAAAAAATTAATAAGTAGAGAAAAAGGTGGAGGGCATTTCAAACCCATAAACCATTGGTTCTCAAATCTACCTAGGAGTTCATTTAAAATGTGTATTTTAAAATGTGATTCCAAATCAGTACATTGGGATAGGGCCTAGGTCCCAACATATTTAACAAATATCTATTGATTGTGGTGTAAGTGGCCATAACCTTGCTATACAGAGTAAGTCCTCTTAATGGTTTTCTGGAAAATACAAAAATTTCAAGCCCCTTCCCAATGCTACTGAGTCAGAATCTATATTTTAACAAGATCCAATGATAATTCTACACTTACTAAATTTGATAAGCAGTGGTTTTTATAAGACAATTCTTAAATTTAATTCAATTCTGAGAAACACTTGGAAATCAACAGAATTTCCAAGAGTTGGAATTATATAAGGCAACTATAAAATACTGGAGAAATATAAGTTTTAATTCAATACCAGAGTCAACCAGCCCGTAATTTTATCAACAAGATTATGACATACAATGTTTACTAGAAACCTTGCCCAGCATCTTTGGCTTATTGCTTAAGAATTGAGGGGTGACCAAAGAGACCCAGAACTTGTTAAATCAAAGAATAGTGGGTAAGTGTGTCCAGAAGAGGGAGTATAATAGTTTTCCTAGTTAGGGAAAGTTCAGAAGCTTTAATTTTTCTTTCTTTCTTTTTTTTTTTTTTTTTCTTTTTCTTTCTTTCTTTTTTTTTTTTTAAGATTTTACTTATTTATTCAGCAGACAGAGATCACAAGTAGGCAGAGCAGCAGGTGGGGCGAGGGCGGGGGTGGGGGGGGGGGGGGGGGGGGGGGGGTGGGGGGGTGGGGGAGGTGGAGCAGGCTCCCTGCTCAGCCGAGAGCCTGATTCCGCGCTCGATCCCAGGACTCTCGGATCATGACGTGAGCTGAAGGCAGAGGCTTAACCCACTGAGCCACCCAGGTGCCCCTCGGAAGCTTAAATTTCTGGTCGAATTTGCCCAGAGTTCTTTTTTAAAAAGGTTTTATTAAAAAAAAAAAAGGTTTTATTTAAATTTCAGTTATTTAACATACAGTATAATATTAGTTTCAGGTATGGGACACCTGGGTGGCTCAGTCGGTTAAGCCACTGCCTGCACCTCAGGTCATGGTCCCAGAGTCCTGGGTTCGAGTCCCACATTGGACTTCTTGTCCAGCGGGGAGCCTGCTTCTCTCTCTGCCTCTGCCTGCCACTCTGCCTGCTTGTGCTCTCTCTGACAAATAAATAAAATAAAATCTTAAAAAAATATATTAGTTTCAGGTATACAGCATAGTGACTCAAACACTTCCATGTATCACCCCCTGTTAAACCTAAGTGCACTCCTTAATCCCCATCATCTATTTCACCCATCCCCCCACCCACCTCCCTTCTGGTTCTTTATAGTTAAGAATCTGTTTCTTGGTTTACCTCTCTCTCTTCTTCTTTTGGTCATTTGTTTTGTTTCTTAAATTCCACATATGAGTGAAATCATATGGTATTTGTCTATCTCTGATTGACTTCACTTAGCATAATAATCTGTAGCTCCATCCATGTTGTTGCAAGTGGAAAGATTTCATTCTTTTTGATGGGAATTTGCCCAAGGTTTTCTAAATCTGGCAACCCTAACTGTGGTTATGAAAGAAAATATCTCTCTTGGTCCTAATACATATACATGACCGAATATTTTAGGATCATGATACATAACTTACCCTCAAATGGTTCAGAAAAAAAAAATACCGTGTATGTATATATGCGCACACACAAATATATGTTACATATACACATATATAAATATATATACAAACATATAATTAGATAAATGGAAAATAATAAATCAAATGGGGGAAATTTTAATAATGGGGAATCTGGGTAAAAGATAGTTGGATAATCTTTGTTCTGTTTTAATTTTTGCAAATTCATTTGAAATTATTTCCAAATTTAAAAATTTAAAAGAAAAACCTCAAGTGTATAAGAAATATCCATTTACTTATTGTTTTAAAAAATCAAATTAAGAGACTCAAAGCTCTCATTCTGTCAGGGTAGCAAGAAATTGTATTTTCATCAATATTAGGGAGCTCCCTTCTCATCCAGGGCTTATATAATACCAGGGAAACAGAGTCGATAGCTCTATTTTATCAAGGTTTCTGCTAACATTTGTATTGTCTAGGGTCATAGTGGTCTTTGGAAGTCTGACAGCTTTCTCCTTGCATACCATTCATAAGCTGTTGTCAGGAACCTTGGTTAAGGCTATGAACCCCAAAGCCTGTGTCTAGGTATACCATATAGACATCCCCCCAAAAATCTTGTCAATTCCTTGAAGTATTGCCACCAAGCAATCTTTGGGGACGCTCTTGCTCTCTCATCACTCTGATATTTTAAGACTTTAAGTCTTAAGGAAATCTATCATTCTGCTGTGTGATTTCTCTGAAAAGATAAGTATTTTCTTGTTGCTCATCAAGATACTTGACCTAAACTCTAGTGAACTCTGTATTTTTTTTTTAAATAGAGTCAATAAAGGAAGTATCTTGTAAACAATTTTCTATGTTCTACTTTTAGCCCTATTACATAAAATTCCAAAGGAACACAACAACAACAAATAAGAAGTGGTTATCTTCCTGTAAGGTAGGGGGAAGGATGCAGAGCACACTTGGGATTAGGGTGAAGCAAGGCAAAGAACGTAGGGTGCAAAATCTAAGGAGACATCCCTTTCAGGTTTGTGGAAGTGCAGAATTGGTGCCTGAGATTGAGTGCCTTATTACATTTTTAAAAACAGCTTTTTTGAGATATAATTCACATAGCAAATAATTTGCCCATTTAAAGTGTACAGTTCTGTGTTTTTTTGTTATTTCTTAGTTATGCAGAAACATCACCACAGTCAATTTTAGAATATTTTCATGACCTCAGTAAGAAACCTCAAGCCCTTTAGATATGAACCACCTATCACCCTATCTCCTACTCCCAGGCCTAAGCAACCACTAATCTGCTTTCTATCTTTGTAGAATTACGGTTGAGTAATATTCCAGTGTATGGGTATACTACATTTTGTTAATCTATTTGTCCATTGGTGACATTTGGGTTGTTTCTGTCTTTTGGCTATTATGAATAATGCTGCCACAAATATTCATTTCATGTACAGTTTATGTGTGGAATAGGTTTTCATTTCTCTAAACCTGTGAATGGATTGCCTGGACTATGTAGTAATTCTATGTTTAACCATTTGCGGAGCAACCAGACTGTTTTCCAAAGCAGCTGCACCATTTAAATTCCTACCAGCAGTGTTTGAGGGTTTTCCCACAGATTTTCCAACTCTTGTTATTATCTCACTTTTTGATTCTAGCTATGTTTAAAATTATTTTGGGGGGAGAGAGAGAGAGAGTGGGTGTGTGTGGTGGGGGGTTGCTTGGACAGAAGGAGAGGAAGAGAGAGAGTCTTAAGCTGGCTCCACACTCAGTGTGGAGCCCAACTCTGGGCTCAGTCTCACCACCCTGAGATCATGACCTGAGCCCAAGAGTCAGGCACTTAATTGACTGTGCCACCCAGGTCCCCCAGATTCTAGCCATTTTAGTGACTGTGAAGTGGTATCTCATTGTGGTTTTGATTTTCATTTCCCTGATGACTAGTGGTTTGAACATCTTTTCATATGTTTATTGGCTATTTGTATATCTTTGGAGAACTATTCACATCTTTTGCTCATTTTAAAAATTGTTTTTTGTTTATTTTTGAATTTTAAGATTTATTTGTATCTCTCGATATAAGTTTCTGATACAAATCAGTTAAATGATTTACAAGTATTTCTCCTCTTTCTGTGGGTTATCTTTTCACATTCCTTTATTTATTATAGAAGTACAGTTGACATTCAGTGTTTTATTAGTTCCAGGGGTACAACATAGTGATTTGACAATTTCATGCATTAGTCAGTGCTCACCACAATAAATATAGTCACCATACAACATCACTGCAGTATTATTGGCAATATTCCCTATGCTGTACTTTTCATCTCTAGAACTTATTTTGTAACCAAAACCAAAAGTTTGCGATTCTTAATCCCCTTCACCTATTTTACCCATCCCTCTACCCCATCTTTTTACAGTCTTGATGGTGTTGTCCAAAGCAGAAAACTTTTTAGTTTTGAAGAAGTCTGAATTATCTTGTTTTTTTCTTTTGTTGCTTATATCTGAGCATCCTTTGCCAAGGGGCACCTGGATGGCTCATGCCCTTAAGCGTCTGCCTTTGGCTCAGTTCATGATCCCATGATCATGGGATTGAGCCCTGGGTTGGGCTCCATGGTCGGAAGAGGGGCAGCTTGCTTCTTCCTCTCCTTCTAACCCTCTCTCAAATGAATAAATAAAAAATCTTAAAAAAAAAAAAAAGATCCTTGGCCAAATCTAAGGAGATTTCCCCTTTGTTGTCTTCTTTAAGAAGACAGAGCCCAGTGATGACATGGGAGTGAGGGCTTAATCCCAGGATCCTGAGATCATGACCTGAGCCTAAGGCAGATGCTTTTAACTGACTGAGCCACCTAGGCATCCCCTCTTTGTTGTCTTCTAAGAGTTTTATAGTTCTAGTTCTTACGTTTAGGTTCTCAATCTACCTTGAGTTAATTTCAATACATGGTGTGAGGAAGGGATCTAACCTCATTCTTCTGGATCTAACCTCATTCTCAGCTATCTGAGCTCCATTTGTTGAAAAGACTACTCTTTCCCTCCTGGATGGCCTTGGCATTCTCGTAGAAAATTAGTTAACTATGGATATATGGATTTATTTCTGGACTCTCAGTTATATCCCATTGATCTCTATGTCTAATCTTGTGCTAGTACCACCAGATCTAGATTACTATTACTTTGTAGTAAGTTTTGAAATAAGGAAGTATGAGTCCTACTTTATTCTTCTTTTTCAAGATTGTTTTGACTATTCTAAGTCCCTCATGATTCTAAATAAATTTACAGTCAGCTTGTTGATTTCTACAAAGAAGTCAGGGATTATCTTTGAATCCACTGAATCTATAGATCGGATTGGGGAGTATTACCATCTTAACAATGTTAAGTCTTCCAATCTGTGAACATGGAATTTTTTTTCTAATTGTAGATCTTCCTTGTTATCTTTCAACAATATTTTATAGTTTTCAGAGCATATGTTGCATTTATTCCTAGGTATTTTATTCTTTTTGATGTCATTGTAAATGGAATCCTAATTTCATTTTTGGATAGCTCATTGCATATATATAGAAATACAGTTGGCTTTTGTACTTCAATTGCATCCTGAAACCACTGAGTTCATTTGTTAGTTCTAATAGTTTTTTATTTAACTTCTTTGGATTTTCTGTATATAAGATCATGTCATCTGTGAATAGATAGTTTTACTTTTTCCTTTCTAATCTGGATGTCTTTTGCTTCTTTTTCTTGCCTGTTTGCTTTGGCTAGAACCTCCAGTACAATGATGAATCAAAGTGGCAAGAGCAAACATCCGTGTCTTGTTCCTGACCTTGGAGGAAAGCATTCCATCTTTCACCATTAAATGTAATGTTAACTGTGGGGTTTTAGTAGATGCTTTTTTCATACTGGTGAAACAGAAGAGAATTTCTGCTTCTAGTTTGTTGAGTGTTTTTATCATGAAAGAGTGTTGGATTTTGTCAAATTATTTTCTGTATCTAATGAGAAGTACATGTAAGTTTATTACTATGTTGATTACATTATTACAATTGTTACATTAATTGATTTTTAGAAGTTAGACCAAACTTGCATCCTACTTGTTCATGGTATAGCACCGTTTTTATATGTTTCTGCATTTGTTTTACTAGTATTTTGTTGAGGATTAATCTGTTGGTATTCATAATAGATACTGGTCTGTAGTTTTCTTGTGATGCATTTTTCTGGTTTTGGTATCAGAGTAATACTGACCTCATAAAATGAGTGTTCTCATCTCTTCTAATTTTTGAAAGAGTTTGTAAAGAATTGGCGTATTTTTTCCTTTAATTTTTAGTAGAGAATTCAATGGTGAAACCATGTGGATTTGGGCTTTGTGAGTAGTTTTCTGATTATTAACTCAATTTCTTCACTTTTTATAGGTCTGTTCACTTGTCTATTTCTTGAGTAAATTTCATTAGTTTGTTTCATTGTAGGAATTTGTCTATTTCATCAAGGTTCTCTAATTTGTTGGCATACAATTGTTTATGGTATTCCTTTATATCCTTTTTTCCCGTCAGCAATAATGTCCCCTCTTTTACTTCTGCTTCTAATGATTTAAGTCTTTTTTTAGGGGCGGAGTTTAGTTTAGCTAAAGGGTTGTCAGTTTTGTTGCTCTTTTCAAAGAACTTCGTTTCATTGATTTTCTCTATTGCTTTTGCTATTCTTT
Organism: Lutra lutra; assembly: GCF_902655055.1. Taxonomy (NCBI): domain Eukaryota; kingdom Metazoa; phylum Chordata; class Mammalia; order Carnivora; family Mustelidae; genus Lutra; species Lutra lutra. The sequence goes on along the minus strand of NC_062287.1, from coordinate 55,799,350 downwards.
GTTTCATTAATTTCCACTCTAATCTATATTATTTCTCTTCTTCCAGTTTCCTAATTCTCTTTTCATCAGAATCTAACTTACTAAACTGGGCCGTAGGTTTTGTGTGTGTACATGTATTCCAATAAAACTTTATTCAAAAGCAGGCAGCAGGCCAGATTTGGCCCGAGGGTCAGAGTTTGCTCACCCTGATCCAGAGTAATAGTTCCTAACCCTGGATGGATAGCATTTTAAGGAACTGATTCCTGGACTTCAACCCTTGAGATTGACTCAACTGATCTGCGTTGGAGCATGAAGTGTTTTCTCTTTGCTTGTTTGTTTTTTGTTTTAAGCTTTCTCTGTGTTTCCAATGTGCAACCAAGTCTGAGAGCCATCTTTTCAGAGCAGGGATCTGACCTTGGGTTTTTTGTTTGTTTGTTCTGAGTTTAAAACAGATTAAGCCTGTTTTATCTCAGAGTTCCAATGCAGGAAGTCTGAGCTGAAGTGTCGGTAGAGCCATGCTTCCTCTGAAACCTCTAGTGGAGAATCTTTCCTTGCCACTTTAAGCTTCTGATGGCTATAACCTTTCCTTAGCTTGTGGCTGCATAACTCCAGTCTGTGCCTCTGTCTTCACATGGCCTTCTCCTCCAACTCAAAAACAGCAAATGAATAGATGCATAGGGCAAAATGTCCGGGCATGGGGGAATATGTAGCTTTGATGTCCTCAGGGCATGCTATCCTCCTAGTATCTGAATGTGTCCTCCAACCTGGGAGATCCATCTTTGCAGTTTTAATTTCAGTTACTGTATTTTGTATATACGTGTGTGTGTGCATGTGCGTGTGTGTGTGTGTATATAATTCTTTTAGATTCTTTTGCCAATTTGGTATAGCACTTTTTATGGTTTCCTATTCTCTATAGAGATCTTCTATTTATTTAGTGAAAGAACAGGTAGCATGTAGTCAGTTTTCTTTCTCTAACAATGTTACATTTCCTGATGAACTACTAAGATCCACCTTCTATTATAAGATGCAGGTAGTATGGTATATTGTGGATGAAGGGAAATTGAATCTGTTGGAGTTAGTTCAGGGCTCTGGGATGGAAACTGATTTTATGATTATGTGATGTCCACAGCCTGATATATCCTAGAAATTTCTAAGATTAGAAAATGAAAGATTTTGGACTCAAAGCAATAGGAGAACATAACCCAATGTTTATGGCAAAGGGGAGACTAAAAGGTATTGTTTTTGTGGATTTCATCATTTAAAAGAATTCTGTATAAATCACAAACTGGAATGAGTAACACACACACACACACACACACACACACACACACACACACACACACACATTTTTCTGCCCACCCTTTAGTTATCAATATTAGTGAGGAGTGAAATGGCCATGTATCAGTTATGATTGCATTCAGCTACATGTAATGAAAACCAAATCAGAGTGGCTTAACCAAAGAGAGGTGTATTTTTGTTTTCCAAACAAGAAGAAGTCCCAAGGAAGGCAATCCAAGTGCAATAAGTCAAAGACATCAATAATGACCAGTCTCCTTTTTATCTTCCTGCTCTCTCATCCTAAATGTGTGGCTTTCAGCCTTATGGTCAAAAGATGCCTGCTGACTTCGGTTTCTACTCAGGCCTGTAAGGAATTTGGAAGCTGCCATTGCACCCTAACAATGAGTAAAGAGCTGAACAAACTGAAGAATCAACGGCTTTCTTGGGTCCCTCAGAGAAGCGAGGTTACAATGCAAACTGCTGCCCCCAAACTGGAAACTTAGTCGCTATTTAGAGTAGCAGAAACACACAAGTAGTAACCTCGGGGACTAGTGCAAGGGTTGGAAAACCAAAACTGCGATTAATGAATTATTGGAGGCTCAGTGTGCCCAAGTCCAAAAATCAAAAACTCCAAGAAGACCTAGTCATATGGGGATATATATTGTTGTCAATATCCTCTTGTCCAAGATCTTGACCCAGTTCTCATAGTGAATACTGGAGAAAAATGCCCCTGCTTCTGGCAGGGCGAGGGGTAAGTAGCCATTGTGAATATACCAGAGCATCTGTTCTTAACAAGGCCTGCTTTCAGGAGAAACTGTTTAACCAGAGCCTAATCTGCTGGATTTTTATCAGAGTCTAACTGACCTAGGGAAAGCGAAATACCCAACGCAAGCCTACTCTAGCCATCCTGTCCCTTCTAAGGATTGGGGAGAAGACTGAAAAGTGCTTGTGAAGTTCACAATCCAGAGGCACAGGCTCCTTAAAAGACTAACACTAATCATAGGACTATAAAATACTTCTGCTCCCCCCACACCTTACCATATTACTGAAGATCTATTTATAGCAGTTCTTTTACCTAGTACATCACGTCCAACTATCACGAAAAAGTTCTAAGATATTGAGTGGCAAAAAACAGTTGAGAGAGACAGAGAAAGTATCAGAACCAGACTCGGATATGGTGGGGTTGTTTGAATTATCAGATCAGAAATTTAAAACAACTATGTTTAATATGCTAAGCACTCTAATTGATAAAATAGACAGCATACAAGAACAGATAGGTAATGTAAGCATAGAGATGGTAATTGTAAGAAAGAGTCAGAAAAAAAATTCTAGAGATCAAAAACAGTGTCACATAAATGAAGAGTGCCTTTGATGGACTTCTTTCCTCAACTGGACACAACTGAGAAAAGAATCTCTGAGCTGGAGGATATCTCAATAGGAAATTCCAAAACTGAAAAGCAAAGAGAAAAGAGACAGAAAAAAACAGAGCAGAATATTCAAGAACTGTAGGACAACTACAAAAAGTATGACATATGCGTAATGGGAATATCAGAAAGAGAAAGAAACAGGAAATATTTAAAGCAATAATGAAGGAGAATTCCCCCAAATTATGTCAGATACCAAATCACAGATCCAGGAAGCTCAGAGAATGCCAAGCAAGATGAATGCCCAAGAAAGACTTTATGTAGGAATATTGTATTCAAATTGTTGATAATATAAGATGAAGAAAAAATCCTGAAAGGACCCAGAATTAAAAAGCAAATTACCCATAGAGGAGCGAAAATACAAATTACATCAGCTTCTTCTCAAAACCCATGCAGGCAAGAAGAGAATGGAGTGAACTACTGAAAGTCTTGAGAGATAAAAACAACAAGAAGCACCTAGAATTACGTTCTCTGCAAACTAATCTTTCAAAAGGGATGGAGAAATAAAGACTTTCTCAGACAAGCAAAAATTAAAGGAATTGTTGCCAGTAGACTTGGCTTGCAGGAAATGTTAAAAGTTCTTTAGAAGAGAAGGAATATGAGGGACGCCTGGGTGGCTCAGTCAGTTGAGCATCTGACTCTGCTTTTTAACAACCCTGAGATTGAGCCCTGCATCAAGTTGCGCACTAAGTGAAGAGTCTGCTTGAGATTCTCTCTCTCCTGCTGCCCCTCCCCCCACTCTCTGCCTGCATGTGCTTTCTCTCTCTCTCTAAAATAAATAAATTCTTTTTAAAAAGAGGAAAAGGAAAATGATACAGGTCAGAAGGTCACATAAAAAAAAAAAAAAGAGCGTTGGGGCGCCTGGGTGGCTCAGTGGGTTAAAGCCTCTGCCTTTGGCTCAGGTCATGATCCCAGGGTCCTGGGATCGAGCCCTACATCAGGCTCTCTGCTCAGCGGGGAGTCTGCTTCCTCCTCTCTCTCTGCCTGCCTCGATGCCTACTTGTGATCATTGTCTGTCAAATAAATAAATAAAAATTTTTAAAAAAGAGCATTGGAGAAGAAATAAGTGAAAGTAAAATAAAAGCATTTGATTTTCTTTTATTTTTTAAAACATTTTATTTATTTATTTATTTGATAGAGAGAGAGAGAGAGAGAGGGAAAGCCCAGAGGGAGAGTGAGAGGAAGAAGCAGGCTCCTGGGTGCCTCAGTTGGCTAAGAGACTGCCTTCAGCTCAGTCATGATCCTGAGGTCCTGGGATCAGTCCCCATGGGGCTCCTCCTGCTCTGCAGGGAGCCTGCTTTTCCCTCTCCTGCCTGCACCTGCTTGTGCTCTCTCCCTCTCTCTGTCAAATAAATAAATAAAATCTTTAAAAAATTTTTGGTAACCTAGATGAAATGGACAGTTCCATGAAAGACAAAATCTGCCAAAATTCACACAAGAAGACATAGGCAATCTGAATAGTCCTGTATCTGTTAAGAAAATTGAAACTGAAACAGTAATTAATAACTTTCTAAAACAGAAAGCACCAAGCCCAAATGGGTTCACTGGTGAGTTCTCCCAGACATTTAAGGAAGAAATTATACCAATTCTCCACACTCTCTTTCAGAAGATAGAAGCAGAGGGAATACTTCCTAACTCCTTCTGTGAGACCAGCATTACCCTATTACCAAAACCAGACAAAGACATTACAAGAAAACTGTAGACCAATATCTCATGAGCATAGATATGAAAATCGTCAACAAAACATAGCAAATAAAATCCAACATTGTATAAAAAAAATTATACACTATGACACCATAACCAAGTAGGATTTATCCCAGATATGCAAAGCTGACTCAACATTCACTTAATGTAATCAGTTACATCAGGATAAAGAAAGATCACATGATCATATCAACAGATGCAGGAAAAACATTGTGCAAAACCCAATACCCATTCATAATAAAAACTCTCAGTGAACTTAGGAATAGAGGGGAACTTCTCAATTTGGTAATATCTCAATTAGGTATATTTATAAAAACCTACAGCTAATGGTGATAAACTTGAATCTTTCCCCATACCATAAGGAATAAGGCAAGGGTGTCTCCTTTCACCACTTCTTTTCAACATCATACTGGAAATCGTAGCTAATGCACTAACATAAGAAAAGGAAATAAAAAGTATACTGATAGGTAAGGAAGAAATAAAACTGTCTTTGATTGCAAATGACATGAATGTCTATGTAGAAAATCCAAGAGAATTGAGGAAAAAACCCTCCTAGAACTAATAAGTAATTATAACAAGGTTTCAGGATATAAGGCTAACATACAAACTTAATCGCATTCTTATACATACATAATGAACAAATGGAATTTGAAATTAAAAACACAGAGGTAGGGGTGCCTGGGTGGCTCAGTGGGTTAAAGCCTCTGCCTTCGGCCCAGGTCATGATCTCAGGGTCCTGGGATTGAGCCCCACATTGGGCTCTCTGCTCAGCAGGGAGCCTGCTTCCTCCTCTCTCTCTGCCTGCCTCTATGCCTACTTGTGATCTCTTTCAAATAAATAAATAAATAAATCTTAAAAAAAATAAAAATAAAACACAGAGCTTTTTGGCAGCTTTCTGCTCACAATTAATTGTCCAAATTAGATACGTACCTAATCAATTCATGGCGAGGAGAATAAGACCATATGAGTGCCTTAGATTAGTCATAATTCCCTCCTGCAGTGAGCTGGAACTAGATAGAGATCCTTGAGCAGGAAGATGAGATCTGCTCAAAAGTGGAACTATGGGGGTACCTGGGTGGCTCAGTGGGTTAAAGCCTCTGCCTTCGGCTCAGGTCATGGTCCCAGGGTCCTGGGATTGAGCCCCGCATCAGGCTCCCCGCTCAGCAGCGAACCTGCTTCCCCCACTCTCTCTCTGCCTGCCTCTCTGCCTACTTGTGATCTCTGTCAAATAAATAAATAAAATCTTTAAAAAATATATAACCATTTGTCTTAAAAAAAAAAAGTGGAACTATGCCAGCATGAGAATAGGAAGAATTGACATATGGAGAAGCTCCGATCATATCTGCTAAAGATAGGGAGAAATGGGAAAGATTAGAAAGAGAGGGTGCCTGGGTGGCTCAGTGGGTTAAGCTGCTGCCTTCGGCTCAGGTCATGATCTCAGGGTCCTGGGATCGAGTCCCGCATCAGGCTCTCTGCTCAGCAGGGAGCCTGCTTCCTCCTCTCTCTCTGCCTGCCTCTCCATCTACTTGTGATCTCTCTCTGTCAAATAAATAAATAAAATCTTTAAAAAAAAAAAAAAAAAGAAAGAGAGAGGAAAAGGGAGAGAATGTGTGTGTGTGACACTCCAAAAGAAAGGGCAAGAGACAGAGAGGCCATACTATCTTAGGTTCTTGATGCCACACTGTGGCAACAAAATTTTCTCCGGGGCAGCATCAAAACATATATCAACTTTGAGAGAAGTGAGTTAATATGGCAATTAGTAGTTGTTCAATTCTTATTTTTGAGTGCATAGACTTTTACATCAGAGGAAATAATAATTGATCTTATGAAGTACTTTTTTCAAATATTTGGTATAAATTCTATCCCAAGAGCAGTCTGCTTTCCCTATGCTATGTGCTCATGGAACACTTGGAGAAACTGTTTCTATGCTTGATCTCCATCAAGACAAAATAAGCAAGGATAGAGCTGTATAGACAACCTGCTTTTACTTAAAGCATTCTTTATCGTCAAGAAAAGGGATATTTTTTGTCTGAAGTGAGTGGAATTTCATTACAGTCCTTTCTTTTTCATTACAGCCTTTTTGAATCACTTTTGAAGTTTTTTCATGACATTTTAAAAAACCTGAGGCAATTAAAGCAAGTTGCCTTAAAAGGTTGGCAACAAACCTCTTTAAAACAGGTTGAGCTAGTCTCCCCCCACATATACCTTTCTTCAACTAATCAAGGTAAACAGTTAAAACTAGCCACACAGATTATAATTTATTTATTACAAGCATTCAAGATGAAAAGAAATGAAGTAGTCTCAGCAAGTCCCCTGGGAATAGCTCAAATTTTGTATCCAGCCTTGTTATGTGATTTTTTTTTTCTTTGCACTTGTCTTTGGTTACCATGACAACTGGAGAGCTCATGGGAGAGGAGAGATTGTTTTGACTGTTGCACTGAGACTAGGAGGAAGAGTTGAGACCGGTGTAGAAACACGGATTCAGGTCAGGGAACAATGAGAGCTAGGAGGATGTGGATGTGTACATGCTGAGCATTTTAGGTTATTTTGTAGGGAAGACAGGCATGATGCTGAGTAGTATAACAATGCAGAGTACCAGAGTAAGACATGGGGAACTTAAAGGATAGTGGGGCAGAAAAGTTTTATATAGCCACCATGTCCCTTGCCCTCTCACATCACAGATTTTGTGCCGTAGTTCACCCCTGAGTAAGTGACTGATCCACCCAGTCCATCATGTAGGCAAGTAACACAATGAAAATATATCTAACTAATAGCTAAATAATAATCTCCCCAGGCCACACTCCCTATTCTCAGGGTATCTTGAGTAGAAGAACACAACCAGGTGAGCCTGTCCTACTGAGGTGACTTAGAGGAAGTGATGTGGTACCAGAGTAGCAGCTGTCTTTGACAGGACCTCTCCAGAGTACAGAAGCTACCAAGTTCCCAATTCATGGAGTAGCCAAGGGATGTTGGGGAACCTCATCTCCTAAGGTGACCCTCGTCACTGGTAAGCTGAGGATAATGTAAAAGAGGTGCCCAAGTTGGACGTGGCCTAATAATTTGGAACTGGCCTAATTTTGTAAAATTGGTAAAGACTGGTCCTTGCAAAGGATGCCCTTCTTGGAAGTCCATTCTGTTCACTTCCAAACTGGCATAACCACCTCTTGGATTCTAGCTGCCACAGGGATAGTTTCAGAATCAATTCCAGTTTTGGGGTGCCTGGGTGACTTGGTTGGTTAAGTGTCCAATTCTTGATCTCAGCTCAGGTCTTGATCTGAGGGTCATGAGTTTGAGCCCTGTATTGGGCTCCATGGAGCCTACTTAAAAAATTGTCTTTAATTAAAATCAAAATTAAAAAAAAGAATTGATTCTGGTTTTTACCCATCACAGATGTAGAACCACTTTGGTTTTTTTATTTAAAACATTTAAAAATTTTTTTATATTTTAAAAATATGTTTTTGTATTTTTATTTAATAATTTTTAATGTTACAATACTGATTCCAAGTAGGGATAGAGCAATATGTGTTTCCCAACATAAGAATTGGAATTTTTTACCACTTAAAATTGATTATGAGTCATTTAACTCTCAAGAACTATTTTCTAATTTATCACTGACTTGAATTAATATCACATCTTTATTCTAAGTCTGCCTTTTGTGTTACTTCCTCTGTTTCCCCAGCCTCCTGTTGGTGAAAAGGGGTTTTGGTGATGTATAATCTTTGAAAAGTACATTCATTAAGGCTGTCAGCACCATGTATTTGAACATTATAATCCTGGCTTTTTATTATGTTTCTTTCCCACTTGTTCTTGGTTTTTATTCATGAATGTTCTGCAGTCTCTCTTTACTGTATGCTTGAATTACAAGTATACACAAGGAAGTGGCTTTTATGACATGCCAAGGCAAGGATGTTGTGTTCCAGCTTTATAATAATAGCACTGGGGGAAGTAGTTCATTTCAAAAGGGCTAAGTTCTACTTCAAAAGAGTTTTAGTTAATTAAAGTTAAGGTGGTGAAAAGCCTAAAAAGCAATTCTTTGACCGTAATGTATTTTCACTTAGCTATAAAGTAAATATATTTCCATTGTGTTGATAGCCTTACCTATTAATACTTTGTTTTCAAATAGTCAAACAAAAATGGATGTGCATGTTGGACTCTCTTTACTGTATTTCATTATTTCTTTTAGCTACATTATGGCCTATTGAAAATGATTTCATATTTGCTGACATGGTATTGATGATTCACATTTATTAAGTTAATTAGAGGTATATCTTGCATCTTGGAGCAGCCACCTGGTCATCTGTTCTCCTTCCCCCTCCCTGTAAGCCATCTGCTTTCTCCTATAACAGCTCTCCTGCTTACATGTTGCCTTTGACAAAAATTCATTTATTCATATGCCAAACATCCAAAACATCCAAGGCACAATTGTACACACTGCAGGAAATGAAAAACTGTCACTACATTCTATACTGTTTTATAATTCATAAAAATATTTTTACAATGTAGGGTGACTGATTAAATATCAGGGAGGTGGTAGGATTCATTAGAGAGGAACTCAGAAGTAGATGGATAGGTTATTGCCAGGCGGTTGAAAGGGAGGAGATTTGTATGTAGAGATGTAGATTTTACCTATGTAGAAGTAGGTAGATTTTACCTTTGTCTCTCTCATCTTACTCCTGTCTTCATCCAAAGCTAACTCTTGGGTGCCTGGGTGGCTCTGTGGGTGAAGCCTCTGCCTTCTGTTCAGGTCATGATCCCAGGGTCCTGGGATCGATCCCCACATCGGGCTCCCTGCTCACCAGGGAGCCTGCTTCCCCCTCTCTCTCTGCCTGCCTCTCTGCCTACTTGTGATCTCTCTGTCAAATAAATAAATAAAATCTTTAAAAAAAAAAAAAACCAAAACTGTTCCATAACTACAAAGGAACTTCCAAATGTTACTCCTTTATAATCTGCCCCTTGTTATGTACCTATCACCTAAACTAAGAACAGATAACTTACATTTTCTTATGTTCTTTATCCCTATCCATCGCCTTGCCTCTCCCTTAAGACACCCACCTTCTTCTTCTTTTTTTTTTTTTTTAAGCTCCACATCCAGCATGGAACCCAAACCCTGGCCTGAACTCATGACCCTGAGATCAAGATGTAAGTTGAGATCAAGAGTCAGACACTTAACTGACTGAGCCACCCAGGTACCCCAAAGACACATCTATTTTGTTTTTTTTGTTTGTTTGTTTTTAAGATTTTATTTATTTATTTGACAGACAGAGATCACAAGTAGGCAGAGAAGCAGGCAGAGAGAGAGGAGGGAGCAGGCTCCCTGCTGAGCAGAGAGCCCGATGTGGGGCTCCATCCCAGGACCCTGAGATCATGACCTGAGCCGAAGGTAGAGGCTTTAACCCACTGAGCCACCCAGGTGCCCTCTATTTTGTTTTTATAATTGCATTTGGGGAGAAGATGTTTTATCACTTATACTGTTTTACTTATTATTTTTATAAAAAGATTTTTAACAACCTATATTATCTTCTGGGATTTTCTGTGTTACTAAAATTTTGCTGTTACTACTTTCATTCTTGGTTAATACTCCATTGTGAGAACATAACAAGAAAATTTAAGTTGTTTTCAGCTTTTGCTGTTATGAGCAAGTCCTTTTTCTAACCATTAAGCTATAATTTAGTAATAACAATAATAATAATTCTTTCTTTTAGCAGTAATAATGATACTGCTATAATCTATAATGATAATAATAGCAATGACAATAATAATGTGTTTGCCCATCATAACACTGCTACAGTGATCTGAGATGCTTTATGATAGCCCTAGCCTTGAATTTAACAAAGTCGATCAATTAAAAAGGTGGAATAGAACTAGAGGGTATTATGCTAAGCAAAATAAGTCAGTCAGAGAAAGACAATTATATGATTTCACTCATATGTGGAATTTAAGAAACAAGACAGGATCCTAGAGGAAAGGAGGGAAAAATAAAATAAGGTGAAATCAGAGAGGGAAACAAGCCATAAGAGACTCTTAGCTATAGGAAACAAACTGAGGGTGGCTGGAGGGGAGGTGGGCAGGGAGACGGGGTAACTGGGTGATGGGCATTAAGGAGGGCACATGATGTAATGAGCACTGGGTAATATATACAACTGATGAATCACTTAACTGTACCTCTGAAACTAATAATACATGATATGTTAATTAATTGCATTAAAATAAAATGTCAGTGGAAAACCAAGTAAGATCTAAATATTCTGCTCATTCACGGGGATATATATGTTTTAAAATAAAACTCTCCTTGATACACTCTTCCATGGAGTGTTTGTTGAGAGTTAGGAATTATTTGTATGTTTATACAACTGGTCCAAGAAGTCAGCCACTAGCCCCAAATAGGGCCAGACTCATTTTACTGACATTCAAGTAACTTAAAAATAAATGCTCTGAGGGCACCGGGCTGGCTCAGTTGGTAAAGCATGCACCTCTTGTCTTTGGAGGTGTGAATTGGAGCCCCACATTGGGCATAGAGATTACTTAATTTTAAAAAAATGTTGTCATTCTGCAGAGTTTGCTAACTTTATTGTACTGGATGATTTCCTTATGCCCCTCTAAATCTATCTTCTACCCTTCTGCAGCCCACCATGCCTCAGAAGGGTGACCTATATGGAGTGCCTCCACAGGCTTCCTTTTCTTCTGCTTCCAGTCTCGTTGGGCAATGGGGAACAGTAGCAGGTAACTGAAAGAAGGAAGAGAATGAGGTTGGAATGCAATCTGATTTATCCTTTGACATAATTGATGTCAAGTGATTCTCTCCACAAATCCCTTTTGGATTCTGATTCCAGTGACTGCTACCTTCCCTCATCCCTACAGGTTTCAGAGAGGTCAGAGAGGTAATATCTCTTCGTCAAGTGTGTCTAGCTCTCGGGCTCTACATTATCGCTTGTGGTATTTCTACCCATATTTGTGTATATAATCTCTGCATTAGACTCTCCTCAGATTATTCAATTTGAAAGGTCTCTCTTTCCTGTAAGCAAATGAACCGATAGGCTGAAATGGCAGATGATCATTTACTTGCCACACAGTGGAAGAGGTATGTCTGCAGTAGAAGAGAATGAGAGAGTGAGAGTGCAAGGTGAAGAGGGAAAGACCTGGTGTCATGGAGATCTGAATTCCAGCTGCCAAGCACTTCTTCCTCAAGCTCCCCCTTCCATTCCTTCAGTTACCCTAGTGTACTCCATGGTAAATAGGCAAGTAACAGGAAGCCCATTCATGTCTAGACCAATTTGAGTTGAGTTTTCTGTTTCTTGCCACAAAGTATACCAAGGTAGCCCATGACCTACCAAACTGCAAAGTCCAGAGATAGTTGTTCTTCAGAATTAGTTGATCTAGTAGTTGAATAATGTATTATAGACCCTGTTTGCCATATACAGTATCAGCTTTATTCTAGAGTCTGGATTTCTACATAGTTATAAAAAGGCAGTTGTATCCATTCCCCAACATCTGGTGGGAGAGAGTTGCTTCCAGGTACTTTCTCAGAAAATTCAGGAAATTCTTTTCCTGAAACTCTCAGCAAACCTCTCCCTGCTTCTCATTGGTCCATATAGTATCACATGCCCATCCTTGAACCAGTAACTACAGCCAGGAAGTAGGATTATGCTGATGAGTGTAAACCTGAGCATAAACCTTTCTCTTCCAATCAGGAGTAGGTCAGTTTCCACAAGAGCACATGGTGCCACGGCTTGGATTGAGGGGGAGTCTGGATAATGAGGGAGGAGATTGGGGAGATACCAAGAGAAAAAGGAACAGATCTTGGGAGAGACAACCACAGTATCTTCTATGACTTCCTAGCTATAGACGCCAAAAGGTTATTTCCTGCTTAAACTATTTGAAGTGTCTTTCCTGTCTTGAAGAAGCCATGATTAATTCAACTAGGAGTATCTTGGTACTTGTTCTAGACATTTCCTAATTGTGTGACTTTGGTTATGTAACATAAGCCACCTATGCCTTAGCTTCTGCTTCTGTAAAATGAAGGTTAATAACATCTGCCTGACAAGGTTGCTGGGAGCTCCTGTGAGATGAGATGTATGAAAGCATCTTGTAACCTAGAAAGGGCTAAACAAAAGTGAGGGCTCTTAATTAGCACTAGCTTTGTTGTTGCCACACCCTGGAGATCAAGTTGCTCTCTTTAGTGAGCAAATTAGACACTCCCACCTGGCTGAGAAATGCTAAATTGCTAACAACCTCCCTAAAGGTCTTACCCTCCTTCTTTTTCTTAAGAGACTTCTCTCTGAGCTGCTAAGAGCCAGAGTTGGATTAAATTATCAGGTTTTCTCCACTGCTCTGCAAAAGAACCAAGATGTGTACAGGTCATTCTAGCCAATCTAAAAGCAAATATTAAGTACCTTCTGGTGTCACCTACTATGGCAGAGATAGATAAAACCATAACAGCCTGTTAGTGTGAATTGTCTCAGAATAGCCCTCCATGCAGCTGGAGATTAGTTAACCAGCAAACATTGTGCTATCTTCCAGGCATTATGCAAACTCATATCAGTGAAAGGCCTTTTATGGGTTGACTGTGATAAGAAAGAAAAGCACTGAAGGAAATGATTATGTGGTTAGGAATTTGGCAAGTTGGGTTTTTTGAGTAGAATGTATACCGTAGACTGAATGATACTTTTGAATCTGTTTCCCTCTCCAGGCGCCTTGAGATGAGAAATCTACTTTGAGAAAACACTAACCTGGTTCAATTTAATAAAAATACTCTCAGTACTCAGAATAATTATGGAGACATGAAGAAGAATTCTTTCTCCCTGCAACTGCACAAAACTGTTAGAGTTCACTACACTGAATAAACAGTCCGATGCTGTAGCAGTGCTCACCAGGAGAACATATTCCAAATTTATCTATTTCTCTCTTGCCTTCCCATTCCAGGGTATATCCGTGAGTAAGGGAAGGGAAGGATCAGGCCTGTGCAGTTTGATAAAAAGTGATCCTCACGCACACTTTGAGACCCACTGGGTCTAAGATAGTGAGTTTTGAGTACCCAAGGGCCCCCATTCTCTTCATTCAGTGTTTTTCTCCCATTATACCAGAGAAGCTCAAGGTTTAAGTAAGTAACTTCTTGATCCAGAACCCTAGAGCCAGTGTATAAACTTGGAGCCAGTACATAAACCTGGAGCCTGTGCTGCTGCTGCTGCTTCTTCTTTTTTTTTTTTTTTTAAGATTTTATTTATTTATATGACAGAGAGAGAGAGAGACCACAAGTAGGCAGAGAGGCAGGCAAAGAAAGAGGGGGAAGTAGGCTCCCCACTGAGCAGAGAGGCCGAAGAGGGGCTGGATCCCAGGACCCTGAGACCATGACCTGAGCCGAAGGCAGAGGCTTAACCCACTGAACCACCCAGGTGCCTGGAGCCTGTGCTTCTACAGTTATCTTTCCCACTGTTCCAGGCTGCTTCATGCTCATTCATGACATAAGCCTCGACAGAGAGTATATGTGAAATATGTATTGCCCTTCTATTATGTTTAGTCCACTGTGATGGAACTACAAGATAATATATATGTGTATATATTTATATGTATGCATGTATATATATCAAGGTCTTTCACTTTATTAGTGTTTTAAATCTAGTTAGGAACATAGGATATATCCTTAAAAAGATTCAAAAGTTTTAAACACAAAGGAGCATGTGCTTAGTGTCAAATGAGTGATTTAGAACAGTAATTACAAGTAATTTCTTGCTAATAATGAAGCAAATTTTGTAGATGATTTGCCTTTATTTTATTTTATTTTTTTAAATTTTTTAAGACTTTATTTATTCATTTGACAGAGATCACAGTAGGCAGAGAGGCAGGCAGAGAGAGAGAGAGAGGAGGAAGCAGGCTCCCCGCCGAGCCGAGAGCCCGATGCGGGGCTCGATCCCAGAACCCTGAGATCATGACCTAGAGCTGAAGGCAGAGGCTTAACCCACTGAGCCACCCAGGTGCCCTGGTGATTTGCCTTTATAAAATAAATTCTATCAGATTATAAGGATAATAAAGATATTCACATTTCCATATGCTTTTTAAGCTGGGGAGATAGGGGTAGAATTATATCCAGCTAGCCAGCGTATAAACTTGTATAAATTGTGCATAACAGTAAGTCATTTCACACATAACTTTACTAAGTGTTTCTATGGGGATATGAAGGAAAGGCTGAGAACTGTTCATTTATACACAGAACTTTGGAATTTCCCAATACATGCCGTTATTGAAGTCTAGTGATTTTGGAAATTTTTGTAAAGAAAATGAGAGCAGAATTACATTTTTTTGGACTATAGGATTTAAGCAGACTATAAAGAGATTATGGGGAGTGGGAGGAAGAGCTCGCTCTAGGCCCTAGAAGTGTCAAGTAACTGTGATTTAGAGCAAGGGAAACTAACATTGGATAAATAGTTGTCATATGACAAGGAGTTTGTTAGGTAGTTGGCATGTATCATATCATCTAATACTCAGAACCTGAGACAATTGAGATTACTTTCATGGTTTCCTAGATAGGAAACTGATCTCGGGAGAGAAAAAGTAAAGTGCCCAAGGTCAACCAATTAGGAAGTGAGGTAGATTAAATATGGCCGCAAATTATTTTCAGCTCCTGTCACCAAGACCACCATACATCTGGGGGTTGAAAGGCCAAATGGAAGCCACCCAAGCAAAGCCAGACATGTAAGTGAGGTCATGACAAGCCTTCTAGCCCCGGAGACTCTCCCTCTGAATACAGCCCTGTGAGTGAGCTCAGGTAAAACCAGCAGAGGAACTGCCCAGCTGACCCTCAAAAACGTGAGAAGTAGTAAATTGCTGTTGTTCCAACTTCTATGTTATGAAGTAATTGCTACATAGCCCTAGATAACTGAAACAGCCGAGCTTTGACTTTAGGTCTTCCTTGTTCCAGTGCTGGTATTCTTTCCATGACACATACTACCACTTTGTTATTGATAACATAGGAGTATTTGATAAGGTAATCTATAAGGCTCCTTTGAATTCTTAATAGAATGATATTCTAGATACAGGGAGTTGGAAAATCCAAGGTGTATTTGGGTTACAGGAGGAAGCCAGTTTAAGTAAGAAGGCTATCATTAAAGAGGTAGTAGAAAGAAATCTTATAGTATAGTGATTAAGAGCAAAAACTAGTTTGGTCCACCACTCAATAGCTTTGGGCAAGTCACAGAACCTCCCTGTGTCTTGGAATTTCCATTCTGAAAAGATAATGAAAATAGAACCTTCTTCCTAGGGTTGTTTTAAGAATTAAATGAGATAATGCAAGTACTAACTTAGAACAGGTACTGACTCACAGTGAGCTCTCAAATATGTGGACACCAAGTAGATGGACTAAGGAAGACACCACAGGCAGAGAGTCCAGCCTGCTCTTAAGGTAGGGGCGATGTCAAAAAGGCAGTGTTTGACTCTGGTGATGATGCTTGCCTGGCAATAGAAGGACCCTTCTAAACATTTAAGAATCTTGGAAACTTTTGTGGATAGACTGCTGATTTTTTTTTTTTAATCTCCATGTTAGAAGCCGAGAACATTTTTATTATAATAATAGCTGGTATAAGGACTTCTTTTAACATAAGTCTTTAACATATACATTTGTTCAACTATAAAGTATTCACATCCTTTTGTCTATCTGTTCACTACTATGCAAGTAATTAGGAATCATGGAGTCAGAGTTCTAGTCGTTCATTCAGTAAATATTTATGCAGCATTTGCCATGTGCTAGGCTCTTTGCTGTGTCCTGGGAAAAATAATAGTACAGGGAAATCACAATGGTTTTTGCTGTCATAGAAATTACAGTGGAACAGAGAATTTGAGACAAAGTAAGGAGGCAGTTACTGTCTAGGGGGATGAATGTTTTGTTGGTAAAGTTTGGGATATAGTGGGTACTTGTAGGAGGTCCTACTGACCCAGACTGAGGAGAGAGACCAAATAAAATATATTTCACTCCCTAAAATGAAGTAATCTAAATGATTAGCTGAGAGATAAGTAGAAGTTAGCCAAGATGATGCCTGAAAATTTGCCACAAGTCGAGTTTGCTTAAATGGTGTGTTCACCTGGAGGAATAGTGTAGGGAATACTGCGTAATTGGGGGAGGTGAAGGGTTCCCTCTGGTATTGGAATTTTATTCCTGACAGCTAAGGATAAGACAGCAGCAGTAGACTGGGACCTAGAGGTGACTGAACAGTGATATAGTAAAACTGACCTAGAGAAAGCATTTGAATAGGTGACCCAGAGGGACAAAAGAATGGAAAAAGGGTGAGATTAAAGGATAGATCGTATTTCAGGTTGTAAATGTTCAGATAAACAAAGGGTGGTTTTAATGGGAAAATCAAGTGTCAGATGACATGAAGTCTGATCTTGGTTTGGCCTTTTAGTATATGGTGTTAGTTAGAAATATTTCCTCTCTGAGACTGATTTCTCCATCTCCAGCCTGTATGTGTTGGACTACAGTTGACTCGAACAACACGGGTTTGAACAAGCCCGGGTCCAACTTGTATGCAGATTTTCTTCAGTAAATATAGTACAATACTATAAATGTATTTTTTCTTCCTTACTTATTTTTTAAATAATACATTTTAAGTGTATTATTTATTAATTAATTAAATGCTTCCTTCCTTATTTTTTAAATAATACATTTTTGTCTTTTCTGTAGCTTACTTTATTGTAAGAATACATGAATAATACATATAACATAATAAAAATGTGTCAATCGACTGCTTATGTTATCAGTAAGGCTTCTGGTTGACAGTGGGCTTTAGTAGTTAGGTTTTGGGGAAGTCGAAGTCACACTCAGATTATTGACTGGGTAGGGTGTCAGTGCCCCTAACCCCTACATTGTCCAAGGGTCAACAGTATTTGAAAGGAAAGACAAGAAAGGAATGAATGCTACAGAACAGAAAGTGAAAGTGGTCGGACTAGCTGAATAGTATTCCAATTCGGTAACGTTGTCATTTGAGCCCCAACCTGGCCAAAGCACAGAGGATTTTAGGATCTGATGTTGAGCAGGTGAAGTCAGTAGTACCAGTTCTGTAAAGGGAACTAAGCTTTCTAGACTTAGAGCTCGCTACTCTAATTATTCATTGAATGTTTGTGAAGGAAAGTGGACTGTGATTTTTTACTTGGTTGCCTGTCTCTCCCCCTGCTCTTGTCACGCTTCTGCTGTTAAAAGGAACTCAGAGTGGCAAATGAAAAAATGAGCCTAGAGGAGCAGAACCCAAACCAAAGCTATGTGATTGCAAATACTCACGTTTCAGGTCTCAGTGTGGGAATGATCTTTAGAAAACTGTAGTAGACATCTATTGTCTTGTTTGACTAACACCCATCTTTTCATATTGGGACAGTAGCCTCCCTTCTGTTTAAACACCAGTTCCCCCACTCGAATCGTGTGATTCCTATAGGGGCTAGAAATCATAGTATCCCTCACTCTTGGCACAGAGGTGATGTGTCACTCAAGCCAGGGCAAGGGGAGATTTTGCAAATTGGAATTAAGAGAAAGGGTTCAATCCTTCTCAGATAGCAAAACTGAGATGGAGTCAGAAGCTAGTGGTAGCCATGTCCTTTGTTGCACAAGGAAGACTGACAAGAGAGGAAGGCTGGGATGAGGGGAGGGAGTAGGGTGGATGGGAGGGGGAGAATGAGGAGGCAGATTACCTGTGGCATTATTGTGCCTGTTTCTATTTGTCCTCAAGACCCAGCTACAACTTTCCCTTTGTCACACGAAGGAATAAATTTGCCTTTTGACATTTTTTGGGCTTCAGTCCCTGAAAACCAAAGAGTATTGATTGACCCAGAAATCTTTGTTTTCTGTTGGCAGTGACTCCTTACTGTATTCAGAGATAAGGCTGCTCCTGGTCCTGGGCCCCTTGTAGGTCCAGCTTCCCTGAAACAGTCCCTTACTTTTCCTGCTTAGTATTTTTACAGTTTACTAAGTGGTACTTTTAAATTGCTTCTCCTGGGGCTTGATTTCGGCTTCTCCAACCCTTGATTTCAGCTCAGGTCGAGATCTCAGTGTCAACGGATTGAGCCTCAAATCAGGCTCCATGCCGGGTGTGGAGCCTACTTAAGATTCTCTCTCTCCCTCTCTCTCTGTCCCATCCCCGCCCCCACACACACATGCTTGCATGCACACTCTCTTAAAAAAAAAATTGCTTCTTACAGTGCCCTTTCGTGGTACACAGCATGTTTTGCATGAGGATACTGGGGTAGTGTGACTTGCTGAGAGTCACATGTTATGTAAGAGGTAGAGCAAGGACTTGAATCCAGGATGTTCAATAAATACCAATAAATAAATAAATAAATAAAATGGAGCTAGAGCCAAGCACCATTCTCGGGCCCAGGGTACAATGTTGAACAAGACACAATCTCTGCTATCATGAAGCTGATAAAACAGTGTGAATACAGACCGGTAACTAGGCACTTAGAATAAAGTGTGGTAAATGTAAACATAGGGGGAACATAGGGTCCTTCTGAAGCAGATGAGAGTAGCACTACACCCGATCTGAGTTAGGAAAAACTCCACAGCAGGGTCACTGCCAGCCTTTATGGTACCTGTCTGCGAATCAGAAAAAAAGGTGCCCTTTCCTCAAAATACTTAACTGCCAACTGCCAGAAAATTGTAATAAAAATATGTAAATCTGTAATATCTATTCTGCAATTGGCACACCCTAGTTATACGCAGTATACAATCTGCACAACTGTGTGTGGCACCCTGTTTCCGGAGGAAATAATGTTTAAGCTGAAATCTAAAGGGCAAAAAAGTGAGTTAGCAGACTCCCTACCTGTAGGCCCCCTGCATATCCTAGAACTGAGTCTGCTGCCAAACAGGCCATTATTTATTTAGGCTGCACGGCCCTCCTGTGGCTGCTTTTGTGTCCTTGTGGACACTATATGCTTTCCCTTCCCTTTAGCCCGGTCTCCCAGGGAACCCAGAGCACTCACTCCCTGCAGGTCATACAATCTCCCTAGACCTGTTTGTCTTCCAGAGATTAGGTTAAGAGTTTGTGTTTCTGGACCGTAGCCCTCAGTGGTGCTTAATTCAAAAAGGAAGAAACCACAAGAGAAAACCTGATCCTCTCTGGGAGGGGCTAGCCTGGAAGGTACAGTATTTGAAGGCCTGCCGATTGTGGAGCCTTCTCCTGATTGGCTGCTAATTATGCCATCTTGACTGCAATTTTTGTTTTTTATTTTTAACTGTGGTGCTTAGCTCAATAGGAGAAATAAATGAGAAGGGAACACAGAATCCTGTTGCTCTGAGAATCCTGAAATATTGAACCTGATAGCAATCCCACAGTATGCCTCCCCCACCCCAGCATTCTCATCTAAGTGAACATAAACAGCAAGCTCAGACTTAAAAGGAAGTAGAGATAGCTTGTTTTTATAAGAGAAAATGGAAGGATTCAGTAAAGGTCACGGACAGCTCCATCGTCCTAGATTTGGTAACCTTGGGGGTCCATGTAATTGCTGGAATGTATGTGAATATTAGATATTTTAGAACCATCTGGCAGAGGAACTATTTTCCTTCCCAGATCATCTGCACCTCTATATAAAGATAGAACAGAGTCACATTTCGATGCCCTGGATGTCTTGATCATGAATTTAGCTCCGCTTTCGAGATGTTACTAGTCCCCATTCCTACACTCTACTGCTTATCATAATGCTTGTTATATTGTGTTATGTTAATTATAATATATAACATAATATATTACATTATATATAGCATATATAATGTAATATATTATATTAAATATTATATTATATTATATCACATTACACATTATATATAGTATAATGTAATATAATATAGTACATATATATAGTATAATGTAATATATTACATTATAATATATAGTATATATAATGTAATATATAGTATATATAATGTATATATAGTATATATATAATGTAATATATTATATTATATTATAATTTATTTTATTATATTATATTATTCCTGGGTTCATTGGAAATTCTTTTCATTCTATACTCCCTCCCTTTCATGACTCTCTGCAGACTCTTCCAAGATTAATTTAGGGAAGCTGTTAAAATCTTAGACTGTTCAAATGGAGGAACATTAAAGAATGGCCTAGTTCTGCAGATCACAGCTAAAGAGCACAGGCCCAGGGGGGCATTGAATGACAAAGGTCAGCCAGAGTGTTAGAGACAGAGTTTAGATGTCAGGCCTGGTGTTCTTTCCACCATTGACACTATGTCTCTTGCCAGGTGATTAGGTTGGGATGAATTTTGGCATGGTTCTGGAAAGCCCACTGTCTTATATTTCTAGCTATAAATCCCTTTTTCCCAGTTCCTTCCTATTCCCTCCCTTGTCTCTCTCAAATTTTGAGTCCTATCCAGGAGCGGCAACAGGTGTTGGGCCTGCCTCTCGGCGAATCCTGAATCTTGGCTGGCAGGCTCCTGGGGGTGGAGCATGCCCTTGTGCCACCCAGTAGGCTGTCAGATTAGTTTCAAGGTCTCTCTGGTAACTTCCAAGGCCAATTCTACTAAAAGCTCCTCTGTCCTTGGAGCATCCAGTGATTAGCATGAGGAAAATCTTCAGGTCTCCTCGGAGCTACCCACGGGTGAGGGAGATTTTATTGCTAACCTGTCGTGAGCTCCCTAAGGATTTTTCTCTTTTGTACTAAGCTTGACATAGTATTAATACACAATAGAGGCTACTAAAACATGCCTGTTGGAGAGGGCACCTGGGTGGTTCTGTCAATTGAGCATCTGCCTTAGGCTCAGGTCATGGTCCCAGGGTCCTGACCTGAGCCCTCCATTGGGCTCCCTGCTGATCAGGAGGTCTGCTAGTTGGTCCAACTTTCCAAAAGTCTATTTTTCATGAGTGCTTTAGGTCTCTCCTGGGAGGGAGCTTATCCTAAGCAAAGTGAGGAGATAGACAATGTGGGTCCAGAATGGACTCTTCAGAATTAAAGAGGAGTGAGTCTAAGTTCAGCATATCATGGACTGGTTTCCTGGCCTTGATGCAGCCCTACATCTGTGCCCCCACCATTGGCCCAAGCTTAGTAATTTATGGAGAGGAACAGGGGCGAAGAGGAATCAGCAAAATATAGAAAAGCTGCTTTACTAAAACTCTGAAGGGCATAAATAATACTTATTGGAAACCCATGTGACGAAGTATAGCATGATAAGGGGAGAAAAGTAGTCTCTCCTCTGCACAATCCATGTAATAGGTTCTCTGTACTGTGGGCTCCTGAAGGGTCAATGTCACCTGGCATGTGAGAATCACTCTCTGAGTCTCCCAAAAATTAAGAGGAACATTTCTCAAGGAGCTAGGGTAACTTTGTCAAGAGGTAGAGGCAAGAGCTTATAAAACTACAACCAAATTTGAATCATAGAGTAGCAGAGCTGAGAGGAACTACAGAGATCATCTAGGCTGCTAATTCTCAAACTGTGTTTCAGAGAAATTCTCAAATGCCTGGGGGAGGGGAAGGAGTGCTACAGACGAAATATAAATGTGTGGTAGGTCAAGGAAGGGAGAAATTGATTTGACACAAGAAGGTTTTCAATAAAAGCAAGAGGATGAGGAGCTGAATTAACCATCTAGGTCAAATGGCTAATAGCTGAAGGGGCTAAGACAAGAATCATGACTTCTGGTTTCTTGTGTATGGTCATATGGGACTTTAGCTGTTACTTTTATAATGTGGTGGCTGTGAGCAGATTACTCAGAATGGAAAGAATTTGGGGGTCATGGTGTATGTTTTGTCCGTGTGTTCCTGCTCCTGGGAGAGGGGCAGAGTGGTTGTGCCTTTTGAATGCAACTGGGTGACTTTAAATAAATATGCTCTTCCTGGAGTGTGGTTTTCATTATTTTTATATCCTCAGGCTCACAAATCAGCTGGGGCAAGATGCCAACAGAAAAGCCTAATGGAAGGAATATATTTGTTTCTAATTTAGAATAATAACGACCACACCCCACAGATCAAAATCATGGAAACTTCCATTGCTCTGCAGCACTGTGTTGAACAGCATTTCCAAAAGAGTTCTAATATGCTCTTGAGAAGGGATTCCATATCAATATTTTGGGAGAATATTCCATATTATATCCTTGTCTTAGAGACTAATGTTGCTCATAGAAAAGTCCCTGAATAGCTCTGCAAAAGATGTCTATTTAACCTTAATCCAGTATTTTGCAAACTTGCTTCCTAATGGAAACTTTTATTATGGAATATCTATCACCGTACAGAACATGCTTGTGAAATGCTGAGGTAAAGACTACTGACTGGGAGCAGAGGAGGTCTGGGTTGTGGTCCTGGCTCTACCACCAACTTGCATTTTTCATCATATTTGGACTTCAGTTTCCTCATCTGCGAAAGGAGAAGTTTGAAATCAGTGATCTAAAGAGAAACAAAGGACTACTGTTTATCGCACACTGACTCTGTGCCACACACTGGCATGCCATCAGGGTCCTGACCTTAGAAAGGCCCCATGGTTGGTTTAATCACCCGTCACCATCTGCTCTCACCATCTTGAAATTCTTCATAATATTTTAATAAGGAGCTCTGCATTTTTTTTTTTTTTTGCATTGGGCCCCATAAATTATGTAGCTGATCCTGTGAGGGTGTGTGTGCATTTAGAGAGAGAAAGAGAGAGATTATCTATAATAATCTCTCAACTTCACATCAGTCTAGTGAGAATGTGTGGGTATTACTATTTGTGATACACAGATATGGAAGCTGAGGTTGAAAGAGGTCAAATAAATTACTCAAGTTCATGTGAGGAGGGACCAGCAGAGCCAGGATTCCCAGCTAGTCCACTGGGCTCTAACGCTCTTGCTTTTCCCACTAGACTAGCTGCCAGGGCAAACTTTCTGAAATTCTGATTCTTTTGTTCTTCCAACTAGTAGCTCTATTTCAATCTTCCAATAACAGAAGAACTACATTAATACCATTTGTTGTCTGAGGGACTGTCTGGCTAACCGAATTAGGGAGTGATGGACCAGATGTCAGTGAACACATGGCTGGGTGGCAGGGAATGAGTGGTTGTAGAAGTTAGACAGACATGGAGTCCAACAAACCTGGTTCTGCCATTTGCTAGCCATGTGACCTAGGGCTGTACTTCTGTGTCTCAGTCTGCTTCTTAAGTTATTGTGAGGATTCAATGAAATAATGCATTGCTTAACACATGGTAATCTCTCAAAAGATTATTACTATCTTTTTATTAACCTTTTTATTAACCACACTAGATTTGCTGTTGTGATAACAGAATACCAACTTTTTTTAAAGAGATTTTATTTATTTATTTGACAGAGAGAGAGAGAGAGATCACAAGTAGGCAGAGAAGCAGGAAGAGATAGAGAGGGAAGCAGGCTCCCGGCTGAGCCGAGAGCCCAATGCAGGGCTTGATCCCAGGACCCTGAGATAATGACCCGAGCTGAAGGAGAACACCAACTTTTTAGAACACCTTTGATTTGTTCAATAACAAATGAAAGAACATTAGATTTCTTTACTTTTTTCTAAATCAAATCAAATTTTAATTTCTCTAATTCAAATCAAATTAAATTTGGCTTCACTCTCACTTACCAGGTTGGTGGGACATAACATTTCGGAGCTTTCGTTAGGATTCAAAAAACCTCAAGGCTTACCCAACTTGGGAAACGTGGGCAGCTGTGTTCAGCCCATTGTTGTCGTAGCTCATTGTCCAAGCAGGTGTGTTACAGTCAGATGTATCTGGCCCAGTTGCTCAAGGCATCTACTCCTGTTCTATACCTGGCCACCAAGAGCTCCTGCATGGCTCCCAAAGCCATGGCTGGGAGCCATGTGTCCTTGTAGTCATCGCTGTAGAGATACTGGCAGAAAGCCAAGTATGGATCCCTACCACCCCTCCATCCTCCAAGCAAGGCTTGCTTATCCCTCCCAAACAATCCAGCTTTGTCCCTTCATGAATGTACAGGTTGGGGGCACCTGGGTGGCTCAGTCATTAAGTGTCTACCTTTGGCTCAGGTTGGATCCCAGGGTCCTGGGTTCAAGCCCTACATCGGGTTCCTGGCTCCACAGGAAGCCTGCTTCTCCCTCTCCCGCTTGCCTTGCTTGTGTTCCTGCTTGTGTTCCTGCTCTTGCTATCTCTCTCTCCATCAAATAAACAAATAAAATCTTTTAAAAAAAGAACATATAGGTTGGAAACAGGGACCTCTAAATGCATTCCTCTGAGGTAACGAAAGCCTCCCAACCTACAAAGGACTGTCTTTCCAAAAAGAGTACAAAGGAAAATTTTCTATGTCTTTTTACTAAGTCCACAGCAGAAAAAAATTAACTGATTAATTCATTCAATTACATCATGTTCTCAAACTTTTTCATCTTCTAGGAAGACTCCTGTAACCTATTTCTCCCTTGGCCACTGTATTTCACACTGAAGCCTGCATGTCTTACCTTTACTGCAAACTGGGGAAGTAAAGGGTTTGGGGAAAGGACAGCACTAGACGGAATATGTTGCTGATTCTCCCCATTTCTGGGTGAGAATTTTCACAACCAACTGTTTGGAATTACATATTTCAGATCTTCTGAATTGGGAACAATGAGCAGTGGGTGGAAAAAACACAGGCTTTGGAAACCTTGATTTATAGGAGTACATTTATGTGTAGTGGTGTTTGTATTGTAGAGTGCTTGGTAATAGGGTGTTGCAACAGGTTAGGACACTGATGTCCATGGAACAGGTAAAAGGACAGGAAGTGCTGGGTCATTGGAAAACGTTTTCCCCTAGTGCACACAGTTAGGCTAGGTGTCTGCTAAATGAAGAGCAAAATTAGAATTTTGCTCTAATGTAGCAATAGAGCTCTAGACCTGTCGTGCTGGGCCCTCTAGTGGCTAGTTCGTATTCAATGAACATAATGCTGTTTTCTCTAGTCTACATCACTGTCTTGTCTTCTTTTTGGTTTTGTTAGAACCACTAAGTCCTCCATCTATATTCTGTCCTCCCATCCCTCTATCATTACTGGCTCAGAGCTAGGGCACAGATCTTGAGGAAAATATTGGTTCCTTTGGAAACAAACCAAGATGGAGAGTGGCATGCAGGTTTGGAGGGGAGTACCCCAGTAAAGAAGTAAGGAAGCAGGAGTGGGCAGAGGGAGAAGCTATCTCCCAATGTGGTTGCAGCTGAAGCCTCCGCTGATCCTAACGGGAGTTCTAGAGTTGAGATGGCACCTGACTCTTCCCAAACTGATGCCATGGAACCAGAACTTTGTATCCCTGCATCAGTCTGTCATTGGTTGTGAGCCACCTCCAGGAGGGGTCCTAGCCTTGGATGAAATATTTAGCTGTGACCCAGGACAGCATACAGTGAAGGACGAAGCTGGGAGCCGTCAGCAGCTCACATTCCCAGCAGCTGGGTGATTTGAAAGATCTGGGCAGAACACCACCGTATCCACTCCTGGGAGTTTGCATTCATATTCATGGGCTCCCTGAGCACTTAGTTCCTCTCTTTTGTCAGTTTTCCCTTGCTGCATGGACGGAAAGCCCAGAAACGGAAAGTCAAGAGTCTCAGATTCTAGCACAAACTCTTGTTGCATGATCTTAAGGATGTCACCTAAGTTACCGTGGCCTCAGGGCTAGGAAGAGAGTTCAACAACAATGCTTCATTTACATTTTACAAAGTGCTCTCACATCCACTTTAAATGGAATCCACTGAACCAAACTCTCTAAACCAATGAGAAAATGGAGACAAAAATAGTTTGAAAGACTGGAAGCACCACACACGTGAGAGATTATATAACACAATACTCCTCACAACGTTGATTTGTTCTCTAATTTATAGAGCATCTACTTTGTGCCAAGCTTTCTCCTAGTTGATGGAGGCATGGAGATACATTAGACATGGTCCCTGCCTGTGCCTTTGCATTGTTTCTAGGAAGGGAAAAGACATGCCAAGAGTACAATGTGGTAACAACTATAGAACTATAAACAGGGCAGTGCGATGAGTGAAAGAAGCCTCAGTTTATGTGGAGGAGGGGCATAGATGGGGTCAATGTAAAGCTTCATAGAAAGAGAACGTTTTTATAGGTAGGAAAACTGAAGTGGGAGAGCTAATCCTTGCCTCCATGAAGGCAGAAACCATGCCTACCGTATTTGCTGCTGTGTTCTTAGAATCAAACACGTTGCCTTCATCTAGGCACTTAATAAATATTTGTTGAATGAACGAATAAATGATAAACCAAGAGCAGAACTGTAAGCCTGTAGCTGTTCCACAGAGCTCTTTTCAGATGTGCTTAAATAATACCATCCTCACTCTGACTAAGGGAGGTGCAGCAGTGATTCACATTAGATGCTTTCTTGAGATTAAATTCTTCTAATCTCCCAGCAGGTGCTGTGGCTGGTCTCTCTGTTCCCCTTGTCTCCAGCATTCAGAGTCAGTGCCGTGGGACTCAGGGACCCTCACCCAAGAACTGTCCCAATTGGCTTATTATTCCCATAGAATTGTGACAACGTCCTCTCTTCTCTTTGTAGCATCTTAGTTGGGGATGGAAGGTGCTGGGCAGGGATGAGATTGTGACTGCCCTATTTATTCCCTGAAGGAGAACAGAGAGGCTGGTCACAGTCTGTTGGGGGATTAGGAGGTTTAGATGTAAGAAAGCCATCTAATGTGACTCTCAAAGGAACCAGCTACATACAGTGGGGGGAAAACATGGGCTTTGAATGTGGGCAAATCGGTGTTAATATCTAGACAGCCTCATGTATTAAATGAATGTTAAAGAAGCTATTTCACCTCTGAGCTTCTGTTTCCTCATTTATGAAATAGTGATTTAAAAAAAGTTAAGGGGCGCCTGGGTGGCTCAGTGGGTTAAAGCCTCTCCCTTCAGCTCAGGTCATGGTCCCAGGGTCCTGGGATCGAGCCCCGCATCAGGCTCTCTGCTCAGCAGGGAGCCTGCTTCCCTTCCTCTCTCTCTGCCTGCCTCTGCCTACTTGTGATCTCTGTCTGTCAAATAAAATAAATAAAATCTTAAAAAAAAATAAAAATAAAAGAAAGTTAAGAGCATTTGAAAAGGTGAAATAAGGTAACATGGAAATTCCCAGCATAGTGCCTAGCAGAGGCTGTTTGCTCATTGAAAATTAGTTTTTCTTCCCTTTTTCTTTCCTGATCCTAACTTCTGACTTTCCTGCTCCCCAGGAGCTCATTCTCTGTCAGAGTTTAACCACTGCCACAGATGGGTTCTCTGATTTCATCCAGGCAGATCATATTCTTGGTTTCTTAGTGACACCTGAAAGAGGATTCTTTCTCCTATATAAGGTTGGCTGAAAGCCTTGCTTGGTCTATTTCCCTTATGCCTAAACCAATATCTTGGACATTACCATTCCAGGGAGAGATGAGACAAGACTCAGCAATGCCAGAAAAAAATGAGCAAAAGTCACACTACCGGGACAGGCTTAATTATACCCACAAGGCTCCAACTGCGCCCCCCAAACATGATCAAATCAGAGTAACAACACTTCTTCCTCCTTGACAAGGCTGAATGTGTTTTCTTGTTGTTGTTGTTGTTGTTATTCAAGGCCAGTCCTGGGGGAAAGAATGGGGAAGGTAGGGTGAAGACCATTAGCTGTCCTCCAAAATCCATCCATCCCTTCCATAGAGATTCAGCTGGGATATGACTGCCTGGATAGAAACTTCATTTGCTGGCCCTCCTTGCAGCCAGTTGTGGTCATGTTACTAAGCCCTTATCAGCGGTTGTGAGCAGAAGGGATATAGGCAGCTTTTGCCTTGCTTGTGTAAGAGTAAATCTGTGGCTCTGGAATTCTGTTCTTTCTCTCTCCTCTCTATCTAGAAATGCTCCAGACAGAGTGCACTTGGAAGCTACCTGTTGAAGATGGCAGTCATTATCTTTATTCCCTGAATGACTGAGTAGAGCAGCGCCATCCACCTACTGGAAATGCTGCCTTGGATCATACTAAATTCGACCTCCTAATCAAATCCTTATAGTTCTTCAAATCTCCAGGAAACATCCACCAATACTTCTCTCTCCTCTTCTTGACCATCACTTATAATATCTGTTCCCCACATTTTCTTGTAAACTACATTGTTTCCTATGTGGTGCTGTTTGGTGTTACTTTGTTTTGTTCTTTTTTTGGTGTGTGTTTCTTGTGGGTTTAACAGAAGGAGATCCTAAGAGGTGACTCCTTTGCTTCTGCTCCCATTTCCCCAGTAGCACATCTGTCATGGACACTGATGGAGCCCAAAGAGGCCCCCTTCCCCAGCTGCTGTGGGTGTTGCTGCCATCAGTTTGGAGCTGCTCCCTTCTCCAGAGATTTGGCTTCAGCCAAATGTGAGCATCCGTGGGAGGTCAAGTGCCCCCTCTAGCAGCCAGCAGCCAATGATGTGTGACATGGAGCAGAAAATGATAGCCAAAAAAGGTGGAGCAATTCTGTGATGAATACTGAGCTTCAGAACCTTCCCGAGGACTCAGGCTGTTGCAAACCTCCAACCAAGATAACTTCCTTGCTTAGCTTTCTTCCACTGTGCTAGCCTGCTGTAAGCTCACATGTGCCACTTGTCTCCAGAGAACTGCTCTCAGCTGATGAGAACCTCCTTACAACCCTCCCCTTGTCCCCTCTCCCCACCAGAGTGGGTCATAATCAATGCCTTACTGATACAGGGGCATAAAGGACCAGACCTCTGGCTTCAAGGGGGTATAATCCTGCTGTGCAGTTTTTGCCCCAGCCATGTAGACCAGTTCCCTGTTGATCAGACCAGGGATCGACATGACCTGAGACACACTTCGACCTTTCTCCCTTGCAAGTTTTTTCTGAAAACTGCCCAGTCAATAAACGCCTGTCTCAGACTCTCTTTCTAGGGAACTCAGCCTCAAGCTATCAGCATCAGTATTCTGCTATCATTTCCCCAGATCACTTTCCCACTCATTTCTGGGGACTATTCAGATCTACACCCTGGGTTGGGTGTGCAGTGGTGCCAAAACTGGGTTAACGGTGGTGCGGCAGTTAGATGGAGAACTGGTGGGCTCTACTGAAGTAATTGTAAGGGATACCTACTAATTATGGTTGTTATAAAGGTATTCAGAGCTAAATGAATTAATGTATAAAATGCTTAGACCACTAGCTGACATATAGTAAACGCTTGAAAGTGTTAGGGCAGGGGTTTCTTTGATTTTTTTTTACTTATGAATCCCCAGAGTGCCGAGATGCATGCGTGGCACATAGTAGGCCCTCCATAAATATTTGTTGAATGAGTGCTTCCTGAAGTTTTGCTTTGAGGGCTTAACATGTTGTGCTGGGATCTGGCCAGCAGAGGGCAGAACCGGTGCAGAGAAAAGATCTTGGGCTCAGAAGAGGAAGGGCCCCTGAACTCCAGACAGTTGGTGTTGGGTAGAACTGGGGGGAGGTGAGTACTGAGGTAGATTGAGCCCTTACTTTGTGAATTCAGACCAATAAGTAACTCTGGGCCCTGGAGTTGCCCAGATGTCAGTAGCTCTTCTTTTGAACTTGTGTTCAATGCTAATATACATTAATTTCTGCAACTTACAAGCAGAATTTCTATTATCTTATTATTAATCCCTGTAAGTGTAAGGACTGTGTGAAGGGGAGCCACTTGTGATCTCTGTGAAGTAAATAAATAAATTCTTAAAAAAAAAAAAAAGTGGTTTCACCGCATGTCTACCCCCAAGCTTCCTTTGTCTTGTTCTCTTCTTTCACTTGGCCCATTTAGATCAGTCCTCTTTCAAAGCCCAGTTCAAATTCTACCTTTCTCTGAGTCCTCTAAATCTACTCGATCTCGTTTCTTAAAACCCTCCTGAGACCATTCCTATACTTGATTGCATTTCCTGTTTTATCTGGGAGTTTGGGCTGGGTGATCTCTAAAGTGCCATCCAATTGGAGATTTCTGAATCTGTTGTCTTCCTATTTGTCAAATCTTCTAAAGTAGGTCTTTGCCTTCTCCCTCGAGAAGAGCTAAGGAGGGTGCCTGGGTGGCTCAGTTGGTTGAGCAACTGCCTTCGGCTCAGGTCATGATCCCGGACTTCCAGGATCGAGTCCCGCATCGGGCTCCCAGCTCCTTGGGGAGTCTGCTTCTCCCTCTGACCTTCTCCTCTCTCATGCTCTCTCTCACTCATTCTCTCTCAAATAAATAAATAAAATCTTTAAGAAGAGCTAAGGAAAGGCTTGAGCACACAGGGAGCTCAGCACAGATTTTATAGGGAGAGAACACAACTAACTGCTCATAGGAGTAAATTTGTTCTGTGATCCTTCACTCAAGAAACACACGGGCATTTATTTTTATTTTTTCAAAGTGGAAGTAGCTTCCCCCTCCCCTTATTGTACAAGCAACATACTTATGGTCCAATAAATCAAATATCACATAAATTTTTTAAGTAGAAAGGGGAAATCACCCACAGTCCTTCTCTTCAGAGATAATGGCAATTAAAATATTCTTTCAGAGTTTTTGCTATATACAAATATATATGTTTCAATAGGGCCTTCTGGAGAACCCATGTAGATCCCTTAAATAGAATCAAACAGAACAGTGGGAGGTCCCAGTCTGGGATTTGTAGCTTGTAGGGGATTCACTCGTGGCATTGCACATATGAGACCAAACCATATGAAAACACTGATAGCTGCTTTTTTGACCTACAAACACAATTTTATGATTTAACCCAATAGCTGTGAAGCCCAGAGTGTCAGAACTGGTAGAGCCCTTAGAGACTTTCAGGTCTTAACTATTCCATTTCGGAAGAGGGAAAAGGATCAAAGAGAGAGGTAACCAGCTCATTCACGTACCAGAATCCTTCCACTGAACCAGATGGATACCTGCCTTGCAAAACCTCCTTTTAATTTGGTAATCTTCTAGATGTGATGGTAATCTTCTAGAAGAAGATTACAATTTGGTATCAGAAAACTTCTCACAGAACTTCATCATATCAGAAGAGGCTGTGTTAGAGGGAATGACTGGAGATGTGGCTGGGAAGGGCGCCGCCACACGGCCGGAGAGGCACATGACCCATGGAGCTGAAACACGTCACTCCTTAGGATCTTAGGAGGGGTCCTAGTCATGTATCCACATGGTGATGTGGGTTTGTCATTTGCAAAAGCAGGATGTTTTTGAATTATTTTTCTTAAGGAGGGCCCCCAGAATTGCAGACATTTCAGGCCTGGATCCTGTCCTGTGTGGCGCAGTTTTGAAAAGCGGTAGGCAAGGAAACCAGAGTTCCTAGGTTCCAGTCCTATGGTCCTGCTCTTGCCCAAATGGCCAGAATTGTACTTACTTTGCTTCCCTCACAGGGGGGAAAATCACAAATGTTAAATATCTTGGAACACATAAAATGTGAACAAATATAAATAAGTCACCTTACTCAGATTCTTATCTGTGATGCAGTAATCACTGCTGCTCTTCATGGTCGTTGAAGATAACACATCAAAAAATGTGTCCTCAGGAGCACCTGGGTGGCTAAGTCAGGTAAACGTCTGCTTTTGGCTGGGGTCATGATCTCAGGGTCCTGGGATCCAGCCGGGGTCAGGCTCCCTGCTCAGTGGGGAGCCTGCTTCTCCCCTCCCCTCTCTGCCCCTTCCCCCTGCTTGTGCTCTGTCTCTGCCTCTCTTTCAAATACATAAAATCTTTTTTTAAAAAATGTGTCCTCGGGGAGGGGGGTTGGGAGAGGGGGGTGGGGTTATGGACATTGGGGAGGGTATGTGCTGTGAAGTGTGTAAACCTGGCGATTCACAGACCTGTACCCCTGGGGATAAAAATATATGTTTATAAAAAATAAAAAATTTTAAAAAAATGTGTCCTCAGTGCATCTTCCTGTTTCATCTCCCATTGCTACAATTTCCTTTTCTCCTTCCTCCAGCCTCTAGCCTTTAAACCCCAATACTCCAGCCACTGGGTCAATTATTGGTTATTATCTTTTGCTACTTCTATATATTTGTTCACGGGGCTCCCATTGTCTAAAGTCTACCCTTACTGGGGGAAAAAAGTCTTTATCCATAAGGCCCAGGTCTGCCAGCCCTTCTCCTCCCACCCTAATGATGATCTCCCTTAGGACTGTTTCTCGTTCATCTTACAGATGGGGACACTGAGGCTTGATGTGGTCCATAACTGAGTTCTGGTGTCTTGATATGCTGCCCTTCCCGGCCCGCTAGCCTCAGATCATAGACACACGGTTCTTGATGTACACGTGGTAGGGGTCACTGCGCTTGTCCACTTTGCGGGAGCGGGTATATCCCAGGATGAGGCTGCCCACGGTGGCAGCAAATAGAAACATGACGAAGAGAATGTACATGTAGGAGTTGTCATCACGGCCAGGTAGGTTGGCCCTCCGCCCCTCAGGCAGGCTGTCTGGCCCTGTCCGGCAGAGCAAGTTGCTGTGAATAGTGGCATTTAGAGCCTTCAGCACTGCGTGCAGGCTCTCGTACCAGGTCTCGGTCCCGTTGGTGGTCTCCATAGCAACAGGGATCCAAATGGGCAAAGAACTGGAGGATGCTCTGTTGTGACAGAAAAGAGAGAGGAGATGGCTTCTGTCACCTGTGGCTTGAATTGCCTCCCGACCCCTTCAGACCCAGCTAAAATCCCAACGTCACAGTTTATTCTACCGACTTGTTTACTTGTCTGTCTTCTCCACTAAGTGGTAAGGTCGATGAAGGCAAAGAGCTTGTCTGCTCTACTAACTGCTTTATACAAGCACTTAAGACAGCACTCAGCAGATGCTCAGTATATACTTGTGGAATAAAGCTTTCCTTGACCACTGTAACCCATATGAATCTTTTTTTTTTTTTTTTGGATTTTATAAATCATTGAAATGTTTCTTCTCCTTTCTCTCAGAGATTTTTACTCTATAATATAAAAAAATATCCAAAGACAGCCTTGTATTTAAAAACTATGTCATTCCCTTTAAGCAAGGATTTATAGAATCCAAAAAAAAAAAAGTTTCTTCTCCTTTCTCTCAGAGATTTTTAGTCTATAGCATATAAAATATCCAAAAACAGCCTTGTATTGAAAAACTATGTCATTCCCTTTAAGCAAGAATCCACACTTACTTCTTTCTGGAAGATTTCAATGGTGCTCCCTACCCCACCCCCCGACCTTTTTAAAAGATTTTATTTATTTATTTGAGAGAAAGAGAACATGAGAGGGGGCAAGAGGCAGAGGAGAAGCAGGGAGCACAACGTGGGGCTTGATCCCAGGACTCTGAGATCATGACCTGAGCCAAAGGCAGATTAACCAACTGAGCCAACCAGGTGCCCTGAGTGCTCCCTAGCCCTTAACCATACTCCACAAGTTTTACCAGCACAGCCTTCTCTTTTGGCCAGCAATTACAGATAAGGCAATGTGTGGCTATTTTCTTGTTATTGATAAGCAGACCACATGCTCCTGGTCAGCAGGACTGAGTCTCTCCCTCAAGTCTAGGGGACTACCCTGAAACTGGCTGGCTGTTGTGCTTCCCCAGAGTCTACCTTGTGACTGGCTGGGTGTTCTTCCCTCAGCGGGCTCCAGTAAAGATGGCTACTTCAGGGGCTTCTCCATAGGCCAAACACTCAAGTGTTCACTGACCAGTTCCAAAGCCCTCCTGTATCCAGGTAGAGTTGTCAGTCAACCAGTTAACAAACTTGACTCTTAACCATATGGTCTCTTCCCCAGAAAAGATGACAGCTATGACCATGATTAGTATTTATTTTTTTTTTTTTCAGACTTCTACTTATGTCATTTTTTTTTAAAGATTTTATTTATTTATTTGACAGAGAGATCACAAGCAGGCAGAGAGGCAGGCAGAGAGAGAGGAGGAAGCAGGCTCCCCGCTGAGCAGAGAGCCCGATGCGGGGCTCGATCCCAGGACTCTGAGATCATGACCTGAGCCGAAGGCAGCGGCTTAACCCACTGAGCCACCCAGGCGCCCCCATGATTAGTATTTATGAACAACTCTATGAATATAGAAGTTGGGAGCAAAGAATCTAAAAAATACAGCAATCATCCAGAACTGTCCTCTTTCATACAAGGCCTTTGGGGCTCCCTGTGATTTGGTGCTTGGACTACCTTGTCTGGATGGAGGAAGGGAAGATAACAAGGGCTCATGGACTTAAGATCCAGGAGGCAAAGATTCTCATCTACCACCCCACTTGTCAGGTAAGAAATTTCTGCCTTCTGCTTCCCTCATATCAGCCTATGGGAAGTAACAGCAGCACAATAAATTAATGGCTCAACTGATCATTCAGCCAGTCATCATTTACGGAGACCCACTCTTGGGCAGGCCTCATGCTGGGAGCTTAGGGAGGCTCAGACCCAGTCTCTGCAGTTAGGGACACATTGCCAGGTGATCTATACTGCAGGGAACTGATCAGGGACTACTGGGGCTTAGAGAAAGAAGGGACAAATTCTGATCAGGGCTCAGAGAGTGTCACAGTGACAGAGGCATCTGAACTGGACGTTGAAGGGTTTTTTTGAAGTAGAGAAGGTAAGAAAAGCAAAGAGGTGAACAAGAATGACAAAAAGAAATGTTTAGAAGAAGAGAAAATAGCATAAAGGGGTTGGAGTGGAAGGATAAGATGGGACATGGGATAGAGACGCTGCCCTGAATAAGGTCATGGACAGTCTTGAGTGCCAGGCTGCAGAGTTGGAACTCTATCCTGTAGCTAGGGAAGAGCCATGGAGCAGTACTTTATTTTATTTTATTTTTTTTAAAGATTTTATTTATTTATTTAACAGACAGAGATCACAAGTAGGCAGAGAGGCAGGCAGAGAGAGAGGAAGGGAAGCAGACTCCCTGCAGAGCAGAGAGCCCCATGCGGATGTGGGGCTCCATCCCAGGACCCTGGGATCATGACCTGAGCCAGAGGCAGAGGCTTTAACCCACTGAGCCATCCAGGCACCCCATGGAGCAGTATTTTAAAAGGGGATACAATGATAAAAGATTTGTGCTTTGAAAGGACACTCCGGCTGCTATGTGGATTGGAGGGAGCAAGAACGGAGGCAGGAAGGCTGGTGACAAGGGTCTTGAAAATAGTTCAGGTAGAAGACACAGAGTCTGGAGCTGGGGCCCCAGGGATGACAAGGTGGGGGTGGGAAGCGATGTGAGATGTGAGAGGCATGTGGGGAAACATTTAGGGAGGAAGGGGTCTCGGACAGTTTTACAGGGAGATAACAGATAGATGGGATGCCTGAAGGAGCCCACTTTGAAAGAAATGGCCTTATTGCCCTGTGTGGGCTTTAGTTTCCTCATCTGTCAGAATGATTATCATCGGAAGTTGTTCAACGGGTACAGAGTTTCAGTTTTGCAAGATGAAGAAGTTCTAGAGATTTGTTGCACAATGATATAAATACAGTTAATACTACTGAGTTGTATATTTAAAAATGGTCACTAGGGTAAATTTTATGTATTTTTTTTCCTACCACAATTAAAAACAACATCATCTCTGCCCTGCCTTCCTCCAGGCTAGCTTGAGCATACAGTTTTATTATGGTGAAAAAAATGTTTGAACTCTATTCTCCATTTTTAAAAAAAAATTTAAAAGATTTTATTTGTTTATTTGACAGAGATCACAAGTAGGCAGAGCAGCAGGCAGAAAGTGGGGGAAGCAGGCTCCCTGCTGAGCAGATAGCCTGATGGGGGGCTCAATCCCAGGACTCTGAGATCATGACCTGAGCCGAAGGCAGAGACTTAACCCACTGAGCCACCCAGGCACCCCAGCCTATTCTCCATTTTTTAAAAAATTTTTATTTATTTATTTGACAGAGACAGACAGAGAGGCAGGCAGGGGCGGGGGGGGGCGGGGAGCGGGGAAGCAGGCATCCCGCTGAGCAGAGAGCCCCATTTGGGGCTTGATCCCAGAACCCTGGGATCATGACCTGAGCTAAAGGCAGAGGCTTAACCCATTGAGCCACCCAGGTGCCCCTATTCTCCATTTTTGAGAAGTAAATACATAGACACACTACATACAATGAAGATGAAGTCTCCCCGTTCCCAGGGGTCCAGGCCTCTTTCCCAGAACAGTCCCTGTTACCAGTTTTCTTAGATATCCTTACAAGGTACTTTTAACTGACAGGGCAGAGGAAGGGCAACCTGAATGTGGAAGACTCACCAAATAACAAGTAGATCCTCTGTGGCTCCAAGTCAGCTTCAGGAATCTTCCTGTGGGTGCCTCCGGGCTCCTCAGTCCCTCAGCCTCTTCAGGGTGTCTCTGGAGACATCTCAGGTCTCAGTATTGACTTTGGGAGCTGGGAAGGCCCAGAGTTGGAAAGCAGGGGACAAGGCAGGAAAGGAAGGAATCAGACGCCCAGAAAACTCTTCAGAACCAGGGTGGATCTCCCAAGGCTAGGGCCCCAAGTGTTGTGCAATAGCCTTGCTGTGGTTGCTAACCCCCTCCCATTTCCCCTTCCCCTCCCTACGGCAGCTGGGTCTGGCCAGTCTAGAGTAGCAGTTACAGGAACTGTGCCATGGCCAAGGGACATCTGATTGCTGTCCCTCAATTCCAGGCCTGCAACATCTCTACTGGGTGACTTTATGAGAAGCCTCTGTTTAACAGGTGGACTGGTGCTCGGGGACCAGCCAATAGTGCAGACTCAAATATTCCTTTTCCCAAGGGTATAGGTATCTTAGCAGAAGCCTCTGAAAGGTTGAAAGAGCCTGAGACCCAAGGGAACCATGTGTGTGGGCAGAATGGCAGCTGGCCGTGGGGTCGATACAATGATGTCCCCAATGAACCTATTCGGACAGACTGGTAAAACACAGTTACAGCATCAGTGCTATCGGTAGGGCAGCTCATTGTGACAATTAAAGAAGAAAATGGCACAGATGGGGAGGCAGTTTAATTTCTGCAAAGCAGAGGTGGGCAGGGCCTTCAGAGTCCATCTGGTCTAACCTCTAGTTAATCTCCTTCATCTTATAGTGAAGGAAATGGAAACCTGAAGAGCTGTCTTGGTTCAGCAGCTACTTGTGTGACGTAGGACATGTGACTTCCCTTTTCTGGGCCTCCACCTCCGTCCGCATCTATAAAATGAAGGGGTTTTATCTACATAATCTGGTAAAGTCAGCTCTAACACCCCCACGAGGGTACAGATCACAAAACCACACTGTGAGGTTATGGGAGGTTGGATAGTTTGGTGGAAGAGGCATTTTGGGGTCTTTCTAGAGCCCCTAAATCACAAGATAGAGAAGGCTGCCAACTTTGTTCTCACAGATTAAGATGTAGCTGAGCCCCAGGACCAAGTTGCACTGAATATTCCTGCCTAGATAAACAGAGAGCCAAATTGGTTGACTTGTTCATTTGTCCTCTTAACAGCCCATCTACCTGGGTGATGTAGCCAGGGAAGAAGGCAGACTCTGTGCAGAAAGTGGGGGTGGAGGGATAGTGTGAGGGGTGGGGGGCTCTGAGGCGGGGTTCACTGAGTGGAGTAGAGGTTCATGAAACCGTTCATCCCTCAGATCCTCCAGGAGCCTCTCTGGATAGACCCAGATGTTTGTGGTTCTGGCAGGAGAGGCAAAGAAGCCGCTGTGGGTGCTGGGTGGAGTTAGGAATGAGGGCCTGGGCACAGGGGCATCCTGCTGGGTCAGGAGAGACAGAGAGCTGATAAAGGGACAGGTTGATTCTCTTTGCACCACCTCTAGGTCCAAGGATTGCTGTTGGCCTCACTGAGAATTTTGTTCCTCTTTCTATGCTCCTTGGCTGCACTCATCAAGATAAGTCACTGATTATAAAGTTCATAATGGTGGGAGATGGAGCTCTGCTCTGAAGAGTTCCTAACTTGAAACAGAAGATAGGCCGGTTAAGAAGGAAGGAGAATAGTCACTGACCACACAGAAAGAGATTTAAAAGATTATTTAGAATCTAGATTCTAGGCCAGCTGCTCCATTTTGTAGACAGGGAGACGGAAGCTCCAGAAGGAAAGGTGATTTGCCCAGAATGGCAGGGCCGGTAAAGGGCAGAACTCCAATGAGAACCAGGACTTGGGGGCACGTGCCATATGGGTGCTTTTTCCACTACCAATGGTAACATTCGCTGGCGTCTGAGTTGTGCATCACACTGAACATAGTCTCCTTGTGTTCTGGGGTATCAGGTCCTCGAACTCCATATTCTCACCAATCAAGGATCTGGTAAGGGCTGTGGTGGCGGGGGTGGGGTGGGGTGGGGGGGTTGGCATGTGGGAGGAGGAATTAACCTTCCTTTATAATCTCATCTCCTGTGGTCCTTTCTGCTCCAGACACACTCCTGTTCCCCCAAACAAGCCAGGAGCACTCTCTTCCTCTACACTCTGTTGCTATTTCCTGCACGTTAACAGGTTCCTCCTGAATGTTCTTTTCTTTTCTTTTTTTTTTTTTTTAAAGTAGGCTCTATGCCCAATGTGGGGCTTGAACTCATGACCCTGAGATCAAGAGTCGAATGCTTTATCAGCTGAGCCAGCCAGTTGCCCCATCCCTAAATGTTCTTGACTTGAACTCACAGGTGTCCAAGTTGGGGTGGAGGTGTAAAGCTGTGATTTGAAGGATGAACTGGGCATCTTAGGTTTTCCTTCAGGTTTCTCTGGGGAAAAGAGAAACTCCACCATTTGTTCTTTTGGTTCCACACTGCTCTGTTTCAGCTACTCTTTCAGAATGAATGTTTTAAGTGCCTGGGAATGTAGTAAAGAGAGGCAAGGGGGGAGTTCACACAAAGAAGATAGGGGGGATCCAAAGACAACCCCTGGGACCACACAATTTTGCCATTGTGGCAAAAATGATAAGGTGGACTTATCACTACCATTGACTGGGGAGCAGTGGAGTGGGAGAGGAATTAAAGGAATGGACTTTAGCACAGAGTTGGAAGGAGACACAGGAGTAAAATTTGACTGGAAGGGATCTTAATAATCATGTTGTTGGTACAAACCACATTCAACCAGAGCAAAGTAGAGCACCCCCATCTTGAGGAAATCGCCTGCGCAAGGCCTCAGTCCAGGGGTACAGCCAGGACCACAAACAGGTATCCCATCCACAGACCTTTCTACTTTTAGTTCCCTGTTGCCTGTAGGACAATCTAGCCTCCTCAAATTGTCATTTAAGCTTCTTCGGGTGTGACCCTGCCTCTAGCCCCATCTCACCACAGCTGTCCCCAGTACCCTGGGCCACATGATACTGAACTAGAGGCCATTCTCCAAACATTCCTTGCACTTGCACACTTCTTGCCTTTGTTTATGCTGTTTTCTTAGGCAGAGGAGTCCCCTTCCTCTTTTTATCTTCCCGTGAACTCCTATTTATCCTTCAAGACACAGCTCCGATGTCACCTCTGTAGACCCTCTCCTAAGACAACCCCCCTTCCCTCCCCACTCCCTAACCAGTTAGTCTCTCCCTCTTCTCTATTCCTAAAGTACTTTGCATAAAACCCTATTTGAACACTGGGCTGTACTGAAAGTGTGTGTGTGTATGTGGGTATTGATACCTACAAATATGTAGGTTAAACCATGTTCTGTGAGGTGTGAGGGCAAGGATCTGTACCTCATACATTTCTTTATTCCCTGGGCCTGAGCACATAATAGGCACTCAAGAACATATGAATCAATGCCTCTTCTTATTAGACCATCCCCCATCCAGCACACACATACACATTCATGAAAATGGTTTATAGTAAGTACTTAAAAAGCAACTTCAAGAGCAGAAACAGATACCATTTGGTTTGGGAAAGGGGAGACTCAAAGAAAAGAAGCCATCTTGGTTAGGTGGAGAAGTGACTCAGAGGAGGAGGAATTCTAAGCCTTCTTTGGAAGCCCAGATGTTTCCTGGACCTGAACCCCATTGAATCCAAAGGGCAAACATTCTTGGCCCCAAAACACTAGCAGTGGTTTTGCCACCCTCTTCCCTGTGTACCTACCCAGGGTGTGGCCTCACACACCCACCCATAGCACACAAACAGTCCAATTCCCAATCACCCAGCCTGTGATCTTGCCTTTCATGTGTGCCTTTGATGGTTCCAATCTTGGCTGTATGCTTGGCTATGTGACCTTAAGCACTGCATTTACTTCCTCTGTAACTCATATATGAGATGGAGATAATAATCCCTGCCCTGTTTACCTTACGTGGGGACGAGGACAGACAACAGAGGGAAAGGTGTTTTAAGAAATTGCAAAGTATTATAGAAGCATAAGGGAGAATTATTGGGCAATCTGATTTCCTTTTCTATTTCCCAACCCCACCTCTAGATTACCAAGAACAACCATCCCTATGTTGCCCCTCCCCCCTCCCTTTGGCTTTCTTTTCTTGGGAGAAGTCAGCAGGTTCTTATGACTCTTCTTGATTCTCAGACATACTTTCCTCCTTCAAGAGCCTTTCCTGGGGTGCCTGGGTGGTGCAGTCGGTTAAGCATCTGACTCTTAGTTTCAGCTCAGGTCCTAACCTCAGGGTCATGAAATGAGCCCTCCCTCAGGCTCCGCACACAGCACAGAGTCTGCTTGAGATTCTTTCTCCCTCTCCCTCTGCTCCTCCTGCTCATGTTTTTTCTCTCTCTCTCTAAAATAAATAAATAAATCTTAAAAAAAAATTTTTTTAAAAGCCTTCCTTGTTTCTCATACTCTGATCAGCTCTATAGTCCCCTTCTATTTAGCAGTACCATTCAGTAGTCCTGTGGCTGATGGAGAACACACCAGAACTGGAATCAAGAGACATGCTCCTATTAGGCCATGTCTAGCCATATATCTTGGTTAAGTCACTTCTCCACTCTGGGCCTCATGTTCCCCATCAGTAAGTTGGGGGTTTTGTCTTACCTCTCTCTTGGTAGGTATCTGGAGCACCCACCCATTCAGTTTATGGAGAGAAATGTGTTTTGAGATGTGTGGAGGTTGTGAGGGATGAAGAAGGTTGCTAGTTATCATCTTAAGGAGTCGAGAAAATCTGAAAGCCATTTCTATGTCTCAAGCAGGGATCTCCTCCATTTGGAACCAGCAAAGTGGATGGATGCTAGGAGATAATGAGGAACTTACACATTTATAATGCACCTTTATAGGTGAAGTGGAGAGAGCCGTGCACTAGAAGTAAGGAGACTTGGGTTCCTTCTGCTTCTCTCAGGGTCCTGGTGTGTCCCTGGGCAAGCTATCTCCCCCCTGGGCCTCAGCCACCCCACCTGCAAATTGGTGAAGAGTGGGGAGGAGGAATAGGAGGAGATGCTCTTTATGGGCCCTCCTACAAGGGCCTGTCTGAACTCATCTACTTTCTAGATAAGAGCATCCCAGGTCCAGACCCCTTTCCCCTCATGTCCCACGAAGTGTGCAGGCAACAGGACCAAGAAGCCCATTTTACAAGTGGTGACCCAGGAAAAGAAAGTTCAAGGCATATAGCCTGTAGGGGACCTGCACAGGTTTACACAACCTATAAACTAGAACCCACTCTCCTGACTCCCAACCCAGACCTCTGTTATTAGCGACAGAGGGTGTCTTTAGGGGTCTTGAGGCTCGGGGCACGATGCAGTAGCGAAAGGGCACGTCGGCTCCACGGAGCAAGCAGCTCTGGCCAAACAAGAAGACCGCGTGGGGGTCCCCGGGGGCCGTTTCTGCGTGTGCATTCGCTGCGGCCCCTCCGGTGTTCGCATGCGTATCTGTGGACGTGGAAAGAGCTTTCCAGCCGCCGTCCCAGGGTCCGCGGGTGCTGGTGCAAGCCCCCAGGGTCTTCAGCTGGGCTCCTGGTACTCCCAAGTGGGGCCCCGGGATTCCTGCAGCTCGGTTCTGGGGAGGTCCAGCTCCGTATGGGAGCCGCCCCCCACCTCCCGTCGGTGTTCCCAAGGGAGGCGGGAAGACCTCTGACTTCTATCCCCGGCTGCAGCCCAGCCCTCCCGACACTGCGAGTACGCCTTACCTGCCTCTCGGCAAGACTCCGAGGGGCGCCCGTCTCTCGGTAGGACCCCGCACCCTGTGCTCCTCGGTGCCCCCCGCACAGCTGCCCTCCGCGTTCCGTCTACCTGTCCGCACACAGCCCGAGTCCCCTCGGCTCTGCGCCCCGACCCGCGCTCCGCTCCCTTAAACCTTCCCCAGGGCGCCTCCTCCCCCGGCCGCGCCCGGCCCCCAGCACACCCACTTCTCCCCAGGCTGGCTTTGGGCGCCTCCGCCCAGTTACTTGGCCTCACGCGGCCTGGGCTCCGACCCTTCCGTACCCTGCAGCGCCTGCTTCCTGGACCGGAGACCGAGTGCCTCTCACTTTGCTTCAGCTTGCCCAGCATGAGACTGATCTCCCAAACGCCAGGCTGAGCGTTGGGTGCCGGGTGGAATCTGGCTTTGCTCCTAAGTGGCTGTGTGGTGTTGGGCAAATCACTGCTCCTCCCTGGGCCGCAGCTTCCTCGCTGTAAAATGGGTCAAGGTCCTGCCTGTATGCTTTGTACGGTGATGGGTTGGGTCGGGTGAGATTGTAGAATCCAAAATATTAAAGCCGATGGTCACTGGAGAAGTCATCTGCTTCTAACACAAACTGTCTCTTCCAGACAGGAATGCAGAGGCCCAGTCTGGGGAAGGGACTTGCCCAGGCTCCCCACAAAAGTCAGTGGCAGAGCTCCAACTCAGAATTCACTGTGCCACTTTCTGTCTTTCACCCCAGCAGTGTCCCCTCCTTCCAAGTCTCAACAGCTCTCATATGCCAGGACGACTGTTGTCCAGCCATACCTCCACTGGTCCCTGCCCCAGAACACCCTGCACTTTCTGGCCACCAGGCCCTCCCCACACTATTGCTTTCTTGCTGGTGACACTGCAGGCTCCAGAAAAGAGAAGTAGCCAGGGGCAGTTGGGGAATGAGGGCTGGGGGCTGTAGGCAGAGGAGTGGACAGTGGCCAGGAGCAGCCTCTCTGGGACTCTGTGGGAGTGCTTATCAGAATCCTTTTCAACAGCCTCCCACCTTGGCAAAATTAATAATAAACTGAGGCCAGCTCTTGCTCCCTTGCAAACAAAGATCTGTTTCAGGAGATCTGAGGCACATACCCTTATCACAGAATCTCAGATTACATTTAAGAGGTGCTATCATTTTAAAAAGACCCACTGCATTGAGAGAACACTATACAAGATTGCTATTCTTTATCAAAACACATTACTGGGGCACCTGGGTGGCTCAGTGGGTTAAGCTGCTGCCTTCAGCTCAGGTCATGATCCCAGGTCCTGGGTTCGAGCCCCGCATCGGGCTTTCTGCTCAGCAGGGAGCCTGCTTCCTCCTCTCTCTCTCTGCCTGCTTCTCTGCCTACTTGTGATTTCTCTCTGTCAAATAAATAAATAAAATCTTAAAAAAAAAAACACATTACTTCCCTGTTTTTCTGTGGTTGCATATTTTGACCCACCTACTCCTTTTTCTCAGTCTGATTAATCACCTCTCAAGGAAGTCATCCTGACTCTGGGCATGAAGAATCAAATTTCAGTCTGCCTAGAAATCACCTCAGAGCTCATTCTGGTAAAGTAGACTTTTGGGTCCCGCTCCAGAGGTTCTGATGCAGGAGATCTGGAATGGAGTGTAAACATTAGAACAAAGAAAGGAAGGAAGAGAGGAGGAGAAAGAAATAAAGAGAAGGAGGGAGGGAGAAAGAGGGAGGTAGGGAGGGAGGAAGGAAAGAAAAGAAAGGAAGGGAAAAAAGAAAGAGAAAAAGAAGGAAGAATAGAGGAAGGGAGGGAGGGAGGGAAGAAGGAAAGCAAGCAAGCAAGATTCCCAAATGATTCTGATGCCCGTGCTTCTTAAGATCAGCTTTGAGGAACCAGCCCCAGCTCAGGTAGGGCTGCTACCCAGGGCCCTGCATTTCCTCTATAGGATTATTTACTACAGTTATCAAAAGTAACTATTTGCCCACCTCATTTATTAGATTGTGAGTTCTTTGAAGATAGGGATTTAGAATCCTGGTCTTTGAATCACACTGTCTTAGAATTCTAGAGT
Organism: Lutra lutra; assembly: GCF_902655055.1. Classification (NCBI taxonomy): domain Eukaryota; kingdom Metazoa; phylum Chordata; class Mammalia; order Carnivora; family Mustelidae; genus Lutra; species Lutra lutra. Next base: position 55,755,160 of record NC_062287.1, on the reverse strand, counting down.
CATTTAGTGATGGAACCTAAGTTGGAAGGACTCTTAGAGTTATCTGGTCAAATCCCTTACCTAAACATCCCCTATATTCCATTTTGACATGATATTGTCCAGTTTCTCTTGTACACCCTTAGTGACAAGGAGCTCATTGCTTCCAAGGCAGCCAAGGCACTGATTATTTTTTTTTTAAAGATTTTATTTATTTATTTGACAGAGAGAGATCACAAGTAGACAGAGAGGCAGGCAGAGAGAGAGAGAGAGAGAGGGAAGCAGGCTCCCAGAGAGCCCGATGCGGGACTCGATCCCAGGACCCTGAGATCATGACCTGAGCCGAAGGCAGCGGCTTAACCCACTGAGCCACCCAGGCGCCCCAAGGCACTGATTATTAGGACGTTTTCGTGTTTTAACAAAAACTGCCTCCTAGTTACTTCTACCATTTGGTCCTTGTGTTCACTGGAGACACAAAGTATATGCCTAATTTCTATTCCCCTTTTCTGTCCTTCAGAAACTTAAGGCCTGGGGCACCTGGGTGGCTCAATGGGTTAAGCTTCTGCCTTCGTTCAGCTCAGGTCATGATCTCAGGGTCCTGGATCGAGCCCTGCATCATGCTCTCTGCTCAGTGGGGAGCCTGCTTCCCCCCCCCCCCCGCCCTCTCTGCCTGCCTCTCTGCCTACTTGTGATCTCTCTCTCTCTGTCAAATAAATAAATACAATCTAACAAAAAAAAAAAAAAAAAAAAAAGGAAAGAAAGAAACTTAAGGCCTGTTCTCCACTTCCCTTTCTCTGGAGTGAGGATGGAGCAGAAACCCTGTTAGGGAAGCCAGCTGGCTAAGGGGTTCCTGGAAAGTGGACTGAGATGCCTCATTTTCTTTATCTGTAACTTGCAGATTTGCTATAAGGCTTAGATGACCCAGTGTGTGTAACGGGCCCAGAGCTGAGCCCAGCATGACATATGTGCTTCATAAATGACAGCTCCTGTTGTTATTAGGTGAGAAAAGAAAGGGTGGAACAGGATTCCTGTCCCAAGGAGACCAAAGTCTGAGACAGATCTTCAGGGACCTCTAATACAAAAACGTTGGAGACAAGGCCCTGACCTTAGGACAGGATGGGCAGGGGAGTGGGGTGGGATGACTGAAGGGGTCAGGGGAAGATTCACCTGGAGATACAGCTCCTTCAAGTCTTTACTTAAGTGCCTCTTCTTGCTGAGGTCTTCTCTGACCATTCAATTTACAAATTGTAATCCCTCCCTTCTGCTGCCCTCCTTCCACCGCCCTCCCTAACTCCCTTTTCTGCCTTGTTTTTCAGTAACGCCTAACATCATCTGATATAGTTAACTTAAAAAACAAAAACAAAAACCTTTTGCTATTATTTCTCTTGCTACCTGCCTCAACTGAGTCTCCCAGCTTCTGTCTATCAGCCCCATGTCAGAGTGCTCCCTGTTTCCATGTTCCTGGGACCACCCCTTCCCTCTCCTCTCTAGGCCTGGGGAGGTAATGATGTTGAAATGTTTCCAGCTCCAGGGTACATTGTGATCTATCCCTTGTGGTTTCCCTACTCCCTGCCCACCTCTGTGAATAGAGCCTCCTCAAATTACTGGCCTGAGATGGCCATCTGCTTCTTGTAGGCCCCAGGCTGACCCATCTGCCTAGGCCCATTGCTCTTCCCCTGAACACAGCATTTACCAGTCTGTGTTGTAATTGTCTACTTTATTTGTTTGTTTGTTATTTAATTGTCTACTTTATTTGTTGACTCCACACCTAGAAGATTGGCTCCTAGAGGATGGTAGGGCAATACAAAGTCTGCCCACGGTAGACCTTACTGAGAATGTGTTGAATGATTTAATGAATGAATGGATGGATGGATGAATGGATGTCATGAAATTCCCTAGGAATTATGTTATGAGGGAAAACTTTCAAGAAGAGATGAAACCTGGGAGAGCCTGGGGGCTGCCTGGGTGGCACAGTGGATGAAAACATCTGAGTCTTGGGTTCAGCTTAGATGTGATCTCAGGGTGGTGAGATCAAGCCCTTCATGAGCTCTGTCCTCTGTGCTCAGCAGGGAGACTGCTTGAAAGTCTCTCTCTTCCTTTTCCACTCTCCTTCCCCCTCCCCCCACCCCATGTGCTCTCTCTCTCAAATAAATAAATAAATCTTTAAAAAAAAAGAAAAAGAAAGAAAGAAAGAACCCAAGAGGCTGGAAGGCTAACCAGATGCTTTTTCAACCTCTAAGCCAGACCTCTCCTCTGAGCATTAGACTCCCATATCTGACTATGTACCTGACATCTCTGAATGATACATGGGGACTGGGACCCTTGACTTCCTTCCCTGGCTCCCCTAAGTCTTCATTCTCTCAGTAAATGGAACCATCACCCCTCCAGTTTCCTGTTTGTTTTCTTCAGAGAATTCCACGTGCTCTTTGGTTTACCTGTGTATGGACTTGGGGTCTGCCTTTCCCATCAGAGTGTGAGCACTCCAAGAGAACAGACCAGGTGTGCCTTTTTCACCACAGAACACACAGGATGTAACTCCATGTCTGCCTAGTAAGTAGGGGGAGAAGGGTTGGGAGGTAGGATGAGCACAGATTGTGTCTGTTGATAGTGTTAAAAGCCCAAGTCACCAAGGAAAATACAGCATGAAACACAGAGAAAGCTTAATGGTCACATCCTGTCTTATTCCATTACTCACCAGCAGCATGTACTTCAGTGATTTGTCTTCTCTTGGCCTGTCAGAACACTTTCTCTTCTTGTTCTGAGCGTCACCTTTCTCCTGCTCCTACAAGCAGCATAGAGCTGTGAAAAGACACCTGGAAGAGGGGATAGCAAGGGTGGGATGGTGTGGTGTCAGGAGACTAAAGATCTCCATGGCATCTTCTCCCCACCTCCCCCTCACACATGCTACGTCCTGGGAAGCAAGTGGTCTAGAACACTGCCTCTGTGGTCCGACAGAGGAATGAGAGCCTACCTTCTCTGAATCTTAGTTTCCTTATCTGTAGAATGGCGATTAAAAATAGCTACATCTGTGGATTACCATAAGATATTATTTATAAAATGCTTCACCTGGTACCTAGTGTTTTGTAAAGAATGACTATATAGCAAGTGTTTCATAAAGAATGACTATTAATGAGGGTATGTGTGTTCATAGTGTTGTAAATATGGACTTTTGAATCTTATGATCTTCAACAATAGGGTTATGGGAAGGCTGAAGAAAGGATAAATAAGGACTAAGATTTGCAGAGGAAGTAAGTCTCAATCAGGAATCTTAGTTGCAACAGGCAGAAAACCCAACTCAAACTGACTTAAGTAGAAAAAGAAATTTATTGGCTCATGGAATTACAAAACTCAGAGGGTTGGCATCAGGCATGGTTGGATCCAGGAACTTAGATGATGTCTTCAGGAAGCTCTCTCTTTGCATCTTTGGGCTTGTTGCTCCATTCAGAGGCAGGGTCCCACTTTGTGGTAACAAGATGGTTGCCTGCAATTTCATGTATACACTCTAACCTGTCTGTAAAACTGTTAGAAAGAGCTTCTTTCCCCCACAGCCCTCCTGGCAGAAGTCTGGGTCTGACTCTTATTGTCCTGAAAGAGGCCCAGTGCCCATCCCTGCACCCATCACAGGGAAAGAACAGGGAAAGCCAGGGAAAGAACCTGACAGAGGCATCATCTTTATTCAAACCGCAAAAACTTGGGTGGGAGAGATGGGGGAAGGTGATCAAAAAGTACAAACTTCCAGTTATAAAATAAACAAGTCATGGGGACGTAATAGCTTGGTGACTACAGTTACTAACAGTGTGCTGCATATTTGAAAGTTGCTGAGAGTAGATACTAAAAGTTCTCATCACAAGAAAAATTTTATAACTATGGAAGGTATTAACTAGACTTACTGTGGTGATTGTATTGCAATGTATGTAAATATTGAATCTTTATGTTTTATGCCTGAAACTAACATGATGTTATATGCCAATTATACCTTAATGAAAAATAATGCATAAACTTAAAGTTGATGGGGATGTGATTCCCTAAGGAAAATATGGATGTTTTTAGTGGAAGTGGGGTAAATAGTTGTACAAGTTGAAACAAGTGGGCCTTGCAGAACACCCTGATTTGGGCAGACAGAGAGGAGGGAGAAGGCACCCAGAGATTCCTAGCCAAGGGAAAGTGAGAAGAGGGGATTAAGTGTGCTGTGAGCATGTCTCCCATATCTGGGGCAATGGGAGTAGATATGCCCTATGGATCCCAGAGAGAAGATTCAAGTGTGCTTGGGGATGGGGAGTCACAGGACCTAGATCTCTACTCACAGGGAGTGTAACAGGCTGCGTTGGGCTGGGCTGGGCTGGGAGAGCTGTGCTATCAGAGAAGTCTTCTAGATGGGCTTTGACATCCCTTGCATCCCATAAATCTGAAATCCTATAGTCCAAGCTCTGATCGTGATCCCCACCCTTCTCTGTCTTCTGAGATCCCTCACCCCTTCTTTTCTCTCCTCTCTCTTCTCTGAGGGGAATGCTGCATCCTCCCCCCTGATATGTTTACAGGGTGTCTGCAGACATTCTGGATTCTAATTCTGGTTCCTGCAGGAACCCCTTAGTGGGAGCTAAGGGGAACCACTTGGGGCTGTTTCCTCCTTGACACAGAAAGGGGTAGGTTGTCTGATCTCTGGGGCCTCTGCCAGCTCTGATCTTCCAGTGCGCTGTCAAAAACTCAGCCTGGCCTTCTAATTCAGCGTCACCTTGAGCCTTTTCTGCCCCTCCTCTCTTTTATGATTTCTCACCTTTACTTTTATGTTTCCATAGTACTCTGTGCAAACTTCTCTGATGGTACTTGTAACAGTTTATTATGAATTTTATTTATAGTATGTCTCCTCCACAAAGCTGTGAGCTCCTTGAAGACAGGGAGGAAGTCCCTGTGTCCTCTTCTGTGTCCTCAGGGCCCAGCGCAAGCGGACACACCTCACACTGGCCATCCCAAACCAGTCATGTTATCTTTAATTCCCAGTAACACAGATTAAAGGCATGGTAGCCAGTTAAAGCCTATTGAGATGAGGGCAGAGGTGTGGAGTCTGGAAGCCATGTTATGTGAAAAACAGAAGAATCAGGAAAGTTAAACTTGAAGAAGAGACCACTTCTGGAATAGAATTCATTTGCTGGCCCAACAGGCCATTTCTGGGTACCTCTTTTGTGTGAGGCCCTAGGCTGGGCCTGAAGAGGCCACAGAGGATGCTGCTACAGTCCCTGCCTGGAGAGCTCACAGTCTGGACAGTGTCAGATGTGGAACAAAGTAACTATAACACAGTGTGGTCACTGCTATTAGAGGGGGATATAGGTAGGACATGGCCAGGAAAGGACTCTCAGAGAAGGCATCGCAGGAGGGCAGGGTTTTGACGTTTTGGAGGCGGGTTTCAGTTTAGGAGGAGGAATAACTGTCTAACAATCGGAATTCTGTAGGAATGGAAGGCTGCCTGAGCATGGCCACAATGAGCACAACACAGACTGGATACTGATGTCTGTCAACAAAAGAACCAATGTGGAGGTGATAGGGAACGCTTCGTAACAACATAGATATGAAATTTGCTTCCTTTTACATGCTGCGTACTAGGTTACAAACACAAACAAACAGTGTCGGGCTTAGAAAAACCCACGATTTAGGTATTACAAAAATATAACACTTTAGCCTTATATCAGTGTCTCTTGAATTTGAATAATATATGGATTCCTCAAAAATTATTGAGGTACTCAAAGGTGGCAATCTAAATATGTTCAAATTTAACTTGGTATAAACTCTAATGCAACTATAAGAGCAAATATTTTATATAGATAATTTTTTATTCAATACAAACTTTTATTGAATATGAACAAAACTACAAAACAATTAAAATACCAATAACACTGATGCTACTGGTTGTGTTGAGTTATATCAACATACTCCAGCTAGTAAGTGAAGAAGCATATCAGAATCAGAGTATTAAATTTTGTAACTCCCTAACCAAATAATGAATCTAGGGAAAAAAATCATCATGAAAAAGAAAAAAAACACAAAGATACTTAAGAACACACCAGCACTTATGAAGCTGACTTGCCAAATTGTATCACGTGTCAGGCTTTATCTTTCAAGCTTCAGGAGACACAGGGGAAAAAAGCTTAAAAAAAAAAAAAAAGGTTGTGGGAGGAATCTATAGGTGAAGAGACTAAGGAGATATTTATGAGACATGTGAACCAAATCCAGTATTTGAATCCTGATTTGAACAAACCAACTGTGGGGAAAAAAAAAAAAAAAAGAGGAAGTTCAGCAAACAGAAAAATCTGAATACTTACTGAATATTTGTTGATATTGAAGTATTTTTTTGAGCCCTTATCTTTGGGGAATACATACTGAGGTATTTATGGATGAAATAATATGGTTTCTGTGATTTGCTTCACAATAATCCAGGGAGTAAGCCAGAAGTACTTCCCAGTTTAAACAAATTAAGATTGGCCATCAGTTGATGATTGCTTTAGCTGCCTGATGGATAAATGGGGTTCACTGTTGTATGTTAAAAAGATTTTATATCAAACAATTTAAAAAATGAAAAAAAAATCTAAGATGCTGGAGCATTAAAAATTCAGGCATCTCCCTTGTACATTATTGATGGGAATATAAATTGGTGTAACTTTTATGGAAGGCAATATGACAGTATCTATTAAAATATAAATGCACATGGAGCGCCTGGGTGGCTCAGTGGGTTATGTCTCTGCCTTGGCTCAGGTTATGATCTCAGGGTCCTGAGATGGAGCCCCACATTGGGCTCTCTGCTCGGCAGGGGGCCTGCTTGCCCCCTCTCTCTGCCTGCCTCTCTGCCTACTTGTGATCTCTTTCTCTCTGTCAAATAAATAAATAAAATCTTTTAAAAAATAAAATAAAAATGCATATATCCTTTGACTCAGAAAATCATTTCTAAAGATGCAACCTTGTATTCACCATGTATGATGTAACACACACACACACAGAATTTTCATTGCAGCCTTGCTTGTAAAAGCAAAAGGTTAGTAATAACCTAAATAACCTCAATAGGGAACTAGTTAAATAAATCATAAGAAATCCACTGAATGGAATACTTTGTAGTCATTTTTTAAAAAGATTTAATTTGGGTGCCTGGGTGGCTCAGTGGGTTAAGCCGCTGCCTTCAGCTCAGGTCATGATCTCAGGATCCTGGGATCGAGTCCCACATTGGGCTCTCTGCTCAGCAGGGAGCCTGCTTCCCTCTCTCTCTCTGCCTGCCTCTCCATCTACTTGTGATCTCTCTCTGTCAAATAAAGAAATAAAATCTTTAAAAAAAATAAAAAAAATAAAAAGATTTAATTTATTTATTTGACAGAGAGAGAGAGAGAGAGACAGAACAGGAACACAAGCAGGGGGAGTGGGAGAGGGAGAAGCAGGCTTCCCACTGGGGAAGGAGCCGGATGTGGGACTCGGTCTCAGGACCCTGGGATCAAAACCTGAGCCGAAAGCAGACGCTTAATGACTGAGCCACCCAGGCACCCCTCTCTGCAGTCATTTTTAAAAATGAGGATTCTCTTTATGTACTAATCTGAAACAACCTCCAAAGAGCAATGCTATGAGTATAGTATGTTAATAGATGAAAAAATGTATATAATCATGCATGCTTATATATGCATAAATATCTCTGAAGTGTATAAAAAACAATTTACTATCACTTGGGCCTCCAGGAAAAAGAAACTGAGTTTACAGGGGAAAAGAATAGGAGCAAGAATTACATTTCAGGGGTGCCTGGGTGGCTCAGTGGGTTAAGCCACTGCCTTCGGCTCAGGTCATGATCTCAGGGTCCTGGGATCGAGCCCCGCATGGGGCTCTCTAGTCAGCGGGGAGCCTGCTTCCTCCTCTCTCTCTACCTGCCTCTCTGCCTGCTTGTGATCTCTCTCTGTCAAATGAATAAATAAAATCTTAAAAAAAAAAAAAAGAATTACATTTCAATGCCACCATTTTGTACTTTTTTAATTTGCATTACCTATATTTAGAAAAACCTTGAATTCTAAGTTTTAAAAGAAATAAAAACAAAATTAAGACATTCAAAAATATAATTGTAAAGATTATGTAGCAATGTGGGAAAATGTATGTAATATTAGGTTTAGTTTAAAAGAAGATACATAATTTTATCCACATAATAATGACAAGTACTTAAAATATGTATGTTTGTGATCAAGCACCAATGATACACAAATGCAGGGGACTTGTTGTCAGGTGGGAGTACAAGCGTTTTATTTTTAAATTTTATAGATACTATAATATGATATGATTATATGTATGGTAAATTGTAATTTGGTAAAAAGAAGAATTAGATTTAGACTGGAAATATCTGATTTCCACAGGGCTTTTGGAGAGAGGATTTTTGCAAGAAGTTACATCTAGTCACGCTGCTGGAGCTGGCTCTCTGTGGCTTCCTGCCAGCGTCACCAGAGGAACGAGATGCCGAACCAGTCACTGTGGCTGGTCACATCCTTACATTTAGCACCTATGTAGCACACCCTGGACAATCTGTTTATTTATGAGGAAGAGATTCTGTACAAACAAGAAGAGGCCTTCTGGAGGTAGGAAAACGGGTGTTAAAAATCCTTCTTCAGGGCGCCTGGGTGGCTCAGTGGGTTAAGCCGCTGCCTTCGGCTCAGGTCATGATCTCGGGGTCCTGGGATAGAGTCCCGCATCGGGCTCTCTGCTCAGCAGGGAGCCTGCTTCCCTTCCTCTCTCTCTCTGCCTGCCTCTCTGCCTACTTGTGATCTCTCTCTCTGTCAAATAAATAAATAAATAAATAAATAAATCTTTAAAAAAAAAAAATCCTTCTTCATAAGCTCAGCTTCCTTCCTTGAGGAAGGGCCCTTGTGGGAAACCGGAAGTGGGCTCTGTCCAGGCAGGAAGAGGAGCCAGGAACCCACAGCGGCCGCCTGACCTGATCCCATGGTCCTGGCCTCCGCCGGACTCCTGGCCTTCTACTCTGCATCCTCCTGGCTCTGGTGACCCACAGTCCACCTGTTCTTGGAGGCTTGGCTCTTCCAGGATGCCTGGAAATCCAAGGCTCTCGTTAGAGTGTGTGACATTGTCCTGTTGGTCACCCTTCCAGAGGGAAAAAGAAACCCCAAGGGGCCTGACACCAGCAATTCAGTGCTCCAGCTCAGAAGTGGTATGTCACCTCCATTCATAACTCATTGATCAGAACAAGTTGCTTGGCCCCTACCAACCACAAGGGAGTCACGCAGTACAGTCCTGCCTGAAATATCTGGTGAACCACATTAATAATTAGCATATATTTCCTGATGTATATTCTGTGCCAAGCCTTGGGCCTAATGAAATGAAGGCTCAGGAAGGTCAGATAACTCAGTCATTACACCATGCAAAATGATTCCCAGTGTTCCAGAAACATGGGACAGGCTGCTGACTGAGACAATGTACTTAAGAGGGCTAACACAGTACCTGGTACTAAAAATAAGTGCTGAATAGATGTTTCTTTCCCAGTCTCTGGAGGAATTCAAGACCAGCCTGTATAGTCACTTTATGAGCATTGCTAGAGAGGGTAGTTGAACACTAGATGGGGAGCAACACTGTGCACAGCCTTCCAACCATGAGAATCTAACTCACTTTTCCTGGAATAATTATTTCCCTTTTTGGCAATAATACTGCAAAGTAATTATCAACAACTATCCACCCCCCACATTCCTACAATAGCACTGTTGGCTCCATAGAGGGAAAACAAAAGAAAAGGGATATGGGTAAATAATGGGTGGACAAACCACCAATCAACTAATATTGACCAAGTGTTCATGACTTATAAATCATACTGTCCTGAGTGCTAAGTCAATGTGCACAGCAGGAAAAGAACATGAGAATGGGCTTATATCTGGCACCCAATCCTGGCTTTGTGATTGACTCTGTGTTCCTTGAATAAGTTTCTTCCCAAGTCTTGGTTTCATCTCTGTACAATGAGGAGGCAGGTATATACCTCCAAAGTCCATTCCAGCTTGAATAACTGATAAAAACTGTGTGCAGAGTTAAACATCAAACCTCAGAAGTGGGAAGACTCACCTTTCTTCTAGAAGCCAATGGGGTCATAGGACCCTGGAAGCTCAGGTCTTCAGATACATTACCTAAAGCTGCGCTTTGCAATGTGGTAGCCACTGGCCACATGTGGCTACTGAACTTCTGAAGTGTGAAAATTCCAAAATGAGATGAGCTACAAGGAAAATACACACTGAATATCTAGATATGGCATGGAGAAAAGAATGTAAAACATCTTTATATTAGGTTAATTACAGTGTTATTAATGTCAACCTGTTTATTTTTCCTTTTTTTATGTGGCTACTGTAAAAGCAAAATTACAACGTGGCTCATGTTGTATTTCTATTGGACAGTGCTTATATAGGGGAAACTGAAGCCCAGAGAGGTAAATGACTTGCCCAAAGAGCTGGGACTGAATCCTGGGTCACCTGACTTTTATTCAAGGATCTTTCCACCGTAACTGCCTATGTTGGCCAGTTTCGAAGATGGTCCCTGATGATCTTCACTTTCCCTCACCCTGTGTAGTCCCTTTCACACTGAGTCGGGTTCATCTATTGGGAAATGGTAGAAATGACTGTGTAACTTCCAAGGCTCTGTTAAAAGACTTTGTGGCTTCCACCTTATCTCTTCTGGCATCAGTTGCTCTGGGGGAACAAGTAGCTCTATGGAGTGGCCCACATGGTGAGGAACACAGGCCCTGTCATCAACCAGTACCAACGAGGCAGATCGAACCATCTTAGAAACAGAGCCTCTATTCCCAGTCAAACCTTCAGATGACAGTTGATCCTGCAGACATCTTAACTACACCTCATGAGAGATCTCAACCCAGAAATCACCCAGCTAAGCTTTTCCCAAATTCCTGACCCACAGAATATATGAGATAATGTTTATTGTTTTAAGTCATTAAGTTTTGGGGTGATTTGTTACATAGCAATGAGTAGTTAATACACAGCCTTATAAATTTAGAGATCTCACTTAAGGAAAACTTACTTCTACCTTTGGCATTTGTACAGTGTGAGAAATTATTCTTGTCTTTTCCTGGCCTCTGGTCTGGCTCAGGTTACCTAACTAAAAATAGCTATCAGGCTTGGCAATCCAATGCAGGAAGTCAAGATCCCATTTTATTCTTTAAAGATTCCTTTCCCTTTTCCTTTTATTGCGGAAAGCTCCCCACCATACACTTTCACCTGGGCTATCTAGAGATATGATTCCCCCCAAAATCAAAGGAACTAGAGCCCAGAATCACCAAATTAAATACATTATTTAGAAAGTGGTAAATACTTGAAAACTAATCCTCTATATCTGAGTTTTTCTAAGCTGAGAAAATGGGGGGGGTCAATAGTAGTGCTAATGTCTTCCATTTATACATCATGTGTTGCTTTTCATAATGTTTTTGCATCTACCATATCTGAGGTAGGTGAGAAGATATAAATAAGCCAGTAGACATAGGGAAACAATGGCTAAGAGCTCATACTTCGCTCATAGTCTCATGGTGAATGAATGACAGGGCCAACTCTAGAATCTGGGTTTCAGTGACTCCTAAGTCAGTCTGGGTGCTTTTCAAGCAGGACCTCCCAGCTGTGATAACATGAACACTCATCAGTTGGAGCTGTTTTCTGAGATCAACGTGCACTTGTAGGTCTCTTTAAAGGCGTCAAGGAAAGGTGGTATTACTTCATCCACAGTGACATGCCTTTGGAGCTCCTCACTCAGAGAGGTGACACCTGTCCCAACCAGCCCGCAGGGGACAATGTGATCAAACCACACAAGGTCTGTAGAACAGTTCAGAGCCAGGCCGTGGGATGTGATGTGCTTTCCACAGCGGACTCCTGCAAGACAAGAAAAAGGGCCTCAGAGTAGATACCCTTCGCAGGCTTCAGGATCCCCCTCAGTCTGATGAAGGAATTAGACTCCATCACTGGTTTTCCAGCTTTGTTTCTGAGCCACCCAAGAGCTTGGGCAGAGATGTGGGGGGGGGGGGGGGGGGGGGGGGGGAGGCTGGGGAGGGGTGTGTGGCTCCACAGCTCCTGCACTTATTATGGAGATTCCAGAAAATGTCTTTTAACAGAGATTCTGCTGCTTTAAAAAAAAAAAAAAAATTTTTTTTTTTTTTTAAGATTACCAAACTCCATTATCGTCCAGGCATTGTGACTCATTGGAAGTAACCTGGCAATTCACTTCTCGAAAAGATGAATGTTGGATGGGATAACCACTGAGGGCCCTCCTGAAGGCTGCGAATATGAGATCAGTGAGAAAGCTTAAAACATCAAACGCAGCTGGTAGTTCTGATTCAAAGCCCGCGCCAGATACACTTCCGCCCAGCCCAAGTTTGCTCTCCTCTACATTGGTCCAGTCCCACCAAGCCCCGCCCCCCGCCCACCGCACTAACCTATTGCGCAGATCTTGCGCTCCCCGAGCCAGACGCCGGTGTAGGGCGGAGGCCGGCCGCGGGCGCCCCGCAAGTTCTGGAACTCGCACAGGCGCACGGCGCACTCCTCCAGCGCCGCTACGTGGGTGCGCAGGCGCAGGCCCAGGCGTCTCAGGTCTAGGACTGGGTGGCAGAGCAGCTGGCCTGGGCCGTGGAAGGTGGCCAGGCCGCCGCGGCCTGTGGTGCGTACCTCGGCGCCCAAAGCCCGCAGCCGCGCCGTCTCCTCCGGGGTCAGGCCGCCGCGCAGCCCGGACGTGTACACGGGCCCCGCGGGCTCGCAGAGCAGGAGTGCGCCCGCCTCAGTCCCTGACAGGGCCTCAGTGCCTGGCTCGGCCTGCAGCCGCCGCAACCAGCGCTCCTGCAGGGCCAGCAGCTCGTTGTAGGGTAGCCGGCCCAGCAGCACCAGGCGTACCGCTGGCTGCCGCATAGCTTCAGCGGGGGAATCTGCGAGGTCCCGCCCCCTGCCTGGGCTGGAAGCGAGACAGAAGGGGCGGGGACTCAGAGGAACGTCCCCAGTGGCCGCTCCTAAGCGCTGGTCGCAGGCTATAGAGAGATTGTCGGCCCAAGACCCAGTATCAGGTGTGTCTCTTCCACTCATTCAACAGCCAGTGGGCGCTTGATACAGTGGTGCACAGTGTATGGCGGGAAAAGTCTGTGCTGGGAAACTTACAGTCTAATTGCAGACAATAATTAAGTATTAAAGCATTAAATAAATAAGGTTATCTCACATACTGAAAACTGTTAGGAAAAGAATATAAAATAGGGTAATGTGTGTCCTGGGTGGAATTACCCGAGGAAGAGAGCGAAAAGGAGGTGAATGTGCAGAAAGTTATGATGGGAAGCTGTAAGAGTGATGGAACCAGGATTCGCAGCGGGAGAAGTTAACCTGAAACAGTTGCTGTAGAGGCCTCAACCTATCTCAAAGAATGCTCTGAACCGGGGATGACCTTTAAGAGTTATTCCGAATTAAAGAACAGGGGCCAGAAGTTTTTATTCCTATCACTGAGCTGTGATAGAGGGTCTATCTGTAACTCTCGGCAAGGCAACTTCTGTGGAAGGCAATTCCCAGAGAAGAATTATGAGCCAGAAGCGGCCTACTATCAGAAGCTGGGGGAATGACTGGCTGGGTCCTGAGGGTGGAGCTGCACCACAGTATCCATTCTGTTGTTTCAGATTGTCATTCAAATACATTGAACTAATTCAATAAACTTTCACTGAGTACCAACTTTGTTAGGCCTATTTCCAGGTGAAGAGGATACATAAGGCTATCCCACCCCTTAGTCCTAATAGCGTAAACAACTTGGTTATTAGATCCTCAATCTGTCTTCTGAATTTATCTTCCAAGCTAAAGGCATGTATTATTCAATTGAAAAGAAAGAAAAACGAAAATAAGAAAGCAGGAAATTGTAGACAATAATGTAACAAGTTATTGTTTACCCATCATCCAGCCTTGTCAAATTTTGATATTTTACTATTTTTGCTTAGGTCTTTTTTAATTTTAGAAAACTAATTACAAAACTGGAGCTATCACAGTCTTGGATTGAAGCTGTAGCAATCAAACTAGTATGGTAATGGCACAAAAATAGACACATAGATCAACAGAACAGAACTGAAAACTCAGAAGTAAACCCTTGGTTATATGAACAATTAATCTATGACAAAGGAGGCAAGAACATGCAATGGGAAAAAGATAGTCTCTTCAACAAATGGTGTTGGGAAAACTGGTCAGCTACATGCAAAAGAATGAAACTGCACCACTTTCTTACACTGTACACAAAAATAAACTCTATTTTGAGTTTAAAGACCTAAAAGTGAGACCTGAAACCATAAAATTCTTAGAAGAAAACATAGGCAGTAATCTCTTTGACCTCAGCTGTAGAAACATTTTTCTAGATATGTTTCCTGAGGCAAGGGAAATGAAAACAAAAATAAACTTTTGGAACAACAGTAAAACAAAAAGATTTTGCACAGTGAAGGAGACATCAACAAAACAAAAAAACCCATGGAACGGTAGAAGATAATTGCAAATTATATACCCAATAAGGGGTAAATGCCCAAAATATACAAAGAACTTACATAACTCAATGCCAGAAAAACACATATAATCCAATTAAATATGGGCAGGGGACATGAACAGACATTTTTCTAAAGAAGACATACATATGGTCAACAGACACATGAAAACATGCTCAACATCAATAACCATCAGGGAAATGCAACTCAAAACCCACAATGAGGTATCGCCTCACACCTGTTAGAATGGCTAATATCAGAAACACAAGCAACAAGTGTTGGTGAGGTTATGGAGAAAAAGGAACCCTCTTGAAGTGTTGATGAGAATGCAAACTTGTACAGCCATTCTGGAAAAGAGTACGGAGGTTCCTCAAAAACTTAAAAAAAACAAACAAAACCAAAACAGAATTACCCTATGCCAGTAATTACACTACTGGGTGTTTACCCAAAGAAAATGAAAACACTAGTTCAAAAAGATACATGCAGGCATGCCTGGATGGCTCAGTTGGTTAAGTGTCTGCCTTTGGCTCAGGTCATGATCATGATCTCAGGGTTTTGGGATTGAGCCCCATGTCAGGCTCTCTGCTCAGCGGGCAATCTATTTCTCCCTCTCCTTTGTCCTACCTCCCACTTTTGCCCCCCCCCAAATAAATAAATAAAACCTTTTAAAAATGCATTATTTACAATAGTCAAGATATGGAAACAACCATGTGTCCACTGATAGATGAATGGACAAAGAAGATGTATATGTATACAATGGAATATTCCTTAGCCACAAAAATAAGAATGAAATCTTGTCATTTGCAACCACATGGATGGATCTGGAGGGTATAACGCTAAGAGAAGCAAGTCAGTCAAAGACAAATACCATATGATTTCACTCTATTGTGGAATTTAAGAACAAAACAAACAAAGAAAAAAAGAGACAAACCAAAAAGCAGACTCTTTACTATAGAGAACAAACTGATGGTTACCAGGCAGTGGGGGCGGGGGGCAGTGGTGGTGTTGGTGGTGTGTGAAACAGGTCAAGGGGACTAAGAGTACAGTTATTATGATGAACACCGAGTAATGTTTAGAATTGTTGAATCACTATATTGTACATCTGAAACTAATATAACACTGTATGTTAATTATACTGGGATTGAAAAATAAAAAAAATTTAAAAATTATTTTAATGATTATGTTTTGTTTACTTCAGTCATTATAATAGAGACTGCTTTGTGCTAAACACACACACACACACACACACACACACACACACCAGTTGGGCATATTGGTAGGGACTGATTTTAGGATTCCCTTCCATTGATCTATGTGTCTTTCTTTAAACCAATATCATTTATTCCTGATTGCTGTAACTCTGTAATAACTCTGTAATAATAAATCAATTATTCCCATTCCTCCACTTTATCTTTTTTCCCAAAACTGTTTTAGTTATTCTGAATTGTCTTAGGTTTTTGTCTTTCCATATGAATTTTAAAATAATCTTGTCTAGGGGGCACCTGACTGGCTCAGTTGGTAGAGCATGTGACTCTTGATCTCAGGGTCGTGAGTTCAAGCCCCACATTGGGTGTGAGACTATTTAAAATTTTTTAAAAAATTAAAAACATTTAAAAAGGGATGCCCGGGTGGCTCAGTTGTTAAGCATTTGCCTTCAGCTCAGGTCATGATCCCAGAGTCCTGGGATTGAGTCCCACATTGGGCTCCCTGCTCAGTGGGGGTCTACTTCTACTTCTCCCAGTCTCCCTGCTTGTGTTCCCTCTCTGGATGTGTCTCCTCTCTCTGTCAAATAAATAAAAAAAATCTTTTTTAAAAATTATTAAAAAAATAACCTCATCTATATCTAAAAAATCTTGATGGAATTTTGATAGGAATTGCATTGAACCTTTATATCTATTTGGGAAGAATCAACATATTTGCTATATTGGGTCTTCCAGTCCATGGACATGGTTAGGTCTCACCATTTATTTACATCTTCTTTGACTCCTTTCATCAGCATTTTGTAGTTTTCAGCAAACAAATCTATACATGTTTTGTCAGATTTGTACCTAAATATTTCTCCTTTTTGAGTGATTCTAAATGGTACTGTGTTTTTAATTTCTGTGTCCATGTGTTTGTTGCAAATATATAGAAATGCAACTGATTTTTGCTGAATTCACTTATTAGCCCTAAGAATTTTTTGGTAGATTCCTTAGGATTTTCTATGTAGATAATCTTGTCATCTGCAAAATGGACAGTTCTATTTTCTTCCTTTCTGATTGGGTATGCATTTAATTTCTCTGTTTTGCCTTATTGTACTGAACGGAACTTCCAGTACTATGTTGAATAAGGGTAGTAAGAGCAGACTAGTAACTTCCCTCCCTTAGCTATCTGAAAGACATTTCTTAATATAGACGTAGAAATCCTAAGCAAATATTAGCAAATTGAATCCAGCAATGTATAAAAGAATTAATACATCATGATGAAGTAATGTTCATCCCAGGAATGCAAGATTGGTTTAACATTATAAAATCAAATAATATAATTTGAAAAACCATATGATTATTTTCAGTAGGTGCAAAAAAAGCAGTTGGCAAAAATCAACACCCACCCTGACTAAAACTCCCCGCAAACTGGAACAAACTAGGAAGAGAAGAGAAATTCCCCAGTCTGATGAAGGGTATTGCATCATTCAGGGTTCAGACAAGAGAGAAACCACAAAGGTAACATCTTAATTAATTTTGTTTATTTTGAGAAAATTGTAGACTCACATACAGTTGTAAGGAATAATACAGAGAGATCTTCTGTACCCTTTACCCAGTTTTCCCTAATGGTAATGTCTTGCCAATGTCACAATTAGGATATTGACATTGATATAGTCAGGATACAGAACATTTCTTTTTCTTTCTTTCTTTTTTTCTTTTTTTTTTTTTTAGATTTTATTTATTTGACTGACAGAGATCACAAGTAGGCAGAGAGGCAGGCAGAGCGAGAGATTGGGGGAAGCAGGCTCCCCGCTGAGCAGAGATTCCAATGCGGGGCTCAATCCCAGGACCTCGGGATCATGACCTGAGCCGAAGGCAGAGGCTTTAACCCACTGAGCCACCCAGGCGCCCCACAGAACATTTCTATCACCACATGGATCCCTCATGTTCTTCTTTTATATCCACCCCCACTCCCACGGAAACACAAATCTGTGTTATATAAATGGAATGACACAATGTATAAACTCTGCTTGTCAGTGCTGTATGGACCTCAGAAGTCATTCCAATCTCTGCTCTCCCTGAGGCAAGAGAAAGGCAAGGGACTTACACAAGTCTATTCAGGGAAAGAAACACGACTGGAACTCCAGGATCCTGACTACCAGCCCAGTGGTTCTGAAATCCATTTCTAGTAATGGAGACTTCTTATTGAAATTTTACATAGATCTCCATTATATAAGGCAGAATGCCTCTGCTTCTTGGCCTCTCTCTCCCTGTCTCAGCCTTAAAGTCACTTCTTTATTTATCATTCACTCTCAACAGTGGAGGTTGGTCTAGTGAGATCCTGAGCTTATGCATAAATGGCAGCCACATCCCTCCAACCTGTTTCCATCTATCTCACCTTTCACACTACATCCAGATACATTTCAAAAACCCAGACTTGTCTGTGCTACCCTCCAGTTTAAAAACATCCATTCACCTATTTGGCCAACGGTATTTATCCAATGCTTTCATTGTGATGGGCAACAGCACACGAACAAAACAGTCCCTGCCGGCCTTGGGTGGGCGGGTAAGACAGAAAGACCTGGTGGCAATCACACAAATCACTAAACAGGGTATGCTGACTGAGAATAAACCAGGAGGATGGCTTGAGGCCAGACTCTTGAGGCCAGGACTGCACAAGGCCGGTCCTGCAGAACCTTAAAGGTCACTAAAGTTGTGGGTCTTTATCTTAAGAGCAATGGGAATACAGTTGAATGGTTTTCAGCAAGATAGCAATTCTGATGCTATTTATGTTTTAATATCATGCTGGTTGCTATGGGGAGAGCAGGTAGGAGGAAGGTCGGAGAGGAAGCAGAGACGCCTGTTTAACCAAGAGATCATTGTACTCCAAGTGAGAGATGATGACAGCCTGGGCTGGAGGAGACCAGCAGAGATGGAGCGAGGAGAGATGTAAGATATATTCTGGAGGCAGAACCACAGGGCCAGTTGATGGACTGGATATGCGGGGAGTGAGGAAAAGGGAGGAATCAAGGGACACCTGGGTGGCTCAGTCAGTTAAACAGCTGACTTCAGCTCAGGTCATGGTTCCAGGCTTCTGGGATCGAGTCCTGAATGGGGCTGCTTGCTCAGCAGAGAGCCTGCTTCTCCCTCTGCCTGCTGCTCCCCTGCTTGTTCTCTCAATCTCTCTCTCTGACAAATAAATAAATAAATAAAATCTTAAAAAAAAAAAAAAAAGTAGGAATCAGGATGCAATGCCACCCAAGGACTAGTGCAGGAGGGATCTCTTCCCTGGACCCTGCACTTTAGAAACCTTACGTATCCCCTCCCTTGCTGGCATGCACCCTTCCCCACACCCCCCAGAGTTCAGTAAAGAAAGCATGGTTGATTTGACACTCAGGAGCTGGTGCTCAGTGCTGGGGCTGCTTGTCCTATACACCGAACATTCCTTTCCGGGTGTAAACTCATTCAGGCCCCAGGGAAACACTTCATCTGTCTTGCTTTACAGCCTCAATACAAAAAAAATTGTGTGTTTTACATGCAACAAAATGCACACATTTAAGTACACAGTGTGAGGAGATGAATGTATCCATCTGTGTAACCATCTCCCTCAATCATGGATATAGACCACTTTCTTTACATGACAGCTGTGTCTGGAGTTCCGTGGCTTGTGCTGCTGCCCACATCAGAGCTGGACACTGCTCTGGGTTATTCTGACCATGTGAGTGGCAGAGATCTTGGGGAGAGGAAGAGAGAAACACACGAATAGGTTATGCGGAATCTATTTCCTCAAATAACACGAATGCGTAATGGGACATCATTTCCCAGAGTGTTTGCTTCTCTTTGTGTTCTAATTTGTGGTCTAGGAGGAACTCAAGAGTTGCTTGGTATATGTAACAGTGGCACATGGCAGCTAATAAATATTTTGATTATAAAAAATTCATACTACTCTTATATTTGTTTATATGTAAACATATGGTCTGATTAGAGCATGTGTGAACATGATACTGATTCTTTGTGGACTTAGATATTGCTTTAAGAAATGATGAAAACCACAGTATAACTGTTGATGGTTTATATAATGAAAAGATTTTGGATTATTTTTTGTTATAATTTGTTACATTTGATACTTTTTTAAAATATAGTTTTATTTCCACCCCCTTCACCTCCCCTCTGTTAACCATCTGTTTGTTCTCTATAGTTAAGAGTCTGTTTCTTGGTTTGACTTTCTTTTTATTTTCTTTGTTCCTTTTGTTTCTTAAATTCCACACATGAGTGAAATCATATGGGATTTGTCTTTCTCTGACTACTTTATTTCACTTAGCATTATGCTCTCTAGCTCCATCCATGTTGTTGCAAATGACAAGATTTCATTCCTTTATATGGTTGAATAATGTTCCTTTGTCTATGTATACTACATTTTTATCCATTCATCTATCAGTGGACACATGGACTGCTTCCATAATTTGGCTATTGTAAATAATGTTGCCATAAACATAGGGTTGCATATATCCCTTTGAATTTGGGGGGCAAATACCCAGTAGTAGAATTACTAGATTGTAGAGTAGCTCTATTTTTAACTTTTTGAGGAACTCTGTGCTATTTTCCACAGTGGCTCCACGAGTTTGCATTCCCACCAACATCCTCTCCAACACTTGTTTCTTGCGTTTTTTATTTTAGCCATTCTGACAGGCATAACGTGATACCTCACTGTGGTTTTGATTTGCATTTCCCTGATGATTAGTGATATTGAACATGTTTTCATGTGTCTGTTGCAATCTGAAGCTCATTGCTTCCTTTGCTGTGTGGGAGCTTTATATTTTGATGTAGTCCCAATAGTTTATTTTCGCTTTTGTTTCCCTTGCCTCAGGAGACAAATGCTACTATAGCCAATGTCAGAGAAATTACTGCCTGTACTCCCTTCGAGGATTTTTATGGCTTCAGGTCTCACATTTAGGTCTGTAATCCATTTTGAATTTATTTTGTGTATGGTGTAAAAAGTAGTCCAGTTTCATTCTTTATCATGTTGCTGTTTTTCCAAGACCATTTATTGAAGAGACTTTTTCCCACTGGCTATTCTTTCCTGTTTTATTGAAGATTAATTGATCATATAGTTGTGGGCTCATTTCTGGGTTTTCTATTCTGTTCTATTGATCTGTGTTTATTTTTGTGCCAGTACCATACTGTTTTTTTTTAAATTTTTTATAAATATATAATATATTTTTATCCCCGGGGTACTGGTCTGTGAATCACCAGGTTTACACACTTCACAGCACTCACCATAGCACATATCCTCGTACCATACTGTTTTGATTGCTACAGCTTTTTAATGTAATCTGAAGTCCAAAATTGTGATGTCTCCAGCTTTTTTCTTTTTCGTGATTGCTTTGGCTCTTCAGGGTTGTTTGTGGTTCCAAATTTTAAGATTGTTCGCTCTAGTTTGGTGAAAAATGCTGTTGGTGTTTTTATAGGGATTACATTAAATCTGTAGATTACTTTGAGTAGTATAGACATTTTTTTAAAGATTTTATTTATTTATTTGACAGAGAGAGATCACAAGCAGGCAGAGAGGCAGGCAGAGACAGAGAGAGAGGGAAGCAGGCTCCCCGCCGAGCAGAGAGCCCAATGCGGGACCATGACCCGAACCGAAGGCAGAGGCTCTAACCCACTAAGCCACCCAGGCGCCCAGGCGCCCTGAGTAGTATAGACATTTTAACAATACTCTTCAAACCAATGATCATGAAATGACTTTACATTTCTTTGTGCCGTCTTGAATCTCTTTCATCAGTGTTTTACAGTTTTCAGGGTATGGGTCTTTTTTAAAAAATATTTTATTTATTTATTTGACAGACAGCGATCACAAGTAGGCAGAGAGGCAGACAGAGAGAGAGGAGGAAGCAGGCTCCCTGCTGAGCAGAGCCAGATGTGGGGATCCATCCCAAGACCCTGGGATCATGACCTGAGCTGAAGGCAGAAGCTTTAATCCACTGAGCCACCCAGGCACCCCAGAGTACGGGTCTTTTTACCTTTTTGGTTAAGTTTATTCCTAGGTATTTTTTAGTTTTGGTGTGATTATAAATGTGATTGTTTTCTTACTTTCTCTTTCTGCTGCTTCATGATTACTGTATAGAAATGTAGTAGATTTCTGTACATTAATTTTATATCCTGTAACTTTACTGAATTCATTTATCAGTTCTAGTATTTTTTTCTAGAGTCCTTAGGGTTTTCTATATATAATACCATGTCATCTGCAAATAGTGAAACTTTTATTTCTGCTTTATCAATTTGGATGCCTTTTTTTTCTTTTTGTCATCTGATTGCCTTGGCTATGATGTCCAGTACTATGTTAAATAAAAGTGGTAAGAGTGGCCATCCTTGTCTTGTCCCTGCCTTAGGGAAAAAGCTCTCAGTTTTACAATTTATTATATATATTATGTTTATTTTTATATATAAATATAATTGTTCATACTTTTGATATAAATTTATTTTTATATATAATTATTATGAAATATATAATTTACTATGTGTTCCCATAACAATATTTGACCACAATATATAAAATTCAGGACACATTGTGGTTTTTTTTTTTAAGATTTTATTTATTTACGGGGTGCCTGGGTGGCTCAGTGGGTTAAAGCCTCCACCTTCGGCTCAGGTCATGATCCCAGGGTCTTGGGATCCAGCCCCGCATCAGGCTCCCTGCTCGGCGGGGAGCCTGCTTCCCCCATCCCCCCATTCCCCGCTGCCTGTTTGCCTACTTGTGATCTCTGACAAATAAATAAATGAAATTTTTAAAAAAGATTTTATTTATTTATTTGTCAGAAAGAGAGAGAGAGAGAGAGTGCTCACAAGCAGGCAGACGTGGAGAGAAAGCAGGCTTCCTACTGAGCAAGGAGCCCGATGCGGGACTCGATTCCAGGACCCCAGGATCATGACCTGGGCCGAAGGCAGTGGCCCAACCGACTGAGCCACCCAGGCATCCCCAGGATACATTGTTTTAACCTAAATTTTGTCTTAAGATGTTTGTTGACGCTTAGCGAAATAAGTCAATCAGAGGAAGACAATTATCATATGATCTCCCTGATATGAGGAAGTTGAGAGGCAAAGTGGGGTGTTTGGGGGGTAGGAAAGGAATCAATGAAACAAGATAGAATCAGGAGGGAGACCAATCATAAGAGACTCTGAATCTCACAAAACAAACTGAGGGTTGCCAGGGGTAGGGGGTTTGGGAGAGGGTGGTTGGGTTATGGACATTGGGGAAGGTATGTGCTATGGTGAGTGCTGTGAAAAGTAAACCTGGCAATTCACAGACTTGTACCCCTGGGGCTAATAATACATTATATGTTAATAAAAAAATTAAAAAAATTTTTAAAAACCATCAGCAAGTAACAAAATGACAATTAAAAAAAAAAAGATGTTTGTTGACAATTCCAGTTACTAGTGGAAAGTTTTTCCAAATTGAAATTAGTAAGTAAAAAAAAAAAAGTCTAAAATATACAGTGATTCAACAAAGTTTTATTTAATTTTGGACCTTATTGTCAATCAAACAAAATTATTTGGAAACTCTTGATTATAACAATGTAATTGGTGATTTTGTTAAAATGAGGGTGAGAACAAATTTTATGAAATATATAATCATTTATAAATCATATATTCCTTTTTTATACATATATTACTATCCATCAAAACAAAACCATTAAATTCAGTCATCTTTGATGTTTTACCAGCTTTCAACCATAAAATAGCCATAGCTTTTGAGCAAAAGAAGCCAGAGTACACTGCCTAATTCCATTTATATGAAGTCTGTGATAGGCAAAACTAATCTATGGTGATAGAAATTTGAGGGGTGGTTGCCTGCAGGAGAGAAGAGGGGAAATTGGCTGCAAATAAGCATAAGGAAACTTGCTAGGCTAATGGTAATTGACTGGGGTGGTGGCCACACAATGTACTTGTTAATGCTCCTCAAATTATATTCTTAAAATGTGTGCATTTTATTCTATGCAAAAATACCTCAAAAAATTAAGGAGACCTTTTCTCTTAATAAACAAGTAATTGATTTAATCTGATGTATAACTTTTTAAATATTTAGCATCATGGCATTGTATTTTTGGCCTGGGCCAGGAGATAATGCTTTGGTTTCCAGCAAGAGTCCTTGCATGGTACCATTACTGAGATGGGGAAAGCACAGGAGGATTATGCTTGATGGAGGCACTGCTGATGTGCAACTGGTGCATTTCCGGACCACAGTATGACTGTGCCTGTTAGGAAAACCACTGCCACTGTGAGCCCCCTTGCTACCACAGCTACCTGGACTTCCCCTGGGACCCTCAGATCCTCACACTCTCCAGTATCTACAGTGTTGATGATAGCTGGCATAGCTATGGGCCTTTGGGATGCTGATCCCAAACCCCGGGGGACCTGCTGGTGCCTCTGCCCTAAATATTTTTAATATCTCTGCTGGTGGGGCTGGGCAAGGAAGCATGTAAGTCAGGCTTCTTTCTGGGAAACGTAAATTTAAGATTTTTTTTATTTATTTGACAGAGAGATCACAAGTAGGCAGAGAGGCAGGCAGAGAGAGGAGGAAGCAGGCTCTCTGCGGAGCAGAGAGCCCGATGTGGGGCTCGATCCCAGGACCCTGGGATCATGTCCTGAGCCAAAGGCAGAGGCTTAATACAATGAGCCACCCAGGTGTCCTGAGGGAAATGTAAATTTAGATATGACTATAAGACATCCAAGTGGAAACATCAATGCTATATAAATGTATAGAAATGAGGGGCGCCTGGGTGGCTCAGTGGGTTAAGCCGCTGCCTTCGGCTCAGGTCATGATCTCAGAGTCCTGGGATCGAGTCCCGCATCGGGCTCTCTGCTCAACAGGGAGCCTGCTTCCTCCTGTCTCTCTGCCTGCCTCTCTGCCTGCTTGTGATCTCTCTCTGTCAAATAAATAAATAAAATCTTTTAAAAAGAAAATGTATAGAAATGGGGAGGTGAGGTCTGGTCTGGACATGGAAATGTTGGCTCCCCACTGCCAACACAAATCCAGACTCCCTCACGCTGATCATCCAGCCCCCACCTATCTTACCAGTTCCATCTCCTGCCACCTCCCTGCTGGGACCCCTGCCTTCTTGCTGCTTCCTGATCATGCCTTGTTCTAGGACATGCCAGGCCCTCTGCCTGGAATGCTCTGCCATGTCTTCCACACTGCCCACCTTCTTCCTCATCCTCACTTGTCTCCTCCTCCTGCAGCCTTCTGCCTCCTATTCTACCTACCACGGCTCTCCGTAGAGAGGAGAGCATACTGCCTTGTACACTTCTGTTTAGATCCCAGCTTCTTCCAGGTTAAGGTGGGGTCCGGTGGCTCTCCCAGCCCAGCAGAGCCCTGATATGGAGCAATTTACCAGTGAACATTGAAGGAATGGATGATAATGCACGGTCCAAATGGTATTTACCACAGCCCCACCTTGACTCCATAGGCTCTGTGCGTGTTGAGCCACACATTTAAACAAGCTAAACTTGTTTTTCTCGAAAGAATGGGCTCTTTAATGGCAAAGACCATTCCTTACACATCACTTCTCACTCTCTCACCGCTCTGAGAAAGAGCACACAAATGAAAAGAATGGAAGAGTTTAGTCAGTTGGAATTTAATCTCAGCCTGGACTCTTGGGAGCTGAGTGACTTGGGGAAGTGACGTAACCTCTCTGAGCCTCAGACTTCTCAGATGTCAAGGGTGGGGATAGTAGTACCTCCCTCATAAGGCAAATGTAAGGACTAAATGAAATAATGCCTATAAAAGTTTTTACCAGGGCCTGGGGAGAGGGGAATGGGGAATTACGAGTACAGAGCTTCAGTCTGGGATTATAAAAAAAGTTCTGGAGATAGATAATAGTGGTGGTTGTACCACAGTGTAAATGTCGTTAATGACTTAAAACATGGCTAAAATGGTAAATTTTATGTTATGTATATTTTACCACAATACAAATCAATCAGTCAATCAATCCAGAATGAGAGAAGTCAGACCCCTTTACCCCCCCCCCCCGCACTAAAAAAGCATGGTCTCAGGTACACAGTGGGTGATCTCTCTGTCTGAGTTTCCTCCTTCCTTCCTTCTGGATTTATCTCCACTTGGGGTCCAGGGCCAAGGCCAAGAGGCAGGATGAGGGAGAGCAGGATGGGTGTCGAGAGAGGAAGTGATTAAATGTTGAATGAGGATCTGGTGGTGGGGGGGTCAAAGCCAGGATGGCCCACCAGGAAGGTCTGGCTTGAGGAGCCAGGCTGCCTTTCTGCCTGGAAGGAAGAAGGATATCCGGAGGTCAGGGATGACACTAGTGTTTTTAGCCATGGGAGAGAAGTGAGACATCCAAATTAAGAAGGGAAGGCGGGTGGGAATTGCAGGATGTCTGTATTGGCCTATGCTACAAAAATAAATGCTTCTGTGAGTAAGTATTACGTAAATAAGTAAGTACAGATTTTTTTTTAAAGCCCTCAAATCCACTTTTCCCCTCCACTTTACCAAGGACAAGGGCAGCATAATAAACTGAGAAGGGAAACAAAGAGATTTAAGATTCTGGCTGCTATGGGGAAATTACAAATGAGGTCTGACGCTATTTTTGTTTCTTTTTCATTATGAAAAATACGTTGCCTGACATGGGCACCCTGCCACCATTGGGAGAACCGTGAGAATCCAGTTTGTTCCCAAAACATTGCCATGGGGAGGTGAGGTCACAAGGGAACATGGCTTTCCCCCAAGGGAGCCTAACCAAAAATAAATAATGTCCTAGAAATGAGAATCAGAGCACATGGCCCTGGTCTAGTATTTTCATATTCTAGCTGGGTTCCCTGGGGCAAATCATTTCCCCTTTCTGCATTTTAGTTGTTGTATTCATTTCATTAGGTGCTGCTTTGTCTGATAGTGTAAGTCTAGGATATATTCTTTTCAAGCACTTGAAGAGAACAACAGTGGGAGTTGAAGACAGGAAAGAAAATGCTGAGCTCGTTGGTAGAGCTGAATATCCTGGAGCCAAAAGAGAAGTCACCTAGCTCATTCATTCACTCATTCATTCATTCATTCATTTGTTCATGTATTCTGTATTCCTATCTGAGCAATACCCTGTCCCTGGCTCTTGTGTAGGAAAGTGAGGACCACAAATGGATTGGATGCAGTTCTCACCTTCACCAAGCTTGCAGTCTAAAGGATGGAGGGGATGATATGGGGGCAAGGCAAGAGGGTAAATGAATAATTATACCACCAGAGCCTAGAGGGTTGGAGACTGAGCATATAGGGTATGGTAAAGGTACAGAGTGGGCAAGCTTCACTCAGCTTCTAGAAGCCAGGGAAGGCTTCCAGAGGATGAATACATTCAAAGGACAAGAAGAAGGTCACCAGGCAGATAAAAGGGGAGAATCAGCAGACTATCGTAAGCACAAGTGACCTTGTCATTTCAGTCTCAGAGGACTGATGTTCTTCCTTCTAGTTCTTTAGGTAAAGACATCCCAGAGTTTTGGAAATCATTAGACCAGAGCTTCTCAAACCTGAATGTGTACACTCCTCAGGGCTCCTAGATGTATTTTTAAAAGCGTAAAATGTGTCCATGAGAACTTTAAATGTTATATTTCATTCTGGTAATAATCCTAATACATTAAAATAAATATGTTCTGACTTGTCTGCAAGACCACTACCTACCTTGTCACTTTGACCTTGACCTTATGTTTATGATTGCTCTGGTGCCCCGGAGTGCTACCTTCATTGTTAGAGCATGGCCAGGAACACAGCGGGGTGGACTCATTGTAAATGCTGCTGCTGTACCAGGTGAAAGTCAGATGGGTTCTTGGAGTACTAGCAACATGAAGATTTTCCATGAGTCTGACCAGAGAAGCATGGTGGGAGCTGCCAGCAGTTATACGGTGCTGGGAGCTTGCAGACTCGAGAGAACTATGCAGTAGCTATGTGAGGCACAGCCAGGTTTCACATGGCAATTTCATTTCAGCAATACAATGTCTTCTGTCACATTCAACTGAAGTCTTTATTTGAATTTTATAGTTTTATAGTTTTATTTTCCATTCGTCTTGGTTCAGAGTATTAGAACTATAAGCACAAGGGATGTATAGTGAGTTTTGTGCTTATAAATATGTAAGTGGCAGTAGAATAAAAATAAATCAACTTCAGAGTGAGTCCATGAGTATTAAAAACAATTTTTTTAAATTTTATTTTTAAGTCATCTCTATACCCAACATGGGGTTCAAACCTACAACCCTGAGATTAAGAGTCACATGCTCTACTGATTAAGCCAGTCAGGCACCCATAGACTGTGAGAATTTTGAAGAATGGCCCATCCATTACTTGAGTTTGAAAAACATTCTGTTAGCTGCTTGGTGAACAATTCTCATTGTTAAGAATGTCTTCTTATGGGCACCTGGGTGGCTCAGTGGGTTAAAGCCTCTGCCTTCGGCTCAGGTCATGATCCCAGGGTCCTGGGATGGAGCCCCACATCGGACTCTCTGCTCAGCAGGGAGCCTGCTTCCTCCTTTCTCTCTCTCTCTGCCTGCCTCTCTGCCTACTTGTGATCTCTGTCTGTCAAATAAACAAATAATATCTTAAAAAAAAAAAATTTCTTCTTAGAAGGATACCTGTATGGCTCAGTTGGTTAAGCATCTGCCTTCAGCTCAGGTCATGATCTCAGGGTCCTGGGATCAAGTCCCACACTCGGGCTCTTTACTCAGCAGGGAGCCTGCTTCTCCCTCTGCTTGCCGTTCCCCCTGCTTCTGTGCACACTTTCTCTCTGGCACACAAATAAATAAAATCTTCAAAAAAAAAAAAAGAATTTCTTCTTAGAGTCTAAAGCGAGTCTTTCCTCCTGCCACCTAAGGTCAAAATAACCCCCAGAAAGAGGTTATTTTCATGCAGTTCAAAAAAAGTCCACAGGTCCTCTAGGAAGTAACTCGGTCTTCTAGAGTTAGGCACATCTGACATTTATTTTACCATTTTTCCCCTGCCCCCGCAATATGTACCTTCAGCCAGGCTGCAGAGGTTAGTACCTTAGCAGTATTTAGTAAGCAATTTGAGCAAAGTCCTTGATCTCTCCAAGAGATACTTCCCTAATCTATAAAACAATTATGCTAATAAAATGTTACATCTCAGGGCTGTTGTGAGGATTAATTGGGCAAGCTCCTGGGGATATAGTGGTAACAGTTCCAATAGCCACCACTAATGTTAAACAATTTTCCTACTTTACCTTACTTCATCTTCCCTAGTTTGCATGACGATAGTTTAATCTAAATTTTATAGCTCAAGAAACAGGCTCAGAGAGGTAAAAGGAATTTGCTCAGTTGGCTGAATTGGGAATCAAACCTAACCCTCAGGCAAATGGCCTTGCTTGTGACTATTGCCCAAAGTACTCACGCTCTGCCAGCTCCACCTATAGAAATCTTACCTGCCTTTTAACAATTCTTTTTTTTTTTTAAGATTTTATTTATTTATTTGACAGACAGAGATCACAAGTAGGCAGAGAGGCAAGCAGAGAGAGAGGAGGAAGCAGGCTCCCCGCTGAGCAGAGAGCCTGATGCGGGCTTGATCCCAGGACCCTGGGATCATGACCTGAGCCAAAAGCAGAGGCTTTAACTCACTGAGCCACCCAGGCGCCCCACCTTTTAATAATTCTTAACAGAAGTAACTCTTCTCCTGTGTGCTCATACATTTTGCTTAGCCTCATGGGTTACAGGAATTTAATCTACTTTTTTATTATACAGTCAGTTTACCCAGGACACACCCACTGGGAGGTGGAGGATGGGGACAGATTATCTGGGGTCTAGGAACAATCAAATGTTCTCTGACTCTGAGCCCCCACCCAGTGAAGTCACCTACATCCAGAGCCCCTTCCCAGAAAACCCCTACCACTCCTTGTTCCCAGGGGCTGGTTCCCAGGGGCTGACTTAGGTGTTTGTTATGTTGAATGGAATTGCATGGAGCCAGGACAATGGGCTCCAGCCTCAGGCCTGGGACTATGGTGTCCCATCTAGACAAGTCATTTGAACTTTCTGGGCCTCACGCTCTGTAAAATGGGGTCGGGGTGTGGGTATATGTGGAATGCTTGATGAAGTCCTACCCATTTTTAACATTCTATGTTTTAAAAGTTGTAGCCAGAGCACAGACGTGAGACCTATGGCCAGATAAAGTTTCTTGGAGCAGGGCATTTCCTGATTATTATTATGAATTCTAGGGAGAAGGGGGAAAAATGGATATTGAAAACACAACTTACCGTAGTCACATTTGCTCACTCATGCTTTCTGTTTTTCTGCCCTTTTTTTTTTTTTTTTTTTTTTGGACAGAGTGAGAAAGTGTACAAGCAGGGGGGTAGCAGGCAGAGGGAGAGGGAGAAGCAGGCTCCCCGCTGAGCAAGGAACCCTATGTAGGCCTTGATCCCAGTACCCTGGGATCATGACCCAAGCTGAAGCCAGACGCTTAACAGACTCATCCACCCAGGAGCCCCTCTTTCTGTTATTCTTAATTCGTTTTTATCTATGTATTTCAGTTATACAGTTTATATTGCTGTGACTTTAAATTCTCTAATATTTTCTTCTTCTTTTTAAAAAAAAATTTATTTAATTATTTTATATGCATATAGAGAGAGTAGGATCAGGGGTAGGAGCCGAGGGAGAAGCAGGCTTGCCACTGAGCAAGGAGCCTGAGTGTGGGACTCCATCCCAGGACCCTGAGATCATGACCTGAACTGAAGGCAGACACATAACCAACTGAGCCACCCAGGTGCCCCTCTTTCTGTTATTATTAATTCATTTTTTCTATGTATTTCGTTATATGGTTTATATTGCTGTGCCTTTAAATCCACTAATCTTTTCTTGTATGTATAATCTACTGTTACTCCCACTCAGTGTATTTGTCATCACAGATACCTGAGGTTCATCTCCAAGGGTTTGATTTGTGTCTTTTTTTTTTTAATGTCTTCCATGCCTGTATTTAGCTTTCTGAACATATGGAACAGTTGTCATTTCTGAATACAGAAACTGAGCTTAGAGAAGTTAAGTAATTTATTAAAGGTCTTTAAAACAAAAGTAGTCTGGGGCACCTGACTGGCTCAGTTGGTAGAACACATGCAACTCTTGATCTCAGGATTGTGGGTTCAAGACCCATGTTGGGTGTAGAGATTACTTGAAAGATTAAAAAAAGAATAAAAAAGAATTAAACACACACACACAGATGGTTTTTCTCTAGCACCCATATTTTAAGCCATCAAATTGTACTATCTGTCCATATACACAGTGTGTTACTATTTTCTCATTTTTTAAAAAGATTTTATTTATTTATTTGACAGACAGAGATCACAAGGAAGCAGAGAGGCAGGCAGAGAGAGAGTGGAGGAAGCAGGCTCCCCCCGGAGCAGAGAGCCTGATGTGGGGCTAGATCCCAGGACCCTGAGCTCATGACCTGAGCCGAAGGCAGAGGCTTTAACCCACTGAGCCACCCAGGCGCCCCTATTTTCTTATTTTTATGATAAACTCTAATCAATGGCAGTTTAGAGAGGATTGAATAATTCTAAAAACTAAGGACAGAGCATAAGAGAATGTGAGGTAATATGTCAGCCATTAGCAATGAGGATGGCTCACATTTATCAAATGCTTGTCGCGGGCCTAAAGTTTGGCTGAAATCTCCGCGTGCACTGCCTCTTTTATCTTCACAGTCTATTCAGCAAATATTATCTCCATTTATGAGAAAGATTTAAAGAAGCAGTTGCCCAAAACCCTACAGTGAGATGGCGCCCAGATGACATGCAGACCCTTGATGGCTGAGGCCAAGCTCTTAGTGCTCCACTGAATTGCCTGGCTTGGAAAGGTGAGAGGACAAAATCAGGTACTACAGGACCTTCGTGCTCTCAGAGGTTAGAGTTCAGTGGAGGAAACAACTGTGAAAACAGTTGCATTATTTTATCCTTTTAGTTAGGATTTCCTTGATTGTAAGTGACAGAATTCTAATTAGACAGAGCAGAGTATAAAGGGAAATTTTTTCCAATATAATCATGAGCAGGGTAAGAAAGCAACTGGACCCTTTAAGATAACTGGACCCAGAGGTTGGAATCTCCTCAGGATTCTCTCACTCTCTGGCTCTTATCTATTTCTTCCTCCCTTCTTCAATCATTTATTATAAAAAAATTTCAGGGGTGCCTGGCTGGGTCAGTCAGTGGAGCATGAGACTCTTAATCTCCAGGTCATGAGTTCAAGCTCCGCACTGGGCATAGAAATTACATTAAAAAAAAAAAATTCAATAAACAGAAAAGTTGAAAGGTCTTTACACAGGTACACCACCGCTTAGATTTTAGCATGGTTCCACTTTGTTATATTTAATGTGTCAAGTAACCATCCACCCATTTCTGCTTTACTTTGCATACTGGAGTTATTTTCTCAGAGTACCTTCCCCTTGATGAACGAAATTCCCATCTCATACGTCACAGCCTTAACTCTGCAACTCGGGTTCAAAACCTACTATGGCAGGATCAGATTCATCTAAAGTGGGTTGTAGTCCCCTGAACTAACTAAGGAGAAGGTGTATTGTAGTGGGCAGTTCCCACCAGGACCACCTGGCAGGCATGAAGGGAGAGGCTGGAAAGGGAGGCAAGCAAACAAAATGGTACAGGTGAGATAACCGCAGGGGATTGTGGGAGTGCAAGGGGAGACACTTAATCCGGTTGGGATAGTCATATTTCGGCTTCTTTCGAAGGAGGTGATTCCTGAACTGTCTTTTTTTTTTTTTTTTTTTAAAGAAATGCATGTTTGTATTTTTTTTTTTTTTAGATCTTATGTATTTATTTATTTGACAGACAAAGATCACAAGTAGGCAGAGAGGCAGGCAAAGAGAGAGAGGAAGGGAAGCAGCTCCCTGCCAAGCAGAGAGCCGGATGCGGGATCCCAGGACCCCAGGACCCCGGGATCATGACCTGACCTGAAGGCAGAGGCTTTAACCCACTGAGCTACCCAGGCGCCCTGATTCCTGAACTGTCTTAAAAAGTAGGGGGTGTGGGGCGCCTGGGTGGCTCAGTGTGAAGCATCTGCCTTGGGCTCAGAGCATGATCCCAGGGTCCTGGGATGGAGCCCTGCGTGGAGATCCCTGCTCTGTGGGAATCCTGTTTCTCCCTCTCTCACTCCTCCTGCTTGTGTTTCCTCTCTTGCTGTGTCTCTGTCAAATAAATAAATAAAATCTTAAAAAAAAAAAGTTTAAAAGGTATGGGGAGTGATCTCAGTGATATGAGGAATTTGAGAAACAAGACAGAGAATCATAGGGGAAGGGAGGGAAAAATGAAACAAGACAAAACTGGGGAGACAAAGGAAAAATGAAACAAGATGAAACTGGGGAGACAAAACGTAGGAGACTCAATCTCAGGAAACATACTGAGGGTTGCTGGAGGGGAGGGTGGTGGGAAGAATGGGGTGCCTGGGTGATGGATACTGGGGAGGGTATGAGCTATGGTGAGCAATGCGAATTGTGTAAGACTGCTGAATCACAGACCTGTGCCCCTGAAACAAATAATACATTCTATGTTAATTAAAAATTTTAAAAAGGCACGGGGAGTTAAGCATCGGGTAAAAGGCTAGAGACTAAACAGATCAAGGTGCAAAGTTTGGGAGTGTCTGGGGAAGTATAAAGTAAGAAAAGAAAAATAATGTGACCACACACATGTGCTCCAGCACTGAAACACTTTATATAGTGCAAGCAGCAGTGAACTGGCTCTCAGCTTCTTGTGTTCATTGTAAATTGGCCTTTGAGGAGTATTTACACCATGGAAATCTGCAAACTTGCTTTTTTTTCCAGAGATTGGTTAAACATTTTGCCAGCACCACTGGCCACAGGCTATAAAAACCTGAAGATGACTGTGATATTTTCTCCTGATGTTTTCTCATATAGGCTGATGTATTCCTATTAGAAAAATTTCTTTGACACATTCTATTTCTGGCCCTGAATAATTTTGTTTTCTCTTGAAGTTTCATTCCTTCATTTCCCAAACCTGCCTAAGCGGTGCCATGCTCATTGGGGGATCTTGCAGATATGACAGCATTAAGAAGCCAGGATATACCTGCTGTCAGAGCTCCCAGGGCTCCCAGATCCCATACTGCTCCCAGGAGCCCAGGGCCAGTGCTCTTGTTCCTTTCTGGACTTTGCAGAGCATTTTACCAGAAACTTAGACTGTTATCAGGAAAGAAAGATTCCTTAGCCTGTGAGATTGTTTTGTTTTGTTTTTTGTTTTTTTCTTTTGGAAAATAATCAGTTAGCACTGATGGAGCCATAGCCCGCTTCAGGGTACCTCCCGTCTGGCTCCCACAGGAGATTACAATAGGGCTTGGCAAATTCTCCCAAGTCCATGTGTAAACCCTTCCCCTATTCAAATCTCCTTTCCCCACAGTGGTGTGTTCAGACTAGCTTCACTACCAAAACTATTAATCAAAGTAACCCCTGAACCATGCTAAAATGACTAAGACATACTTTTTGCCCTTGAGGGGAGTCAGGACCCTTTCATAAATATGTAAAAACAAATAGAAGCAAAAATAAATAAGAACAGTACTTAAAGAATCAAAAACATGGAAGGAATTATCTGATGCATCCATTTTGTATGCTTTCTTTTCAGTTTTTTGGGTGAGGGTTTTTTTTTTTTTTTTTTTTTGGTGTGTTGTTGTTGTTGTTGTTGTTGTTGTTGTTGTTGTTTTAGTAATCTCTATGCCCAACACAGGGCTCAAATTAATGACCCGGACATCATGAGTCATATGCTCTACCAACTGAGCCAGCCAGGTGCCCCTTTTCACTTTCTTGATATCTTTTGAAGCTCCGAAGTTTTAGATTTTGATGATGCCCCAATTGTTTTCTCTTTTGTTCTTTTAGCTTTTCATGTTATCTCTAAGAAATATATATGTTGCTTTATACAATTGCTTTTAAAATCAGCTAATAGAATAAAAGAGAATTATGCACTTATATTGTCTTTTATCATTATAAAGATAACATGATTACCTTTACCAGTGTTCTTTGTCTTTTCATTTGGATTTGAATTACCATGTGAGGTGAGTTATTTTCAGGCTGAAGAACTTCTTTCAGCTTTTCTTTTAAGGTAGCCCTGCTGGCAAAAAATTCTTTCAGCTCTTTTCTTTGGGTTCTTTGAAATTTGAATACTGAATGTTGAATGCATAAAACAAAATGGCTACTTTGAAGTCTTTGTCTATTGAATCTGACATCTAAGTAGGGCTTCTCATAGGCATTTTCTGTTGCCTGCTTTTGTTTCTTTTAGTAGGGGAGGGGCAACGGGAGAGAGGGAGAGAACATTAAGCAGGCTCCATGACCCGCACAGAGCCCAATGCTGGGCTCAATCTCACAATCTTGACATCACGACCTAAGCTGAAATCAAGAGTCGGATGCTTAATGACTGAGTCAACCAGGCACCCCTGAACATACCGTTTTTTTTTTAAGATTTTATTTTTAAGTAATGTATACACCTAATTTAGGTCTCAAACCCACAACCCTGAGATCACGAATTGCATGCTCCACTGACTGAGCCAGGAAGGTGCCCCTAAACATAATTTTTTAAAACTAAGAAGTGTAA
This sequence comes from Lutra lutra, assembly GCF_902655055.1. NCBI lineage: Eukaryota > Metazoa > Chordata > Mammalia > Carnivora > Mustelidae > Lutra > Lutra lutra. The sequence goes on along the minus strand of NC_062287.1, from coordinate 55,719,935 downwards.
TATATACTCTTTTTTTTTTTTTAAAGATTTTATTTATTTATTTGACAGAGAGATCACAAGTAGATGGAGAGGCAGGCAGAGATAGAGAGAGAGAGAGAGGGAAGCAGGCTCCCTGCCGAGCAGAGAGCCCGATGCGGGACTCGATCCCAGGACCCTGAGATCATGACCTGAGCCGAAGGCAGCGGCTTAACCCACTGAGCCACCCAGGCGCCCGTAATATATACTCTTTATAATATGTTAAACAATGGGAGAATTAACATATAAAACACGTGTTAATAATTCCCCCTATTTCCCACTAATACCTTCACCTTCCCTCCCTACCATCTTCCATCCCACCCCTAATTATCAATATTAACACTGTGCTGTATAACTTGCTACACCTTTCTTCTTGCTCATACAAATATAAAAACCTAAAAAAAAGGATTTTTTTCTTAACAAAAGCAGTTACATGTAGTACACACTACTATGAAACTTGCTTCTTCACTTAATGTTTCATGTTCATTCTTCCTGGTCAGGATATATACATTTAACTCATATTTTATTTATTTTTTTTAAAGGATTTATTTATTTATTTTAGAGAGAGTGGAGTACAGGCAGGGGGAGGGGCAGAGAGAATCTTCCAGCAGACTCCCTACTGAACATGAAGTCCCACACAGAGCTTAATCCCATGACCCATGAGATAATGACCAGACCCAAAACCAAGAGTTGGATGCTCAAACAACTGAGCCGCCCAGGTGACCTTAAATTTACCTCATATTTTACATAGCTAGATCATATTCCATAATTGATGTAACTGCACAAAAATGTTCTCATTTTTCTTCCTTGGACATTCAGGTTATATCCAGTTTTTTTGTTTGTTTTTGCCCCTGTGAACAATATTCCTACAGATACACACACACACACACACACACACACACACACACCCCTTTACTCCAGTAATACAGAGTGTTAAAAGAGAGATACTAGGGGTGCCTGCGTGGCTCAATCAGTTAAGCATCTGCCTTTGGCTCAGGTCATGTTCCCAGGCTCCTGGGATTGAGCCCTGTATGGGGCTCCCTGCTCAGCGGGGAGCCTGCTTCTTCCTCTCCCTCTGCCCTCCCCATCTCCCACTGCTGCTCACTCTTCTCTCTCTCACACTCTCTGTCTCTTTCTCAAATAAATGAATGAAATCTTTTTTTTTTAAGATTTTTTTTATTTAGGGACGCCTGGGTGGCTCAGTTGGTTGGGCGGTTGCCTTCGGCTCAGGTCATGATCCCAGCGTCCTGGGATCGAGTCCCACATCGGGCTCCTTGTTTGGCGGGGAGCCTGCTTCTCCCTCTGCCTCTGCCTGCCATTCTGTCTGCCTGTGCTTGCTCGCTCTCCTCTCTCTCTGACAAATAAATAAAATCTTTAAAAAAAAATTAAAAAAAAAAGATTTTTTTATTTATTTGTCAGAGAGAGAGTGAGAGAGAGCGAGCACTGGCAGACAGAATGGCAGGCAGAGGCAGAGGGAGAAGCAGGCTCCCAGCCAAGCAAGGAGCCCGATGTGGGACTCGATCCCAGGACGCTGGGATCATGACCTGAGCCGAAGGCAGCTGCTTAACCAACTGAGCCACCCAGGTGTCCCATGAATGAAATCTTTAAAAAATAAAAGAGATACTGGACCAAAGAATACATATATTTAAAATTTTAATAGATTCTTCTAGAATATTTTCCAAAGATATTATGGTATAATGTTATATGTTCACCAGCAATGTGTAATGCTGTCTTATTTCCTTACTCTCTAACAACAGCTGGCTGTTCTCAAAAATTAAAATAATTTTTGTCAGTCATGTTTTGTAGAAATGCATCCTATTTTTTAAAAGTTAACATTCCCTAACAACTAGTGGGTTTGAGCATCTTTCCAAGTTTCCCGTCCATTTGCATCACCTCTTTTGTGAATTACCTGTTCATATCATCTACCCATTTTTCTCTGTGGGTTGTTCACCTTTTACACATTCCACACTGTGACTAAAGTGGTCAATAAAGAATCAGGACTACAACCCAATCTCCCAACTTCCAATCCAGATTTTCTCTACTCTGAGCACTTCCTGAACTATTACATGTTTTTGTTGTCATTGTTGTGCTGTATATTTGTTATATTATATTATATTGTATTATATCATATCATATCATATTATGTCTCCTCTGTCATAATGTTAGAGTAACTAGTTTGTTGAGCAAATCAATCTCACACTGCTCACTTCTGCAGGCAGAAAAACTTTATTTGCTCTCACCAAGTTTCTCTAAAGTTCAGTTTACTGAATAGGTCTTCCCTTATTACTAAATGAAATCTTGGAGAGATCGTATTAGGTTTTTTATTTTTTTGTTTTGGTCCTCAGGTAATGAGAGATCTCCAAGTGCTTTCAAATATCAAAAAGAAGACAAAAGTAGAAAGATGCGCCTTGTTTGGTTTGGAAGGAAGCAAGCATTTGTGTCAGAAACTGCATAGGGGGTATATTAGGTTGCTAAGGTATTTTGTCATGACAAAATACCACAGACTGGGTCACTTAAGCAACAGAAATTTATTTCCTCACTAATCTGGAGGCTGGAAGTCCGAGATCAAGATTCCAGCATGGTTAGCTTCTTAGCTTGTAGATGGCCACTTCCTCTCTTTGTGCTCTCATGGCCTTCCTGCAGGGCATGTGCATGGAGAGAAAGCGAGAGCGTGCTCTCATGTCTCTTCTAGTAAGGACACTAATCCTATTGGATTAGGGTCCTACATTTATGACCTTACTTAAGCTTAATTTTACCTCCCAGAGGCTCCATTTCCAAATATTATTCACACTGGAGGTTAGGACTTCAACATAGGAGGAGAGGGAGACACAAACATTCAGTACATGACAGGGAGCCACATGGAAAGTGTTGGGACTGGCCTCTAGGGGCTCAGAGTGGTCTCCAGCTGATAGCATGAAAACGAGGACCTTAGTCCTACAATCATAAGCAACTGAATTCTGCCAATAATCAGAGCTTGAAAGAGGACCCTAAGGCCCAGACCCAACCAACACCTTGAATTTAGCCTGGTGGATCCTGAACAGAGAACTGAATCATGCCATGTACAGACTTCCAGCATACAGAAATTGAGATAATAAATCTGTGTTGCTTTAAGTTGCTACATTTGGGGTGATTTGTTACACATCAATAGAAAACAAATACACTCTTTAAGAAAAAGAATCCAAAGTTATAAAGGGGCCTAAAGGGACCCTGAAACACGAGCTTTGTTAGTTTCAAGGTATATCCATCTCTGGCTCCAAGGAAGGAAGATAAGGAACACAGGCCAACAACTGCAGTATGATGTCACTGTGTAGGGTGGGTCAGATGTTCTAAACCAATTCTTTCTCTTTGGAAGGCTTTGGCAGATCTTTTGGAGATCCTCCCCTAGAGCTTCTACCTGGACTTCCCTTGACAAGGCAAGGCCTCTCCTCTAGGTTAGCTCCTGAGTTTCTAGCAGTCCATCCTCTTTGCTGGGATCATTGTGCCTTCCATGTGATTCTTTGAGGGCAAGTGGCTCTTAGGAATATCCCAGTCAACGCCCTTCTTCTAAGTCCACATCAGTCCCTAGGACACACCTGTCTTGCCCCATAGCTAGTGGGACAACAGTTGGCTCTAACACAACCCTCTCTCTCCTTGTCCTACAAGTTTCTTTCTTTAAAAAAAAAAAAAAAAGATATTTATTTATTTGAAAGAGAGAGTATGAGTGGAGTAGGGAGGAGCAGAGGGAGAGGGAGAAGCAGAGTCCCCACCGAGCAGGGAGCCCAATGTGGGGCTCAATCTCAAGACCCTGGGATCGTGACCTGAGCTGAAGGTAGATTCTTTTTTTTTTTTAAGATTTTATTTGTCACAGAAAGCGAGAGAGAGAGAGAGAGAGAGCACAAAAGCACAAGCAGGTAGAGTAGCAGGGAGAGGCAGAGAGAGAAGCAGGCTCCCTGCTGAACAAGGAGCCCAATGTGGGACTCGATCCCAGGGCCCTGGGATCATGACCTGAGCCAAAGGCAGCGGCTTAACCAACTAAGCCACCCAGGCATCCCTGAAGGTAGATTGTTAACAAACTGAGCTACCCAGGAACCCCTGTCCCACAGGTTTCAATCAGTCCCTCATCACTAAGTTCCTCAAACTTGTGTCAAATTATGTCTTATGATCCCCAAACTCGAGAATCATGTGTCAAGTTCTCTGAGTGGTTTTCTGGAAGTCTTCTATCTCCCTTGGCTTAAGGAAGGAGGAGAATATACCCTTTGCTCCAAGTACTGATGGCTATTCAGGAGAAAGACCATTGGTGTGGGACTCAGGAACTCTGAGCTCTAGTCTGACTTACTATGCCCTTGGGAAACTTTCTTTTCCATTCTGGACCTTTGTTCCCTGGGTCAGTTAAATGATGATGAAGGAGTGGATTCACACATTTATTCAGTAAATGATCATTGAGCCTCTACTGTGTGCCTGGAACTGTTCTGGGCATCGGGAGTCAGCAGAGAACAAACAAGATGGCCTCTGGGGGCCCTTCCAGCCCTGACATGCTTCTCCCCACCCACTTCCCACTCATCCCTCACTCCCATGGGCAGTCAGTCCTGGCCTCTCCAATGAACACCCTTTCTACCCCAGCAGAGCATAACCTCCTCTTGCTGGGACCTTTGATGGAACTAAGGCTGAGCATTCTCTGAAGACAGCCTTGCTGTTCCTCTCTGCTACTGTCCATTAATCTGGTCTGTCTGGACTGGAAGTGCTCCCTGACCAACGACAAAGGAAAGGTTTATTTGTAGCGATCAGGAAGTCCCCCATGACCCCTTTCCATCCACCTCTGGGACAGGAAGCCCCAGGAGGAAAAAACAAAAGATGAAACACTGGCTGACTTCCCAGCTTCCAAGTGTTCAGCAATACTCTTGTCTGGAGGGTCCCTTCTGCCCAGCAGACAGTGACCTCCCTCAGAAACTCCTTCCTTGTCATTGAGCCCCAGGCCCTCAGTTCCTTTCCAGAGGATCCAGAAGGACTTAGGTGACGTAAAAGAGGTATAAGAAATGGAGATTGACTCTCTGGGAAAGGATGCATGGTGTCTTATCCTAAGCTAAGTCTCTGTTTCTGGGAGGGAGGGAGGCTGAATTCAGAGTGGGAAAAATATTCTCGGTGGTTAAGGAAGCAAGTGAGTCACCTGCTCTGACCTTCATCTATGCCTTCCCATGGCCAGGATAGTTTCAGAGAGTGGGTGAGAATGGAAGTGATTTCTTTTTTTTTTTTTAAAGATATTTATTTATTTATTTATTTGACAGAGGTCGCAAGTAGGCAGAGAAGCAGACAGAGAGAGAGGAGGAAGCAGGCTCCCTGCTGAGCATAGAGCCCAATGTGGGGCTCGATCCCAGGACCCTGAGATCATGACCTGAGCTGAAGACAGAGGCTTAACCCGCTGAGCCACCCAGATGGCCCATGGAAGTGATTTCTAATCCTCAATTTTTGCTTGCTCAGTTATTTGGGAATCCTTACCTGTGACATTGCCTTCCATCCATCACTCTTCTCCCAATAGCTTAGCTAACCTGCCTGAAAGAAAGTTAACATCGATAGGATATCACCTTTTTAGGAACCCAGGGCCTGTGCTTAAAAGTGCCTCATGCTTGGTTTAACACTCTGCTGTTAATCTTCAAATTCTTGATAATTTCTGAACAAGAAGCCCATGTTTTCGTTTTGCACTGGGCCCCACAAATTGCACAGTGGGTCCTGGTTGAGAGTGTCCCATGTGTTAGGGTCTAAGCCAGGTACTTGGCATACTTGTGTCATTCCAACTTCTAACTGTGCTGACCTAGGGACTGTCTGCTCCTTGTTACCACTGATGAAATTTAAGCTTAGGTAAATACTTTGCTGAAGGCTACTTACCAGCTACAAGGTGGAGTCAGGATCCAAACCCAAATCTGACTCCTGAGTTAGTGCTCCTTCTGGTCCACAGAGCTGTCTACCAGAAGAAATGCTTTTACTTCCACTATATGGGAGAGCTGAGTCTGGAAAAGTGATTCAGGAGAGTTAGGTGGGAGTGGGATGAAAGGATTTGACCAGAGCTAGAATTTCTTTCTTTTTAAGATTATTTATTTATTTATTTATTTATTTATTTGAAAGAGATCACAAGTAGGCAGAGAGGCAGGCAGAGAGAGAGAAGGAAGCAGGCTTCCTGTGGAGGAGAGAGCCCAATGTGGGGCTTGATCCCAGGATCCTGGGATCATGACCTGAGCCGAAGGCAGAGGCTTTAACCCACTGAGCCACCCAGGCGCCCCATTTTTTTTTTCTAAGATTTTTTTCAGAGCTAGAATTTCAAGCAAGCCCTGAGTGTATGTTTTTCGAGAACAACCCACATGCAGATTCCCAGTCAAACATCCTCATTTACACTCCAACTCTCATGCACACATACGCACCCATGTTCACATCTACACACACCACCAGTCCAGAGCCTGCCTTCCAAAGCAGTTCAATTATGTGTGTCATTACAGTGTCCTAGAGTGTCAACACCACAAGGACCCCTAGGAAAGCACCTCATTTGCTAATCACTTGACAGATGAGAAAGCTCAGAGAGGGAAGCTCAGAGAAGCTCAGAGAGGGAGGAGATGGTCCAGGTCACACACTTCACTAGGGGCAGAGATGGGACTTTGTGCCAGCCTCCTAACTCTAGATCCAAGGGCACGGCATAGGATGAATTGATGGGAGATAAAGTGGGGTAACTACGGACGTATCTGAGCAGAACGGAAGTACAACCCTGAGCTTAACCAGGCTTTCCTTCCTCCTGACCATCCTTCTTCTGCACGCCAAGCAAAATTTACCCACCAGGATCTGAGAAATACTCTGCTTCTGACCCTGGCTGGGCACAGAAATCCCCACCTCTGTATCAGTATTTATAGTAATGCTATTACTTAAGACCCAAAAACACCTGCTTTAAGGGGTCAAGTGGTTTGGATTAACAAGGTTGACTGTTCTTTCATTGACAAACAAAACAAAACACAAAAGCAAAATATAAACAGGATAAGGCATGAGGGCTTAATTACTCTATAGAAACAGAAGAGTTCCTATGAAGTAAAAGCAAAACAAAGACATGCCAGGGACTGCCCTGAAGGAACAGGTGACCTTGGGCTCATCCATCTTTGGGCCTTCTCTGGGAAACCTCCCAACCCCAGCCTCTAAGACCAGACTGGGCTTGAGCTGGAGTCACACAGCTAAAGATCTCTTTGGAGATCTTTCTCCTCCCATGTTTCCTCTGGACAGATCTGGGTTCAACTTTGACTTTGCCATTTACTAAATGTGATTTGGGGCATGTTGGGACAGTCTCTCCAAGCCTCAGTTTCCTAATGTGTAAAATGGGCATGGTACTCAAACCTGTGTCTCAGGAGATTCCCGTGTGGGTCTTTCAGTGGTAAACCTGTGGAGTCCCATCCAGACAAACCAGGAAGGCTGGTCACGTTGAGCTATTGGGGAGGTAATGCTGAGGAAGGATTTCTCCAAGTGGCTGGCACACTGTGATTGCTCCTACTGTAATTACTATCCTTTTCTCTTACCTAAAACATTCTTTTTAAAGATTTATTTATTTATTTGTTTATTTTAGAGAGAGAGCACACACCAGTGTGGAGTGGGTGGAGGGGTGGAGGGACAGGGAGAAGAAGAGAATCCTCAAGGAGACTCCCTGCTGAGCTGGGAGCCCTAGGCAGGGCTCAAGGCAGGGGGTCAATCTCAGGGCCCTGAGATCCTGACCTGAGCTGAAATCAATAGTCAGATGCTTAACTGACTTAGCCACCCAGGCACCCCCTTACTTCAAACATTTAAAGAGACCTTCTGTTTGCCCTACCTTGTGTTAAGCACTGTTAAGAGAATTTATAAGCATTCATAAAGCTCATTTTATATTTGCAAGGCATTTTCATACCTATTTTCTCATGTGATCTTTACAACATCCCTCCGAGGGAGGTAAAACTCAGTATCCCTATTTTATAGGTAAGATAACTGAAGCTCAGAAAGAGCTTGGCTAATAATAGGTTGCTATGGACTCAATTTGTCTCCCCCACCAATTCATATGTTGAAATCCTAATCCCCATTGTGGCATTTGGAGGTGGAGCCTTTGGGAGGTAAGTAGGTTTAGATGAGATCATAAGGGTGGAGCTTCTCAGGAAGGATTAGTACCCTGACAAGAAGAGACTAGAACTCTCTCTCTCTCTGTGTCATGTGAGGATGCCACAAGAAGGTGGCAATCTGCAAACCAGAAAGAGGCTCTCATTGGACCTCTCAGCTTCCAGAACTGTGAGAAATCAAGATTTTTTTAAACCCACCAGTCTACGTTTTTTGTTACAGCAGCCTGCGCTAACTGATGCATAAGGGCAGAGCTAGGATACAGATTAAGTCCCTTGGCTGCAGAGCTTAAGGATTTTCACGTCATATCACACTGTCTTACTATCCTCCTCCATCCTCGTCCACAGAAGCTGCTGATAGGTCGTATTTCTTCTTACCTTTATAAAAAGGATTCTTTGCTGTAAACAGGAACCACATTCTGTCTTATTTAAATAGAAAAGGAAAGGTACCTGGGTGGCTCTGTTGGTTCAGCCTCTGACTTTGATTTCAGCTCAGGTCATGGTCTCAGGGTCCTGGGATTGAGCTCTGTGTTGGGCTCCCCACTCAGTGAGGAGTCTGCTTGAAATTTTCTCCCTCCCTTTCCCTCTGCCCTTCCCCCCACTTTGCTCATGCATATTTTAGGGCACTCTAAAATTAAAAAAAAAAATAAATCTTTAAAACAAAAAACAGAAAAGGAATTGTTGAAGGGATGTTAGGTTGCTCACAATTTCCTGGAGGGCCAGAGAAGCTTTCACCCCAGGATGAACTCCCCAATTCACTATATAGACCTGGCCCAGTAAACATGACAGCCACTGTTGTAGGGAGTGGGTTCCACTGCCTGCACATCAAGATGGCCAATGCCAGATCCTGGACTCTACCACTTCAGCTGCTGCCTATGCTGCCAGCCATGGCTCACACTGATTCTGCACACCCCTGCTTCTTTGCCTCACTAGCTTCTAGTTCAAGGTTGGCCTAAGGCAGGTCCATCTGACTGACTAGTCTTGGGTCATGTGCCATGCTTTAGTTGTGGGGGTTTCTGGGCAAGCGAGTCTGGCATTTTCAGTTTCTATAATGGGAAACTGACTCTGTGTATCTCATAAGATGGGACCTCTCCAAACATGAAAAGGTCCAAAAACTCCGCAGCCCAAAATAATTACACATGTTTGTTATCCCATCCCTTCTCCACTTTCTCTATAACTCTAAACCAACCACCCCCAAACTCCAAATTTTATTTTGTCTTAATAGACCATACTAAAGGTATCCCAGCTGTTGTGAATTCATCCAGAATGGAGTCCAGAGTTCTTAAAGAATTTTTTACAGATGTGTTAATCCAGGTCTTCCAAGAAGCAGAGCCAAGAGGAGATTAAACATGCAAGGATTTTGCTCATATAACAACATGTGGGAAAAAGAAAAATGAGAAGGGAGAGGTTGGTTGAACCATAAACCCTCCATGCAATTCTGACACTACGTAAGCAGAAGGGGAGGGAAGTTTGGGTAGAAAGTGTCCTAGACAACTTCTAAAGAAGTTTGAGCTGTCATGAAGCCAGAGTTGGTTGTCAGAGGAGTCTGTGTCCCTCAGGAATATGTTTGCTTAGTCTCCCTGCTGCACACAGTCCTTGGATGGTAGCCGCTCAAAGGTGGTGTGGTATCAGCACAAACGGGTGGTGGATTCTACATGGGGCCCTTGGTCTATTACACTCCTATAGTTGGAGATCTGCAAGGCAGCTTTTCATGGTCCCATATGTGCTCTTCTCTCCACCTGCAACACCTCTTTTCCAACTTTTTCTTTTTGGCTAACTCCTCTCGATCTTAAAAAAGAAAAAAGAAAAAAGTCTCAAACCTGGGTGAAATCCTCCCTGAACTCCCTAGTCACAATGCTCCCACAGCATCTTCTAGCCAGCAGTCTCCCTGCAGCCACCGCACTCCTTATATCTATTGAGATGCCTGTTCTCTCTAGGCAAAGCCCCTTGAAAGCAGGAGGCATTGCTGCACCCCAAGCATTTACACATCAGTACATGTTGGGGGTCAAGTGAGTGAATGTGTAGATGGGAGAGTTGGTTATCAGGGTCCTGTTCTCACTTAAGCAGTCTGACAAGGTCTGCTCAATTTCTCCTTGCTCATCTCCATCTCTGTCCCTGTCCATTGCCACTGCTACCACCCTAGTTCTTCGCTGTCAGTAACGTCTAGACTATAGCAGCTACCTGCTCACTGACCTCTTTGCAACACTGTCTCCTCCAGTTCATCCTCTACACAGCATCCAAATGATATTTTGAGATAAAATATCCATCAGTAGCTCTCTACGAAAAAGAAGGAAGTCTGAACTCTATGGCCCCTTATGATCTGGCCCTTGGGGACTTGTCCAGCCCCTCTCTTGCTGTGTGGTCTCACACCCCAAGCCTACACCATAGTATTGCCCATGGTTTCCTCTAATATACTTGGCTAGTCCGTGCCCTGATTTCCCTTGTTCTGCTTAGCAAGGCACCAACCCACTTTTTAAAATTTTAATTTAATTAATTATCATTATTATTATTATTTTACCAACCCACCTTTTGAGTTTCTCTTCAAAGATTCTCCTCTGCAAAGACTTTCTAACCTTTATCCCAAGAAGAACTGACCAATCCCTTATTTGTGCCCCTGTTTCCCTCCTTACACTTTTAGCCTGGGTCCCATAACCCTCCATTTTTTCTTCTGCTTGCTACTTGAGTGCAAGGTCAATGTTTTATTTGTTTCTGATTCCACAGGGCTTAGCATAGGGCCCTCAAAAGAGTTTTTAGGTACTTGGTAAGTGCTTACAGTGACTGCAGGCATAAATGAATGAATATTTGAAGGACAGGTTAATTGATATATTTGCATTTTAACTGGGATTATATATATGTCTAGAGGCCTGATTTTTTATTTTTGTCTGTTGTTTTGTTGGTTGGTTTGCCTACTTGCCCAACTCTGAACCCCTTTCTTATATTTGGAGAATTCTCCACCTTAGGATTCTTGGAGAAAGGCAGATCTTGTCTCCTATTATAGAAGTAAAAAAAGGCCAGAAATTTGCTTTCCAGCTCTCCTTTTCAGCTAGGATATGCATATTGATTTAGACTCTATAATCAGGTACATTCTCCTAGAACTTAGAATAAGACACTTATATTGCAAAGAAGCAGGGATGATGGAGTTTGGCAGTGGTGGGGGTTGGGGCAGCAACATCTAGGTTTCAGGGCAGCAATGCCAGCAGAGTGAGTGGTGGCCTCGGGGTCCAGTGTTCAGGGCAGGCGTAGAGATGGCAGTGGTGTCCTTACTGAATTAGTTCTGTAGCGTGGTAGATTAGGGATGAGGTTGTTCCTGCCCTGACTCCCTTTGCTTATGCCAATTATTCTAATACTTTTATTGAGATATAATTCATATACTATACAATTCATCCATTTAAAATATACAATTCATTTTCTAGATTGTTCACTGATGTGTGCAGCTATCACCATAGACAATTTCAGGACATTTTTATCATCTCTAAAAGAAACCTCATTCTCTTTAGTTATCACTCCCACCCCTCCTGCTTCTCCCTCCCTATGCCTGTCCCCAGCCTGGAGCAACTGCTCCACTTTCTGTCTATAGGTTTCCCTATTCCTTTCATATGAATGGAATCACATAGTATATAGTTATTTGTGACTGGCTTATTTCATTTAGCACAATTTTTTCAAGTTTCATCCATGCAGTATCTTGTGTTAGTGCATCATTCTTTTTTTATGACTGAATAATATTCTACTGTGTTCCAGATCTTGTTTATTCTGTCAACAGTTGATAGACATTTGGGCCTTTTCTACTTTTTGGCCATTATGAAAAATACCACTATAAACATTTGTGTACAAGTGTCTGTGTGGATATATGCTTTCATTTTCAGCCAATTTTTTGAGCCTAATTCTTCAGGCTTTCTGGTGACTCTATGAAGCTATAGAAGATTCTTCAGGCTTTCTGGTGACTCTATGAAGCTATAGAAGATCATCCTAACAAATTTATTTCTTATTCAAATCAGCCAGTGTTGACTTTTGTCATTTATAACCGTGAGGTTTTTTTTTTTTTTAAGATTTTATTTATTTATTTGACAGAGAGAAATCACAAGTAGGCAGAGAGGCAGGCAGAGAGAGAGGAGGAAGCAGGCTCCCTGCTGAGCAGAAAGCCCGATGTGGGGCTTGAACCCAGGACCTGGGATCATGACCTGAGCCGAAGGCAGCGGCTTAACCCACTGAGCCACCCAGGCGCCCCTAACCGTGAGGTTTTTTATTCCTTTTCCTTTGAGAACAAGTTCTTAACCCCAGGACAAAAGGGTTATTGTTGGCTACTGTGACACACTTCCCAATTAACCTTCTAAGTCTCAAGTTCAGCTTTCTCTATACTTTAATGGGGATATTGAGATCCAAAGGGAGAAAGTGATTTGCCAGTCAGTGGCATATCTAGGACTAAAATCTAGGACTTCCCATCACAATTTAAGTTCCCCCTTTGTACTATGCTTCCTTTCATCAAGTCAATAAATGTTTGTCAAGCTCTGTGGTCCTAGGATATATGGAAGAAGCAGAGGATAATAGAGTCCAAAGACATGATTTGTATTCCCAGCTTTGCCACTTCCTACCTTTGTGACCTTGGATAGTGTTCCTAATGTCTCTGGGCATCAGCGAGCCCATCCATAGAAGAGGGGAAGGATCCTGGAGGAAGAGGTTGAATTAGACAGAATCTCAAGCACCTACAGCCTCTGTAAGGTGCTACTGTTTTACTTATTCTGTTCTATTTTTCTCGGTTATAATCTATTCCCTCTTAATTACAGTTTATAGCAGCAACATTTATCTGCATTAAAAAGAGTAAATCCTGTTGATGTTTTAGTCATTTTGTTGCTTTTTCATCTCGCATCTTTTCCACAGTCTTCTTCGTTCTTATATTGCTTTATTTTCATAATGGCATTTCAGGTCGCATTCTTTCAACACAGACAACACTGTGCTTACTTCATTTTCACAAAAACTCAGTTCGTTCCCCCTCTTTTTCTGAAACTTGTGGTCCTCCCAATCTAGCTCTTTCTTCCTTCTGTTGAATACATGGCCAAGAAATATTTCACTTATAAGAAAAGGGTTTAAGAAAAATTACAGAGCAAGTACTTGGACCAATGGCAAAATGTCCTTGGCAGAAGATGTCAGCTAGATGCTAGGGTTAATAAATAAGACCAGAAATCTGATTTTTAATGTGAAATCCCCTGTTCTTTAAATTGGCAATAAATTCAATTTAAAGATTGACCTTCCTAGTGTTTTGTAATTAGTGTTGAAATCCTAGTCAGCATTACTCTTCCTGTGAGAAGGAGCACCAGCGCCTCCTAATGGGAGATGACGAAGGAACAGCAACTCTGCCATCTGCGGCTCATGGACCGTCCATACCTGCCAGTCCTTTTTTTTTTTTAAGATTTTATTTATTTATTTGACAGACAGAGATCACAAGTAGGCAGAGAGGCAGGCAGAGAGAGAGAGGAGGAAGCAGGCTCCCCGCCAAGCAGAGAGCCCGATGCAGGGCTCCATCCCAGGACCCTGAGATCAGGACCTGAGCTGAAGGCAGAGGCTTAACCCACTGAGCCACTCAGGTGCCCCTGCCAGTCCTTTATTAGGGATTGAGCACTACCCTCTGAAAGGGTCAGATCTGGAAGGGCTTAGTTCTGGGCCCCTTGTTTTATGAATGGGTGTCTGAGGTACAGGGAGGTCTTTCTTCCCAATACCCAGAAGCTGCCTAGCCAGTTCCTGGATAAAATCCATGAATAGAATCTGTGCTCTGGTAAGCATCAGGGATGTACTGGCACAGAGCCCAAAGTGTGGCTAGAGAAGGATGTGGGGAAAGGAGAAAGGGTTGGAGCAGGAGATACCAAAGGAAGTTGGAGGCTGTTGCAAAACTCTGGGAATGGGGACAAGGGCTAAGGGGTGGAATTACCAAAGTCCACCAATGAGTGACACTTTATGCTACCAGATTAATTTTTATAAAACTTTGGTTTGGTCATTCATTAACTCCAGCCAGTTTTGGCTTCATAATGATACCAGACACAAGCCACTCTCTCACCATGTGGACACTGAATGCCCTTCCCCGCACCCAGCCTCTCCCCCCGCCCCCGGAGCCTATCAGGAATTCTAGACTGAATGGGGGTTAAGAAGTCCCAATGTAAGTCCCACGTTCAGATCTTTTCTGGTGTGTGAGCTTGGAAAAAGTCACTAAACATCTGGGACTTTAACTTTTCCATCTGTAGTGTACCCATCTGAAGAGTGGTTCCTCCCATGAGGCAGTTCTGCTGAGCCTGTGTTTTTACTTGGTCTCTCCTCTAGTTGTGTCTGTTGTCTGAATTTACTCTTCTTACACAGATACCAGTCTTACTGGATTATGGTCCACCCTAATAACCCCATTTAAACTTAATTACCTCTTTAAAAACCATTCCGAGGTACTGTGGGTTAGGACTTCAATATATGGTTGGGTTTGGAGGGGGGACACAATTCAGCCCATAACAGAATCCATACACAAATAATTAACATTATAGGACCCATCTATATGAAAAGACAAAATTATAAAGACAGAGAACAGATGAGTGGTTACCTGGAGTCAGGGATAGGAACAGGGATTCATTGTATAAGTGGGGAATGAAGGCACATGGGAATATTTTGAGGGTGATGAAAACATTCTAAAATTGGGTTATTGTTTTTTTTTAAGATTTTATTTATTTATTTGACAGAGAGAGAGATCACAAATAGGCAGAGAGGAGGCAGAGGGAGAGGAAGAAGCAGGCTCCCCGCTGAGCAGAGAGCCCAATGTGGGGCTTGATCCCAGGACCCTGAGATCATGACCTGAGCTGCAGGCAGAAGCCTTAACCCACTGAGCCACCCAGTCACCCCTGGGTTATTGCTTTAAGTGGTGGGTAATATCATCAGATCTGTGTTTTAGAAACATCAACCTGGGGGTAGGTACCTGGGTGACAAAGTTGGTTAAGCATCCAACTCTTTTTTTTTTTTTTTAAGATTTTATTTATTTATTTGACAGAGAGGGATCACAAGCAGGCAGAGAGGCAGGCAGAGAGAGAGGGGGAAGCAGGCTCCCTGCCTAGCAGAGAGCCCGATGCAGGGCTCAATCTCAGGACCCTGAGATCATGACCTGAGCCGAAGGCAGAGGCTTAACCCACTGAGCCACCCAGGCGCCCCAGCACCCAACTCTTGATTTCCACTCAGGTCATGATCTGGTTGTGAGATCAAGCATTTCTAATAAAACTCTCAACAATCTATAAACAGAAGAGAACACTGCAAATTGATAAAGGGTATCTAGGAGATACAGCTAACATAATAGTTAACGTAACAATGAAAGACTAATGAGCTGGGCATGGAGTCTGCTTGGGATTCTCTCTCTCCCACTTTCCCTCTGATCCCCCCACCCCCACCTTTCTAACAAAAGAAAAATAAATATTATCCTGGAACTTGTGTTAATGATGGTCCATGGTGCAAGATTGGAGCAGAGATTAGGCTGGAGAGGATGAAGATGAATGTGAATTTCCTTAATAAGCAGAAAAACAAGTTAAGGAAATCAGACCAATGAAAAGGATGTCCTGAAATTGAACAGGTACAGAGAAATCAAAGGTGTGATGGAGTCATCTCCTCATGGACAGAAAAAGGGGAAATGAGGATAATTTGTTTGGGTAAAGTTTACCTCTTAATTTTGTTTTTACTCCAGAGTCTTAGGAGAAAATATTGAAAGGTAGGATTATTCAAATTAGTCAATCCATGGAGTATTTACTAGATAAAAATTACTAGATAAAACATTGTGTATGAAGTTTATATATACAGGAATGTATGAAGCCTCCCTTTGGGGTCTCCAGCAGCAGTACTCTTTGCAGCTCTCAAGCATGTTTAGGACCTATGCTTGGTCCTAACTTATACCCATAAAAGCGCCTCCCCACCAACCCACATCATTTCTGTTCACTGGGCCTCTGAAGGAAGCTGGATTTCCCCAGTTAGTTTATCAGCAATGCTCAGTGTGATAACAGACTATGTAATAGTTTGAGTGGTGGAAGGGAAGGTAGACAACACCTTCCACAAACAATATTTTGTGGATCAACATAAGAGGATTATAAAATAGAACAATACTTAATTCACTTTTATCCATCCCTTGATTCATTCGGCCATTCAGTTACCAGTCAATGCATATTTGCTAAAGGCCTCCCCTGTGCCAGCTGTGGCCACTCTGGGTGCTGGGAATTCAGGGATGAAAAAGCTTCAAGGAATTTCCATTCCATGGGAACTGAGGATCTACCATATGCCCTCCTGCAGAGTCTGGTCTGAAGTTTCTGGGGAATTCCTACTGAGGACATCCAGATGGAAAAGACCCCAGAACGCCTGTCATACTTTTTTCTAAGACAAATGTCCTCCATCACCTCCCACCCCTATTTCTTGGGTAGATATGTTATGAAGTTCATGACCACCCTCACTCCCAACCATCTCTCCATTTCCACATGGTAAGTTGGCCAGAGTTGTCCTTACCCTCCACCTTTAGTTCATTTTCTTACTTTTTCTCCTTCCTAACTCACTGTCATCTGACTTTTGTGCCTCTTGCTTCTGGGGCCCATGTCATTGGAGGCCTCCTGACTGCCAAATCCAATGTTTTCCTCTCAACCCCTACCTAACACCATTTCAGGGAAGCATTTGACACTGTTGCAAACTCCCTCCTTCAAAATCACGTCTTTTGTTTCCATACTGAGCCCTCCCAGTGCTCCTCTTCTCTTTCAGTTTGGTTTTTAGGCTTCTTCTTCTTTGTGTGTTCTTATCTGCTGATGTTCCCTAGGATTCTGCCTTCTGCTCTGTCCCTGGGTGATCCACTCCCCTCTGAAGGCCCATCTAGACGTTGTGGATCCCTAGCCTAACTCTGTTTCTGAGCATCTTGTATTCTACTGTATTCATATATATAGTGGGCTCATAGAAGGAATTCATTCAATGAGTGACTTAGGAATGAGTAAAGGAGCACCTGTCCAAGAGAACTGTCCATGGCTGCCCAGTATCCTGAAAAAGATAACGATACTCTGAGATAGATTTGTTTGTTTTGTTTGTTTGTTTGTTTGGGGGGGAAGGTCAAAGGGAGAATCTTAAGCAAGTTCCACACCCAGCACAAAGCCCAGTGTTGGGCTCCATCTCATGACTCCGAGGTCATGACCTAAGCCAAAATCAAGAGTCAGACACTTAACCAGCTGAACTACCCAGGTGCCCTGATAACCTGAGATTTAAAAGACCAGCTCCTAAGATAAGCTCAGCAAACCAGGCTCAACAATTTAGGAATTACAGAATGGAAAATTGTTAAGAGCATCTGTAACCATGTGGGAAAATTTGAAGGTAGTGGTGTAGATGAGCTCCGCTAACTTATGGCTGTGTTTAAACCATGAGGAAGTAGAAACTATGATTAAGGCAAAGCCAAACAGAATAGTCACAGAGAGAGAAGCAGTGATACCTGGGAGTGACCACCCTCACTCCCAACCATGAGACAATGAGGCAAAGAGAGCAGCTACTATCTCCACTGGGTCTAGAATGGTCTTTGCACCCTCCTTTACTCCATACCAAAGCTGAGGTCACGTGACATTTCCTCAGGAAGTTTCCCTAACCAGCAGTGCTGGGGGCCAGAGAGCAGGGGTCTCTAGAGAAAGATCATGTTTTTTTCTAGCTCTGAATGCCAAGCCTCCCTCACTTACCCCTTCCTGTCCCCAACTTAGTAATTCAGAAATGGTGTGCTTAGGACAAAACTTCCCATAGCCAATTTCCAATTATCTTCACTTTTGCCATCACCCCTCCGGTTTTAGGTAATTTTGCCACAAGCATCTTTGTCACATAACAAATTGGCTGTAAGGCAATATTGTCACAAAAGAAAAAGGTAAGTAGTTGATTGTTTGGTTTGACAGTTTGTTGGTTTCATCCACTGGTTGAGTTTGGTCTCATTTCTCCATTAATGCAGTACTCCCGTTTTTACATTGTATGAATCTCAGCCCTCGTAATGGACTATACAGTGGCACAGAGTTTTGAACCCACATTCCCATAGAATTTTGTAATATCTATCAAAGGACAGTTGGCAATATGCCAAGAACAAACAACAGTGTAGAAGGCTTTCACAATGCAACACAAAGTTCAATTACAGATACGCACCCTACTCTTTGGAAACTGATACCTCTCTTCATGAAGGAAGAAATTTTAGCAAAAAACATTTGATGTTCAGTGAGATGAATCAACAAGCAAAAATATATATGTATAATATTGTGAATGAAAGACTTTGAAGACAAATGCTTAGGTATAATCCACAAAATAAAATCAAGTTATTTACACAGCACGGCCATGAATCTACACTATGCATTTTGAATGTATTCAAATATTTCATATTTTGCCATAAGATCCTTTTAATTTTGTTATTCATTTTTAATTATATCCTTTTTTAAAAAAATGTTTTTCCTGGTGATGAGAACTTTAAAAAAAAATATTTTATTTATTATTTGACAGAGAGAGATAAAGCGAGAGAGGAAACACAAGCAGGGGGAGTGGGAGAGGGAGAAGCAGGCTTCCCACTGAGCAGGGAGCCCCACATGGGGCTCCATCCCAGGACCCTGGGATCATGACCTGAGCCCAAGGCAGACACTTAATGATTGAGCCACCCAGGTGCCCCAATTATGTCCTTTTATTTTTTAATAAAGGTCCCTTTTTTATTTTTTTGTGATTTTATCTTTTATGACAAAATTGCCTTTAGGCTAATTAGTTATGTTGCCAAAATGCTTGCAGCAAAGATGCTTACAGCAAAAATATGGACACACACTCCTCCAAAGCATCCTTCCAGCCCCCAAAGGGATGGGGAAAAGAAAATCATATACAAAGCAATCGCAAGATGGGAGGGTGAAGGGACCTTCTTTTTCTGTGTGACTGAGGCAACAAAGGTATCGAAGTGAACCTTTTGGTGATTGAGCTGAGAAATAAACAGGCTGAGGTGCAGGTGTGAGTTTGGGGATGCAGTGGGGTGGCAGTGGGTGGGAAACAGGGGAACCAGTGTCTGAGTGCCCTCTTGGCTCACCCACTTTGTTTTGGTAACTGAGGGGTTTTATATTGACTTTTGTAGAACTGATAAGGTGTGTTAGAACAGCGTGTTATTTTAGGCTTCCCTGGGCTCTTGGCTCCCCAGCTGTGAAGAAGGTTGACGTGTCCTGGCCTTGATAGCTGTACATTCCACAAGGCAGTCTGTGCAAGGTACGTAGGTTCTCACAAAATAACTCTTTTTATATCAGCTTGTTGTGCATGTTAGAAGCTGTAACACTAACAGCTCTCTGATTTCATTTCTTATATATTTCATCTAAAGTGAAAGGATACATGCCATCTACTCTTGGATACCTAAATCCAGTTTTCCTTACATTTCTTCTAATCCCCAGGTTGAATTAGTTGCCTTTGCCAGGTTTCCATGGCAACCTGTGCTTCCCGCACAGGGCAGCTGTTTACTCCCCACAGATTAAACTCCCAGAGATGAAGACCATGCTGTGTTTTCAATAGTCACAGAGGGCCTGATAGACAGGAGGCCTTGAATAATACTTGATAAATGAGTGTATGAATGAGCTAATGGTAAATACCTTGGTGTTAATAAGTTCTGGGTCCCCAGGTCTCTGGAATGACCTGTGGACATTTATGTGGTCCCTAAATAGTAATTCTTTTTTTTTTTTTTAAAGATTTTATTTATTTATTTGACAGAGAGAAATCACAAGTAAGCAGAGAGGCAGGCAGAGAGAGAGGAGGAAGCAGGCTCCCTGCTGAGCAGAAAGCCCGATGCGGGGCTCGAACCCAGGACCCGGGATCATGACCTGAGCCGAAGGCAGCAGCCCAACCCACTGAGCCACTCAGGCGCCCCCCTAAATAGTAATTCTTAATCTTGTATTCCTTCTGACCTGATCTGTTCTCCTGTCTGAGATGCTATCCCCCAGAGACTTGTGGCAGCCCTGTAGCCAAGGTAGCTGGTGAGGCTCCTGAGCTGCTCCCACAGGGCCCCTTTCCTGGTCAGAGCCCTGGCCTCTTTCTCCTACTCTCAATCTGGTGGTCCTGCCTGCATTGAGGTTGACCACTCCTCATTTTCTCCCATATATTGGGTCCAGTGTAGATTTCCCATCCCATGCCCTGTCACAATCACAATCATTGGATTTTCTGATACCAGTCATTTTTGGGATGAAGTGGGGATGAAAAGGAGGAAATAGGAGGGTCAGTCTTCTATTTCTAAGGCCAATGTCTTTTGAAGCATGAGGACTGGAGAATCTCGATCCTGTGGCTCCCACTTCTGGTATCAGCTGACACTACCATCCCCAAGTTTTGTCTGGCTTCATTTGCTTAGGAAATACTTTGGTTGATTGTTCTGATTCCTGGAGAACTGTTCTTGTTTTTGACATTGATGTGAAGCTTCATCTTCAAGGAAAAGAGACTGAGTTATCTTTTTTTTTTTTTTTTTTTTGAAAGAAGTAGCATTAAGATAGAGGTAGAAATGGTGGTACTTTTCTCCCCTTTGGAGATTTGCCGGTTACATTTCAAATAGGGCAAACGTTGCAGATGCCTGGAATAAGAAGATGAGTTAATTTTACATCGCTAATGGCCCAGGCACAGAACACGCCCTGTTAGGTCTGCTATTGACAGGGAATGGTAGAGCTTGAGAGCTCCCCCTGCTGACCACCCAAGTCTATTCCAAACTAGGTTTCCTTTTATTAATTGTTCACAAGAGCTGTTGCTAAAAATTAAATTATATAAAATTACAGTTAAATCATGTTAAAAACAAAGACAACAGGGGCGCCTGGGTGGCTCAGTGGGTTAAGCCTCTGCCCTTGGCTTGGGTCATGATCCCAGGGTCCTGGGATGGAGCCCCACATCTGGCTCTCTGCTCAGCAGGGAGCCTGCTTCCTTCCCTCTCTCTGCCTGCCTCTCTGCCTACTTGTGATCTCTGTCTGTCAAATAAATAAATTTTTTTAAAAAATTTTTTAAAAATCTTAAAAAAAACAAAGACAGCAAATATTCAAATATCATCACTTCCTAATTATTTTTCTACATTTTACTGCCATATGTGCTCTTGAGGTTATTTGTTTATTCTACATGTATTGTGGAAGTAATGGTGTGATACTATGTGTATTTACCTAACTCTTCGTTTAGTAACATCAATATCAGGAGCTTGAAATCTGCCGTGATGGGAGTATATACACCACAGACGTTGTCAACCCCTACAAATCAGGGCTTTTTAAATTTGATCGTTAAGCATTTATCAATATACCACTGTGTTTTATTGGCCCTGCTTTTAAAGATCATGAAATGGGGGACTAGAGAAGTTCAGTGATTTGCCTAAGGCTACGCAGAAAGTGGTAAGGCTGGGATTCAAGCTCAGGTTTTTGTTCGTTTGCTTGCTTTTTAAAAGAAAAATAGATTTCCAAAGCCCACGTGTGTTCCACTCAGCTCCTCTCCCCTGGGGTAGGAATGTTGAAGCTGGGTAGGCCTCCCAAGGTTAACCACTGATCTGGCTTCTAGAAGTCATGCAACCTTTTAATACTAGTATATCTGGCCCATGTTGGGGCAGGTATCCTATATGGTATTATCATCTGCTCACTTTTTTGGGCGTGGTGTCAAGACTTTGGTCAATTATCTTGACTTATTTCCCATCCCAATGGAACAATGACAAGAAACTTGAATTCCAATCCCAGAACTACTACCCAACCTCATGGCCTGGAAAATTCATCTCTCCTCTGTTAAAACTCAGCAATCTAGTCTATAAAACATGGACAAACACAATGCATTTGCAGGGTTGCTATAGGAGCTAGATAGAAGCTCACTCTCAAGGCGCCTGGTATGGCATAGCCTGGTGTATAGTAATATAACCCATCTGTTATTGATTTTATTGTGTGCAGGCATGATGTGAGGGTTTTATATATGTTTTCTCAATTACACTGTGGCCAAATAGAATTCTTTGATTTTCTCATCTGCTCTTCTCTGTCTTCCACAGCTCAGTAGTCAAATGCATCACCATTTACCTGAAGATTTAGATTCCAAATCTAGGTATTTTCCTTCATTCTGTCTTTCCTACATTCTATTCATCTGATTCATCAGCAGGTTTTGCTGACTCTAAAAGAAAAACCAGTCACTCAGTTCTCTCAACTTCCACTACCGCTATCCTATTTTAAGCCATTACCATTCCCTCAAATATCTTTATGAGAATGTAAGCTACATGTGAAGAGGCTCTTGTGTATTATTGATCATGGCTATATCTCCAGCACCCAGAACAGTGCCTGGCCCTTAGTAGGCTTTTGCTGTCCTGAATGAGTACATGTTGCAACAAAACTTTTAAGTGAGTACTATTATTACTTCTGTATTATAGATCGGGTAGCAAGTTTGCAGTGATTAAATGACTTACTTAAGATCACACAACAATGATCAAAACCAGGATTCAAATCCAGGGTCTAACTCTAGAGCTTGCTCCATTTTCCACCATGCCACCCTACTGAACTACACTGGTTTATGCTGAAATCAATTTACTTTAGCTGATGTTACTTTACTTTACTTTACTTTAGCTGATGGTACTTTAGTTAGGAGAAATTTTCATTGAAATCCCCCAACATGAAACCTTTTCCTGATAATAAAATTCTTGTGCCCCTTCAAACAGCCTCATAGGTGCAGCATGAATTACCTTCTCCCAAGTCTCACCTCTCTTCATTGGACTCTTCTCCCAACATTTTAGGTACAATCAACTCTTTTTTCTTCCCAGCAAATTGTCCTGCTTCTATCTGAAATATTTCTCTTCGCCCATCCCTTCTGGAAAACTATCCATAATTTCTCAGTTCTGAGGAATTATAACAGGCAGCATTTTATCCCAGGTGGCATCACTCTACTAAATTTACTGGTTTATTTCTGTCTTTATCATTCACTGCTGTGTCCCCAGTGTCTAAGAAATGTCTGGACTAGGTACTTGACACAACTTTGTTGAATAAAGGTTTGAAAGGGCAAGGATTATTTTATCAATTTACAGGTGGTAAGGTTGTGGCTCCCAGAGATGAGGTATTTTGTCCTGGGCTAGTCATTAGGTTGTAGACCGAGAGATTTGAAACCACGGCTCCAAACACAAGGTCCCTACATCACCAGGACACTGCAGGCGCCTCACTTCCGTCAGCTCCAACTTATTAGCTCCGCCTTCTTGAGTTTGCGCCGTCTCCGAGACTAGTTTGACCCCCCGGCGGCCGCCGTAGCGCGTCGCCTCCGTCGCTGTGGGAAACGACCCGGGACCCGGGAGAGAGAAAGACATTTCCCGCCGGCGGGAGCTGCGTTTGTGGTGGCGGGGCTCGCTGCTCCGTAGCACCATGGCGGACCAGCTTTATCTGGAAAACATAGACGAGTTCGTCACGGACCAGAACAAGATCGTGAGGAGCTAGGACTGGGGGATGTGGGCATACGAGGAGTTCTGGGCCCGACGAGGGTGGTGGGGGTCTTGACCCCTCTGCTGTTGGCCTGGTGGGGACTGGCGGAGGGGAGACAAGTCCCCGCATCTCGTGTCCCAGGACGAGCGAGGACTTGCGGGGGGGAATTTCTCTGGCTCGCGCAAGTCCGCGTCTCTTGGGTGGGCGTGCTGGGCACTGCCAAGCAGCAGGGGCCAAGAAGGACAGGCGTGGAGGGAAGGGCACTGATAGATAATATTTCTATTTTTTTTTTTTTTTAAGATTTTATTTATTTATTTGACAGAGATCACAAGTAGGTAGAGAGGCAGACGGGGGCGGGGGCGGGACGCAGGTTCCCTGCTGAGCAGAGAGCCTGATGTGGGGCTTGATCCAGGACCCTGGGATCATGACCTGAGCTGAAGGCAGAGGCTTTAACCCACTGAGCCACCCAAGCGCCCCTAGATAATATTTCTAAGGCGTTTCTACACCTGTCTCATAAGGTGGTTGGAGTTTCAGGTCCTAGGTTTACTGTTGAGGAAATTGTGTCCTAACTGGGTTTGGTGACCCCTTGTTTAACCTTTGAACAGTCGGTTTCCTCCCCTAGGAAATTTGGTATTAGGCTTGACCTGCTTCCCAGGGAGGAATGAAAGATCCAGTGAGATAATGAATGTGAATGGACTTTGCAAACCGTGATAACTGAGTGCTTACTGTGAGCTTGGGATATATATTATTACATTTAATCATTACAGCGTCTCACCCAGAGGGCCGTGGGAAGATCCGTAAAGAAAGTCGAAGCCGAGGGGCCAAATAACTTACGTATTTATAGTTCGTAAGGGATAGGCAGTTTTCCAACCTAGGTTAGTCTCTTTTGCTAACGCTTTGCCTCACCTATGTAAGTCTTAATTATTGGAAACTCAGCATTTAGAATTGGAAGACTTCAAGAGGTGAGGAGCATACCAGGAAGTGACAAATGACAGGAGAGTTCAAGGAAAGACGGAAGGAAGGTCAAGTCTTGATGCCAGCAGACTGCAATCTAACCCCAGATACAGTATTCACCTTCTTTCATTCCCTGGCCCCTGCACCATCTGTGCCTGTTAATGTTTGTATGGCTGTGACTTTTCTGAGAAGTTTATGAGTCTTACACTTCAAAGTAATCCACTTTCTGGATGAGTTTTTTTTTTTTTTTTTAAGATTTTATTTATTCATTTGACAGAGATCACAAGTAGGCAGAGAGGCAGGCAGAGAGAGAGGAAGAAGCAGGCTTCTGAGCAGAGAGCCCGATGCGGGGCTCGATCCCAGGACCCCGAGATCATGACCTGAGCCGAAGGCAGCGGCCCAACCCGCTGAGCCACCCAGGCGCCCCTTTCTGGATGAGTTTTAATCGTTATTAGTGGTGGCTACAAAAAAGGACAGAATGTGAATAAAGGACACCAGTAAACCAAAAAAATGTGAGGGAAATGAGAGCTTTTTCTTTGTATATTCAGCCTTTCTTTTTAGACTTTCTGGTTAATTAGCCTGTGAAACAAACTTTGTAGTATTTGTAAGATGAAGATCTCAGTCTTCCTACTGGCCCAGATGGATGGTTCTTGGAAGAACTAGTGTGGCATAATCATCTCATAGTAGGAATCTTTAGGAGCCCTTGGGGCTGACCTGCACTCTGGGATCATCTAATGTTAAACAATTTCTTCGTCTTGCAGGTGACCTACAAATGGCTGAGCTATACACTAGGGGTTCATGTTAACCAGGCCAAACAGTAAGTTCAATTTACTACGAATTTCGCTCACATTAGAATTGTTTGTTTTGTTTTAAGCTTTACTGGTAGCCTTGAAGTTAGAATTTTTTTCCTCTCTTGGAAAATAGGAAAGAATACTATTTTTACTACCTTACACTAGATTTGTCTATTAATTAGGAAATAGGTGGACTTATATACAAATGTGTGGTGATACATTTACTGGATTTATTTGTAACCTTGGCTTCTGGTTAACATCACTTTGTTACTTCAGATTTATAAGTAGGCCAATTTTGTTTACATCTCAGATTTTATATACCTCTTATCTTACATCTTTGTTACATTTTCACATGTGCTCCTTAGGCCCACATATGTATGTTATTGAAGTACTTTCATAATGAGGTCAACAGGTGTTTGACACAAAGCTGCGTGACAGTATAAGACTGGGGAGAACTATTTAAGTGAAAATAAAAAGGGAGTGTTCAGAATGGCACAGCATTGCCCTTCTTGAATTCGCTGTATCACCTTTGCTTGCTGAAACTTGTTCAACTTGAGGCCAAGAGGGGAAAAGCCGGCTTTTGAATTAACACCAATATTTCTTAAAAATGTTGTCTTTGTCCCAAGGGGAGGAATTGGTGAACAGACTGGGGCCTCATATATTAAGTTAAACACCCATTTACTTTACTTTATTCCTAAAGGTGGTCTGATTCCCCCCCCCCCCTTTTTTGAGTCATGGGAACTTTCTTTGAGTCAGGGAATGTTCCATGAATCTTAGAAAATTCCTGATACCTAGAATGCGTTGATTTGGCTTTATGTGGACTGCTGTTTGACAGACCTTGAATCAGGCTTTGACTGGGATGTTCATGCATTCAAGACCTGAAACTCTTGGCCTACAGATGAATTTGTACTGATTTTGACTATCTGAGATTTCTGTTGCTAATGCCAGTGCTGACCCAAACCCAAGAGTTTCAGGTAACTTTTAGAATGGGACACGTATAAGACTAATTGTTACAGTTATAGATGTTAATGAAATAACTATTACTATATAAACCTGTTGGGGCTTAAAGGTGCATATTGAGGACTGGAGATGAAATAAAGTTACCTGTAAATTTTATCATAGTTACCTTGATTACCTGAATTTTTATAGAATTAACATACTGACTAGACCCTGTCTCTCAATGAACTTCATCCCATACCAGTCTCTACCTCACTTACACTGTAGTCATATTTGTCCTTTTGTTCATTAACTTTGCCAGACTTATTTCTACCTTAGGACATTTGAACCCTTCCCTCTGTTTGGAATGCTCTTCTCCCAGCTGTCCTCATCCTTTAAGTTTTAGTTGAAATGTCACACATTACTTTTTACAACAACCCTTCCCTAATGCTCTATTTCGGGTAACCCCACCCCTTCCTAATTCTCTGTCATATCACTGTTAATTGCGTGCCTAATTTTTTTTTGAAAAATGGCTTTATTAAGATATAATTCATATACCATGTAGTTCACCCATTGAAAATATATAATTCAGTAATTTTTAGTATATTTACAGAGTTATGCAGCCATCACTATAATTAATTATAGAACATTTTAATCACCCCCAAAAGAAACCCTGTATCCATTAGGAGTCACTTAGCATTTTCTCTCCACTCCTTTCTCTTCCCTCCCCCACCCTCCCGGCATTAGGCAACCACTAGTAAACTCTCCTTCTATAGATTTACCTATCCTGGTCATTTTGTGTGAATGGAATCCTGTAATATATAATCTCATGTGTCTGGTTTCTTTCACTTAGCATAATGTTTTCAATTTTTGTCCATGCTGTAGCATGTATCAATACTTAATTCCTTTTCGTGGCTGAATAATATTCCATCATATGGCAGGTTATTTCCCTAGGGCTGCCATAACAGAATGCTATGAACTAGGTGGCTTAAAACAACAGAAATTTATTGTCTTGCAGATCTAGAGGCTAGAATTCCAACATTAAGGTGTTGGCAGGGCCATGCTCTCTCTGAAATCCGTAGAGAAGAATCCTTCATTCCTTCCTAAATTCTGGCAGTCTTCCTAGATTTGCTGGCAATCTTTCACATTCTTTGGCCTATAGCTTCATAGCACCAGTGTCTATGTTTGTTGTCAAATGGCATTCTTCCTGTATGCCATATCTTCACCTGGCTGTCCTATAAGGATACCAGTCATATTGGATTAGGAGCCCACCCTATTCTAATATGACCTCATCTTACCTGATTACATCTGCAAAGATCCTCTTTCCAAGGAAGGTCACACTCTGAGGCACTGGTGGTTAGGACTTCAACATACCTTTTGGGGGTTGGGGAGAGCAGGGACACAATTCAACCCATAACATACTTAACAGTATATTTTATTTCTCATCATCAATTGATGGACATTTGGGTTGTTTCCACATTTTGGGTACTATAAATAATGCTACTGTGAACATTTGTATACAAGTTTTTATGTGGACATACGTATTCAGTTCTCTTAGATATATACCTATTTCTGGGTCATATATAACATTTTGAGGAACTGCCAAGCTGTATTTTAAAGTGGCTGCACTAATTTAAAAATCCCACCAGTAAGGTATGGAGATTCCAGTTTCTCCACATTCTTGCCAACTCTTTATCATCTGTCTTTTATTTTAGCCATCTCCTAGTGGTATAAAGTGGTATTATTATGGTTTTGATTTGATTTGCTTTTCTACAATGACCAATGATGTTGATCATCTTTTCCTGTGCTTGTTAGCTATTTGTGTATCTATACCTATTCAGATCCTTTCTCTATTTTTTTACTGGGTTGTCTTCTTATTGTTAAGTTGTAAAGACCGCTTTATGGATACAAGACCCTGATCAAATACATATGTGCTGCCGAAGTGAGCACCTGATCAGATAAATGATTTGCAAAAATTTTATCCTGTTCTGTGGGTTGTCTTTGCACTTTCTCTCTTTTTTTTTTTTTAAAGATTTTTAAAAATTTATTTAACAGAGAGAGATCACAAGTAGGCAGAGACAAAGGGGGAAGCAGGCTCCCTGCTGAGCAAAGAGCCCGAGGCAGGGTTCAATCCCAGGACCCTGAGATCATAACCTGAGCCGAAGGCAGAGGCTTAATCCCCTGAGCCATCCAGGCACCCCATCTTTGCACTTTCTTGGTGGTACTTTTTTTTTTTTAAGATTTTATTTATTTATTTGACAGACAGAGATCATAAGTAGGCAGAGAGGCAGGCAGAGAGAGAGGGTGAACAGGCTCCCTGCTGACCAGAGAGCCCAATGTGGCGCTCGATCCCAGGACCCTGAGATCATGACCTGAGCCAAAGGCAGAGGCTTAACACACTGAGCCACCCAGGTGCCCCTTGATGGTACTTTCTGAAACAGCAAAGTTTTTATTGTTGATGAAGCCCAATTTATTTCTTTTATCTTTTTTTAAAATACTATTTTTTTTTTATCTTTTAAAGATTTTATTTATTTATTTGTCAGAGAGAGAGCACAAATTGGGGAGCAGCAGGCAGAGGGAGAGGCAAGCAGAGGGAGAAGCAGGCTTCCTGCTGAGCAAGGAACCCAGTGTGGGACTCGATCCCAGGACCCTGGGATCATGACCTGAGCCGAAGGCAGATGCTTAACAGACTGGGCCACCCAGGGGTCCCTAAAATACCATTTTTAAGTAAGCTTTATGCCCAGTGTGGGGCTTGAGCTCACAAACCCCAAGATCAAGAATCACCTGCTCTTCCAGTTGAGCAAGGCAGGCGCCACTGTTTCTTTTATCTTTTGTTACTTGTGCTCTGTATATGGTATCTGAGAAGGCTTTGCTCAATCTAAGGTCATGAAGATTTACTTCTATGTTTTATTCTAAGAGTTTTGTAGTTTTAGCTCTTACAACAGTAATTATCACTATATTCAAGGTTTCTACGTAGCATGTGCTTGTTAACATCTTAAAAAATACTTGGGGCCTCACAATAAGAATACACTGTAGTTTTCAAATTAGGGTGTTGGCTCAAGCTAATTTTATTTTATTTATTTTTATTTTTAATTTTTTTAGAGAGGGGTCAGAGAAAGAGGGAGAGAGAGAGAATCTCAAGCAGGCTCCATGCCCAGTGCAGCATCCAATGCTGGGCTCAGTCCCAGACTCCTAAGATCTAGACCAGAGTCAAAATCAAGAGCTGGACGCCTAACTGACTGAGCCACCCAGGCACCACAACTCAAACTAATTTTAAATGAAGCCCTAAAATATGCAAATAGGCACTATTTCTTCCGGGAGTCATTTCGTATATGGTGTAAAGAGAGGGTCCAGTTTCATTTCTTTGCATGTGGATATCCAGTTGATCCAGAATTTTATAATTATTACTATCTGACATTTTCTAGGGCTGCCTGCCTGCACTAGAACGTAAACTCCATGAAGGTGGGGAACATGTTTATCAAGTTGATCACTTTTCCAATTACTCTTGCTATGAAACAAATTATCCCCAAATTTAACAGCTTGAAACAACCATTTTACTATGTTCATAGATTCTTTTGGTTTGGAATTTGGGCAGGGCACAGTGAGAATGGTTTATCTCTGCTCCATAGTGTCTGGTGCTTCTGCTAGGAAGCCTCAGTGGTGGGGTCCTGATCATGTGGGCATCTTTTTTTTTTTTAAGATTTTTTTTTTTTTTTTTAATTTATTTAGTTGACAGAGAGGGAGAGAGCAAGCACAAGCAGGGGGAGTGGGAGGCAAGGGGGAAGCAGGCTCCCCACTGAGCAAGGAGCCAAGGTCAGGCTCCATCCCAGAACTCTGAAATCATGACCTGTGCCAAAGGCAGCCGCTTAACTGACTGAGTCACCCAGGTGCCCCTTAATAAAATTGGAATTTCAGAACTAAACACTTATAATCATCTACATAGTGGTTCTTAATGTTTTAGAGTAATCCCTCAGAGAATCTGTTAAAAACCCTAAACTGTCTCCCCACAAAAAACACACATGCATTTTGCTTGCAGTTTGGGTGGTGGAGGGTTATAAATGGCCATATGAGTCCCAGGTTAAGAGAATCACTGATCTCATATAGCTCCTGGTTTTATACCTCAGGATTAAGAGACCTAGAAAAATTAATTAACTTATCCAGGAGCTCATAGTGACTGAACTGTTCCTTGACTCGTATCCATTGTATGTTACTGCCACTGTTTTAAAGCAGGTTCGGTGCCTTTTGGCTTGTTACTAGATTTCTTTTATTTAAATTGTTTGGTCACTGTGCCAGCTCAATACAAGTTGACCCCAAGCTGTATGTCCTGTCTAAAGTCTGTCTTTTTTTACGGGGCACCTGGGTGGCTCAGTGGGTTAAGTCTCTGTCTTTGGCTCAGGTCATGGTCTCAGGGTCCTGGGATCGAGCCCTACATTGGGCTCTCTGCTCAGCAGGAGCCTGCTTCCCCCTCTCTCTCTCTCTCTGTCTACTTGTGATCTCTCTCTGTCAAATAAATAAATAAAATCTTAAAAAAAAAAGTCTGTCTTTTTTTTTAACTTTCTGTCCATGGGAGCAAAAATATTCTGTAAAAAATTTGATAGACTGTCAGATTTAATATATCTGACTTTTACATCATGAATTAAGAGTCAATGAGGTAAAAACTTACAAATAATGACTTGTACCTTTTGTTTGGAACAGGATGCTGTATGATTATGTTGAAAGGAAGCGAAAGGAGAATTCGGGAGCCCAGCTGCATGTCACGTATTTAGTGTCTGGCAGTCTCATTCAGAATGGACATTCTGTAAGTTGTCAGAATCTTACAATGAACTGAAATATGTTTGAGCCATAAACAGTGTTATATAACATAACATGGGAAAAAAACAGGATGCAGTATTATGGAAGTTTTAAAAGCCAACTGCAAGATTTTTTTTTTTTTTTTTTTTTTTTTTTTGTGTGTGTGTGTGTATTTTTAGCCTAAACCTAAAACCCTGAGAAGCTTGGGTAATATCTCGGATGCGATGCAAAGACAATATCATGATTATGCAGTTTTCTTAGGCAATAAGACATTAGGAGACTGCTCTGTTATTCCTTTCTTCCTCTATAAAGTATATTGGGAACAGGGATGGTTAATTTCCAGACTGTTCAGATGTCAATACACAAACTCAGGTGTTCAGGAAGTCCAGTTTTACTTATTTTTTAGCTGAGTTTGATTTCAGTTTGAGCTTTAATTTTGGTTGGCTTAGTGGCTGAAGGATGGGGATGTTGGCAAGGGGCTGAGCTAATGCAGTGCAGAGGCAGAGGCAGAGGCCAGGAACATCCTTGTTCTCATGTATCTTTTTATAGTCCCATCTTGCATCTTGTCATCCATTAACACAGGTCACTGCTGTGTTTTCATCATCCTGACCACAAAGCTTTCTTGGGCCTACTGATTTTCTCTGAGCTACTTCCATGTCCCTCTTAGGGGCACAAGGATCATCCTATTACTTCCATGCCTGAATGGGCACCAGAAGCTCTGCTGAGATAACTCATTCCTTTCCCTGTGCTGGACTGATCCTTGGGAACTTTGATAATTTCTCCTCTCTGACTTCCTCCCAGAAGTAAGGCACACATCTTCTGTTCTCACTTCCCCAAACCTCTACACTGAAGGCTCTTTTGCTCCTACCACTACCACCAATAGACCTCCATAGAATTTAGCCTAAGGATTAGGGTTCCTGTTCAGTGATCCAGTAATACATGTTTTTCTCTTCCCTTTTGACTTTCCCTTGGAGTCCTAAGTTCAGAAAAGCCTGATTTATCAAAATACTGATTGGGTTTATCTTGTAGCAAGAGTCCCAAGCATGTGAGATTTAAAATGGAATGGCATTTTAATAATTTACAAGGTGAAACAACTGCTATGAGGATCCAATCCTTATATTGTATGATCAGCATTTTCTTTTCTTATTGGTAAGCTGTTTGGCAAACTAGATGATAATCAAAACATTTTTAAGTGTAGGCAGAATCAGATGTCATTATATATCAGAAACACTAAATTAAGCAGACCTGATTCATTTGCTCTCAGAAATAAACCTGCTACTAGAATCCTTTCTGTGTATGGCTCTGGAATGGATACTGCCCAAGTTTACATCTGAATGTCTTCTTTCCTTTTGTTTCTGGGATTAACTAACCCCCTCTGTCTCTTTCTTTAATTAGTCAATGCCTTCAATCTAGTCATGTTAGTTCTTTACATTCCTTTAAAGCAGTGGTTTTAATTTTTTTGATCACTGATTCGTTTGAGAATCTGAAAGCAAAATACATATGTTGACATATTCATAAAATTTTTAGTGTTCACAGATCTTCTGGAACAGGGTCCAAGGTTAAGAATTTATTTATTTATTTATTTTTTACAGATTTTATTTATTTATTTGACAGACAGAGATCACAAGTAGGCAGAGGCAGGCAGAGAGAGAGAGAGAGGGAGGCAGGCTCCCCTCTGAGCAGAGAGCCTGACTTGGGGCTCGATCCCAGGACCCTGGGATCATGACCTGAGCTGAAGGCAGAGGCTTTAACCCACTGAGCCACCCAGGCGCCCCAAGAATTTATGTTTTAAGATAGAGTTATAGATTTTTTTTTTTAAAGATTGTATTTATTTATTTGACAGACAGAGATCACAAGCAGTCAGAGAGGCAGGCAGAGAGAGAGGGGGAAGCAGGCTCCCCGCTGAGCAGAGAGCCCGATGCGGGGCTCGATCCCAGGACCCCGAGATCATGACCTGAGCTGAAGGCAGCGGCTTAACCCACTGAGCCACCCAGGCGCCCTAGAGTTGTAGATTTTTATTCTAACCCACGTGACGAGGTTCTTAATTTCAAATCCTCGGGTGGTCTTCAGGGTTTGGGGGGTTTGGGGATGAATCCCCAAAAGTACATTTAAATTGTGTTCCTCAAGGGCACCTGGGTAGCTCAGTTGGTTAAGCCTCTGCCTTCAGCTCAGGTCATGATCCCAGGGTCCTGGGATCTAGCCCCGCATCAAGTTTCCTGTTTCGTGGGGAGCCTGCTTCTCCCTCTCCCTCTGCCTGCCACTTTGTGCTCTCTCTCCATCTCTCTGTCAAGTAAATAAATAAAATCTATAAATAAATAAATAGTGTTCCTCGGGCCATTTTTTTGAAACCAAGCTTTCAAAATGATGTGTAACTCATAATGAGTTAAAGAACTTCTATGCTGTGGCTTGCTTATAGAAGGCATTCTGTTTCTCAATTTAAGTGGGCATTTAAATCCTGCTTTTGTTAAGCAGCAGAATGATTTTTCAAATGAAATTTTAGAATCCTAACATATAAAATATATTAAGAGTAGAGTTGCTGTTGCTGAAGTGGTTTTGAGAATTTTGGAGCCTTGTGCTCACCCTCTAAACAGCCTCACAGGGCAGCTTTGCAGAACCCTGTGGAATTACAGATCAAATGTGGGTGCTTACCCATGCTTTCTTCCTTAAAGAAAGCCCTCCTAAGGAAAGGCTGATGATTAAGCATAATGTCAGGTTTTGTTCTTATTTCTTCTGATATCTTTTTAAAGTTTTAAGTGTTTTTAGAAAGAAAAAGAACACTGGTTTTGATGGATTTTTAAAAATATAAATTTTTTTTTAGTGATCATTATTGTACAAAATATTATTTAAAAAAAAACAAAAACAAAGTGAAAGCCTCCTCCTAATCTCAACCCAGAGAATTATTTGAAAATTTCAAGGGAGTGTTTTGTTAATTTTCTTTTTGTGGTTTTGAAGGTTGACAGCCTAGTCCATGCTTTATGAAGTTCCCCATTAGCTGTACATCTAATGATTGTTGCCGAGATTGATTTTTATTGTTGCCTAGATTATTAATTCACTAGGAGTTACAAAATGGTTATGTTCTGTCATTCTTTCTGCATGTGTTGGCTTGAATTTTTCTATAAAGAACGACTTTCTCTCATTAAATAGCCATATTTTCATTTTTTTTCTTTAACTGCTATAAAGTTCAGAGGGCTTACCCCAGCCAAGCTCTGAGTTTGTGGATACCGAACTTACTTCTGTGTCCATCTTAAAAGGAACCCACTGAAGCAGAGCTCTACCCTGGTCTATGTTGTTCAGCATCAGCAAGGTGGCATTTCAACTGTGTCATTTTTATGCATTTTCAATATCCCTTGAGGCAACATTTAGCCACACTGAGCTGTGTGGGCTGTTCCAACTTTCTCCTGAAGCTACCAATTTTTGTTTTTAGGGCCTTACTTACAAAGTTGCACAAGTTTGAGTGGATAATTCCTACTGTTCCTTTTCTCATTAACTGTAATTTTTATTGTGTAGTTTTACAGAATATGACATTTTTTTGGAATGACTTGTTTTTTTTAAAAGAGAAAATGCATTATGAAAACATACTAATATTCCTAGTTCTAATTTACAACTATGTTTTTTCTTTTTAACTTGGTTGATTTTATACTGCTTTTTTCTCTTACGTTGTAAATTTTGGTAGTTCTTAACATTTTTCATAAATATATATTTGCTTTAGTCAAACATAAACATATTAAGATTTAGAAAAGCAAAATTACTATTTTTACTAGTAATATGATTACTGAAAACAGTTTAAGATTTCTTTGTAGTTCCTTTTGTCTGTAGGATATATCCTACTAGGGATGCACAATGAGCCTGTATTTTAGTTACTTGCAATAACTCTTCTCTGTGGTTAAACTACCAGCTCAGTATCTCGTTAAATTAAAATCTTTACCCACTTTCAAGTTTTAGGTTCCCTGCTTTTCCTTACAGGTAACTATTTTAAAAGATTTTGCTTCTCTTTCCATTGTTTGAATGTATTTTTTATATATTCAAACATATATTCATATTACCCCCTTTTTTTAGACAAAAGTTTTCATACTATATACCCTATTTTTACATTTTGCTCTTTCACTTAGCTGTAGGTCCTCAACATTACTCCATAACAGTTACAGAAATATTCTTCATTCCTTATTACAGCCACCTGATCCTACATTTTTTTTTAAAGATTTTATTTATTTATTTGGCAGAGATCACAAGTAGACAGAGAGGCAGGCAGGGAAAGAGGAGGAAGCCAGCTCCCTGCTGAGCAGAAAGCCCATGCAAGGCTCAATCCCAGGACCCTGAGATCATGACCTGAGCCGAAGGCAGAGGCTTTAACCCACTGAGCCACCCAGGCACCCCTCACCTGATCCTACATCGATCTACTTTAGTTTTTTCAGCAGTCCCTTTTTTTTTTAATAAATTTTTTATTTTTTTATTAACATATAATGTATTATTAGACCCAGGGGTATAGGTCTGTGAATTGCCAGGTTTACATACTTCACAGCACTCACCATAGCACATACTGTCCCCAGTGTCCCAGCAGTCCCTTTTTGATAGTTTTTTGAGTCATTTACAGTATTTCACGTTACAGATAGTGTTGTAGTGAATATATGGTTTGTATAGTTTGCCACATTTAGGGTTACATTTTCCTAGGATTCCTAAGGTGTATATGTACTACATTGGGTAATTGCCAATACCTCTCCATTTTTCATTCCCATGAGTGATGTGTGAGAGACCCCTTCTCCATGCAATGCGTGTTGTCATCTGTTTCAGGGTCAGTTGCATTTCTTTT
Source organism: Lutra lutra (assembly GCF_902655055.1). Lineage (NCBI taxonomy): Eukaryota > Metazoa > Chordata > Mammalia > Carnivora > Mustelidae > Lutra > Lutra lutra. Next base: position 55,684,162 of record NC_062287.1, on the reverse strand, counting down.
CTTTTCCTGTTTTTCTCCATTTTGGAAGCTATATACTAATACTCTTTGTGATGTGAGTTGCAGATATTTTTGTCTTTGTACTTTGTGCTTAAAGTTTATTTTTGTCATTTGAAGTTGTATATTTGTTAGTTTTATGGATAATTTAAGTGAACTCTTACTGTTCATAGTTAGGAAACCTTTCCTTATTCTCAGATTGTATCAGTTTATGTTTATCCATTTATAGAAGAATTCATCCATATTTTCTTATGGTATATGTATGGTTTCATTCTTTACATTTAAATCTTTGCTTGATTTAGAAGGTATTCCAGATCTGAGCGACAGATCCAATTTTTATTTGGTTCCATATGATTATATGTTAATTCTTATTATATCACTAATAAGTTCACTTTTACTCACACTATTTGAGATGCTGTGTTTGCTTTTTTGTTTGTTTTCACAGTTACAAAATTTAGTTTTATTTTAATACAATAATACTAACGTATGCCAGATAACCTATTGATAATTCATGTTTACTAGTGCACACATTTTTAGGAAGCATGTAATAAACATTTATAGAAAATTTTGTAAAGAATGAAATGTTTACTATAATCCTTCTTAAAAACCTTGGTCCATTTTGAAAGATCAGCCTTGAATTTTTAAAAAATCAAAAGAAAGGAAAAGAAGTCCTCCCTGCCCACACACAAAATACAGAAGAACCACATGCTAGGCATTCATATTTTAAGTGCCCTGAGTAAAATGGGCTAAATTTTCAAAGGCAGTTAATAACAGCTTTTACAAGGACTTCTTTCATTTGATTTAGCACCAAGTAAAGTAAGTATGCCATTGAAGAATTATGTTTCTCCTCTAGCTCTCATGTTGCTCCATTCTTCCTACCAGGCCACAGGACATCAGCAAGCATCCTTGTTGCCCACTGAGGAATTAAATATTTTTGTTTTAATATGGCTATTCAGATTATACTTGCCAATAAAGGTTTTTCCTGTCAGATAAGTGAACATAACTATGGCGGTCATCATTAGAGGTGTTAACTTTGATTAGGAATAAAGAGCTCATTCAGCAAACTCAGTTATTTTCCTGGCCTTTTTTAACTTGGCATATAAATACTTTTAATTTTTTTTTTTTACTAATTATGATTGTTATATATATCAAGGTAATTTTCCCCAAGGATACCTGATCTTTTTCTATTTCCTGATGATAAAGTATGCTTACTTTACTAGTGTTATGGGTTTCTTTTCTTTTCTTTTCTTTTTTTTTTTTTGGACTTTAATTTGTTACTCATCAAGGCAGAGCTTACATTTTGATTAAAGAACAAAACTAACCAGATCCTGAGGTGCCTTGGTGGCTCAGTTGTTAAGCTCCTGTCTACAGTCCTGGGATCGAGCCCTGCATTGGGCTCCCTGCTCAATGGGAAGCCTGCTTCTCCCTCTCCCACTCTCCCTCTCTTGCTATGTCTCTATCAAATAAATAAATAAATAATATTTTAAAAAAACAAAACTAACTAGATCTTAAAGCACATGTTTCTAAGCTGAATAACATATGAAAACATTAAGACTTTAATTACATATTCTGTTGAAAATTCGACTTGGGTGTTTCTGCCAAGAACTTATGTCAATTTCTAACATAAATCATATCTCTCAGTGCATGTGTTTTCTCAAAAGAAAAATCTTGGGGAAATAAATTTTCCTATGAGCTAATTAATACACTTTTATAACAAATTGAAAATTCTGAGTAAACTGAAGATATGTTTAACAACAAAATAAATTCAGTTTACATGGCTAGTTTATAAATGTCTTAGTGTAGGGGTGCTGGGTGGCTTAGTTAAGTGTCTGACTCTTGGTCTCAGGTCGTGATCTCATGGTTTGTGAGGTCAAGCCCTGATTTGGGCTCTGCTTAGCAGGGAGTCTGCTTGGGGATTTTCTCCCTTTGCCCTGCCTCTCTGCTCTATTGCTTACTTGCGCGCGCACACACACACACACACACACACACTCTCTCTCTCTCTCTCTCAAAAGAAAAAAAAAGTCTTTAAGAAAGAAGTAAGTGTCTTAGGTAAAGGCAGTAGTGAATTTGCATCATGCAACTAATCTGTAAATCCAGTTGGTTTTTTTCCTGGAATTTTATAGACATAGTATCTCACAGAGCCATATACAGTAGTGCTAAAGATGTCTTTTTTGACATCAATCTACGCAAAAGCCTCTGATGAGTTACTTTCCCCCAAATGACATGGAATTTGTTTCTTTTCCAGAAAATAAGGAAACTTTATCAACCACTTATTCTTCTGAGCAAATGTTAGGTTACTACCAATTGCTCTTTTAATTATGCTCAAATAGATTTTTTTTTAAAGTTTAGACATTTCTGATGTTTTTCAGTTGCACTATAGTAGAAGATAACTATAAAACACACTAGGTGATTTCAAAAGATGAGTCTTCATATCTGACTCATTTGGCATATACTTAATTTCCAGATAAAATCAGTAGAAATGAAACTAATGTAATGTTCAAAGAACTCCTAGATTCCGGTCTTAGGACAAGGAGCTTCTAAATGCATGGATGAGGAGCTTCTGCTCATCTGATTAGGTAAATGCAGTTTTCCTCATGAAGTAACTGATATTTTCTGGTTTATTTGTTGAACTTTTTGTTTGTAGGAAGGCATACACATAGGGCCAGATCTTGTTGGTTTCTGTTCTGGAGAATGTTTCTAACACCCCTCTTGTCTGGTAGATAATATTCCAGGACCAGCTCTGTTTGGGCTTTGTAAGCCTTTGATCTCTTGAGGACCATCTCTCTCGTCTATTACTCTCACACTGGATGAGAGGTTCTCCACTCAGATCACCAAGGCCCATAGTATTGGGAGAGTCGAATTTGATGTTGTAGACTTGGTGACTAGATGGATGAATTGAGGAAGCAATGGATGTTGCTTCATGACCTCAAAGGTCATGTTGAGATTAATCACTCTGATAAACTATCCAGGGCTTCTGCCTGTGAAAGTACCTTGGAAAACTATCCAATAGCCAGCTATAATGGGTGAGATTTTTCAGCTCATGAGGGGCCAAGCTGAGTCATGACATTGTCCAAAATGAGCTTCCCTTGTTCAGTGAAAGTCTTGGCTAACCCGCCAATTTCTGTGCCCCAAGCCTGTTTGAGACTGGGTCCTTACTGGAGAGGGGCTTCAGCTCGAAGTATTGGTAGTGTGCAATGAATGCCACACCTTGCCCACGCCACCATGATCACTGCATTCAGTAGTCGTGGGCCCCACAGCTAGTGGGGCTTTGGCCTGGCTGCGCACTCACTCTCCTCTGTGAGCTGGGGGCTGCCTTTTGTTCGGTTTTTGATTGTATTGATATGTATATTCTATCACTTTCTTACCCAGATGGAGAAATTTTAAAATAAACTAGTTAAAATGAGTCTGACTTTATTAAACTGTATACAGATTTTCTTAAAAAGATTTTATTTATTTATTTGAGAGAGAGAGAGAGAGAGCATGAGTGGGGTGGAGGAGTAGAGGGAGAGAAAGAAGCAGATTCTTCCTTGAGCAGGGAACCCAGCACCGGGCTCTATCCTGGGACTTTGGGATCATGAACTGACCTGAAGGCAGACACTTAACCTATTGAGTTACCCAGGCAGCCCTGTGCATAAATTTTTTTTAAAGAGTTTACTTATTTGTTTGTTTGTTTTGTTTATTTGGGTGAGGGGGGAGAAGCAGAAGGAGAGGGAGAGGGACAAGCAGATTCTGAGGCCCTGCTGGATCCCATGACTTTGAGATTATGTCCTGAGCTGAAACCAAGTTAGATACTCAACCTACTGAGCCACCCAGACACCCTTGTACACAGAGTTTTAGGGTTATCTGATGTTCCTAATTTCACATTCAAGTGTAATTGAATTATCAGCAAAGAAACTGTAAAATTGCAAGTTGTATTACTACTTTAAACACTAATGACGTGTTATTTCCTTGCAGTGCCACAAGGTTGCAGTAGTGAGAGAAGATAAATTGGAAGGTAAGTGTTTTAGCAACTCACCAAGATTTCCCTCTTACGCCGTCAGTGTGGGTACAGTAAAAAATCTGCCCCTAGCATCTGCATGCAATATATTTAGCTATTTAACTGAAAAGCTGAATATTTTTTTTAAAAGATTTTATTTATTTATTTGACAGAGAGAGATCACAAGTATACAGAGAGGCAGGCAGAGAGAGAGAGGGAAGCAGGCTTCTTGCTGAGCAGAGAGCCCGATGCGGGACTCGATCCCAGGACCTGAGATCATGACCTGAGCCGAAGGCAGCGGCTTAACCCACTGAGCCACCCAGGCGCCCCTGAATATTTTTTTATTAGTAGTTTCTGAAACATGTTAAAATAGGATACTACCTCTAACTAACTTCCCATTTTTAAGACCTATAGCTGCTGTCATTTACAACACACTTTTATTACAGGATTTCAAGACTCATGTCATTCATGCAAAAAGCTATCATGAATACCATATGGAACACCTCATCAACTGGAAGAGACAATAGTCTCTAAATACTGTGTTGTGTTCCATAACAGTTTTTAGGAAGAAAATTAAAGAATGCTTTTCTAAAGTCAGAAAGACTTAATATAACTTATAAATTAAATTTATCTTTCCATTTCAAGACTATTAATGCTCTGGTTCTATTATTTAAAAATCCAGTTCAGAGGAATTTTATAACAGGGTCCACATGATCTGGACATATGTCTCAAGACAAAACCTGTACTGTTGTACTTTGTATACAAAGACTCCTGCCAGTGGTGTCATTTTCTTACAAAATAACTCCGAGATATTCAGGGTGGAGGAGATGTCCACGTTTGTCTTTCTGAATTTCCCATAGTTTTGGCCAAAGTGAGATTTAGCCATTCAGTAGATACATAATGAATATTTACTCTGTCAAGCTTTGTGCTAGGTGCTGGAGACTCAGTCACAGTCCCGTTCTTGGTGGAACCTAACATTTGTTCTTGTGATATTGTTTTATGGTTTTTTGCTGCAGACTTACGTGGTTAGTAATTTTTAGTATTTTTGTTATAGAGTTGCTTTCTCTACACAAAAATTGAATTGTATAATTGAGTCTTCTCAGATAGAAATTACTTTAATGATATGCTAGAGTGTAAGATTCTTCCGTAAGAAAAAAAAAAAGGAACGTCATAGTCATCATCAATCATTCATTAATGTTTACTTAAAGTCCACTGGATGAGTGATACCCTCACAGGTGTTGAACTTAGAACTGACTCACCACCACCTACCTTGTCATGATGTTCCAGTCACAGAAGAGTTGATGTTATACTGTGTATGTGACTCTTTGGCCTTTTAGAGCTTTTGAACCACCACAGATTGCAAATGGTTTTAATGCAGAAAGGTTTCTTGTTAAAGTCCCTACATGCTATGAAGTTTGTGTATTAACAGACTGCTTTTCCTGTTGACTTGTAGCAGTGAAGTCCAAGCTAGCAGTGACTGCCAGCATCCATGTGTACAGCATCCAGAAAGCCATGCTAAAGGACAGTGGGCCTCTGTTCAATACGGACTATGACATCCTTAAAAGCAACTTGCAGAACTGCAGCAAGTGAGCTCCTTAATGTTCCTTGTGGGCTTCTTTATGAATTGATTTTGTAAGATGTTTACACAGTGGCTGCCTCTTAAGAGTGAATGCCAAGTCTAGTAAAACCCCATTTATCTTGCAGCAAGACACATGCCTGGTTTTATTAGTACATCATAAGGTGAAAAATAGCAGCCACAACCCATACTGAAAATCCCAGTGGACTCCCCATAAATTTATTTCTCATGTATTTATCCTGTCACCACCACCCGAAATGTTTGTTGTGCCCCCTCATTACTCCCTTACCCCAGTCTCTACTTGTCTAAATCCTACCTATTTTTCAAGAACCAGTTCAGATGTCCTTCAAGAACTATTTCTGATTTGTTATCCCTCTCTCTTCCATCCAAAAGCATTTGATCTTCCACAGCCAGGCTCAGATCTTATTCATCTTTTGTATCCTTTATATCATCTTCAGTGAGGTCGTGGACTAATGCACAGGTTTGTGTTGTGGCTTTGCTGCTTAATAGCCTGTTGGTTTTGGACAAATCATTTAAATTCTTTTGAGCTTTGGCTTTTTCATTTTTAAATTAGATGTAATAATGCCCACTTTGTGGGGTTGTATTGAAGGTTCAAGTCAGTTCCCCATACATATTAAGCACTGACTACTTTGACAGGTACAAAGTGAGATAATTTTAATTCATTCCACAAAGATGCTATGCCATACACTAGGGAGTGAATATGGCCCAGAATATGGCCCTGCTTATGGAATTGATAGTCCTAAGGGAAGAATTATAATATAGTGTGACAGTGCTCTAATAGGAGTAATACTGTGGGAGAATGTATGGGGAAGCACTCATTCCCAACTTGTGAGTGAGGAGGCAAAAGAAAGAAGGCTTCCTGGAGGTGTGGCAGCTAAGCTGAGGCCTGAAGACTTGCGTTGTAGTAGCCAATCAAAGGAGAAGTAGGAAAGTAAAGACAGAGCTGCGAGAAAACCTGGTGCTGTGTGAGACCGTAGTCGTTTTCTATGGCAGGAACTTAGAGTGAGAGGTAATATTATGAGATATAAGACAGAAGTCAGTGTCAAATTATATGCTTTGACCACTAGGTTAAGGAGTTTAGACTTTATTCTGAGGGCACTAGGGAGCTACTGAAGATGTTGAAGCAGATGGGTGAAATGATCAAAATTGCATTACAGAAATATGACTTGGGGGCACCGGGGTGGCTCAGTTGGTTAAGCATCTGACTCTTGGCTCAGGTCGTGACCTCAGGGTCATGGGATTAAACCCTGTGTTGGCCACTGTGCTCAGCAGGGAGTCTGCTTGAGATTCTCACTCCCTCTCCACCTCACTGTGTTCGTGCATGTGCTCTTGCTCTTTAAATGAGTGAATAAATAAAATCTTAAAAAAAAAAAAAGATCCCTTGGCTGCAATGATGAACATAGATCAGAAGGGAATGAATAATTGGGAGACAAAGCCATCAGTGAGAAGAAATGTAGTGATTCAGGGTGGAGAAGTTACCTGAAGTATAGTAGTGGTGTTGGAGGTGAAGCAGTATGAGAGTTAAAAGAGTCATGCTCTCAAAACCTGGATTTTGTAATGCTTGGGGACCAGGTGTGTGTGTGTGTGTGTATGGGGGCGGTGTTCATGGTGTTAAGGATGATGGCCATGTGTCTGGATGGGTGATGTTGTCTTCACTAAGAAAGGGAATATGTGGGAAGGCGTAGACTTGGGGAGAGAATGAAAAATGTTAAATTGGGTTTGGACATGTTGAGTTTGTGAAAACTATGGGGAGTCCAAGTGGAGATGTCCATGCAGTAGTGTAGAGTCAAGGAGAGAAATCTGGCTTGAAATTAGAAATTTTGGTGTCAGAGAAAATAGTTAATTAATTGAACCACAGCAGTAGATACAGTCATGCAGAGAGAATGTATAGAATGAAAGAGGGCAGAAAGTCAAACTCTAGGCCACAATTACTAGCTGTATAACCTTGAGCAAATTACTTAACCTCCGTGTCTCAGTTTCTTCCTCGGTAGAACAACGCTGACAATGGTTCTAACCTCAAAGGTTTGTCAAGGAATAAATGAATGAATATATATAAAACACTTCAAATGGTGCTTGGCACATAGTAAGCACTATCTAAATGATAGCCATTTTTCAAGGGATGGGCAAGAGAAGCGGAGCCTAAATGGGAGCAACCAGGGATGAGAGGAAAATCATGAGTATATGGGGTTCTAAAAGCTAAGGAAAGAGTTTCAAGGAGGGACAGATTGACAATGTCATACCTTGCTGAGAAGCTGAGTAAAACAGGAACTGAAAAGTGTCCATTGGATTTAGTGATGACCTTAGTAAGAGAGTTTTCAGTGGATTGACTAGATTCTGGTCAGCTGAGGAAATGGGAGCATGAGAAAGTGAGACAGCAAATATGAACAACTCCTTCCAGGAAATTTGACCGTAAAATGGAGGAAAAAGAGAGGTAGCTAAGGAGGAATTGAGACTAAGGGAGGATCTACACATTTTTAAAAGTTGAGAGTGCCTTGAACTTATACTGTTAGGAAAGAGCCATGAAAGAAGAAATGGTTGAGGCTACTGGGGAAGATGAGATAACTGATAGAACCAGGTCCTTGAGGAGAAATAGATATAGACTTGCCAGTAGTTTCTGGAAGTTCCATGAGAATAGGGATTGTGTCTATTTTGTACCAAAATGGTACCTAGCAAATGGTAAGCATTCAATAAGTAATTGTGGAGTGAATTAATGGTAGATAATAGTTCTATTATTCTACAGCTCAAAACCTTAAGTACAATAAGCATACAAGTATTTATTAAATAAATAAATGTAATTACATAGCTAAAGAGTAATCATTTATATTTTTAAGTGGTGTTTTTAGGGAAGGATCACAAGAAAAGATGAATACCCAGATGTGTTTATGTAAATTATATTTTAAATTCCAAAAATAACTTGTATTAAAATATAGTTATGGCATGTGAAGCTCTAAAAATCAGTTCTTCTGTTGTATCTAATAAGCAAACAGGAATAAAGGTGACTCAAAAGTTCAAAATGAAATTTGCTCAGAGACCACTAAAGTAAACATGGCAAGTAGAAATGTGGCAATAGGAAGCACTTTAATGAAACTTTACTTAAATACTTAAAGTATCTTGGGTAGAAATGTGAAGAATTTACTCCAATAAAAAAGTTTGTATTTGGTCCTGAGAATTATGGGCCAACTGAGATCTGACTCATTGTTTCGTGTGTTTTAAGAAGTGCTATGACCGGAAGAAAGTTGAAATTTTAGGACTGAGCAGATTCTTCTCTCTTCGGACATGTTCCCAGCCTAACTTGGTCTCTTCCTTATTGCCAATTTTTGGTCCTGACCCTAAGGTGTGGAATGTAGACCAAATGGAGAAAGAGTTGTATCAGGGCCAACTTTAGATGTTGACAATGAAAGAAGACATTGCTCTTTTTCTTGTACATAGAAGCACTGCAAGGCTAGAGAGGAAGACCAGTGGGTGAAAGGAAATGATTTCCGTCTGTTATTAACTCTGATGCACAAAATATTTGTGGTAGTGTGGGGTTTTCTGAAGTGGACCCTAGTAAATCAGTCGAAGATTTTTGCAGCTATACACTCTACCTTTGGGACTGTTCAGTCTAAAGTTACTTCTGAAATTAAATAATTTATCAGAGACTTTTTTCTTATGCTAGTTACTCTAGCAGTTAATCTTAAAGTTGTGCCTGGTTGATCTCCTAGGTGATTACTCTCACCACATTGTTTCTTTCTTAACCTCCATCTTCTCCCACCCCAAGTTGAGGTGATACATTGAAGAAGAGAGAGAAACCAGAAGTCTCATTTCCAGGGACTTCAGTTATCATTCTTTGACTAGTATTTCTGTGTGCCAGGTCTTGTACTGCATACCTAAAATACAAAAGATCAGTAATGCCCTTCCCTACATCCAAGGAGCTCTCACCAACCCCCAGTAAGCTAAAGACTGGGGGAAATGAAATGGTGTTCTTTTTTAGAAAAGTGGGGAAACTTTGCTGTAAGCACAACTGTGATTTGTGTGAAACAGGCGCATCTATGATGATTATGGAAAAAGAGATGGGGGCGCCTGGCTGGCTCAGTGGGTTAAAGCCTCTGCCTTCAGCTCGGGTCATGATTCCAGGGTCCTGTGATTGAGCCCCACATCTTGCTCTCTGCTCAGCAGAGAACCTGTTTCCTCCTCTTTCTCTCTCTCTCTCTCTCTCTCTCTCTCTGCCTGCCTCTCTGCCTACTTGTGATCTCTGTCTGTCAAATGAATAAATAAATCTTAAAAAAAAAAAAAAGAAAGAAAAAGAGATGAATGTTCCCTTTGATATGCCATGCTTACTGTGCCAAGTTTCTTCACTTGGTTTGGGGCATACTTGTCTGGTGCTGTTAGTTGGTATTATTAGAAAGTATGAACAAATGACAGTGAAGGACCACCAGTCATAGGAGCCAGTGGCTCTGTTCCCAGCTTCTTCCTTGTTTCAAAGCATGATCCACTCTGGCCAGGAGAGTTGCCAGGAAATTTGTTAATATTTAAAGCTCATAATTTTGGTTCAGTCAATATTCATTGCATATGTAGTCCTATAAGTTGAAGGTCTTTAAAAACAAGAGATAACCCTTTGATTTCCCAAGGATGGTGAAATTACTAATCTTTTGTTATTTTCTGGTGTATTCTTATTGTTTTGAATTTAAAAGCTTTATTCAAAAAAGTAAAGATATTCAATATGGTATGGAGGAAGATATCAGATTCCAGTCCCAGTTCTATTACTGACTATATGTATAATCTAGGGCAAGTCCCTCAGTGTCTCTCCAATAGTTGTTTTGTATCTAAATGAGAGCTTTGCACAATATAATTTCTAATATCTATGTTAGTTGTAAAATGTTCTAATTTAATACTATTAGACTTAGAATGTAATGTATGGAAGGAGCAAGACTTTGAAATTAATGTAGTATTTGTGACCTCAGGTTTAGTGCCATACAGTGTGCAGCTGCAGTCCCCAGAGCTGCTGTTGAATCCTCGTCCTCTGAAAAGTTTGAGCAGTCCAATCTTCAAGTATCAAGTGAGACACCAGCCAATAATGAGTTGACAACCAATGGTCACAGTCCACCTACCTCCAAACAGATTTTCCAGCAGCCCAAAGGGATAATGGGTATGTTTGCCTCTAAAGCTGCTTCTAAAACTCAAGATGCCAACAAGGAAACCAAAACAGAGACTAAAGAGGTAACAAATGTAAGTCTTTAAAGATATGTCTTTATTGGGGCACCTGGGTGGCTCAGTGGGTTAAAGCCTCTGCCTTTAGCTCAGGTCATGATCCTAGGGTCCTGGGATCAAGCCCCGCATTGGGCTCTCTGCTCAGCAGGGAGCCTGCTTCCTCCTTTCTCTCTGCCTGCCTCTCTGCCTACTTGTGATCTCTGTCAAATAAATAAACAAAATCTTTAAAAAAAAAATAAAGATATGTCTTTATAGCTCAGAATGGGTAACTGGAAAAGCATTATAGTTCCAGTGGTAGCAGTTTAATCACATAAGGTTCTGATGTATATAATATGTTCTAGTTTTTCTCCTTTAGTTTGAATCCTTTAATTCTTGATATTCTCATCTAAAATAGTCCTTTTTCTTTCGATAATGCTTCTCACCAAGCCTTGGATTCTTCTGTAAAATGGCCCTGTACACATTACAAGATGGTTGTGCAAGCCAAATAATGCATGTGAGAACACCTGAAAATTACAAAGTTTAAGGAATTTTATATTAGCAACACGTCATTTTGGGAATATCTTATATTCTGGCCTTTGCTTTCTATGCCTTTCTTCTTAGTATATTTAACATTCTCGTTCTGTCTTATGAATTTTTGTTTTTTTCTTTAGCTGCTTCCCTTTGTTTTTTGTTATTCACTCATCTGAAGTAACTTAAGTGCATTGATTTGAGAAAAGTCTCATTAAAACAGTATTTAAAAATACTCCGAAAGGCACAATTATTGTTTTTATTGTTATTACCTTCATTGTGATTTTACAACTTCCACTTTGGGAAAGGAGAGGGGATTAGAAGGAAAACACTAACATTATGGAACTACTGTGTGCCAATAGTTTGATCTCTGCTTAAATCCTCCTAACAGTTCAGTAAGGGAGAGATCTCCATTTTGCATGTGGTGAAGCTGAGTGCTAGACTTATTGACGGATTTGCCTGGATATCAGATTGCTATTCAGTGGTGCAACCAGTGTTCAAATCCACTTCTGATTATTATAAATGTAACATTTTAAAGGTTCTCCCTCCACTTCTTGTGTACCATACTGCCTCTGATCTGTTTTAATTCTATTAAACTAAGTAGTTTTTAAATATTCTCTGAAGTTTAAACACATTCATGGATAGTATGTCTATAAGAACTATGAGCAAGTAAGCTTTGGAGATAAACATGAGGTACTCTGGTCTGGATTTGTTCTTATATCTAATGCCGACACATTTTGGCATGATTATATAGAGACTGTGCCATCACAACGGTGTGCCCTGCTATTGAAGAGATTAAGACTGCTACTCGAAGAACAGCCTTAGACACTAGAAAAAAAATCATGTGTGTCTTCTGCTTTTAGGTATCTTCTGCAGGCAACAAGGCATCAGGGAAAGGGAATGTGATGAGCAATTTTTTTGGAAAAGCTGCAATGAGTAAGCATGTTTTTACCTTCCTTTGATTAATACATGAATGTTCATATAATAACATATTTGAGGTGAAAGCCACCTTTTTCAGTTTTTACCCATCTGGTATATTGTGCAGCCTTCCTGCATCCTAACACAAATTTTCAGTCTACTGACCAAATATTGAATGGAAGTAACCCAACTGGACCAGTGGATTTTATGGGTGAGCTGGGTTCAGTTTAGATCTTTTGTGGGATAATTTACTACTCCTGTTTTTACTTCCTGCCTTGGAAAGATAATTTATTATTTGTTTCACAGGACTCTTGAAAATGGGTGACAAAATAGAAGGAGGCTGCTTGGTTATACAGTACAGTGTTGAGCTTAATATCCTAGGTGCTGGGGTTAGGTTTGTCTCATGTGACCATTATTAATTATTACCCCTGTCTCCAAGGGGGTTGCAAAAACAAATCTTTGACCTTCTGTAGTTATTTTTTACAGATTACTCATGATAATGAACTAGACCTCAGTATGAATTAGAAGGACCCAGGGTAGTGGGTCCTTTTTGAGAAATAGAATACTTTTTGAGAAAATAGAATCGCCTTTATTTAAAAAATTTTTTAAAATAAGAATTCTTTCATATGGAAAGAGCCAGTAGTCACATATTTTCATACTTCTCATACCAAGTACACATCCCCTGAGGGTATGTGGCATAATACCAGAAAGAATTTAGGAGCCGCAGGATAATTATGGCACACTTTCTTGGAGCATCAGTTTTACAAAGATCTTGTGGGAAGGCGTTTTGTTACATGCCTATGCAAGCAAAATTAGTCAGAATTCTGCTTTCCCATGATGGTCAAATTAGTGGTTGGAGGAGGCTTTGGGGTGATAGTGTTTATTTGCCAAAAAGCTATCACAAAAAGTTTTTGTGTTCTGAAAATAGATGGAAAATTTGATACTTTCACGTTATTGGGAAGCGCGTTGTGTTGTTGCGGGCAGAGTGCACAGTGAGGGCTCCCTACTTCTGTGAAAATAGATGGTGCTAATGTCACTGGCCTGCATGGCTGGTACTGGTCCACTGAACTGAATCAGGTTGTGTGGTTTCTTGGTGACTTTTGGGTCCACATTTTTATTTGTTTTGTTTTATTTGTTGGTTTTGGTGCATTTGTAACCAGTGAATTTAAGCATTTTTATTATTTCTAAAATACATAAACTATGAATATTTGTTAGTCAAAAAAAATCAAGCTATACAGAAGTATACACTTATTTATTGATGTGTTTATTTAGGAAATAGTTATTGAGCAAGTACTGTGTACTTGGAACTATTATGCATGGTGATACAATGGAGAAAATGTAGACAAGTGAGATCACTGCCCTCATGGTCCTTACATACTACCAGGAGAGACAGACAAATAAAGAATAAAATAGTTAATTATAATTGCTAGGCAGACACAAGGCAGATAGGGAGTGGGGAAACTGGATAAAATAAAAGAATTAAATATTTACCTAATAAAAAGAATGGCTTCTAAAGTTGATTTATTTAACATGTTTTTTTAAAGAAGAATGTTTAGAGTAAAATGATGAATATTTTTATTGTATTTGACACATGACAAGATCATTGCAATGAAAATGAAGAGTGTTGGATGAAAAGAGTTGTGGAGACTTGAAGCATTTAAAACTTAATGCTGGGGGCGCCTGGGTGGCTCAGTGGGTTAAAGCCTCTGCCTTCGGCTCAGGTCATGATCCCAGGGTCCTGGGATCGAGCCCCACATTGGACTCTCTGCTCAGCAGGGAGCCTGCTTCCCCTCCTTTCTCTCTGTCTGCCTCTCTGCCTACTTGTGATCTCTGTCTGTCAAATAAATAAATGAAATCTTAAAAAAAAAAAAAACTAATGCTGAACATAGCAAGTGTAACAATTACCCTCATACATTGCTGTGGAGAATAGAAAATGATGTGCTTCTTCTAGAGACAGTATGGCAGTATTTCAAAAAGTTAAACAATTATCCAACACTTCTATCTACTCCTACATATCTACTCAAGTGAATTAAAACTATATGTCCACAAAAAAACTTGTACACAAATGTTCATAGCAGCATTATTCATAATAGTCAAAAAATGGAAACAACCCAAAGGTCCATCATCTGATGAATGGATAAACAAAGTGTGGTATAACCATACAATGGAATTTACTATTTTTTTTTTTTTAAGATTTTATTTATTTATTAGAAGGAGAAAGATAGACCACAAGTCAGGGAGGGGCGAAGGGAAAGGGAGAAGCAGACTCCCTGCTGAGCAGGGAGGCCAATGCAGGGTTTGATCTCAGGATCCCAAGATGACAACCTGAGCTGAAGTCAGATACTCAATTGACTGAGCCACCCAGGTGTCCCACAATAGAATATTATTGAGCCATTAAAAAGGAGTCAACCTATACTATAACATGGATGAAACTTGAAACATGGGAAATGAGAGAAGTTAGACTGGAAAGGCCACATTTTATGTAATTCTGTTTATACAAGATGTCCAGAATAGGCAAATCTATCAAGACAGAATGTAGAATATTAGTAGATTAGTGTTGTGGGCTGAGTTGGGATTGGGGAGTGACTGCTAATGGGTACAGGGTTCCTTTTTTGGGGTGATGAAAATGTTCTAAAATTAGGTAGCGGTGATGTTTGCACAGATAAAAACCACGGAATTTTACACTTTAAAGATTTTATTTATTTATTTGACAGAGATCACAAGTAGGCAGAGAGGCAGGAAGAGGTGGTGGGGGAAACAGACTCCCTGCTGAGCAGAGAGCCCGATGTGGGGCTCCATCCCAGGACCCTGGGATCATGACCTGAGCTGAAAGCAGAGGCTTTAACCCACTGAGCCACCCAGGCTCCCCGAATTTTACACTTTAAATGGGTGAATTTTCTGGTATGTGAATTACCTCCTTAACAAGAACCTTAATGCTTTATATGTGAAAAAAAATTACAGCATTGGTGACAGAATTAAGAAGTCATCTGTATCCTATTAAGGTGTTTCATATTTTCTTGAGTATAAAAAGGAGATACTTTGGGGGCACCTGGGTGGCTCAGTGGGTTAAAGCCTCTGCCTTCAGCTCAGGTCATGATTCCAGGGTCCTGGGATCTAGCCCTGCATCAGGCTCTCTGCTCAGCGGGGAGCCTGCTTCCTCCTCTCTCTCTGCCTACTTCTCTGCCTACTTGTGATCTCTGTCAAATAAATAAATAAAATCTTAAAAAAAAAAAAACGAGATGTTTTTAATAGTCAATGATACAAATGACTTGATCATTCAGATAAAAAGGAAAAAAATGTGATTAAATTTTCCTTAACAGTAGTCTGAGAATGTTGCAGTGAACTGCCTCTTTACCAGGTAATTGGCCAATTGTAGCTGCACATGTAAATGAATTAGGAGTTCCTCAAATACTGTGAAATCAAGACAGAGTAAAAATCTCTGGATGCTGAAGTCTGTTTGGTCACTGGTATTTTAATTAAGTTCAGTTTCCTGAAATTGGTAGACTCTATGCAATAGCCTCTCTTTTCTTACCCCAAGAGGGAGGTAGGAAATACTTTTTAATAATTTTAAAACCGTTGCTGTCAATATGATATAAATTCTGTAACAAAATGCAAGATTTGCATAAGCTTTAAGGATATACATGCAACTTCAGAGATCTCACTTTTTGAGGGTCAGTTACTGACTCCAAACCCCCTGGAGAAGCATGTTTACTCTCCTATACAATTCGGTGGAAAAGTTTGAGCAGTACTGATACTTGAGAACAGCAGTTTAAAAAGGCAGGAGAGAGCGCCGCAATTCTCTAGTGGATTCCACCATTCAGAATTCTCAGTGAAGTCTTCAGAAAATGAAACATAAACGGATTGCATATTATACTTTTATCTGTCATCTGTTCTTTCACATAATATACTTTACTTACAAATTCTTATCCTAAGCTGTGTGTAATGGCCAAGGCTAAGATATCAGTTGTTTTTTTCTACATTATAGCTGGCTTGAGCTGTTTTACAGCATGTAACCAAAGCCACTTATTGAAGAGCCTCAGGCTGTTTACAGCTTTCTGAGAGTATTTTGTGACTTCTCTTGAAAAAAAAAATATTACTATATATAACACGAAGGATATTCTTCTATAATTTCTCAGATGGCTTGGCCCATCTTGCTTGCATTTCTTAGTTCTTTGCACAGCATAGTAGTTTTTGTGTTTTTCAAATTGGTATAAGGAAAGAGGTAAGGATTTTGAGGAGTTAAACAAACTGACTTGGGTTCAAATCTTGACTCTTAACTTTTGCTATCAATGTTACCTTGGGTAAGTCATATAATCTCACGTACTAATCCCTTTTAGTCCTTTCAATAGTCTCATAAATATTACTTCAGTTTTTCTAGAGAAGACTGACTTTTAGGTAACTTACCCAGAGTAAAACAGTATGACTCAAACTTTTCTGATTCCAAAGTAGTCTTTTAATTATATCATTAAGGGGCATCTGGCTGGCTCAGTGGGAAGGGCATGCGACTCTTGATCTTGGGATTGTGAGTTTGAGCCCCACATTTGGTATAAAGATTACAAAAATAATTAAATTTTAAAAACCCTTTAATTATATCATTAAGATAGTAGTAGTGAGATGATAAGAGTATCCATATTTAAGTAGATAGAATATAATAGAAAATAGGATCTTGGTACAAATTTCTGTTGTCACTGTTTGTAAGCTGTGTACTCTTGGGAAACATCTTTTATCCCTCAGACTCTTAATTTTCCCATCTAATAAATGAGAAAGATGTTAGCTCATAGAGTTGTATTTGCTTTTTGTAAGCCATGCTTTTACTATTATTTGGCCTGTGGGCTGTGATATCATGAGGGATTAGCAAGAGGCAGAAATGAAAACAGAGCTAGAGTGGTAGTTGGAAAGGAGACGTGTTCTCTGACTAGACCCTGAGTTCTGTTAGGACAGGGACTGTTTTTTTTTATCCCTTTAGCCCCTGCTCCTAATAAATTATTTGGCACTTAGTAGAGTGTCAGAGGAATGATAGATTAATATTGTATCATGAGGTTATATATCATCTGCTATGCTGTATTTGTAGATAAACTTAAAGTCAATTTGGATTCAGAACAAGCAGTGAAAGAAGAAAAAATAGTGGAGCAACCTCCAGTGCCTGTCACTGAACCAAAGCTGGCAGCCCCTACAGGCCTGAAGAAATCCAGCAAAAAAGCAGAGCCTGTTAAGATGCAGCAGAAGGAAAAAAAAAGGTAGGAAAATTTTGTTGCCTGTGGGGAAGAGTGTCTCTGCTGGGGGTGAGAAGGTCTGTTTGGGCTTATTGACAGCAGGCAGTTTTTAGTTGAGTACTAAATCCTACTTAATGCCTTAGGGATACAGCTGTATAACCGAAATGAAGAGAGAGAGAAGTTCAGTAGCTTATCTAGTGAAAGAGAACTGTGCAGTCAGCCAGTTTAGGTGATTTAGAGCCCAAAGCCAGTTTTTTGGGCCCCATCGATCTAAATTGATTATCTTTTTCTTTACTTCATTCTTTACTTCATTTGAAGTTTGTGGACATGGCATAAGTGTGCCTGATTGTGTCTGTGTGTCTGTTTTCACTTCAGATTGCCAAGTGAGGGGTTGCTGTTTCCAGTCAAATTTAAGAGAAAAAGTTCTTTGTTTTCTTTTTATATCAATGAGTTTATTTTTCAAGTGGTAAAATGTAATTAGAAAAGAAAATAAAGAGCACACAAGCTGTTAAAAATGGATCCAGGAATTTGAGACACTACCTCATAGTTGGTAGGTATTAGTCTGTTGAAAGAAATTCTAAAGACACTGTCAGCACTGATAGGCCCAGAAATACTTGACTTTTCTGGCAAGGCTGGGGCTACTCTAGTAGAAAACATCAACAAAATGCTGAAGTTTCAGAGGGTCAAGGCTCTGTCCAGTGTGCCTTATCCCCAAGAATATGTGATGTGTGTGGGTTAAAATGTCCCTAGCCCATCCGTAAGATACTCATTGTTGATGGTTATAGCCAGGAATTCATTCAATATTTCATTACCAAGTATGATGTTAACTGTATGTTTTTAGTAGATGCCCTTTACTAGATGGAGGCAATCTTCTTCTGTTCCTAGTTTCTGGAGGTTTTTTATCAATGTGTGCTGAATTTTGACAGATGCTTTTTCTACATTTATTGAGATGATCATTTGATGTTTCTGTTAATATGGTGAATTTACCTTGGTTTTTAAATGTTAAACTAACCTTGTATTCTTGGGATGAACCTCACTTTGGTCATAAGATGTTATCCTTTTTATAAATTGTTAGATTCTGTTGGCTAGTATTATAAGGATTTTTTTGCCGCTGCATCTGTGAGGGCTGTAGATCAGCCATTTTCTTTTCTGTTAACGTCTTTTTCAGATTTTAGTATCTGAGTTATGCTAACTTCATAAAATTAGTCAGGAGTTGTTTCCTTCTGTTTTCTCAGAGAGTTTGTGTAATACATGTATTGTTATTTTTTTTTTCCTTAAAGGTTTGATAAAATTCACCAGCAAATCCAAACTCAGAGTTTTCTTTGTGGAAAGGTTTATTTTATTAATTTGGTTTCTTTAAATAGAGCTATTTAAATTTTCTTGTTCTTGTTGGGTCAGTTTTTGTTTTATATATATAATATATACTAAAAAAATTTTTTTTTTAAAGATTTTATTCATTTGACAGAGGTGGGGCCAGGCAGAGGGAGAAGCAGACTCCCTGATGCAGGACTTGATCCCAGGATCAAGTCAAAGGCAGACACTTAACTGACAGAGCTCTGCAGGTGCCCCAGTTTTGGTTATATTTTTAAAGGAATTTGTTTCATCTAAGTTGTTGAGTTTATTGGCATAAAATTCCTGATAATAGTCTTATTCTTTGAGTATCTATAGAATCTGTACTTATCACTACAGATTCATTTATTCTTTCATTCCTAATATTGGTAATATGTAGTTTTGTCCTTTTTTAAATCAGGCTTATAAAAGGGTTTATTAATTTTATTAATCTTTTGCCCCAAAATAACAACCTTTGGCTTTGTTAATTTTTTCTATTTTATTTCATTGATTTCTGCTCTTTATTAATTTTCTCTACTCATTTGGGGTTTAATTTTTTTTTAGCTTGAGGTAGAAAAATAAGTTGATATTTAAAGTTATATAAGAAATAAGTTAATGAAGATTAAAAACTATATCTCATACATATTTGAGTAGTGTGGTAGAGTATCCAGAGGAGCTAATTAATGACAAGATATGGAGTCTAGGTTTTTCTATTATGTCATTAGAATCACATTAAGGTCTTATGTCTGTGCCTTTGCCCATATTTCCTCTTTGAAATATTTGTTTTATTGTCTTTAATATCTTTGTCTGCCTTTTTTTATCTGATAAACTTCCACTTAGCTTTCAGTTTTCAAGTAAGAGTCTTGTCCCATAACATTTTAATTGTGCAGTCATACCTGTCATATTATCTTGTATTTGGTGGTGTTTATATCTATTTCTCCTGCCAGAGCTTCTTGAAAATAGTATTTTCTTTTTCACCTTTCATCCTCAGTGTTTAGCAAAGAGCCTCTACTTAGTAGCTGCTTATTCAGTGCTCGTTGAATCATTGAAAAGCCAATAGAAAAAGTAAGAAGGAATTTGTAGGAATTTGTAATGATTCTTGATGAGCTGGTAAGTAGCTTCCAATGATCAATATAGAGAGCTAGAAAAATGTTTAATTCTAGACACCCCATGGAGTGACTTAGTTGTGGTTAGTTAGCAGAGTATCCTTTAAAAAGAACCTTTACTGGTCTACTTTGACTCTTCTATCCTCTGGAATTAAGATCATGAGTTATGAAATAAGAATGAGTTATGAAACAAGACTGATAGTAGCATATAAATACTTTCATTTTTATTTTGTGTAACATGCTTAAATTATTCCTGGATGCCAACAGGGGGAAGCGAGTAGAGTTATCTGATGATGAGACAAAAGAAACTGAAAATATGAAGAAAAAGAGGAGACGAATCAAACTTCCTGAGTCTGATAGCAGTGAAGATGAAGGTGGGCATTGCTGTTAATTTTTGGCTAGTGGGATTGTCTCAGGCTGCTGTAACAAAAATATCATACACTCGATGGTTTAAACAAGACAGATTTGTTTCTCACAGTTGTGAAGACTGAGAAGTCCAAAATTAAGGCACTGCCTGATGTGCGTGGTTCCTGGTGGGAGCTCTCTTCCTAATTTGTAGGATACCTTCTTATCCTCGCGTGGTAGAGAGAGAAATCGTCTCTCTTGTGTTTTGTATAAGGACAATAATCTCATTCCATTAACTACCTCCCAGAGGCCTCACCTCCAGATACCATCACATTAGGGATAGAGCTTCAGCATATGAATTTTGGGGGAACACAGATATTTGACAGTAACATGGGCCAATTCTTACTATGCTTAAGGAATTAAAAAGTAATTTATTACAGGTCACAATGACAATAGCAATCCTAGTGTTAAGAGACATAGCACCACTAAAATCTGCTTTAACCTTTTGACGAGAACCATCATTTTCTGGTAATGTGCCAAAATAAACATAAAAGAAAAAGAATAAGGGTTATTATTATATATATTATCAGAGAGCTTCTCTTTTTATAAGTGGTGATATTCCTTTGGCTACCTTCATGTGACTCTTTTAAAACGGGTAATATTGTAGGCATCAAGGCTGTTGGTGGCATGGTGGTATTCCACACCACGTAAATAAAGCCATGCCAAGATTAAGAATCTATAGTGTCATTGTTGAAAGGGAATGATGCCTTAGACCCTTTCAGTTTTAGGCTGTGGGCACTGTTGTGAGATCAACAGAATAAGGGCAAGATTCTTTTTTCTTTTTCTTTTTTTTTTTTTTAACCCACTGAGCCATCCAGGCGCTCCAAGGGCAAAATTAATGTGCCTCTTCAAAAATATCAGATACTCTAAGAGGCAAAATCTCTTCCCAAAGAGTGTAAATGTGTAAATGAAGGTGTAGAGAAAAGAGGAGGCTGTTAAAGAGAAAGACGCCTTGGTTGAACTCATATACCAGATGACTCCTACCCTGTTTTGAGAATAGTGGTGAAAAGCTTAAATTTTCTAAATCAGTTCTCCATGAATTTTTGCCATACTGAGTAAAGAACATTTTGAGGGGGCTAGGGAGATATAGTCCAAAGGAATTCAGCATCAAGTGAAGATATAAAGACAGACTGATGCTAGAAGAGACTAAAGGAGAATAACAAAGAAAAAGGAATCTATTCTGCTGTTGAAGGACAAAACAAACTTGGTAGACTCTTACCTGAAACTGCTATAAGAAGAACTGAAAATGACAACAGAGGTTCCCCCAAAACAACTCAGCAACTGTACATGTACAATTGAGTGAAAAAGCAAATTATGTAAACAGATGATTGTAATGTAAAATAAATGAACAGACCCAGGAAATTGTAGAAGGAAATTAAATCTGTCTATGGTAGAGGCACATCTTTGACTCTTCCATGGATTTAGATCCTAACAGCCAGGCTTACGTTGGAATTTGTGGCCTCTGATACCCCATGAGAGGTATAGTGCCCACCAGAGCTGTGGTTTTTTTAATGACTCTGGAGTAGGTAGGGATAGGGCATTGTGAGCATCCTAGAGGAGTAGTTGCTGTATCCTCATTCCATGTCATTTATCAAAATGTTTTGACCAAGACTACTGAAAGGAGGATACCCAAGCTTGTAGATGAAACAAGAACCATTAAGGAACATTCTGACCAGTAAAGAATTGAGAAATAGAGGCAACTCCATGCAGACACTTGGGAAAATAATTGGGATATAACAGGAATATGTGCTAATTGGATTAGTCTTCAGTATTTCCAACCAGGAAAGGACTTGGGGAAGATTCTGAAAGAGGCTTTCAAGCCATTAGCCTAGTGTACTTTGAAAAGGTAAACTCGATAGTCTAGTGAAGGAGTCCGCTCTAAGTCAAGGAATTACTGTGGTTGATTGAGCATGTTACATACTTTTGAAATATTCTCTGTAGTTCTGATCCTTATCCCACAAAAACAATACTTTGAAATATGAGTGGGGTTATTAGTTGGAAAGAAGTGAGAAGAAATGTGAAAAGAGGACAACCTATAGTAATGGATAATATAGATGAGAGGCTCTCAGATTTTTTACCTAGTAAAAATAATTTTTAGCATCTGACTAAATTTATAAACCTTTTCCTTTTTATTCCTGAATGTTTTCTTTGTCTCAAAGCCAGTGAGCTTTAATTTAAACCTTCACAGCATCTCTAACCTATTACCATTTTATTACCAATATAGGTTATTCAGGATGCTGCCTTTTGCTTGGAAATTAGCAGATGAGCAACAGGAGTGGAGGAAATGGCAGGGACTTTGGAGTCAAACAGATATGAATATAAATCTTACCTCTGCCACTTACTGTGTGACTTTAGGCAGATTATTTAATTTCTCCACTTCTTTGTTTCTCCATCTCTAAATTGGGGATGTTATCACACACTGTGTAGGTTTTTTATGAACATCAAATAAGACATATCAATAGTGCCAGGACAGTGCTTAACATAGCAGCTTTTCTTACTATTCACCCTACGTTTTTTTATAGAGGTGTTCAATGAGTGTTTAACAGTAGTAAGTCTCTTCTCAGAAAATTCTGTTCAACTTCATATCTTTAAATCTCTACTCAAGGGACTGTTCCTTTGTTTCTCTTCCTGGCAGAGTCTTGAGCACATTCAGCAGTTCTGCATACTCTGTAAAGCAAGAAAAGGCCACACCCAGAAAGATATCACATTAAGAGTAATGTCTACATTGCTAGGAAGAAATAGTTTTAATTGATATGTTTGAGTTTTTGCTAACATTTTCAGTTTTTGCAAATTGCTTATGGAATGGAGAATGTTAAGCAAATGACACCCTCCTCTTTTTAGATTAAGATAGGTAGTTTAAAAAGTTTCCTAGGAAGCTATGAATGATTTCCAGAATTTCTAATTACCTGTCTCTGCCATAGAACTCTGTGATTAAACAGTGGTTACATCGCTGATTAAACAGTGGTTACATCGCTGGATCCCTGAAATTAGTTTTACCACAGTTCTTATTCTGCACCAACAAAGGTTGTTTTCCTGGGATAAGTGTTACATTTCACTGTTTGAGTGTCTTTTATCTGAAGAGCTGCAAAGTCATTACAGATAGATTTAAAATATACCAGTGTAAGGGCGCCTGGGTGGCTCAGTTGTTAAGCATCTGCCTTCGGCTCATGTCATGATCCCAGGGTCCTGGGATCAAGCCCTGCATTGGGCTCCCTGTTCCCTGCTCCCTGCTTTATTTTATTTTAAATAAAATCTTTAAAAAATAATAATAAAACAAATAATAGGAATAGGGATTTTGTGGGATTATTATAAGAATGAATGATTAATGTTTGTAAAGTCCAGAAAATTCTAGTTGTTTTCTCTATCCTTCCTTTCTTAAAATATTTTCCTTAAAACATTTTTTTAAGTAAAGTGATACACAATTTGAAAAACCAGATAAAATAGAAGTTTTGTAATAGATAGTAACCTCTCCTGTCTGACTCATCTACTTGACTGCTGCTTCTCTTGTCAACTTTCTCCCATCTGCCTTCCATCTTTGGGGGATTTGTTGAAAATTCTTATTCATTACAAGTTCTTGGCTTGCTCCCTTTCCTTTTCTCTTCCCTGGTATGGTGGGGGTGGAGGGGCAGGTTTACAGCATTTCATTCCTTTGTCATCATTGTGATCATTCTCTTTGGGGGGATGTGGAAGGGAGAGGGAGGCATATGCTCACTCTTTCTTGACCTAGAAGCTGCTCAGCCCAAATGTAGTTCAGAAAATGATTGTTTTCCTTTATTAAAAAAATACTGTTGGGGCACCTGGGTGGCTCAGTGGGTTAAAGCCTCTGCCTTTGGTCAGGTCATGATCTCAGGGTCCTGGGATCGAGCCCCGCATCGGGCTCTCTGCTCAGCAGGGAGCCTGCTTCCTCCTCTCTCTCTGCCTGCCTCTCTGTCTACTTGTGATCTCTCTCTGTCAAATAAATAAATTAAAAAAAAATACTGTTATTTGTGTTCAGTGCCAGGGAAATTGTGATGTCTCTGCCTCTCTGGAGGTTAGAGTCGGGGTGTGGGGTGGGGGGGATCTAGGTAAACAATCATACAGTGCAGTGAGAGGGGTCTTAGAGGATGGCACTAGGATTAAATGTTTTCATGGTTGCCAAAGTGGAAATAGGATTAAAACTCCTAAATTTATTACTGTGAGTACTCAAAATTCCTTTTGTTTGGCTTTCTTGCTGTGTAAAGTTTCCTCCTGCCTGTGAGAAACACGTGACACAGCTTTCTTAGTTGCTATACCTTCAGAAAAATGGGAGCCTGCTTCTGTGGTTTGACTTTTGCTTACTTGAGCTCCTGTTATGTTCTAGCCTCCCAGAGCTGGGTTACTGGCTGGACTACTTTCCTCATGTTTCTGACTCTTGTTTCCCAGACTTATAAAGTTTTGGGGCCCATTTCATACTGAAGTGTATAATTTATTGTTTCATTCTGGCTCTCGTTTTGCTTCACCTCTTTAGGTCATTTGGCCTTCACCCCTCCACTGTCATAATTTTTAACACTGACCTAATCAGTTGGGAGAATTTCAGTTCCAAGACTTGTGCTAAGAATTTGAATACAGCCAGGAGGTTCAGGGAGCAGGTGAGGCTAAGCAGCTATCCAGTCTTTTTACCAGCAATTTCTTTGTGATGATTAAGCAATAGGTCAGCTGAGGTTTTTCACTTCCTCCCTCATGAGCCTTATACAAGAGCACTGTTTCTGGGATTGTTCAGGAATGATGAGATCCCTCTGGTGATGCTCTCTTCTTGGGTGATTCCACTTCCAGAGCAATATTGCTTTCCCAAAAGTGTTCTTTCCTGCTAATCTCACTGTAGTGAAACAAACCTCATCAACGGGCAATCACTAGAAATAGCGGCCCTGTACAATACTGAGCAAGTCTTAGTTGTTAGAGCTATAATTGTGACTGTTTCAAGGTAGTTTTTCCTTCAAAGTTTATGCTCTTAAGGTCAGCTGGAAAATTTCAGTCTAACAAACATCTATAGGTGACTGCAGATAATCCTTACATCACAGTCACAAAAATTCTGGCATGGAACATTTGCTATAATCTGAGAATTATATCCACTTAATCTTAAAAGAAAATGTCTGCCCTGAATGCTGAGGCAACACAGGATAGTTGGAATCGTAAGGCTGTGGCATCAGACTGACTGGGGTTGAAAGCTTCCTGTTTCAGTTGTAAGCTCCATGACCTTGGCAAGCTCATTAACCTCCATGAGTCTCTTTTTACTCAACTGTAATGCGTGAATAATAATATTTGTCAAAAAAAATAATATTTGTCTCTTAGCGTTATTGTGAGGATAAAGGAAACAATTATAAGTGGAATGAATACGTGACACGTGGTGGATGATCAGTAGATTTTTTTTTTAAAGATTTTTTATTTATTTATTTTGACACAGAGAGATCACAAGTAGAGAGAGAGGCAGGCAGAGGGCGGGGGGGAAGCAGGCTCCCCGCTGAGCAGGGAGCCCAATGCAGGTCTCGATCCCAGGACTCTGGGATCATGACCTGAGCCGAAGGCAGAGGCTTCAACCCACTGAGCCACCCATGCATCCCTGATCAGTAGATATTTATAAAACAACTTTATATCCTGACTTTCCTGTCAAATAAAAAGTTTAGCTAAGATGATCTCTAAGGTATATTCCAGCTTTAATAATTCTTAATTCTTGGGGCAGCTGGGTGGCTCCGTCATTAAGTGTCTGCCTTCAGCTCAGGTCATGATCCGGGTCCTGAGATCAAGCCCCGCATTGGCTCCCTGCTCAGTGGGAAGCCTGCTTCTCCCTCTCCCACTCCCCCTTCTTGTGTTCCTTCTCTCACTGTCTCTCTCTGTCAAATAAATAAATAAAATCTTTTTAAAAATTCTTTGCTTTTTCTTTGTATAAAATTAAGAAAATGTGTATTTTTAAAAAGATTTATCTATCTATTCCAGAGAGAGAAGGTGGCAGAGAGTCATCAGGAGAAGGGGCAGAGGGAGAGAGATCTGTAAGCAGACTCCCCACTGAGCACAGAGCCTGATACAGGGCTTGATCCCACAACCCTCAGATCAGGACCTGAACTGAAACCAAGAGTTGGACACTCAACCAACTGAGCCACCTAGGCACCCCAAGAAAATATATATTTTAAAGATATTTAATTGCAGAGCCTGTGGTTGTCATGAATTACTGCTTGCAAAATGTCCTGTATTGGACACGAAAGTTTAAAAAGCCACTGAAGAGGGCGTTGTACCAGATAGTGCCACAATTCTCTTATCTAAGCTTGTTTCATTATTTCAGTCATACCAGACTCTCCTGGGGATTATGAAGCTGAGTCACCATCCCCACCTCCTCCTCCTCCTTCTCCACCTCCTGAACCAGTGCAGAAGACTGAACCAGAACCACCTCCTGTCAAGGTAAAGCTTTACTGGGAGGGTTGCCTTTCCATCTGTCCTCTATCTCCCAAGGACCTGAAACTCCTGTGCTGAATCGGTTGCTGCTGTACAGTTCACAGATACCAGTAGATGGCTCTTGTCTCATTCTGCTCTCCTGTAGTTACTACAGACTGGGCATTCCCTCTCCTCACCTGAAGCGAGAGTTCAGTGATAGGCGCAAAGTCTTAGGAAGGTTGCAGAGGTCAGGCCTGGGAGTAGTTTTGTTTTTCTGACCTCTGGCATCAGGGCTGCTGTGCTACCCAACTTCTGTTGGAATTGCACAAAATAAGGTGTTGCCTGCATCAGAGCAAACTGTGGAAAAATAGAGTAGAACAAACAATTATACACATTTGTTGTTCTTCAGAAACTCTTCTGGAAAAGGGCAAGGTGAGAAAAGCTGGCAACAAATGGGGAAATACAGTTTTTTGTGTTTTTTTTTTTTTTAAGATTTTATTTATTTATTTGAGAGAGAGCATGAGTGAGGAGAAGGTCAGAGGGAGAAGCAGACTCCCCATGGAGCTGGGAGCCCGATGTGGGACTCGATCCCGGGACCCGGGGATCATGACCTGAGCCGAAGGCAGTCGTCCAACCAACTGAGCCACCCAGGCGTCCCGGGAAATACAGTTTTGAATGATCTTCAGCTGCACCTTGCCTACATCTATCTGTGTAAATAATTAAGAGTTGAGGAGAAGGGTGCTAACAAGTTTTTTTTCCCTTTATGACTTTAGTTTTCCTTAATTCATTATATTAAGACTGTCATTTAAATTTTGCACTAATTTTTTCATTAGCTAAGGAGAAAATGGTTGAAAGACCAGTGGAGATAAAAGGACATTGGTATTAGTAATACCTGTGTGAGACTAAATTAGATGGGGGCAGTGTTGCAGTGTCAAGTCTAAAAAAAACAAGTATTGGGGCACCGGGATGGCTTAGTTGGTTGAGCGTCTGGGTCCAGGGTCCTGGGCTTGAGCCCAACATCAGGCTCCCTGCTCAGCAGGGAATCTGCTTCTCCCTTTCCCTCTGCCCTTCCCTCCATCTCATGCTCTTTTGCTCTCTCTCTCTCTCTCTCTCTCAAATAAATAAGTAAACCTTTAAAATATAAAATAGCAAGTATCCCCAGCAAGAGGGGATGCCATGGAAACTTCTCATCTGGTTTAGGGGCCTTCCCTTTGTGCTCCCACAATGTCTGCCACAGCCCCTCGTTAAAGGCCTTATTACCACATTGGATTGCAGTGGTCTGTTTTCCTTGTCTCTCATCTTGACTAAGGTCCTTGTCCTATTGGTCTTTTTAACCATGGTGCCCGCACTACACAAAAGTTTGTTGACTGAATGAACACAGTTCTTGGCTGAATGTGCTTTTTATCTCATAAACAGCTTACATATACAAGAACATAACTTGTCTGTGTGGTAGGACTGGTCCCTAAAAGGAAACGGGTAGAGTTCCTCCTTCAACTTTCTGTCATTAGGAATATTGGAGGGCGATTGTTATAGAAATTTTTGTTACTTTTCTCTGTAGATTCATTGTTGTAACCTCTAATCTTTCTTGATCTTTTAGAGCTCAAGTGGAGAAAAAAGAAAACGAAAGCGGGTGCTAAAATCGAAAACCTTTGTAGATGAGGAAGGCTGCATAGGTAAGAAGCATTTTTGGCTCCAAATCTAGAATTGGAATTATTACCATAGAGAGGCTTCATAATCACTTACAGAGCAGGGCACCTCACACTTGAGTGTGCACGTGACTTACCCCCAAGTGAGACTGGGCTGCTTGTCTGGCACACACTTGGAGTAGCAGAGTGTAGAGGAGACTACAATTAAAGTCAGATCATGGGTGCTTGTTTGGGCCATATGCTGTAGGAACGTGCTTTGAGATCTTGGATGAAAGTCACATCACCTCTGGTGGGGAGTTTCTTGATCTATGGAATGGATGTAAAATACCCATTTTTGCCTGTATGTGGCTTTGTTAAGATACAGGTGAGGTAATATTTAAAAACACTTTCGGGGCACCTGGGTGGCTCAGTTGGTTGAGCATCTGACTCTTGATTTTGGCTCAGGTCATGATCTCAGGGTCATAAGATCAAGCCTGGCTTCGGGTTCCCTGTTTAGTGGAGAGTCTGCTTGAGATTCTTTCCCTTCTGCCCTTTGACCTGCTTGCACTTGCTCACTCTCCATGTCTGTGTTTCTCTCAGATAAATAAATAAATCTTAAAAACAACAACAACAACAACACACTTTCAAGGTGGAAACCATAATACTAACTTAAAATGTTACAGACATTGAGAAACTTTTAGTTTTTCATAGAGGTTGTTTTATACATTTAAACAGTGGAAAAGAAGCCCCCACAGATGCTTAGACTCTGAAGAGAGTGTAAGAATCTTCTTGGTATTTTGTCCCATTTGTTCTACAGAGGGGTTTGACTAGTCCACATCACTTCCTTTATGTTGCCTGTTGGTAAGTCATGTTAGATAAAAGCACGTGCTTTCTATGGTGACCTAGAGGGGAATGAGAATTTAGGTTTTGAGTTATAGGTTGATTCCTTCAGCCATTGTTTAACCTTGCCCTCCCCTTCCACAGTTGACCCACGCTTCTGTGGGGCTTTCACGCTTGAAGCCGGAGGGGATGCTCTAGTCCTGGTGCTGCCCTTTTGTGTTTAGAAAGAGTTGTGGGCTTAGATTTGTAAACCCCTTGTTAGTTGGATAGCCTGTAATTGTAGTTTCTGCCTTCCTGCGGCACTTGCTCTCTCTCTCTCTCTTTTTTTTTTAAGATTTTATTTATTTATTTGACAGAGAGAGATCACAAGTAGGCCGAGAGGCAGGCAGAGAGAGGGAAGCAAGCTCCCTGCTGAGCAGAGAGCCCCATGCGGGACTCGATCCAAGGACCCTGAGATCATGACCTGAGCCGAAGGCAGCGGCTTAACCCACTGAGCCACCCAGGCACCCCTGGCACTTGCTCTCTTAAAGAAGTATTTTTTTCCCTTTCTTGATTTTCCTTTTCTGGTTCAAACTTTGATCTTAAAAAGATTGATCATCTATGAAGAATCCACTTTTCCTATGATATGTGGTTGTTAGAACTAGTGTGAACTCCATCTCATTGTTCCTCACCTCCCACTCTTCTGAAAAGGCCTGTGCCAATTTAATTGTAGCATCTGATCGGAGAATAAAATTCCTTACATGTGGAAATTTGTCTTTTCAGTGCCAGAATTTTTTGTGAGCCTATGAATTTCAGACTTTGAGAAGGGTTGGTTTTTTGTTTTTTGTTCTGTTTTGTTTTGTTTGCTTTCAGTCTTTTAATAGTGTACTATAAAGCATTTTGGTTTGACTATTGATGATATATATATTTACTGTTGAAGTTCTTATTCTTTTTTTTTCTTTTATTTATTTATTTATTTATTTTTTAAATTTCTTTATTTAACAGAGAGAGAGATCACAAGTAGGCAGAGAGGCAGGCAGAGAGAGAGAGGAAAAAGCAGGCTCCCTGCTGAGCAGAGAGCCTGATGCAGGGCTCGATCCCAGGACCCTGGGACCGTGACCTGAGCCGAAGGCAGAGTCTTAACCCACTGAGCCACCCAGGTGCCCCTTTTTTTTTTCTTTTAAATTCAAGAGGACAAAAGCATCACCACTAGTTTTTTCCTCCTTCTATCCCAAAAGAAAATGTCAGATATATCATTGTGAGCATTCACTGGGAGTTTGTGGCTAATTACCTATTGCTTTGTTCAAAACACAGCACTCACGTTTGGGCCAGGTATGGGATGTGGGTTTTTTGTACTCCTGTCTCCAGACAGGACTATTAAGAGCCTTGGATGCAGCAGTGAAAACTGCTCTCATAGCACTTTTTTTTTTTTTTTTTTTTTTTTTTTTAAGGTTTTTAGTCCAAGCTCAACCTAATGAATCTTGGCTCTTGTTACCAACAAAGGAGTTGTGTTTTCCTTTCTCTTTTTGGACTCTTCCAGTGTACCAGCACAGGGGGTTTGCCCAATCCTGTGCTGGATCAGAGTTGGTATGGGGGTTTTAAAACTGGCCTTTCTCTTTCTTTGACTTTGCTGCAGAAACTGGGGAGTTGAGCCCCTGAGATAAGTTTGGGGTAGACTTCTAGATGAGGTGGATTCTAAGAGCAAAACATTATTTGAGTAGAGAATAATAATTCTGATGTTGCCCATGTAAACTTGGTGGGTCAGAACAGTTGCATGTTACTCAGTTAAAATAAAGGTTCTGTATTTTTTATATTGAAATCTCCTTTGTTCTGTAATTTGAAATAACTACAGCTTTGAATATAGAAATCCTTCTTACAGCTCTCGAGGTATACCAAGTGTGCTGCTTAAGAAATTTTGTTGGTGTTGCCCTGACTGGTTTTTAACTCCCTCAAGCAGTGCATTGCACAGAATTGGCAATGAGACAACCAGTGGTTTCAGTAATAAGTAATGAAATAATGAGCTAATTGATGTTGGAGTTCAATATTATAGACCTGCCATTTGAATACAAAATATAGCTTATGAAGGAGCAAGTCTTATACCACCAACTAATAGTAAGTTGTTTCTTTTTTAGATCTGCATGTGACTCTTCAGACTTTCCTAATTTGAGATATTGAGTAAATAGGAGCTCATAAGTTTGTTCCAATAATCCAGTTACATAATGCTTTTCAATTTGCCTATGAGATGGTGGTGGTATTCAGGGATCATAATTGCTGAACTAATAGGTATGCCATGGGAATTCCCTAAGTATCTTAGAGTAACATTTTCTCAAACTTGACTGAGTATATGCATTACCTGAGGACCTTGCTAA
The DNA here is from genome assembly GCF_902655055.1 of Lutra lutra. NCBI lineage: Eukaryota > Metazoa > Chordata > Mammalia > Carnivora > Mustelidae > Lutra > Lutra lutra. The sequence goes on along the minus strand of NC_062287.1, from coordinate 55,652,736 downwards.
AAATCAAATTGTGATTCATTAAGCCCTCAGGCAGGACCTGACATTCTGCATTTCTAGTAAACTCATGGGAGAGTCTCATGCATTCGTCTGTGGAGCACAATTGAGTAGTAAGGCCTTTGAGAACACTTAATATATATGTTTAAAGCTTATCAGTGTTTTTAGCCTTTAAGTTGACAGGAATCAGCAAAGTGAATTCTAGGCTCTTGAAAGTAATGACAAATCCTAGGAGTTCTTGAGGAGGAACCATTAATTATGCAACCTCAATGGCATTAAGTGGCTGTGGAGAAGGGATGCTCCACTGGCCACAGCCAGTTGACCTCCAGCATGGCTTTACCATCGTAAGGGGAGAAAAATAGCATGGGCGGGTACTTGCCTGAGATTACTAGGTGCATCTGTACCTTCTGTGAGGTGGTGTTGTCCCCATTTTACAGGGGAGGGAAGAGCACTGATTGTCAAAGTGTGGTCAGGAGACTAGCATTCCCTGGGAACATGTTAGAAAAGCAAATTCTCAGGTCTATTCCTGATTTACTGAATCTGAAACTGGAAATTGAGCCCAGCAATCTGTTTGAACAAGCCCTGCAGGGGATCCTGATGCACACCAAAAGTTTGAGAACATGTCAGTGGCAGACTAGATGGTAGAATGCAGATCTGTTTGATTCCAAAGCCACTGCCTCTGGAACAGTTTGACTAATATATTTTATTAGAAAGAACAATCAGTAATTAAGTGCTTAAAACTATTATTGTTCTTGGTGCACCTGGGTGGCTCAGTGGGTTAAGCCTCTGCCTTCGGCTTAGGTTATGATCTCAGGGTCCTGGGATCAAGGCCCACATCAGGCTCTCTGCTTAGCGGGAGCCTGCTTCCCCCCGCACCCCACCCCTACCTGCCTCTCTGCCTACTTGTGATCTCTGTTGTCAAATAAATAAATTAAATCTTTAAAAAATAAAAACTATTATTGTTCTTTAATGGGAAAAATACCTTTCACCTCAATTGCTTGTACATTTATTATCGTATTAGGTTACTGTGTTCAGCGAAGAGGAGAGGTTTTCCTTTACTATTTCTCTTCATCCTCCTGCTGCAACCAGGAAGGCTGAGAAAGAATTTAGACAGTCATACAGCTGGTTATACAGCTGCTGCAGCTCTCTCTAGTCACAGGAGGGTGGCATTGTGCTGTTTCTCGTGTTTGGTTTGTGCACCTCAGTAATACTGAAGAGACGTTCATCAGCTCTGTGACATCGTTGTCAGAAGTTAGTGCCTGTGCCTGTGCTTTCTTCAGCTGCTTTGTACTGACTGCTCACTTTTCAAAGTTTCCATTGGGAAGAGATCAGTGAATATTATTGGTATAAGAGAAGGCAAAATATGCCTTCGGCTGATAGGAAGTTAAGAGAATTGGTAACTTTGTTTCTCATTTTATCACTGTCCTTACTTAAAACGATAAAGTTTGTCACTTGAGGCAGTTATCGTCATGATGGAGACCACTACTAAGTCTTGAGTCATTCGGAACTAAGAACTGAACAGCTGAATAATCTACATTTCTTTGTACTTAGGATATGCAGAGTGAATGATACCAGGATAGAGCTAGCCAGGAGGGTCTAACTGTGAGCCTTGTTGGACAGGATGGGGACTGGCAAATAGAGCAGAGATTAGGGCTAGGGAAACCAACAATGGAAATAGGTAGGCACTGTTGGGTCAGGGAAGTGAGGATGAAGAAGTTAGTCAAAGCACGGAGGTAGAAGTAGGTGTTTGAGATACAGACAGTTCCAGTGCAGAGTTTAGGAAGTTAGCTAGCATAGACTAAGGACCCAAATGCAGAATTCGGGTAATCAAATGATAAGGGCCCATTAAAAGGCATAGGACGTAGCATGACACAGTAATGTTGAATGTTGATTCTGAGCCCCAGCTAGACTCTGTGTGAGCTCAGGATACAGACTTCCCACCTGTGGCCAGATGTGATCTCCCAGTGGAAGAAAGCTTCAGGACTAGGTGAGCACACCTGCCTTGATCAGAGGATCTGAGGGAACCAGAGGGAACAAGACATCTCATTCCCTTTCTTTTTTTTTTTTAAGATTAATTTATTTATTTGACAGAGATTACAAGTAGGCAGAGGCAGGCAGAGAGGGAAGCAGGCTCCCCGCTGAGCAGAGAGCCCAATGTGGGGCTCGATCCCAGGACCCTGAGACCACGATCCGAGCTGAAGGCAGAGGCCCAACCCACTGAGCCACCCAGGCACCCAACATCTCATTCTCTTAATTGTAGTGTTTTAAATGACTCGACCCATTCCTATCCCATTTTTTCCTTATTCTGCCAGTGACTGAAAAAGTCTACGAGAGTGAATCCTGCACAGATAGTGAAGAGGAGCTTAAGATGAAGACCTCCTCCGTACACAGACCCTCCACTATGACTGTGAAAAAAGAACCCAAAGAAGAACGAAAGGGCCCAAAGAAAGGGACTGCTGCTCTGGGCAAAGCCAACAGACAAGTATCCATTACTGGCTTCTTCCAGAGGAAGTGAACTACCATCTCTGTTAGTTAAGTCAGAGACATGGAGTGGTCAGAGGAGAAGACCAAGACAGAGAGACTCTCACTTACTGTGTAAGTTCATCCTGTGCCTGACCTTGGCTATATCAAAAGACTTCTTCCATCCTGTGAGGTTTATACTGTTTCTGGTTTTTAACCAAAGGGAAAGCACCTGGAAGCAAGAGGCAAAAGAATATTTAAGAAGCTGTTATGTTCTAAGGACATTTTCTTAAGCACAATTTTTGACCTGTTCTGGAGAAGAATCCACTCCAAAAATAAATTGGAACAGGTTTCTGAATTATCACTGAAGCCATTTAGTTGCTAATTCATTGGGCCCTACACACCCTGTGCCCTGAGCACTTACGGCTCAGGAAGTATTCCTCCGTGTTCCTTTGCATTCAGTGGACTTGTGTGGGTCTTCATTTATCCCTGAATTTTACAGGACGTGTTTACCACTCCCTCTATAATCCCTTCCCCACTACTGTACTTCTGTGTGAAGCCATTTTCTGTAAGTCTTTAAATCTTGGTTGGACTAAAGGCTGAAACAAAAATCTCCCTGTAATCCTCTAATCCTCTCTTCCTCTGTTAGAAAGTACACGGACTCCTGGCTACAGACCAGCACATTGCTTGTGTTCTCCCCCTTTCACAAAAGCTCTCTGGACCTTCACTCGCAATTAGTAGGTAGGGAAAAGCCTGAGGCAGAGCACAAATAGAAATATAATGATGTATTCGACTCTACCAGAAATGACTTAGTGTCCACCCTGATGGCAGTGGAGGCCTCGCCATGTTGCTGACACACGGCGCGCTTTACACTGCTTTTGAGCTTTGTCTCCTCCCCGCTCCCAATCTCAGTACCTGGAGAGTGAATGCCAGCCAATGAAATGGAGGCTGAAAAGAGAAATCCCTTTCCACGTGCAGGGTACAATAGTCAAGAAAAATTTCTCCTTCTCGAGGAACCTGAATGTTCAGAAACAGCAATTTTCCAGGAATGTAATGAGGAAGAGATAAAGCACACATTTTTATACAGATGTTGCTCATCTGTATTTTAACCCTCCCATTTGCCTAAAAATACAAGCTAGCCAAGAAAAGATGGAGAAACTGAGTTGTTAGGACTAAACAGCAAGTAAAACATTTTCATTTGTTACTTATGGAAAATCATCTAATCCTGTGATAACTTTTGAGCACTTTCCATTATGGCTGGATAGTGATCTCGGTGGATGGAGGTGGTGGTGTAGTGAATCCTGCACAGTGAGTTCCTGGCAAAGGAATGCAGGCTCGGCTGCTGGCGTGGCTCACGACTGACAGACGAGGGATGTCTGACTTAGCCTGCGTATGTCGTGATGCAGTCAGCCGTCTGCTGTTTAAGGTTAGGACTTCGACTGACCTTGGATTAACGTGAACGTCTTTAGCAGCCGTCACCCGGGGCTTCCCGGCCAGGCACCGTGTGGACTTGATTGAGACCAGAAGTTTGGGAGATGAGTCCTGGCATTACGTCTAGGACTTGAGAAGGCAGAGGCTTTGCGTAGCAAGCAGAGTAAAGCTTGACATATTCCATAGCCCTTTCTTTTTAAAATGTAAAAGGATGGAAAGCCTCAACTTATCTTTACAAAAAAAACCTCTGGAGAGTGGTCTCTTTTAGGTGGTTATTTTTGTCATTGCCTCTAGTCCTTTTTCTAAATAAGAATGGAAAATTAAAGAAAAAAGTCTAGTTGTTGTTTTTTTTTTAATGCTGGGATCTCTCATAAAACTGAATTTTGAATTGGAAAATTCTCGGTGGTGGTCGGAGTTCCCCCTTTGAAATGATGATGCAAATCCTGTGATCACCATATCCAGTCTGCTGCCTAACCTCTGACCTGTCTACAAGGCTTAGGAAGGAGTGAAGTGGGGGCCTTTGTTTTTCCTTTTTATGCAAAACTCTACTGTGTTCTCCACAGGAGTTAAATAAATTTGAGAAGCTGTGTTAAAACAGTGCTTCAAACTGAATGTCTGCTGGGGCGGTTACTCAACAGGACAGCCGCAGTGTGCAGTCACCTCAACTCTGAATGGAGACAAGGCTGGTTTCCAGTTTATATTGTTAAAATTGCACACCCCGTAGTCTGAGATGAACAAGTTATTTGCTGCCTTCATCATTTTTTCAGCCCCATGGGAACTCTTAGTTTCAGCCAGACTCAATTTTTAGTTCGTTTCGGAGAAAATGTAGTCCTGATCTTGCACACTGTATTTGTTTGGCTTCATCACTTGCTAGCCATGTGACCGTGGGCACATTTCTAAGCCTCAGGTTCTTTGTCAAAATAGAGCTAAAATGAGGAACTCTGGGTTTGTCAATACTGAAAAAATATGTATTTAAGTAGCATAAATTTGGTATACAGGTGGTAGGTAGCACGGGGCACCTGGGTGGCTTTTGTTCAGCGTCTGCCTTCAGCTCAGGTCATGATCGCAGGGTCTTGGGATCGAGTCCTGCCTCGAGTCCCACATGGGGCTCCCTGCTCAGCGGGAAGCCTGCTTCTTCCTCTCCCACTACCCCTGCTTGTGTTCCCTCTCTTGCTGTCTCTCTCTCTGTGTCAAATAAATAAATAAAATCTTAAAAAAAAAATGTGGTAACACATAGGTGCTTTCCAAATGATGGCTTCCTTCCTGATGTGAGAAATGATGGCAGCAGCTACCAGCTTTCTGAAATGTTGTCAAGGATATGAACCAGAGGTTAGACTCTTTCAGGGTCATCATTCCGGCTGTAAATGTGATCAAAGGGAGATGGTGATAATTGCCCTATTTTATTTTATTTTTTTAAAGATTTATTTTTTTGACAGAGAAAGATCACAAGTAGGCAGACAGGCAGAGAGAGAGAGAGGAGGAAGCAGGCTCCCTGCTGAGCAGAGAGCCTGATGTGGGGCTCGATCCCAGGACCCTGAGATTCTGACCTGAGCTGAAGGCAGCGGCTTAACCCACTGAGCCACCCAGGCGCCCCGATAATTGCCCTATTTTATGAAACAGTTTCCAGAGTAGATACCTTTCTTTTGAAAGAAAGTGAGATTCCTTAGCTGTATATACTATTCATGAAAACATTTATGTGTGTCTACTATATGTCAGGCCTCTGAGCTGGGCACAGTGGTATAGTAGAGTCCTATGCTTGTCCACAGGATCTAGTGGAAGAGACAAGCCAGTAAAATGACATTATAATGTCCTGTGGTAGAATGCAGTGACAAATAAGCACAGGCTTCTCTGAGACCTCAGGAGGGTGGACATTCTTTCTAGAAGAGAGAAAGCTAAGCAGATATTTGAAGGGTAAGTAGGATTTGACCAAGCAAAAAGGAATGAAAGAGATTTTCTAGGCAGAGGAGCATGACTTTGGGTGGAAATGGATGGCAGACTTTGGGAGTAAGAGGGAAATGTATTGAGAAATGAGGCTGGGGTCCTGCTGAGGAGTTGGGATTTTATTTGAAGACTAAGGGCCAACTGAAGAATTTTAAGAAGAGGAGTAACATTAGAAGTTGATCGTCATCTAAGAGGGCAGCTGGCATTTTCTTTGAGTTGGTATGTCATATAGTGAGTCTTTCTACCCATGCATGCATATTGTATCTTAGTTCTGGTACTATTAAAATTAAAGTTTTAGTGGGATTAGAGAAAAATGTCACCGTTAAAACGAGGCTGCTTCATTCTGGCAGCCAGTGTAGACAATTGCAGTATTTCCTTTCTCTTCCTCCATCAACACAGATTTCTCTGGCAGAAATAATTTCAGTTTTTTAAAAACTGATTTCAAAAACTGGGTAGTTCTCTGACACTCTCAAGGATCTCTGCCTCTATGCAGCTCCCTGAAAAGGGAGGGGTGGGGTGGGGGGCAAGTGGAACAGTTCTATTTCTTTTCTATCTTTGTTTCTCTAAGAAGACATTAGTTATTTTACAGGAGAGTGCTGAAGAGAAGGGCCATATAAGGAAACTAAATAGTTTCTCCAGGACAAGAGTAGAATGAGTGCATAATAATGTATTTGCCAGAAACGTACTCTGTCAAGACTCGTTTTGGTAAACTGGTCTCCTTTCATTGGTTCCGGGATCTCAGTGTGCTGTAATGCAGCTTTTTACCACCATGAAACATTCTGGGGCTGCCTCGTTTTGTTGTGAGAAGACAGTATTGCTTTCTGAGTTATTGCCCTGGCAGCTCTGTAAATTAGCCCATGCTGTCACCATGCCCTCTCTGAAGGGCACATTGTACCCAAATGACTGCATTTAGGATTGACTCTTGCCACTCCCTGCTGCATGACACTTCTCACCACTTGTATCTGTGTCCAGTTTTGTGTGTGTGTGTGTGTTCTTAAGTGTGGGCCACCCACAAATTGCCACCCAGGCTCTTTAGCCAGAGAAACTTGGTAAGACTTCGGATCCAAACCCACCTTAATTCTAGAATTGCCCTTTCATTTCAAACTCTAAATATTGTCTGGCTCCCCCACACCATTCCCTCTTAATTCTGATTTGCTCTTGCCAGACTCCTTGTTTCTTAAGGCTTCACTTTGGCTTCTCCCCACTTTTTTTTTTTTTTTTTTTTTTTCTTAAATACTCAACAGTTCCTCATAGCTAGTCCTTCTTTGACTTCCTTCTTTTGGTCTTTCAGGCTTCCTTCAGGTTCTTTCACATCTTTTACTGGACTGCTCTTGAAGAATGGAAAAACGACGTTGTTTAATAGCTGCTTTGGATCATTCAAACCCAAAGTGTTAAACAGCTGTTGAATGCTAATTATGTTTATTCCTGGATAAGATACTTTTGAGATTGTAGGAGCTCAGAGGTTACTGTTTTGGAATGGCAAGACATGCACACTAAGTAGCATTGTGTAGTAGTGGAGATGACACTTAGAGGAGTGGTAGACAAGGAGCTTAATAACTCAGAAAAGAACCAGGATAATCATAATGGGCAACATTTCATAGTCCTTTGTAAGAACAGCAGGATTTAATTCAAGACACAGGCTAAGGAAGGTTCACCATTTTAGCGGATTTTATTTAGTTGTTTGAATGTCACTCATCATTTGCATGGTCATGGTATAAGTAATCCATAATTAAATGAACATTTAGTGGAGTTATTTCTGTCCTATCTTAAGAATGAGGATTTTTGGGGTGCCTGGGTGGCTCAGTGGGTTAAAGCCTCTGCCTTTGGCTCAAATCATGATCCCGGGGTCCTGGGATCGAGCCCCGCATCGGACTCTCTACTCAGCAGGGAGCCTGCTTCCTCCCCTCTCTCTCTGCCTGCCTCTCTGCCTACTTGTGATCTGTCTCCCAAATAAATAAGTTTAAAAAAAAAAAGAATGAGGATTTTTTTTGGTAAAGATTGTATTTATTTATTTGGCAGAGAGAGTGAGCAAGAGAGAGAAGGAGCCCAGGGGTAGGGGCAGAGGGAGAGGGAGAAGCAGACTCCTTGCTGAGCAGGGAGCCCAACATGGGGATCGATCCTGGAACTCTGGGATCATGACCTGAGCTGAAGGTAGATGCTTCACTGACTGAGCTACCCAGATGCCCCAAGAATGAGAAGGGAGCAGGTATCAAGGATTGTTCCCAAAGGCAGTTTATGGGATATATTTTGGATTAGTGTAAATTCACCTCAGTTTTGTGTGTGCTCAATTTTGGCATATGGAGGAAGCAGAGTTCTTTGATGGAAGCCAAACAAGTTGGGAGGCAGAGGAGTCTGGATTCAAACTCTAAGGCACTGACTTTAGGTAAGGTACTCATCCTCCAAGAACTTGTTTTCTCATCTTTTTTACTTTTTTTTTTTTTAAGATTTTCATTTATTTAACACACAGAGAGAGATCACAAGTAGGCAGAGAGGCAGGCAGAGAGAGGGGGAAGCAGGCTCCTTGCTGAGCAGAGAGCCTGATGTGGGGCTTGATCTCAGGACCCCAAGGCCATGACCTGAGCTGAAGGCAGAGGCATAAACCTCTGAGCCACCCAGGTGCCTCTCATCTTTATTTATTTTTAGGAAGATTTTATTACTTATTTTAGAGGGGGCACTTCAGGCGTGGGAAGTGGGGCCCGGGGAAGAGGGAGAGAAAGACTCTCAAACAGACTCCATATTGGGTATGGATCCCAATGTGGGACTCAATCTCATGACCCTGAGATCATGACCTGAACTGAAATCAAGAGTTGGACATTCAACTGACTGAACCACCCAGTTGCCCCTACTCCTTTACAGTGAGCTACGACCTACCTTAAAAGGTTTTAAATCTTTAATGCAATACTCCACAGGCAGCTCCCAGGATTTGGACATATATTAAACATACAGAATAACTCACACTTTTGAGTACCTACTATGTGTCAGGCACTGTTCAAGTGTGTTAAGAAGTACTAGTACTAACTCTTTTTTTTTTTTAAGATTTTATTTATTTATTTGATAGAGACCATAAGTAGGCAGAGAGGCAGGCAGAGAGAGAAGGGGGGGAAGCAGGCTCCCCGCTGAGCAGAGAGCCCGATATGGGGCTCGATCTCAGGATCCTGAGATCATGACCTGAGCTGAAGGCAGAGACTTAACCCACTGAGCCACCCAGGAACCCCAAGAAGTATTAACTCTTAATGCTCATACAACCCTATGAAATAGGTACTTTTATTCCACTTTTATACATGAGGAAACTGAGGCAGAAAAGTTAAGCAGCTTGTTCAGTCACAGAGTTAGCATGTGACACAGAGATAAGATATAAATCTTGACAATTTGGCTCAGTGCCTCTAGTCTTAACCAATATTCTCTCTTGCTCTTGGCTCTATATTATTCACACTTTGATACTGGCCAGTAATGATTGATGTTTGCTTTCATAAGTGAAAGTACAACTAGCTGTTCACTTCCCAGATTGTGAGATGTGAAGGCGATCTTAATGTTTATCTAACTCAACCACTCATCTGCTGCTCGAGTCCTCTCTCCAGTATCACTGCCAAGTGGTCTTGAATCTATAAACAAAGATTCCATTATGCTCAGTATATCATGCTTAGTAAATTACCAAGTTAGATAAGTAGACTAATAAATGTTGAAGAATTTAAAGAGAGGCTAGAATAAAGTTTTCTGATTAATTTAAGATCACCAGGAAACTCTTCTAAATAGAACATAGTTCTCTAAGCAATGCATTTAGTTGGTCTTGGTTTAAATTAAGAACACTGTTTTCCTTTGAAAAAAGATTGTCCAATTTATGGCCTTGTCTTTGACTTAATCTTGTAAGAAAATCAAGAGGAAATTTGGCACTTTTTATCCTAGTGAAGCCATGCTGCAGGTTCACAGGTAGGGAAGTAGCCCCTGAACATTTGTTGCTCACTGATTGCACTGGGGTAGGACAAGGCAGTGTTTTCCATTTTGAATATGAAAACCAGGTTTGGGGCCCCTGGCTGGCTAAGTTGGAAGAGCATGGGACTCTTGATCTTGGAGTAGTCAGTTCAAGCCCCACATTGGGTGTAGAGATTACTTAAAAACAAACAGACAAACAAACAGGTTTTTCCAAAAGATTTGTGAAGAACATATAAAAACAGCATAATCATGGTATTGTTTTATTCTCTCCGGGAGTGGGATGTACAGGAAGCTGAACCATTTTCCTGCAAACCATAAAGCCTGATATGAGTGTGTTTCCATTATATCTCTTAGTTATATTCTACCTATATATGGAGACTCTATCTTGTTTCATCCTTATGATAACCTGCAGTTTTTCTCTTCCTCATTTTGCAGAAAACAAGCCTAGTTTGCTTAGCTAATATGCCCAGCATCTCTCAGTAAGGGAGTCAAGGGGGCTAGAACCTAGGTCTTCAGACTTCACATTGTGTGACTTTTCTACCCCAATAAGAAGAATGTATTGGTCCACTCATAGTGTACTTTGAAAATGCTTACGGATTTGCGCAACAACCATGATGGCTGCTGTGAAAGAAGAGAAGCCCATGACAAGTTCTTTGCCTTCCTGGGACAGACCATCATTGGAAAGGCAAACATGTGCATGTTTGTGCATTTCATAGACTTTTGTTAAAAGTTTACTATGTGCCCAGCACTGTTGTGCTAGATGCTAGGGATACAAAGGTAAATTTTTTGCCCTCAAGGAATTTACTGTGTAGTGGAGGGACAGATGTAGACAAGTAATTATAATGTGCTATGATACTAAGATAATACTTGATAATTATTAATACTACTAATAATACTAATATAATAAGAATAATACTAATATACTTAAGAGTGCTTACCAAGGGGCAAAATTTGTGCAAGGTATCTAAATCCACTTTCTCTAATCCTTACAACACTTTCATTTACAAATGAAGTTAGGGAGTCTTAGAGAGTTACATGATTTGCCCAATAAGTGGCAGAGGTGAGAAGTGTCTTTCTTCTTTTTAAAGATTTTATGTATTCATTTAGAGAGAGAGACTATGCCCATGAGCCTGGGAATGGGCAGAGGGAGAGACAATTTCCAGTAGACTGCACTGAGCACGAGGCCCAGTGTGAGACTCAGTCCCACAACCCTGAGATCATGACCTGAGATGAAACTGAGTCAGATGCCTTAGCCAGCTGAGCTGAGGTGCCCCTCTTTTTTCTTCTTTTAAAGATTTTATTTTAAAGTAATCTCTACACCTAACATGGGGCTCAAGCTTACAATGCTCAGATGAGGAGTTGAATGCTCCACCAACTAAACCAGCCAGGTACCCCACGATGGGCCATTAGTAATAAATTTATAACGAAAAATTGGAGGAACTGAAATACTTGAATGACTGTGATTAACAAACCTGTCTGGGAAGCTGACTCCTGGTCATAGAGGTGTGGGAGTGAACAAAAGTAATAAAATGAATTGCACCTTGAAAATCATTGATCCTAGATAGGGATGATTTTGCCACACTGACTCTTGGCTACGATATCCTGGTTCTATCCTTATATTAGGAATACCACGCCTGTGGACTATACATTAGGCTAGAGACAGGCTCTCTCTCCTCTGGTTGGCCTGGAGAGCCAGAATTTGAATGCTTAGGCTTTTTGACTTGCAGCCTGTCCGTCCTCTGTGTAAAGGGGGTATGTGCCCACGACTTGGTGTGGGCTGTTTGTGACTGCCTTAGGGATTAAGGATTCAGAGGACAAAGTGCTTAAACTGAGGTTTTTGAGAATAGGAGCTTGCCAGATGGGAAGTAAAGCGCATCCCAGGCAGAAGGAACAGGACATGTAGGCACACAGGCATAAGGAAAGCATGGAGTGTTTAGAGATTATAAGTGGCTTAAGGAGAGGTGGTATAGTAGGCTATGAGGTCAAATTAGTGAGCGGAGGCCAGATCACAGAGGTCCTTGCTAAATAGTTCAGGGTCACTCTATATACAATAGGAAGCCACTGAAGAATTTTAACTTTTCTGAATTGTACATTAGAAAAATCACCTTTTGTAGCTTGAAGAGAGAATTACCTGTATGGAGGAGGTCATAAGTCAGAGCCAAGTTGCACCTGCATCTTGAAATAAAGCAAGCAGAAGAAAATAATAGGGAGTTGGATTTAGTTCACTTTTAGGCAAATGACTTTTTTTTTTTAAGATTGATTGATTGATTGATTGGTTTGGCAGACCCAGATCACAAGTAGGCAGAGAGGCAGTCAGAGAGAGAGGAGGAAGCAGGCACCCCACCGAGCAGGAAGCAGGACCCTGGGATCATGACCTGAGCCGAAGGCAGAGGCTTTAACCCACTGAGCCACCCAGGTGCCCCTAGGCAAATGACTTCTTAATTTCCATGGAAACTCAGGACAGGAATCGGGAGTAGCTTCATATTTGGAATGATTAGCCTTTTGCTGGGTCATCTCATGCTTGGAAATCCTCTGGCTCTTGCCTGAGCCATGGTCCTGGTTAAACCATGGAGATGGGATTGGTTCCACGGTTCCACTAAGGATACATGTAGGCCATTCTCTGACGCACAAACACAAACTCTGATTTAGACCTGGAACTTACTGCATCTCCCTGGAATTCTTTGGGCAAAAATGACCCATAGTTCCAGAATGGTCAGCTAAATTCATCCCAAGTCATATTTACTATACATTTATTCCATGCCAAGTGCTTCCAATACTTTATGTTATTTAATGCTGATAATTTTATGAGATGTAGATAGCAGCCCAGTTTTGTGAATTAGGAAATGGAGTGGCAGAGAGGCTGCCCAGCTAGCGCATGGTAGAACTGGGTCTACCCCAGGATCAGACTGGTGGCCTATCACTGTCCATTCTTGACCTGAGTTCTTTTCCAGTGGTTTAGAGCACAGTAAGCAGTATTACATATCACAATTAGAGTGCATATCAGTCATTCACTGAACAGCCATTATACTTGGGACTGGTCAGTAATATGCTTTTACTTCTAGCAGTGAGTTTTTTGCTGCAAACCCCAAAGCTCACCCCTAAAGTAAGGGAACAGCTATCCTGAATGCAGCTACATGAAGCCCCCTTAACCTTATTTAGAACTGTGCATAGCTCACAATATGAGTTATATGGCTTCCCAGCTTATAGAAGCAGCAGGGTAGCTGGAGACATTTGCGTTTTGCTATCAGGCAAGTGGTTATCACTTACTGGTTTTGTAGGAAGTACTTGGACTTTAAAATTGGACATACTAGGGGCACCTGGGTGGCTCAGTCTGTTAAGCATCCAACTGTTGATCTCAGCTTAGGTCTTGATTTCAGGATTGTGAGTTCAGGCCCCTCACTGGGCTCCATGCTGGGCATAGAGTGAGCGAGCATGCATACATACATACATACGTACATACATACATAAAAATAAAGTTGAACAGACTGGAGCTCAGTTCCTGTTGACGACTTGTGTGACATCTACAAAGTCACTTAACTTCTCTGAGCCTCACTTTGCTCGTCTGGAAGATGAAGGTAATTGTTACCTCAAGATTGTTGTGAGGAGTAGAGATTGTAATGAAGTACCCAGTTTATAGTGTTTGGTCAGTAAATAAATGATAATGATGATTTTTTTCAAAGCAGTGCTTTGGGCTTTAACCTACGTGAGAAAAATGAGTTGTCATCATTTATTTTAAGTTGTCTTTTATTAGCGTGTCCACTTTATGTTATAGTCAACACATTTGAACTATCAAAACTAATGACAAAGCAAGGAGGAGGTGCTAATGAACCCAGTGTTTTGGTGGGCTTCCCCATGATTCTGCTCACCTGTCCCCAGTTCCCTTGTGATCTCCAGTACCCCTACCTTTCAGGTGGGCTGCCGTGTCATGCTGTACATCCTGGACTCTTCATTTCAACCACATTTCTACTTGAGACAGTTTAGAGGAAAGCCAGTGGTCAGAGTGTGTATTCTATTTCCCCAAGTACAGACATCAGAGGGCGCCTTTATAAATGAAAAAATAAACAGATCTCCAGCAGGAAAGAGGCCTCCCTCTGCCTCCGCCAATGATGTATGGGGTGCTCAGGCAGTAGTCACGCTTGGAGTTTGAGTCCATCTGTTTTCTCTGTTCACCTCCTGAGTACTGTCCCCTTGTGGTTTGCATCATTCCCAGAGACCAGCCAACTCCAAACCTCCTCTAGCCACTTGGTCAATAGCTGTCTTATTTAAACACACTCCCTCTCTTTGGGTGCCAGATGTGAAGTTTCAAGGCAGCAGAGGCCAGGCTGGCTAACGCTGCGACACCTGCTTTCGCAGGCAAGCCAGTCAGCTGCTGCTTCTGATGTTGTTGGCCCTTTTTCATGGACAGCATCAGGATTTTACCCCACCAAGCACACACACAGGCAGCTGAGGGAGCCTCATAAATTATGGTTTTGTTTGTTTACTCAGGGCAAGCAGCGTGGTGTAGTGGAAAGAGCCTTGCACTTTGAAGCAGAAAACATGGGTTTGAGTCCTCACTGGTTATGTGATTTTGTCTTCAGAGCACCTCTTTCTCTGTAGATTTATAGTGTCTGAGATGGTGATAAGTGCTATTTGTTTATCTGCTTATTGGCCATCTCTTCTACCACGATGTAAATTTCAGTAAGTGAGGGGCTGTCTTGGCCATAATTCTAACTCCAGCACCTAGGACAGTGCCTTGAACATAGTAGGTTCTTAGAAAATATTTATTGAGGGGCACCAGGATGGCGCAGTTGGTTAAGCATTCAACTCTTGGTTTTGGCTCAGGTTTTGATCTTGGAGTGGTGATCTTGGTGGTGGGATCAAGCCCTGCTCTGTCTCCATGCTCAGCAGGGTGTTGGCTTGAGTTTTTTTTTTTTTTCCTCCTTCCCTCTGCCTGACCCCTTGTGTATGTGCACTCTCTCTCTCTCAAATAAGTAAATAAATCTTTAAAAATAATACTTATTGGGGTGCATGGATGGCTCAGTTGGTTAAGCGTCTGCCTTTGGCTCAGGTCATGATCCCGGGGTCCTGGGATCAAGCCCCACATTGGGCTCCCTGCTCAGTGGGGAATCTGCTTCTCCCTCTCCCTCTGCCTGCCTCTTCTCCTACTTGTGCACTCTCTTGCTCTCTTTCTCTCCTTGTCAAATAAATAAATAAAATCTTTAAATAATAATATTTATTGAATGAACTCTGAATATAAATGATAATATTTATTGGTGAACTCTGAAAGTACCTTGTCTCCCTACTGGCCATGTGATCCTTGAAAAGTCTTATCTTCTCTGGGCCTTAGTTTTGTCAGCTATAAAATGAAGGCATTAGATCTCTGTTCCTGGCGGTCTAAGATAATAAGGATTTGCTCATTTAACAAATTATTTCGGGTCTCTCTTCTGGGCACTCTGCTAAGCCCTGAAAATATAGTCACGAACAAGTCAGAAACAGAACTGCACTCATGGGGTTTTGAAAGGGAGAGGCAACCAAATAAGTAATGGGGTAAACATGTATTTAAGGACCATTGTAATAAGCCTTACAAAGGATCTGCAGAGGGCACTGCAAGAGGATTTAATTAATAGGGAGAACCTATTCATGCTGGGGGGTAGTCTGGGAAGATGACCTGATGAAAGTGACATTTAAGCTCTGATTCTACAGTTCAGTAGGGAAAAGGAGTACGGGATTTCAGCCAGAAGGAAGGGCTTATGTGAAAACCCTGGGAAAAAGTGTGGCTGGAACAATGACCAATAAGGAGGTTGTGCCCAAGATGAGGCTAGAGAGGTAGGCTGGGCTAGACTATTGGGACCTTTGTGGCTGTGGTAAGGATTTTGTCATTCTAAAGGCAAAGGGAAGCCAGTAAAGATAATTCCTTTCAGTATGGAGCACTCACTAGTACAGACAAAAAGGAAAGTTGGATCCCCTCCTTATGTGTCTGTCCAGTGTGATAGGGCAGATAGTACTCCATTTTGTAGATGAAGAAAGGGAGATTAAGTGATCTTGCAAGTCACAGGTAGAGCTTAGTCTTTGAAATTTTGTTCACATCTTTCAATACTCTTCCACGTTTAGAGAATTGAGAGCTTTTCTCTCCCTCTCAAATCCTCCAAATGGCTAAATTTTAGACCTAAATATCTTGTAATAATAACTCTCATCTGAAAATTATTAACAACTTTTAAGCAAGTCTGATAGAGACAAATTTCTCCTGAGCAATTTCTCCTGCTTACATTTTGGGGAACTACAACCAAATTTTTGATGCATTTTTAGTTGTCCTTAGGAAGGATTTCTAGGAACAGGGTTATTGTGTCAAAGGATGTAAGTTCTTAAAGAACTCTTGACACATACTGCCTGGTTGCCCGCCCCCAGGTTGTACCAATTTTGATGCTCATCATCAGTACATGAAAATGACTTTCTCAGTGCTTCAAATAATGACTCTCTCACTGCTTCAAGCCAATCTAATTTCTTAAGCAAAGCTAAATAAAGCTGAGTTTCCAGTTGTTTTGTTCATTTGGAGACAGGAAATTCAACTAGGCTTTCGCAGTATTAATTGGGGGAAGAAGGTGAAGCTAGAGAGATAGCACCCAAGGGAAGCAGGAAACTCCCAGAGGCCTAGGAGGAAGCCAGAAAGTACCTCCTGTGAAGTCTGATCATTCACTGACACAAGGCACTCTTTTGTGTGTACAGTTGGTGCTGTTCACAACTTGGTGTGGTTCCTGGGGACATAAGTAGAGTCTCTAAAGCTGAAAGAGCTCTTAAAAACACCGAAAAAGAAGAAACTCTTTTCCAGCATAAGCTGAGTTGGTGGAAAGAGCAACAATGAGTTACAACTACCAGCAGAATCAAGAGAGTATCAGCATGGGCTTTGTTAGCTCTGCAAGTGGGAATGCAGACCAAGAATCAGAGATCTTGGTGGCATGATGGGCCTGGAACTTTATCTCCTTACAGTGCCTTGCACAGAGTAGGTGCTCTGGGAGTGTTTCAGAGCCAAGCTAACAGTAATTTGCTGTTAATTCAGATATTTGATATGCAAAGCAATGGAAATGAAGATTAGGGCATGGTTCATGTCATCTTCCAATCTAGTGATGGTTAACCAAAAGTTATAAGCAATTACAAAATAATAAGAGGAGGTGTAGGAGAGGAGAAGTACGGGGTACCATGAAAGTATATAGCAGGGACCCCCCCCATGTCTATCCTTAGTGGATATAGTAGGATATACGGTAATTTCAATGAAGACAGGGCTGTATATACCTTATTCATTGTTGTATCCCAGTACCTGCTATTTGAGGGGTGCCCCATAAACATTTGATGAATGAATCAACAAAGGAATGAATGAATGAAGTGTTGTCTAAATTGGTAAGCCCAGTGGAGGATGGGAATAATGTTTCATACAGAGATAAAGGCAAGGTAAAGGCCTGGATAGGTTAAGAAAGTAGGTTGATGCATCTGAAGCGAAGTCAAGGGAACACAGAGTAACGAGATTCAAGGGTGAAGAGGTCAAAGGAAGTCAGGCTAAGGAGGATCTTCTAAGGCCTGTAAGGGACTTTGGATTTTTTTGTAAGAGAAACAAGAAACCAAGGTAAGTTATTGAGCAAGGAAGTGATATAGTCAGATGACAGAGCTAACAGTAGTTAGTTATTACATGTCAGCCATATGCTAGAGACTTTATATATAATATCTCTTATTTTCAGAACAACCCTGCAAGGTATATGTAATCCCCTATTCTATAGATGAGATAATGTGGCCTACCTAAAGTCGAATAGCACATCTGGGATTGAAATCAAGGCCTGTGTATTCTTTCCACTAGATCCCACTGCCTCCCTACTGCTTGATAGTCTCACTTTCATTTCTTGTGAAAATGCCTTCCCCTGGTCCTTGACTCCAAGAACACCATCCTTTAGCTAGGCATGTGAGTAGCTGGTTAGGACAATCCAAAGCCTGCAGATTATGCCACTGCTGCTGAATTTGTGCGATGGTGAGAACTTGTCGCTTCAAGTATGATTCTTCACCTGTCTGTGTTCAATCATATCTGCCCCATACAGATTTTAGCACATTATACCATAACCACAGTAATAACACAGCAGTCATTTGTGGAGCTTCTGCAAAGTGCAAGCACTATCAGGAATTCATATATATATATATATATTTTTCATCTTAATAACAATATTTTGAGGTAGCTATAATTAACATGATTTTGACATGAAAAAATTGAGGCCAAGAGAGGTTAAGTGACTTGCCCAAGATCACACAGTTAAAAAATGATTAGAGGGTCATGCAGAGTAAATGATATTAAATTAGCTCTTATGCCACAAACAACTGTAAAACTGGATACAACATATGAAATAATTGTCTTCAGATGTTGGACAACAGAGTAGGAATATGATCCCTAATAGAAATAAAAGAAATGATGTACCTCATTATCAACCAATTTGGAAACATTTTCTAGGTCCCGATGCAGGGATTTGCTAGGATGAGGAAACAAATCAGAGTTCAGGATTATTGAGGCAGGTGAAATTTGCAGGGCAGGGTTTCAGAAGCTGGTATAGAAAAGGAGCTCCAAAATATGCATCAGTGTCCCCTGTACATAGATAGGTAGATAATCCACAAGGCCAAGCAGAGAACAACTACTGGAGAACCATGAGCTAAACAACTACTACTATATGCAGAAAACTGGGGTATGTTTGAGTTATAACTAGCCAGAGTGTGGAGATCTCTTTGAGTATTCCAAGCATCCAGTAGAACTCTCAGAAATTCCAAGCCTTAAAGGCAGGTCTAATCTAGCCCTGGAGTAAAGGCTACTCTAGGAATACCCTAACAGGCTTTAAAACTGTCCTCAAAAGGATCAGGTTCATCCACAACTAAATGATCTGCCTGCCAGAGCAAAACTCAGCATCCCATTAAGGAAGACAACAAAATCCCCACCCAACAATGTAGCATCCGTAGGGTCTAGCACAAAATATATTAATAGACATGCAAAGAAGCAGAAAAATGTGACTCATAATCAGAAAAATAATTTAGTAGAAATTGAGCCATATGTAATATTAATGTTTGCAGTTAACAGACAGCTTAAATTAGTTATAAACATGTTCGGGGCATTAGAGAAAAGTATGAACATAATGAGGGGGAATAAGGAATCTCAACAGGGAACCAAAAATTATCCAAAAAGAATTAAATAGAAATTATAGAACTGGAAAGTATAATAATTTTTGAAAAATTCAGTGCGTGGGGCACCTTGGTGGCTCAGTTGGTTAAGCCTCCTACTCTTGATTTCAGCTCAGGTCATGATCTCAAAGTCCTGGATAGAGCCCCGCATTGGGCTCCGCACTCAGTAGGGAATCTGCTTGTCTCCCTCTCCCTTTGCCCATTCCCCACACTCACACCCAATCTCTATCTAAAATACATATTTTTTAAAAATTCACTGCTTGATCTGCAATCACAATCACAATCCCAGCAAGTTAGTTTGTGAACATGGACAAACCAATTCTAAAATTTATATGGAGAGGTAGAAGATCTCCAGAATAGCTAACACAATATTGAAGGAGAAGAACAAAGTTCAGAGTCACTACTTGACCTGAAGACTTATTATAAAGCTGTAGTAATCATGACAGTGTGATGTTGGTGAAAGAATAGACAGATCAATGAAACAGCATAGAGAGCCCCAAAGTAGACCCATATAACTATAGTCCATTGATTATCGATACAGAAGCACATGCAATACTATGGAGCGAAGATAGTCTTTTCAACAAATGGTGATGGAACAGCTGGACATTCACATGGGAGAAAAGAATCTAGACACAGAAATTCTACCCTTCACAAAAATTAACTCAAGATGGATCATAGACCTAAATATGAAACACAAAACTATAAAACTCCTAGAAGATAACATAGGAGAAAACCTAGATGACCTTGGGTATGGTAATTACTTTTTAATGTCAAAATATCAAAAACACAATCAAAGAAAGAATTGATAAGATAGACTTCATTAAAATTAAAAGCTTTAAAAAAAAAGAAAAGCTTTTGCTCTGTGAAGGATACTCTTAAGAGAATGAGAAAATAAGTCACAGACTCAGAGAAAATATTTGCAACAGATAAATCTGATATAAGACTATTATTCAAAATATATAAAGAACTCCTAAAACTCACCAAGGAAACAACTGAATTTTTTTAAAAATAGGAAAAATACTTAAACAGACATATGACCAAAGAAGAAAATACTCATGACAAATAAACATATGAAAAAATGTTTTACATCATTTGTCATTAGGGAATTATAGATTAAAATAATAATGAAAAAAATAATAATAATGACATACCACTATACACGTATTAGGCCAAAATCCACAACACTGACAACACCAAATGCTGGCAAGGATGTGGAGTATTAGGAACTTTCATTCGTTGCTGGTAGGAATGCACAATGGTACAGTCACTTGGAAGATAGGAAGTTTCTTACAAAACAGTCTTACCATATGATCCAGCAATTGTGCTCTTTGATATTTACCCAAATGAAGTGAAACTTATGTCCACACAAAAACCTGTACCTAGATGTTTAGGGCAGCATTATTCATACATAAATTAAGAACTAGCAGAACCGAAAAAAGTAGATAAATCCACAATTTAGGTGGATACAGAATGATGGAGGCATGACTTCTGGTGTGGCAGAGTAAGGAGCTCAAAAAATCCTAAAAAACATATAAAAAACCCAGAACATTAAAACTGAACAAAATTGTCAAAAACAAAAGGGATCAAAGGCTTACAACAAATTGAGAAGCACTTATTCATGAAAAACGACTGAACCTTTGGTAACAACAGTGGCCGTCTATGACGTCTTAGCCTGTGGCTGTTCCTAACCCTTTTCCCCCCACACTACCACCCTAGCTCACCTACCTCCGTAACTGTTCTACATAGAGAGGCAAGTCATGGAAAACTGTGTCTTTGCTTTGGCAAGGTGCTCCCTTGATTTGAAAAACCCCATGCCCAGGGGCATTGAAAGAAACAAAGCAATCTCAATGGCAAAACAAAACAAAAAACAAGGAAGGACAACAACTCAGCTAGCTTGAGGTTCAGGTCCTGGTTGGGGCAAGCAAGAGGACAGAAATTTAGCAGGGTTATACAAGGAATGATATAGTCATAGTGGGTCTTGATAAGTTCCCACGTATTTCTGACAAAGCACATACATGAACAGGAGGGCAGAGTGCTCTGGCCGTCCACATATTCCTGGTAGAACTTGAGACCACGTAGACAGGCAGAGGAATACAGTAGTTCCCAACAGAAAGTAAAAGCTGTCGCAGACTTATAAACTCCCTGAATTTTGAATGTACTCTCACACACACACATTAGATTTATCACAGAGCCATTGAAGAAGGTGTAAGTCTTACGGGCTCAAAAGTATTTGAGCACATCCTCTGACCAATCATTGGCAGACTACTTAGAATGCAGATACAGAGGCAAGGAAGCAAGATGTAAACATAACAGGAATTTTATTTATTTACTTATTTTTAAAGATTTTATTTATTTGACAGAGATCACAAGTAGGCAGAGAGGCAGGCAGAGGGAGAGGGAGAAGCAGGCTTCCTGCTGAGCGGAGAGCCCGATGTGGGGCTCCATCCCAGGACTCTGGGATCATGACCTGAGCCAAAGGCAGAGGCTTTAACCCACTGAGCCACCCAGGTGCCCCCATAACAGGAATTAAAAAAAAAAAAAAATTAGAAAGACAACAATGACTGCACACCGCAGCTTCCACAGATCTAGTTGGGGCCAGTTACTAAGCAACCAAAAGCAACAACAGTCTGTAGGGAGAAAATATCAGATTTCAGAATGGCTAGAACATATTATCAAACAAACCAAAAAATGAGATACGCAAAGAAATGGGAAACTGTGACCCATATTTGGGGGGGGGGGAAATGCACTCAGAACAATAATATATAAGACTTTAAAAAACCTTAACCAATTTGACTTGATTGACATTTGCAAAACAGGACACTCAACTGCAGAATGCTTATTCTTTTTAAGTGCACATGGAAGATAATCATTTGTATTTTTACAAAATTTAACACCTATTGTTTTCTTAAAAAGTTTATTTAAGTAATCTCTACACCCAAGGTGGGGTTCAGACTCAGCCCCAAGGTCAAGAGCTGTACCCTCTTCTACCAGAGTCACCAGGCACCCCTTAACACCTATTGTTGTTGATAAGGAGAAGAAAGAAACTTCCCCAAACTAGAAATAGAACAAAACATCCTCAATCTGTAAAGCTGGATCTATAAGAATTCTATGGCTAAGTGATACTTTATAGTGAAATATTGAACACTTTCCCACTAAATTTAGGAGCAAGGCAATGATATCAGCTATCATCAATTCACTCAATATTATATTCTTGGAGGTTCTGGCCAATGTAATAGGATGAGAAAAGTAGCCAAGAGACATTAAAATTAAAAAGGAAGTAAACTTTTATTTTCAAAGAGCATGATCAAATAAATAGAAAAATCTAAGAAATATAACAAAAAAACCCGACTTGAGGCAATTAGTGAATTTAGTAAAGTGACAGAATATCAGGTCAACATATAAGAATCACTTGCAGGGTGCCTGGGTGACTCAGTGGGTTAAGCCTATGCCTTCGGCTCAGGTCATGATCTCAGGGTCCTGGGATCTAGTCCCGGATCAGGCACTCTCCTCGGCAGGGAGCCTGCTTCCTCCTCTCTCTCTGCCTGCCTCTCTGCCTACTTGTGATCTCTGTCTGTCAAATAAATAAAATCTTAAAAAAAAAAATCAATTGTATTTATATATACTAACAATAAACAATTGGAAAATTTTAAAAATATTATTTATAATAGCATTGAAAACATAAAGTAGGGGCACCTGGGTGGCTCAGTTTGTTAAGTGACTACCTTTGGCTCAGGTCATGATCCTGGAGTCCTGGGATCAAGTCCCATCTCAGGCTCCCTGCTCGCAGGGAGTCTGCTTCTCCTGCTAACATCTCTCCTCTCATGGTCTCTCTCTGTGTCTCTCTCTCAAATAAATAAATAAATAAATAAAATATTTTTTAAAAAAAGAAAACATAAAGTATTTAGGGATAAATAGAACCTACAAAATACTGAATAGGGAAATTAAAGAAATTCAGAATTAATGGAAAAATATACCATGCTCATGGGTTGGAAGAACACATACTGTTAAAATTTTTTTAAAGATTTATTTATTTATTTGACAGAGACACAGCAAGAGAGGGAACACAAGCAGGGGGAGTGGGAGAGGGAGAAGCAGGCTTCCCTGTGAGCAGGGAGCCCGATGTGGGGCTTGATCCCAGGACTCTGGGATCATGACCTGAGCTGAAGTCAGACACTTAATGACTGAGCCACCCAGGCACCCCACAATACTGTTAATTTGTCAATTTTCCTCAAATTGATCAATAGATTCAAAGCAATTTCTAGTCATACTTTTTTTTTTAGAAACTGACAAGTTGGTACTAAAATTTATATGGAAATATAAAAGCTCTAGAAGAATTTACATTACCTGATTTCTGGGCTTACAGAAACGCTACAGTAATTAAGACATTGTGGTGCTGGCATAAAGATAGGAAAGATAGATCAATGGGACAGAATGATAAGTCTAGAAATGGTATTGAATTGATTTTGTCCAAAAAGCAAAAGTAATTCAATGTAGAAAGAAAAGTATGTTCAACACACAGTGCTAAAAAAATTGCTATGAAATTTTTTGTAGAAGATTATTTTCATGATCTTTGGATATCAAAAGATTTCTTAGAACCCAGACCATGAAAGAAAAATCAATAAAGTGGAATTCACCAAAACTTAAAGTTTAAAGCTTCTGCATCTCAAAAGGCATCATTAAGAAAATGAGTAGGAAAGTAAATTTCCTTATCTATGTCTGTATGTTTGACAAAGGACTTCTATCTAGAATATGTAAATAATGCCTATAGCTCAATAGTACGACACAATTAAAATGCAATTTTTAAAAAATGGGCAAAAAGATATGAACGTGTGTTTAATATCATTATTCATCTGCGAAATGTAAATAAAAATGTTGAGATACCAACATGCCCACTAGAATGGCTAAAATCAAAAGGACAGGTCACGTCTAGTGCAGTAAGGATAGTGAAGTAAGCAAAATACATTGCTGGTGGGAGTATAAAGTGTAGTGATGCAACCACTTTGAAAATTAGTCTGGAACTTTCTCATAAAGTTAACATGCACCTACCAAATGACCCAGCAATTCCACTTGTCAATATTTACCCAAGAAAATGAAAACAAATGTCCATAGAAAGATTTGTACAGTAAAACCCATAGGAGCTTCATTTCAAAACTGGAAACAACCCAGATATCTACCAACAGGTAACGGGATAAGCAAATTGATATCCATATAATAGAATACAATTCAGCAATGAAAAGGAACAAACTCTACTGAACATTTAAAGAAAATTTAATACCAATTCTTCACACTCTTTCAAAAATCGGAGAAAACACTACTCAACTCATTCTGTGAGGTCATTGTTACTCTGATACTAGAAACCAGACAAAGGCATTACAAGAAGATGACAAATATCTCTCATGAATACAGATGTAAAAATCCTCAACAGAATATTACCAGACTGAATCCAGCAACATATAGAAAGAATTATTCACTCTGACCAAGCAAGATTCAGCCTAGAAATGTAAGATTCATTTAACATCTGAAAATCAGTTAATGTAACATACCTTATCAAGAAGAGACATAAACTACATGATCATTTCAACAGAGTCAGAAAAAGCATTTGAGAAAGTCCAGTACTGTTTCTTGATTTAAAAAACTAAAAGGGGGCAACTGGGCAGCTCAGTGGGTTAAGCTTCTGCCTTCAGCTCAGGTCATGATCCCGGGGTCCTGGGATTGAGCCCAGCATCCGGCTCTCTGCTCAGCGGGGAGCCTGCTTCCCTTCCTCTCTCTCTGCCTGCCTCTGCCTACTTGTGATCTCTGTCTGTCAAATAAATAAATAACATCTTAAAAAAAAAAAAAAAAACTAAAAGAAGAATAGAAGGGAACTTCCTCAACTTGATAAAAGGTATCTATGAAAACCCACAGTTAACATCACACTTAATAGTAAAAGACCAAAAGCTTTTCCTATATAGGCAACAATAAAACAAGGATGTCTTACTCTTACCACTTCTATCTAACTTTGTACTGGAAGTTCTGGCTGAGACAGTTAGGCAAGAAAAAGCAATAAAAGAGACCCAAGGAAAGGAAGAAGTAACATAAGCTCTATATTCATGTGACATGATCTCCTGTGTAGAAAATCCTAAGGAACCCACTAAAAGACTATTAGACCTAATAAACAACTTCAGCAAGATTTCAGGATAAAGATTGATATGCAAAAACCAATTATATTCTACAGATTAGCAGTGAACAATCTAAAAAGGAAATTGGGTGTGCCTAGGTGGCTTAGTCAGTTAAGTATCTGCCTCAAGCTCAGGTCATGGTCCCAGGGTGCTGGTATCAAGCCCCATGTCAGGCTCCCTGCTTGGTGGAGAGCCTACTTCTCCCTCTCCCTCCGCTGCTGCCCCTGCTTGTGCTCCCTCTCCCTCTCTTTCTCTCTCTGTCAAATAAAAAATCTTTAAAAAAATTTTTATAAAAAAAAAATCCAAGCTGGCTTTTTTTTGGGGGGGGGGAGGGAGATGAAATTGACAAGCTAATCCTGGAATTCATATAGAAATACAAGGAATCAAAAATTGTCAAAACAATCTTGAAGAACAAAGTAGGAGGATTTATATTTCTTGATTTAAAAATTTACTGCAAAGAGGGGCACCTGGGTGGCTCAGTGGGTTAAAGCCTCTGCCTTCGACTCAGGTCATGATCCCAGGGGCCTGGGATCAAGCCCCGCGTTGGGCTCTCTGCCCTGAGTCAGGCTCTCTGCTCAGCGGGGAGCCTGCTTCCTCCTCTCTCTCTGCTTGCCTCTCTGCCTACTTGTGATCTCTGTCTGTCAAATAAATAAATAAAATCTAAAAAAAAGGGGCGCCTGGGTGGCTCAGTGGGTTGGGCCGCTGCCTTCGGCTCGGGTCATGATCTCAGGGTCCTGGGATCGAGTCCCGTGTCGGGCTCTCTGCTCGGCGGGGAGCCTGCTTCCCTCTCTCTCTCTCTCTGCCTGCCTTTCCATCTACTTGTGATCTCTCTCTGTCAAATAAATAAATAAAATCTTAAAAAAAAAAAAAATCTAAAAAAAAAAAAGTTTAAAAAAAAATTTACTGCAAAGAGGGGCGCCTGAGTGATCCAGTCAGTTGAGTGTCCAACTCTTGATTTCACCGCAGGTCATGATCTCAGGATTGTGGGATCCACGCCATGTCGAGATCCTCACTCATCAGGGAATCTGCTTGAGATTATCTCTCTCCCCCTGCCCCTCCCTCACCCCCACATGCATGTGCTCTCTCTCTCTCTCAAATATTTTTTATTTTTTTATTTTTATTTTTTTTTAAAGATTTTATTTATTTATTTGACAGAAAGAGATCACAAGTAGACAGAGAGGAAGGCAGAGAGAGAGAGAGAGAGAGGGAAGCAGGCCTCCTGCTGAGCAGAGAGCCCGATGCGGGACTCGATCCCAGGACCCTGAGATCATGACCTGAGCCGAAGGCAGCGGCTTAACCCACTGAGCCACCCAGGCGCCCCTCTCTCAAATATTTTTTAAAAACTTACTACAAAGATACAGTAATCAGGAAGTTCTGATACTGGCCTAAGGATAGACATATAGATCAGTGGAACAGAACTGATAGTCCAGAACTAAACCCTTTTATTTATGGTCGATTGATGTTTGGCAAGGGTGCCAAGACAATTCATTGGAGAAGAATAATCTTTTCCACAAATGGTGCTGGAACGACTAGGTATCCACATGCAAAGAAATAAAGGTAGGCCTCTTATATCGTACATAAAAACTCAATTAACACAATAGGGGCTAGAGGTAGGGAGAAAGGGGAATTCTTTAGTGAGTATAGACTTTCAGTTTCACAAGATGAAGAGTTCTGGAGGTTGGTTGCACAACATGAATGTACTTAACACTACTGAACTGTACGCTTTAAAATGATTAGGATGGTACATTTTATGTTATGAATACTTTACCACCATCAAAATAATTTTCAATAAAAATGTTTAACTCGGGGCACCTGGGTGGCTCAGTGGGTTAAGCCTCTGCCTTCAGCTCAGGTCATGATCTCAGGGTCCTGGGATCGAGCCCCATATCGGGCTCTCTGCTCAGCGGGGAGCCTGCTTCCCCACCCCCACCTGTCACTCTGCCTACTTGTCATCTCTGTCTGTCAAATAAATAAATGAATAATCTTAAAAAAATAAAAACATTTAACTCAAAATGGACCATAGACCTAAATATAATAACTAAAAGCTATAAAACTCTTTCAAGAAGACAGGAGTAAAGCTTTGTATTCGTGGGTTAGACCAGGCCTTCTTAAACACCAAAAGTGTAAGTGACAAAAAAAGTAGGTAAGTTGGAATTTAAAGGATACCCTCAGGAAATGAAAAGACCTCCTACCGATAGGAGAAAATATTTGCAAATGATTTATCTGATAAGGGAATTGTATCCAGAATACATAAAGAACTACTATAACTCGACAGTAGAAAGACAGTAATCCAACTGAAAAACAGGCAAAGGATCTGAACAGACAGTTCTCCAGAGAAAACATACAAATGTCCAGAGAACTCACAAAAAAATGTTCAGCATCCTCAGTCATCAGAGAAATGCAAATGAAAATTATGAGAAACCACTTTATGCTTGCTGGGATGTCTATAATAAAGATTGACAATACCAAGTGTCAGTGAGGACATGGGTACATTGGAACCCTCATACCTTGCTGGCGGGAATGTAAAATGGCGCAGCCATTTTGGAAGGCTGTTTGGCAGTTTATAGTCACCATGTGACCCAGAAATTCTACTACTAGGTATATACCCCAAGGAAATAAAGCATACATCCACATAAAAAGTTGTATACAAATGTTCATGGCAGCATTATTCATCATAGATAAAGAGTAGAAACAACTCAAATATCCATCAACTGATGAACAGTTAGGTAAAAGTGGTATATCTGCCCAATGGAATATTATTCAGCCATTAAAAAGGACAAAGTACCGATACATGCTACAACATGGACGGACCTTTTATAAACATTATACTAAGAGATAGAAGCCAGACGCACAAGGCTAAGTATAATGCAACAATGGAATGCAGAGTAGACTGCATATCTTAGTACTTCCTGGATGCATAAATGAATTAATAATTAAGTAAAATACCCATGCCAACTGGATTTAGAAGGTGAAAGAGACATGAAACTACGGTAAAGCTGAGTTTGCTAAGCTGCCTGAGTGAGGGTCAGGTGGGAACATTAAAGAGACCAGGAGAGGCAGGGTAGGATCTGAAACTCAGATCCCAGAGGAGAGCACAGATGTGAGAGTCCTTGGCTTAGAGGTGATAGGTTAAGCGGGAGCAGTGTTTAAGTTCACAAGGGAAGAAGTTCGGAAATAAGAGCAGAGTGGGGACAGCTGAGCCCTCTGCCCTTGTTTCTGGAAGAAGATGTCTGAGATCCTGGGCATTCAAGTGGCATGAGGGGTGTGTGGTGCTGGGGAAAGAACGAAGGACTTGAGTCAGAGGACCCAGGTTCTTTAGCTCCGCCTTGCTCTGTGACCTTGGGTAGCTGATCCTCCTGTCTAAGGCTCTTTCTTCACCTGTAATCAGGGATAATAATCCCAACCCTCTTTCCCAAAACCATTGCATGGACCGAAAGGGAGAATGCATAAGAAAGTGTTTTGTAAACCGTAAAAGACTCATCAGATGTAAGGAGTTACTATTGCTGCAGTGGGAGATGCAGAAGGCCAATAAAATGGATTGGGTTGCAGTAAGCACAGGGGTTACTTTCTGTTTCTTAAAAAAAAGAAAAAAGGAAAGAAAAACCAGCAGCAGCAAGTACTGCCAGGTGCACAACGTAGTTTTTCCAACTCTGAGAAGCAAATAACAGAGAGGGGCCAACTGGCTCATCCCAGGAGGCCTGTCTTCACCAATTGAATCAGAAATCACAGCTCAGGGAATAGTTGCAGGCAAGGGCCCAGGATAGCAGGCCCTGTCCTGGTGGGGCGGGACCCAGGGGGTGTGGGGCCAACAAAGTTTGTCCACATGGCCGGAGACCTGGGCCCTGGGCCCCTGTGGCTTGGAGCTTCCTTCGGTCCCCGCCCAACCAGATGTATTCCTTAGAGTCCCAGGTGGCCCATGAAGGGGCTGCCAGATCCCAGGCCACATCCAGGAGCATCACCTCAGGGTTAGGCAGAGAAGTGACCATGGCTTCACCACAAAATAGGCCAGGCTGAGTTGCTATAGCTCCCCAGGTGGCCAGCCTCATTAGAGCTCAGGGCTGCATTGGGCCTGCCAGAACTTCGGGCCAAGCCCAGCGCAGGAGGCGTGGGGAGGCTGCTTTCAGTTCTTTTCAGGCCCAGAGACACGTTCCCCCAATACCTGGCTAGAGGCGAGCCCCTGAAGTTTGTGTGCTGGCCCAGAGACAGTCCTCTCAACTAGTACCTTTAAGGCAGCCACGCTTTTCTCAAATCTCCGTAGCCAGGGCGAGAGAAGACATTAATGACCATCTAGTCCAGCCTGCCTGTCCCCGTTTTCAGCTGAAGAACCTGAGGCCCAGAGAGGCAGGAACTTGCTGAAAGGTCAGATCAGGGGAGCTTCTCTGAGGCCGAACAACAGTGCTGAGAACAGAAATCGAGTCTCTGGCCTCCCAGCTGTCCACCTCCCCTCTCCCCTCCTTCTTTTCCCATTACTGGTATTTTCCAGTCTCTTCTCCTTGGGGCTGCTGCCCTCTCACCTCTCTGAACTTCCTGGCCAGCCCTACCCGCCTGAGGTCTCCACCTGAGGTTAAGATTCTGCTTCCTCGTCTCTGCTGTGCACTTGCCAGCTCAGAGATGGTCCCTGGTGGTGGGCCTGGGACATGGGGGGTGGGGGGAGAGGTGAGGTCAGGAGCTGCAAAAGCCAGTCCAGGGCAGCTACTAATGGTTATATGCGGGCGCTAAGACCCTGCTTTGGAGCTTCTCATAACCCTCCTTTGGCTACCTTTGTTCTTCCCCTCTGCATTCACGCTTCAGTCCCTGAAACCTTGCTGAGGACTTGAACTCAGAGCCCCTGCCTTGTGCAAGGCATCAGGACACAGCTACTACTTACCAACTCACCCCTGCCCTCAGGCGCCCCCAGTCTGGTGGCGGTGGCATTTGCCCCCAGGATGATCAGCA
The DNA here is from genome assembly GCF_902655055.1 of Lutra lutra. Classification (NCBI taxonomy): domain Eukaryota; kingdom Metazoa; phylum Chordata; class Mammalia; order Carnivora; family Mustelidae; genus Lutra; species Lutra lutra. Next base: position 55,622,710 of record NC_062287.1, on the reverse strand, counting down.
TAGGATATGAGTGCAGCATGGAAGACTCTAGAAGCCCAGGAGATGCCCCCTCTACTCCCAGCCTGGGCAGTCAGAGAAGGCCTCGAGCTCCAATGCAGCTCTAGGAGACATTTCCTAGGCAAGTAGGTGGAGAAGGGCCACACTAAGACCAGAAGGTAAGCTGCGTGACAGCATCGGGGAACAGTGCTGGATTTCATATGGTTTAAACCATAGGCTGGGCAGGGGTGAGTGTGGGTGAGGCTGGGTATTGCCAGGGGCCATATGTGAAGGGGGCTGAAGGCAGGTCCAGTGTATATTTTCCAACACCAAAAAGCCATTAGGTCAGTTCTGACTCTGCCTATCTAGAGATAGCATCAGATCCCATGGGTGAAGGGTTCCATCCCCCAAGACTGCCCTCACCTGTGCTTCTGGCCAGTTGGTTCTAAATTGGAGGTTCCCACAACCTCTTCCTTGGGTTCAATTAATTTGGGTAGAGCAGCTCACAGAACTCAGAGGCAGATTTCTGTTGATGAGTTTATTATAAAGGATACTATAAAGAATATAGATGAATAGCTAAACAGGTACAAAAGTCAGTATCAGGTCCAACCGTCCCTTTTCCCTCATGTCCTGGGCATCCTGGAGAGGTGCTGGGGCAGCCCACCAGTGAGCCCACATTCTTTATGGAGTGCCAGGCCTGGTATTTCTTTTCCTTACTGAACCTTAGCATATCATCCTTGGGCAGGGTCCCATGCTAATCTTCTCTGTATCGTTCCAATCTTAGAATATGTGCTGCCAAAGTGATCACTCCTGACTGAACCTTAGTCTCCCCATCAGCAACAGGACAGATGAAGCCCAGTCATCTCTCAGGGGCTTTCACTCCTAGATGAATCAGAAGCAGCTATGGAACTTTGTACATGACGAACACGTGGGCCCCATCCCAAGTTTATTAAATCACCCTTTCATTCCACAAATATTTTTGTGCATATACAACGTGCTGGACACGGTTCTAGGCAGTAGGCGTACAGCAAGGGGCAAAGTGCCTGGACCACCTTCATGGAGTTTCCACTCAGAATCTCTGTGGAGACAGGCCCGGACATCTATATTTAGAAAAGCTCCACTAGCAATTCCAAAGCCCAGTGTTAGAGGCTGAATTGTGTCCCCCTCAAAATTCATGTGTTGAAGTCCTACCCCTCAGTACCTCAGAATGTGATTGTGTTTGGAGATAGGGTCTTTAAAGAGTTAAGTTGCACCCACATTTCCCTCAGAGCCATGCCTTTGTGAAACAGAGGGAGCTAACTGGCTTCCATCAGGGCCAAACCTATAGAGATATTTCTGAGCTTTGGGTTACCTCGCTCGCACTATCCAGATGTGCTTCTCGTTTGCCTTCTGTATCCTTGTCCAGTTCTTTAAGCTGTAGTTCCTGGGTGAGGCTGACTATCTGAGTTTGCTAGGGCTGCCATTTCTAAGTATGCCAGACTAAATAGCTCCAACAATAGAAATGTGTTTTCTCACAAATCTGGGGGGTAGAACTCCAGGATCAAAGTGTTGGCAGGGTTGGTTTCTTTTGAGGCATCTCTTTGGCTTGTACATGGCCACCTTCTTGGTGTGGCTTTACATGGTCTCTCCTCTATGTCTGTGTCCTAATTGCCTCGTATAAGAACACTAGGCATATTGGATTAGACCCACTCCCTGATTTCATTGAGCCTTCCCCCAAACCCCGACAGGCCTGGTACAGCCTCCTTCCTACTCATCCTGCTTACCTCCACAAGGAGGCTCCAGTGGGGCCAGGCCTTGGGAACAGCACCAAAGATCTATCCTGCCCAGAGAGACCCAGCATGGGCAAGAATCTGGCCTGAGGTCACACAGCATGATGGATACAAGCCAAGATGGAGTCTCACCGCTCCCCCCTCACCGGCCCTCGCTGGTTCCAGCTGCTTTCTCCTTCAGCCCTGGCACCTTGCCCAAACCTGCTGCTGCCCGCTCTGCTTTCCCACTCTCTCCTCCCCACCTCTTTGCCTCTGACTAAGGCCCGGAGCATGATTTCAGAATGATGAAACCCAGCTCCTGAGGTCACGCCGGCCTCTTTCAGTGGCTGTAATTTTGCACGGCCCCATTCTACCCCACCCCCCACCCCTCCCCTCTGACCCAGTAGGCTGGGGCAGCTGCCAGGCCTTTGGCCCATGCCTGGGGAGAATGTGAGGATGAGAACCAGAAGAGATCACTCAAGCCAGGTCAAGAGGAATTATACGTTACAGATCATCTCCTGACCCAGCACCGGTCTGGGGGACACACAGATGGATAACACAACCTTGTGCTCACGTCATGCCTTCCCCCGTCATTCCACTTAAGCATCCCTCGTAGCATCGTATTTACACTTAGGCTTTCCAGGTCAACACCAACGAGCTGCTCGTACCTCTGTTCCCCCATGCCGTGCTGATTCACATCTCCAGGCGCTTGCTTCTCTGTTGTTTTCTCTGTCTGGATTGTTCTTTCTTCCTTTTTCCCTACCCTCTGCTGCTTTGCCTGACTTCTCCTCCTCATCCTTTAAGACCAGCTCTGGCATCACTTTTTTTAGGAAGCCTGCCCTCACTGTCCTCCCACCCCCACTCCCAGCAGGTGGGCTGATGTGGTTCTCAGTGTTCACTCCTAATAATCTCTCTTTATTACATTGTTCTCAATGTTCGTCACACTGTCACGTCTGTCTCTTTACCCATCTCAAGAGCAGGGAGGGGGTTGGGACTAGGTCTGGTTCATCTTGGTGCCGCAATACAGGGCAGAGCATAGGATAAGTCACCGAATATGGGATGGCCTCCCCCACCCCCACCTGCCGCCACAAAGATAGATGACACGGGGATTGGGATCTCCCACTTTACAGAGAAAACCGAGGCCCCAGAGGAGTTATCTGATCTGTTAAAGGGCCCAGGATGAGTTAATAACAGAGCAGGGACTAGAATCCAGCTCTCCCTGGGCTTCAATTAGTTTTCTTACGCTCCAAGGACAGCATTAGGGGAACAGCCAGCAGAGGGACCCACCAAGCCATACTAGGTGTATTAGTTTCCTATTGCTGCTGTAACAGATCACCATGAACTTGGTGGCTAAGAGCGACTCACTTATTGTTTCACAGTTCTGGATGTCAGAAGTTCAAAATGGGTCTCACTGGGCTAAAATCAAGGCATCAGTATGTCTGTATCCCTTTTTGGAGGCTCTAGGGGAAAATCCATTTTCTTACTGTTTCGAGCATCTTGAGGCTGCCCGGATTGCTTGGATCCTTCTTCAGAGTGAGCAATGGCTGGTCAAGCCGTTCTTACATTGTATCATCCTGGCACTCCCTCTTTCCCTTCCCTCTTTATTAGGATCCTTGATTACACTGGGCTCACCCAGACCATCCAGATGACCCATCTCAAGGTCAGTTGATCTACAACCTTAATTCCTTTTGCTATGTGATCTAACATATCCTCAGGTTCCCAGGGGTTAGGAAGTGGCCATCTTTGGGAGGGGGAGCATTGTTTTGCCTACCCTACTGATGGGCAAGGAGATAGTGGATCTGTTAAGGGTGGAGTGACCAGACTTCCCAGTGTGCCAGGGATTGTCCTACCTTAAAGCTGTCATCCTAAAATGATTACTGATAGTGCCCTTTTCTCTCCCAAAAACATTCTGGTTTTTAGGTTACCCTAGTCATAGACTATTGGAATAGGAAGTCCAAGCCTACCATTTTGCAGATGAGGAAACTGAGGCATTGTGAAGGGGAGGAACTTGCACAGTGTCACATAGCTACTGACAGAGCTGAGACTAGGATCCAGATTTTTAAAAAAAATTTTAAAAATATTTTATTTATTTATTTGACAGAGAAAGAGAGAGAGCACAGCAGGGTGAGAGGCAGAGGGAAAGGGAGAAGCAGGCTCCCTGCAGAGCAGGGGAAGCCCGATATGGGGCTCGATCCCAGGACTCCAGGATCATGACTGGAGCCGAAGGCAGTGGCTTAACCAACTGAGCCACCCAGGTGCCCCAGGATTGAGATTTTTTGCCAGGAGGAGGAGGCCAGCTTGGTGCTCAGTTCAAACTGAAATATTTCTTTCATGAAGGCTTCCTAGAGGAAGCGGTAGACAGTCATCTATGATGATGAAAATGAATTTATTAAATACTTCCTATGCTCCAGGCACTGTTAATTAATGCTGATGCTTTATATGTATTATCTCATTGGGTCCTCATAAAAATCTTGGGTCATTTTACAAATAGCGAAACGAAGATTTAGAGTGGTCAGGAGCCCAAACCAGTGAAGTCTCAAGCCCTTTTCCTATTATAAACCTAATAATCTTTCCTCTCTCCCTAGAGTGTTACTGGGCTTGAGGAACTAAGAGGGCTAGAAGCCGTGCCTTGGAGAGACATGGGTTGCGGGGTGGGGAGGGAGAATGTGGAGGGGCTGCTGGCTTAGAGAGGCTGTGCACTGATGAAAGAAAGGATTTGAGGCTGAGGTGGCTCAAATAATTGTGTTTAATTTCCATTCAAGACTAAAACTATGGCCATAGCAGGAAGAGTTCATTTTAGAGGGTTTAGTATTTTTTACATATCTGCTCCATGTAGAACATTTGGAAAATACCAGAACTGAAAAGAAGATGGTAACGATTGCGATAATTCCATTTTCCCAAAGAACCACCTTTGAGACTTTTGGCAAGTTCCTCTATAGGGAGTTTTTTCTTTTTTTCTTTCCTTCTTCCTTTTTTTTTTTTTTTTTTGAAGATTTTATTTATTTATTGGACAGAGAGAAGGACACAGTGAGAGAGGGAACACAAGCAGGAGAAGTGGGAGAGGGAGAAACAGGCTTCCTGCCGAGCAGGGAGCCCGATTTGAGGCTTGATCCCAGGACCCCGTGATCATGACCCGAGCCAAAGGCAGAGGCCTTAACCCACTGAGCCACCCAGGCGCCCCTCAGGGATTTTTTTTTTTTTTAAAGATTTTATTTATTATTTGACAGAGACAGAGATCACAAGTAGGCAGAGAGATGTGCAGAGAGCGGGCAGCAGGCTCTGTGCTGAGCAGGGAGCCTGATGTGGGACTCCATCCCAGGACCCTGAGACCATGACCCGAGCTGAAGGCAGAGGCCTTAACCCACTGAGCCACCCGGGCGCCCCTGGGGATTTTTTTCTTAATAAACTATCTCAACATATGAAACAGCATAGGAATAATATTATCAACACCTGTGTACCTACTCTCTGGCTTAATATGTGGTTGCCTATGTAATTGGTGCCTGGCATACCTTTTCCCCATTGTTCCCTCCCTCCCTGACAAGAGGTCCTTCCAGACTTTCCTGGGTGCATATTGCTTGAACTTTGTAGATGTCAGTGTGCTTTTACAGTCTTGTACCAGAAGGGTTCAGGAGAGACATCAAGGGGTTCCTAACACTCCCACACTTGGAGGTTCCCCAGTTTTTTCTTATGAAAAATAGCAACGAACTTTGCCCTGGCCCCACCTGCACTCCACCCTTGGTGCTTCCTGCCCCGGGTGTGCAGCGGGGGACCTGACTTGGCCCTTCTCCCACAGCCTTCCCCACCAGCGTGTTCTCCAACCTCCCTCTCTGCCTCCACCTCTCCCTTTTCTCCCACTCAGCCTTCTCCTGTCAGTCTCTTCCTTTGTCACCCCCATCTCCCCTGTGGGGTACCTCTCCTCATCGAGGTCCCTGACCCTCCTCTCTCTGTTGCTCAGTCAGGCCCAGCAGCTGCCCCCGGGCAAGAGAGCAGCCAGTGCCAGAGGCCCTGCTGCCCAAGGACTGTAAGGCCTGACCCCCAGCATCCCCTGTCCATGCCTGGAATTCCTCTGCAGCCGCTACCTCCTTCATTGTCAGGACTGGAAGCGTGCTTAGAGACTAGGAACCCCAACCCCCACCCCTACCCACAGCTGAGGAGACAGGCTGAGAAGAGAGCTAGTCTGCCCGACATCACTAGGCAGAGTGGACGACAGAGTGGAACCAGAACCCGGGGGCCCGCCTCGCATTCCACTGCTCTTAAGACCCTTCCCACAGCAGTGCATCCACTAGGCTGGACCCCTCTCCGCTTCCAGAGAACTGTGTGTTGTGTGGGTGATGGGGGCGTTGGTCAGTGCCACTGCGAGAGAGCGTCCCTGGCAGGAGCATGAGCAGGATGGGTGACGGCCCCGCAACCGCCATTCAGGGGCAGAGCGTGGGAACTGGTGAGGCCTCCTGAGCCCACTCCTTCTAGTGAGGGGTGAGGCAGAGAGGGGCTCCAAGGGACTGTGCTCTTTGCCCAGGTTATGACATTTAGTCTGTGGCACTCGGTCAACTGACGGTACTGACTGTCTGCCCAAGTGGCATGCAGAAGGGGAGAAAGAAACCCACTGGGTCCTGAGGAGATGCTGGCCTCTTTTCCTGTGTCTGTGTGTCCCATCTTTCTTGTTTTTGGAGACCCCTTGCTCCCTTCCCTCCCCTCCTAACTCTCCTCAGTCTCCACCACCCCCCATCTTTATGTCCTTGGAAAGGGGAGGGCTCCGGGGGGTGACAGGAATGAACAGGTGTTGAGGGGGAAGGAGCAGGCCTGCATGGGGACAGTGAGGAGGGGGACCCTTCTTGTTGATGGTTTTGAGGTCATCCTGCTCAAAGTTTTAGATGCCAGGGGGAAAATTTGATCTTTACCTAAAAGGCTGCTGTTGGACTTACAGAGTCAGGTGACAAGATCGAGGCCCGGCTCCGTCATATACTAGTTAGTTGTGTGATCTTGGGCAAGTCCCTAAACTTCTGTAAGCCTCCATCTCCTCATCTGTACAACTGGACTACAAGAGCATTTCATGTGCAGATTGAAGACAATGTGGGGCAAGGACCCAGCACTGTGTTTGGCACACAGATTTAACCATGGTAAATGGCAGCTGTGGGACTCCTGCAGACATACTGGGCAAGACCCTGAGCTGCACCCAATCTCTTAGACCCGGGGGCTTGACCCCACAGAGGGGTCAAAGGTGAGGGGGATTCGTTCTCTGTAACTGGCCAAAGAGCTCCCCGTCTTTCTGGGGAGCTAGCTGCACACACACCCAGGAGCTGCTGCAGTTCTTACTGGTGAGGGGGTCACATGTGCCAGGGTAGGGGTGCGTACCCTGGGAGGGATCACCAGGAGATGTGGGGTTGACACACAGTTCTGGCCAGACCATGTGTTTTTCAGTAAAAGCTCAAAATTCTGTCGCAGATGCCAGGACCCAGCCCTGGGCCAGGCCACAGCAGGCTTCAGGGAGTGACCATGGGCAACACCTCCCCCTGCTCGCAGACCCCTCTCAGCAGCACCCCCCAGGCAGCCAGGGAGACTGTCAGGACTGCAGTGCCAATGCCTCCCCTCCCCTGATGATTTTGAGTTGGACCAGCCTCCCTGGCAGCCGCCCTCAATCTCAGGTTCCCCTTTTGTGTACAGAGGTTCATATCACCCACCTGATGGGGTGAGCTGTTCAATGAGACATCATGTATGGAACACACTGCCCAGTGTGGGCAGAGAGGACTCCCCAAAATGGTGATTAGGTTTTGTGTGGACCTCACCTTCTAGACAGACTGTGAGCTCTCGAAGGGCTACGCCAGGGTCTTTGTGTGTGTGTGTGTGTGTGTGTGTGTGTGTGTGCGCGCGCGCGCTTCTCAAGACCCAAATGGTACCAGGCACCCAAGTGAGGCTTTTTCTGTATCCATTGACCAAATGACTGAATCATCTGCTAACCTGAGTGAGGGAAGAAGGCAAGGATTTGCCATTTGGTGTTTTCACGCGGCTGAGGTCATAAACGATGAATCACGTGTAATTGGATGCCACGTCTCGGTGTGGTTTCCAATTTGTGATCTCATTGTATTCACACAACGCCTGCCCCCTGCCAACCTCATGTCTTGTGGGAGGATTTGGAGAAACTGGGATTGGTTCCCCAATTTCCAGATGGGAAAACTGAGTTTGGGAGAGAGCGAGTGGCTTATCTGGGTCACCTGACCGTTGATGGCAGGGTTGGGCTTTTCGCTTCCAGCCCCAGGGTTTCTGCTGCAGTCTGGTGGTTAAGTCTGGGCTGCTTGGGTTGCAAGGAATAGTGACCCACTGAGGTACTGTGGGGAGATGGGAGATGGGAAGAGGATTTTGATGTCAGGGTCTAAACTGCACGTCTGCTGGCCTAAGCAGGCTCTCCAGAGCCCTCTCCAGGCACATCCCCAGCTCCCAGCTCAGGCCCTCCTAGTCCCATGACTCAGCCTTCTGCTCATCTGTACTCTTTTCTGCCCACCCTCTGGGCCTCCTACGTAAGCCCCCACAAAACAAAATCAATTACATCAACAAGCATTTTGGTTGCAGGGACCACGGGCTCTCTCTCAGGCCATTTTAGGAGTCCTTCTCTGGGGTGCGGGGGTGGGCCAGAGGAGAAATGCATGGCCTGGAACTGGGAAGGGCTCAGACACCAAGGTCACTCCACGTGGCCCATCCTCCTCCACTTTCATCCATTCATTGCCATGATGGGGCCCAGGCCAGACCCCTGGAGGGAGCATTCAGACAGACTGAGCTATTCACCACTGGTGAGCTGATCACCTCATAGACAGACTCTTTCCAGAGGCCACCTCAGGGCTCCAGGGAAGCCTTGAGCTGGTGCTCTTCCTTCCTCTAGTCTCATTGGTGGCCTCCCCAGTGCAAAAACTTGCCTAGCAGTGCGTCTTTGAAAGGGGGTGGGGTAACATAATTGTTTCACCAGAAGGAAATGTTGGGCAGAGAAGATAGGGCTGTGAATACCCTTAGTGCCTTCAGATTGGGTTTGCCTCTACTGACCCTGGAGTCCCCCTTGGGGGCAGTATTCCTGAGCCAGGCCACCTCTTAGGGCAATTAGTCTCCCTTAGGTCTAACCTAGAGTTGGGTGCCTTTGTCTTAAGTGTGGCTAGGATGGAAGGGGCATATAATTCAAGACTGGCAAGTTATGGGTCCAAAGTGGCCATTTTCGTCAGAAGGCACTGTCTGAGACAGGGGATGCCTCTCTTTTGCAGATGGATCTCAGAGTCTGTGGGCAGAATGGAACAGCCAGTTTTTCCCTGGGCCCACAGTCAGAGCCCTGTCAGCCCACAAGGTGTGTGATAAATGGGGACTCAGGCAGGCATTGCATCATGGAAAGTTCTGGGCAGCAAGTGGAAAGATGTAGATGTGGTGAGGCAGCACTGTGGGTGTGGGGGAAATGGCTGGAGTGAATGGGCAGGCCCCAGATAAACTCACCTGGAATGAGCCCACTACAGAGTAGTATTGACTGTGGTATCAAAAGACGAAGAAATGGTAGCCAGGTCCATACCCAGGGTGAGCTTGGGGATCTAGATCATAGGGGGACAATGCCCAGGGGCTGTTGTGAGTGACCCAGCACAGCCAGACTCCTTGGAAGGAGGTCACATGTCTTCACATCTGCTGAGCACCATGACCCCTCCCTGCTATGAAACCTGAATGGGGCCTGTGTGAAGGCCAGGAAGATGACAGCTCTGGCCTTACCTTCCCATTCCAGGAATAAGCATTTGTATGCAGCTCGATGCATCCATGGGGAGAGCTATGGAGAACAGGGTAGAAGCTACCCAGTAGGGAGTAGCCAGCCTTCCCATACCCTCCATGAGGGCCAGGATCTACCTATGTCTCGTGTCCAGGAGATGCCACTGGGTCCCTTCAGAAACAAAACGCAACAGGGTAATGTGGTGATTCTGGTCATGGGGCCTCCTGGTGCCCTCTTAGCTCTCATCCATGGGGACATCCAGAAGAGGAGGTTTCCAGGACTGAGTGACTGGCCTCCTTCAAGCCATCCCCACTGATTTAGAAAGAATCCAAGGCCTCCTGAGGCAAAATAGGGAAGCTCCAGTCCCAACTCTACTGGGTGACCTCAGGAAAGTTATTACCGCCTGAGCCTCAGTTTCCTCAAATACAGCCTGGAGAACACAATATGTGTTGTTTTGTGAGTTTACGTGAAAGCACCTTGAACGCAGCGGAGTTCTGTGCACCGCCTGAGCCTCAGTTTCCTCAAATACAGCCTGGAGAACACAATATGTGTTGTTTTGTGAGTTTACGTGAAAGCACCTTGAACGCAGCAGAGTTCTGTGCACCGCCTGAGCCTCAGTTTCCTCAAATACAGCCTGGAGAACACAATATGTGTTGTTTTGTGAGTTTACGTGAAAGCACCTTGAACGCAGCGGAGTTCTGTGCACCGCCTGAGCCTCAGTTTCCTCAAATACAGCCTGGAGAACACAATATGTGTTGTTTTGTGAGTTTACGTGAAAGCACCTTGAACGCAGCGGAGTTCTGTGCATATCTGAGCAGTTCTTGCTATTAGACTGGAATAGAGGTTACCAAAAATCAGGGCCTGCCTATCCAGTTTACCATTGCATACCCAGTGTCTGGCACAAAAGAGGTACTCAGTAAATCTTTTCTAAATAAACCAGCAATGGAAAAGGAGCATTTTGAGCCTCATTACTAATGACAGTCATTCCATCAGCCAGCAGAGAGGCAGGCCTCTGAGAAGGGCAGGAGGTCAGTAGACCCAAGTTTCAGCCCAGTCTTGCCACTGACTTGCTGAGGAATCCAGAACAAGTCACATCACTAGGCCAGGCCTCAGCCTCCTCATTTGCTCAGTGAAAGGGTTGGATAAGAGGAGTTCTCAGGTAGCTTCTTGGTGCTCTGGTCCTGAGGATTTGCTGGGGGTGACCATGTGCTCACCCGTCTGGATTCATGGTGACCATAAGACCACTCTCCTGGCCCTGCCCTTCTCCCCTTGTGTTTCCTTTCTTCTTCTTGGTATTTTTTACTCTGATGGGGCTATCTTTACTCACAAGAGTTTAAATGCTGCTTTGGCCTTTTGTGCATATGTACCCTACCACCCCCATGCCCAGTTGGAGGAATCTCCCTATGGGCAGCACTGTCTCCCCCACGCACCTTAGGTAAGACTGTCTTCCCTCTCTGCCTGCACGTCCCACCCCATTTAGATTGGGACAGGCCTCATCTTCTCTCTGGGTCTCTCTCCCTAGGACTGGACCCAGAGCTGCAGCCACCCTCACGATGGGTGGGGGAGGGCAGAGTGACATGCTTGCTGACAGACTGAGGCGGTGCTCTGAGGGGAGCAGGCCAAAAGCCGCAAAGGTGCAGCTAGTGCCAGGTGGGCCTTGCCAGCCGGAGCTATTTTTAGAAGACATGTTTGCAAATTTTGTGTTAATAGTGTCTCTGTCCAAGCTCTGGCTCCCAGGACTTAGAGAGGGAGAGAGTCTTAGAGAAACCCTCCCTCCTTGTTCTCCTCCCCCCCATTCGTGCTCTCCTCCTCATAGGTGGCTGGGATTCGGAGGGGATAGCCATCTGTGAGTAGACCCATGCACATGGTGGGGAGGGCAGGGGTAGGGGTGGAAGAAGACGCAGGCTTAGAACGCAGGTTGCTAGGGTCCAGTCTTAGAGGGGTGGAAGGATCTCCGGCCACAGGTAACCTCTGTCAGTGCCCTAGATGGGCACTGTCAATTGCCTGGTCTGTCAGTTCACTGTTAAGCAGTGAACTTGAGCCCCCACCAGGGTTCTGTATCTCTCTGACGACACCCACCATCACCCCATGTTTTCTAGATAGGACTAAACTGAGCCTGTTCTGACCTAGGTTGAGCTCTGATCCCAGTGCATCTTCCTGGCCCACTCCATCAAGGGAGGGGACTGGCAGGTGGCAGAGAGGGAAGAGAGGCCCATAGAGCACCCCCCCTGAGGGGCCGTGATCTGACCAGGATGGCAAGGACATCTAGCACATTATTACCCCTGTGATGGGTATTCTGAAGGACTAATTGGGTGGGTGCTGAGAGAGTAGAACTTGCTCTGAGCTGACAGCGGAAGTATGAGCAGCAGTCAGGTGAAAAGTGGGTGGAAGAGAGATCCCTGTGGCCAGAGCAGACTCTTGTCACAGGAGACTGGAGTGTACAGGCCCAGAGCAGGAACCTCAGGTTCAGTGATTCTGTGACCATGGAGGCAGGGGATCCCTCCAAACACATAGTACTTCCAAGAAGGAGGCTCCCATCTTTTCCTGGCCCTCTCCCATCCACACAGACCTGAACCCCACCCCATCCCCAGTGCCCCAGACAGCCCAGTATGGAAGGGCCCACTGTGACTAGCCTGGGATCCTAAAGACCAGGACTGGAAGGGACCTCAGAGAGCCACCAGTGGTTGTGTTAGAACTCTGCTTGAATACCCCCCTGCTGGAGAGCTCATTCTCATAGACAACTTCATAAGAGGGTGAGCAAGCTCCGATTAGGAAAATTCCTGCTTACCTGTGAGTTCCCAGCTGGCCCTAGCCTTGCTCTGCTGGGAGACAGCCTCCTGTAACTTCTGGAGTCACAGGCTTGGATCATTTGCTTGCACATTTAGAGCTGTGTGACCGTAGGCAAGGCGCTCAACCTCCCCAGGCTTCATCTGTAAAATGGGGATATTAATGAAGTTGGGAGGACTGAATACAACGAAGTGGGGGGGGGGGCTCAGCGGGGGGTTTGGGACACAGTAAGCCCTCAATAAACCTTAATTCTCAGGAATTATTAGGGTAGCATCATGACCACGTGATCCACGGGGACACTGAGGCCCGGAACGGGACGGGACCGGTGGGCAGGGGTGGCCCCACGGGGGCGAGGGCAGCCGAGCGGGGAGCAGCGCGCAGCCGGGCCGAGCGGGGGCGAACGGCCATGGCCTCAGGGGCCCTCTCCCGGCTCCGGCCCCCCTCGCAGCCCGGGCATCGCTCGGCTGCCGCGCTTTACGAGCAAAAACAAACACGTCCCACAAGCGGCCCCTGTGCGGCGCGGCCCCGCGCCCGCCAGCGCCGCCGCCGCCCGGTCAAAGCCGGCTTTGTGCCCGCCCCGCCGCCCCCGCGGCCCAGGCGATTTTAATTAGTGTCTGGGTCTGCGCCGGGAGATGGAAATCAAAGCCCCCGTTCTTCCAGCGCCCTAGCCCCGACCCCCGCCTCCTGCCTGCGGATCCCCAGGCTCCGCGTACCCCTGCTGGCAGCCGCAGGAAGTGGAGCCCTCCCGGAGCCGCTGCCTAGAGTTCGAATCGCGCCTTTTACAGCGCACGCGCCTGGGGCACGTTATGGGCGCACCGAGCCTCAGTTTCTCCTGTAATCATAGCCCTTGTCTCTGGCAGCCGGCGCCTAAAATGTTGTTGGGAGGGCTGATGAGGTCTGACTCAGCCAAGCAGCCACCGGAGGCCTGGGGAGGAGGAGAAGGACTTGAGGGGAAAGGCTGCACGGTGGACAGCGCTCCAAGTCCGAATTTTTGACCCATATGCTCTTCAGGGCTTCTTAAAGGGGTAGTCCGGTTGGACCTTCTGTTCTGCCTTATTTAAATAAGGTGCTTATTTTAAATGCCAAAACTCGGCCCCACTCCACAGAATCAGAATCTTTGGGCTTGAAGCCTCAAAACCCACAATTTGAATAATCCCTGTGTTGCTTCTGGTACATTAATGTGGGATGTGCAAAGGATGAAGGAGCCATCTCCTGTAAGAAAAAAAAAATCCTTCCCATCTCCCCAGCACCACAACTGAAGTGGGACATTTGAGCCCACCACTTAGCTTCATTCCCCTCACAGAGAGTCCTCCAGGATCTCAGTGTCCTTGCTCTCATGGGTACATGGGTACATGTACATGTACATGGGTACAACCTCACTCATCCACCCTCCTTCCTTGGGGTTTGGGAGAATCAAAGATGTCCTTGAGTGGAAAAGGCCGTTAGAAGCAGGAAAACTCCTAACAGCCCCCTCTCCCACACTCTGCCATTAATACCTCTCAAGGCATTTTGGTGCAGGGCTGCTGCTGCTCAACACCCTGCTGTGGTTCCCAGTTGCCTTCAAACTGCGACTTAGACTCCTTATCCAAGTGTTGCAAAGTGGGTCCTGGCCACACCTCCTGCCTGCTTTCTCACTGTCCCTGTCTTGGTCTGAAGCCATCCTCCATCCCCACCTCATCTCAGACACCTGCACTTTCTTGCTTCCTTGAGTTTGCCCAAGCTGTTTCTTCCTTGGAAATATACCTCCTCCCTACTACCGCCCACCCCATTTCAAAAGGCCAAATTTTGTTATTTCCTTACGACCCTGTTGAAAAGCTACCTCTTCTATTCCTGCCCCACCCCTGCCCCAGTAGAGTGTTCTTCATCTCCCACGAACTTTTTCAGCACCCTACTCCTCTGATAAGCTTGGGCTTGGAAGTTTGATGTACCTGGTTTGTTACTCCGACTCCACCACTGTGTGACTTTGCGTGGGTCTCTTAATCTCTCTGAGCTTCTTTTTCCTTCTAGCAATAATTGAGGGGATTCGGGGACATAAGGAAGGGGAAGGTATTTGGGGCAGAGGCTGGTCAGTGCAAGGTCATGGTGAAGAGTACAGGCTCTGAACTGGAATGTACAGGTTTGAAACCACATTTTTTTTTCTTTTAAATATTTTATTTATTTATTTGACAGATCACAAGTAGGCAGAGAGGCAGGCAGAGAGAGGGAGCTGAGCAGAGAGCCTGATGTGGGGCTCAATCCCAGGACCCTGGGATCATGACCTGAGCTGAAGGCAGAGGCTTTAACCCACTGAGCCACCCAGGTGCCCCTTAAAACCACATTCTACGTCTAGTCATTGGCAGTATGACTTTGGGTAGGATTGCTAAACTCTTTGCCTCAGTTTCCCCAGCTATGTAATTTGGAATAATAGTGTGGCAGACAGTCCTAGCCCCCTGTGATGTTCATACCTTGTATAATCCTTCTCTTTGAGTGTGGGTGGAACCCGTTACTTGCTTCTGGCAGTGGAATATGACAAAGGTAAAGGGTTTTTGCAGAATTAGGGTCCCAAATCAGTTGATTTTGAGTCACTCAAAAGGGAGATGATCTTGGGTGGCCTGATTTAATCAAGTACAACCCTTAAAAGAGGAACTGGACCCTCCCTGGAGTCAGAGACTCTGGCCCTTACTTTGAAGAAGTAAGCTGCTCTTGTAAGACCAGCTGGTGGGGTCTAGGAACTCAGAGTGGCCCCTGGCTGGCAGCCAGTGAGAAAACAGGGACTTCAGTCCTGTAACCACAAGGAGATAATTTTGCGAAAAACCCGAGGAAGCTCGGAAGTGGGTCTTTTCCCCAGTTGAGTCTCAGATGAGACCACACCCCTATGTATATCTAGATCATGGACTGTTGAGACCCTAGCAGAGAACCCAGCTAAGTTGTGCCCAGACTTCTGACCTGTATAAACTGAGATAATAAATGTGTTTTAAGCAGCTACATTTGTGCTAGTTTGTTACCCAACTTAGAAAACAAATACAAATAGTATCCCCCTAATAGGGTTCTGGTAAAGATTAAATAAGTTCACTGAGGCAAAGCTAAGGGCTTGGTTTTGGGTCATGGGAGAGACTCAGTGGTAATTAGGTGCCATTGTTATATTTATAATACAGCACTTTACAATAATAAATTACAATAACAATAAATTTTAATCATGCTAATTTTAATTAGTGTGTTTACAAAAAAACCCATAGGATTTGCAAGCCAGAAAACTACATTTGAGCAAACTTGCCAGGAGACCTTCGCCTTGCTGGGTTAAGTCTGTTAGGGCTCTGGCTGCAAGTACCAGACCTGACTAATAGTGGTGGTCTTGGGTTGGGATTCTTTTTTTTTTTTTTTTTTTTAAAGATTTTACTTATTTATTTGTCAGAGAGAGCGAGGGAGAGAGAGTGAGCACAGGCAGACAGAATGGCAGGCAGAGGCAGAGGGAGAGGCAGGTTCCCTGACGAGCAAGGAGCCCGATGCGGGACTCGATCCCAGGACGCTGGGATCATGACCTGAGCCGAAGGCAGCTGCCCAACCAACTGAGCCACCCAGGCGTCCCTTGGGTTGGGATTCTTAGAAGCAGAACTTAAGGCAAGGAATCATGTGAAAATAAAGTATTAGGAAGTGTTTCCAAGACAAACCAGTAGTAGGGAAGTAGAGAAGTGGGGCTGGAGGGGGAACGTGATATCAGGCCAAGTCCCCAAAGAGGAACTTTGATTCCATCCTACCGAGGAGCTCCGGGGACAATGCAGATCACTCCTCAGAGCTGGCCAGATGAGTGAGTGCAAGGCAGCTGGAGGACTAACACCTCCGTACCCATTTGTCATTGGTTAAGGGCCTCCCTTTGGGTAGGGCAGGGGTGTAAATTCCCAGGCTCTTCTGCCTTTCCATGCTTGTAGCTAAAGTGGGCTCCAGCAGCTTGAAGGCCATCCTGTGACAAGGAGAAGCAGGTGGTGGATGTTGGGAGGGAAAGCACAGTGGGAGCCGGTGTGTAAGAAAATGTTAAAGGGATGAGAGGGTCATTGGCAGCGCTGCTGCGGTGGCATAAGCTATAAGGACATCTGTTGTTTGCTTAACAAGAAACGTAGGTGGTCCCCAGCTTGGCTCAGTGTGAGTCACTGATGTCATGGAAGACTCAGCTCCCTACAGGCTTCCTCAGCACTGCTGGCTTTCATATCCTCAGCCTCATGGTCACAGTATGGCTGCTGCAGCCCCATATCTCATATCCTTAGCTGATAGCATCTGAACTAGGAAGCAAAAGAGGGCAAGCTTAAAGGCTTTCTCCTCATGTGACTTTCTCCTTTGAGGAGGAAAATTCTCCCTTCAACATCACATCAGAACTGGATCACGTACCCAGTCCTAGACCAGTCATCGGCAGAGGAGAGTTGGGTTGCTAAGGCTGGCTTAGATTGGTCAGTGGTTCACCCCAGCTGCTGAACCCCCATCCATATGGGGTCCTGTGAGTAAGAAGAAGGTAGGAAAATGGCTGCTGGAAGGGCACCAAGAGTGTCTGCCACAGGTCATCACTTTTCCTCATTTGCAAAAGGGAAATACTGGTACCTGCCTCTGAGATTCGGGGTGAGGATGAAATGAGCTGATTTTAATTGCTGCGTTTGTCCACACTGTTTTTTCTCTGTTGCACTGAGCTCGCTGAAGACAGGGGCCATCTCTGGCTCACCCTTGCTTCTGTTGATTCAACCCTCTAAATAGTAACCCTATCTGTTTCTCTCCGTGCGTTGCCACACCCTGGTATGGACTGCCACCACCTCTCTCACAGGTAGCTGGGACGGCTTACTCATGGACCGCTCAGCTTCCGTTCTTGGCTCCCTCTAGGGCTTTCTCCCACAGAAGCCTGACAGATCTTTGTAAAACACAAATCCAATTGAGTTATATTCCTGCTGAAAATCCTTCCAGGCTCAAGAAAAAGGGGAGATATGGGCCGGTAGTGATACTCTTTGTAAACACTGACTTGGAACAGGCCCTGGGCAGTCAGAATAGGCACCAGCATTGACAGCCATGTCGGCACATCCACCCTGAGCATCAGTCCTGTTTGAAGGGCCCTAGGAGAGCTGGCCTCTGCCTACTTTTTTTTTTTTTTTTAGATTTTATCTATTTATTTGACAGAGAGATCACAAGCAGGCAGAGAGGCAGGCAGAGAGAGGAGGAAGCAGGCTCCCCGCTGAGCAGAGAGCCCGATGTGGGGCTCGATCCCAGGACTCTGAGATCATGACCTGAGCCGAAGGCAGCGGCTTAACCCACTGAGCCACCCAGGTGCCCCTGGCCTCTGCCTACTTTTCTTGGCTTCTCTTTCCCACCCCCCACCTCCCTGCCTACAGTGGGCCAACACAGCCCTCCTGCTGGCCTCATCTGCTTGCCCTTCCCCAAATGTACCACTTGTCTCCAGGCTTCTGAACGTGCTGTTTCCCAGGACTGGAACGTGACTTATCCGCATCTCCTGGCTACTTCTTTCAAGCTTCTATCTGGATGTCCGCTCTTCTAGGAGGCTTTCTCTGACTCTCCTCTCGCGTGGCCTCATGGCCACTGTGCTTTCTTCTGGCAGAGCGCTTGTCACTCCGTTGTCATTGTGGATCTTTCTCCCTCACCAGAAGGGGATCTTCCTGAGGGCGCAGTGGGATGCACAGGACAGCTGCATCCCCTGTGCTGGTAGTAGTAGGTGGTGGGAGTGATGGTAGTGACGGTGGACGGCGGGACCACTCTCAGACCCATGCCCCACTCTGACCTTCTTTCAGCTGCACCCTGACCCATAGCACAGGGAGTCCATGGGCTTCAAGGAGATGTGTGCCCCCACCCTCTTTCCCCACATTCTGTGAACCCAGGATCCTGGAGTTCTCTGCCCCAACAGCCCAAGTCTGTGTCCGGGACAGCATAGTCCTCTTTTCTAGGTCTTTCCTTTAAGCCAGAAGGGATAGTTTATCCAGGGGGGAGGAGGGAGGTGGGCTTGGATGCAGCTTGGACGTTGTTTAGGCTGCTATCACTAGGTAACAAATTACCTCCAAGCTGAGCAGCTTATGACAGCTGTTTTTTAATGCTCGTGAGTTGTGTAGGTCAGGAACTGGAGCAGGGCACAATGGGAATGGTCCATCTCTGCTCCACCATGTTTGGGCCTCCACTGGGAAGACTCAGTGGCGGGGGCTGGAATCATCTGGAAGGGTGATCAAATGGATGATGCCAGTAGCTGGCTGGGAGCTCAGCTCTGTGGCTGTCCACTGGCATATCTCTCCGTGGCCTCTCTGGGTGCATGGGCTTCCTCACGGCATGGCCACCACAGAGTTCCTTAGCCCTCTTACATACTGGTTTAGATGCCAAGTAGCTGATTAAGCAGAGCAGTAGCTGTATTACCCTTTGTGCTCTAGCCTTGGAAATCACCCAGCATAATTTCTGCTTCATTCTACTGGCTAAAATGAATCACAGCCCACCCAGATTTAGGGAGAGAGGACAGGGGCCAGAGTTTTCAGTGTGAGGAGTATAAAAGCATTCTGGACATGTAAAAAAATATATTTTATTTATTTATTTGTCAGAAAGAGAAAGACCACAAGCAGAGTGGGGTGGCAGGCAGAGGAAGAAGCAGGCTCCCTACTGAGCAAGGAGCCTGATGCGGGGCTCCATCCCAGGACCCTGGGATCATGACCTGAGCCGAAGGCAGACACTTAACTGGGCGTCCCTATTTTGGACATGTTTTAAAACCACCAAAGACATGCAGATTGGGGTGTCTACTTGTGTGTGTACTGAGGCCCTTCACACTCTAGGACAGAGATGAAGTGAGAAGAGAGGTGGACCGAGAACAGGAAGTCAGGAGTCACCGGTTTAGCCGTCTATGTGTGTCCATGTTCTGGCGAAGAAGAAGTCAGAAAATTTTTAGTTTGAACTTGGCCTTCGGAGTCATTAAGAAGGTATATCTGTCAAGGTAGGGAGATAGAACATATTTATTTAATAGTTTGTTAGTTTGATTCATAACTTTTAAATATTTAGGTTATGATGTGCAGGCTCCTTTGGTTTTCTAGCCTGGGCCCTGCAGTGTGAGGGGTGGTCCTGGTAGTGGAGGAAGGTAGTAGCAATGGTGGGGAGGGGAGTAGCGGTGATCATTCAAGGCTCAGTAACTACTTACTGAGCATCTACTCTGTGTCAGCAACCAACCACATCTCACCACTGTTGTCTTCACCATCCACATCGTACCTCCTACCATCATGTCCTTCTACAATAAGCATGCAGTGAGTCCTGTGGGCGAGGGGCTGGGAATGCAAAGATGACTGCCATGTGGTCTCTGGCCCAAGAAGCTTACTCTCCAGTGGGAGAAAGTTCATTGAAATCCAAAAGCATGTGTTTGGTTACAGAAAAGCAAATAATGCTCGGGCAGCAGAGAGGCTTGGGGAGGGATTTTTCTGAGGAGGACTTGGAGCATAAGCTGGAGTGTGGTGTGGAAGGGAGGGCACTGGTTTCAGAAGCTGTCTGAAGTTGTAGCGATGGTACCTGGGAAGGGGGTTCCTGTTACTGACCATGTGTGTGCTGTCTGCCTCCTTATTTGAGGAATCTGCTCCTCCCACTTCAATCATGGTTCTAATACCTTGTTCCTGACCACCTAGGATGGATTATGTACCCAAGATGGACCAACCAGTGTCATGCCCCAGAATCTTTCCATGGGAATTGGAAGGGTTGGAAGGGCAGCTCCTTTGTGCCCTGTCTGACTAGAGCTGTTAGGAGCCCGAGCAGTTGGGACCTGGAAGAGTTGGTTAGGAAGAACAGATTGGTATGCAGGGTACAACAGAGAATGTCTTGATGGGGTCGGAGCCCATGATCAAGGTCTTCCCAGAGCTCTGGTCCATCCCATTTGGTGAGGCAGAGCAGCAAACTGGATTCCAGAGTGCTGCTGGGAGAGATGATGGAGGAGTTAGACCAAAGAGGCAGCAGGAGCCAGATCCTGAGAGGCCAGGAGGTAAGGCATTGAGGAAAGGGCTTGATGAGGGGAAGCAGGGTAAGATTTGCATCTCTGAAAGATCACTCTGAGTTGACAGACAAGACTTGCTGGGAAGTGGAGGGGCAGGGGGCTGGGGTGGCAGCAGAGGAGCGGTGAGAAGGCTGATCTCACCCCTAGCCCCGACATCATAGGGCACAGAGAGGGCATGGATGTGGAAGTCAGACCCTGCAGGCTCTGTAAGAGCTCAACTCTAGATCACGTTGGACCTTGGGCAAATCTTGTGTCTCTGTTTTGTGCTGGAGGTGAAAAGGTAGGACTGGGGAGAGACATCAGATGTCATATGGTCCTTCAAGCAGCCCTGAGCTGGAGCAGAGATCCAGGACCTAATTCCCACTCTAGAAGGTCGGAGATAACTCCCTGTCTGCAGAAATGCAGGCCACCCCACCCCCTTCCAACCTCAGTCAGCCTCGTGCAGCACCTCCTGTTCACCTTCCATGAACTGGCCTTGTGGCAGGGGAAGGCAGGCAGGGTGTCTTCCAGGGACCAGTGTGAGGGGAAGGGGGGGTGGGCCTGCCTTGCAGAGAGATGCCAGTGTGCCTGATGGGGCCCCAGGCCTTCCCTTACCCCCAGGACAGCCCCAAACCACAGGCCACGTCCTGTTTCTCAGAAATACTGACATTTCCCAGAGCCCAGGGTTCGTGGAGGGACAGGGGGAGGTGGCTTCTTAGCTGCTGAAGGAGAAGGAAGAAGCCTTCCCAGGAAACCCGGAGGGCAAGCTTGACATCATAATAGGAATCTCAGGTTTGGGGGCCAGGAAGCTACCTGGGGAGGGGGAGGCTCTGAGCCCAGGTTGGTTGCACCTGCCTCAGCCCGGGACCTGGCACCTTCAGTGTTCTAGGACCCATCAGGGTACGGAATCGCCAATCTTAGCTGAAATCCAACCCCTCCAGTTACCAGTACGTGATCTTGATTGGTCACTTCCTCTCCCTGTGCCACAGTTTCCTCATTTCTTAATGTGATGGACAATCCCCATCTCACACATTATCCTAGTGGATCAGACAAGACAAAAGACTTGGATATGCCTAGTTAGCTAATGGCCAGCCTGTGTGAGGGGATGCCGCTACTCCTACTCCAGCCTGTGCTTCCTGGCCACCATGTAGGATTCCCTGCTGGAGTCTTGGGGACCCCTGTGAGTGGAAGAGCAGGGCAGCCTTGGGAGACCACCTCTTCCTTCTCCCTCATCACACTCATGGGGGAGAACAGCAGGCTTACACAGGGAGTTAGTGGCTAAGGAAGAATGGATTTTAACTTGTCCTTAAACTTCCCCTCTTCCATCCACAATCCTGTTCTACTTTCCCTGTCCTGTGAGGTCTCCTCATCACTAGGACTTGCTTACATCTCCGCCATCTAAGAAACCCTCTTCTTCCATCCAGGTCCGCCACCGGTCACTATCCTGTGTCTCCCCTCTACTTGACCAACCAAGTTCTTCAAAGACTTGTCTGTTTCCTCACCTCCTTGGTACCACCTCAGCCTCTGCAAAACCTCTTCCTGCCTCCCCGCTCCCCTGACATTGCCCATTGCCACAGGCACCAGAAGCCCCCTGGTCCCTGGGGATGACCCTTCCCAGGCCATGTGTTATGGGACCCTCAGCCGCCACACCCTCCTGGCTTATCTCTTGCCTCCACAGGAAGTCCTTTGCTGAGGCTCTGGGTTTGCTGTACAGTCTCTCCCAGGCAGTGTCACACATCTCCTGGCTTCAGTAACCATCTGTAGGCCAACAGCCCCAAACCCCTACCTCCAGGCCAGCCTTCTCCCCAGACCCATAATGTACCCCCAAGAGCCAGGGATATCTCCTGAGACTCAACGTGTACTCAACTGAAACTTCTGGGTTCTCTCTGTAGTCACCACACGAGACACTACACACTTCCCCTCTCACTTTCCCTCAGCCCTGTGTGCCGTCCGTCATCTGTGCTGCCTTTCCTCCCGGCCCCATTGCCTCTCTCCTGCCCCAGCCATTGTCACAGGCTACCAGGCCGTTCTTCACCCAGCAGGCAGGGCTAGATCCCTGACCCACAGATCTGACCAAAGCACTGAAACCCTTCCAGGGCTCGAGGCTGCTGTT
Organism: Lutra lutra; assembly: GCF_902655055.1. Classification (NCBI taxonomy): domain Eukaryota; kingdom Metazoa; phylum Chordata; class Mammalia; order Carnivora; family Mustelidae; genus Lutra; species Lutra lutra. The sequence continues at coordinate 55,600,415 of NC_062287.1, read as the reverse complement.
GGGATGAGGCCAGAGCTTCTCAGCTGGGCGTTCAGCCTCACCTCCCTTAGCTCTTTGCCTCGGATTATACCAGCCGGCAATAGTGAGCTATTTGTGATTCCCCCTAGAATATGCTCTGTTTCATCTCCCATGTACCGTCTCTTCCTGTGCCATCTCTGTCCCCCTTTTCTTGTGATCCTTCTCACCCTTCAGATCCTGCTGAAGTTGTCCTCCGTCTGGGCAGGCCCGTGCTCTGCATAGCCCTGCTGTCGCAGCCCCTGGCACTCATGGCGTTGTGATGCCCTTTCTCCCCCTCCAGACTTTGGCTCCTTGAGGACAGGCAGAGCCGTATTGGGTGCTTACATTGTGTTGGTCATCTAGCATAAGGCCTGTCCCAGAGCAGCTGAGAGAGGGTTTTTTGAGTGAATACATGAAAGGGGAAGACGAGTATAAGAGGTGTAAGCCCATGGGAAAGCTGCTGAGAGGTTCCTAAGGCAAGCCTTATGCGTACATCCTCAGAAATGTCCAGATCAAAAGGAGGGGGTGCTGATACACCAGCATGGTGTATCATGTATCTCCCATGGTGGAGAAGTTCGGGGTGAACATCACGGGCTTCAGATAAGTCCATCCACGAGACAAGGAAGGCAGCTGGCCCTCGACACCAGGAAAAGGACACAGGGAAGTCCACTCCCATCCTGAGGCCTCAGCGCCATTTCTGATTACCTAGTCCTGCCTCCGACCCCGTTCTCCAGCAGAGGGGAGGAGCCGTCGGGCAGGGACAGGGCTGGGGGTGTCCAGGAAAGCTTTACTGAGAAGGGACATCAGAGCTAAGTTGGACAATGACCGGAGTTCCCCAAGTGAATGGCGAGCATTCAGATTCCTGTGCTTTGAATGTGAGATGCTCAGAACTCATCCACTTAGTAGGGTTAACTCATGTTTAACCCGCTCAGGGAGGGTGGCACTGGTAGGCAGCTTCACAGACTTCCCAGACCTCAGACACCCAGGTACAAGAGACCAAGGCTCAGGGGACAGTCATCAGGGCCCTTAAGTGGCTGGAGATGGCAGAACTCCAGCCCTTAGGCCATCTTACACCACCTCTCCACAGCTTCCGCTCCAGCTTAGGGAGGAGGGCAGTGCTGCACTGGAGGGGAACCATCGGTCTGGGAGGTGGTGGGCCTGAGTTCTAGCCCTGGCCTCCCTCACTGTCACTGTGAGGCTTTGGGGAAGACAGTGGCCCATCCTGATCCTCTGTTTCATCTTCTCTAAAGTTTGGTTAATTCCTACACTGTTCATCTTATGTGGAATCGTGAGCATTAAAACATCTTTGAAATTGCAAGTAATTGTACATGTAGGCAGGATAAATTATTAATGCTGTCTTTAATTGTAACTGTTAGGCTCTCTTCCCAGATTGTGGTGCTGGGGTTGGCAATGTGACTCCAAGTCTTGGAAATCCTCAGAGGTGAGACTCTTTGGGCTTATGCCATGGGTCACGGTCTGGGCAGACCTGGGGGAGGAGTGCTAGCCCAGAGCAGGAGACCTGCCCCCAGCTCGGCCTCTGCTCCTGTCCTGCCCCCCAGCTCCCAGCAAATTACCGCTCCTCACAAAATTCAGTGTCCTCATTGTAGAGCGTGGCTGACATTTGTAAGGATCCCTGGAAGATTTGCTGGGGGAAGTGCCTTGAGGCTCTCTTTACCCCTCCACTGGCTAACTGGAGTCAGTCCCTTTCCTAGGCTCAGTGCCAGTGAGCTCTAGGAGCGGGGCGCCCATGAAAGCAGGAGGAGCCTTAGCAGTGGGGGCGGGGCAGGGACAAAGCAGTGCAGTACAGGGGAGAGGCCCTGGAGGCAGACAAGGACCTAGACAGGGAGGCTGGGGGAACTAGCCCTGGCTCTGGTAACAATTCCCCTCAAGGACAGGGGCCAGTCTCTACCCCTGTTGCACCTCAGTCTCTAGCCCTGTAAAATGGGCATAACCAGGCCTGCCTTGCAGTCCCTGTGGGAACACACGGAGACTGGACAGGAACTCAGCAGACAGGGTTGAGGGGTAATGCATCTTATCATTTATTAATATATAACAACAAAAATGATAAAGCTCATATCTGCAACTGTTTACGTCTTTGTTATAAGGTCTTGGTTGCTTTGTCTGGACTGGCTGTGACCTTCAGCTCCGGGGTCTGGGCTAGGAAAACATTCCAGTGACCTGCATAGAGGAAAGCAAAAGAGGGATGTGGGGTGTGCGTGTGTGCATGCATGTGCACAGAGAAGCAGTGACTGGGGTAGGAAAAACTTAAGAAGGATGGTGAGAGCCTGGGTTTGGAGTCCACAGGAGGTAGGAGATGGGTATTTCCATCATACCCCCATCCCAGTCACTTCTTGGCACATGACCCCACCTTCAGCCAACCAGCATTTGGGCCTAGGCTCGTTTCCTAACACCTGTTGGTGACACTCCTATCTGTGACTTCCTTCCCCATCTGAAACCCCACCTGGGTCCATCTTCCTCAGTATAGGGTAGGGCAAATAAGGGGCATCAGAAGGAAAGTGGTTAGGAGGGTTTCAATAGGAAATGTTCCAATAGAGAGGGGGTAGGCAGCATGAGGGTTTGGGGGCTCAGGCTTCCCTCCTCCACAGCCCTGTCTCCCCCACTCCCAGGACCAAATCCAGATGGTTCTGCTTCACCTTCCCACTCCCAAGTGCCCTGAATTGAGAAATCTCTGGCCCAGACGCCCACTGGATTCCTGTGCCGGGAACTGACGTCTGTGGCTGACAGCCACCCTGCCCCCCTCCCAGCACCAGCAGCCGGGAGCTCCCCAAGAGGCCCTGGCCTCTGGCCCGGCTTTCTTCCCAGGCCCCAGTCCTCGGCCTAATGTCCCACCTTCATGGGTGCCAGTGAGGAGCCGGAAGTTCTGTGCCTCTTTCTGGAAGTCTTGCTTCCTGACTTTCTTGATCTGAATCAAGTGGAAGATTCCTGAAGGCAGAGGCAAGGGCATGAGCAGGAAAGGTGGGGCCATGCAGTCGACGGAACAGGATAACTTAGAGATGTGACCTAGTCACCCCTCCCCTCCCCTGTTCCGACCAGGCACCAAACCCTGTGGACTAAATTTCCTCAGTATTTTGAACCTACCCTCCCATCTCCACTGCCACTTTCCCCATTCTTGCCCGGTCACATCTTGCCTGGGTCACTACACTAGCCTTCTGACCCCCTCTTACGCCCCCTGCAGTCTGTGATCCTAACTGCAGTCATTTGAAACCATACATGACCTGTCACTCCCTTACCCTGACCTCTCATCCCCTCTCTGCTGACCCTCTCACACTATTCACCTGTCCACAGTGTGTGTGTGTGTGGGAGGGAGCCCATATGGACTGGTCATGCTTTTTTTCTGGTTATAAAATGTATGATAAAAATCGGTAGGTGTGCTCATCAGACTCCCAAGGAATGTCAAGCATCAGAGTGGTAGGCCCCCTTTCAGCATGAGGCTCTGTTCACCCAGCCCCTAGCGGCCTTCCTGTGCTCCAGGCCTAAGGGACTACTTAAAGTACCCTGAGGGTCCCCAGCTTTTACATAGGCCACCCCCGCTGCTTCAACTCCTTCTCCCGTTGACTTCTGTTTCTCCTGCTGCCACCAGATGAACTCCTATGCATCCTCTAAGCTTTGGCTGGGAAGTCTTCCTTGATCTCCCCTCCCTGGGGCACCCACAGTTCTTAGCTTCTGTTGGTGATTAGACCTCTTTCCAGTGTGCTCTCATTGTGTCTGTCCTTGCCTCCTCCGGTTACTCCTGCAGGATTTTCCTCTCTGACTCCCCTGAGCCTGACCCACATTAGTCATGTAAGACAAGTGAGTGAATGAACAAATGAGTGGATGATCCCTCAATGAATGGATGGGTAAGGAAACATATGAGTACCCTGTCTAGCCCGGGCCCTAAAGGGAACGAGGCATTAGCTGGATCTCCTGATGTTTGTGTCCCATGGGAAGCTGGCCACAGGCACCACACCTGGCCCTGAGGTCCCGAGCACATGGGCTATGAAGTTGCACCAGCTGTGACTGCCAGGGTCTGTGGCCAGAAAGAACAGATGTGACAGCAAGGCCTCTGCTAGGCCAGCACAGCTCTCAAGAAAACTAAGAACTGGCCTTGCTTATGGAAATCTGAGTAGGATGCCACTGAGGAGAACGTTCAGCACTAAGGTCCAGGAGGCTGGGAATGTCTAGCATCATTCTCAGGACCCCTAGTCCAGATGCCAGGGACCAGGCTATGGGAGAGACTCGCTCCGGAGGCCCAGGCTACATCACAAGCTCGAGATGGCAATAGGTCCTTCTGCCCAGGCCTGCCATTGCACACACCCCGGAACACAGATTAGAGAGGAGGTAATAGGGATGAGGGGAGGTCTTCACACTGTAGCCTATAAAGCATGAGCATAAGAACTGTGCTCTTGGATCTGGAATCGAGAGCTGGCTGAGGAGCATGGCCATGGCATTGGAGGGTGGGCCAGGTCTGAAGGCAGCTAGTTGGACTCTGTGAACGTCCAGGGCAGAGATGGTACCGGCAGGTGACACTCAGCTCAGTGTGAAGATAGACCCTTTCTAGGTGGGGCCAAGGGCTGGAGACCATGCAGGAGGCTGTAGGGGGCTTCCTTCCTAGACAGGGGCTGGAATCAGGATCCCTGAGGTTCCTCTACTCTGAAACTCCAGAATCAAAAAGGGTCTTCACAATAAGCCAGTTTCTGGGGCCTGAGGCTGGCCTCATGGTGGCCTGGCCTCCCTGAGTCTGGGTGTCGGCATCTCCAGGCCAGTTCTCCAGGCCATTTCACCTCTGGGTGAAGAAATAGGGTTTCCCACTGACAGACCTCAGGAGTGTTTGATTTGACCCCCACAGTGTGGGGCAGAGAGGAGACTGGTGAGGCGCTTAGGCTGCCCAGAGGGTCAGGAGATGGGGGTCGGGCATGTTTGCCAGTGTCAGGAGGGTAGAGCCTGGCACCTCCTCCTTTTCTGCTGGGTCTGGTGGTAGTGAGATTGGCCTTGAGCTACAGCGCTCTAGTCTGCACCATCCTGGGCACATCTTGGCCTTCCTTAGGCACCTTTCTGAAAGCATTAGGTCACTTCCGTGGAGGTGGCACTGGGGAGAGTCAGACCTGGGTTTGAATCTTTGCTTGACTGCTTAAACTGTGTGACTTTGAGCAAGTGGTTTTGCCTTTCAGACTCAGTTTTATCTGCAGGATGGTACGTTCATACATATCCCTCAGGTTTCTTAGATGGATGAAAATGAAAGACATTAGCAAAGGGGCCTACTATACCCCAATCGCAGGGGAGAGCATAGCACATGGAACCTGAGGCTCTGGGGCCTGTCTGAGGCTCCCACTGCCACCCTTGCCTTCATTGTGCTCCTCTTGCCTTCCTAATGCTTCCTCCTCCACGAAGCCTTCCAACCTGACAGCTCAGCCCGGGGAATTCCTGCTGCATCCAAATCACTAAGTCCTGGGTTCCCATGGACAGAGACTGGGATCTGTTGCTCTCTGTGGTCCCAGTACCTTGTGGGGTTGGGGGGAGGTCTGAAGTAAACCTGCACCTGCCCAGGGATTGAGGGGACCTCAAGGCACAAAACAATGATAAGTGTTCCTGAATCTAACTCCTCGGCTGTGGCAGAGCCCCCACCAGCCGCTGCTTGCACACCCCTGTGAACTGAGCTTGCTCCCTCCCTTCTTTGACAGAAAGGGTCTAGGTATGAGAAAGTGCTTCCCCTCATCGGTGGAAACATGCTTCTCTGTAATTCTGAGTAGGTGGGATGAAGGTACTGATGTTATTAGCACCTATTGTAGGTCAGGGCTGTACCCATGTTATTTCATTTAATCCTCCAAAAACCCTCCTTCCCAATTAACAGAAGAAAAATTGAGGCCCAGGGAGGTCAAGTGATTGCCCAAGGCCACACAGCTAAGAAAGAGCAGAGCCGGGATTCAAACTCAAGGCTGTCTGATTCTCAAAGCCCCCGCTTGTTGTTCTGACCCTTGCAGTCACTCAGAACCCAACCGCTCCCCCTGCCTGGGGCAGTCCTTCAGAGCCAGGAAGCCAATGGTCCTGTCCCCCTGAGTCTTCTCTTCTCCAGGCTGAACAGCTCCGCTTTCTTCGTCCATTCCTCCTAGGACAGGAGGCAGAGTAGAGCAGGGAAAGAGCCGCATCTGACGTCACAAGACACGGGCTCTAGCTCCCGTCCTCCACTTACTGGCTGTGTGGCCTTGGGCCAGGTACTTCACCTCTCTGAGCCTCAGTTTCCTCATCTGTAAAATGGGGATAATAATACCTAACTCTCAGGATCGTTGAGGATCAAATGAGATCATGAATGTGAAGCACTTTGTAAACTCTGAAGTGCTCCACACATCGGTTATCCTCCTGACCATCAGTATTACCATCCCCTCCCCCACCCCCACCCTCTCCAGCCAGACCCAGCGGGAGAGAAAAGTGACCTTACAGCTAACTCACACTTAAAGAGTTTGGTTTGTTTTACTCCACCCAGGGGATCTATGTTTGGCAAGAGGAACCTAAAAGCCCAACTCTCAGCAATTTCCTTCTCAATGACAATGCCTCTTGACCTTCAGCTGGTGATCTGAGCATCCTGGTACCGCCGGTGAGTTTCTCATGGAACGAGAGCTATGTTTTGACGTCAACTTATTGGAAGGCTAGAATCCACCATACGGAAAAGGCTGAATGAGACTAGCCTTCAGGCAGGCCCTCTTGCCTTGCAGACGCTGTGAAGGCCCTTCTGTCTGAAAAGCTCTCCCCTCACTGCGTGCTAACCCTCTACCAGGAGATGTGCCCCCCCCATAGGCATTACCCTTTTCCTGGCTTCCTTGCAAGTGCAACAACCCCTTCCTCCCAGAAGAGGGAGCACTTCGAGTCTCTGGCCTTGGCGAGTGGATGAGCTTATCAGAACTGTCAGAGAATCACAGGCCCAATCTCTGTCTCCCTCTCTCTTGGAATTGGAGACTTAAATCTAGAAGGGTAGCCAGAGGCGGGTCTTCCTGGGCTGGAGGCCCTTGATCCACAAAATGCTCCTAAGGCGACTGGTAAGGGGGACAGGCCAGAGGTAAGCCCGGCTAGGAGGAGGCCAATGCTCACCTTCTACCAGCTTCCAGAGGTAGATCTCCACCTGCTCAGAGGCCTCATGCTCGAGGGCAAAACGATGTAGGTTGTCTGGGCTTGGAGCTATTGATGTGTGGATGAGGACATGGCCTGGCACCTTCGGACACCTGGTGGCACTGATGTCACTGGGGCCAGGGTCTGCCTTGTCCTCTGGGGAAGACAAGGAGATCATGAACACTCTGCCCCCTCCCTACCCCTGCCTGGTGAGCCCAGGAAGCTAGGCCACTGGTCCCACTTCCCCTTTAAAGTCTTTAAAGTCCTTGGGAAAGTTCTGGTGCCTCTGGCACCAGATTGACTGATTCTGTGTATGCGTGCTAGAGTCTCTGAATCGGTTCTCTAAGGCCAGTATTTTGTGAGCCATTTTCCACTCCCGTATGTCTAAAGCCCCTGCAGCCTGACCCCCCCGTGTTGGAGATGTACCAAGTACCTGTGCCCCAGGGAGAGGGACTCAGCGCCCACTGCCTTCCCTGTCCCCAGCATCTCTTTGTACCTGGGCAAATCTTGCAACACTTCCCGGCCACTTTCTCAGGGCGATGGCAGGGGTACTCCGTGGGACAGGTCACCCGCTGGCAGTCCTGGTGGCCATCCTGACAGGTGCACAAGATGCAGGGCAGGGGTCCAAAGGAGCGGAAAGCTGGGTGCCACACCTCCCCATGGGAGTATGTCTTCCCACTGTGCACACAGGCTGGGCCAAGGAGGGCAGGAAGGGAGGAGGGTCAGTGCCGCGGACCTGGGCCAGAGTCCTAGGAATGGGTGGGGCCCAGGAACTTGGGGAGCCCCTGCTCCACCGGTCTGGCCCAGCCACACTGCCTGCAAAGTGGAGGCCGGGTATAGAACTGGATCCCTGTCCCTGCCTTCTCCCTTTTTGCAGTACTCAGGGCTGACCCCAGCCCAGTATGGGCCCAGTATGTTCTTGCTGAAGATGGAGAGTTCTCCCCTTGCCCTTTACGGGCACCTCTGGCAGGGGGAGTTCTTAGACCCAGTTCTGTCCTCACCTGGCAGTGTGAGCTCGGGCAGGTCCCTTCCCGTTTCTTAGCCTCAGTGTCCCATGAGTCCTAAAGGGGCTGTGACAGGTAGCTTCACAGCTGAGCCTGCTTTCCTCCCCTTCTGCTGCTCCTTCCCTGCGCTATTCTGCCCATCTGCCGGCAGCCTCCCTCTGCTCCCTCCTTCCTTTGCCTTTCTCTCACTGCTTCTATTGTATTTATTTCCATGTCTGAAGCCCCTCCAGGACAAGGACCACTTTTCATCTCTCTGTTCTGTGCCCTCTATTCTCAGCAAAGACATGGCAGAGGCTCAGAAAATATTGTTGTGCTGCCCCATGGTCTTGGTTCTAGGGCTGGTTCTGTGTCTCAGTACTCTGAACATTGGTGCCCTTTCAGGACCCTCCAGTTTTGATGTTTTAGGAATCTACAAGCTCCTGGCCAAGTTGGGATCAGGGAAGCACTGAGCTAGGGTGGGGGGTTGCAGGGATGGAAGGCAGGAACAGTCGGGGCCCCCTTTTCCCACCTTAGGGATCAGAGGAGGTTCCCATCCCCACCTTTCTTATGTTTCTCCTTCAGGACAATCTTGACTGTTGTGCTGCCTGCCCCCTTCGGTCGGAAGTGGCGAGAGATGAAGCCCAGAGGAGAGCTGAGACCAGTGGGGGCTGGGGTGCCCAGGCCTCTCTTTCTCCCACTGTCCCCCGAACACGGATCCTGGGAATGTCTCTGCAAATGGCAGGAGGAATGAGGATCACTGACGGGCCCGTGCCCACAGAGGAGCAGCAAGACAGGCTGTGGTGAGGCCTACAGCAGACACCACCATCACTTCCTAGTAAAGAGAGGCACACACTAGGGATGAAAAGATCTGGATGTGGCCCAAGATGTTCTCAGACAGTGAATCTTTGAAAACTCTCAGAGGACGATGGTTTGGAAATCCAGCCTCCACCAAGCCCTTCTCAGGCCTGTCAGAGCCAGGGCCTTGGGGCTGGAGTGAACACAGGGTGCTGAGGTCTTGATCTGGGAGACACCACGATCAGGGACCTGGGAAGCTTCATATTTAAGAAATGGGAGGTGAGGCTCTAGCGAGTTAAGAGTCGGGGAATTCTTTGAGGAGATTTTGTTGATTGGAGAAAAGATGGGCCTCTGAAGATCTCACCAGGCCCCAGAATCCCACAGAGCAGAAGACTAAAAGCAGGCCCCACCTGGAGACCCTTGGTCCCCAGAGCCCGCTTTCTTGAGCCCCTGGAACCTAAGATCCTGAGACCCTGTCCCTCCAGATGAGGTCTTAGGCAGACTGGCAGTGATAGCAAAGGATCTGTGGTAAGGGCGGTGTAATGAGACAGGAGCAGCACAGCTCATGGTTAGAGGACTGGGCAGCTCCAGGCCAACGCAGAGGAGCAAGTGGGCTTATTACCCACCTCGCTGATACCGAGTCACTCATATTTCTTCTTCTATGGCCCCTTCCTGCCCACATGATCTCTGAGTCAGAGACTGGCCAGATTCAGCCTATTCAGCTCCCAGGAAACTATCTCTGGCCCCAAAACAGGCCCAGGTACATAGGAGGCTCCCAGGAAATGTTTGTCAAGTGAAATAGTGGCAAGATGGAATCGAGGAGCCCAGCCCTCTAATGGGACTTGCTCACATCATCCAGTAAGTAGCTAATCAGGGCCTGGAACTAAGCCTGGGTAGGCTTCTCTTAGCATACTGCCTCCTAGGGAGGGGATAGAATGGCAGAGATAAAGGGGGAGCTCGCTAGTTCAGACCCCTGGGGAGTCCCTGAGCACAGAAAGCCAGCCTCCAGTCCCTCAAGGTCCAGGTGCCCCAGGCTGAGAGAGGAGGTGGAGTTGTTCCCCTTGTAGACACAGCACAGAGGGAGGTTGGGGACTTGAGTCAGTGTGTAAGTCCATCCTCCTACCCCTTTCCTCTCTGACCAGAGAAAGCGGGCCAGTTTAGCTCATCCTAACTCCAGACAGAGATGGAGAGGGGCCAAGACAGAGGGGAGGACAGAGAGGTAGCCACCAAACAAAGAACCAGTACATCAGGGGCTGGGTGGGGAAGGCTGGGCCAAGACAGAGGCCATTTCCTCGGGGGAATGTGCTGCCCAGAGGCAGCCTGAACTAAGGACAGACACAAGGCTATCTAGCCTCAGATAGAACAGTGTCACAGTATTTCTCAGGAGGGAAATCGGGCAGTTTGGGGCCTGCTCTTATACATCAGGGTACTTTCTCCCAGGCTCCTGTTGACCCAGCAGCCATGATGGGAGACTGGGGAGAGGGGCTGGAACATGGTGGAACTCATGTTGCTGATCTAGGGGACAGATGAGAAATGGCGACAGTAATGGTACCGCCTGCCCCCAGAGTCCTGGGCTTTAGGCCGTGGCTACCAGCCGCCCTCACCCCCTCTCCCCACCTTGTGCACTCACCACCCCATGCTGTGACTGCGTAGTGTCCTCTTCAGCTGATCTCTCACCTGACCCATCTGGAAACCCAAAGGGAAGTTGGGTCAGCCTCCACCTCCTCAGCCTTGTAGACCAGAGCCCTGCAGGCCCTCACTCCCCAGGTCTCATGCCACTTCTGCAGTCCCTGCACACCAGCAGGTCCCTCTGCCCCTCTGGGACCTCATTCCCACTTCCCATTACAACCTCTCCTCACCCTCGGATTGACACATTCCCCACAACTGGGTTACTGCCTCAGTTTCCCCACACTGACCTCCTGGTCACCATTAGGACTGAACTTGTTGGCTGGGCCGGCGCATCTTATTCAGTGCCCATTATGGATGGCCCATGGGCCCAGCATCCCATCCCTGCAGCCCTACTTCGTGCATCCCCCTGGGAAGCCACCCTATCCAGCCACACTTGAAGTCATCAGGCCTTGGTATACTATCCATTCGCAGGCACCAGCCTCCAGGCCCTCTGTCCTTTCAGTTGGAACACCCTGGGACTCTATCTTCCACCCTGTGGGGTCCCAGCACACAAGGCCCTGAGAGGGATTCTCTCTATCCAGCCCTCGCCTCACATACAGTCTGGTAGTCTTGGTTCAAAGACTAAGAACACTGGAATCAGACAGTCCATTAGGAATCACCGAGGCCGGCCTCTCAGTGCATATGTGACACTGCTGAAGCCCAAAGAGGGGAAGGAATGGGCAGGAATTAGCTGGAGGAACCAGGACTGAACTGGAGTCACCTGACGCCTGGTCCAGTGCCCTTCCACAATGCGAACATCTGGAGAAGCATTCTACTATGAAGCCCTCCCTTCCCCCAGTGCTGCCTCCTCCAGGAAGATTTCCCAAACTACCTCAACCCACAGGGTACGGTGTGACCATCTGTGCACTTGTTTCTGCGCAAGCCATTTGCCCTTCACTAGCTGAGGTTCCTCCGCCTCTAATAGTCCATGGCTAGGGCCCTGGGGTGGGCTGGGTGGACACTCAGATCTAGGGACAGACTCACCTTTGCAGGTCTGGCAACAGGAGGCAGGCAGTGGTAGAGGTGCAGGGCAGCCTGGTTCTGGGCAGGTCATGAGACCACAGTAGATCTGGCCTTCCTGACAGAGCAAAGGGGAGATGAACTCCAATGAGGAACAGCCTCGGGGTTAGAAGAGACCCTGCCCTGGGGGCAAATGGCTTTGAGGTGTCCTTTGAAGTGGGAGAAGAAAGGAGCAGCAGAGCCTCCTGGGCAAGGCCCAGCCAGCTCAGAGGAGGGGTCCCCTGTACCCTCCCCAATTGGTCCCCAGCCCTGAGGTAACATTAATCCTTCAACTTCTAAAGGGTTTTCAGACCCTGTCTCTCCCTCATCTCTTATAGCAACCTGGTGAGATGGGATTCTTCCATCCTACAGATAAGGAGGGCCCGAAGAGGGGCCTGAACTGCCTGAAACCGGAAATTAGAAATGCAACCCAGAAGAGCCGACTGGAGCCCAGCCTGCAGGCTTTTTCTGCTGAAGTCAACACCCTCCTCCCCTGACCTGGGACAGGGGATCCAGAGAGAGGAGGGAGATCCATGGGACACCCATTGAGCTGATCTTGCTCTTCCTGAAAACCCTAGGTCCCCAGCTTCAGGACCCAGCCTGGAGAGGCAACACTGCTGAGGAAAAGGCCTTCTGGGAATCCTTTGGTGAGTCACTTCTCTTCTCTGGGCCTCACTTTTCTCTTTGATGGAAAGGGAGCCCTCCCATCTGGGTTGTAAAGAGCAAGTGAGTGAGTAGTTGTGAAAACCCTTTTCAAACCGGAAGGCATGATGTCCCTGGCAGGAAATGACATCACCTTGAGTCCTTTCCCTATGCCTTTTGCAGTGAGGCTCAGAAGTAGGCCAGGAGTCAAGCCAGTCCCATTTAAACAAGGAAGAGAAGAAACTGGGAGACCCCAGTGTCCAAGGAGAAGGGACAAGGAATCATAAGAATGTTCTCACCACCCCACCGCCATGCCATCATTCTGTCTCGTCCCACAGACTCCTCCTCATCCAGGCCCTTGTCCTTTACAGGAAGCAGCACAATACAGGGAAGAAGGGAACGTGAAATTTGGAGTCATGCAGCCCTCCCCTGAACTCTGGCTCTGCCACTTAACTAGCTGTGTGACTTTAGGCAAGTTACTTAACTGATATGAGCCTCAGTTTCCTCATCTGAAAAATAAGAACGGTGATTGCTTGCTCCTAGGGCCTTGGGGTACTGTATGGAAATACAAGGCATCTCCACGAACCAGCAGGTATGCTATATTAAACTGCTGGAAGAGGCTTAAGCCCTGTAAAAAATAATTGCTCTCTACGTTGAGTTGTAAGTGGCCACTCCTTAGTATTTGGAAGTTGTTTGCTCTGCTGCACAGATACCTGAAGATTCAGAATCTCAGATGAATAGGATGGCTGAAAGCCATCTGTCAGCCTAAAGCAGGGCCACACTTGAGCCCACCAAGGAGGAGGGTAGAGACTTTCCAGATCAGGCCCTGCTTGGCTTCAGTCTCTGTCCCCTGGGAACACTGCAGGGTCCGTTCTTCCTGTGCCTAGGCCCAACTCTGACCACAGCAGGAGGAGCTTAAGCGAGTTCAGATCATATCCATTTGCAACGAACAGTCTGACCTGTCTCTGTACCCCAGGACTGATCATTCACTCATTCACTTATTCATTCAGCAGTCATTATAGACATCTTTGTGCCAGGCCCTGAGCCGGTAGCAGCGGAAGATACAAAAATGAACTGGGCATGGTCCCTCCATTCGAGGAGTGCAGAGTCTACCGGGGAACACAGAGTGGGCAAATGTGAGTGTACAAGGTAAGCGTGCGGTATCAGGCAGCTCATGGGGCTGCAAAAGGTCAGAGACGGGCAGGACATTCTGAAGCCCAGATGTTCCCTTCCCCCAGAGCCCATCTACTCTCACTTGGCTTTGACCAGGAGGAACGCTATTCCCCCCCATACCACACCACTGTGTCTTTCAGGCCTCTCTGTGCCAGCCTGTGCTTAAGAGAACGCAGAAGGACTTACAGTACAGCTGCAGAGGACACACTGGTTGGGCAGGCGGGCTGGGAGCAGCTCGTGGGCACTGAAGATCTCTCCGTGTTGGTACATGGTCCCATTGTGCTGGCAGTACTTTGGGGGGGCCCGGAGCCCAGAGGGGGTGTGAGGTTCTGCAGTTGGGGGAGGGGAGAAGAAAATGAAGTTTCACATTGCTCCAAAAGCTTTGTCAAAATTCACCGGGCCGCTTTCCTGAAGATTCAGCATCTTATTCTATCTTGGCACTTCAACCAAGTTCTGGCCTCAGCCTTCCCAGCCAGTCTTCATATTAACCAATCAAGAAGTCTCGCTGATACCTACATCTGACCATGTCACTCCCTCTCATGGTTCCCCACCATGGCCTTTCAGCCCCTCAGTGTCTGAGCTGGCCCTGACAAGAGCAGGAATGCAAGGCCAGAAGCTTCAGCTCCACTGAGCCCCACTTGGTGGGGACCTTTGTTAGTTCATTGCCTGTTCAGTGAGCATATCCAGGAATCCTCTCTAGTGCCAGGCACTGTTCTAGGTGGTGGGGATACAGCAGTGAACAAAATAAGGTCCCATGCTGAGTTAGATCCTAGTGGAGTCAGCTGGAATGATCTGGACTGGCCCTGTGCTTGGTGTAAGCTCCATCATTCACTGGCCACCACAGCCCTGCTCCTCAGCACCTGCCAGTTAGCCTGTCCTCATCCTGCCAGGTTGTAGGGTTTTAGTTTCCAGTCCTGATAGAACCCACTCATTCTCTCAAGACACCTTTACTAAGCGCCTTCTGTGTACCAGGCACCAGGCTAGGCATTGGGAATGGAGTGCAGAGTAAGACCCAGGCCCTCCCACCCAGAAACTCACAATGTAATTGGGTAGAGAGACACTCTACAGGCAGTGACACTAGTATGGTAAGGGCTAAGGCAGATGCAGGCATCAGTTGTCAGCATAGACAAGGAACCCTTAACTCAGGAGCTGGGAGCAGGGGCTGGGGGCTGGTCAGGGAAGGCTTCCTGAAGGAGCCGATGGCTGAGCTGAGTGCTGGAGAACCATTGAGCCAGGAAGGTGAAGGGACAGGGCAGGGACAGGGAGAAGGAGAGAGGAGCATGGAAGAGGGAAGGGGCCAAGGCACAAAGTCAGCAAGAGGAGGTAAGGACTCCTGGAGTGAGCCTCTACCAGGGAGGAAACATGATACCCCCCTCACCGGGCAGGATGAAGCTCAGAGCCCCTGCTCCCTGAGGGAAGCCAGACCCAAGGACATCTATGACCCAAGTCAGAGCCATGGTGAGATCCCTACTGGGCTCCCGCATGGAAAATGAGTCCCTTTACACACTTACTCCACACAGATCCCCAGCTCACCAAGAGAGCCCTGGTTGTAGAGCCTGGAGACCATAGTCTGGAGCCATGTTTGATCACCTTCCTGATGCTTCTAAGCACTGATTTTCCTCTCGACATGGTCTCCCCACTGGGTGACCCTCGTTGGCCATTTGGTTACATATACACTTGGTTATGCCAATTCCTTCTCAGACTGCCTCTCTTCTCCTCTCTTTTACCTCTATTTCCTAGAATTCCAGTCTCAGATGCTCTTAGAATCTTAAAATCATAGACATTTAGCATGAAGATGTGTAGAGTACCTGAACCTCAGCACTGTGGGGATTGTCCAGGGACATGTGCTCTAACTCCTTGGGTCATTCCCAGCCCCAGGGTGGAAATCCTGGCATCTCCCTACAGGGCCTGCCAGCCCCGGCTCCCTCATGCACTGACACAGGACATGTCCACTCTCTCTAGCTCTGGTCAGCCAGAGAGGGTTGGGGCCCAAGCGTGCCATCCCTGGGCCAACCACACCGCTGTTTCCTTCAGCCACTTTCTACATTTTCTCCCTCCTCCTGCTAAGCCCAGTTACTTAGGAATGAGAAGTTTGTGGCTACCCCAGCCCTCCTTGGGGATCCAGGATGTTTCTTCCCCTGAGTACCTTTGTTGCCTCCAGACCCTCTGATGGCTACAGTCTGCCCCCGCTCATTCCAGGAGCCCCCCTCAGCCAGAAGCCCACATTGGGATGGAGATAAGGGTCAGTGAGCAAGGGGGAGGAAGGAGGCTACTTACCCACACACCGGGGACAGCACTGCTGTGGCTCGGTCACAGGCTGGGGACAGTGGACAGGTGGGCAGTGGAGGCGGTAACAGCTCACATGGGCACTCTGAAGGGGACACAGGGGGTTGGTCCTGATTCCAAAGAACTGTGGCCTCCCAAATGAACCCATCCTCTCCCCAAACCCCATCCCAGCTGTGGAACACTATGCTCATTTTAAACCTGTGACAGGAGAAAAGCAATCAACTCGATTTGTCCAGTCCCTCCCCTTCCCCTACTCACATGCCCCACCATGGAGGGGACTGCAGTGTGCATGGATTTGCACAGACCTGTGTCCCCTTCCTGGTGTTTAAGAAGTATGAGTAAAAGGCTGGAGTTATTTTGACTTTGATCTTGACTGTTGTTTTAGCTCGGGGACTTCATTCTTTTCCCTCTGGGCCTGAGATTCATGGTTAAGAGAGGGCAGGTGACAGGGATGGGGACATGACTAGAAAACTGATGTGGAGAAGACTCAGGGCTTTGTGATCTACTCCCTGAATCTCTGGGAGGTTTGGGTAACGTTATGCAAAGCTTCAGAGCTGGCACCAGCAAAGGAGGGGCCCAAAGTTCTTATGCTTTTTCATGTACAACAAACAAAAGAGACTGGGGCAGAGAAACAGAGAGCTAGAGAGAGAGGGGGATGAGCAGAAAGAGAAGAGCTGAAGAGAGAGAGGCTACTGCCCCTGATAGGGTCTGTCAGCCCAACCACCTGACTCTCCCCTCTGTGTTGTAATGAATCATTTTCATCAGTCTTGTCTATTCAACTGCGGATTCCCAAGAACAAGGATCAGTCCTGGTCTGTTCATCACTGAATCGTCAGCTCAGGGCCTTGCTCCAAACCAGTGCCTGTTACAGTCTGGATGAAGGAGGGAGTGAATAAATGAGAGCCAGGAGAGGAGTGATAGAGGGCCTCTTTGTTAGATGAAGGGAGCCAGCTTTGTCCAACTGTGAAGTTGACAGGTTTGCTTCCAGGCCCCCTGCCCACCGAGTTTCCCCCCAGCACCTCTTGCCCCATGGAAAACCCTGGACCAGACGCCAGGCCCTCTGGGGTCACTGCTCCTCAAGATGGACAGATCGCAAGGACTCATTAGTACTAAGGGGCATCTCAGAGTCTGTAGAATTGGTCTGAGCCCCAAAAGGGGCCTTCTAGAGTCTGAGCCCCTCAATTGAGTAACTAGAGTAGAATTCAAGGAACTGTGTGACCTGAAGAGTTAGAATCTCTCTCTTGATTATGGTCTTAGAGGAGCCAAGGGGTAGAGACAATCAGCAACGTACAGCCGGAAATAAGTCAGAGACAGGCAAAAGGTTGAATGGGCTGGGGACCAGGCGGGAGGCCTTGCAGCCAGATCAACTCTCAGGGAAGTCATAACTACCATGTACTGAGTGGGCACTAAGTAGGGGCTTTGTTTTATATATAAATATATGGTCTCTCTTTATCTTCTCAGCAATCCTCAGGGTAGGAACAGCTATCCACACTTCCACAATGAGAGAAGAGCCTCTGTCCTAGAGGTTAAGTTGCCTAAGACCCCACAACTGATGAGCACTGTCTCCAGGATCTGGGTCCTTTCCATGATGCTGAGCTACCTCTGATGACTGGGCGGGGCGAGGAGTGGGGAGTGGCACTTGTTGGCTCAGTATCTACAGTGTGACTGCTGGGTGCCAGGCCCTCTTCTAAGCTCTGGGGACATAGCAATGAGACCAACACAGTTTCTGCTCTCCCAGAACTTGCATTCCTAGGAGTAGGAGACAGTCTATAAAAAAATAAACAAGTAGGAACAAGATCATTTCAGATGTTAAAATTATGGTAATAATAAAAACAGGGTGGTGGGATTGAGTTAACAAAGTTAGACTCTTTCAATAACAGCTGTCAAAGAAAGCCTCATAAGGGGTCACGTGTATGTGATGGATGGCGAGTGGAAGGGACCGTTCCTGAGAAGATCTCGTGGGGGAAACATCGACGGGGAAGAACAACCAGGTAGGACTGAGGTTGAAGTATTGGTGCAGGTGGGAGACAAGGTCTGAGAAAAGGGCAGAAGGTAGCTTCTGCAGTGCCCAAAGCAGGAAATTTGAATTTTATTTTAGGTGCAATGAGAAGCTATTAGAGGGTTTTAAGAGTAGAAGAACGTGGTCAGTTTTATGTGCAGAAAAAATCATCCTAGCTGCTGTGTGGAGGACAGACTTAGAGAGGGAACAGGGAGAGCCCTTGGGAGGCTGGTGTAGCAGCCCAGGGAGAGATGAAGGTGGCTTTCATTAGGGGAACAGTGATGGTGGAGAGAAGTGGAGGGACTCAGGGTATATCTTGGAGATAGCCACACAGCCCCTTGGGTTGGAGAAATGGTGTGTGTATGAATTCCAGGGAGGGAGAAATGAATTAACGCCAGTGGATCACAGAACTTGGACTTTGTCAACTGGACCGCATGATATGTCTGGAATTTTCTGTTATGGTTTTCTTTCTGCTCTCTGGCTATATTTCATAAAGTTCTTTTTGTAAAGCCTGATTGGCCTCATATGTGCTAAGGAGAACCAAGGGGAGGCAGTTGTGGGGGGGTTGTGTCCACGCTGGAACCAGTGTTCTGCCTCGGGCCAACACAGGAGAAGGAGTGGAGAATCTGTGGGACAGATCCCAGGAGGAATGAGACCCCAGTGATCAGAAGCAGGAGAGGGGCTGGTCCGCCCACCTCCATTTCCTAGTGTCTTCTCAGAAGCTCTTCTCTGCTCTCACTTTGAGGATTGTCTTAATCTTAAGAGACCTCCTGCAGTCCTCTCTTGGCTTTGTGCAGGGAAAGACAGGCACCAAGGGGCTGGCTCCAGGTAGGTACCCTGTCCCTCC
The DNA here is from genome assembly GCF_902655055.1 of Lutra lutra. Lineage (NCBI taxonomy): Eukaryota > Metazoa > Chordata > Mammalia > Carnivora > Mustelidae > Lutra > Lutra lutra. The sequence continues at coordinate 55,581,929 of NC_062287.1, read as the reverse complement.
CTCCCCACCCCCAGCACCAGCATCCAGACAGAGAGAGCTGAGGATCTCACACCAACCAGGTTGGGCCCCGGGCAGCTGGACTAGAGCTATGGGTGTTGCAAGCCTCCCAAATCACTCCCCCTCCATCCTTACTCCTCCACCCTCATACCTGGCCTGAGAATTCTGAACCACATGGGGATCTTAGTTATTCTGCCTAGTTGGTAGTACAAGGCTCTACGGAGGGTGCTGGGATGGGATCATGGGGGGGGGGTGCTGAGGGGAGGTGAGCCAGAGGATCTGGTCTCTGTCCCGTTCATTCAGCCTCTGGCAGCAAATTGGGCCTGAGTGAGCACCTAGGAAGGTCTGCTCTCAGGGGCTCCATGTAGGAGGGTTGGTGACTGACAGGCACCGATAACTGTCATCCTTGGCCAATAGTTATCAGGAGGAAGGGACTGAGAAACTTATGTGGCATCCCAGAAGAAGACACCCTTGCGGGTGAGGTATCAAATAAGGCTATTGGTGGGGGTGGCTTGCAGGTGAAGCCTTGAAGGACCAATATTCGAGCTAGTGGCCTTGGGAGGACATATCCTAAGGCCGGGCACAAGAGAGGTGGCTGGAGAAAAGGGCACAAGGAAAGGAAGGAAAGAGAGGTCAGGGCAGAGAGGCTCTTGTCCTGGGATACAGGCGAGGCCAGCAGCAGCAAAGGGGAAGGAAGGCTGGCTGAAAGGTGGAGGGCCCCAGCTCCCCAACCATGTCCCACCACTGACACGCAGTGTGACTTACCTCTGGCAGGTGCACAGAAGCTCCCATGTATTGAGTACTCGCTGGTGAAGCGGCATGGCCCCCCTCCCTCTGGGCTGGCATACCCGTCACAGGGGGCAGAGGGGCCAGAGGAACTTACCTCAGAACAGGTACAGCGCAGGCAGTACATCAAGCCCTGTGGCTCCAGGTAGGGGTGCCAGCTCTCACCGGGGGCGTATCTTTTCCCATGGAAAAGGCAGAACATGTCTGGACCTGGCAGACCAACCCGTGCTTTGTCAGTCCCGGGAGGCTACAGCCCAAAGACCCCGCTTCATGCCTCCTTGTCTCTGGCTCTAGGAAGGCTGTCATCTGGACCAGATAGGCAAAAGAGAACCCACCAGATGTGCTCTCCCAGTCAGGGGCCCAGAATAGCTGAATCCATCAACTTGACTACACACTTGCTGTGTGACTTTGGGTATGTCACTGCCCCTTTCTGAACCTTAACACTTCTCTCATAGGGCAGTTAGGAAGGTCAAACTGCAAAAGTACTTACAGATTTAAATTGTGGTATAAATGTTATTAGATGAACAATCTGAGGCCCAGAGAGGATAAATTACACCTTTAAGGTCACAAAGGAAGTCTGTCACCGAGGAGGGATGGTAGCCTACGCCTCCTGACTCTCAGCTCAGTGCTCCTTCTGCCCTCATAATCACACTGGCTTCCTCTCCCTTGGTCCCATGTTGCTTATTTATTTACTACATCTCTGCATGTGTGTGTGTGTGTGTGTGCGCATGCGTGCGCGCGCGCGCGCACACACACACACACACACACACACACACACACACACACACACACGCCTTCTCTCTGGGTCCTGTGACCCACCTTTTCAATAAAGCCCCTCACAGCAGCTTTCCTGTTTTCACAGTCTACTGTGTCCTTATTCAGCGAGCTGTGATGAAAGGGTTTGAATTGGGAAAACAAGGGCCGCCTAGGGCAAGGTTCTTAGAAAGCCGACTTTTAAATATCCTTAAAAATAGTCATTGCTACTTCTGTGACTGCACGTCAATTGGTTATTTTTGTGATCTGCATCTCAGTTGTTAATCTGCAAGGGATTGCTTCCAAGGACGATTGAGGAAAGATTGTCTCATTAGGTTAGATACCTCTCCTGCAAGGCTGCTTTCCAGAAACCACCTCTCTCTAACTTCTCACAGCCCATCTGCCGGCCAGCCTGTGCCCCCCCCCCCCCCCCCCCCCCCCCCCCCCCCCGCCTTACCCATCAACACCCAGCCTGGCTCCAGGTCGGGCTTCCAGCTCCACGCCCCACCCTGCCGCCCCTCCTCCTCACAGGTAGCGGGTGACTTTTACAAGCTGGAAGGGATGCTACCAGTCCTACAGGAAAACTCTCCATTACCTAAAGGATAATCTGAGCTCTTTTAGGGTGGAAGTGGGCTGCCCAGAACACAACTCTGGCCACAGAGTTTTGTGGAATTAAATGAGATCAAGGTAGGGAAAAAGGAGCCAACATTTACTATCTTCCGTTTATATAAATTACTTAATTACTCCATTGACATTATTGTTGTTGTTGTTGTTGTTTTTTGACATTATTGTTTTGAGCGTTAAATTGGGTAATGCTTGTCAAGTGCCTACTTAGCCCAGTTCCTGACACTTGTTGAATGTTATTGTTATGATAATTGTGGTTACAATGACCCGGCAAGATGGGTCATCTTGAATAGATGAGCCAGTCCCTCTCAGCTGGGTTATTGGGATCGTTACCATCCTTATGAGAAAACCAGATGGAAAACTGAGGATGCAGAGCCTGAGTGACTTGCCTGGGCCAACCAGCTAGCGATTGGAACCCAGAACTCCACCCCCAGGCAGAACTCCCTGCAGTTTACCTCCCTTCTTGGCTTTGTTCCCCCATCCCAGGGCCCGGGGGGCTCCTCTGTCTGCCTCAGAGACCACCATACCCTATTCCCTATTTTCTTTCCTCGTCCCCCAGAAGTCTAGAATCTACAGTTTGCCTTTCCCACCTCCTCCTGCCCACTTTCTAGATCTTTCTCTTAGACGTTTGAACTCATAGAATCACAGAACTCATAGAAAGCAGCACACTAGCCGGACAGCCCGGCAGGAATTCCCTCTCAAGGAGAGGAGCCCCAGGGCCAGTCCTAACCTTTAGAAAGCTTCCCTTGTAAGAAGCTGGAACTGGCCTGCCCCTGGCTCCTTGCACCGCTCCTCCTGCTCAGTCTCTTGGGCTCCCAGAACAAAGATTTGAGGCCACATTCATGATACCTCCAGAGTCTGTGCTTCTGTGGCCGCTGGGGACCCTAGGAGTGCATGGCTTAGCTTCCTCCCTGCCCCCTTCCCAGCTCCCCAAAGTACAGGGGGGAATCAGACAGCAGATCCCTTTCCCAGCAAGGCCCCAGCAAGGCCCCGGCTGGGGCTGGCCGGCTGGCCCGTATCAAATGAGCTGTGTTTATCTCTCGGGCCTCCGCTGGCAGAGAGGGCGGGACACAGCCCCGACTGGGGTGCTTGTCAGAGCCAGCCCAACTCTCCAAGGACTGAATAATGTCTTTCTTCCTCAGTCCCCTCCCCCCACCAGGGAGGGGCCGATTGCGACACTACGTGCAGCTTTAGGTCTCAGCCTTGTTGCTGAAGAAACCCTCTCCCACCTTCCTTGGGGCAGCCCTGCAGCCTGGCTCCTTTGCCAGTTGGCACCCCTCCCCTTCACTGCCTGCTCAGAGCATGGAGACAGAGAAAATGTCTCAGCCTGTGCCCAGGCCGCCCCACCAACAGACCTGGCAGTGGCTGGGAACATGGGGGACCTGGCAGGCCTGTCCTGCACCCCAGGAGGCTTCCTATGGCCACAACCCCATCCCACCACACCCTCCAAGGTGAGAGGCATTGCCTGGGGCTCCCCCTTATACTAGTGAGGTGAGTGACCAAGTCCATGCCAACGCCAGGCAGAGGGAGGAATGGCCAGGCTGCAGCCGCCTCCATCCCGGCAGTCCTGGCATTAGCTCTGATCCTGGCTAATGGCTGGTGGAAGGAGCTGTAGCTCCTTATGCCACAGATTCACTGTGTGACAATGAGGAAGACTCTTTCTTCTCTGAGCCTCAGTTTCTCCTCTGCAAAATAAGGGGGAAGGTGAACTTTGATCTGCAAAGGTTTCTGCCCAGGTACTGCTTATGAATGCATGATTTCACAGTTAAAGACCCCAAGGCTCTAGGTGTCAAAGATTAAAGATTTGAGAGTTCTTGGGGCGCCTGCGTGGCTCGGTGGGTTAAAGCCTCTGCCTTCGGCTCAGGTCATGATCCCGGAGTCCTGGGATCGAGCCCCACATCAGGCTCTCTGCTCAGCAGGGAGCCTGCTACCCCCTCCCCACCGCTGCCCGCCTGCCTCTCTGCTTACTTGTGATCTCTGTCTGTCAAATAAATAAATAAAATCTTAAAAAAAAAAAAAAGATTTGAGAGTTCTGTGCTTCCAAGAGTCTATGTTTCATGAGAACATGAAGCTTCTAGAATTGTACAATTTTGTGGCTCTAAGAGCTGATCATTTGAAGCTTCCATGGTTTACGATGTATTGATGGTCTCATACACCCAAGTTCTCAGGGGTTCTGACATGGGCTAGGAGAAGATTCAGGGAGCCAGTGGGGCTGATCATGGGTAGCACTAAGCAGGAGCCAAAGTTTGCTTCTCACATCCACTCCTTTCCTATCTATTCCTTTTGGTCTTCTGTGGCCTTCCCATACCTACCTTAGCCTTGATCCTGACATGTTTCCCTCTCCATCCACCACCATGCATCATCCCATCCTCCCTCTGCCCAACTCAGGGGGGCACTAGGCCTTCTCTCAGGGATCTTTAGGAGTTAATGGCCCCTAGCAGTGATGTTTAATCCAGGGAAAAAAAGACAGGAGTGGAGAAAGTTTTCGTTTGAAAAGAACAATTGGCCCTTGTCCAGGCTTGAGATAGAGAAAAATTAAAGCTGGACGGGTCTCATACCCTTCAAAACCCCTCCCTCAGTGGCAGTGTGTGTATAGTCCAAAGACCCTGGCTTTGGAATCAGATAAGTGAGGGTTCCAATTAGATTTGGCCTTTTTTGGGGGGGAGGGGCAGAGGGAAAGGGAGACAGAGACTCTTAAGCAGGGTCCACACCCAGTGGGGAGCCCGACAAGGGCTCTTTCTCACAACCCTGAGATCATGACCCCGAGCGCATGACCCGAGTCCTGAAATCAAGAGTGAGACACTTAACCAACTGAGCCACCCAGATGCCCTGGATTTGGCTTTTATCTGCAGCCTGAGTTTAGACAAGTGACTTAATCACTCTAGGCCCCAGTTTCCATAGCTGTTAAATAGGATTCATAATAATCTCTATCGCTCAGGGTTATTATAGAATTAGATCAGATAATATATGTAGTATGCCTGGTGCTTGACACATATTAGATGCTCAATTACAGGGTAGGTCATAAACAAAAAGCAGATCTAAGTGCTGACCCCATACCTCCCTAGCAGTCTCTTTCTCACAGTATTCCTTTTACTCCCACAACTCTGTGGGTAGCCCTCAGGCGCCCATTAGGTCATGAACGTCATGGTCCAGCCACCGAGGTCAAACCTCCCAGGTATCATTTCCAACCTTACCAACCCTGTTCCCTATGGCTCCCCACCCTCTTCTAGCCACTCACAAGCCAGACTCCCCAATACCCGCTCTGCTTACACAGACCTCAAGGCTGGGATACAGAGATCAAAACTGGTCAGGACAGGCAAGAGCCTGGAGATCAGTCCCCAGAGGGAGGGAGAGGCTCATGAGGGTCCTTGAGAGCCCAGAGGGCAAAAGAAAGCCCTGGAAAAGTTTTAAACCTTTAAACCGGGGCATGCCTGTGGTCCGGTTTGCACTTTACCATTATCACTGTGGCCATGGGAGTGGAGAATGGGTCAGAGGGGTTGGAGGGCAAAACTGGAGGTAGAGGCCAGGAGAGGCTGTTGGCAGTTGCTGGTTTTGAGAGCATGCTGGCCTGGACCAAGACAGAAGCAGTGCCCACGGGCACAAGGGCAGATTTGGGGAATATGTGGGGAATACGGTGGGTGGGCTGTAGGGCAGGATGGATATGGGTGGGGAGGGAAAAGGAGCAGTCCAGGGCAGGATTGCGGCTACAGGCCTGAACCAACAGGTGGAGGTGGGGCACCTGACCCACGAAGTAGGGACTGTTATTATCATTCATTATGACTTCTTCTTCTTCTTCGGAATAGCGATGTCACTGCCTGCTCTCCACTCAGTTAGTGAGCTTCTATGTATCAGGTCTTCTGCCCAGTGGGCCAGGGGCATGACTAGGCAAGACACAATCCCTGTCCTCGAGGAGCTCCCAGCGTAATGCAGAAGATGGAGAGAGGAAATACATTTGACCCCAAACAACGTGGTTCTGAACTGTCCAGGTCCTCTTACTAGTGGATTTTTTACAGTACAGTATGTGTATTTTCTCCTCCTTATGATTTTCTGAGTAACGTTTTCTCTAGCTTCTTTGATTGTAAGATTATGTTGTAGAATACATATAACATACAAGAGATGGATTCATCGACTGTTTATGTTACTACTAAGGCTTCAAGTCAGCAATGGGCTATCGGCTGTAAAGTGTTGGGGGAGCCAAAAGTTCTATGCGGATGTTTGTGCGGGGGTGGGGTTGGTGCCCCAACCCCCACCTTGTTCAGGGGTGAGCTGTGCATACAGTGGGACAAGTTCTATGACAGTGGAAGCCCAGAGGCTTTTAGGGAAGGCATCCCCGAGAAGATGCCGGAGCTGGCTGTTGGAGGAGTTAACAAGGTGCGGACCAGACACAGGGGAAGGGGCTGTCAGCCCACAGGTGGAGTGACCGTGGTTCATGCAAGGAGCCCACCCACTACAGGTGGCTGGCATGGGCTGGGGGCTAGCTTCCTTCTTGCCTAAAGCGTCCACTTGGATAGGCTGCAGCCAAAGCTCTTCCCTAGCTTTATGCTGGCTGGACTGAAAGTGGTTGGACTTAGCTGATCTAATCTGAGAGGGCATTGGTGTTTACTAGGCGGACTCTCCATGTTCTCGTGTCCCTCCAGCCCGTCGTGAGCTGGCTCTTGTCTGCTTTTCCGGCAGTGCTCACAGCGGTGGCCCCGTGTGCAGCCTCCCCTCCTCTTGCTGAATTCCTAACTCCTCCACCACCCCACCGGGCTCTTTCACACTCCCGTGCCTTCCCAGGCTGTTTCCTCCACTTGGAATGTGATTCTCCATCTCCGTGTTGGGCCGCTCAGTCTCTTGTTCTATAAACGCCTGTCCAGATACCACCCTTCTCTGGGAAGCCGCCCCACCCTGCCAGGCCAGCAGCCGGTCCTTCCTCGGGGCTCCCACAGAACTGAGTTCAGCCTTCTCCGACAGCTCTTGCCACCGGATTAGATGAACTGATCAACTGCATTCTTCTTTCTTACTAAACTGTGAACATCTTGAGAACAGGGATTGTATCTCATGAATCTGTGTTATCTCTGAGGGCTCTGTACAGACCCCACACAGAGTTGGGTGCTCGACTAATGAGTGCATCATGAAAGAATGGAGTCGATGGAGAGGGAAGGTTCTGGAAAAAGAGGTGATTGATGGTTCTTAATCCTGGAAACCTCTTTCACAAAAAGAACACTTCATCCTGGGGCGCCTGGGTGGCTCAGTGGGTTAAGCCGCTGCCTTCAGCTCAGGTCATGATCTCAGGGTCCTGGGATCGAGTCCCACATCGGGCTCTCTGCTCAGCAAGAAGCCTGCTTCCCTCTCTCTCTCTCTCTCTCTCTCTGCCTTCCTCTCCGTCTACTTGTGATCTCTCTCTGTCAAATAAATAAATAAAGTCTTTAAAAAAAAAAAAAAGAACACTTCATCCTCTGATAAGATAGCCAAATCCCTCTCAGCACTATGACCTTGCTACCTACCAGGAATTAACCTTTGACCTTCCCTTTCCAGCTCTCACCATCTGCCATCTGAACTCACAAACCATACACCATGTACAAAAAGGTCAGGTGCCTGGGCAGGTAAGGGGATGAACAATTCCATGATCTTCATATGTAAGTAAAAAGTTCCAATCTGTCCCATCCAAGGCCATCCCTGTTCTGCCTTGAAACCCTCATCTATGCTAAAGGCCTCTGAGGGAATAGTTAGGAGTGGGTAGTATGATTGAGAATTCTTCCAACAGGAAGCAGAAAAGACACCCAGAAAGAAACTTCTGGGATACAGGGGAAGCTGGAGGGGACCAGGGGGTGTGGGGTGTGAGAAGAGAGGCCCGGGATTGTGGCTGGCCTGTCCGCAGCTGGCAAGGACTGGAGCGAGCCAGCTACGCAGGAATTTGAGAATGTTCCCATCTTTCCCTTGCATCCACACAACAATACTTTATTTATTTATAGTTCCCTCTCAGACATAAGCTCTGCTCTGGGCTCTGGCACTCAGTGGGGGAGGGAATCAGAAGTGAAAACCTCAGGTCTTCAGCAGCGAAGCTGGGCGACCAAGGGAAAAGGCCCTCACTTCTCTGAACCTGACTCCTCTTCTCTGGCACATGACAGATGTTCAAGAGCACAGAAGTACCTCAAAGGAGAGCAATTTCAAACCAGGAAAGGCAGCTCTATTACTGGCAAGGGTCGGGGGGTGGGGGGAGGGCAGAGATGAGACTATTTACATTCTCTTATGCCTTGGACACGTGCATTTAGATTCAGAGTATCTTAGAAAGGGACTGAGAGATGATGTCCAATCCTTTATTTTACAGATGTGGAACAATCCTAGAAGAGGGTCAGGAATCGCCCAAGATCATTGATTTATGCCGGCACAAGCTCCAATGGCCGTCTTTGGATCTGGGAGGCTGCTTATGGGAATATCTTTCCCCTAAAGGGGCAGGACCAGGAGAAAAGGCTTTAAATTGCAAACGGAAGGATCCAGGTGAGCCCTAAGGAAGAATCCTGACTATAAGAATGGGTATCAGAAGAAGACTGGAACGGCCTTCCCTGGTATGAGATAGGATCCTGTCTAGGGGCTTCCCTGAAATGATCTCGGCACTGCACCTCCCAGGGGCACCGCGCTCACGCCAGTTCCTTCTCTTTGGGAGTCCAAAGGATTCTCCCAGAGGCCGGCGCCATGGCTAGTGGCTGGGGGAACTTGAGAGGGCAGTCCTGGAACAGGTGCAACGGCTGGAACAACTGTGCAGCTGTTGCCCTGCTCCAGCTCCGCGAGTGAGTGAGACAGAGACCTCTACTGGTGGGAGAGAGGAGGTGCAGAACCACCTAGACCCACCCAGGGAGGGGCCTGCCTGGAGCCAGATGCCAAGACTTTACCCACCCAGGTGCCCACCTTCCCCCATGTACATCTGGACAGCAACTAAGCTGAACAGCAGGGCAAGGTCCCTACTGGTGGGTCTCCCTCCACACTCACTATTCTAGGCCTTCTAGGTATGCTCTCTGGTGTCGGAGGAGAGGAGGACAAGGCTGTAGATCAAAACGCCCCCAAATTCCTTTTCCAAAGTCCAGAGCAGACTCAGAATCAAGGCAACAGCATCTCTGGATCTTAGAGTCTTAGAATCACAAGATGTTAAAGCCAGACCGGTCCTCAACAATGATCTGTTTGGGTCAACCAACTCTATTAACAGCTGGGAAAACTAAGAGGCAGAGAATGACAACTTGTCTGGTGTCACAGTTGGAATGCGTAGCAGAGCCAGACTGAAGCCCAGACCTTCTGATTCCAGTTTGTCCTCTGTGTCACCTCACACAATGGGAGTTCCCTTCCTGCCCCATCTCTACTTCTGCAGTCTGGCATCCTGTCACCTGAGGACAGAAGCTTCGATTCCTACCATACACATAATCCTTGAAGAGGACATAGAGATTGATGTTTTTACTTGATAACTGTCTCCTGAAAGCAGGATTGGACAGCCAGAGGGAAGAGAAAGCAGAAGCATGTCAGATACTTTAAGGGTGGGGGTGGGAGGGACCAATTAGCAAGGGAAGTGCACAATAGAGAGGCACTGACATAGGGGCAGAGCACTGGAGAGGGAGTCAAGATACTCCGCAGGTTCTCATTCCAGAGGGATGGGTGCCCAGACTGATGAACATCACGCATGTCCGTGGCTCCGCCTGGGGCTGGGATTAGTATCAGTCAGTGACCAGGTCATGGACCTGGAATCGGGGTTCTATCTGTGGTCAGTTTTGAGGATCGGGACTCAGTCCATGGCCAGAGTTGAGACTCCGTCCAGGTTGAACTCAGTCTGTGGCTGGAAACAGAGCCAAGGACAGAATAACCTTTGCTGGAACAGCCTCTCACTGTAACCGAGGAGCAGACGGCTCTGTGTGCTCACAGGCCTTCGAATCCTGCAGGGCTGAGCCCTCAGGAGTCTGACATGATACAGACCTGAGAACTCCCATCTGCGGGCACCACTTCTGAAAGCACCTGAGGTTTCACCAGGAGATTTCTTAGGCGCGACAGGCCTGGGATCTTACTTGAACTAAGACAAGGACCTTCCTAAGAGACCCCCAAATAGGACCCTGGCAAGTGATGCTAGAATAGGATTGTTCCTAGATTCATGGAGAGTCAGCACTAGACAAAGTGAAGCTCAGAGAGGGAAGTGATTTGTCCCAGTGGGCACAACCAATAAGTGACACATCTGTTGATTCTTTTCGTTAATAAATCTGCAGTATGAACTTGGGCAAGTCTCTCCCACTTCCTGGGCTTGAGTTTAACTCTAAGGATAGCAAAATTGCAGGTAGAAGCAGATGATTTTCAAAGGCTCTTTCAGCACTGACATCCCAGAATCTGAACACGCCCTTCTGAATGCCAGTCCACCTCCCCTTAATCCAAGTCTGCTCTGAGTTGTTTTCTCACGTGTGTGGAGCTAAGCTCCAGGCTGGAGGGGAGATAGAATTCTGGCAGCACCCGGGAGAGGTGGCCTGAAGGCCAGTGGAGGCACGGAGGAAGGAGATGGAAGGGGCGTGGGTGGCCAGGGAGAATTTGCTGGAAGAAGTGTAACCCAGCAGGGTGATGAAGGGCTGGCAAAATGTGGGAGGTTGACAAGACGGGTGTGGGTAGGACATCAGCAATCATGCACAATGATCTGATTCTGGGACATCTTTCACAGATGCAGCCAGGGCAACAATGCCTGGAGAAAAGCCTTGGGGGCTAAGAAGGCTGTGCCAAGAGGAAGGGAGGCAGGTGTGGAGGGCATTCTGTGGTAAGTCCCTTTCAAGAAACAACGGGTAAGTGTTAGGAGGAAACCTTCAGGGCCCAAGGAAGGGGAGGAGACATTTACTGAGTACTAGGCATTGTGCTGGCTAACTTAACACGGTCACCTCCTTGAATCCTCCCAAGAACCCTTTGGGTTCCAGGTGCATCTGTGTCTCAGATGAAGAAATTGAGGCTCAGAGAAGTTGTGACGTAGGAAAAGTCACACAGCTGCTGAGGGCCAGAGGCAGGACTTGAACCCAACACTGAGTTCTTTCCATTACTCGTTACTAAGGACTTCTATGAGTCTCATGCTGCTGGCAGCCCAGAGACGACCAGACACGCAGCCTGCCCTCACAAGCAGAGACAGGAATGAAACAGAATCCAGCCCCGCCAGCTCCAGAAAGTCACGTGCAAAAGAAAGGCAGCAAAAGAAAGGGGGAGGTGGGCTGTGGAGAGGACAGAGCGCTAGGCTGGAACTTGGGAAACCAGGGTCTTCATCCCAGGCCCCGTGCTGCGTAACCTAGAGCAGACCCCTACCCCTCCTTGTCCTCCATTTCTTTATCAGGTATTTTAGGATTTGAACTTAGCTCCTTCCTTCTCATTAAGTGAATTTTTGGTTTTGTTTTCCATCCTCAAGCATTCCAAGAGACTGGGGATGGGGAGGGCATCCACCAGCCTTTTGCAGGGGTGGGGGAAACTGAGGTTCAGAGAGATGATTTAAACTGTTTGAGGTTACACGGCGTCTAAGTGGAGGAGTGTGAATTAGGAGACTGATATTTTTAATGACACCAGCTAGTTGCTGGTGCTAGTTGCTTGACATATTTTCTCCAATTTAATTCTTACAACAGTCCTGGGATTTTAACTCCCAGTTTAAAGATTAGGAAACTGAGGCTTAGAGAGGTACCCTCCACTTGCTGGTGGTATTAAAAAGATGAGTGATAGGGTGACTGGGTGGCTCAGTGGGTTAAGCATCTGCTTTCGGCTCAGGTCATGATCTCAGGGTCCTGGGATCGCCCGCATCAGGCTCTCTGCTCAGCAGGGAGCCTGCTCCCCTGCGCCCCCACCCCCCGCCTGCTTCTGCCTACTTGTGCTCTCTCTCTGTCAAATAAATAAATAAGATCTTAAAAAAAAAAAAAAGATCAGGGATTGTGAAGACTGGTGTATCTCCTTGTGCCTTTGTTGCCTCCTGGAGTCTTAAAACTCCAAATCAGGGTTCCTTCCAGATGCTGAGGGGCAGGGGGGAAAAGCAGAGGATTTGGAATTGGAGAGCTCATGCTTTGGATGGCTTACTAGCTCTGAAAACTTCAGCAAGTTTCTTCTGTCAACCTGTTTTCTCATCTGTAAAATGCAAATGACAGTACCCACCTCATGGGAGTGTTGTGAGGATCACAGGGGGTAACAAAATGAGGTTATCTAGTTAGCTCTTCTTTCTTTCCATGGGCTTCTTTTGAAAGCAGTAGTCTACATCTCCATCACTTCCATCACACCCGTGTAGGCAGACATGCCCAGCTCTCTCTCGAGAATGTGAAGCACCACCAGCAGCCAACACACACACACACACACACACACACACACACACACACACACACCCAGTGTCCTGCCCTCTCTCCCACCGCCCTCAGTACCCCCATCCTCAGGTCCAGGGCAGCAGTCTCCCCCTCTGAGTTTTGCCAAGCCCCCCCCCCCCCAGTCCCCCCAGTATCCCACACTCATCAGCCCATACTGGTCGTTAGAGGAGTCTCCACTCTCCCCCACAGGTGCTGCCCACATGGCTATCAGAACAGTTTGGGGTCGAGAGTCCTGGCACTTTCCCCGAACATCCCAGGGGCTCAAATCCCTCCTCTGCCTACCCTCCTCTGCCTACCCAGCCCCAACCACCCCTACTTACGGGCTCGAGCGTGGGAGTCCAAGGGGAACCAGAGTAGCGCGAGTCCCAGCAAGGAGGAGAGGACCCTTACCTCGGGAACCATCCTTCCTTCCCCCAGGGCCAGGCCGCCAGGCGCTGAGCCAGGAGGGGCGTCGGGAGAAAGTGAGATGAAGACACTGAGGCACTGGGGCACAAAGCAGCCCGCAAACCCAGGGAGGGTTGCCTCTATACCGGAGAGTCAGAGAAGGGTGGAGTAGGTGGTGAGGACAGAAAGGGAGGTCCAAGGTGGGAATAAGAGGAAGGTGGAAAGAGAACAAGGGAAGAGGAGAGAGAGAGATGGAGAGATGGAGGAAGGTGCGGCTAGAAGGGAAAGCAATAAAAGCAAAGAAGGTGAGATGGAGGGGAAGTGGAGAAAGACGGGGAGGACCGGGTCTGCAGAGCGCGCAGCTTTGGGCGAGGCGCGCGGGACCAGCGGGCGGATCCGGGCGCGCCGGCTACAAGCGCCCGGCGCCCTCTGCTCGGTGGGCTCGGGGTAAGGCTGCGGGGTCCTGGGGCCCGGCTGGGCGGCGGTACCGGCGGCGGCGACGGCGCGGCGGCCGCGGGGGCTGGCTGAGCACGGGCCGGCTGTGCACGCCAAGGGCGCCAGGCGCCGCGCTCGGGCGCATTTGTACTTTGCCGCGGGAAGCAGGCAGCCCCGGCCTGGCGCTGGCCTAGCACTGGCGCCTCCTCTGGGGCACCGCGGGCTCGGTGGATTGGCCACCCGAGAAACAGGCCCACTTTTCCCCTCCTCTCTCGTGCGGGTCTCCGGGACGCACGCTCCAGGCTCGGCGCCGAGAGGAGGCGAGAGGGCTGGGGAGGGGGAAGGGGCCACCCGGACCACGGGCTTTAACCCCTGACTCTCCGCGGCGCCCAGGGCGCAGGAGGGCGCAACCCAGTTAGGCTTCAGGTGGAACTTTCGGGTGGGGAAGGATGAGATGTCGTGGTAGGAGAGGGGAATCGGGCTGCGGGAACCGCAAGGCGCTCAGGGCTGGGCGGTGCGTGCACGTAACTGGGGATGAAATCAGGACACTTGCCATTCTTAACTCTGTGGTCTTGGACGTGCCACCTCGGAATCTAAAATGGGGATCTTAATACGTTCCACATTTTTTCCGAAGATGAAATGAGATAATGAACGTCAAAGTACTCACATCTCAAAAAAGAGCGGGTCATAATTCCAGGCAGCTGGAATGACCTTACCAGTTCCCCTTGCTACCCTTTTATGCGCTCCGTGCCTTCGTTGAAATCCAGTCCAGCGGGATTCTTGGCCCTTCCTCTGGAAGTCTTCCTCTGCTATTCCCCCTCTCACTCCTGAAGCAGGATATGATCTCTCCTTGGTCTCTGCATGTAAGATCTGCACCTCCCTGAGAGCGATGGCCAAGTTCAGTCCTCTCCCCGGAGAACTCATTGTCAAAGTGTCATCACCAGAAGGTGAGCTCCCTGTGGGTACAGCCCCACAACCCCATGATTAGTGCTCTATTCCTTGTGTTGAATGAATGCATGAATTAGTAGGACTCCTGAGCCTTCCCGATAAGAAATACCCAGGATCTGAAGTCAAAACGGCAGGGTCCTTCTCTCAGCTCTCTCCCTAACTTGCTGGGCCATTTTGATTAAGTTCATCCATCTGGCTTTGGACCTCAACTTCCTGCCCAGCTTCTCTTGCAGAGCTCCTAGAAAGTCCAGTGAGCAGGGGAGGGGAGAGGATGAGAAGAAGAGGTGTGATGGGATACTGAGCCACATGCCCCCCTGGTAGAGAATCCTTTCCAGCTTCTCACACTTCTGGCTGGCTGGTTGTAAAGATATCTTCTTACAATAAGGCTGGGCTTGCCATTTCCCTGTGCTGCCAGGCTATCCGCCCCCCCCCCCCCCGCCCCCGAACAAAGGGCACTGGGAAGAACCAGGGGTCCCCAGAGATGGAGCTTCCCCAGGGCTCTCAGAATCAGGGACAACCATGATCTACCCCCAGGGGCCCTCCAGACTTAATTTCTCCCACTTCAATCTGGCCAGTCTCTTTGTCTTCCCTGAGTATATTTGATTCTAACCGATAATGACAGCTATAAGGAAGCATGTCATCATGCTTCCCTTTTTTGCGTTGGCTTTTGGGGAGCTCAGACTTGAGTGTAGGGCTTCATTGCAGAGATAATCTCATTCCAAGGATCTGGGACAGAGATCTTTCCTTTCTCCATCTTTGTTTAAAGTCTTCTGTACACATTTATTCACGTCTTAGATGGACGAGGTGAATTAAGATTGGCTTGTCCTATGTCCTGCCCATTCTACTTCAGGAAATATCTCTACCCTGAAACCCAAACACACCTTAGTCCTCCTCTCCATCCTCACTGCTCCCAGAGTTGGGGCCATTGTCATCCCTTACCTGGGCTTTGCCAGCAGCTTCTAAGCGAGGCTTCCACTAATCTGGATCCCTCCAATGTATTTTCCTCACATGTGCCCTAAGAATTTTGCTGAATGTTTCTACTGACAAATCTGATCACATCACTTTCTCCTTAAAATCCATCATTGGAGGGGCCCCTGGGGGGCTCAGTTGCTTAAGCAATAGACTTTTGGTTTCGGTTCAGGTCATGATCTCAGGGTCTTGAGATCTAGCCCCATGTAGTGTCCGGCTCCCTGCTCAGTCAGGAGTCGGCTTCTCTTCCTCTCTCTCTGCCCCCACTCATGCTCTTGTGTGTGCAAGCACAAGCACTTTCTCTCTCAAATAAATAAATATCTTTAAAAAATCCATTATTGGAAGCAAATAAATAAATATATAGATCACATTAAATGCGATGTGGTATCCTAGACCAGATTCTGGGACAGTAAAAGGACATTAGCGGAAAAACTGGTGAACCAAGTCTATACTTTAGTTAATAGTTATGTACCAATCTTGGTTTCTTCGTCTGGGAAGAGGTTCCTTGGCTATGTAAGATGTTAGCATTGGGGAAAGTAGGGTGGAGGATATAGGCTTCTTAGATAAGAACTCAGTACTCTCTCTGTCACTTTTCTATCAATCTAAATGATTTCCAAAATGGAAAAAAAAATGAAAAGTTTATTGAATAAGTAACAGAAAAAAAAATGATAGGCCTCCTATCATTTTCAGACTAAAATCCCAAATTGGTAGCATTGGATTCAAGGCTGCACATTTTGCTTCCTACTTATCAATCCCATCCACCCTGCACTCCACTCACTCACTTCCCCAAACCGTCTGTGCATTTTCACACCTTCATATGTTTGTATGTGTTTTCCTTCTGCCTGCACCATCTCCTTCCTCCTCTAGCTAGTGAATTCCTTTTAACTCTTCAAAAGTCAGCTCTGAGTGATTTTCTCTCTGAGGCCTTCCCAGAGTTCCTCAAATCAAAACAAATAAATTTTTTGTCTTTGTGTTTCCCAGAGCACTTTGTATAGCAACTACTGGAGTGTAAATATGTATTTGCATTTTGGAGTAAATATTTCTTTGCGTTTCTACTCAGTACTGTGGGAGCAGGGTCCTTTTTTCCTTTATATCTGTACTTCTAGCACTTAGCAAGGTCCCTGACACACAAAGAAATAATTGCTTCATGAATGAGTGGAGACCTCAGTGGTTTGAAAAGATCTTATTCTTCAATGGGGGAGCCTTCCGTGTGCTTACTGCTGTCGGTTTTAATCAATGATTGACATAAGAAACAAGCCCTTGAGGGAAATCTCTGCATCTTCTGTAGAATTGTTGTTGAAATGGTTGTTCATTAAGGTGGTTATCCTTTTATTTTATTTTATTTTATTTTATTTTTTTGAAGATTTGTGTCTATTTATTTGACAGACAGAGATCACAAGTAGGCAGAGAGGCAGACAGAGGTGGGGAGAGGCAGGCTCCTTGCTGAGCAGAGAGCCTGATGTGGGGTTCGATCCCAGGATCCTGGGACCATGACCTGAGCCAAAGGCAGAGAGGCTTTAACCCACTGAGCCACCCAGGTGCCCCAAGAGGGTTGTCCTTTTAGAAAGGAGACTTGATAGATTCTTCCAAAATCTAATAAAAAAAAAAAGGTATCTACCCATAATAATTTGTTGCACCAAGTTTAGTACCTGTTTCTTCCCTCTTAGGGAACTTGCTCGTTGCCTGCCAAGGGAGCCAGCCAATTGCATTATTGGACAGCTCTGTTAGAAAGTTTTTTAACTGATTATCTGGTTCTCTGTGACTCCCCACATCGCACCCAGCTCCCCCCTAGGGCTGTGCAGAAAAAGCCAACTCTTTTTGTTTCTTCAGAGCTCTGCAGAGACTTGAGACAAAGAAACCCTCTTCCATACTCGCATCCTTATCGGTTCCAGCCCCTGGACTCCTCGCACCACGTTAAACTTTGTCTTTCTTCAAATGCACTGAGCTCTTTGGCCCTCCCGCCCCCATACTTCCTCATGTACTTCACTAATGCCCTCCCTCTACCCACTCTTATCTGGCAGCTTTATTTTCCCAGGATCAAAATCGTTACCTCCTTCATTCATCCAACCCTGTGCCAGGCACTGTGCTAGGTGCTAGGGACACAGTAGAGAACAAGACAGACGCTGGTGCTTGTGGGCCAACTTCTTGCTGAAGTCTCTTTTGTGGTGTCTGAGTTAGCTGTCTCCTCCATGCTTCTGTATCTCCATTAGAGCAGTTACCACTTACCACACTGTATCATCAACGGTTTCCGGTCACCTCCTCTAAAGGGAATTCCTGTCTTCCCTAGCCTTCACCCAGCATTTCCCACAATAGCTGCTAAATAAAGGTTTGTTGAAGAGGATCCTTCTTCCTTCAAATAGTCCTCTTGCCAGAGATTATTTGTGGCTAAGGCCTCCTCTTGGGCCCAGTCTGCTTGATTATGTAAAATTAGTGTAGTGATAAAGATCAGAGAGATTAGTGTCAAGGAAAGACTTATTAACCCAGTCCACTTAATTCTGTAAGTAAGATTCTAAAAGCAGATTCAGCTAAGAGTTGAAGAGTTTGAATGTTTTGAATATAACTTATTGGCGAGTTTATGTAATTTAATGTTCAGAATGATCATGTTTAACAACCAGCTTGCAAAATTCCCGAGAACTTAACACTCAGCTCCCCTGAGCCCTTGGAGCCAGCTGGAGGACACTGCTTTTACTTGATGATGCCCTGAACGGTGTGAACAGATTTGAGTCTTTGAAGCCTGGTCCAGTTTAGGTACACTGGGAGGAAAGTCTTGTTTAAAGAAGCTGCCAAAGTTAATTTTCTTATGAACTGAACAATCCCCATTGAACTCCCACTCTTCAGCCAGGTTGGAGTTACTTATCCATATAACAAATATTTACTTAAAACCTGTTATTACTTTAGGACACATTCCTTTGGATCTCCAGATCTTGTGCGTACAGTTGGCCTAAATAAATGTTTGCAGAATGAATGTGAGGTTCACCTGTATTTATTTGTATGGGCTTTTAATGTGGCTTTGTGAACATTTCTAAGTCTTTTTTTCCATCTCAGTGGCCCCTCTCTTCCCAGACAGCCTGCAAACAGAGATTCTGATGGAGGGGAGCGCTGGGAAACCATGATGGGGGGGAAGACATAGCCCTTAATTTCACAGGGCTCTCATGAGGGAAACTGAGTGTGGACAAGTGTCTTCGGAAGCCACAAGTGGGATCAACCTTCGTCCAGATCCTAAAGTCTGATACCGACCAGAAGCCTCCTGTCTAGTAGGCGACCTAACTAACCTAGCACAGAGGACTATGGGACTTATGGTCCTGCCTTCTCCATGCTCAGGAGGACATTTGCAAAGCAGTTTGTCTTCAGAGACTTCTCCCCGTGGGTCTGTGATGATGTGACTAGGGTACCCGAGGACAGTGCCATCTAACTGGCTCTTACAGCCAGATGGTGGCAGGCCTTGTATCCACCCAGAGACAGGAATGTGTGAGCTATGCTCAAGCACGCTGGCCTTCTTTTGTTTCCTGGGATACACTGGGCTGCCTGGCCCCTGAAGGGGGTCTGCTTGAAGTTTCTGCTTGAAGTTTCTCCTGCTCCAAATGCTTTTCCCTCAGCTTTTTCTCTGACTGACACTTCATTCAGCTCAAAAACCAGTGAGGTATCTCTATCTATGGCTGGCCCCTACCAGTCAGTCATTTTCTATTCTACAGCCTGGTTTTATTTCCTATGTGTCACTTATCATTATCTGAAATGTATTTCTTTCTTTCTTTAAAAGATTTTATGTATTTATTTGACAGAGAGACACAGCGAGAGAGGGAACACAAGCAGGGGCAGTGGGAGAGGGAGAGCAGGCTTCCCACAGAGGGGGGGGACCCAGTGTAGGGCTTGATCCCAGGACCCCTGGGATCATGACTAGAGCCAAAGGCAGACACTTAACGACTGAGCCACCCAGGTGCCCCTAAGATGTATTTCTTCACTTGTCTGTGTCTACCTCCTCCACGAGCATGAAAGCTCTGTGATAGTCAAGGCTTTAATTCTTGGTCACTGCTATAATTCCTAGCTCCTCAGGATAGTGCCCACACATAGTACAGTCTTACTGAATTTAAAATTAATTAATTAATTAATTAAAAGTAAGCTCTACACTCAACGTGGGGCTTAAACTCATGACCCCAAGATCAAGAGTCAACATGCTCCACCCACTAAGCCAGCCCGGTGAGGTGCCCCTGAATGTTTTTTTAAATTGTTGTTTGTTTTAAAAAAGATTTTATTTATTTATTTGACAGAGAGAGACACAGCGAGAGAGGGAACACAGGCAGGGAAAGTGGGAGAGGGAGAAGCAGGCTTCTCGCTGAGCAGGGAGCCGGATGCAGGGCTTGAACCCAGGACCCTGGGTTCATGACCCTAGCAGAAGGCAGATGCTTAATGACTGAGCCACCCAGGCGCCCCCTGCTGAATGTTTTTTTAAATAAATGAAAATAAATGGAAGATAGAATACTAACCTAGATTATCTGATTCATGTGAGAAGTGAACCCTAGACTTAAGACTCCAAGTCCTTGGAATTTAACCACATAAATATTTTTGTCATTATTATTATTACTTCATTTATTATCATCATCCCACCACCATCATTATCTACAACAGTGCTGCATGGCACATATGGGTTCTTACTGTTTATCAAATGGATGAATGAATGAATGAGTAGACATCAATGCTATAGCTAGTCTCAAACTACCTTTCTAGTCTTATTTACTATTCCCCCTCCCCCTGTTCTAACTTCTTACTCTCCTCCTGCTACTCGGAAGCAATCATTTTCACTTAGCACACCATGTCTTCACATCTCCGTGTGTTGGCGTATTCTGCTGTTCCTTCTATTTGGAACTCCCATTCCTTTTTGATGAGTTCTCATTCTTTCTTTAGGACCCAATTTTGCATCCCATCCAGATAGTCGCTCTCTCTTCTGTGCTTCCCTGTTGCTTTGCCCGCACCACTGTTAAAAACTCATCCCCTTAGTTACAGTTGTGTATTGACATAGCTGCCTTCTCCCTTACGTAGCGAGCTCCTTGAGGGCAGGGACAGTAAATTTTCCTCTCTGTATTCTCAGGCATCATTGCTGGGCCTGCCACACAGCAGTTTCACAGTATTTGTTGAAATCCGTCTGTGGGTGTAGGCTACCCGCACAGCCACGTGCTAGGTGCTGGAGGAGATGTTCAGACTGGTCCAAAACACACTCCCTGGCCCCGAGAGCTTACAGTCTCATTGGAGATACAAGTCCTTCTCATAGGAAAAAATATTAAAAACCAGTGTATTCTAGAATTAAATACGAGACAGGAGAAAGCTTCGTGTGGTGGAGCGCTTATAGGACTGGACTTCTTTTCTGGTTCCGACTCTACTGTGAACTTATCATGTGGCCTTGACACATTATTTCCTCTTCTTTAGACCTTGGTTTTCTTCTCTGTAAACGAATTTATTTGATCAGAAGCCTTGGATGATATCTAAAGCCAGATTCCAGCTCTGACATTCCGAATTTGGTTCCATGGAAACTAGATGACGCGATGTGGCCAGAGCTCAGTAGTCTCTGTTTGCCCCCTGGTGGTCGCTCAGCAGCATCACAGTCGGGGAGACGGCGGTAGGCTTTTCCGAGGGAGAGATATGGCCGAGCCCAGAGCCTAGTAAACAAAGAACTGTGGAACAATGATCATTCTAGAAGAGAGCTAGTCAGGTTTCTCACTGGTCACTGGTAGATTGGTATAGAATCCTATCCTCCTTCAATATAGGGGAACAAGAGAGATCAGGCTCTCTGATCTCAGCCTCCAGCTGAACCCACTTCCTTATCTGTTTCTTTACAAACCAGCCAATCTTTGGGAGGCTGCTTTGTAGTCCCCTGACTTCTTCTGCTCCCATCACAGTGCTCTTTTCTGAGGCAAATTCTTCATTCTGGTCAGTATAACTACCTATCCATTTATTTATGACAAAATGGCTTTGTTTGTTTGTTTTTTTTCTCCCTCTCACTCTTTTCCTGGAGTAGAGCCATGAGCCAAAGTGAAGGTAATAGAAGGATTTCTTTGGTGGGATGGGGGGAAGAGACAGACTGTGCTAGATTAAGACATGTGATTTACACTGTTATAGGTGATCCGTACTAGCAGAGAAAGGGCTGTCTTTTAGTTGTTTCACTCAAAGTGAGGGTGGGGAGGGCCATTTGCCTACTTCCTATTCTCTACATGTTGAACCTAAAAGGACTTCTTAAAGCCACCTCTATTCCCCACCTCCAAAAAACAAAAAACAAAACAAAACAAACAAAAAACCCCCCAAAACCCAAACCTCATAACTAAATCAAAGTTGATGTTGGTTGCTTGGATTCTTGGGCCAGAGCCTAGAGGAAAAAGAAGAGGGACTCTGAGGGTAGGGAAGAGAGGAGGAGGGGAGGGAGGGGAAGAGAGAGGCAGAGTGAAAGCAGTTGCTGATTCCAGGTTAGATTTATAGGTTTTTATTTTTGTTTTCCACAAATGTGCTTGTTTGTCAAAGAGAATTTTTTCTTTTCTGACAGTGCACTGTGTCTTGAACCTTGCTAAACATTAAAGGCATGACTAAGGGGATAACATTCATTCATTCCACGTTATCTGGAATGTGCCAAATACTGTACTTAAAGCTGGCCCAGCCAAACGGGCTCAGCATCCATACCTTGCCTACTTTGTTCACTGTTGAATTCTCAGCATCTGTATTATCTGCTACATAACAGGTGCTCAAAAGAGATTTGTTGAATAAATGAATGGTACCTGCGATTTGTCCAGTGATTTCCCAACTCCGCGGGGGTAGAAGGAAGGCTGCTTAGATTATTTTTATCCCTCACTGATAAGGATAGGATTGAGAGTTATTCTTATAAAATACACATCCACATTACTCCTGTGGTCCAAATGTTAAATCTTTCAACAGTCCCCCAATAGCCTGAGTTTCTCTGTAAAATGGAGAGACTATCATACATACCTCACAGGGTTATTTTAGGTCTCAATGAGATAGAATATCATTGCTTAGCATGTTCCTAGCGTGTGGTAGTTGTTCAATAAATTCTAGTTCCTATTATTCTCTAATTTTCTAGCCTAATGTCCAATCCAGTGTTCTAGACACATTGAATTCTTTATGAGTCCCACACAGGAATGCCAGGAAGGCCACCCTCTCTGTCTACCTGGTGAACTTCTCGTCCTCCAGAACAGAGCTCGAATGTCCCCCTCTTTTGTGAAACCTTCCTCCCACTCCCTCTTGCTTTCTGCTTCTTCATTACCCTATATGTGTTTCAGTTACAGAGCATGCAATTCTGTTACAATTTTTTTTCTGTTGTAATTATTTACTTATACTTTTGCTTCTCTGTTAGGCTGTGACCTCAGGAGTACAGGGACCAAGGCTTGTTTGTATTTGTAGAGTGTTTACAAAGAGTCTGGAGGAGGTGGGGGAAGATAACAGGAGAGTTAGCTTTACAAAAGAACCACTCCTTTCTCCAAAACAAAAGGGAAGTAACAGAAGATGAATAATTATTAAGAATGTAGCAAGAATCTTTAAAGGGAAGGGGAAGATTCCACATCTCAAGGGGAAATCTGGTTTGAGGGAGGAAGAAAACAGGAAGAGGATGTCATCCCAAGAGATGAGGAGGGTAGGGGAGAGGCGACATTGGTATGGTCTGATCCTTCTTTCTCCCTAGATGTGTGAGGTCTCAGGATGGGCTCAGCACCTGGGCTGGCAAGAAGGGGTTCTTGGGCCTGCAGGGAGAAAGAGCCTTTCCCCCCAAAGGAGGCCGAATGGCCTTGCTTCACATCTGAGTCTTTCAGTCCAGCTGGAAGAAGCTGGAGCCTCTGGTTGCTGGGACAAGGGGAGGTTTACAGTGATGTGTATGAGGAGTGCTGGAGGGTTAGGGGTGAGGTGAAACTGTGGGCGCATTATGAGAAGGAGAGCAGGGAATTTGGGCAGCAATGCAATCCCCAGAAAATATGGTAGGAGTGGCAGAGCAAAAGCAACTGGAGAGCCTTGATATGGAGGTTGTACTGCTACTGTTCCAGTTGGCATCTTTGATGACTGCACCAAAGTGAATCTGTGAGTCCCTCTTCCCTTGGTGCTCCGTGATACAGGTGGGAGCTTAGAAACAAGAACACAGGCAGCTTTGGCGCATTCTACTCTAGGCTGTCAGTCTAAGCTTTTACATGGTTTTGTACTTAGAAAGCACCCTTGTCAACCATTTTCCGGTGACACTTAAAAAACAACAGACCAGTATCTCTGTCAGAGTACTTGGATGCAAACGCCTGAAATTGTGAGAAGTTCAAGAAAAAAGAGAATTTACTGGAAGGATACAGAGTTGACAGGAAGGTTGGAGAGTTGGATATGGAAAATGGGTTGTAACCTAGGAAGGCCAGGCAGCAGGCACCACAACCAAGTTTGTGCCTCAGGAACAAACTTTCCATTGGAATGGAACAAACATTCCATTCCATAATGGCCATCATCACTACAGTAGGGACCCCCATACTCCCAACCTCTATGAGGGACCCACTGTGGTTAGACACCTGCTGTCTCTGTTGCTCTGAATAATTCTAAACTTGCCAGTAGGTCTCGTGTCATTCCCTGAAGATTCAAAGTTTAGAGAGGTGTGGCTAGGTGGCCGAGCCTGGGTCATATGTCGGCTTCTAGCCACTGGGGGCCAGGGAGACTATCTCCCTGCTTCAGCTTCCCTCGTCTTAGCTATACTGCAGATACTGTATAGAATGGGGCACTCCCCCAAGTAAGAAGGACTTGAAACACTGGTGGTAAACGAAAATAAAGCAAAATGTCTACCATGCCCTCATCTTTCCTTTTCCTTTCCACTTACTCTGTTTTTGTCAGTTGTCAATTGTGATCATAATCTCAGGCTCCTAGACTTACCACATTAGAATCATCCTTATCACCCTCATTTTCCCACACAGTGAACAACTCTCCAGATTTCTTAGGTTTGCTTTGCCTTCTGTCCCTGCTACTGCTTTAGTAAGATTACTCTGGCAACGGCATAAAGGAAAGAAGAGACTGGGAGAAATTGGGAGTCAGACTTCTAGAATGGAAGAGCTAAAAGAGACCTTTGAATTGATCTGTTGTAGTGGTTTTATCTGGGAGTGTTCATAAGAATTCCTATGGCATTAAGGAAATATACCTGCTGGTATTCCATCTTCAGTTTTGGGGTTCAGTAGATCTGAGGTGGGACTTTGTTGTTGTTGTATGTGTGTGTGTGCCTTTCTGAGGTGCATCCTGGGTTGAGAACTGTTGAATTCCAATAAATGAGGAGACTGAGGCTCACAGAGAAGTTACCTGTTTGAAATCACACAGTGAGTTAATGAGAGGCATAACGGGCCAGGACTGATCCTTGATCTCCTGGCTGTTGGTCCAGTGCTACTCAGATAGCTTATTTTTTCCTTCTGTAAAAGGGAGTTTTCTGTCTTTATTTGTATCCAAGAAAGCGAAGTGAATGCCTATGGTTCAGTTCTTCCAATAGTAAATAGGCTTCAGATTAAGAGCCCCAAGCTGTCAAGAGTGAGCCCAGACCAAGAGCCCTATTTCTTTCTTTCCTTTTTTATTTTTTATTTTTTAATAAACATATAATGTATTACTAGCCCCAGGGGTACAGGTCTGTGAGTTGCCAGGTTTACACACTTCACAGCACTCACCATAGCACATACCCTCCCCAATGTCCATAACCCCATCTTTCCTTATTTTTTTAAGAGAGAGAGAGAGCATTTGTGCACATGCGCATGCTCAAGCAAGCTGGGGAAGGGCACAAGGAGAGAGAGTATCCTGAAGCAGACTCCCCAGTGAGCACAGAGCCTGAGCAGGGCTTGATCTCAGGACGCTGAGATCATGCCCCAAGCTAAAATAAGAGTTGGCCGCTTGACCAACTGAGTCATCCACGCACCCCGCCCCCCAACAAAGGGCCCCATTTCTAACTGTAGTTGGCTTGATCTCTGGACCACAGGCCTCCTTGTCAGAATGTGGGCAAAGCATATTCAAGAATCTCAGCTGGGGAGTGAAATGAGGAGGATCCCTAGATAAAGGACAGTCCAGCTGAAGCCATACTTCTGTGCTAGCCAGAATTCCGGGAAGACTGGGCCTCTGTGCACACAAGACCTTGTTTCAATTACCCAAAGACTCTTCTTCAATTCTTGAATGTGCTTTAGCCATCTGGTTCTCATCCTGGGAGTTGACTTTCTTTTTCCTGCTCTCTGACTTCCACCAATCACTTTGGCTTACCACCAGTTCTGACACTGTTTCCAGGCTGTCTCATGAAAAGCCAGGGCCTCTGAGGCTCTCCGTTCCATCATCTTGCTTTTTGGATTTTGCTCTCCTTATAGAATGTATGCTTTCCTATAAAGATTCCCAACAGGAAATGCCATTTGCTTAATGTCCTACTGTTCTGGATCTACCTTGTGCAAAGAAAGCAAATGGCAGGAGAATTGCTACAGTAGAACCGTCTGTCAGAGGGGAGCCATTTTTTTCCCCCTCCATCCCCTCTGCATCTAGAAAGGGGGCTGGCATCAAAGTCTGAGCACCTCATTTGGTGACTAACCCCAGCAGGGATGGCACGGTCACAGATGTCATTTAGGAAGCTGTAGAGGATGGATTGGAGGAAGAGAGGCTGTGAGCAGGGAGACAACCTATAGGAGCTACTGCACTAATCTAGGTGAGAGATGATGAGACATGAACTGGGCAGTGGGAGTGGGATGAAGAGGAGAAGATAGGTGGGAAAATAGTCATCTTGTTGGGAGAATAAGAAACTGACAGATGTGGGAGATGAGGGAAAAGTAAAGAACACTAGGTCTAGAGCTTGAGGAACTGGGAGGATAGTACCTTTAATAGGATATGGGGAGCAAGAAATAAGCTGTTTTGGAAGTAGGGTGGAAGACAGTGACTTTAGTTTTTTATATGAGGAATCCAGACATCCAAGATTATGTTTCCATCAAGTAGTTGAATATACGGTGCTGGAGTCAAGAGGTCTGAACTGCAGATATCAATTTGGGGGTTTCAGCTGGAAGAAAGTGTGAGGTGAGGGTGAGGTGGCATCCAAAGAGAGAAGAGGGCTGAGGCCTGAGCCTAGAGGAATACCCACATTTAAGGTGGAGGGCTCAACAGAGTAAGAAAGAGCTGAGGTGTTGAGAAAAAACCAGGAAAGTATGGTTTTGCCAGACAAGGGAAGGGAGTTCCGGGAAGGATGTGGAGAGGGAGGATATGGAGATGAGGACTGACAAGAAGCTGTTATTTTTGGTAGTTGCTGGTCACAGTAGGCCTGGTCACAACATGTACCTTCACATCAAATGAAGCACTGAGGGAAGGTTCTGGATAAGTCACATATTCCCCACTCACTTTAGCTTTAGTTATCAGGGTATTGCAGGATAAATACATGTAATTACTTCATAAAGTTTAATATCGCTCAGAATTTCCAAATCCCCTCAGTCCTCAACTTCATCTGGTTCAATAAGAGGAAATTGCAGACTGGAGGGCGAGGCTGAAGACTGCATATAGGGTAACTCATAAATATCAATGAGCTTCCGCTTTTCGCCAATCAGACCCGGAGAAAACCGGCCGGGGCTCCCTGGAGCCCCGCCCCCTCATAAATATGTAGCCAGCACCGCCCGCCGCGCTGCCCCGCCCTCTACTCTTCTCCCTCGCAACGGACTCTCCCTTCAAACGGGAAACAAGATGGCGGCGGCAGGTCCGAGTACGCGGGCCTCTTCCGCGGCGGCAGCGGCGGCTCTCAGTCGGCGGGGCCGACGGGGCCGCTGTGACGAGATGGCGGCAGCCAAGACTGGGGCCCCGGGCGCAGCCTCTGGCCCCGCGCTGCTGGTGTTGCCACCACCGCTGCTGCAGCCGCCGCCACCGCCGCGGCCGGAGGAGTCGGGCTGCGCCGGGTGCTTGGAGACCCCGGGGGAAGCGGCGGCCCTGCCGTGCGGCCACTCGCTGTGCCGAGGCTGCGCCCAGCGCGCCGCCGACGCGGCGGGCCCGGGTTGCCCCCGCTGCAGAGCCCGCGGCCCTACTTGGGCCCGCCGTCGGGCCCGCGACGACGGCCAGGCCGACGCGGAGGTGCAGGGCGAGCGCGCCCGCCGCGGCCAGCCGGAGCGCTGCCGCCCGCGCCGGGACGGGGGCGCGGCCGCCGCGGGGCCCAGGCCGGAGCAGGAGCCGCGCGCCGGGGCCGCAGAGCCAGGTGGAGCTTCCCCTCCTCCCCTTGGGGTCCGGAGCGAGGCCGAGCGCGCCCGGCCTGGCCTGGTTAGGGGGTGGGGGGGGGGTCCCAGGCCGTACTCGAGCGGCCGTATAGAGTTCTCGTGGGGTTGGAACTGGGCTCTGTCCAGGTGCATCTGTTTGTGAATTTTGAACTTCAGAATGAAGTACGGGTGGAATGGATTTGGAACGGCGGTGAGGGGATCCCGCGCCTTACGGAAGTCAGAAGTTTGGAGGGAAACAGCATTCTTGGAACAAGTTAGGGCCAGGTTGGAATGGTGTGTGGGAGAAGGGTTCCGGACTTTGCAGGGGCCCTGGAGGATCGGAGAAGTGCTTGGTTTAGTGTTGGGTGAGGAGCTGGGGGGCGAACTGCGTGTAAAGAAGTGGCCCTTGGGCCTGAATGGATCAGTGAGAGGTATGGAGTATCCGGAATTAAGGGGACGGGTTGCACTTGAGGATGTGAAGGGAGCTTTTCAGACTTGAGTGTAAAGTAGGTTGAGAGAATGAACTCACATGTGCAGCTTTCACAAAGTCTTGAAAAATGCATGCTTAGAACAGAGCTTGGCACATAGTGAGGAAGCAGTAAATCAGGGTTAATTATATTTATAATAATTCCAGAAGTTAATAAGATCCTGTAGTGCTGGAACAAAAGAAAACAAAACTGGATGGGGTATAAAAGTTTCATAAATGGAGATTGGTTGGCAGGGGCTGCTTCTACCTCTATGGCAGTATAGGTTTCCTGCTATCATCCTGGGAGTTAAAAGTCTGTTGCCGAACTGTTGCTTTAAACTTCTTGCCTTTCTTTACATTGCATAGCCTGCCACTCTTTGGTGCTGAGCTTGACATAGAAAGTGCCCTGTAAAAACCACAAAACAAAACTCTTGTAACTTCAGACTCTCTATGACACATCCAATTGATACAACATCTACAGCTATTTGATAAGAAATGTTTGCCTAGGAGATTTTCAAGAAGCATAATTAGGAAAGGCCAGATATTTGCACTTTCTGTGTTGGGAATTCTGCCATGTGTTATTTTCAGTAGGGAAAAGAAGGCGTTGCTTGTGTATGAAAGTGCAGTCCCCAGAAACTACAGGTTCCAGAATGCAGTCTGTTGTGATTTGAGCAGACACCTGCCACTGTCCTAGGATACCTTACTTTTTATTTCTAAGTCTTATTTTCTGTGTTCCTTGTTACTCCTTTTAAGCTCCACAACATCCTTATGAGATAGGTACTTTTATTTCCATTTTACAGATGAAACTGAGACCCAGAGAGGTTAAATAATTTGCCTTAAGGATGAAAACCCAGTTCCATCTGATTGCTGCTCAAATCAGGCAAGAAGGTCTCCTCAGAGGTCATCTAATTTATGGGTGCTGTATGATGTTCTCATATGCTCTTTAATTTGCTTCAAATTCTGAGGTTATGGGAAAGAAAAGCATTTCTCATGTCTCCGTACTAGTACTATTGATCATATGGTCAAATAGGATAGAAATTTGTATTCTTATTTCTAAATTCTGGACTTCTCAGTGAAATAGTCTGAAATTTGATCCATGAGAGGGAGTATGGCTCAAGAATTTGTGCAAACTTTTTCCCTTGAAGAAATTTGTCATAAAGTGTATCATAATTAAGGAAAATTATATAAAATGAGATTCCAAATTAGGATCTATTGAATCACTGAGTATCCACCAATTACTTTATATGTTTACGAGGACTGTGATGAAAAATGTTTTTCCTTAAATGTTCTTGTGTGAGTGTATATAATTAAAGACTTATTAAGTCAAGTCATTATAGAAGAATATTGCTGAGCAGGGTTTGGGATTTATCTTCTAGCTTCAGTGGGTTGCCTGGGCTTCTGGAAGTTATATACAATTTTTTTACTTTAAAATTTTAGTATGCAGTGTATTGACATAATGCAAACAAAAATATAACAAAGTATGCAATGGAAAGGTTCCTCCTACCCCTTTACTCATTTTCCACGAACATCAAAATTCTCGTTTATTCCAGTTTATGTTTATATATAAAAATTCAGGTATAGTTTTTGATCTTTTTACACAAAAGTTTGCATATTGTATACACTGTAACTTGCTTTTTTTCATGTAACAATACATGATGGAAATCTTTTCATATCAGTATATGAAAGGTTTCTTTATCTTACTTAGAGCTGCAAGGAATTTGTTGAATGGCTGTAACGATTTACTTAACCATCAGTTGGTAGACATTTAGGTTGTTTCCAATCTTTTGGTATTATAAATAGCTGTTCATAAAATTGTTATATACACATGTATGTGCATTGTTAAGGAGAGGTCACCTATAGCTTTCACCAGATTCTCAAAGGGTTGAAAAAGACAGCGAGGAACCATTGTTTTAACACAGGTCCCTCATTCTACAGAAGGGAGAACTGAGGCCCAAAACAGAGTAGAAAGTGACCACAGGCACCTGGGTGGCTCAGTTGGTTAAGCATCTGCCTTCGGCTCAGGTTATGATCCCAGGGTCCTTGGATCATGCCTGTCTCTCCCTTCCCTCTACTGCTCCCCCGCTTGTGCTCTCTCGCTCTCTGTCAAATAAATAAATGAAATCTTAAAAAAAAAAAAAAATGTAACCAGCTAATCGTCATCATGAGTGAGTAGCAGATAATCAAGTACCAAAAGGGTACCCCATAAATAACCCAATAAACACAGTCTGATTCCCAGTTAAATGCTCATGATGGCTTTTAATAGGGAAAACTAAAGACCAGTTTTATAAGTATTTACATTGTGTTTTTGAGTGGGAAACAGCAATAGAGTTAGCAATTTTAGGTATATTCAGAGGTATATATTGCTTAGCAATATTCTTTTGGCCTAGTTAGGCCAATTGATAAAAGAAAGGTCAAGCCTGCTTTATAATACTGGAAATTAAATTTTGTAGTAAATGCACTGGTTTTTAAGTGAAATTCTTAAAATTTAGTTGTTGAAGCCTCATGGCTCTTTTAGAATTGAATTGTCTATGAAATAAGTGTAAGAGTTTGTGCTTGTTGAAAATTTTGGTTGTGTTGGTGACATTTTTGTTTTTTGCCAGTTTCTTGGCAAGCTTTAAACTTCAGGACCTTAAGAACTCTTGTGTAAAATGTTTTGTTTTATTATATGCATTGTCAGTTTGCGTTTGGATACAGTATCAGTTGATTTTTTTTTTTTTAAGATTTTATTTATTTATTTGTCAGAGAGAGAGAGGGAGAGAGAGCGAGCACAGGCAGACAGAATGGCAGGCAGAGGCAGAGGGAGAAGCAGGCTCCCTGATGAGCAAGGAGCCCGATGTGGGACTCGATCCCAGGACGCTGGGATCATGACCTGAGCCGAAGGCAGCTGCTTAACCAACTGAGCCACCCAGGCGTCCCCAGTATCAGTTGATTTGTGCAACATTGTGTGAAGGCTACTTCTCAAGGAGCTGTAGTTGGTTGCATATACTGTTACAGTATTTGAACCATTTTGAGCAATATTCACAAGTATGTAATGAATGCCTTTGCTCTGCCAGCCAGGCACTGTTCTAGGACCTTGGGAGACATTAGTGAATGAAATATTCAAAGATTTCTTTCTTGTGGAGCTTTTATTCTAAATTTAGAGACAGTCTTGGTCCATTGATTAAAAAAAAAATGGAGCACACACAGACATAGATAGGTACCTTTGCAGCTGCCGTAGACCCTTGAATAACAGGAGTTTGAATTCTGTGTGTCCACCTATAAGTGGATTTTTTTTTCAAAGACCACATTACAGTGCCGTAAATGTATTTTCTCTTAGGATTTTCCTAACATTTTCTTTTCTCTAGCTTTATTTTAAGAATATAGTATATAATGCACATAACGTACAAAATATATGCTAATCAGCAGTTTATGTTATTAGTAAGGCACCCGGTCAGCGGTGGTCTATGAATAATGTTTTGGGGAGGTCAGAAGTTACTGTGGATTTTTGACTGTGCCGGGGTCAGTGCCCCTCACCCCTGTGTTGTTCAATGGTCAGTTGTATATACAACAGCAATACTTAAGTCTCATTGGTAAGACTTAAGTATATATATTACATAATAATGAATTTTAAGAATTCATTTAGTCTTTTTTTTTTAAGATTTTATTTATTTATTTGACAGAGAGAGAGATCACAAGCAGGCAGAGAGGCAGGCAGAGAGAGGGGGAAACAGGCTCTCTGCCGAGCAGAGAGCCCGATGTGGGGCTCGATCCCAGGACCCTGAGATCATGACCTGAGCCAAAGGCAGAGGCTTAACCCGCTGAGCCACCCAGGTGCCCCTTCATTTAGTCTTGATTTGAAATCAAGAGTGATCATTCTAAATTACACTGCCTTTGAACTTGAAACCAAGACCTTGGGGTGCCTGTGGGTGGCTCAGTGGATTAAATGTCTGCCTTCCGCTTGGGTCATGATCCCAGAGTTCTGGGATCAAGCCTCATGGAGGGCTCCCTGCTCAGCAGGGAGTCTGCTTCTCCCTCTCCCACTGCCCCTCCCTACTGCTTGTGTTCTCGCTCTCAAATAAATAAATAAAATATTAGTAAGAAAGAAAGAGGAGCCAAGACCTTTTAGGACAGTTCTTTTTCTTCTACCATGGGTAACAATTGAAAAGCTAGACAAAGGCCAATGAGTGTTTTAAACTGGCAGAACTTTAAAAAAATTTTTAGTGTTAAAAGTGCATTGCAGGGGCGCCTGGGTGGCTCAGTGGGTTAAGCCGCTGCCTTCGGCTCAGGTCGTGATCTCAGGGTCCTGGGATCGAGCCCCGTATCGGGCTCTCTGCTCAGCAGGGAGCCTGCTTCCTCCTCTCTCTCTGCCTGCCTCTCTGCCTGCTTGTGATCTCTCTTTGTCAAATAAATAAATAAAACCTTAAAAAAAAAAAAAAGTGCATTGCATAGGGGCGCCTGGGTGGCTCAGTGGGTTAAGCCTCTGCCTTCAGCTCAGGTCATGATCTCAGGATCCTGGGGTCGGGCTCTCTGCTCAGCAGGGAGCCTGCTTCCGCCCCTTTCTCTGCCTGCCTCTCTTCCTACTTGTGATCTCTCCCTCTGTCAAATAAATAAAATCTTAAAAAAAAAAAAAGTGCATTGCAGAAATTGAATAGTACCTCATTTATCCCTTCACTGTAATCCTACCCAACCTCCCTGTTCACTTAGGGTTAACATTATACATTTTAAAAATTTCCTCTTTCTGTGACAAACAAGTAGTTCTGGTTTATTACTCAGTTGGCAGACAATGTTTGCTATGTGTGCAGCCTAAATTGCATTTAGGACTAATGCATAATGAAATCATGTGATTGTAGTGTAAAAGGACAAGAATTCCCCTCATCTTTAAGGATTTGCTTTAAAATGTATAAAATGAGTCAACTTTTTATCCTTAATGAGATATAGTCCAGAGTTTGAGGGTGTCTTTTTTTTTTTTAAAGATTTTTTTTTTTTTTTAAATTTATTTGACAGACAGAGATCACAAGTAGGCAGAGAGGCAGGCAGAAAGAGAGGGAAACAGGCTTCCCGCTGAGCAGAGAGCCCGATGTGGGGCTCGATCCCAGGACCCTGAGATCATGACCTGAGCTGAAGGCAGAGGCTTTAACCCACTGAGCCACCCAGGCACCCCAAGGGTGTCTTTATGTATTATACTAATGTAGGAAACAACTCAGAATGAGATAACCTCACCAACTAATTGCCATTGGAGGACCATCTCTATTCTATAGAATTCAGGATTGAGCAGCAGGAATTTAGGAGGTATTTGTTTTTGTCCATTCATATTTCCACTCCTGCCTAACTTCCAGTTAATCTGGATGAGTTGCTTATTACCCTTGAATTCATTTATAGCTGAGTTTTTTTGAGTGTAGGATATAGGATATGTTTGTCAAATAGCATTCCACTAATTCAATGAGCATTTTTGGAGCATGTGCTCTGTAAGATAATACAATAAAAAAGATGGATAAGACATGGTCCCTGTCTTTTGAGATTCCACAAGCTGGTTGGACAAATGCCTTACCAAATAACATTACAAAGTGGTAAGTGAGGTGAATGCATAATGTCAACAGAATATAGGAATGGGATAACTAAGGGTGGAGGAAAGCTGAGGAATTTGAGCTATATGTTGAAAAGAATAGGAATTCATCAGGGAGGAGGGGATGGCCATTCAGGAAGAGGAACCTGTATGTACAAAAGCATGAAGACTCTTGGCCTATTCAGGGACTGACAGGGGTTAAATATTGATAGAAATTTGGACTGGAGTGGGAGGGAGAGGAGAAGGGACTGTGGAAGTTAGATCACAAAGGGAATGTGTGTCGTGATTAAAGAATTTGGAACTTGGGACGCCTGGGTGGCTCAGTCAGTTAAGCCACTGCCTTCAGTTCAGGTCATGATCCCGGGATCCTGGGATCGAGTCCCACATCGGGCTCCCTCCTCAGTGGGGAGCCTGCTTCTCTCTCTGCCTCTGCCTGCCACTCTGCCTACTTGTGTTCTTTCTCTCTCTCTCTCTCTCTCTCTGACAAATAAATAAATAAATAAATAAATAAGTAAATTCTTTAAATATTTGGAACTTTATCCTGTAGATAATGCAGAGCCCTTAAAAGATTTTTTTTTAAATTAAAAAAAAATTTTTTTTTTTAAGATTTTGTTTATTTGACAGAGAGCACAAGTAAGCAGAGCAACAGGCAGAGGGAGAGAAGGAGAAGCAGGCTCTCTGCTGAGTGGGGAGCCTGATGCGGGGCTTGATCCCAGGACCCTGGAATCATGACCTGAGCTGAAGGCAGCCGCTTAACCAACTAAGGTTAAGCGCCCCAACCCTTAAAGATATTTTTAAGGGAGGGGGCAGAGGGAGAGGGGGAGAGAATCTTAAGCAGGCTCCATGCCCAGCATGGAGCCCAACACAGGGCTCAGTCTCACCACCCTGAGATCATGACCTGAGCTGAAACCGAGGCAGATGCTTTTTCTTTTTCTTTTTTTTTAAATTTTAAAGATTTTATTCACTTATTTGACAGAGAGACACAGAGAGAGAGAGAGTGAACACAGCAGAGGGAGTGGGAGAGGGAGAAGCAGGCTCCCCGCTGAGCAGGGAGCCTGATGCGGGGCTCGATTCCAGGACCTTGGGATCATGACCTGAGCTGAAGGCAGACGCTTAACGACTGAGCCACCCAGGCGCCCCAAGAGACAGATGCTTAACTGACTGAGCCACCCAGGCACTCCTGCCCTTAAAGATTTTTAAGTAAGTGGAATGACATCATCATAATGTGCTTGGTTGGAGTATGGAGGGAAGAGGTGAATAAAAACAAGGAAGGGAGTCCAGCTAGAGGGCTATTTTAGATGTTCAGGCAAGAGATGAAGAGAAGCTGGACTAAAGCAGTGGCTATGAGGATGTTTCCTTCAGTCATGCATTAATTTAGTAACCATTGAGGGCCTTCTGTATGCTGGGCACTGGAACTACAAAAAGAATAAAAACATGGTTCTTTCTCTTCAAGGCGGTATAGTTGGGAAGATTAGTATATAAATATGCCACTGAAGTGTTTAATAAATGCACTTATAACCATAATCCAAGATATAATTGTAGAAGGCAATAAGGTATATATTAAGAGAGCCAGTTAACGGAGCAGGATCTGGAGACAGATTGCCTGTATTTGAATTCCAGCTCTGCCATTTATAACTGTGTGTCCTTGGATACATTGCTTGACCTTTCCTTAGTTTCCTCATTTAGAAAATGGGGATAGTAATAGCCAAATCAGAAGGTTGTTGTTAAGACTAAGTGAATTATTAGAATGCATGGCAGGGTGCCTGGGTGGCTCAGTGGGTTAAGCCGCTGCCTTCGGCTCAGGTCATGATCTCAGGGTCCTGGGATCGAGTCCCACATCGGGCTCTCTGCTCAGCGGGGAGCCTGCTTCCCTCTCTCTCTCTGCCTGCCTCTCTGTCTACTTGTGATCTCTCTCTGTAAAATAAATAAATAAAATCTTTAAAAAAAAAAGAATGCATGGCATATGAAGAGCTCAAGGAATGTTAGCCATTTCACAGTGAAGAGGATCAAACTTGGATGGGTCAGGAATGGCTGCAGTAAAAGTTAGACACTTGACCCTGAGTATTCAGTAGGTGGATGAGGGCAGGATAAAGATGAGGGCAATCAGTATATTTAGAAGCACAGGAATATGAAGTAACAAGGAGACGTCTAGGGATTGTAAGTAGGAGTTGTTGGAGCAAAAAGTATGTGTGGGAGAGTGGAAGGAGATGGAATTCCAGAAATAAGCAGTTACTGGATAATAGTGGACTTTGAATGCTGTGCTCAGGAGTAAGGATCCACTGAAGAGTTTTAAAGAGGAGTTCCATCTTTGCATTTTAGTGTGATTACTCCTATGGGGTTAATGTAGGAAATAGATTGGAGAACCCAGATGCTCTTTTAGCAAGATGGATAACTGAGATAAGAAGACTCCTCTGCTACAAATATCCAGAAAAGCTGGATGATATAGAACTAACAGTTTTTTTTTTTTTAAGATTTTATTTATTTATTTGACAGCAAGAGCAGGAACACTAGCAGGGGGAGCGGGAGAAGGAGAAGCAGGCTTCCCCCCAAGCAGGGAGCTTGATGCGGGGCTCAGTCCCAGGACCCTGGGATCATGACCTGAGCTGAAGGCAGACACCTAACGGCTGAGCCACCTAGGAGCCCTTGAACTAACATTTTTTTAAAGTGCAATCCTGAGCTTGCAGGAAATAGAGGAAAATCTCCGGGTTCTAGAAATACAAATGAAACTAAAAACCAAAATTTTAGTAAGCCTTGAGCTCATCCTATGCTGCCCTGGAGCAGGGTGATGGGGCGGGGTGAGGGGTTATTTCTGGTTTCTATTCCTAATGGACTAAGTTTTAACCATGTAGAAAAAGGAACCAAAACTAAAACTTCTGCACAAAACTGGGATTCTTGATGTGCATTCAAAGTGCAAGGGTGGGTAGAGAAAAATCTTCCCACTGACACAAGCCAGTAATAAGAAATCTTGTCTTGATTTGCCTGGGTTCGATGCAGAGAGGAAATGGGAAAAAAGGCTTCTCTGAGAAACTGAAGCACAAGATATATGCCTTGCTTATATTTGGGATCTGAGTTTATATTATATGGTTTAAGTATCACCAGGCTGAGAAATTAATATAGAAGCTGGCTCCAAACTTAGTAATACCCCTGGGTCACCTGGAGAAAGGAAAAACAAGACTCCAAGGGGTACTCCCAGCTTGGGCCAGAAGAGATTCTCTAAGAAAGAATCCCAGCTGAAGATGAACTTATGATTAAATGTGACACATGTGGAAACCATTTTCTAACATAAATGAGAGTTAGTAGATACAACAAGCAAGAGGATTATATCTCTGGGAACCAGCATAGTAGAATAGCACCTTGAATGATAATTTAAATTAACATATTTTAACTGACTAAAGACATTAAAGAATTAATTGACATCCTAGAAAATGAATAAGATGTTATGAAACAGGTACATTTGAAAAAGAGCTAAACATAATGAAAAATATATTCTGTTAGGTTAAAAAAAAAAGCTCAGTAAATAAGCAATAGCTTACACAGATGAAGAGAAAATCAGTAAACTGGGAATTAAATATATGGAAATCCTGAGAACAAAACAGTAAACAATGAAGAAAAATCTGAAAGTGGGGAAGAAGAATGAAAGATCAAGAAGACCCAACATGTAATAATAATTACAGAAGGAGAAGAGTAGAATGAGGAGACATGGAATTGAAAGAGATGATGACTTGAGAATATTTCAGAATTAATAAAAAGATGTGAATCCTTAGGTTTTAGACTTAAGAGGCTCTAGAAATAAATGAACAACAACAACAACAAATCAACCCCCACAACCACACACATAGCAGTGAAACTGTAGAACAACAAAGGCACTTTAAAAAGCAACCAGAAAGAAAAGAGGAGCAACAGACCGAGATCAGACATCTTGTAATCAACAAGAGAGGCCAGAAGAAAATGGAATAATGTCTTCTAAGTGTTGACAGAGATCTGAATTTTGTATTCAGCTAAATTATCATTCAAGAGTGATTGAAAAATAAAAATATTTTCAGATAAACGAAAATACAGAGTATTTATCACGCTATTTCTGAAAGAACTCTTATGCTAAAGAATGTATTTCAGAAAGAAATGTAACGGGAGAAAGTAGGATACAAGAAATGATGGTGAAGAGAGAAATTGGTGTGTAAACTAAGCCAAGATTGACCGTATAAAACAAAAATAATGATGATTATTTTGTGGGGGCCAAAACTAAATAGTTTAGTGGAACTAAAATATTGGACAAGGATAAAATGTAAGCCGGGAGGGAAAATGGTCAGTATTAAAAAGTTCTAAGTTTCCATATATAGTTCAGGGAGATAGAGATATTGATTAACTTTGGGCTCTTGGATGCATATTAAAAATTTAAGGGTAACCACTAAAAGAAATACTATGAATAACTTGATCTGCTGCATTTATAGAGAAACATACCTTTCCCAAATTAGAGAATATACATTCCTTTTAAACGAATATAGAACGTGCACATAATTAGGCACATAAAGTTTCAACAAATACCAAAGATTGCTATATAAACCATGTTATCTGACCCCAATACAGTAAAATTAGAAATTACTGACAAATATAACCAATATCCCTCCTAGTCTGTGTTTGGAAATTAAAAATGCAAAAACAGACTTCTAAATAATGTATGGTAAAGAACAAAATCATGGAAATTGGAATATATTTAGAATTGAGTAACAGTGGAAACAACTCTTTCAGAATCTATGGAATACAGCTAAAGCAAAACTAGGGAAAATTTAAGTGCCTATATTATATTTCATTGAACCTTAGGTTGCCATCTTTTGTAAGATGCACTATCGTTTACCAAACAATGCTTTCCTATCACTTTTAACTTTATGCTTCCTGCAAGAGCTCTTATAAATTTATTTATAGATTTAACATATGACTTGAGCATGTATTTATAAAAGGAAGTGAAGTAATAAATTAGGATACTCCTGTTCATGATTCTTCTAAATCAGGTTTTGACTGAATCATAGAGGTTTGTGTTTTTCTACCTAGTATTGCTTACTGTGTCAGAGAAATCATTGGTGATACAGCATTTCTTAAAAGTGTGCCCTATAGCTATCCTTATCATTTTCTTTGACACTGCTGGCACCCATCAAGTTTTGTTTTGTTTTGTTTTTTTAGATTTTATTTATTTATTTGACAGATCACAGGTAGGCAGAGAGGCAGGCAGAGAGAGAGCGGGGGAAACAGGCTCCCTGCTGAGCAGAGAGCCCGATGTGGGGCTTGATCCCAGGTCCCTGGGATCATGACCCGAGCTGAAGGCAGAGGCTGTAACCCACAGAGCCACCCAGGCGCCCCACCCATCAAGTTTTGATGCTGATACTTTGTTGAGCTTGCCAAATGGCTTCAACAAAAGCTTTTCAGATGAGACTCATAGTTCTTTGTCAGATGGTCTAAATAGGTTTGTTGGCTAATATTGAGAGATTACAGTTGTCCAGTCATGCCACCAGGCATAACCACCAAATCACTACATTTTTTTTTTGCAAGCTTATTCTGTAATTATCTACGTTTATGCATAAGCAAGGACAGTGGGATTGTCACTGCTGCCTGACTGACAGTGATTGTAAGACTTAAGTTGTAAGAAACATCCCAATTTCAGAGATGCTAACGTGAAGAAATATATGTCCTAGAATCTGAAGGTATTTCTTTTTTTATTTTTATTTATTTATTTATTTTTAAATTTATTTATTTGACAGACAGAGATCACAAGTAGGCAGAGAGGCAGGCAGAGAGAGAGGAGGAAGCAGGCTTCCCTGCCGAGCAGAGAGCCCGATGCGGGGCTCGATCCCAGGACCCTGGCTGGGATCATGACCTGAGATGAAGGCAGAGGCTTTAACCCTCTGAGCCACCTAGGTGCCCCAAGTATTTCTTTTTTTAAAGATTTTATTTATTTATTTGTCAGAGAGAGAGTATAAGCACAGAGTAGCAGGTAGAGGCAGAGGGAGAAGCAGGCTTCCTGCCGAGCAAGGAGCCTGATGTGGGGCTCGATCCCAGGACCCTGGGATCACGACCTGAACCAGAGCCCAAATCTTCAAGGTATTTGAATTGAAAGACTGAAAATTATTATTATTATTTTTTGAAAATTTTATTTATTGATTTGACAGAGGCACAGCGAGAGAGGGAACACAAATAGAGGGAGAAGCAAGCTTCCTGCTAAGCAGGGAGCCCAGTGCAGGCCCAATCCCAGGACTCTGGGATTATGACCTGAGCCGAAGGCAGCTGCTTAGTGACTGAGCCACCCAGGTGCCCCTGAAAATTATTTTTTAAAGATTTATGTATTTATTTGAGAGAGAGAGAGACTGCAGGGGGTAAGGCAGAGGGAGAGAAAGTCTCAGACTCTGCACTGCGCACAGAGCCCAATGGGGGCTTGATTCATGGTTCTGGAGATCACCACTAGAGCTGAAACTAAGACTGTGCCACCCAGGCACCCCAAGACTGGAAATTACTGAGTTAAGCGGC
The DNA here is from genome assembly GCF_902655055.1 of Lutra lutra. Taxonomy (NCBI): domain Eukaryota; kingdom Metazoa; phylum Chordata; class Mammalia; order Carnivora; family Mustelidae; genus Lutra; species Lutra lutra. The sequence goes on along the minus strand of NC_062287.1, from coordinate 55,542,017 downwards.
CAGCTGAAGAAGGTAGGAAAGTAACAGCAGATTAAACCCAAAGGAAGTAGAAGATCAGAAAGAATAAAGATAACGGGAATTAATGGAATAGAGAACAAACAGCGAAGAGGATTAATAAAGCCAAAATGGGAATTTCACAGAAGGTACTAATATAAGATTTATATAATAGACAAATCTCTGGCAAGATTGGTCAAAGAAAAAAACAAGAAGTCATAAATGTTAGGAATGAAATAGGGAACACAGCTATAGATATGATAAATATATAAAAATGCCATAAATATAGAATATGGAATTTTATGCCATGAGTTTGAAAAGTATAAATAGTCAACTTCCTGGAAAATGCAACCTGTCACAGCTTACTCAAGAATAAATAGAAAATATGAATAAAAGTATAACTAAAAAAGAACTTAAATAGTAAAATCTATTTGTAATATGGGTAATATAAATATTATATTTATAATATAAATATTATAAGTAATATGGGGATGTAATAAGCAAAATCCAGAATGTTGGGAACTGCAGGATACATGGCCCATTTTCTTCCACAAATAATGTGAAGAAGAAGAAGAGGAGAGGTGGGAAGGAAGAGGAAGAAGAAAAAGAGCAGTAGAAAGGAAACCTGTAGATTAAAAGATACAACAGATTTAAGTGTATGAACTTATTTGGATCCTGGCTTGAAAAACTATAAAAACATTTGACAGGAAATTGAATACTGCTTAGATGTTTGTTGGTATTAAGGATTATGAAATTTTTAATGTGACAGTAGTTTTCTAGTTACATGTTTTGTAAGAGTCCTTTAGGAGAGATACTAGGATGATATGATGTGTGGGATTTGTTTCAAAAATCATTCCTTCAAGGGGGGGTGGGGGGAGGTAATGATGGGAATTATATGAAATACGATTGGCAATGAATTGACTGTTGAAGCTGGGGGAATGGATAGGTTGGGGTTCGTTATATACAAGTCTCTCTAAAAAATATTTGAGACTTTTCTGTAATAAAAAGTGGAAGAAAAATTCTATCCATTAAAGAACCACCAGGCACAGAGTTTTACAGGTTACCTAAATATTGCAGGATGGGTGATCCTTATGCATACTATTCCGGGGAATAAAAGTGTTCCCAGATTCATTTTGGAGGGCTTTTACAACTTGATATCAAAATCATACTAGGACAGGATAAGAAAGGAAAAATACTGGCCAATCTCATGAATGTATATTCAAAAAATCCCAAGTGAGATACATACTAAGTTAGTACATTAAAAAAAAAATCATAACCAAGTAGCATTTATTCTAGGAATGCGAGTTCAGTGTAGCATTAAGAATCTAATGTGGGGTGCCTGGTGGCTCATTTAAGCTTCTGCCTTTAGGTCATGATCCCTCGGTCCTGGGATCAAGCCCCGAATTAGACTCCCTGCTCAGTGGGGAGTCTGCTTCTCCCTCTCTCTCTGCCTCCTCCCCCTTGCTCATGCTCTATCTTTCATATAAATAAAATCTTTAAAAAAATGTAATTCACTATATTAATGAACCAAAGGAAAATAAAATCCTAGATCATCTCAATAGATTTTTAAAAGAGCATTTGATGGAATTTGCCACTCATTATTTACAAAGCAAGAACACTTGGAACACAAGGAAACTTTTAAAAAGATTTTTATTTATTTATTTGACAGAGAGAGAGAGAGACACAGTGAGAGAGGGAACACAAGCAGGGGGGTGGGAGAGGGAGAAGCAGGCTTCCCGCAGAGCAGGGAGCCTGATGTGGGGCTCAATCCCAGGACCCCGGCTCATGACCTGAGCCGAAGGCAGGTGCCCCAGAAGGAAACTTTTTAAAGTGGAACTTGTCAATAAGGATGTTTAGTGGCCAAGAACAGTCAAGACCATTTTGGAGTACTTTGCTTTATCAAATTAATTAAGCTATTATAAAGCTGTATTAATTAAAACAGTGAGGTATTGGTGTCAGGATAGTTGGATAACCAATGTTAAATAATTAAAAATTCCAAAAAAAAAAATAAAGAGTCCAGTAACATGCCCTCATATATTTGAATTTGAGAGATGACCGGTGGCATTACAGATCAGTGGGGCAAAGACACCATATTCAGGTGTTGTGGTTAGTTAGCCAACCTTAGAAAAAGCAGGGGAAAAAAAATAGATCTTTACCTTATACCATATACAAAAAATTAATTCCAGATGGATTAAAGTTCAGGCTACTATAAAGCTTAAGAAATACTAGAAGTATTTCTGTGAAAATGGGGTAGAGAAGTATTCTTCATACAAACAGCATAAAGGAAAGATTGATAATTTGATACATAAAGGTAAAACACTTTTGTATGATAAAAGATAATATAAAGTAAGAAGATAAACCACAGGGTGGAAGAAAATATTTTCAATGAAATAACTGACAAAAGATTAATATGCAAAATATATGAGAACCACAAATCACTATGACAGACACCTCATTAGAAAAATGGTGGGGGGGGGGCGCCTCGGTGGCTCAGTGGGTTAAAGCCTCTGCCTTTGGCCTAGGTCATGATCCCAGGGTCCTGGGATCGAGCCCCCCGTCGGGCTGTCTGCTCCGCAGGGAGCCTGCTTCATCTTCTCTCTCTCTCTCTGCCTGCTTGTGATCTCTGTCTGTCAAATAAATAAATAAAATCTTAAAAAAAAAAAAAAGAAAAATGGTGAGGGGATATAGACATTTCACAGAGGAGGAAAACTGAAAGGCCAAAAACATCTGGAACGATGCTCACTATCATTGGTAATTTGGGAAATACAAATTAAACCAATGATGAGAGGCCATCAGACTGGCATGATTTATGATCAGTTATTGATAATTAATAATGGAGAACTACATGCTGCTGGAAGAGTATAAGCTGGTACAACCATTTTGGAGAGCAGTTTGGCCACACTTAGTAAGGTTGAAGAGCTACATTTCTTACCATGTGGAAATTCCATCAATAGGTGTCTGCCCTATACAGAAATATGTGTATGACATGATATATATTCATATATATATACCTATACACAGGACACAATTTAAAAAAAACGATGCTAACTATAGTACTGGAAAAAGTAATAACAGCTGTCTTTGGTGGGAAAAGACAAGGGGATGAATAACGGTTGAGACAATTATTGTCTGTTTCTCCAGAGAAAACCAATGTTAATAATTATACATTTCCTGCTTGTTTCCAGTGCTTGTCAAGTGTATATGTATTACTGTATATGGCTTTTTTTTTTTAAAAGATTTTATTTATTTGTCAGAGAGAGAGAGAGCGAGCGAACACAGGCAGACAGAATGGCAGGCAGAGGCAGAGGGAGAAGCAGGCTCCCTGCCGAGCAAGGAGCCCGATGTGGGACTCGATCCCAGGACGCTGGGATCATGACCTGAACCAAAGGCAGCTGCTTAACTGAGCCACCCAGGCGTCCCTGGATATGGCTTTTTAATGAATTAGTAAAAGAAATTAAAAATTAGTAAAAGAAATTAGTAAAAAGAATTAGTAAAAGAAATGGTTTAACTTTCGTTTGGTATATAGGGTCATGTTGATCATTAACCACTCTGGTGATGAGGGAAGATTCTGTTGCCTCAGGATATCACTCATATATCCTGTGGTATCTGAAGTTCTCTTTAGGTCCCTTATTCTTGTGGTTCTTTAACAATGCAGGTACTTCTGAGAGAGAAATAGATCAACTTGTTCATGTACCGTAGGGAGGTTTTTATCAGATTTCTGCATTCTTCAAGTTAGGATAGTTTTGGAGAGGGAGTTAGCATTTATGGAATTTACTTTGTACTAGGTCCCATATGTTAGGTTTTACAGTTTATTTACTAGACATTTACAGAGTACTTCGTCTATGTAAGTCATTGAACTAGATACTTAGAAAGGATGGACTTGAAGAGAACAAGAATGTCCAGAGGAGGAACACTGAAGGAAGAAGGATTATCTTTCATACTTAGTAACTGTGCCTCAGTCTAATTTAGAAGATTAGATTAAAATAAGTGTTAGACAATTATAATGATATGTAAGGGAAGAAGAGTGTTTGCTGATATTCATATTGATAAAGATGATGTAAGACTGTCCAATTTCAACACCTCCTTTCTGGTTTTCCAAAGGAAATGGATAGTATTACTATGAAGATAGTTGTGTGCAGAAGCTGAGCTGGTTTATCCCAGATTTATACTTTCCATGAGGCTGGTATTAGCTGTTTTGATTGTAAAGATCCTTAGTTCTTTTTATCAGATTATACCCATTCATGAAACTCTTTTATAATATGCCTATATTTTATGTTTTTACAATATGCCTGTATTATAAACTGACCCTGGGAAACCTTGGAGGTCCTTCTTGGTGACTTTATTAAGAACAGTTTAGAGAGTGGTGGAACAAACAAACAAAAAGGTCCTATTAGCATGGGTTAAAGTGAGAAAGGAGAAACTGAATATACGCTCTACTCTTTGGAGGGCTTTGCTGTAAAGGGGGGCGGGCAGGAAAAAGGCCAGTATCTGCTGCAGGACAAGAGCTCAAGAGTGTTTTTCTTGTTAAGATGATATTAAGTCATGTTTGTGTATTAGATTTGTGTATTTTCATATTAGGGAGAAATTGATGGTGCTGGAGAGAGTTAACTGATGAGCTTAGGTCATGAAGAAGAAAGAGAAGATGTGATTTGGAACACCAGGGGGAGATTGATCTTACACATGAATAGGGATACTTCTACCATTCTGGTGACTCTACTCATTGCTGTCTATATTTGGAGAGTTTTAATGGTTTGAAAGTTAAGTTTTCTAGTGAATTAAAACCTGTTTGCCTAGTTCTAATATTCAAGTATTTAAAGAACATGATTATTTCTATCTGAATTTTTAGGTTGAACTTCTTAAATTAATCTCTGGTTCTCTTCCTCCCTTTCCAAAGGTTCTGGCCATATGACATTACTTAGTGATCTTGTTAATGGATATGCTTTTTGGATCCTTTTTGACCTTTTGTCACCTATGATTACTCTGCCTAGAAGACACTGTCTTCCTGTTAAATTATACTCATCTTTTTTTTTTTTTAGATTTTATTTATTTATTTGACAGAAATCACAAGTAGGCAGAGAGGCAGGCAGAGAGAGAGGAGAAAGCAGGCTTCCCGCCGAGCAGAAAGCCCGATGCGGGGCTCGAACCCAGGACCAGGGATCATGACCTGAGCCGAAGGCAGCGGCTTAACCCACTGAGCCACCCAGGCGCCCCTATACTCATCTTTTAAGGCCCAGGTGAAGCATAAGTGCTTTGTGAAATTTTTTCTCACCCACATAGGAGTCAGCTACCTTCCTTTGTGCCACCACATAAGCATGCCTATCACTCATATCACTGGACTTCAGTTCCTCATTTGTGTATCTGGCACTGCAGTGAACTCTCTGAGGTCAGAGAAGATGTTTCTATGTTTTTAGCACTTCGTATAGTACTTGGAATGTATTGGATACATAGACAGTGCTTAATGAAGGAAAACGATTCCTTAGGAAAAAAAAAATCCCTAAAAGTTTTTGATTATATGTGATGTTTCCTTTACCCTTTCAGAGCTGACCCTTATACTTTAAATAATGCCCGACTAGTGCAGAGTGTAATGGGGTGGACTGTCTCTCCATCTAGATGCTAGATTCCTAATGCTGCTAAAGGTAGCATTAGTCTTAATCAACTGAATTTATCAGCAACAAAACTGGCTTGTTTGTAATTGGCATGAGCTGCTGTCAGACCGCCTTCCTCGTCACATGTATTTACCATAAGATTTTTAGGCTTGAAGATAACTTATTTCCAGTTTTGATTTGGTTTTTATTTTTCTGAATAGCAAGTGGACTTATTTTCCCTTTACTTCTATTTTGCCATTTCTCTTGTGTTTTGTCCAGTGTTTGGTTCTGTAGAACTATTATAATAAAAACCTCAAAAGATTGGACTCTATTAAAGTTTACCTTTGCCTTAACTGTAATGAAAAGCTTTACTACAATTCCCTTCAGACAGTACATTCTTTGAAAGACTTTAGTAAGAAATGGTGCTAATAATATTATTTGTGAAGATTTTATTTATTTATTTGACAGTGAGAGAGGGAGAAAGCGCAAACAGGGGAGCGGCAGGCAGAAGGAGAGGAAGAAGCAGGCTCCCTGCTGAGCAGGGAGCTGCTTGATGTGGGGCTTGATCCCAGGACCCTGGGATCATGACCTGAGCCAAAGGCAGACGGTTAACTGACTGAGCCACCCTGGTGCCCCAATAGGGCTAACGGTATTAAAGATCATTCTCATTGGTTCATTCAACAAAAAATTTTTAAGCCACTGTCTTACACTAGGACAGATACCTAGAGATCATCCCTGTCTTCAAGGAAATCTCCTAGTTTGGGGAGGCAGAGGCAGAGATAAGTAATTATAACATAGGTAATAAATGCTACTGCCATTGAGATAAGTCCAGAATGTTATGAGAGCCTACAGGAAGCTAATGTCATTCTCTCTGGGTTAGTGGGAAAAGCTTCACAAAGGAGAGGGCAGTAGGCAGGGTTTTGAAGTAATCATCATCCTCTCAAAGAGGAGACAGGTATGGCATATCTCGTTATAGTGAGATGTGTTAAGGCTGGAGAGGGGATCAGTATTGCAGGAATGGAAGAATGTGGCTGGAATGGTAGATTGGGTCCTGTTTATAAATCTTGGAGGCAGAGAGAAGCCAATAAAAGTAAGCAGGAGGATGTTAGGGTCAGGAGTCTGTTTATATTATGAAGAACCAAGAAAGAAGTGTTGATGATAGATGGAAAGACAAAAAGTCAACAGGTCAGTTAGGCTACCATTTAATACACACAGAATTTGTAGAGTAGGTATTGGAAGATTAGAGGAGAAGAACAACCCTGTAAGCTAGATATGACTCCCATTTACAGGTGAAGAAACATAGACTTCGTAAAGACAGTATCCGGTGGGTGGTAGATTTGAATGTATGTGGTGTGGTTCCAAATTCTGTACTCTTTCTAATTTTGGTATCATTTCACTTTATGGAGTAGTGTGAATGATTCTTTGCTTCCAACAGAGCAGAAAGTAAATCCAAAGGATATGGTGGGGGCAATCATATGGCGGTCTTTTTCTGCCTAGATCTACAGGGCCTTCATCTCTGCAGCGTTCCTATACCTGTGTTTGCTTCTGTGACCTCTTTTATTGTGTGTCTCATGTTGCTTTGACTGGGCTGATCCAGTGCAGGCTGCCTGTGTCTTTTTTTTTTTTTTTAATTTTATTTATTTATTAGAGAGAGAGAGAGATATCAAGATCACAAGTAAGCAGAGAGGCAGGCCAAGAGACAGGGGGAAGCAGGCTCCCCAGTGAGCAGAGAGCCTGATGAAGGGCTCTATCCCAGGACCCTGGGATCATGACCTGAGCCAATGGCAGAGGCTTAACCCACTGAGCAACCCAGGTGCTCGCTGTGTCTTATTATTTGGGCCATTTCTGAATTCAACAAGGAAACTTAATGCTTTCACTTTGCTCTTATTTAATACCTGCTTTTGCAAATCCTGTGGGTCTCTACTCTTACTCTGTCTTTCTCCCATCCATGTGTCTTAGTCAGTTTGGGCTACTATAACAGAATATCATGGACTGAGGGACTTACAGACAACAGAAATTTGGGTGCCTGGGTGGCTCAGTTGGTTAAGTGTCTGCCTTCGGCTTAGGTTTTGATCTCAGGGTCCTGGGATTAAGCCCCGCATTGGGCTCCCTGCTCAGTGGGGAGCCTGCTTCTCCTTCTCCTCCCTACTTGTGCTCTCTCTTGCTATCTCTGTCTCTCTCAAATAAATAAAATCTTTTTCTTTTAGAGATTTTATTTATTTATTTGATAGAGACACAGCAAGAGAGGGAACACAAACAGGAGTGGGAGGGGGAGAAGCAGGCCTCACACTGAGCAGGGAGCCGGATGTGGGGCTGGATCCCAGGATCCTGGGATCATGACCAAGCCTAAGGCAGATGCTTAACTACTGAGCCACCCACTCGCCCCTCAAATAAATAAAATCTTAAAAAAAAAAAAAAACCCAAACAGCAGAAATTGGTTTTTCATGTTCCCAGAGGCTGGAACGTGAAAGATAAGATGCATATAGTTTAGTGTCACACTGGAGTCCACCTCCTAGTTCATCTTGCTGTGTTCTCATTTGGTAGAGGGAAGAGGGAGCTCTCTAGGGTCTCTTTCATAAGAACACTAATCCCATTCATGAGGGCTTTGCTCTCATTACCTAATCGCCTTTCCAGGGCCCCACCTTGAAATTCCATCACACTGGGGATTAAGTTTCAACATACGCATTTTGGGGGGATGCAAACATTTAGTTCCAGGGGTTGATAACTAGTCAGCAGGTCAGATCCAGCCTGCTGCTCATTTTTGTAATTAAAGTTTTTTGGAACATAGCCATACTCATTCATATTGTCTGTGACTGCTTTCATGCTACTATAGCAGAGTGGACAGTTGTGACAGAGACCTTATGGTCTGCAAAGCCAAAAACCTTTAGTTTCTGGCCGTGAGTCAGGCCAGAGTCAGCCCCAGGCTGCTCATTATTCTTTCCAGATCAAGGTACAAATCAGATTAATTTTTTAAGCAAAGGGAGCAAGATATAATTTGAAATTTGAGTGTTATCATTCATTTTTTTAGCAATTAATTTAGTAAGTACTTTTGAGTTGCCCCACTAATATGTAGAAAAAAAAATCTCTTTTTTTTCCCACTGAATTCCTTATACTTCCCTACAATTCTAAGAAATTTCTGTCCCTGAAAAATGTTAAGTAGAATTTTTCTTTCTCCTTATGGGGAAGTTTCTGACATTTAATGAGTATTAGTTATATAGCCAACACTGTACCAGACACATTACATTAAATCATGTTTAATCATTCATAATGGTTCAGTTGAGGGAAGTACTATTATCCTTTTGGGAATAGGGAAACTGAGGACCAGAGAAGTTGTAGTGTGCCCAGTGTCACACTGGTAAGTGATAGTGTCTAAGTGTTCTCTTCAGCCCAGGATCTTTGTACTTGTGGAATCAGGCATACTCATGTGGCTGGTAATATGCTATATTAAAAAAGAAGACAGACAAATATTTAACTGAGTGACCGACCCAGGTAGACATTACGATAGAGTCCCAAAAGTAGCCCCTTCATATTCTATGCAGGGGAGATTCTCCCCAAATTTGGCATTGTTTTCACATAAAAGTAAAGAAAACCCTATTCCCCAGCCTACCTATCTGACCTGTACATCTCTTCCAAACAGCCTTTCTGCTCTAGCAAATCATATTCATTCACTGTCCAGCCTTCATACTTTGTGCTTCGTTATTCACAGGCATTGCTCTTTCTCCATCTCTTGACTTACTTAAGTTTTACCAGTTAGTTTCTGCTTGGTCCCATCTTTTAAAAGCCTGCCTCTCTTTCCTGGTTCTCTTCCTCCTGTGGATGGGGGGGGGCGGGGGGTGGAGGCTGTTGATTGCAGTGTTTGCTTGTAAGCTTCATTTAGCAATTGTTTACTTGTGATATTCTGTCATTGTCTCTGTTACTTAAATATTTTGAAAAACTATAAGCTTGTCTTCACTTATAAGCTTGGCAAAAGGGTCTTGTGCCTTATTTGTGTGTATTTTCTTTTCCCGCAGCAACTCCGTTTTTCTTTAATGATCATTCCTGCTTTAATTTCTTAATTTCTGGAAAATTTTTTTCTTATTTTTACATAATTTTACAGGATAACTTGATATCTAATCACTATTTTTTTCTTTTGTGATTTCTACAATTATATTGCTGTTCTTTTCCCCTTTGTTATTGCCATTTCTGTTTAATGTTTTGTTTGTTTGTTTTGTTTTTTAAGCAGGCTCTACGCCCAGTGTGGGGCTCTAACTTACCACCCCAAGATTGAGAGTCACATACCCTACTGACTGAGCCAGATAGGCACCCCTGTTTAATAGTTTTTTTTAATTTGTTTTGTTTTGTTTTTTATGTTTGAAATTATAAGGCATTCAGTCTGGCAACTTGCATCTCTCATACCTAAATGGTTTCCTGTCTTATTAATGTAATAGCTCTCATTATTAAAAAGTCTTTCTATATAATTTTCATGGTAGCATGATTATACATTGTATAGACTGCCCGTAATTGGCCTAACCATTCCCTCAAAATTAGATTTTTAGGTTATTCTCAGTTTTTGTTTTATAATTATGAGTAGGGTTGCAATGAAGATCTTTTTTTAAAATATCATTTATTTATTTATTTGAAAACGAGAGAGGAAAAAAGCGCATGCACAGGGGGTGGGTGGGCAGAGAGAGGGGGAGAAAGAGACTCCCCACTGAATGTGGAGGCCAATGCTGGGCCCAGTCCTAGGACCCTGAGATCATGACCTCAGCCAGAGTCAGACACTTAGCTGACTGAACCACCTAGAAACCCCACAATGAAAATCTTTTTATATAAAAGTTCTTCTGTATTTTAGGTTATTTTATTAGATAGATTCCTGGAAATTAATTATTAGGTCAAAGGTTGTGAGCATTGTATATGTTCTTAGTATGTGGGCTATGACATTTTGATTAGATTAGTTGTTTTTTGAAGGATAGTTTTAAAATAAAAGCAGAGTAAGTTCATGCAGGAATAATATGTGGTATTAATTATGGTACTTAAGTAAGTAGCCTTAAAGTTTGGTATTTGGACTACAAACCAGGCTAGGCTTCACTAGTGTTAACAAAGATCACAGCCAGCCTTGAATCAGCTCATGTCCCGATTGGATTGTGAGGTGATCTGCCTGCATTCTGTCTGCTTGTGGAGAATATGACGAATGCTCTGTGGGAATATAATAGCATCCAGAGCCTCTACAGCTTTTCATACACAATGAATGACATTCTAACAAAAGTTACTGGGTAAACCCAGAAACCAGACCAGGAATAAAAGCAGACAGTATAGAAAAAGATTTGTGGTATCCCAGTCATCTGAAAATTTATTCAGTCAGTTTCAGACTGAAGGATATTTAGGTGGTTTCCAGTCTTTAGTATTGTGATGATCCACAGTGAACATTTTTATACTATGTCTTTGTACTACGTTTTTGTACTACATCTGTGTATGATTTATCTTTAAGATAAAGGATACCCTTGCTAACTCTTGTCTTTATCAAATTCTTTGGTCTTTACTAATCTGATATAAAGAAGTATTTTGTTTTAAGTTTTTAATATCTTAAAATATGAGTGACATTGAACACATTTTAATAGATTTGTAAGTCATCTTAGCTTACTTTTTCCCAAAACTGCCTGTTCATGGCATTTGCCTATTGTTTTATAGGGTTGTTAGGCTTTTTTTTTCCTTTTTAAAAAATTAGGGGCACCTGGGTGGCTCAGTGGGTTAAAGCCTCTGCCTTCGGCTCAGGTCATGATCCCAGGGTCCTGGGATCGAGGCCCGCATCAGGCTCTCTGCTTGGTGGGGAGCCTGCTTCCTCTTCTTTCCCTGCCTGCCCCTCTGCCTGCTTGTGAACTCTGCCTGTCAAATAAATAAATAAAATCTTTTAAAAAATTATTAAGTAATAAGGCATAGTAGGTAAGAGCACAGATTCTGGAGTCAGATTGCTTGGGTTCGAGTCATAGCTCCTTCATTGATAGCAATATAGCCTTGGGCAAAATAAATGCTCTGTGCTTCAGTTTCCTCACCTGTAAAATGAGGATCATTGTGCCCTCCCTTTGGGTCATTAGGAAAATTAGATAAGTTAATAAATACAAAGTGCTTAGAAAGGAGCCTGGCATATAATTTAAGTGCTACATAACTGCCAGCCATCATAGCCATGCTGTGGTGCTGATTGAGATGGAAATTACCCAAAGAGATTTTTTTCTTTTTTCTTTCCCTTTCTTTTCTTTTCTCTTTTCTTTCTTTCTTCTTTTTTTTTTTTTCAGTAGGCTCCACACCCAATGTGGGTTTTGAACTCAGAACCCTGAGATCAAGAGTTGTGTGCTCTACCAACTGAGCCCAGCAGGCACTACATCCAAAGAGATTTTTTTTTTTTAATTTGCCCAAGGACAAGTAGCTAGTAAGTAGGAGTATTCAGATTAGGATCTAGGTCTTGGGACCTGACTCCAAAGTTCTTATTCATCCGGATGTACTGATAAGATACTGAACCTATGGGGGTGAAAACTCAAGCACCGTCAGGTACCAACACATGATTAACTTTGGCTTTGGGAGTTGTTAGGGTTAACATCTTTCCAGTACAGTTGAGTGAGTTTCTCTTTCTAATTTTGTATTGAGCATGCTTTGACAATGATACTTCATTCCTGAGGTTTGGTGCAATTAGAAAAATGCCTGTTTTATATTTAGTTTTGTTTGTTTGCCTTTATTAGTAACCAGTCACCCTACCCCAGAGAAAATCCTTTTCAGGAAGGACCTTCAAGGAAGTACAGCTGCTCCTACAGTTCACATTAGACTGAGTGCAGTGCTCAGCTTACGTCACCAGCCATAGGTGGTGTCATTCTTAAGTCATCATATCCTTAGAGAGTTTCTCTTCCTGTTAAACATAGTCATTGTTGGAGGAAAGGCATTAAGAATTCCTACAACCATTGGATTCATTTACAAATACCAAGATATTCAGCACCTCGGTGACACCTGAAGTAGTTTCTAGCATGTCTTTCTGTGCAGTGAAGGAAGTGTGAGTAGTTGTTTCTGTACTGATAAAATTTGAAAATCCCTATAGAAGGTGGTGGAGGAATTGAGTTTGGGACTAACTCCTCTGGACTAAGGAGGGTGATGGTGTTTTTAGTCTCCCCCATTATTGATAACATTGACCAGATAGATTTGTTACCAAGGATGAACTTAAAATGACACATTATAATCACCCAAAGTCTATAGTTTACTTTTAGGTTTCACTCTTGTTGTACATGCTATGGGTTTGGGAAAAAAACATATAATGACATATATCCATCATTGTAATATCATACAGAGTTTTTTTATTGCTCTAAGAATCCTCTGAATTCTGCCACTTCATCCCCACCTACCCTCCATTCCTGGCAACCACTGATCTTTTTATTGTTTCCATAATTTTGTCTTTTCTAGAATGTCCTATGGTTGGAATCATTCAGTATGTAGCTTTTTCAGAAGGGCTTCTTTGACTAGGTAATACGCATTTAAGTTTCCTCCATGTCATCTCATGTCTTTAATAGCTTATTTCTTTGTAACACTAAATAATATTCCATTTTCTGTATGTACCACTATTTATCCATTTACCTACTAAAGGATATCTTGGTTGTTTCCAAGTTTTGGCAATTATGAATAAAGCTGATAAAAATATCTTTGTGCAGGGTTTTGTATGGACATAACTTTTTACCTCATTTGGGTAAATATTAAGGAGTGCAATTGCTGGATCATATGGTAGGACTATGTTTAGTTTTCTAAGAAACTGCCCCATATGTCTTCCAAAGTGGCTGTACCATTTTGCATTCCTACCAGCAATGAATGAGTTCCTTTTGCTCCACATCCTCCCCAGCATTTGGTGTTGTCAGTGTTTTGGATTTTGACAATTCTAAGAGGTGTGGAGTAGTATCTTATTTCAATCTGTAATTCTTTAATGACATACAATATGGAGTGTCTTTTTATGTGCTTATTTGCCATGTGAATAGTTTTGGTGAGGTGTCTCTTAAGGTCTTTTGCCCATTTAAAAAAAATCAGGTTGTTTTCTTACTTTTGAATTTTAATAGTTATTGGTATATTTTATTTTATATTTTTTTTACCTTTTCTTTTTTTTTTTTTTTTTTTTTTTTTTTTTTTTTTTTTTTTTTTGGTAATCTCCACACCCAACGAGGAGCTCAAACTCTCCACCCTGATATTACGAGTTGCATGCTCTACCAATTGAGCCAGCCAGGCACCTCTAGTTCTTTATATATTTGAGATAATAGTCTTAAATCAGCTATATCTGTTGCATGTATTTTCTCCAGTCTGTGGTTTACTTTCTCATTCTCTTGACATTGTCTTTTGCTGAGCAGAAATTTTTAATTTTAATGATGTACACGGATTATGTTTTTTTTTTTTTTTAAGATTTTCTTTATTTGACAGAAATCCAAGTAGGCAGAGAAGCAGGCAGAGAGAGGAGGAAGAAGGCTCCCTGCCGAGCAGAGAGCCCGATGCGGGGCTCGATCCCAGGACCCTGGGATCATGACCTGAGCTGAAGGCAGAGGCTTTAACCCACTGAGCCACCCAGGCACCCCACGGATTATGTTTTTGAAAGTGTATCTAGGGGCTCCTGGGTGGCTCAGTGGGTTAAAGCCTCTGCGTTCGGCTCAGGTCATGATCCCAGTGTCCGGGGATTGAGGCCCACATCAGGCTCTCTGCTCAGTGGGGAGCCTGCTTCCCCCTCTCTCTCTGCCTGCCTCTCTGCCTACTTGTGATCTCTGTCAAATAGATAAATAAAATCTTTAAAAAGAAAAAAAGAGTATCTAAAAAGGCATCGCCATACCAAGGTCATCTGGGTTTTTTCCTGTTTCTCTGCTTTAGCAGTAGTATTGCATGTGTTTCAACCACAATTTCATCTTTTGGAGAGGAGGAATCTGACATATGACCCTAGAAAGGCAGAAGGAAGTAAAGAGAGTCCTACATCAGCAGACACCAACTATTTTATTACAAATGATTGCTTTTTTTTTTTTATTAAAACAGGGAACCTGAAAGGTTAATAATGTTTGATAAATATAAAATTAATAATGTTGGTTATATACATGTTCTCCAATCAGGTTTTTTTTTTTAAGATTTTATTTATTTATTTGACAGACAGAGATCACAAGTAGGCGGAAAGGAAGGCAGAGAGAGGAGGAAACAGGCTCCCTGCTGAGCAGAGAGCCCAATGTGGGGCTGGATCCCAGGACCCTGGGATCATGACCTGAGCCAAAGTCAGAGGCTTAACCCACTGAGCCACCCAGGTGCCCTCCAATCAGTTTTAAGAGACCTCATAGAAGACTCTGATTTAAAAGTGGAGATTTTGGAGCATCTCAGTGGCTCAGTCGGTTAAGTGTCTGCCTCTTGATTTTGGCTCAGGTCATGATCTCAGGATTGTGAGATTGATTTCTGCCTCAGGCTCTGTGCTGGACATGGAACCTGCTTAAAATTTTCTCTCTCCCTCTCCTTCTGTATCCCCCACCCCAGCTCATGCTCTAAATAAATAAATGGGGAGATTTTCATTTTTCTAGCTTTTTTTCTGTTCCATTTGTCAGTCGTCCAAGTGGAATGAAACACCGTATTTCATAAAGCTTCAAAGAAATTATTTTGATATTATAGCTACTCCATGTAAGTTTAAAATCCTAATAACATTTTTACCCATCATTTTAGACTTTATTATAGCGTATTTAAGAATTTAGAGAAAGCTATTGAGTGGTAAATTAAAATGAAATAAAAATATTATTACTGAATCATTAATTTCAGAAGTTATCTAGTGTGTTGCCTTTGTGTCTTGGGTAGAAACTGAGATCTAAAGATATTTTAATTTTAGTGTATGGTGTGTGTGTGTGTGTGTGTGTCACACTTAGCATGTAGTGTGCTTTTATTAAATGTTAGTTCTTATTATAGGGGTTCTTCATTGATTACTACTACTTCTATTAATTGTGATCTTCTGCATTCCTAGGAGGTAGGTTGGCCAGTATTTTGAACTTCATTTGATCGATGAGGAGACCAAGGCAAAGAGAAGCCTTGGCACTTAATTGACAGAGCAGGTATCAGAATCTAATATGTTCTTTTTGTAAGTCCATAGGAAAAAGATGGGATTTTTTTCTTTTTTTTTGGTCTTGTTGACATTTCTGGGGGGCATTAGTAAAATAGGAAATAGGATTAAATATTTAAGTTAATGTCATGTTGGACCAATTCATGTTTTATATTTAGCTATGTAATTTTTGAATTTTTGGGTACAATGTCATTTAATGTAGCACAGCTCTGTTGAGGTAAAAAGTGATCTTGACTATTTAACATTTTATATTCTCAATGAATTAAACTTTATTAATCTTAATCCACGATTAAACTAATCTATATCAGTACTGATCTTGTTGAATATAAATTTCTCCTTTACCTCTACCCTACCGTTACCTTTACTCTCAAATAAGTCAAGGCATAGTAAGATTTCAGTCACTATACTGAGTTCCACTTGGCCTTATATATGAACTTTGAGATTTCTTAATAGGTATCCCAACGTGACTTTAACTTTTCATGCAATACACCTGTCAAAGCAATTGGATCATTTATCGTTGTTTCTTGGAAGTTATACTTGCAAGTAAATCAGACCAAACCACAGTTTCTTTCTCTCTCCAACACCAGAGACAATTTTGTAGTTATTAGATTCTGTTGTATGCCACTCTACTGGCTGAAATAGTTTGTAGTATATTCACTCTCAATACACTCATTTATTGGCCATAATGGCCTATCATGACGGGTATTATTCTGGTTTTACAGGAGAGGAAGTTAAGACTGACTTATCCAAGGCTCTGGAAACTTCTAAGTTGGGAATCAGGCTTTTTGCATTGTTTTACATTATATAATGAAGATGTTAAGTTCTTTGGACATTTTTGTTCTAAATGTTAGCAAGAACCATTATAGAGAAAGCCAGTTACCCAACAGTAAGTAAAAATTTTCATGAGGTGCCTGGGTAGCTCAATCAGTTAAGCAGCTGACTCTTGGTTTTGGTTCAGGTCATTATCTCATGGTTTGTACAATCAAGCCCCCGTGTCACGCTCCACACTCAGTGAGGAGTCTGCTTGAAGATTCTCTCCCTCTGCCCTGACCGCCCCCTTTCTCTCTCAAATAAATACATAAATCTTTAAAAATTTTTTTTTCATAATTTCCATCAGGCCATCACTGAAAGATTTTGGTCCCTTATGTTGGATAGTAAATTTATAAGATTATGCTCCTTATGTTGCTCCCCAAATAAAAATAAAGATACGGAATTATAAAATATATTTTATTTACTTACTTGACAGAGACAGCGAGAGAGGGAAGACAAGCAGGGGCAGTGGGAGAGGGAGAAGCAGGCTTCCCACCGAGCAGGGAGCCCGATGTGGGGCTCAATCCCAGGACCCTGGGATCGTGACCTGAGCCCTAGGCACATGCCTAACAACTGAGCCACCTGGGTGCCCCAGGTATTTTTAAAAGTAGGTAGGAGAAGTACCTTATACTTCGTACCAGAAGAAACTATGATATGTTGGCCTGGGGAAGGTCTTTCCAAATATACAAAATACTAAAGCTGTGAAAAAGAAGTTTGATTAATATAACTACATAAAAATAACCACCACAAGCAAAGTCAAGACAAATGATAAACTAGGAAAAGTATTGCTAGTCATATGACATAAGGCTAATTTGCCTTATAGAGAGCTTTAACAAATCAAGAAGAAAAAGTTAATGTAAAGAGTAAAGGAAATGCATAGACGTTTCATATCAAAGTAAACGCAAATTACTCAAACATGAAAAGTACTCAGTTTTACTCATAAAATATGTATATAAGATACAGAATTTCACCTGTTAGATTGGCAAAGCTAAAAAGTTTCAGCACTTATTGTGTGATACAACAGGATACGAGGAGATGACACTCTCTTGCATTGCTGGTGGGACCTAAGTCTGCATAGGCTATAGGAAGGAAGGGCGACTTGGTATTGTCTATCAGAATTACAAAAGCATGTATGCACATATTCTTTGACACAGTAATTCTGATTCCAGCAATTTAATCTGTGAATATACTTGCAAAATATTATACCTGCAAGATTATTCATGAGAGCATTGTTTGAGTAGTTTTTGGAGATTTGAACTCCCCTTGATATCTGTATTTTGGTCCTCTTTATTCTTAGTATTACTTTGTTGTCTGTCTTTTTTTTTTCTTAGAGGTTGGTTTATGGTCATTTCATAGTTCTGTATAAAAGATGGAATCAGGGACGCCTGGGTGGCTCAGTTGGTTAAGCGGCTGCCTTCGGCTCAGGTCATGATCCCAGAGTCCTGGGATCGAGTCCCACATCGGGCTCCTTGCTTGGCAGCGAGCCTGCTTCTCCCTCTGCCTCTGCCTGCCACTCTATCTGCCTGTGCTCACTCTCGCTTCTCTCTCTATGACAAATAAATAAAATCTTTAAAAAAAAAAAATAAAAAAAATAAAAGATGGAATCAGGGACGCCTGGGTGGCTCAGTTGGTTGGACGACTGCCTTCGGCTCAGGTCATGAACCTGGAGTCCTGGGATCGAGTCCCACATCGGGCTCCCAGCTCCATGGGGAGTCTGCTTCTTCCTCTGACCTCCTCGCTCATGCTCTCTCTCACTGTCTCTCTCTCAAATAAATAAATAAAAATCTTAAAAAAAAAAAAAAGATGGAATCAGCCAAGTTATTCATTTTAATCAGCAGAAATCTACTCTGGCAAATTTAAGCAGAAGAAGAATTTATTGAGAAAGAATATTGGGTAATCCAGAATAATCAGCCAGGTAGTCAGAAAACTTGGCTTGGAAAATAGCAGCTAGGATCCAAGAGCAAAGTCTGTATAATATGAATTCTTTGAAAGTTCTTTGTGACCTGATGTATTTTTAATTGTTCTTTGTTTACCTTAAGGAATATATATTCTGTTTATTATACACACACACACACACACACACACATATATATATATATATATAAATATATTAGGATCAAATTTGTTAATTTTGTTCAGTTTTTCTACATTTTTACTACCTTTTGGTCTGCCTGATCTGTTTTTAATTGGGGTGTGTTAAAATTTCTTGCATTATTTTGGATTTCTTAATATCTCCTTATAATCTTAATTAGTTTTTGCTGTGGTATATGTTCATACAGGTTCATGATTATTATATCTCCTTTTTGCGTTGCCTTTCTAATCATTATGTAATTTCCCTCTTTATTCCTATTAATGCTTTTGGTTTTGCCATGTACTAGTTTTGTGGCATTAGCAAGTCATTATCCTCTCCTTTTCCTTATTGTAAAATGGGTTTGAGACCTACCTTATAAAGTTTCTGTGACGATTTATTAAGGAAATATATACGAAGTATTTTACATCTGATAGTTTCTCCATAAATGGATTGAAAGTACTTTTTTGCCTTAAGGGTTCTTTTTTCTCTCTCCTTCTCCTTCTCTATTAAAGTATCAGATTTTAAATACTATTTGCCTATAATTGGAAATGTGCTTAAGGGATGTGATTAAAATAGTCATCAGGACTTTTTTTTAATAAGTGAGTGAAGGTGGTGGAATGTTTGCCTCCCACACCAAGAGTCTGACAATTCTCTTGTACTTGTAGGCCTTTAAGTTGCTGTTCCCTGCCTTTGCATTAGATCCAGTGTTTCTAAATCTCTTCCACATTTCTCAGGTGTATTAAAAAAGAGTCTTTCAGAATAGTTGAGACAACTGAAGAAGGACAAAAGTCAACTTTTTAAGGAGCTTGCTTTTCTGCAACAAATATTTATCATCCTCAATGGGGTATAGAGTTCTTAATAAGTCCTAAAATTAATACTACATTTTGATCACTGCATGTACATAGAATTTTATAGAAGTGTCATGTACATTTAAGGAGGCAGAAGTGTGTACTTCCCCCCCCCCCCCGCTCCTTTTTGATAGCATTTAGAACTTCTCTTTTATTCCTGTTCTTAATTTGGGTTTTTATCGTCTATTTATATTACTAACCTGTGTTGTGTGCCTCCTGCAGTCCTGAATATCTTGGATTTAAAAATATGTAGAGATAAGGTGAAAAAACAATGTCAGCTGAGAAAACAGAGCAGAAGGTTTAAAAATATATGGCATGTATCTATTGTAATTTGGTAGTCAAGGGTTAAGAGATCTAATGCTGGAGAAAGAAGAAATTGTGATGAAGTTGTGATCCATCTTTGGAGGGCATTGAATGACAGGTTGAAGAGTTTTGACTTTATTCTCTAGGCCAGTAAAAACCACAAAGGCTTTAAGGATTAAAAAAAAATCGGGTTCGGGTGCCTGGATGGCTCAGAGGAACTTAAGCCTCTGCCTTCAGCTTGGGTCATGGTCTCTGGGTCCTGAGATGGAGCCCCACATCCCGCATCAGGCTCTCTGCTCAGCAGGGACACTGCTTCCGCCTCTCTCTCTGCCTGCCTCTCTGCCTACTTGTGATCTCTCTCTCCATGTGTTAAATAAATAAAAATCTTAAAAAAAAAATCAGGTTATATACCAAAAATATCTACAGGTTGTATGCAGGAAAATACTCTGTTGGCAATATTGAAAAAGAGATAGAAAAATACAGTGTTATGAATAAAACTGTAACTCATTTAAAATGTTAACTTGGTAACATTAAATATGTTTTTTCCTTAAGGTCCTTTAACATGTGACTTTATCAGTGAGGCTCCATTCTTTATAAAATAATCTTTTTCTTTCATCCTACATTTATTTTTCTCCATAATACTTTGTCCTACCAGTTCTATTATATGCACACACTTGTTTGCTTATTGTTTGTAAGATTGTAAACTCCATGAGAGCAAGGGCTTTATTTGTTCAATGCTTCTCCCCAGTGCTTAGAATTGTGCCTCGTTTATACCCTTTAATAAATATTCGTTAATGAGTGAATGAATATTCAAATTAAGATGACCATAATTTTTTTTATGTGGTTTATAAGGTGGGACAGCAGTAGGTGGGGTTTTGGGTTCTTTCTTAGAAACTCCTGTTAAAAAGTGTTTTCTTTTCCCTTTCCTCCAGAGTTTATATTCAGAGCACCAATCAAATTAAGCAAGCCTGGGGAACTTCGTGAGGAATATGAAAGCCTGAGAAAGGTACAGTGTATGCATGATCACACCACTCGTTTTCTTAAAGTAAATTAAAATGATGACATTAAAGAATACTTAGTGGGAGTTTTTTGAAGTTTACAATGCAGAGCCTGTCTTTCTCCATACCACCTTATACTATAGCTATGATAGACGTAGAGTATACCTTAACTAAGAACCCCTTTTGGCTGTCCTTTCACAGATGAAACTGTAGCTCACTTGGCCTGTCTTACACCTAACACAATAACCAACCACCAAGAGGAGTAGTCTTGGCATTTAGTTAGTTACTTACTTATTTAAATTTATTAGAGAGAGAGAGAGAGAGAGAGAGAGAGCAAGCACAGGCTACAGTGTAGGGAGGGGCAGAGGAAGAGAACTCAAGCAGACTCCCTGCTGAGCCCGGAGCCTGCCACAAGTTGGGCGGATGGGGCTTTATGTGGGGCTCTAGTCCCACAGTCCATGAGATCATGACCTGACCTGAGCCCAAACCAAGAGTCAGATTTTTAACCCAGTGAGCAACCCAAGTGCCCCTATTCTTGGCATTTAAATCTTGGCTAAAAGCCAACATTTAAGCTCTAATAATAATAGCTTGTATTATTTTTCCTTATCTTGCAAGGTTCCTCTAATTACATGAAACTGGTGTTCTCTTTTGTTGTCTTCACTCTGTTATATACTGCAGAAGAACTGTAACTTAGGATAGTAAGGGGGTAGTAAAATAATTTCCTAGGTAGAGAATGTTTACCGCTAGGAAAGCTTTTAGCTATGTCCCCATCATCTTATTTGCAATGTTTTCAAGCTAATTGTCTGCAAAATCACTTAGAGAATTAAGGTGTCAAAAAGGCTGGTGATAGGTATGTTTTAAGATTTGTGTCATCCTTCCCTAGCACTTTCCCTGTTATCTACCTTTGTAAATGATTCTACATGTGAATATTTTAATATTTTATAAAGGTAAATAATTCATTTAATCTGAATCAGACATCATCATAAAACAGGTGAGATAGTAACATTATTGTGGCATTTTACAGTGAATGAAAAAAAATGTTTAAAAAGGTCATGTTAAAGAGAAAATAGAGAACTTTGTTTAATTACCATACATTCTTTGACTTTCTCTTTTAGATGAGAGTGTCACATGTTAACTTGGGTCCTCATGCTCCTTTCATATTGGTATTGTGAGGGTTTTTTGGTTTTTAAATCACTTACAAAGCTTTTTTCTACATAGGAAGAAATGCCTTATAGGGACCACATCAAAAAAAACCCACAGATTTCTCTTAAATAAAATTCCAGAATCTGCAGATATTTAATTCTGATATACCTTTTTACAAACTTGGAGAATATGAAAAGCTGTCAGCTTAAAGATAAAGAGAAAACAAGGAATTGAAGGTAGAAAAATGAGATAAAACAGATTGCATAGTAAGAGTAGAGGTTTTTATAAGCTTTGGGAGAGAGAAACCTTGGGGAACTGTACTTTTACTCATTTCAAAAGGGAGGACAGAAAAATGGTTTTAAAAGCATTTTAAATGGCAGAAATGATGTTAAGTGAAGTTAGGACAATCTTACCCTATATAAACTGGATTAGGTTTGAAAAACATTCACCTGTGTCATTTGGGTTAAATAAATGACATATATAGCTGCTTGCCCACAACTCCCAAGTTGCCGGCATCCATGGTACAACCTGGAAAATGGAAATTCAAGTCAGAAAATCAAAAGGCCCTAATATGCCATATCTATACAGTGAAATAATATTCAGCAGTAAAATAGAATGAACTATTGGTACATGTTGCCTCTTGGATGAACCTCAAAAAGATGCTAAGTGAAAAGAACCAGATACAAGGGACCACATATTCTATGATTCCATTTGTAGGAACTGTCCAGAATAGACAGATGTCATGGAGACAGACAGGAGACTAGTGGCTGGTTGAATTAGGGGGTGGGAATGGGGGTTAACAATAAAAGGGCATGAGTGATTTAATTGCAGTGGTGAAGATTTTTAAAACTGATTTCTGGTGTGTTCCACAACTTGGTAAATTTCCTAAAAGTCACTGAACTATACATTTGAGGTGGATAGATTATGTAACATGTAAAATGTGTCTCAATAAAGTTGTAAAGAAGAATTAAAAAGCACTAGACATTCAGATGGAGAACTTGATAGAGAAAAGGTTTCTCAGAGAGTACGTATTTTCTAAAACAAAACAAAGTAAATATCTAGATTATTGCATGAATATCTAGGGAAGGAAAATCCTTAAAAGTTTCTATAAGTGGGGGGCGCCTGGGTGTCTCAGTGGGTTAAGGCCTCTGCCTTCGGCTCGGGTCATGATCTCAGGGTCCTGGGATCGAGCCCCACGTTGGGCTCTCTGCTCAGCGGGGAGCCTGCTTCCCTTCCTCTCTCTCTGCCTGCCTCTCTGCCTACTTGTGATCTCTGTCTGTCAAATAAATGAATGGAAATCTTTAAAAAAAAAAAAAAAAAGTTTCTATAAGTGGGATCCCTGGGTGCCTTTGGCTCAGGTCATGATCCCAGGGTCCTGGGATTGGAGCCGTACAGTAGTGCTCTGCTCAGGTCTCCCTCTTCCTCTGCCTCCTCCCCCCTACTCATGGTGTCTGTCTGTCTGTCTCTCTCTCTCTCTGTCAAATAAATGAATAAAATCTTTAAAAAAAAGTTGCTACAAGCAAGGGATGGTGAGTGGAAATTGGTTCTACACAACTTATCATTACTATTTTGATGTATAACATGCTACTAATATACTTTTTGTTTGATATATTTTATTTTGTTTAAGTGAGAGTAAAAACTTTTATAAGGGCTACAAAAAGTTAATAAGAAATTTTTATTCTTCTAATTCTAGTTCTTTTAAAAGATACTTCCTTAGTAATCATAGATCCTCCTACCTGTGGGTACTGTTACACTTACTAAGGTTACTGAGTTTCTAAGTTGTATGACTCTATGAGTGGATTTATATTTCTGAGTATGTTTAAAGCTTTTTTCTTGCCATATATCATAGGTAATTTTGTTTTCGTAATAAGAAAAACAACAGGGGCATCTGGGTGGCTCAGTGGGTTAAAGCCTCTGCCTTCTGCTCAGGTCATGATCTCAGGGTCCTGGGATCAAGTCCCACATTAGACTCTGCTCAGTGGGGAGCCTGCTTCCCCCTCTATCTCTGCCTGGTCCTCTGCCTACTTGTGATCTCTCTCTCTGTCAAATAAATAAATAAAATCTTAAAAAATTAAAAAAAAATAAAAAAACAATGGAGGAATATGTAGAGCAAAATGTGAAAGTTCCTCATTTCCTTATTTCTCATTCTTTTCACCATGGTTAACGAGTATCAGCAGTTTAGTGTATTATCTTAGGTCCTTTATATACTTACACACACACACTTTAGTCTTTTTCAGTATTAATGAGATCATGATATATATTGATTTATACATTAGATATTTTTTATGTCCTGTGTGCCAGGCACTGAGGATATAGTGCTGAAGAAGACACCCAAGGCCCTTGCCCAGGGAGATTCCATTCTAGTGCAGAAGACAGTAAATAAGCAAACAAATAATTATTATATATTAATAAGGTAGGATCAGATAGGATCAGAAGAGTTATGGGAGAATGGAGAGGAAACGTGAGGAGACACAAAAAGACTGTTTTAAGTAATCAGGAAGGTCTCTCAGAGAAGGCAACGTTTGAGTTGCTGCCTAGAAGAAATGAGGTAGCAAACCAAGTAAAAGTATGAGGAAAGAGGATTTTAGGCAAAGGAGCAGCAAATGTAAAGATCCTGAGACAGAAACAAGTTTGGCTTGTTCAAGGAACAGTGTGGGTGTGCAAGTGGTGGGCAGGGTGGTATGGGGATTTGGTAGGAGATGAGTTGGGAGAAATAGAAAGGCCAAATCAAAGAAGGCCTAGTTGACCTTTTAAGGAACCTAAATTTATTTTAAGTGTGATGTGAAACCAGTAATATGATCCAACTCATACTTTTAAAGGTCTCTGGTTGTGCTTTAGGGAATAAACAGTAATGCACCTGGGAGTTAGGAATTGTATTTACTGTGAATAGTAGAGACCCAAAAATAATGACCCAAGCAAATTAGGAGTTTTATTTTTCTCAATTAACAAAAACCAGATGTAGGCAGCCCAGAGCTGATACAGAAGCTTCCTGACATCAGGAAGTCAGGTTCCCTTTTGTTTTTCTGTTTAGACATCTTCAAGTGTGCTTGTTTCCTTGTACTGTGGGATGGCTGATCTCTAGAATCACATCTAGACAGAAGGTAGGGGAAGAAAGGTACATGTCAGCTGAATTTTTTTTTATTATTTTTAAAGATTTTATTTATTTATTTGACAGAGAGAGATCACAAGTAGAGAGGCAGGCAGAGAGAGAGAGGAAAGCAGGCTACCTGCTGAGCAGAGAGCCCCATGCGGGGCTCGATCCCATGACCCTGAGATCATGACCTGAGCCGAAGGCAGCCGCTTAACCCACTGAGCCACCCAGGCACCCCAACTAAATTTTTTTTAATTAAAAAATACTTTTAAAAACTTTATTTATTTTTTAAGATCTTATTTATTTGTCAGAAAGAGAGCACAAGCAGGGGAAGCAGCAGGCAGAGGCAGAGGGAGAAGTAGGCTCCCAAATGAGCAAGGAGCCTAATGTAGGACTCAGTCCCAGGACCCTGGGATCATGATCTGAGCCGAAGGCAGATGCCTAACCGACTGAGGCACCTGATGTCCCTGAGTTTTTATTTTTTTTTATATTTTATTTTTTTTCCTGGTTTCCTTTTTTTTAAAGAGTTTTCTCCAAAACCCAACTAAGTGACTTCATGTGTGCTTCATAGTCCAGTGTCATAGACTGTCGCTAGCTGCCAGGGAGTCTGGGAGGCAGTGTTTTAGCTGGGTACATTAACTTCCCACGTAAAATCTGGGTTCTCTTGGAAAGGAAGTAAAGAATAGATAATGGATTAGGTAGCTAGCAGTCTGTGACTCATGGGACAAGAATGGAAATAAGGCCAATTAGGGCACTTTTGGATTCAGCAGTATGTTGGGTTTAAGCAGAGTTAGGGTTTTGCTTAGAAGATGATGGAAGGAGAGATGCAATGGATAGGAAAGTGTATACAAGGAGGTTGTTTCGTTTTGGACCATGGTTTTTGAGGAGGTTATTTAAGGAGGAAATTGAGATGACTACGTGATGGACAGTGGTAGCGCAGTAGGGTCAATGGATCGAGGTTTTGATGGCGATAGAGAATTGTAAAAATAGGGTCACTAGCATACCAGTCAAGCTGGAAAGCTAGGAAGTTGTGGTCTAAATGTGAGAGTCTCAAAACTGAGACTGGGAGGTAGTTTAGTTACTAGACAGGAGAATGTTCAGAGTATGATCAGAGAGTAGACACTGAAGTAGGATGGAAGAAAAGACTTATTTAGGAGGAAGTAAAGGAACTGAGAGTATACTAAGGCTGAATTCCTTAGGAGTGATCATTGGAGTAGTTGGAGAGAAACGTAGGTGTAAGTTTTTCTGTGAATAAGGGGAATTGACAAAGATTGGTGGGTGTCTACCACAAAGAGGGGTTGTGGGTGTTACAGACTGATGGTAAATATTTCAGAGAAGCTAGGTTTTTTGAGGAATAGTATGATCTTTTCTGTAACTTGCTCTTTTTTCCACTATAATGTGTGTTTTTTAAAATATTATTTATTTATTTATTTGACAGAGATCACAAGTAGGCAGAGAGGCAGGCAGAGAGAGGAAGGGAAGCAGGCTCTCTGCTTCTCTTTTTAAAAAATTTTTTATTTTTCATTAACATATAATGTATTATTAACTCCAGGGGTACAGGTCAAAATTTCTTTTTCCACAGAAGTAGAGACATGAGAAAAATCATTACAGCTAAAAATGCTGGTGAGGTGGTAGAAATATCCTTTCACAAAGTGCTATGTTAGAATAGTACTTGAGAAGGCAAGATTCTTTAAGTCCCAGGATTTAACAAACTTAATGATTAGCTCCGTAGCATAAGGGGAAGATAGGGATTCTCAAGTCTTTAAGCTTTTATTATTTTTTTAAAAAAAGATTTTATTTATTTATTTGACAGAGAGAGATCACAAGTAGGCAGAGAGGCAGGCAGAGAGAGAGGAGCAAGCAGGTTCCATGCTGAGCAGAGAGCCCAAGGAGGGGCTTGATCCCAGGACCCTGAGCCGAAGGCAGAGGCTTTAACCCACTGAGGCTTTAACCCACTGAGGCACCCCAATATATGTTTTTTTGTGGAAGAAATGCTTTCATATAGACATTTTTTCATCCTGAACGGTATTTCATAGTATGGATGAGGTATAATTCTCTTAACTATTCTGTTCGTTAGTCATTTAAATTCTTTCCAATTTGTCTCATTTTTTTTTAAAGATTTTATTTATTTATTTGACAGAGATCACAAGTAGGCAGAGAGGCAGGCAGAGAGAGAGGAGCAAGCAGGCTCCCTGCTGAGCAGAGAGCCCTATGTGGGGCTAGATCCCAGAACACTGGGATCATGACCTGAGCCCAAGACAGAGGCTTTAACCCACTGAGCCACCCAGGCATCCCCAATTTCTCCCAGTTTTAAAAAGATGTTATGCTGAATACACATGAACATATGCAAGCTAGTACTTCCTTTAGTTTAGATTCCTAGAAGTGAAAGTTCCAGGGCAAATGGGATGTGCAGTTTGTATTTTGGTGGATATTAACAAATTGCCTTTTATTTTTTTAATTAAGATTTTATTTATTAGCTACAAATCAAAACCACAATGAGATACCGCCTCACACCAGTCAGAATGGCTAAAATTAACAAGTCAGGAAATGACAGATGCTGGTGAGGATGCGGAGAAAGGGGAACCCTCCTACACTGTTGGTGGGAATGCAAGCTGGTGCAACCACTCTGGAAAACAGCATGGAGGTTCCTCAAAAAGTTGAAAATAGAGCTACCCTCTGACCCAGCAATTGCACTACTGTGTACTTACCCTAAAGATACAAACGTAGTGATCCAAAGGGGCACATGCACCCGAATGTTTATAGCAGCAGTGTCCACAATAGCCAAACTATGGAAAGAACCTGGATGTCCATCAACAGATGAATGGATAAAGAAGATGTGGTATACATATATATACACAATGGAATACTATGCAGTCATCAAAAGAAATGAAATCTTGCCATTTGCGACGACGTGGATGGAACTAGCGGGTATTATGCTTAGCGAAGTAAGTCAATCGGAGAAAGACAACTATCATAGATCTCCCTGATATGAGGAAGTGGAGATGCAACGTGGGGGGTTTGGGGGGTTGGAAAAGAATAAATAAAACAAGATGGGATCGGGAGGGAGACAAACCGTAAGAGACTCTTAATCTCACAAAACAAACTGAGGGTTGCTGGGGAGATGGGGGTCCAGAGAGGGTGGTGGGGTTATGGACATTGGGGAGGGTATGTGCTATGGTGAGTGCTGTGAAGTGTGTAAACCTGGCGACTCACAGACCTGTACCCCTGGGGCTAATAATACATTTTATGTTTATAAAAAAATTAAATTTTAAAAAAAGATTTTATTTATTAGAGAGAGAGCCAGCACAAGTCGGGGGAGGAGGGGCAGAGGGAGAGGGAGAAGCAGACTCCCCACTGAGCTGGGAGTCTGACATTCAGCTCTTGATCCCAGGACCCTGGGAAGCTGCTCAACCAACTGAGCCACCCAAGGGCTCCAACAAATTGCCTTTTATTTATTTAAAGATTTTATTTATTTGACAGAGTGAGATCACAAGTAGGCAGAGAGGCGAGCAGAGAGAGAGGTGGAAGCAGGCTCCCCGAGGAGCAGAGAGCCCGATGCAGGGCTCTATCCCAGGACCCTGGGATCATGACCTGAGCCGAAGGTGGAGGATTAACCCACTGAGCCACCCAGGCGCCCCACTTGTATCATTATTTTTAATATTTTGTTAATCTGCTAGATAAAAATGATATCTCATTGTTTTAATTTACATTTCCCTGATTACTAGCTAGGAGCAGCATCGTATATTTGCTAGACATTTATACGTTTTCTGCACATCACTTGTTCACAGTCTTTGAATGTGAAAACCAGTTCTATTTTTTGAGCATTTGTAAACTTGACTACTAATGGCATGCTCCCCCCCGCCATGCTTTTATAGATGTTTTATATTGAAAAAAGTTCCTGGTTTCTTTTTTTCCCTGACATTTTATGGGGTTTTTAAGTGGAAGGAGAAAATTAACATGTGCTCAGTCCTCTATCTTGTTACATTGCTTAAGGAAATAGTTTTGGGTTTTTTTTTTTAAATAGTTTTGTTTATTCATTCTTGAATATGTATGTGTATGTACATGTGTATATATAGGTGTGTGTTTTGTGTGTGTGTGTGTATATAGTGTATATATACTTGTTATATTCTTGTCTATAATGTTGAAATAAAAAAATAAATTTTAGCAAGAAATTATTTTAATATTGATATCTTCATGTTTCTATTCTATGTGAGACTGTTAGTCATTTTTGTCTTTTGAAATAATTGATTCCTCTCTGTAAATTCTATTTATTGGTGGATTAAGCTTATTTTTACACCATTATTTCTTCTGTCCATATAGTTTGTTAGATGCTTAATTTTGACCACATGTTTAAATAGTTGCTTTATGTCAGAGTTAGGAAACCTATAATCCACATGCTCTTATTTGTCTTCTTTGAATCATTGGACTCTGAAAGGTTGAAAGTAGGGGAAAAAAACAGCCTCTGCTTCTAGACTGCTTATCTCCCTGGTTTCTGTAGTGGGAAAGATGAACTGCTCTCGATAATTCTGTGGGTCACATGAGTGGTTTAGGCTTTCTCTGAATTGGTTTACTGACCTATCCATTTTCTTTTTTCTCCCTCCCTACTGGTTTCATTTTTGAGGAGTATTTTCTTCCCATTGCTGGCTGAATTATTCAAGTAGTAAGTATGCAGTTCTTAGTCCTCAGCCTGAGCACAGGGTAATCAGATATGGTCAATGGGTTACCGAAGTGAATACTGTCTCTATAAGGCAGATCCTAACTTTTGTGCAGGAATTTTTTAAAGGTAAGTTAACTTGTGGAACCTAATTGATTTTGAAACTATGTATCTTTAAAGTCTCTTTTATTATTTTTATGCCATGAACTTAAAATATAATGCACTCTACTAAAACTAGCACATTTCATGGGCGCCTGGGTGGCTCAGTAGGTTAAGCATCTACCTTTCCCTCAGGTCATAATCCCAGAGTCCTGATCAGGCTTCCCGCTCATTGAGGAGCCTGGTTCTCCTTCTGCCTCTCCCCATGCTCGTGCTCTCTGTCTCTCTTTTTCCTCTCTCTAGAACATTGCACTTAAGTCTATTTGGCTATTCAGTGCATCATGAGCTGAATGTTGAGCTGGCTTTTGGCACCCCCCCTTTTAAAAACTCCATTTATTTTATTTTATTTTATTTTTAAAAGATTTTATTTATTTGTCAGGGACAGAGGGAGAGAGAACGAGTGAGCACAGGCAGACAGAGAGGCAGGCAGAGGCAGAGGGAGAAGCAGGCTCTCTGCCGAGCAAGGAGCCTGATGTGGGACTCTATCCCAGGACACCGGGATCATGACCTGAGCCAAAGGCAGCCGCTTAACCAACTGAGCCACCCAGGCGTCCCTAAAACTCCATTTATTTTAAAAGGAGCTTGTATTTACCTAGAAAGTTTAAAATATGTTCTGGTGTACTGTCGAAGCAGCAGAATGCTCATTTAAATTTTTCTTTCCTATTAGATTGTAAAATCTTTCAAGGTGGATCTGTTTTGTCTAGTCTCTTTAACTCTCCACTGCATGTAAGATACAGTCATCCCACTGATCCGTGGGGCATAGGGTCCATGACTCCCAGTGGGTGCCCAAAACTGTGGATGGTACCAAACGCTGTATATACTGTGGTTTTTCCTGCATAAACATATTATGATAAAGCTTAACTTATAAATTAGGCATAGTAAAGTGGCTAACAATGATAACTAATAGTAAAATAGTTATTATAACAATATATTGTAATAAAAGTTCTGTGAACGTGGTCTCTCCCTCTCTCTCTCAAAATATCTTCATGTACTGCATTTACCCTTCTCCTGATAATGTAGGTGGTGAAATACCTGTGTGACGAGATGAAGTGAAGTGAGTAGGCACTGACTGTGAGGTAGAGTTAGGCTACTGTTGACCTGATGATATGTCAGAAGGAGGATCGTTGGCTTCCAGACCATGGTTGACTGAAACTGCCGGCAGTGAAATCATGGGTGGGAAGGCAGTGGGAGCGGTTTACTGTAGGATCTGGCACAGAGGTATTCACTGAACGATGATTGAATCCATTGGTCGATCATCTAGTTTCAAAGCTCCTTTTTTTAAGATAGATGGCTTGTGTAGGGATGTAGAGCTGGCTCACAATAGAACTAGATATGTTTTAAGATTTCTAGAGTTCTTTTTGCTGCAATATTTGTTATTTTTTTCTTATTCCTCTGAAATGTTATTGTGTAATCTTTGAGGAAGTGCCTGCTTTTGGCAGGTACTGATGTGCCTATTTCTAGAACCAGAAAATAGATACAGTATCTCATAGTACATCTTTAAGGGAAGGTAAGCTAGGTGGTATTAAGAAGGAATAGCTCAAAACAATAAATTGTAATTTTGACTGCCTGAGGGAAGAACAGCCGTTGCTGAAAAATCTAGAAATGTTAAACTTGGTTGTTTTCTTTTCTTTTTTTTTTTCTTTTTTTTTTTTTTTTTTGCTATTTGCAACTATTCAGACAAGATCAGGAGCAACTTTATCACGTAATAACTTTTCAAAGAAAATAACATTCAGGAAATTCAAAGCCTGATCAAATGTAATTATACTAACAGGCTATTCAAGTGATTTCTGTGATGTGCTATCTTTCCTTATCTCTTTGATTTGTGAGAGGAGAGGATCAGTAGTTATAAGATTATTGTATTAGTATAATAGTTTCTATAAAGTCATTTCAATACCACCTATGAAAGCCAAACTAGGGAATTTTGTAGAGCAGTTGCAACTCTCGTTTACAAAACTCTTAAAAAATAAAAAACATTTTATTTTGTAAAAATATCTGATGAATGAAGATTTTAATAAATTAAATTTTTTTCCCTGCTTATAAAAGTAAACAGAATTATAAAAAGGGAAGAAGTTCAGGTAATGAAAAGATTTAAAGAAGAAAGGAAAAATTACCAGTAATCTTGCCACCTTTAATAACTATATTTAAATGTTTATCATAAATCCCAAGACTTTTCACAAAATAGATTTGGAATCATACGATACAAGCCATTTTCTTTTTTTTTTTTTTAATTTTATTTATTTGTTAGAGAGAGAGAGAGAGAGAGCAAGCACAGGCAGACAGAGAGGCAGGCAGAGGCAGAGGGAGAAGCAGGCTCCCTGCTGAGCAAGGAGCCTGATGTGGGACTCGATCCCAGAACACTGGAATCATGCCCTGAGCTGAAGGCAGCCGCCCAACCAACTGAGCCACCCAGGCGTCCCTACAAGCCATTTTCTTAAAGTAGTTTTACTCATTTATTTTTGTGCGCTCGCGCGCGAGAGAGAATGAGCAGGGGGAGGGGGAGAGGGAGAAGCAGACTCCCTGTTGAGCAGGGAGACTGTGTGGGATTCGATCCCAGGACCCTGGGATCATGACCTGAGCCAAAGGCAGATGCTTAACCAACTGAGCAATCCAGGCAACCTGTACAAGTCATTTTTACTGATATTTTTATTCCGCATATCATGTGAAACTTTCCATATCAATAAATTTAGAAACATGCCAACATTTTTATGATTATATAGAATAACAAAATATTACCGTAATATATCACATATATACTGACATTTTCCTTAAAGCCAAAAACCATTCAAGAATGAGAAATAACTTTTAAAAATGATATTTCAAAAAGATTCCACAAGATAATTTTAAAAATTTCTTCATCTCTAGCCAGATTTGTGTGAAAATTCACAAATAATCTGCTTTCAGTAGAATTGCAAGCATTGTTATATTTTTCTGGATACAAATGAGAGTTTAAAATCTCCTTTGCTGCTTCTTACATCTGAGACTCAACATTTCTGTTTATCTTAAACTGAAAAAAAAATGCATGTATTCTACAGGTCACAATACAGATGCAGTATGGATAATTTATACTATGCCGAGCGACATTATATTAAAATGAGTAAGAGCCAACCGTCCAAGTTCAGATACTGGCTCTGCATGTGAATTTGGGCAGGTTAGTTTGTCTCTCTGTGTCTTAGTTCTTCAGCTGTAAAATGTACACCATAGTACTTAGCTTATAGGGTTATTGTGAAATAGTGCCTGGCACGTAGTAATCCATATATAAGGATTATCATTATTCTTCAGAATTTGGAATTCTGAAATATCTAGCACAAGTAACCTCCTCCATTGCTACCATTTGTTCATTTGAGTAAGCAGTGACTGACCATGGAAAAGTCATAGTTGGAGGCTGGAAAGTTAGTGGTATGAATCAAATGAATTCAAATTTTCTTGAAATTAGGACAGTGAAGAAGTCTGTCTTTGCCTTTTCATAATTGATTACTTAGTGACCTTTCTTTCTACTTCTCATATGTGAGTTCCCTGTCATTCCTTCAGCCTTTTAGCTTGGCAACTAAACATCTGCCTTCTACAGTATCTGCTGGCTGAATTTACATGTAAACTTGAATGCCTGCAGTTACTTTTATATGCATTTCTGCATAATGCATGTAATTTAAAACCTATTCGGAGTAATTTTAAATACCTTATTACATAAAGGAGAAAATCTGTAAAATGTTATCTAGGCATAAATATTTATAGGTGCTTAATTCTAAACATAACATTTAAATTGAAAGGTATTTGAGAATTTAAAGTGAAGGGAGCATAGTGTCATCCATATGATACCTTTAAAATTAGGTAAGAATTATAAGAGCAAGTCATTTGCTTTGGTGCTATTTATGTGATTGCTCAAGTAGAAATCAAGGCTTTAGCCTTGTATGCAAGAGGTCATTTGTTATGATGCAGGATGCTTTGAAACGGAAACTGAGCATAGTTCTAGTTTACCCCAAATGCTTTTTTTTTGGTGGCAGCATCAGCAGTAATCACCAGTTAGATCCTATAGAAGTGGTAACCATTAGTATCAAATGAGACTCTAGGAACCAGATGGAAGATGTAAAGCATTGACTGCTCTAGATACCAAAGCAAATTAAAATGTTCTGACACTAATTTGATTAACAGGTTCATTATGCTTGAAGTAATGGTTCTGAAGCAGTGGTACTGTACTACTTTATCAGCTGATATTCCTTTCATAACCTCCCTAAGAATTTAAAATATTTTCAATACCTTCGATTAAAGAATAAGCCCTAGACATCAACAAAAATGTATTTGACCCATTTATTGAGATGGTGATACTTAGTGGGTACAACCTTATGGGCTGTAAGTGTATGATCTGTAAGATTGTTAATCTTTTTGTTGAAAATTAACTTAAAGATTCCCATTACCACCTTTGTGGATATCTTAGGGGTCTAGGATCCCAGTTTGAGACCCTTTGGCCCGGAGATAACTAGAAAATGTAGGAAATGAGTTACATGTGTGTAACTCTTATAATTTACTGTTTTCTTATATCATCATCTTCATTTATAGGAAAAATTTGTTATCACTTGTTGGTAGGAGGCAGATAAATGAAACACCCGTGAAGCTTTATGGTCCTACAGTTGTCACAAACTATTTCTGTAGTCTGTCATTGGGCAGTGGACCATTATACTAATTCAGATAAGAAAATGAGGAAATTACGGATGAATGAGCCCCTTGTCTTTAAAGTGTCGGGCAGTCCTCCTCCCACCAGCTCTGTGTTTGCCCGGCAGGTTGGTTGGTTACCTTTTGTTGTGCAACTGAGAGAAGGTTCCCCAAAGCATGGGGACTAGTTGGTCACCACAGCAGTACAATTTGTATCACAGAGAGTATTTGTTGGAAGGACCTTTTCAAAATTGTTTGGTCCAACCTCACTATTCACTTCAATTGCATTCTACAAGAATATAAGCCCAGTGCGAACCACTTTGTCATTGTTGATCAGGGCTATATCCTCAGCACTAAAAATATGCCTGACACATAGCCTTTAGTACTCTGTAATTATTTGTGTAACTGAACTTTCTGAACACAGATACTAGTCTAGAACTCAAGCAGGAGAGAGGAAATCAAGAATCAATAGGACATGGGGTGCCTGGGTGGCTCAGTGGGTTAAATCCTCTGCCTTCAGCTCAGGTCATGATCCCTGGATCCTGGCTGGGATCAAGCCCCGCATCAGGCTCTCTGCTCAGCGGGGAGCCTGCTTCCTCCTCTCTTTCTGCCTTGTGATCTGTCAAATAATAAATTAAAAAAAAAAATCTTTAAAAAATCAATAGGACAGAATTCCATGCTCCCCTTCAAAAGAAGCTTTTAGTGTCTGGGGGCCAAGAGATTTGAAAACAAGTAACTAGAGCAGGTAGTTTATTTTAAAAATCCAAGATAGAAGTACTTTCTGGATATTATGAAAGAGACTTGAAAATATTTCATATGAAATAGTGTGGTATATATATCTGTTTTATTTTAATCTCTAAGCATGGCTAGTTAACATTCGAAGTACTCCTAAATAATACATGCTTTGGAGTAGTTATGTAGCCCTTGAAAGACTATGATCAGAACCTTCACTTCATAGGCTCTGATAAGCCCTTCTATTATTTCTATAATCATTTAGTGCCTGAGGTTTGTTAACTAGCATAAATCATAGAAATGATTTCAAAATTTCAAATTTTTGTAATATTCAAACAAATATAAAAGTGGAGAGAACAATAAAATGAATGCCTGGATATTGATTAGCCGGATTCTACAATTTTGAAGATAAAAAATTTTTCATGGTGAAACGAGTATTAGCTGTTCAAGACAGATGACTTAGCTACAAATACTGCACAGGCATTTCTGACCTCGCATGAGTAGGATTTAAGAATCCAGTGAGCTCAGTAGCCTGTTCTATCTCTGGAACGTTGCCCTGTGGCTAGGAATTTTGTTTGGCTTTGTGTTTAGCTGTTAGTGGAAAATTCACTTACCTGGTTCTGACCAGGAGATTAGTTGAATCCTGCTTCTAAAATATTGCCTAGAGTGAACCTGTCATGCAAGATATTTATTGTAGTATCTAAGAGGATAGAAAGCTAGCTGGAACTTAATGATACTTACAGAATAGGTTATATGCCATTTAACTTTTTTTTTTTTTAAGGATTTTGTTTATTTGACAGACAGAAATCACAAGTAGGCAGAGCGGCAGGCAGAGAGAGAGAGAGAGGCAGGGAAGCAGGCTCCCTGCTGAGCAGACAGCCCGATTCGGATCTCGATCCCAGGACCCTGGAATCATGACCTGAGCCCAAGGCAGAGGCTTTAACCCACTAAGCCACCCAGGCACCCCAACACTTAACATTTTTAAGTGCTTTTAAGTATATATAACATAAAATTTGCCATTTTAGCCATTTTAAATTGTATAGGTCAGTGTCCTTAAGTACATTCACAGTGTTGTGCAGTTGTCACTGCTGTCTTTTTTTCATCACTCCAAACAGAAACCCTGTACCCATTAATCAATATCTCCCCATTTCTCCGTCCCCCTAGCCCCTGGTAATCTCTAACCTAACTCCCTATTTCTACAGATTTGCCTATTCTAGGTATATTAATGGAATCATACGGTATTTGCTCTTTTGGTCTACTTATTCCACATAGCATAATGTTTTGGAGGTTTGTCTACACTATTGCATGTCTTAGTGTTTCATTTCTTCTTGTGGCTGAATAACATACCATTGTATGGACAGATCACATCTTGTTTCATCTCTTGAACACTTGGGTTGTTCCCACTTTTCGGCAGTTGTGACTAACACTGCAATACAGGGGCGCCTGGGTGGCTCAGTGGATTAAGCCGCTGCCTTCGGCTCAGGTCATGATCTCAGGGTCCTGGGATCGAGCCCCGCGTCGGGCTCTCTGCTCAGCAGGGAGCCTGCTTCCTCCTCTCTCTGCCTGCCTCTCTGCCTGCTTGTGATCTCTCTCTGTCAAATAAATAAATAAAATCTTAAAAAAAAAAAACCACACTGCAATACACCCTGGTGTACCAGTATTTGTTTTGAGTTTTGGTTTTCAGGTTTTTTGGGTATATACCTAGGAATAGAATTACTGGGTCATATGGATGATGGTATGTTCAGTTTTTGGAGAAATCGTCAAACTTTTCCACAGCAGCTGCACCAGTTTACATTCCTACCAACCATGTCTGAGGGCTCCAGTTTCTCCATATTCCTGTTGGTACTT
The DNA here is from genome assembly GCF_902655055.1 of Lutra lutra. Lineage (NCBI taxonomy): Eukaryota > Metazoa > Chordata > Mammalia > Carnivora > Mustelidae > Lutra > Lutra lutra. The sequence continues at coordinate 55,505,071 of NC_062287.1, read as the reverse complement.
GTTACTTTCTTTAAAAATGTTTTTGTGATAGAGGCACCTGGATGGCTCAGTGCGTTAAAGCCTCTGCCTTTGGCTCAGGTCATGATCCCAGAGTCCTGGGATGGAGCCCTGCATCAGGCTCTCTGCTCAGTGGGGAGCCTGCTTCCCCCCACCATCCCCCTGCCCTGCCTACTTGTGATCTCTGTCTGTCAAATAAATAAATAAAATCTTTAAAAAAAATGTTTTTGTGATAATCATTCTAATGGGTATCTCATAATGATTTCGATTTGCATTTCCCTTATGAATAATGATGTTGAGTACCTTATTGACCACCTGTGTCTCTTCTTTGGAGAAATATCTATTCAAGTCCTTTGCTTAATTTTGAACTGGGTTGTGTTGTAAGAGCTCTTTAGTATGTTGAATATGAAATCCTTTCAAGTTATATGATTTGCAAATATCTTCTCCCACACTCTAGGTCATCATTTTACTTTATTGATAATGTGTCCTTTGCACAAGGTTTTTAATTTGGATGAAGTCCAGTTTATCCCTTTTTTCTTTTCTGTTTGGCTTTTTCAAAAAACTCAGCAAAATTATATTGAGATTCATTCACTGTGTTGCCTGTATCAGTACTTTATTTTTTTTATTGCTGAGTAGTATTTCATTGTATGCATATGCACAATCTGTTTACCTTATATGCCCATTGATAGACATTTGGGTTATTTCCAGTTCTTGGCCATTATGAAGAAAGCTGCTATTGAACATTCATGTATGTCTTTGTATAGATAAGTCTTTTTCTCTAAGAAGGGTGAACATGTAGGTCTGAATGGCTGGATCATATGGTAGATGTGTGTTTTGTTTTTTAAGAAACTGCCAAACTTTTCCAAAGTGATTTTACTATTTTAATTCCTACCAATAATGTATGAAAGTTCTGGTTTGTCTCGATGTTCGCCAACATTTGGTATGGTTAGTCTTTTTCATTTTAGCAGTTTTAATTGGTATGTAATGGTATCTCATTTTGGTTTTAAAATTTGCATTTCTCTAATGACTAATGATGTTGAACATCTTTTCATGTGTTTAGTTGCTTTCCACATATTTTCTTTGGCTTACTGTCTGTTCACATCTTTTGCCTTATTTCTAAAGTTGGTCACATGCTTTCTTGCTTTTGAATTTTGAGTGATCTTTGTATGTTCTGGATACAAATCTTTTATCAGGTATATGCTTTGCAGATGTTTTCCTCTCAGTCCGTGTCAGTGTTTTCATTCTCCTAGAGTCTTTTGAAGAGCAGAAACTTTTAACTTTCATGAAAGATAGTTTATAGTTTTTTTTTCTTTGTAGATTGTACTTCTTTGTAGATTGTAGATTCTTTTGCGCAAAGAATTCTTTGCGCAGCCTAAGTTCACAGAGGTTTTCTCTGCGAGCTTTATAGTTTTAGGCTTTATATTTAGGTCTATGATCCATTTCGAGTTAATTTTTATACCTGATGTGAGTAGAGATCCAAGTTCCTTTTTGTGCATATGGATATTTGATTGTTCCAGTACTGTGTTGAAAAGACTATCCCTTCTCCACTGGATTGCTTTCATACTTTTGTCAAAAATCAGTTATCTAGGGCGCCTGGGTGGCTCAGTGGGTTAAAGCCTCTGCCTTCGGCTCGGGTCATGATCCCAGGGTCCTGGGATCGAGCCCCGCATCGGGCTTTCTGCTCAGCAGGGAGCCTGCTTCCTCCTCTCTCTGCCTGTTTCTCTGCGTACTTGTGATCTCTGTCTGTCAAATAAATAAATAAAATCTTTAAAAAAAAATCAGTTATCTATATATTTGTGGGTTAGTTTCTAAACTGTATATTCTATCTGTACCATTGACCTATTATTTTTATACCATTACCATGCTGTTTTGATTGAATGTTGTAGCTTTACAACAATTATTGAAATCTCATGGTGTTAATTATCCAGATTGTTCTTTTTTAAAATATTTTTCTTTATTTATTTGCAGAGAGAGATCACAAGTAGGCAGAGAGGCAGGCAGAGAGAGAGGAAGGGGGAAGCAGGCTTCCTGCTGAGCAGAGAGCCCGATGCGGGACTCGATCCCAGGACCTTGAGATCATGACCTGAGCCGAAGGCAGCGGCTTAACCCACTGAGCCACCCAGGCGCCCCAGATTGTTCTTTTTCAAAGTTATCTTTGTTCTTCCTTCTCTATATATTTTAGTATCAGCCCGTCAGTTCCTCCTCCTCCAACAACAACAACAACACCTTCTAGGATTTTGATTGGGATTGCATTGAATCTGTAGGTCAATTGAGGCAGAATTGGCATCTCCATAATATTGAGTCTTCAGACCCATCAACATGATATATCCTGGGTTTTTTTTTTTAGGTCTTCTTTAATACCTGTCAGCAGTGTTTGTGACTTTCAGTTTCCACATCTTTTGTCAGATTTATCTTAAGTATTTGATATTTTTGATGTTATTGTAAATGGTATTTTTGAATTTTCATTTTCTAGTTGTTCATGTGAGTAAATGAAAACACAATTGATTTTTATATTTTGCTATTCTATCCTATTACCTTGCTAAAACTTCTTAAGTAGTTCTAATAGCCTTTTTGTAGATTCTAGTGGATGTTCTAGATGGAGGATTATTTGTCTGTGAATAATGAATATTGTTACTACCAGATTTCAAGAATTGCTATGATGCTAGTCGCTGAGACAGTATGGTATTGGCATAAGGAAAAGACATATAGATAAATGGAATAAAATGGAATATAGTGCTGGGATAGACCCACTCATATATAGTCAACAAATGTTCATCAAGGCACAGAAGTAATTCAGTGGCAAAAGAACAGTCTTGTCCACAGTCGTGCTGGAACAAACTAAATATCCTACGAATATGTAAAAGTGAACCTTGATCTCTATACAATATACAGAAGTTGGTTTGAAATGGTCATAGACTAAACTTACAAGCTAAAATTATGCAGAAGAAAACATAGAAGAAAAAATTTTTGACTTTGGGATAGGCAAAGATTTTCTAGACAGGAACACAAAAAATCCTAATCACAAAAGAAAAAAATTGACATACTGGACTTTATCAAAGTAAAAATTTTTACTTGTTAAGGAAATAAAAAGGCAAAACAAATACCAGGAGAAAATATTCTCAAAATGTGTAATTTGTATCCCGAATGTGTAAAGAACTCTTGCACCTAGCAAGCAATAAGGTTAATAATAATAATAATAATAAGAGTGAAAGGTTTGACCAGATACTTTACAAAAGAAGATATGCTTCTATGCACATGAAAAGATGCTCAGCGTAATTAGCCCACAGGGAAGTAGTTATTAAAGCCACAGTGGAATGTCCCCTTACATCCTCTAGAATGGCTAAAATTAAAAGGCTAACCATTCCAAGAGTGAGAATGAGTATGAAACTATGAATCATCTGAAACTCTCATGCATTGCTAGTGGGAGTATAAAATGGTATGACCACGATGGGAAACATTTTGACAATTATGTTTTAATTTTAAACATGTACTTACTAGGGACGCCTGGGTGGCTCTGTCAGTTAAGCGGCTGACTTTGACTCAGGTCATGATCTGGGGGTCCTGGGATTGAGTCCCACATCAGACTCCTTGGTCAGCGGGGAGTCTGCTTCTTCTCCCTCTGCCTGCTGCTCCCTCTGCTTATGCTCTCTCTCTCTGACAAATAAATAAATAAAATCTTTAAAAAACAAAAACAAAAAAATCCATATACTTACTATGTAACCGAGCAGTTCCACTTGTAGCTATGTAGCCAGGCAAAATAAAACATCTGTCCACAAAAAGACTTGTTTTTTTAGCAGCTTTATTTATAATAGCCCCAAACTAAATACAACCCAAATGTCCAACACTCGAATGGATAAACGAATTTTGGTGCTCCCAGGTATACCAGTTTCGACACATGAAGGGGGCACCTGGGTGGTTCAGTCAGTTAAATGTCTGCCTTCGGCTCAGGTCTTGATCTCAGGGTCCTGGGATCAAGTAGGGCAGGCGTTGGGCTCTCTGCTCAGCGGGGAGTCTCTTCATCCCTGTGCTCCTACCCCTGCTTGTGCATGCTCTCTTTCTCTCAAATCAATATATGAAATCTTAAAAAAACTAGTAAAGGCAAAGTAAAGATATTTTCAGGAAAAAATTACATGGTATTTCGTGGTAATGTGACTGGGTATGAGATGAATGTACAGAAGTCAGTAGTTTTTCTCTAATTAGCATCTAAAAGAGGCAGTAAAAATCATTCCTTTTACAGTTGTAGGGAGCTTCACTTTGGCGCAGCTTGAGATCTCGTTTAGCTCCTACTGCCTGCCTCTTGCTGTTAGCATTGGGCTTCTCTGTTATCGCTGTGGCAGTGCCCACCATGGGAACTTGCTCAAGTTGTACAAGCCAATGTCAGGGGGATTTAACACACTGCGGAGCAAACTTTGGTCCATGGGAGGTTGGAGTCAATTGATCTATGTTTCCCTTTTTCTCACTTCACACTAACAGTCTTGAGATGCGTTTCATGCGGTTTCTCATATTGTCCTCTGTAGCCAGTTACTGGACCAACTGTCACACCACTTTTATTGGCTTTCTTTCCTTGTTATGTTACTCTGTCCTTAACTCCTGCTCCCAAATAAGGTATTTATTATGCATGAGCCTTCTTCTCAGACTCTGTATAGCTCCCCCAAAAAAGTACCTATGTGGCCCCAAGTACGGAGGTTGGGAAACCCTGATCTCTGAAGCCAGTGGTTTGCTTTAAAATCCAAGCTCTGCAGTATTCAATCTCTGCAACTTTTAACCGCTAAGTGTTAATATTTGGGTCTATAAAATGATAAGGATGGATACACACAGAGCCCTTAATGTTTGAATGAAGATAGCTCTATAAACCTAATGCCTGGAACAAGGAAGAGTTCAGTACAGAGCAGCTATTGATAATTCTTTTTCAAGTGTATATGCTACTTTCTGACACTCCCTGAGGCATTTTCCCAGAATATGAAAACTCTTTCCTAGAGATCAAGTTCTTAAGTCCTTATGAAAAACAATCAGAAGGGACAAGAAAATAACTTCTACAGAACCCAGTATAGAGAAGACACAAACACGATTCATGTGAAGATTTAAACCCGTATGTGGGTTTTTCAAGTTTTAAATTTTTAGCTGTGTTAAGATGACAGTGTTAGAGACTCAACATTGCAATGGAAAGGTGGTTTCACCAGCTATAGTTGTTGTCAAAGTTCATTGTCAAAAACTTTGAAAGCAACAATAAACATTATTAGGAAGCAAAAGGATATACTTTAAAACACTGGTAAAACCAGAGGACATAATATGCAAACTCTGATAACCACTAAACAAAATGCTAAAATATATAAAATAGGAAATTTAATAGTTTAAAAAAATAGCAATGTTTGTATATGTTATTGGGGGCTCTCCGGTGCATTTAAGAGGTTTAGTAGCAATCCTTGGCCTCCACCCACTGTCTACCAGTAGTATGCACACCCCACACCCTCAGTGGTGACAACCAGGCATTGTTAGATGTACCCTGGGAAGTAAAATCATCTTCAGATGAGAACCACTGAGATAAGCCTAGATTTGAATTCTAGCTCCAGGACTATGGCTCTGTGAATTTGAACACATTACCTAACTCCTAGAACTTCGTTTTCTCACATGAGATAATGTACGTATGTATGACACCTTACACCTAGGACTTGGGTAAATGATAGCAATTCTTTTTTTTTTTTTTTTAAGATTTTATTTATTTGACAGAGAGAGATCACAAGTAGAGAGAGAGAGAGAGAGAGAGAGAGAGAGAGGAGGAAGCAGGCTCCCCGCTGAGCAGAGAGCCCGATGCGGGACTCGATCCCAGGACCCCGAGATCACGACCTGAGGGGAAGGCAGAGGCTTAACCCACTGAGCCACCCAGGCGCCCCTATGATAGCAATTCTTGCAATGCTAAAACTAGTTCTCTTTTTTGCCACACTGCCTGTTCATATTGTGAAAATGAAACACCCATTTGTGTAGCCTTTGGCCAATTTGTTGAATGAGAATTTCTCTTCTAATATCATCAAAAGGCACTGAGCTTTCATGTGGGCAGTTACCATTGATGTTAGGCTTGCTTTCTCCCTGGCTGTGGATTTGCTTTTTTCCCCTTTGTGTTCTTGTTTGACTTGGGGCAAGTTGGGAATACGTTGTTTCATTTGAGCCCCTTCCTGACATAACATTGTGTATGGTGTTCTTTGTATATTGGTAACCTCTTGAATTAGACTCAGTGTGTTAAAGACTAGTTCAGGCTTGTAGGAATCAGACCTATAGAAATTGGAAAGATAAGACTAAGTCTTAATTGTTGTTTATTGTTATTGTTGATTTTGCTTTTTAACCCTGAGGCAACAGCCAATGAAAAATATTTGTTCTTTAGGTTTATTTATTTTTTGTAAGTATGATTGAAAATATTAGTAGCTTATAATTGCTTTGCTATTCATTATGGCATTTAAGTTTTATTAAAACCCCAGGTAGTGAAGAAAATAAAAGGAGATTTGGAAAGGAAACTTTTAATGTACTATAAGGATACAGCAAGACACTACATTAAGTACTTCATATTATCTCATTTATTTCTTACAACAGTATTTGCAAAGTAAGTAGCATTATCCCTATTCTGTAGGTGAGCATATGATCTTTTCTGATGCTTCTTCCGCCCAAGATCATATAGCTGGTAACTAAGTGACAGAACCACCAGAACCCAGGTTTTTATTCCAAAACTCATCTTATTTTCATAATGCCTTGCTGTCTCCTCTATATTAGGAGCATAGGCCTCTACCTTAAGTTTCTTTGTAAACCATGTATTTTGACCTACCCTGTGGACCACAAGATAATAGCATAAATTGCAGAACATTGAAACTGTGATAATTTTTTCTGTTGTCTCTAGGACTGAAGAACTGTCTTGCCGTGCCTGCTTCTCTGGCCTTCTGTGGCCTCTATCTGGGCTCTTTACACTTAATGCAGTTATATCAGGTTTATGGGAATAAGGAACATTTTTAGGTTCAACCTTTTTTGGCTAAGTGAATCAATCTTATTTTTTGATGATGTGTATTATCTTGGCTTTTATCATTTCAGATTGCTCAAGAATGCAGAGCATTTAAATCTTAAGCCATGCAGTGTATGTTTGGCAAGAATCAAGTAAAAGCAGACTTACTTAAAAATTAAGAGGGCTTTACATCTAGTAAGAAAAATAGTCCCAGACTGCCATGTGATCTGTTCATTCTGATATACTACTGAGTAGATGTTTTGAAGTCTGCTGTTGCCTAAAACTCTCCTTCACGGTGTGATTTGTATTTTTAGCTGAGAGAAGAAAAGTTACAAGAGGAGAAAACCTCTGAAGATCAAATCCACAAGCTGTTATCAGAGGATATGGAAATGGGGAAAAGGAAAATGGATGACCAGAAGAAGAGAGATGAGCCATTAGCACTGAAGACAGATCTGGAACATGTAAGTAGATCACCATCTTGATGGACAGCGGGCTCAAAATCAGTTGTTAGCCCAGGTCACTTGGGTCTGAAAACCTGGGTTGTTGAGCTATGAGGGCGGTAACAGTTGCTGACCGTGTAGTATATGAGTAGTGGAGAACTACTTGTATGAGTAGATGAGAGCTAGAGAGAATAATTCATGAGTGGGACAGTAGACTTGGGTAGAAAGATTAAGGGAACAGTCAGAGAAAAAAAAGGAGTGAGGGAAGGGACATAGTATAGAATATTACTTGTGCAAATTTTATATGTATGTTGTCATTTTGACCTACGTGGTGTTATTTGACGTTTGAGTTTTGTACATCTTATAACCTAAGCTAGGTTTCCTTAAAGCTTGGATTTGATTTCCCGCTATTCTTTTTAATGCCTTAAGCAACATAGTGCTAGATATAAGGTAGGTCTTCAATATTAGATTACTTAGTTTAAACTAACCCTAATTAGACCTCTAATCTTGCCAAATCTTGCCTGAATTTTTTTTGTTACTTATTTACTAAGCAAATTCCTGGAAAAGGTTGTAAGAAAGCATTTTTGGAAGGCTCACTGGATGCTCAAATGGATAATTACAATTGAGTTTTTTTCTTTAATATACTGGATCAGACATTTTCTGTGGCTTGCTGTGTGTACTTAAGATAGCCTTAGAGTTGTAATCTTTTAAAATATTTGTCATTTAAACTTGTTAGTATTTCAGGCTAACTTTCTAATTAGCTGGGATTAATAAAGCTTTATTGTATATGAGACAGACAATAGAGAATAGAGGAAAACAAAATCTCTGCACCAGAAGTTAGCCTTTTAAACATGTTCCAGCATTGTAACAGACTGTACAACTTTGGCCAGCTTAGTTAATTTCACTGTGCTTTTGCTTTACTCTTTGTAAAGGCATTTTTCTTGAACTTTAGGACATGAAATTATTTAAGCTTTCTTGGATCAGTGGTATTTGCTGTTAACTGTGCATTTTTTATCCCAGTTATAACAATAATAATTATTACTTACTTCTTATTAAAAGTAGTCACTTGGATTTTGGAGGGTTTCACCCTTCTAAAAGATTCAGTTTAACAAACATGAAATATTTGCATTCTCTTAATCCTCTGTTCATTGGGAGCTACAAAAGGAAAAAGACTGGAGAGGATGCAATTTAGCTAGGAAGGTGAGAATGAAATATGATAGCCTTGTGCATACAGTGTGTTTTCTGACTAATAGCCCCAACCAGCCCCAACTGCGGTCTGTGATCTGTAGACTACAGCTCTGCCTCCTCACCCCAAGAGGGCCGTCCTTTAGATCCCTTAAACAAAATGACCCAGAAGGACCTTTCTCTTTAGGACAAACGGATCTTGACAAAGAGAGCTTACCTTCCACTGCGGTCCTTTGATATAAAGAACCTGCTGTTTTTGGCCTTGCCAGATCCAAGTTTCCTCCAGGAAATGATTTCTAGTATTAATTCATGTCAAGGCGAGGAAATAGCTCTAATTAATTTTTCTTTTGCCACTACCGGCTTTGAAATAGAAATCACCTGCATTTTGTAATCTTAAAAGAATTGTAACCTAATTATAATCTTAAAAGTAATCAGGAAGTATAAATCCTCAGACTTGGTTTTTTTTTTGTTTGTTTGTTTTTTTTTTTGGTAATAGCCAGTTTCACAAAATTTTATATGCAAAAACACATTGAATAAAAACTGACTTAAGAACACTTGAAGTTTTAGACTTTTGTGATTTTTACCTCTTTTTCTGTTTGCTTTTGTCTTTTTGAGGATTTTTAAATAGCTCTGATTTTGCTTTAAATGTCTCTTAAGAGTCTTCAGTATTGGAAAATTAATTTCATTTAGTCTACCAAGACTACATTCAAATTGGGACCAAAGAGACGCTCCAAGAGAGGGTCAGTGGAAAGCCAGCTGAAGGGATTGTTATTTTATATAAAGAACAATATGATTAGAGCTGAACTGATTGTTTTACTTTTCTGCACCAAAAGACTTGGTGATTCCCCATTTCCTCTGGAATTAAACGAGAATTCTTTACCCCAGTGTTCAGTTCCTTAGTATGGTTTGAACTGATCTTCCCGTCATTGCTCATACCCCCAAATTCTAGGGAACAGAGCTGTTTGCATGCCCCCAAATATATAACTTTATGCTTTTCCTCAGAGTCTTTGCTCTTACATTTTCATCTAATTGAAATGCTGCCCTGCTTACCTGTTGAAAGACTATTTGTCTGCCCATACCCAGTGCAAAACCTGTCACCCTCCTGGAACTTCGAGGGATTCCTCATTTGTTACTCCCTCCTATTATTTACTCTCGCCCCTCCCAACTTTGTAAATTTACAGGACCAGTTTCATTCTCCTTTACATTATGCTTATCTGTGTTTCTCTACTAGGTTTATAAGTTTGTTGAGTAAGAGAAATGTATCCTAGCTATTTGAAAATCTACAGTGTCTTGTACATCACAAGTGTTTGATTCATGTTTATCAAGTTGAATTGAAATGGAGGAAAGTGCTTATTCTAGAAGAAGATTTACCATCTGTTGTTTTCAGTTTGGAGTAGGACAATGGACATGGCAATTTATGATTTGTTATGGTACAGTTAATACCAATAATTGTGAATTGTTGGAAAACAATTTGCATAACAATTTTAGTTACAGCAAAGAAAAAGTGAAAACTTGCTCATCACCCAACAACTTAACCCTTATGAACATTTTTGGTAACAGTCCTTCCAGACTTCTTTTCCAAGTGCATATAAAGAAACTTCAGATGTAAATTGAAAAACTCAAAAAGGGAGTCTAAAATAAAATGAAGGGAACTGAATGAGTATCAAGAAAATGGAAAAAGCTGACTCTAGGGGTATTTAGAAGCCCTTGCAGAGAAAGTGGCATTTGAGATACCCCTGAAGAGCTAATGAATATTTTTTAGGCAGGGAATGTGGCACAAAGAGTTTTAAGCAAAGGGAATAATAGCATGCCCAGAAGGGAGGCTTTGAAATGCTATGATGGTACACGGAGAGTAGAGTGATAGGATTCTCTCTGTGTGCTTGATGATATGGTAGGATAAGAGGGAAGAGAGGCCAGCCGAGCAAGACCAGTAAGTAGATTATTGCAACAGTCCAGGCAGAAGAGGATGAGAATCTAAGGAAAGGCAGTGACAGTGAGTATACCTGGGAAGAGTTAGATCTGACCAGCATTTTTAGGAGTGGAGTGGAGTAGAGTGGAACCGCCATGGAAGCAGCTTGGAGACGGACACTCTGGATTGAAGTCCTTGTGTTAGCTACTTACTAACTCTACAGTCCCCTACATTAACTGTTCTAAGCCGCAGTTTGCCACCTGGAGAGGGCAGGTCATCCCTTCTTAATGGGGCTGATATTAAACACAAATGAAATAAACTATCAAGAAGTACTGGGTGTATTCAGAACCTCCATACACTGTTATTTTGACTTTGAAGAAAGGGAAAGGAGAGAGTCAGAGATGGCATTGATGCGTCTAGCTGGATTGGTAGTGGGGCTTAGAGAAGAAAAGAGTGAACTGAATTTTGGGTAAATTAAGTTTGAGCCACATTTGGGATATCCAGATTGGGATCTCTAAGAGGCAGTTGGAAACACAGGTGCTCAGAAAGACATGACCTACACCAGCTGAGAAACAGTAGCTTTGGGAGAGCCCGTGGACCCACCGAACAGTGTTATCTCCTTTGTCTCCTGCCAGTGTCCTGCACGCCTCTCAGATTCGGAGAACGAAGAACCTTCCCGAGGCAAGATGACACAGACCCATCGTTCCGCATTTGTTTCCAAGAACAACTCCTACTCCTTAGCTTTCCTGGCAGGGTAAGAGCCTGATACTGGATTCAGTTGCGGTTCTTTCCTTTTACAGTATGAGGCTGAAGGGGACTGGGGCAGGAGGGAGCAAAAGTATTTGTTGCGGCCACTTTGTGGGAGGTGGGAAGGGGGGAATTATGTGGGAATTGGTTTTCGAATATCTATTTGGAACAAGGAGCTGATCTAAAAGGAACTTTTACATATTTCTGAGATCCTCAGGGTAGGATTATGCTAATTTCTGTGCTGTGAAGTGTGACCTTTCTATCCTAGGAGGGAACCACAAAGATAGCTTCTTTTAACAATATCCAACCATTCTCTCAGTGTACTTTTTTCTCTTAGTAGGAAGTGAGGCCAGAGTTCATTTTATTTTCAATGCCTAGAACTAAAATATATCTTGAATAGGTTTCAAGAGGGCAAACTGAAAAGTTTCTAAGGCCTTCCTCAAGGAATCTCTTGATCCTTTAGACTTTGCGGGCTGTGGGGAGGAAAAGAAGGAGGAAACGAATGGATGTTGATGATGGAGGAATAATGAAGGACTAGATGGAAGGAAAAAGGAAAGAAGGAGGAAGGATGGACGGAAAAAGAGCAGGAAGGGAGGTTGGTGGGGAGGGATACATAAATAGGACAAAGGGAAGAAGAGATGGAGGAGGGATAGGAAAGAATCATTCACTCAAGAGGCATTTTGTGAACAGCTACTATGTGCCATGCTCTCTGTTTTAATTTAAAATGAAAAGACATCATCTTATGCCATTTTGTTGTCAGTTTCTGGTTAAGACTGGCATTGCGCACCCTTATGTCTGGGGTTCCTCTCCTTCTTCCCAGCAGCCCCGCAAGATAGATCTCTCTTTCTTGCTGTCCCTGTGGATATACACCTATTTATTCTTTTATTCTGAGGCTTTTTATTTCTAATCACTAATAAATGTGACCCCAAAAAGCTTCCAAGTTTACAAATGTTATAAAGTACAAACTCTTTTGATCCTTGATATAGTTTTTATATCTGAATCTCTGAATCTTTTTTGTATGTGTTCTTTTGGAGCAGTCTGATTTTCCTGTTATTTCTGAGAGTAAAATACACTAGTCCCCCTGCTCCCTTAAATGCCTTCCCTTCACTAGGCAATGGTAACTCCTTCTTCCAGGAAGGCACTTTCCTAGAGTATTTATTCATTTGACATTTGTTTAATGGTCACTATATTGTAGCCACTTAGGTTTGATTGATGTAATCAGAACCCAATAAGAAAGATGTAAGCCAGCATATTTTCCATTTATGGTAAAGATGAAACTCTTACGTTGTGCATATGAGCTTGAACTGCAGATGCCCTCTAAAGTTAAAAAAATTCAAGATTACCTAAGAATTTTTTAGCTGCTGATTGTATATATGGAGTTTCCCCCTTTCACAGCAGGCATATTTTAATGATTATAAGAGAGATCTACTGAAAAGAGAAAAAGATTGTATCATTCATTCCAGTTAAGTCATTATAAATACTCCTGAAAACAAGTAAATATTGCGTTTAGGCAGCCTATGACTAGCTAATTAATATCTCATAATTTGAAATGACTGAGAAAAAAGAGAACTCTTTATTAAATCCAAGTATGATGCCAAGGCCAAATTGCCCCAGTTGGTTATCACCAATTCCAGTCTGTACTCTTACAATTCGTTCTTGTAAAGGGGGTGGCAGATTAATCTGTCATTACTTAGAAACGCCTTGCAAGGAGCTTAGAAAATTCTCTCTAAGGGGTAAAATGTAAAGCTCTTATGGAGGGGTTTGCTTTTTTAATTTTAAATTTAAATGTTTAAAAAGATTATTTATTTGGGAGAGAGAGAGAGCACCAGTGGGAGGGACGCAGGGAGAAGGGGAGAATCTCAAGCAGTCTCTGTACTGAGCACAGAGCCTGAATCCGGGCTCGATCCCATGATCCTGATATCACGACCTGAGCCAAAACCAAGAGTCAGATGCCCAACCTAGTGTACCACCCAGGTGCCCAGGGTTTGCTTTTGATTATGTGTGGCTCTGGAATCTCTGTAACATATCTTCTTTTCCTTCTCCTTGGCCCACGCTTGCCCTTAACTCTGTTGAGCCACAATGGGACTACTTTATAGGAAAAGAGTCACTTAACATTTTACTATTAAGGAGTGTTTGCAATTCGTCTTACACATTTCAGCATTCATTTCCAAATATCCAAGGTTGTGGAGTGAGTTCAGTTATTAGTACAATTATTAAAACAATTCATTGGATTTGGTTGGTAGGCATATCTTTTTAGGACATAGTTCACTGATGTCATGGAAAACTTAGGTTGGAAAATCAATTATGGTAATACTGTGAATTGCCTTTTTTATGTAGTCAACATGCTTTTTCTTCCTTAGATAAGAAAATATTTAAATTTCAGTTCCAAAGGATACTTAGAAAAACGATATGGACTTGTTAGTGCTGAAATTGTTGCCAGGTGAACTGGTGAGATCCCTGGCCCTGAGGCCTGGACCCAGCCCATCCCATCCCAAAGATGTCACTGAAGGCTCGTGGTCTCCTTGCAAGAAAGAATTCAAGGACAGATCAGACAGAACAGTTGAGCGGTGCAAGTAGGAAAATTTATGAAAGCGAGAGTCCACTATTGAGATGTGAGGATGGGCAAGCTCTGGGAGAGCACCCTGGGTTTGGGTGTCTGTCTGTTACTGACATTTGTTCACTAGGGTGTGGGCTATTTATTTCCTGGGAGCAGGGTTTCACACCTTTCCTCCCTACTTGGTCTAGGTCTCTGGCCTTCTTTGTCTTGGATCTGTCCGGTTTGATCTGGCTTCTGTCGCTTTGTTTTTGGAGCACAGCCAGGATGGGTCTCTAACTTTCCCTGATAGCAATAGTGAGCCCTCTTGGCTGGCCTCCAGGCATCCTGTTAAAGCCTAACTAACTTGCCTACTCTAACACAATGGGATGTAGCTTATGGATATATTAAAAAATAATTAGCATGGTGGGGCGCCTGGGTGGCTCAGTGGGTTAAAGCCTCTGCCTTCGGCTCAGGTCATGGTCCCAGGGTCCTGGGATCAAGCCCCGCATCGGGCCCTCTGCTCAGCAGGGAGCCTGCTTCCCTTCCTCTCTCTCTGTCTGCCTCTGCCTACTTGTGATCTCTGTCTGTCAAATAAATAAATTAAAAAAAAAATTAAAAAAAATAAATAAAAAATAAAAAATAATTAGCATGGTGATGGTTGCACAACAGTGTGACTGTAAACTTAAATGGTTAAAATGGTGACATTTAGGTTATATATATTTTACCACTGTAAAAAAAGGATTAAAAAAGTATTAGCATTTTTAATAGCTTTTGGATATTTCACATGCATTTTTTTCCATGTGTTAAGCAACAACAAAAGAATAGGTTTTTGGGGCGCCTGAGTGGCTCAGTGGGTTAAGCCTCTGCCTTCAGCTCAGGTCGTGATCTCAGGGTCCTGGGATCAAGCCCCGCATCGGGCCCTCTGCTCAGCAGGGAGCCTGCTTCCCTTCCTCTCTCTCTGTCTGCCTCTGCCTACTTGTGATCTCTGTCTGTCAAATAAATAAATTTAAAAAAAAATTAAAAAAAATAAATAAAAAATAAAAAATAATTAGCATGGTGATGGTTGCACAACAGTGTGACTGTAAACTTAAATGGTTAAAATGGTGACATTTAGGTTATATATATTTTACCACTGTAAAAAAAGGATTAAAAAAGTATTAGCATTTTTAATAGCTTTTGGATATTTCACATGCATTTTTTTCCATGTGTTAAGCAACAACAAAAGAATAGGTTTTTGGGGCGCCTGAGTGGCTCAGTGGGTTAAGCCTCTGCCTTCAGCTCAGGTCGTGATCTCAGGGTCCTGGGATCAAGCCCCTCATTGGGCTCTCTGCTCAGCAGGGAGCCTGCTTCCCCCTCTTTCCTTGCCTGCCTCTCTGCCTACTTGTGATCGCTGTCAAATAAATAAAATCTTAAAAAAAAAAAAATAGGTTTTCTCTGTAAGTTCTTATCCTAAAGAGAGGTCATATGTAAAAGCTTTGGAAATTTTTACAACTGTATTTAAATCAAATCAATCTGCATTTGTTTTACTTATCTACTTCATAAGTGTTTCTTAAGCCCAAAGGCATGGAGGTAAGAGTGAGTAGGCCTAATAGGATGGTTATTTTGGAAGGAATCCATTAATCCCCGGTTCTGGTTATGAGTCTTGCCAACAGCTCAGTCTCTTTTTATGTGAAAAATTCAAAGCAAAGAGGGTTTTAAAGCACTGTTTGTAAACTTTTGCAGTCCTATGGAAAATGCACCTTCTCAATGGGAGGCAGATAGAGTAATATTTAATCCAAGATCATTTCTAAGTTAATCACAAAATATATGTTAATTGAAAAAAATGAACTTGAAGCATAACATATATCATTGTAAAGTTAAACTTTTATTTTAAATATTGAGAAACTTTTTTGTTTGTTTATACTTATTTCCCTTCAGTCCTCATTCCCTTCTTCCTCACCAGAATCAAACAAAAAACCTGATTGCAAATTCTTCCAAAAGCTCAGGCTGAAAAAACTCCCTGTGTTGCGGTAATATCTTTTCAAAAGGCTACATATCTACTTGCATTCTCCTTTTTGCTTTGGCTATCAGGAGCTTTAGAATTAGGACAGGGTTTTCAATGAAAGTCATCATGACTTTCCAACACGGCCTATTAAAAAAAAAAAAAAAAAACTTTCGGTGTACTTTTTCCGTATTTATTACTTAATGTGATCTCTGTCCTCTGTTAAGGCTCAGTCTTATGTATTTTTGCAGTAAGTCACTTTGGATTCTTCTTGGAAATAAGGCATAATCATAAAAAGGAATATAATTCAGCCATCTGTCCTCTTTCCAGTTTAAACAATGAACAACAACAAAAAATATAGTAATCCAGCATTGCCAGTATTGCCATTCCATACAAAATGTATCTTAAGTATACAGCGCCTAGCAGGATTTCTGGTACATGTTAAGTTCAGTGACTATTACTGCCACTCTTTTGTTACATTCTTTTAGAATGTGGACTCTTAGAGCTGAAAAAGATTTTAAATATTATCTAATTCTTTTGTTTTGCTGATGAGAAGACTAAAGCCTGGAGAGAGAACATGGTTTGCCAAATTGTAGATAGCTAGAACAGTAGGGATCTGAGAACTGAGGTTTCTTGGCTCTTCCTACTCTACCCCATTGTCCCCCATTCCTTCGTATGGACCCCTCTGACACCTCTGCCCATCTTCGCACTGAACTTTAAATCCTTTGCGAGCAGGTACAACATCTTATAGTTGCAGTGCTTAGTACAGTGCTTGGCCTGTAGTGGAAGCTCAAGAAATACTTAGGGAGTATTCGAATAAGATAGGTCTTGTACCTGCGGGTAGGTGAAACCGGAGTTTTGTCAGAATCACCTGCCAGACTTGCAGCATTGTAGGGAGGGCTCTGGGAGCTGTTGGAACAGACTGGCTGGTGGCTGTTTTATAGACTAGATTCCATAGGATTAATATGGGATTTGAGGAGTCTAGTGACCACACTGATAAGGCTCATAGAGTATAAAGTTGCTTTCAGCCCTCTAATGCATTAATAGTAGCTTATGGTGATACTTTTTATAGATTATATAAAAGAAAAATCTGTTTCCCACTGAGTAGTAATTAAGCCTTAATTAAGTAGAAACGAACCACATTATTTTGTTTTCTAATGTCCAAATACTTTAAGCCTGAGTCTGTGGTTCAGAGTGGGACATATCAAGAGACCTTAGGTGCTTCCTGTAAGGTGTGTTGGTGGAGAGATAGAGTTAGTGATTGACAGACTCAGCAGTATTAAATGTGCCCAGTCAGTGTTGGAGTAAATTAAAATAAGCAGACTTGTCCCTCTTCCTTAAAATGAACAAATGAAAATATAGATGCTTTCAGGTAACAGATACCAAACAGATATATGAGTGTTATGATATTGGAGGACTAGCTCTAGAATGGATGAAAGAAGGCAAAGCCACAGAGGTGGGGATGGGGAGGCTGGTCTAGGGAGATGGTAAGGAAGTAGGAGTGTGAGCCCCAGTAAACTCAATTGACCCCCTTCTGTCTCATGTATATAAAATTCAGGTTGTTTTGGTGACCTACTGCTGGGCAGGGATTTTACTGAGTAGTTTCTTAAGATTCTTTCGACCTCTAAAATGGAAGCATCTAGAAGTGGCTTAAAGCACAGTTTTAAAGAGTGGAGAGAATGAGGTTGTGGCATGAAAATAAAGGGGGTAATGGTAGTTGGAAAGTTCTGTAAAAATCTAAGGATTAGACTTAGCAAATTGTGTGTTGGGAGTAGTCCCAACAGTAGCCATGGGGGAGTGGAGACTGAGAGAAAGATGACATAGTGAGTTACAAGAAGCCACAGACTTGATGATGGCGTGGGGCATGTCCTATGCTCGTGTGTGTGTGTGTGTGTGTGTGTGTGTGTGTGTGTGTGTGAGATAAAGGAATTGAAACAAATCCAGCAGATGGGCTGGTTATTAAGAGGACAAATCTTGTTAAAAGTAGTGGAATCTGGTTGAAAAGGGAAGCTAGTTTAAGGAGAAGTGATGTGGAATTTAGGGAGAGAGGCAGGATTATAGGTGTCAGTAATCTCTGCTGTACCAGGACAGAAATACCTGGTAGTTTTCAGAGGGCAGGATGGGGAGTGATCGGGGTCTATATCAGGGGAGCTAGTTTTTCTTCGTGCTTCCTGTCACGTTGAGTACTTTACATTCCTCATTTCATTTAGTTTTCACATTAATTCTACAAGTTTTATAGTACTGTTTCCATTTTACAGCTAAGAAACATGCCGCTCAAAGACGTTAAGTAAATCACCCAAGAGCTTCTCACCTCATTAGAGTGACAGAGATGGAACTGAACTCAGGTCTCTCTTTATATCAAACCTATGCACTTTCTCATCAAACCATTGTCAGAACCCTTGTGACCAAAGCTCTGCTCTTGGAACCTGGTTTTGAAATGATCTACCTTTGCAAAGGAAAGCTGCCTTCCTTCTGTTGGTTTAATTTATACTCTGTCTAGTTCTATCAGAGGTAAACAGAACCTATCCAGTTATCCTGCCATTTGAGGGGTCTGAAGTGATAGAAATATTCTAAAATTGATTGTGGTAATGGTTAGATAACTGTGAATTAAAAACTATTAAACTGTACACTTAAGAATACTAGCGTGCATACACAAGGCAGATAATCCAGATCATAAATATATATAGGAAGGATTATAACAAAATCTCACCCATTTCTGAGCCTAAGGAAGCTGCTGTTTCCATTCAAGTATGTGTGTATGTGGTGGTACTTGGGAGGGCTCATACCTGCAGGTTAGGGGCTCAAAGGAGGCTCCTGTCCAGCCTTTAGCTTCTTGGTGGAACTCAGCTCTACCAGACTTGAGAGTTTAATTAAAAAATTAATATGGTTTGGATATGTGAGAGTGATGATTGAACAGTTGAGAGCATGAGCTGTCTAATGTTTTATATCATGTATTGCCGTTTGAAAACCCTTTAAGCAACGTTTTATAAGCATTAAATCTTCTAGCTTTCCAGCTGCATGTTTATACTGGCTGCCCCTCCTTTTCTTTGTAAGTCAGATTCATTGTGGTTGTTGGTATTTTTAGCCTAACTCTACATCCTAGAAACCATCTGGTCTCTTGGCAATGGAAATTTTAAGCCAGTTGCCTTTCAGACAATGCTGCTTTCTCTTGTTTATGACTCCATTATGTTTTTGGAAAAGAGAGCTTCCCTAGATGTGCTGGGTCTGTTCTGTGGCAGAGTAGAGTAGAATGAAAGATCAATATGCTGTGGTAGAAAGAGCACAGGCTTAGAATCTATAGAGATATGGGTTTAAACCTTGGCTTCAGCTGTGTGACCTTGGAAGATCACTTCCCTCAGTTCTTTGTCTGTAAAATGAGGATGATGATGCTTGTCTCGTAAGGTTTCTCTATTAAAAGTGATAAAATATATTTAAAGCAGCTCAGTGCCTGACAGATATTACATTCCTAATGAATGTTGAAGTTTTCTGGTTTTGTTTTGTTTGTTTGTTTGTTTGTTTTCATAAGGAGGAGAGAGGTGTTTCTGTACATAATTTTTGTTAATTTATAAGAAATTTGTTAATTATATCCACTGTGTTAGGGTTTGGGGGTACAGAAATGGATGTGCACAAAGTAGTGAGAGTAGTCACTTCTTTTATTTTTGAGTTCTTCCAACCCTAAGAATATTATCAAGTTCACTAGTCTTGACTATTCTTAGCCAGTATTTTGAATCCTGTTACCGTGACCAACTACTAAAATAATAATACATTTATGGCTATAAGATGTTTTTACCATCATGATTTTTGTGGCTCTTCATGTAACAACAGTGTAAAAGGGGAAGAATAGAGTTATATAGAACAAAGTTTTTATATGCTATTGAATTGCTATTAATTTTGAAATAGATTTTGCTATGCTATTAATTTTGAAATAGATTTTGTAAATTAAGATGTTAATTGTAGTCCCCATAGCAATCACTAGGAAATAACTACAACATATTTAGTAAAGTAATAAGAAGAGACTCAAAATAGTACACAGAAAACATCTAATAGAAAAGAAGGCATTAATGGAGAATTTAGGAACAAAATGGTATAGGACATAGAGAAAACAAGTAGCAAAATGGCAGAAGTAAGTCCTTCCTTATTAGTAATTACATTAAATGTAAATGACTTAAACTCTCCAAATAAAAGAGATGGTAGAATGGTTTTTTAAAAAATATGATCCTAGGGGCGCCTGGGTGGCTCAGTGGGTTAAAGTCTCTGCCTTCGGCTCAGGTCATGATCCCAGGGTGCTGAGATCAAGCCCTGCATCGGGCTCTCTGCTCGGCGGGAAGCCTGCACCCTCCCCCCCTCCGCCTACTTGTGATCTCTGTCAAATAAATAAAATCTTTAAAATATATATATAAAAAATATGATCCTAATAGGGGTGCCTGGTGGCTCGGTTGGTTAAGTATCTGACTTGGTTTCAGCTCAGGTTGTGATCTCAGGGTTGTGAGATTGAACCCTGCGTTGGCCTCTGCACTGAACGTGAAGTCTGCTTAAGATTCTCTCCCTCTGCCCCTCCCGCTCCCTCTCTCTCTCTCTCAAAAAAAAAAAAAAAAAAAAAAGAAAAATCCAACTATATGCTGAGACCCCTTTAGATCCAAAGACAAAAATAAGTTGAAAATGATAGGATAAAAAAAGATATTCTATGTAAACAGTGACCAAAAGAGAACTGGCTGGAGTAGCTTAACTAATATTAGACAATGTAGACTTTAGGACAAAAATTACTACAAGAGACAAGGCAGGCATTGTATGATGATACAAATGTCAGTCTGTTAATAAAATATAACCATTATATGGGGCACCTGACTGATTCCATCAGTAGAGCATGTGACTCTTGATCTCTGGATCGTGAGTTTGAGCCCCATGTTTATAAGATATAACCATTGTAAACACATATACACCTAATAATAAATGCACAAAATATGTGAAGCAAAAATTGACAGAATTGAAGGGGCCAGTAGGAATTTTAATGATAATACTTGGAGACTTTAATACCCATTTTCAATAATGGATATAATATACAGATGAAAGGTAAACAAGGATATAGAAGATTTGCACAATACTGTATACCAGATAGACTTATCATATATAAAGCACTTTACTGTACAACAGCAGAACACACATTTTACTATAGTGCATGTGGAACATTCTCTAGAATAGACCATATGTTACAGCCTAAAACAAATCTCAATAAATTTTAAAAGATCGGAATAATACAAAATACCATTTTTGACCACAACAGAATGAAGCTATAAGTCAATAACAGATGAAAAATTGGAAAATTCACAAATATGTGGATATTAAAACAATACATTAAAAAAAGTAATGGATCAAAAGAGAAATCACAAGAGAAATTAGAAAATACCTTCAGAGGAATGAAAATGAATCCCACCATACTAAAACTGTTGGAATGCACTAAAAGTAGTGCTTAGGGGTAAATTTATAGCTTTAAAGGCCTAGATTTAAAATGAAGAAAAATCTCAAATAAATAACCAGATCTTCACCTGTGGATCCTCCCACCTGACTCACAGGCACTACCAGCACATTGTACACGTTATTCATACCTCCACCCTGTCGCCTGCTTCCAGTACATATTCGCAGTGGTAGTGAGAATGAGTATTGGTAGATGACTACTGTAGAAAGCCAGTTAGACTCTCTGTAGAAGGGAGAGACCACATACTTGAGCTTTAGTGCCACCCTTGGAAAAGCAGAAGGGAGGCTGTCAGCACTTGACCTGGTATGTTCCAGGATCAAGAGAAGTCATACAAGCTTAAGAATTCTGCCACAAGAGGAAGCAAGGAGCAGGTGTACCCATAGAAGGTCTGAGAAAGCCTCAGAATCCCTACCAAGGCTGATAGAAGATACTTCTCTCCCAAAGGCAGTTAATGAAGAGGAATGGAGGAAGTGACTGCTACTTCAGATGTGAAGACAGCAATGCAACATTTCAAGAAGCATGAAAAACCCAGGAAATATGACACCATTAAAAGATCATAATAATTTTCCAGTAATGAATCCCAAAGACATGAAGATCTGTGATATACCCAATAAAGACTTCAAAATAGCTATTTTGGGGGGCACCTGGGTGGCTCAGTGGGTTAAAGCCTCTGTCTTTGGCTCAGGTCATGATCCTAGAGTCCTGGGATCGAGCCCCACATTGGGCTCTCTGCTCAGCAGGGAGTCTGCTTCCCTCTCTCTCTCTGCCGGCTTCTCTGCCTACTTGTGATCTCTCTCTCTGTCAAATAAATAAATAAAATCTTTTAAAAAAATAGCTATTTTGGGAAGCTTAGTGAGCTACAAGGAAACACAGACAGTTCAACTAAATCAGGACAACAGTACAATAAAAAAAAGAAAGAGGAGTCTAACAAAGAGAAATCTTAGGGAAGAACCAAACAAAAATTCTGGAGCTGAAGAATACAGTGAATGAAAAGAAAAACGCAGCGGAGAACATCAACATCAGAGTGGATCAAGCAGAAGAAAGGAGAATGAGAAACAAGTGAAGAAAGCCAGTATGATCTGTGGGATACCATCAAAAGAAACAATTTGCAAGTTATTAGAGTTCCAGAAGGAGAAGAGCAGGAGAAGGGAGTAGAAAAGTTATTTAAAGTAGTAAGAATTTGGGGAGAGGTTTAGCTGTCTATTTTGGGGAAGCTCACAGGTCACCAAACGAACTCAGTCTTCACCAAATTAGAAAGCAAGAAGTACAGTTGTCTTTGTTTGTAGATGATATGATCTTATATACAGAAAATCCTAAAGACCACAAAAAAACTGTTAGAGCTAGTCAATGAATTCATTAATGTTGCCAGCTACAAAGTTAGCATACAGCAGTCACTTATGTTTCTAACACTTAACAATGGAATATCTGAAAAAGAAAGAAAACAGCCCCGGGACGCCTGGGTGGCTCAGTCAGTTAGACATCTGACTCCTGATTTTAGCTCAGGTCATGATCTCAGGGTTGTGAGATCAAGCTCTGCATTGGGCTTTGCACTCAGCCTGAGAATCTCTCCCTTTCTCCCTCTCCCAACACACACATTCTCTCTCTAATGAATAAATCTTAAAAAAAAAAAAAAAAGAAAAAAGAAAAAGAAAAAAGAAAAATAAATAGGTGGCTTAGATGCTTAAGCATCTGCCTTTAGCTTGGGTCATGATCTCCAGGTCCTGGGATTGAGGCCTGTGTCAGGCTTCCTTCTCAGCAGGGAGTCTGCTTCTCTCTCTCTCTCTCTCACTCACTCTGCCCCTCCCTCTACTTTGTGCTGCTCTCTCTCTCTCTCCAATGAATAAATTTTTTAAAAATCTTAAAAAAAAAAAAAAAAGCAAACAGCCCTATTCACCAATAGCATCAAAAAACAAAAACAAAAAACTTGGGAATAAATTTAACCAAGAAGGTGAAATATCTGTACATTGAAAACTGTAAGACATTGGTGGAAGAAATTGAAGACACGAATAAATGGAGAGCTACCCCTGTTTATGGATCAGAGGAATTAATAATAAAAACTCTATACCAACCAAACCACCTATATCAACGCAATCCCTATCAATATTCCAATGACCTTTTTCATAGAAATAGCAGAAACAACCCTAAAATTTGTATGGACCCATGAAAGACCCCAAATAGCCTTTGTTCTTGAGAAAGAATAAAGTTGAAGGTATCATACTTCCTGACTTCAGACTGTATTACAAAGCTATATTAATCAAAACAGTGTGGTACTGCCATAAAAATAGTCCAAAGAAATAGAAGCGAGAGCCCTGAAATAAACCAGTGCATGTATGGTCAGCTAATGTTAGACAAGGGAGCCAAAAATAGTCAGTGGAGAAAGGACAGTCTCTTCAACAAATGGTAGTGGGAAACCTGCATAATCACATGCAGAAGAATGAAATGGATGCCTATTTTACACCACTAACTTGTAATAGGTGAAAGACTTAAACATGAGACCTGAAAGTGTAAAACTCCTAGAAGAAAATATAGGGGAAGAGTTCTTTGATATTGGTCTTGGCAATAATTTTTTTGGATGTGACACCAAAACCACAAGCAATAAAAGCAAAAAGGGAAATAAGTGGGGCTACTTCAAGCTAAAAGTCTTCTTTACAGCAAAAGAAACAGTCAACAGAATGAAAAGGCAGCCTGAGGGATGGGAAAAAATATTTGTCAATCATCTGTCAGATAAGGAGTTAATATCCAAAGTATTTAAGGAACTCATACAATTCAATAGCACGTCGCACACACCGCGCGCGCGTGTACACACACACACACACACACACACACACACACACCCCAACAGTAACAAAATCCCCCAAACAACCCAAATGAAAAATCAGCAGAGGAACTAAACAGGCATTTGTTTCAATGACATATATATATGGCCAACAGGGGTGTGCCTGGGTGGCTCAGTTGGTTGAGTGTCTGCCTTCAGCTCAGGTCATGATCCCAGGGTCCTAGAATAGAGCCCTGAATCGGGCTCCCTGCTCAGAAGGGAGCCTGCTTCTCCCTCTCCCTTTGCCACGCCTCCTGCTTTTGCTCTCCTGTTCTCTGTTTCTCTCTCAAATAAATAAAATCTTAAAAAAAAAAATGGCCAACAGGTACATGAAAAGATGTTCAGTATCACTATTCATCAGAGAAATGCAAATCAAAACTGCAGTGAGCTATTACCTCACACCTGTCAGAAAGGCTATTATCCTCAAGAGAATAAGAGATGAGTGTTGGTGAGGATGTGGAGAAAAGGAAACCCTTGTGCACTGCTGGTGGGGATGCAAACTGGTACAGCTAGTGTGGAAACAGTTTGGAGTTTCCTCAAAAAATGAAAATGGAGCTACCATATGATCCAGCAATCCCACTTCTGATATACATTCCAAAGGAATGAAATGAGGATCTCCAAGAAGTATATGCACTCCCATGTTAATTGCAACATTATGCACAATAGCTAAGCTATGGAAACTCTCAAAGTGTCCATCAATGGATGAATAAAGAAAATGTGGTATCTGTATACACACGCACACATGCACGCGTGCACACACACACACACACACACACACAGTGGAATATTATTCAGCTATGAGAAAGAAGGAAATTCTGCCATTTGCAACAACATGGGTGGACCTTGAGGACAATATGCTAAGTAAAATAAGAGAGAAAGATGCTGCCTGTATGATATCACTTATATGTGGAATCTTAAAAAAGTCAAATCATAAAAACAGAAGGTAGAAACATGGTTGTCAGAGAATGGAGGAAATGGGGAAATGTTTTCCAGGGTACACTTCCATTGTGAGTTCTGGGCATCATATGTGCAACATGGTAATTAGAGTTAACAATACTGTATTATACTTGAAAGAAAGCTGCCTTCAAGTATACTTGGAAGTTAAATGATCTCACCACAAAAAAATGGTAATTATGTGAGGTGATGGAGATGTTAACTCTACTATGGTAATCATCTCACAATATATAAGTGTATCAGATCAACCCATTGTACACTTTACATGTATACAATATTATATGTCAATGATATCTCATAAAGCTGGAAAAAAAGAAAAAGCATCCAGATTACAGAGGGAGAAGTAAAATTATCTCGGTTCACAGATGACATGATATTATTCCTAGGAAATCCTAAAAAATACTAGAATTTTGGAAAAACTATTAACACTAATAAATTTAACCAGTTGCAGGATAGAAGATCACCACATAAAAATCAGCTGCATTTCTATACTATTAGCAATGAACAATCTGAAAATGTAATTAGGAAAGCAATTCCATTTACAATAGCATCAAAAAGAATAGAATAGTCATGAGTAAATTTAACCAAGAAGGTACAAGGCTTATAAAGTGAAAACTGCAAAACATTGTTGAAATAGTTGAAGAAGACTTAAATGAAGGGAAAGACCTTCTATGTTCATGGATTAGAATATTTAACATTGTTAAGATGACAATATCCCCCAACTTGTTTTATAGATTCATTGTAATACCTATTAAAATTACAGTCTCCTCTTTTGCAGCAATGAACAAGTGGATATGAAAATTCACATATGGAATTGCAGAGGATCCCAAACAGCCAAAACAGTCTTGAAAAAGATCACGGGTAGAGGACTCACACTGCCTGATTTCAGAATTTATGGCATACTGCAGTAATTAAGACGGTGGTACTGAAATAAGGGTAGATATATCAATCAGTGGAACAGAATTGGGAGTCCAGAAATAAACCCATATGTCAGCTGATTTTCAGTAAGGGTACCAAGACTGTTCTATGTGGGGGAAGAATAGTCTTCATTTAGGTGCTGGGACCACAACTGGATAACCACATGCTGAATAAGGAATGAAGTTGGACCCCACCCTCACACCAAGTACAAGAGAGAAGTCAGATTGCATCAGATACCTAAATGTAAGGGTGGAAACTATGAAACTCTCAGAAGGAAATGCTTGAAGAGTTTAGCTGTACAATTACTGCTCTCTTACAGCACTTCTGTGACGTATATGGTGGACTTCACTGACTGGCTGCTCCCGTGGGTCAAGATTATCTCTCACCAGTCTGTCTCTCTTGCTTTGCACAGAGCTGTTGCTCAGTAAAGTTGGCTGACCAGGCGAGTGGGAGAGACAATGGCAGTGTCAGCCATACCGAGGTTTACCAAATAGATTTTAAATTGTCAGAAACTGTGTTGGGTGTCCTTGTTGTGTGCTCAACTCTGCAACTACAGGTTTCCTCTCTGGGCCTTTTCTTTCACCAGAATGGAGTTTAGGGGGCATGTGAAGAGGTTCTCCCCAGATAGGTGGCTGTGATTTGTACATCTGATAATTTGGGCATGTAGCCAAGAGTCTTCAAATTCGACTGCTACTGCTGAAAATATGGATACATAGCCTGTTTTAAAAATCATATTAATCTAATTATTTATTTATTTATTTTAAAGATTTTATTTATTTATTTGTCAGAGAAAGAGGTTGAGAGAGAGAGAGCACAAGCAGGGGTAGCAGCAGGTGGAAGGAGAAGCAGGCTCCCCGCTGGACAGGGAGCCTGATGCGGGGCTCGATCCTAGGACCCTGGGATCGTGACTTGAGCCGAAGGCAGATGCTTAATCAACTGAGCCACCCAGGCGCCCCTAAGCTAATTTTTAATTATGGAATATTTGGACCTTAAAGTATGGGTCCAGCCTCAGTTTGAACACCTGTAATGATATGGAGCTCAGTATCTCCCAAGGCAGCTATCGGTGAACCGTTCTAATAAAAGTTACAATGTTTTTTCTTATGTTGGTCAGAAAATCCTTTTTCTCTAAATGTCTACTGTTACTCCAATGGAATGATGCCAAACAAGTCACATATTTGAAATAGTAATGCTTTCTCTTTCAGCCCTATGTTGATTCCACCTGACCCAAAGTCTGTGTTGTTCACTCCAGTGTTGTAATCTGTCATCCACTTAACTTCCAGGCAGCTTACACCACTGACGGTTTCTGTCAGTGGTGGGAATGCAAAAGAATTTCAATACTGTTCTAGGTAAAATATGAACCAAGCTGATTTTTAAGCAGCTGCCTTTATAGGGTGATGTTGAAGTTCCCTACCTGTTCCAAAACACATTTCCCACTAGACAGTATGATGCTCACATTATTCGCTTAGGTTCAGTGTTGAATTTTCTTGACAAAGTTTAGACATATGCAGGTTGGCCACCATATTTTCTTATTGATAACGTGGCCTAGATGAGTATAGCAGATGGAACCATATAGCAAGGTGATGAGACATAGGATGAGAGGGTTTTGAAGGGGAGAAACAGCGCAGAAATGCTAGAATAGAAACCACTGAGGGCAGGTAGGACAGGCCTTTGCTAGAGATGTGGGGAGAGGAGAGACACCTGGAAATGTACCTTGAATGATAAAATCATTCAAGGAAATAATTTCTGCTTGGGATCATCTGCATCCACCTTGACTTCTGGCAAATTCTTATTGATCCTTCAAAATACATGTGCCACAGGGAGGCTTTTCCAGCCCTGCTCTCACTCCATCCCAGGTACTTCATGACTCTTTCATGCCATTCTGTCTCCTAGACATACTTTTATTGTTGTGCCATTTCACTGTGTTATACTGAATTATTTATTTGTCTGCCCCACTGGACTCTGATTCCGTGAAGACCTTAAACTATGTCATTTTTCTTAGTATTCCCAGCGCCCACATGGTGCTTCTCAGTGACTGGCGTATAGGAAGTGTATGATAAATGCTTGTTGCATAGAGTTGCGGCACAGGTAGCGTAACAGCTGGACACATTGGTGGTAAAAGCATTATTCTCACCGACCATATACAAGGCACAAATTGGAGGGTAGGAAAAAAAGGTGAATAATAAGATAATCCCGACTTAAAAAAAATAATTCCTACAGTCCCCCCTTCTCAGCGGGGTAGGTAACAGTCATCTGCCTATAATTCTTACACAGTAAGATTAATGTTATCATATGGGTACTGTGGGGTTGGATTGGGTTATAATGTTGCATGACTAAGACCAAAAAACCATGTGTCCTTGAAATCCCTTAAATCACCAGGATTTAGGCCTTCGGAAGCTCAAAGGTAATGAGTTAAGGAAGAGACTGCATTTAATTTTGACTCCTTTCTTAAAAGTTTAGTGCACTGCTATTTATTTTGTAAGTACTTAAATATTTGTTTCGTGGCTAACAGATTGCTTGAGGAGACGTTTCGGCCTAAAAAAATTTGTTGTTTGTATCGGTGGTTTTAACACTGGATCCACCCTATTAAAGAAGACAGAGTATCCCTACATCTCTCTGAGCAGGAGCATAACAGCCTGGAACACCTTTTATCATTTAAGCGGGGTCTAGTTTGGAAACAAAGGCTTAAATCAAAAGTACTTTTGACAGGATTTGTTCTTAGAGCATGTTTGTTAGTAAACTAATTGATTTCCGGTTGTAGCTTCCCAAGGGAATGTCTGTCTTGGCACTTGGCTTTGAAAGCACAGAAGAGATTGTCATTCTTTTTCCTTAGTTAGCATATGGGCTTCTTTTGACTGTCGTGTGTTTATTTATTTAGGAACTTAAATTCCAAGGTGGAAAGGAGTCAGAGCTGCAGTGACGCTGCTCAAGACAGAGCAAAGAGCCGACTCCGAGCAGCCCCAACCAGCAAAACCAAGGTACACCGCAGACACGGGCTTCTGGAGTTCTCCGCTCCCATCTGGTGGCTTCCTGCACGTGGCCACGGAAGACACTATTCCAGATGAGCAGAGGCACAGTGGGTCCCAGGCATACTGATTATGTTGAAGAAGTTTGCAAATAAATGTGAAGGACGAGAGTTTGAATTAGTAATTAGATGGGTGGAATTGAAGGCTAGAAGAAGAATTTTTTGAAAGTTCTAGTTGAGTTTTTTTCCCCTATAGGTTTTCTTTTCTTTTCCTTTTCCTTTCCTTTCCCTTTTTTTTCTTTCTTTTAAACTTAAATTCAATGAATTAACATGTAGTGTATTACTAGTTTCAGAAGTAGAGTTCAGTGATTCATCAGTCTTATTCCCTGTAGGTTTTCAATTTTATTAATTGTTTCAGGTGTGTAGGAATTTCTGCAAATGGTGTGTGTTCTGGTTAGGGATTTTCCCCCTTTCTTACGCTCCTGTCGCCCTTGATCCCTTTTCTTAGCCTTCCCCTGCTATCCTCCTCCTACCATCATGAAGGAACTGTGACGAGAAACAGTATGTCTATATGCATGTCTATAGAATCTTTTTAACCTCTTTTAGGTCACAGCTATGGCCCCAGGCTCCAACCCCATCATTGGCGTCCTCCTGTCCACTCAGAACAACCGCTGCCTCTCGGCCCCGGACTTAACTGTCGAAAAACGTCTCCCCTTCAGTTCCCTCTCATCCTTGGCTTCTCTGCATAAGCCAGAGCGCTCCATCAGTCCTGAGAGCAACGACAGCATCTCTGAGGAGCTAAACCATTTCAAGCCCATTGTCTGCTCACCCTGTACTCCTCCCAAGAGACTCCCCGATGGCCGGGTGCTCAGTCCCCTCATCATCAAATCAACACCCCGCAACCTCAACAGAAGCCTGCAGAAGCAGACTTCTTATGAGGCTAGCCCAAGGATCCTCAAAAAGTGGGAACAGATCTTTCAGGAGCGGCAGATCAAAAAGACCCTTTCGAAAGCCACCCTCACGTCCCTGGCTCCAGAAACAGGGGAAGACGTAGTAGTGTCCGAAGTTACCCATTCGAGCAAGGAAAAGCCACCTCTGGCTTTCCAGACGAGACTGGCGGGTGGACAGGCCGTCTCTGCGTGTGCCGGGCCCACCCCCACTGGCCTCGATTCTTTTCCCTCCGTGAGCCAAACAAAAGTGGAAGCCGGCACTGAGAGTAAAAGGAGCCCCGAGGTTGCATCAGAAACCCGCTGCTCTTCAGAACCGCGTGTGGGCGCCAGTGGGACTTCCTCAGAGAGAGAGCGGGAGGAAGGGCCGGGGCCCACCCCAGAGGCCAAGTTAGACAGCACCTGTCAGAGCACAACCGTGAAAAACCCGGTGGTTCATTCCGCGCTACCCAAAAATAGCGTTCTGGGGGCGGTCCTCAAAACAAAGAAGCAGCTGAAGACCGCGAATCATTTTGACCTGCCCAATGGTGTGCTGGCAGACAACCTCGGCGAGGAGCCCCTTCCTTCCTTGCGCCGGGGCCGGAAAAGACACTGTAAGACCAAGCACTTGGAACAGAATGGCCCCCTGAAGAAACTGCGGCCAAGCGGCGGGGAGCCGGGCCCAGCCCTGCGGGAGATGGAGCAGAAGCTGCGGCAGGAGGAGGAGGACCGGCGTCTGGCCCTGCAACTGCAACGCATATTCGACAGCGAGAGGCGGACTGTGAGCCGGCGGAAAGGGAGCGTGGATCAGTATCTCCTGAGGTCCAGCCACGTGGCCGGGGCCAAGTAGTGCCCCAGGAACATGTGACCTGTTTTCACGAGGTCTCTGGACCTGATCATCTATCCTGAAGAGCTGAGTGTTCTCACTTTGGGTTTCTTTTCACGGCAAAACGCTGTCTGCTACGGTTTGGAGAGGTCCCAGGGCCTTTGTGGTCTCTGTCCAAGGATGCTGTGTCTCTGCCTCTTGGTGACGGAGGCCAGAAGCACGCCTCACCCCTAAGAGACCCCCAGCCCTGAGGGCTTCTGGGCCAGATCTGGCTGCACCCACTTGGAATGAGATGCGGGAGCACAGGGGCCAGAGTTAGAGATGGTAGAGGAGGCAGGGGATACCTTCTGAAACGGACAGATCTCCTGACTTCTTTCAACAGGGTGTTATTTTAAATCAGCCTTGCAGATAAAAAGGAGTTCCCTCCCTCTTAGAGAAGTGGAGCAGTGTCGCTCTCTGGCAGATCCCAAAAGATCATGTTCCCCCTTTTCCTTACCGTGCTGCAAGTAAATACACCTAATGAAATCAGTTGAGTTTACCCTACTACAAAAGTTTACCTTCCCCGTGTAAAAACTAACATTGGATTAATGCTCTGTAGTCGACAGACCACATTCACGGTCATCGTTCAGTCTGGTCTTCCCAGGAGCCTCACCTGTAAGTGGGATCAGTGCCATTTTCGAGGCTGTAACTGCAGGGCGGACGTTCAGGTCCTGTCCTTCACTAAGTGGCATAGCCCAGCTGACTGCTGGGGCTCCTGACAACAGATCCCAGAGATTTTTCACACTAACACGTTCAATAGGTTGCTATAATGGACAGCAACCCAGGGGCCTGCCAGGGGAGCCTAGGGAAAGCTGACCGAGCATTTGAGTACTGATTGTGCAAGATCCACAGGCAGAGAATTGAGATCGATGGGAACTATAAAGTACTGTACAGATATCCACCCTTCTCTGCCTGCCCGGCCCTCCACTTTACAGCTTTCTGTTTTCTGGGTGGGGGTGGGGTGGAGGGGATTCCACCTTGTGAGACCAACTAGTTGAACTTCATTATTTACTCTCCACATGTTCAAGGGTTATCTGCAATGTTGATCTAAAATCCCCCCAAATTTGCCCAGAAGTCAGGCAAGAGTGATGCTGAAACTCCATACTGTGGAAACAAGGTATCTGGCTGGATGCAGCTAGTAAATTCAGTCCCATGGACCTTTGGGGTTTACTTTCCTTAGGAGCTGACACCATGTGTCTTTTGCATCCCTGGTGGTGCTTGGTGCTTCTGCCCGTCTGGGCTCATTGAGAATAGGGATTAAGAGATGATTTTAGGGAATCTCAGATGGGCTGGCATTCCCTGTGCATGTACGAGCTGTTCCTATAAAGTCATGTGACTGGCAATTTAACGAAGGTTTTAGAGCTTCTGTATCCCAGTGTGCGTTGTCCCCCTTGAGTGGCTCCAGCAGGATACTGCACAGATTTTCCAATGATGTTGCCATTGGCAAAAACATTTCTGGAACCGTCCTCAGCATCTAGAAACATCTAGAAATACAGACTCCAAAGATGTTAGAATTGGAAGGGACCTTAATGGTCACCTTTTCCACCCTCCTCCTCTTACTAAGGCAGAAACTGAGATCCAGAATGGTGACTCCCCTGGTGACTAGGGATTTCCTGTATCACCTTCATTTGATTCCTCTCAGGAGATTTTTGCCCCCTCTTCTCAGGACAGCTATGTGGTAACAGGAGGGAGAATTTTAAGTCTGAAACTAGTCAGAAGCTGTTTGAAGCCTCTAGAAGAGGTTGGTCAGGAGTGTTCGGAGTTACAGACGAGGTCTAGCCGTCAAGCAGTTGGAGCCATTTCCTCCTGCAGCTCATGAATAGTTTCCAGAGAGAAGTTCCAGAGATGATGTGAGCGTTGTGGTCATCATTGAGATACGTGGAACCTCCTCGGTGACTACTTAGGTGGGAGTGTCCCTCACTTGAATGTATGTGTTCTGTGTGTCTGTGTATGTGCACACGTGCAGATGTGTGTTTAAAAAACATGCATCCATCTCCTTCCTCTGTATGTGCAGCACTTTGGTTCCAGGCC
Source organism: Lutra lutra (assembly GCF_902655055.1). Taxonomy (NCBI): domain Eukaryota; kingdom Metazoa; phylum Chordata; class Mammalia; order Carnivora; family Mustelidae; genus Lutra; species Lutra lutra. Next base: position 55,472,350 of record NC_062287.1, on the reverse strand, counting down.
CTGCCAGCAACACAGGCCTCCACAGGCTGCTGGACGGTCGGTCCCCAGGATAGCAGAGCCGGTGCTGGTCTGCGGGGGAAGGGGGAGGTGACTCACTAAAGGCCCTTAGAGAAAAAGGCTCAGTTCCTGCCATTTCCTAGAACTGCTCATTGGCCTGAGTGAACATCCCCCGGGGGGCTCTTCCACTCAGTGGTAGCAAAGACACTTCTTTTTCCACTTACCACCTTTTTTCTATGTCTCCAGTCATTTGAAAAACACGTTTCAGTTGGAACTGATTTTTGGTTCTGGAAAAAAAGATAAATATTTTTAATAGAAAAAGATATATATATTTTAAATATTTCCCCAAAGTCATACTTTTGTTTTAAGAAGTCATATAGCAGTAGCAAGGAATTTTAGGTTCAGGTGCTGAGTGCAAAGCTCCCTCGTGTGAAGCGAGTATTCCAAATGTAGATGCAGCTTCCTGACTTTCCCCCTCGCACCTCCTGTTGTGTCCAGAGGGGGCCTGACAGTTGTTGTCCAGGCTGAGCTGGAGTCCTTGCTGTGGAGGGAAAGCAGTTTAGGTTAAGGAGTGACAGGGCTTAACCTCTCATCTGCTCGGCTTTGGAGGAGGAAAAAACCACTAAGGTATTATCTGTATTTTAAGATGCTTCCCCTACTTAACTAAAACTGAACACTTTCTCCTTATGAAAAATGTCTGTGTCCTGTTGCTTGCTTGTTTGCTTGTGGACATGAATTATTTGGAGAAAGACAAGAAGGGAAAACAGAGTGATGAGAAGGGTTGGTGAGGGAGAACGAGAAAGACACTATTTCACAAAACAAACATGTCTCACGAATCATTGGAATCGGATTCATCATACAAATCTCCCACGTCCTACGAGCTCTGCTCCTTGTGTATAGGCATTCTGTGTTGTTTGATTTGGTTTGGTTTTTATTAAAGGGGAAGTTAGGAGAGGTTGGAAGATGAAGGTCATTCTGATGGGAAATCCAAGAAATGTGGTGCCCTGAGAAGGGGGCTCTCAGCCCTTTTCCATAGAGTGGGGAAGACCGTGGGCAGCATATTCGTGACGTGTTGATTGTATCTACTGGAAGGAGTCATCTGGGCCTGTTGGATCCGTGTCAAACAGAGATTAAGCATCCAGCCCTTGGACCCTTTCATATAATTGCCTCTTTTTAAAAGGTTAATTCGTCTTGGCTGAAGCTTCCCAGGAAAACCTTTTGTAAGTGGCTTCATTTCTTATTTTTTTAATTTAAGTTTTAGATTTTTGTTTGGAGGAAGAACTGGTGATGAATGCCTTCTGATTTTCTTGTTCTTTAGGGTTTTGTTTTTGTTTTTGCTCATTTTCCCTAAAAGAAAAATGCCCTTAAGAGATTAAAGCTGCTTAATTAATTGCTGTCCGAGTATAAAGTGACAAACTATGATGGGAAGCTGCCACTGCGCTTGACTGGTGAAGCTGATGACCAAAGGCTGTGCTGTTTGCCCTTTCTATTCCGTTTGACAGACGTTCCTGAGTTTCGAACTTGTGCCAACCCTATACTGGGTCGTGGAGATACAGGATGGAAAGGACAGTCCCTGCTCTTGAGCTCAGTCTCTAATGGAATGTATTTGAATGTCTAGGTGGCTGGAGTTTGTTCCTGGTCATATGAAAGAGCACTTCTTCATAGTGACCATCTTGGATGGCCCCATTTAAGATACTGTCCAGCATCCAGCAGGCGGCCTTGAACATTTTAGACCTGCCCCCTAGCCCCTATCAATATTTCTGAATTTAACTGCAACACTGCTTTCCATTTCCTAAGTAATTTTACCAGAGGAGAATGAATTTTCTTCTCCACTGACACAGGACAGTAATCTCTCCAGGAGCTGCTTTTGTACAAGCGCCAGGAAATGAGGCAGGGCAGGGATCACTGACAGGGTCAGAGGGGGCCCACATCCCAACTCACCGACCTGCTCACTCTTTCCCAACCAGACCTCTCACCACAGCTGGCAGCAACTTTGGATTCCTTTTCCTTTTTCCTGCCTGGCTTTTCATTGAGATGGAAAACCAGTGGGGGAGGAAGGAAAGAAAAATTGAAAGCTGGATTATAATCCTAAAATGCTATGGCTGGAAAGGGCATGGAAGTCATTCAGATCAAACTTGCCCACCTGCTGCCCCTTTTCCCTAAAAATTAAGGAACATGAGGCCCACTGTGCTATTTTATATTTTAGTTTTCTAGGATCTAAGTAAATAGTCCATTTAAATTACACACACACACACACACACACACACACAATTTGCTAATGAAGAGGACACCCAAATGATATAGGAGCCTTTTTAATAGCTTTTGCTTCTAAAATTTTTCAGTTAGAATTAAAATATACCTATATCTCCTGAACACACACCCAGATAGAGAAAATCCCACGAGGTGACTAATGTGAATATGGAATCTTGGGAAGTTACATATTTTGATTGGACCAGTCATCATTTTAACCAAGGGTTAAAACCCAGCCAGCCCTTCATTTTTCTTTGAAAAATCAAGAACTCCTTAGGGACTTACCTTCCTCAACCAGCCTTTTCCCTGTCAACCCATAGAGTGGTCTTTGGCCTGGTTTTTAGAAGTAAGCATAGTTGCTTATAAATTCTTGTGAATCAGTGACAAAGCAGGTATGGGGGGGTGGTCAAGATTCTAGGGAAAGCTGCTGCTGAATAGCTTTTCCTCCAAAGATACAGAAAGTGCATCTGTACACATGATTGTTATCCACTGTAATTTTCAGAAAAAGATTGTTCTACAGAGAAAAGAGACATAAGCAGAGGTCATGATCAGCTTAGAGATTGGTTAAATTGAAAAAAAAAAAAAAGTGCCAAGACTGAATGTGCACATTGTTCTATGTATTATCAGTATTTTTATTCTTCCTAAGAAAAATATTTACACACTTTGATTTGTGAGTAAATGCTTCCTTAATTCTTGTTAATAAGAGTGGCCGGCTTCCTCTCTACCCTTTCTGGGGTCTTCTATCAACTAGTTGGACAAAACCGAGCGAAGGCCAGGCTTATTCATTTTTTTTTCTCATTTAATAAGTGGTAAAAACAGGCAGTGCGCTCCTCAGAGATGAATCTGTTAGAGCTCAAGAGAAGCTTTTGGGCCCTGGGTCTGGAGGGCAGCAGTCAGAGTCTCCCTCGGTGGCCCTGTCCACCCTCCAACTATGCCACCAGTGGGAGCAGGGCCCCTCTGTCAGTAGGTCTAGTCCTTTGCCTTAAATTCCTAAGGAGAGAATGGAGAACTACCCAGGGGAAAAAATTATCTTCAATGCCACCTAATGGTTTTGTTTTTGTTGTTTCTCCCCATGTGCTGTTTTACTCTCAGTCTATACACACACAGTTGTAGGGCCTTTCTTCTTCCCACCTAGGAACAGAAAATGGGATGTATAGTGGTTTCCAACCTGCTGTCTACATTAGAATTGGACACGGGGCCTGGACCCTTGTGGACTTATCACAAATAGCATCTTGACAAAGACCCAGAACAGGGCAGGCCCTGTCAGGGATGCTTCTGCCAACAAAGAAATGGCACAGAATCAAACAGGATGATGTGGTTATTTAAACAGTACCGAAGTGCATACTTCAGTGTATGTTTGCCTGTTCAAGGAGAAGCCCACGTTGAGAACACAGTAAAGGAAACTCCTGAAAGCGAATATTCTGTTTCTAGTCAAAAGTCTTAACCTCTATAGAGTGCAATCGCAGGCAAATCTGGGCTAAGCTTAGACTAGGTGTGTTTGATTTTTGGAGCTGTCTTTGCTCTGGGAGATGCCCCACTTTGGAATGGCTTGTTTTGGCATTCAGAAAGATGGGAGAAATTAGGTGAGATGGGGTTTCCATGGTGTGCTGTGTGTCTGAGGTCTAAGTTAAGAATGGTCTATTCAACCATTCTTACTCCAGATGTACAGGGCGAGACTGTCCTTGCATATTGGAGCTATTCTCAGAACGTCTGATTTTAAAAATACCGGCTTTGGAAGCAATGCTCAGGAATTCATCAGAATCCCCTTGGTGTCCATTTCTCATCAAACAGAACACATGTATTGCTGTCCCATCTAAACGTGTAAAACCAATTTGAAGGACTAATGTAGGACATGCTGTATGTGGTGAAGTAGCACTTAAGGGACTTTTGAAATCTGGCCCAAGACTCTTCCAAAAGACAGTTTTAAAAATGACTTGCAAGAAATAAGGCAGCTGCTTGGAGGTATATGAACAGAATAGGATTGTCTCTTGGCCTCTAAAGTAACAGAAAGTGTTCTACACGGCTCACTCATGGATTCCCTGCTAGCCTGATGTGGTGAAGGGGGGCCCTCATTTACAGATGGGAGGGAAACTCTGGCCCTGACATAGCTTGAAAGTTGGGTCCTCTGACTCCAAGCCACCGATTGCTCTTCCTGTTGCCTGGGCTGAGTCAACCCAGGGTGGTGCCCCCCCTCTCTGATCTCGGCTAACTCTAAGGTTGCATTGCTTTCTGGGTTGGATTTTCTGGACTGGGCCTGCCAGCGGGAGAGAGACCAGAATCTTCCCTCTGCACCCACCGTAGGGGTGGGAGGTATCTTGCAGCAGCAAGCATCGTGAGACACAGTCTGCATCTAAGTTCTCTGTTCCCTCTCCTGCGGCCACATGCAGCTCCCAAGGAGTTACTGGCATCTTGGATGAGTGGCTAGGAGAACAGGATGGCCCTACCTAGTTTTGGAGAATTAGTGGTGGGAGAAATTATTTCTTCTGGTTTGCCCTTGTTAGAGGGCTGTGGAAGGCTCAGAAGAGTGTGGCAGCAAGCTTCCCATCTGCTTATGGAGAAGGAAGGGGGTGCTGGGTGAAAGCAGCCCAGGGGGTCGAAGCTTCTAGTGCAGATGTTCTGTGAGAGTAAGTAACTGCTGGCAGCAGGGAGGGCGGATGCTGCCCAAAAGGCTTCCCCAAATAGTTATGAATTCCTGCTCCTTTGACAATTCTAGTCAGAGGCTTTACTTACTGAGATGTGGACCAATTCATGTCTCTTCAAAAAACGACAAAACTCAGGAAAACAAGATTTCACTGCTCGCTCAAGAGCCCTCAAAGTACATTTTAAACACCAGAAGGACCCACAGAGATTGCAAACCCCACTGTCACTGTAGGTAAGGTTAAATGACCTGTTGCCGCCCCCTGACGGCGCACAGGAGAATGAGGCAGACACACGTCAATTGTGAGAGAAGGGAGCAGCAACACAGGCCTTTCTACCAGCGCCCCCGCTGCCACTCCCTTGCAGCTGATTTGTTTGTGCCTCATTCTTCTCCCGTGCGGTCAGGAGACGGCAACCTGCCCTTTATCCTACAGCAAGTAAGAGGGTTAATACGTGGAACCCTGGTTATGTGATTAAGTCCAGATCACTCTGGAGACAGAAAAGAATGGACACAATTGGGAAACGATAATACGGCTTCCAGAGATGCAGCAATTTGCCTGTGTGGGAGGGTGACGAGTAGACGCAGACCCTGCCTCGCACACTTCGAACAGGCACTAGGAGAGGCAACCAACTTAGTTACATGGTATCCTGTGTGGAATAACTGAGTTGAAGAGCGTTTAGCCCAGACAGATGTAGCCTCTCCAGGATGTTCTCACATTGGCGAGGGCTCTGGCCTGGCTGGGCAGAGGGAGCTGACACACTCCTGAGCCAGTAGCAGTGCTAGGTGTCCCAAGGGACTTAGGCAGACAGCTCAGCCCAGTAGCTAGAACTGTTCTGATAGCTTTACCAACAAAAGAAGGGACAGCCTTTGTAGGGAGTAAGTTCCCTGTCACCAGGGGTACAAGCAGGAGCTGAATGACCTGCTCCAGGGACTGCAGGAAGCTTCCGGTCTTGAGGCTGGGATAGGATGTTCCCAAGAGCCTTTCAGGCTGGAGAGCCTATGGTTGGTAAGTGTTTCTGGCTGAAAGGAGCAATCCAGTTCTCTAGCACTGGAGCCCAGCACGGCTTGCAGGGTCACCCCTGGGGTGGTTTCTCCTTCCTAAGGCTAGGGGAATTGTGGTTTGGGACCCCAGGAGATCCAAGTGGTGAGTCAGCAACACACCCTGCCTGCGAATGCCACTGCGGGGTGAGCCTGTACCACGTCTATCCGTCCGGGTGCCTGTGTCACGGGTGGCTATGTGTATGACTCGTAGGAACGTAGATGAGTGTGTCTGCTATGACCACAGTTGGCTGTGGTCAGTCCACTGGCTTCTCTAGATCCATCTCTGTAGCAGGTGCTGACTCTTGGGAGACTCACAAAAATGGGGCAACCCCATAGGCTGCGTTGGCCGGAATCAGGTTACCTGTGAGCCCAGGCTTGCACAGCCCCAGGATCCGTTCCTGAGCCCCAGCGTTCGCATATGGGACCGCAGCTGGTGGCCAGGATTAGAGAACCTTAGGAAACCATGCAAGCCTTCCCCTTGGCCTGTCCCAACTCTGTGGCCATGGCCATCTGCTAAGGGAATTCCCGATGCTCTCTTCTCCCTCCTCTCCATTTGCCCTCATCATGGGCAAAGCTGCCCACCAAAATAAAGCTTCTTTTCAGGGGCCTGGTGACCTCAGTTTTGCCCCCTGCCCCCATAGCATGTATGCTTTGTTGGCTGTGGATGGGTTAGTTCACTTCTCTGAGCTTTAGAGTCTGTGCTGCTTTTCTGTTCCATCAACCCCCTTGTTTTCGTGCCAGTGCTCATCACAGCTCTGTTGGGCAGGTGCGACTCAGGCGGGTTTCCCGAGGGATGTGCATAGCCGGGATCCTTCTCTAGCCTGGCAGCCAGGCCCAAACTACAAGAAAACACACAGGCTACCTTGCTCTATATGCACCTGTTCTTTATTGCTGCTTGGCCAGGTGCTGGGTCCTGCCCAGCCTGGGGAGGGGAGGTCCTGACCAGTTCCCCACTCTGCGGCCAGCAAGCAAGGCCAGGCCAAGATCTGAGGCCTGCACCTGGCACACCCAGCCCCAAGTTGTGCTCCAGGGCACAGAGCCCTGAGAGGGTGTCAGGCACAGGCAGGGCAGTGCACATGGCCCCGTGCACAGCCCTTAGCCTTTCGAGTCGCTGGCCGTGGGCCCCTGGCAGAACTCATCCATGAACTCGAGGAAGCGGCCGAACCTAGGCTGGCCCTCGCTCAGGGCTGGGCGGCCCGGGGGTGGCGCTGCAGTCCTGAACACTGTACGCAGTGAGCAGTGCACCAGCTGCCTGTAGCGGGCCTGGAACTCCTTCAGCAGCCGCTTGGCCTCCAGGTATTGTTTCTGGTTCACCAGCCGCCGCTCAGTCTGCTGGCGCAGGACAGCTCCTGCAGGGAAAGAAGCCCGAGGGGCACCAAACTTGTTCTGGTTTCCCCCTAGGCCAGAGCAGTGGGGTCTGCGTCCAGAGCGCTCCCCTCCACCCCCGAAAGTGGGATGGAGTGAAAGGAGGATGCTATGGGGAGTGAGAATGGCCTCCCCAGCTCAGGGCAGTAAGAAGCCAGTGGTGTCCCCTCCTGATGCTACCTCAAGCCTTAGTTCTGGTTTGTAACATGCTGTATGAGTCTAGGGAACACCCTGCCTCTCTCCAGGCAGGCCTCAGCTTCTCCGTCTGCCCATGGGACAGGGCTGGGGCAGAAGCCGAGGGCCCTGGGCCGCCTCCCAGCAGGTGAGCGAACGTTTCGATCTCGGGTTCCGGCCGCTGAGGACGGGGGTGGGGGGTGGGCAGAGCTGTACCTAGTGGAGCCTCTGTAATGTTCCGGGGATCCCGCATGCGAATGAGGAGGTCATCCAGCAGCTGGGTTCGAGTCTTCCGTGGCGGTGGAACAGAGATCCTCTGGGCCTGACACAAGGTAAGAGGAGCCAGTCACCGAGGGTCGGTGCTCAGCCTCCAACAGCCTCCACTCCTCAGACAGATGCAGCAATACGCAGGGGAGTACTTGGGGGCACCGGGAAAGCATGGCCCGCAGAAGGTGGGCAGGTGATAGCCACCGTGGGGGGGACCCGTGTACCCGCTTCTTCTTGGGCACGTAGCGTTTCTGAAGCGTGTCCAGCCTGGGCTTGGAGGAGTGGCACAGCAGCGGGCACTTCAGCATGCGCTGCAGGGCCTGCGTGTTCTTCTGGATTCCTAAGGCAAAAAGGTGAGGGTTGGGCAAGGTACTCCTTCTCCTTCTGCTGGATGCCTCCCCCAGTTTCATCATTCCCCAGTGTCACAGCAGCCCTGGGTGCAAGGAATTCAGAGGCCCCAAGACGAACACACTGCCCCATCTCTTTCTGATCTGCTGCAGTGCCTGAACTTCCATCACTCATTCGGTGAATACTCGTCCCCTGCGTGCACTAGGGGAAAAGAACTGACCCCAATATAACCCCATTAAACACAGTGAGTTCCACTACAGGGACGGACTCTCATGACACCACAGCTGAGTGTGAGCAAGTTCCTATGAAAGCACAAACACTGTTAACACATCAATCTGAAATAAGGGGTTCAGAGGAAGCACTACCTCCCTTGCCTCAAACCACAGAGAGAGGATTGGGGATGTTCCATTTGGGGCTTAGCTGGGCTGGGAAGGAGCTCAGGAATCCGACCAGTCTAGGTATCTGTTCCTCAAACACCTCCTGGAGACACTTTTCCAACCTGAGCAGCTGGGGCTAGACTGCCTGGAATCTCAGAACACCTGTGGTGCCTCAAAATCCAATGAAGGCCCAGGTCAGAGGACCTGATATGGGAGGTTCCAAACCAGGACACCTTCAGGAGCCCTTTGATAAAGGACAGCATCCTGGTCTAGAAATGAGGCTTTGCCCTGACTTGCTCTGGGCTGTGGAGAGGGACCCTACCTTGGAGCCATTTTCCTCACATACCCTTTGGCTCAACAAAGGCTGGATCAGGCTTGGCTGTCAGCAGCTCCTCGTAGCCATGGTACTTGCTGGGGAGGGAGGAAGTCGGGGGCTTCCTCCAAGCCCCCTTTACCTCTCTGGGTGCTGTGTGGGGTGGTCTTTGCTCTTCCTCCTTTATGGCTGAATCATCCCTCCGGAGGATGGAGGAATGCAGCTCACCCACCTGTGTCCAAAAGAAAACCAGCTTCCATTAACACGTCTGAGCATGAGCTCTGTGCAGGTCCCCATGCTGGGCCCCGTTAAGGGCAAGAACCAAGACTGGGGTGAGAGGACGCAGTCATGAAAGACAGTGATCGTGCACTTTGGTAAGTGCTGGAGGAGAAAGGAGCACAAAGGTTCTGGGTGAGCCCAGGAAGCCCTCACCCCGCCTGCGAAGCCTGGAGGAAGTGAGGCCTTAACCTGCACGAAGTCTTGAAGCAGCGGGATGGCCGTCCCCACGCAGGCGTTGGAAGGGTGGGCAACAAGTGCTGGGGAGAGACGTCTGCTGCAGGCCATGAAGAGCAGGGACCAAGCCACCCACACAAGTCCCGGCAAGGTGGATCTGGGGGACCTTCAAATTGGTATCTTTGGGGTGTACTGTGAAGAAACGGGCCACTGGAGCAATAAACAGGCTGCAGATCAGTAAGGACTTTAAAAAAGCCAACCTGAGGGTTTTGGTTTGTTTTTGAATCTTCTTTATCCTCATGGAGATGGCAAAGTCAGCAGAGGAGTTTTAAGGGGGTGAGTGACCACTGTCTGCACTCACGTTTTTAGCCTACCCTAATGGTTTTATAAGAGACATACTGCTGAGACTGTGTTTCATATGTAGGGATGTTGTTTATACCCTACACAAAAGCCTGTGGCTAAGAAGAAACAGAATGTCTGAGCAGATCTGTACCAAGTAGAGATTTCAACAATTCTTCCAAAGAAAAGCCAAGGGCCAGTTAGCTTCACCAGTGAATTCTGCTAAGCATTTAAAGAATTAACACCAATCCTTCACGAACTTTTCCAAAAATTAGAAAGGGGAACACTCCTAGCTCATTCTCTGAGTTACTATCCTGAAGCCAAAACTAAGGAAAGACATCACAAAAGGACAATACAGACCAATATCCCTATGAATATAAGCACAAAAATCCTCAAAAAATACTAGCGAACCAAATCAACAACCTGTAAAAAGGATTATATATCATGATCAAGTGGGACTTACCATAGGTAGACAAGCTTGGTTAAACATCTGGAAATCAATCAATGTGATATACCATTTCAACAGATAAAGGACAAAAACCACATGATTGTTTCAGTACACACAGAAAAGGCATTTGGCAAAATCTAACATCTCTGTGACAAAACCCAAAAAAACAAAACCAAAAAACCCATTCTACAAACTAGGAATAGAAACTTCCTCAACACAAAAAAGGATATTTAGGAAAAACCCACAACTAACATCAGAATTGATGGTGAAGACTGAAAGCTTTCTCCCTGTGGTCAAAAGTAAGACATGTCTGCTTTTTCTGCTCCTGTTCCACTCTGCGCTGGAGGTCATAGCCTTGGCAATTCAGAAAGGGGAGAAAAGACTTTTCCCATCACAGTGATTCACAGTTGACTGTATTCCTTTGGCTCCTAGGAAGCCCAGAATTGCATTTTGGCAATACACTTCTGTTCCCAGAGCAGCAGGGCAGATGAACAGGTCAGAGTGAGTGAGACCTTATTTCCTTTCCAGTCCGTATTTTCCTTTCATCCAACTTTCACAAGCTCATTTTTTTCAAGCTCGTTTTAAAATATTTACTTACACTCTGCTTTGTTCTAAAAGGTTCTGCTATAGTTCATAAAGATAGTTTTATATCATATAAATGTGTATGTCACTGTAAGTCACTTGTGGAATAACGGATGGATGGAGTCGGACGTAGATGCATGCGTGTGTATCTTGGAAAGATCTGGCAGATTGGAGGGGTGAGATGGCAGGTAGGGAGCTGAGGAAAGGCAGGGGTATAGGAACACTCGAGGGGTCCTGCCAGCTCCTCCAGCTTCCTATTTCCCTTTTCCTACGTGTCACCCTGCTACCCAGACACTGAACCATTTGTGGTTTCTGCACCTGCCACTTTCTGTCCTCTGTAGCCTGCTTCATGCTATTTGCTCTGCCCAGGATGCCCTCCTGCCCACGTTTTCACCTTGTCGCTGTCTACTCAGCCTGCAAAGCTCAGCTCATCAGAACCTCTTTCAGGAGCCCTCCTGGTCTGGGCAGAGGATCCTGCTTTCCTCCAGGCTCCCAGTGCCTGGGTTTCCCTTAGTCTCATCCCCGACTGCAAGCATTGTTCCCGCACTCCCCCAGCAGGCTGAGGATAGCTCGAGGGCAGGACCTTCATCTCAGCCATCTGTATTCCCAGGATTCAGAGGCAGCATCAGAAGTGATGTGACCTTATACAGATAGGCTGAGGCAGCGTCAAGCCCTTCTGAAAAACTGGTCAGAACCGTGCCCCAGCCAGGCCCTAGATGCTGTCTGTGCCACAGGATCGTGAACTCTCTTTGGGGGTATCCTCCCACCAGTAGCCTTGGCTCAGTGGAGCTCCCAGAGGGGCTTGCAGGCCTGCCAGGGGTGATTCCTTCTGGTTTCCAGACCTGTTTTGGGCTCACTTCTGGCTGCCTATAGCAAGCCAGCTATGCCAAGGTCATACAGGAGCCTCCAGGAGCTAGGAACAAGGCAGAGGAAGGAGAACCAGGCACCTGGGTCAAGAATATGGACTCCATGCTCTTGGTGTCCTCGTCTGATAGGTGCTCTGGGCTGAGGCGGCCGGGTCTGTCACTATGGTGGGACATGGTCTCTTCACTGTGCACGGTGGAATCGGAGCAGATGGGAGGTAGGGGCACGAAGGTCCGGTGGGACAGGGAAAGGCCCTCCACGCCCTCGACAGGTATCTGTGACTCCAGAGGACTGCCGGCAGTGGACAGCTCTTTAGTCAGCCCTGCCTCAGACTCTGGGATCTCCTTTGAGGGAGATGGGACTGCCGTCACAGGGAGATGATGGAGAAGCAGAGGCTGCTTTGGCACCTTTGGGACTTGGGTTTTCACCTGTCACGGGAGAAATGTTGGACTGGTTAGCTTCCTAATCAGAATCTCTCTTCCTGGACCTCACCAGTCTAAGGCAGTGGTACTGTGATCAGGGTACTGGACGAGGGCTCATAGGAGAGGGAGGGAGCCAAATCCCACTAACTGGGCATCTACAATGTGCCCCGTACATGGCAGATGTTGCTTGATTTACACCTCAAACTACCCAGGAAATAATTTTTATTTTATAAAAAATATTAAATATTTGTAATTATAAATAATTCTCTTTATTTTATAAAAGTGGAAGTGAGGGCTCAGAGAAAGAAGATGACTTGTCCAAGGTCAGAGAATTATTTGGTGGCAGAGCCGGTATCTGATTTCTGCCTCATTCTACATCCCTGATCCTATCACTCTGGCTCTCAACAGTCTTCTTTTGATGGAGTTTTAACATGGTGCCCTCGACTGTCCTCAGAGACTCCTAGGAAGACCTGGAGGAGATGGTCCTGTCCCTTCTGGAAGGCAGCAGCACCAGGCCCCTTTCAGGATGCTGGTGTCTACACCTTAAATGAAGTTTCTTATGGCAAATCTCTCTCAGGGTTCAGAACCAAGGCGGTAACTTCTTTCCTGTTGAAATTCTCAGCTTCCTTAATTAGTAAAAGCCCATCATCCTGGGAGAGAGGATTCCATACTTAGCATCTGGCTCACTCTGATTGGGCCCCTCTCAAGCTAGCTGATGGGAAGGAGATAGTCCAGTCCTTAGAGGAGGCAATAGACAAGGGGAAGATGATGGAAACCTTCTGAACTCCTGTCTATTTCCGGCTTTTAATTCTACTCTGGTCCTCTAAGGGCTCCAAGACTAGAGTTTGGCTAGACAGTGACAGGCTGCAGAGGGAGTCAAGAGGAAGTAACTGTACTTAACTTTCAGAATCAGCAATGCCCAGTCAGGCTTTTAGTCATGAGAAGGCTAAAGTTCAGGAGGGAAAAGCATTTCACATAAATTTCTGCAATCCTTCTAATGAAGGAGAGATGTGACTTACTTCACAGCATCCCAGAAGGCTGAGACCACTGGCTGGGTTTGGTCTGGGGGAGCAGAGTGCTCTCAACATAGGGAAATGCTTCTTTATGTGTAAGAGATGTGTATTCTAGGTCTGGTGCAGCCATTCACGACTCCCACAGGTGGTTAGAACTTGCACAGGTGCGGATTTGGGAGTTTATAACATATTTTTGTATCTGCTGCTTCATCCAGTCCTCTCAGCACCTCAGGGAGGCTTGGAGTTGAGAAGCTGAAGCTCAGAGAGTGAAGCTTTTGCCCAAGTTCAGGCAGCTGTGGAAAGTGATGAAGCCAGGCTCATCCCTGGGTCTTCAGACCAATTTCTCCCCTACTTCTCTACAGCTCTTTCTCAGGGCCTCAGTTTCTCTGTCAAAGTTGGAGGCAAGATTCCATGACCTTCACAGCTTCTCCCTACTCTGACAACTGGGTCCCTCTGACTGTCTTGTCCTTTTTCTGCGTGTATCTGTGTGTAACAGACAAAGCAGAAGACAAAGCCAGTACTACAGACCTAACAGAAGGAATCCCTGATGAGTGGGAAAGATCAGTTCACACGCAGTAAAATGGGCTCCACTTCCTCCGGCCTTGGCAGTCCTGCCCTGGAGGCCTTACCTTCCTCGAGACCTTCCGAGGCATCAAAATATGATGCTTAGCCTTTACTATCTTCTTGCGAACCAAGTGGATCCCCAGCCGCTCCTGGAGGAAGCTTTTCAGCAGTGGAGGGACCCCTGGAGCCATGACGGGGAAGATTACTATTAGTGGATATTTACTGGGGGCTTACTATGCGCCCAGCGCTGTTCAAACTGCCAGACCTGTATTAACTTACATCATTCTCACACCAACCCTGGGAGGTAGGTACCTGTATTATTCCCATTCAATAAGTGAGGAAACTGAGGCACAGAGACATTAAGAAATTTGCCCAAGGCAACAAGGATAGTGCGAGCAAGGGTGAGAACTCTGCTGGTGTCACTCTAGGACCCAGGATTCTAAGGTGCCTCCAAGGTAGCGCTGGTGGCAGCACCCACCACACCCACAGTGCAACACCTACTTCTGGACACAGCCGCTTGAAACCTCCTGCATGACCCTCTACTTTCTCACCCCCTCCCCCTGCTCAGCCACGCCTCCCCTGCAGGCCCCTCCCCAGCTGGGAAGTAGAAAATGAGGTCACAACAGACCTGCTCTACAAAGCCAGGTGTTACTCAAAGATCTCATGCAGGATCTAGCTCTGCCTCATTCTTGCTGTGGGGCTTTGGGTAGATCATGAACCTCCCTGGACCTCAGCATCCTTCACTGGGCACGGGGACAATGACACCTGCCTCACAGGGTTGCTGTCAGGTAAGCTGGTACAGAAGTGCTTAGCAACGTCTGTGGTTCTCTCCGTCCCCAGATGCACCAAGAACCATGTCCACCCATGATGCACAGACGAGCCCAGGACTCAGCCTCAATGAGGTGGGGCTGAGGGTGCCCAGACTGCCCCTGGGCACCGGGATGGGGGCGCAGGTTTGCAGGCACCATACCTCGTGTATGGGACACCAGAGGGTTATTATGAAAGATGAGCTCGCAGAGAGATGGGAAAAGAGCTACTGGCAGGATGGCATCCTCCTTTGCGATCTGTAAGGAAGACAGGGAAAAGCTTCAGGTCAAAGCTGCCCCACCTCTGCCCAAGGGCTACCAGGCCCCATACTGCGGGGCTACGTGCTTGCTAGGGCAGGAGTGGGGCCGGGGACGTGAGGCTGCTGTGCTGGACTCAGGCTGGGCAGGGTCTGCTCCTGTGGTTTCACCTGTTCACACCCACAGGATCAGGATCCTGTCTGAAATTCCACATCACTGTTTCACGTTTAAAAGTTAAGAATTCTTTTCTCTTCTCCACACTGGAAATGTAGCCCAGACCAAGGAATGGAGATGTTGGTGACAAAATGAGAATAAGCACAAGGAGTCTGGAAGTATGGCCAGGCATTGATTTTGACTTCGGGATACAATGTGTCTGACACTTCACCTTCCTCAATGCAACCTCTACACACCCCAACAGTCTGTCAACAGCATTCCTGGTGGTCTCTTTTGTTAAGGCCTGTCCTGGACACTAAGCTGGGGACAGAGAGAGGGCAGGACAGGGGGGACCCATTCATCTAAGGGAAAAGCCGAGCCAATAATAAGAAGACCTCCCAGCTGTCTGCTCTACCCTCTTGTGGCCAGCTTCTGAAGGGCGAAAAATACCTAATCCTTGCTGAGCAGAGTGGTTGGAACATCCCTGGGAAGGGTGTCTATTAGCAACAGAACACAATAAGCGGGGCCAAGAGTGGATCAGTGGCCTTTCAGATACACCCTGAAAGTTACTGGGTCAGACTCTGGACCTGTGGAAGGCAACAAGACCTGAGGACTGTGAGACGGAGGGCCCTTCAGTTTGGCTTCCTCTGGAGCCCCAGTGAGTAGCATGAGATGTCCACTGAGCAATGAATCTATCCATTCTTATTTCTTTGTGTTCATTCAATAAACAAGTATTAGTGAATGCCAACATGAAATGAGCAAAACAGCTAGAACTCCTGTCCTCAGGGAGCACTGCCTGTGGGGAAACCGGCACCAAAGAGTAACAGGAAGGATGAGAGCTCGGCAGCTGCGATGAGCGCTGTGAGAGAGGACGTATCAAGTCCCAGGGTGATCTGGTCCAGGCAGGGAGAGAGGGAAGGCCTCCCTGAGATTTGAATGCTGAGGAGGAGGTAGGGACAGAGTATGCAGCACAGAAACCTCGATATTAACCAAAACCGTTCCCTCTACTTTCTGGGCGCACAGCTACACAGTCTTCGTGCCTCCACGCAGCTAGATGTGCTGATATGACTCACGTCATATGCAACCAGGGTGGAAGGGATCATTTCTGGGCAGAGCCCATTTGAAACCTCGTGTGTGACCTGCTATGTTTCTTACCCCCTCCCCTACTCAGCAATCAGTCTGCCAGACACAAAGGAGCCAATAAAATCCCCTTCAGGAATGAAGGATGACAGAGACACAACCAGAAGGGACCTGGGTCTCTGGGAGATCATGTGTGAGGTCACCAGCCCACCTGGAATCCTCACAGTAGATTCTATGAAATCAAGAAATAGACTCCTATTCAGGAGGTCATGGGGGAAGTTAAGGTGTGTGGCAGCAGCTCACGGTGCATGCTCTGCCTACTGCAGAGAGGAAGTGCCCCACACAGAGAACCATGCGTAAAGGGCCTCACAGCGAGGAGGAGGAGGAAAGCCAGTTGGAGGGATGGAAGGAAGGCCACTTTGATTAACAGCAGAAAGAAAATGAGGCTAGAGATGCAAGTTGGGGGCAGATCAAAGCTAGAAAGATCTTGGTCCCTGGGGGCCTATTACATGAATTTGTAGAAGTAGGAGGACCTAAATATGACAAGATTTGGTCACAGATTAGATATGCATGGCGAGGAGGGATGTAAAGGAGAAACATTTAGGACAATAGCCAGATTTTGGTGTGAGTGAACCATGTGCTCTTCTCTAAGATATGGGAAATCATTAATTCACTTTGGATACATGTACTTCCCAGTAGAGATTCAGATAGGAAGTGCCTACACTAGTCTGGAGTACATAGGAGGGTTCTGTGTTCGAATTATAACTTTGTGAGCCACAGTTCATGGGCCAGTGGGTATATGAAGCCATCCCTAGGGGGAGAGTCCAGAGTGAGAGGAGAGGGACCAGGCTCGGCCCCTGAGCAACTCTACATTTGGTCATCGAGACCACGACTTGGCCCGCCTTTTCTGTCAAGGACCAGGGAGTAAATCTTTGAGGCTTTACTGGCCATACTGTCTGTATTGTAACTACTCCACTGTGCTGTTATAGCACAGAAACCGCCAGAGACAATTCATATTATTAAGTGTGATGGCTCTTTTCCAACAAAACTTTAGTTATGGAGTCTGAAATTTGAATTTCATATAATTTTAAAGTGTCATGAAGTAGTATCCTTCTTTTGATTTTTTCAACCACTTAAAAATCAAAGAATTAGTCTTAGCTCGAAGGCTATATAAAAACCAAGGTCAGCTGCTAATGTCTGTGGGCCAAATCCATCCCTCCATCTGTTTAATAAAGCTTCATCAGAACACTGCCCTGCTCATCCATTCACACGTTCCCCTTTGCGCTACAAGGCAAAGCTGAGTAGCTGTGACAGAGTAATGTATTTATCCGGCCCTTTATAGAAAACATTTGCTGACTTCTTATCTAGACTCTAGGGAAGAAGGAAGAATCTACAAAGAAGTCTAATATGTGTTGGTAAATAACTATAAAATGGTGGTTAAAGAGAGTGCAGAGTCTTTCATATGCAAATCTGGTGGCCAAGAAGCAGTGACAACAAAATGGGGGAGGGAGAATTAAATTTGTCAGGATGCAAAATTCCATCCATCCAAATCAAGTGACTGAAAAGCTGAAGAAAGTTACAATTAAAACTGATAGAAAGTTGAAAGATATCCGTGGCATGGATGTCATTTTCTGTGAAATTAAGTCCCAGATGAAAGATATGGGCTTGGGATTCTGGCTGATATAGTGAGGAAAATGTAGCCATTGGGCTAGCCGATCCCCATAAGGTGAACTGAATGCCCTTGAAAATAAATTCAGGATCCAATGACAATTTACTATTTCTGTCCAATTTCATTGGGTTAAGGCAAATACAATTTAACTTATCAAATTTATGAACTAAGTAAATATTAGTTAAAGGTTGACTGAAAGTGATTACTTTGCCTGTCTTTTGTTTTTTTTTTAAAGAGAGAGGGAGGGAGAATGAGCATTATCAGCCAAGGGGGGAGGAGGAGGAGAAGAGGGAGATATTCTTTTTTGTTTTCTTTTTAAGATTTATGTATTTATTTGAGAGAGAGCGAGAGCATGTGCATGTGTACAAGCTGGGGAAGGGACAGAGAGACGGGGGGGGAGGAATCCTCAAGCAGGCTTCCCACCAAGTGTAGATCCCAATGCAAGCCTTGATCCCAGGACTCTGAGAGCATGACCTGAGCTGAAATCACAAGTCAGACACCTAACCCACTGAGCCACTCAGGTGCCCTGAGACGGAGAATCCTAAGCAGGCTTCATGCCCTGACATGGGCTCAATCTTAGGACCGTAAGAGCATAACTTGAGTCAGAATCAAGAGTCAGACCCTCAACTGACATAGCCACCCAGGCACATCATTTATTTTACTTTTGACACAAAACTTATTAGATTTGAGAGGATATTCTAGACATTTAAATTCTGTTTGAATACAAAATAGGTTTTAAAATTTGTAACTTTAATAAATGGAATGTTAATTTCAACACAGGTAGCATGAGTATTCCTTTATGTGATCAAAACATCATTCATTCATCAAACAAACTCACTGGGTACCTATCATGTATCAGGTTCTATTCCAGACAATGAGGATATAGTTATAAGTAAAACAAAATCCTACTCTCAAACCTATATTCTGGCAGTAGACAACTGATAATAAAGAAAAAAGATATATATGTTAGGTGATAACCGTCATAAAGAAAAATGTAATTTAAAAACTCAAGTAAGCATGTAGAAAAATGGAGAGTAGGGGTGCCTGGGTAGTTCAGTTGGTTAAGTCTCTGCCTTTCCCTCAGGTCATAATCCCAGGGTCCTAGTATTGAGCCTGTCAGGCTCCCTGCTCAGAGGGAAGTCTGCTCCTCCCTCTCCCTTGGCCTGTCTCCCCCACTCATGCTCTCTCTCTCTGAAATAAATAAAATCCTTAAAAAAAAGAAAAGAAAAGAAAATGGAGTGTATTACTCCCCTCCTAACAATAAGAAAAAAGACATCATAACTTTTCTTGCATCTATCAGAGAGCTAAGTTCTCAGGGCAATCATGTGGACTGAAATGTAAGGAAAGGTGGGTACCTCCCAAGGGGTGATGAGACACGGACACTGGCTCAGGTGTGGCAGAAAATGGGAGGAAGAGATGATAAGTGCCATACAAGCAACTAGAAAGAAATGAGCTAACCATTTTAATGAGCTGCTGAAGGTTAAATGTGCACTAGAGCAGGAGAAGAGAATTCTCAAGAGCTGCAGAGAGAAGGAGAATTCATGGCCACTTTACACAAAAGACTGGACCCAGGGAGCAAGACAAGAGAAAGCCATCCCTGGGGCATAGGCCTGGAGGAGGAGAGCCCCTGCCACTGTCAGAAAGGTAGGAAGCCTGGAGATCAAAAGAAAGCTGGGGTATCCTTATATCAGACAAATTAGATTTTAAACCAAAGACGATAATAAGAGATAAGGACGGACACTGTATCATACTCAAAGGGTCTGTCCAATAAGAAGATCTAACAGTTTTAAATATCTATGCCCCTAACATGGGAGCAGTCAATTATATAAGCCGATTAACAACAAAATCAAAGAAACACATCAACAATAATATAATAATAGTAGGGGACTTTAACACCCCCTTCACTGAAATGGACAGATCATCTAAGCTAAAGATCAACAAGGAAATAAAGGCTTTAAATGACACACTGGATGAGATGGACATCACAGATATATTCAGAACATTCCATCCTGAAACAACAGAACACACATTCTTCTCTAGTGCACATGGAACATTTTCCAGAATAGATCACATCCTGGGTCATAAATCAGTTCTCATCCAGTACCAAAAGACTGGGATCATTCCCTGCATATTTACAGACCACAAGGCTTTGAGACTTGAACTCACAAGAGAAAAGTTGGAAAGAACCCAAATACATGGAGGCTAAAGAGCATCCTACTAAAGAATGAATGGGTCAACCAGTAAATTAAAGAAGAATTGAAAAAATTCATGGAAACAAATGAAAGAAAAAAAAAGGAAAAAAGAAATGAATGGAAAACACAACTGTTCAAAATCTTTGGGATGCAGCAAAGGCAGTCCTAAGAGGAAATTATATAGCAATACAACCCTTTCTCAAGAAACAAGAAAGACCTCAAACAGCAACCTAACCCTATGCCTAAAAGTGCAAGAGAAAAAAACAGCAAAAAAAAGCCTAAACCAAGGAGGAGAAAAGAAATCATCAGAGCAGAAATCAATGAAATAGAAACCAAAAGAACAATAGTATAGATCAATGAAACTAGGAGCTAGTCCTTTGAAAGAATTAATAAGATTGATAAACCTCTGGCCAGACTTAACAAAAAAGAAAAAAGAAAGGACCCAAATTAATTAAATCATGAATGAAAGAGGAGAGATCACAACCAACACTAAAGAAATACAAACAATTATTATGAGCAACTATAGGCGAGCAAATTAGACAATCTGGAAGAAATGGATGCATTCCTAGAGATGTATAAGCTACCAAAACTGAACCAGGAAGAAATAGAAAAACTGAACAGACCTATAACCAATAAGGAAATTGAAGCAGTCATCAAAAATCTCCCAACAAACAAGCCCAGGGCCAGATGGCTTCCCAGGGGAATTCTACCAAACATTTAAAGGAGAATTAATCTCTATTCTCCTGAAACTGTTCCAAAAAATAGAAATGGAAGGAAAACTTCCAAACTCATTTTATGAGGCCAGCATTACCTTGATCCCAAAACCAGACAAAGACCCCACCAAAAAAGAGAATTAGAGACCAATATCCCTTGTGAACACGGATGCAAAAATTCTCACCAAGACACTAGCCAATAGGATCCAACAGTACATTAAAAGGATTATTCACCTCGACCAATTGGGATTTATTCCTGGGCTGCAAGGTTGGTTCAACTTCCACAAATCAATCAGTGTGATACAATACATTAATAAAAGAAAGAACAAGAACATATGATACTCTCAATAGATGCTGAAAAAGCATTTGACAAAGTACAGCATCCTTTCTTGATCAAAACTCCTCAAAGTGTAGGGATAGAGGGTACATACCTCAATATCATCAAAGCTACCTATGAAAAACCCACAGCAAATATCATTCTCAATGGGGAAAAACTGAGAGCTTTTCCCATAAGGTCAGGAACACGGCAGGGATGTCCACTATCACCATGGCTATTCAACATAGTACTAGAAGTCCTGGCCGCAGCAATCAGACAATAAAAAGAAATAAAAGGCATCTGAATCAGCAAAGAAGAAGTCAAACTCTCACTCTTTTGCAGATGATATGATTCTTTATGTGGAAAACCCAAAAGACTCCACTCCAAAAAATGCTAGAACTCATACAGGAATTCAGTAAAGTGTCTGGTTATAAAATCAATGCAGAGAAATCAGTTGCATGCATTTCTCTACACCAACAGCAAGACAGAAGAAAGAGAAATTAAGGAGTTAATCCCATTTTACAATTGCACCCAAAACCACATGATAACTAGGAAGAGACCTAACCAAAGAGGCAAAGAATTTGTACTCAGAAAACTTTGGAGTACTCATGAAAGAAACTGAGGAAGACACAAAGAAATGGAAAAATGTTCCGTGCTCATGGGTTGGAAGAATACTGTGAAAATGTCTATGCTACCTAGAGCAATCAACACATTTAATGCAATCCCTATCAAAATGCCATCAATTTTTTTCAAAGAAGTGGAATAAATAATACTAACATTTATATGGAACCAGAAAAGACCCCGAATAGCCAGAGGAATGTTGAAAAAGAAAGCCAAAGTTGGCGGCATCACAATTCCAGACTTCAAGCTCTATTACAAAGCTGTCATCATCAAGACAGTGTGGTACTGGCAAAAAAACAGACAAACAGATCAGTGTAACAGAATAGAGAGCCCAGAAATGGACACTCAACTCTATGGCCAACTAATCTTTGACAAAGTAAGAAAGAATGTCCAATGGAAAAAAGACAGTCTCTTCAGCAAATGTTGTTGGGAAAATTGGACAGCCACATGCAGAAGAATGAAACTGGACCATTTCCTTACATCACACACAAAAATAGACTCAAAGTGGATGAAAGACCTCAATGTGAGACAGGAATCCATCAAAATCCTTGAGGAGAACACAGGCAGCAACCTCTTTGACCTTAGCCACAGCCACTTCTTCCTAGAAATATCGCCAAAAGCAAGGGAAGCAAGGGCAAAAATGAACTACTGGGACTTCATCAAGATCAAAAGCTTTTGCACAGCAAAGGAAACAGTCAATAAAACCAAAAGACAACTGACAGGATGGGAGAAGATATTTGCAAATGATATATCAGATAAAGGGCTAGTATCCAAAATCTATAAAGAACTTATCAATCTCAACACCCAAAGAACAAATAATCCATTAAAATCAGACAAGACAGATATAAAGACAAGAAATTTTGTTCAAGGCACAGGGAAACAAGTCAAAATAATAAACGAATCAACACATCAGGTAGATATAAAAATTCTAGATATTTTGTGCCTGATAGTAAAATTTCAAAACATAGGCAGCAAAAACTGACAGAACTAAAGTGAGAAATAAAAAGATCCATAGTCATGATTAGGGATGTTAACATGCTGCTCTTGATAATTGGTAGAACAAAGAGACAAACAATAATATAGAAATGATCTGAGTTATACTACCAACCACCTTAACTTAATTGGTATTTATAGAACACTATTACTTAAAACTGCACAAGACACATTTTTTTCTAAGCGCACAAAGAACATTCACCAAGACAGAATATAGGATGGGACATAAAGCAAGTTTCAATAGATGTCAGAAGAATGAAATCTTACAGGTTATGTTATCTGACCACAACAGAATTAAAGTAGAAATAGTAACTATAAGACATCTAGAAGATCTCCATATATTTGGAAATGAAGCATTTCATTTATCTAAATAATCCATGGGTAAAAGAAGAAACCACAACAAGAATTTAAAAAGTTGAATAGAATGAAAATAAAAACACAAATCATTTGTAGGATGCAGCTAAAACAGTGCTTGCAGAAAAAGTTTATAGCTTTACATGTTTATATTAAAGAGAAGAAAAAGGTCTAAATCAATG
Source organism: Lutra lutra (assembly GCF_902655055.1). Taxonomy (NCBI): domain Eukaryota; kingdom Metazoa; phylum Chordata; class Mammalia; order Carnivora; family Mustelidae; genus Lutra; species Lutra lutra. The sequence goes on along the minus strand of NC_062287.1, from coordinate 55,449,558 downwards.
ATCTAAAATTACACTATTTAGGAAACTAGAAAGAGAGGAACAAATTAAACTCATGTGAGTAGGACAGAAATCAAGTTAGGAGCAGAAATCAATGAAATGGGAAAAGAGATGAGTAGAAAAATCCAGTGAAACCAGCAGTTTAGTTTTTTTAAATAAGACCCAAGTGGGGGCACCTGAGTGGCTTAGTGGGTTAAGCCTCTGCCTTCAGCTCAGATCATGATCTCAGGGTCCTGGGATAGAGCCCCACATTGGGCTCTCTGCTCAGTGGGGAGCCTGTTTCCCCCTCTCTCTGACCACCTCTCTGCCTACTTGTGATCTCTCTCTCTCTCTCTCTCTGTCAAATAAATAAATAAATAAATAAAATCTTAAAAAAAAAAAAAAGACACGAGTTACCAATTTCAAGAATCAAAGAGGGATCCATCATACATCTATGGGTCCACTGATTATTGACACTGATTATTATTTCCCCATTCAATGGGGAAAGAGTAGTCTTTTTGATCAATGGTGTTGAGTAAACTGCATATTGACACATAAAAGAATGAAGTTGAACCCCTATCTCACACCATATATAAAGATAAACTCACAATGGATCAATGATCTGAATGTCAAAGCTAAAATGATAAAATTCCTAGGAAGAAAACACTTGAGGAATGTGGCTGTACCAATTGTTTGCCTTACAAGGAATGTAAACGGAGTACCTTAAAAGTTGCCTACATTTCAGACTTGAGTAGAGCTCAGTTGGTGGGGTTTATAGAATTCAAACAGTACATGGCTACTGGAAAAATATGTTAACATAAAACATGAAGGAGAAACATATTAAATTTGTCCCATGGACTACATCTGCTGTTCCCACAGACTAGAACATTTCTCACTTCACTCTTCCCTCACACTTTACCTAAACTCATGAAACCACTCTCTGGAGAACCTTCACTGTTCCCAAATATTAGGTTAGACTGCCCCTCTCATACAGTTCATAGCACCGTGAATTTCTTGCTAACACTAAGCATGCTTATATTGAGACCATTTGTCCTCTATCAGTCTTCCCTATGGGTGACAAGCTCCAAAAAGCAAGAAGCCCAATCTCTCTTTGCACAGCTGTGGGCCTAGTATGCAGCATAGAGCCTGGCACATGGTAGTAAGTAAACATCTATAACTGAATGGATGGACTCCTGCCTTGGTCTGCACTTTCTCCACTTCCCCCACCCTGAGAATTCTGAGCCCACATATCTGTAATGGGGAATTATAGGGCTGGCCTTCAGGCCAGAGCAGACTGCATCCCACCCTCCCATCTGTGCCCCCGAGGAAACAGGTAGAGAAGCAGAAGAGTCACCTTGTTGTAGGCCAGGCTAAGGTACCTTAGCTCTGGAAAGGGTGGGGCCAGCGTCTGGTTCCTGGCCTTCAGTGACTTCACGGGAAGAATCTCAAATATGGGAGGAAGTGCACATACCTTGGTTGCCTTAGAAGGAAAAAAGGTCTATTGTCAAAGTGTCCTGATGATAAGAGGCTGAATGCTGCCAAGGGCCATTGTGGCACCTTCCTATAGAGGGTGATGGAAAGAATGACCATTCTAGAGAGTCTTGGCCAAAAGAGACATCAAGGATCATAATGGGAGATGTTACCAAGGGCCCAGAGTTCTGATTCCAAGTTCCCTGTGGTCACATGATGAGCTAATTCTACAGCATCCAAAGTTCAGGTTTCAAGGGCTCTAAGACCAAATGATAACAGAGCAGTGATGGAGACATCAGAAGTTCTTTGCCCCCACTCCCCACTTTCTGCCCTATAGCAGCTTATCCTGAAATGGCTCTTCTCTACATTTGGGCTAAAATTTCTCCAAAAGTCAAAAGGACAGTGCTTGCATTTTATTTTACTTCTCTTTTTTAAGATTTTTTTATTTTTAAGTCATCTCCACACCCAACGTGGGGCTTGAACTCACCACCTTATCAAGAGCTACACACTGTTCTGACTCAGCAGCTACTTAACATTTTAAAGGGAACTTTTCCTAGTGGGGAGAAGGAGTGCAAGGGATCTGAGTCTTGAGTACCTGGTCTGATGGGTTAGCTCACACCCTACCATGGAGGCTCTTCATTCCAGTATAAATCAATAGCTAAATCCTGGATGACTTCAAGCAATCTGGGCCTGAATGTGACTTGGTGCACCCAGGTCACTTGCAAGTCGTGGTTTTTCAGCACAACCCAGCCTGCCTCAGGATCAACATGTTTCATTAAGCAGAAAATAAAACTTACTGGATTAACCGTGCCTGGCTCAGTTCACTCACCGATTCCTTGAGTTAGATGGGACCAGAGGAAATTACAGGGTAGATGCTGGGCTAATCGCCGGGTTCAAATGAACTGGATTGTTCTAAGCTCCATTAATTGCTGTGTAATCTTGAGCAAGTCACTTAAATTTCACTTGTTCATTCAGTGAACATTAGCAGAGCACCTACTTGGAGCCAAGTATTTTGTGCCCTCCTAGGGTCCAACTTGTACATCCACACAAGTGGGACAGGTGAGTGATGGGTGAGAGTAAACAAAAACCAGTGTTGGTGCTTGGGAACATCTAGCATTCTCCCCTCCAGGTGATCCAAATGCAATCTGCCAGACACCACAGTGGAAAGTGGTGGCACTCTGGTAAGGCAGACTCTTCCACCGTGCAATTCCCTATGCGGAGCAAGGCTGTGTGTCCTGCAGTTAGACTGCACTATCCAGGGGCGTGAGTGTCCTGAACTGAGGGCCTGAGGGATACATACCTGACTTTTACAGACAGGGGCCACTACGAGTCTCAACCATCTAACACACTTGACTACACACTCAGATGCCAGGGAGTTGGGATCTGAGCACTGAACAACCACCAATTATCTCTGACTTTTGTGGCAGACTGTTTAATGGCTTCAAGTCCCTCTAGGCCATATGTATGCCCATGGGCAGTGTGACCTTGGTGCTCCTCTCATTCAGAGGTGGAGTCTGTATCTCTATGCCCTTGAAACTAGACTGGCTATTATATAATAAAGAACTTGGTCTCTGTCACAGGTTTTTAGCATGGGAGCTTTCAAAACTCTTGAAACTTCCTGAGTGATAGGAATACCTTTGTTATTTGTAAGCCCTGGGTTCACACTTAAACTTATGCTAATGAATGACTCAGGATGGAGGCTGGCGGTACCTGAAAGACAACCCCTCAATTACAGAGTTGGGGTTTTGAGCCAGCTTCACCTCTGGCAAGGGGAGGGGCGAGAGATTAAGTTCAGTTCTGTGGCCAATGGTTCAGTCATCCATGCCTATGTAGTGAAGCTCCAAAGAAATCTCTGGACACTGAGGCTTGAGTGAACTTCCTGATTGGTGGACACCAGACGTGGGAGGGTGACACACCCAGATTCCACAGAGAGAGGGCACAGAAGCTCTACATTTGGGACCCTCCTGGACCTCACATTATGTATCTATTCATTTGGTTGGTCCTGATTTGTACCCTTTGTAGTAAAACTGTGATCACAAGGACTGTGCTTTCCTGAGTTCTATGAGTTGTTCTAGTAAATTATTGAGCCTGAGAAGGTTGTGTGAACTCCAGAATTTATAGCCAGTTTGTCTTAAGTGCGGATAACTTGAGGACCCCCAAATTTGCAGCTAGCGTCTGAAGTGAGGGCAGTCTTGTTGTGGAGTGTGCCCTTCACTTGTGGGGTCTGTGCTATCTCCAGGTGGCTAGCGTACAGAATTGTACATACAGAATTGTACCTATTATACTTATGACTTGCTTTGACCAACAGAATGTGGCAGAAGTGCCACCGCTTGAATTCCAGAGCCTTGCAATTCACTCTTACCCTCTTGGAACCCTAAGGCCACCATGCTGTAAAGAAGTTCATAATAAAAGGGACTCCATATAGGGGCGACTGGGTGGCTCAGTGAGTTGGGCCTCTGCCTTCAGCTCAGGTCATGGTCTCGGGGTCCTAGGATCGAGCCCTGCGACGGGCTCTCTGCTCAGCAGGGAGCCTGCTTCCTCCTTTCTCTCTCTGCCTGCCTTTCTGCCTACTTGTGATCTCTGTCAAATAAATAAATAAAATCTTTTTAAAAATAAATAAATAAATAAATAAAAGGACTCCGTATAGATGCCAAGCCATACCAGCTGTCCATGAACCCAGGTCCCAGTGAACCAGCCAGCTGGATGAATGAGCCCTGGCAAAACCAATGGAACATCTAACCAGCACAAATGATTGTGAGAAATAATAAATTGCTATTGTTTTAAATCCTCAATTGTTGGGTTGGTTTGTCATGTGGCAACAGTTAATTGATATAACTTCTCACCCAGCTTTATCCATGGGGAGGGAGTGTACTGAGATTCCTCTCAAGGATGTGGGTTGGCTGAACATGAACCTGTACTTCTTATTATAAATGAATAAATCAATAGTGATCAGTCCTCGTGAGCTTGGTTGGTAAGCATCTAACCCTGAGAGAAAAACAAATTTTCTGTCCAAACAAAAATCAAGCATCTAAGCCTATCAAACCAAGGATCAGAGCCTAGATGGTGGTGTATTTGGCAAGGATGAGCCTAGCTTTGGGGGGCATTTACTAGGGAGTCCCCAAGGTTCCATATTGGTGGCAACCTCACCATTGTATGTGCATAGGCCAGAGCAGTACCAGGCACATGGTAGATACTTGGTAAACACCAATGAACAGGCTTCTTCAGTGTGATATATATAAATGCCACTCATGGGTTCATTAGCTTACTTTTGTTTTTTAAAATTAATGTTCTAACTTAAGGACACAAATATAAAACAGGCAGTTCCTACCTCTGATGTTGAAAATCCAGGGTAAGATGAGAACACAACCTCTGAAACAAAAGAGAAACAGAACAAAGGTTGGTGAGTGTACTGACTGCCCCCAGAGAGGCTGGGGTCTGGCTCACCCAACCTCTGTGTACAGGAGGGTGACCCCTAGCGGAGTTCTCATTGGTCCTCATCTCTAATGCTAACTGGGATGAGGAGCTGGCTGTGATACTTGTCAGGTGGTGAGTTGCACTTAGAATAAAATCAAAACTCCTTGGCCAGGCAGAGGTCCTGCCTGATCTGGCTCCCACCTACTGCTCCAATCTTATCTCATGCCACTCTGTCCTTCACTCACTACATTTCAGCCACACTGATCTTCCTTCTGACTTTGCAACATGCAAGCTCTTTTAGCATCAGTACTGTTAGGCGGGCAGATAGTATTGATCAGAGAAGGCAAACCAACTGTCTTAGGATTTGAAAGTACTCTTGGTTTTGCTAGTAGAAACAGAATGTTAAGACAGTGAATTCAGCAGAGATACTAAGAATAACTAGCAGCACGGCAGTAAGGAAGAGGCTGTGGAGTGATTTTTGTTCTCGGCATCATTGGAATGAGATAGGCCAATAAACATCTGAGTTCAACCATACATCAAAACATCTTCTTGGACTGGATCCTGTGCAGGCACTACTCACCACTGCCCTGGCTAACAGGACCCCTTGCACACATTAATGATATTATACTGATAAAAGTTACATGAAAATGAAGTAAATAATAATAGGGGTGGAACATCACATGGCCCAAATAACTTCTCCTATGACAAGTGTCTGTAAAGGACTGGAGGATGGGTTTGTACAAGAAACAAAGTAGGAGTCAGCAAGAGGATGGGCCATGGTTGAAATATGGCTGCTAAAGAGTGATCCCCTGAGGAGACAGCCCCCACATCTAGAAAGATGAGCCATGGGATACTCTGCCTGAATGCATATCTTCTCCCTATAATCTCAGGTTAGAAAGGTTATTGTATACAAGTACAAAATTTCTATGTAGCAGTAACAAACAAGTGGGAATGTAATATAAAAAAAACAGTACCATTGACAATAGCGTTGACAAAGACCAAATACTTAAGAAAAAATCTAATGAAAGACATGTAAGACCTCACCACTGAAGACTACAAAGCACTGATGAGAACAATTTTAAAAGACCTAAAACATGGTGGGATATATTATTTTAATGAATTAGAAAACTCAATATTATAAAGATGTCAATTATCTCTAAATTGGTCTATAGGATCAATATAATTCTTTTATCTTTTTTTTTTTTTTTTTTAAGAGAGTGAGAGTGAGCAGGGGAAGGGAGGAGGGGCAGAGGCCAAGGGAGAGAATCTTAAGCAGACTCCACAGCCAGTGTGGGGCCCAACCTCACAACCCTGAGGTCATAACCTGAGCCAAAATCAAGAATTGGACGCTTAACTGACTGAGCCATGATCAATACCATTCTAATCAAAATCCTAGCAGGATTTTGTGTGGAAATTGACAAGCTGATTCTGAAATTTATATACAAAAGCAAAGGCTTTATAATAGCTATAGGAGTTTTTAAACAACGCAGCTAGAAAACTTCACTATCAGTTCTCAAAATTAGTTACAAAGCTACAGTAATTTTTTTTTTTTTTTAAAGAGACAGTAAGCATGTGCACAGGAGCAGGGTGGTGGGAGGGGCAGAGGGAGAGAGAGAATCCCAGGCAGGCTTATGCCCAGCACAGAGCCCCACATGGCCCTGAGATCATAACCTGAGCAGAAATCAAAAGTCAGAGGCTCAACAACTGAACCACTCAAGAGCCCCTAAATCTATAATAATGTAGACACGTACAGACCCCAACTTAACATAATACCTCTCTTATAACTTAGTGGGGAAAAGGATATCTCAACAAGTGGTACTGAGGCGATTAGATATCCGTATAAAAAAGTAAGCTTTGACTCTACTTCACATCATATATGAAACTTTCAGACAGGTCATAGATCAAAATTTAAAAACTAAAATAATCACGCTTCCAGAAGAAAATATAGGAAGATATCTGCATGGCTTGAAGTAGACAAAAAATTCTTGAACAGGAAATAAAAAGCACTAAGCATAAAAGATTAAACTGAACTTTTATTCATCAAAATTCATCAAGAACATGAGAAAACAAGCTACAGACTGCAAAAAGATTTTTGTAATATATAGATCTACGAAGGACTTGTACCTAGCACATATAAAGAACTCAAACGAATCAACAAGAAAAGGACATATAACTCAATTTAAATAGAGGCAAAAGATTTGAATAGGTACTTCCAAAAGAGCATATCAAAGTGAGGAATAAACATATGAAAGGCACTTAAGATCATTAGTCACCTGGGACACCTGGGTGGCTCAGTGGGTTGAGTCTCTGCCTTTGGCTCAGGTCCTGATCTCCAGGTCCTGGGATGGAGCCCTGCATCCAGCCTTACGTGGGGCTCTCTGCTCAGCAGGGAGCCTGCTTCCCTTCCCCTCTCTCTGCCTGCCACCCTGCCTACTTGTGATCTCTCTGTCAAACAAATAAATAAAATCTTTAAAAAAAAAAAAAAGATCATTAGTCACTTAAGAAATGCAAATTAAAATCACAATGAGCCTATGGACACCCCATAATCTGGGGACACCCATAAGGGGACACCGCCTCTCTGGGGAGCACCCAGAAATGAAATCTCTTACATTAATATAGGGATCAAAATTCTACAACTGCACTGGAAAATTACTTGGCAGTTTTTACTAATGTTAAACATAACTTTATACTCTATGACCCAGCAATTCCATTCCTGGGTATATGCCCAATAGAAACAAGTGCTATGTCCACCAAAAGATGTAAAACAATATCCATAGTAGCTTTATCCATAATAGCCTCAAAAATAAAAATAAACAAAATGCCTATCCTTCTTACTCTGTAAGAATGGTAAATAACTTGGAATACCGTAAGCGAAATGAAAAATAGTGAACTACCAATATATGCAACAACATGAATGAATTGGACAGACATAATGTTGAGCGAAATAAATCAGACACAAAAGAGCACATGCTGTATAATTCCATATCCATAAATTTCAAATCCGGCAAAAGCTATCGCTGGTGACAGAAGTCAGAATGGTGATTATTCTTGGAGGAGGGACTGATCAGGAGGATGCCACATGGGATGCTGGAAATGTTCTATATTGTAATACGGGTGGTGGTTAAAAGGATGCATGTTTGTAAAAATTCATGCTGTACACAATACTTTTATATGTTTAAGTTGGTTATTTCTCAATTTAAAATAAATATTAAGAAAACCCACTGTGATACTGGCACAGTAACAGATAACTAGATCAGTAAAGCAGAGTATATAATCCAGAAATACTCATATATTAAAGAGATTTTGGTTTATAATAAAGGTGACATTCCTTTCCTTTTCTGCCTCTAATGTTGCCATTTGGATGTAATTCTTGGCACCATGGTAGTGATCTTGAGACCTCAATGGGACCCAGCCTACAAGGACAAGCAAGCAGGGCAAGGATGGCAGAAGAGGATAGAAAGAACCTGAATTCCTTGAGAAGATCAATGCACCTCAGAATTAGCCATCTCTGGAAAGCCTCAATTCTGAGTTTCTGGTTATTTGAGATTTTTATTTTATTTATTTATTTATTTTTTTTGTTAAGATTTTATTTATTTATTTGACAGAGAGAGATCACAAGTAGACGGAGAGGCAGGCAGAGAGAGAGAGAGAGGGAAGCAGACTTCCTGCTGAGCAGAGAGCCCGACGTGGGACTCGATCCCAGGACCCTGAGATCATGACCTGAGCCGAAGGCAGCGGCTTAACCCACTGAGCCACCCAGGCGCCCCTATTTGAGATTTTTAAAAAGCTACTTTTAACTGGATTTTAAAAGGATCTTTATTTTTTTTTTAAGGACCTTTTTAATTTTTTAAAAAGATTTTTATGTATTTATTTGACGGGGGGTGGGGGGGGAAGCAGGCTCCCAGCCGAGCAGAGAGCCCGATTTGGGACTTAATCCCAGGACCCTGAGATCATGACCTGAGCCGAAGGTAGAGGCCCTTCTAAGCTGTTAGAAGATTATTCCCACCACACGGCTTGAATCTCTGGAACAAGGGGCATCACTCACCTGTCCGGTCAACATCCTTTTTCATGGGCAGTACAGTATAATCTGGTTGCTCATCAGAGGCCTCAAACATCCATGACTTGGGCTGTCGCATGGAATGGAGCTCTTTCTGGGGACACCCCCTGCCTCCAACCCAGTCCCCTGACCCGTCGCGAAGCTGAAACTGCTGTAGGTACGGGATCCGGAAAATCCTGTTTTGGTCCAGGCTTAATTTCTTCAGTCTTCAATTAAGGAAAGTGAATACAGAATCACAGCAATAATGATACTTCAGGGGCATTTACTAAGCAACTGGAGGGAAAGAACATGGATTCAGGTTTGGACACTTATTCCTCTGGTGTGACCTTGAGCCAGTGACTTACCCTCTCTGGGCCTCAATATCCCTATCTCTAAAATGGGGATAATATTCATTAATCTTTCAAGGTTCCTGTAAAGATGAATAAAACAATGTAAATGGCTAGGCACAAAGTAGTATTCAGTAAAGGGTACCTGAATCTAAAGTAAATTTTCCAGGAATCTAAAGCTTAACCATTTAAATGTCAGCATTTTCCGTAATTTAATCAAATACGTAGAATTCAGCAGGTAACCTTATCTTTCTGATTCCCCCTTTTTTTTTTTCTTTTCTGTCCCCTCTCTCAAGGGTCAGGAGCCTATCTCTGGCAATATCTCCTTTTACCCTCCTTTCTCTTTGCCACTTCTAATCCAGACACTTGATCAGAAATGTCCTACTGATGCCCCACTTTTATGGCTGAGCTAAAGCTCGGAGGGGAGAAGTGAATCACCCATGGCCACACAGGAGAGATAAGTGGTGGAGCCAGGATTTAAACCCAGGCCTTTCGGATTCCAGAGCAGCTCAGGGTGTGGGCCAGGCTGGGGGTGCAGGTGGCCCTACAGAGAGGGGACTATTGCTTTACCTTCTGAGTCCAGCCAGGCTGGCAAAGCAGTTGGGGCTGGTGAGCCTGTTGTCATCTAGCATCAGCGTCTCCAGCGCTGGGAACCTCAGGATGTACCTCCTGCTTGTCAGTGATGTTACAGATGCTTCCCTGTGAGTGCAAGGATCCTGGGTAATGAGCAAGGGCAGGGGACAAACTCTACCATCCCCAGGAAGCAGGAGCGGGGATAGGAAGAGATAGAGGACAGGGAATCAATCAAGAGGCATAACCAGCTTGGGAACTTCTCTAGTGCCCCTGAGACATCCCTGCAGAGAGGGACCAGAAGGTGTAATTTCTTTCCCAACTGACCTTCTTCCCCAAATCCCACTCACACATCAGTCTTCTTTATGGAGAAAGGTTGCACATATTCACAGATGGACTCAGTGAGACTGGGTTGGGGCAGGATGGGGCCACTAGGAATGCTCGTGGAAAATAAAAGAGTGACCAAGGCATGACCAAGTTGAGGGAAAACATTCTGCAGAAAGAATACTGAACACTTTTGGGTCAGGTCCAACTCCTGGGTATGCTGCATCACCCCAAGTATCAGCAACCATAGGAGCATCAGGAGACAGAGCCCTTGGCATGGACCACAGTTTTGGTTCATGTGGGGTAAGGCAGGCTGGCCACAGTGATGCTCTTCTCTAAAGTGACTCAATAAAATGCACACATCAGTAAGGAGCTGCAAAGTCTCTTAAAACTCAAACTCTCTGAGGAGTCCCAGAAACACCTGAGAGTGGAATTCCATGGGCTGAGATCCTGAATCACACTGGTGGGGCAGGAAGTTCTGGTATTTTAGTTACTACCATTAATGTGGCCTGACGTATGTCCCCAGGTGGATGAGACCTAAGTAATACTTTATTTTTTTCAACTTTTTTTTTTTTAAGATTTTGGTTTTGTTTTTTAAAAGATTTTATTTATTTATTTGACAGAGATCACAAGTAGGCAGAGAGGCAGGCAGAGAGAGAGAGGAGAAAGCAGGCTCCCTGCTGAGCAGAGAGCCCAATGCGGGGCTTGATCCCAGGACCCTGGGATCATGAGCTGAGCCGAAGGCAGAGGCTTTAACCCACTGAGCCACCCAGGCGCCCCAAAGATTTTGTTTAAGTAATCTCTACACCCAACACGGGGCTTGAACCTACAACCCTAAGATCAAGAGTCATGCTCTACCAAGAGAGCCAGTCATGTGCCCCTAGGTAAATTCTTTTTAAGTATACAAAGGCAGATGACTCAAATCATGTTTTCATTCCTCCCTCCAACTCTCTCCCCTCCATACACCCAAATGAACACTCAACACACTCAACCAAGAAGGAAAGAAGCCTTTAGTTGATGGTATTTGAAGGTCACAGATGACTCTCTTCCTCTCCTGAAAGAACCAACTTTCATGCACTAAATTTTTAATTTTTACCACAGAGCAATTACAGGAGGGTACATAGCAGCTCTGTTATTTATAATTAATTGACCCATCTCTTTTTTACTCCAGTCAGATGTGAAAGAGCTAAAAAATAAGCCTTTAAAAAAATTCCCCTTACACCCTATAATGGAGAAGCTCTATCCTGTCTCTTGTGACAAGTTATAGTGTTTTGCCTTTTACAAGTTTCACCCTAATTATAACATATAAAAGCTTCATTTTGTCTCCAAAACAGATGTTTTAAAATAGGGGGGAGTCAATGAGTGGGTAAGGAGGACAAGATGCAAGGCTTCAGAGGACAGCATCAGGCTCTTCCACTGGGTCCTTCCCATGGCAGTTTTGGAAGAAGGGCTCTCTGAAGTGCTGGGAGTCTATTAGTGTGGAGAGGTTGAGGTTTCTGGCTGTTCTGAGTGATGCTATTTTTATTATACCTTCTCTTGGCAAAAGGAATTAATAGCATTTAAAATATGATAGATTTGACTAATTTTTTTTTTAAAGATTTTGTTTATTTATTTGACAGAGGGAGAGATCACAAGCAGGCAGGGAGGCAGGCAGAGAGAAGAGGAAGCAGGCTCCCCGCAGAGCAGAGAGCCTGATGCGGGGCTCGGTCCCAGGACGCTGGGATCATGACTGAGCCGAAGGCAGAGGCTTTAACCCACTGAGCCACCCAGGCGCCCCAGATTTGACTAATTTTTTTAGAAGCTAAGAGTATGCCCCAGTGACTGGATTCAGGAATGGGAACTGGTGTGCTGGATTAGAAGAAACTTGGGAATGGGGTCAGCAGCCCTGGCCTCTCATTCTGGCGCTGCTGCTGTTTGGTTTGCTGGGTAACTTTAAGCTGGTGCTGAGCGTCTCTGGTCCCGGTCAGTTCTATCTACGCAATGAAAGAGGATGTCTTTTATTTCACGTTGTAAGACTTTGCATGAGGCTAAAAATATTGCTGAACAAACTGGACAAAGAGCTGCAGTAAAACAGATGAAACTGAGCAAGTGGTAATGTCCATGAAAATGTGAGGTCAGCTTCTGTGGTAAGATATAGAAAATGCACCATGCAAACACAGGATGCGGGAGATGTAGCTTCCCAACTCACTTGTGTAAAAGTGGACTTATGACGTGGCTGCTAAAAAAGCTGGCGCTCCTTTAGGAGGCATTTTTGAGGAAAACAGTGGTTAGAAAACAGAAGGTAACCATCCCCCTCTACTCTGTGCTGGTCAAGCCTGGGGGGCGGACTTGTACAGTCCAAGGGGGGACAGGGAATGGGCCGCATGGGAGACCCAGAGTCTCAGATGCCTATCCAAACAAGTAACGGGTAGGCTGATGATGGAGTAGCACAAATACAATCCCCCTAACTCACCCAGACATTGTCATGTGATCGATCCGGAAAGGGAGACACAAATAGTTCAGAGTAGATGAGCTATGTGGTGAAATGGAAAAAAATGAAGAGAAAGGAGAATGCAGAAGCAGAGAGAGGTCATGAAAAGCCTTGTGATCAATGTTAATGGTGTTTATCTTTAGAATGCTGAGAAGCTGCCGAAGGACTTCAAGCAGGGCAGTGATAGAATCAGAAGTGCTTTTAGAAACATCCCTCCGGCTGATGATGAAGAGGGTTGGTTAGGAGGTGATAAGGAGAAAGAAAAATGTGACAGGTCATTAGCTGTATCCCAAGTAGCAGGGGCTGTGTTGATGGGCTACAAAAAGGGCCAAGTTTGAGAAACATTTAGGAAGCACAACTCATTGCCTCCAGTGACTGAATGGATGTACAGGGTGAGGGATGGAAGAATGCAGACTGATGCCCATGTTTCTCACTTGGTACAACTGCACAGTTGATGGACAGCGGCTCCTGTCACTGAGGCCAGGGACATAGGAGGAGGAGATCTCAGCACGGGCATGTGTGTGATGACTTTGGTATGATTAAGTAAAATATATGGGCTCATAGCTCAGAAGATGGATGTGAGGTAGAGATATAAAGAAGACTTGGGAAAGGATGAAACCACAAAGAAAGATTATAAAAATTAAGAAAAACAGTGGATCGAGAGTGGACAACTGAGGACCATCAACATTTAAGAAGTTGGCAGAAGAAGGGGAATCCACAGAACATTCTTGTGTGGACAGACAACTAGGAAGAAAATAACAGTTTGTTTGGAGCCTCACAGCTTTCAAAGCACAATTATTTCAATTGATACTCTGATGTAAATAGGAGTACATTTATTCTCCCCTTCTTATATATAAGGAAATAGAAATACCTAGTGGTGAAGACTTGCCTTGCATTATGCAACAAGACTTCCCACTGAAAACAACTAAAATGATTAATAAAACCTAAAAAGAAAAAAGATTCATTATTTTAAGACATGTAAGAGATGTGAAGACAGTAAAGCAGTCATATGCCAAAATCTAAAAATCCAGAGACAGAAACCAAGCACAAGAAGCCTTTTTAGACACTTGCTGATCTTGCTGAAATAGCATGTAATTGGAGACCCCCTACAAGAAGGTAGGATCCTAAACAGATACACACTCAGGAGAGCGAGAACTAGCACTAAACCCACACTCCTTATCCCACAGCTAGGGTAAAACTACCTTGGGATGAAAAGAAGGGAAAGGGGAGGGTAGATTTGTCCTTGTGCAAAATTGTAGCCCAAATTTGTATCATTGGAATGGCTCAGAGAATATCCAGCTAGTTTGGTTTAGTTTAAAATGGTTCCATACTGAGTGCCCCTAGGCATCTGGCCAAAATAAATGGAAAGGTTTATAGTATTGCAGACTAAATAATTGGGCCAACTCTCTGAGTATAAACTAGAAAATCCAGACAAAATATATATATTAAAAACAATTTTCTTTGAGGTATCTAGGAACTAACAAGCTGTGAGAAGTTAGGGGGCTAAGATCAAAGGGGATTCTGCAACATTTAGGGTCTCTTTTCCCCTAGGGCTACCTGCTGACTCCAGAAGTGGCAGACAAGCTGAGATGCTAAGCAGAAATTCTGACAACCTTGCTAGTCTAGGGGCCAAGAGTCCAGGGTGCACCAGAGAAGGGGATTCCTGATAAAGTGCCCCTGCTTTAAGTTAGGGCTTTGAAGGACTAAATCCTACAGGAAGGTGTGAACTAGAAATAATGTGGTCCTTGCAGAGACTGAAGACTAGCTTCAAATAATTACGCGTGAACTATATAATAAAAAAAAAAAATCGAGCTGGTGAGAATAAAAATGATTTGAGTTGCCCAGAGGGAGAGTCACAGCCTCTTATTCAGTTTCCTATTTCCATTTCATTAAAAACAAGCTTAAATCAAAGTAAAAATTCAGTTCTTCAGTCACCCTGATCATATCTCAAGTGTTTAATATGACTGGTGGCTACCATATTGGACAATGCAGATATAGAACATTGCCAACATTGTGGAAAATTCTATCAGACAGTCCTAAACTAGGCCTTTCAAGGATTACTAGACAATATCTGCAAATCAGTGCTAATGTCTGGGGATATGAAAGGTATGGTGGTCTATCACTCAAAGCAGGGGATTACGGAAGAATGGAAATTTAGCCTGTGAATGAACCCAGTGAAGTCATCAGCCTACTTTTTGGTTATCTCCCCAGTTCCTGAATGGATAATTAGAACAGACATACTAAGCGACTGACAGAATAACCACTTATGTTTACTGACCAACAAATGAGGACTATTACAGCAGGAAGGGACAAATTGAAGCCCCAGTTTATCTGCTTCTAGAACAGTAGGCTGAAAGTTATTCTGCATCCCTGAGGTAACTACAGAGACTACTGCCATCACTGAAGACAAGAAAGGTAAAAGGATACTGGGTCTTAGGATATTCCTGCTTAACTTGTTTTATTTGGCTTGTGTAGAAGACAGGTCATGAAGAATGACTATAGATTACCGCAGACTTAATCAAGTGGTGACTCCAATTTCAGCTGCTGCCCCACATGTGGACTCTTCTTACTACAGTACATCAACATAGCCCCTGGCACTTGCAATACAGCTAAAGACCCATCAAATGTTTCTTTCTCTTTACTGGTGAATAAGAACTGCCAGGAGCAGTTTGCTTTTGCCTGACGGGGACAACAGTACATCTTTGCCCTCTTCTCTCAGGGCCACATCAACATCAGCTCTTCCAGCCTACATACTCTATTACACATCTATTGCTAATCCGCTTTGGTATTCCACAGAACCTCATGTTGACTGGACCTGATGGGCAGGAAGTTGCAAATACTCTAGACAATTTAGTAAGATGCATGCATGTCAGAGAATGGAGGGAAACCCTACAAAAATTCAAGGAACTACCACCTTGATCGATTTTCTTGATGTCCAGGTAGCTGGGAGCATGCTGGGATATACCTCCAATGTGAAAGACCTAATCCTTCACCTCGCACCACCTCTTACTTAAGAAAAAGACACAAAGATTTGTTGGTCTTTTTAGATTTGGGAAGCAATGCATAAAACATTTGTGCTCTTCTAATCCATTTACTGAGCATCCCAGGGGATGCCAGTTTTGTGTCGGGCCCAGAGCAAGATAAGATTTTGTAATAGGTCCAACAGTGCTCTAAATGTCTAAGCCAAATGGGTGTGCTATATAGTACAGGGTTACCATACGTCCTGGTTTTCAAGGACACTCTGGGTTTTCACCTGTTACCCTAAAATAATTAACAGTGTTCCTTTTCCCTCTCAAGTTTGTCCTGGTTAGATGGATAGGTTATATAATTTCTAAGAATAGAGCCTTTTATAGGCCCCAATTGCAGAATTATTTTTTAAGTTGTTTTCTTTTTCTAAGTAATCTCTACACCCCACATGGGACTCGAACTCATGACCCCAAGATTTAAAGTCAAACACTCTTCCAACTGAACCAGACAGACACCCCGCAGAATAATTTTTTTCTTTTTTTAAAAAATATTTATTTATTTATTTATTTATTTGACAGAGAGATCACAAGTAGGCAGAGAGGCAGGCAGAGAGAGAGGGGGAAGCAGGCTCTCTGCTAAGCAGAGAGCCCGATGCGGGGCTCGATCCCAGGACCCTGGGATCATGACCTGAGCCGAAAGCAGAGGCTTAACCCACTGAGCCACCCAGGTGCCCCCGCAGAATAATTTTTGAGCCAAGTTATGTCCTATTCTTTTTTCATTTGAGAGAGAGAGAGCACGAGCAGGGGGAGAAGCAAAGAGAGAGGAGGAGGGACTAGCAGACCTCCTGCCAAGTGGGGAGCCTGACACAGGGCTTCATCCCAGGACCCCAAGATCATGACTTGAACTGAAGTCAGATGCTTAAACCAACTGAGCCACTCAGGCACTCTAAAGTTATGCCCTATTCTGTGGATAACTATTCTCCTTTTGAAAAATAGTTTCTGGCTTACTACCCCATGTTGGTGAAGACTGAGCAGCTAGCTGATCACAGGAACATGAAGTGACCATGTGACCTGAGTGGCTCAACATGAACTAAATGGGCAGAATTCCCTCAGCAAGTGAAAGCAGTATGTGAGATCCAGCTCAAGCCAAGTCTGGAAAAAATGTGTGAATGAATATGGCTCAGATTCCTATGATGCCTACTCCTGCTGTTACCTCTCCATCAAAGCACAACTAAGGTTCTGTGAGCAGCTGATATAGGAGAAAACCCCCTAGCTGTGTTTACAAATGATTGTTCATGATATGCTGACACTAAAAGAATATTACAGTATTACAACTTTATACAGGGGTGACTCTGAAAGACAAGGGAAGAAAAATCCTCCCAATAGGTAAAACTTAGAGCAATGTATCTATCTATTTTTTTGGTTTTCGCTGATTCACAGGGCAGTGGCTAACGGTTTAGCAGAATAGTCCAAGCTTGGAAAAAAAAAAAAAAAGTAAAACTGCTGAGAGCAAGGTCTAAGGGGAAATTATGTGAATGGACCTCTCAGAATGGATAGAGTATAAGCATTATTTGCATCCCATGTGAATGCTTCCCAAAGGCTATCCACTTTAGAGGAGACTCTCAGTGACTAGGTGGACAAGATGACCCATTCCATGAAGTCAGATGGCTGCTCTCCTCAGATACCCTAGTGCTTGAAAAATGGCCTTTATCACAGGCATGGAGGCTACACACATCCCCTCACCAAGGAGACCTGGCTATCACCCGTGCTGAGTACCCAAACTGCCAAGAGCAGAAGCCAACGTTGAGCCCCTAACATGGCACCATTTCTGCAAGGATTAGCCAACCACCTCGTGGGAGGATGACTATAATAAGCACCTTCCTTCATAAGAGGAGCAGTGTTTTATTTTGTTGCTTACCAGAATAAACATGTGTTTTGGATACAGATTTACATTCCCTGATATTCTGCCAGCATCGGCATCAGGGGACTTACAGAATATCATATTCTTTATCCTGGTACCTCACATAACATTGTTTCTAACCATGGAACACATCTGATAGCACATAAGTGCAATGATGAGCCCATAAATATGGAATTCACTTTTTTACCATGTTCCCCATCAGAAGCAGCTGATCTAATAGAAAGGTAGAGTAGTTTTTTAACAACTTATTTATTGTACCAGTTAGGAGACTAACCCCTGTGAAGACAGGGCTCTGACTACTAAAAAGATAAGGTTTCACATAAACCAGCAACCAGTACTGGTGCTATTTTCCTTATAACCAGAACATAGGATCTAGGAATTAATGAAAGGAAATAAGAACAGATCCTCTTACAACCATCCACTTGCAGAATTTTTGCCTCCATTCCTACAAGTAGAGGTCTTAGTTGCCTAGGGAGGAATACTTTTATAGAGGACACAAAGAACAGTTTCTCTTAACTAGAACTTGAGATTGCTACTGGCCACTTGGGTTCCTCAATCCACCAAACCAATAGACCAAAAAAAAAGGAGCTTACTACATTGGCTGGTGATTGATACTGATTATCAAAAGTAGGTATGATTGCTGTTATACCTTGAGGACAAAGAGAAATATGACTGGAATCCAGGGAATTATAAGGTATTCCTCTTAGAAGTGTCATGTCCATTAATCAAAGTTAATGGAATTTCTGCAAGATGAAAAGAGTTCTGAAGATGGATGGTGGTGATGGTACAACAACAATGTGAAGGGACTTACGTGAATGCCACTGTACATTTAAAAATGGTTAAGACGGGGTGCCTGGCTGGCTCAGTCAGTAGAACACCTGACTCTTGATCTCAGGGTCATGATTTTGAGCCCCATGTTGGGTATAGAGATTATTTAAAAAAATTTTTTAATGGTTAAGATAGTAAATTTTATGTTATGTGTTATGTTACCACAATTTTAAAAAGCATTAATAGAAAATTACCACAACCTATTAAAAAAGGATTCATAACTCTGATCCTTCAAGAATGATCATTTAGGATATCATGCCAGTTAAAGAGCCCAAACTGCCAAGGTGCTAGATAAGGGAGAAGGAAACATTAAATAGGAGATGAAGGAAGGATTCATGTGTACTATGGCCTCTGGACCAGTTAAGAAAAGATTATTGTAGCAAATACATATATTTTCTTCTCTGCTTGTTGTGTGTAAATTACTAATGGTGAATAACTTTGCAACTTAGTTTTTAGGTTATAAAATATCTACTTGGCACTGTGACTACTTTAGAAGAGAAAATTATATCATTCAGAAATGGATACAGTGACCTATGTAACGGTCTCATATCCCTTTATAGAAGAGGGTGAAAGTATCTTCATGGAAAAGGAAAAGATCCTTCACTTAAGATGAAAGCATATTGTGATTGCTAGTATAGTAAGGAAATTAAATACGGAGAGGAGGAGGAGAGTAGATGTTGGGCTTCCAAGGGCTGGGTGGCACCAGTCATCTGCCTATTTGCTCTTGAACTTTATTCCTTTCCTTTGTGTTCTGCTATGTATTATAAGGGGCCAGGGTCACCCCTAACCTACACTTCCCAGACCATCTTTCCAATTGGCTTCCAGTGAGATACTGCCAAGGGAGGGATTGGTGAGACTGGAAGGCCAGAAGACGGGGAGAAGCAACTCTCTCATTTGTTTCTGACAGCTTGCTGGCGGCAGCAGGGCTGCACCGGCATCCCTGCTGGTGAGGTTCCAGCCCTGATGGGGGCAGCACATCTGTAGCAGATCTAGAACTGCAGCAACAACCTCTCTAAAAGCCCAGCAGCAGGGACAGGCTTGTGGCCTGAAGTCCAAGAGTTGGGGGGCATCTGATCTCTGGGCATCAACCTTTTTCCTTCTTGCTCTTCCAGCCGTTCCACCACCTATATAACCAATTCCCTCTATTTATTTTTGTTAATATTTAGGTGGAATAAAGGTACTCTGATTATGATTTTTTTCAAGAGTCCTTCTCTTTTAGAGGTATACACTGGATTATTACAGATGAAACTACATGAATCTGCAGTATTCATTTATAGCTAGATACATCTGAGATTTTTCTTAAGAATAATTTAAGGTGGGGTGCCTGAATGGCTCAGGTGGGTAAGCGTCTGCCTTTGGCTCAGATCAGGATTCCAGGGTCCTGGGATTGAGCCCCATGTTGGGCTCCCTGCTCAGGGGGGAGCCTGCTTCTCCCTCTTCCTTGGGTGCTCCCCTTCTTGTATGCTCTTGCTCACTGTGTCAAATAAATAAATAAAAGCTAAAAAAAAAAAAAGTTTGGGTATGGTGGGGGTATAGATTAAACAGGATTGTCTGTGACCTCAGAACTGTCAGGCAATAATCATTAGGTGATGGGTACATGGAAGTTCATTTTGCCATTGACTCTACTTCCATGTGTGTCTGAAATTTTCATAATAAAATGCCAACTATTATCTCTCCCCATGACAAACATTTAAGTCCCCTCAATTTGCAATACCTCAAGTGGTTTTCATATTCTTGACTTGACCCTGACTGATGTGTGTCTGGTCATAGAGAAAGCCTGCCAACACCAAGGGAAAAAAAAAAAAAGATGTGTGCATGTGCCTGAGAAAGTAAGTGAGAGAAAGATGAGAGAGAAGTTACACACATGATGAAGAAAGACATTGAGATGCATGCAAAGTCCTGACAACATGCTGTTCACCTGTATAGAGCCATATGTGAATCCAGCATTCACCTTAGGACTTTACAGGTTAATGAGCCAAAAATTCCCTTTTGGTTTTATTGGGGTTTTGGGGGGAAAAAAAAAAAAAGATTTATTTATTTTAGAGAGAGTGCACACATGCAAATCAGGGGAGAGGCAGAGGGAGAGGAAGTGAATCCTTAAGCAGATTCCCAACTGAGTGCAGACCCCAATGTGGGTTTGATCCCATGACCCCAAGACAATGACCTGAGCCAAAACCAAGAGTTGGATGCTCAACCGACTAAGCCACCAAGGCGCCCCATAAATTCCCTTTTTGGTTGAGCTAGTTTGAGTTGACTTCTGTCACTTGCAAACAAAAGGAGCCTAATGAAATCCCTAATACAATGATCACTACTATTATCCAAACTTCTTGGGTAACTAACCAACCACTATCATCACTATAAACTCCATCACATCTGCCATTATCACAACAAATATTATCACCATGACTTTTGCCTACACCATCTGTAAACTGGTTAACATCCATTGAATAGGTACTTGTGCCAAAGTACTGACTCCTCATCCAGCTGCTTCAGATCAAAGATGACTAAGACAGAGCCTCTGCCCTCATAGTGCTCACAATACTTTTGGGAGACTCTATGTATTTCACCCATTTATCTATTATTTACATATATATACCTATTTGTGAGACATAAGTCACAACAGAATATATAAACTTCTAAAGTAAGAGGGAAAACATTAAATTAAACAGATGCTTAGAGAAGGGAAGAAGTATGGTCTAAAGCCATCAGGGAAGGCTTCTGATAGGGAGAGGAGGAGGGTCTGAGCAGGCCCTTGGAATATATGTAAAATCCATATGAGAAGAGAACGTAATGGTCATAAGCATGGTCTTTGGATCAGATGGACTTCATTAAATTCTGGCTCAGTCACTTATCAGCAGTTATTTAACATAGCTGTGCCTCAAATTCCTCATCTATAAAACACAGATAATAACAGGACACCTGCTTCATAGGGCTGTTTTGAGGATTAAATGTGTTAACATGTATAACATGCTGAGAACAGTGTCTGGCACATAGTAAGCACATGTATATTGCATTAGCATTATCATTATGATGTATATTGCATTGACCATTATTATATTATGGTCAGAAAGCACAGCCTGAACCAAGGTGCAGAATGGGAACATACAAAGCTCAGTAGGTCTGTGAAGGGATAAGTCTGGCAAAAGCAATATCCACAATTTACCAATGACCAATCAGAGACAGGGAAAGTGACTTGCTAGATACCTGAGGGTCTCCTAACAGCATAGGAGACACCCATCTGAGGCCTAATCATTCTTTGGGGCCCATTCCCATGACTGCCTTTCCTAGGAGCTTCGGTAGGCAGCATTTTTCCCTGCTCTGAGCACTCACAGCCGTCTTTATAGCACTTTTGAGCTGCTCTAGGCTATTACCTTGCACATTTGCACCCAAAGGTTCACGAGGGAACACATGGGACAGACCCCAGGATGTAGAACTTACTGTTCTGTGACAGCCAAATTGGGTGGCAGGGAGGTGAGCCCATTGCCTGTGAGGAGCAGGACACGGAGGTGCGGGAGAATCCCCAGATCACAAATGGCCTCTGCAGTCAGGCTGTTGAAGGAAAGGTCCAGGAACTATGGTACAAAGAAAAAAGATGGGAGAACAGAAGTACTACACATGACAATGATGCTCATACATGAGGTGGGGGCTCAACATTTTTTTTTAACCTTCTAGGCAACCCCATCACTCATAAGCCTCAAACCTTCTTGACTCTCTGGATTAACATTCAAGGCCTACTATAGTCCATTCCCAGCCTATTTGCTAGCTTTAGCTCCCACTACAAATCCTGATTTATCCTGTGGTGCCGACCAAAGTGACTCCTTCCCTATTTCCTGCACCACCCCACCTAGAGGTGTTTGGTTGAGCTTTTCACTCTCCATGTATCTGAATTTAAGCCCCAGAAGGCCAACTCAAAAGTTGCCTCCTTATAAAACTTCTCTTAATTTACCAGCCAATTGGAATCTCTCTCTCCCCTGAATTTGAGTGCTTTATCTAGGGATACTTCTCATGGTCAACCAGGTACCTGATAGGGAGATACACATCTGAGGAACAGGGATGTTGGTACATGGATGTGCCTAGCATAACCTTGGCACATGATGGTAGGCTAGACCATAAACTTCCTGGTCAATAGCCATGTTACTGTATCACTATATCCTGGTAACTTGGATAGGACCTGGTACATAGTAGGTGCATATAAAAAAATCAGCTGAAATGAACTGGCTTATGAGGGCAATAATCCAAACTGTCACTATCAATCACTTTCTAACTGGCCACCTAGATTCATGAAATAGTTGACTAGGTCAGGGTCTAGTCAGGAAACTGAGTTTCTGCCTGCAAAGACAGAGACAATTGTGATAAATGATATCAACCCAATCTTTGTTCTTTCTCTTTTGGGCCTCTACACACTCACTTAAGCTCTCATGTGTAAGTCCGCTTTCTTTCCTCCCATTTTCTCCACACATACTCATTGAAGCCTACTGAATAGAGGCATTTCAGCATCTTACCCAGCTGGTTGACCACATCAGTGTTACACAGTCAATCAGACATATAAACAAGTGGCTGTAGGCCACTACCAGAGGAGGACTGGATTTAGTCTGACTCCATTGTAGTAATCAATTGATGGATTCCGTAGACCTGAGTTTAAATACTGGCCAAATTTGGGATTTGGGCAAATTACCTAACCTGAGCTTCTATAAAATAGAAATAATAATGAATTCTTATTAAAAACTGTGTAGATAAACCCCTTAGCATGAGTCTGCTACATAGTAAGTATAGTTAATGTTGGCTGTCATCATTATAACCATCTCTTCATTCAAGGACCATATGCTGAAGGCTTACTCTGTACCAGCCTATCCTCTGCTAGCTCACAACCTAGCTGGTCAGGTAGATAAACATATGTGTCTACTAAGTAGCAATGCTGCTGGGATAGAGGTCTGAACACAGACCAGTGGAAGCACAAAGAAAGGAATAATCAGCTCTACCAGAGGATCCAGGAGACTTCACAGAGCACATGATGCTAGAGCTGTCCTCAGAGACTAGTCGGTATTCACCAAATTGTTAAAGGCCAAAAAACAAGCACTGCAGCCGGAGACAGGAGGTAGCGTACTTTGTTCTAAGGACTGCAAATAGTCTGGGTATGACTAGAGTCCATGGTATAAGAGGGTTTGAAAAGACTGGGCAGACTGTGAAAGGTGCCAAACACCAGTGGAGTGATGAGTTCATGCTGCCATCAGCAAATTCCAAATTTTGAGAGTTCACTAACTCTCACTAACGCGTGATTCTATTTGGCAGGGGCAAAGATAGAAGCCTTTAAGGAGGAAGACCTGGAAAGGGGGCTCAGATAATCATAGGTAAAGGTGGGAAAATCCTCTCCCTCATAGCAGTCAATGAGACCTATGGATTTTGTCTCAATATCTCTCACACTGTTCCCTCCAACTCATGCTTCATGCCAGCAGCCATACCTAACACCCACTGGATATTTCAAACTCCTTAGTGAGGCTTCCAAGGCTTCCCACAGTCTCTCTTCTGCTACCTCTCCAGGCTCACCTATCACTACTCCACTGTGTTTCACTTTCCATTCCAATCACACTGAGCTGTTTCATCAGTGTATTTGCTCAGGAGTGGGTAAACTAACACCTCTTAGCCATTTCCATCTTGTTGCCTCTTTTGTAAGGCCTGTGGGCTAAGAATAATTTTTACACTTTTAAATAGTTGAAAAAAGATCAAATGAAGACTACTGTGTGAAAATTATGTGAAATTCAAATTTCAGCATCATAAAGTTTTGTTGAAACACAGCCACACTCATTTTTTTATGTGGTATCTATGGCTCCTTTCCTTCTCTAACAGCAGAGTTGTCTAGGTATGACAGTTGTGACTAGTTATAACCATATAGACAACAAAGCTTAAAATATTCACTTTATAGAATAAGTTTACTGACCCCTGTCCTAGCTGATTTGGTTACTTAATGTTGGGGCCAAATCTGCTCTCCACAGAATAAAGGGCAGCTCAAAGAAATGAATAGTTTTAGAATCACAGGTCACATAACTTCATAGCTGACCCAGAATATACAGAGGGGGATACTTAAGTTTCAGAGAAGGGAAGTGATTTGGCCAAGGAGCTATGTCAAAATAGTGGCAGAACCAAGACAAGAAACAAAGTCTCCTGACTCTCAGGGCCAGGCTCCAGCTGAGACTTTTTCAGACCGGTATGCAGAAAATCAAATCATGGCAAAGTTAAGTTTTTCTAAATTGACTACTGAAGAATTCTACTCCTCGGGTGGCAGCCTTTCTGGCAAACAAGAACAGAAGATTCCTAACCTACTGTATCTGCTGAGTCACATCAAGTTTTATTATACATCAAAAAATTCATTATTGTGAACTGCAAATTCAGGAATTTTGACAGTTTTATGTTTTTTCTTAGAGAGACCTTATAAATCACAGAGATAGAAATAAATGATTAGCCAAGAAATTTCATCTTCTCATTTACATTTGGCATCTTGACTTTGGTCTGCTCTCTTATGTAAATAAATTCCCTTGGGTAAGGCTGGGTCTGCCATATAAATAATCTTTATCAGAAGCTATCAAACTAAGAAATAGGGCATCTAAGTCAATCATGATCAATCAGTAGTTCCAAGCTGGTCAGCTGTGGGATCAGAGCCTATAGTCATGTTCCCTCCCCAGGGCCCACGGGCACTTGAATTAGGGATTTGAAATAGTAGGGGAGAGGAAAACAAGATGCCTGGCACAATGCATGACAATGTATGACGCGCACAATGACTACTTTTTAAAAAAGTAAAATAACAAAAAAATGGAAGTTCATAAGAAGCACCCAAGCCTGTTGATAAAGGAAATGGCTACTACCTCTCTCTCTAGCATCTGGAATCTGTTTCCCAACTGTTTATACTAAAATCTAGTATTCATTTTTATTTTTAACATAGCAAAAAATTACCAGTTGTTGTCAATTTACACTCTCTGTTTCATTGGACTTTCAAGAGCTCTGCTTCCTGGACAAGTCCGAGGACAACTCCTGTTCCAAATCATAGTAAATCACCCCATCCTCAATATGACTTGAAACCATGGAGAGAAGATACCATTACATCCAGTATAGCATGTTTTAAGAACAAAAGGACAAATAACCCATTTAAGAAGACTGCCGTCCCAAGCAGTTAAAGCTTTTAAAAACTCTGGCATACAAAGGCCATCAAGTCTGAAATATTCACTCTTGTGGAAGAACTCTCTCTCTCTTTCTGGCAAGACTAAGTTAAGTGAGGCTTTTGTGAAGAGTGGTTGACTCTTGATGCTGGCAGATTAAATAATTTATCAACTCTTTGGGGTCAACGCCAAGGCTTATGATGCACAGACATTCTGCTGAGATCTGAATATAAAACACTTGTACTATAAGGCCAACACGCGGTAAAGAGCAGCTATGGATGTACAAATGTCAAGAGTGTGCTACACAACTATACGCCAGCAAATGTGACAGTCTGGAAGAAATGGATGCATTCCTAAAAGCGTATAAACTATCTAAACTGAATCAGGAAGAACGAGAAAACCTGAATAGACCCATAACCAATAAGGAAATTGAAGCAGTCATCAAAAATCTCCCAACAAGCCAGCCCAGGGCCAGATGGCTTCCCAGGGGAATTCTACCAAACATTTAAAGGAGAATTAATCTCTATTCTCCTGAAACTGTTCCAAAAAATAGAAATGGAAGGAAAACTTCCAAACTCATTTTATGAGGCCAGCATTACCTTGATCCTAAAACCAAAGATCCCAGCAAAAAGGAGAATTACAGACCAGTATCCTTGATGAACACGAATGCAAAAATTCTCACCAAGACACTAGCCAATAGGATCCAACAGTACATTAAAAGGATTATTCACCACGACCAAGTGGGATTTATTCCTGGGCTGCAAGGTTGGTTCAACTTCCGCAAATCAATCAGTGTGATACAATACATTAATAAAAGAAAGAACAAGAACATATGATACTCTCAATAGATGCTGAAAAAGCATTTGACAAAGTACAGCATCCTTTCTTGATCAAAACTCCTCAAAGTGTAGGGATAGAGGGTACATACCTCAATATCATCAAAGCTACCTATGAAAAACCCACAGCAAATATCATTCTCAATGGGGAAAAACTGAGAGCTTTTCCCATAAGGTCAGGAACACGGCAGGGATGTCCACTATCACCATGGCTATTCAACATAGTACTAGAAGTCCTGGCCGCAGCAATCAGACAATAAAAAGAAATAAAAGGCATCTGAATCAGCAAAGAAGAAGTCAAACTCTCACTCTTTTGCAGATGATATGATTCTTTATGTGGAAAACCAAAAGACTCCACTCCAAAAAATGCTAGAACTCATACAGGAATTCAGTAAAGTGTCAGGTTATAAAATCAATGCAGAGAAATCAGTTGCATGCATTTCTCTACACCAACAGCAAGACAGAAGAAAGAGAAATTAAGGAGTCAATCCCATTTACAATTGCACCCCAAACCACAAGATAACTAGGAAGAGACCTAACCAAAGAGGCAAAGAATTTGTACTCAGAAAACTTTGGAGTACTCATGAAAGAAATTGAGGAAGACACAAAGAAATGGAAAAATGTTCCGTGCTCATGGATTGGAAGAACAAATACTGTGAAAATGTCTATGCTACCTAGAGCAATCAACACATTTAATGCAATCCCTATCAAAATGCCATCAATTTTTTTCAAAGAAGTGGAATAAATAATACTAACATTTATATGGAACCAGAAAAGACCCCGAATAGCCAGAGGAATGTTGAAAAAGAAAGCCAAAGTTGGCGGCATCACAATTCCAGACTTCAAGCTCTATTACAAAGCTGTCATCATCAAGACAGTGTGGTACTGGCAAAAAAACAGACAAACAGATCAGTGTAACAGAATAGAGAGCCCAGAAATGGACACTCAACTCTATGGCCAACTAATCTTTGACAAAGTAAGAAAGAATGTCCAATGGAAAAAAGACAGTCTCTTCAGCAAATGTTGTTGGGAAAATTGGACAGCCACATGCAGAAGAATGAAACTGGACCATTTCCTTACATCACACACAAAAATAGACTCAAAGTGGATGAAAGACCTCAATGTGAGACAGGAATCCATCAAAATCCTTGAGGAGAACACAGGCAGCAACCTCTTTGACCTTAGCCACAGCCACTTCTTCCTAGAAATATCGCCAAAAGCAAGGGAAGCAAGGGCAAAAATGAACTACTGGGACTTCATCAAGATCAAAAGCTTTTGCACAGCAAAGGAAATAATCAACAAAACCAAAGACAACCGACAGAATGGGAGAAGATATTTGCAAATGATATATCAGATAAAGGGCTAGTATCCCAAAATCTATAAAGAACTTATCAATCTCAACACCCAAAGAACAAATAGTCCAATTAAGAAATGGGCAGAGGACATGAACAGACATTTCTGCAAAGAAGACATCCAGATGGCCAACAGGCACATGAAAAAGTGTTCCACATGACTCGGCATCAGGGAAATACAAATCAAAACCACAATGAGATACCACCTCACACCAGTCAAAATGGCTAAAATTAACAAGTCAGGAAACACTGTTGGTGGGAATACAAGCTGATGCAGCCACTCTGGAAAACAGCATGGCGGTTCCTCAAAAAGTTGAAAACAGAAATACTGTATGACTCAGCAATCGCACTACTGGGTGTTTACCCTAAAGATACAAATGTAGTGATCTGAAGGGGCACATGCAGCCGAATGTTTATAGCAGCAATGTCTACAATAGCCAAACTATAGAAATAGCTTAGATGTCCATCAACAGATGAATGGATAAAGAAGATGTGGTATATATAGACAACGGAATACTATGCAGCCATCAAAAGAAATGAAATCTTGCCATTTGCAATGACATGGATGGAACTAGAGGGTATTATGCTGAGTGAAATAAGTCAATCAGAGAAAGACAATTACCATATGATCTCCCTGATATAAGGAATTTGAGAGGCAGAATGGGGGGTCTGGGGGTAGGAAAGGAAAAAATGAAACAAGATGGGATCGGGAGGGAGACAAACCATAAGAGACTCTTATTATCACAAAACAGACTGAGGGCTGCCAGGGGGAGGGGAGTAGGGAGAGGTGGCTGGGTTATGCACATTGGGGAGGGTATGTGATATGGTGAGTGCTGTGAAGTGTGTAAGCCTGACGATTCACAGCCCTGCACCCCGGGACAAGTAATACATTATAGTTAATAAAAATAATTAATAAAAATAAATACATTAAAAAAAAAAAAAAAAGAGTGTGCTACGGAACTTATAGGAGTCCCGTTTAATCTCACAGTCATCTCTTGGCCTACAGACTAGACCTTTAGCCTCCTTTACCTGAGCCCACTGGAGCCAATCTGGCTCATTTGGACCAGGATGGTTCTCTGGCATTAGTCCATAATGCCTCTAGTTCAGCTGGTCTGATCTGTGCCAAGCACTTAACCTCTAAGGCTCTATAACCCCAACTGGATCCAGATCTCCCCTCAAACTCTCCTTCCTATTCTGTTTAAACTCAATTTTCTGCACAGACCCCTTTGGCATGAAGTTTGGCATTTATTTTCCAGGACCACACACAATGGCCACAGGTATGATACAGTCTCACCTATTTGCCACTGCTGCCACTACCACTACCCTCATGATCACCACCAACCCCACCACCCTCTGCAGAGGACTGCTGTGAAGCAACAGTCTGGCTATAAAGGCCCAGAGAGCTCCTTCCCAACAGATATAATCAGTAGGGACATTTATACCCATTCTTTATAAAGAAACAGGTGGGCACCAAAAACTCCCTAACTCCAACTTACTTCCAAGAACTTAAAGTCTCCGTATTTCACGCAGACTGTTTTGATTCCATTAAATGCAAGCTCCAGTTCCTTTAAGGTTGGAAATGTATGAAATGCCTCTACAGGGAGAGGAGAAAGAGAATTAGCTACTTGTAAAGGAGGTAAGAGAAAGCTGTTAACAGTGGTTGTTTACTGGGTTCCCACTGACTAAGCTTATGGTCAGGTGCCTTATACACACGGACTCTAAATCTCTAACACCCCTGAAATAAGGGTTACTACTCTCATTCTACTGCTGAGGAAATTGTAGCTCGTCTAAGCTAAGTGATTTGCTATAAATGGAATTGCTGGGAAGTGAAAGGGTCACGAATTGAGTCTATGTCTAACTCCAAAGCCCATTTAAAAATTATTTCTTATTATAAAATTATTTCTTATTATAAAAGTAAAACATGTCTACCAAAAAAAGTTAAAAAATACAGAAAAAGTTCCCTTTAATCTCAACGCCCAGAGATAACCATTGAAAGTTTCATATATAATACTCCAGAATTTTTCTCATGTGTACAGTGAAACACACACACACACACCTTTTTACACAAATGGAATCATACCATACACATTGTACTCTGATTTGCCTTTTTCCCTTAACAATATGACTTAAAGATTGTTCCATGCCAGAGTATCTGGGTGGCACAGTTGGTTAAAGTGTCCAACTCTTGCTTTCAGCTCAGGTTGTGATCTTAGGGTTGTGAGACTGAGCCCCATGTTGAGCTCCACTTTGAGCCCTGTGCCAAGCCCTGCATCAGGCTCCACACTCAGTGCAGAGTCTGCTTTAGTTTCTGTCTCCCTCTGTTCTTCCCCACTTCCGCCCTGCGTTTTCTATCTCTCTTTAATAAATAAATCTTAAAAAAAAAAGCTTGTTCCATGTCAAAACATATAGATCTGCAAAATGTCTGAGTTATGTTCTATATTATAGATGTACCCTAATTTGCTTAACCATTCCCCTATTTTTTTTAAAATTTTTTATTTTTTATTAACATATAATGTATTATTAGCCCCAGGGTTACACATCTGTGAACCACTCACCTTCTGATAGCCTTTGAGTTATCTAGATAAAAAGCAAGAACCCTTTTCCCCTTCTGCATGAGAACTGGTCTTTGGGTTAACTTTCTAGCCCTTTTCCCTGGTAATCTAAACAGATGGTATGGTAACATAGTTATACAATATTATTATGGTAAAATGATGTCAGACTGGTACCTCACATCTGGACTAGAAGTAACTGAAGGGGCACCAGAAATTTGGATTTCCCTGTGTGTGGTGAATCCCTTAATTAGTCACATCCTTTGCTGGAACTCTAGGAGCTATGTCTATGGAGCTACAATAGCTATTTGCTCCTTTGGGTAATGAGGCTTCTAAGCCAGAATGGCTCCTACATCCACCAAATGAGAGTCTTACTATCTTGGACCTGAGCAGGGGGCTGCAGAGAATGGCCTACGGATGGCTGCACGGACTGCTACAGTAGGCACTGCTGTGAGACCCCACTGAAGAGGAACTGCAGGTGCTGTGCTGCAGATATACTGTGTGGAATGACTTAGAGCTCCCTGGTGTCAAGCGGGGCCTATGGTGGACTTGGGAGTCAGAATGTTCAGTAGATCCCATGGAAAAGACTGCTTAGTAGGTATTTTAGGATGTTTCCAATGAACGTCCTTGTACGAGTGTGTTTCTGTAGAATAAATTCCTGGAAGGGAAACTACTAGATTAAAGGCAATGACTATTTTAAGAGACATTGCCAAACTGTCTTCCAAAGATGCTGCATTAATTTATTATACTTCTGCTGGTTCAATGAGAGTATCCATTTCCCCATCAATGCTGGCTGTCATTAATCAGTCCTTCTTACATTAGCCAATATTTGATAGGCAAAAAATGGGATTTTGATGCTGTTTTAATTATTACTGGGGCTGAGCATCTTTTCATATGCCTACTGGCCTTTGTATTTCAAGCCCACCTTCCTGACAGACTGCACTGTTCCCTCGAGGGCAGGGGCTGTGTCACAAGCTTCTTTAAAAACTCCCCTCAACCTCAACCACTAAAAACTGAACTCATCCTATTTCTCCCCAGACTTGCCTCTCCTCTAGTGCTCTCCATTCTCAGTGAACCCCCTTGGCTCTTTCTTCTTTCCATGTGCCCATTAGCTATCACATCCTGTTATTTCTACCTCCTGCTGAATATCTCTTGCACTTGCCCTTATCCCTACTGCCTGGCTCAGGCTTCCCTACCTTACCCCTGAGAAAAACGAAATCACCTCCCAGGTGTCCTGGTCCCCATCTTCTTTTATTATTCACCTTCCTCACGGCCCCCACTGAAATTCTTTATTTAAAAGCCTTCCAAGGCTTTCTTTTGCCTGCAGGATTAGTGACAACTCAGAGCCCTTGATACTCCAGTCCCTGCCAGCCTTTCTGGTCTCCATCTTCCCCTATTCACATCCCATGCAAACATACAGAGCCTCTTCCGTGTCCTTATCAGGCACTGCTGTCCCACATCTGCTCCACTGAACTGAAATACCTTCTCATTCCTGTCCATTTTTTAGGTCTCAGCTAGCTGCCCTTCTCCTCAGAAATTTCTCCTGACACTTTGGTCTGGATTGGTGCCCCGCTTATATGCTTGCATAGCATTTTCTGATTCCCCCTATCACTGCACTTACCATATTCTGCTCTAATTATCTGTGTCTGAACCCATCTTTCCCACCAAACTATGGGCTCACCTTATAAACTGGATGCATTCATTTTGAAAGCCAAGCACTCACATAGTCCTGGCACCCAGCAGGGGTCGCTGTGGACTTGCTGAATAAACAAGAAGTCTCTATGCTCCCATAGGAACTCATACAGGCTTAAAAACAATTTCATGTACCTATCTCATCTCAGCCTACACAGCATCCTGCCTTGGGGAGGAAGAAAGGAAGGGAACTGTCTCCATTTACAGACAGTGAAGCAGCAGCCCAGACAGAAACACTCTAAGGAGGTAATGCCAGCTCTGGGCTGAAATCCGGGTCTGGGTGATATCCAGCATCCAGCCTACGGCACTCCAAAAAAGGGATGAGCAGCCAGTCATGACTGACTGATTAGGCAAGTTCTAACAGGAGTGACTGACTGTGCTCGCTAAGATGCAGAAGGTAGTTTTCAGGAAAAAAAGCTTACCTAGAGGAAGCAGGTTTTCTGAGGCATTGATGTAAATCACTGAATTAAAATGCTTGAAGTCCTTTTCCTTAGCCTGTGGGAAAGCATTTCAAAAGAACACAAGATTAGTCCCCTGCTAAGGGGACGATGCCAAAGCTCCAGAGCTGCCATCAGAAGGCACAACAACCTACGGGGATAAGCTATATTCTTAGCAAAGAACACCCACTTGCTGAGAGCCTGAACAGTTTTTCTGCTTCTTTTTCTCTATTATAAAATAGTCCCAATGTACAGAAAAATTTAGTGAATGATAACTCTGAAGACCCATGTAACCACTATCCACCTTTAATAAATACGAAGATTTTGCTGGCTTCCCTTCAATTCCTCAAAGAAATAAAATACTAAAGAGTTGACCATGCCCCCCACCCCCACAATATTTCCCAACTATTCACAGCTATCTTGAACTGGTGACTATCATTCTCATACTTGTTTTATACTTGTATTCTATATATGTATATCTATGAACTATATGTAATATTATTTATAAGTTCTAAAACTCTATATTAGATGCAATCATACTGTGTCATTCTGCAACCCGCCTTTTTCACTCAATGTTATGTTTCTGAGATTTACTTGTGTTGATACACCTAGATCTTTTGAGATTTACTTATGGTTATATTACTTACGGTACTGATTTATCTATTTTAATTGCTGTATATTTTATACCACTTATCTCTTTTCACATGCCATGGAAGGCCTATAAACCAAAAACATGCCATAATATCCTGCATATACACTGGCTAATGGGGGGATGGCACAAATGTGGCTCAAGCTACCAATTAGCCAATATAAGAAAAAAAATGACTCATTACATGAGCCACAGTATATATAAGAAGAAGCCAGCATCCTGGCACTGAGACTTGAGAGAAATTTCTCCTATAGGCTCT
Organism: Lutra lutra; assembly: GCF_902655055.1. Classification (NCBI taxonomy): domain Eukaryota; kingdom Metazoa; phylum Chordata; class Mammalia; order Carnivora; family Mustelidae; genus Lutra; species Lutra lutra. The sequence goes on along the minus strand of NC_062287.1, from coordinate 55,416,314 downwards.
TCTAACGGGAACTCAGTGTCACCCCAACAGAGGCCTATGACAAATTCAAACCAACTCCCATAATGCTACTTCCTTTAATTCACCTCACATGAGCCAATGGTAATACCAAATTTACAGCAAAATATTGTGTCTGAATGTTGTTTCTACCCAGTGAGGCTTTGTCTGACGTCCCCTACCCCAACCCCCCAGTCCCTAGGGACTCTGGAGGTACAATGGACAAATAGCCAGGAGCCACCTCAGGTCTGGCTCATCCTAATCACATCTCTGCTGGCTGGCCCTACCTTGGAGAACTTCAGTCCGTTCACATTGATGTTGATTAGGTCTGATGGCTTCCTCACACAATGGTGCTTCAGCTGGAACACAGTGCAGAGAGTCAGCTCTCAAGGCCCCAACAAAGTTTATATCATTAGCCAAGAAAACAAATGACTCCCTGTTGAGAAAGGGGGCCTCATACAGCACAAAGAGCATGGGCTTTGGGAGTTTGTTAGACCAGAGCTGCCATCTCAGGTCTTCCACTTCTCAGCTTCCCATCTGCAAGATGGAGATCGTAACACTGACTTGACAGGGTTCTTAGGAGAATTCCTTCCTCTCTGTTTCTTCGCTGTCTTTTCTGAGCCCCACTTCTACCTGGCTCTTTAAAAAAATCTTTGTTTTGGGGCACCTGGGTGGCTCAGTGGGTTAAAGCCTCTGCCTTCAGTTCAGGTCATAATCCCAGGGTCCTGGGATCGAGCTCCACGACGGGCTCTCTGCAAAGCAGGAAGTCTGCTTCCCTTCCTCTCTCTCTGCCTGCCTCTCTGCCTACTTCTGATCTCTGTCTGTCAAATAAATAAATAAAAATCTTTGAAAAAAAAAATTTGTTTCTGGGACCTTACCAATCTCTTCATGCTTATAATAATTTGCTTGTTCATTCATTTGTTCGTTCTTTCATTCACTAAATATTTACTAAGTATTGCTTTAGGGCATGTATTGTGCTAATCACATCAGTATGTTTTCTTCTAATCCCAACTAAACCCTTTAACATAAGTATGACCATTTTCCTTTTTAAATAAGAAAAATAAGGTTAAGAGAGATAAAGTGCCTTGCTGAAGCTCCCACAGCTAGTAAGTGATAAATGATTTGAATCCAAATGTGGAATCACTAACCTCTGCTTTTCTGACTACTATATGTTGCCCCCTTAAGTTAAAAGTTAGAGGAAAATCTTAGTGTTGGAGTTTCTATTTCTGTTTAACCAAGCCTCATTTTTTTTTTCCTGTTAATCATTTATCTATAGTATCATGTTTAGGCATGGAATTAGATGTTTATAATATTCTAGTCACAGAGTCCAATCTGTCTAAAAAAATAATAATAATAATATTCTAGTCACAGAACTCACAACATAGAAGCCAAGTAGCAAGAAAGCATTTATAAATGTGAAAAATATTTTTTGCATATTTATTTTTTATTTATTTTTAAGTAATCTCTACATCTAATGTGGGGCTTGAACTGATAACCCCGAGATCAAGAGTCAGAAGCTCTACAAAATGAGCCAGCCAGGCACCCCTAAATATGATAAATATTTTAAAGCAGAAATTCAAGAAGCTATGGGAGACAATACAGGAGGTTCTGACCTCAGCCTAGAGGAGAGGAAATATTTAGTTGAGGAAGTACTATTTCAAGTGAGAACCAAAAGATAAGTAGGAGTTGGTCCCAAGAAAGTGGGTGGCAGGAAGTGAAAGCTATCAAGACAGGTAAAAGCCAGGTGCTTTTGAGAGGAAGGAAAGGAACAAGGCCAGGGAGGCAGCCACTAAATCAACTGGGTCCCTAGCTATGTAAGGGAGTGTGGATTTTGTTCTATAGTCAGTGGAAAGCTAACAGACTTTTATTTTTTTGCAAGAGTTGATAGTAATTTTATAGAAATTGCTTTGTCTGATACTCATAGGATGAGACCAATACACTAGGCATTGTTAATTACCTTCCCTAGGGCAACTTCTCTACTACTTCCTTATTAAAGAACCCCAATGTTGGATGCCTGGGTGGCTCAGTCGGTTAAGTGTCTGCCTTCAGCTCAGGTCATGATCCAGAGTCCTGGGATCAAGTCCCATGCTGGCCTCCCTGCTCTGAGGGGAGTCTGCTTCTTCCTCTGCCCCTCCTCATATTCATTCTCTCAATCTCCCTCTCTCTTAAGCAATAAATAAATCTTTAAAAAAAAGAGAGAAAGAGAACCCCAACATTATTCCATTTTTCTGCGTGGATGTGTCCTTGGGCCCCAGCTGCAAGTGATAAGTCCTGACTATCTACACCAATCTTGGAGGTCACAATCCTCTAACTAATGACTGTAAGGACATATGCTATAGGTCTGGCCAATCAGACAGACACTGGCTGCTGGGGGTAGGAGGCCAGTTATGAGGAGCTCTTTCTTAAATATAGACATAAAATAATGAAAATCCCTTTTGTACCTCTGGATGTTATTCTTTATATATGATTACTGGACTTGCTGCAGCCATCTTGGGCTTGTGAAGGCAATTAACCCAAGAGAACAAGTTAACATGCTAAGCACATTAGGGCCTTTAGCAGTAAATTAACCTAGCCTGGAATAACAATGCCTCTGGCTTCTTTTTATACGAAATAAAAGCATCCCAATTGGTTCAGACTAGTCAGGAAGTTATTGAATTACTCTACTATAAGGTGATGGTGGTCCAGATTAGGATAGAGGCAGTTGAGATGAGAAGAATAAAGATTTGACAACTATTTAATAAAAGCGTCAGACTTACTAGTGGTGGTAGTGGGGTGGTGAGGGAGAGGCAAGGGTTAAGGATAACCCCAGATTACTGGCTTGGTGACTGGATATAGCACCATCACTGAGGCAGTATAATAAACACTAGAAAAGAGGTATGTCTTGGGATTTGGAGTAAGGGGGTTGGTGCAGTAGTTCAATAGGAGGTGCCAATGAAACATTCAAGTGGGACTATCCAGCAGGTAAGTAGGTATCCCATTACTGTAAGAAACAACATTGTTGCTTCTGCTATACAAAGCCGTAGCATGGGTAAATAGCCATCTCCGTTAAAGTGGGAATGTATATGTTGTAGAAAACAAAACGGAAAAGAAGACTACTATGGTACGTGTCTTCTGCCCTTCCTCAATACTGCTCTTTCAGTCCTCTGCATCCCCAGTGAGAAGCGGACATTACAACAAAGGACACACCATGGGACTCTACAAAAAGCTTACACTACCCACTTGAGGTGAGTTGCAACCTCAAAGCTGTCTTCTCAAAGCTCTCTTTCAACATCTGACCTGTGTAGAAAGTGACCTCTTGGAAACCATAAGCAGAATCTGGGAAGAAAGCAGGATGCCAGAGAGTATGTCATAGGGAGCTATGAGAACTGGTCTGGACATTAATATTGGTTTACAAAATATGTCTCTCTTTGCCAAGCCACTGAGGCATTGCAAAGAGCAGATGTGAAATTATCTGGCTGGTCTCCAATACAGACACGCCCGTCTTCTTCATAAAGCCTGCCCCAGACAGTGGGTACTATCTGATTGGCTCCCCCAGACTTCAGCCAGATACTAAAACCAAAGGACAAAAGTTATGGAGTGTGGACTCTCTCCAGTTCCCCCGTTCCTGGAAAAGTCTCCCCAGAGAACAGGAATCTCTACCCCTACCAGGTGCAGGAATGGAATTTTCACTTTACTGTTCCCTGGACCTACTCTTTTGCCTCTTCAACTTAATCGAAAGTTTTTTTACCTAATATACTAAAAGGCACAGGCTTTGGAGTTAGTAGACCAGAGCTCTCATCCTGAGTAGTTCTAATCCTGAATAGACAAAGTTCTAATTATTAGCTGTGAGACCATGGCCAAGGCAAATTACCTCTTTGGGGCCTCAGTTCTCCCGTCTTCACAATGGCACAACATAACAGCAACAATAATACCTATCTCACAAGGTGGATGTAAAGAAAGCTAAACATGTAAAGAATGTAAAGAAAGCTTTGGGTCCCTTCATCAATTTGACTGTGCTCATTTAGTCAAGATCACTCTAATAGTTTGGGGTGGGTTGGGGGTCATGGTACCAGAGTGGAACAGAGCAAGTCCTTGTCTCCCACCAAGACAGTCATCAGCTGATGCTGCCAGTCATTCCAGGATACATTTACTCTCACCAGAAAAGCCCGGTCCAGCACATGTCCAAGAATGTCTGCTTGGTTTTCCTGTTGAAACCCTTTCTTTCCCCGGACCTCAGAAGAAAATTTCTTCTGGCTTTCCTGAACTTCAGCGGGTGCCTCAAGCACACTCTTGGGCTTCTTCTTGAGGTTACATTTCCGAGCCACTAACCAGTGTCCTCGGCCTGTTGAGAAGATCAGAACAGTGAGGAGGAGCAAACTCCTCTAAAGCTACAACTAGTGTGCTTACAGAATATTTACCTATAATACCAAAACCAAAACTAGCTCCTCAGGACCTGATACGCACCAGATACTGTTCTGCTGTTGCTGCTGCTGGGAGTGGTGATGGTAGCTGGGGATGGGGATGTCTGCATAGCTATCTCATTTAACTGGTCCCAAACCCCAATGAAGGAAATGTTACTGTCCCCATTTTACAGATGAAAAGGCTAAGACTCAAAGAGGTGGAATGACTTGCCCAGTTCCCTCCTCCACGCTTTTGTCTCCAAATGTTAATTTTCCTTCAAGACCCCTGACCAAGTATTTCCTATTCTGCAAAGCCTTTTCTGACTCTCCTAAGCAGAACTGATTATTCTTTGCTATGCCAGCTTGTTACTCTCCCATTTGTCATCTCTTGGGTAAAACTAAATGAGTGGCATCAACTCAATGGGCTCCATCTTGAGAAACCTTACCCTGGATCCCATCACTATAGCATAAAGATTATATTAGGAGCTCAATAAGAAAATGATAGGACAGTTGAAACTTTTTAAAAAAAATCCAATAATGTTCACTGTAGAAAGAACTTGAAAATTTATGTAAGCAAAAAAGAATAGGAGGTTTACTAGTAAGCTCACCTAACAAAAATCATGACAACATTCTAGAATCTGTTTGCTCTTACATCAGTTTATTTACTCCAAGGCATTCATTGCAATCTGTAATTGTTTTTTTTGTTGTTGTTGTTGTTGTTGTTGTTCACTTGTTTATTGTCTGCCTTGTCCCCCAGACAGATTTTGTCTGACTGATCCAGCTCAGTATTCCCAAGAATATTCACAGAGCTTACCATATTGTAAGCATGACTGAATGAACAGCTGAATGAATGCTGAGCCACAGCCCCTACCCACAATCGCCCAAACAGAGCTTTTCTAAGCATCTACATTGTGCTAGGAACTAGGGTTGTGGAGATGAATTAAGATGGAGGCCCTGACTCAAAGAAGTCTAGTAGAAGAGGTGCTATGAAAGCACAGAAAGGGGAGCTACCAGCCCAGGTCATGAGCTAGATCACTAAGTTTAAGATCGACTAGATGGAGATGGAGAAAATAGGCAGCCTGGGCAGAGGAAGGGCCCCAAAAGTATCCGGAAGCATAAAAGATCAGAAAAATACAGACCAGCACAGAGTTGCGGGAACCAGCTCAGTGCTTCTGATCACTGGCTCCTTGCCCTCACAGCCTTCTGCTTTGGGGGCTTGCCCTGGCTCACCTGACCACAGCTGCCAATCCTGACTCCTGAATGCAACTCCTATCCCTATGTCTGCCATGAGTTATTTCCCATTCCCACTCTGGGGCTGAGTGGCCAGGATTCCACTTTCCAGGGTTGCCCCCAATTGGGTCATGGAACTTTGTTCCATTCCAAAAGCTCTGACTCCTAGAGATTCCAGTGTGAGTTCGTGCCCAAACTCCCAACAAAGTGAGCAAGGAAGGCCCAGACTGTGTCCAGAGATGAATAAGAGACAAAAGAGATGAGCCTGGGGAGGTCAGCAGAGTCAGATCAGAAAAAGTCTAGAGGACCAGAACAAGGAAAGGAAAAGAGCTGGGCTTTGTGTGATGGAAAGAGTTTGAATAACTGGAATGATGGCTTGAATATTCTGGCAAATAAAACAAGCTATATGAAAAGAGAGTACTATGGAATATGGCATACGTAAAAGAACGGGGGTATAGCAAAGGATAAAGGGAGGTCAGACTGTGGACACAGAATATCACGTAAAGAAGCCAGCAATGAGAAGTCACAGAACAGAATGGAACACTGTGGTTCAATGTGCCCTTTAGAAAACTCCGTGAGAGGGCGCCTGGGTAGCTCAGTGGGTTAAGCCCCTGCTTTCGGCTCAGGTCATGATCTCAGGGTCCTGGGATCAAGCCCCACGTTGGGCTCTCTGCTCAGCGGGAAGCCTGATTCTCCCTCTCTGTCTGCCTCTCTGTCTGCTTGTGATCTCTTTCTGTCAAATGAATAAAAAAAATCTTTAAAAAAGAAAGAAATCTTGGGACGCCTGGGTGGCTCAGTTGGTTAAGCCGCTGCCTTCGGCTCAGGTCATGATCCCAGGGTCCTGGGATCGAGTCCCGCATCGGGCTCCCTGCTCAGCAGGGAGCCTGCTTCTCTCTCTGCGTCTGCCTGCTGCTCCCCCTGCTTGTGCCCCCCCCCCGACAAATAAATAAATAAATAAAATCTTTAAAAAAAAAAAGAAAGAAATCTCTGTGAGGCTGCTGAGGGAAGATGGATGGGAAGGGATGGGGTTGGGTAGTACACAGAACAGTACTGGGTTTATTGGGGGAGGCTTTCAGCACAAAAAGTATCCATGGGAACATCCTCTCCCCTGCCCCCATAATTTTCATTTAGAGATAAGTTAAGACTTCCATAAAAGTTATGAAAATAATACTGAATTTCTGTACAGCTTTCACCCAGTTCCCCTAATGCTAACATTTTTGTTATAAAATGTTAAATTTAAATTCTATTTATTAACATATAGTATATCACCCAGTTACCTCATCCCCCTACCTCCCTCTCCTAATATTAATATCTTATGTAATCATAATATAATGATTGAAGGCAGTAGGTTAACACTGATATAATATCAGTAACTAATCCATAGCCCTTCTTTAAATTTTGCTAGTTTTCTCACTAATGTCTCCTTTCTGTTCCAAGGGAATCTCACATTTTAGTCATCATGTCTTCTTAGAATCCCCCAACCTCTGACAGCTCTTCAGTCTTTTTTTCTTGTGTGATCTTAGCACTTTTGAAGAGTACTGGTCAATTATTTTATTGAAAGTCCCTCAATTTGAATTTGTTTGATGCTTTCCCATAATTAGAATAAGGCTCTGTGCTTTGCCAAAACTACCACAAAAGTCTGGGGTGCCCTTCTCGGTGCATCCAATCAGACAGCAGGTGATGTCAATATGTCTGATGACTGGTGATGCTAATTTTGATCACTTGGTTAAGGTGGTGTCAGCCTACTTTCCCTACAGAGATGTCATGATTTTTCTCTTTGTAATTGATAAAGATACCTTGAGACTACGCTAACAATCTGATTTTCATCATACTTTGACACACTAATTCTAGCATCTATGATGGTTAATTTTAGGTGTCAACTTGGCTAGGCTGTGGTAAGGAGTTACTCAGATACTAATCTAGGTGTTGCTGTGCAGGTATTTTATGGATGTGGCTAACATCTGTAATCAGTTGATTTTAGGTAAAGGAGACTATCCCTTATGTGTATGGGCCTCACACAATCAGCTGAAAAAACTTAAAAGCAAAAACTTATGCTTCCCAAAGGAGGAAAAAATTTTGCTTTAAGACCACAGCATCAGCTCTTCTCTCCTGAGATTTTAGCCTGCTTGCCCTACAGATTTCAGTCTTGCCAGCCCCCATCATTTCATAGGTCAATTCCTTAAAACAGATAATACACACATATGACAATGGAAACAGAATGAGTAGGATATAAATACATATCCTATTGGTTTTATTTTGCTGGAGAATCCTGATACAACATCTATAGAAACTTCTTACCTGTAAAAATTATTATTGTGATGCTTTAGCAGTGATTTTCTATTTCTTTCATTCCTTTTACATTTATTAACTGAATTTCTACTGTAGGAAGAGTTGCTCCTTTGCCTACACTTTTTTATATATTCAAATATTTATTTGTATCAGTATGGGCTCATGGATATTTATTATATAGTTTACAACCAATTCTACTTTAATTTTTTTGTTGTTTAGGTCCCAGCTTTGGCCTTTGGGAGCTCCTTCAGGTTAGCCCTTATGTACTTCTGATATGCGCTCACCATTTTTCTGAGCACTTTTGTACTTCCTATCACTATACGACATTCTAGGTGCAATTTGTATTTTTCTGGCCCCAGCCCTGGAAACAACTTTTTTTCTGAGAAGTCCTGGCTCTTTTTAATGGAGAATCGTATCCGGAAACCGAGATCTAGGGCCCAAGTATGCTCTTTGTGAGTGAGGTGTCATTGCTCTCAGTGGACTAGGAAATACACATATCTGTACTAACACATGCAGATGCACCTGGCTGCATTTATTTCTCTGTTGTCCATGTATATGTGTATTGGTGTGTGGGGATGAAATCATGTTCATACTGAGAGCTCCATGGGAGGGTTTAAAACAGGTAGGTGGCCAGAGGTCTCTACATGAAAAAAAGAAGAAATTGCTCTAGAGAAGTGGGGAGAACGGATGGAGGAGAAAGTTCTTTCAATATTCCACATACAGAGTAACCAGCAAGCCATTTCACCTAGAGTAAACAAGAGGTACTTCCCTCTTATTCTACCCTTTCAAATCAACAAATCCAATCCAGTGAACTCATACTTCTCAGCAGTGTTCTATCTGTATGGCTCCGCTCAGAGTTATGAGGAGTCCCTGCCCCATGGGAGCTTTTAACTAGATGAATGTTTGAAAAACTACTTAGCAGAGTCATTTTATTTGAGAGCCTGGCAGAATATGATTCTTCAACAACTAATAAACACAGAGAGGAAGACAGCTCACAAGAGAGTATGGTCACTAAGGGCTGGAGTAGCTAGATAGGGCTTATTGGAAAAAGAGCTGGGCTTTGTGGGATGGAAAGAGTTTGGATAACTGGAGTGATAGCTGTAATATTCTGGCAAATAAAACAAGCTATGTGAAAAGAGAGTATAATGGAACAGGGCATATGTAAAGGAATGGGGGTGTAGCAAAAGATAAATGGAAGTCAGACTGTGGACACAAAATATCACGTAAAGAAGTCAGCAATGAGAAGTCACAGAACAGAATGGAACGCTGTGGTTCAACATGCACTTTCGAAAGCTCCCTGAGACTGCTGAGGGAAGATGGATGGGAAGGGATGGGGTTGGGTAGTGCAGGGACCAGTAATAAATGGGCTGGAGAGGGAAAAAATGGATGTAGGAGCAGAGTGTGAAGCAAAGGTATCAATTTGAGAAGTCACCTGACCTTCGTCTGGCATCCGAAGGAGATTTTTGGCTGGAAAGCAGTTGTTCAGGTAAGACTTCCCATTATCCAGCTTGTATATTCCTGAAGAGGCCATCTCCCTGAGAGTCAAGCAAGGAAAGTGAGGAAGTAGAAGCACTGAGAAGGGGCTACATAGGTCTCTCACCCAATGTGGCTTGTGAGCCCACCAGTACCACCATACCCTACATCCACCCTGTCTCTGGGGCCAAGGAGGCCCTCCCCTGTTTCAGAAATGGGCTGGCCCTTTGAATGAAGAGGGAGATCAAGGCCCTGGGTTTTTTGGTTCAAATCAACCCTAACTCAGTGGAACACTATACAGAATACCTTTGGATCCAGATAGACCTGATTTGGAATTTTGACTGTCTCTCCTCACTCTATGACTGGTAATGTTCCTCTACCCCTCTGAACCTCAGTTTCCTCACCTGCAAATCAGGATTAATAACACCTACCTTAATAGACAGATGAGAGGATCAAGTTAGAAAGCTAGTGCCTAGTACATATTAAGTGCTCACTAGAAATGTTCATTGTTTTAACAGACTTCAGGGAAGAGGGGGCTCACGTTTTAGGCAAGATATTGTGAAAATAATATTAGAACTGCATAAATAGAATTTGAGAGATGAACTGAGTTTGCTAATAGAGAAAAGGATAAGCATTCCAAACTAAAAGGGCCACAGGACTAAGGGCATAGTAGGGGCACATCTGGCACAGTAAAGAAACAACCAGATCCAGGAAGGAGAATGATCTGTGTTTGGGACAATAACTTGGGACATAAAGGATGGTGCCTGCTCTTGAAGGCTTTCAGTGCCAGGCTAGGAGCTCAGTCTTCTCCTTGTAGGTAACTGAGAGCCATGAACTATATCTGAGTTGGTGAGAGCCATGACCCCAGCTGTGTTTTAGAAAAAGAGGTCTGACAAAAGTAATGCTAGGTGAAATGGGATTTCATCAACTGGTCACTGAGTCAAGAAAATTCCTGCTCAGGAAAACTATTCCAATGTAATTTTCTCTCTCACTGTTTGCATTAAATCTTTTACCATCTCCCACCTAGAATACTGCAACAGTCTTCTGATCAGATTCCCACTGAGCAAACCTGAGATTACTCTTGAAGCCCTTGGAGTCCCATGTTGTAACTTTTCTAGCTCTAGTCAGCCCTGCCCATCAGTCGCACACAATCATTTTCTAGTCTCCAAACATATTTGGTCTTCCCTGCCTTTGTTCCTGCCTAAAATAGTTTTCTCCATCACCACCTGGTTAATTTCATGCTTTAAGATTCAGTTCAGGGCCACCTGGGTAGATCAGTTGGTTAAGCATCCAACTCTTTGATTTTGGCTCAGGTCATGATCTCAGGTTGTGAGACAGAGCCCCGCATTGGGCTCCACGTGGGCATGGAACCTACTTAAGATTCTCTTTTTCCCGGGGCACCTGGGTGGCTCAGTGGGTTAAAGCCTCTGCCTTCGGCTCAGGTCATGATCTCAGGGTCCTGGGATCGAGCCCCGCATTGGGCTCTCCACTCAGTGGGGAGCCTGCTTCCCCCTCTCTCTCTGCCTGCCTCTCTGCCTACTTGTGATCTCTCTCTGTCAAATAAATAAATAAAATCTTAAAAAAAAAAAAAAAAGACTCCTTCTGCCCCTCCCCCCACCTTCTCCCTCTCTTAAAAAAAATTTTTTTTTTCCAGTTCAAATGCTACTGCTGTTAGGAATAAATCAAAGATCTAAATTTCTTAAAACTTTAGCTCTTAGGGATTTGAGATTTTTCTTTAAAAAGATCCAACCAGGGGTGCCTGGGTGTCTCAGTGGGTTAAAGCCTCTGCCTTCGGCTCAGGTCATGATCCCAGGATCCTGGAATCGAGCCCCGCATCAGGCTCTCTGCTCACAGGAAGCATGCTTCCTCCTCTCTCTCTGCCTGCCTCTCTGCCTACTTGTGATCTTTGTCTGTCAAATAAATAAAAATAAATAAAATAAAGAGATCCAGCCAGGAGGTGCCCAGTTGGCTCAGTCAGTTAAGTGTCTGCCTTTAACTTAGGTCATGATCCTGGAGTCCTGGGTTCAAGAGTTTGCTTCTCCTTCTCCCTCTGCCTGCCCCCCCGCCCCGCTGCACTCCCCGCTGCACTCTCTCCCTCTCTCTCTCTCTCTCAAATAAATAAATAAAATATTAAAAAAAAAAATCCAGATGCCACCCTCTCTTCAATGCTTTCACTGAAACTTCCAGAGGGAAATAACTGCTACTTTGGCTAAATACCAGAGTATTTCTTCTCTCTTTCATGGCTGGAGTCCTTTCTACTTCATAAGATTACTAATAATCATGAAGGGGTCTGTGAACCTCCAAGTCTGGAAACACATCCAATTCACCATCTCTCTCCCACCTCTGGAATGCTCATAGAAAATAACCCTTAAGTGTGAGCCAAATGAAGGATATGATGTATTCCCAGGGCCCAAGGGTATATTTCTGATCTCCCTAACGAGACTCTAAACTCCTTTAAAGGAGAGAGAGCACCTATGCTACGCTATGCTGCGCTATGGTGTTCATTTCTTTATTCACAATACCTAACACAGCACCTAGCACATAACAGATGCACAATTATCCGTGGAATAAATGAATGATGTTGGTATCTCCTTTGGTTCAACACAGAGCACTATGAATTTCCTAATCTGTTACCATCCCAAGAAGGGTTAATGCCCTTCTGGTGTGTTCCCACGATACCCTGTACTTCTCCTAGTATAGTGCTTATCACTTTATGGTAATTGTTCCCCTTAGTCAACTTCTCACCTGCCATAGGTCCTATGATATCTTGTTCACCTATGTAATTCCAGAGCCTAGCATTGAACCTAGAATTCATTAAAAGTGTGTAAAGAAGATGAATGAATAGACGGATGGATGGATGGGGAAAGATCAACAGTCACTCAGTTAATCTGTCTTTCAGGAAACCTATCTTGTGACCAACCACAACTATCTGCTACACAGGTGAATGAATGAATGAGTAAATTGCTGGCTGGGAAATGTTAGAGATGGTGGCTGTTGGGAGAAATAACTTACAGACTATGAGGACCTTGCTTCTGATCTGCATAGTACTTACTTGATCTTTGACCTTGGGAAAGACCCCTTGACTTGCTTTTTTTTGTGTTTCTTCACCTGTAAAACAGATATTACACTCCTTCTTAGCCTGTCATTCAGAGCTCTTGAACTTTCTTATTACATCCTATTGTGACCCTTGCCTCTAAAATTTGTCTCAGCTGGGGCCTAAAAAAACCCCACAAAACTAAAGATCCCAGAAATAGATAACTAGAAATGTAGAGAGAGAGACAGAAACACGGATGGGAGGAAGGTAGAACAAGGGGGTAATTTTGTGATGATGGGGTGGGGCTAGAGTGCTTAAATAAGATGTACAAATCACAAATCAGGAAGGAAGGATATTTTATATAATCATTAATACAAAATAAATCTATGCAATGATAAAAACAGCAAAGACAGAGTTGAAAGATAAGACACAATCTGGGAAAAGATATTTGCTATACATATATAAGGCTCAATCAGACTCAGACTTGGGAAGGGCATACAGATCTGGACACAACTAATCCACTGGTAACTTCCAGTTACCAAGAACACCAGGTGAGAAGGTGTGGCTATACAACTAATGGGCTAGGAAGGGCACATAATCCTGATGTTACATTATCTAGAAAGTAACCTAAGGAAAGTAACCTAAGTAACCCTAAGGAAAATATGAACTTTACCTGGATGGTGGAAAAGAGAAAGTCCAAGTTCCAGACTCAGAGGCTGCCTGCCTAGTTAGCGTCAGCTACCTCAGGTCTCTATCTCAAACTTGAAGCAGCTAATCTCAGTCTAATTGTAACGTCTCCCAGCTGCAACACACACACAGTAATGGTGCTCATTTGCATATATGTGCTGCTCCATTTCTTTGGATTCTGCCCCTCTTCTTTGCCTGGCTTATACAGACAGCTTTCCTATATCTTCCCCTCCTCAGGTTGACCTTTTTTGTGCTACCATCTCAGCCCACCTCTTAATGGAAACACTCCACCACACGCTGTAGTACAATGGCCTGCTTACCTGTCTGTTCCCCACTCCTCAAACCCCCAATCCCAGACTGTGAGCCCCTCAAAGGCCAGGCCTACCTATATCTTTATCCCCAGCACTTCAATACAGGGTGTGGCCCATTGAAGAGGTTCAATGAGTGTTTACTGAACTAAACTGAACCATAAACACAATGCTATGGAGTTCTTCAGTCTGTCTGCAAAGAAGGAAAAAATAAGGATCAGGAAAGGTTTCACAGAGCAGGTGACATTAGAGCTGGGTCTTGAAAAATGAGAAGGATAGTACAGAAGATAAACAGCAAAAAGCTATAGGAGCATCTGACTGGATTGCTTCACAGAAGTGAAGAAATCCCAACTAACAGTAGTTACTGATAATTATTATCCCATGAATGGTAGCTTCACCAAGACGTATTTTGCCTATATTTTACGTTATTTAGGAATATATCCCCAGTGACCAGAACAGCAACTGCTATATAGTAGCACTCAATAAGTATTTGTTCAACATTTTGACACTTAGGAGGTGATTAAAAAAACCAACAAACCAACAAGTGATGCAATGTAAGAAATCATAGTATAATACAATCATAGTATAATATAATCCCGTTACGTGGTAACTCTAGGTCACTAGAGTAGATGTTCCAAAAGAGTAATGAACAGGTCTGCTTTGATCTTCCAGTATCCCTCAGTACACTTCGGAGCAATGTTGGTTGGTGCTCAATAAATGCTATGGAAAAGGGGTGCCTGAGTGGCTCAGTTGGTTGAGCAGTTGACTTTTGATTTTAGCTCAGGTCATGATCTCAGGGTGGTGAGATCACGCCCCCTGAGTTCAAGTCCCGCGTGAGAGGGAAGCCCCAGTCGGGTTCTGCTCTGGGTGTGGAGCCTGCTTAAGATTTCTCTCCCTTGGGACGCCTGGGTGGCTCAGTGGGTTAAAGCCTCTGCCTTCAACTCAGGTCATGATCCCAGCGTCCTGGAATCGGGCCCCATATCAGGCTCTCTGGGCAGCGGGGAGCCTGCCTCTCTGCCTACTTGTGATCTCTGTCAAATAAATAAATAAAATCTTTAAAAAAAAAAAAAAAGATTTCGCTCCCTTTCCCTCTTCTCTTCCCCTCACCCCGCTCCCCAGGGTTCTCTCTCTCTCTCTCAAAAAAAAAAAAAAAAAAAAAAAGTGGAAAAAATGAATTAATAAGAATCTAGAATACTATTACATTCTAAAACGATTAAAAGCAGAGTGGCAAAGGGAACATAACAGGGGGCTAAAACCCCCTGGCTTCTAAACGAGGTCCCGAGACATGCTGTTCGGCCTTGGGTAAGTTTCTTAGTTTCCTCATCTGACTGGGCTGTTAAGGGACTACCTGAAATGATGACTATAAACGCCCACGGTACACAGCTTCCAGAGGTAGACGCTCAGCAAATGTGAGTTCTCTAGAACACGAAAACACTACTAACATCTTAGTTGACAGTCACCGGAGAGAATAACAGGTAAGTGTTGTAAAAGGATGAAGAACGAGCTCTTGTCGCCCCTTTGCAAACTCTTCTAGGGCAAAGGATACTCTAATCCCTCACGCAAACTAAGTTTCCAGCCTCACCTGCCTCCGTCGTCGCTTCCGCCTCCGAGGCGTCTGCAGGGGCTGCGTCCCGGCAACGCGGGAGGCGCGCCTGCGAGACTCCCGGGGACCTCGGAGCAGCTCCACGGTGGCGCCTACCACAACCTTCTGTACCCCTTGGTAACCGCGGCGCGGCGGCAGACCGGGTAGGCGGCAACCGGTGAACGCAGCTTCTAACTACTATAAGTCCCGGCAAGCCCCGCGGCCACTTCCGCTGGCCACCTCGC
This sequence comes from Lutra lutra, assembly GCF_902655055.1. Classification (NCBI taxonomy): domain Eukaryota; kingdom Metazoa; phylum Chordata; class Mammalia; order Carnivora; family Mustelidae; genus Lutra; species Lutra lutra. The sequence continues at coordinate 55,401,093 of NC_062287.1, read as the reverse complement.
GTCAACCGGCCTCGGACTACGGATCCCGACGGACTCCGGGCGGCGCGACACGCCGTCAGCTTCAGCCAATTGGCTTCGGACAAGTAGGAAGGAGGGAGACACAGAGGCAGACAAGATGGCGGCGGCGTCTGCACAGGGCGGGAGGAGTGGTGGCGGCGGAGGCAGTAGTGGGGCCGGCGGTGGTCCCAACTGCGGGACAGGCAGTGGCCGCAGTGGCTTGTTGGACAAGGTGAGGAGCCGGTTCTTGGGGACGGACGAGAACTTGGGAGGCCCGGGAGGCGGCGAGCCCACCTTCCCATCCCCGCCCCCCTTTTCTTCTGTGGCTTCTCAGCGGGTAGTCCTCATCTGGCCCACCCTCGGAACCCTACCGGCGCTTGTAGGCGGGTGCCTCCATACCTCGCACCCCAGCTCTCTCCTCTTCAGGCCTTCTTTTTTTCTTGGTAGTGTGTATGGTCCTTAACTGTAGTCACCACACTTAGGATAATTTATTCCCAATTTCAATGCAGCCGACACTTTTCCTCGGAGGTGCTTGGGGCCACAGTTGATGTGCCCATTTCACTGACGGGGAAAACAAGCCCAAGCCCGAAGGCATGAACGCAGCTATTCGAAGTCAGCAGCACCACAGTGGGTGCTGCTACAGATTCTAAGTGTTCTTTGATCTTTTGCTTATGGAAGTTTCTAGGCGTTTTATCACGAGTCCGAATACTGAATTTACTTGAGTATTTACTTACCTTACTGAGCTGACAGGAACCCTCTCAAGATTTCTTTTTTTCTTTCTCCTTCTTCACCCTCCTCCCTCCCCCCTCATTTTACTCCTCTGCCTGCAACCAAGTGCAGTAAGTGAATCGGATTCTGAGCTTGCTGCCTGCTCTAGGTACCCTGTTTCCCTCTCTGCCCATTCATTTTTTTTTTTTTTAACTGTGGCCCTAGTAACAGGGCTTAAAGGAAAAGAAAAAAGGGAAAACCATGCTCCTCAGTTGGCCCTTCTTGCCCTTTGCAGAGAATCTTGAAAGAAACAGTTGCATGGAGATGTAGGTCCTAGTACTGGTTCTGCCTCTAATTAGCTGTGTGACCTTGAAATATGCTTGTTCTCCCTGTGTCTGTGGGCTCATCTGTAAATGAGGGGCTTAGCCTAAAGTACACTTAGTCCCTTCCAGTTCTCTCATTGTAGGGCCCTGGGACAGTTTCATGAGAAATGTTAAGCATGGGACCATTAATATAGTAAGTAGGATTTTTGCTGTAATGGAAAGCAGCTTTCAGACACTCTTGTGCCTAATGCATGATAGGGCCTAAGATACAAATAGGTGATCATATTGAGGGGTTCAGATCCAGGTCTTTGTGCTTGTTTTCAGGTGTCACTGGTTTTGAATCATATGGTTCTCACACTTTTTAACCATTTTTAAGAGGAACGAGTTCTGGGGATTGGAATGGTTAAGTTGCTCCAAGACATGTGAGAGTTTTGGGAATTGATGTTTATTTTCATACATAAACCCTGCCTTTCTGCTGGTGAGCATCTCACAGCCTTTGCTCATCCTGTCCCATTGACTGTTCTTGCTGTTCTCTCTGGATCATTACCAGCAAACATTTATCAGGGGCATTTTTTACTGAAGAGTATATGGTATCATTACATTATTGAAAGAACTTGGATCTGAGGATCATAAGATGCAGGGTTTGCTACTTTCAAACTGTATGAAGACTGGCAAGTCAGTTAAGCTTACCTTCCATCTGAAATCGTTTGGTTTTGGGGAGAAACAAATGGGGTCATATACATGAATGATCTCTGTAACACATGTTGCATACACATGCGCAATGGCAGAGGAAAAAAATCAAGAATCCTACAGTCTGAAAGTACTCAGTATAGCTGACTATAGGAAGAGGTACCCCAAATATTAAAAGTATTTGGTGTATTCAGATGTGTGCTTTTTACAGAAATAGAAATGAGAAAGAGAATGATTCCTCAGAACTAATTGATAAGGAGGTGAGGGCCCAGGGAAAGACCTCACGTCTGAGGGTGGACCTGGGACCTTACTTTGGGAGAGAAGGTTGGCATACTAGGTAAGAATGTCCTTGAGCAGATGGTGCTTGATGTTTCAGGTAGTGAGTTGACTGGATTGCTTTGTAAGAGACCTGTAGTGACATGACGGTAGAATCAGATTGAAGAGGGCATGGATTGCTTGGAGTAGGAAGCTGTTGAGGCTGTATAAAGTGCTTTTCAGAAAATTAGTTTGGAGAAGTAGAAATTAAAAGCTTTCGAATAAGACCTTATACTATACTAGTTTGTAGCATTTATTATAAAAAGAAAGACAAGTTTGAATTCTAATATAGCTTATTAAAATCCACATGGCCTTGGATAGGTTACATGATATTACTGAACTTAAATTTCCTTATGTAAGTAATGTGGGTTCCCGTATGTATTGTGGGCTTGTAAATATTTTACAGTATCAGGTAAGCATTCTTTGTGAACAGCTATAAAAATAGAATGACCAGGCCATGAGAACCCTAACTTGAATAGCAGCAATAGATAAAAGGCCTTAAAAAAGAGCACTTGACAGAGTTAATCAAGAAGTGAGGGTCATAGAGGATAGAAAATAAGATGTTGTTAGGTGATTTTTCTCGGGAAATTTCGTTTCAGCTTTACATCAAGTTGTTCCTCCTCTGAATTCTCTAGCATTTATTGCACATGGGAATTAAGCTGTCACTTAATATGACATACTGTCTTATATTTTCCTACCAATTTGTATTTGTCCAATTTCCTCTGAAAGGTACTTATAGTTCTCCGAGACAACCAACACAGAATAAGTACTTGCTTCATTAAATTTAGCAGACAAAAAACCCCTCAGATCTGCCTCCTCAGTCTTCAGAAATTGCCTTAGAGAATGATGCCTTTAATTGTCTGAAAACTGAAGGAAGGTACGGTGGAAGAGAAGATGGAGAAAAATTATTCTCGGGGAACGGGATCTGAATGAATAGAGAAGCTTTTTTGCTCTGCAGGACTGAGAGCCTGTTACCTTACAATCTCTTTAATTTTATTTGTCTTGATTTTTTGGGGGGGTCTTTGTTTTCTGCAGCTGTAATTTCACTTGCCATGAAGAAATGTAATAAAAAGATGTAAATGTGCTTCACTGTGCTTCTAGCTTTCCCTAAGCAGATGTGAATTTCTGCTCCTATGAAACTGACTTTGAGAACAAAGCAGTTCTAGTTTCCTGATCTTAAAAATAGGTATGCAAATGCAATCTTCCAACCTCCGTCACAGAATAACTTAGATCATTGCAGTAAGTTATTTTGCCCAGAATACCTCAAAGCATTTTCTTTTACCTAGCAGGCTGTAAAGAAAATTGCTTGCTTAATTGTTTTAGCTATTATAATTGACAGGTGGTATTAAACCATGCTTTCCAGAACTATATCCAAGTCTTTTTAACCTTATACATGGATTTCTGTCTCCTGGCTGGATTTGTTTAGGCTACTAAAATTGTTTGGCTATGAAAATGCAGTGTTAAACTGTGTTTTTAGAAGCTGTATTCAGATCCTTTTAACTTCATACCTGTTTAACTTCATTTCTGTCTCCTGGCTGGACTGTCATCCTGATGGTAAAACAGAGGTTTTATATTTTAATAGTTGAGGACACAGGCTCTGGAGCCAGCCTATCTGCTTGGCTTTGAATCCTGGCTGTGCCACTTAGCAGATATGTATTCTTAGACAATTTAATAAATTTTTCGTATCTCAATTTCCTTATCTATAAGTGGGAATAATAATATTTACCTTAAAATGTGTCTAGCACTATGAGTAGCACATAGTAAGCACTTAACAAAAAATGTATGTAGCTACTACTAACTAGCCGGTTATCTGGTCTTCAGCTTCCTTAGATACATATTTTTTCCTGACATCATATAAAGATATCAGACTCCGTTGGGGTTTTAGTTAAAAATACAGATTTCTGGACCTCATCCCAGACCTGAATCAGATTCTCTGGAGGTGGGACCTGGACAGCTGTATGTTTTTACACATAGCTATTTATTTATTTCTTTCCTCTACATTTTAACAGTTACTTCCAGGTTGAGAATTATCTTAGATTACTTTTTAAATCCCTTCTGGTTCTAGTATATTAAGAGTTTTTTGTTTATTTTTGCTTGGTTTATAACTGTTCTGCTTAATCAATAGTGGTTTCTCTAAAATGTTTATAATGAGATTTTGAAATTCATCTGTTCCAGCCTCCTCATTTTATAGACATGTACACAGTTGAAGAGGGGAAGATGAAGCAACTTGTTCAAGATGAGACATTGAGTTAGTTACAGTTCCAGAATCTGGTTTCCCAGTTTTTAATCCAGTGCTCTTGCCTCTCATACTGGAGCAGGCCCTGTGCTAAATACTGCAGTAGTGGAAAGACCACCTGTTTTGAGGTTGGAAAACCTAGATTCAAGCCTTGGGTTTATTACCCATCAACCATGTGTCCTTAGACAAGTCAAGTATCTCCTTTTGGCTTCTTCAGTGGTAGCTTAGCTTGCCAGATTTCTGATACGATATGCCTGAACCCTAACCCACCCCTGAACAAAGATGAACAGTTTTATGGCATTGCTGTGGTTTGTGTGTGTGTACGTGTTTAAGGAAACAAGGTGCTCGCTTTTAAACATTGTTTTGCAAACTAAACTTTAATAACATCTCAAAACTCATGTTTTACTACATCAAAATTAAAAGCTCTTATGTCAAAGGACACTATTAAGAAAATGAAAAAAATAGTCCATAGACTAAGAAAATATTTGAAAACATATTTCTTTTTTTTTCTTTTTTTTTTTTTTTAAGATTTTATTTATCCATTTGACAGACAGAGATCACAAGCAGTCAGAGAGGCAGGCAGAGAGAGAGGAGGAAGCAGGCTCCCCGCCGAGCAGAGAGCCTGATGTGGGGCTTGATCCCAGGACCCCGGGATCATGACCTGAGCTGAAGGCAGAGGCTTTAACCCACTGAGCCACTCAGGCGCCCCTGAAAACATATTTCTGATCAGTGTCTAATTTCTAGGCTATATAGAGAATCTTACAACCCAGTAATAACAAGACTAACTTAAAAAAAAATTTTTTTTTTAAAATAGGCTTTATGCCTAGCATAAAGCCCCCGGTGCAGGGGCTTGAATTCAGGACCCTAAGATCAAGACCTGAGCTGAGATTAAGAGTCAGATGCTTAATCAATTGAGTCACCCGGGTACCCCAAGACAAACTAACTTTTAAAAGAATAAAGGATTTGAATGACATTTCTCCATACGAAGATAAACAAATGACCGACCAATAGACCCATGAAAAGATGCTCAGCATCATTTGTCATTGGAAAAATGTAAATCAGAACCACAGTGAGATACTGCTGGGATGGCTATAATAATTTTAAAAAGAAAAGAAAAATAAACATTGTTCGTGAGGATGTGGAGAAATTGGAACCCTCCCGCATTTCTGGTGGGAATGTAAAATGATGCAGCCCCCTCGGAAAAATGGTTTATTAGTTCCTCAGAAGGTTAAACATAGAATTACCATATGACTTAGTGTATTTCACTCTTGGATATAAACATAAGAATTGAAAGTGTATGTCTATACATAAAAACTTGTACACAAATGATCATAGCAGCATCATTCACAATAACCAAAAGGTAGAAGCAACGCAGGTGCCCAGCAAGTAAATTAGTGGTTGCTGGGGGCAACCAAGGGGATTGGGAATGACTGCTTATGGTTATGGGGTTTGTTTTTAGGGTGATGAAAATATTCTAGAATTAATGGTGATGGTTTTACAACCTTGTGAGCATAATAAAAACCACTGAGTTACACATTTTTAAATGGTAAGTTTTATGGTGTGTGAATTACATCTCAGTTTTAACTCATTCCTTTTTTTCTTTACAGTGTTTATGGAGTAACCTCTAAAGTTTCAAATTATTATTACTATTTTCTTAACCAGTCATTCACAATTATGTAACAGTGATAACACAGATGTTAACAGTCTCTATCTGCCACATCCCTTTTTAGCTGTTGCCTGCTCCATTTCTCTGCTCTGATCTGTTTTGTCAAATTTCAGTAATAGTTTTTTGTATTACTTGAACTTTCAGTAGCATTTTACTCATTGATCACTTCTTTCTTGATTTTTTTTTTGTGGCTTCTAAGAAGATCATTTGCTTCTGGTATTCCTCCTCCTTCATTGGCCTCTGTCTTTATTGTCACTATTTTGTTTTCTCACGACCTGTAAATATTGGCAAACCCCTTTCCTCTATACTCATCCCCAGGAAATACCAGTGTCATGGCTTAAATACCATCTGTAAATTGATGATTTCCATATTTGAACTTTCAACCTGGTTCTGTCCTTTGAACTTCAGACTTACATGTCCAACCGAACCGCCTACTTGCCATGCCCACATGGATATCTAATAGTAGGTATATTAGACTTAAATAGCCAGAACCAGTCTACTTACCTCATTTCTCTGGTGTTGCCACTAATGTTCATGCTCATAATTAACACATGGTGATTATTAACTTCCAGCTTAACTCCAGTGATAAATGTAGCTGTTAATAAGCCACTAGTAAGTAATTTTCTTTGCAGTATTTCTTGGTCATTTTTATTTAAAAAATAGGTTGAGGGGCGCCTGGGTGGCTCAGTTGGTTGGGTAACTGCCTTCAGCTCGGGTCATGATCCTGGAATCCTGGGATCGAGTCCTGCATCAGGCTCCCAACTCCGTGAGGAGTCTGCTTCTCCTTCTGACCTTTTCTGCTCTCATGCTCTCTCTCCCCCCCCCCCAATTAAATAAATAAAATCTTCAAAAAATAAATAAAAATAAATTTAAAAAATTTAAAAAGAGATTGAAAATTAAGTATGTTACCAAGAGCTATAATCTCTCTTTGAGATAATTGTGGTATTTCTGAGTTGGGATCTAAATTTGGTGATAGTGCCCATTCTTAAGACAGACATTATTTTCTCCCCAGATTGAACATTTTTTTCTTATTTTGAATGTGTGTGTATGGCTTTAGGGATCCATATTTCCAACTCAAATAGTAATCTTACCTTTTGAGTCTAACATCAGTTTTTATAATCTTATTTTGGTGTAGAAAATTCTGAAATATCTCAATATAACTACAGAGTTTAAACATCTCAGACTCAGCATATACAAATGTGTATTTCTCCTTTGTGCCTCTCTGTGGCTTTTCTTGGAAAATGACATGATGGCTCAGCTATCTAAGCCTGAATTTTTTTTATCCCTTTGCTGCTGCTCTTATTCAGCCCCTGCATCTAAATCGGTCCCCATCCAGTGTATTTATCTCCATCGTTACTCCCCTCTAGACCATCTACAAGGTTGCCACTAAAAATGGCTTTAAAAAACAAAACATAAATTTGATTGTGTTGTTGTCAGCTTAAAATATTCTCTATTGCTTCTCTCAGAATAAAGTCCAAGCCCCTTAACATAGTAAATAAGACTATCTAGGATATATTCCTCTGTCAAGTGCCTCATCTATTACTTTTCCTCTTTGCAGCTTATACCCCCTTTCTAAGCTGGGAGAGACCTTTCAAAGAAGGGAGAAAGAAACTGTTAGTTTTTCTTAGAGCTATACGTAAGGCTCTTTCTGAGTCAGAGCAGGGTCCCGTTGGCACTGCTCATCTCTGGTAGCCTTCATCTCTTCAGTTTCAAATTGAATCTTTTGAGTCTTACTGCCCTTTATCAGCAAAGAAACTTTATGAAGCAATTCACTGAGGTCTTTATCACTGCATAACTTCTGTTTTCACATTCATTAAAATAAGAAAATAGAAGTGTTCATCCTGTTATTTCATACCCAGGGCAGTTTTGTATTACTGGACCAATGCCTTTAATGACCCAAGGATTTTGTCCTTTTTTGCCATTAAGGCCAGAAGATGCATGGAGAACAGGAAAAGCCTGTAATCCTCAAATCATTTAACTCAGAAAATGTCTTCCTGCACTATTTACATAAGCTCAAGACCTGGATTGTGTTTAATATTCTTCCAAAGCCCTTAGAAGGTAGAGTTCTTACTACCATATCTGCAGTGAAATGTCTTCGTAGAACTTATTATTCATATCTGCAGCAGAGACTTGTAACTGAAATGAGTCTTTAACTGAAATGAGTCTTTGTCATGTTCTGTCAAAGCTATCAAATGTGTATGTTCTATGAATTGGTCAGCCATCTAGGTCTGGCAACAGGTATGCTGGTCCGATAAAGTGTTTTTCTCTCTTATGTTGGTACTGACAGGGAGGTGATCTCTTTAAACTAGGACTTTCTGAGCTATATTTTCAGTTAAATTGCAGTTGGTTTTAAAGGGAGGAAAATGGAAAATTCAAATCTGTTCTGTGGGTTTCGTTTGCATATTCAAGATTAAAATCTTTTAACGTTTTTTTATGTTATTATAATATTAAATAGGAATCAGGATACTTTGTATGGCTATCACTTCAGGGATTTGTGTCTTTTTCTTCTGTTTTTTTTTTTTTTTTTTTTTTTTTTTTTTAATTTTATTTATTTATTTGACAGAGAGAGATCACAAGTAGGCCGAGAGGCAGGCAGAGAGAGAGGAAGGGAAGCAGGCTCCCTGCTGACCTGGGCCGAAGGCAGAGGCTCAACCCACTGAGCCTCCCAGGCGCCCCTCTTCTGTTTTTTTGATGACTAAGAATCCCTTTTCTTATATTTTGTGGGAAGCAGTGTGGAAGTGAGAAAGAGAATGGGTTTTGAAATCATGAAAACTCGGTTGAGTCCTGGCTTTACCCCTGCCTTGCTGTCACTTTGTGCAAATCTTTTAAACCCTTAGTGTCATCTGTAAAAGCAGGATATTAGTCAGTTTGAGCTGCTTTATCAAAAATACCATAGATTGGGTAGCATAAACAACAGAGTTATTTCTCATGCTTCTGGAGCCTCGGAAGTCTGAGATCAGGGTGCCAGCATGGTTGGGTTCTGGTAAGGGCCCTTCTACTATTTGTGGACACCCTTCTTGTATCCTCATGTGGTAGGAAGGAGAGGAGGGAAGCAAGCTCTCCTGCCTTTTTTTAAAGGGCACTAATCCCTCTCATGAAAGCTCTACCCTCATGACCCAGTTGCTTCCCAAAGGCCCACCTTCTAATAGTATCTACATTGAAATTACAATTTCAACATCTGAACTTTAGGGGAGACATAAGTGTTTGTCCATAGCGGATGGCAATTATTCTTAATAGGCTTTTCATAAAGATTAAACAAGATGGTATATATAAAACATTTAGCTTAATGCATAGGACACGTTAACGCACTCAGTAAGTTATAGCTATGGTTATACCTCCCTTAAGTTCTCTGGACAAGAACTGAGTGAGATGATTTCAGCCATGTATACATTTGTTAAGTTTAAACTAAAAGTTAACATTTTAGAAATCTTTTCCTTCTCTTTTTTCTTTATAAGAGTTCAGACATCTTTTTAGTAAGTAGCTCTTGATGCTGTATTACATCCTGATTCTGTATTACGTCCCTGATTCTGAGAACATAAAAATGTTACTGAGGGAGATGTTCTGTAAATCCAGCTAACCAGATGCAGTGTATTAGTCTTACATAATTAACAGCAACAGCAGTAGCTAATTTTTAATAAGTACTTGTTGCACACTAGGCATTTTACTGTGTCTTAGAATTACCATAATTAACCCTCAGACCAATGTGTGAAATAGATATCTTTATCATCTTCATTTTACAATTGAGCAAACTAAGGCCATAGAAAGATTAAATTATTTGCCCTATATCATCCATTAAATGGAGAAGTGAGAAAACACAAGTAGTTGGACTCCAAAGCTGTAGTTTTTAACACTATGTTGTGCTCCTTTGCATAATAAGGGCCCACCTTATTGGGTGAAGAAAGAGTGCATTTGCCCACATCTGTTTATAGTCCGTCAGAATTCAGTTAGCTTCTGGCTTGAATTATAGCACATCTTTGAGAGTAATGCCACAAACAGAATCTTCCTTGGGGTTGAGTTCAGAAATGAAGACAAGTTAAAAATAAATTTCTATCATTGAAGAAGGGACAGTTTTATGGTGATTCGTGTATTTGTAACTTAGCCCTAAGTAATTTTGTTGCCTTCTCTAACTGGCTGTGTGACACTTAATATCCCTGAATGCTAGTTTTCTAATTTGAAAGACATTGGTTTCCAGATTGAGGATTTGCTTACAGCCTACCAGTAGTACTGGCAGTTTAATAGTGAATGAGAATTGACCTGCAGAAGGGACATCATCTTGAAATTTTAGATACACTACATAAAGAACTTCGTGTGAGTTCTTCCAGAAGGGAAAAAGCATTGAATGAAGGATCAGGAATTAGAATGGCTTTAGGAATCCCACAAACTGTTGAGACAATGGAATACAACTTTAAAATTTTTGAAGAGAACTTACTTCTCTTACTTAAGTGTGAGGGCAGAATAAAAAGACATTCTCAGATGTGCAGTCTCAAAATTTATTTCCCATGTGCATTCTTCAAGGAAGCTCCTAGAGGATGTGCTCACAAGATCAAGGGAATAGTAACCAAGAAAAGAGTAAAACATGGTGTCTAAGAAAAGCAGGTTCAGCCCACGAGAAGGTAAAGGGAAATAGTAAATAGTTAATAGTAAAGGGAAATTCCAGGGTGACAGCTGTACAGCAGGCCTGGAAAGCAGTCCATGCAGGTCAGAGCAGGTCAGGAGGCTCCAAGACCAATCTCCCTAAAAAGATGAAAATCACAGAATGCTGAATACCTTTGCACATATTAAAAGGAGATTTAAACAATTGCAAGAGAATTCAAAACTATACTGGTGACAAATACATTGATTAAAAACAACCACCAAAACAACAGTAGCTTCAAGGTAGCTTCAACAACAGTAGCTTCCAAAACAAACAAAAGCTATCAGGAAGGAAAAAGTAATCCAAGTATACTACATGACTCATCTGTGAATAGCATTTATAATCATAATGTACCATTTGAATAATGATCTAGCCAAAATTAAGCTATTATAGAAGACCCAATCACCAGTGATCTGCTATGACTGTATTAAAAATGTGGTGGAGGAGGAGCAGGAAAAATTAATGTGAGTGTGGCAGGGATGAAATGGCTACATTTCCTCTTTTATGGTGAGAAGTCCATAGATTTAATGCCAAAAACTGAAAAATTAAGAAATAACAATTTAAACATTTTTTAATAGAGATGAATATATTTTTTAAAATCAGAAGGAGATAAAAGTAGTGTCTCTTTTGGGGAATGGGATTGACAATAGCTATGGTCTTAAAGTCAGTATCTGTGATTGTTAATTAGGCCCAGTATATACGTATCTGTAATATGCAGGTGGGAATGTGGGAAAGAGGAACTGTGTGAAGTTACAGCATCTGCTGTGTCTTAATTGGCAATATGCCTGTATCAGGGGTCCCCAAGACTATGTTCAGTGATTCACTAGAAGGACTCAACAGGACTCAGTGTGTAGTTGTACTCATGGACAAGTTTTATTTCAGCAAAGGAAAAAGATGCATAGGATGGAAGTCTGGAAGAAACCAAGTGCAAGATTCCAAGAGTCTTCTCCCAGTGGAGTCCCATAAGTTGTGCTTAATTCCTCTGGCAGCGGTGCTCTGACAGTACATGTGGAGTGTTGTCTGCCAAGGAAGCTCATTAGAAACCCAGTGTCCAGATTTTTTTTACTGGGAGCTGGTTTAGTATGTACTTTCTGCCTAACCTGTGCCCAAATGCCAGACTCCTAGAAAAAAAAACAACAACTGGTATTTAGCATAAACCACATTATTTATACAAACGGTTTAAATCACTTAGGGGAAGTTTTTTTTAATCAGTGTAGGAGACTGTTCACCAGCCTTTCTAACTCTCGGGATGGTAGTCTCATGCCTAAATTACCTCTTTTTTGCACAGAGCCTTTCTTCGTAATTTATCCTGTGAGGTCCCACATGAAAGAAGCCAACCTTGGCTGTGCCTTTTTATTACTAAAGGAAAACAATTTGTACTTATGGATGAAGAAGATAAGAGTGGGAGAAAAAAGTTTCTAAAATGCCTTGAATAGCAGTAGAGAGAAAATAGAAGAGTAGCATAGATTTTAGTTGATGAGCAGTGTTAAGAATTACAGAAAATAAGTCCGAAAAATAAGTTCCTGATGTCCGCCCTCCTGCCCTTTTCCGGAAGTCTCTATACTACAGTAAAGATGCTGTTTCCTCTAAAATAGGCTAAAGGTTTTTTCATGCACCCAAAATGGATTGCCTACTGGTTTGAAATTTTTATGAAATATGGTATTTGTTTACTTGATATAAAAAATTAAGAGTTGAGCATTATGATCTATAAAAGATAGGTTTATTAGAGTATTTATAGTACCCTGTCACTTAAACTATGTTCATGTAATTTGCATTTGAGAACATTTTTACTATATAAGATATTCATGTGTTTAGAAATTTAAAAGGCATTCTTTTTAATCAAATAAAATTGAAAGTGGTTTGAAGAAAATAAAAATCAAAAAAGCCGTACGTTGATAAGTCAGTCCCACCCATGTCCCTGGACCATCTCAAGATACCTGGGTACACCAGTTTGTTTAACCAGTCCTCTGTAGTTGAGTATTTGAGTTACTTTTTTACTATTAAAAGCACTGCTACATGAGTAGGCTTGTATATTTATGTGCATGCAGATACGGAAAAATTCCCAGAAGTGGAATCCAAGGTGCTAAATTGTCTTAGTATGTGTTGTACCATTTTGAATTTCTACCAACAATGTGTGAGACAATCACTTGATTTTGTACCTCTGTAGATGATGGAAATTGGAAAGGGGTTTGTCCAAAGTCATATAACTGACTGGTAATAGGACTTGATTTTTAATTCAAAATATTCTTTCCAACAGACTACACTGGATTTGCTGTTTTCCTAAGGTTAAGACATGCTGGTGAACTACAAAAATTGTTAGCTGACATTTTGTTAGTGTCTGAAAGTTCATGGATGTAAATTGTCTTAAGTTTTGTGGTCACAGAATGAAAGGATGAACAAATGGAGCTTTTTTCCTTGTTTCCACATTTGGGTAAAATGAGAATGGAATATGTGAGTTCACACTGTAGTCTCTGTAGCCTAGGTAAATGTTTGGTTTGGGGCTTGTAGATTTAGCTTTCCAGCATGGAAAATCTGGCAAATACTGGCAAATCTGGCAAATACTGGCAAAATCATGTGAGTACCACTTGATTCTAGTGACTTAGGCTCCTTCAACTTCATTTTTAAGTGTTTGTCTTTTAGCTGTCCAACATCAGAGGACAAGGAATAAATGTACATAAACTTGAAGATGCTCTTGTTAAGTAAAATTCAACCAAGTAATTTTTAAAGATCTAATTGGCTTTAGTAATAGATTCATGAATCGGGCAGCATCCCAACTAGCAGGTAGAGGGAAGCTCCAAAAGACTACAGAAATGGAAAGATTTTTAAAGCTGGAGAGGGAGTGGAAAAAAGGAAATTATTAGCGAAGAAGCCATTGTTTTAAGGTGAAGGGGCCTATTGGTAAGTTTCCTAGTGCTGACCAGGAATTTCTTCTGTTGACTGGTTAAAGGACATATTTCTTGGGGGTTAAAACTGCCCTTAGGTTAGGTACTAGGTCGTAGTTTACTGACTTGAGGTCTTAGCCTAAGTGACACCATTTTGTGCCTGGGATGGGGGGCGGGGGAGGCATTTAAACACTCTTAAGGAGGTAGTTTATTTTACTTTCAGTAAGCTCCTATGCCTCTTGATTCACAACTTTTCTATTTTACAGTGGAAGATTGATGATAAACCTGTAAAAATTGACAAGTGGGATGGATCAGCTGTGAAGAATTCTTTGGATGATTCTGCCAAAAAGGTACTTTATTGAGGTTGGGAGTCTGTTAGCGTATATATAGCTTATGACATGTCTGCAAGATCTTTTTTTCTGAGACTTGGAATGGCTGTAGTTGTTAGTTTAAGGAATTGAGCCATAAAGCAGTTTCTGAAATCCTTAGAGTAAATGTGGGGAGCATGTGTTAAAATATTAGTTACCTCAAGCTTCTGTCAAATTTAATTTTTGAATTCCAGAAAGCTGGTGATCCAATTGTTTTTTAAGGTTACTTGGCCCAGAGCTTAGAGGGTTGAGGGAATATAGGACATTCATTCATGATTGGACATCTCTCTATTTAAAAAGGGAAGAGGGGCACCTGGGTGGCTCACTCTGTTAAGCATCTGACTCTTCGTTTCGGCTTAGGTCGTGACCTCAAGATTGTGAGATCGAGCCTCACATCAGGCCTCACGTTGGGCTCTGCACTGGGCGTTGAGCCTACTTAAGATTCTCTCTTTCTCTCTGCCCCTATCCCCCTTCTCTCTCTATTTTATTTATTTATTTTTTAAATTTTATTTATTTGACAGAAAGAGTGCACAAGCAGAGGGAGCAGCAGGCAGAGGGAGAGGGAGAAGCAGGGAGCCCGGCACTTGATCCCAGGATCCAGGATCATGACCTGAGCTGAAGGCAGACACTTAACGACTGCGCCACTCAGGCGTCCCCACTTCTCTCTTTAAAAGAAACAAGCAGGGGGAACTTTTAGCTTCCTCCCAGGGAAAAAGTTGAGGGTTAAAAAAATGATGAGAAGTTGATGAACTTTTTCTCTGGGATCATTGAGAATAGCTTGCGTCTTTTTTTGCTTGAAGTGGTAAAATCCTGATTGGAGAGAGCTGTTGGTAATTATATGATAATATAACTTTTATCATGGAAGTTAAGAATAAAAGTACATACTAGGAAGGAAGAAATCCTGTGAGCTTGACTCCTTGTTCTTTTTACTAGGTACTTCTGGAAAAGTACAAGTATGTGGAGAATTTTGGTCTGATTGACGGTCGCCTCACCATCTGTACCATCTCCTGTTTCTTTGCCATAGTGGCTTTGATTTGGGATTATATGCACCCCTTTCCAGAATCTAAGCCTGTTTTGGCTTTGTGTGTCATATCATATCCTTTATTTATGCTCAGGTTTGTTTTCTAGTGACTGTTCATTAAACGCTCTACTGATAATTCTCCCCACTCCCTAAAATAAATAAACTTTGATTCTAGGGCCCGCTAGTGTTAGAATTTAACATTATGAGCTATGAGCCTCTGTAACTTTAGTTAGTGATTATCATTGATATTTGCGATTTAATGTGGTTATTTTATCTTTAATTCTGTTTAGTTATTGTAGAGATGATTATAATCCAAGTGTGAGTGCCTAAGAGCAAAACACCCATTATAGTGAGACCCAGTTCTCATTTCTAGCCTACCACATTCCCGTTAGACCTACTGCTTCAAGAAACTCATTGCAGGATATTAGGGAAGGATCAGATTTTGGAGATTCAGGGTTCCCTGAAGCTGAAGGGCTAGACTGAGAGTTACTGAGCATGAGATAGAGGTGTGGTTTGTGTAACATGGAATTAAATCCTATTCTGGAGCTCTGGGTTTGAAATCCAAGCTGTTTTTGTGATCTTATGATAATAAGAACTTAACTTACTGGAGACTGAATGCTGCTCTGTTACAAATAGGGGCAATGCACATTCAGAATTAAAAACATTAAATGAGACATTTTATAATGTTTGGTTATGTAATCTCTCAGATTCTTTCCTTTCCCCTCTCCTTTTACAATATTAGTAGAATCATGTTTGTTACCTATCCACTTTGATTATTTCTCAAAAAGCTAAATACAAAGAACTTCTATTATACTGTCATTGTAATTATAAAAATTCCACTTGTTCATAGTAACAGTTTTCTTGTGGTTCCTACCACCTCCTCCCTAAGTCAATCTGGACATACTGAATTTTTCTTTGTAACTTAAAATATATTGGATGTCTTTTCATGTTGGAATAGATAGGGCTGCCTTATTAATATCCACACAGTATTTTTGAGTGTCTGCTATGTGCCAGCACTGTACTAATTTAAAACAAATCATTTTGGTAGGCAGTTTACTTAACAATGCTGCCACTACCTGAAATATTTCTAAAAAATGTGCTTTGGGGATTTTTCTTCTAGCAAGCCATTTAATAAAGCAGGCCCTGATTAAAAAAGGTATTATCCAAATTGATCCCAAATCATAGTCCTGGAATTGGCACCTTCACTCCCTTTGGTAATCAGATAAATCATCCCAGTATGAATTTTTTCACCATTAAGGCAGTTCCAAAGACTATGCTGTAGGTTCTAGAGGCAGTTACCAAAAGAGTTCCAAAAAGTTTAAACTGTGAGGGCAACATTATTACAAATACATGGCTTCCCAAGAGAACTACCGTGATGAAATTTCATTTGTTTGGTGTTTAAAGCAAAACATGCATGATCTTGCTATTTTCATAATCATCTTAGTTTTACATATAATGGTAATGACTCTTCTGTGCTAGACACTGAAGATAGATACACACACTTAAGGATGAAAAATGAAATAGCTAAATTTTCAGTGTTTTTATAGCAAGATGAAACTGTCTTCTCCAGGATTATCATTACAAAAGTTTTCATAGCCCTTGTCAATTTGTGTTATTTCTTTTGTGTGTGTATGTGTGTTTTCTCCTTAACTTTATCTGAACCTATTTTGTGATGATGGGGATCCTGACGATTTATACCTCATATAAGGAGAAGAGCATCTTTCTTGTGGCCCACAGGAAAGATCCCACAGGAATGGATCCTGATGATATTTGGCAACTGTCCTCCAGTCTCAAAAGGTATGACTATCTTCATAGATCCTTTCAGAGTTGAGTCATTTTCAGCAACAGACAATATTATGCTTACTCCATGCAGATCATAGTGCCGGTCATGGCAAACTAAGTAAGGGGTATGAATGATCCAGAAGGTTTTTCCTAGCATTGTACTTCTGAGATTGTATTATCACAGAAGTGCCCTCAGGATAAACTGTGGGAGAAAGAACTTTGGTGGAAGGATGAAGAATAGGTCTCTCTCCCTCTGGTCAATAAACGGACCCAATTAGAATACAGAACTATGAAGGCCAAAGTTGTGAAATGAGTTGTCATTGAAGAACCCTGTTGCTTCTGTGTCATCTGTGATCTTGACTGCAGTCTCTGCAATCAGGAATATTTGCAGCAATGCACTTGGCAACTCAGAGAAGCACATTTCAGTGTTTCTGACCAGCTGTGAGTATAACTTCATGCAGGTGACACCTGAGGTCTTTTTAGGTATCCAGAGTTGGGTTTATCTTCCAGCTCATCTCTAGCTGTATGACTTCCTGTATATCATGGAAACCATTTGAGCTTTAGTCAAAACTGGGTGAAGAATGACTCCCGAGAGTTTTGGGGAAGATGCCAGCTTTTATATATACTAAGTGTAAAAATAGCAAACGTCTGTGGAGCATTAACCATATACTGGGTATTATGCCAAGTGCATTATCTCATTATCTCATTCAACAACCCATTTTGTAGATAAGAACACAGACCCAAAGGGTTTACTTAATTCTTCCACGGTTCTAGAGCCCAAAAGGGAAATCTAGCAGGTGTTCCAGCCCACATCTGAGTTCATGCTTTTAGTTCCTATCCTGAAAATACATGGGATAGGTCCTAGCACTTAGTAGGCTCTTAAATAACAAGTATAGTTAATGCATATACAAAGGTAAGCATAGCATCAACACCAAAGAGCTGCTCTCATTACCAGCTTGTGGAGATGCCTTTGAGGAGGAGCAAAATGTCCTTCTGGGGTTCCTGCTGAGTTCTGGCAGGGCTCCCACCTGCCTTTTGACCTCAGAGGTCATAAATCTATACCTTGTGCCAGGCTCCTAAAAATAGAGTTGCAGAATTCTAGACCCTAGCAACATCTTGATTTCTTTATTTTCATTCATACATTCCATTTCATTCATATGTGCATTCAAACACACAGTGTATTTTTTTAAAGATTTTATTTATTCATTTGAGAGAGAGCATGAGCTGGGAGAAGGGGCAGAGGGAGAGGGAAAAGCAACTCCCCACTGAGCAGGGAGCCCAACATGGCGCTTAATCCCAGGACCTTGGGATTGCAACCTGAGCCAAAGGCAAACATTCAACCGGCTGAGCCACTGAGGCACCCCTACACAGTGTATTATTTTTTAACAGCCTTATTGAGATACAGGTCACATACCATACATACATTTAAAGTATACAGGTCAGTAGTCTAGTGTGTTTACAGATAACGCAGACATCACCACAGCCAACATAGAACATTTTCATCATCTCAAAAAGAAACCTTGTACTCTTTAGCTATCCTCTCCCTATCCATGATCTCCCACCCCATTCCCTTAGTCTTAAAGTCGCCATTGATCTGCTTTCCATCCCTATAGATTCTCTGTTCTGGACATTTCATGTGAATGGAATCCTAGACTACATGGTCTTTTGTGATTGGCTTCCTTGGCTTAACATAATGTTTCCAAGTTTCATTCATGTTATGGCATGTATCAGTATTTATGCCAAATATTCCATTACATGGCTATACCACATTTTGTTTAGCCATTTATTAGTTGATGGACATTTGAGTCATTTCCACTTTTGGCTGTTGTGAATAATGTTGCTATAAATAATCACATACAAGTTTTTGTGTGGACATATGTCTTCATTTCTCAGGTAATGTCCTAGGAGAAGAATTGTGGGTCGTATGGTAACCCCCTTGTTTTTTCCTTAGATTTATTTATCTGAGAAAGAGAGAGAGCACACATGCACACAAGCAGGGGGAGAGGGGCAGGGACAGAGGGAGAGGGAGAGAGAATGTCAAGCAGACTCTGAGCCAAGTGTAGAGCCTGACGCAGGGTTTTATCTCACGACCCTGAGATCATGACCCGAACCAAAATCAAGAGTTGGCTGTTTAACTGACTCAGCCATCTCAGCGACGCATATGGTAACTCTTTTTAATTGTTTGAGGAATTGCCAGACTGTTTTCCAAAACTGCTGCACCATTTTCAGTACCCTAGCAATGTACGAGGATTCTGATTTTTCCTCATTCTTGCTGATTTTTTACCAGCTGCCATGTTGTTGTTTCCTGTGGTGAGGAAATATGCCACCCCTGTTCCTTCTCATTGCAGTTAAATACGGATTCACTTCTCTTTCCTTGAAGATAGCTCCTGGCTCACTGGCACTCTCTCTAGCATAGCTCCTTTTGGAAGTCTTGGTGACTTCATTATCCAAATGGATGATGGGTTCCGGTTCTCTGGCTTCTCTTCTGATCGTTTTGTTTTCTACCATGTCTTAAATACTTATTTCCTGGACATATTCTAGACTTAGCTGATAACTAATTACCTTTAATAATTTCAGTTTTGAGTATCCCGCTTTCTGATTCCTCTTTTTCTGGTTCTCTTGTCCCATTGGTTCTTCAGCCCCAGTGCCATCCTTGATTCATTGAGCCTCCCAACTTTTTCATTGTCCCTTTTCTCCTTCATTGTCTCAGTTTTCCCTTACCCAATTTATATTCCATCATTTCTGTAGTTACTCTCACTGCCCTAGAGCATCTTTGATACCTTCTCCTCTGTCCGCAAACCTACCCTCCTCTCCCATCTTTACTCTCAGCCTCTTTTTGTTGCTGAGATCGAAGCAGTCAGAAATCTCCCATCATTACCTGCTTGCAGTGCTCTTCAGAGTCTGTTTCTTCCTGAGTTTCTGTCTGCTGCCTTCTGTCAATTTGTCTACTAGATTCTTTCCCTTCTCATTTACTTGATGTTTGCCTTTCTGCTGGATCATTCCTTGTGGCATGCAAACATGCTGTCATTTCTCCCAACTGAAGAAAATTGGTTTTGTTCCTCTTTTTCTCCTCACATGGTCTTATTTCTCTGTCCCTTTTTTCTCCTCTCACTATCTCTTGGATCTGCTTGTCTTTATTTCTCTTTTCTCATCTTATTCAACCAGCATTTGATAGTGGATTACTCTCTCCTTGTTATACTTGTCTTTTTTTTAAACTAGGTTTCTAGGGTACCATAATCTTCTAATTTTCTTTTTAATGTCTGCTTTTTAGTCTCCTTTGTGATGCCTCTAAATTTGAAATGCCACTAGTGCTTGTTACTAGCGCCTCTTCTCTATCTATATACAATCACTAGGTGTAATCTTATCTAGAATTTCAAGACTTTAAAATACCATCTATATGATGAAAATCTCTGAATTTGTATTTTCTTTTTCTTTTTTTTTTTTTTTTAAAGATTTTATTTATTTGTCAGAGAGAGAATGAGCACAGGCAGACAGAATGGCAGGCAGAGGCTGAGGGAGAAGCAGGCTCCCCGCTGAGCAAGGAGCCCGATGTGGGACTCGATCCCAGGGCGCCGGGATCATGACCTGAGCTGAAGGCAGTTGCTTAACCAACTGAGCCACCCAGGCGTCCCTGAATTTGTATTTTCATCCTAGACCTCTGTCCTGAACTCCCAGCTACATTCCAGTTTCCTGTTTGACCTCGGATCCTAATAAGCATTTCAAAATCCACACATTCAAAATCTAACTCTGCTGTCCCTCATCCAAACCTGCATTCCCCCCAGGTTTCCCCATCTCAATAAATGGCACTTCCATCCTTCTAGTTACTCAGGCCAGAACTCAGTCATTTTGACTGCTCTCTCAGTCTTTCCAGTAGTCTTTCAGCAAATCCCATCAGCTCTGCTTTCTAAATATATCAGTCTGACCACTTCCATTTCTTCTGCTACCTCATCTCTCAATTAGGTTACTATAATAATGTCTTCATGGACCTCCGCAGCTGCTCACCCTGCTCATAGTCTATTTCCAGTACAGCAGCCAGAGTGCTCTTTTTAGAAAGGAAGGCATATCCTCCTCTCCAAACCATGTCACTCAGAAAAATCTAAATCCTAAGCCTATCTTAGAAATCCATACTCATCTGTTCCTCTGCACCCCCCACACATAATGCACATACCCTCCTTATCTCCGTGGCTTCCTCCTCTCTAATTTCATTCTGTTCTTTAGGCGTTCCAAGCATGTTCTTGCCCTAGGGCCATTGCATTTGCTGTGAACTCTATTTGGATTATTCTTTTTCCAGATAGCTTGTTCTTCTCTACTTTAGGGCTCTGCTCAAATAACTGCTTAGTGAAGCTTTTCCTGCCTACTACATTTAAAATATTATATTTTTTATTTTATTGCTAATTCTTTCATATACACTAAAGTAAAAGTCCCAAAAGGCAGAGTTGCCTCTTAGGTTCACTGCTGTATAGCCTTAGCATCTGAAACTGCCTGACATATAAAGTTAGGACTGAATGAATATATAATTATTCTTATAATTATTCTATAATATATTGTTAGATTTTTCTGAGAATACTTTAGATGTAATTATATATGTTGTGTAATTGTATAATAAGTTGTATACTACATAATATAAAATAAATACTAACTAAAGTTCATCAGATCACAACTCATCAGATCATGTCCTACCATCAGAGTCGTGGAACTGCCAGTGGAACCCGGCCTAAAAGTTCTGAGATTACTGTAAAATCAATTAATAGCTGCTGGCTGGAGTTTGAGAAAAATTTTGAGGTATTGAAAATAGTTTTAAGGACTTCCACTCATAGCTCTCCAGGTTGGGAATAACTGGCTAGATAACAGTTTTGTTGTGTTTTTGTTTTTGTTTTTTTAGTATGGTTGACACAATGTTACAGTAATTTCAGTTGTACAACATAGTGATTTAGCAGCTCTGTAGTTAGCTCACTGCTAGTGTAGCTACTGTCTGCATTATGCAATGTCGTGCTGTTACAGTACAGTGACTATACTCCCCATGCCGTGCCTTTTATCACTGTGACTTACGCATTCCATACCTGGAAGCCTGTATCTCCCACTCCCCTTGACCCATTTTGCCCGTCTCCCCAGCAACCCTCCTTCTGGCAACAGTCAGTTTGTTCTATGTATTTACAGGTCTGATTCTGCTTTTTGTTTGCTAATTCTTTTTTTTGGGGGGGGGGGGATTCCATATATAAGTGAAATGATATATTTCTCTTTCTCTGGCTTATTTAATTTAGCATAATACTTTCTAGGTCCATCCATGTTGTCTGTCACAAATGACAAGATTTTGTCCTTCTTTGTGACTGTGTAATATTCCATTGTGTATATACACCACACCTTCTTTATGCATTTATTGATGGACGCAGTATCTGAGCTGACACTGCTTCCATATCTTGGCTATTGTAAATAATGCTGCAGTAAATACAGGGGTGTATGTATCTTCAAATAAGTGTTTTCATTTTCTTTGGGTAAATACCTAGTAGTGGAATTACTAGATCATATGGTATTTCTATTTTTAATTTTTTGAGGACCTTCCATTTTGTTTTCCATTATAATTAGCTGCACCAATTTACATTCCTACCAACAGTCTGAAGTGTTCTTTTTCTCCACATCCTTACCAACACTTTTTATTTCTTAGACAATAATTTATTGAGCTATGATTTTTTGAGTGCTGGTTAATAATAGGCACTGTTTTAACAATGACAGTGATCCTGAAAACTGAGTGGTAGTTTTCCTGTTTTAAACATGCAGAAACAGAGGCTTCAGCAGTTGCTTTCTCTAAAGGTAGTAACAGCTTGACAGTCCACTGAATGTGCCCTAATTAAATGGAGACAGAAACAAACAGGTCACAGTCAGGGGGAGGAACGTCATCCTGCCAGAGGTTGATTTTTATAAACCCTCTTAAATGGGTGGAGATAGAGAAGGCCTTGAAAGTACCTTAAGGTATAGGTAAGGAATCTCGGGAATTCATATAGTAAAAGATATTTCTGGCCTGAAATACGGGTAGAACCTGAAACTTGATTGATTACAGGGAACATGGACTGAGCAGCCTGAAATTGGTGAACATCTCTGGAAAACAAAGGTTCTTCATTTTTTCATAAGATTTGGTGCCAAGTGCCAAGCTAGGAATAGAAAAATAAATAAGACGGAATTCTTATCCTTAAGAATCTCTGAGCTTAATGAAGAACACAGATGCTTAAACATCTTCCAGTAGATAATTTGATTGACAACATGGGAGCCTAGCATTAGGCCTGGCATATGCTAGGTGTACAGTATCTGAGTTGACAGTTGATGGTATGGTGACAATTGATGGTGTATGACAAAGGAGAGTCATCTGACCCATTTTGGGAAGGGTATCCCAGAAAAGTTTATGCCTTAATATTAACAAATGGGAACTAGTCAGGTGAGATTAGAGAGAAGTGTCTACTAGGAAGACCCTTCTAGCATAACAAGTTTAAGGTTCAGAGGTAGGAAGTGGGCCATATAATTTAACGGTGTATGACAAGGTAAAGGAGGTACACAGTAAGGCAGACATGGCAATACCTATGAATCAGAACTCATATCTTTTTTTTTTTTTTTAAGATTTTACTTATTTATTTGACAGAGATCACAAGTAAGCAGAGAGGCAGGCAGGGTGTGGGGGAAGCAGGCTCCCTGCTGAGCAGAGAACCTGATGCGGGGCTCAATCCTAGGGTCCTAGGCTGAAGCTAAGCTGAAGACAGAGGCTTTAACCCACTGAGCCACCCAGGCACCCCCAGAACTCATATCTTGAAGGCAATTAGGAACCCCTGGATTTTTTTTTTTTAAAGGATCAATCTGCATGTTTCCTCTGTCACCAGTAGCCAGCTCAGCTCTGTTCTTCAAAAACACTTGATGCTCTAGTGTTACTTGTTGAATCTCTATTTGGTTTTTGATTTATTATCTTTGCTTAGGTTCGATGACAAATACACTTTGAAGTTGACCTTCATCAGTGGAAGAACAAAGCAGCAGCGAGAGGCCGAGTTCACCAAGTCCATTGCTAAGTTTTTTGACCACAGCGGGACACTGGTCATGGATGCATACGAGCCGGAAATATCTAGGCTCCATGACAGCCTTGCAACAGAAAGAAAAATAAAATAGCCAGTTCTAAAAGCAATAATCTTTGCTGGATCATGCTGAATTTCATGGTGAGGGAGAAGGAAACAGAACTTGAAATGGATAAAGTAAGATATGTTTAAAATGTCCCGATTTTGTCCTGAAATTTTGGTCCATTCCAGATAAATGGGATTTTCTAGTCCAGATATGAGAAGTTGTAGCTCTGATATCTGCCTTTAGCCTTGGTCTGCTAATTGCATTGTTTTGATTTGCTTTTCTGGAAAAGCACTTTTGCTAGCAGCCATACAGGCTTTGTCCTTCATACCTAGCAGTCCTTTATATTGTATAGCTTTGTGCCATGCAGCATTTAAAGACTCAGTTTTAAAAATTGTTAACCTGTTGCTGACTTTATTGTGTTAATTCCTATTTCAACAGCTGTTTCCCATAATTCAGGATACAACTTCTTGTGTATGACAGTTTTCCTTCACACACCATTTTTGTGGGTGTGTATATATCTAACTTGGGGGGAATTGGGAAAAAAACACAGCTTTTTAATTTGTTTAAAACAGACCTTCTGTTACATTTTGTGCTCTTAACCAATTAAAGAAGCCAATGGCATTTTTAATTTTATATTGTCTATGTTTTCCACTAGTATATCCCTGTTGATTTCTTTGTGCCCTTTATTAACTGCCATTTTCTAAAATTTTTTTCAATAAAAGGAAAGAAGATGTGAAAAAATGGAGTCATAGTCTTGATGGAAGAAACAGAGCAGCAAGTTTTAACAGTCTTACTATGATAGGTTCCTTTTGTTTTTAGGCTGTTTTACTGGTCAGAAACCTGTGCATACCTGTAGGTGAGGAACTGCTAGCTTTCCAGGGATAACAATTATGACACTCAGTACTTGGTGCCAGCCAGTGTGCCAGGTGCTTGATGTGTATTAACTCACTGATGCTCATAACAGCCCTAAGAAGCAGGTGCTGTTATTATCCCCATTTTATAGATGAGGAAAGTGAGGCATGAAAGTTGAATAATTTGTCACACAGCTGGTGTTGGAATTGGGATTTAACCCTGGTTTGTCTGGCTCCAGAGTTGTGAGTTGGTATCTTTTTTTAGTACTTTCCCACTGTAGCAGAGGAGGACTGGGCACTTGCCTAAATCCTCTAATCTTCGGCAATATTGGCCCTCTAGCTTACAGAAGTACAATTCCAGCTGAGCCCAGTACCTAAAACTATATTCAGTTTATAAGAAATTAATGCTTATCACATTTTCCTGTGGGAATGTTGCCCTATCTAGTACCACACAGTGGGGGATTATGAAACATCTCTGGATGGGGAGTCGAAGCCTTGGATTCCATATACTTTTTACTCTTACAAACCTTGGGTAAGTCACGTAATTCTCTGAGCTCCTAGTTTCCTTTTTTTTTAAGGTGATAATCCTTTTCTGTCAGCTGCTTGGCGCTTTTGAAAGTGTATAGTTGGATAATCGTATTTTTATAATGAAGGAGTTACTTTTAGGCAGGGGAGTCCCAGGGCTTCTGGGTTATAGGGACTAACCCTCTCCATGATGATTCTTTGGAGTTCTGTCATACCAGGTGTTACTTTTTCTTTACATCACAAATACATGTCCGTTTTTGGTTTTGTTTTTGTTTACAAAAACTGAAGTATGTTGAAATACGTCTTGTAGTTTTTGTTTTGTTTTGTTTTGTTTTTAAAGAATTTATTTATTTATTTGACAGAGATAGATCACAAGTAGGCAGAGAGGCAGGCGCAGAGAGAGAGAGGAGAAAGCAGGCTCCCTGCTGAGCAGAGAGCCCGATGCGGGCCTCGATCCCAGGACCCTGAGATCATGACCTGAGCCGAAGGCAGCGCCTTAACCCACTGAGCCACCCAGGTGCCCACGTCTTGTAGTTTTTGTTTTTTCTTGCTCCTTTCCCCCATCTGTAATTTGTTTTTTAAACTTAATATTTCTATCTTGTGTGTGTGTGTGTGAGATTTTATTTATTTATTTGAGAGGGAGAGAGTGAGTGAGTGAGAGCACAAGAGCAGGGGGAAGGAGAAATAGCTCCCCACCGACCAGGAGCTCCAATGCAGGGCTCAATCCCAGGACCCTGAGCTGAAGGCACAGCTG
The DNA here is from genome assembly GCF_902655055.1 of Lutra lutra. Taxonomy (NCBI): domain Eukaryota; kingdom Metazoa; phylum Chordata; class Mammalia; order Carnivora; family Mustelidae; genus Lutra; species Lutra lutra. Next base: position 55,375,247 of record NC_062287.1, on the reverse strand, counting down.
AGCCACCTAGGTGCCCCTAACTTAGTATTTCTTAGGTACTTTCCCTGTCAGTGTATATATAGCAAACTCATTTTTAATAGCTGCATGATATACCATACCAGTATAAACATTTTAAATTTAACTATTTCCCTATTGAAAGATATGTTTACTTTCTAGTTTTTCACTATCCCAAGGGAGGTATGAGTTTGGGAGAGAGAGGGGAAAAAAATAGCTCCTCAGGTGACAGAGACAAGAGACCTGGGTTGTTTCCAACTTTATTCTAGAGACCTCTGGTAAATCTCATTCCTTCTCAGGAATGTGTCTGAACCTGTCTAGAGATTTTAGACCATGTATGTTTTGAGATGATTAAAGCTCTTTACCTCCCAGAAATGCCCACATAGAAAATACTTCTTAGGAGCATGAAGATAAGAGTGCTGTTAATCCCTTTAGTCTGCCCATAAATTCCGCTTCGAGATTTCCTAGGCTGCATGGATCTCTTAAGATTTTTCCCTGACTCCAGAAACCATTTGAGGCAACATGATATTCTAAATAAAGAATTGGGTTAGCAGCCCAGCCATGTGTTGCACTTGGTCACCCACCTCACTGCCACATTTGTGGTATTTTAGGACCGTTTCCTCTTACCTGAGCAGGCTCAAGCCTCAGCATCGGTTTGTGGGCTTGTGGGTTTGTGGAGCTGCAGAGCACCGCTGGCTGGGTCTCAGCACCTCCATTGGTCAGTGGTCATTTCAGCCCCTTTGAGTACCCCTGGGCTGCTCCTTTCCCTCTGTTAGGTCTGCAGCACCCCTCCACCGGCACACCCTGACATCCAGCACATTCTCTTCCTGGCTCTCAGCTCCTCACACCCGCCTAGAATGGATTTGGGTCTTCCAAAATAGTTAAGACTAAGAGGAAACTGGGAAAAGATGTCTAATGTTCACTATTTGCAAATTTCAGTTGCTAATGTGTATTGATGTTTGGTGCTTTTATGTATTTTTAGAAACCGTCTTTTTGCTTCAGAACAACCTGAGGGAATGGCAGAAAATGCAGAGTTCCTTTGAACACACACCAGTTTTATTTTTCTCTGGACCTAGGTTCCTCCTCCATTGAGAACTCTCTCTCTGTTTACTTCTTATCCATCCCTGGCTAGACACCCCTCTCCCTACCCCAAAGTTTTTCCTCCCCGATGGAAATCATCTGAGAAAACTGCTAAATCACAACATATTTTCTAGAATGTATCGGTGTCCCCACTGACAGCCTCTTATTAAATAGAATATTCTTTTTTTTTTTTTAAAGAGTTTATTTATTTATTTGACATGCAGAAAAAGATCACAAGTAGGCAGAGAGGCAGGCAGAGACAGGGGAGGAAGCAGGCTCCCTGCTGAGCAAAGAGCCTGACTCGGGACTCGATCCCAGGACCCTGAGATCATGACCTGAGCCGAAGGCAGAGGCTTTAACCCACTGAGCCACCCAGGTGACCCTTAAGTAGAATATTCTGAACAACTCAGCCTGAAAGTACACATGCTCAGATAACTTCTGATATCCACAACTATGAGAATGATGTCAAGGATTCACAGCCTTTTTTTGTGCCCTGGGTATTTTGACAGTTTGGTGTTGTCTATGGCCCTCTACTCAGGGTGGTGTTTTAAATACATAAATACATTATTGCCTGTTATAATGAGGATTGGGGAGTACTGGGGAAGTAGGTTCAAGGACAGTCGCTCAGAAGGTGACTTGGTTGTTGCTCACTTTCCCCTGGGCGGGAGGACTTCCTCACTAATCTGGCAGCCTTGTCTCCGCCCTATTGTAATTACTGACGCTAATATTATTCACCAATATTCATTGTGAATGGGTGGCAGGTTTCTCATTTCAGACAGCAGCTGTGGAGACATACACCTACATGAACATGCAAAGAGGTAAATTCTCTACTTCCGTGGGCAGAAACCAGGTGAATTGTTAGAGCTTAAGCTGGTTTGCTTGGGAGAGAAGAGATTTGGGTACAAAATGCTGTTAAAGAAGAATGGCAACTGCTTTTTGTCTTGCAGCCAGATATCTCCTACAGTCTATCAGGCCAACCTTAGGTCTGTTCAGAGACCTCAGTAAAGAACTCGGAATCTTTTTGCCATGGGTCTTGTCTCCTGTGTGGGAGCTTTGGCCCTTTAGAGGAGATTTCCCTGTGATGAACAAACCCTGTGACAATGGGAAACCATTGATGAGTATTGAATAGTATTCTCTGGGTTTAGTTTGTAATGCTTTAGAAGGTGACCCACTGGAAAATGAGAAACTGTTAGAAGAGGCAGTCTGCCATGATCCCTGAGCACCCCTGCTTGTTCTTGCTTTGTATGAATGTAAGACCCTGACCCCTTCCTGGGGCATATCTCAGTGTTCTGTTGACAGTGGGCAATGAGAGATGAAACAATGTCCCTTCCCAAGGAGTAGGTTTCCCTACTGTGCATTATAAAAAATGTTGAATCCCCCAAACTCAGCGTTCCTTTCCTGTGACATATCCCCCTCCATATGTAGGCATCCGTGTAGGGCTACCCCAAGTCAACTTTTGTTGGGAGAGCATAGAGAACTGGGACAAACATGCTCACGTTGCTTCTTGTAAGCATAAAGTTCTTTGTCTGTGATCTGGGAGTCTCATGTCTTTCGCCAGTATCCATGACTGACTCAGTTGCAAGTAGGATAAGATTCCAGACCTTTCATAGATTACCCCTTTATTATTTATTTATTTATGTTTTTAAGATTTTATTTGTCAGAGAGAGAGAGTGAGCACAGGCAGACAGAATGGCAGGCAGTGGCAGAGGGAGAAGCAGGCTCCCCACCGAGCAAGGAGCCCGATGCGGGACTTGATCCCAGGACACTGGGATCATGACCTGAGCCAAAGGCAGCAGCTTAACCAACTGAGCCACCCAGGCGTCCCTAGATTACCTCTTTAAAAAGTTGGACAGCCAGGGACACCTGGGTGGCTGAGTGTCCCAACTCTTGGTTTCTGCTCAGATCATGATCTCGGGCTCATGAGATCGAGCCTTATGTCAGGCTCTGTACTGGGCGTGGACCCTGCTTTAGATTCTCTCCCTCTCAAAAAAACAAAAACAAAAATTGGACAGCCAGGAGATTACTACTGAGCTATTGCTGAAACAATATCTGACCCATGGAAGCCTGGTAAGTGGCCTACACCCCCATTTGGGGTTATGTGAACTTAGATGTGAAACTAACAAAAAGTGCAACAGCCTTCCCTTGTCAAATGGAAATGATGTGTTCTGGGAATACAGTCAGCTGTCCATCTTAGTTTCACGTGAAGAAGTGATAGTCACTCCTTGGGAAGAACTCTGTTCCCACTCAGCTGCGTGAAGTAAAGCCACTGGCTCAATAGGACACTAGATTCACAGAGACTTCCCTGATCAAATGCCTGGGTCCGGTTCACTGATGGTCCAGTTAAGTTAAGAGCTGATGGTGTCAAGTGATCATTCTGGAAACTGACTGCAGTGAAGGCTGATCAGCACAATGGGCTGAATTGAAAACTTACCACGTCCTAGACAATCCCTAGGGACCAGACATGTTACATTTTTACTAACTCAGGCTACTGCCAATGGCCTAGTCTTCTGGTCTGTCACTTGGAAGACTGTCAGATTAAAGACACTCTTCTTGGGGGCCACAAACTAAAAATGAACTGCAGTTATTCAACTGTCTGGGTCACATGTAGATGCCCACCATGGGGGTTCATTCTTGATGAGACCAACTGGGAATCAAGCTGCTGATGGAGCCTGATTGCCACCATCAGTGCCTGGATTCATCACCATGCCAGATACGCCCTTACATGCACCATCATAGCCTGGGCACAGAATAAAATATTTATGCTTCTGATGCAGAGGTCAGCACTACCAGGTGGTAGTGACACAAGCCAGGCTTGTGACTCCTATTAAAAGTTGTCTTTGTCTAACCATGAGTGAAACCACATAGCACAGGCATGGCCTTCTCCCACTCCTGACTGACTGACTGTCAGACATTTGGTTCCCTCTTGGGGTTATCAGTAGTGCCTCAACACTGTTGACACTTTTTCAGGTTAGAGTTTACAGTGTTGCTGTTCTAGTCAATCAGCCAACTCCAACCACACGGTTTTGATTTTGAAACTTATCTGTCTCGTGTTTCTGTTTTTCCTGACTACATACAGTCTGACAATGGTGAATCTTTTATTGCAAAAATCACTCAAAAGAGGGCAGATAGTTAAGGTCTTTGATAGACTCTACACTTCTCCATCCACAAAGCATCGACTGTCGTATGTTGGGACTGCCTACTCAAAAAATGTACTCAAAAGATTTCTACTACCTCATCCTGATCAATACACCTTCGTAAGGCAGTTTGGCCACTGAATATGGCTATCCCCAGAAAGCTGTCACTTCCTTGTTACATACTAGAATTCTCCAGAAAAGAAGAACCAATAGTTTGTGTGTATATAAACAGATGTATTATAAGAAAATGACTCAGATGATTATGGAGGCTGGAAGGTCCCCTAATCTGCCATTTGCAAGGTGGAGACCCAGGAGAGCCAGTGGTATAATTCCAGTCTAAATCCGAAGGCCCAAGAACCAAGAGAACTGATGGTATAAGTTCCAGTCCAGAAACAAGTAAGGACTCATGTTCTAGCTTGAAGACAGGCAGAATGGATTCTCCCTTAACCCAACTTTTGTTCTATTCAGGTCTCCAACATTGGACAGGGCAGTTTACTTAACTGAGTCTACTCAGTCAAATAGTAATCTCATCAAGGAACATCCTCCGATGGACCCAAAATGATGTTTAACCAAGTATCTGGGGACCTTGTGCCCCAGTCAAATTGACATGTAAAATTAACTATCATAGCTGCCAATGGTGCAGTGATCAGAATGAGAAGGGCTGGAGATAGTATTGTGTAGATGTACTCCGAAAATTCAGTATTCTGCCCTGACTAGCGCTAGGTGCGATGTTATCTTTGCTGTAACAACATTCACAGGCCTGCCTTGTTGCTGCGACTTCCAGGTGGCAGTCTGGCCAAAGGAGGCTAGAATATTCTCATTCAGTTCTGGTTCAGGCACCTGAATTCTCATGTTGGTTTGACATGATCCTATATCATGACATTTGGAAAAAGAGTCACCCTTGGAGCCTTTGTCTCCAAGGAAAATGGGCAAGTACAACTCTCCCAAACTATCGCAGACTCCTTAAACTTGAGTGACTGCTGGCTTTGACATCTGCTCCTAGATGGATCTCACCATAATTTAGTATTTAACCTACTGAGAAGCCTATCAGAAGCTTCAGGTGCCGTTTCCGCTCCCATACCTCTCCTGCAAAACACGTCACAACCTGTAGATGTCTCCCTAATCCCCATTCTAATAGTTACTGTTCTGTTTTCCTGTGGGGTGGACTAATGCCACATGGCTGGTGCTGTGGACCTGTGGGAGAGTTTGGGCCAACTGCCATTAGGCAGTCTTTCCAAAAATAAGGACTGGTTTCAATTATTCTAAGTTAAGGGGAACTCTGAAGCCTTCCAGGTGCCCCGGTGGCCTCAGTGACACTGTCAACCTGTTCCCTGAATAATGTAAGTCCTCCTTGGGAGGCCCCAACAGCTGTAAACAGGTATCACATATGCCCTCAGGACTATACCTTCTGTGTGGAAGCCAGGCATTAGCTTGGCCCCCTCCCTGAAAACATGGTACCTTGCACCATAGGGAGGACAATTAGCAACCTTTAAATGTTTAAGGAAGCACCACCATTGGATCATGTATCCCTGAGATGACTGTGGAGATTGTGCCAAAATTAGGCTACCTTTGGTTATGTGGAGGAGCTTTCTGGAGGGGTGGTTTATTTATATACATTCTGCAAGAAGTTATCCCTATCTTGAGAGTCATCTTATTTGAAATGTTGATACGAAATTTGCCCCTGACTTTAGCTGAAGCCATCAATGATACCATCTCAGCCCCGAAAGACATTCAGGGGAGCCTCAGCATATTGGCCAATGTGGTTATGGATGGTAGAATGGCACTCGACTTCTCTGTGGGCCATGGTAGGTCTCCAATCACAAGTATATCCTGCTGTACCTGAATTAATCCCTCAGGCTGGGTATAGAGCCAATACAGGAATTAGAGAATGCCACCGGATTTCTAAGGCAGACCTTGATGGCTTATGGTTGGGGTTTTTTTGGATGTCGTTTTTCTAGCTATTTGAGTTCTGGCCCTTGATCGAGTTCTGACCAATTCTGTAGATTGGTCTTATCCTGTTGCTTGAAGTTCTGTTGATAGAATGCTAATTAAATTCTGTATGAAACCATTAGAAGGGATTTGGTCCCATTTCTGTCAGATTAATCAGCGGCCAGTAGAAAATTCATCAGAAGTCATCTGTACAAGTTGCTGTGAGGGCTGGAAGAGGAGTAACTTAAAGCATGGAAGCCTGAGAGGTTCTCATATAGGAAGTGAAACCTGTTTGATCTGAGCCATGAATGAGAACTAGTGCCACGTGTGTCCATTTTACAGATGTGGAACCTAAGGCACAGAAGTTAAATAAGTTGCCAACGTTACTGAGTTTAGGAGTGGGAAGTCAAGGTTTAAATCTCTTCCCCGCCAGATATAGTGATTGCTACTCACTGTTTCAGGCATAAGACTGAGACCACCAGTCAAAGAAGAATTGAGAAAAATTTGGCATTAGCTTTAGATATTTTTCTTTTTTTTTTTTTTTTTAAAGATTTTTATTTATTTATTTGACAGAGAGAGATCACAAGTAGACGGAGAGGAAGGCAGAGAGAGAGAGAGAGAGAGGGAAGCAGGCTTTTTGCTGAGCAGAGAGCCCGATGTGGGACTCGATCCCAGGACCCTGAGATCATGACCTGAGCCGAAGGCAGCGGCTTAACCCACTGAGCCACCCAGGCGCCCCTAGATATTTTTCTTAAATTGACTGAGTGATCGACAGAGTTGGTGATTGTGAGTTTGAAGTCTGAGTGAAGAACCCTAGGACTTTCTATGAGCCAATCTTTGAAAATGAAGATATTTAGAAAAAAAATTTTTAATAAAACTGAAATATTTTCAACAATAAGATTTAAAGAAGAATAAAGTGAACCACCTTAAGATAAACTACCAATACAATTGAAGTCCTTAATCAGGACTTCTTATCCTTATCAGGTCCTTATCCTTCATGAGGTCCTTCTCCCTGCACTCCCAGAAGTAACTACTACCCTGAATTTGCTATTTATTATTCCTATGCATTTTCTTCATGTCCATCCATTAATATATGTTATTGTTTTATATGTTTTAAAACTATACATGGTATTTGGTTAAGGATTCCCAAGAGTAGCCCTAGGTTCACAGACCTGCTAGAAGGACTCACAGGACTCAGCATTATTGTTGGACTAACAGCTAAGATTTATTACAGCAATGTAGTAAGGACACATGGGATCATAAGAGAAAAATACACAAGCGGAGTCTGAAAGAATCCATGTATAGTATTTCTTATGCTTCTCCCTCTAATTGAGGGGTTGCACTAAGCGCTCTTTCCCCCCAGCAAGGAAAATGCAGCTTATGTACCATGTTTCTGTCTAGGGAATCTGTTAGAGACTCAGCACTCACAGTTTTATTGAGGGCTGGTGTGTGGACACCCTCTCCTAGCATGTACCAAAATTCCAGACTCCCAAAAGAAAAGCAGGTGTTCAGAATAAATCGTATTGTGTTCAGTCTGTGCACAGTCTACACTGATTAATTGGAAATCTAGTGTAGAAAGAGCTGTCCTCTCTCCTCCATTTATTCAATTACATCAGTATGAACTCATGGGTTTTTATTCAGTGGCTTGTAATACTACTTTTTTCGCACTCAATATATAATCATGCACACACATTTAAAATTATATACATAATTTTTATTTTTTTAAGGGCGGGTGTCCATTGCTCTAGATCTCCCGTCCTTTCTGCGGAGTCCTCGCTTGGCGGCCGGAACCTTTTTTTGGCTCTCATGCTGTCCGGGGAAATTTTAGGCGGTGACACCTATCAACTGACTGGGGACCCAATAGATAAGAGCGTGGGGCTAGGGGATTGAGGGGAGGGAGGCTAGGAGGGGGAGGAAATAGAAGGGTGCGGGGCGGAGCCAGGGCGCTCCACGGCCTGTGGGACCCGCGATAGGCCCAGGGCCTGGACCAAACTCAGGGCTGCGCTGGAGCGGGTGGTGGCTGGAGAGCAAGGGGTAGGTCCCACATCGCTTCTGGAATGCTGCTAGAGATGAGAGACCGAAAGCGTGGCCGCGGCTGGGCAGAGAGGGGGCGGGGCGGGGGCGGGGCCTGGACTGCATCCGTCTCACGTGGCGGGGTTGAGTCTGGGGAGGAACCAACGGCAGGTCCAACGGCCGGCTGTCAGCGGCCGCCGCGCGTCCCCGCCCCCGCTTCCCGGCCTGCTATTCGGGGCGTCTGGGGTCTCCCCGCCTCCCCGTGGGTTTTGTCGCCCTGTTTCTTTAGTTTTCGTGGCTTGCTTCCGAGTCCTCCGCAGTCTCGCTCTCTCCACTCCCAACCCCCGCCTCCGTCTCCCTAGCCTGGGTCATTTTCCCTTGCTTCGGTGTCCCGAGACCTGAGGGCTGCCCGGCGCCCAGCTCTGCCCGGAGAGATGGAGGAGCCGGGGTCCCGCGAAGGTGAGCGGGGCTGCGACACTGCAGAGATTCCCCAAAAGTGGGGCACTGTGAGTGTGGGGACAGGTTCGGCGGCACCGTCTGGGCTTAGGAAATCCAGTCTGGGGGAGAATATTGAGTCAGAGCCACGCAGTCGACTAGGATCTCAGACGTGGCCAGCGTATTCTTGGCTGGTCTATTTTTGTTTTCCTTCCAGTGAAGCCAGACCTAAACCTTAGAGTTACCATTTAGAGATGAAAGGGAACTGAGCTTGGGGCAACCCTTCTTTCTAGAGAGGGGTGTGGGGATCATGGAGAGTCCCCAGCTGGAACTTAAGGGACCTGAATCTTGGTCCAGATTTGCTGTTCCCCACTGTAGGCCTGAGTTTTCCCATGTGTACAGTGAGAGGGGTTTGGAGTACTAGATCTCCAAAGGCGTGACAAAGGATGGGTGCTGTTTAAGTATGAGTTGTAAGGAGTAAATGAGTTAGGAAGGCCTCCTTCTGGGGTTCACAGGAAGCTGCCTGGTGCACTGAATTAACTGGAGTCTTTGGAATTACATTGTTCATTACAGTGCCGAGAAATAGGTGGCATTATCCCCTTTACAAGTGAGGAAACAGAGGTACAGAAGTGAGTCAGACTTCAAAGTCCAGGCCCCACTATACTCTTTCCCATTAAGAGAGCAGGGAGGACTTGATTGATAGGTGATCATATGGAGCAGCAATTAATAACTTGTGTTCTCGGCTAAAATGACCAACTCCAAAGCAGAACTCTATCTGATTCTTCTCTATCCTTCGTTTCCAGTATATAGTTTGTGTGAGCCACTGTCATCAACATGTCCAGCATAATCATAATTCATAAAAATTAATAAATGATAACAAGTAATGATAGTGATTCCATTTGTTGTAGGGATAGCAAAGCCATAAGTGAAATTGTGAAGACCTGAAAATTTATAATACTTTTACTTATATAGTGCTTTAAAGTTTATAAGGCACTTTTGAGTGGTTCTTCATATTGGTCATCTTAGGTAGCTATTACCCGCATTTTACAAACAAGGAGTCCAGGACCGGGAGAGATTAAGTGACTCAAGCAAGGTCACACAGAAGTGTAGCTGGGATGCCAATGAGGTCCTCTTTGACAAGCTGTGCTTCTGCTTTGGTGCTCTCCCCCTTTCCTCTCCCTTTCCTTTTTCCTAGTCCCATCTCCCCACTCCATGCTTATCACCCAGAGAACTTCTCTTTCCATGTTAACTAATAATCATGTGTTGATTGACGATTAACAGTGTTGGTAGTAACTCATAATTAGAGAGTTGGCTCATAAGAATTCAAAATTTGATCTTTCCCAGAGACATAGAGGGATTTAAATGCTTTTAAGAAGGAGAGTTGTTAACTATTATCATCATCATCACCCACGGATTTCAAGGAATAAAACTGCAGTTGACCCTTGAACAACACAGGTTTGAACTTCATGGTCTCATTTATATAAGCATTTCTTTTCATAGATATAGTACAGTACTATAAATGCATTTTCTCTGACTTGTGATTTTAACATTTTTTTCCTCTAACATGATAAGAATACAGTATATAATACATATAACATACAAATTATGTATTAATTGACTTTATGTTATTGGTAAGGCTTCCAGTCAAGCGTAGTATATTCATAGTTAAGTTTTGGGGGAGTCAAAAGTTATACATGAATTTATGACTGCCAGGGTGGGGGTGGTCAGCACCCCTGGTCGCTGTGTTGTTGAAAAGTCAAGTGTAGAATGTGTATTGATTGACAGTCTGAAAATAATAACCACCATATATTGAGCTCATACTATGTCATGGGCTCTGTAACAGCCACTTTAACTTATTAATTTAATTCTCTCAGCAACTTTTTTTTTAAAGATTTTATTTATTTATTTGACAGAGAGAGATCACAAGTAGACGGAGAGGCAGGCAGAGAGAGAGAGAGAGGGAAGCAGGCTCCCCGCTGAGCAGAGAGCCCGATGCGGGACTCGATCCCAGGACCCTGAGATCATGACCTGAGCCGAAGGCAGCGGCTTAACCCACTGAGCCACCCAGGCGCCCCTCTCTCAGCAACTTTACTAAATTTTATACATGAAGATCCTGAAGCCTTAGGAAAGTTAAATAACAGATCCAAGGTCATGTAGTCCCTAGTGTTGCCCAAATCCTGTGTTCTTAACCATTAAAACAGCTTGGCTCCAGGATAGATGTTTACTTAGAAAAAGCCAGATCCTCTGTGGAGGAGAGCCGGAATTGAGGAGAGAGAGGTGTGCTCTAGCACTGTGGGAAGAAGACAGTTCTCACTTGCTTTTCAATTCTGCTACTGAGTGCCTAGAATTGGAGTGAGGAAAGGCTTTTCTTCTGGACCTTGGAGGCCACCCCCCAGCCCAGTCCCCCTCATGATAATGAGCCATGGTTCTTCTTTCTTTTAAGTTAGGAACAAGTGAACACATGAATCATTCCTATGCCGTGGATAAGTTTGTCTTGATTGACACTAGGCAGCTATAGCCAAAAGCAGTACAACTTTTACTTTCCGTTTATTACCTACAGGTTATGTGGGAGATTGGTCTAAAATGCATACTTGATCATGCCATTCCTCTGCCAAAAACTCTCGAGTGGCCCCCTCTCTGTGGGATAAACACCTTAATAAGATATCCAGCCTCTCCTGATCAGTCCCACCTTTGCACTCCACTATAGTCCTACCGCATGACCGATAGTCCCCACAGTTCACTCTGTTTTCTGTCCTTTATAGGCTTTTCACATCCACTCCCTCTGCCCTTTTCACCCCCTCCAACTGGCTGACCACCCTTTAGGATCCAGCTTGCCCATTCATTCAGTCATTCAACAGATATTCATCAAGTGCCTATCAATTACCAGGCATGGTCCTGGGTATAAGATGTAGTGGAGAATAGAACAGACCAATCCCTGCCCTTCATGGGGCTTCTGTTCTGTAGTTTGTATTAAACAGGTATGATCTGGAGGATTAGTGGCATGGTCAAGAGAGCAGAGAGAGGGGAGAGGGAGGAGCAGGGCAGTTGTCAGGGAAGGCCACCTCAATTAGATGACATTTGAACAAAGCTGAAGGAGTTGAGGGAGTGAGCTCTTGGTTATGTGAAAGGAGAATGTACCAGAAAGGCACAGAGTGTAGGATATGAGACGGGAGCTCACTTGGCTGCCCTGATCTGGACAGATGCTCTTTTTCTGTTTTCTTCCACACTCTCACGTTTACCTCTCAAGTGGCACACACCGCATGATGTTGTAATTGTCCGTGTATGTCTGTTTCCCTCACTTCGATGCGGATTTCTTGAAAGCAGGGACTTCTGATTCCTTTCTGTCGCCTCAGCACCTACCTTATGGCCCAACTGGGAGTGGGCACCCAAAAATATTTATTAAATAAATGAATAAAGCCTTGTTTTTATAGCCTGACCATTTTTACAAGTGATTTATAAAGAGAAGGCTGGGATGACAGATGGTGAGAGAGGGGGAAAAAGAAAAAAGAATTCTAAGCCTGGTTTTGTCTGGCTTAACTCCTGTTTTGGGCCTCTGAGAAGTAGAGTGCCTGATTTTCTTTGAGAAGTGTATGTGGAGACTTCCATTTCAGCATTAATGGCTAGCTAACCTGTACCATGGTGGATAAAATATAATAAAATCCCTTAGAGCTGAAATTGCATGGAGATAAGAGAAATTCCCAGGGGCCTAGAAACCAAGAGTGAACTGAAAACCAGAGTAGCCCCTTAACCTGAGCTCAGCTGCCCTGGATGTTCGCTAGTCTCCCCTACCTAGTAGTTTGGGCTTGAACAGACCTGCTGTTGGCAGTGATTGCTACGATGGGCCCACATAGGTTAGGTTCTCAGGAACCGAGATCCCTGCGTGAAGCTAGGTCTTTTGCAAGTCCACACCCTTTGATGGGGTGGACTAGGCAAAAAGGATTCTCACTGCTGACATGGAAAGATGACAAAGTAGATTGCCTCATGTCCTAGGCTCTAGTAGGGGGAGGATGTTTCCCCAGAGAATCCTTAACCACGGGCATTTCCACATGTGGATTTGGATTTATATTTACATTACCCAAATGGCCTAAGAACTCCAAAGAAATTGACATTAGAAACAGTCCAGGCCGGTGTTACCCCTGGACGCCTGGCAGAAGCACATGCACAAATCTCTGGAGAAACATACTGGGCACTGGCTGTGTCAGATTTCCATAGAGTCTGGAGGATAGATTTGTTCCATGAGCATGTATATTGCTTGCTTTATGCTTTTGAGACCATGAATGTGACTTTGGATTAAAAAAATAAACATTTGAGTAAGTCTCTCCCTCCCTGTGTGTGATCTCCAGAAATGGGTTGATGGAGTGGAACTTGTACGCAGGGCAGCATTTGGGGGACGGACACACATTTAGCTGCCTCCTATCCTTACAGAGGTCATGGAAGAAGTGACATCGTGCTCCTCCAACAGCCCTCTGTTCCAGCAGGAAGACAAGAGAGGGGTCACCTACCGGATCCCAGCTCTGCTCTACATCCCCCCCACCCACACCTTCCTGGCCTTTGCAGAGAAGCGCTCCACGAGCAGGGACGAGGACGCTCTCCACCTGGTGCTGAGGCGAGGGTTGAGGACTGGGCACTCGGTACAGGTGACTCCTCATCCCAGATCTGGCTCCGAGCCTCAGTCTCTCTCCACATTGCTTAGACTGCTTGAGGGTCTCTGCCCTTTCCTGTCCGCTCTGGAAAAGCCCTGTGTGGAAGGAAGGAAAAACCCCCCAAAACAGTAAAAGCAATGGCTCTCACTTAACTGAGTACATCTGTGTGCCAGGCCCATTTTGGATCCTCAGTAGTTCCTCTGTAACATAGGAACGGTGGTCAGTCACGTTTCACAGATAAGGAAACTGAGGCACAGAGACATTCCCACATGTTCAAGGTCACACAACTATAATGAAGCAGCAGACGCAGGCTTTAAACTCCATCTTGGATTCCAGGGGCCTCCGCGGTTCATTCAGATTCAGCTAACACACGGTGTGCTTTTTGTTCACATTCTCTTTTGTTCTTATAAGTCACCCGGGGAAGTAAGCACTGTTAGTCCAGTTTTCTGGTGAGGGATCCTGGTCCTCCAGGAGGTAGGTAGCTTGTTCAAGACCACAGCTAGCAGATGGTGGGGGTAAGGAAAAAAATGATCCTCGTCTTCCTGCGTGTTTTATGTGAGGCGCATAGCAGCCCCATAGTACAGGCAGAAATGGGATTAAAGTGGTTTGCCTCAGGCACAGGCATCTCAAGTAACAGAGCTGGCATTGGAGTTCTCACCTCTAAGGGGCTCATCTTCACTGAATTTTTTAGAGGAGAGTGATTGCTGCCTCTGGGACTCTGGGACTCCCATTTGTCTTTTCTCCTGCAGAGCTGGCATCAAGTGTAGATCAATGAGACAATGAATTTGAGAGTCTTTTGTAAACAAACAAACAGACATAGATGTCTTTGTAATAGGCCTTCTCATCCCCCTAACCTGCCCTGGTTTTCTACCCACAGAAACATGACCACTTCTTACCAGACCATGCCTGTCCCATCACCTCACTGCCCAGCTGTCTCACATTCACAGACCTGTACATTTTAATCCTTCTCCCTTCTCTGTATTTTATCACTTTCATTTTCTGACTTACCTGATTGTAGAATCTGGAAGTTAGGAGAATGATCAGCCTAACTTCTTGCCCAGTGCAGAGATCTTCTGTATTCCCTTGGTAGCTACTAAGAGCTTAGTTAGGGGTTAAGCCCATGGCTTTGAAGTCAGGCAAGACCTAGCCATTTAATGGCCGTGTGGCCTTGGATTTGACTCTTCTCTGTTTCATCATCTGTAAAATGTAATTAATAATAGCAGTTACATAGTTGGAACTCAACATTAGTCATCTTCCATAAAGGGTCTGCTTACACAACATCTCGAGTGAGGAACTTGATCCTGTGGCAACTGTTAACTTTTGTTTTGGGAGAGAGACAAACTATACTTCTCTCAAATCTGGGACATCTCATTTATATATAACCTGAGACCTCTTTTCCAGAGAATGCTCTTTGATGTTCATACCCTCTGGGTCTTCTGATTTGGGGGCTCACCAGCTTTAGTCCTTTTAGTGGCTTGTGGGGCCACAGTCTTGATTTGGTTTCTTGTCCCATGAAAGCCATGATTTCTGTCTTTGGGATTTGATCTGGGATGTCAGTGTCTTTTTTCATAGCCTGACCAGCTCAGCAATGAGGCTGCTATCCCATTTTGTAACCTTTCTTTAAAGCAATTTTAATATAAAGAAGCATCTGCTTTAGTCAACACAGGGTGACTAACATCAAGTAGACGGTCAGCTAAAACCTCTGAATCCTTTTCACTTTTGCTGTTTTTTAAAAACAATTTTTAATTATAGTAAAATACACCTAACATAAAATTTTCTATCTTAACCATTTTAAGTGTTTGTTGCAGTATTGCTAACTAGAGGCACACTGTTGTGCACCAGATCTCTAGAGCTTTTCCATCATGCATGACCGCTACTTTATATGCTTTGGACAACTCCTCATTTCCTCTTCCCCCAGCCCCTAACGACCACCTTTCTTCTTTGCTATTATGAGTTTTTAGATAACACATATAAGTAGACTCATCCAGTATTTGCCTTTTTGTGATTGGTTTATTTCACTTAGCATAATGTCCTGAAAGTTCATTTGTGTGGTAGCATGTGACAGGATTTCTTTCTTTTTTAAGGCGAATAATATTCTGTTGTGTGTGTATACCGAATTTTGTTTACCCACCCATCTGTTGATGGACATTTGGGTTCCCCCACCTTTTAGTTATTGTGAGTAATGCTGCTATGAACGTGGGAATGCACATATCTCCTGCTTTTAATTCTTTTGGGTAGATATCTAGAAGTGGAATTATTGGGTCATGTGGTGATTCCATTTTTAATATTTTGAGGATCTTCCATGCTGTTTGCCACAATGACTTGACCATCTTATATTCCCACCAAGGCTGTACAGGGTGCCAATTTCTCCATATCCTTGCTAGTACTTATTATTATTTATTTTTTATTTTATTTAAGATTTTATTTATTTACTTGACAGAGAGCGGGATCACAAATAGGCAGAGCAGGAGGCAGAGAAAGAGGAGGAAACAGGCTCCTGTGCTGAGCAGAGAGCCTGATGCAGGGCTCGATCCCAGGACTCTGGGATCATGACCTGAGCTGAAGGCAGAGGCTTAACCCACTGAGCTACCCAGGTGCCCCATTATTTATTTTTGATAGTAGTCATCCTAGTAGATATGAGGTGATACCTCATCGTGGTTTTGATTTCCATTTCCCTAATTATTAGTGATACTGAGTATCTATCTTTTCATTATGCTTGTTGACCATTATGTTTGCTGGGTTTTTTTTTTAAGATTTTATTTACTTATGCAGGAATTAAATGTTTTATTTCACATACATTCATGTGGCATATATGATATAAAATGCTATAAAAAGATATATATCCCATTCTTGCTGCCCTACTTCCTATAGGTTGTCACAATTGTTTCTTATCTACCCTTCTAGTGCTGCTTCTTACAGAAACAAAGAAATATGAGTATATATTCTTTTTTTTTTTTGAAGATTTTATTTTTTTATTTGATAGAGAGATCACAAGTAGGCAGAGAGGCAGGCAGAGAGAGAGGGGGAAGCAGGCTCCCTGCTGAGCAGAGAGCCTGATGCGGGGCTCGATCCCAGGACCCTGAGACCATGACCTGAGCTGAAGGCAGAGGCTTAACCCACTGAGCCACCCAGGCGCCCCGAGTATATATTCTTAATGCTCCCCTTTGAAACTTTTTAACATGAAGTGATAACACATAGATAGAAAACATAAAACATAAATGTCCATGCACAATACATGAATGTTATCCCTGTGAATTGAGAAAGCCAACACTTGTGGACTCATCACTTAAGCTCAAGACATAGAATATTACCAGCGCCTCAGAAACTTCTCTTATCCTCCCTCTCTTTCTCGAGGGTAATTACTATCCTGATTTATAGCTCTAGAGCTTAGTTTTGATTGTCGTTGTTGTTGCTTTTTAAAGTAGACTCTACACTCAACATGGGGCTTGAACTCATGACCCTATCAACAGTCACTTGCTCTAGTGACTGAGCCAGCCGGGTGCCCCAGTTTTGCCTGTTTTTCATCCTTATTCTTTATGTTTGTCTTCTTTTGTTCAGTATTTTTGAGATTTATCTGAACTGTTGTGTACAGGCCACTCTGAATATTCTTGTACGTGTTTTTGCTATGGCGTATGTGCATTTTTGGTGGGTTTCTATCTAGAAATGATGTTACTGGATCATAGGGTAGGTTTATGTTCCACTTCAGTAGATAATGCCATCTAGTTTTCTGGAGTGGTGGTCGTGAGAGCTGGTATACATCAGTTTCACCCTTACTCTGTGCATTTAGCTCTTGAAAGTTCTGTCATAAAGCATGGGGGTTTACCAGGGCCCCCCAGTTTTTGTTCTCCTAGCCCCATATGGCTGTCAAACAAATTGTTCAGCTTCTCAGCTTTTCAGTTCTCTCTTTGAGAATCAGCAGAGACACGCTAAAAGGAAAAGAGACTTGAAATACCAGGCCAATCTGTCTGAATGAACTTTTCTCTGTTCTTGGCCTATAACTTTTCATTGTCTTATTTCCTCTCTGGTGCTTTTAACCAGATGTTTTGCTTTAAGGGTTTATCTGTCCTCACTAGTCTCAGTGGGAAGCTTGGTTCAAATTACCTAGTTTGCTGTTAAGGACTTTTCTTCTGATTTCTTATGCAAAAAGTAGCATACTACATACATTGGCCTGTACTTTGTTCCTTTAACAATATATTATGGAGATCTTTCTATCTCAGTATGTAGAGGCCTTCCTTATTCTTTTTTCATCTCTTGCATTGGATGTTCATTTAACCAGTCCCCTGTTAATGGATATTTGGATGCAGAATATTTTGATGTTCCAAGCAATGCCACAGTGAGTAATCTTGTATATACTTAATTAGATGAGCAGAGATATTTTAGGATAAATTCCCAGAATTGGGCATGCTGGAAAAGGATAAATGCGTCTGGAATTTTGATATACCCTACATAAATACTGAACCATTTTGCACTTCGGTCCATGTAAGAGGGTGCCTGTTTCTTCACATTTTTGCCAACAGAATAGTGTCAAAGTTCATGATGTGTTCATGATGTTGCCAGTTTATTAGATGAAAAGTATGACATCAATTTAATTTGCTTTTCTCTTTTATCTGTGAAGTTAAACATATTTTCATTGTTTTTTTCCTCTTTCTGTGAGTTGCCTGATCTTGCTTTGCCCATTTTAGTTGGGTTTCTGGAAATTTTCTTACCAATTTCCTTTTTTTTTTTAAGATTTTTATTTATTTACTTGACAGAGAGAGAGCAGGAACACAAGCAAGGGGAGTGGGAGAGGGAGAGCAGGCTTCCCGAGAAGCAGGGGAGCCCAATGTGGGGCTCAATCCCAAGACCCTGGGATCATGACCTGAGCCGAAGGCAGAGGCTTAACCGACTGAGCCACCCAGGAGCCCCTCTTACCAATTTCTAATAAAGTTTTTAAAATATATTAAGGAAATCAGGCCTTTCTTTGTGATACGTCTCGTTAGGCATTATCTCATTTTAGCCTTACACCAACTCCTTTGTGAGCATGTTATTACTGTGTGAGCATGTTACTACATTTTCCATTTAACTGATGAAGAAATTGAAGTAAAGTCAGTTTAAGTAACTTGCCCAAAGTCTCACAAAAAGTGATAAAGCCTGCTTCACTTCGACCTAGTTATCTCTGACTCCTTGCTTGAGTTTTTAATGACAGTGTTATGAATTGCCTTCCCAGGATAGTAGAAGGAAAAAAATCTTTGTTTTAAATTTCCCTTTATTTGGGGCGCCTGGGTGGCTCAGTGGGTTAAGCCTCTGCCTTCAGCTCAGGTCATGATCTCAGGGTCCTGGGATTGAGTCCGGCATCTGGCTCTCTGCTCAGCAGGGAGCCTGCTTCCTCCTCTCTCTGCCTGCCTCTCTGCCTACTTGTGATCTCTGTCTGCCAAATAAATAAATAAAATCTTAAAAAAAAAATTTCCCTTTATTTGCCTAAATTCTATATTTGTCCACCTTGCTTGCTTTTCTTCATTTTCTTTTCTTTCTTTTTTTTTCTTTTTTGCCCCCTCTTCCTTCCTTTTTTCTTACTTTTAAAAAATATTTATTTGGCTCCTATCATGTGCTAGGTACTAGAAATACAAAATTAGAATAATTTGATTTCTATCCTCAAAAGACTCATAAGGAAGGAAGGCAGTCAGTCAGTCACATTAAAAATTATGATTATTATATAATAAGTGCTATAACTTTAACTTTTCTGTATGTACAAAGAGGAAGCCACCAATTGCTTTTGGGAGGGATGCGGGGAGGAAGTTTCATAGACTGCTTTACGAAGGTGGTGACTCTTGAGTTTGGAGGGTGAATTGGGCATCTAGACAAAGTGTGGAAGACTGTTCTAAACAGAAGACAGCATATACATTATCTAGTGTTGCCTCTTCCCAGCTTTATAAATTGTCCTGTAATATTTGAGAATTAGTGACTATTGGTGAATATGACATGATTTCATAGGTTCTAATACCAGTTACTTTTTATCACTGAAAAATGATGCTTTCAGTGAGCCTCATGTCTTCCTCTTAGTCTCTCATTCCTGCTCTCTCTCCCTTCGCCTCGTCTAGTGGGGACCCCTGCTGCCGTTGATGGAAGCCACACTACCTGGGCATCGGACCATGAACCCCTGTCCTGTGTGGGAGCAGAAGAGTGGCTGCGTGTACCTATTCTTCATCTGTGTGCGGGGCCACGTCACCGAGCGTCAGCAGGTCGTGTCAGGCAGGAATGCGGCCCGCCTCTGCTTCATCTGCAGTCGGGACGCTGGCTGTTCGTGGAGCGAGGTGAGGGACCTGACTGAAGAGGTTATTGGCACCGAGGTGAAGCGCTGGGCCACATTTGCTGTGGGCCCGGGTCATGGGATCCAGCTGCAGTCGGGGAGGCTGGTCATCCCTGCATATGCCTACTACATCCCTTACTGGTTCTTTTGCTTCCGGCTACCATGTAAAGCCAAGCCTCATTCCCTGATGATCTACAGTGATGACCTGGGGGCCACCTGGCACCATGGCAGCCTCATTAAGCCCATGGCAACCGTGGAGTGTGAAGTGGCAGAAGTGACCGGGAGGGCGGGCGACCCCGTGCTGTATTGCAGCGCCCGGACACCAAACAGGTGCCGGGCAGAGGCTTTCAGCGTTAACCATGGTGAATACTTTCAGAGACCAGCCCTGAGCCCTCAGCTCTGTGAGCCCCCGCATGGCTGCCAAGGCAGTGTGGTGAGTTTCCGGCCCATGGAGATCCTTCAAGGGTGCCAGGACCCTAATGGCAAAGATGCTCCTACCGGTCAGCAGAGCCCTCTGCTGGACAGCTCACCGAGGCTAGAGCAGGAAGCCGGCCCACTGTCTGAGTCTTGGCTCTTGTACTCCCACCCAACCAGTAAGAAGCGGAGGGTCAACTTAGGCATCTACCTCAACCAGACCCCCTTGGGGGCTGCCTGCTGGTCCCGCCCGTGGATCTTGCACTGCGGGCCCTGTGGCTACTCTGATTTGGCTGCTTTGGAAAAGGAGGGCTTGTTTGGGTGTTTGTTTGAGTGTGGGACCAAACGAGAGTGTGAGCAGATTGCCTTCCGCCTGTTTACAGACCGAGAGATCCTGAGCCACATGCACGAGGACTGCTGCAGCCCTGGTAGGAGCTCTGAGCCAACTGAAAGCTAAAATTGACTTAGGACCCAAATTTCCGTAGAAAGGAAACCACAGAAGTCAACCACAGCCAGGATAATGGAGGCCAGATTAACAGAGGTGGTTGAAGTCTACAGAGAATCCAAAACTTCATATTCTGCACTCACATTTTTTCTCTTCTCCCCCAAAGAGCAAAAGGAAAATTATGCCATAGCTACTGCAGTGGGGAGAACTATGAGTTGGGAAACAATAATGTGGTCCTGGTTGTGCCTCTGGCTTGCTTTGGGACCTTGGACATGTCCACTGAACTCTCCGGGCCTCAGGTTTCCCATTTGTAAAATGAGGGGATTGGTGCTGTGATTTTTCTTCTTTCCATTCTTAGGAAAGGCAGAGTGCCCGCATGCTCCACAATCAACAGGTCCTGGCTGCGTGGGTCTCTGATAGGACTCTGATCTCGAAGTGGAAGTCAGAGGACTCAGCTTTTTCAATGACTCACCACTTGTCCAGGTGTGAGACCTGGGCAGGTGTGAGGAATTGGGCAGAACAGTAGAATCATGAGGTCACCTGCCTTCTCCAGCTTTGCAGCTCTGCTCAATCTTCCCTTCCTCCTCCAGAACCCTTATTTCCTGGGGAGAAAATGGGAAACTCAAGGCCAGTGGCCCCTGATAATGGTACTTATTGTTTCCGAGGGCGTTACTCTTATGAAAGATGAACCTGAAGTTCATATTCTAGAATGGTTTCTGATGAGAAAAGGTCGTAGATTAGGACTCTAAAGCATTGGCTAGAACTTCCCATGGTCTCTGCCCTCAAAGAGCTCACAGTTCACGGGGCTAGAAGTGGAGAGAATTCAAGAAAACCGATGTAGCTGGTTTATAGATGTTGGGCCTTAAGTTGGGGTTATGGTAGCTCCTGACAGCATTGTCTTAGTCACATCTTCATTGTGCTTGGAGTCAGCTGCCAGGGCTTGGCCGGCCACTGGGTTCCCCCCACGTCTGTTTTTCTCAGAATATTGTTCTGGCCTAGCCACTCCTCTACTCATGGAGAAGGTCTTTCACCATGAGGAAGGTCTCCAGACCCTAGACCTCTGAATCAAGCCAATTTTTTTTGTACCTATTACAATCACTATTTGTGAAGTAGGGGTGCCCCTTTGTCTGATGGGTTTGGGGCTGAAATTGACCAGGGCTGGGTGTCTCAGATGATACCAGATGAGTTGCTCTTATTTTAGAATCTTTCCCCCGGAGCCTGTTGCTGTAACAGAAATTCGATCACGAAAGACTTGGTTTTTCAGCCTATTTTAGGAGAAGAAATACCTTCAACTTGTATCAGATAACTAAATTTGGTGCTGAGTAATCGCCCACAGAGCAAGTCTTAGTTGTAGAATATAGCCCAGGAGGCTGGGGGCTGCGGTTGCTCCTGTCATATGGGGGAGAGTCCTCTAGGATGAAAGTAGAGATTAACTTCACCTACATATGGCTTAAGTCCATGGCTTAGAGTGACTTTTTAAAATTCCCTTAGCCTGTCATCCATTTGTCAAAGTTATCCACCCAGTATGCAGTTCTGCTCACTCATTCACTCATTTATACAGTTATCTAAATATTCTTGGGAGCCTGTCTGTAATGTAAGGTGCTTTTTCTGTTGCCATTCCCTGGTTGAAAAGCATCTGTGGCTCTTCACTGCCTGCCTAAGGGTGTTTTCATTTAGTCTGGCATGTAGGGCCTTCAGTTGTTGGGGGAGATAAGGCGTACTGACCTCTGCTTCTTTGTATGAAGCCCATTGTCAGAGAAGATCTCCGTCAAGCTGGCAGTGGAGGGTGTGGCAGTTGGTGGTACAGGGAGGAACCGGGGAAGCGCAGCCCTCTCCTAAGCCATAGCAGCTTCATGTTCTGCAAATCTTTCCTGAGCATCGTACCCCCAAATAGATAGGAATAGCAGGGATGGCTTCCTTCTCCAATAAGGTCTAAAGGAGGAAGTCACATGCCAGTGCGGACCACAGATGTCCAGGACCAGCACTCAAAAGATGTCTTATCCTTCTCTGAATTGCCCTCCCCTTTGCTTTATGTTTGCTTCTCCTTAGTGATTAGAAGTGAAACTCCTAATAGGCGGAGGGCCTGTGTGTATCATTCAGGATTGGCAAGAAAAGAGGATTGGAGACAGAGGTAATCCAGAATGAGGCTACATGGGGGTAGAGCTCAGGGGTAGAGCATTTGGCTGCAGGATGAGGATTTGGGAGAGGAAGAGTGGGCAGTGGCAGCTATGAAGAAAACAGCAGGGCGGGAGTTCCGGCACGTTTAGGAAGAAAGAGAACGTGGCCCGGATAAGAGACCTAGGCCAGAGAGGCAGCGTAGGTGGTGGTTGCTGTGAAGAAGAAATGACAACAGGCTGGGGGTGTCTCCTGACGCGTGTGGGAGGAGCCCTGGGGCAGCTGACTCCAAGCTGTGTGGCCCACACAGGCCAGCACTTCAGGCTGCAGACCGGTTCCTCCCCGGCCCTGTCACCGGAAGCTGACCTAGCTTGTTCACGTTCTGGATGACCAACAGAGACAGCTGTAGGCACTCCTGACTTGTTTGTGCCCATTCCCCGAGGCCTTCAGGGTCCTGGGACCTATCCCGTGACCCTGGTATCCTAACCAAGCCTCTTCCAGGCCCTCTCAGCTTGGGAGAGTGAAAAAGACAGGGCAGGTGATGGCAGCTGTGAAGAAAAGAGGACAGCAGACTGGAGGCCTCTAGTCTAGAGGCTTCTACCTGCTTCTACCCTGTCGCTGGGCCCTTAGAATGGATCCATCTGGCACACATGGCTCATCCCTGGGAGAGCAAGAAAGCATAGGTAGGGGCCACCTCCTGCTGATATGTATCCAGACCCACTCCCACCCCTTCAAGCTGCTGGGCCCGCTCAGGCTCCCCACCTCCTGACGCCCTCACTCCTAGGCCCCTAGTATTCATTTCAGGGCTTTTATTTGGGCGCTTTCCTTGGATCTGTTTCTCCTGGTCATCAGTCTCCCCTCCTGTCCTGTCCTTTGGGATATCATGCAACAGTAGCTGTAGATAAGAGACATAGCGCCCTGTCTGTTGGAGAACCCGAGGCACCCACAGAGATCAACCTGAGGCTGCCCCGCCTCCTCTCCAGGGCAGTAGGCTTCAATACTTCCACTTCGGCCAGCTCAGGCTCTCCAGTCTTCTGCAGTAGGCTGTGCGTTTTCCCCACTGCGTTATGCGGTAGGTGTCAAGTCATCCCTTTCTGTGCTCCCACAGTGCCCAGTTGGGACCCCCCTTTGCTCATTACCATGGGGTGCGGGGTATTATTGTTGCCTGTCTTGTGCGCTCTAGGCCTCCGCTAGGCTGTGAATTCCTTGAGGGCCAAGTCTGTATGAATCCTCTCTCTATCCTTTTTACCTGGAATTACAATAATTTCTTTATTAATATAGGCTTTTTCTGTTGTGTTTGGAATTCCCTGAAGGTAAGGACTGTGCCCGATTCCTCTCTCTGTCTTCTGCCCCTGGCATAGGGCCTGGCACAGAATGGACAGCAGTAAGGCTCTGCTGAATGGATCGAGAAATCAAAGATCCTTGGCCTTCTGGAGCTAAGTGAGAGGGCCGGGGAGAGCCCCCGCAAAGAGAGGAGTAGGTTGCCTCCCTCTGCGGGTTGGATAGCGTTCTAAACCCGCTGAACATGCACCTGAAATGGGTCTTCTCCCTGCTGGCCTGCTTCCAGGTCAGTCCCTAAAGAGCTCTTCTCTGGCTTCAGTTGAGCCCTGCCTGGGTGTTTCAGGATTACAGCCCAAGCCCAAAGCCAAGCCAAGATTTGGGTTCTCATGTCAGGGGTATTTCCCCTCTGTCCCTAATTGGCATTTCTGTAACTGCCCCTCCTCCAGGACTCTGGGACTGACGCCGTGGTTCAGTGTTCTGAGTGTGTCTTGCTCTGTGATCCCAAGTGCTGAAAGTGCCCTCTGTTCTATAGAAACTACCAGAGCTCTTGGGAACAAGGGAGATGAATAAAGAGCTTAATTCTGGTGACTGCTGTTTGTGTGTTTCGTTGTTTTCAAACCGTGAGGTGATTATCATCCTAATACTTTCATCTAGTTTGTACCCAGCTTCTTTCGAAAAATGGATTTGAGGCCTTTTCTTGCATTTCATAACTTTTTTTTTTAAGATTGATTTTACTTGAGAGAAAGTGAGGACAAACAAAGGGAGTGGTAGGCAAAGGGAGAGGGAGAAGCAGGCTCCTCGTGGAGCAAGGAGCCTGATACAGGACTTCATCCCAGTAACCTGAGATCATGACCAGAGCCAAAAGCAGACACTCAACCGACTGAGCCACCCAGACGCCCCTGGTGCTCAATTTCTTAAATTCCTATTCGGTAAAACATGGAAAACCTCTTGAATACTTAAGCAGTAACAAATTTGATTAAACTGCCTTCAATAGAAATACCAGTTACAAATTTAGTATAGCTGAGCCTTTTGAAATTTCAAACATCATAAATAGTAGATAAAACATAAATAAGTCCAATGACTATTAAAGATACCCTTATACCAAAATGGAGTACAGAAGAGCTGATGCCATAGATTTAAATTTGTTAGTTACTGTTATTACATGTTTTGAGGCTTCTGACTTTTAAAACCTTTCCAGAGTTTGGGTTGATCAGGCTGTCCCCACTGCCACACCTTCCTAGCTCTTTAGTAATAGCATATTCAAAGAAAAAGTACCATTTCAGACAAGTACCATTTCCACTGGGAGCATTAACATGGAAGGTTGGAGGCCTGGAACCACAGCTGTCTTCTCCATGGGTGGAAAATACCTGAATGCAGGAGAAGCCTGAAGGAATGCAGCCACGCTGAAACAGTCCTAATGATCCCTACTAGGCTTCTCCCTGTTAAGGGAACATAGAATCCCCCAAACTTTTTTTTTTTAGATTTTATTTATTTATTTGACAGAGATCACAAGCAGGCAGAGAGGCAGATAGAGAGGAGGAAGCAGGCTCCCTGCTGAGCAGAGAGCCCGATGCAGGTCTTAATCCCAGGACCCCGGGATCATGACCTGAGCTGAAGACAGAGGCTTTAATCTACTGAGCCACCCAGGTGCCGCCCCTCCCCCAAACTTTTTTGATTTTTATTTACCTCTTAAGCCAGTTTGAGTTGGGTATATACGCTTGCTGGTAAAAGAGTAAGACTATCCATGTTCACGGGAAATTTGGTTACTTGGTACCCCAACCTGTGTGTGAGTCACTACCTGAAACAGAACCGCATTACCTTTCAGTGCAGTTACTGAAGTTAACAGCATTCCCTAAAGAGTACACTACCAGGAGAGTCCTTGGGAGAGAATGGAGGAAGGACCAGACTAAGGGTCCCGGGTCTTTGTCCTAGAGCTTGCCATTGATCTGATGGGCAACTTTGTGCCAGCCATTGGCCCTCTCTGGGAACCCATTTATTCAGCTACAGCAGGGGGATAATCCTTGCCCTCCCACCCACCAGGAGTTAAGGCGAGGAGCTAGTGAATCCTCAAGAGGGCTTAGGAGCTGGTGCAATGTCGTGTAAATAGAGGACAAATTACCTTTGACTCCTTTATCTCCATTATCCATCAGCATTGGCGACATTTGACAGTCAAATGCTGAAAATTAAGGTGATGGATAGAAGGAAGGAGGAGAAGGCGGTGGGGGGTGCGCACGGAGGAAGGCACTGCAAGGCTGGACAGCGATCTTGCCTCACCTCTGTCCTGTTCTTAACAAACTGTAGCCTTCATGGTTTTGCCCAACCTTCCGATTTTGCCCCAGACCATTCTATGAAGAATGATCCAGCCTGGGTATAAAAGAGGGAACTCTCAGCCTCAAGTACGAAGGGACTTGGTCTGAGTCATCTCTGTTTTCATTGCCCACCAAAAGGCAATACAGCACATACAGGAAAGAAGGATGCAAGAGAAATAGCATTTGTAAAGTGCCTACTGTGGGTTGAGTTATACATCCATTATCTCTTTTACTTCAACAATCCATTTTAGAGATGGAAAAGTTGAGGCTCAACAAAGTTACATGATGTGGTCCAATGCCACACACCTGTAAGTGATGAAGTCGGATCTGATTCCAAACCTATATTTTTGTCATATGGCAAATAAGAGGCAGAGCTGTGGGTGACATGAGGCAAAGATAGTGCCTCTTAATCCCTTGGAACATGGTGGGCATCCGGTCTCCAGTAAGAGGCTCATGATGATGACCCCTGTAGTAATGACATGTTTCATAGTTGTACCAAAGTGGCCTCTCAGACCAAAGGTTTTTCTTCCCCTTTTATTTCACTCAAGGGAAATGCATTAGTGGCGCTTGGGCAGCTCAGTCAGCTAAGCGTCTGCCTTTGGCTCAAATCATGATCCCAGGGTCCTGGGATCGAGTCCTGGATTGGGCCCTCTGCTCAGTGGGGGGCCTACTTCTCCCTCTGCCTCTCTCCCTGCCTGTGTGCTTAATTTCTCTCTTAAAAATAATTTTTTTAAAAATCTTAAAAAAAAAAAAAAGAGTAATGCATTAGTTTCTTTCCTTGGAAGCCCAGATCTAGCTGGAGATTATTTTCCAGTAGCTCCAAACTTCAGAACAGCTGCCTCGAACAACCCAGCGTCATCCTAAACATAGATTGTGTTGTCATCAACCAGAAATAGAATCAGGGTGAGAGCATGGATTCTCTTGAGGGGTAAACATAGATCTTGGATGGCAGGTGAAGCCTTCTTAGTGCTGAGTGAGAAGGTCAGGGCCAGCACGCGCCGGGCAGGCCTCGGACTGAGCCACAGGTTAGAGAGAGCAACCCCACCTCTGCCTTTCCCCACCTAGGGCAGGTCCTTGGAGCTGTACCCAGTGGCCAGGCCTGAGCCTGTCATGCAATGGAGACGGTCCACCCTACATTGTCTCTAATCCTTACAACAACCGGGGGAACGAGGCCTTATTCTTCCCAGTGTACAGACGAGGAAACCGAGCCTTGGAAAAGAGAAATGATCGGACAAGTATTTTAACTATAATTTCATCCATAAAAACTAAGATACTAAAAGTACCTCATAGGGTTGTGGTGAGGGTTAAGTGTAAATAATCTATGTGTATTTAAACTTAGATAAAAATTAAACAGATCATCAAAGAATGGGATCGGCTGTGATTACGATTTTTCCCTGTAGTACTCTTACACTAGCCCATCAAGTGTGCATAGTGGGGTCACAGTACTTTTCAGCTTACGTGTGCGTATAAATCACCTGGAAAAGTTAAAAAAGATAGGTTCCTGCCTCCCCACCCCAACACCAAGAATCTACTTTGGTAGATCTGGGTGGGGCTTGAAAATTTGCATTTCTGACAGGCCTGCAGGTCATCCCTGATGCTGCAGGTCCATGGACTACTCTGAATAGCAAGCTCTATGTTTCAGTGCTCCCCTCTCCATCTATTGCCCCAGCTGCCTCTTACTCACACCCTGGCCAGCTCCAGGTGTAGGAGGAGCATAGCCTGCTATTACTAACATCTGTGTGAAGCCCGTTTTATTTCCCCAATAGGTGTCTACCTTCAATCTCTAGGCTGCCAACGAGCAGCATCTTACCTGGGTCAGAAACTTGGCTTTCCTGTGGCATGGTAATTGCCTGGGATTCCTATTGACTTTCTTGTCGAATCTCATGGAGCTTAAAGGGGACACCACAGCTTGGGCACAGACCTGGGCCTGTGGGCATAGGGTGATTGTCTGACTGGAAAAGAGATTTACAAGACTCCTGTACTCAGTGAGTACCAAGGAAGCAGCAGAAAAAGAGGCCCTGGGTTCGTGGGGCTGCTGGGGACCCAGCTCCGTGAAGAGGGGCTTTTCATACTTGCGCAGGGAAGCGTGAGGTTCAGCACAGAGCATGAGCTAAGCCTGGAGAGTTGCCAAGCTAGAGATTGCTGAACTCTATTAGTATGAGGGTCTAAGGTCAATAATCTGACTCAGTTTCTGATTTAGATTGTCAGTTTCTGCCCTTGGTGGCTGCACAGTGTGTGCCATAGGCAAAGGTAATCCTTGCTGTCTCCTGATAACCCTCTCCTTAGCTCCTTCCCCTCAGGGGCCCCAGGCCCAGATATCTTTGGATCGAGACATTGGAAAATGGTCAGGAATGTATGGTGCCCTTTTTGCTGCTCTATGTGCCCAATTCGAAAGCTGAGGTTTCTGTACTGAAATTGAAAGATGGTTATAGGCCAGGGAGTTTGGGTTAAGGTCAAGTCCTATGGGCAGATTTGAGGGGAGGGTACCATGTCCATTTGCTCTCCATATTAATCCATCTTCTGGCATAGTAGATACTCCATAAAAATTTGTTGAATGAATGAATGAATGGCCATTCCATATTCAATCCTCCAAAACTGGGAACTTGAAGGTGGATATTAGGCAGGATAGGACACGCTTGCCTTTCCTGACCTTACTCCTTTGTTTTGAGACTTGATGACATCTAAATGACCCAGAAGATGGTAGCCCGAGTTAAAATGAACCCTGGATTCAGGGAGGTGTTATTGAGCGGGCTCCCAGGCCGGAGCTGAGGGACATCTTCTTTGTCATCCCAGTAATCCGGGTCTGCATCACGGTCTGTGTTGTTACTGGAAAACCTTTCCTAACGCCCAGTCTGAACACTGTAGTTTGGCATCTGCTGTGTTGTCAAGCACTGAGGGATGCTTGGGTGAGCGCCATTGGCCTGGATCCTGAAAATTGGGAATGAGGTTCCCAAGGTCAGTGTGGTGACAGTAGCAGCAACCAGTGAGAGAAGACCTAAAGGAGAAGCTGAATCATGAGGCCAGAGTCTGGTGTGTCAGCTGCCTTCCACTCCTCCTGTCAAGTTTCCACCTTGCTGGAAAGTAACAGTTTCCTTGGAACACTCAGGAGGATCAGGGTAGGGCTGGGAGTAGGGTGCCATGTTTGTTTTCCAGGCCAGTGAGCATCCCAATGCTTCCAGAATTGCAAACGGAAGGTACAGGCCTCCTAATCCACCCAGAGTCAGGAGGTAGGGCCAGATCCTCCCTCCTCAGACCTCCCTGAGCCCAGTGGAGCCTGACAAGGATCCATCCACAGCTGCAAACAGTTAGGCTTGCTCAGGAGCTAACCTTGATCCCACCAGCCTCGGAGTTGGGTTCCAGATTCAGGAGCTCGGGTAGGTGATGTGACCGGGCAAGGCTGCTGTTTTTGGTGTATTGTACTAAAATGCCCAGCTGAAACCCAGCCGATGCAGAGCTCCCCAGTGATGGACCTGTAAGGCAGCAAATGCCCTTTTCCCATGAGTACTGGGTAGACCATGGAAAAGCCCCGGATTGGGGTGCCTCAGGTGAAACTAAGCATGACTTCCCGAGAGCTCTGGACTGGGGAACCCACGCCTGGCTTCTCCGGGAGGTGCCGTGAACAAGAGCTGCCTCTTCTCTTGCCGTGTCTGAGAGAGGTTGACCTGGGCCTGGGATAGAGGTACAGGGTAGCTCTTCGAGACCATTCTCAAAAGAGGCCAATGTACTTGACAGTGGGTCCTCTGGCGTGTGGGTCGGAATTAGTAACAGACTGTGGAAGGATGTGGCAGTAGGGAGGGTAACACTGAAATGACATTTAGGAGAAGGCACTTCGTTGAATAGAATCTTACAGAAAAGAGCAAAATGATAGGAAATTAGGGTTATGCCGGGAATCAAAAGGAAGCTTGGAATGGCAGTAAAGGCTCTCAGTCCTCTTTCTTTTTTTAGCTCTCACTCCTTCCCCCCCCTTCTTTTTTTTCTTCCTTTTTAAAACAAACAAAAAACAGCTGAGTGAGACCTTGGACAATTTATTAAACTCGTTGAGCCTGCTTTTCTTCCCTGTAAAGTGGGCACAATAACGTGAACCCCAGGTTGTCGAGAGGATTCAGAGTGTGTCTATGTGGTGCAATGGGGGCAGGGATGGGCCAGCTTGTCCTCTCGCTCCCCACATTTTTTCTTCTTATTTGCATCTCTGGGCAGTGCCAGGGGGCCTGAGGCAGTTTGTCAATGAGACTAGAGCCATAAGGGGTCTCTCTCGTATTGGGGGACCACAGTGACCCACAGAGGAGGCTGGGCTCCTGGCAACGGGAAGGGCTGTGCTAGTGAAGGCAGTGACCATGTCCTGTCAGGCTGCCCAGCCAGTCCTCACTGTTCCTCTGGTCCAGGAGCAAGTACCTGCTTTGTATAAAAGAAGAAATAAAAGCGTAGACTTGCCCAAGTACCGAAGGTCACACAGCAAGTGATGGAACGGAGGCTGGAACCAAGTTTCCTGGTCCGGAGGCTCTGTGAAGTCAGCACCCCACTTTTCTGCACTTCTGTAACCCCAGGAACTGTCCGGGTTTGGGCTGAGAACGGCTGCCCCCACATGGAATGAGTCCTGGGTGGGAGCTGTGAGAGAAACCCCAGGAGCAGGGATCTCTGTGAGTTTGCCTCACCACCACCCCCCCGACACCCTCCCCCCAATCTCCTGGGGTTGACCCCTTGCTCAAAGTCCTGCTGGAACAAGATCCGGGTGGGTCAAACCTGTGCTGAGAGCCTGCCCAACATGGGTACATCAGTACGATTGTTTAGTGTAAAGCTCACCATGGCCCTGAGAGGCTGGCTTTGCTATCCCACATTTTAGATGACAAAAGTGAGGCTCAGGGGTGCCTGGGTGGCTCAGTGGGTTAAAGCCTCTGCCTTCGGCTCAGGTCATGATCTCAGGGTCCTGAGATCGAGCCCCACATCGGGCTCTCTGCTCAAGCGGGGAGCCTGCTTCCTCCTCTCTCTCTCTGCCTGCCTCTCTGCCTACCTGTGATCTCTGTCTGTCAAATAAATAAATAAAAATCTTAAAAAAAAAAATGAGGCTCAGAGAGTAGCAGTGATTTGCCCAAGGTCACACAAAGTCAGGAGCCGGAGTGCTCCCACCTGTAGCCCCGAGGCACTGCCAACATTGTCCACCAGGTGGCAATCTCCCCCAAGTTGCTGCGGGCGGTGGGCGGCCTCGACTCTGATAGCCTTGCCTTTGTTTGGCTGGTCTTTCAAAGCCGCCCTGAAGCATCACTTAGCACTGTTGTTCCCACCAGGGAAACAACATGTTTCAAATACCCTGAGAGGGGCTGTGGCCTTCCAGAGAAGGAGGTTCCGTGTGTGTGCCTGGGCATGGGATCCGCTTCAGTCCAGTTCCATTTGCAACTGGTGAACCTGCTGCCCTGTCACCCCTGAGACAGGCTGGGCATGATTCCCTCGGTACCCCTCTGCCCCTTCTGTTGTCAGGCCTTGCTCCATGGTGGCAGCTGAGCTGTCCTTTGACTCTGGGAGAGGTGCAAGGCCCAGCCTCTTCTATAGGTGGGTCACCCTCACCGGGTTTGAGGCTGTCTGGACAGCCTGACGGACCCAGGCCCTGTTGTAACCAGTGATCTCCTTCCACGCCTGCCTACAGCCAGGAGGAATTAGGAGGGGGACCTCTGCATCCTTCCGGGAACACCTCACACATTCCTTTCATCGCTGCTGGCTGGAACAGCACACCCTCTCCGTGGATTCCTGCCACTGGATGGCTCTAGTAGAAACTTTGTCCAAGTCTCCGCACTACTCGGGGTGGGCCTGTGGGTTCCCAGCTCAGCAGGCTTCCTGCCCGGGTAAGAGAGCAAGGTTCTGCTCCTGGCCGGCATGCTCAGTTTCTCTGAGGAGCTCTGGAATAGTTCCCATTCTCCATCATGGCAATAACTTCTCCACAGGAACAAAGCGCTCCTCACAGGCCTAAGCTGACATCCCCCCGTTTTCTCTCCTAAGATCTCTGAGTGTTTCTTCAGAGTCTCAATAGAGTGTGGTCTTAGAGCCGCCTGTCCTCGGCTGGGGGCCTTCCCTGCAGTTCCACAAGCCTGTGACCTCAGGGGAAGTCCTTTTCTACATCCTGTCAAGCAAAGGTCATGGCAGCTACATTTACAGACACTGAAAGGGTTTCGTTTTGAAGTGAGGGAAACTAGGAGCTCCACGAAGGCAGGGAGCTGCCATTTGCATTCTGCGTT
The DNA here is from genome assembly GCF_902655055.1 of Lutra lutra. Classification (NCBI taxonomy): domain Eukaryota; kingdom Metazoa; phylum Chordata; class Mammalia; order Carnivora; family Mustelidae; genus Lutra; species Lutra lutra. Next base: position 55,342,945 of record NC_062287.1, on the reverse strand, counting down.
GCCAGCACCCATCACAGGGCCTGCATGGAGTGGGCCTGGGCAGATCTCTCATGTAAGTGAGGGGCCCTGAGGTGATCTCCCCCCACACCCTGGATTAAGTTGGGTCGCCCCTCAGAGCAGGATGGCTCTCCTCCCTCTGGAGCCCCCACATTCCCCTCTGCAGGGAGTGGGAGGATGGAGGACAGAACAAATGTCTATGAAGGCAAGCACCACTCAGCTATGACTTCCGGGTTTCCATACTTCCCTCCTTCTCATGCCTCTTCCATGATTTTTGCTAAATCGATGTATTCTTAATATTTTTCTTCAGCAGATTTTATGTATATACCTAATCTCACTATCTCCTAAGTAATAATACTCATGAAATCATAGACTTGATATATCAGTTTTATTTTTTTTTCCTGATACACACTAAAATAAATATGTAACTATTAAGAATATAAGCAGAGACCACCGATAAACATCCTACGTTTGCCACACTTGGGGTGTTTATTTTCACAAAACCCTGTGAGGTCAGTGATGTTATTTCTGTTTTACCGGTGAAGAAATAGAAGCTCGGAGATGTGAACTGCCTTGGCCAAGGTCACAGAGAGTCTTCTGATCTTGACCCCACCACATCCAGAAAGGAGAGGTAAAGGGAAGCTGTGTGCTGAGGCGGATATGAGGTGGAAGGGGAGGGGGCAGCTTCCACAGAAAAATGATGGCCCACGTCAGAAAGGCAAATGACCTGAGTTTCAACGTCCTATGCACAGTAATGGCCGTGCAAATAGCAGCAGATTTGCCTGCATTTGTGTGACCAAGATTGATTGTGCCAGCAGCCCCGGTAATTGGATGATGAAAGCACTGCAGCTGGGACTGCTGCCTGGAGATTAATTATTAGGGACGAGGGGGAGTGGCTGGGATGATGCCTGGCAGTGGCGTCTGTGACGCATCCCCCCACAAGGCAGCCAGACCTCAGGTCTGAGGCAGCCAGACCTCAGCAATCCGGTGGACCCCTCCCCATCCGGCTGCTGGCCCAGAGCCCTAGCTCTTCCATGTTTGATGGCAGAGGTGGGATGCAGTGTAGGGGAGCTCCCCAGTAGGAAGGCCATTCCTGGGCTTGGAGTCTGGAGGCCAGAGGGGGAAATCCCAACTTTGTCACTTAATGGCATTGTAGTCTTGGAAAGGTGACAATGTCATTGAGCCTCAGTTTCCACAGCTGTAAAATGAGGAGGATGGTGCTGACTTCACTAGGAAGTTGCCAGGATCCAAGGACATTATTGGGCCCTCTGTAGACCTGGGACCCACTCTGGGGAAGCTTTTACCTTCATCCCCGCTGCTCAGGTCTGGCCCTTGTCCTCCCTTCCTTACCCTCCCCAGGGCCCTAAAACTTGGTGCCCAGCCACTGTGGGTACTTTAATGTCAAGGTCCCCAGAAGGATGGGGAAACCAAGGGGTTGGAGGATCCCAAGAGGAGGCCCCGAGGGAAAGGTGGGGTTAGAGAACTAATCAGTCCTGAGTCTGGCCATCTCCAGCCTCTCTGGGAGAGCCTCTTGCTGGGTTCTGATTCTGCTCCCACTCGCAGGACTCTGGCTGGGCTTTGAGGGATCTGTCATCCCCTTCTCTCAGAGGCATTAGGGTCTGAGGTGAGAGCTGGGGATGAAGAGAAGCAGCCCTGGTGCCCTTGGGGCAGGAGGAGGGCTCTGGAGGAAGAAGGCCCTTGGATTCTAATTCCAGCTCTGACACTTAGCCAGAGGGGTGAGTCCAGCTTTTGCTTACACATGACCTCTCGTGGCTACAACCAAGTCCATGGTTCCTCCCTTGGTCTTCACTTCTTCTACCAGATGCTCCTATCCTTCCCAATTCATTCGCATGACAGAGGGAATCTGGCCCTGATTAGGGGGTCACAAGTCCCTCATGGATCTGTGGGAGGGACAGGCCCCTGGACTGCCATGCCTCTTAGCAGACGAGGTTTGAAGCCGGACAGGCTCACATATGTAAAAGGCCCATGGGGTGCCCGGCACAGGGTAAGTACCCAACCCCCACTCCCCACCCCAGCAAACCTTCTCCCACTTAAAGTTCCAGACCCCAGCTCTGCCATCTTTCCCAGACCTCCTGCCAAGCAAGGTCTCTGTCCCTGGGAAGGGAGTAGGTGACAACTGTGAATAGTCACGGAGCATCTCTAAGGACCTGGCCCGGTGCTCTGTGATTTATCCACTCACATTATGAACGCTTTACAGTCCTTGAGATGAGGCTTTGCCCTGGTGAAAACAGGGAGGTTTGGCTCGGTGAGAGGAGGTGAAGCCGGCTGGAACTGCAGATCCCCAGCTCACGAGGCAAGCTGTTGGTGTGAGTGCTGGTATCCTTAATCCTGCCCAAGTGCAGCTTCCATGGGGTATACTGGTACTCCCTGCCTTCTCTCTAGTAGCTAACAGCTAACTTCTATCAGGCCCTTCATGCATGCCAGGCACTGTTGTAAACACTTTACTTGTACCAGTTTACTGGGCTCCTCATAACCCTAGAAGATAGGCTCATTCAGTATCCCTGTTTTGGAAACAGCTGAGAGCTCTGCCTCAAGTTCAATAAGTGGGCCACAGTGGTGTCATCCTGATGCAGCCAGGTTTCACAGCCTGGCCGTCTCACCGTAGATCCCCAGCTTACAGACCCGCCCTCTCACCATAGACCCCTGGCTACAACATAGCTGTACGGCTACACCATAGACCAGTATGCTATAGCAGAGCAGCCACAGAGCTGCCCACATTCCAGTTCAAGGCCCTGGAGCCCATGTTCTGTCCACTTCCTCTGGGAAGACTCCATCAGTCACCCCTTTCCCAGCACACACATGCACACGCGCGCGCACACACACACACACACACACACACACACCCTTTAAGGTCTCCCGTGGGCTCCTTAGCACCTAGCCCACTTGCGACTTTCCCTTGCCAATGACATCCTCTGTCCCGCGTTACTCTGCAGTGACTTCTGTTCCTTTCCCCCACTCACAGCCCATGTGCCAGAGTTTCTCCAAGTGTTGTCTACACTTCCTCACTCCTCTTCCAAACTGACTTCCACTCCTCCCTCTCTGCCCTAAGCAGATGGAGACGGTGCCCTCCCCTTCCGAAGGGAAAACGGCGTGCCCATCCACAGCTGGAAAAAACCCGTCAGCCAAACACGGGATCAGCTCCATAAGTTGTAGAACACATTCCAGATGTAGCACTCTCACAGCCAATGTAATTGAGATTAAAAAGAACCTTCAAAAGATGTCCCCAGACCTAATGAAGAGAGAGAATTCAGGGTCGTGGGTCTGGTGTGTATAGACCCCTCCAGCCATTCAGTAACACTGGACCCAGGAAGGCTGCGTTGCCAAGGTTTCCAAGGACTGCTCCACGGAGTTCCTCTGCCGCCCTTGCAGCCTGCTGGACTGTCAGCCCAGGTCACCCGGCAGCCTCAGACTCCTTGACGTTCAGGAAGCAATTCCATTCCTCCTAGGCCGACAGCACATTATACCACTCTGATTCCTTATCTGTCTTCTGCTGCTCATTCTCTAAGGACTGGAATTCTAGGTTCCAACCTTGATCTTCCACTTGCTGTATACATTCCCTCTAATGACCACATCCACTCTCACAACTGTGGCCATTCCCGAATCTCTGTCTCCACGCTAGGTCTGGGCTCCACACCCACGTACTGAACTGCCCTCTAATTCCATGGCCAAGACCAAGCCCATGGGCTGCTCCCAAACCTGCCCTTCCTCCTGGGCTCCCTCTCCCCACCCCTGCCTCCCTGGCCAGAAGCACACACAGTCCTCAGGAGTCCTCCGCTCTTTGCTTTCCACACCCAAGCCACGCAGAAATCGGATGCATCTATGCCCTCATAGATTCTCTGGAAACTGTAGAACACAGTTGAAAGAGTATGGGCTTTAGAGTTAGACAGACCTGGGTTGAAATCCTGCCTCTGCCATTTACTGGCAATGTGACTTTGGACAACTCTAATTTACCCAAGGATTAATTTCCTAATGTACAAAATGGGGATAATAACCTACTTTGAAGACTTGTTTTGAGGATTAGAAACACTGATGTACATCCTTACCCTGTGCCTGTCCGGTCCTAACAGTTGCTGGTAGTACTCATCATAATGATGACAGTGATTATTATTATTTCTGGATTCATGTTATTACTCTAATCCAGGGCCTCATCTTCTCTCTTGTGGACCACTGATGGCGTCAACCTCTTCCCAGAGCTCCCTGCCTTCATTCTCCATCACCACCTCCAAATCTGCTTTTCTGGCAGTAGGTGGAGAGATTTTTCGAAAATGCAGATCTGGGGGGTCCTAAGTGGCTCAGTCCATTAAGCATCTGCCTTCAACTCAGGCCATGATCTCAGGGTCCTAGGATCGAACCCCCAGTTGGGCTCCCTGATCAGTGGGGAGCCTGCTTTTCCCTTTCCCTCTGCCTCTCTTCCTGCTTGTGCTCTCTCTCTCCCTATCTGTCAAATAAATAAAATATTTTCAAATAAAATAAAATAAAATGCAGATCAGATCAGAAAGTTGCTTAAAACTCTTCTCTCCCCCATTCTGTCTTATCTGTGTCCCAGCCACACTCACAGGTCTCAGAGCACATTACTTACTCAGTTCCCTTGGCCTCTGCCTGAAGGTTTCCTTTCCCACCCTTCCGTCATTCCCTGCCTGACACGTCCTCCCTCTTCATGTCAAGAGCCAACAAACTGCCACCCCTCCAAGGGGGTTGTCTATATACTTGAAATTGACTGGAGGGCAGGGGCCAGGTCTGACTCTGCTCTATGACCCCTGCTTGCCTGAGTAGGGCTTGGCATAAATAAAGGCCTCACAGAATGTCTTCAGACACTTGCCAAGGCTTGCCTAGGCTTGGACCCCGGTCCCTTGTCTTCCTGCCCAGGACTCTTTCCACTACACAGGTCACTCTGCTCTAGCAGAGAGCAGGAGCCCGGAGCTGGTGGCTTGGGTGGTGGATCTCCCCCTGCGACAGCAGCAGCTGACCTGGGGACATCACACACACTCATCTCAGTGCTGCACTCGATAAGTGGGGGAAGGATAAAATTATCTACTGCCCACGTCCTATATCTCCCCATCCAACATAGAGGAGAGATAAAAAATGAACGGCACAAAATCCAATCTTCCTTTGCACAGAGTCTGGGAGAGGTGGCGGTGGGGGGGGGGTGCGGCGGCCCAAGCGGCAGCTCCTCGCATAGCGCATCTCATATTTATTGGCTCGTAATTGAAGGCAGCCTGGAGATGTCCCAGCACTGGCCCCCGGCAAGACAGATGGGGACACAATGCCGGCTGAGGGAGGGCGACAGAATGCAGACATGCTCACGGGATGGCAGCTGTGGAGGGGAGGCCAGAGAAGGGGAGGCGGCTAGTGGGCAGCTGCACCGGCCCTGGGAGTACCCCCGACGAGGGGTCAAGGTCCCACTTCTACCATCTACTTGTGTGACCTTGAGTCAGACTCTTCCTCCTCCACGCCCATCATTTCAGCTTTCTGCATCTTATTACCAGGGGATAGGAGAGCTGTCCCGGGATTTGGGGAAAATCCAGGCTACCAAATCCCTGTGAGGCTTAAGGTGAATCTCTGGACCCCTGAGTTTGTGCCTTCTAGTAAAGACGAGACGATGCCTCTGTCTTCCGTGTGAAGGCTCGGGGGTTTGGGACAATCTACAAGCAACCAAGAGTCCTGCATTTTAGCAACATCACTAGAAGGTTCCCTGTTGGGGAAGGCAACAAAACAGGAAATGTTGCCAAATAGTAAGAATCTGCTTTGGCTCCCATTGGCTCATGGAAATAATCCAAATTCCCAGGCTTGGAATTCAAGGCTCTAACTCTGGGTTTTGTTTTGTTTTTTGTTTCGGTACCACTGTGGGGAAAGAGTTTGGGGCTGGGGGCCAGGAGGCCTGGAATCAGTCTTACCACTATCTTGCTATGTAACCTTCAGCAAGGCTCTGACCGGCTTCCAGTCTCATTTTCCCTGTCTGTAAGATTTCTGTACATGATCTATGAGGTAATTAAGGTCTCCAGGTCCAGGGCCAGTCAGTGACTAAGGCCTGTCATCTCTCCCTCCAAGTGTCCCAGTCCTCCCCTCCCCCCCCCCTTTATAGGCTACTACCTCCCCTCAATACTTATCTTTTTCTCCTGGACCAACCCAGGAGCCTTCTGGCTGGTATCCCAGCCTGAACCTTGGCATAAAGGTTCTCTGCCCACCTTTCTCAACACTCCGGTCACGTGACCCTCCTAAAGCATGTATTGGACCCTGTGCCAAATCCTACTTCATCTTCCTTGACATTGAAGATGTTAGATGACCTGGCCCAGTCTTGTCCTCTGTGCCTCACCTAACTGCACGTTTCAGGTTGGTCTCCTCACTTGTCTCCTCAGTGCCTTTGCTCAAACTGTTCTCCCAGACCTTCCCCCTGCCCTCTCTTCAGTTCTGACACAGGATCTTCCCAAACCGGTCCCTGCTCCAGCCTCTCCAGAAACTTCTGGAGTTCTGAGCCCCACAGAGGACCCGTTCCCCAGAGTCCCCACAGCCTCAGGTATGAATGATGCCGCCTCTTCTCCCTCCTGCGGCTGACGACCAGAAATGTTTGAGTCACAGGGGTCCCAGAAGTGCCCTCCTCTAGTCTCCCATTGTATGGATGGAGAAATGGAGGCACAGAGAGGGGCGGTGGCCACATGGCAAGTCAGTGTAGAGCCAGGGGTGGGTCTCTTCCAGTGCCTGCTCTCTGGGGTGGGGACTCAGGGCTGGAGCAGAACTGCAGGAGAGACAGAGAAGGGATTGGGCAAAAGGGACCTCCTGGCCACCATGCCTCTCCTCTAGTGGTTAGGTGAGCTCAGCCTGAGAGACTCAAGGATGGGGAGAGGCTTCTACTGACTGAGTTCCCATACTTACTGGGCCCCTTGCTGGTTCTGTCACATCAGGGTTTGTAGGTCTCAGTGCTTTAGCTGACCAAGGCACAGGGTAGGGCGGATTTGCCCACATGCCCCAGAATGTTAGGTCTGACCAGGGCTGACACCAGAATCCAAGACCCTAGGAGCCCACCCAGCCTACCACATTCCCACTCTGGGCCACGTGGAGGGGGGGTGAGCACCTGGACACTGGAAGGCACCCAGCTCCCTCCCTAGCTGTCCTAACATCATTTCCATCTCTGGACAAGACTTTTCTCTACCAGTGGGAGCCACCCATTCAGTGGAACGAGCTCCTCGGCTGGGTGTCAGGGACACTTGGCCCCTGCCCTCGAAGCTCACAGGCCTGGAGTTCGGGGACAGGGACCCTTTAGGGGAAAGAAGATGAGGCTAAATCATCGTGGTGGTGGGTGGAGATGGATTGGGAGGGTGCCAGAGAGGGGGTGTTGGCAAAAGGACCTGTGCTGTCAGGATCCTGGGTGCCCAGGGGTGACGGTGGCCAGACCTGAGCTAGGATGCCAAGTATGTATCTCAGACCCACAGGGCCCTGCAGAGGACTGGGTCCTGATCAGAAAGCTGGCCCCTGCCAGGAAAAGGGCCGGGAGAGCCTTCCCCATCCCTCTCCAATTTCAGCGAACCATTGACTCAGGGCTGAAGTCACTGCTTCGGATGAAAGGCTGTTTTATGCGGGTGGGCTCAACGTCATGGTCACATTAAGTGGTGCCATGAGGGAGATTTTCCAGGTGTGAGGTTATTAGTTTCCTAGATGTAATTTCATAGGAGGAATATGGCCCAAATGGACCCTCATCAATCTTGCAGCTGAAGCAGCCTGTTTAAGACACCCAATTGCATGTTACCCCATAGCATGTCTGTCAGTGACACTGCAGTCGCCGTGTTCATCCCACAGATCATCAGAGAACACTGGGGGGCCAGGCTCAGGCTCTGGGAAGCCACAGTTCCCCACCTGCATCTCCTTTCGTTTTTATAGTTTCATTCTTTAATGCGTCTAGGGTTTATTTTGGAATATGATAAAAGGTGAAGCTTTAAAATGATTTTCCTCAGGATGCCTGGGTGGCTCAGTTGGTTAAGCATCTGCCTTTGGCTCAGGTCATGGTCTCAGGGTCCTGGAATTAAGCCCTGCTAGAATCGGGCTCCCTGCTCAGAGTGAAGCCTTTTTCTCCCTCTCCCTCTGCCTGGCTTTCTGCTTACTTGTGATCTCCCTCTCTCTCTCTCTCTCTCTCTCTCTCTCTGTCAAATAAATAAATAAAATCTTTAAAAATAAAATAATTTTATTCCAATTGGACTGAGTACCTGTGAATTGCGATCTACATCTACATTTTCCAGAGTGGTTCAATAGCGTACTGGTCCCACAAGATCCTCAGGAGTCAAAAGGTCTGTCGTGAGAAAGTCTAGGAACTGCTGCATCCTCAATGACCTTCTCAGAGATTCCCAGTGGATACGGACCTAGTAAAGGCTCTAAAGAGTCCTGCACCTAAGGAAAGCTTTAGGTCTTCTTCCATAATTTTCTTTGACTGCAGAAGCCATTTTTAAGTTACAGTTACAAACACAATGCAGAGAATCACCCACCTTGGAGTAAAGATGATAATAGAGCAGAACGAAGACTGAGGCCTCCTCTGCCTTGGATGCAGCTTCTGCTCGCTTACGGATCTGGGGTCATGGCCAGAAAACACACACACAGCCAGCTCTGCTCCAGGCCCTCAGTACTAAGGACTCTGCCAGGAGCCACACACCATGGGTGCCCCACAGAGGGCGAAGTGGCCTGTCTAGCACTGGGCTAAGACTTCACTGAGGAGCATTTGCTCTGAGCCTTGCAGGATGAGCAGGAGTGTGTGATGGAAACAGATGTGATGAGGGCAGGACCTCCTGAGTCTGGCAGAGACCCAGACCCTGTCTCGAGAGCCATGGGATGGAAAGAGCTGTATAAACAGAGATGCTTGTAGGGAGCCAGGTGAGAACGCCAATGCCTATGACATGGGTCACAGTGGGTGTGGACATCAAGCCAGAACAGGGTCTGGGAAGGGGCCTGAGCATTCACCTTCTAAGTTCAGGGTCTGCTTTGATAAGGCAGGGTCTCCTGGGGCCTCATTAAGATAGTTGGCACAGGCCACACATATGATCCCCTCCCAGGCCTCTGTTTCCTCGGGGAGTCTACGAAGTTCCTTTCTTGTCTGGAACAAGTAACTAGGGAGTTGGAGTGGAGCCGAGAGGAGAATGTGGGGAACCGAATTCCTAGGGATTAATTAGGGCCCTTCAGTGAGAATGGTTTCCCCGCTGGAGGCCAATTAGGGCAACTGGAAGCTTGGAAGAGGAAAGGGAGGTACGTGTGTATGGGCTGGAGGCAGACCCATCTGTCCTGTGCTGGGCTGCATCCCTCTTGGGAAGAACAGATCTCAGAGGCAAACTGTCCACTTACAGGAAAAATACAAGTGCACATAACCACAGAAGAGTTTTCATCCTCTAACTCTGTGTGAGGTCTTTCATCGTTATCACAAGAATCACCCTCCCCTGGGTAGCACTGTCCTACACTGAGCCCTCACTAGGGGCCATACCCTAGGCCAGGCCTTTGCATTCAGCAGCCACCAGCAATGCCAGAGCATTCCAATTTTTCCACATCCCCACTGATGCTTGCTATTTTCCTCATGTGTGTATTTCTTAACAACGCCCATCCTAATTTGTGCGAAGTGGTTTCTCATTTTAGTTCTGATTTGCATTCTCCCGATAACTGATGTTGTTGAGTGTCTTTCCATGTGCTTATTTGCCATTTGTATATCTTCTTGGAGAAATGTCTATTTAATTCCTTTGCCCACCTTTGAATTGTGTTAATTTTTCTGTTGTGAAGTTGTAGGAGTTCTTTATATATTCTGGATATTAATCCCTTGTCAGGTGTATGCTTTGCAAGTATCTTCTCCCATTCTGGGGATCGGTTTTTCCCTTTCTCGATAGTGTCCTGTGATGCATAAAGGTTGAAACTATTTTTTTAACTGGGAGATACGCATTGATTGTGCCTCGTGGTGGGTGAGGCTGCAGGCGGGAAACGTTATTATCATTATCATTGTTGCTGTTATTATTTCAGGTCCACTCCTGAAAAATGTTTAGGAGAGGGACCCAGTGAGTGGGGTGGAACCAGCCTCGGATTCCGTAGCACCGTAATCCACTGTGATTCAGTCAATGTTCCTTCTAGAAGGGGAACTGAAGATGAAAAGATGTCATGAGGTTCTGCCAGACACGCAGGAAATGACAGCCCTGAACTGAATCTGAAACTGGTACCAGAAAAGAACTTGCACAAGACAGAACTTCAGTAGTAATCTTGTGATACTCGTGGAGTTGTTTATCGGGTGGTAGTGGAGTAAAGAGAAAAAAAAATCCCTTCCACGTCCCCAGGTTAGATTCTAAGAGCTTATGGAGCTCAGAGGCAAGGCAACTTACTAAGTTGTCTTTTTTTAGACCTTGAGGACTGTGGTCCCATAGAGTCGTCTAGAGACCAATTTCAAGGACTAAGGCAAGTGCTGCAGAGTGCATGTGATTTAGATAGAAGAGCATGAGTCCAGATTCCAGTTGCTCAGTGGCAGTCAACAAGGAGACCGAGAGCCTTGCTGTCATTCTGCTTCCAGAAACCCTTTCTGACCACAACAGGATTGGTGAGACCGTGGAACACGGAGTCTGGGAACAAATCCTCCCCTTGGCTGAGCTGCATCACTGGATGAACTCCCAGCTACCTTGGGTTTTATGCAACAGGAAAATGGTTAAAGTTAGCGCCATGAGTGGCAGAACATTGAACCCTGGAAATTGGAATGACAGTATCTGTGATGAGCCAGAGATGAGGTTATCTGTCACCTGGGTTCCCCCAGATACTTTCACTGTACAGTCTGTCTGTCCCTGTCTGGACAAGCTGGACAGGTCTTCAAGAGACAATCTGGCATGGTGGGGGGAAAGAATAAGGAGCCCGGCTGGGCTGCTAGGGCCAGAAAGAGAAAAAAGAGAAAGACTAGAGGTTGTAGACACAACATAGTAACCGTAAAGGGAGACTTCTCTACTTAGCTCCCCATTGTTGTGGAATGGCTGGGAAATAAAAGAACTGTAAAGCTTCGATGCCCACACAGATTTGGGAAGGAACGTCCTTTACCTAAGCAGAAGCTAGAGGAAGGGTCTGCTCTACTTTTATGACACGAGTGTCTAGAAACCAGAGGAAAATTTCCCGTGTGACTGGTGTTATAGTATTTGTTGTGGCAGTGAATTTTCAGGCAACAAGGACCGAGAGGGTGGCAGTGTCAGACTTTTTCCTCGAAGGGGATTTCTGACTTGCTACCACAGCAGAAAAGGGAAAGGTTGATTTGCACTATCTGTTGGCAATCCTGGGGACATCTAGAAACACGGGAAGAAGAGACACAAGGGGAAAGATGGAATTTCTTGCTAGTCAAAGGCTTGAAGTCTCTGAGATTCAAAATTCTTTGAGCTAATGGAATTGTGATCACATTATCTTCATAGTCTTGTGAGATTTGGGATTCATAACTTAAAAATTGAATAGAAAAATCCTTTATGTTTTATCTGTGAATTAAGGAAAGGTGGGTGCCTAGGTGGCTCAGTGGTTAAGCAGCTGCTTTCGGCTCAGTTCATGATCCCAGGGTCCTGGGATCGAGCCTCACGTCAGACTCCTTGCTCAGCGGGAAGCCTGCTTCTCCCACTCCCTCTGCTTGTGTTCCCTCTCACTATGTCTCTCTGTGTCAAATGAATAAATAAAATCTTTAAAAAAAAAGAAGGAAAGAAAATCATTATTTTATTATAATGGAGGAGAAACACCTAGAGCTGTATTTTGAGATTTTTGTTCTACCTAGCTATCTGAATTTTCTACTTTTCCTTCTATTGTTATTGGCATTTGTGAGTAGGTAAAGTTACACCTGTGAATCAGCGTTCCTCACATTCTTTGGGTCCTGGAGACTTGTCGTTTTGGTGATGGCTGCTTTGACATCCTTGTTCCTTAGGGCATAGGTGAGAGGGTTGAGGACAGGGGTGAGAAGAGCATACACCACATTGGCCATGATGTGGGAGTTGAGGGGCAGGTCGGCCCTGTAGGCCACAGAGGCTATGACAGTGCATAGGTAGTAGGTATCAACCACCAAGAGGTGGGAGCAACAGGTGGAAAAGGCTTTTGAGCGTCCTTCTTGGGAGATGATGCAAAGCACCAAAGTCAGGATATGGGCACAGGAGAGAAGCACCAGGGGAAGGGGCAGGAAGGACACCTCCATGGTGATGCAGAAGCCCATGAGGGTCTGGGACGTGGTGTCAGAGCAGGAGGCCTGGACCACAGCCAGGTGGTCACAGAAGCAGCGAGGGATGTGAGCTGCATTGTCAAAGGCCAAGTGGGAAGTCTGCACCCCAGTGGGGATGTGCGGGAGGAGGGCAGTGAGCCAGGCTCAGGCTGCCAGGGTGGCATAGGTGTGGGGGTCATGAGGACAAGGTATAGCCCAGGGGGTGGCAGATAACCACATAGTGGTCATAGCCACGGCCACCAGGATGAAGGCTTCTGAGCAGGAGAAGCTGTGGAAGAGGTGAATCTGCAGGAAGCAGGCAGGGAAACTGAGGAAGCGGTCCCCAAGCAAGAGAAGGGACGGCATCTTAGGGACAGTGGTCATGGTGCAGAGGATGTCCAGGACTGAGAGACTGATCAGGAAGAACTCCATGGGCTTGTGGAGGCTGGGCTATGCCACCACAGCCACTAGGATGAGCAGGTAGAGCAGGAGAAAGACAAAGAAGATAGGAAGAGAGAGGGATGTGGGCAGAGAGGGAATGCCCACCAGGTAGAAGATGGCTGAGGACTCCTCTGATCTATTACAGGCTATGGTCTCTGTGGTGGGTTACTATGGATGCCCAGGAAATAGGTAGTGGAAACATCTGGAGACAAATCATATCTGGAAAACAGAACAATCAATGCTTCTGGAATGCTAATTTTGTGATTATCACTGCATAATTAAGGTTACACTCTTTTCTTTTATAATCAAGTATGGGAAAGTATCTACAATATGCAACCATGTGTCACATGCTGGGTATCGAGTAAATACTTGAACAAGACAGAGACGGTCTCTAACTTCATGGAGATGTTTCTAGTGGAAAAAAGACATTAAGCAATGAATCACATAATCATTTAATTATAGTTGTGTTACGTGTTATGGACGGATTCTGTTGTCTCTGGGTGTGGGGCTCTTTGTCAGGTTACAGTGAAGAAAGTGACATTGGAAATGCTCTTGATGGGAAGAATCATTCCTGATTGGAGTCAGAACTGATGGTGGCTTCTCCCACAATTGGCAGCAACAAAGAATCCAAGACAGCATCTGTGTGACTCCATAGGACATAGGTATCTTCTGTAGCTTCCTGCTGACTGCTGCGGCTCAGCAGGGGGCTTTTGTTTAACCATTGCATGCCCACTACCCAGCAGGCCCCTGGCACCTGGGCAGAAGTTGTCATGTGACGAGGGGGGCATTGACCATAGAGAGAAACTGGCTTGCAATAGCTGCTCAAAGGTGAAAGAACCCCTCCCAGAGGAACCAGAAGGGATTCTGGGTTTTCAACCCACAGATCTGGGGGTTTGAGCTAAGGGAAATACTGATTTGCCCTCTCTGTTGGATTTGTCCCTTGGACAAAGGGCCCCAAGAAATCTATATAGATATCGGTATTCCTGTCTCACTAATCCCGGTGACTCCATGAGCAGTGTCCCCATGATTTTCCTGGAGTCACCTCCAATTTCTCTCTCTTCTCACAACACCTCTGTGTGGAAGACCAGCAATGTAAAAACTGGAAAAAAACATTTTTATTTTCAAATGCAACAATTTTCTCCCCAAAGACCAGAGAGTGGGCATAGAATGGGCAGAGGGTTGGGGCACCTGGGAGACTCAGTCGGTTAAGCGTCTGACACTTGGTGGTGATCTCAGGGTCGTGGGATTGAGCCCCGTGTCGAGCTCCACGCTCAGGGAGGAGTTGGCTTGAAGATTTTCTCCCTCTTCCCCTCCCCCCAGTCTCTCTGTCTCTCTCAAATACATAACCAAATATTTTTTTAAAAAGAAAGAAAGAAAGGGGCTTTCCCAGCTGCCACAGGGAAACCTGCAGGGCCCCCAACCAGAGCTCAGGCCTTTGTTTCCAAAAACAGGCTCTTTCTTCTATGTCATGTTTCCTGGAGGATCCAGAAGTTCAAGTTTCCAGGGAAGAAACTTGAGGAGAAAATACTAGGACCAAGATTTTCTGTTTCCCTTTCCATTTTTTTCCCATTGATAACATCAGAGAAATCTATATTTCATATTTCTTTCTGAGTCTCCCTCTGGCGAGTGCTGAAACAAGACATGGTATCTGCCAATTCAAAAGTTCCTTTGAAATCTTCCAGAAGTCAGACCCAAGGACCTTGCCCAAGAGTGAAAGTCCTCCGTCCCAAATTGAGAGGCTTATTCCTTACTCTCCGAACCCCACCCTGAGACGTTGGGCCTCTGGGATTTTCTCACACCTGAAGGAATGCGACTGCATAGCATGGGCATTTCTGCACTCAGAGAGGGAGTTGTGCCCAACAGTCCCGGGTGAGGCAGAATACGACATCTGGGAGGCAGAAACGCCGAGGGTCAAGGCCAGAGAGGTCCTCAGGGGTCACTGAGTCCAGCAGTTTTCTCTTCCCTCCTCTGCTTGGCTGCTTTGCAATCCCACCCAGAAGCACACCTTGTCCAGATCTGCCAGGATAGGTGGTCTAAGGTCCCACAGCCTGTGTATCGACAGCCAGCCTAGATCCTGGTTGCCTCCTTCTTGGGCACCCAATCTCTCTTCCTCATCCCTGGTCCTGGTTTATAGGTCCTGGCCTCTCTGCCTTGTTTTCCCACCCCAGCATTCTCTGTCTGTCGTGGGGCACTTTATCCCTAGCCCTACTCACCGGCTAACCCTGGTCCACACGGTATCTCCTGTGGTATCTCCATGCAAGGCCTTTTTGCTGTGGAGCCATGACCCATTAGACCCTATGCTTTCTCCTTTTAGCTAGGTCTCTTGGGTACTTTCTTTCAAGATGGTCCTCCTATGGGAACTGTACCCTTCATCCCTCAGAGATCCCTGGCATCTCTTAGGACATATACGGGGAGGGTAGGATTTGTCCCTAGACTTTGCCGATAACGAGATGAGTATCATTAACAGCCCTCAAGGGCTCAGCCCTTTATGCCAATGGTGTAGACTTTTTATTTTGATGGGAAGTCTGACTGAAATGCATGGATGTGTCATCTTGTCTACCTGACTTGGCCTGTTGGAACCGTCTGCTCGGTTGAATTCTCTTTTATCATTCTATATTCATTAATTTATTTACTCAACAATATTTATTGAGCTCCTAATCTGTCTCGGGTGCTGTTATTTGGTGTCCTGAGTGCAGAATTAGCTGCGTCTAAAGCGCGAGGGTTCTTATCCAAGACTGGGTCTTGAGATATGTGATTTTGGTGATGGCTGCCTTGACATCCTTATTTCTCAGCGTATAAATGAGAGGGTTGAGGATTGGTGTGAGAATGGCATATGCCACATTGCCCATGATGTGGAAGTCGAGGGGCAGGTCGGCCCTATATGCCACATAGGCTATGGCAATGGATGAGTAGTAGGTACCAACCACCAGGAGGTGAGAGCTGCAGGTGGAGAAGGCTTTCGAACGTCCTTCTCGGGAGCTGATGCGAAGTACCGAAGCCAGGATGTGGGCATAGGAGAGAAGCACCAGGAGAAGGGGCAGGAAGGATACCACCATGGCGATGCAGAAGCCCATGAGGGTCTGGGGCATGGTGTCAGAGCAGGAGGCCTGGACCAGAGCCAGGTGATCACAGAAACAATGGTAGATGTGAGCAATGTTGTTATATGCCATCTGGGAGGTCTTGACCGCTGCTGGGATGGGCAGGAGGAGAGCGATAAACCAGGCACAGGCTGCCAGTGCAGCATTGGTCTGTGGGGTCATGTGGACAGGGTAGTGCAGGGGGCGGCAGATAGCCACATAGCGGTCATAGGCCATGACCACCAGGATGAAGGCTTCTGAACATGTGAAGCTTTGGAAGAGGTACATTTGCAATAAGCAGGCAGGGAAGCTGAGGAAGTGGTCTCCAAGCAGGAACAGGGACAGCATCTTGGGGACAGTGGTCGTGGTGAAGAGAATGTCCAGGGTTGAGAGGTTGATCAGGAAGAAGTACATGGGCTTGTGGAGGCTGGGCTCTGCCACCACAGCCACCAGGATCAGGGCATTTCCCAGAAGGATGAGAAGATAAAAGAGGAGGAAAATAAAGAACACAGGGAGGAAGAAGGTCTCTGGCAGAGAGGGGATTCCCACCAGGTAGAAGACTGGTGATCCATCCGCTGATCCATTGCAGGTTGTGGCCTCCATAGTGAAGCAGAGCTGGATTTCTGGGAGATAGGCAGCTGGAACATCTGGATCCTGGAGATATCTGAAAACCATAGAAACAAAGGACTCTGGAATGACATTTTTTAATGTTTATAGTTACCATAAGCACAATCACTTACAGCCAATTCTAGTAGACTGATTGTAAGTTGTGGTATTTATTGATATCTATCATGGGAATCCCAAGTTCCTCCCTTTCTTCCTTGGTCAAATATTAATTACTAATTCATAATAACCTACCAGACGGAAGTCATTATGTTGTGTTCACGTGATACAGTGACGAAAGTGAAGAAAGCAGACGAAATTCCTATCTGAGAGTTCACATCTTATTGAGAAAGTCAGATCTTAACAGTTGATTACAGAATTATAATTGTGAAAAATGCTTGGAAAGAGTTCTTCTGGTCTTCATCCTAGGTCCCATGTTGTCTGGCTTGGGATGTCTCTTCTCTCAAATCAAGTCCTTACACTTGTGTTTCTAGTTTTGCACTCACTCAAATTCTACCATCTCGCCGCCATCTTGTAAGGGCTGCTGTCTCCAAGGCTCTCCACAACCTGCTTCTGCTCATATACTTATTAACCTGTTTCTTGCTTGTATGCTTGAGTAGCGTTTTTTTCCATATACCTCTTAAGCTACGTATCTGGACTTCTATGTACGATGTAATAGGTCATGGTGGCCCAACTCTTGCATGGCAACAACTTGGAAAATTTGGAAAATTACACAGATAACATTTTTTAAAATAAATTGGAGAAACATGGCTGCCATGAGGATGAAATAAATTGGAACTCCAGAGAGGAGGGACTCTCCAAAGTGAACTGCCAATCACCGGTTCTTATCCTTCCTGGGAATATTTGATTTGGGGACCATTGCGTGGCTTGGACTTGGCCCAGGCAGAGGGACACAGATGACAGAAGGAAAAAGAAGGAGTGCTTTTTGGCAGTCAAAAAAGGCTTGTAAAACATACTGGAAATTTAAGACAATCTAAATGCATAACAGGTTTTCCCCATGGAACAGCTTCTGAATCTGGGGGCTATGCAAAAGAGCAGGGCTTGAGGCTTCCAAAAAAAATAATAAAGAGACTTCTAAAAGGTAGATCCCATGATGCTTAAGAGATTAGAGGGAAAGAGCCTGCCTCCAAAACATAAAGGTCTTATCCTCAAAACATTTTCAAAATTTCTGAAGCTGCAAAAAAAAAAAAAAAAAAAAAAAAAAAAAAATCTGAAGCTGTGTGTGTGTGTGTGTGTGTGTGTGTGTGTGTGTTGAGGGAGTAGGTGGCAAGGTTGCTAAAGCTTAAGTTCAAAACCTCCAAAGGGTAGAAGCAAATCTACAATCTTTCAGGGCTGAGGAGACAGAGATATGCCACGTTAAAAATCCACAGCCCAGGAGGCCATACCTTAAGAACAAGAGCAAGTCCAAGTTAGAATGAATCTTATGAAAACTGAAAGTGAACCTAACTCAAGCCTTGATTAGCTCAATTTTGTGGGGGAGATTTGACTAGGCTGGGCTCAAGGGAGCCTTCTGGGTTGCTGAAAATATGCTATATCTTTAGCTGATCTATTTACATTTATATATTTGTCTTTTAAAAAAAAGATTTTATTTATTTATTTGAGAGAGGGAGAGAGAGAGAAAGAGAGAGAATATGAGCAGGGCTGGGGGACAGAGGGAGAAGCAGACTCCCCGCTGAACAGGGAGCCCAATGCGGGGCTTGATCCCAGGACTCTGGGATCATGATCTGAGCTGAAGGCAGCTACTTAACTGACTGAGCCACCCGGGTGCCCCTATAGATCTATATTTGTATGTATATCAATATCTGTATCTGTGTCTGTGACTATGATGTCTGAATCTAGAGCTATAGCTATATTTATAGCTAGATCTATATCTGTACCTAATATTGTAGGCTTTATTACGCCTGAGTTATACCTTATTTAAACAAGCAAGCAAGCAGGCAAACAAAAACAACAGGATATTTTAAATCTTGCCTCTGTGTGTATGGCTTTTTGTCCTACTACAGTGAGAGGAATGGCAGAGGCAGCCTTTTGTTGGAGAAGTCGCTTGCTGATAGGAGTCAGGGTTAAAAAGGTATATTCAATCCAGTGGCAGAAAGAAAGACTGGAAGGCTTTCCTGTGTGATATGATTTGTTCCCTCTCTGCTAGTTGCTGCTGCAGGAGAGCAGGATTTCCTGATGAATGGTAGCCTGTAGACTTCCCTAGCCCCAACTAAGAAGGAAACTTAGGGGTCTTAGGGGCCACGGTTGCAGAGAAAAACACAATATTCTTGTGACAGTGCCTAAGGCACAAGCCCCTACCTCAGGGGCTTCCCTTGTTAAGGAAGGAGAGATGTGTGCTTCTGAGCACTCACAGACCTGGAGGCCTTCAACTGACTGGGCATATGGATTCCTTTCATACACAGGAACAAGTCCATGGTCACTTTATATCATGGCCTCGTTAACCTTGATGATTTCTAAAACGACTCCCTCCTTGATTTTTCCAGAACTGTCCTGTTTCTCTGACTCGTGCTAAAACCTCTCTCATGTCATTGAATCATAAGAATACCAAACCTGAAAATGTTTGCCAGATTTTTTCTTTATAAACTGAAAGGCCAAAGGCTTGCCCAAGATCACATGGGGCCAGTCAGTCACAGAACGAGGACCAGAACTCAGGTCTCGGACTCCCAGACTGGGGCTCTCTCTCTAGATCATGTCCCCTGGACAATCTGGAAGTTTTCATTTGGGAAGAGATTGGAGCAAAGTTTTTTCCTCTTTTCTTCTCCATTTCTAAGCTGATATTGGCAGCCACAATCAGAAATTTCAACTTGGGGGAAAAAAGTAATTTCAATTTGTTCTTTAATCTCTTTAGTGTGTGTGGTGGGTGGCCTGGCTTCTCCTTAGGGAGTGAAGGCTGGTAAAATGCCTTTCCCAAAAGACACATGGAACGAACCACTTCATTGTGAATGCTGCCTTGAAAGAAAAAAAAATACTGTGTTCTGAAGGTCAGGCCCCAGTCCCCAGGCAGGAGAGCAAAGCTGCTGCACCTCAGCTGAAAAGAGTTAATTCTCAGCTAAAAAGACCACCAGACCCAACCTGCCTTGGCCAGCTGACCAGGTTTTCCTCATAACCCCAAATGGTGCCAGCTGCATTTGCCTACACGTCATTATAGCTCAGAGGAGATGATTTGGGACTGATGGTCACTGAGTTAAGTCGAGCTGGGGTGTGAGGTGCAAAAATTCTGAGCCAGCAAGTCCATCAGTAGCCCCTATCCTCGCTCCTCTGTCCTGCTTCTACTCAACAACACTGGTAGAGAGGGCAAATGCTGTCTGAAGTCGGGAAACAGAGCGTCTTCTCAAGGTCAGCCAACAAGTTCACAGCCAAGGCGGGTCTTGAGACCAGTTTTCTGGCTTCTATGTGGTGTTCATAAGGATTTTTCATGAGAGAAGATGACCCCCTCGCCTGCCGTCCAAGATCGATCTTCCGGCAGCCTTATTTCTTCTTACTCTAGTCACATGGTAACTCCTTACTCTTGCCTTCTTCTTCTGCCTGCCTCAAATGCTCCCTCTCCCAAGAGGCTTTGCTGGTCTTGGCTGGCTTGGGCCCTCTTTTCTGGCTTTCAGGGTCCCTGTGCTTTCCTTCGTCATCACTACGATCATACTGGGGGTGGGGGATGTCTCTGTCTCTTTCTGTGTCCGTGGGTCCACCAGGCCCGAGCACATGCAGGGCCATCATGGAGCCCAATTGTTTCTATTGGAAAGTGAGCCACCACCCCTACCAGGAGCTCGGTGGTCCAGAGACGGGAGCCAGAACGCAGCTTTCCCAGCAGGCCTTGAGTGGCTGCTGAATCATGCAGTTGGCATGAAGGGGTCATTAGGGAGGAGAGAGTTTTAGTTTGACCATTTCTCACACAGCTAGGGCACACAAATGGGGGTGGGGAGGGAGGGCTCAGAAATGGGCTGTGGTTTGCTCAAGGTCACACAGTAAGCCGGTGACAGAACAAAAACTAGACTCTCCACGGGGCTGGATTTCCCCTGGAGCTGAGGATCCCTCAGGAGGAGTCCTGGCTGCCCTCCCTCCTGGGGCCACGGAACAGACTCACCAGTGAGACTGATTTGCTCCCCCCGAAAAGCACTGAGGCACTTCCCTTCCCTAAACTCCTCTTTTCTCAGAATGCACCTAGGCAACAGATAGAGCATAAGCTTGGGCACCACTAGACAAGAGCACTGAAAAACGTTTTTGCATGAATTTGGTATCTGATATTTTTGAAAAGCCCCAATTGTGCTGATTGTGCTCATAATCAGAAATTTCTGGACTTCCTTACATTTAGTTTGTGGTTTAGATGAAGGGAGTTCATGCTGAATATGTATTACAGGGGTGTTTTTCTGCTTAAGGGCACCGAAGATATTGTTCGGGAAATTTCCTTGGTCAGGAATATCTGTGAGCCACATTACAGCACTGGTGGGGGACAGAGGATGGAAAAACCACTTACTAGAAGGTTCAGCCCTATGCTGCAATTTACATACATCCTCTCCTCTCAGCATCCAAGCCTGCCAGGGAGTGGTTATGTCTCTTGAACAAAGGAGAAACTGAGGGTCCATCCCCAAGGCCCCAAGGTCCATCTCTCTGGGGTGAGAGCAGAGAGTGATCTGGGGCTAGCCTGTGGCCAAGGCCTGAATCCTGCCTAGTGACCAAGAGCGGTGCTTCCTGGACCAGCTCTGCCTCTTGCCAGCTGTGACTTTGGGTCCCTGAGCCTCAGTTTTCCACCTGTAAAAGAGGGCTTTGGAAGAGATAGTCTCCTCTGGCTCAGTGAGCATCTTGGAGCACGTCTCTGTGTCTGGCCCGGTGAGGGATCAAAATGGCCGTCTCATGGCCCCAGCCTCTGAGGAGGGAGAGCGAGGGCCCTGTGGCATGCTTGCCCCTCATGATCACAGCATCATCACGCTTCACCACAACTCCCAAATCCACGCCATCCTCCCACAGTATTCTCACTATCCTGTGCCGTTCCTGTAGCCCAAGAGCAGGATATGTGCACGTGATAGAGTCTGGGATCAGTAATTGGAGCTACAGCAACCTGGGTTTCCATTCTGGCCTCACCGCTTTCCACTTTCCCCTGAACTGCAGTTCCCTCACCCGTGACTCACAGTGTTACAGATGCCTCACTAAATATTTCCCTTTCTTTCACTGTGATCGGCCTTGGCTCTCTGTGAGAAACTCTCTCACAAAAGCATCAGCCTCTTGCCTGTGACTGCCAATCCCTGCCCGTCCTGTCGGGGTGTCTGTCCCAGAGCCACACAGACCGGGGGTGCACCCTGGACCCCTGACTATGGCTGTACACATCCCCGGCCTCTCTGAACCTGTGTGCTTCTGGAAAACTCCAGCCCCGGCTCAGCTCACCTGCAGGCCTGATCCACATTGCTGTCTGCTGTAGAGTCACCACACTTGGCCCTGGGGGAAGAGCCAGGAAGGAGCTGGGCCACGGCCCATTAAACCCTGGAGTCAGGGCCTGCTGGGGCCTTCTCCCTCAAGTTGGTTCCCCTAAAGGACTCCATGCCCGCCAGCTGGGACCACCTCCCTAGGGTGGAGTGGGGGACGTGGCCCTGGGCTTTGCAGGTAATGGAAATAGTGTCATTAACAACCCTCATGGGTCCCAGAACTTTATCACCCATGTAAGAGTTCGATTCTTTTTTCCCATCTGGCCCCACAACAGCCAGGGAAGACAGGCAGGGCCGGGATTGTCCCCATTATTTGAGAGCTGGGGAAAAATCCAGTGAAGGAAAATGACTAGCCCAGGGTCACATGAGTGGCGGCTGGCAGAGCTGGAATTTGGGCCCAAGATTCCCATTGCAGTTCAGCTGTTCAGCAGTACATCGGCCAATGGCAGAGACCTCAGTTCTTCCCAGTGATGTCTCTTTGGATAAATCCCTTAACCTCCCTGGGCCTTTATTTTCTTACCTGTGAAAAGGGTATAACAGCATTGCCTATCCTGCAGGTTTCTGGGAAGGTTTAGGTGCTGAGCTGGGGTCTAGCACATGGTAAACATTCAGTAAGGGAGAGCTGTTATTTGAATGAACCAAAATAGGAAAACCCTGTTGTACCACCGGGACACACTACCACGGCTGTTCCAGGAGGGACTTGCTAAGGTTCTGTGGGAAGAACGTGGGGCAGGGCGGACTGTGCCCCAGCCTCCGGCAGGGCCCAAGCTGGATCACAGCCTGTTCGTACCTCAGTCTGTCAGATTCTTTCCTGTGGCTCCATAGCTCTCACTTTCTGACTCTGTCACGCTTCCACTAATCTGTATAAAATTTAAGGAATTTTTAAAATTTCACTAGTAATAAATAGATCCCATTGTAAAGTAGTTTAAGCAATATGGAGATTTATGGGGTAAAAGGTAAATGCTTTCTTCACACCAACCCTTCCTCATATTTCCCCTCCCCCCGCCAAAGGTAACGATTTAGTGTGTTTCTCCCACACCTTCCCTAAGCATGCGTGTGTGGCGGGGGTTGGAGGGACTGCTTCGTTTTTCCTCTAACATAGAGTCATTTTGTTCTTAGACTGTCACTTATATTCCAACTTACTGAATCTTGGAACCTTTCTGTCTGACATACTTCATTCTTTTAATCTGTTACTTGGTATTTCATAGTATGGATATGACACCAATTATTTCATGTATTTTCAGATTTCAAAATATTTCATCATTTCCCTGACAATGAACATCTAGGTTGTACACGATTATTGCTATTTTGAACATTATTATAATTAATGTCCTTTTAACATGCATTTTGGGGAGAGGTACCCAGATATTTCTCTCAGATAGGTCCTTAGAAGTAGAACTCCTGGGCCAAGCAGCAAGCACCTTTTGTTTTATTTTATTTTGTTTTGTTTTATTTTAAATCAACTAATTACTATATAGTGCATTGTTGGGGTCAGAGGTAGATTTAGGGATTCATCTGTTGCAGCAGGGACGTCCCAGCTTCAAACCCAGAGACTCGGAGAACATGAACTCCAGCAATGACTGAGATGACCTCGCTGCACCTGGACCTATTGCTGCTGCCCAGACCCAGGGCAAAAGCATTTCAGCCCACAGTAGAGACTTCCAGAAGCGATGTCTGCCGACTGTAGATTTACAACTGCGGGATGCAAGATTACTAAGCCATTGGCAGCTTCCTGGAAACCGAAAGAATAGTACAGCAGAGGCTGTAGCCCCTTCTGATCGAAGGAACTTCTGAGGGGACTGAAGACGGTTTGGGAAATTTTGTTGAAGAACAAACCAGAACTTTCTTTGGTCTCTCCTCCTCTCCAGATCTACTCCTTCCAACTGAAGAGAGGAATTTTGGTTTGGGATAAATTTGTATATGTGGATCTTTGCTTCACGGCCACAAAGGTAAAAGCTGAGGGTTTTTCTAGGGGAGGAGATCTAACCACTCTCAAGTTAAAGGCAAAGAATTCCTGCAGAATCACTGGACTGTTAGGTGGATTTTTGTTCTGTTTTCTGTTCATCAGACATGATCGAGCTCCTTTTGTGTGTGTGTGCGTGTGTGTGTGTGTGTGTGTGTGAATAAAACGATAGAAGTTTATTAAGTGAAGATACAGAAAAAGCTCTCAAGAGTGAGAGGGGACCCCGACAGGGTTGCCCACGACAGAGCTCCTTAATAAACACCTATTGCCATGATAGTGTTGTATGGCAACAGAAGGTAGCTGCACAGCATAACGTCTAGACTTTGTCGAACACTCTGTTGTAACATTGTGCATCAACTATACTTCACTTAAAAAAAAATTAAAAACCAGGTTTGCACATAAACAAAAACAAAAACAGGTGCGCCTGGGTGGCTCAATCAGGTAAGTGTCAGACTCTTGCTTCTTGGTGGGGTTGTGATCTCAGGCTCATGAGGTCGAGCCCCACGTTGGGCTCTGCCACAGCAGGGAGTCCGCTTCGAATTCTGTCTCTCCCTCTACCCTCCTCCCCCTGCTCTCTCTCTCTCTCAAAATAAATAAATAACATCTTTAAGAAAACAAAGAAACCCCCCCCAAGACCCCCAAAGCCAGCTTTTGGCAGCATGAAAAAGACTAAAGTCTTTTTTGGGTTTGATGAATGAAACTAACGACAAGACTCGGTTATTGGTAGGAAAGGATCACAGAGAAAACAACCATCCTTTGAACTACGGTAGGTCAGAGAAAGCAAACCGAAACCAAGATTTAGATCCCTTTCAGGTTTCTAATTTTATTTCGTTTTACCTACAAAAATGAGCCAAAATAGAACTAATCTGGTGGCTGAGATTTCTTTGCAAAAAGCCAACACTTTAAGACTTCCTAGTATAACATTAGGGGATAAAATATGATTTACTTTATTACCTCTGAGAATGAAAATGTCCTCAGGCTTCTAGGAAATGATGGGCTGTTTGATAGCCATGGTAACAAATAGTCCTCAGAACTTGTTTTAAACCTGTTTAATTGCTCAATGACAGCTTTGCACTAATATCCACGTTCCTGAAAGCCAGCCAGTCTAAAAGTCAGCCACCCAGCAACACCCTCCCCCCAGTAACCACACTTCCACCACCAAAGGCAAACTGTTCCCTCAATACCAGCACCCCTGAAGGTCCACCAGCCCCTCCCCTCCACATCGTCCCCAGCCCTGTGTGAGATCAGCTCCCCGTGTTCCTCAGAACCGTATGCTGGAACATTCCCAATGCTTAAGCTGGTGGTAAGTTCTGCCTTCTGTTTTCAGGTGTGGCATGCTGGTCTCTGCCTTTGACATTTTGTATTTATGTCTCTGCGGTGCAGTCGTAATGTTCCCTCCTTCACTTTTGATTTTAGTAATTGGGGGTCTTTTCTCTTTTTTTTCTTAGTCAATCTACCTAAATGTTCGTCAATCTTATTCATGTATTCGAAGACCCAGTTTTGATTTTGTTAATTTTTCCCATCCCTTTTTTGTTTCCATTCTAATCTTTATTGTTATTTCATGCCTACTGCTTGCTTTGAGTTGAGTTTGTTTTTAAAGAAAAATGATAAAAGAATAATTTCTTAAAGTAAAAATAAGATTATGAATAAATAATTTAATAAATAATCTAATAATAATAGATGATTAACTTGAGATTTTCTTCTTTTTTCATATGAGCATTTATGGGTCTACATTTCCCTCGAAGCACTTGTTTTAGCTGTATCCCCTGATTTTGGCTATGTTGTGTTTTCATTTTCTACAAGATATTTTCCGATTTTCCTTGTGATTTCTTTTTTTGACCCATTGGTTTTTTAAGGGTGTGCTGTTTAATTTCCACATATTTGTGGAAGCAGCATTCAGTGATAGAGTTTTTATTATTTTAAAGATATATAGAATAGAATAATGGGCAGGTTATTTAAAATATATATGACTTGGAACCAAAATATCTAGTTTAGTAATAATGATGGCTTCAAAGATAGAACTAGACCAGGTACTGTGGACAATGCTGGGAATATATTTGAAGAACACGTAAGAGGAGGATAAAAGAAATTAAAGTGAACCATGCTGTTTGAAACATAAACAGAAAGCACAAAATAAGAATTTAGCATATTATACGCATTTTACTTAGCATCAAGAATATAAGAAACTAATGCAGAGGAAATGGTATTACCATAAATATCATTCTTGTAATGGAATCACAATCTCATGACTACATAAGTATTTTCACTACGTGTAAGTGGTAAGTGGAACCATCTTTAGAACTCAACGTTGTAACCAAGTTTAGAAGCATTTTAAACTAGCATTTGACATTTCGGAATTCATTTTTTAGTGTTTTTTTCTTCCTTCCTCTCCCGGTAACATTGAGATATAAAATATACCATATAGTAGGCTCATGATATATGTACTTGATATATGTCACTTAGCAGACAGATTTTATTTTCTTGACAAGAAGCATAGGTAGCCACTTGTGAGGACAGATAAATGATCAGATTTAAAAAAAAAAATCAGATCATTGCTGCCTGAAAACCAGTTGGCTTATGGAATTATCCTAATGCTTGGATAAAAAAAGAAACCTCCACTGGGAAGAATCAGTAACACTGGGACATCAGTCCCACATACCTTGACTCAGGATGAGCCCTACACCCTTACGGAGAAGTGAGATGGATTTTAAGAAAGCATTTTCCTGGTGTACATGTATCTTATCCAAGCTTAACGTAAGAGATCTTCACAGACCTTAATTCTGGCAGGCAGTCATCTGATATTTCCCTGGTTTGTTCCCTCATTTCCTCTTCCTGATGACTTTTTCTCTCTTCAATTCACCAATACCTCTTCCTGTTGTTATTCCAGCCAATCAGGAGAGGAGTGCACAGAGTCCCATCCCATGCTCACCCGCCTGCCGGCATCCATGCCTGCATTCCTTCTGTCTTCCAGCCTATTCCCCTGGACTAACTCTTCATGCTCCTACCTAAGGCCAGTCTCTCCAGCTATGACCCTGTCCTTCTCCCACCACCAGGTTTTTTTTTTTTTTTTTTTGCTCGAACAAAAACTTTATCTCCACCAACTGTTGATTAACTTTTCAAAATCAAGGTGCAGACCAGTCTTCTAATATGTTACTATTTCTCCAAGAAAGAGATAATATAGCTGTATTTATATGTTGTATATGTGTGTGTAAGTCTATGGATATGCTTATATTAAAAATGGAAAGAAAAAAATGAATAAAAATAATTTTTGTAAAAGGGAATGCAACAGGTGGAAGGAGCAGAAATGGGGACAGGAATTCACTAAAAAATGCCTTTATTCACAATTTTGACTTAAAATTGCTACCATCGTGGCTTTAAAAGACCCCATTGCTGTTTGCTGAAATTCTCACTCTCTGCTAATGCCCTTGCTTCAAGTCCCATCACACGCTGCAACTTTATTACAATTTGCTAAGAAAGATTTTCTTTCCTTTAACATATGCCACAAGAATGTCACCACCTGAGCCATTCACTTTTCTGAGAGTGGTTTTCCTTCCTGCCTTTTTCAGGGGCACTGTAGTTCTGTCCACCCTTTTTTTACCTATGGGATTTCTGAGGAAGACTGAGTGGCAAAGTCTTCTGTGTTTGCTTGAGTGAGAACTCCATTTCTTGACTGAGGCGGGGGGTCTAAGCTAAAAAAATCAGCACCCCATGACAAGGAGTCCATCCCGCATTCTGGTCAGCTCCAGAACGAAACTTCTCCTTCTTGATGGGAGCAGCTCAGGGCTTCTGTTCAGTCAGTCCATATCCGCCATGTTGTTAACTCCATGAAGACTCCTAAACAAGCAGTAGCAGGTGCCGTAGGTTAATATATATTTACGGGAGACATTTTTGTCTTGGATTAAACATCATCCTCCATGCTCCCACCATCCCCTGTGCTTCCCTTTGATACAGCAGCACCTAACACACTGTGCTATTCCTCCTCGAGTCCATCTTCCTCACTAGATTTTAAGCAAATTGAGGGCAGTGACTGTCCTGATCTCTCTCTGTGGGTCTCTAGCTTTTACCACATGGTCAAGCACCTCCCAAAGGTTAATCAAAGTCTTCTTAAATGGATAGACAAACAGGGAAAATTATATTGGGCAGCTCAATGCTTACTACGAATGCAAAAACCACCACAAACCATCCTACCCATGGAAACACTTGGACCGAACACTGAGAACTACCATTGCAGCCTCTGCCTGATGGCATGATGTCTTGTAAGAGTTTATTATGAAATACAGTATTCGTATGGAGCCACAATGTATAAGTGTATAAGTCTGTACAGAGAGTTTGATTGTAAAGTGAACAACCGTGTCACCACCATTCAGGGGAGAATGAAACTGACAATTCCTCAGAAGGCCCTTGGTGCCGCTCTCTGATTCACATCCCTCTCCCTCTCTTACAGCAATAACCCTGATTTTTTTTTTAAGATTTTATTTATGTA
The DNA here is from genome assembly GCF_902655055.1 of Lutra lutra. Classification (NCBI taxonomy): domain Eukaryota; kingdom Metazoa; phylum Chordata; class Mammalia; order Carnivora; family Mustelidae; genus Lutra; species Lutra lutra. Next base: position 55,314,777 of record NC_062287.1, on the reverse strand, counting down.
TTTGACAGAGAGAGATCACAAGTAGGCAGAGAGGCAGGCAGAGAGAGAGAGAGAGAGAGAGAGAGAGGAGGAAGCAGGCTCCCTGCCAAGCAGAGAGCCTGATGTGGGTGGGACTCGATCCCAGGATCGGGATTTTGGGATTCCAAAAGAGATTGGAAAAATATAGAGATTCCAAACAGATTGGAAAAATATAGAGGGCGCCTAGATGGCTCAGTCGGTTGAGCATCTGCCTTTAGCTCCTGTTGAGTCCCGCATTGGGCTCCCTGCTTGATGGGGAGCCTGCTTCTCCCTCTCCCTTTTCCTGTGCTCCTCCTGCTTATGCTCACTTGCTCTCTCGCTCTCTCTCTCTCTCTCTCAGGTATGCAGTGAAACTTCTCAGATCTTAAGATTTTCCAGGCAGGAGAAGGTCACATCCGTCCTCCTCGCGGTCCGCACCAGGTCCTGAGCTGCCGGAGGCACACCGCCCCAAGGCGCTCCCCAGGCAAAGCCCGAGGGGACGCCTGAGATCATGACCTGAACCGAAGGCAGAGGCTTAACCCATTGAGCCACCCAGGCACCCCTGATTTTCGTTTTTATAATAAATATGTCTTCTCTTTTCTTCACAGTGTATGACATCTCTATCTATTGATAAAAAATGTAGTTTAGGTTTGCCTGTCTTTGAACTTCATATAATTGGAATCATGCTATATCTATCCTTTTGAGTCATGGTTCTTTCGCTCAACATTAGAGTCTTTCATCTCTTTCTGGGAGATACTCATGTTGTGTGTATATGTAATTCCTTCATATTTTTTTGGCGTACAGCGTTATGTCTTATGAACATTTTACAAGTTAGAGAAGAAAGTAGCTATGCCAAATAACAGAATATGTGTATCTTCAACATTGTAAGATAGTGATAAAGTGTTTTCCAAAGTAGTTGTGCCAACAAACACGTCCACTATCGGAGTATGAGTGCTCCATCAACCCTCATGTTCGCCTCCTTGGGCGTTGGCTGACTTTGACATTTTAGCCAGTCTGATGGCTTTCCAGTGGTATTTGTTGTGGTAACTTTCCCCTCTCCTGTTACTGCTAGGTTGAGCCTGTTTTCTTAGATTTATTGAACATTTGCTTGTGAAGTATTTTGCTAATTTACCTAATGACTTGATTATTTTAAAAAATTGACCTGAAGGAGTTCTCTATATATTCTGGATGAATCCCGAGTCCTTTAGTTGGTCATATGCATTGCAAATAACATTCTGTTCTGTAGTTTGGCATTCTACCCTCTTCCTGGTGTCTTTTGATGAATAGAGATTATACATTTTAAAGCAGTCAAATGTATCCTTTGCTTTTTTCTAGCTTCAGAGCTTTAAAAAAATCTTGCTTAAGAAATATCTCCCCATCCCAAGATGAGGACTGTAGTCTCCTATATAGCTTTGTAGTTTTGCCTTCCATATTCAGGTATTGAATGAGATTGCTTTTTGTGTTTGCTTGAGTTGAGAGGCAATTTCATTTTTTGATATATGGATACCTGATTGTACGGATACCATTTATTATATGCCTGTCTTTACAATGATCTGCAATGTCATTCCCTTCATATATCGATTGTTCATATATTTAAGGGTCTGATTCTGGGCTTTCTCTTCTGTCCCATTGACCCATATGTCTATTCATGTCTTTTTTTGAAATTTAAAGATCTTTTATTTATTTATTTGATAGACAGAGATCACAAGTAGGCAGAGAGGCAGGCAGAGAGAGAGGAAGGAAAGCAGGCTCCCTGCTGAGCAGAGAGCCCGATGTGGGGCTCGATCCCAGGACCCTGGGATCATGACCCAAGCTGAAGGCAGAGGCTTTAACCCACTGAGCCACCCATTCATGTCTTAATAACTAACCTTTCTGTGTTCTCATCTTTATTACTATTTTAGCCTTATATTAAAAAATCTATTTGATACTTTTATGAGACTGACACACTGCCCACTGAACTATGAAAATGATAATTTTGACACTTAAAAGAAGATAATTTTTCTATTTTATCTGACATTTTTCTTTCCACAGAAGTGTTGATTTTATAACTTAGTCTATTATTAATGGAAATGGAATCCGTGATGGTATATTTTGGATTCTACTCTAAGTCATTCTTCCTGTCAAGAAACTTTTTTGATGGCATTCTTTCTTTTTAGCACACTGGTATCTTGGTAGCAGAATTAGCTACATCTAAGGATAAACGGTCTCCAGAATGCCCTGGGTCCCAGACACTTGTTGTGCTGGTGATGGCTGCTTTGACATCCTTGTTCCCCAGGGTGTAGATGAGAGGGTTGAGGACAGATGTGAGAAGAACACACATCACATTGCCCACGATGTGGGAGTCGAGGGGCAGGTCAGCCCTGTAGGCCACAGAGGCTATGGCAATGCGTGAGTAGTAGGTACCAACCACCAAGGGCACAGGAGAGAAGCACCAGGAGAAGGGGCAGGAAGGACACCTCCATGGTGATGCAGAAGCCCATGAGGGTCTGGGACGTGGTGTCAGAGCAGGAGGCCTGGACCACAGCCAGGTGGTCACAGAAGCAGCGAGAGATGTGAGCGTGTTGTCAAAGGCCAAGCAGGAAGTCTGCACCCCAGTGGGGATGTGCGGGAGGAGGGCAGTGAGCCAGGCTCAGGCTGCCAGGGTGGCATTGGTGTGGGGATCATGAGGACAAGGTATAGCCCAGGGGGCGGCAGATAGCCACATAGTGGTCATAGCCACGGCCACCAGGATGAAGGCTTCTGAGCAGGAGAAGCTGTGGAAGAGGTGAATCTGCAGGAAGCAGGCAGGGAAACTGAGGAAGCGGTCCCCAAGCAAGAGGAGGGATGGCATCTTGGGGACAGTGGTCGTGGTGCAGAGGATGTCCAGGGCTGAGAGACTGATCAGGAAGACGTCCATGGGCTTGTGGAGTCTGGACTCTCTCACCACAGCCATAGGATGAGCATGTTCCCCACCAGGATGAGCAGGTAGAGGAACAGGAAGATGAAAAAGATGGGAAGGAAGGGGAACACCTGTGGAGAGGGGATGCCCACCAGGTAGAAGATTGGTGGAAATTCTTTTGATCCATTAAGGTTGTGGCCTCCACGGTGAGACAGAGCTGCCTGCCAGGGTGACAGGCAGCCAGAGCTTCTGGAAACCAGGAGTCTGGCATGAGGAATCTGTAGACGTCACTGTACAATTATTGCAACCCAAATGATTTATGGCCAAATTTAGAGGACTGTGGTACCCTCCAATACTGCTTCTTCCATCTTAACCCACAATTCCCTCTTTTCATCTTCCATCAAGCATTCAGGAGGTACCTACCTACAATGGGCAAGGCTGTGAGAAGGTGAACAAAGCATCCTGCCTTCACAGGGCTTACTTACGTTCTGGCAACAGGCTGATATATTTAAAAGATAATACACAGTTGTCTGGTTACAACCGTGATAAGTACATTGAAAGAGCTTCTTTCATGACCTGACAAGTGGGTGAATCTTATTGTCTCCATTTAATTTAATTTATTTATTTGACAGAGAGATAGAGAGCGAGCCCAAGTAGGCAGAGCGACAGGCAGAGAGAGAGAGGGAGAAGCAAGCTCTCCACTGAGTAGGGAGCCTGACTCGGGGCTCGATCCCAGGACCCTGGAATCATGACCTGAGCTGAAGGCAGCTGCTTAACCAACTGAGCCACCCAGGTGCCCATCATTGTCTCTGTTTTAAAGGGTTAACCCTCAGTTGATCAAAATCCATTCTGACAAATCCAGTTGCCATTTTTTCTTCTCACACCCTCACCCAGGTGAGGCAGAGTAAGGCATCTGAGAGGCAGAAATGTAGAGGGTCAAAGTCAGAGGCCATTGAGTTTACTCAATGTTTACTCCAGCTGTTTACTCTGATTTGCTCTGCTGCTTTGCAGATGGACGTACAGATGCTATGACCTGTAGGACAGGTGCACATGGCTTCTTACCGCCAGGTGGCACTGGACCATCCAACAGGCACACCAAGCATGTGCAGGCTCACCAGCAAAGCAGGGGCACCAGAAATAATTTCTGAAAAAATTTTGCATTTGATATTTCCAAGCATCATTCAACTGGCCGATCCTAGGAGATATCCAAGTTTGGCTGGATCTTCTTACACTTAATTTACAGGTTAGGGTTCTTGTTTTACTCTGGATTATCTAGGACGTGTGAACGATGCAGGCCTGTGCTGCAGGTCCAAAGGGTGGTATTTCCTAGGGCACAGAACTTACCACCGTAACTGGCAAGGCTGCTCCCTGTCTGAATTGTCCTCCAGCCAATTACACAGCTGGACCGAAGAACCAGTCACCAGAATGCACAACCTGACACTGTCCTTCACGTCCATCGCCCCCTCTCATCATCCAAGCCTGACAGGGAGCCGTTATGCCCTTTAGCCAGCGTGAATCTGAGGGTCTGTCCAAGGCCACGGCTGGTGAGGAAGACAGCAAGGGGTGTTCTGAGCCCCGCTGGGCAACAGTGCTGGCTCTTGGACCAGCTCTGCCACTTGCCTGCTATGACTTTTGGTCCCTGAGCCTTGGTTTTCACATCTGGGCAGTGAGGGCTTTGGAGGAAAAGATATCTGGGGGGCTTCCAATTCAATGAGCTCTATTTGGAGGGTCCCCTCTGTGGTTGACAGATCAGATATCAAAATGGTACATGCCCAAAGGGAGAAGGTGGGAGGAGCACCTGGGTGGCTCAGTCTGTTAAGCGTCTGCCTTCAGCTCAGATCACAATCTCCAGGTTCAGGGATTGAGCCCTGTGTCTGGCTCACAGATCAGCAAGGAGTCTGCGTCTCCCTCTCCCTCTGCTCTTCCCCCTGCTTATGCTTGCTCTGTCTTTGTATCTCTCTCAAATGAATACACTTCAAAAAAAAAAAATCTTAAATAAAACAAAGGGAGAGGGTAAGGGCTCTCCTGCCTAGTGGGTACCTGCTGTCAGCCAGGTTCTTTTCCTTCATCTTGTCACGTGGACCTTAGTGGCCAAGTGTGTGGACTTGGGAATCAGAAAGGACCTGATTCCAATCTCAGCTCCTACTTCCAGAGTGTGACCCTGGGCAAGTCACTTCCCTGTCCTGGAGCTTATTTCCCTCATCTGTGACCTCCTGGGTTGTTGCGATCCTTATGGAGAGAACGCTTAGACAAGGCTTACATGCGACCCTAGAACACGTAGGGATCAGAGCTTGCCCGTGTTTCCACTGGTGACTGCTGTCATCAGCCTTGCTCTCCTGGGGGAGAGGCTTGGCCAAGGTAATTTCAATCCCACCCAGAGGTGCACCTTGTCCAGATCTGGCAGGATAGGTGGTCTAAGATCCCACAGCCTGTGTATGCAACCCAATCTGTCTTCTGATCTCCAGCCCTGGTTCTACATCGCTCCCCCCAAATCATTGCCCCTGTCTCTCCACTCCAGTCTTTGCTGAGCTTTGACACTCTTTTCCTCCACAACTCCCTCACCTGTCAATCCCTGTCTCCTTGGTATCTTCTGTGGCGTCTCATTTGTGTCTTCCAACCTGGCCTGGCAGGGAAGCACCAGGCAGCCACTGAGCTGTGTAAGCCCTCCAATCCCTCCTTCAGCCAGAACTTCTGGGGCTCTCTCCTTCAAGATAGGGCTCCTTTGGAGCGCTTTGCCCTCTCATCACCCAGAATCAACTTCTTAGCTGCTCCTAGAGCATGTGTTGAGACGGGACTTACCTCTGGGATTTGCTGATAATGAGAACAGCTTTGTTAACAGCCCTCGAGGGCTCCAGAACTTAGAGCCAATGGGACAGCTTTCATTGACATTATTCTCTCTGGTCTTCAGAAGAACCAAAGGAGACAGGGAGCCCAAGAGGAGGAAACTGAGGTCCAGAGAAGTGAAGGGAGGATTTAATGAGATAGGGATATTGGCTGCTTGGAGTGAAACACGATTATCTGAAAATTTCTCCAGGAGCTCTCTGTGTTCTATGTGGCAATATCCAGTGGGAGAGGCTGCCTGCGTAGATTTAATTTCCCAGGGCACTGGTGATGTCTATTTCCTGCAGGAAAAGATGCAAGTTTCATGGGTTCTGAGGGTCTCAGGATGCCAGCTGGTTTATCAGAACTACAGTCACTAGCAGGCATCTAAGCTTAGACTATTGCATAAAGCTCATAAAGCTACTCTCTTGTTCCCTTTCCTCTCCAAAGAGAAGCAATCAGCGTCAGGGCATTAGAGCCATGTCTTAAGATGTATGCGTGTGAGCTGTCAGCAGCCAAGGCTCAGCTGCTAGAGGGCAGGCCACCAACTGTGTCTACTATGGTCTATCACTCAAACCGCGCAGATTTCATTCACTCATCACAAGAAGTTCACTCCATTTGGACCTAGGCTTTCCAGGATTCGGATTAGTCACAATTGGGGGGGAAAATTTCTAAGACAAGGACAAGGGGGATTAGTTACTGCCTCTGCCACTGTAGCCAGCCCCATGGCTGCGAAGGAGGCTCATCCTCTCTCTCCTCTACCACCCATTCTAGATTCCCTTCTCCTTTCCCTTCACGTTCAATCACCTCGGTGATCTGGATGGATTCCCTTCTAGCATGACCCAGACCCTCATCCCTGACAGTTTTGAGCCCTGGTTATGATTGCTCTCGTGACCCATTTATAGTTAAATTTGGTCACGGAAGAAACAAGAAATGCTCCTGTCCCTGAGTGCCAACCTCCCAGCCCTGGCCGTGTATGAGCAGCCATATTCCCTCCTGAAGATCAGGAGGTATAGTATAGTAACTTGCAAGTATAGTAACTTGCAAGTATAGCAACTCCTTTTCTGATTGCTGATGTACTTGCACAGTGGGCTTAAAATGGCCAGACAGCTGTCGTAGCTTTAAATTTAGTGAGATTTACTCTGTCTCCTGTGGAATTAGTACCATTTAATCCACTGAGCCTGAACTGTAGGGACTGGAAAGACAAATGCCCCACAAGGAGTCACTGTGGGTGACAGTGAGTGGAGCCACTCTATCATCCTCCCACTGGCTCTTGGCAGGAAGCATCTTGGGTATCCAAGTTGAAAACGGATCCTTCCTTTTGGACAGGAACATGGACTCCATTAACACTCCATTAACACTCCTTGATCGGAGCAGTCAGTGGTTTTCTTAGGCAATTATTTCAAGCCCCCCACCTGCCCTCAACCATATTTCTGACACACAAGTGCTTGCGAACCAACGAGTGACATCAGTGCCAAAAATAAAAAAAACTTAATAGGAAAAACATTTAACATTGAATTAAATGCAAACTTCTTGTTCCCCATGATCCTCTTGGCTTCTCTCTGTCCTATCATCTTCCATTATTCACTGCATGTGACTCCCCACTAGATCATGGTTATCTTGAAGACAGCAACTGCGTCTCGTTCATTTCTGTCTCTGGCATCCAGTAAATTTTTTTCTGAATGATTAGATGGTTGTATTCATCACATTAGTGATTGATGAAAACTACAATTATTCTGTAGCACCAGAAGGAAACGTTCTTGATCCAGTGTTTGAGGCCCAGGTTTTGGCTGTTTGCTCAATTGAATGAGGCTAATTTAGACTGCTGAAGTTCACTTAAAAATATGTATTGTGTTTCCATCCTATGCTAGACATTGTCGTTAGTGTCCAGGGATCTGAGCTAGTTGTGTCTAAGGATCAAGAGTCCCCAGAATGCTCTGGGTCCTGGGGACATGCCCTACTGGTGATGGCTGCTTTGGCATCCTTGTTCCCCAGGGTATAGATAAGAGGGTTGAGGACAGCGGTGAGAAGAGCATACACCACATTGCCCATGATGTGGGAGTTGAGCGGCAGGTCGGCCCTGTAGGCCACAGAGGTTATGGCAATGCGTGAGTAGTAGGTACCAACCACCAAGAGGTGGGAGCTGCAGGTGGAGAAGGCTTTCGAACGTCCTTCTCGGGAGCTGATGTGAAGCACCAAAGATAGGATATGGGCACAGGAGAGAAGCACCAGGAGAAGGGGCAGGAAGGACACCTCCATGGTGATGCAGAAGCCCATGAGGGTCTGGAATGTGGTGTCAGAGCAGGAGGCCTTGACCACAGCCAGGTGGTCACAGAAGCAGTTAGGGATGTGAGCTGCATTGTCAAAGGCCAAGCAGGAAGTCTGCACCCCAGTGGGGATGTGCGGGAGGAGGGCAGTGAGCCAGGCTCAGGCTGCCAGGGTGGCACTGGTGTGCGGGTCATGAGGATAGGGTATAGCCTAGGGGGCGGCAGATAGCCACATAGCAGTCATAGCCACCGCCACCAGGATGAAGGCTTCTGAGCAGGAGAAGCTGTGGAAGAGGTGAATCTGCAGGAAGCAGGTGGGGAAACTGAGGAAGCGGTCCCCAAGCAAGAGGAGGGATGGCATCTTGGGGACAGTGGTCGTGGTGCGGAGGATGTCCAGGGCTGAGAGACTGATCAGGAAGACGTCTATGGGCTTGTGGAGGCTGGAATCTCGTGAGGTAGCCTAGTCCCTGCCACCACAGGTGAAGGAACATTCTGGGTATGGTGATGTTGATGGACCCTTACAAGACTTTGCCCACCATTAACACTAGAACCTTGAGTGCAGTCATTGGGCACAAGCCCATTTGGTTCGGAGATCTCTACATGGAAGTTCCTGGATGGAGTTTTTAGATCTGAGATATCAGGAAGATAACAAGATCACTGGTTGAGGATGATGAGGGTAAGGCCTGCAGTGAAAACCTGACATAATTTGCCATAAGGTTCCCTTGATTCTACCTTCCTCCCTCTGAGCCTAAGATTGTCAGTGGTTTCTGATAGAGGCTTACAGATCATGAGCTCTACAGAACTGGTGGGAACACTTCTTTGGGGACACTGAGATAACCATTTCTGTACAGCTCTGGATTTGATTCCTCCTCTATACCCCACTCATTCTTGTCTCACTCCATCTGGGCTGTGATGTTGTGTCTCTTGAATCAGTGTCCCTTGTCCCTATATTTCCATTCCCTTGAGGATTCCCTTTCTGGGCCATCTTATTGTGGGAGGGATAGGGAGAGTGTCTCCCTCTGAGGAACACTACAGACTGCTGTCTCCTTAGCCCAAGATTGGCTTCCTTATCTCTGGAGCCTCTAGTGGAGCGCTCTGTCTGTCCCCGTGTAACCTGGGTGCCTGTGACCTGTCTTTGTATCCTGGCTATTTTGTCATATCCAGGGAGCAACCAGAACTGATTTTCCCAATTGTCCCAGAACTGTCTGTTTTTAGTCCCGAAATTTCCATGTCCCAGGAAATCGCTCTGTCCCCAGCAAACCTGAATGATGGTTACCCCAGAAGGGTAGAGGTACTGTATATGACTTTGGGGGAGGGAGTCATTTCCTGAATTGAAGATGAATTCTCCCTACTGGGAGGAAAAAAACAACAACAACAACCCGGCCTCCAGGGACCTTCCATATGTCTTTCCCCTTCCTGGCTGCAGTAGCTTGGCAGGTGTTAGTCATCAGCCATTTTATGCCCAGCACCCCGGAGCATTCCTTTCTTGGCCCCAGTTCAGAGGGCACTGCAGAGAACCAGTGTCAGGAGAGCTGGCAGATCGCTCCACAGGGAGGCACCCTGCTCCCCGAAGGCGGCTGAAGAAGGTCATTGCTCAACCCTGGCCGCTGGCCCGATTCCTGAAGGGAGACTCTGCAACCCCCAGAACTGAGCTGCAGGAGGTGTGGGCTCGCCCTTGACCTTGACTCCGTGATCTGGGGCCAGGGTATATTGACATTCAGATCACTGCCTCTCTCTCCCAGCCACGGCATGAGCAGTGTTGCCTGGTTTTCCAAGACCACCTCCTGCTTCTCTCTCTCTTAACAAAACCCTTCTCATGTCACAGGATGTGTAAGAGTGGAAAGGGCCCCGCAGAGAAGCCAGTCTCCGGTCTTTTCTTCACAAACGCAGAATCTGTGGGGCTGGGGCTGGGGAACAAGCCCAGGTCAACAGCAGCTTGTTGCCAGACTTGGTCCTGAAAAGCAGGCCTCCGGGCTCTGGTCTTGGCCTCCGTCCACCAAGCTTGGACACCTGGAGAACTGGGAAGCTCTGCTTTCCACCTAGGGAAAAAATAGGCCAAAGGTTTTATTTTCCTCTCTGGATTTCTTAGGCTGATGTCAGAGACAACTATAAATTTCTCTTTCCTTCTGAGGGTGTTTTCCAACAGTTTCAGATGGGCTGGTTACCAAACGGAGGCCCTACATGTCTAGAAAAATGTTCTTTTCGAGAAATGCCTTAGGGAAGAGATGGACTGGCCCAGCTGTGAGGAGAAAGTCATGGCAGCCAGGCCCCATGTCCTGAGCGGAAATGTTATACACCCTGCACCTGGTAAAACCAGCTCATCGGAAAGCCTCAGGAAATATTTTTTAATAAATGAATTTATGACTGAAATGGTTCACCTGAGGGAAACTCAACTTTTTCCCCTAATGGACTCGTCAGCAGGGTTTTCTATTTTCTTTTAGCACTGAAATTGATCCAAACCGCGTTCCCTGTGAGTTGCTGTGAGTCCAAGCGGCTGTGCCCTCCGCAGACTGGGCCCGTGGGAGCAGCACATGCCGGGTTTGCTGGGCAATCACGGCTCATCAGAGCCAGAAGCCTCCTGAAACCCCATTAGGACTGTCTGATCCCCATTCATCTTTTCCCCATTTCCATTTCTCCTTGTCTTTCAAATGAAAAAAGCCCAGAGAAGGGAGTGACTTGCTCAAGGTCACATGGGGGTTGGTGGCAAAGCCACACTAGCAGCCACATTCCTGGCTCCTTGCCCAGGCCCCCGAAAGGGGCCACCTTCAGGGAGGCACCGAAGCTTCCACCTTCAGGGAGGCACCGAAGCTTCCCCGTCTGGAGGCCCAGATCATTCTGGGAGTTGTCATCCACGTCTCCCTCATTGGTCTGTGGGTTCCTTGGGGCTGGAGATTGGCTCTGACCCCTCTCCTAGAAAACCAGCTTCTCAGTGGGACCCATCTTGCTTCTCGGTGATTCCACAGAGAGACACTGGAGCGTGGCTGTCCCCACAATCTCAGGGAATCCTCTCCAGCATTCCTGCAGAATCAGACAACACTTGACTTTATGAAGGCCTTCTGGTCCTGCTCCCTTATTGTTGCTGATAGCAAAGGAGAGGCCCAGAGTGGGGCTATGACCTGGCTAAAATCACACAGCAAATTACAGGCAGAACCAGCCTGCCCAGGATGCTATAAATTGGGGCAGAAACATTTTAGCCTATCTCCCTTCTCTTAGAGCCCTTCTCATAGTGGGGTGAGAGTCTCTACCTGCTTGCCCCCCTAAAGCCTGCCTTCCCAGAACCTTGTCCTTCCTTGGGCTCTGACCAGCTCCGGGCACTGCCTTTGTGCCCAAGACCTCTGCAGGGTGGCCCAGCTCATCTGCAACACAGGCCACTTCAGCTGCTCCCTCCTCTCCCCAGGCCAGCGCTGCCTCCAAGGGGAGAACCAGGTTGGGGCTGAGCCTGGTCCCATGAAACCTCCAGGGCTGCCCATTACTAGCCATCTGGGGCTCTCCCCCTTGAGATCCCATTCTACTGAGGCCCTGAGTAATGTTTTTCTGGGGACTCCCAGGTGGCTGATTAACAGCTACCACTGGGTTTTGCTGATAAGGAACAGGAAGAGGAACAGTCCTCACTGGGGCTCAGAACTCTGTGGTCTGTGCATGTTTTCCCAGCCATGGAGAAACAACTGGGAGCCCCGGGTGACAGATGAGGAAACATGGGCTCAGAGGCAGAAGGAGTTGCCTGTCTCATGGCAAGCCAAGGGCCAGGACAGATCTGAGGTCTCACATTTTCTCAGGCTATCCTCTGAGACCACACACAGAGGGAAAAGTCTGTGAAAATTCTCTGTGTAAGTGTGAAGTCTATCCTCTGCTATCGGCCAGGGGATGGGGGCAGGGCTTTGAGTGTTTTGAAGCTAGAGGAACAAGTGTGACAGAGCAGGGAGCCACTCAGTTTGCCACATCTTCACTCGCTCACACTCACCTGTCCTCTCTTCCTCACGCTTACTCTTTTATGCTAGACACCTTATAACTCAGTCCAACCTCCTCCAGGAAGCCCTCTGTGATTTATCTTCCTCTAGCCCCCCGCATTCTTGCTTTCTTCTGAATTAAATAGGCCTGGCTGCCTATGCTGCTCATTTTTAAAATTAGGAGAACCGAGGCTGACAATTCATTCTCTGTTGAATGAAGCTGGCTGTGTGCCGGCTGCCCGCTCACAGTGAATCACATAGTCTAGTGGGGAGAGCCAGTGTCAACACTGGCCGGCAGTCATAGCCAGTGTGATGTGTACTACTAGAGAGCTGAAGGCCTCGGAGGAGGAAACAAAGCAGGTTTGCATCATGGAAGACATCTTGTGGGCTGACTGTGGATTATAAGCAGATGAGGAGAGCCCTCCAGGCCAATAAGGCAGGGACAGGTTCAGGAAGGGCTGAAAAAGCAGAAGGTATGTTCAACGGCAGATGGAGGTGTATTTGTGATGCAGAACAGAGGGAGAGACTGTGAGTTTCAAAAAGGGAAGATACAGAGGTTGGCAGGGGCCAGAGAGAGAAGGGGCTTGAATTTCAGACCACAGAACAAGAACTCAGCACGAGACATGGGAGAGCCAGGGCCGGCCTTCAGACAGGAGACTTAGAGTGGGCTGCCTGTTCCAGAAAGATCACCCCCACTGCCACGTGGAGAGCAGATTCTCATGGGAGAGGCTAGAGGCAGGGAGGCCAGTGGGGGATTGGGTAGGGAGAAGACGAATAGGGAGAAATAACCATATTCCTGACAATGGAAACCGCTGTCTTTCCAGAGGGCTTACTTGTGCTAATGATGTGCCCCGGTGGTCACCTGCTTCATCTCAGCTCGTCTGAGCGGTGGTTTTTTTTTTTTTTTAAAGATTTTATTTATTATTTATTTGACAGAGAGAGATCACAAGTAGACAGAGGGGCAGGCAGGCGGAGAGAGAGAGAGAGAGGGAAGCAGGCTCCCTGTCAAGCAGAGAGCCCGATGCGGGACTCGATCCCAGGACCCTGAGATCATGACCTGAGCCGAAGGCAGCGGCTTAACCCACTGAGCCACCCAGGCGCCCTGAGCGGTGGTTTTCATTGCCCTTGCTGCATAGTTGATGAAGCTCAGAAAAGTTGTCACTAAGCATGCTTTGGTCCCTCCTCTGGGCCCACAAGAAGCCACTGTTAGAATTCTAACATTTCCAAGGCCCACACCTTTTTACTACCCAGGATCGGAGAAATCGTCAAGGGTGCACACTGGCCAAAAATGTGATAACTGCATCTGGAGGAGTCCAAGCATCCCGGCTTGGGGGACAAGGCAGATAGATGGAGGTGGGTGGTGGGCAGTGCATGTGGGACGACATTTTCGGAGGAAGATAAGGAGCTCCATTTTGGACATGTTGTATCTGAGGAGCCAGTGGGACATCCAAGTGGGGATGTCCAGCAGATATTTGAGGGTTTAAGTCTGGAGCCCTTGAGAGAGAGCTGAGTTGCCAAGACTTGGGGTGGAGGTGGGAGACTTTGTTTTTATGGAGCTAGGGAGAGAGTGTGGCATGAAAAAGACAGAACCTTGGAGGAAACCAGCCTCCATGGGGGCAGAACAAGAAGGGTCTGCAAAAGATGCCAAGGGAAAAAATGCCCAGAGAAAATGCAGCCACGATGATATCAAAGAGCACGCAAGGCCAGCAGCAGTGACCCGCTGAGAGGACCAAAGCTTGAGAAGTGGAGAGTGTCCAGGGGCCCAGCAAGGAAGAGGTCACTGGTGACGCTGGGGTGAACAGGTCCAGAGGAACAGCAGGTGCGGGAGACTGGGGGCTGAGCAAATGGAGAGGGGTGTAGACAGCATTTTCAAGATGCTTGGCTGGGAAGAGAGGTGTGTGGTTGGGGTCAGGGAGAATTTTGTTGTATTTTTAAACTGGAGATGCCTGAGCAGAATTCCCAGCATTTGTTGGTGGAAATAAGCCCCAGAGAGGGACCAGAGGAAGGAGGTTGACAGAAAAGAAGAGGAGCTTCTGAGCCCATGGTGAGTCAGGTGGGGGAGGGAGGTACAACAAGGAGGGGTGTAAAAGCAGGTTTACAGATTTAGTGGTGTGGTGGGGCGGGGGAGGGGAGGGCAAGTCTCATTTCAGACCAGAATGGTGGGCGAATTCCGTGGAGATGTGGATCTTTTGGGAGTTGTTCTCTCCACCCAGTGGGACCTGGAGCGCATATAGCAGGGCAGGCTCAGATCTCGGCGCCAGACTGGTTGGCTTCAAGCCTGGCATTCAGCTTCCTGAGCCTGAGTTCCCTCTTCCGTACAATGGGGATTTGTCCATTGAGTGAGTGGCTCTTGAGTACGAGCTCTGTGCTCATGCGGTGCAGGTTGAGAAGAGGTGAAGGGTGCGAGCTGAGGTCAGAGGCATTCTCCACCCAGACTGCCCAAGCCCTGTCCCTCTGTCCTGAGGCCAGGGGGAGGCCTGGAACACTCACAGGCCAGGCGTCTCCCTCCTTACGAAGTGGGGAGGTCCAGACGTGTCTCCAGGAGGGGCCCGTGCAGCTCAGGAACTTTTCTGAGCTCTGAAGAGAAAACAACCCTCCCCCTCTGAAGTTCCCACCCTTGCAGAGGCCGGTAGCTGTCCCGCTCCGCCCTGGAAAGTTGGTGATGCTCTGTCTCCCGGTCTCACCCCTACAGCTCCTCACCCTCACCGGCGCGATGCTCCGGCAGACTCGAGAGGCTGGAAACGGAAAGTGCCAAGGAGGAAAGGGATATTATAAATACATTCAAGGAGAACCTAGGCTGCCTTCCCAGCTGTGGGCAGTGAGTCCACTCAGGGCGGTGAGTCCAGAATCAGGGTCCCGGGTTGGGGCCTCCAACCTTCTCATCACTGTCACCATCCTTCCCGCCACCAGGAGGCGGTGGTGCATCAGCTTTGGGGGCCAAATGCACAGGGGTTCAAATCCTAGCTCCTCCACCCACCGGCTGCACTTGGGCAAAGGACTTCCCTTCTCTCTGCTTCTGTCTCCCCTGCATGAATGGGGGGTAACAGCACCAGCAACAGTGGCTGGAGTGAAGGTTTAGTGAGAGACTCTAGGTGAGAGTACTTTGCAAAATGTGAGGGTCTATGAAGGAGTTTTCTAGAGCTGTCCCCACCTCAGCCACAGAAAGACCACCCCTGGATATCTTCTCCTCTGAGGTTTTTCACCCTGGAAGGCTGGATGCAGAGGAACCGGCTGGTGGAAAGTTCCCAGAGGGTATGGCCAGCCTGTTCAACACTCACAGACCAAGGTCACATAGAGAACTAGGATGTGATCCTGACCTTGTCCATTTTCTTCCTGGAAGAGTCAGGAAACACTTGACCAGGGCAGGGGGTGGGGTGGGGGTTGGAGGTGGTCCTTGCAGGGTGAGCACTAATCCTGTGACAAATGGTGGAAGGGCATTTGAGCAGGGAGACACCGCATGTGTACGGGTACCAAGACATGAGTGTGTGGGGTACACTCTGGGCAGAGGACCAGGGCAGGCGGAGAGGCCGGTAAGGTAGATCGTAGGGATATGATGACAAACATCAATTTTTAGCTAAAAAATTAACTTTGCTCTGAGGAGCAGGGCTGGGTGCCATGAGATTGGGGTTTGGAAAGATGACTCTGGGAGAACGGAGGAGATGAATTAGAACAGGGAATCTGGAGTCACAGAAGAATAAAGGGACTGCAAGAGTCTGGAAGAAGGAGGAACGGATTCTGAGCTAAGGGGAACAGGGAGGAGGAGACAGGAATGTGAAGGACAGGGAGCTGCCATGGGCCGTTGGGAAGGAGGAGGGTGGGTCAGGGATGGACTTGACTCCAGTGAGACTGGGGCTCAGCAGGGTCCTAGGAAGGGCCTAAGAGGGTCTCCAGGCCAGCAATGAGTTCTTGCTGAGCCAGAGGTGCCTGGGGGGCCCCCAAGAACAGGTGGACATCAAGAGGGAGCCTGGGCTGGAGCAGAATCTAGGAATCACCGAATGGGGCTCAAGCCCTTTCTGTTGTGGGATGGAAACCTGAGATTTGAGGAGGAAAGTGACACATCCAAGATCATTCAGATGGTGATCGGTAGAACAGGCCTGGACCCCTGTCAAAAGCGCTGAGCTCCATACTTAACTCTATTCAAGCCCATGGTTTAGGGACTGATGGACAGATGACTGAGTCCTCAAACTAGCTTTCCAAGACAGTTAAGTGCCACGATTCTGGGCACAAGTTCTAGAGCCAGACTCTCTAGGTTAAATCCTGGTTCTGCTTCTTAACAGCTGTGTAACCTTGGGCGAGTCTCCTTACAGCTCTGTGCCTCAGCTTCCCCATCTGTAAACTGGGAGCTCTAATGGGTAGTTGGGAACACTAACTGAGTCCTTGCACAAATAAAGAACTTAGAACAATGTTGGACATGTGATTCATGAATGCCAGTCATGTTTATTTTATCAGTTTTATGGTTGACAAAACTGTGGCTTGAAAGAATGAAGTGGATGGGGCGCCTGGGTGATGTGGTCAGTTAAGCCTCCGACTCTTGGTTTCGGCTCAGGTCATGATCTCAGGGTCATGAGATCGAGCCCCGTGTCAGGCTCTGTGCTTCGAGCATAGTCTGTTTGGGACTCTCTGTCCCTCTCCCTCTGCTCCTCCCCCCTGCTCTCTCACTCTCTCTCTCTTTCTAAAATAAATAAATCTTTCAAAAATAAAAGAAGAAGAATGAAGTGGCTGTCCAATGTCACACAGCTTGTTGTTGGCAGAGCTCAGACCTAAGTGACTCCGAAGACTGGACTGGTTTGCTTATGACGAACTGCCTTCCCTTGTGGCTATTTCTGGAAGATGGTTGGATGTTTTCAACTCAAGAGGCAGGAGTCTGCAAACTAAAGTCCCCTCAGAAGGGATTCTGTGGACCTGGGCTCAGTTTTACTGGAAAGATCGACCCCTGCCCTGGCCAGAGACCATGTCTGTTCCATCTGGAACAGCTCAGGCCTGGTCTCTCCCCACCCCCAGGAAGACGCATCTGTGTTTCACCCAGAAGACAAAAAAGGGCAGGCCTTTAAATAAGGGCAGCGACACTTTGATAATGAGGGTCTTTTAGGCATGAGTGCCAGAACAGTTGGAGCAAGCGAAGCTAGGAAGAGTGTATGCAGAGTGTGGGGGTAGGTGTGTTTGGCTGGAACGTGAGAAGGAGAGAACCAAACAAAATGTAAACTGACAAGGCTCCAGATAAATGGCACTGATGGAAGCAGTCAGCCTGTTCCAGCCTCTCCCAAGGGCGTTAGAGCCAAGGCCAATTTTGTGTCCTGCCCTGGTCCTAGACTGGGCCCTAACGCCACACAGAATGTGCTTTACCCCAGTAATGCTCACCCGGGCATCTGCGGAGGGCCCGCCGGGCTGAGATCAGCTGCCTGTGCGTTCGGCTTCCTGCCTTCCCCATCTGCACGCTCGCAAGCCCATCAGGGAGGAAGTGACTCATCTTCCTAGATGAAGCATGCGGCATGCTTCCCCAGCAGCTGTCATAAACTCTGCCCAAGTCCCAGAAATGAAGCCCAGGGAGGAACGGGCCCTCGGATTTCTGTAGCTTGCACGAGCCATGCTCCTCATGTGCCCTCCAGAGCCCTTTCCTCAAGAGAAGAAAATCCTAGTAACGTCGATGGAGCAAAGGTTACTCACCCACCAGGCACTGCGTGAGGACGGCCGCTTATGAGCCCCATCCTACAGATGAGAACATCCTACAGATGAGGCATCAAGAATTAAGGAGCACATGGGGGCACCTGGGTGGCTCAGTGGGTTAAAGCCTCTGCCTTTGGCTCGGGTTATGATCCCAGGGTCCTGGGATCGAGCCCCACATTGGGCTCTCTGCTCAGCAGGGAACCTGCTTCCCCCTCTCTCTCTGCCTGCCTCTGTGCCTACTTGTGATCTCTGTCTGTCAAATAAATAAAATTAAAAAAAAAAAAGAATTAAGGAGCACATGGTTATGGAGTCTGTGTTTGGGAAGGCGGAACAGCTGTGGAGACGGGGTCGTGGTTGCACAAACAGGGGGATGCCCTAAATGCCCCTGGATGGCACACGGACAATGGTTAAGAGGGTAAATTGTATGCTATGTCTATTTAAAAACTTACAAACGAGCGGAGAAGTAACATAGCTACCAACTGGAGAAGCCAGGAGTCCCACCCAGCAGTCCGGCCCCAAAGCGTTGTCCTTGACCATCAGCTATTTTGTCTCATTTGCAAGCGGAGATACTGATCTGAGGGACAGAGGCACTTGCTCCTGAGGGCGCTGGGGACTGGAGGTGGTGGGGAGGCTGGGGCAGGCCCCAGGCGAGGGCGGCTGGTGGTTTGGACCAGGGCGGGGATGGCAGGATGGAAAGAACTGGGCCAGCTTGAAAGACTTGTGGAGCACATAGGCAAGTGTGCAGAGTCAGGGGCCGCCTGTGACTGCTCTTCCCTGGGCTCCCCCTGGCCTGTCTGCTTCAGCCTCCTTGGACAGTGGGCCTCTATCCCCTTTCCCTGACTGCAAGTCTGGGAGGAAAAGCCCCGGCACAGACCTCCTCTCTGGCCCCCAGGGGGCAGTGTTGCAAAGTCTTCTGAGAGTTGGAGCCCTTGCTGGTGTGAGCTCCCCTCTCCTCTCCCAGCCTTTGCTGCATCCCCCCAACCCCCGTTCTCTCTCCCACGATCCAAATTATTAATAACCATCATCCTTCATGTCCCACACCTGGCACTTTACAAAAGCAGTGGTACATCCATTAGCTCACAGGGTTCTTCCCCAAAGACTGGGGTGGAGCAGAATGACACTGACCCTTCCTTTTATCCCCGACCACTTTTTTATAAGCACACTGAGGACCGGGCAGGAAATGGGATTTGACCAATGTCAGCGTGTTGGTGGCAGAGCCAGGGCTGGGAGCCACGGGCCAGCCAGCACCCAGTCTGGACCCTGGGAGAGGGCATAGCCCCACAGTGCCAGTAGTAAGACAACTGCTAACAAGGCTCACCCAGCTAGCTTACAGATCCCTTTTTTCCCCTTGAGCTCCCTCCCACTTCAGGGGGCCTTCTTGGTGATTTATTCCCAAGAGTTGTCAGTCAGGTCAGACTGACCTGGCACGTACCTGCCACAATTTACTTCCTCCTCATCCTCTGCTTGCAGAATTATAAGTCACTCGATTACCATCGTCTCCCTATTAATAATGGCTCATGTCTGCTCAGCTCTAAGAACTTAGCAAGCACTAATCCATCCATTAGCTCATCTGAGCCGCATGACAGCATTGAGATGGTATTTCACAGACAAGGACAGTGAAGATCAGAGAGGGCAAGTGACTAGCCCCAGGTCACCCAGCTAGGCCTTGGGAGAGATTACAATCTCCTGGGAGAGGGAAACTATGCACATACCAAGTTGAAGATAGGGCAGGGGAGATGTTTGGGGTTTGTTGTGGCTTTGCCTGGAGGGATCCTGTTATCCTGAATTTACTAGATGAGATCAAGTCTCAGTGATTTTCTTACTGGGTCAAAATTGAGCTGTCTGATGCCCCCGCTCATGCTTTTTGGGGCCTGGGCTGCCACTTTGAGGGAGGGATGTAGAATTTCTAGCAGAGTACCTATTCTCTGCAGCCTGGAGGGGGAACCTGGTGGGAGGTGGATGCTGTTGGACCCGTTGGGGCAAAAGGGCTTCCCAAGGAGGAACCTCCAGGGGGAGAGTAAGAAAGAGCACAGCACAGGCTATGAAAGGCTGGGTGGGCTGGAGAAGAAAGAGGCCGTGCTCAACCAAGGTGGGCCGGGCTGAGGGCCAGGCTGTGTACCCACCTGCCTGCAGACCTGTGCTTCTCCTCACATGCTTGGGAAATTTCCTGTGTCTTGATCCAAGAGTGGTGTCAACAAAGAGGGGTGAGGTCCTAAACCCTTGGCAGGCTGGGGTCTGTTTCTCATCCACCAGAGAGAGAAACTGAAACCTAAGGAGAGCCAGTGCTGTCCCTGTTGTTTCGCTAGGCCTCAGTCTCCCAGTTGGGAAAAGGGGAGGATTGAATTAAACGTGCTCCAGGTTCCTTCCTGCTCAGACCTCCTAGGTACCATGCGTCCAGCTTTGCTGTCCTTGGCGCAGATCCCAGCCCCTGCTGTTTATTTGACTTGTGGCTCTGGGCAAGTCACATGGGCTCTCTCTCTGAGTGTCAGGGTCTACATGGGTGAAAAAAGTATGACACAGCCCTCTGTGAGCAGATCAAATGAGCCATGCATGGGAGCATGTCTGTGTAGCTTGGGTTCTGACCCCAGGCAGCGTCTGGGGGGTGGGGAAGGCTGAAACTCTGACCAAGGTCCTCACTTGTCTGCTCAGCCAAGGTCTCATTTATAGACATCCGCTCCCTGGCTGCCAGGCTGAAGGGAAGTGGGAGCAAAGGTGCTGAGACGGCAGTTCGGAGACTTTTTCAGGAAGGAGCCTCTGGCTACTCTTCCCCTTCCCACCCCTGCCTCCCCATCTTCTGGACATTCTCACAGTGACACTCATGACGGTCCCGAAGGTGGGCGGTTTGAGGTCATGATCTCCATTTAACAGATGAGGAGACTGAGACTCAGAGAGGAGAAAGGACTTGTTGCAATCCCATAGCTGGTTAGTGACAGAGCTGGGACCAGAATTGAGTTCTCCAGTCTGGGGCTCGGCACTATTCTGTTGTACCCCAATTCAGATAGTTCTATAAAATGAAGAGTGTCCTATTTGCCTCTGGGTGCGCAAATGCCCTCCATGGGTTAACTTAAAGAAGGGAAGGGCCTGGGTTCTGCAAACAGCCCAAGGTTTTACGAACAGCATCAGGCTCTGCATGAGACGAAAGACTGTGCACACATCACAGGGTCTCAGAAACTCTGCAAGCCGTGAGGGGCTTTGCCAACAGCTGGTAAAGGAAGAGCGCTTATGTCTGAGGTTATTGTATGTTCCACGCCTTGTGGGGCGTTGTGCACTGTTTCACTCAAAGATTGATGAGATGAACTTAGCCAGCCAAGCTGGGCGCAGCAGGTACCCAGACCAATCCATGTATAGAACATTTTCAGCCTCTGAAACCAAGATGGAGGCAACTGAACTTCCAGAAAGCCTAAAGGGACCTTCTCCCTCTTAACCAGGCACCTGCAATTTGAAGTCTGAAGGGGGCACCTCTTGGTTTTCTCGAGCAGGAAGCAGGACCTGGTCTTTATTTTTATTTTTTTTTAAAGATTTTTTATTTATTTATTTGACAGAGAGAGATCACAAGCAGGCAGAGAGGCAGGCAGAGAGAGAGGAGGAAGCAGGTTCTCCGCTGAGCAGAGAGCCCGATGCGGGGCTCGATCCCAGGACCCTGAGATCATGACCTGAGCCAAAGGCAGCGGCTTAACCCGCTGAGCCACTCAGGCGCCCCAGGACCTGGTCTTTATATCAGTCTGAGCCAATTATTGACCTTCCCTAGAATGGGGGTCACGCATTCACATTTCTGGTTTTTCAAAGACAGCCAGGCAACGTGTATCTATTGGGCACTACTATGTGCCAGGCTGCACACTGATTATTTCAAAGATTCCCTGCTTCCCACGTGCTCCCTCAGACGGCCCCCAGGAGCCAACCGGGGTCCATGTATATTTCTTTTATCACTGCACCCTGAAAGCTGGGTTTGAAATCCACATCCCTATTTCATGCAAAGACCCTATTCCTGGAACTGGGTCAAGTTCACTTCTGTATCTTGGATTTCAGGAAACCCGGAGGTCTCCTTCGGAAAATGCAGCCTGGATGGAGGAAAAGGCCTGGATCCAGCATCGGAGGTTCTTGAACCTCATGGCCCCACCTTCTACTGACTGGGTGATCTCGGAGCAGTTACTGAGACTCAGTGCCTCATCTGTAAAATGGAGGAATAAATACGTGGCCCACAGGGCTGATGGGAGGACCCAGGGGGCCTCCAGTGTGAGAGTGCTGAACCAGCTGGAAAAGGCGAACTTGTCAGTGTGTTTCCTCTTGCTGTCCTGATCTGAGCCCTGCCTCTGTAGCTTCCTTCTCTGAGGTCCAGGCCTTCAGGCTTGGCTTTTTCCTTGCTCGCTGAACTTGCCCAGCAGCCCTGCGAGTGAGGAGCCAGCTCTCCCTTCTTTATGGGATGAGGGAAATGATTCTCAGAGATGCAGAAACTTGTCTGAGACCACAGAGCCAGCTGAATTGAGACCAAGGTCTGTCTGGCTCCAAGGCCTCCATCCTCAGCCTTCAGTCCAGAAAACTCTTGAAATTTCAGATTTGCCCTTCTGCTCACCAAACCCTTCTGCCGAGATGGAGCTCCACTTTATAGATCGGTTGCCAGAAGTCCCTCGAGGCGGGCTGGCCATTGTGAATCCTGGTGAATGGACTTAATCCTTGCTCTGGATCCTTGGAGCTCAGAGAGGAGATGGGGTTTAGTGAGAGGGGGCCAGGGATTCTGGGAAGGGGGACCCTGGAGGGGCAGGGGCTCTCTATGGGGCTCATGGAGGGTGACAGAATTTCTGAAATGGGGGACAAGAGCTTGGTGGGGGACAGATTGAGAATGGGAGTGCAAGAGGGGACTGGGGAATCGGGACTGAAATGAGACCAGGGCTTGGGGACCGTCCACATTCCTCTGCCTGCTACCTCTTTACTGCTGACAGAGGAAGAGAAAATATTCAGAGGAACGTGGACAGAGGCTTGAAGGGGAGGAGACCACAGCAGCCTCCTCCCAGCAGCGGGGCTGGATGGAAATGAAACCCAGCCTCCTGCACCACTCTGGCTCTGGGCTGTCCCAGCTGAAAATCAGAGGAATTCAGAGAGAGGCAGAGAGAAGGAACAAGTAACTGGATGAGGCAGGCACTGGGAGAGTGGAGTCAAGTTTTACGGGAATTCCTAACCATCTCAGAAGAGGCGGCTGCTGTCCAGTGTGGCCCGAGAAGCACCAGCCACGTGCCAGAGTCTCCACATTATTGCCTCCCTTCTGTGGCTCACGGCGGCTATCTCCAGGGGCCCCTGATAAGGTCTCATTCTCTCTCCTGCTCAGCCCCACTTTTGACCTTGAAATAGGGGTTGGAACTCACTGCACCCAAAAATCATGGGACCCAGGATAGGTAAGTCTTGGATGAAATTAAGGAAGGGGCATTGGGAGGGAGGCTGCGGGCCATGTTCCCAGTGTTGGAGGGTGAGGAGGCTAGGGAGCCCACTGGGGTGGAGTGGGGTGGGGGCTCATAGTTCCCCACACAGAGCCAGCCATAAGGCCACACCTAGAGAAAGTGTGTTAAGTGAATAAGTGACTGATGGAAAGAGCAGGAAGGGATCCTATTTACTCAGTGGGAGGCAGGGAACCCAGCCTACCTTCCATGACAGAGACACTGGGAGGACGATGGAAATTCAGGCCACTGGAGAGCCCCTCACTGAGCCCTGCTTTCTCTCTGAAGCAGGCAGAGATAAAGACAGACAAGGCAGAGAAAGATACAGTTGCAAGTGGAGTCAGAGACAGAACAAGTCCAGAGATATGCAGTCAGACAAAGGGTGGGCCAGAGGAGAAGACAAAGGCCGACAGGTGTCTGCAGGAGTGTGCAGGGACAGGGAAGGAGGTCTGCCCCAGAGAGAAGGCTGCAGAAGAGACAGAGAAATGAAGAGAAGCAGACAGAGACAGAGAGAAGAGAGACAGGCAGACCCGCCACAAAGAATCCGAAAGCTCAGCACAGAAGAGAAAGGGATTCAGAGGGAGACTTGCAGAGCCCAGCCTGGAGCGTGACACGCGCCACGTGGAGAGGGCGGCGGTTCTGGGAATGGGGTGCCCCGCTGAGCATTTCTTGGACAGAGGAGGGAGGTGGGAAGAAAACAAAGGGTCTTCAGTCAGGGTGCCCTGCAGTGATCACCTCTGGCCTCCTTCCAGCTGTCTGTCCTCCGCGGCTGTGTTATCCTCACGCCCACTCAGGCAGGAGTGAACCTGCTCCCTGGCTTGTGCGGGCGACACGGAGGGCTTCGTGGGCAGGCTGATGCAGCCTGGGTACCCTGGCGTGGCAGGAAGGGTGGGGTGGATGTTTCCTTTGGGGACCTCGCCAGAGAGATGACAATGAGGTCAGACTTGGGCGGGCTGGTTTGGAGATGGGCCATTGACAGCCTTAATTCCACATCAGCCTTGGCTGGCTGCAGGATGGGAGGGTGGGTGACCCTACAGGTATGGGAAGAAACTAGTGACTTTGGCTGTATCGTACTTGACCCCCTCACCCCACCGTTATTTTGACCCCTGCAGGGCTCAGGTCTTGACTGTTCTCCAGCCGTCCCCACCTCTGGCACATACAGCAGAAGGCCAATCCCAGCATCTGCCTGCTGGGCCACCAGGAGCCGCCTCTGGCTTTGCTTCAGGCCC
Organism: Lutra lutra; assembly: GCF_902655055.1. Classification (NCBI taxonomy): domain Eukaryota; kingdom Metazoa; phylum Chordata; class Mammalia; order Carnivora; family Mustelidae; genus Lutra; species Lutra lutra. The sequence goes on along the minus strand of NC_062287.1, from coordinate 55,290,549 downwards.
CACCCTGAGCTGAGGCCTGGCTTCCCCCAAGCTCTTCCTGGTCTGAGGGCATCTGAGGGTTGTGGGAATGCAGGTGGGGCAGGGCACAGAGCCTGGAGCCTGGGAAAAGAGCAGGGGCCAGCTGATGTGAAGGAGAGGGGTCAGCGGTCCTAGCCAGGGGCAGGCAGCAGAGAGAGGAATCAGGGTCAGATCTGGCTCTGAGCCCAGGCCTTCCACCAACTCACCACGTGCCCTTAGGCCACAGGCAGATTTCCCTGTCTGTGGGGGAGGAGTTGGAGAAAAGGATCTCCCAAGGCCATTCCTTTTGTGATTTCAGAAAAGCCTCTTTGCTACCTCTGTCTCTTTGCTCACAGCTTTTACCTCTCTACCAGGGAGGTATCTGCCCTCATTTCTTTACCGATTCTGGTGAAATTTGCCATTTGCCAACTTCTCCAAACATCACCTCCTCCAGGAAGCCTTCCAGACTGATTCTCCAGTTAGAAGTAACCTGTCTCACGTATGCTGCTTGACTTCTCTTCTTCGAGGATGATTCTTTCTTATTCCTCATATTGTTTCTGTTGCTTTTTAGCTGTCCTGGGTTCAAAGTGCATTGATCTGGTGCAGATACATCACACAAAGGAGAGAACTAGCAGCCTTGGATTAAAATTTGAGCTCCAAATCACTGGCTTTATGAGAACTCAGTGACATACTCTCACCCTGTTTAATAGTTGAGGAAACAGATGCTCAGAGAGGGCAAGTGACTCACCCCAGGTCACCCAGCAAGGGAACAGCAGAGTGGGGGCCAGAACCCAGGTCATCCTGATGCCAAAGCTCTTTCCTCTCTCTGTCATTACCCTCAGGGTTCCCTTCTCTCTTCAGCAGACCCCACACTAGGGAGACCACCCACTCGGGCACTTCTCCACTGCTTCTAGACAAAGCAAACTATTCTCTGGGTGCTAGTAACTAGGGAGTGGGCAGGGTTGCGGGGTAGTTATTTCCTCCCAGGTAAGGCCTTGCCTCTTAGGCCAGAGCTCAGGCAGCTGTGAACCAGATGGGAAGCTTCCCTGGACCCTACAGTCAGGGGCCAGGCATTTGTCTGCATTTGTCCCCATCTGCATTTGTCCCTTCCTGGGACTCACTTTCTCTGTGTGGTGGATGGAGGGCCAAGGTGGTCATCTGGTCTCTTCCTGAGAGGCTCAGTCTTCTGTCTCTGGAAGGAGCAGTGCAGCAAAGCCCTCTGTAGAGGAAGGGTCGGAGCTCCCCATCGGTGTTAAGGGGGCTTGGCTATCTCCAGCATGTCAGCTTGAACTTCAACTGCACTGGGGTTCAGGAAAAAGTAAAGAAGTTTGGTCCCTGCCATCCCTCAGGGGTTGCAGCCCAGAGCCCCAAGCCTTCGTGCTGGAAAGGATGGAGAACAATAGTCGCCTCACCAGACCCGGAGCTCCCTAGAGGTGGGGCCAGATTTGATCCATTCTTGGGGCCCCAGATCTCAGCACAGGCTTGGCAAATGCAAGGATTTGGGAAAGTCTCAGTGTCTAAGCTGTCCTCCCTCCACTCCATGCCTCCCCCCCTTGACATTCCTTCCTTCCCTCCAACCTGTTTGGAAAGAGGACTGGAGCCTCGTGATATGGAGTGAGGTTGGCTATAATAGGGCCCCAGGAAGTAAACGTAAGCACAGAGAGAGGAGCTGGGGCTCATGATCAGGGGAGGTGGCATGGCCAAAGCCAATGGCCACTCTCTGAGCCTCAGGCTCCGTGTTCTAGGCAGAAGGAGACTGACCTGAATTCCCTGTGGGCTCCGGGCTCACCCTTCCCCCAAGGCCCTCCTCACTATTTTTAAGGTCATCTTGGGTCTAGATGCGATATCCAGGGCTGGAACTGGGAACAGAAAGTCCCAGCACAGGGTGCCTGACCCAGCTTGGAAACCACCAGAAAGTGCTTGGCCTCCTCCCCCACCCTGCACTATCTCCCTCACGAAGCAACAGCTGGGAGGCCTATAAAAGCTGGACCTCAAGCATGCTATTGTCATCCCAACAGACCACCCAAAGCCCTGGGGGGGAGGAATTTCCCAAAGATGACAGCCAAGCCCTTTGTGCCTCCAGGGCTCCCACTCCTCCCCAACCCCAACCTGGATTCCTCCTCCCACATTCCCATGCTCCAGTCCTGTCTTCTCCCTCAGCTTAGCTCGGTTCAACTTAACCTGGACCAGGTCTTGCAAGATGAGAAATGGTTTGCTGGGGAGGAAGGACAATCCAGGCCAAGGGTGCATGCAGCGTGTGCAAAGGCAGAGGGGTGAAAAGCATAGGATGAATTTGGGGAATGGCAAGCATCTACAGAGCCCGAGAATACTGTTTGCTAGGGGTGGGCAGATGAGACGGGTGCGGTTCCCAGGGGCCTTGACCTTTTGAGGCTGAGATGTCTGTTTTCATGTGGTGCAGAGGGGGCAACTGCTGTTGAGGATGGCAGTGCACCCAGCATGACATTTCCTGCAATCCTACAAACCCTCCATGAGATGGGCTCTCTTCCCTCGCTCCCAGAGAAACTGAAACTGACACAGGCTAACGACGCTGCCCAAGGTCACAGAGCTCCAATGGGGTAAAGCAAATATTTGAATCCAAAGTCTTCTAATCCAGAGGATTTCAGCAGGGACATGGTCCATCAGGACACAGGATGGGACAGGTGCTGCCCTGAGGAGCTCACTGCTTCATCAAGGGACGTAAACAGTGAGGGAAACTGCAAGCTGAGGGCATACAGAGCAATCTCGGAGGTAAGAAGGGCTCAAGGAAGGTGTTGGCCACGTAGGCTTCCTTCTACTCCAGCACCTCTGAAGAAGTATCTGTCATTTGTTATGAGGGGCGGATTACCCAATATCTGCTGCTGGGAATATTTCCCTTCCCAGGCTCGGGCTCTGGGTGTATCCGTGCTGGAAGCTGGTAGTTTTTCCAAAAACATCTTGGCACCTCTGTGACACTGTCCCCTCCCCGACCTTGGCACCTGAACATGGTTCCCGGGTAGGTTCCTCTTTTTGCTCTGTTTTCTTCAGACGGTACACATGGCAGAGGCGTTTCACTCTCGCTGGGCAAGTTGCCTGCCCACTTGTGGCTTCTGTTACCTTCTTTCTGCTCTTGTCTCCAGACAGCCGGAGATCTGGCTCCAGCCCGTATCCTCTCCTGGGCTCTCCTAGAGCCCACAGCCTCCTAAATATCTCTCCCTTGGTGCGCACGCCCTACCCCAGCCCTGCCACCCCAAACTCATTCATGGTCAAGGCTGAACTCACCACACCTTTGCAGTCCCAGCCCTCAACCATGGCACGCCCAGAGGCAGAGCTGCACCTCTCTCGGCTATACCCCTGCCCCCAGGACTCCTCGGCTTCCTTCACTCCCCACAGCTGATCTTCCACCAAGTCCTACCTCCCCACTGTGATACCTCAGCTCGTCACTCTCCTTTCCCACAGCCACTGCCTAACCCAGGACCCATGGTCCCTCGCCACTCTGGACCCCACTCCTGCCTTCTCCCTGGCTCCTGCCCATTGCTTGACTCTTCCACTCTCCCCGCCACAGGCACAGAGGTCTGTCCAGGTGGTCAAATCAGACCTCATCCCTGGGCTCAGAACAAAGCCCAGCCCTTCAACCTGGCATTCAGGCTCATTGTAGCCTGGCTCCTCCAACCGCTCCAGCCCCAGTCCCCCCCACCGCACCCCTACCATGCCCCTAGTGCTCCAGCCTTGCCAGACCATTCATTCCCTGAGCATTTTTTGTACTTTGATCTGTCTGCCCTTTTCTCTGATGTTTCTTCCTTTAGGAAGCCTTCCAGAACCTTGCAATCTAGGCTAGGGCCTCTGCTGTGTTTTTGTAGTCTTGAAATTCCTTGTGTTACATCAGTGAGCTCAGGTCACTGGGATTCTGTGTTAGAAGTCTGTTTCCCCTCCCCACCACTCCCACTCCCTGACACTGGGAGCATCCTGAGGGCAAGGATGGGGGCTGCTGGCCTCTGTGTCCCAAGCAGCCTGCCTCAGAGAGCTGTCAGGATGTGCAGAATGAATCTTCACTGTTACTTCTAGAACCAGCAGAGACCAGTTCATGTAAAGCCCCTGGGCAAGTCAGGGTCCTCTCTGGCCCTGTTTATTCGCCCCTCAAAGGCTTAACCCAGCCCTGGCTTCCTATCCAGGGGACTCCCCAGCCCAGTGTGGCTGTGGAGTCACTGGCTGATGAAGAGGGTCCCTGAAAACACACCAGGCAGGCAAACCCCCTCCCACCCCCACAGAGAGACTCCAATGGGGCAACTTGCCACGTGTAGGCCCAGCATCTTGGGCCAGCTGGGTGCTGCCGTATGAGAATGTGGGCCCAGGATTGCCAGATCTGCTCATCTTTCAGGAAAAAGCAAAAATCTGGAGCTTTATGTGAAATTTCCTGTTTTTAATTGCTGGCCACTAACTTCAAAACACTCAGCAAGCATTGCGCAAGTCCCCCCCCCCCCAAAACATCTAGAAGCCAGATGCACCACCAGGCAGGGCTTCCACACACTGTACAACTCCAACTCCAGAAGGCACCATTCACTTTGGGCTGTGCAGGCCACATAACTGCCCTTGGGGCCACTGACCGGGGCCTCTCCATTGTAACCTCTGCCTTATATTCTATCCCTCCTAGTTCTTGTGATGGCCTTGGCAAAGGGTGTGGGGAAGAGGCCTTTCATTCTCTCGTACAGGGAAGTTATTAGAAGAAAAAAAAAAAAAAGGGACCTTGGAATGCAGCTGGTGGGATGGGGTGGGGGTTGGGAGAGGACGAGAAATGGCTGAGGGAGGGCTCTAGAGTGGTCTGTGTTGCTTCAGGGATCAGGAGGAGGTGACTGAGTGAGGCCGGGGTGAGTCTCCCACAGGAAGGAGTATCATTTTTTTTCTGGGGCCTGGTGGCCACACCTGGAAATAGATTTCCTGGTGAGTTTGGAGCAAAGGCTGACGAAACTGCCACTTGCGGGATTTCCTGATATTGACAAAGGACATTATCCTCTGTGACCCTCCCACAGGCTTGAGAGGCAAGGCTTAGTATTCTCAAGGCTGAGGCTCAAAGAAGTCTAATTGCTGGCCCAAGGCCATACAGCATCTCTGTGATCTTCCATTTTGCCCTCTCTGCTGGAGACAGGCTGGAATGTTCTGGAGAGAAAGTGCCCTTGTCTTGTCCCTCCTCGGTTCTCAGGATGTGAGAACCCTCACAGGCTCTCTTGGCATTTCCCAGCAGGTCCCTTTTGAAAGTTCAAAACTGGGCCTTGGTTATGAGTTCTGAATTCCCACCATGCTCAGGTCCCCACATGTCGTTCCTGCCTCATTTGTCTCTCCAGCCTTGCCCTGACAGCACTCTCTGAGGCATTAGAAGAGGGTGTTAACTTACCAGCGAATGGCTGACTCTCTCAAGAAGCTAGTAGAAGGGCAGGCTTTTGCCATAAAACCACCTTTGACAAAGGACAGAAGGGAAGCCAGGCTAGAATAAGAAATGGCTACATGGGGATTAAGTGTCATTTGTTCTAAGGCCTTCTTTGCAGCCAACCTTCTTGTGGTTGCTCTTGGGGGCCCAAGAGTCAGGCAGATCTGACCTCCAGTCCAGGTTTTGCCATTTACCAGCCCCAGGACCCTGGGGTACCTTGCTTCCCCTCTCTGTCTCAGTTTCCTCCTCTGTACCATGGAATCACAGCAGCTACCTCTAAGCGGTGCTAGGAGGGTTGGTGAGTGAGCTCAGCCCAGCCCAGCTCAGCCCAGCCCAGCCCAGCCCAGTGTTGCTGGTTCTGTGGGAGCTCCTCAGACAAGCCCCCAGGACAAACTCCTCCAAGACACTTCCTGTAGGGGCTTAGGCTGAGCCAGAGAGCTGGGTCTCCCAGCCTCCCACCTTCTCAGCCCTCCGGGGTTGAACTTTCTCTGGATTCTCGAGTTCCAGAAGTGGTCCTTGCAGTCGCAAAGCAAGTATGGAAGCCAGTGGGGCGCTTGTGCCAGGACAGACAGCTGACAGAAAGCCTGGCTGTCCCCTTCCCTTCTCTATATCCTGGATTTCTTTCAGAGCCAGGCCTCCTGGTCAGTGACTTCTGCCCTCACAGACTCCACTCCAGCCTCATCACCTGGTTGGCCTGGCTCCTTGGTGGGTGGGTGCTGCCAGCTTTCAGCTAGCCCAGTTAGGTTTGGTTGGACCATGGTGGAGAAGAGCACTGCTTCTTCCCCTTGTCAAACCTGTACAAGGAGCATGGAGTCATGTTGAGGTTAACAGCTGGGCTTGAGTCCCTTCACCAACGTTAACCAGCAGAGCTAGTTACCTCAGAGCCTCAGTGTGCTCATCAGATGCATAGAGATAATGAAAACTCCAAGGCCCAGAGCCGTGGGGAAGCTTCGGGAACAAGGAGAGCAGGCATGTAAAGGCTTAGCTGCATTAGAGCGTGTAACAGCCTCTGTGCTCTAGGAAGTGACCCATCTATGCTGGTGAGTGAAACCAGAGCTTAGAAGTCCCATCAGTCCCTTCTGGGAGAGTTTGCTCGGGCTCCCCCTCACCTCCTTATCTTTCTAAGTGACCTCTGCAGAGCCCATCCCCTCACTAGGCCAACCCTTTATCTTCTCCCTGACAGGTGTCACTTTGGTTTCAATATCTCCTTGTTTCCCCCTGAATCCTTATGCCCCTCCCCCAAGGCACTCCTCCCTGGCCACACACACACACTCCCATTTCTTCAGTCAAATTCCTTAAGATCTTCAAATCAAATAGACATTTCTCCAAAGAAGATACACAAATGGGCAATAAGTACACAAAAAGATGCTTAACATCATTAGTCATTAGGGAAATGCTAATCAAAAATGCTAATCAAAAACCCAGCGGGGTGGCCAGAATCAAAGAGACCCAGTACTAAGTATTACAAGGAAGTGGAGAGATTAGACCCATCAGACCATGCTGGTGGGAGCAGAAGATAGCCAAATCACTTTGGAAAACAGGAAGTTTCTGAAAAAGTTGAATGGAGTTGCCCCATGATCCTGGAATTCTACTCCAGGCTACATACCCAAGAGAACTGAAAACATACGTTGACACAAAAATGTGTACAACTTCTGAATGTTTGCCATACCTGAAACATAAACCAAATGTGATGTATGTCCGTACAAAGGGACTTATCCAGCCATAAAAAAGGAATGACGTACGGAGGCACACTGTAACAGTGTGCTACGTGAAAGCAGCGAGACAAAAAATTACACATTGGACTATTTCGCCTGTATGAATTTATATGAAATATCCAGAATAGGCAAAGCTGGAGAGCCAGGAGCTGGGGAGAGGGAGGACTCCTGAGGAGTATGGAGTTCCTTACTGGGATGGTGGAAAATGTTCTGTAATGAGTGGTGATGAGGTATGCCCTTTTTCATATGCCCAAACCCACACAACTGTATGCTTTAAAAGGGTGAGGTTTATGGCCTATGAATTATACCTCAATTGAAAAAAAATTCCTCAGGCTTCCAGGTACCTCATTTGAGGAGCACAGAGCCTTCACTGTGGCGGTTCTAGGCCTCTGTGGCCCCTCCCTGAGTTTGCCTTCGGGGTCTGGAGATGGAGAGTCCCCACGTCCCTGCCTGGGTCAGGGGTGTCCCTGCATCCGGTTCCATGCTCCAGAAGGAGCTTGTTGAATGAAGGGAAACTCCTGCCAGGTTAAGAAGTGTGTGAAACAATGGGGGAGGTTTCCGCGGGAAGCCAGGGCCCCAGGAGGGGAGGAAGGCCTAAGGGGTCGTTTTCCATGTAAGTGGAAGGGTGGAGTCTCCCAAGTCCAGACTTAGGAGCTCCTCACTGAGATCTCACTGAGATGAAACATCAGAAGACCCTAGGAGATGCCCCTGAAGGGGTTCAGCTTTCCTCTCCCTGCGGTGAGTGGGATACAGGCATGGTTTCCATGGAGGAACCTAGACATGGGAAACCAGGGTCCAGGTTCTAACCACAGTTCTGCCTCCTGAGTCATCGCCACACTTGGGGAACTCAGTTTGTCCAGGGTGAGGGAGGTGGTTAAGTGGGATGTCTCTGAGGATCCTTTCTGCGCCAACCAGCAACATGGTTTGATAGGTAGCTCTGGGATTACACGAGGGGTGGTCCCCTGTGGGGGCATTGCTATCTGTTCTGAACGACTCCCAGGAAAATTCTTTATGCCCTGACTGTAGAACAAGCCTTGACCCTGCACTGACCCTGAATCTGAGATCCTACCCTGAGCCAGACAGACCCACAGCCAGACTCAGCCTCCAGGCACTGGATGTCTCACAGCTACAGGCCCAAGAGGGGCTAAGCCACGCATCCTTACTGCCGGAGTCCCTGCTTGAAGGGTATGGAGTGTGGCCAGCAGCTTCTCCCTAGAAGGAAGGTTAATACTGGGAATGGAATGACAGTGTGAGACAGGAGGTCCCAGCTGGGATCTGGCTAGCATGGGCACATAGAGCCCTCAGGAAGGGCCCTCCCATCACTGGGCCTCAGGAAGGCTGGGGGTGCTCAGACTTTCAGATTGCCACCAACCCCTGGAACACCGTGGGTGACCTGGGGCAGGACCATTCTCTGGGATTCCATCGCCACTCTCACCTCCTGGATGTCTGTCTCACAGGGCCGGTGGGTGAGGAGCCCCAGATGCCAGGCAAGGATGCCAAGGCCATGATGGGTGCAGAAGACACACCTGGAGGTAAAGCCAGCCCAAACCCTCAGGACTTGAGGCGAAGCGTGTTCTACAGCATCAAGGTATCACTCAGGGCCTGCTGGGAACAGGGCTGTCCGGGCCTACAGGGAAGGTTATGTATGTAACTCTAAGCAAGCTGCTGCTTTTCTCTGAGCCTCGGTTTCCTCATCTGTAGGATGGGTGGCCACGAGAATCCAAGAGATAATCTATGAAAGCATTTAGTTGGGTTTGGGGCACACATTCCCTCCTTCCAGAGAAGAAAGAAGGGTTACTCTGTGGGCAGTGGGGGACCACGCTCCCCGTCCCCCATTGTCCTAGAGAGAAAGAGAAGGACCCCAGGGATCCTGAATCTGTATGAATTTGGGGGAGCTCTGGCTCCTCCAGGGGCAGCCCTAAACCTCCAGGCATCCTCTGGGTGCCAGGACCTGTCTTGTTTGATTCTCACGGTAGCCCTGAGGGGTAAGGACATGGTCCTTGTTGTATACAAGAGAAAACCAAGTCAGAAGAACAGAGTGAACATTTTTAAGCTCTGGCATAAACACCCTTCTTTGAAGTTAGTTTTTCTTCTCCTGGGAATTCTTCTAGCTCATCAGAAGGGAGGCCCGGATGTTTGGGGTGGGGCTAGGTGGGATGGGTGGCTTGAGGATTCAGGGTATGGAAGTCGTCTCCTAAGGGAACTGTAGGGGAGGAATGGGTGGGCTGGGGTGGAGAAGGATCTGGAAGAGCTTCCTGGAGAAAAGGGCAGGGTGATGGAACAGGGAGGAAGGTGCAGTCCAGCTCAGGGGAGCTGTGAGGGTCAGAGTGGCCCCAGAAAGACCCTACTCTCAGTCATGTGGGTCTCAGGTGGCACCAAGACCCCTGAATGTACCCAGGACAGTTTGTGTAGTTTTTAGGCCTGTGTGAGAAGCCAATGGCCACTCTAGTAACTCTCTCTTTTTCTCTCTCCTGTGTGTCTGTCTTCTCTGACTCTGTTTCCCCATCTCTATTCCTTGCTCCTCCCTTTCCCCCGACTCCATCTGTCTCCCAATCACCGCCCCCTCTGACTGAATCCCCACCTATCTCCCTGCACACCCCCCCCCCCCCCCCCCCCGCCGCCGGCTGGCCCGCCTGTTGTCCCCGCCATGGCTCCCCTGGCAGTTCTTCGTCCTGTGCCACAGCCTACTGCAGCTGGCCCAGCTCATGATCTCCGGCTACCTCAAGAGCTCCATCTCCACTGTGGAAAAGCGCTTTGGCCTCTCCAGTCAGACCTCAGGGCTGCTGGCTGCCTTCAACGAGGTACCGGCCCTGGTGCAGCCACTAGGAGGGGGAAGGATTGAGGGAGACTCTTGCCCCCACCTCCTCACCCCCTCTCTCACTAGCCTGACAGAAGCCCTTCCCGTCCCATTGTCCACAGGCAACCCCACCACAGCTTCTTCCCCAAATCTCCTTAGCCAGCTCCTTCGTCATGTCCTGGTAGAGAAACCGACCTCTGCCTCCTTGTAACGTCACAGCATGGGTGGTCCTGCCCTTGGGGACACTCTAGAGGTTGGGAGCGGGTATTGTAGAGGTAGGCAGAATTCCCATACTGCCCAGTCTCCCTTTGGCTCCTTTACCTGGCTATTGTCTGCCCCGGGAAGGAGTCAGAGGAAGTCACTTCAATAGTAGTGTGATAGATTTAAATGAGATCGAAGGCAGAAATTTGGAACCAGTGGGTGGCAGGGGGAGGGAGCGATAGCATGGCACGCATGTCCCCTCGGAGTTGCCTGGAGAACCCTAAGTCTGGGGCCCGCAGCCAAGCAGGGAGGAGTAGACAAGCTGCTTTGGGGGGATTTAGAGATCAGGGTCCAGCTGTGCCCCAGCACCCCCCACCAGATGTTCTCCACCTCAGAGGAGGCCACTGTCTGGAGATTTCAAGGCAATTCTCTCCCCCTGGTCTGCCAACGACATAGCACCCCTGGATAGACCTCAGACCCCACCTTCAGATCTCAGAGGTGGGAAGGAAATGTCATTACCGAGCTCTGGGACCTGGGGAAGTCACTCCCCATCTCTGGGCCTCAGTGTGCTGCCTATAAAATGGAGAGTGGTTATCCTTCTCAGGGTTGGTCCTCCTACCAGCTCTCTTGTGGTTGCTGGCCCCCTCTAGCAGCAAGGAACCTGGGGCTCAGGGTGAGTATAATGGCCCAGGAGCAATGGGCTGGGCAGTGCACTCCAGCTTCTGGCTGCAGAGACTGTCCCTTCCCTGCGAACTCTCCAATCCCCTCCAGTGCCCACAGCCTCAGTTTTTTATTCTAAGCCTTAAAATTCCAAAGCCTTAGTTCTCTGGCTTGAGATTTTGTCTCCCCTATATCTCAAACACTTAAAAACCCTTCCATTGACTCTTCCATGTTCTAACGTGGAGTCCAATCCGCTTTCCAGAATGAAATGGAACTGTTAGCCTTGTGCAGTCTGCCCTCCTTTCTCTCCCCCTAATGGGGGCCTTGGGGCCCCCTCCACCTCAGGGGACCCAGATTCTGTGTTTAGAGGAGCCTGGATGATTCTCATTCTGTCAGCTAGTCCTTTAGACTGAGGGGAGCACCAGGCTGGCAAGAGAAGCCGGGGTAGTGCTGACTTCTGGTGACTCTGCTCTGTTTGAATGGGTCCCCTCATCCCTTGGCAGGTGGGGAACACAGCCCTGATTGTGTTTGTGAGCTACTTTGGCAGCCGGGTACACCGGCCCCGACTGATCGGCTATGGGGCTGTCCTTGTGGCCCTGGCAGGCCTGCTCATGAGCCTCCCACACTTCATCTCCGAGCCATACCGCTACGACCATACTAGCTCCGGTAAGAGCAGAAGGGCTGGGCTGGAGACAGATGCCAGGAGCCACCTTACCACCTACCATGGCCTTTTCCTAGGCCCCCCGGGTCAGGATGGGCCTGACTCCCCAGGGCACCCGTGGGTCCTTCCCGCTCCCTCGGTCCCAGCATGGGCGGGTCCTTCTGGCAGTCCTGGGAGTGGGGTTGTTCTGGGGGCAGTGGGGTATAACCCTCTGGGCCTCCCTTGGTGAGGGCCTGCTTGGGTGTCACTGTGTTTTTGAGGTGGGGGGAATTTACAACTCAGCCTACTTGAGGGCCTGGCATGGAGTAGGTCCTCAGGAAATGTTTGTGGAATGATAATAATAGCACCACGTACCCCTTATGGTGTGCCAGCCTCTCTTCTAAGTATTCTATGTGTATTAGTGCTTTAATCCTCACAAGAAGCCATGACATTAATGAGAGAATGAATGAGTGCATGAACCAATTAAAAAATGAAAGAATTTTAGACAGGAGTTGTGAGGCCTAGTGAGATGTTGGTGAAGGCCTATTGCACAGGCAGATGCCTGTCGCTTGGAGAATAACCCAATCAGTCTGAGCTTCATTCCTTCAACATTCCATCTACCCATCCAGCTACCCACCCATCTGTCACCCATCTATCCACCCATCTATCCATCCATCCATCCATCCATCCATCCATCCATCCATCCATCCAGTGTTCTGCCCAACAACCCTTAGTATAGCCTACTTAGTGTCAGACCCTCTAAGAGAGCTCAGTCTTGCCTCCAGGGAGCTTCCAGCCTGGGAGAGGAGACTGAGGTGAGCAAAACCCCTGCAGTGAGTCATTTGTGTGAGAAAGGAAGCACTGGGACCAGCCTGGCATGGAAACCTTCCCAGGGGAAGAGGGCTGTCAGAGAGCATCGCCTCCCTCGCTCACACCCCAGCACTCCCACTCTGTGCCAGGACCCAGGGCGGAAAGAGGGAGCAGCATGACCAGCCCCGAGAAGCTCCCAGGGAGGCACTGGTTAGAGGCCCAGGCAGCTTTTCTGCAGGGTAGAGACTCCAGCTCGTTGGGAGTCAGCCGGAGGGAGCCAGCAGAGCCCCGAGTGGGGTGGGGGTTAAGGAGAAGGTGGGCATTTCGAGTGCCGGGAGCCACAGGGGCAACAGCCAGGAAGTGGGAAAGTAGAGTGTGGGCCAGCAGCTCAGGGGGCTTATCGAGGCCCCGAGTGGAGAGCTGTCAAAAGGCCTGACTGGAATGCTGGGGGGACAAAAACCACATTTCTGGGTCTAGAGTTTTCTCTTCAACAGAGCTTTTTCTGTGAGGGTCATACATGTTCTTCTTCCTCCTCTCTGCCACACAAGAGCCCTCTGCCATGGGTGCCCCAGGAAAGCCTGAGGGCAGCCATTCTCCTGCCTGGGCCTGTCTTGGATGAGTATACTAGGCTTGGTGACCTCCAGGCATGCAGCCGGCTTTGGCATCCCCAACTCTTCTGTTTACCCCTTCTTCTTCCAACATGAATTAGTCTCTTTATTGCTAATTCTTCTCTACCAGGCCCCCTGCGAGGCCCTGGCATCACAGGGGAGCGAAAAGAATACAGAGCCCTATCACAATCATTGTCTGTAACGTCTAGTAGGCTCTGTGCGTGGGCAGTACACACATGCCATGCTTACGGCCTGAAGCAGGTGTTGGCAGCAGCATATTTTACGGGTGAGGAGATGGATGTTCAGAGAGAGGGGGATCTCCTCAAGACCCACAGCTCGTGGGGCCATGACGTGTCCAGGTAGCTTGGTCCCAGAACCCTGCTCCGAACCACTGAATTATTCTGCTTGTGAATTCTGAATTTCTGTAGAACTTCCATTCTAGGAGACTCTTGAGAGGTGAGGAAACTGAGGCCCAGATGGGCTGAGGGCCTCTGTCAAGGTCTCCCAGGTTTCAACTCATACAACCTCGGTTGATGGTCCAGGACCTTGACCTTGGTTCACATGGCTTTTCTGAGTGTCCTGGCTCCCAGAAAAGGCTGGATCGGCCACAGAGAGAAGGCCGCATCTATACCCACATTTGAGATAATAATAGCATGAGGGTCTCTTTAAGTTTGCTCACCAAATATTGGTGAGCTACAGGGAGAGACTGTCTGGTACTAAATTAAGAAATTCCCCTTCACTGAACTCTGTGTCTGGGTCCTGAGCTGACCCGAGCCCACCCAAAATGAAGGCCAAGGGCCCTAGAGCCTTCTTCAGTCCAGCTTCCCTCCCCTGCCTGGCCCTGCCTTTAGCCCTGACCTTGTCCCTCAGGCTCTGTGAGTCTGCTCCGCTGAACTCCTTAAGCCCCTGGGTTTGCATGTGCTCTGACCTCTCCCTGGAGTATCCCTCCCACCTTCTCTTTCTGGAAAATCTTGTTTGTCCTTTTTGGCCCCGTTCAACCTCAGTCTCTTTTGACAGCCCACCCCACCTGAGAACCACAGTTGCCATGGCACCTCCACATACCTCTGCTCAGAAAAGTGGCATAGGGTACATTAGGAGCAAGGACTCGAAGCCAAGCTGCCTGGGTTCCAATCCTGCCTCTGCCTTTGCTAGTTGCTGCCGGAGCATCAGTTTCCTCATCTGTGCAATGGGCATAACAAGAGCGCCCATCCCCTAGGGTTGCTGGGGGAAGGGAGGAAAATGGTTGATGTACACAGCACCTAAAATGGTGTTTTGTGTCCAGTGCATGCTGTGTTAAGAGTCTCAGCTCTCGTCATAATATTTTTTATCATCTCATAGTGGATATGCCACAGGATTTTGAGGCTTCTTTGTGCCAGCCCACAACCTCGGTCCCAGTCCCCACCCCAGACCCCTCCAACAGCAGCTGCTCAAGCTACATGGAGGCCCAGCACCTGGCCGTGGTGGGGATAATGTTCACGGCCCAGACCCTGCTCGGCGTGGGCGCGGTGCCCATTCAGCCCTTCGGCATCTCCTACATCGATGACTTTGCCCACAACAGCAATTCGCCTCTCTACGTTGGTGAGAACCGGGCTTGGAGGGAAGGCCAGGCTCAGAGGTCAGAGGATGAGTGGACCAGGTAGGGGCTGGGCGTGAGTTCCCAACCTCTGCCGCATGTGGCCAGGAAAGGTCTGGAGAAGCCCTGGAGTTTTCTGGGCCTGCTCGGGGGAAGTTGGGCCGCTCTTGCCTACTGGAGATGGGGTAGGCACTGATCTGCAGAGGGAAGCCGGGGCCAGGGGGCCTAACCCAGGCTTTGTTGTTGCAGGGATCCTGTTTGCAGTAACCATGATGGGGCCAGGCATGGCCTATGGGCTGGGCGGCCTCATGCTGCGCCTTTATGTGGACATAGACAGGATGCCAGAAGGTGAGCCTCAAAGAGCACACAGCCATTCCTGGGAGGCACACTGCGGCTAGCTCACTGTCCGCTGGCCTCATAGGAGACACTGAACCAGCGAGGTCACGTTCAAATCCTAGCCATCCCACTGACCTTGGACATGCTTCTTAAACTCTCAACTTCTTCGTCTTTGAGACACTCTCTGCCCTGCCCACCTCCCCAAGCTGCAATCAGAATCCAGTGAGAGATGAAGAGAAACGGCAGACCGCCACCAGACAGGCAGTTGTCTTGTCACTGCTATTAGGATGACTCTTCACCCAGTCCTGTCCCTGAGCTCCCTCTGACCCCAGCCTGCATTCGGATACACTGCAGGGCACACAGGACCACCTATGTTCTTGGCCTATAGGGAGGTCCCATCTTTAGGGGCAACAAGACCCAGGTCAAATAGAGAAGCTTGCAGGAGAGAACTTTTGGAGCAGGATTCTGTGAGCTTGGGCCAACCTCAGATGGGAAATGTACTGGGTGACCTCTCAGGACCCTTCTACTTCTGACCATCTCAGAGTCTGGGAACCTGTGCCAAGGGCTCCCCTCAGGGAACCGTAGTCTTTGATCCAGGCAGTAGTAGGGGTGGGCCACGAAGTGGGACCAAAGCTTGGTCTGAAGTCAGCCAGGAGTGAGGAGTGGTGAGGGTCCCTGAGCGCTGATGCTCTGTAGGAACAAGGCAAGGATCCCTCTCTCCTGGAGGTTTCCAGCAAGCCCTAGGAACCTCAGGGGACACACGAGCGAATGGATGGACAGGCCGATTCTGCTTCTTCTCTGGCTTTTGCACCAGGCTGCCTCCTTCTGAACAAGACTCACTAGGTATAGCCCCGCCCCACCTTCCTTCCTTCTAGAAAGCGGGGGCCCAGCCCTCCAGTGCCAGCTCTGGTTGGCTTTCCTCAGGTTTCCTGGACACGCCCCCGCTTCGGGGAAGGTGGTATGTTTTGGGGCTCTGTTGACATCATCCTGGCAGACGTGGCTCCTCCACGGGCTGATGTGTTCTTGTAGATTGATCTTCCTACCCTTTCCCTATGGGGGATTTCATGGGGTGGGCTGATCAGGTGTGTTACAGGCACAGATGAGTGTGTGAGAAGCGGGGGAGTCGGGGAGATGCCTGTGCTCGCACTCACCAGGCTGGCACAGAAGCAGGGGGAATAATAGCTGGAGGAGGGAATTAGTACAAAATCTAGCTTCAGCCCCAGCTTTATAGATACGTTTGCTGAGTGCCGACTGTGTACTCTGGCCCCTGGCCAGGAGCGCTCAGGCCCAAGCACCTGGACACCAGCCCTACTCCTGGGCTTGCTGTGTTTATGCATCAGTGTGGTTAGAAAATGTTTGTGGATGCTGGGCAATTGAAGGAGGAGGTATCCGACTCAGCCTCGAGGTAAGGGCTTGGATGGGAGAAGCAGGCCCTCCAGCCAGGAGGCACATCTGGAATAATCTAGTCCTAATTATACCTGGGGAACTTGTTAAAGGGAAGACTCCTTGGTCACCTTCCCACTCCACCCCATGGTAGTTTTAAGTTGGTCTGAGGTATTTTTGACAAACACCTGGTGGTTTTAATGATGCAGGTCTGAGAAGCACAAGAAGGGTCCTAACCATCGATTTAATGGTAATAATCCTCATAACAGTAACAGTAAGAGGAGGAAGAGGAACAGACATCTGTACAGCACATTCTATGTGCTTTACCTGTGTTGATTTCTATGATTCTCACAACAACCCTGTGATGAAGGTACTACTTCTGTCCGTATTTTACAGAGGAAGACCCCGAGGCACAAAGAGGTCAAGCAATTTGCCCAAGGATATGTTAGTAATGGAATTCAGACTCAGCAGTCCATTTCCAAAGTCCATAGCCTTGACTGCTACCGTGACCCAGTTGTTGAAAAGCTGAGTCCAGGAAGGATCAAGGCCTTGCCCAAGGTCATATGGGACGTAACTGGCAAAGCCACAGCTGGAGTCCAGGTTTCCTGACTCCTGGCCCAGGCCACCTCAGGTCTCAAAGGCCAGTCCCAGGATGGTGGCCAAGACGGGACAGCCCATCCTGACCCTAACATCACCTTGGTCTTCTCTTCCAGGTGGTATCAGCCTGACTTCAAAGGACCCCCGATGGGTGGGTGCCTGGTGGCTGGGCTTCCTCATCTCTGCGGGGGCAGTGGCCCTGGCCGCGGTGCCCTACTTCTTCTTCCCTAGGGAGATGCCCAGGGAGAAGCATGAGCTCCGCTTTCGGCGAAGGATCTTGGAAACCACAGCCTCATCTGTCAGCAAAGTAAGTCCCTTCCACAAGCCCACCCGAGTCCAGGCTCCAGCCCCCACCAACCAGTTCCTCCCTTGGAACCTTAGACTTCATCCCTCCTGGGCACTGCACTCGGCAGTTTACAAAGCCTTTCCATCCAGGCTCCGCCGCATCCCCCAACAGTCCCACACAAGGAATATGTCCTGCCCCTTCCACAGCTGAGGAGATCAGGGGCTGGGGGAAGGGACCTAGCCAAGATCACATGGCCAGCGAGGGCAGCACTGCGGGGAGAACCCCAGCCTGTCCGAGCCCATGCCCCCTGTCTCACCATCACTCTGTCTCTCTGCTCATCACTTCACGCTTTCTGTGAGTTCTAAACGTGCCACGCTGGAGCAATATTGAGAAGGAGCAATCTCAATATTGAGATTGGAGGTGGAGAATGGGTGGGGGGTCTGAGAAGACTTCTCTGAAGGGGCAGGACTTGAGCGAGGCTCTGACAGACGGTGGAAGCCTAGAGAGGGGAGAGGGGGAATTCTAGGTGTGGCCATAGGGTGGACAAAGGGTTCAGCTTTTAGAAAAGAATTTAGCCTTTCAGAAGCAGGGAGGGGGACAAATGTATGTGAAGTGCGTCCTCTGGGCCAGGTGTCAGGCCAGGCACAGGAGCTCAGCATGTGGCCTCTACTCTTAAAACGGGCACTTCCTAGAGGGGAGGGACTAAGATTGATGGATAAGTAACAAGCTATGAGGTGCTTGAGGATCTCTTGCTGAAACCCCCTGCTCAGCTGAGGGGCGGGCAGTCTTTCCTCAGAGATCTGCTGGGCAGGAGAGATGATTCGGGGTGGGGCCCTCCAATTTTCCAGAGGCCTTTAAAACAATCTATTGGCTCCAGAGTACACAACAAAATGACAAAACAGGAAGGGTTTATAGAAGTTCAATGCATCATTAATGTTGACTGTATCGAATTTTCTTTAGCATTCATACACATCTCATTACATTCTGAAAATTTGCACGTTCGATTTTCTCTTTTCCTGAGGACCCACACACAACACTTCTGTGACCACGTGTGTGGGGTGATTCTCAAGCCGGCTGATTCTCTGTGTCACCCACTAGGTGTCCCACAGTTTCCCTCAACTCTGACACTGTTTACCCGGAGATAGCGTCTGATGCCACAGTTAAGGCTCAGTCCCACTTTAGCCACGGGTAGTAGGCCCGTCCCCAGGTTACCCACAATTTTTGCCCTATTTGGCTACAAATCAGGGGTTCCCACAAACCCTTTCTTGGATTCCATTCTTTGCTAGAACAGCTCACAGAACTCAGGAAAACACTTACTTCATGTTTACCTGCTAATTATGCAATATGGGATCTGATTAAGGGTATTGACTAATAGCCAGATGAGAAAACACATAGGGAGGGGACTGGGAAGGTCCCAAACACAGGAGCTTCTGTCCTTGTGGGGTTGGGATATGTCACCGTCCTGCCATATGGATGTGTTTACCAACCTTGAAGCTCACTGAACCCTATACTATTAGGATTTTGGGGGGGCTTTTTCCACATAGACATGCTCAATCCTTAACTCCATTCCCAGCCCTTTGCCCCCTCTAGAGAATTGGAGGAGGAGCAGGGGAGCATCTTCTTTCTGGTGACCATTTCCCTTCCAAGAGCCCACTGAGAGTCATCTCATTAGAACAAAGGATATTCCTCTCACCCAGGAAATTGCAAGGGATTTAAGAGCTTGTTGTCATTTCCTAGCACACAGGGAATTATACAGATCTTCGGAGCTCTGTGTCAGGAACTGGGGTCAAAGACTAAATATTAGAAGATTTTCCTAAGCACTCTTATTTACAAGAGTTTTATGAGCTCTGTGTCAGGAATATATACATTTGCATAAATATATATTTCTTAGTATTTCACAGCGAAGTAATTGTTGAGAAATCACGATCATAAATTATTTGTTGCTAAGTAATTCTAGTTTCAAAGGGATGATTTGTAAAAAGCCTGTCGAATATTTTGCAGCAAGAATAATTCTATTTAATGAGGCATGTTGGTGCATTTGAATATGCTGGCTGTGATGGGAGAGAGGCCCTCCTCCTCAGGGCATGAAAGTCTGGGCCTAGGAGAGAGGGCTGAAAATGTGTTCGTCTAGAAAAACTAGAATTTGAGCTCAAGTCTGTCCAACCCCAAACATGGCTGCTCTGTGAACCTCACTACCCATCCCCCAGCCCCTGCTGGAGCAGAAGTTTTATATATGGGAGACCAATGAAAATTGATGTTAGAACAGCCAATAGAGGTCAGAACAGGAAAGGGCTTGCCTGCCAGTTTCAAGAACAGCTGGTCGCCCTGGAAGGAGGGTAAATGGGGGTCCCATGGCTCTGTCATAGGGTCTAAGTAGAAGAAGGGACAGAGGACATGTGTGGGGAGCAGGGGGTGCAGGGAGACTGGTGAAGCCACTCTGGCTGTGGTCCAGGTGGGAAGCAGTGCACCCGCAGTGGGGGGAGACAAGGGGAGGAGTCCAGGAGCCACCCAGAAGGGACACTGCTAGGGCCCGGGTGCCTCTCTGCTAGGGGACATCCCAAGACAGTGCAAGCCTGGGCTGGTGCTGGGCTCAGAGGTAGGGGGAGGCAGGCCCTGCAGAGCGACCAGTTTCAGGGGAAGAAGGCAGCTTGAAACCACAGATGGCCCTTCCTGGTTCTGCCTCGCTCAGGCCAGAAATTGAATGAGGTAAGAATTCCTAGAACTTGGGGCAACAGTTCTTAGAAGTAGGGGTGGTCACAGAGGAAGTGAGGAGTTTCTGGTTATGGGCAATGTCCAGGTTGAGCCTCACATCTGAACAGAGGACAGCCGCTTGAGCCAGGAGGCGGACTAGGTGAAGAAGCCAGTGGGAGGCGTGGGTGGGCTTGGTCATGTGTCCGCTGGGTGACCTTGAGCAAGACGCTTCCCCATTCTGTGCAGCCCTTTATGTGGTAATGTGCCAAGGACCAATTCTGGGGAGCTGTAGTCTGTGTGCCTGAAGTCTAAGAATGCACAGTTTCTTGCGTCCAAGCTGCTGTGGGGCAGACATCTGGGTTTGAAGAGCAGCATCTCTGTGATGATTGGAAGCCCTGGTTCCCCAGCTGTGAACCTGTCTGGCTGTCTGGATTCATTCTGTCAGCACATGGGGGATGGGGAGTGAGGAAGGAAGGGGGTGAGAGGTTCTTAAAAAAGAACCGAAGGCTGAGAACATGAAGATCTGCTTGCAGCAGCTCGAAGGCAATAAATATTGATGTGGGAGGAATTGTTCTCTCCCCCCTTCCCCGCACCCCCACCCGCCTCCTTGAGGCTCTGCCTGGGCCAGCTCTGTTTACAGCGACAAGGGCGGCCCCCCGCCCACTCAGACCACTGAAGGAGAGGTAGATGGACAGGGAGGAAGGGCCCAATGAGGCAGAATTGGCAGCCAGAAGGTCCAGGCTCACAGACATGAGGGGATGTATCTTCTGTAGAGAGTGGGAACAGGCACGGGTGGTGGGGGGCAGAGGGAAGTGAAGGGGAGATTCTTTCTGAAATCCCTTCGGGTATCTTCTCCCAGGCTCAGAGTTTCCCTAAAGAGCCTCCTACAAGTAAATGCAGTTTTTAATGGTGGCATGTAATATCAGGGTTTTGTGACCCAGTGGAGGTCTTGACCTCAGTCTCCTCATCTGTACAATGGGCAGATTGGATAGGGTCTACAGGCTCTGACAGGTTCAATGATGTCTTTTCTAAATGGAGCAGTACATGAGCCCTTCCACTGTGGGAGAAAAGGGTTCACTCCTCAGCCTCTGCCCCCAAGAAGCTCTCAGGTAACGAAGGAAGGCCAGATGCAGATGGACA
Organism: Lutra lutra; assembly: GCF_902655055.1. Taxonomy (NCBI): domain Eukaryota; kingdom Metazoa; phylum Chordata; class Mammalia; order Carnivora; family Mustelidae; genus Lutra; species Lutra lutra. The sequence goes on along the minus strand of NC_062287.1, from coordinate 55,269,717 downwards.
GGGGGATGACTGACGAACAGCTCACACTTCTCCCATGGCCAGTGCTTAGAGTTCTCTGCCTGCAGGGAGAGGAGCATGAAGAGTCTCCACAGAGAAGATTATGAGATGGGAGATGGGAGAGGCCATACAGGACATGGAGGGGAGGAGCTCTGCTTTCCTGTCTTTGGTTCTGCCCACGAATCTTTGACCTCATCGTGGCCAGGAGACACCCTTCTAGGAGTGAACCATGGCAGATGTTAGTCCTCTGTAAGCCTCAGTCTCCCTCTCCATAATCAGCCAGTTTCTAAGGTCCTGTAGGACTTGTGGCACATGGCTCTGTAGGGCCTATGGAGTAGAGATGGCCTCTTAGGGGCTCCCTAGCAGGTCATCTGGCCCCATCTGTCCTTATGGTTGTAGGACACCATTCAGGCAGCAACCCTCCCGTGGCCTCCATACCCTCCGGTCCCGCTGAATGCCTGCCCCTGGTGCTGGACCAGGGGCTGAGAAAGGTCTTATCCATCGAGAGCCCCTGACCCTGCCTGGCCTCTGAGCACAACTGGTCTACTGGTCTCTGTCATCTTCTCTCAGTTCCTATTTCCCAGGAGTCTCCATGTCTGTTATTCTAGGCTGTCTCCCAGAGTCTGGGATTCTAATATTATACAGTTTTAAAGTTCTATGTTTCTAGCAAAGATTCTCAAGTAGTTCTGTTCTATGATTCTATGATTCTATGCCTCAAATGGTCTTTGACTCCCAAAATTCATGTTTCTATATGGCTACAGTTTTGGCCCATGAGTCTAGGAGTCCATGAAATCTGTTTTCTCCCGATCGTTGACCTGATGTGCTTCTTTGGGAGAATCGTCAAGGATGGGTGCAGGAGTGGGCAGTGGCAGTGGCCCTTAAAACCCAGGACTTAGGGCCAGCTGGGAGGCTTCTGTTCCCCTTGGACTTCATGCTCCTTTGCAGCCCCTGGGAGGTCCAAGGTGACTCGGGTCTCCCTTGTGCCTGGTACCTCTCCCTCGCAGGCACTGCCTCCAGACCCCTCCCAGCCAGCCCAGGAGCCCTCATGCATCCTTCCTCATCCCTAGCAACCCAGGCCTTGTGATTCCACCTTTACCCCTCCTCAGTGCTCTAAGGTAAAATGTCTCGAGAGATCATCCAGTTCAACCCTGACTCTGTCTTATAGATGGAAGGATTCAGGTCTAGAGAGGGTCAAGGTTGTGCCCAGAGCTTGGCCAGCACCACCTCCCCATGTACCAGTCTGTACGAAGCCAAGTCTGGCCCCACAGGGCTACGGTGAACCTCACCCCTACTCACAGCTTGGTGTAGATCAGAGCTTCCTCAAACACTGGGACTGGAAGGCTTTTTGGGGCGATCTGCTTCAGTGGTTTTAAACTGTACCCACAGAACTCCAAGGGTGCCACTGTAGGGAGATTGAAGAGAATGTCCCCCAATAGGAATAAGGTCTTCCACCCCTCGGCACACAAACACATGTATACACACACACACACACACACACACACACACACACACACACACACACACCAATCAGACAGATTCTAGTTTTATGTGTTTTTATATCAGTCTTTTGAGTGAGGTTCAATTGGAGAGAGGGTTTTGCTGCCAAAACCCTGTTTTAAAAACACTGATCAAGTCCAATACCCCCATTTGACAGAGGAGGAGACTGAGGCTCATGGAGAGAGCTGATCAGTAGCTGATGTGGCCTGGGAGGCTGGGGTTCTCAGTGCCTGAGGCATCTGCACCAGTGTCAGGAAGGCCCCCAGCAGGAGCCAGACACGATGTGTCTGTATGAGACCAGCCTGGTTATGAATCCCGCCTCTGCACCTGGAACTCTGAAATCTGTAAAATGGTTACAACACTAATATCCACACCTTGGGATATATTTTTTTAAAAGATTTTATTTATTTATTTGTGAGAGAGAGAGAGAAAGCATGAAAAGGGAGAAGGTCAGAGGAAGAAGCAGACTCACTATGGAGCTGGGAGACTGATGTGGGACTCAAGCCTGGGACTTCGGGATCACAATCTCAGCCGAAGGCAGTTGCTTAACCAACTGAGCCACCCAGGTGCCTCATACCTTGGGATTTTTAAAGAATGAAACCAGCAAAGTGGAAAGTGGATTATTCAGTACTCGACCAGCAGGAGTGCTTATTCTTAATATCTTTCTCTGATCAAGCCAGCTCTTAAAAGCAAAAACAATGGGAAAATGACCTTTTTTCTAATATTCTTACAGCTCACACCAAACTCAACTACCAAACTAGTAAAAGTGGGAAATTAAGCTGACATCTATAGTTTATTCTGGACTGTGTATTGTTTTAAACTCTTTGTATATGTGCTTGCTTCGGCAGCACATATACTAAACTCTTTGTATATATTATCTCATTTAATCTTTGTAATCCACCTGTGAAGTAGGTTAAGCTATAACCCCCATTTTACACCTGAGGGTCAAGTTACAGAGATTAAACAACTCACCCCAGGCCTAGTGGAGGGTGGAACTGGGATTCAGATCTGGGAAGAGCAGGAGGGATGTGGTCTGAATCACCAAGTCAGGACCAAGAAGCAGGAAAATAGAAATAGCAGCAAAAGGGGTATCAGCAAGAGAGGGGGAAACATAGGAGCGTGGACCACAAAGATGAATTCAGTTGATAAAACCAAACCCCTTATTTGGTTCTGGGCTTGCTGGTGGCCAAAGGGACAAGGGAGGCATGGCCAGTCACACAGATCTCAACAAGAAAGCTGGAGAAAGTGTGTCACAATCCTCCACGGAGCTCAGATCTCCAGGCGCTCTGCTAGAAACATGATCTCCCTCCCACGGTAGTGGGAAGGCTAGCACATCACCCCATCCCTGTGGCCACTTACCGTGGCCATGTGCGATGACAGCTGAGGGCTGGCAGAGAATCCCATATCACCTGCCAGGGTCAGCGAGGCTCTGTGGGGCTGGGGTCACAGGCCTGCTCAGACCCTTCCAGAAACCCAACTTCCCCCAAGGACAGTTCCTGGAGCCCTGGAGGCCCAGCAGATACAGGGCTCTTGCACATACCGGACCACACACGGCTCCCTGGGTCCCACAAGCTTGCAGCTGTCAGCACATGGCCCTGAGGGAGGGGAAGTTCTAATCGGCTCTCTCAGCACAGGCCTGCTGACCAGGGCAAACCACAGCCAGATGTGATATGTCTGACTCCAAGCCCTGCTCTGAGCTAGCCACAAGGCTTCTAGTTTCCGGAGCCGGCGCTTGGTCGGGAGTCCTCAAAGCAGATCTGGGGAGAGAGGCAGAAACTTGTGAAGAGCCCAGGACAGGAGTGCCCAGCACCCACCTGATAAAGGCCAAGTCTGTTAGCATGGCCCTCCAAACTGCCCAGCTCCTGCCCCAGACGCTATGGCTTCCCCATCACCCACTCCCACAAACCACTGCACAGACAGGCCCTTCCCTAATTGCCCCCCACCCTGCTATCCTATGCCCTTGCTTCCAATAACTTCTTCCTTCCTCCCTTCCAAATCCCAAACCTCACTTCTCCTAGAGGCCTTCCCTGACCACCCCCTCACCCCAGCCCCTGAAGTTCCGCCCCTCCCCTGCCCCATGCTCTTTTTCACAGCATGACCCAGGGGTGAGATGGTGGTCCTGGAGGACCTGCCTTCAACAATCTGCTCTGCCCATTGCTCCCTGGGTGACATGTCCTCTTCTGGGGTCTCAGTTTCCTCTTCGGCGAAATAGGTGCTATAAGGACCCCTTCACCAGAGTGCTGTGGCAATCAGATGACATGGCAGATGTGAAAGTGCTGCCTAGACCACAGGGGGCTGGACATGCAGACACTGCAGTCATCCTCACTGTTTACATGAGGACAAGGAACCCCAAGCAAGGAAGGAACTCACAGATTCTGCCCGTCCAAGGGTGGAGTCGAGCCCGGCATCCCGTCTGTCCATCCATACTGGATAAGAACACTGGAAAGTTCTTAGCTTATCTCAGCCCCTCCTCCCTCTGTTCCTGGGGCAGTATCCCGACCCCAGCACCCCCTCCCTCAGGTGCTGTAGCCTTCCCGCACCACTCTCCATGGCTTGGCTAGGGCGGGGAAGGGTGCGAGGAGATCTCTGATTCTCATTTCCGCATATCATCAATTTAAAAAATTAATGATGGGCTGTTTTCCATTTTTTTCTTCCATGTTAAGTCTTTGAAATGCCCCCTGTGTTTGATACTCATGGCACATCTCAGTCTGGACTGGCTGTATTTCCAGTGCCCAGTGGCCACATAGGGCTGGTAGCTTCGAGGTATAAATGAGTAATAGACCCACAGTGCCTCACGCAGTGACTTAGACTGTGGGCTCTCGGGCCCCTTCACATTAGTCCACAAAGTTGCCTCCCAGTTCTGCCTGTCTTGCACCGGGGCTTCCGACTCATGGGTGCTGAGGGGATAAGGCATGAGCTTTAGGCACAGGCAGGCTTGAGTTCAGATCATAGTTCTGTGCAATGTTGAGCAAGTTACCGAAGCTTGCAGCTGCTTTGCTCCTGGGCGGAGCATAAGTCTCCTTCCTTTGCAGGTGCACATGAGGACAGAGCCCCCAGCCTGTATACCGGTGGCCTGGGATACCTGGAATCTCCATTTTGCCAGGCCCCTGGGGTATTCGGTGTGGACCCCATGCTCCATTCCGAACTGAAGCTGTGTAGGAGCTCACTTGCTTCGCAATCGCCTCTCTTGTCAATCTCCTTTTTCTTCCTAGAGCCTGGCCGCACTCTTTGCCTATGGCAGCTGTCTTTTCCACTCTTTCTGTTCATAGATACTTATCAGATACCCACTATTCCACCCCAGGCCGTATGCTAGGCACCAGGGTTTCAACAGAGAACAAGATAAGCACGATCCCTGCTCTTGCAGAGCTGGGAGCCCAGCAGGGGAGAGACACTGAACAACGTTTGACTCAGAACTATGTGCATATGGAACATAGTGATTTTCTCTGAAAATCAACTTCCCTTCTGCTCAGAATGCCCACCTCCTGGATTAGCAAGACACTCGACCTCAGCCTTTCTTGGAGTTCCCCGGCCAAGGTGAAGCAAAGGTCCTTATAGAGCGTTCAGGGACCAGTTCTCTCCCCCACCCAGCACATGTTGGCATCAATCCACCCAGGCTCATTCAGGGCCAAAACGCATGGAACACTGTTGACCCATATCGCTTCTGATGAGGTGACTGCCCCATGCCCTCTTCTCTCCCAGAGTGTTTCCCCAGCTCACAGGCATCTCAGAGCAGAATGTCTGGCATCCAGCTGACGGCCCTTGGTTGTGTGTCCTCCCAGGGTGAAGATTCTCCCTCTGAGAGCCCGGCGGAGTCCCAAGAGAAACAGGACAGCCTCACCCAGATTGCACCAGACCTGACAGTGATCCAGTTCATCAAAGGTAAGAGAGGATATAGAGAAGTGGGACCAGAGAGGCATGTGGGGCTGTCCAGGACCCAGCCCCTTCCTGCCCTTCTTGATTTTTCTCTCACACCTACAGACCCCTCATCAGCACCATACACTCCGTAAGTCTTGACTTAGTTGAACCCTTCTGCCTGCAACATTAGTTTCTATTGCTATCTGTCAAAATCTTCCTTGTCCCCGTAGGTCAAGCGCAAGTGTTATTCCTCTCCTTCTCCCCACAGCAAGCCTGGCTCTCCCTCCTCTCAGCCCTCCAAACCGTCAGGGCCAATAATCCTTGCTCTGCTTCCCTCAAGGACTATTAGGAGATTCAAATGGGGTGATGAATGGAAAGCCTTTCGTATACTATTAAAAAAAAAAAAAAACCCTACTTATATAAGGTATAATTATCTTTTCAATGATTACCCCTGCCCTACTATTAGGCTGACCATGTCCCAGAACAGTAAGTTGAGCTGCCTGTGGTTTAGGAAGGTGATGACTGCAGGCTTTGCTTCAGTGCCTACCCCTGCCCCTACTGAGGACTCTTGAAACAGGAAATTAATCAGGCCCAATTCTTGGAAGTGTGTCCTATGACTTGTTGTTTGGGATACCAGTAATCCAGCCTCCAGTTCTCCAGCCTCCCTGGGGTAAGGGGGGGGGGGGGGCTGGACCGCATGGGGCTGGGCCCAGAGGCAGGAGGGGCTTAGACTCCCTAACCTCAGATCACTCCCCAGCTGCTGAAAGGCCCCAGCAGGCTGCTCCTTGGGAGAGTTTATTAATCACAGCTTTGGCTTCTGCCCAGAGGGAAGCTGGGGCCAATCACTGAAATTGGATCCTGGAGTGGGTGTCCTGGGCAGCTTGTCTCTGGTGGTTTCAGCTTCTCCGTGAGCCTAGAGGAGACCTGGGCGGGGGCTAGCCATAGGCCCTGTAGTTGGTCCGCAAGCCTGGCATCTGGCCTTTCTGCTGAGTTCCAGAGGGATCAGTGATGACCTGAGGCTTGGCTTTGAGTACATGGGGCCATGGGGGAGCCAAAGGAAAGAGGAACCAGGACCCTTCAGGTGGAGGAGGCCTAAATTCTTGGCGAAAGACAGTCCCTGAGTTAGAGAAGGCCCCTGTCTGATGGGGGAGACACAGTCTCTGAGTGGAGGGAAGCCCTAGCTTACTTGATGGAAGAGACATTAAGCTAAGGGAAGCAGCTATCCAGCAGACGTGGCTCTGGGTTCCCCAGAAGTTATCCCTATCTGAGTGAAAGGCATAGCCCTGCCCTCCAGGAATTTTCCATCTGTTCTAAGGACAGGAGAAAGATGATGACGAGATAGACGGTGTGTACAAAGTGCATTTGTGATGGGAGATAGAAGCAAGGAACGAGATCGAGCCCTCTGGCTGCCAGAGAGGCACAGGAATGTGGGTGGCATGGGGTCTAGTAGGAGGAATGATCTTTACGCTAAGAGTCAGGAAAGCCCTGGCAACTGCTGGCCTTGACCCGGCCGCTCTAGATGAAGTTGGGCCCCACCTGGTGAGGGCACCCATCTGGCCTGGGCCGATGCTCTCCAAGAGCTAGAGCAGCTACGTGGGGTGAAGGCCACATGTCACACCTTCTCATGTCAAGCGCACAGCTGAATGCGTCGTGTATAGGGCAAGGGACTCAGGATGGGAGGCAGGGCTGGGACATGAAAGATGGGGAATTCCACCGCCCCAGCTCCTACCCACCCTGCCGGGACTGTTTGTCTTTATTTGTTGGCTGCTAAGGAAATGGTTCCTGGCCCGGCCCAGGGGGCTAGAGAACTAGCTGACTGTGCTCTGGCTACACTATGAGGGCAGACAGAGATCTCCAGCAACAGAGACCCTGGTCTTGCCACTGCAGGAACAGACCCTCCCACTTGGCCCAGAGGAGCCCCGGCGCCATCTTTCCCCTCCAGTCCCAACTGCCAGGCGGTTTGCTCCTCTGATGTGTCTTCTTTGAAGGGCCTCTCCTCGCCTGCCCTCCCCACACCTCATGTTAACTTCCAGCTCACCTCCTGTGGGCAGAAACACATGCCCTTCTCTCCTGACGTCAGTGGAGAGAGAATTGCACGTGTCTGGAGAGAAAGCATTCTTGGCCGTCACCCGGGCTGCCCTTGAAGCCCTTTCGAGATTTCCCCCATGTCATGTGGTCACGTGCCCTTCAGGTTAGCGGACTTGCAAAGAGGAAGCCTGTACACGAGGCACCAGGTTAGGAGATAACGGGTGATTGGGGCGGTCATCAAAGCCAGACCTGTCGCTTCTATGCCCCTCTATGTGTTTTTGTTCTTGCTGTGCCCCTCCTAGAAATTTCTTTTCCTTCAGGTGCATTCTTCAGGTCCTACCTCGAGAAGCCCCCCCAGAACCAAGCCTGTTTGGTTTTCACCTTCTCTGGTGGTCTTCCTTCTGCCCCAACATCGTAATACTGGATCACGTGTTGGCCTGTATCTCCATTCATTTATTCCCTAAATATTTCCTGAGCTCCTGTGGTGCCCCAGGCTCGGAAGATTCAGGAATGAATAGAGCAGACAAAAATTCCTGCTCTGAATGAAGCTTATATTCCGGTGGGGTGACCGTAAAATGGCTAAGGGTGTGAAACATGTGGTATGTTAAGTAGAGTGCTGCGGAGAAGAGAAACTAGGGATGGAAGATCAGGGGCAGGCTGCTATCCCATGCTGGGGACACGGGAGGAAAGCCTCAGGTATGGGGTGTCTTAGAAAGAGCTGGAGCAGGACAGGATGAAAAGGACTGAGTGGGAGAAAGTGAGATGAGTAAGCAGAACAGAAGAAATGGAACGAGGTGGGAGGCAATGAGATGAATGGAAGAGGAGGCTTGGGATAGAACTCTGTGGCATCGAATTTTAGATGGAATCGAATGGAAAGAGGCACAATTGAGTAGCGTGCAGTCTAACTCAAAGGATGGGAACAAAACTGAGTTTCAAAAGTGGAACAGAATTAAATGGAGAGGAGTCAAATGTAATGGGATAGAATTGGGCGCAGTGGAATTAAATAAGACAGCATGAAAGGAATAGACCAGTTTAAACTGAACAGGACAAGACAAGACAGAAACAAAAGGCAGGCTGGCCTGCCCACTCTGACCTGCTCCCCGCTCACCCCAACAGTGTTCCCCAGGGTGCTGCTGAGGACCCTGCGCCACCCCATCTTCCTGCTGGTGGTCCTGTCCCAGGTGTGCATGTCGTCCATGGTGGCAGGCATGGCCACCTTCCTGCCCAAGTTCCTGGAGCGCCAGTTTTCCATCACAGCGTCCTACGCCAACCTGCTCATCGGCTGCCTCACCATCCCATTGGCCATTGTAGGCATCGTGGTCGGGGGCGTCCTGGTCAAGCGCCTCCATCTGGGTCCTGTGCGTTGTGCCATCCTCTGCCTTTTGGGGGCGCTGTTCTGCCTGCTTCTCAGCCTGCCCCTCTTCTTCATGGGCTGCTCTACCCACCAGATTGCAGGCATCACCCACACACCCGGGTAAGTGTATGAGAAGCAGGTGGCGGAGGGCTTCAGGAAGGGGGCCTAGACAAGGCCAGGGGAAGGGGGTACCCGTCTACCTCAAAGCTCACTTTCCACCAGCACCTTCTCCTCCCCTCCCCACCTGGCTTCTGAGCAGTGGGACTTCTGTCTCCAAGTCTCCAGTGAGGGTGTCAGGCATCACTAGGAGGGGCAAGAATGGAACTTTGCAGACAGGACAGCTCAGGCCTAGGGAGAGAAGGAAGCCACGACAGGGCAAACCGCTTGTGTGGCCGGCGTCTCCAGAGAGGCTAAGCCCTGTGGGCCAAGTGGAGGTTAAGGCAGAGGCCACATCAGAGAGCAGGGCCTAGCTCAGCGCGAGGAAGTCTTCGCTCCTGGGCAGAGGAAAGGCCTGCCCGGGAGCCTGCACACTCTCCATCCCCAGGGGTGGGGGTGTAGAGAGAAGGGGCGAGCAGGGGCTGGAAGGCATCTATCATGGACACTGGAGAAGGGACTTAAGCCCTAGGAAGGGGTTGGTCTAACTTGTGGTTCTTAGAGCCTGGCAGCTAAAATTGTATTGTTCCATGACCCTAAAACCCAAGGCTCTTTGCCCACATCTGAGGGAGCACCAGGAAGACAGCCTCCTCCCATGCCTGTCTCCCTTCTCGTTTCTCCCTCATCCCACCCTCACACATATGCTCTCTCCTGGTGGGGGCCGTCTTCGAGAGGATGCTGGAAGTTACTTCACTGTCTCTCCTCCAGAATGACTTCACTTTTCCTGGGAACTGCTCCAGGCTGAGGCTGGCCCAAGACCCAGCAAGAATTCCCCAGTTGTCCCTGTTCCCACCTCAACCTGGGCATCTCCTTCCTCCACCCACACACCAGCTTTCCCCACCTGAGAGAGGCTTAGCGCTTCTCTCTGGGCCAGGCCCCACATCACAACCTCTCCCCTATCATCTTCTCCCTTCCCCTCCTTCCTTGTCCCTCCTTCTCCCAAACAGCAAGCCTGCTGTGCTGCCTCCTGTCTGGGGAGCCCTTGTTCTAGGCACAGAGGGGAGCTTTACCCAGGCCCTCCGAAGTCCCTGGTCTGAGGAGAGCCAAGACCTTTATTTTTTTATTTTAAGATTTATTTATTTGTTTTAGAGAGAGGGAGAGCACATGAGGTGGGGAGGGGCAGAGGGAGGAGAGAGAGAAACTCCTGCAGACTCCCTGCTGCAGACTCCCCGCTGAGCACAGAGCCCGACGCAGGGCTCCATCCCAGGACCCCGAGTTCATGACCTGAGCCAAAATCCAGAGTTGGCTGCTTAACTGACTGAGCCACTCAGGCGCCTCAAGCCAGGGCCTTTAAATGATTTTTTTTCCCTAAATGTAAAGGGAAATAAGTCAGCCTAGCACACATGCCTCTTTCCCTTTTCTTCTGCCCCAGCCGAGTTGATCAACAGAGACACTGACGTCCAGAGAGAGGCAAAGACTGCTGGGTGATCCCACAGCTAATCAGGTGTCCTGCCTGCTCCAACACACACAACTTGAATTTTCTAAGAAAAGGAAGCAATCCAGCCCATCAAGAAAAAGGCCCTCTTCATCTGAGACTACATTCTGGGATGAATTTATCTTATGTTCCCCAAAGAAGGGCCATTGAGGGATGGAGAATATTTGCATAAGTTCAAAGGCTAGTAGGATCTTGGGGCTGAGAGGGGTCTCAGAGGCCTCCATCCAACTCTACCCCCCCCCCCCACTCTTCCTGTTGGGAGCCTCTAGCCCATCTCCCTGCTCCCCTACCCCCATTTCAAGGAGCTCCCCATGTGGGGCATCCCTGACAGTAAAAAGCTCTGCATGGAGCCAGATCTCTGGCCATGGTTCTCAGGGTGGGGAGCTGGGCTGTGGGGCTGAGAAGTTCAGGATCTGAGAGCTGGAAAGCCAGGCCAACCCTGCTGCCTTCTCTCTCACCAGCCACCTGCCTGGACCGGAGTTGTTTACAGCCTGCACAGAGCCTTGCTTCTGCCCACTGGACGACTTTAACCCTGTCTGTGACCCCAGAACCCACGTGGAGTACCTCACGCCCTGTCAGGCGGGCTGCACAGGCCGGGCGGTCCAGGAAGCTCTGGACAAAAGTCAGGTGGGTCAGGGCTCTGAGCACTCCCTCAGCCTCCCCTGGGATCTGCCCCTCCCTGTCTTTGTGTACCCATCACACTCTCCATCTTTCCACATTCTCATTCTGGGGCTCTTCTCTCTGTCTGTCCATCTGTCTGTTGGCCAGTCTGTCTCCTTCTGTTGGCCAATGGAGAACATGATTCTTGCAATAACCTTTCATTGCCAGTCTGGGCCCAGCCATGGGCTGGGCCCCAGAGCACAAGAGTGAGCCCAATCTGGCTTCAGCTCTCTGTGCAGGGGAGAGGCGAAAGGAAACAAGTCAGGAATTCCAGGGGTGGGGATAGGCAGGTACAGACAAAGATGGAAGAAGCCGGGGAGGGTCTTAGAAGGCTTCCTGGGATGTGACATTTGTGTTGGGTCTTCAAGGATGAGGGAGCCAACTAGGAAAAGGCTTTCTAGGTGGGGGAACTGCAGAAGCAGAGTCTGCACACCCATGCACACAGTGTTTCAAGAACCTGGAAAGAACTGTTGGAGCAGAAGCATAACGTTTCAAAGAGGGAGAGTGAGGCACAGGCAAAGAAGGGCCTTGAATGCCGGGCCACCAGTAGGGACTTCACCAAGAGAGTGTTGGGGAGCATTGGTTAGGCTGGCGACAGTGTCAGATCTTTATGTGATCACACTTGAGGCTGTAGGTTGGAGGAAGGTGAGCAGAGGCTGGCCCAGTAAGCCCAGTCAGTCAGTCATTCAGTCAACAAACCTTCATAGAGCTCCTCCTCTGTGCTGGGCCCTGTGTGTGGGGGGAAGGGGGAACTGAGGACCCAGAGCCAAGGGACCCTACCCTCAAGGAACTCCCAGCAGTGAAGGAGGCAGAATAAGCAGCCCCAATGCATACGGTGTGAACCTTAAACAGGTCTCCAAGACGAGCCACCCCTCGCCTTTCTCCTCAGTCCCCCAAATGAGAAATGAAGAGAACACCCGCCTTCCCCAGAACCCTAGACTGTAGAAGAGCCTGTGGAAGTGGGTGTGCAGTGTCAAACTGGCCATTATAAGGGGTCCCTTCTCCAGAGTTCCCTGCCTTTGTCATGGGGAACTCCTGCCTTTACATCCTGCTGGGCATCAGTGTCCAAGCCCAAGGGTCCTCCGGGTAGGAACCTGGGACCCATGGGCTGGAGCCCTGGAAAGCTGCTGGCTGGTGGGGCTTCAGGCCAGCAGGCGCCACCTAGGGGCTGTGCAAACCCTTTGCATTTGCAATCGCAATCCCGGCCTTCCAGCCTTCTTAATTCTGTCTTTACCTGGTTTCATCTCCTTGATACTCTTCCAGGGGACCCCAGTTCCTGCCGGCTGGGGCAAGATCCCCCAGGGAACAGTGAACTTTTGCGGATGTGGGCCCCTGAGTGCCGAGGCCAGGTCATCTGGTTCGAACCCCACCCCCTTCTTCCTGTAACTGGCTCTGTTACCTCAGGCAAATTATTTAATCTGTGTCTCCGTTTCTGGGCCTATAAAACAGAGGTGACCATATTGAGTACCTACTGTATGGCTGCGCTGTGCTGAATGCTTTCCTCGGGCAAATTCATTAAACAGTGAGTAAAGGGTCACACAACAAAGCCTGTGAAAAGTACTTAAAACAGTGGCTGGGAAATTTTGCACTGGGTAGTACACACTCCTGTTATGCCCATTATACAGATGGGAAATGGAGGCTCAGGAAAGGACCAGGCATTGCCCACAGTCTTAATGCCAGCGCTGGGATTATAACCCAGGGTTCTGGCCTCCCAGCCCAGCCCCCTCCCCAGAGCGTCCTCAGAGGTTGTGTCTGGGGATAGTGTTTGGAGGAAGGTGCGCTGGTCAGCACTCAGGAAGTGTTGCCCTGGCCTGGAATAGTCTCGCTGCAAACCTGCCTCCTCAGGCCAACCGTGAGCGAGCTAGCGGGCCTGGGGCTAGGTCGCTCAGCAGCCGGCGCGACTGTGCTCAGAAACCATTTATGAAGGAGTAAATGACCAGGGAAAAGATGGGGAAAGGTGGGCGGTTGGTGGGATCTGAGGCTCAGGGGGTGAGGCTGAAGCCCCCCTGGGGAGTGAGAATCAGAGGCAGCTGGAGAGATTGACGTCATCCATAAGAAGAACTTGCTGCTGGAGTTAGATGGGTGGGAATGAGAGCTGGGAAAACTCCAAGAGGAAGGCCCCTAGCTCTTTGTCCAGCCCAGCCATCTTCTGCCACTCAGAAAAGGCATGAGGGCGAGTCTCTCTCTTCTAGCAACATTGCCTAGCCTAGTTCTCCCCTTACCTGTCCCTCCATTGTGCCTCCAACCCAGTGGCTTGCTCAGCCTGGAGGGAAAGGGCCACATGGTGTGTGCTCAGCAGGTCACACACCAGATCTCTCTCTTTCTTTCTCTCACCTTGCCCTAATTCTACCTCCTAAGTATCTCTCAAATCAAAACTCATTTCCCCACCCTCCTCCCCCTCCCACCACTCTCTCCCGAGGTGGGCCTCTTGGCCTGCCTCCCCCGTCTGGCCCATCCTCTTGAAGGAGCCACCGTGACTTTGGTGCTGCCAGCCTTCGTCCCTTTGTCCCTCCTTCCTGTGCTTAAATGCTTCCCAAGTCTCCCAGAGACCGCCTCAGGGACTGCCTTTTCACAACAGGAAGTGTCTGAGGCTGCCCACGGCTGGAGGTGACAGGCTGCCCCAGGCTGAGCGGACCACCCCGAGGGCTGATGGCACCTGGCCCTGCATACCTGTTTCTCAGCACAGGCCAAGGTTCCCTGGGACACACTGGTCAGAAACTCTGTTCTCTGAGGAAGAAAAGCCTAGGCTTCCTGGCTGGCTTTGCTCCTGGGAGGCACCCAAAGACATGGGCAGTGGAGACCACTTCTGAAGGAATCCGGGGCTGGAAGTTTTCCAGGCCATGTGGTGGTGAGAATGCAGGCTGTCCTCAAGCATGCCCCTGGGCCAGCCTGGGGGCCATTCCTTGCAGCTTGAAAAGGAGTCAGCTTTTCACAGACTTCAGCCTCTGGAGGGTCCCAGTTTTGGGGGGGAGTCTCCTATTGGACATTACCCTGGCGGGATGGAGGGCTAGGCTTTGTCCTCTGGCCCTGGAGCCCCCAGACCTCAGAAAGCTGTACTCCCTTGTGTAGGCTCTGCAACCCTGCTGGGGCCAAAGCTTGCTTCCGGACCCTGCCCATCTTGCTGGGTTCTAGCCTCTCTAAACGGCTTTCCATTTCTGTCAGTGCCTGGGTACCCTCAGGACAATGTTTTCAATACTTTGCCCTGCATTTTGTTGTCAGCAGGATGACTGGCAGGGCCCTGGCCCACTGTGTTTCTGGAAACAGCAGTCCAGGTTCCTCTTTTCTGTCCCAAGCTCAGCAGGCCGCTGAGCCCAGCGCAGCCCGAGCGCAGCCCGAGTGCCTCCCCTCTGCCCTCCGCCCCAGGCAGACAAAGACTTGCAGCGCTCTTGCCTGCCACTTTCCTGTATTTTACATCTGACCTTCCTTCCCTCTGCTCATTTCAGTTTTCCTCTTGGCAAATTCCTATTCATTCTTCCAGAGCCAAATCTAGCACCCCTCTCCGCGGAGGTCGTCCTTGCCCTTCACCTGCTGAAGCCTGGTTCCCTTGGTGCTGTCTGGGTCCCTCTCTCCTGTGCTGGAATCTCTCCTTGAGAGTTTCCTCTGTGACCCAGTGCCCTGGAGGAGGACCTCAGTGAAGTAGAAAGGGAGGGACACTGAGCTGGAAAATCTGAGTTCCTTCCCCAAAACACTCTTAAATAGTTTGGTTTTTTTAAAGATTGTTTTACTCATTTGAGAGAGAAAGAGAGAAAGCACGTGCAAGAGAGCATGTAAAAAAGAGTGGTCATAAGCACAAGGGACCGGCAGAGGGAAGAGCAGGCTCCCCGCTGAGCAGGGAGTCCGATCCGGGGCTCGATCCCAGGACCCTGGGATCATAACCTGAGCTGAAGGCAGATGCTTAACTGACTGAGCAAACCAGGTGCCCTTTTATCCCCATAGCTTTTTTTTTTTTTTTAAGATTTTATTTATTTGAGAGTGCGAGCCTGAAAGAGATCCCCAAAACAATCTTGGTTACTTTAATTCCTGGCACAGTCAGGAATTTGGAACATTCTGACATCACTAGGTGAAAGAATGAGCAAGTTCGTGTGCACGTGTGTGTGTATGATTGTGCGTGCTGTGGCACTGCGGTATGTGCGTTAGAGTGACTGTGGCGTGTATGGGAGTGTGTGTGGTGTGGTAGGGGTGAGGCTCTCCCAGCCCCTCGCCCTCTTCTGTCCTCTGCTTCCCTCTCCCCACAGCCTCAGCCCCTGTGTGTGGAAAGCATGTGGGCTGCCCCCACCCACTCGCCTTGGGTCCAGAAAGCCTAGCCTCCAGCCAGCTCTGCCCCAGCTGGTTGGTGCCCTCAGGTTCCGCACAAGCCTTCGGGGGCCTCAGGCACTTGGCCAGCTGCTTGCCCTTGGAGACTCCTGAAGGCTTTTCTCTGCCCCCTTCCTGCTCTAGGTTTTCTACACCAACTGCAGCTGCGTAGTGGGGGGCGGCCCTGTGCTCTCGGGCTCCTGCGAATCACCCTGCAGCCACCTGGTGCTGCCCTTCATGCTCCTGGTCAGCCTGGGGGCCGCCCTGGCCAGTCTCACCCACACACCTTCCTTCATGCTCATCCTAAGGTGAAAGCGGGCGAGCCCAGACCCAGGGGATCCCAAAAAGTCCTTAAACCCAGGCAGGATAAGGGATCCTAGAGGCAGGGTTTGAAGGAGGAGGCCACTCGGGTGTCCTGCCCCCCCCCACAACAGACCAGGTTCTCCTTGCCCTGTCTCCATCTTCATGGCAACCTACTAAAGTGACGTCATCCTCCCCCATTTATAGGTAAGAAACCTGGGGCTCAGAGGAAGTCAGAAGCCAGCCCCAGCTTTCGTGGCAAGTGTTGAGTAGAGCAGAACCAGGGCCAGGGCCCAGAGCCAGGCCCCTACTTGCCCCAGGAGAGGAGAGGCCACCCAGGCACAGTGAGGACAAAGCAGAGCATTGCCTGACGGCCCATCTCCCCACCCTCCCCCTAGAGGGTGGGTCGGGTCGAAGGAGGGTACAGCCAGAAAACCCAGACATGTCCATGTGGTTCATGATTTTTCAAGACCATGAGCCCTTACAGGTCCACCATGGACCCAGCCCACAAGAGTATACTGCCTCTTGTGCCCTGATCTTTCCGACCATTGTCCTAAGGGTGCCTGCTGGGACGGACAGATTGTTACCTGAGGCCAAAGTCCGCATGCCTAGGGTGGGGGCCGGAATAAGGGGACCTCAGAACAGGATAATTCCAAGAACAGGATATTTCATTGTGCTGGGATTATTTTTTTAAACCACTTTTTTTTTTTTTTTTAGATTTTTATTTGTTTATTTACTTATTTGAGAGAGAGAGAAAAGGAGTAGGGAGAGGGAGAAGCAGACTCCCCACGGAGCAGGGACCCTGACTTGGGGCTCGATCCCAGGACCCTGGGATCATGACCTGAGCCGAAGGCAGACACTTAACCAACCAAGCCACCCAGGCATCCCTGGGATTAATTTTATTCCTTATCTGTTTTCTGGAAAATTACAAGGGGGATGGCACCCCTCACAAATACGAGAAGACACATAGATCTATAAAACTGGCTGGCCTCCAGAGAGGAGGTAGAGGACTCCTATGTCCCAGCAGACAGGCAGCCTGTGTGAGAGGAGTTAATTCAGGCAGTAGGCTGCAATTTCTGACCAACCCTTGACTCCCACCTGCTGTGGGATCTTAGCCAAGTCACTTAAGCTTTGTCAACATTCATCAGTCTCCTTATCTGTAAAATGGGCTAATGATAAAACCTATGTCATTTGGGGTGCAGTAGGGGTTGCAGTGTAGAATGACGGAGCCCGTAGTAAGCACTCTGTAAACAGCAGCTGCTGGTATTGCTAAGGAGGAACGAATCATGGCCCGGGGAATCCTAGGCTAGGGCCTCGAAGCATTTTGAGAAGTTAGAAGGCATGTCTGACTACCTAGTTTTAGGTTTTGCCGAGTGTAGGAGGAAGGAGGAGGAATTTGGTGGGCCCAGGGGTCGGGGGGGTGTTGTGAGCAAGAACACAGGGAGGTCAGTGCAGAGTCCTGATGGCTAGTGGGAGTGCCTGGAACATGGGTGCTGGGCTCCACAGGTTGAAGGGAAATGGAGTGGGGAGCCTGAACCCACCCCCACCCCAGCTCCCAGGACCTTTGGACTTGGGGAAGGCTGGCCCTGGGTGCTGAGAGAGAAGGGGATGGTGAGAGTCCCTGGGGGGCCAGGACCCTCTCAATCCTCATGTTGCTGTGTTTCTGCTTGTTAGGGGAGTGAAGAAAGAAGATAAGACTCTAGCTGTGGGAATCCAGTTCATGCTCCTGAGAGTTTTGGGTAAAGAACCTTCCTGGGACCCTTAGCTCCGACACCCATGGTGTGCTGGGCCCAGGGGCACAGGGGTGAGCAGGACCCAGGTCCTGACCTTAGGGTTCGTGGGACCCTGGCAACAGATTGGACCTGGGACCCTGGAGGTGGGCGTACGAACAGCAGTAGAGCCTTCTAGTGAGGCAGCACCAGCATAAGGGCTGGGCTTGAGGGCCGAAGACTTATGGGATAAGAGGCCCCAGTGGCTCTGGGGGGGTTGCGTCTGCCAGGGAGCAGGGAGGTGGGTAATGCAGACACGCCGGACCCCATTGTCCCCTGACCACCTCCTCCTGCAGCCTGGATGCCCAGCCCCGTGATCCACGGCAGCGCCATCGACACCACCTGTGTGCACTGGGCCCAGAGCTGTGGGCGTCGGGCCGTGTGCCGCTACTATGACCACGACTTGCTCCGAAACCGGTGAGACCTGGGGTGGGGGCTGCCAGGGCCTCTGGGAAGGCTGTTGGCAATACTCCTGGGGTCCCAGGTGGGAGAGCAGCAGGGACAAGAGGCCCATTCATATCCCACTACGAGGCAGCAGGTCTGTATCTTGTACTGAGCTCACAAGTCCTATGACCCAGCCATGGTCCCTGACTCTTACAGATGAAGAAAGGGAGAGTTAAAGCAGCCCAAGGTCACACGGCTGATAACTGGCAAAACTGGGTCTTGAACCCAAGTGGTCTAAGCATGGTCTGTGCAGGAAATGTATCATCATGGTTGAGTGTGGGGAGAATTAAGGGAACAGCCCAGCTGTGAGAGAGAGACAAGGAGTTGAAGTGGGGTTGGAAGAAGGCCTCACTAGGACACAGGAGGCCTGGTATCCAGCCCAGATCTGTCTGTCCATCAGGAGACCTGCGTTTTCTGGAATCGAGTCTTCCCATCTGTGTAATGGGGAGCCCAAAGGAACTTGAAGACCAAGAGGCTACTGGGATGGGATAGGAGGTTGGAGAGGACTTGGTGACAGGGCTGGGAATAGGGAGCTGGTCACTGCCAGCTCTGCAGAGGGCATGGCTCTATGGGCTGGGACTGACCAGGGCATTTCCTAGAGGAAGAAAAATCGAATAAGAGCCTTCGTGAGTTAGGCAAACAGGGGAGAGGGAATCCTCTTGTGGCAGGTGGGGTGATCTAAAGTTGCAACTGTCAGGCCCCCTGAATTCTTCAACAGTCAGAGAGAAGCAGGAGTTGGCTAGGGACAAGGCAGGGAGGATGCCCAGGCTTCTGCCCCCCACCCAGTGCTTCTTCTGCATAGCCTCTCTCCCTCTATCTGGGAAGGGCGCCCATAGAGGTCAACTCCAGGGGCTTCCCTGTCTCCCCAACAAAGGCCATGGTGATGGGGCTACTGCCCTGTGGCTGGAGGCCTCTTTCGCCGCCTCCCCCTACAGGGCTTCAATGTCTCTGACCACACATTGAGTGGTGATGGCTGACCTTGCTCTGCCCCACCCCAAGGACATCCAACCCCTAAACAGGGAGGTCCTGAATTCACGGGTCCCTTGGTCTTTTCCAGGTTCGTTGGCCTCCAGGTCTTCTTCAAGACAGGCTCCCTGGCCTGCTTTGCCTTAATTTTGGCCATCCTAAGGCAGCAGGACAAAGACGAGGGGACCCAGGTGACCGTATCCACATCTGGCCTACAGCAGCAGCTGTTAACGTCAGGGCCAGAAAAGAAGCCTGAGGAATCCAGAGTGTGAGCTGGCCCTCAAGGGGCAGGAATATGTTCTCTGGGCCCTTTGCCCAATCTTGGGTGTCAGGAACTCGGTTTTCCAGTTCCAACTCCTCTGCTAACTTGCTCTGTGACTTCAGGCAAGTCACCCTCTCTGGGCCTTTGTAACTCATCTGAACCAAAGAGTTGTCTAGGGGTTTGGTGTGTTAGCTACTTGTAAAGCATGCACGATGGTCTTCCCCCTTCCTCTGCCAGCTGGTCAGGCTGACCTGAAATCAGGCTTTCCTGGCAGAAGGACTGTATCTCTTTCCCCCAGGCCCTAGAATAGAGAAGTAGACCATAGCAGGCCAGGCTACCTTACACACCTGGTCCTAGCCCAGCTCTGCCTCTTGCCTGGAGCAGCCCACCCTCTCTGGGCCTCAGGCACCATCTCTGATGGGTAGAAATGGACTTGCCAGCTTTTAGGCCCCTTCCAGCTATGGCCATCTCTGTGGTCAGGATGCACTCATGTCTCCTCCCTAGCCCCGCTCAGCCTGGAGGTGGGGCCAGGACAGCTTCTGTCAAGAAATATCCATTTGGCGCCCCCTGGAGGCAGAGCTCTGAGCTCTGAGGGGTGCCCACCAGGGAGGAAGCTGGCCTCACACTCAGAACACTCAGGCCAGTCAGGGCCTTCAGCAAACCTGGCATGAGGGCCCCTTGGGGCACTTAGCTGAGGGGGGCAGCTAACTCTGTAGACTCAGGAAATTCTAGTCCTTGCCTCAGGGAGCCATAGTCTGGGCCTGGTCTCTGCCTTAGGGGCTCCAGGGGGTAAGGAGATCCAGGCCCTACATTTGGGCATTTTCTGACTTCAAAGACCAAACACACCCAACACACATTCACTGGTACTTATGCATGGCCAAGGCTTCACACACTGACCAGGGCCCACCAAAATCACTGTGACCCCTGTGGACTAGAATCCGAATTTCACCATTTCCTTTCGGGTGCCCCAATCCTCATTGCCTGTCGCTCTGTAGATAATGTCTGGTTCTGTGATAACCATGTTTTGGGGGCAACACCTGGTTCTCTGTGATGCCTGAGTTGGTGTAAGGACCTGTTCTTTGCAGGGCCAAGGAGTGAAACGTCTGGCTCTGGGTAAGGAGGGGGTCTGTGGAATGCTTGGGTCTGAACCAACTGGTCCTTCAGTGGGCCTTGTCTTGTTTTATGGCCAGTCTTCTCTGGCCTGGCTGTCCCTCTGGGGAGGGGGAGAGAGTTTTCTGATGTACCCCAGCCCATTCTGTTGTCACCACACAGCTGACCTGGCTGGGACCTGCTGCGTGGGAAGCAGGAGACAGAGCTCTCAGCTGTGGCTTCCCAAGCCTGGTGTCCAGCCCTGTGCTGGAGGCAGGGGAGAAACTGGGGGGCAGGAGGAGGGCACTGGGAGCCCATGTGGCTCTGGCCCTCTGAACAGCTCCTGTGGCTGGACTGTGAGGTTCTCCCACGTGAAAGAAGAGGAAGATGAAGGTACAGAAGTTCTAACTCCCATTTTGATTCTACTGGTTGATACCTTCAAATGTTTAATAAATATCTGAGCCTGTATTTATCAATGTCAAGAATTTCAAGGTTTCTTCCAACAAGATGAGGCCATTCACATGTGTATATTCCTTCTCCTTCGCTCCTGTTTCCCAGGTTTTGCAGAAATAGTCTGAAATTATAGACACGGCTTATTATTAAATTTGTTCTTGCATAACGTCTCTTATATTACAAAATTCCTTTCTTACAAAGTGCATTGGAGTTTGCAGCAACCACATTATTTCTAGTTATTTAGATTTAAGTTTTACTGGATTTATTGTTCACTGTTATTTCTTGCAAATGACATCGTTCCCTAGCTGTATATTCTGGTCTAATTTTCATTTGACTGGGTTACTTCCTCTAATAATGGTTTCAGAAATGGAATAAGGTCATGAAGCTTTCCGAGTCCTCACCTGTTCAGATTCTTGTTCACATTTTACAGAAGAGGAAACAGTTCAGAACGAATAAGCAACTTGTCCAAGATCATATAGAACATAAATGGTGGAGCCAGGGTTTTGTGGTAACGGAAGCTTATACACTTTGGGGAGCCCTCTTTATGAAGAAGAGCACAAGGGGCCCCTGGGTGGCTCAGTGGGTTAAAGACTCTGCCTTCGGCTCAGGTTATGATCTCAGGGTCCTGGGATTGAGCCCCGCATCAGGATCTCTGCTCAGTGGGGGGCCTGCTTCCTTCTCTCTCTCTGCCTGCCTCTCTGCCTACTTGTGATCTCTGTCTGTCAAATAAATGAATAAAATCCTAAAAAAAATAAAGAAGAGCAGTACAAAATTTGGTCAGAAAGTGAATATTTATGTAGAACGAGAAAAGAAGTCAAGGCAAATACATCACACAATTCAGAAAAATAGCATATATTTTACCAACAGTTGCACACACGTCTAAAATAAAAGACGGGGGGCGCCTGGGTGGCTCAGTGGGTTAAGCCGCTGCCTTCGGCTCAGGTCATGATCTCAGGGTCCTGGGATCGAGCCCCGCATTGGGCTCTCTGCTCAGCAGGGAGCCTGCTTCCTCCTCTTCTCTGCCTGCCTCTCTGCCTGCTTGTGATCTCTGTCTGTCAAATAAATAAATAAATAAAATCTTAAAAAATAAATAAATAAATAAATAAATAAATAAATAAAATAAAAGACTGAATTTTCCTCCGCCGACGACTGGCAGGATTTTCTGTAGCCTAGCTTCTGGTTCTGTCATTGCAAACCTCTTTTCCCTCTATTGCCTAGGTTCTTCCAGGGCCAGGCCACATAAAACACATTCATGCCCCAAAATGACCTCTGGATATGACACATTGATGTCACAATGCTGGTTGAGTTGGACATGGGTGGGAAGATTCCTAGAGGCCATTCTCTACATGCAGGTGGTTAGCAATGAGTTATCTAGAAAGAGAGGTGACTGGGAATCATATAAATATATCCCAGCAAACCCAAATTAAGTTGATCCCAACTCACCTGCCCCTTAGTCAGATCCCAGAAATGCCCACTGGCCTCTCCAACCACCTCACATAAAGAGGAACTGGGACACAAGTAGTTGGAGAAGAACGAACTAGCAATCTTAACTACTTCTGATTAAAGTACCTCACCTTTGCAAATTTCCCAAGAACATGACAATGTGAACACATTGCAGAGGCCCCTCCCTGGGCCTGAGGAGAGACGATGATACTCAAGCAACATGAGCTTCATGCTGAGTCCGCCTCTGGATCGAGCTGAGATTTGAAGGAGAGGGTGAGGTCCTTGTGCTTAAAACCTCCCAGGATGGTCAGGGTGAGAAGTCATCACAAGAGACACACAGGGCTGAGATCCAGGGGTGGAGCAGGTCAGCGCTGGAGGGGATCCCAGTGACCAAGAAAGCCCAGGGAGCAGCCTTCTTAGGGCCTCTGGCCAATGAGGACCCACAAGCAATTGCATCTGTGAGCTTTCTTCTTACCCAGCATCAGGAAGCTGGGAGAAAGGCATTGTCTCCATGCTAGAGCTGAGTGGTAGTAAAATCCAGCAGTTTCTCCTGGAATCAGAATGAACATCCTGGGGCGCCTGGGTGGCTCAGTGGGTTAAGCCTCTGCCTTCAGCTCAGGTCCTGATCTCAGGGTCCTGGGATCGAGCCCCACATCAGGCTCTCTGCTCAGCAGGGAGCCTGCTCCCCCCTCCTCTCTGGCTGCCTCTCTGCCTACTCATGATCTCTCTTTCTCTGTCAAATAAATGAATAAATAATCTTAAAAAAAAAAAAAAAGAATGAACATCCTGATGCCTGGCTCAGAGGCCCTTCGGCCCATAGACCCATGCTAGAGAGTTGCAGCAGGGACATGCCTCTCCAGAGCCTGGAGCCAGGCGCCATGCGTGGAGTGCAAATAAATGAAGAGAAAGAACCCAGCACCTTCACCATTCTTTGGCCCTAATGAATCCTTTCCCCCTAATAGGCCCCAGCGTGTGTTCTTCCCTCTACCTGAAGGGACTTCATCCCCACCCCACTTCTGGCCTCTTCATCCCACTTCATGAAGTCCTACTCAACCTTCCAGACCCAACTCAAAGGCCACCACCTCTAGGGAGAAAGCCTGGTACAGGTAATGGGAGAGTGGATGACAATCAGCTTAAAGAATGATGAAAGATGGATCTGCATTAAAATCACACACAATCAAGGGGCACCTGGGTGGCTCAGTGGGTTAAGGCCTCTGCCTTCAGCTCAGGTCATGATCTCAGGGTCCTGGGATCGAGCCCCACATCAGGCTCTCTGCTTGGCAGGGAGCCTGCTTCTGCCTCTCTCTCTGCCTGCCTCTCTGCCTACTTGTGATCTCTGTCTCTGTCAAAAAAATAAATAAAATATTAAAAATCTTTAAAAAATTCACACACAATCATATAAACACCTGAGCCTCTGATTTCAGCCCTGTCTGTAGACCTCCAGTGGAGCAGAGTGAAAAGAACAGAGGTTTAGAGTCCGAGATTTGGGTTCAAATCCTGACTCCCACTTATTCACAGCGTGACCCTGAATAAGTGATTTAACTTCTCTGTTTCTTCACTTGTATAGTAAGGCTGGTCATTCCTATCTCCTGTCTCCCAAAAGTTGTGAAGACTGAGTAACAACACACTCGCTCAGAGGCAGCACACCGAATGACCGATATTTGTAAGTTTCCTTCTTCTGTCCCTGAAAGAATTTAAGGAGCACAGAGAGCATGGGGGCGGGACCAGGGATGAAGACAGAGGGAGGAGGCACCACTGAGGGGAGACACACTCCCTTTGCTGCCCCGGCTGCAGCTCTGCTTGTCCCCTAATCTCCCTTCCACTGTCAGCCAGGGCTCAGCCTGCCCAGTCTTATCTCTCCCCACAGCCAGCCTGGGACAGCTCTTCCCAACTAGATTTACATTTTTATTGATTTTCTTTCTCCCTTCCAGAGCAGTCCCTTCCTCTGCTTCCCCTTTTGCTATAAAATGGGCTTACCCTGGGAAACAGCAGGTCTGGGGCTGGCCAAGAAGTGATGGTTCAAGGCTGGATTCAGCCACCATTGACTCATTCATTCAACGACCCAACCGACCAACAAATCCTACATGACTGCTCTGCGCGCACGCACTGGCACTGCTGGGGACACAGCCAGGGTCTGATACAGCAAACTCCCAGGGTAAGCAGATAAAATGACAATCGGTAACAAAAGCATGACTCGTCGTTTAGGAGAAGGAAGAAGAGGAAGCCATGAACTCTTCCTGGGGCCACCAGGAAAGGCTTCCAGAAGAGTTAAATCAGAGCTGACGTAGAAGATTAGGCAGGAAGTCTGCAGGTAGAGAAGACGGGAATGGGCATGAAAAACACCAGGATGAGCAAAGACAGGGAGGCACGAGAGAGTAAGGTGCATCTGAGGCACGATATGAGAGCAATGTGGCAGGGGTGTACCGTGTGTGCAGGGCAATCGGGGGAGACTGGAGAGCTGAGGCTGGAGACACCAGCCGGGACCAAGCCTTGAGTTCCCGCTGACGGCTTTGGATATCTTCCTGAGGGCAAGGAGGAGCCCTTGAAGCATTGATTGATGGATTATTCCATTGACTGGTTATTTTAAGCAGGGAGTGACAGGACAAGATTTGTGTTTTAGAAAGGCGGCTGGCTGCATCATGGGGGCTTTGAGTGGAAAAAGGAATCTGGAAGCCAAGAGCTCAGGCGGGAGCCGAGTGCACTAATCAAGGGGAGAAGTGGGAGGCCTTGAACCCGGTCAAAAGAGGCATCCTAGAAGTGGGGGCATCTAAGCTGAGTCTTGAAAGATGAGTAGGAACACACCAGGTGGAGAAGTTGGGAAGGGTGTCCAGGGAGAAGAAATGGCACCGATAAAGTCTCAGCATACAGAAAGTTCCCGGAAGGCTTGGGGAATTTCCACTAGTTCAGCCAGGCTGTGGTGTGGCCTAACAGAGAGGTCATGGTGAGGGATGAGACTGAAAAAGTGGGTCGGGGCCTTCAATTTCTCTCTGTGTTCTCTGTCTCTTGAAGCTAGACTGGGGTGGGAGAGAAGAGGGAGCACTTACCACTTATGCAGAGATCGCTATGCAGGGCTGCCTCCCTTCTAGACTGTGAGAGCCCTGGGTCAGGGGTGCTCCATACTCAAAGCAGACCTTTCCATGACCAGGACCCTTGGCATTTTCCAAAATCCCCTCATGCCTGATCTTTGAGGTTTCCTGGTGAGACACGTGGAAGGAGGATTATATTCCCCATACAGCAGACAAAGAAACCACGGCCGGAGAAAAGTGCAGGAACTTGTTCAAGGTCACTCAAAAGCCTCTCAAAACTCTGCTGTTTTTTCTGATACAACTTCTTGTCCTGGAATCACATATACATACTAGATAATAGAGCGGCTGCTAACTAACATGGTTGGAATGAAAAATAAAAAGGAGAAAAAACACATCAAAGAAAGAGACCACCTCCTCCCATTCCCAGTTCCTCCACCTTCACCCTGCAGACATTCCAACTGAGAAAACAGAACCAGGTTCCTTCTGTTTTGGAATCCAATAGCTATGAGGGCACATCCCAGCCCTGCCACTTTCCAGGTGTGAAAAGTCACTGCCCTCATCTCAGCGTCAGTTTTCTCATCCTAAAAATGGAAAAAGCAAACTCCACCTTTCGGGAACGCTGCGAGGATTTAATATGACAATATAGCACTACAGTAGTTACAGAGGAACAAACTACCCCAAACCTCAGCAGCTTAGAACAACACGTGTTCATCGTCTCACACAATTTCTGAAGATCGAGAACCCAGAAGTGAATAAACTGGAAGACTGTGGGGTCAAGACCTCCCGTGAGGTTGCAGTCAGGGGTCAGCCAGAGCCGCAGTCATCAGAAGGCTCAGCTGGGATCCACTCCGGGCTCACTCTGTGGTTGCTGTCAGGACTCTGTTCTTTGCTGGAAGGTGGTCAAAGGGTTTAATTTTTAGGCAAGCCTTTCCAGAAGGGTACTCTTGCCGTGGTGGCTAAGTTCCCCTGGAATGAATGATCTAAGAAAGAGAATGTGTACTGCCAAGATGGAAGCCATGGTGTCTTTTATGATGTAATCTTGGAAGTGGGAGACCATCACATTTGCCACAGTCACACAGACTAGCCCTGGTACAATGGGGGAGGGGAACACAAAATAGTGTGAATACCAGGAGATATGGATCATTGGAAGCCATCTGGAAGCTGGTTACAAGCGGCCAGAGCAGTGTCTGGCGCACAATAGGTACTTAGTCCCTAGTAGCTGCTGTTATTCCCCCAACGCTTCTAGACTGAAGGGGACAAGATCTGAACATGGAAAGATGAGAGAGCTCGGCAAAGTAGACTTGAATTGGGTGATGCTCCATTACATGGTAGAAGAGGGTGTGCTGGACAAGTGTGGAGACTAGGTCAGGCTCCCTGGCAGACGTGAAGAGGACAGGGGAGGCCAATCCAGAGAGGAGACAGAGTAAGTATGGCAAGCACTCCTGATTGCCTTCCCACAGCCAATTCCGTTTTCCGTGTTCTAGTAGCAAGGTGCTAGCCACAGGGATAACCAAACCATTCATGGAAACGCCTTCCTCTCACCAGTGAGTAGTCTGAGTGGACATGGGACCTCATTTTGGTCAATGAGATATAAGGGGATGGTCTGCTTGCAAAGATCCCCTCCTGGATAAGACAGGGGCATGAGAGGAGAAGACCCTTTATGTCCCCATAGCCTTTCTTTTTGAGTGGGAAGACATGGTGCTTGGTGCCGCATCAGCCATTTTGTGAGACAGAGGAGTCCCTCTCAAAGCTCAGAATGGGGAAAGCCTAGGTCGTTAGACATGGTTGAGTCATCAGACAAACCTGGATCTACCTTCCTTTGGTCTCCTTATTAAAGAAACAAAAGGCTTAATTAAGCCTCTTAATCAGGTATTCTCTCACTTGCATTCTAACTGATTCAATGAGCAAAGTATTCCATTTCCCTCTGGAGTTATTTATTTTTTCCCCCAAGGAAGTCAGAGTGGAAATATAAACAGGAAAGTGACTTGGCCTGGGCGGCAGGAGTCCTTGGTATAACCCCAGCTCTGCCTGTGAGTTGCTCTGTGATCTTGAGCAACTCCCTGCCCCTCTGGACCTCCAATAATTATAGCTAATATTTATTGACTGCTTACTGTGTGCCAAGCACTCCTCTAAGAGCTTCCCTTGCATTATCTCTTTCAATCCTCACATCGACTATTATTCTCTTTATTTTATGGATAAAGAGACTGAGGCCCAATATATTAGGTAATTTGTCCAAGGTTACATACGAAGTTAGTGCTTAGTGCTGGATTTCCGGATTCTGCATTTGGGCTCGTTCTCTCTCTAAAAGCCCAGGCTCCTGACCATAGTGCTGTACTGCCTGGCAGTAAAAGGAATTCTCTGGACAAAATGACCTCTAAGGGCCTTTCCAGCTCAAATATTCTTTGATTTGCTGTCCCATTTCTAGCTACATGATGAACAAACCAGCTTATCCTAGAGAAGAAAGAAATAAAGACTGTCTTTAGCCCACTGAAAAGCTGTCATGTGAGTGGGAGATTAGACTTAGTGTAGCTCAGAGGACAAGAACTGGACCAGTGTGGAGACACTACAGGGAAAGAGTGCAGCTTATATAACGTGGAACTTTCTATTTGCCATTCAGCAGTGGGTAGAGGTAGGCCCAGAGGTAATGACTCTCCTGTCATGAAGCTCATGCAAGCCTATGTTTGATAAACCTTTGACAGAAGTACTCTACTGAGTAGAGATGGGACTAAATGGCTTAAACCTTATGGAAGAAATTAAATGGAATAATATGCTTGATACTCCCAGCACCATAATTGATACAAATAGTGGGAGTCCATAAACTGGGGTTTCTGGCTCTTTGGCTCTAATATTTGACAGTTCTACAATTTTAACACACTGTGTTCTGCCCTGCTAAGATGCTACGGTTTTAATAGTGTAACTCTCCATGGTTGTGTGGCTCTGGAAGCTGAGCAGTCTATGAGTTTGTAACCTAATAGTTTCTAGCTTTAACAATCCCAGATTCAATAAAGAATCTCTCACCCGCCCCAGAAACACGAAGGAGTTGATCCAAATGCTGTGCTTCTGTGCTTCAGTGGGCTGGACATACTTGAGGCTACTCCCTCTGCCCATATTATCACTCCATCGCTATCCCCCCATCCCAGCTTCAGGCTTTCCATTCCAACCAACCCTCCTCCTTGATCTCTACACCTCCCCCACTCTGCTATCTTTGCAAACACCAAGTAGGTACATTCACTCTCTATCTGCTGGTGATTATTCATTGAACAAGGACCTTCTCTGTGCCCAGGTCTGTGCTTACTCCAAAGGGGATACAGGGAATGAGAAGGCATGGTCATGATTCTCAGGAGGCCTAAGATCTAGGGATCCAAGCCTTTTGTTTTCCTTTAAGCTCAGCTCAAGCTCACCTCTACCAGAAAAATTTCCTTGATTAACAATACCTAGCACCAATAACCTCAATCACAGGCATGAAGATCTGAGCTCTTCCGTTGGTTATTGTGCATATTTTAACTCATCTGTCCATCCTGTCTCCCTGATTATAACTGAGGTTTCCCCCTAAACCAAGAACATGTCTCCTTAGCCAGACCAATTTTTCCAGAGGAAGACCATGTCTTCCCTATAAGACTAGAGGCTCCATTTAGACATGGGCCATGCCTCCCTTATATCACACTTGAGTTAGATTTAAAGACAGAGTGACATTCCTCCACCAGATTAATAAATCCTCAAAGACAGTTCATGACTCTATCATTGGACTGAGGATTTTATAAAAGTGGAAGTCACATTTCCCTTTAAGATGGGGAAGTTCCCAAGGCCAAGAACTGAGCCTCCACCCTCATACTGGGGTCCATCTCCCTGAAAGCAAAGGGTCTAGGGCTTTCCCTTCTCTTCCTATTTCTTCAATCCTAGCTGAGGACTCTGGATATTTTCCCTAAAGAAGATAAACAAATTAATGGAAAAGGGAAGATTCAGAAGGTAGAATAGTAACTCAAGCCTCTTCCCAACATGTCCTGACCTTTTCTTGCTGTATCCCAGGCCATCTCCTAAAAGCTAGCTGCCGGCCCTCTGCCCAGAATGGACCCCTCCCAGTTCCTCCCAGCAACTCAGAGCAGTAAGTGAAGATGTCAGCACCTTGGACAGCGCCCAACCCATTACAGTTCTTGGAGCAGAAGCCAAGCTCTCGAACTCCCTTAGCCTCTGGGTGATGGATTTCCTCGTTTCTCAATTTGATTAAAGCCCAGTAGATAACCAGAGCGCCTTGTTCCGCTCTCTTCTCTCTTCCTGATGAACATAATTAACTACATCAGGCTGGGAATACTTGCTCTTAAATACTGCCTGCCTAGCCTCCACCCAGTAACACACAGTCAAAAACATTTGGAAGGCACATGTTCCTTCCTGGAGAATGGAGGTGGGAGAGGAAGCTTTTTCTGAGATATATAGGGGTTGTGACTGGAGACTAAAAAATGGTTGGGTAAAAAAAACCTTGAGCTGAAAGTCAGGAAATCTGTTCTGGCTTTGCTGCTAATCTAGATATGATCTAGAACAAGTCACATGCCATTTATGAGCCTATTTCTCCATTTATAAGATGAGGATATTGGGCTGGAGGATCTGAAATGCTGTGTTCAGTGCTAAGATTCTACGTGGGGGTGGAAGGAGCTTTAAAAAGGAGAGAGGGAAAGAGACCTGCCTCAGGGCACATAGCAAGCTCATGGCAAAGTTGGTTTTGAATTCATGGCTCCTGACTTCTACTTCAGTGCTATTCCCCTTGCACAGAACTTCCCCTTCATCCATATTACAGAATTTCTTGCCTGGGAATGAGGCTGGGGTGGTTGAAGACAGCTGGGATTGAGTTTATTGGTGCCAACAAAAGAAAATAAAATTTAAGATATGTGGCAATGTTGATGTCTCTGTAGAGAGCAGAGAACTTAGTAGAAATAATTAAAATTAGGGGAAAAGGACCACCTGATAGAGACAGAAATTCAACCCCAAACTCAGAGAACCCCAGAAAAGTTTTGTTACTTCTCCAAGGCCATCCAGCAATGCAACTGCAGAATCCTCCTAGAGAGAAAGAGTAAACTCTTATCCTGATTAAGTGTTGGGGGTATCCCTGTCAGAGAAGAGAAGGGAAAATATTAATCACCAAGTATGTATTAAGTTACTAAAGTGTGCCCAGTTCTGTATTAGGTACATTAGTGGAGGTATAAAGAATAAGATATGACATCTCTCCTCTAGCAGATATGTTATTTCTTCTACTCAGAATTATATGTAATGCATTTATGTATGCCCAAACACCATTGTTCTATTAAGACCCAAACCAAAAGTTTATCCTGGTGGAAATGCATCCATAACCATATCCAGATGCCACTTCTCCCTCCTCTGAATCCCCAAAGAATTTTCTTTGTCCCTGTTTTACAGTACTCACCATCATTTGGTTTGCAGGCTCCCCAAAAGTAAGCACCTATATTTTACTCACTTTTAAATCTCTCAGAATACTCAACACAGACTTGAAATGTAATAGGATCCCAGAAAGTGCTCGATGCATGGATGGATGGACAGATGGATGATGAATATAGATGTATGGATGACTCGGAGAGGGAACAGATGAAGAGATGTATGCGTGTATGTATGTATGGGTGCGTAGTTTTATTGGTAGATGGTGGATGAATGGATGGATGGAGTTAAGTGCATGCTCAGATAGGGAGAGACAAATGTATAGATGGGTAAATAGGTTGGTAGATAGGTAGGTGGATGGACAGATGATTGAGTGCCTGAATGAATCTATGGGCAGCTGAGTGGAATGGTATTTAAGCAGATAGTGGGATTGGTGAATGGATGGATTAACATATAGTTGGATAGTTGTGTGGGTTAATGAGTGGATGGATAATTACATAGTAATTACATGACTGTGTAAGAAGATAAATGTTCGAGTAGATGGTAAAAAGAATTATGGGGAAGAAACATGGAGATGTTCCTAATATCACAAAGATCATTTTCATGGAGACTTTCCATTGTCACAAAAATGACAATGGGGATTTGCTGAATCTGTGCATAAGCTGAGTCAAAAGTGTGCTAAAGCCTCAAAAGATCTCAGGCAATTTCAGGCTCTATCAGTGGAACTCTAATATCAAGATCAGAAAATGTGACAGTCCTGCTCTGACCTGAGCTGTGCACACGGCCCTGGAGTCTGTATTCTGCTCCGTGCATCTGGAGAGATGATGATCTCCATGACTTGTCCACATAAGAGATACAGTGAGGAGTAATATATAAGGTCTACCAAATGAGGAACTGGTGAAAGAGGCCGGTGTTCATCCTGAAGAACAACCATTATATCTTGGGATCTGGCTGGCTGTCCTGGGGCATGGCCTGTGGCCCCAGAGGCAAAGCTGGGTCCCAGAAGAAGTCACAACACTGATATCTCAGCCCCATGCAAGAAAGGCCATCATACAAGGGAAGGACTGTCTTAAGGGAGTGAGCTCTCCATCTCCGGGGGTACACAAGATCTGGACATCCTTTATCAGAGAAGCTGCAAAGTGAAGATTTGCTTGGTGTAGAAAGTAAATAAAGACAACTCCAATGTCTCTTCCTACCCCAAAATTAAATAATCTGTTCATCCCTCATTTCTCAATAAATTATGTTTTGCTATACCTTGTGCTCAGATTGGAATGCAGGGAATTTCTGTCCAGAGCTGAGGAATGGGGGAAATTTGAGATAGTGTTTTATGGGACCCTCAACTTTCTCATGTAAGACTGGGGTTTGAGAAGTGAGGTGGAGATGAAAATGTCCTTTCAGAGATCCAGAGGACTGGGGAGGGGGAGAATCAGAGCCACTCAGAGCCAACCCATGACCTAGATTCCTTGTAATTAATGAGCCTACGTCACTGACGTGTTGGCTTCTGATCAATGCTGTCTCCCCAACCCCGCCCAGCTCTCTGGTATGAGAAGATTAAATCAATTAGGAGGAGGAGCTCTGGCTGGCGCTGGTTGGGAACAGAGGATAATTCACTTACATAACAGGGGATTGAGGTTTGGACTTGGCCCTTGAGTAATGGGAGTGGATCCTAGACCCCAATCCTCTGAGAAGAGACTTCAGGATTTAGGAGTGGATGCAGAAAGGGCAAGGGAGTCCAGGGGAAGGGGGAGTGATAACCCCAGGCAGAGGCCCATCTTCCATCTTCCTGCTGAGAACTAACCCCCTGTTCTCTGGGCTGAGAGAGAGCCGAAGTGAAAAACCACTCTTCTTACCCCAAATGAGAGGGGTCCTAGCCACTAGGATTGTTCAACAGTGAAAATCTGACCACGCCTCTCTCCTTAGCCTGGCATTTAAGGCCCTGAAACCTCTCCTGCAACATGTCCTGCCTCCGAGAGGTGGGGGTGGGTAAAGAGGAAACCAACACGTCCTGGTTTTCCCTCTGTGCCAGATCCTGGCTAGGCCCTGAGGTACAGAGTGAAACAGGTCCAGTTCCCTGAGAAGTGTTGCCTTGTGTAGGAGGACTCATACCTGCAACACTCTGCCAAGTGGTATCACAGAGGGCTGCATGGGCAGGGTGCAGAGGGGACCTAGACAGTGAGGGAGGCCTCCCAGGGCCAGTGCCAGAAGGCTGCCTGGAGGAGGCAGTACTTGCCCTCAGTGAGCCTTAAAAAAAGAATGGATTAGTGGGAGTTCTTCAGGCTGACCTGGTTGAGGGAGGGCCTTGAGCAGAGGGAACAGCATGTGTAAAGGCAGGGCAGTGAGACTGCCTGGCACACATTCAGGGAACTAGTTGGTGTGGATGGAGCCTACAGCATGAGGTAGGAATTGGGGAGATAAGGCAGGAGACATAGGCAGGTCCAGGTCTCACTTCTGATGGTATGCCAAGAAAGGACTGAAGCAATAATCCCAGAGTCTCTGACCAATCCACACTTCCCAAGCACTGACATTATGCCAGGCCCTGTTCTGGAACTGGGAGCAGGTGGGGGTGGGGGAAACAGAGATGAACGAGACTTGGGCACTGCCCTCCAGAAGTTCTAGAAGGATACACAGATATTCCCCCTTATATAGTCCCAGCTTGGCTCCAGACGGGATTCAGGCCTGAATGGTCTCTCTGGAGTTCCACTTGCTGGCTGGTCCTACCTGCAGTCCCCTGCCTGAGGCACCCAGGCAAGCAGTCTTACTGGCCAAAATTGAGCTGGCTGCCTCCTGAAGATCAGTCATATGATGAGCAAAGTCCCCATAAGCAAATTCAGAAAAAGAGAACCAGTGATGGGCTAAGATGATATTCTGGGGATGGAGGCAAGGTATAGATGAAGAAATGTTTAGGAGGTGGACTGGAGAGACATACCAGGGTTTTTCTCTTGGGCCATGCCATCTTATGGGAAACCCAGATTGGGAGGGGAAGAAAATGAGCTGCCAAGGTCTCAGGCTGCTTAAGTCACAGGATTCACCTGGTGGAGGTCCAAGGAGCCTGAGGAATTCCAGTGAACCACACACAAGTTGCCTAAAGGAAGCAAACATACAGAAATCTGTCCCTTACACACTATCTCTTTTAATTCTTTCTTTCAGCAGCTCTGAGTAAGTCCTCTCTCCAGGCTGGCTCTGTCAGGGCTGAGATGGGAGGCACAGATCTAGGATCACCCTGTTCTTTGTCCAAAAGGCCAGCAGTCAGCACAACACGTCTAGCACATTCAGGACCTTCTGCATTAAAACTTTGGCTGGTAATTAAAGCGAGTGCCTAAAATTTATTTCACTGTTGAAATATTTAGGATCTAACCTTTGTGGTTGCAAGCAACAGAAACTGACTCAGACTAAGCAAAACAGAAAAGAAATTACTAGCAGTTCCACTGGGCAGCTCAGAATGGAGGAGAAAGCTGGAGAATCAGATGAGTGGGCACCTGAATTCACAGCCAAGGTCATACCATAGGGACAGCTGGTCCCGATGCCTCTAACATTATGGTCTGTGCATTTCTTCACAGCACCACCCACCCAGATACGGCACTGTTGCATGACATAAGTGCAAATAAATTACCTCTTTTAAGAATTTATTTATTTATTTGAGAGACAGAGATTGAGAGAACAGCGGGAGGAGGGGCAGAGGGAGAAGCGACTCCCTGCAGAGAAGGAGCAGAGAGCCTGACGCAGGACCCCACCCCCGATGCTGGGATCATGACCTGAGCCAAAGGCAGATGCATAACCAGCCGAGCCACCCAGGAGCCCCAAGCACAAATACATTCTAATGAATCTTCCTGCAGCCTCACTAACTGTCGCATCAAAATCCTGAGGCAGAAACGGCTGGCCAAATTGCCAGGGGGTGGCAGTGGGAGAGTATCTGGCCCCCTTTGGGGGTCGAACTAGAAGGTGGGATCTCACCTTCCATAAGGACTCAACTCCTGGGAGATTCATTCAAAATATAAAAATTTATTCATTTTAGGCAGCAAAAAAATGTGACAACAGTCTACTACATGTTCACAGAGGACTGAGTGCTAGATGCATTTTCGGATGTTTCATTTACACACATCTGTGAAGCAATTCTCTAACTGAGCGATGGTTGATTTCATTATCTAGTTAAGGAAATTGAGGTTCTAGAGGTGAAAGGAACCTTCCCAGTCACTCAGCTACTAAGTGATAGAGCCAGGATTTGAAAACAGGTAGGTCTGTTTGTGTAAGTAGGCTCCACGCCCAGTGTGGAATCCAACACTGGGTTTGAACTCATGACCCTGAGATCAAGACCTGAGCTGAGGTCAAGAGTCAGAAGCTTAACTGACTGAGCCACCAGTGCATCTTCAGGTGGGTTTTGTCATTGTTGTTATAAATACCTTATGCTGTCTCCCACACTATAGACAGAGCACTTGTACTTAGGGTTACTAACATGTTTAAAACAAAAAAGTGGGGGCAGAGAAAAATAACTAGATGTAAATATTTCAGTGTCTTCACACAACAATGGGATAATGAGTAATTTTTTCCAGCTTTTTAATGTTCTCCTATACTTTCTTTAAAAAAAAAAAACAAAAACAAAAACTAAGAGCATGCTTTACCTAAAAAATCCTAAGGGGAAAAAAAAAGTAATAAAACAGTTTTAAAGAGGAAAGCGGTGTTAACACAGTGATGGAGAAAATATGCATAGGAAAAAGACTAGAAGGAAATCTGTCCAAAAGTTCTCTGCATAGTGTGATTATGGGGGTGTTTATGTTTCTTTCAACTTCCATTTTCCAAAATTTCTCCAGTGAGCACACTCTGAAAAAAAAGCAAAATGACTTTTTAAAAACAAACATGAAATGATATTAAGGAGACAGTGCTGCCATGTTTGGGTCCTTTTAAGTTCCCGTAGTCACGTGTAGAGTGGTTTGGAAGTCAAGGCAGTTCCGGGTTTCCCGGGGCAGCCTGGCGGTCCCTGGCAGTGTCTGGCCCTTTCAACCTGGACTTCGGCCACCGCAGGTTATCTCAGGGGGATGCTCTGAGCCAGGGTGGGAATAACCCAACATTCCCACCTCTTGTAACAATGTGTATGTGATCAGGCCCTGCTACTATGTGAGAATTCGGCCCCTGAAGCTGGAGTCCTCCTCTCTGTTAGTTTTCTCTCTCACCTCACAGGCTCCAAGGTTCACCTTCCCCTCTGGGAATGAGGCAGGGCTGGTCAGTCATGTCAAACTTTAGGCCCCTCTGACCGGCAAGTCCCCAGTCCCTTCTCTTGCCTGCAGTGCCCTAGCCCCCAGGGCCATGGATGGACAGAGGATGGAGGTTCAGTCCTGGCCTGGCCTCAGTCTGGTGGGGGAGTCTGTCTTCTAATTTCAGGGAGATTCCAGACTATTCCCTGCCTTAGGAATATCTCAATCAGATGCAAGAGGCAGTCCTTATTTTCCAGGAGTTCCAGTGTGATGCAGAGAAGAGATGAGAGAGTGGGGTTGATTCAGTCTCAGCCAACCTTGACTCCAGAACCTTCTGTCCCAGACTCCCATACCTCTCCAACCCCTCCTCCAGGTGGGATAGTCAACTGCCATGGCCTTCCCGGGCCTCCATGGCCCTCTGCTCCACCCACCTTCCCCACCTCCCCTATCACCTGGAGGTTTCTTATGCCCTTATATCCTCTGGCAAGTCACACTCCAATCCCCACCCTGGAAGAGTCCCCCCCACCCCACCCCTGCTCCTCAGTTTCTCCCCAGCCAAAGTGAGGGAGCCGGATACTCTCAAAGGTCCTCCAACCCAGTGGAGACATTCTGTGCCTTGTTAGCCCCTTCCCAGACCTTCTCTCTCCCTTCACAGCTTTTTATCTAATCTGCTCCCATTCCTCCTCCTTCCAGGTACGTCCCCTTCCGGCAAAGCCCCCAGAACCTCCAGGCTAAGACCCACTTTGGCTCTTGCAGTGGTCAAGCCGCTGCAGTAAAGGTTGCAGTGGGTAGAGCAGAGGTGGCCAGGGAGGGAGGAGGGCTCAGGCCAAGGCCGAGGTCGAGGAGGCTGGGCAGGGCAGGCAGCCAACCCCAACAGCCCCAGCCAAAGCTACCTCAGCAGCTTCTGCAAACCCTAGCAAGGCATCTCCACTTCGGTGGAGCTCCAGAGTGGAGAGGCTTGAGGGGGAGGGGAGCGCTTGCTGAGGTCAGCACAGCCTCCAGAAACCTCTCCAGAGGAGGAAGAAACCACAGAGAGTCCCAGCCCAAACTGGACTCCCTAGGGGGAAACGACTCAGGTCCTGAAAAGCTAGAATCCAGGGTTGAGAGGGTCCCCAGAGGACACCTGCTGGGAACAGGAATCTCCCCTACTCCCCCATGGGCCCATAGAACCCCTGCTCTTGTGCCTTCTGGAATAGGAAGCTCATTCCCTTCTACGGCAGTCCCTTCTTCTGAGAGTCGGTTCACGCACCAACTATCAAACTGCACTCCCCACCCAACGCCTCCTCTGTGCCAGGATCCGTGCTGGGCACTGGGGATGCAGAGATGCATGTGGTCCCTGATCTCATGGAGCCTGCCATTAAAGGCGGAGGCAGACGCCAACCACCCTCTTGTGAAAAAGCTCTGGAAGCCCAGAAGGGGCTTTTGGAGGGTCAGGTACTGCCTCTCGGAGTAGGCAATGGACCCAAGGGGACCTCGGTAAGCAGGCAGCTTCAACTGGCCCGTACATACTGACAACTCCAGCTCTGCATCTCCAGCCCTGACACGGCTGAGAAGTCCAGCCTTAAATATCCACCTGCCCATTCAACTTGGATGCCTCTGTGTCTCTAATGCAGCAGCACCAAGGCTGAGTTAACCTTCTCTGCCCAACCTGTTCCTGCCACCATGCACAAACCAGACATCCCAGAGCCATCCCTCCCTTGGCCCCAGCAACAAGCCCCCCACCCCTCCCACCTCCACACCACCACCGGCCCCAGCTCCACCGTCTCCCACCTATACCGCAAGCACTTCCTTTGTCTTCTCACACTTGGGCCCACTTCAATCACATAGTGACAGCAATCTCTCCGAAAAGCAAAGAAAATTGTCACCTCTCTGCTTAAAAGCCTTCGGTGGCTTCTTCTTGCCTTTGGGATAAAGGTTAAAATCTTGAACAAGACCTGCACAGCCTGGCCTTTACAGACCTCTCCAACTGTATCCCAGCAACAACCCCCCCACCTCCATCTCCAGACCACTTGTCTCTGGCCCACCAAGCCCATTCTCTGAGCTCAGACTTCTGCAAGTGCTATTCGCACTGATGGCCCATGGCTTCAAAGATTTGGGTTGCCCTCCTTCCCTCTTCCAAATGGCTCCCAGGACATCTCTTCTTTGCACGTTCCCTGGCCCTGAGCATCAACCTCAGGCCCCTGAAGGAACAGCTGTGGCCGCAGCCAGTGGTTACAAAGTAACTGGCAGGTTTGGAGCCCGAGGTTCCAGAACCTCCCAACGTTCCCAAAGGAAAACCCCTGACTCCAGCTCCCAGATGACTCCCAGATCTCCCA
This sequence comes from Lutra lutra, assembly GCF_902655055.1. Taxonomy (NCBI): domain Eukaryota; kingdom Metazoa; phylum Chordata; class Mammalia; order Carnivora; family Mustelidae; genus Lutra; species Lutra lutra. The sequence goes on along the minus strand of NC_062287.1, from coordinate 55,231,810 downwards.
CTCCTCTCCTGCTCTCTTCTTCCATTCCTCAGCTGTGAGCTGGGGTGGGTGGGGTGGTGGAGAATGGACAACCTCCCCATCTCCGCGGCCTGGTTTCTTTCTGGGCCTTCCAGTGGGGCCCGGAGCTGAAGGGTAAAAGAAACGAAGTGTCCAGGCTGCTCCACCCCACCTGGACTCGTGAGCCATGCGCTCCCTGGGCTCCCCAACAAGCCAGCCAGCCTCAGGCCTCAGGCCAGGCACTGGCTCCTCCGTGCAGTGTGCCAGGACTCCCTGAAGCAGGAGGCCCAGTTTTCCCGGGGGCTCCCATGGCATTTGTATGCCCAGCACTATCAAATTTGCCTGTTGTGTGGGTTTCTCTCCCCAAACAACTCAGCTTGCTTCGGGGCCACATGATTTCATCTCTGTACCCCAAGCCTGGCTCCAGGGTCGTCCCAAAAGAGAGGCTCAGTATACGCTTGGCATTACAATTTGGAATTAACATCCTATAAATATGTGTTTTCTTGTTTTTTCCCGTACCTGCCATTAAACTCTGTCTCCTTTGTCTTGAACATTATGCGAGAAGGTGGACCTAGGAGTCTGATTAGCCTCAATTTTGAGCTCAGCTCCACCCTTTACCAGCTGTGACCTCAAACAAATGCTCAGCTTCTCAGGGCCTCGGTGTCTTTCCCTTATAAAATGAGAACAATGTCCTCCTCTGAGGGTTTTCATAACTAAGTGAGTCCTCTTATGCAAAAGTTATAGCATATATGTATGTGCTCAATAATCCCTTTCCTTCTCCCCATCCTGATCTTTGAGTTCCAATAGGAAGTTGGCATTTACTTCCATGAACTTGAACCTACGATCGTCACCGATACATCAAGTCAATCCAGATCATTTTGAATCCCAGTCCTGCCCCTGACACGGTCTACAGATTCGATATCCATCTTTTATTTGGCTTCATCCAAGTCCTTCAAAAAGACATCAGACCAAGCATATCAGCATGGAAAACTGAGTCCTGAGCAGGGCTGTGTAGTCTGCCCTCCAGACTGCCATTGATCCACCAATCAATTTTCCTCCACTAGCTGTCCAGGCAGCTAGGGATTCCCCTAGAGTATCACTATTTGATCCTGCCCCTCGTCTTGCCATAAAAATACTTTGGGAGGTGTTCCAAATGCCTTTTTGGAATCAAGATTCTCAGGACTCTGACAGACCCCTAATCCACCACTCAGGTTCTCCCCAGAGAAGACAGGGGGAAATTAGCCTGACTTCCTTTAAGTAAACCTCTGCTGGGTCCTGGGAAGCCCTACATTTTCTTCTACTTTCAATGACACAGATCATTCTCTTTCTACCGTCTTTGCTAGTACTGTTAAATCTGCAGAATTTTTAGTCTTCAGTGAAAAGTCTCACTTAGAGGTGATCGAATTAACACAGGCGACTTGCCTACAACAAACAGTTCAAAACACTTAAATGAGAACCTCCTGCTCCCACAGGAAATCTGCTTTCCAAATGAATGAAGGTTTTCTATAAGAAGGTAAATTTCCATCCTGTTCTTCTGACTCATTATAAAGGTGGAATGTTTAAATTCAAATAATGGCTATCTTCTTGTAATATCAAGCTAAACATTCACTCGTTTAAAAATATAACAACATTGTATCTTAATAAAAGCTTAGCTGTGTATTTTAAGACCAAGAAAACAAGCTTGGCCAACTGTGATTTTCAAAGTTTTGTAAGATTGGGAACACAAAAAGCCAGACAAGAGGGAGCATAATGAAATCCAGCAGGAATAATTTGTAATTAGAAAACCCCACGCAATTCTTCAGCCAAGGCTAATGGTGATCCATCTTAAAAACACATGTGTCCCATGCTGGGCACTGATGAGCCTAATCAGACACACTCCACTGACATTCTTCACAATGCCGAGGGGCCCCTAATTGCTGGTGGGTGCAGACAGGCAAGCTTCTGCTGCTGCTCTCAGGAGATGATGATGACGAAGGGCAGGCCTGGAGCCAAAGAGCCAAGGGTGGGATCCCAGCCCTCCTCCTACTCACTCCATGGCCTTAGACAAGTTACTTAGCCAATCTGTGCTTCAGTTTCCTCATCTTTAAAATCAGGACTGATGGGCACCGGAGTGGCTCCATCAGTTAAGTGTCTGCCTTTGGCTCAGGTCATCTTGGGGTCCTGGGATCGAGTTCCACATCGGGCTCCCTGCTCAGTGGGGAGCCTGTTTCTCCCTCTTCCTCTGCTGCTACCCCTTGTGCTTTCTCTCACTGTTGAGTGAATCAATAAAATCTTTTAAAAGTTCTTAAAAATAAAATAAAATAACGACTGAGAATCACTACCTTTGAGGCTGGCGGTTATAAAGACAGCGGCTATGTGAAGTCTATCTGACCCAAAATGTTTTCTCTCCTATTTCCCAGATGCTACTGGGCTGATCATAAGCAGGGCCGGAGTGGGTGGTGGTGGTCTCCTTCCCTCTCCCCATCCTGCTGCCTCTCTCCTCTGTTAGGGATGCTCAGCCTGTGTGGGGGAGTGCTGTGCCCACAGCAGCCCTGCCCTGAGGCCCAGTGTATCCTCTCCTCCTCAGTGCCCCCCACCCTGCTCTGGACCACAGCCTGGCCCTGGCCCAGCTGGCCTGCTGGGGATGGGCCCAGGCTAAGCAGAGGTGGCTTGGCTCCAGCAAAGGCTAAAAGGTTCTTCATTTTGTTTTCTGCTTCGGCTTAACCATCTGGGGTGGGTGGGAGGATAGTAGGAGTGGCAAAAAGGGGAGAAGAAATGCACTGTTCCTGCACTTCTTCCTCCCCTGCCTCCCCCACAGCCGGGCACAAACTGTGTTCTGGCCTGCACTGTCCTCAGCCCCAGGAAAGCTGCCCCAGGGGTCCCCTGCACGATGTCCCAGAGGATAGAAGTGATCTTTCTCTGTCGTGCCTCCACCTTCCCTCCGTCCCCTTCTTTTTATGTCCTTCCTTGGATCAGCCTGTCCTGCCTCTTGAGTGGAACAGCTCTTCCCTGCACTAGCTGCATGCCTGCCCCTCCCCGGGCTGTGCACTGGGACACAAGCGATGATGCAGGCCAGGGTTCTGCCCTCCAAGCGCTCAGTTTTGAGCACCAAGAGCACAGGCTGTCAAGCACACAGCCTAAGCTGGACTTTCCACTCGGCCCCTTTTAAGCTGTGTGATCTTGGGTCAACTACTTAACCTGAGTGTCCACTTCTTAATTTAAAAACTGGGGCCAAAGTACCTCCATTTCAGGACCACTGTGAAAATTAAATACAATCATGTATGTAAACCTCTCGACTTAGCACACTGTGTACAGTCGATGCTCACTTGAGTCTGTCTGCCTTCTGTCCCTCCCTCCCTCCCTCCCCCATACCCTTCCCTCTTTCCCCAGAGCCAGATGCCTCTTCTGGAGGAGAGAGCCATGACAGGTCTATGGGCAGCTGCAGAGCCCACCCCGAGCTGAGGATCAGATGGGCTTGTGTGGGGCCAAGCCCCATGCTGTGTCATGTGGGGGTGCAGACCAGCCATGGCTCTGCCTGCTAGGTGCTTTCTTTCAGAAGTAGACTCAGGCCTCTGACCTCCTTTTCTCTCTCCCAGTGGCTAATTAGGGCCGATTGTGGGCTCCTTTTTAGCCTTTCCTTTTCTGAACTTCCAATTGGCTTCTTTTTTCCTTCCCCAGGGCAGGGCTGGGACATACTGGCAGGCCAAGCTGAAGCCCCTGCCACAGCAGGCAGTGCATTGAGGAGGGGTGAGGGCAGTTTATGTCAGCTGTGCCATGGGAGCTACTGAGGCACAGACTCGGTTTGGCCCAGCACAGCACTGCTCAGGCAGCTGTCCACACATCTGTCCTGAGGTTCCTGTCCTAAGTCTTGGAATATGTGGGACATCCAATAATCAGTGTTCTGGCTAGTCTTCCATATCTTCCTAACCCACCCAGGGTCTTCCAGAGAGTGATGAGCCCCTAGAGATTCCCAGGGAACTCTGCCCTTAGAGTTGGGGGGAGCTACCCCAATGCACCTGAAGCTGAATGTTTTCTGGGACACAGCTGGGGAAATCTAGGAATTCAGAACCTGACCTGCTGGGGGAAGCCAGCACTTGATCATCCTGGCCAATTTAAGGTGAGAAAGGCAAGAAGTAGCTCCAGGATGGCAAGAACCTCCCGTTCTTGAGGTCTAGTCTGGCGGCAAAAGCTGATCTAAGTACAAAGAGCAGGGCTCTCTGCATGTTCCTTCATAGGCTGGGAGCTCCTGCACTCCAGAGATGGGAAATGAGTCAGGTGTGAGTCCCAGGGCCAAGGATTAGCAGCCAAGGGGGCTGAGACCCAAGGTGGGACCCAAATATCTTCAATGGCTAAGACAAGACTGAAACCACAGTGAAATAAAGCTGCTCTAGGTGCACAGAGAGGAGGACCACAGTGGCTGAAGCCAGGCAGGGCTGCCCCTTACAAAGAAGCACAGATCCATGGAAAGGGTAGGCATGCCAGGGCGATGTTATATAATATAGGAGCTTTGAGAAGAAGCAGAGAATAAAGAGAGCAGAGGAGTCATCAGGAAGGCTTCCTGGAAGAAAAGTATCACTGTGAAGGTCAAGAAACCTGGCCTCAAAAGTTCAGAAGATGAACTGAAGGCCAACCATCTTGAGCGTCAAGGTCTGGGTTACCTTTGCATACCAGGTGGGGGCCAGGGCAGTGATGCTGGAAATTACTCAGTCCAAGGTGTCCTCCACCCTCCAGCTCCAGCGGGCTGGAGGCTGCCACATGTTCTCATCACGCCTTCTCACCTGGAGCCAGAGACTGCTGCCTGATGGCTCCTCTGCTAATGGCTTCCAGGTGTGTCCTTGGGCCCCTGGGGGGAGACATCCTGGAGGATACACCCTGTCCAACCTAAGTCCCACCCCTCTGGTCACCTTCAGCAGCAGAACCTGGACTGGCCTAGGGTGGGCCATGGAGCACTAGTGCAACCTCACTCCAGCGGGGAGGAGTATCAGAGGTCACACTGAGCTCTAAGCCCCCTCAGCAGTGGCATTTCTGGCCCTTGGTACCTTCAGGCCATGGGAACCAGGACAATATGAAAGTTGTCCTGTGGAATAAGATGGCTGAAGTCCTGTGTTTCTGGGGAGAAGAGTTGGCCTGGTATCTCCCTGTGAGACAAAGTATGTCTGTGGGTCTCCATGATTATAGGGCTGTTTCTTTCTTCATATCTCTCTCTCTGTATGTCTGTCTTTGAATCCATTTATCTCTATTTCTGAGACTACGTGTCCATGTGTTTCTCTGGTGTATTTCACAGCAAAGCCTTCCTTGACTGCTACAACAAATTCCCTCACTGTTTACGGCCTAATAAATGGAAGTTCAAGACTTCCCTTGCTGCTTCACCACCCCAGGCCTTAAGTTTTCATTCCAGAGTGATTTCCAGCCTAAATGGGAGGAATCTGATTCATGCTCTGCTGGGGGTGACTTGGACTCAAGACAGCAAGAGGCTCAAGGCTGACAAACTGCAAAGCATCAGTGCCCCTGTGGCTTGGGGAAGGCCCCAAACTCCAAACACCTTGTGTCACTGAGTCCATCTTCTGGTATTCTGGTCCAGGCTGATGCTGGAGTGAGTCTGTGTTCCTGGACCAGAGCTTACATGGACCACCAGTTTTATCATCATCATTCTCACCACCGTCTTCTTGATCACCATCACGGCTACCATCGCCACCACTACTGTTATTATTCCCTCTAATACCACCAACACCACCATTACCATTGCTGTCCCATCAACGCCACAGCTAGTACACCATAGTCACCCTCTTCATCAGTGCCATTGTTCTATTACTAATGTCGGAGATTTCTAGTTACTTTTCAGTAGCTATTTCTCCTTCATTCTTAATAATAAGGACTACAACTTTTTGCTAGGCACATCACCTCCCAGTTCAAAGGCTATTATTTACCATGTTCTTGAAGTTAGTTAGATGTGGCCATATATAGGTGAAAGTGCTAAATAAAATTATGGGAAGTAGCACCCTTATTTATCTTGTGTCTCCATCTGCCATCTGATGTGATGGGTGGTGCTCTAGCAGCCATTTTGTACCAAAGAATGAGGACTACACTCTAGAGGTGTGTTTCTAGGGACAGCAGAGTAGGAGGTGGGAAGGAGTATTGGCTTCTCATGACTGTGTAGAAACCGTTCAGATTCTAAACTGCTACATTTCGATTTTTTAATGAAAAAATGAAGTTCTATTTTTTATCATTTAAGAGACTGTTGTTCAAGACATTCTGATGCATACCCCTGAACCTAATCCTAATTAGTGTAGATCACCACATATTGGCTTTCTTTAAATGTTCCAGGCTAAAGATCTGTATAAGTGATTAGGGGGGCTGCAGGGAGGGAGAAATGGGAGATGCAGAGGGAAGAAGGAAGGAGAGGAAGACAGAGAATGAGGAAGAGGAAGGGAAGGAGAAGTGGAGGCATTGATTGAGAGGTTTAATTCTAGGACATAGAAATGATTCCTACCTTTTGGAAGTAGCCATTCTGAGGCAGACCATGCCAAGAAGGAAAAAGACATTCAGCACCATGGACAGATCCAGGACACCTAGTTGTTTGATGGTGGTGGTAGTTTTCTTCAGTTTATGTTCATTAATCCACACTCTGTGCCAGGTATTGTGCCAGGAACTGGGATAAATACCAAGACAAGATATCCCCACATCGACATTTAGCTCCCAAGACCAAAACAAGCAGATCAACATGGGAAGGCTTCCTAAGTGGAAGGAAGGGATTGAAAAGCCAGCTGAGGAGTGGGGCAAGATGACCTTGTGACAGAATGGACAAAATGCCAAAGAATAAAGGATGCTGTGGGTGGGGGAGGGCTCCAGGTTAGAAGAAGGTGAGTGGATCAATTGGTCTAGCAATCAGTCTGTAAAAGAGCTTGTAGCACTGGGTGGGAGTTAAAGAAGTAAGGGCCCTTCTATTCCTCAGGTACTAACTACATCAATGATTCCAGTCTCTGGTCCCAAGAACCAAGATTCATGCTCATAGGGGTATATGGAAACTATGACTAATTAGAACAATTCTAACTCTAAGCCTCTGAGTCAGTTATCTACTGCTGTGTAACAAATCACATCCCCTCCAAACTTAATGACTTAAAACACCAACCATTTTGTTCACAATTCCGTGAGTCAGCAGTTTTGAGCTTGGGTCAGCTGAATAGTTCTCCTGATCTTTTCTGGGGTCACTCAGGCAGCTGACATCACCTAGAAGATCACCTGAGAGCTGGTTGGTCTAGAGGGTTTCAGCTGGGATGGCTCACTTCTGGTTTCTTCCTCTAAGAAGCTTGTCTGGGTTTCTACACATGGAGATCTCAGGGGAACAGAAAGAGGGAAGCCCCAACGCACAAGCACTTTTAAATCCTTTGCTTGCATGACATTTGCAGATGTTTCATAAGCCAAAGGAATTCATTTGGCCAAACCAGTCAGTATGGGACAGGACAGCCTAAAAGTATACATGCAAATACACAGGATTCATTGGGGGAACACTAATATAACAACCTTCCACAAATTCTAAATGTTTCATTTACCACTCTAAGAGTTTTAGGTTCTTATTCAAACAGACCATGGTTCTATGGCCTTCCAACTCTGTGGTTCTTATAATTCAATGTTTGAATTCCAAGATTCTGTTAATTCTAGGAGTAGAAAGCTGAGGAGGATCATGAGGACTCAACAAGAGTATACTAAGGAAGTCAAGCAAACTAAGGTTACTCCCAGATCTGGGGCACCTGAGTGGCTCAGTGGGTTAAAGCCTCTGTCTTCGGCTCAGGTCATGATCTCAGGGTCCTGGGATCGAGCCCTGCATTGGGCTCTCTGCTCAGCGTGGAGCCTGCTTCCTCCTCTCTCTCTGCCTGCCTCTCTGCCTACTTGTGATCTCTGTCAAAAAAAAAAAAAAAAAATCTCAAAGTTACTCCCAGACCTAAGCAAGAACCCACCTGCCTCTCCCATTCCCATCCCTCAGCCCCTAAATTCCTGCATGCAGCAGGATGGTGGGATGAGCACCAAATTGGGAATCAGAAAACCTAAAATATAGGCCCTGTTCCATCATGAATTTGGGGTAGCCCCAAGCACCACTCTTAAATTCCCAATGTTCTCTTACAACCAACAGAGATATCAATTCCTATTTTCTGAAAGACAAAAATAGTGGTAAATCCAGGAGAACGGGGCCCACCAACTTCCATTATCAGGACCCTGAACCTGGTGCAGCTTAGAGTTTTACTCCCACCTCCTCAAACTGCATCTACAGCTGCAGAGACCCTTTCAAGGAGACCAAAATTTAAATAGGTTATTGCCCTTGATCTGTCCTGACCTCTACTTGCAGAAGAAAGGAAGAAGGAAGGGAAGGAGATTGGAAGGGAGGGAAGCGGAGGAGAGGAAAATTCCCCAATGCTGCTCCTTCCCTTTTCCCCCATCAACTCTTGCCCCAGACTCAACTGAGTTTACACTGGAACCCTGGAGCCAAACCCTGCCTGGCCTTGAGCCTCAGTCTCCTCTGCCTTCAGCTTCCCCAAGAAGAGGAATGTGGAGTTGAAAAGTAGCTGCATGAGAGAGGACCTAGATCAGGGCAGCAACCCATGAAAACTTTATAGCTAGAGGAACCAGCCACAACCCACCAGCTGAACCACATTGTAGCAGAATTAAGGAATTAGAAGCCCAGACTGGGACATGAACCTGCTCACAGTCACAGAGCCAGCAACTAGTAGACCAAGACCAAAAATGAGATGGGGTCACTTCCCTTTTCTAAACTTCAGGTTCCAATTCTAACCTGGAGATAAGAGACCCAGACTGGGACACCACTTAGAAACCATAAGGCACAGTGCAAAACTAATAAGCAATCAGGTTTTTCCCAATGGCCTGGGAGTCTGGGTGGGGGAGGGTGGGTTGAAGTGGAGGCAGGAGCACTTACGACTTTCAGAGGACTCATCCAGCTCATTTATTCTAGCCTTTCCCCCAGAGGCCCAGGCTGCAGAGTGGAGGAGGGTATTAAATATCAGAGAGTTATTTAAAAGCCAGTTGCTGGCCCCTCAGAAGCAGAGTGTGGCCTCTGCTGACTCAATGGAGAAAATGAATCTTGGGTCTATGGATTTTCCTGAGTCTCATGGTCGGTGCAGCAGGTGGGGAAGGGGAAGTGAGAAACGGGAGCAGCAAAGCCTGTGGTGGAGTTTTCCCCTTGCTGCCAGTGCAGAAGTTACACTAGAGGAGAGAACCTGGGGCCTCCCCCACTACCTAATAACTGAGCTTCATCATGTCAGCCCTGTCCAGCTGCTCCTCCACTGGTCTCAGAGGAAGGGGGGTCAGAAGGAAAGGGAGTCTGCCAAGAAAAAGGGACCCTGGATATCACAGGCTGCTATAGACAGAAGGACCCTCCTCCCCCACCAGACTATGCTACCAACACTTTAGTCGGGGTGGGGCCAAGTTCAAGGTCATAGTATTTTGAGATGGGGGCACCAATTGGAGCAAATCACAGTATTACCTTCCCCTCCATGATCCCCATCCCTAAAAGGCCAAGGGGCACAGGACCAAAAGCCTTCCAAGATCATCCTGTCTACACACAGTTTAACGTCTTTGCAGACAGGAAACATCTGGGAGAGCAGATTTGCCTAAGGACTTGAGGCACCTCTGATGGACAAGTTGGAGCTGGAGGAAGATAGGGAAAGGGATCCCTGGTGGGTGGCCCCAGGGAAGTTGTCAGACCTTTGCAGGCTCCCTATCAATGCTCAGTGGACCTTACGGAAAGCAGGGCCTTTGTGGAGAGAAAAGGACCCCAACAAAGGAGCTGGAGTTAAGGGAGGGGCAGTACCTTGGAAAGCTCAGAGAGGGGCTCTGGAACCTAGGAGGGGTAATAAATTCAAGATTTATCAAATTCAAGGGGTAATAAATTCAGGGGCATCTGGGTGGTTCAATAAGTTAAGTATCTGACTCTTGATTTCAGCTCAGGTCACGATCTAAGGGTCATGACAGAGCCCTGTGTCCACACTGAGGATGGAGCCTGCTTAGGATTCTCTCTCTCTCTCTCTGCCCTCCCACACCCAGCTTGTAAGCATGTGCTCTCTCTGAAAAACAAAACAAAACAAACAAACAAATGAAAAACAGGGTCTAGTGTAGTTGACATGGGGGTGATTCTCAACCCAGCAAAGGACAATCACTCTGCTTAGGTGGGCTGGGGTGACTAGTTAGCTGAGTACTAAGGCAGCCCTGAGGCCCTGAGCTCTTTGCGCACAGGGTCCCCTGGGACCTGACCCAGCCACACTCTCCAGAGAGAGAGAACCTAGAATGGGGAGGGCTCCAGCATAGAAGATGAGCAGGAAACCCGAGCTACTGTCAGGATTGAGTCTCACTCAGTTGTGCAACCTTGAGGAAAGCACTTCACCTTTCTGGGAGGCTGCCTCCTGGTATAAAGTATAGACAGGAGCTCCTCACTTAGTCTGCCTCACAGAGATGAGAGGAGCAAGCCAGAGATTTTTAAAATGTTATCTCATCCAATAAATGTTCCCTGGTACCTTCTCCATGCTGAGCTCTGGGCTGACGACACAGGAGAGCAGCCAGCCCTGAGTCCCAGGTGCTGACAGTTAGAGGGGTCAGAGGAGTTCCAGCCCTCTGGTTGCTAAGTGAAATTCAAAGGAGAAAGAAGGAGCCATGAAAGCTTCCTGAAAGGGACAGAACTCAAGCCAAGCCCTGAGGATCAGTGGGCTGGGCTGAAGAAACAGTCAAAGGGAGAAAGAACCCCAAGCGGGGCAAACAAACTGAGCAAAGATACTTCCACTGGATGCATCAGAGAATGAACACAGCCCCAGACACAATTAGACATACATTTATTGAACACCTACTGCATACAGAATACTGACAAGATTGAGGGAAGTTTCTCCAGAGAACACAAACCCCTAAATGGCTTACAGACTTTGTTCCAGGGGAACCTGAACAGAGAAGGGGAACAACTGCATGAAGAGGGGAGGGCAGGGAGGCTGGGAAGAGGCATTCACAGGGACAGCAAGTAGAGACTCATTCTTTGTACCATCTACCATGAACTTGCTATGCTGGGGGAGGGAGGAAGATGGAACAGAGAGCAAAATGACATGGGAGCTAATTAGTCCCAGAAAAGTTTAATGCCTCATCCAGTCACATGGTAAAGGCCCCCAGACCCTAGATGACATGGCCTTTCTTGTTTCAAAGCACTTTCCATTCACTTTGTCACTATGGCCTTGAGAAGATTAAGAAGGATAGGATTTCAGAAGCCCATCTACTTTCCAGAAGGTAGAAGTCGACATCCCAGAGGTGGAGAGAGGTCCAACGTCACATCACATTCACCCTGGCATCTGTTGCTGGGTTCAGCTTCCTGTGGTCAGGATGAGATTTCCTGGTGCACTGGCCCTTCTCGGATGCAGCCACTATCTTGGAAAACGCCTTGGGCAAGGAGCCTGGGGCTAGGCTAAGCCCTGACAACCACTGGCTTTGAGGCAATTCCCTGGCCCTCTGGCTTCAGACTCCCCACTTATAAAACACAGTCACTGCCTTATTCTCTGGTACCTGATGGTTCTAGGTTCTCTCTGGACCTCCTTTCTCCAATTGAGATGTCTAGTACCCCCCAGTCAGTTTATGGCCATACCACCCTGAACATGCCTGATCTCATTTAGTACCCCCCAGTCAAGGCTGCCTGCTGACCTGCAGCACTTTCCCAAGGAGGCCATTAGCCCACCAGGAACCAGCCAACAAGGGGCCCTGGAGAGGGGGCTCTGGCCTTGGCAGCTGGTCTGTTGATTCTCCGGATGCTGAAAGCAGAAGGGGCTCTATGCAGTGGGAGAGGAAAGCAGAGACCTTTCCATTCATTCGTCCGTCCGTCCATCCATCCATCCATCCATCCATCCTTCTACAAGCACTTACTGCACATTCTCTCATGTTAGTCCCTGTGCTGGAAACAACAGGGAAAAGGATCCGGTGCCTCTTGCCAGGGAGATGTCAGAGCTGGGGCTTGGAGCTGACGTGGGCCAGGGCTCGGGGGAGCACAATAGCTGAGGGCACAGCCCCAGGGGCTGTCTGAGCACCTGCGTCCATACGAGCAAAGGTAGCTCAGCCTGTTACTTATACAGATCAAGGGCATAGTGGAGGTCAGGAATGGGCTCAGAGTATGTCGTCTAGTCTCTGGATGCACGTGCTTGCATGCATGCGTCTGTAAGCTTGCCCCTCTGGGAATGTCCCCAGGAACCTACATGGTCCCAGAAATACGAATGTTCAAGTATTTACGTGCTTATGAGTGTATAGACACATACCAGGATGGACTCGAATCTGTGTTAACATGTGCCCCTGTATGAACGAGCCTGCATATACCTGTGTGAGGCATATCTGAGCTTGCCTACAAACCTGTGTGGGCCTGTACCCACCGGCCCATGCACGTGTATGCACATCCAAGGAATCGGGAGTCTGTGTTTCCTCACATGTGGATGCATCTTGAACTGTTTATGTGTCACACATGCCTCCACATATACAGGCACGTGTGTGCGTGTACAACCTACGTGTACACCTTTGTAGACACGTCCAATCCTGCAGGAGCAAATTACAGTTTTCATCTGCCAATACCCGAGAGTGATGACAGTGATGGGGAGAGAGAAGGAAGGGGAAGAGGAGCCCCTGCCCCCCACCCCAGCATCAACAGATCTGGCCTGTGAGGTTGGTCTTTGCCTGGGGCCCAGGCCACCACAGGGTCTGCCTCTTCTCCTTAAGTGGTATTGATCTCTTGGTCAATCTGTTAAATATAACCTCAGGGAAGAAGTCAACCCAACAATTGTCCCTAATTCAGGAAAAAGACTGACTGATTGTTATGGCGGGGGTGAGAGGGGGGAGCCTCTATCCCAACCAGCTCTGCTGATACCAGAATGGCCTGTGGATCAAGTGTCAGCCTCTCCAGCCTGAATAATTCATGCCAAGACCAGGAGTGCTCCCTTCTCAGGAGCATATCTCTTTAAATCAAGTCTGGAGCTTCCCAGTTCTGGAAAAAAAAAAAAAAAATCCAGAACAAAACAAACCTATAAACAGCTCAGGCCCTGGCCCCCTCTGAGACCACCCCCCCCCCCCCCCAATGCTCAAAATCTGTTAGCTTCTACAAATCTCTAGAGCTCCAAACCCTCACACCCTTTCAACATTTACAGTTGGGATACCCTGGAGGGGAGGAGGAGCAGTCCAACAACCCCAGGGGCCTGAGACCCGGTGGAACAAGCTAATGGGGTGCCCAGGTGCTGGAGCAGGGAGGGGACCGCAAGGAGCTGAATCACCACACCCACCAGGTCCTAGGGCCTAGGAGAGTGCCTGAGGGAGGAGTCCAGCCTGGTGGAGGAAACCAGATGGAAGAACTCCCAGCAGAGCAGCCCCTGAGTTGGAGGGGAGTGGGGGGCGCGGGGAGGGGTTGTAGCTTTCTTCCCTGAATGGTGGGCGGATGGGGTTGAGAAAACGTTGGTCCCACAGGACCTGCAAGAATGGTGACCCAGCCAGGCTTAATGTAACTGGGGTTGCTGAGGGGAGGAACCAGGGCTGGGGATTTTCCAGTCTCTGCTAGCACAGCTCTCTCCTTGGTCACACAGATCAGGAAGAGGCTGAAAGATGAATAACTTTCTTAGCCCACCCCTCATCCTTGCCTGTGCTAGTAGGGGGAACCCTAAGGTCCTCCCCCCCAGTTCTTGCTCGGTGGTGCTGACCCACCTGCCAGCTCTCCCCCGCTCGGCCCCGCCCCACACGTGCCGTAGAGGGAGGAGGAAGGAACCAGCTTAAACGTGGGGGGCGGGGGGATGGGGGAGATGAGGGGAAAAGCAAGTCAGAGCCTGGGAGAGCCAAACTTCTCAGCAGCCCCGGAGCCTGAGAGGGGGATAGAGAAAGCGCAGCGGCCGATAGCCCTGATTCTCGGGAGCCTCCCACCCCGCCTTTCGGCGAGGAGGGCGCGGAGACTCCGTTGAGGGGAGGAGGAGGAGGCCGGGAGGCTGGGAGGCTGGGAGGGCGGGGGGTGGGGGGGGGGAGACAAACCCTGCCCACTCGGCTTGGAGCCCGGAACGGCCGCGGAAGTCGGAGGCCGGCGCGCAGGGCGAGGAGGGCACCGGGGGCGGGGGGCTCCGCTCCCCGCCTGATCCCTCTCGCCCCAGCCAGGAAAGTGAAGGCTCCTCGGACTTTAGAGCCCCCGGACGGACCGACCGCGACCGCCAGCAGCTCCGGGTCAAGGACTTGCCCCGCCCGCCCCCCTCCCCGCCCCCAAGGCGCTCCGAACTCACTGGTGAGCGCGGCGGCCCGGGCGCTGGATGCGGGGGCAGCTGCGATGGCCCCGCGCGCGGGACAGCCGGAGCAAAGGGGGCCGTTCCTGCCGGGGCTGCTGCTGGTGGCGGCGGCGCTGAGCCGGCCCGCCGCACCCTGCCCCTTCCAGTGCTACTGCTTCGGCGGCCCCAAGCTGCTGTTGCGCTGCGCGTCGGGCGCTGAGCTCCGGCAGCCGCCGCGGGACGTGCCGCCCGACGCGCGCAACCTCACCATCGTGGGCGCCAACCTGACGGTGCTGCGCGCGGCCGCCTTCGCCGGCGGGGACTCTGACGGGGAGGAGGCGGCGGCGGGCAGCGTGCGCCTGCCGTTCCTGAGCGCGCTGCGCCTCACGCACAACAACATCGAGGTAGTGGAGGACGGCGCCTTCGACGGGCTGCCCAGCCTGACGGCACTCGATCTGAGCCACAACCCGCTGCGCGCCCTGGGCGGTGGCGCCTTCCGTGGGCTGCCCGCGCTGCGCTCCCTGCAGCTCAACCACGCGCTGTCGCGAGGCGGCCCCACGCTGCTAGCCGCGCTGGACGCCGCGCTCGCCCCGCTGGACGAGCTGCGCCTCCTGGGCCTGGCGGGCAACGCGCTGGGCCGCCTGCCGGCCGCCGCGCTGCGCCTGCCGCGCCTGGAGCAGCTGGACGCTCGCCTCAACGCGCTGGCGGGTCTGGGCCCCGACGAGCTGCGCGCGCTCGAGCGCGATGGCGGCCTCCCCGCGCCGCGCTTGCTGCTCGCGGACAACCCCCTGCGCTGCGGCTGTGCCGCGCGCCCCCTGCTGGCCTGGCTGCGCAACGCCACGGAGCGCGTACCCGACTCCCGGCGCCTGCGTTGCGCCGCCCCGCGGGCGCTGCAGGACCGGCCTTTCCTGGACCTGGATGAGGCGCGGCTGCGCTGCGCCGACGGCGACGCCGACGGTCGCGGCGAAGAAGTGGACCTCGCGGGCCCGGAACTCGAAGCCTCCTACGTCTTCTTTGGGCTGGTGCTGGCGCTCATCGGCCTCATCTTCCTCATGGTGCTCTACCTGAACCGCCGCGGCATCCAGCGCTGGATGCGCAACTTGCGCGAGGCCTGCCGGGACCAGATGGAGGGCTACCACTACCGCTATGAGCAGGACGCCGACCCGCGCCGCGTGCCCGCCCCTGCCACCGCCGCTGGGTCCCGCGCCACCTCGCCGGGCTCGGGCCTCTGAGGGTTGCCCCTCCGGGGTTGACGGCTGTCCCTGCCAGCTGATGACTTTACTGGGATTGCCTGGCCTGAATCATGGGTGAGACGCCCGCGAGTTGGGGGCTTTTGAGACTTGCTCCTGACCAGCCTGAGACCTTTGGATTATGGCATTCCCCCACCCCACCCCCACCCGGAGGCCCCAAGCTGTATCCCTTCTCCCCAACCTTTGAGAGCTCTCACCATCAAGGATCAAGAGACACCCCTGCTGATTCCAGAAACCCTATCTGCCCATCTCAGGCTCGGACACATCCTTCCCGAACCCTCAAAAGCACCCTCCCCCTTGAGAGACTTGGCTAGGAAACTTTGTCCTACCATCCGAAAGCCCCGGGACTGCCTCCCACCACCCTATGCTTTGAGGCCTGACCTCTCTGGGAAGCATCACCTTAGACATCACTGACCCGCATCTCCAGCTTGGAGACCTCAATTCCTTTCCCAGGCCTCAGGGACCCTCTCATCCCATTCTGGTCTTGGAAGCAGAGCACCCTTCTGAAGGCTTTTGTGGGCTTTGAGCCTTTTTTCTCACCCCGGAGCTCTGAGCCTTCCCATCGTCCAGACACCCACATCCCAGTGCTCTGAGGGTCGGGCACCCTCCCCCAGTCTGGGGTTGTATTTCATACTGTCCCCGCCACTGCAGCTCTGGCTCAGGCTCTTCCCTTCCTTGACCCAGGCTTGGGGCTCAGCTCCATCTGTCTCCCATCCCAGGGACAGTCACACCCTATTATAGCCTTAGTATGGAACAGATCCTCAGCCTTTCTCACTGGGGCTCTGATCCCCCAATACTCAGTGCTTGTCCCTAATCTCAAGACTCTCAGCTCTTCACCCTGATCAGAGTTTAACCCCCCTGTCCAAGTCTTAGACTCTCTAATCCCCCTACACCCATTGCTTGCATTCACTGGGGCAGGGTCCAGTGAGGAATCCATTCCCGGGGTGCCCACCTCCCCTTTCCTCCTGGGAGGAGCTCTCCAGACCTGCAAGACAGGTGCTGAGGCCAAGCATCCCCCAACCATACTGGCAGATCCCCATGGAGGAGGAGAGAGTCCTAGGGGTTTAAAGCAGTTGGTTGGGCCTCAGAACCGGGATCACCCATACATCGTGGCCTCAGAGAGGGGTAAGGGTGAAGGCTCTGAAGGGCTGGGTGCTGCTGCCCGCAAGCTCTTTCCCACCCCTGTGACTCTTCTCCCGTGGGGATCCCTTGCTGCCATGCCCCCCACCATGCCTTTTAGAAGAGGTGAGGGGCCTCATCTCTTGTCTCAGGCACAAGTCCTCCTGTTTAAGGTCAGAGCCTCAGTGCCCTGCCTTCTGCATGATCCCAAAGCACAATTGGTGAGTGGGGAGGGGGCTGCCCCTCCCTGACTCCCATCCCCTAGGTCAGGCAGAATGGCTGGCCTGTGCTGCCTCTGCACACAGGAAGTCCCCCCTCTCCAATATACTGGCTTGAGGCCTGCCTTCCCATCCCCTCCCAAGACATCTGGATCTCCCTTGGGCAGTTTTCTATAAAGTCTGCAATAATCTCGGATACTCTACCCTTGTAAGTGGTGCCATGTCATTCCTGCTAACCTTGGGGTGTTGAAGGAGGTGGGAGGGGACACTTGGGAGAGCATTTGGGACCTCCCTGAGGTGAGGCAGTCACCTTTTGGTGTCTTCTCCTGGCATATGGGAGAAGAAAAAGGCTCTGACTGCGTGTAGCAGGATTGAGGTGAGACTCATGGAGGGACTTCCCACTGGGATTTCATCACTCTCCAAACCAGCCTGCCTTTTATCCTCCGAGAGGGGGCTATCCATAGCCAGAGTGACATCCTGCACTTCCTCTACATCCTTCTACCCCGTCACTCCTCATCACTGCGGTGGGGGTGGAGGCTGGGGTGGGGGAGGTGCCATTGGACTGGAAACATTAATTAGCATCAGATGAGGCCACCAGGGAGGAAATCCAGCTACAGAGAATCAGAGGCAGTTAATTCAGGCAGGAAAGGAGGGATCATTATTTAGTGCTTTGGTGTCATCCCCTCTGATGAATTATCCGACACTCCCTTATAACTTGTGTCGTGCTACGCTGTCCTGGGGAGAGGACTACAGACTGTACCTCGGGTACATGAGAGGCTGAGAAGGGGTGGGTGTGGATAAAATGACCCCTTGAGATACGGGGATTGAGGAGACAAGTGAGTTCTGGGCCAGCAGGGCCATGGTAAGAGGTTTATTTCCTGCCTCAGGGTCCCCAGACTGGATCATCTCACATTCAGTTTCTCAGACCCCTAGAACCTCACGGCAGAAGGCTAGTATTCTGGCACTTGTGCATCTTAGAGTCACATAATGCTAGAATTTGTGCCTTTTAGACACTGGAAAGGACCTCAGAGATAATGTGGGAAGCCTCCTAGACCCTCTCAATAAGGGGCACCCTCTCTTGATGGGGGTGCACTTCCTCCCCTCTTGAGAACATCTCTTTCATTGCCAGGGGCGTCTGCCTGGAATTCCCTGACAGCCCCAGAAGTATACCTCACCCAGCACTGCTCCTCACAGAGTTGGAGACTCCCAGTCATTCCTCGTGAGAAGGGCTCAAATTCCCTTGAAGCGATCCCACCTGTGAATGACCTTCGGAAGGCACTCTCCGGGTTCTACAGGACAAAATGGAAGGCTATCTCTAACACAGGTTAGAGACCTGTGTGTCTAACAGGTCACCTCCCCAGTTCCAAAGACATGCCCTCGTAATGTAGCCTGAGACTACAGTAGGTCTTGGCAAATAAAACATGGTGTCCGCTGTGGGTTCGATGTCAGCAAAAATTTTTGAGGGTTTTGTAGGAGAGCTGCTGCTAAGCTAAGTACCAAATCAATAGTTGTCAAAAATCAACTAATTGAGTGCCTAGTGTATGCCTAGTGTATTTATTTAACCTTAGTTATATATATTGTTGTATATATTTGTTGTATATATTTAACCTTAGTGCCATTCACCAATTCCCATTAAATGTCCTTTTTGGGGTGCCACCCTTCTTGCAGCCCATCAGTGACTTTAGCCTGATGGGACTATCAGTAGGGCCCTTAGGCCCCCAGTCTTTCTTCCTTTGCAAATCCAGCCAGCCATTCCTCCTCTACTGACTACAACTTTGTCAGTTCTAGAGAAGCTGATGACCCAGGGAGAATCATATATTATTTATTTAAAAAAAATTTTTTTATTAACATATAATGTATTATTTGCCCCAGGGGTACAGGTGTGTGAATTATCAGTCTTACACAATTCACAGCACTCACCATAGCACCTATCCTCCCCAGTGTCCATCACCCAGCCATCCCATCCCTCCCCCCACCCCCCAGAACCCTCAGTTTGTTTCCAGAGATTAAGAGTCTCTTATGGTTTGTCTCCCTCCCCGGTCCCATCTTGTGGGAGAATCATATTTAATCACGGTCTAGAGAAAAGAAGTCCTGGGAAACAGAGCTTAGAGTAAGGGCCTCTGACCCAGCCTAGGGAGACTTCTACTTAGAGGAAGTTCCTCGTGAGCAGAGTTTTGAAAGATGAGTAGGATTCTGAACAGAAGGATCAGCAGTGTCCACTCTGTGCAAAGCCCTGGAGGCAGGAAGATCTTGATAGTCTGAGAATGGGGAAGACCACCAGTGGCTGGGGTTCAGAAGGTGGAGGTGTGTGCCTGAGATGGATCCGTGCTCCCCACCTTCTTCACTGGGAGGCTCTAGAGGGACCTCTGCCCTTGGAGGAGAACTCAGGGAAGTGGGGACTTGGAATATGAGAAGCAGGTGAGCTGCCCACTGCCTCTCATTTTTGCTTCCTTCTGTCCATCCTTTTTATGCCAGACCTCATGCTGGGCACTGAAGACAGAGGAGTCAGACAAAGCCATGCCCATGGGAGCCCAGATGGGAGGGGGACAAGTGCAGTGGCTATTTTAGGAGCCCAAAAGAGAAAGGAAAGGGTGATGTGGAGGGGTCTGGCTGGCCCTGCCCTGATACCCTGATGTCACCCACCACTCCAGCCATCTCGGCAACACCTAAGCCTCACCAAATGACCAGCCTCCCCATCTACCCCAATGCTGCTAATGCTGCTGTAAGTCTGAGAGGGGCAGGGTGCTAAGCGGGGGAAGAACTCCATCTCGTATGTCCCCTCAAGGAGCAGCAGAGGGGCGGAGAAAGGGGTGTAACTGCCAGAAATGTGATAGACAGGAAACTACACACTTTGAGAAACGTATCAGACTTCGCAGGGTCTGTGGTCCTATGAAAGCTGAGCTTTCCTCTCAGAAACAAAGGGAAGCCATGATCACTATCTCCTCAAGAAGCCTTTTACTGCTGCCGCCCCTTTCCTCCCTCACACCCCTCAGGTCCCGTGTGGGAACTGGTAAGCGCCCAGCTAAAGTCCAGAGGACTGCATTTGGGTCTGAGTTTCGCATGACTTGCCACACCATTTGGTCCTCAGTCAAAAGTACTGGTTGAGCCCCTACTGTGCGCTGGGTGCTGGGGATTCAACAGTGAACAGAGCCACTCCTGCCTTCCTGGCCCAGGCCAGGGTGTTCATGTACATCCCAGACCCCTCTCTGATTCCAGGTTCCTTTTGTCCAGGCTGGGGCTGAACCTGTGACCTCCAGAGGGACTGCCTGCTCTCACTGAAGTTCACCTCCTTCTTCATTAAGTCTTTGTCTGGCAGACTCACGGCCCTAATTTATGGACACAGCCTTTGCCAGACTGGAAGAAGTGATGGGACATTAATATTCCTGCGGTAATGTGCTTGGCAGCCTTTGGAGTCCCCTCCTCCACCCTCCCACCCCCCCTCACCACTCCCCTCCTCCCTCAATGCTGCCTCAGGCCAGTTCACTTGGGGCTGGCTAATTCCTTGCAGACCACTCCCAACTAACCCTTCATAGTACCCATGGGGAAATTGAGGCACAGGAAGTGCAGGAGCCCATCCAGAATCGGAGCAGATCCAGAACCCAGGATGGCCCCCGGGCCATCCCTGTCTTGCTCTGGGTCTGAGTGTCTGGCAGGGCTGTCCTATCTTCTCACCCTCTATCTCCACCCCTCTGTCATTGCCTCCTGCAGCCAGACCCACACCTGTGGCAGCTGGGAGACAGGGGGCGGTGGGAGGAGGAAGCCAGCAACAAAGGGCTGTGGAGGACTTCTCAGCCTCCATCAGGCCTTGGAAACCTCCCTCAGCCTCTTATGGGCAAAAACCCTGATGGGCATCCTTCCCCGGGGGAGGGGCATCTCTATCCCTCCCTGAGAGGAGAGAGGGCTTTGTTCTGGAACCCCAAGCTCCGTGGTCCCCAGATATAAAACTCCTTCCTGAGCCTCTACTTTCTGCTGAGCACCCGATGAGATGGGCCAGATCCTGCAGCTGTCCCCAGTAAAGACGAGGTCACTATAATAATGGAAGCACATGCGGCCCCTAAATAAGGGGACCAAACAGTCCAGGAAACTTCAGGGAGTGAAAGCGGCCACTATTAAGAGTTAAATTGGGACAAGAACAATTCAGGACTGTACCAGGCTGGTGGGCCTGGGACTCCAGTGACTTTTGACAAGACTGGAGGGGAAAAGAGAAAGTGCTAGACTGCTAGACTAGCTAAGTCTACCAACACTAATAATAATACACTCCCAATCCTTGACCTTATCCTCCAGCCATGCTGAACACCTTCTTCAATGCCGTTCTCCAGCTACAGCAAATGACTCCGATTTAAGTACCCAAGCCCAGTGATTCTAGGCCCCATGTGCCTTTGCTCACGTAGCACTCTCTGCCTGCGATGCCTTCTCTATGCAGAGAGCTTCAGGACAACTTGAGTCCCCTCTGCTGTCCTAACCTCACCTTTCTTCCCATCACTGTCCCCCACCCCCTGACCTTTATTTGTATAGATCAGTTTTCTGTCCCATTGTCCACACCAGATGAGACGTTCCCCTTGGGGGCTGGGTTCCCTTTTGGTGACCCCCATTCCTGGGGCACAGAAGATTTACCGGCACAGTCCCTGCCCCCACAGAGATCCACAGCACCAGGGAAGAAACATCACACAGGGCTCGTGGCCTCCCTCTGCTGCACTCAGATCTGAGCTCATTCCCTTTGACTCCCATAACCTCCCACCTCACCCAACTGAGGTTGTGGTTATATAAGATGCCTGCGTGGCCAGCTCCCTGTCACTATTTGATAAAAGTGAGAAAACAGAAAGAAAATGCAGCTATAGAATATGTTACCGTGTACAACATAATTCAGCCTTAGCTTCTCAACCTTGGCTTTTTAGTGTGGTGACAACTTTCGGGCCCTCCATTTGAAATACTTGTCTGGTATCCATCCTATCTGGGTAACGTAGCTCAGTCTGTCACAGGTCTTGGTTCCTTTACCCAGAGAGCTGCAGCGACATCTGTTGGCCAATTTGTGTCAGGGCAGAACCAGTTTTAATTTTTCTTGCATACATGCATCATCTGCTGGTGAGCTTGGGAAAGTTCCTTCCTTCTCAATCTGTCCAACAAGTATTTTATAAAGTGCCTACTATGTGCTAAGCACTGTGCTGGGAAGAAGCCGGGAGTTGTTCTAGGCACTTTAGATATATTAACCCATTTTAGCCTGATGACAATTCTGCGAAGTAGTTATTATTCCTATTTAGAAATGGAGAAGTCAAGGCACATAAATGCGAATGATTTGCTCAAGGTCAGATTAGATTTAGGACCCAGAGCCCATGTGCTCAACAAGGGCTTAAGCAAGCAAGATGCTTATTATGAGGGAAATAAACAGAGTGATAGAAGAGCGATGGGGAAGGAGGTCTTTGACCAGGGTAGTCAGGCAGACCCTTCTGAGAAAGTGGCTTTCCCTGTAGGCTGGGAAGCTCCGTAGGAGCTATCAGGCTAAGCAGAAGAAACAGTGGGTGCAAAGGTGCTGAGACTGAATATCCAAATATTGGATGGGAGGTCAGTTCTGGCCAATGTCCATAGCCTCCCCTCACCTGCCTAATTCCTTCTCAGCCTTCAAAACTCAGTTGAAGCAATTCCTCCCCTAAGAAGGCTGCCTGATTCCCCATCTCACCCACCCCAGCTAAACATGATGACCCCTCCTCAGTGTTCTCATGGCATGCCGTGAATACATGTCAACCGCATTTCCAGTAACCCTCAGCAGCAATTCCAAACCTTTGTTGTCATGTCTTATCCTCCTGTGTTCTGTGAGCTCCTGAAAGAGATTATCTTATTTATCTTTATGTCTTCAGGGTCCAGCATAAACTCCAGCAAAGGGCACATGCCAGGTAAATATTGTTTGCATTCTGTGATATAAGCTGTTTACTTTTGGGATGCCTGGGTGGCTCAGTCGGTTAAGTGGCTGACTTTGACTCAGGTCATGATCCGGGGGTCCTGGGATCGAGTCCCACATCGGGCTTCTTGCTCAGCGGGGAGCCTGCTTCTTTCTTGCTCTGCCTGCTGTTCCCCCTACTTATGCTATCTCTCTCTCTGCCAAATAACATTTTTAAAAATAATAATGATAATAATAAATTGTTTACCTTTTTTGTCCTCTCCTTTTTTTTTTGCTTTTTGCTTTTTTATTGAGACACATATTTGCATAAAGTAAAATCCACTCTTTTGGGTTTACAGTTGATTTTGACAGTCAAGATACAGAACAGTTCCATCGACCCCTCCCCCCAAATCCCTCTCGTTAGTCCCTTTATAGCTGATCCTCCCTCAAACCCAGCCACTGGCAACTAGTGGTCTGTTTTCTGTCCTTATCCTTTTGCCTTTTCCAGATGGCATATAAATAGAATCACACATATGTGTCCTTTCAAGTCTGTCTTCCTTCACTTAGCGCCATGTATTTATGATGCAGATCATTGCAAGCATTGCTAGTTTGCTCACTTTCACTACAGAGCAGGATTCCCTGGTACAGCGGTACAATAGCTCATCCCTCCACTCTAGTTGAAGAACGCTTGGGTTGTTTCTAGTTGTTGACAATAAAGCCATTTTTAAGGTTCACATACAGGTTTTTGTGAGAACATACCTTTTCATTTCTTCGGGGAGTAGAACTGCTAAGTCTTAACGTAAGTATGTTTAAATCTGCAAGGAACTGGCAGACTGTTCTCCAAAGTGTCCACACACTTCGCATTCCCACTGGTAGTGTTGACTGTTCACTCTCTACATCCTCCCAGCACTGTTCACTGAAAAGGCAATTGGATTGCCTTTGCACCTTTTTGGAAAATCGATTGGTGGTGTATATGCAGGTCTATATCTTGATTTTGTCCCATCTGATGTCGATGTTTATTCTTTCACTACCACACTATCTTGGTTATTATGGCTTCGTGATAATTCTTGAGATCAGGTAGCAGAGAACCCCACTTTTGTTTTTTCTTTTAAAGATTGCTTGGATAGAGATGCCTGGGTGGCTCAGTCAGTTAGGTGTCTGTCCGCTCAGGTCATGATCCCCAGGGTCCTGGGATTGGGCCCCGCATCAGGCTCCCTGCTCAGAGGGGAATCTGCTTCTTCTTCTCTCTCTGCCCCTCCCCCTGCTCATGCTCACTCGCTCTCTCTCTCTCTCTCTCAAAGCAATTAAAATCTTAAAAAAAATTACTTGGCTATTCTAGTTCCTTTACCTCTCCATATGAATTTTAGAATCAGCTTGTCTCTATCTGCAAAAAAAAAAAAAAAAAAAAAATCCCGACACAATCTTGATTCAGATTGCATTGATTCTAAAGTCAGTTCAGAGAGAACCAATATCTTAACCGTATTCAATCTTCCGATCCATGAACATGGTAAATGTCTCAATTTGGTGATTTCTTTCTCCAGCATTTTGTGCTTTAGAGATGTATGTAGAGATTATGTGCATATTCTGTCACATTTGTACCTCAGTATTTCCATGTTGGTGCTGTTGTAAATGGTATTATCTTTTGATTTGGCATTGTCTTTTTAATTTCAATTTCCAAAGCTTAGATGTTACTATCCAGGAGTACAATTGATTTTTGTGTATTGATCATGTATCCTGTAACCTATGTAGCCTCATTCATTAGTACTAGAACATTTTTGGGGTAGAATTCTTGGGCTTTTCTACATAAATAATCATGTTGTCTGTGAATAGAGAACATTTTATTTTTTTCTTTACAATCAGCAGGCCTTTTATATCTTTTTCTTGCCTCACTGTATTGGCTAGGACCTTTAGTAGGATGTTAAATAGGAGGGCTAGGAACAACCACCTTTGCCTTGTTCCCAGTCTTCGAAGAAAATCATTCGCCACCACCACGACACCATTTCACCACTAAGTATGGTTATTAGATTGTTATTAGATTAAGGAAGTTCAGTAAGGCTTCGGGTTGTTGTTGCTTTTTTTAATCAAGAGTGTATATTGAATTTTGTCAAATGCCATTTCTGCATCTATCGAAATAATTTAGCAGCACCTCACAGATTTGCTTATTTTTGTTTCATTTTTATTTAATTCAGAATATTTTCTAATTTTCCATGTGGTTTTCTCTTTATTAGTGAGATTGCTTAATTTCCAAGTATTTGTAAAATTTCCAGATACTTTTCTATTATTAATTTCTAATTCAATTCTGTTACAGTCTAAAAACCTATTTTCTATTATTTAAATTATTTTAAATTGGTTAAGGTATTTTTAGGCCCACAAAATTATCTTTCTTGGTGAATGTTCCATGTGCACTTGAAAATGATACACATTTCATTATTTTGAAGTGAAATATTTTATTAAGATCAATTAAGCCAAGTTAGTTGATAATGTTCAGGTCTTCTCTCTTTATTCATTTTCTGTCTTCTTACTCTACTGATCGCTGAGAGGGGAGTGTTGTGGATTCGTGTATTTCTCCATTCAGTTCTATCAGGTTTTGGTTCAAAAACAAGTACTTCTTCCATATTTATGGTCCTGTGTGGATGTCAGGACACTCCTTCTCAATTGTGGTATCCAGGCCAATATGACTATTTCTATTTTTTGGGTGAGAAGATTGAGGAAGAGCTGGTGATTTGCCTATTGGGTCTCAGAGCTAATCTCCTGACTTTTCTGTTCTGTATTGCAAGGCACCCAGATCTGCCCAAAGTAGGCATGGGCCTGAAATCAGGGGGGCAGAAAGAGAGGAGTGATTCTCTCTCTCTCTGCTTTGGGTAGCATCCCCAGCGACAGACGTGTTTCTCTTGTGGTCTGAATTCCTCAGATGCCTTCCTCAATGCTCCTATTTCCTCAGGTCTGTCACTCCTCACCCTGTCCTTCCACTTAACAGGTAGTAGTGGTTTCCAGTTTACACCTAATCTCTGGGTTGCCTCACGTCCCTTGCCTCACTTGCATTTTAACTCTTGCAACATTATAGCCAGTATCATCAGTAAAATCCCTGCTACTGAAACATGGGCGGAGGCTATTTCTCTGGACCTAGACTGATACAGACCATATGGGAAGGCTAAATGAGAGCCCACAGCTGAAGCCTTCTGATTCAAATGTCAGCATCTTCCCACCACCCTTCTCTGGCCCAAAGGGAGCATCAGAAGAAAGAGACTACCTTCTGATCAACCAGGAGGGCAATCTTTGATCTAAGTCACACATATTTTAGAGGAATGTAAAAACAAATTCTTTTTCATACATAATCAGTTTTCCAGGAAAGCCATCTCACATTCATTGGCATCCCCCTTTTGTGTTAATGCAACACATTATCATTTAGAACTTCGAATCTTCCTCACATATATCCCCATCCCTCCCATGTGTTCTTTCGGAACAGGCATTGGGTAAGTCATAAGAAAGTGAAGTGACTTTGGGGAGACCCACGGAACAGGAGATAAGTACTGAATAAGACCCAGGGCTGAGACTGGGGCAGGATTCCAGCTGGAGTGGTTGGTGGTGCCAAGGAGAAGATGGGATGGCTTTAACCTGAGCAGCAAATCAGGGGTCATGGGATCCAGTGATGTCTGAGAGGTTTGGCAATTTCCCCAAGGCCAGAAGACTGGTAACTGATGGGGAGGGGAGGATCTCTTTGGCAGTTTCCAGAGAGGGTGCAGAGACTAGATTGGAGTTGGGGCCACAGAGAAGGGAAGACAACACATGACCCAGTCATGGGTCCTGCCCAACATTCCGAGGCAGTAGGGACAGGATTTGCTGATCTAGGTCTTGCCATAAGCTGATGAGACAGAAATGAATGCACATGGAGCATCTGTCACAAAAGACCTTTAATGGTCTCCTATTTATGGTTCTCTTGTTCATTTGTCCTGTTAGAGTTGAATAAACTGTAATAACTTATCTGACATAATAAGGAATGCCACAGGTACAACAGATAAACCTGGCAGGTGGCCCAGGAAAGAGGGTGTTACAAAATAATCACTTAACAGAAGGGCTACAGACCTGGAGACCTGTCCCAGCCACCTGTCACTCCCTGCGTCCAGGATCCACAGTCACTGTGCCAGGCTGAATGCTGGCTCCCATCAGGTAGGAAGAGGAGGAATTTCCCATAGCATCTGTGGCTGGACCTTAGCACTGAGCAGAGATGGGAAGCAGAGTAGAGTCTGGGAAGCACAGAGTATGGGAAGATGGCATTATCCCATACTCATTCCCTCAAACGCTCTGCTGATCTGTGGTGCAGGCCATGACCACACCCCGAGTTTGTGCAGTTCCCACCTCTCATAGGACATCACCTATCAAACCCCCCATGACCTCTCCTTTCAGTAATCTGCCAGGTGGTCAGAGCGCGGCACAAGCCCCATCTTACACCCTGGGGAAACTGAGGTCAGTGGGATACCCAAGAGCGTACTCGGACTGAACATAGAATTCTCTTTCTCCCATGCCACATGGTCTGCTGGGCCCTGAGACCCGCATTTTCAACTAGAATGCTCTCAGTGAGGGCCCCAGGCAGGATTCTGTATCAAGAGCTGGTCCGGGTCTCACCAATGTGCCACCCCTCAGCCAGCCCTGGTGGGGGTCCTGGACAGACGGACAGGTTGACAGAGACTGTGGGTGGAGGACCAACATCTCTTCCAGAACCTTCCTGTTGCCCACATATTTGCTTGTCCACAGATGTGGGAGTGGAAGCCTAGTAGGATTTCTCAAGGGAAACTGGCTGCTTTAAAGGTCTCTGGAGGGACCCTGTTGTGTCCTCATGGAGGGACTTCTGTATAATATCCTCCCTCAATTTTCTTTTGTGAGAACCGGACATCCATCCATCTGGCTGTATGTAAAGAGGAACCTGAGTTTAGTTTTTCCTTCTCCCATCACGTGTCCCATAGGCCTGGGCCAGGGAAGTGGGGTGCAGACAGAAGTCGTGAGGTGGGGCTGGGCCTATTTCCTTGCTCCGTCGTCCCCCACACTGCATGGCTGGTACCAAGGTAAGACCAAATCAAACCCAGGCCAGAGAAGCTTCCATGGTGGATGAGCTACACAACCATCAAACGAGTACGTGTGTTTGTGTAAGCAAATGCTTGGACTTGGGTCTGCAACCCAAGTTCCAGTACAAGCCACTTTGTACTAGAATGCTAAAGCCATTCCAACATGAAAAGCAGGAAGAGAACCTGTGCTTGCTGGTTGAAGATCAAACCTCAGAATGGTGGTTTGAAGAAGCTTTTCTTCAAAAGTTTGAAGGTGGAACCTCAAGAGGCAAGACAGATAAAAGCAGAGTTGTCCTGGTGAAAGTGGGGATGGGGGGGAGCTGGAGACCGAGCCTTTGCCTCCACCCCCACTGTCCCACCTTAGCAGCCCCTGGCGATGCTCTGTGGAACTCCAGGGGTTCCACAGCACCTGGTTTGAAAAACCACTGCATCAGAGTGTCTATAGGTTATGGGTCCTGGGGACCTGTGCTTTGATTTCCCTTTCGGAGAGTGCTGGGGTGGGAGGGTGCTCCCCCTTTGTTGGGCCTCTCGTTGAAGCCACTGTGTAGGGGAGTGGAAGAGGTGGGGATCCTACCCCACAGGTAGGCCATTTCAGCCTTGGGTGGGGGACAGAAGCGATGGACTTCCCTGGACCAGGATGGCAAAATGCCATCAGACTGCTTGACTCAGCCTTATGTATGAGGGTCGGAGAGTCTATTTTGGTCCTTTTTTACTTTAAAAAGAAAAAAAAAAAACATTAGAACATAAGCCTGTGCCCATGAGACCCTATAATACAAGATTGGGGCCAATGCCTTCCTCTAGGATGGGTGGAGAATGTCCAGTCCCGTCACTGGTGGGAGAGGCTGCCTTTGTGGGAGGCTGTAACCATGGGGAGTGAATGGGTCCACAGGGGCTCAGCTCTCCGGGGAATGGGCCTGGGTTTCCCCTGGACCCAAATCCCTTCTAAGTATCACGAAGGAGCATCTTCAGCTGTGCTCGATCCTGGATTGGGTAGTGGGGGGGCTTCTACTTTGAAGGGCAATTTCTGTTCCACCTCAGCCTTGGGGTTCTTTGATGGAATGGTAGTTCAGCCCTCCCTGGGCCTGGAAGTGGGTGGCTCTCCCTCATCTGGGATCAGAGCCTGTCCTCTGTGGGATCTGAAAGACGGGAGATGGGGTCCACCAGGTCTGGAAGGGTCCAGGATGCTCCCTGCCCAAGCCCAATCACTGGCAATATCCATGGCTTGTCTCTCTGTCATGATTGCTGGGACCACTATCTGTGGGCAGGGCATTCCTGAGCAGTGTCCACATTTGTCTCTCAGCTGGGTCACCAAAGCCAAGCTAACTGCATCTCCTCCTGGTTGACGTCTGCCTAAGGGAGAAGGGGGCAAGAGATGAAGACCGGTGGGAGGAGGACACAGCCCGCAGCAATCTTCCTGTGTGACTTGGAGCTACAGAGCTGACTCTCATCTCTTCTGGGCTTCAGATCCCTTGCATCGGGTGGGGAAGGGATTACAGTCTCATTTTTCTAGTTAGGGAAACTGAGCCCAAGAGGGTGAGAGACTTGCTCAAGGCTACTCAGCTGGTTGGTGACAACTGGGCTGGAGACACCGTGGGCTTCCAGGCCAGCATGCTTTTCACGGCACCATGTGGGAACCAGCTTGTCAGGGACAAGCCGAGCAGCTGAAGCAACCCCACCCTCCACCTGGTGTGCCTATGGAGGCCAACCGAATAATTCAGCCCTTCTCTTCACAGGACTTCACCCTTCTCGTGGTTGGAAAGCTGAGGGAGCCCAGCCGGCCTCTGCCTGTAGATTTTCCCCCAGCACCAGGTCTCTCCTTCCTGCCCAGACTGCTCTCTCTATGCCACCCACATGGGGCACTGGGAGGTACCAGTGCGGAGCCCTGGGGTCAGCACAGAGCCAACACTGTGGGGTCTGGAGCCAACCGGAAGTCTTGAAAGATGATATGGGTCTTTCTTTCAGGAAGAGACCCAAGGAAACACTCCAGCCTGTGTTGCACCCGGCTGGGGCGAGTGGGGCTGAACTCCAGCCTATGCGCCATTCTCAAAGCTGAGCATTCTAAAATGGACGGAACCCACCTGGAAGGGGACTGTTTCTATTTCACATCAAGGCACTATATGGACTAGCAGCAGCCAAGGACCCCTGACTCCAATGGCCCCCATTTCTTCCCCCTAGAACTTTCACCTGACCATGAGCTTCCTGAGGACAGAGGCCGCCTTTCTGCAGCCCTGGGCCCAAAGAGTAAAGGTCTAGATGGGAGTATGGTACTTCCTGCAGCTGGGGGAATCAGTCAGACATGGACAAATCCGAAAGGGGGAGTGTGATGTTGAGATGAAGAAGCTCCAGAAACCAGAGTGACAAATCCATGTGCACAGCTGAGGGATGGAGGAAGAGGCCAGTTGTTAGGGGAGTGATCCCCTCAAATCCTCGTACCAGCCTCAAAGTTCCCAGAGGAAGACACAGGAGAGCATATGCTTGGCATGGGTTCCAGCCCTTCATCAACTCTTCAACTGTCCAAGGAGGTGTGAACTGCCAGCAAGTTCTGGTAGCATGCTGGATGCCTGGGGTACCCACAGCTAGGACCTTAGAACTGGCCAGGAGATCATGGCTGCTGCAAGCTGACTTGGCCTGCCGTGGGGTAGGGCTCCCTAGAATTGCAACTTCATGAGATTCAGAAGGGTAAGGGCCAGGGTGCCGAGCTGGGCTTGTGAACTGGGCACTCTCGCCGTGGAGAATGGTTACCCAGCCCACCCCAGGAGGAGCTGCCCTGAAGAGGGTGGAGTCCCCATAATAACATTTTGTTGTCTCCTTTTCCAGGCAAGCATCGGACACAGATAAAAGGGAGCAGGTATGGAGGAGATATTCCCCTTGCCCTGCTAAGAAATATATTTGCTTGTGTAAACGGTGAGCCTTAGGGGGTCTGCAGCCACAGGGAGCTGTGAGGTACCCAAGACCCTATCATAAACAAATCTAAGCTTTGTCTTCTTTAATACTGGGTCTTAGGGCCAAGCAGTTCATGCTAGCTATGGCCACAGCTTAACATCAGATGACCCTCCAATGGCCCAAGAAGGGCCTGGGAATGGATGGGCTAGGAGGTCTCCAGGGCCCTGCCAATTCTGGGGCCCTGAATCATCTCTGGAGGCAGAGAGACCAGAGTCAGTGGTCTGGATGGTTCCACCCATCATACCAGAAGCTCTAAGGTTTACTAATTCTTAGAGGCCAGAGTTGGGAGTTCCCTTGGTGATCATCTGGTCAAACCCTTTGGTCTTCTAGGTGAAGAACTGAGGCCCAGAGAGAGAAAGAAACTTGCCCAAGGTCACACAGTAAGTGGGCATCAAAGACCAGACAAGAACAAATACCTTTTATCACTTTCTGCCTCATCATCTGCCTTGCCCTGTCGCAGGCCCCAATCACATCAACCCCAGCCAGTGGGTACCAGGCATCCATGACACCAGGACCTACTGGGGGGTCATTAAATCCCCAAGGAAATGAAGGGTTCCTTGCTACCCAGCAGCCCCCTTCCTTTTAGGGGAGGGCATCTTGATGGACCACGCCACCTCCTGGGGCAGAAGGCCCTTTGACTGTGGGCATGATGACCCCCACGCACACTCTCCCACCCTGCAGGGCCAGCCCAGCTCAGCCCTGGAGGGCTGTGAAGGGAGGTAGTAGGGGACCGGACCGGTGTCCCCAGCCCCATCTGGACCTCCAGCCTTACTTCCTGTGGGATCACTGATTGCTCTTAAGTCTGCAAAGGAGGGAATTGAGCAGATACTCATCTTCCTGCCCCTAAACCCCATCTCTCGGAGCTACCCTTCTGGAAAAGCCCCCAGGAGCTTGGCCTCACTATGAGGCCTGTTGGTGCTTTGCGAAGACTCCTCCCTTCTCCCTCTGTGCATGTGTATAGATAGGACACACGTATAAGGTACAAGGTAGCTGGGATGTCACATCCTGAGAGGACTGAATTAGACTTGGGCTAGTTCACACAGCTTGCCTTAGACTGGGTAACTGCTGGTAAGAAAGTCAGTCCAGTGGTTTTTCTCTACTCCTGGGGTCTGTGAACCTTCACCAATGTCACTGTGAGACACAGAGGGACACAGGATGGGGATGGAGGGGTGGAAGGGGAGAGGTGTTTGGTGGGTCCGGACTGTAAAAAGCATTGAGAATCAATCCACAGGTTTGCCTCTCATGGCCAGAAGAGGGTGGCCCTCAGCGTGGTCATCTTTTAGCTGCCAGAGCTGCGCCAGCCACCTGGGGCCACAGGCATCCTCTCCCGTATCTTGAGCCCTCTGCCCCACCCTCCCCATTCTGATCCTCATCCCAAGTAAAATCCCAAGGCCAGAGCCCGGATGGCCTTTCTGGGGGTCAGCAGGAAAAGAGAAGAGTCTGGAGGGTGACCCATGAGTGGGGTGATGGGGGGAAGGTGGTCCTCGTGACCCTGCTGGCGTGGTGATGTGGGGCCAATCCTGAGGCCAGAGGTTCACCACCATGACCTGGAAGACCGCTGGGCCCCCCCGCCCCCCGGAAGGAACTAGAAGGAAAAGGGGGAGGGGTAATAAGGACAGGAAGAAGACGAATAAGCATCCTAGTGCATGAATGCGGACCTGGAGCTGCCCAGAGGAAGGGCCGGCCCCAGTCTATCTGTCGTTGAGCTGTGGCGAGCCAGTACCATCCTCTTCCTCCTCCTTGTCGTCCTTCATGCCTTTCAGTCTCTGGCGGGCAAAGTCCTCAAACACGATGTCATCATCACTGGTGGGAAAGACAAGGAAAATGGGGCCTGTTTGCCAGGCAGGGAAGCAGGCAACCCCAGAGGTTCAGAGGGGACTCAGAGGCCGGTCCCCGGGGTAGCCTGTGGACAGAAAGGCCTTCCAGGCTGGCATGTCTAGATGCCCTCTGGAGACAGTGGGACTGGTCGCATCTGGGCTCCAGCTAGTTGTGGAAATCCCAGAGGGATGCATGAGTTCAACTCTCATGCCTAAGGGCTGGAAAGTGACCAGCCTGGAAAGTGACCAGGACTGGACAGTGACCCGGTTCTGAAGGATCTGGGAGTGGGGGAGATATCAAAGAGGGATGGAGGTGCGGTGTGGCTGGGCTGGGGCCAGAGGGAAAACTTAGTCCTACCGGGAGAGGCCAGGCCACCAGTCGTTTCCCAGCATATTTCAAATCCCCCAGAACCGGCCCAAGAAACCCTACCACCCACCAAAAGAACTACCCTCAGGAAGAATTCTTGTTTCTGCACAGCACCGTGTGGGCTTGGCTTGGTGGAAGAGAAAACCACAAACGCCCTTTCTCCAGGGAGATGTCAGCCCACTCTACCCTGAGTGATCTTGGATAGGAGGGAGTCTGAGGGTAGCAAATCTAAATTGTGGGGTTAGAGGAAGGGTAGGTGGGGAAAGCGGGCACCTGAGTGGGCTTTTGGGACAAAGGCTGCTTCTAAGAACAGTGAGTTCTGTTCTATCACATAACATGTAGAGTTAAGCCCACCAAGTCCCCCACCCCACAGAATTCAGCCAGCCCTGTGAGACATCCTCATGGCATGACTTGAGACCCCACACCCCAAATATCTCCTGGGAGACAATGAAAGGGTGAATTTGGAGCTGGAGAGAAAGCTGCTTGGCTCTGGAGGTGGTTCAGGAAGTCCGCCCAGGTCCTCCCCCTCTGGCCACTGTCCGGTGAGGTGATGGCCTTTGACAGCAGGGAAATCCGCATCTGTCCTCAGGAGTCAAAAGCAACAAGAGCTCCTAGAATCTTCCCCACCCCACAGCCTGATTCCACTGGCTGGGTGCGGGCAGGGCTGGAGAGCCGGACCCAGGGCCCCCGAACCCAATCAGCCCTGTGAAAGCCGAGCAGGCGTTGTGGATGGACGAACGGATTGACGGACGGACGTGCAAGGATGAGGGAGGAAGACAGACCCCACCAAGGCAGAAGGAAGAGGAACAGGCACGGAGGGTCCTTCAAGTCACATGCAGGCAAGCGGGTTGCTGAAGAGGCGAGCAGAGGCAGCTCTCAGCACATGGGGTTAAACCGGCTGTTCCTCAGGGGTTAATAAGGATATACACAAATGACCCCACTGCCCGCCTCCATCCCAGCCCCATCCCCCCGCCCCCGCGACGTCTGCGGGCAGGGTTTAGCTTACTTTGTGTCAAGTTCTATGAGATTGGTATCTACTGGCACCTCGTTCTCTGGAACTAAACACAGGGGGTGGGCAGAGGCCCGTGGGTTAGTGGGCAGGGCAGGGCGCACGGGGCAAATGGACACAGGTCCCCACCCTAAGGCAACCAAGCTAAGGTGGGGAGGGCTAAGAAAGAAGGGAGGTGGGGAAGAAGTGTTGGTCCCTGGTCTTGAAAACACCCCCAAATCATCCTAATGGCAGGAAGGAGAGTCCAGGGAGGGTCCAAGGAGGCCCCAGAGGCCCCTAGCAGCTCCAGGACAGAAAAACCTCTGGACCCTGCTCTTTGGCATGTGTCCTGCATGACTTAGATTCTTTTCTTAAATACATGACTTGCATTTAGTGTTAAGACAACCATTACTGGGATGCCTGGGTGACTCAGTCGGTTAAGCGGCTGCCTTTGGCTCAGGTCATGATCTCAGGGTTCTGGGATCAAGTCCCACGTCGGGCTCCTTGCTCCGCAGGGAGCCTGCTTCTCCCTCCACCTCTACCTGCCACTCTGCCTGCCTGTACTCTCTCTATCTCTCTGACAGATAAATAAATAAAATCTTTAAAAAAAAAAAAAAAGACAACCATTACTTTTCCCCCCACACCTGCACACCTGCACAACTCTGAACTTGGGGTGTATTTTACAACCAATGGCATTTCACAGTTTAATTGTAGGAACATTCTTCTTTCTTTGTGGTACAGACTATAGTATTGCCTCTTTCAACTTAAACAGTCTTAGATTTACAGAAATATGACCAATCTGGTATCACTTTGAAAAATCACTAAGATATGTCCAGGGACCATCTTAATCTGCGCAGCCCCTTCCCGATGTCTGGATGCAAGACAAGAGCTCCAAGAACGGCCCGAAGAGCTCCAAGAGCGCTCCCAGCCTCCCTCCCCATGGAGAAAGGAGTCAGACCTCTGTTTCTTAGGGGAGTCAGATGCAAATAGAGGAGTGTAGGCCTCACAAAAAATCCTGGGGAGGGTGAGGAAAAAGAGTGACCCTGGGCTGCAGGCTAACCCACATTTAGATGGGGTGATGGGGAGAGACAGTAGCTGGTAGAGAATGGGTTGGGCAACCAGGAAACCCCCACTCTGGTGACCCGCAGATCCTGCTTACCTTCACGATGTGGGGGTTCCTCTTTGGGCTTGGGGTGCATTAGGGTGAAGGGCAGTTCTACGGCCACGTCACTGAAAAAAGACCCAGACCCAGTGAGCCTCAAGGTCAGTCTCAGGCTGGAAGACTCAATGCCCTACCAGTCTGAGGCCTGGGGAAGGGTTTATGGTTGGATAAGGGTTTATGGTTGGAGGAGGTAGCTCTCAGTTGAGGCAGGGAATCCAGACTCAGGCCCCAGTTCTGTCACTCTCTGAACCTTACTTCCTCTATAAGTTGAATTAGAAGACCTTTTCTGCTACCTCCAAAAAGAAATGGAAACCTCCCTTTTCCTGATAAGGATCCCTGGGTTCTCATGAGCTGAGCAGAGGCAAGGGGGTGGGGAAAGGACTGCCCAAGGCCATGTACACATTGGTCCCTGGATGGCTCCAGAGGCGCCCTGGGACCCTGGAGGCCTCAGACCGCTGCGGCCAGCCCAGCCTTCCCTAACACTGCCCTCCTGCCCTTCCCTCTCCCCCCTACTCAGTCCCACCTCCCAACATCTCCAGGAGGCTCTTGTAAAAGTACTCCGGGGGGGGGGGGGGGCCTGGGTGGCTCAGTGGGTTAAAGCCTCACATGATCTCAGGGTCCTGGGATCGAGCCCCGCATCGGGCTCTCTGCTCAGCAGGGAGCCTGCCTCCCCCTCTCTCTCTGCCTGCCTCTCTGCCTACCTGTGATTTCTGTCTGTCAAATAAATAAATAAAATCTTAAAAAAAAAAAAAAGTACTCCGGGGGCCCTAGCCCCCTGCCACCTGGATGATGTACAGCTGAGGTCAGTTTAGTCAAATTCAGGTTGTCTGGGCCCACGGCTACTGACATCATGCAATGAGCCTTCCTCGAAGCCCTGTAGGGATGGAGGGTCTGGGTGGGGGGTGGGGGTGGAAGAACAGGGGATGTGCTGACACAGCCCAGTGCTTCTGACCCAGACTTCCCTCTGCCGGGCCCTGACAAGCAAAATAATAACAAGAGCAGACACATGGTACTGATTCTGTGCCAAGGATGTTAAGTAGCTCATTTAATCTCCACAACAGTCCCATTATTGTACCATAGGTACAGACTAGGAAACTGAGGCACAAGGAGGAAAAATATATCACACAAGACCACACAGCTTTTAATGGGAAATGAGAGACAGGATTCCTCTTCCTTCTTTCTTTTTTTTTTTTTTTTTTTTGGAAGTGAGAGAGAGGAATCTGACAGCATAATTCACATTCTTACCCAACCTCTGCTCTCTACTCCTAGAGAAGCAGCCACAAAAGTGCCTCCTCTCAGCTCAGGCTGGTGTCACTTAGAAGTCCCTGTCAAATGTGACTCATCTTACTGACCTTTCTGCTGGGGCCCAAGTGGCAGGGAGGAAGGGAGAGGGGAACAGAGCAGGAAGGGACAGAGGCTGTGCAACCAGGCCCCCAGCAGTGTCTGGGGGGACACTTTTATATCTTCAGGTCTCACTGAGCTCATCTGGAAAATGGGGATAACAACGCTTAACTTCTAGAACCACTAGAACTTCTAGGAGATGATGTAGGTAAAAGGTTTGATTGAACTGTGAAACTTTTACCTGCCAGATTCAAGCTTTACTTCCCCTCCATGGGGATATGGGATTCATAGATTATTGAAACAATTTGGCTCCTTTTTTTTTTCTTTTTGCTTGCCAAGCAGATTGCTTTTCCAGGTTCACTTGGAAGAGTGAACTAACAGAAGGGAAGAATGCTTTTTGTCAACCTTTGTGAAAGCCATACAGTGCATGGATGGAAAAATCTGGACATTAACCTTGCAGCACGCCATGAGTGATCAAGGGCGGGGTAGGTCTGATTCTTCCCTGGGGCCCCAGAATTGTAGCACAAGGCTGGGCATAAATCTGGATTCCAGAAATATTTACTGAATTATATTGAACTGAACTCAAATGAATTAATTTCACCTCTCCAAAGAGCCTGATTTCTTGGGGTGAACACTACTGCCCTCTGGTGACAAGATGAGGCAAAACCACTGCATGAGGGGCACATGCCTTTTTTGGAAGGTGCAAGGATCCAGGTGCTACAAGGAACCTTGTGTACAAGATCAGGACCACAGGACCTCTCCCTAGGTCTCCCTCTCCACATGGCCAGCAGTTAATTCTCATTAGGGTACAAGTCTGGAAGCCATAAAGCCTGCATTTCTCCAAAACATCAGACTGTGTGATGGGGGCCGGGGGTCTATTTCCCCAGATCCAGGAAGCTGACTTTGTTATCTGCCAAGGTTCCTTTCACTTGGGAGGGATGGAAGAACAAGGCAAGGTTGTTTTAAAGCAGAAACTGCATCTCCCTAGTCCCTCTGGAAAGGATTCTAGTCCTAGCACTTATGCCGGAGACTGGCCATCGAAAGTGACTGCTAAGATTCCTCCCAACCCAGTGCCCTACAGTTCCGGATGGTCAGCCCAGGGGTCTCTGGACCCTCCAGGAAGGTGCATGGGTCAGGTTGAAGGGAGGGGCTTTACCTGGATGCAAGGTCTCCCAACAGGCTGGGTGGGTCAGAGGAGGCGGGAGAGGTGTTCAGGAGAGAGTTCAGAGAGGAAGAAAACAGAAAGCACATTCATTCACCACCTTGCTGCCCTCAGGGGTAGGGTAGACCCTGAGACACACTCCCACCCACCGCTCTGCGGATGTGACCTCTCATTCAGAGATACACAGAAATGGCATTAGCCTTGCCGGGTGGGGTGTGGGGCGGGTGGAGGACGGGGGGGGGGGGGGGGGTTACCGAAATCCCAGGACTCGCTGAGCCCCCAGAATCCCCCTCGGCAAAGGAGACATGATAGCCAACCCCTGTGCGGCCTGCCCTGGGGAGGCCTCTCTGACGGCAGGAAAAATCAATTTGGGATTCACCGAGGATTCCTCAAGGAAGTCGTGGAGAGTCAAAGAACACAGGATTTGGGATTTGCAATTCTGAGATGTCCTAGAACATGCGGTCAGTATTAGATAAAGCCACCTACATAGGGCATGACTCTAACGTCTAATGCTATTAGCTTGCAAATCTTTTCATAGAAATTTATGAGTCAGACAAAATGCCCAGATTCAGAATTCCAGGTTTAGGACAACATGCAGGCCCCATCTGTGGGGAAAAGTTGTTCTATCTGAGCTCCCCCCTTTTGAGGTGGGGCACAGACCATGCTCCAGGGCAGGAATATGTCTGGTCCACTGCAGTGACCCCAGTGCCCAGCCTGCGACCTGAAGTTAGGGGAGGACATTTCAGGAAATGTCTGGAGAATGGTTTGGGCCTCTGCTTCCCCATCTGTAAAATGGGAGAGTCTGAACATCCCTAATCCAGCACTGGGATTCTGAGCCCCTTTAGCCATTTCCTTAGCAGATCAGTGTGAGCAGGGGTGGGTGCTGGGCCCCAAGACATAGTGAGGGGATAGAACCCTCTGGAGACCCCCCAGCACAGACTCTGAGGAAGCTTCTCCCACAACAACCCTATGTGTCCAGACAGGGACAGGGAGGAAGAGGAGGGGGAAGGGGGAGAGAGAGACAAGGAAAGGGCAGGGGGGCAGAGGAGGAGGAAAAGGGAGGCATGAAGGAGGAGAGAAGGAACAGGAAGTCTTCAAGCTTGGTTTACCCTCTCGATGGATGCAGCTATCAGACAGAATGGGGCAGTGGGCTGCGGGTGATCTGGGACACCCCATTATACACTTAGGGAGTCTTGGGCTGGTTTAGAACACTCACCCGCCCCGTGATACCACGAGCTTCACTTTCACTTTGTAGGAAACAATGATGCCCAGGATTTCCCGGTTGGCTCCTTCCCTCAACCTGCAAAGTGACACAGGGAAGCAGGTTCACTGATGATCGCTGGGTAGAAGAGACACGGCAAGGGTGGGGTGCAGTGGGGGCAGTCGCCATCAGTCCCTCTCCTGGGTCACTCAGCCACCATGTGCAGAGCCCAGCATATAAGAAAGGGAAGCTTTGCCCTAAGTCGGGGGGAACCTGGGTCCCTGGGTCCCCTATCTGGCCATGAAATTCACTCCTCGGGCACACTTGATAAGCCCCATTCCTCCCTGGGTCTGAGTCCCAGCAGCATGTGGAGGGGGGCTCCTACTACCCTTGGGAGGATGGATGTTTCTCTCCCACTACTCAGCAACCCATGGGGCACAAAGGGCTAGACAGGGAGTTCAGAGCGAGGGAGGGAGGTTGGCAAGGCAGGGGAGGAGGTACTGGGGAAGACCCAGCAGGAGGTGGCCCCTCCACCAAGTCTTGATGACTGGTAGGATTTGGGCCAGGGTGGAAGAAGAGGGCAAAGTCTTGGAGGTAAGCGGCTAGCACGCCTGTGACCAGCTGTGTGGCTGGAGCATAGGGTCCACGTTGGGAGTCCAGGGCAGGGGTGCAGCAGAGGCAGGCCAGAGCCCCACAAAAAGGTCAGACCTCAGTGGATAGGGTGAGACGCGTTCCCCATACCCCAGGGGTCTCCACGAGAGCAGGGCAGCCTCCAAGTCAGTGATGCCCACGAGACAAGAGTGATCATGTGGCCCAGGGATCCCTTTGAGGGGCACACCAACACCTGCTGTAGCCTAGCTCACTGTCCACATCTCCCCAGACTCCCCACTCACCTCCTGATCCATCCTCTCCCACCGAAGCCACTCCTTTCCTTCCAGCCTTGCTCTGCCTCAGGGACATACCCCACCTGACTCAAGACACTAAGTCAGGAGCTACTGCCTCCTGCAGGAAGCCTCTCTGGGTTGCCCTCCTTTGGGAAGCCAGCAGATCCCAGCACTGACAGAGGGAGCTTGGTCTAGGGGCCCATCTGGCTTTCTGGGGCAGCCCTGGATAGGGATGGGAGTAAGGGGACAGTTTCCCTACAGTTCAAGCTCCTGAGGATGGGGCCAGGGACCATGCTTGGGGAGAGGATGACCACAGCATGGACAGGCACTGGTGGGAAAGAAGGCTGTGGACCCCCGGGGAGGGGGGCAGGGAAGAGGGCAGGTGGGTCCTCACAGGGTGCTGGAGGCCAAGTTTGTGTCTTCATGCTTGAGCTTCCCGTCCAGAGCGAGGCCCCGCTTCTCTCGGTTGTTGGCCAGGAATGGAGTCAGTGTGTAGACCTTGCAGAAGGTTGAACTGGGAGCCACGGTGTCACTGGGAAGAAGGGAGGCAGGTGTGGAAACACACCCCATCCCATCACCCCCATAGCCCAGTTAGAACAACTCAGAGACCACAGAGTAGCATTAAAAACATGTTTGTAACTTTCCAAAATACTGAGGGCTAGATTAGT
The DNA here is from genome assembly GCF_902655055.1 of Lutra lutra. Classification (NCBI taxonomy): domain Eukaryota; kingdom Metazoa; phylum Chordata; class Mammalia; order Carnivora; family Mustelidae; genus Lutra; species Lutra lutra. The sequence goes on along the minus strand of NC_062287.1, from coordinate 55,191,533 downwards.
CCATAAACACACACGTACATGAAAAATGACACATAATGCACTTGCCTCCCAAAGGGAGGCAGGGTCAGGAAAAAACCAAAAACCAGATGTGTCTTCTAACGGGAGCATCTACTTCCTTCTGGTGAGAAAAGACGTTTCACTGGAGAGCTCTCCCCTTGCCTGAGTTGCTAACAAGCTTGAGACAAAACTCCAGCCCAACCACAATAGCTGCCTCTCAAACCTAAATTTTTTATATATAATTATTCTCTGCCTTCCCACAGACAACCATTTTACCCAATGAGCTGGATTAGTCTGTCATCAGACAAGAAAAGCTATGTACCTAGTGCCTTACCCTCTTTGCCCTGGCTGCCAGGAAGCTCAGAGCAAAGTCTGCCCTGTAATCTAGGTTTCCAGCACAGTGTAATTATAGCCCCGGTCCCCTTCAACTCCGTAGCTCTCATTTTGTCATTCTAGTTTGAGCAGATCTTTCCCTTGACTGTAGTATGCATTTTCTTGTAGCTAAAAATCAAGTGGGTGTTTTCTAAAAGGCTGTTTGGGATCATGTACCATGAGTGGCTAGGAAGTCCAAGGCCCAGCCCTCTGGCAGGTGGGAAAAAAACCACGTGCCCCTGTCCCTACAGCCAGGGCTTCCCATTTCCCTGCCCAGCCCCACACATCCAAGGCTGGGCTTGTGCTCACTTACTCGGCCTCTTCCATGGCCACGGGGCACTTGTACTGGGCTGTGTTAAAAAGGCAGATGTCCGCGTACTGGCGCACTGGGAGGAAGAGGGAGACAAGGTGGTGTGAGCCGGGGCTGCCGCTCCCAGGCATCCCAGGCTCCCTCGACTTGGGGATGTTCATCCCTGGAGTGCACCGGGGGATCCTGCAAGAGGCCACCCCATCTGCACCCGAAGCATAGCCCAAAGGCACCCTTCCCTCCCATCATCAAAACCCTCCCTTGGGGACAGCTTTGCTGAGAACCCAGGGAACCTAAGAGTAGGCAGCTTATACAGTAAACTTATTACCTGGCCAATGAGCAGCCTGCATTACTAGCCTCAAAAGCCTTCCCCTTTGGCTTAGAGGAGGCCCTGGGCTTCCCCTCAGGTTGGTAGTTCTCTACAAGGCTGTTAACAAGGGGAGAGCCTTCAGCTACCCCCAACCCTTGGGAGGAGACCCTCTTGCCCGCCCCTTGGGTTGGCCCTCTGCCCTGGATACCCGAGATCTTAATCTTCTTTACTGTCTTGTTGGTGTTGTTGGTGACGTGGACGTTAACGCTGATGGGTTCTCCATGGTAATAGATCTGGGAGGCAGAAGAAGGCAGGAGGGTTGGACCGGGGGGTACTAAAGCTCTAGACAGAGGGAGGGAGAAGAGGCCCCCCACACAACTCCTGACTACATAGACTCTGGCCACTCTGACATTGGCCTCAAGTTCCTGAGCCACGTCCCACTGATGCTAAGGCACTGGGCAGGTTAGACCGGTGCCTTGGTGGGGTTTTGAAAGATAACTGGATTAGAAGGTGATATTCCTGGGCTCCAGTCCTGACCTGGTCACCAGAAAGTGAGAACAATAGTAATAACAATGATGAAGAGGATGAGAGCGGCGTGACCTTGGGAAAGTTACCTCAGCCTCAGTTTCCCCCTCTGCTCAGTGGAGGATTTGGATTAGGTGGTGTATCAAGTCCCTCCTGGCTCTGGAGGCCAGGAATTCTAGACTCAGGGGGTTCTGGAAGAAGCAGGAGAAAGGCTGGCTCACTGAGGAAACCGGGTCAGAATTCTCACTGAAGGACCTCAGCTCAAATCTTGCCACCAGCACTTGCCCTCGACTGTCCCCACAGAGAGAGGCATGCCCACAGTGCAAAAGGGGGCGAGAGGTGCAGGAAAATGGCCAGGACCCACATCCCTTCAGGAGGTACCTGACTTTAAAGTCGATCCCATCCTTCAGCTTCATGCTCCACTCTGCCCCTCCTTTCGGCCCCCAAGGCTTCCCTAATCCCCCAAGGGAGGTCTCCGATTCCCTGAACCCAGGAGCTCTAGCGACCAGGAGAGAGCTGAGCTGGAGGTCCCTGCCCCCAGCGAACAGCTCCCACCCCTTGCCAAGTCCAAGCCTCCTACCTCCTTGTCCAGGGAAGCCTCAAGATGCAAGGGCTTGTCCGACATAAGGAACTGTCTGGTGGTCTCAGCTGTGGGCTGAGGGCCAGGCCTCTCGGGGGCATACTGAACCTTCCTGATAACCAGGCGCACAGAATTCCTAATGGACATGGGCAGAGCAGAAGATAGGCAGAGTCACGTGCCTCCATCCCCTTCCCTTGTAATCCTCCCTTCCCTGCTCAGGAGACTGCCATGGCTCCCGTGGCCTTCGAATCCAGTCCAAACTGCAGAGGCAGACACAGGGGCCTTGTCACCACCTGGTCCCACTCCATCCTCCTGCCTTGTGTCTGCAGCCATCCCCACTTCCTCACTGTCATCCTAGGTCTATCTAGTCCTGTCTCTGCAGCTCTGCCTCCACTGGCCTCCCACCTGCAATACCCTCTTCCCACTTCTGCCCTCATTTAGGCATTTAGCTGGGCCTTCCTTCTTCAAGGCCCAGCTAAATGCCTCCTCTTCCGGGAAGCCCTCCTGGATCAGCTCACTTGATCTTCTCCTATCTGAACTCCCACCCCATCAGAGCTGAACTTCACCCTGTAACCAGTCTTCAGGATGACAAGAAAGGGACTACGTTTCACTTCCAGCCTCCCTTAGGTTACTTAATAGTGGCAAGCTCCTTAAGGAGATAAATTTTTATCTACATTGTTCACTGCTGGGTTTTCACCACCTATGACAGTACCTCCCATATAATGAACACCTTCCAAATATCTATTTGATCAAAATATGCAGAGGGGCCCCATGAAGAAGTGAGGGCTCAGAGAGGTGAAAGGGTTCAGTGAAGGGGTGTGGATTCAGTCAGGGGGATGCAGGTCAGTGAAGGGAACAGAGACCAGTGAATAGATGGAGGTCCAGAGATGAGATGGGGCTCAAGGAAGGTGACAGGGGCTCAAGGAGGAAACGAGGACACAAGGATTCAGAGGGGATGGGACCTGGTGAGGCAGTGTCTGTGGCGTGCTAGGGGACCCGGCATCCCTGTTGCTCACCTTCACTCCCTGGAACCGGACAGCCAGGCTTAAGGCCTTAGCTCTCCCCTTACTAACTATACCCCCTTGAGTAAATTCACCTCTGGGTCTGTTTCCTCATCTGTAAAATGGTAATAATAGCAACACCTCTTTCCCAGGGTTGCTGAGAGGATTAAATTAGTTCGTACATGTTTGTCACTCTGAATAGTGTCTGGTCCTTAATAGGCCCTTGATAAATGATAGTTGCTATATCATCATTAGTATTAACTCTGGTATGGACTTAAAATGTGCCATTACAGTGAGCTGAAGACAGTAGCCCTCAGTGTTGTTCCTCTTCCTCGCTCTAGTCAGGCCCCCTTCAAAAAACCACACCCTCCCTTCTTTCCCCTGTTTCAGGTCTTAAGAGGAAAAGAAAGACAGAGGAGCAAGGGAAAAAAAGTGCCCCATCTCCCGACACCCCAGAGTTGCCCAGGCTGGAAAGGGAGATGCCTGCAATACACACTCCAGCCTCCAGGTGGCAAGCTCAGCCCACTTCCTAGGAAGTTGCCGCGCCCGCCCTCAGCCAGCCTCCCATAGGATCACTGACTGCCTGGTGAAGTGGGTTCATCAGAGCTGGGGGCTGAGGCCAGCCTCACCAGGAGGCAGGGCAGGGCCTGCCTTGAGGAGGAGCAGGCCTGAGAGCAGGGCTGGGCAGTCCATCTCAGAAGTCAGGGCCAGCTCTTTCCAGCTGCCAGCCTGGGCTCTCTCCCCAGGGCTGTGCCTCTCCAGGAAAACGCTACCTTCTCGGACATGTGGACTGACTTTCCCCCTCACTCTCTCCAGAGGGGCTTCTCCGACTACAATTCCCTCCCTTGCTTAGAAGTTTCCACTGACCCCATAACCAGCCCCCACCACCCGCCCAACCACCACCTGCTGCTAATGGCCCCCTAGGAGGAGAAGTGAGAAGTGGGGATCTAGGATGGCTGGGAAAAGTCTTGCTCACTGTTAAAAACAATCCGAATTTTGTTTCTTTCTGAAACAAAATAAAGAGCCATGCAGTCTGGTGGGGCAAACTGAAAGGCAGGGAGCTGGAGGAGGGGATTTCGGTGGTGTAAAGGGAGAAACACTGACGCCTGAGCCCAAGTCCTTGGACCACCTGCCCCAGGAAATGTTCCATGACTCGCCAGCCTTCCAGAGCACCCATCTTGGGGTTCCTGAGGCTGGAATGTGTGGCCCCTCCTCGCACACTTCCTGGTATTGTTACTTATCTCTTCAGGCTTTGCTGGCCCTGTCTCCTTCCCACTGCCAGCGGGCAGCCCACACCCCACAGAAGCTGCGCCCTTCTCACCGTTTGTGGATCTTCTCCTCCAGGTTCTCGGCACAGAAGGCTTTGACTTCATAGTCCACACCGCAGGCCTGAGGGGAAGCAGCTGCTGACCACAGGGTCTTGGACAGGGCAGGGTCTCCACATCACAGCCAGCTCCCTCTCATTTTACAAACCAGGGCACTGGATAGGAATACCCAACCCCACAGCCTGGTGCGCAGCCTGACTCAGGACCCAGGGTCAGCCCCAGCACTGCGCTGCCTCTGGGGGTGGCTGCCTCCCCCACTTGACCTTCCCACAGAGCTCTCCCAGCACTGTCCCCCGCCCGCCCCGCCTCTGGACATCCCAAACTATCCTAACTGGGCTCTACCCTCAGACACCTGACTGGTCTGGGCAGCTGTCCTCATGGAGGCAGCCACCCGGAAATCACAACGGATGCCTCCACAGCCCTGCCTGGGGAGGCACATACTGTGTGCAGACCATCGGGCGCTTCAGGGCCTCGCTCCACCCTCTCAACCACACGGGGCGGCGCATCCTACTGTGCCCATTTTTCAGATGAGGAAATGGGGGCTTAGATCTAGGGCCTGCAACACAAGGGGTGTCACCTCTTTTGGGACCTCAGTTTCCCCACTTGTGAAACCAAAACGAATGCACCCCCATGCAAGATAGTGAGGCCAGGTGGTAGTTCAGAGAACATTTTGGTTTTGCTGCAGCCAAAAAGCAGCCCAGGAGAGATGACACGTAACTGAATGCAGGGGGCAGGGGAGTGACACCCTCTCTGTATGAGAAGAGACTGCTTATTTGAGGCGGTACTGAAGTGGCCTAGACACAAAGAGGCTCCCACACAGAGGGGTCCACGCCTCTCAGAGAGCAAGCCAGGGCCCTGGTGATACAAATGTCCTATGCCCAGAGAGAAGCGTCCAAAGACGTGACCCACCTTCCCTGTGTCTTCAGGCCCCGGCTGCAATGTCACGGAGCACGGGAGGTTTGGAGGGATCTGTTAAGAGGACAGAATAGGTCTCCTGTCACATTGACCCCTAAGCTCCCCATGTTGCCCACTCACCACCCCCATACATGTTCGTCACACCAGGGGGCCCCTAGCAACAGGCCATGTCAGACTAGGGGCTCCAGAGGACAGACAATGTCTCCCCTGTCAGATCATCCCAAGGATACCCCACACTGGGCCAGAAGCCCCTTCAGCAAAGCCAAGGATGTCAAGGCTTTTCTTTGTCTAACAGGTCACCCCTAGCTTGTGGTAAAGACAGAATAAGAGCCACCCCCCTACATCCCCCTTCCCTCGCCAATGATGCCTACGTTCTAATCCCCAGAACCTCTGACTGTTAGCTTACATGGCAAAGGGGACTTTGCAGGTGTTAAGGATTAAATTAAGGATCTTGAGACGGGGAGAGTATCCTGGGTTATCCAGGTGTGCCCGATGTAACCCCAAGGGACCTTAGCAGGGTAAGCTGGAAACAGAAGTGTCCATGTCAGAGTGGTGGGCTCAGAGATAGACTGGCCAGCCACTGCGGGCTTGGAAGACAGAGGCGTAGGCAACGACCGGCCAAGGAACACGAGCAGCCTCTAGAAATTGGAAAGAGTGGGGCCTAGAGCCTCCAGAAAGAATAGAGCCCGGCTGACACCTGGATTTTAGCCCAGCACAACCTGTGTTTGACTTCTACCCTCTGAAATGGTAAGCTCATCCGTGTGTGTTTTCACGGTCATGTTTCATTCCTCCCAGGTTGGCGGTGGCTCATTACGGCAGCCACAGGAAACCAATACATGTACGCTGGACGGAATGACTGTATCCTCCCTCCCGCTCTAGCTTCCCAGAAAGCCGGTGGATTTCACTGAATCACAGAATCGGAGTCTGAGAAACAGGAAATTTTAAAACCGAGTCTGGGAGCCTTTCTATTCGGAAGGGGCAGAGCAGGGAACTCGCTACGTGCCATGCCTCGTTTATGAGCCGGGCTGGAGAAGCCAGGCGTGTGGCTGGTCTGAAGGAGGAGGCAGTCCATAATGACTCAGGAGCAAGACAGGGCTCCCTTCTTTTTCCGCAGCCTCTCCCCCACTGATGAGCTGGACTCTGGAGGCTCCAAGGAGGAGCTCAGAGGTAAGGTGACACCCTGGCGGTGGCCAGAGAAGAGACACTTACCAGGCAGGATCACTGACAGCGCCCCAGGTCCCAATGTACACTGAGAAACTGAGGGCTGCCCTCATGTGCCTGCCCACAGGGCTTCCTAGGGGGGGGGCGTGGCTGGCCCTAACCTCAAAGGTGAAAGGATAGGCATGTTCGCCCAGCTTCTTGATGAGGCGCTCCTGCAGCCGCGTCAGGGCCTTCTTGTCCTCGGGGGCTGGTGGGAAGGACTGCACGTTGGCCACAAACAGGTCCTTGCGAAAGGTCAGGCCCAGGACATCCAGGTCCTCCCGGCCATAGCGAAAGGCGCAGGTCAGTGTCACATAGACTGTGGGAGTAGGGGATGCTGAGGATGGGCCCAGAGGGCAGCAAACAAGTCCCCCCTCCCACCCCCCCGGCACTCCAGAGCACCAGCTGAGCCCTGGGACCGGCCCAATGGGAGTTCCCAGGTCTGTCCCAGAGCTCCTGTAGGAAAGGCTGTGCTACCCTGGGGATGGGAGAACCAGGTACCCAGGGGAGCCACTCAAGCCTGGTCCCAGGGGTGGGGGAGGTAGGGTCTGACTACTGGATCGGTTCTGTCCTTCCCCACTCCCCACCCCCACCCACTCTGGCCAGTGGAGTGCGCAGGAGCACGGGAAATGGTCTGACAGGGTTGGTGAGGGCTGGAGTAGGCTGGCAGGATTGGGGTGGGGGTGGCTGGGGAAGAGTTGTGGCTGGAGAGAGCGGGGGGTAGGGGGAAACAAGTGCTGAGTGGTGTCTGGGAGGCACGAGGTTTTGTCCTAGCTCAACCTCCACCCTGTGTCTTCCTGCAGACCCTGGACAATCCCTTCACCTCCATGGGATTCAATTTTCTCATCTATAATGAGACCCTTATTCTTGACCTATTGGGCATCCTGGCCTTGCAAAAGTCACGATATATTGACGTTAGCATGATTGGGGCACTGACCAGGTTCTTCTAAAATGGGCATGGGTGGACTGTCCAGGCCAGAGGAGGCCAGGGCACCTGCTCTGATGTTCGTTGGAGCTGTCAAGGGAAGAGCCAGTGGGGCTGGGCAGGTTAAGGCCGCAGAATTAGTTAATGTCCTGCCTGGACAGGAACTCAGGGAGGCCCTGGGCTAGAGGTCAGTGGGGAATAGGAGGCTCCGTCACAGGCCGGAGGTGGGGCCTACCACCTCACCTCTCCTCTCCTTGAGATACTCAGGATCCACGAGGACCACGCCATCTGGAAGAAGGACAGAGAGTAAGCACACCCTCCCAGCTCAACCTCTCAAATTCCTGAGCCCCAAACACCAAGCCAAACCTGAACCTAACTATCCCTCTGTCGGAAAGCGTCAGGAGAGACACGGGGAGGCCATCACCCAAGGGAGGGCGCTGCCGTGCCCCACCCCCTCCCTGCAGGCTGGACTTATAGGCCCAGCAGGTCACTTAGGGCAGGTGACTGCTCTGTTTCTTCCCTGTTCATAAGAACAATATGGGCCCGAAACTGCTATGATCAGGTGTACTTTAGAATTTTGAGGTTCTGAACTGTGGAAAGGCCACAGGGTACATCGTCCATATACTCTGTAACACCCTCTGCAGGATCTGGTCTCAAACCCATTAACACCACTGCAGGGAAATAGGAATATTTTCATCAAGAGGCTGAAGTATAAAGACCTTCCTGTTAGTTCAGGTCAGGTTTTGCCACTAAATGAATCCCATGTCAAACTTAGGAACGAGTGCAGACTTCTAGAGATTTCGGATTTGGGATTTGCCATCAGAAGTTGCAATCCTGTAGAACCAACCTCCCAGGGCTGCTGTGAAGATGGATTTAATACATCTAAGGCTGAGACGGTATCCCGTTCATGTGATCCCACAGAGAATGTCCCCAGGCCTGACCGTGGCCATGTAGAGACTAGCTGGACACAAAGGACGTCTTCTCCCCTCAGGACCCCAGGAGGCCAGAAACACAGGCTCAGGAGTTGCCTCCTTGCCTGACATCCCGTCACCTCTGGCCGAACCTCACCCAGCCATACCCATGGAATAAGCAAAATGTTCTCTCCCCAGCTCTCATCCACCGCTACCCTCTCCCTACCGCCCACACAGCAATCTCTCAGGGAATCTCAGGGTACCACATCTGGAAAAGAGTGCCGGAGGGCTCCTGGTCCTATCCAGCCCTGGGCGGGCCCAAGGGATACCTGATCAGGGGAGTGTCCACCCTGTCCCCAAACCTGCCCATCTTCTCTCCTTCTGCCTCTGTCCCTGAGCACCAGGGGCTCTGCACAAAATCCGGGGAGAGGGCACTCCCACAACCAGGGGTGTCAAGGAAGGCTTCCTGAAGGAGGGAAGCAGGAGCCAGGTCTTAAAGGGCAGTATGGGTCACCAGTTAGATGACGATGGGGCATAACAGAGCAGACAGGGGGAAGGGTGCGGCTCTGAGGCTTGGGAGAGTAGATCCCGGGGGTGCTGGAGGAAGCAGGGCCAGGCCTGACCAGCGGCATCCTGTCTATAAGACGAGGCGGGGTGGTGACGGGAGGCTCAGACTTGCCCTGGAGCCTAACAGGGAACCCTAGGGGATAGCTATGCATTGGGAATTCATAATCATCCCGATGTCATGATGGGCAAGATATTTTCTCTCTGTGGATCATTTGATCAACTCTGGACAGTGCCCCAGAGCTCTCTGGGATCCCCAGGGCCCAGCACAGGGCCTGGCTCAAAGTAGCTGCTCTGCTCTGAGAACACTGACCAAATAGTTCTCGGGGTGCCTGAGTGCACCGGAGGAGCTGGCTCCCTCCTGCTCCTTCCCTGCCCCCAGCCTCAGTGCCACCCCGCTGCTGTCCTTAATAGGCCAATGGGTAGGGACAGCCCCGGCCCCAGATAGTCTGCCGGAAACTGTGCTTTGTAGCAAGCCATAGATAAACACTGGGATGCTTGCTCACTGCCTCCAAGAGGCAGCTTACAGAGGAGATGAAAATGGCAGAGGGGACAGGGTCCCCAGACAGCACAGGGGAGGAAAAGTGGGGTCATCCTACTCCAGGCCAGGAAGGGAGGGCCTAATGGGGGGCTGACCTCCCTGAGCCACAGCCCTGCACACACCCCCTCAGCAGAGGGACCCCAGGGACTCCCCAGTTCTCCTGCCCCCACTGTCACAAAGGGATTCCTCCCAGTGAACCAAAACCTGCCAGCTGTGCTCTCTCTGCTCCCACCTCGGCTCTGGAACCGCACGCTCACTTCTGCCCTCTGGCCCCAGGACAACTCCAGGGATATGTAACAGAGGCCACATTCTCTGTGAATGTTCCCCACGTAACACATCTAGTTTCTTCACCTGGACTTGGCCTCAGGCAGTTTCCAGTGTCCATCCTCCCCATCGGTCACCTCCTTTGGCCTTACTCTGGTTTGCTCTCGTCCCTCTGAAATCAGAGCCGCTTTGAGCCTCACCGTCCCCCTATGTGAAACAGGGATAATTCTGGGCCTCCCTCCCTCCCTCCCTCTTATAGATGTGGAAAAAGGCAGTAAGGTCAGGCTCTTCTAATGAGAGCTATGGTTCTTAGAATCCTAACCAGGGTTGACTGTACCTCCTAAGAGGAGATCTGGCAATGTCCAAAAAACATTTTTGATTGTCCTCCTGGGATGGAGAGGGTAGTCCTAAGGTCTAATGGCTAGAGCCTAGGGATATTGCTAACCAACCTATAACGCACAGGACAAAGAATCACCCAGCCCAAACTGTCCAGAGTGTCGAGGCTAAGAAAACTTGACCTAGAGTAAGACTTTAAAAGGTGACTTTAGCCTCAACCCAGCCCATGCCAAGACCCCCATGTGGGTGAGTACAGCCCCCATTTCATAAGCCCCAAGGTTTTCTTCCCACCTTTGCCATCAGGATGCAGCAGAACAAAGATTCTGTGGACCCAGGCCGCCCAGGTTTGAATCCAGGCTCCTCAAACCACTAGCTCTGTGACCTGGAGGAAGTCACTTGACCTCTCTGTGCCTCATTCTCCTCAGCAGCAAAGCAAGGATAATCATGGAGCTACCCTAGTGTCTGTGTGTAATGAGCCTCGCACTGGTGGCTGCTCACCGTCCTCACAATCATCTGGCCACGCTCCGGGCTTCCCCCCTCAATCCACCTGCACTTTCCCCTCACATAATCCTCACTGAGGGACAAGGAGCTGCTCAGTAAACATGGTATATGCTTGCCAATGGTCAAAGGAAGACACTCACACCCTGTTCTTGGTGCCAGGCCCGTCTGGAGACCTGAGGTCCACTCCCGGGTGGCTTTAACACTCCCTTCCCTAGAAGGGACCAGGTCAGCTCCACCTTTCCCCACCTTCCTCCACAGCCTACAGACACTCACCCACAGGGTCCACGAGGTCGATGTGGTCCACAAAGTCCCGCTTTCCCAGATAGACAGTGAGCTGGGGAAGAGAGGCACAGGGGACATTAGCAGCTGTGGACCTGGAGGACACATCCCTGAAAAGCCCCCGGCCCTTGCTCGGGAGGAAACCCTGGGAGCTGCTTCTGCAACCACTAAACCCAACCAAAGCCCACACTGCAGTCTACACTAGACTTGGACCTGAGCTCCAGCCCTAATACGAACCAAACCCTTGTACAATTTTGAAAGTGCCTATTTATCTTAAACCCCTTCAAAGCAGTTGTTACTGTTCCCATTTTACAGATGAGGACACTGAGGCCTGAGATCTTCACACCAAGATTGACTGCTGAGCGTCGAGCAGCAGCAGCAAAGAAGTCTGCAGCCCGGGAGGTGCTGGGCACATCTCCGAGACAGCAAGGGCAACCCAGAGCGGGCTCAAAGGCTCACAACCCTGAGTTCCATGCTCCTCACTGCTCCTTGCCCCTGTGCAGTCTGGCCGGGCTCCACTCATCCTAGGTTGGTTTTTGGAGGCAAATGAGGAACGGGGAGCCAGTGCCCTGCTGGGAAGACCCTCCAGAGCTAGGATCCAGAGTGTCATGCCAGACACTTCGTGTTCCTGCACAGTCCCTGCATCGTGCTGAGTCCTCCCTCACCCCCAACTGTCTCGGTCCAACCCTCCTCCTCCCCACAGCCTCCGTTGCCTGGACAACGCACCAGACACACCAGCCCCCTTCGTGGCCTGAAGCCGGCGGCCTCACATGCTCTGGACTGGAGGCCTTTCTCCCCTCCTTAGCCAGACTGGTTTTCCTAAAATGCAAATTCAGTGCTGTCACTCCTGTCTGAAAACCCTCTAATGGTTGCTGTGCCCAGAGGTGATGACAAAAGGGTTTCATTCCAAATGCCAGCTCTGATAGGTCAGGGGGGCTGCCTAGGGACTCTGGGCGGAGAAGGCATCTAAGATAGAATCTTGGCTCAGCAGGAAAGGGCAAACAGGGATGCGTGATATCTCCCTGGGAGCAATGCGGTGCTATCTGCCAGCCCAGGCCACGAGTCCAAGCTCCTGTACCCGGCAACCGCCTCCCCTCAGCTCCCACTTCCCCAGCCTCCCTCTGGGCATTCCGATTCAACTGCTGTTGATGCCCCCACACTCCCGGTGAGTTATGTTCATGCCTAGAATGCCCTTCTTCACCCTGCCTTGCCTGGATACGCAGCCTCTTTGGAGAGAAGCCATCCCTGACTGCCCAGGCTGGGTCCTGCCATCCCCAGGCATCCCTTGATCTCACCCCTGCTAACGCACATTGAAGTAATGGGTGTCTGTGTCTGCCTCCCCTGTCTGGCTGGGAGTGGCCTGAGCCGTGCCTCATTTGTCTCAGTATATCCTGTCCCGGGCTCTGCCGGCCAGGCCTGTACCCGACAGGGAATGATGTCAGTAGTATCTATTTGCTGAACTGAAAGGAAAGCAGGATGGAGCCTGGGGCCTGTGGAAAGTGAGAAAGCAGGGCAGGCCCTGGGAGCTGCTTCAGAAAACTAGGTGAAGCCATGGTTCAGAGGAGAGGCTCTAGTGGCCTCTCACACCAGGGGACCCAGTGCTTCTGAGGCCCTTGGCACTTAGTCTAATGACCACACTTGCACTGAAATGTCTCTAAGAGAGGCTGTGCCTCAGCCTGGAGTAGGGGCTCCCTGAAGTCCAGGGGAGTCGGACTGCCCCCCTCAGACAAAATGTTTCCTGAGAGTCCCTCCCCTGTGGCAGACAGCTCCTAGGGACTGACAGGGCTGTGCGGGGGTCCTGCATGGGCAATAGAAATACCCAAGAGAGGACAAGAATGTGGGGCCAGGGAGGAGCTGGGGTGCGGTTATTATGGACTCACCTTTCCATTCGGGCTTGCCTTCTTGAACACCCTGTGGACAAAAAGAGGAAGCTAGGATTAGTGCATCCCGCCACGGGGAAGGCCCCCACATGCCATCCCTCAGCAGGACAGAGGACAAGCACCTAGAGTGATCTCCAGTCACTGTCAAGCCTTGAGAGCCAAAACAGCGTCTGGTGTCATCAGATCTTACCATCTCTGGTGCTACCCCACCCAAGCCTCCGTTAATTGCCATTGTAGCTCTCGTGGGATCTGCCGTGGCCCCCTCAGCCTCCTCTTCACACAGCAGGCTGAGGGGCTCTCAAAAGACATGTCAGGCCTTGCCACTCTTTTGCTCAAAGTCCTCCCAAGCTCATGCAGAAGAAAAGCCCTGTGAGAGTGGTCTTCTCTCTGCCTCCTTCACCCGTGGGCATCAGCTCCCACTCTCTCGCACCCTGCCAGTCACAGTGCCTCCCTGCTGTTCCTCCGACTCACCAGGGTGGGTCCTGCCTCAGGCCTTTGCTCGAGCAGTACCTGCCCAATCACAGATCTGCTGGCCCAGCCCCATGCCTTCTGTGATGGGGCTTCACCATGGCCTTGCCCCGCACTCCCTCTCCTCCTCTGGCTCTGTTTACTTTCCCACAGCACTCAGCACTTGCTAACCTACTCTCAAGTGACTTGCTAATTTATGCCTGTCTGGTCTGCTAACATGCCAGCTCCATGAGGCAGACAGCCTGAACTTTCTTCTCCACGGATGTGTCCTGAGTCCCTAGAATGGTGTCCCTAGTAGGCGTTTAATAGATCTGTGTTAATGCATGGCAGGTAGCAAGCACTTGACAAATATTAGTTGAGTGGGCGCTGAAGGAATCAGTGAAGGAATCAACTGAGAGACTGAGGCCCAGGAAAGACAGGGGATGGGCCCCTGGCCACAGAGCAGAGCACTAGACACCGAGTCAGGCAGACACGCAGCCCCCAACTCCTGCGAAGTGCTCTCTGGGCCTTCTAGAGCACACTGCAGTATCCACCAGCCCCTATCCTCTTCCCCAGCTTGGTCTGGGAGCCCGAGACCCCCTCACCTAACCCCATCATCTAGCTCCAGAATTGCTCAGAGTAATGTTGGGAAGAGAGAAGAAAAAGCAAGGAGGCAGAGACCAGAGAAGTTACTGGAGGAAGGAGGGAGAGGAGGGGAGAGGGATGCTGCCCTGCAGGTGTGAGCATAACAGATGGAATGAGAGATGAAACAAACCAGCCAAAAACCCAGAGCATGGAACAGGCCCCCAGGAGCAGGAAGTGCAGCAGGCCACCAGGGCAAGGTGGGGTGAACTTCACAGTGCCATGGGGACAGTCGCTCCTCCTTGAAGGGGTGGGGGGTGGCTCTGCTCTGCCTCCTTGGACCACACCACTCCACCCCCACCCTAACATCTAGGGCACAAGGGACCACTGAGAGGGCTGAGCTTGGCTTGCAAAGAAGGCACTGGCACTTCTCTCCCCTCCACCTACCCTAGTTCTGGGCTTTTCTCCTCCTCATAAATATTTACCAGTGTTTGGAGTGTGAAAATGCCACAGTCAGCTCGGGTGTAATAATCACTAAAGTGAGAAAAAAATACAGATCACACAGTTTGAACCAGCAGCTCCCAAGCTAGGGCTGGACCTGTGTCCAGGAGACCAGAGAAGTCACAGGGATTCCCAGCTGCTTCCAGAAACCTCAGCCCACCTCTCGGGAGCCTGGGGCCTGACAAATGCCTGAGTTCTAAGTGAGTCAGGGAAAGCCACTGAGGTGATCCTGGAGAGGAGCGAGGGGCATCCTTACCACAGGTGGGGGCTGGGGTCCAGGCCAGGATAAGCAATAGTCGAGAAGGGAGGGAGGAAAGGAGGAAGGGCAGTAAGACAGACAGAACTAGCATTTCTTGAGTGCCTAATTAGTTCTTTCTCTTAACACACTGTAAAATGGGCATTGTAACTCCCACTTTACACATAATGAACTCAAGGCTCAGAGAGATGGAGCAATTTGTCCAGGAACAGAGCAAGCCAAGAGTCTAAGTCAGGATTCAGACCCAATTCTGTCTGCCTCCAGAGGCTGAGTACTTTATATCCAATTCTGCTGCTTTCTTAAAGCAGGTGTTTTATTTTTTATTTCTATTTTTTTTTCTTTTATCAGCTTTGGGGGAAAGCAGAAAACAGGGGAAATGAGTCTGGAGAGGGGAGGGGAGGGCAAAGGGACGAAAAGGTGCATATGGGGCGAGAAGGTGAGTGAGGGCAACGAGGGCAGGAAACATGGCCAGTGGTGGGGAATGTCCTGAGCTAACTCAATCAGCCCCCAGGGCCACCTCCTCAGGAAGCCTGGACTCTGGCAGCTTCCTCAAACAACAACAGCAGCCTCCCATGCCCAAGTCCATGTTCTGCCCTAGTACTGCCTCTCGGTAATTTTCCCAGGACACTGCTGATCCTTCAACAACCCCATTTCAGAGATGAGACAACTGAGGCTCTGGAAGGTCAACTCTGGTTGTGTGTCTCCAGAGCCCATGTCCTGCTTTGTTGCATAGCCAAGGCCTCCCTGAAACAACCCCACTGGCTTCCTGACCCCAACACTGTCAGGAAACCGCCCCCCCCCACGCCCGCGGCGGGGGGGCGGTGTTCCAGTTCCCTGGACCCTGTGATTGTGCTTCTGCCTGTCCACCATGAAGGGCAAGGACACACGTGCAAAACTGTGGGCTAGCTGGGTTTGTTCCACCACCCCCTACCCCCTCAGACCCATCCATGCCCCACCAGCCTGATTCTAAGAGTCAAAGCTGAGTCCCGTGTAAGAGAAACACCGGGGGTTGGTTCTAGAAGACTAAAGCTCCCTGGAGACAAGGAACAGAAACTCAGGGAGGGTGGCTAGAGAAAAGGAGGCGGGAGGAGAATAAGGAGACAAAACTCTCACGGGAAGGACGCGCAGGCAGGACGCAGGAGTGCTGGAGCCACGAATGGGGAAGCCATCAGCCTCTCGGGTGGTAGCTCTCTCTCCGCCTCTCCCCATGGGGCTGCATATTCTCGGGGCTGTGTTGTTCTCCGATCGGCCGCTCCATTGTCTCTGAGGACCAACTCTCTCTGCTTACTCAGGCCTTTTCTGCTCCTCCGTCATTCTGGCTGGCATGCGGCTCACTCCGACCCTGTTTCTACTCAGCCTCTCACTCAGCTTCACACTGTTAACTGGCTGAACGGCCCAATTCCAAATTCCCAGGAGAGGAATTTGATTGATCAGCTTTGGTCAGGTGCCTCCCTGCCTGAACCAATCAGCTATATCGAGGGCGTGTCATGTGTTCCATGAGGGTTCGCGGAGGAGGGTCTACAGAGCAGTGTTTTACTAATCAGGGCGGCGCAGCCCATTAGTGAATCACGAAATCGACTTAAAAGAGTTGCCACCAGCACTTTGTTGTTTTGTTTTGTTTTGTTTTGTTTTCACGGACTAGAATAGAAGACATCAGCGAGACACACAGATAGCACAGGTAGAGCATATATGACTATATTCATCGATATGCCATTTCCCTGTGAGGCTGGGCACGTTTCTCCAGTCCTATGAAGTTAGGCATGCCCACATGGCTTGCTCTGGCCAACAAGAAAGGAGTAGAAGTGTCACATGTCACTTCAGGGGAGAAGCATATAAGGGTAGTGCACGTTTTTGTTTCCTACGGAGCTTGTGACAAATGACTGCAAACTTAGCAGCTTAAAACAACATTCTGATTTGATTCCCTCAGGGTGGTGCTCCCAGGTGGGCAGACAGGTCAGCTCTCCAGTAACCAGAACGTTGTCTTTTCCAGTGAGTCCCGTTCCCCACCTGTAGCAGGGGATACCTTGAATATTCTGCTGCCTGGCCTCCCAGTGTTCCCTTGTGCCTGCATCATGAGGGGCCCATGATAGATTAGCCAAAAACCAAAAGTTTATGATTCTGTGTGGTGCAGCTCAACAATGGAATATTACATAGCACTAAAATTATTCTTACATCTTTTAAACACAAGGAAATGCCTATGATAGAATATTAAGCAATGTAAGTTAGGATTCAAAACAACATATTTGGCATGAGCTCAACTTTATATTCAAAAATACCAAAAGAAAGAATGAGAAGACTTAATGTTAAGATGGCAATACTTCCCAAATTGATCTATAGATTTAGTGTAATCCCTATCAAAATCCCAGCTGGTTGTTGTTGTGGTGGTGGTTGTGGTTGTTGTTTTCCAGAAATGAACAGGCTGGGGCACCTGGGTGGCTCAGCTGGTTAAGCATCTGCCCTCAGCTCAGGTCATGGTTTTGGGGTCTGGGATAGAGCCCCACTCAGGTGGGTGGGTTCCCTGCTCAGCAGGGAGTCTGCTTCTCCTATTCCCTCTGTCCCTCCCCTTGCTTGTCCATGCTTACTCGCTCTCTCTCCCTCAAATAAATAAATAAAATCAAAGAAAGAAAGAAAGAAAGAAAAAGAAAGGTGGCCCTAAAATTCATATGGAAATGCAAAGGTCCAGAATAGCCAAAACAATCTTGAAAAAATATAAATTTGGAGGATTTATACCCCCAAGTTCAAAACATACTACAAAGCTACAATAATTAAGACTGTGTGAGGCTGGCATAAAGATAGACACAAAGATCAATGGAACAAAATTGAAAGTCCAGAAATAAACCCATATATTTATGGTCAATTGATTTTTGACAAAGGAGCCAAAGCAAGTCAATGGGGGAACAAAACACAAAACAGTCTTTTCAACAAATGATGTTGGGACAACGGGATATCCACATGCCCCCCCTCAAAAAATTAGACTCCCTACCTCACACCATATATGAAAACTAACTCAAAATGGATCAAGGACCTTAATCTAAGAGTTATAACTGTAAAACTCCTAGAAGAAAGCCTAAGTGTAAATCAACATGACCTTGGATCAGGCAATGGTAACCTTACATATAATAATACCAAAGCATAGACAACTTAAAAAAGAGATAAATTGGAGTGCCTGGGTGGCTCAGTGGGTTGGGCCTCTGCCTTCAGCTCAAGTCATGGTCTCAGGGTCTTGGGATCAAGTCCAGAATCAGGCTCTCTGCTCAGCGGGAGCCTGCTTCCCCCTCTCTCTCTGCCAGCTGCTCTGCTTACTTATGATCTCTCTCACTTTCTGTCAAATAAATAAATAAAATCTTTTAAAAAAGAGAGAGAGAGATAAATTTGTCTTTTATTAAAATTAAAAACTTTTGAGCTTCAAAGGTCACTATCAAGAAAGTGAAAAGACAACCCACAGAATAGAGAAAATATTCTCAAATCATGTATCTGATAAGGGTTTAGTATCCAGGATATATAAAAACCCTATTACAATTCAACAACAAACAGGCAATTAACCCAATTAAAAATGGGCGATGGATTCAAATAGACATTTCTCCAAGAAGATACACAAGTGGCCAATAAGCACATGAAAAGATGTTCAACATTATTAATCATCAGAGAAATTCAAATCAAAGGCACGATGAGATACTTCATACCCACTGGGACACCTATAATCCAAAAAAAGACAATAACAAGTGTTCTCAAGGATGCATAGATATCAGAACTCACCTCATACATTGTTGGTGGGAATGCAACGCGGTGGGGTCACTTGGAAAAAAAGTTTGGCTCTTCCTCTGAAAGTATGACCCAGAAATTCTATCCCTAGGTCCATACCTTAGAGAATGGAAAACAGATCCCCACCAAAAACGCGTACATAAATGTCCACAGCACACATTATTCGTAATAGTCATAAAGGGTGAAAAAGAAAAAACAAATTCCCATCAACTGACGAATGTATTGTTTAAATGTGGTATCTAAAGAAATATTTAGTTATAAAAAGAGATGACATACTGATTCCTGCTACCACATGGATGAACCTTGAAAACATGTCATAGAAAAGAAGCCAGACACAAAAGACCACCTACTGTTTGATCCCACTTACATGAAATGTCCAGAATAGGCAAGCACATAGAGACAGAAAGCAGGTTAGTAGCTGCCAGGGGCTGGCGTGAATGGGCAATGAGGAGTGACTGCTAACGGGTAGGGGGTTTCTCCTTGGGGAGATGAAAATGTCCTGGAATTAGACAGTGGTGATGGTTATTCAACCTTGCGAATATATTAAAAACCACTACATTTTACACAAAAATGCTGACTATTACAGTATGTAAATTATATCAATTGAAAAAAAAAATAAAAGACTAAAAACAACCCCCCAAAAAATACGTGAAAGGAAAGGAAACATGCCCAAATATTACCAGGGCTTGAAGGAGACTCCCTCCACCCACCAGCCCACTTCTTTATAGATCTTATTTTTCTGTGTTGTACAATAGGCATAAGTCACTTTATAAAGATGCCAGGGCTTCCCTAGCAAGATACGTCTCAGGTCTTGGTGAAAGAAGACCCTGGGGAAAAAAATATTGTTAGTAGAGAAATATGGAACCTATTACTCTGAATCCTTTGATGTTAGAGTCTCTGATTCTGCGATTTTACACTGTGGAGTCTGTTTCTCTGTGATTGCTCAGATCCCTCCCGGGCCTGCTGTGCCAGCTATGAGAACTGCTGTGCTGTCTTCTGCTCAGCTATTTCTTTCTCCAGGAAGCCCTCCCTGACTCCTCCAAGCCTCACACCCAGCAGGGAGTCACAGCATGTCCCACACTTGGCGGTGGTTTGTTTACTTACTTTCTGCCTCACTTACATAAGTGAGAGCACAGATCTTACTTGTGTTATCGATCCCTGGGGCATAGCATGGTTCCTGGGGCACAGTAGGGGCTCAGAATGGTCAAAAGTGAGGATGGATGAAGTTTAAAAAGATGGTGGGTTGATGATGATCTTCTCTGGCTAGCAGACTCCAGAGATTTCTTCTTGGAGCGATCCTTCTCTTTGGCTGTCAGGATCTATGAAAATCAAGCTTAGAAAATGCTTCCTAGGGGCAGGGTCCCGGCCACCATCAGGCTAAGTCAAGAATACAACTGATGTATCCCAAACAGGTCTCCTCTACTCAGCTTTGATAAAGCTTATCACTCACCTGCCCACCTTCACACAGCCCCTGCCACCACCAGGCTCTGGGGGCACTAAGGCGAGCAGTTCGTGGTCCCTGCTGACCAACAACCATGGATGGCATAGTCAAGTTAGAGGAACCCACCACGTACGATGGCCACCATGCATTAGTCAGGCGCTATGGTGAGCACTTCACACACATTAAAATATTATGTCATTCCAGGGCACCTGGGTGACTCAGTCCGTTAAGCGTCTGCCTTGGGCTCAGGTCACGATCCCAGTGTCCTGAGATCGAGCCCTGCATCGGGCTCCCTGCTCAGCAGGGAACCTGCTTCTCCCTCTCCTTCTAGCTGCAGCATCCCCTGCTTGTGCCCTCTCTCTGTGTGTATCAATTAAATAAATAAAATCTTTATTTAAAAAAAGATATTATGTTATTCCATCTAAACACTCCTACTTTTCCCGGAGGAGAAACCTAAGACTCCAATAAATAACATCCAAAGTCATGACGTCGGTATCAGAAAATTATACCGGAGAGAAACCCCACTTACAGGGAATCATTTAGACAGAACTTGTCTTACTCAATATCAGATAGAACTTGTTTTACTTAGTTAATATCAGGAACCTTATCCTGGACTACCCACGAATGTGGGTTCACTACCAGTGAACTGGAAGAGTACTGCTTACAATTCACTCCTTTATGAGCGTCCGAAAATTCACGGTGAAATAAAATGCAACGAATACAGTGAATGGGGGAAGACCTTCAAATATTACTCAATCTTCAAACAACATCGGAAAACTCACCCTGGAGAGAAACCAGGTGCCAGGGACTGCTCTAAGTGCATCATAAATATCAGCTCTTGTGTTCCTCCAACAACATTATAAGGAGGTACGACTCCATCTCCATTTCAGAGATGCGGAAACTGAGACACAGAAAGACAGTCTCATTTTCCCAAAGTCACACAGCTAGTAAGGGGCATAGCTAGATGCTGGAGCCCAGGCCGTCGGGCTCCAGAGATCACACACTTTTAACCACTCACACTACCTTCTAAGTGGGATCGTGTGGTTCTGTCTGGCGAGTCAGAAAAGGCTTCCAGGGAGGATGGGGCAATGAGGAAGACCTTGAGGAAAGGTCAGAGATGAAGTCCAAGGTCTGGAAAGGGCGACTGAGTCCACGTGGTGCTCAGGAGGCAGTTGGCAGCCTGGTGTGGCTACTGTGTGTCCTGCAGGTCTGGGAGGAGCACCAGGGAGGAGGACAGGCCAGAGAAAGGTCCACTCATGGCCCAAAGAGTCATGGAGCACCTCCATCCACCAGGCCCAGGGCTAGGTGTGAAGGGCCTTGAATGCCAAGCTAAGGAACTTGAACCATAACCAGAAGGCAATAGGGAGCCTTGGGCCTTTGGGGGAGGGAGAATGATGGGCCAGGACTGTATTTTGGACACAGACGTGCCCCCAACCCCATAAATTTCCTCTATCCCTGGCCCAGTAGGCAATCATGGACTCAATTGGGCAGGGTGGGGACAACACAAGGGGGCATTCCTTCTGCCCTACATTCTGACCCACTTTCTGGGTGTGAGAGCAGCCATCAGGGAGCAGGGAGGCATGAAGAGCAGGTGGCTATGGCAGCAAAGAGGTTTCTAGGGCCCTTATCACACGCTCTCTGGTAGCAGAGTTATTTATGTACAAGCTCGTCCGCTCTGGCAAAATTGAACACCCCGCCCTGTGTCAGAACATCGCCTGCCTGTTTACCTACCATTAGTGCACCTGCAGTTCAGGACAGCCCAGGAGGGGGAAAGGGCAGGAAGACAGGAAATGTCACCCTCATTTCACAGATCTGGGGAGCCTGAGGGAGCACACTACAGCTTGCTTCATTCCCCAGATGGAGAAATCACAACCCAAGGGAGGGAAGGGTCCCTGCGGAGGCCAGGAAATAGGCTCAGAGAGACTCGCCCACATGCACAGAGTCCCAGACAGGGAGGGGAACCCCAGGTTCCTGGTGCTCTTGTCCTATCGCAGCAGCTCGACACCTGGCAAGGCTCCCGTGTCCAGAGGGCGCGGCGTGTCTGGCAGGGCTGCGGGGCAAGGGTGGTGGATGGGGGCTCTGACCAAGTCATGCCCCCAGCCTCTGGACCTCCCATGGGCTTCTGGGCTGACAGCAACCCCTCCCCCTTCTGCTTGCATTCCCAGGTTCCCTTTTCCAGCCTTGAGCCAGATCTACAGGGTGCCGAGTCAGGAAGGAGGGGGCCCACCAGGTGGCCCTGAAGAGAGAGGAGAGTTTCTTAAAGAAGCGTGGCGCATTTGCTGGTAACCTAAGAAACTGGAGATCTGAACGTCAAAGGCTAATAAAAATTTCAACAAGCGGGCTGGCAGCTGGATCCCAAAGAGCCCACAGACCGCACCTGAATACTCTCCAGGCTTCTTTCAGCTTAGGGAAGGCTGCTGGCCGCAGAAAAGCAGGCAGACCCGGCCGGAATCCTGTGTGTCCTTGGGTGAGTTTAGCACCTCTCTGAGGCATACTTTCCCCTGTCTGGAATATGGGGCGGTATCTACCACACAGCACGAAGACACATATAAGGACTTGGTACACAGCAGGGAACTGATAAAAGGAAGCCAACATGATTGGTAATGTGATGATTGTTGTTATCATTGTTCCCCTCCCCTCCAGCGCCCAGGGGAGAGTTCTTGCCTAAATGTCCCTTGAGTGAGAAGGCCTTGGGGTGGGAAGAGATAGTTGTGTTACCCTCGCTGGAGACAGGCAAGTTTTTTTAGTTGTCTGTCTTCCTCTTGGTCTCAGATGGAAAACAATAGTTTGTAATGTTCTCTTCCCAGTTTAGACCCTCACAGTTCAGAAATCTCTGGGGACATGCCCTATTTCTTCTTTCTGTACTAGCCTTTTCATCTGTTCTCCCAACTGCAATCCTTTCTTCCCGATGTCACCTCATCTGAGAAGCCTTCCCTGACTGCTCTCATCTCCAGAGGGACTGTGCTGGCTCCTCTCTCCTGCCTCTTTCCCATCTCCCCTTTTTCTATCCATCTTCCTTCCCTCCTTTATTTTCTTCCTTTTATTTTCCAATCTCTGAGCCTGCCACAGTTCTTACCTCCAGGAGATCTAGGCCCCTGCGCCCTGTCCCCAGGGTACCTACACTCTGGAGCAGGAAGACAGATGCTCCACAAATAAACAAAGCTTCCCTCAAAAGCACAGTGGGAGGGCGGAATGAGAGGATGTATAATGTCCAGCTCGGTTCCAGGCACAAAACAGCCACCCACACACATTAGCACCTGTCCCTCCCCTCCCCTATCCAGCGCCCATGTTCCCTCAGCATCCGCACTGGCTTGTATCCCACCTCTCCTTGGAGACAGTCATGCAACACTGAGAAACTGCAGAGATCAGAAGCCTCTTCCTTCAGTCATTTACTTTCCTTGGTACATGGCTGGTGCTAAATAAATATTCTGTATGAATGAATAAAGGAATCAAAGAGAGCCAACCCCCAAACATGAAGCTGGGGAGAAACAGGACCAGGGCCAAGTGGCGAATCAGAGGTGGGCAGCCCGGCCAGCAGGAGGAGACGCGGCGCGTGGGCCTCAGCGGGAGCCCGGGACACACAGGGCGGCCTCAGACACAAGGCAGTCAGATGTCCCCAGAGGAAGACTTTATTTGAAGTTTCATTTGTTTGGGTTTGTTTTGTTTTGTTTTGCCAATTCGCACATACAAATTTTTAGGATCATATAATAACATATCAAAATGAGACAGTAATTCAGAAGCATTACTTTTTTCCTTCTAGTGGGTCATAAAACAGCAGAGCCGATGGCTATGGGAGTGCATCCTGGACTCTGTCTTGACCTCTCCAGGGGCGGGTCAGAGGCTGAGCACCTTCTGTGGTCAGGGGCTCTGTCCAGACTGAAAGCTATGGCCTTGGGTGGCAGCTCTTCTCTGAGAAAGAATTCTAAGGGAAAAAAGCCATGTCTCATATTTAGCCAGACAAGGTGCCTGTGACTTGCAGGAGGAGGCTCGTATGGGTTGAACAGAGCCATTGCCACGGCTCGCCACTGCGGGGTGAATGCGCCACCCCACCCCCCCCCCCCACCGGGGACATTTGGCAACGTCTGAGACATTCTGGAGGATGGGCGCTAGCGGCATCCGGTGGGTGGAGG
Source organism: Lutra lutra (assembly GCF_902655055.1). Taxonomy (NCBI): domain Eukaryota; kingdom Metazoa; phylum Chordata; class Mammalia; order Carnivora; family Mustelidae; genus Lutra; species Lutra lutra. The sequence continues at coordinate 55,167,681 of NC_062287.1, read as the reverse complement.
TCAGGGATGCCGCCTGCACAAGACACAGGTCAGCCCCGTTCCCACCGCCAAGATTCTGCAGCCCAAATGTTCATGGTACTGATAGTGAGAAATCCTGCTCTAAACTTAGAGTTAAATAAATTGTATTAAAACAAAGGGAATACATACTCCAAACTTATCATTACTGTAATTTCACTAAATTTCCCTACGATGCTCTTGAGGCTACTTATGTCGCCGTGGGAATGCCGTCGGATGGTGTCCTACCGCGCATCTCTCCCCATCCCCACGTTCAATGACATCACTTTAGTAGTGCGAACTCCTTGGTGGGAGAACTTCGTGGCAAGTACCACCACACCTCCTCTGTTGTCTTCTAGACAGCCAGTTGTTGTCAGTACACCACTGGGTGTAACCCTAAGTAAAGAAGGGAATTCACAAGCCTGGGAGATGCTGGTCAGTTTCCAGCCCAGGTAGATGGCTCAGCACCAGCCTGCTTTCTGAAATGTGGAACCAGGATCCAAATGTGCACGAACTCTACACCCCTCATACACACAAGTGCCATGCACACCATACACACACACGCATAGACACAGACACCCCACACATACCCACAGAGACCACACAAACACTGCACACAATTCACCCACACCTACAGACACCACGCACACCACACATACAGAAAGCACCCACATTTCACACATGCCACAGCACACGCTCACTGTGCACACTTGCCACCTACACCACACATGTCATCATATGTGCGCCACACCTCAGACGCACACGGACCCCACAGACACACATACCACACACACACCACTCATGCCTGCAACACATATCTCACTCCAATATCCCCACACACAGGCCGTACACACACCACACAAACACACACATAAGGAGCCTTCTGGTCGGCAGAGACCAAAAGTATCTGAAATCATGCAAACAGTGAAAGAATGCCAGTCTGACTGACAACCTTCTTCAATGTCTCAGTACCTTCACCTTTCCTCCCTCTTCATCCTCTGTGGCCGGCCCTTCCCCACACACCACCTCCCCACCAGCCTCTTGGTCACTGGAGCCCTGGCTGCATGGTTCCCCATCCCTGCTCTGTGTCCAGCTCTCTGTACGCTGAGCCCTGAGGGCTGTGGCCTCCAGGGTCTGGCCCTCCACTCCTTCCCATGACAAGCAGTTCCCTGGGTGACTCCACCCACCCAGCCACTTGGCTGCCACTCAAGGCTGGTGAGTCCAAACCCCATCTCCAGCCAGATCCTCTCTGACCCCACACCCACCAGCTTTGTGACATCTCCACTCAGATGTCCTCCAGCTCCTCAGACAAGTCCCACATGAACTTCCTGTCTGTCCACATCTGTTCCTTGCTTCTGTTCCATGCCCCTGCCCAACCCAAAGCTCCCAGGTGCTCAATGTCCACCTCAGGAATAAAGGAATAAGTTATGTAAATCCTACACAGAGAGGAAAAAAACCAAACTTCCATGTGAGGCAGATAGGAATTCTTACCCCATTTTACAGATGAGAGTCCTGAATTTTGGTGAAGTGAGGGACCGGCCCAGAAGCAGCAGCCAAGGGGGCGGGTAAGGCTGTGTGTGTAGGACCCAGAGCTGGGGGCTGGAGGCAGCAACAGCCAGGCCAGGGCAGGCCCTTCAGCTCTCCCCAGCCCCGAGTGAGGGGGTTAGTTACAAAGAAAAGGAAAAGGCGTTCCTGATACGCGTCCTGTTTCCTCTCCTCCTCTGGGCTTCTCGGGCCTTGGAGGGCGGATGTCTCTGGGCTGACCGCACTCAGCTGTGTACAGACAGAAGGTGAGGGTCTCCCTGGGGCCCGTCCACCCCAGCAGTTGGGCCTGCATGAACAGGGGCTCCCTGGAGTGACCTCTCAAGTGTTCCTTCCCAGCCCAGGGGAGCCTCTATCCATTATCCCCCAGGGGATACTTATCACAGCCAGGCACCTCTTGTGCATCAGACTGTCCCATAAGGGACATAAGGCTTCTACTGGGAAGCCTTCCATGTCACCCTCACTTGCTATGAAGTCCCTCTGTAGTCCCTCTTCTTCCCTTCCTCCCTACCCTATAGCGGCCCCCCACAACATACATGGCCCAGCCTTCTGTGGCTATTGCCTGTAGATCTATGCACCCCATAAATCATGCTGGGGCGGGGGGCGGGTAAGCAGGGAGGAGGGAGACAAGGGCAGAGGCCATCAATGGGCCTTCCTGAGTGACAAGATGAGCCTCCCCCATCAGGCAAGAGACCCTCCTGAGGGCAAAAGCAGATCTCCTCTACCAAATAAAGATATCCCCTGAGGGAAGTGGCTGTGACTTTCAATCATTAGAGGTTCTTGCAGGACAAAGATCATGCCTCCTTCTTAAACAACGAGCTGCCAGTGGACAAGAGAGCTATTTCCCCTCCATTAAGTGGGGAGCCCCAGAAAATAGGAGCCACATCCCCCCACCATCAGACAGGAGTCTCTCTCCTGGAAGATGGGGCCATGCCTCCTCCATTAGACTAGGAACTCCCAGAGGGCACACCCCCCACCTGCTTGCCCCCACAACAGTCCTCGGAACAGATTTCATTCAGTCAAAGACACAGAGAAGGGCTTCCCTCTGGGGGCAGAATCAGGGGGAGTTCTGCCCAATGGTTCCTTGTGCAGGGTCTCACACCACCTCCCATTCATGCTCTCCACCGACCCAAAGCAGCCTTGCCGTACTTAAGATAGCCATGTGTCTGGATGGAGGCCAGAGGCCATCTGTCCCAATCCAGGAATGTTGACTTCTCAAGCGATTTTGAGGGGGTGACAAGGAAAGCCCTGACAGGAGGATGCCTAGGACAAGCTGGGCACCCAGCTCTGGCCTGGACGCCACCAGATGCGTAAGCTCCCTGGGTCTCTGGTCCTGCCTCTGCTGCCAGCTGGAAAAACCTCTTCCCCCTGGGGCCACTAATGCCCCCCCAGCCCCCAAATCAGCACCCACTGCTGGCTACAGTGGCAGGAGGCACAGGAGAGGAAGGACAGGTCCCGCCGTGAGGACATTAATATCCTCCCTGAGGGCCAGGTGCCATCCCTGAGCCTGGTCCAAGCCGCCTTCACGGTCCTCTTCCCTACATGTGCCAGCTCCGGGAGCCGCTATTAGTTAGCATCGATCCACAAAGTGCTTTGCCGACACTTTTTATGAGCTTAGCCTCACCCGGGGCCCTGGGAGCTAGGAGCAAGATGTGGAAATGGAGCGGGGGGGCCCAGGCCACTGCGCAGGGGGAGGGAGCAGTGGAGACCCGAGGCCAAGGCCCCAACAAGCCCAGGGCCGGCACCCAGTAAATGTCTGCTGAATACATATTCGCTGAAAAGCCACCTTAATCTGGTAACTTAACCTGGGTATATTTTGTTATTATTACTATAAATTCTATTTATTGCATTTAATACAAGCCCAGTGCTATTGTAAACACTATATTAACTCATTTAAACCTCACAAGAACCCTGTAAGGTAGATACTCTCATTATTCCCACTCTACACAGGATGAAATTTAGAGACAAATAGGTTAAGTAACTTGTCCAACATCACAGAGCAGAAGAGAAAAAACGGAAGCAGCTCAAATCATCTGCTTCATCAATTAAGAAGTGAAAATATAATTACAGTGCTTCTGAATTTTAAAAGACTTATATACTTTCGAAAGATATAATTTTTTTTTAAGATTTTATTTATTTATTTGACAGAGATCACAAATAGGCAGAGAGGCAGGCAGAGAGAGAGAGAGAGGAAGGGAAGCAGGCTCCCTGCTGAGCAGAGAGCCTGATGCGGGGCTCGATCCCAGGACCCTGAGACCATGACCCGAGCCGAAGGCAGAGGCCTAACCCACTGAGCCACCCAGGTGCCCCTCGAAAGATATAATTTATCCTGTGTTCCAAACCAAATACATTCATTATTGGACATACTGTGGTATTCTCAGGATTTAAGAGGTCATCTCAAAGAATAATATTACAGATTTGTAAAACACAAGCTTCTCAATCCTCTCAAAATACAGTTCTCCTTTCTTTTTTTAAAAGATTTTATTTATTTTGAGAGAGTGAGCGAGAGTGCGCCTGTGCGCCAGGGGAGGGGCAGAAGGAGAGAGAGAGAGACCATTTCAAGCTGACGCCGATGCAGGGATTGATCTCACCACCATAAGATCGTGACCTGAACTGAAATCAGGAGTCAGATGCTTAATGGACGCAGCCACCCAGGCACACTTACACTTCTCCTTCTTTTGAAACTTCTAATTGAGCAGTTTTATTAAAATTTAGAAAATAAGAAAAACCCATAATAGCAATCGGTTTAAGATTTCTCATGTATTTGTTATGTGCTAGGTACTTTGCATATTTCTCATGTTTAATCTTGAGGACAAATCAAGGAAGAGAAGCCATTATTCCCTTAGTCCCTTGAGGGCACCTATCTCCTGCACCTTGGTGGGCGTGGTGGTGGGCAGGACCCACTGATGTCCACCCCGCCCAGGCTGGGAGCTGCTCCGGGGAGGGGGTTGCCCTTGGCACAGAGAAGGTCCATCAAAGGGGTTAGCGGCTTGAGGTCAGGCAGAAGACGGGTGGCTTCATCAGCCTGGACTTCAGCTGTCTGCAGGGTTAGATGAGGCCCTGGCACTCAGCTAGAGCCCTGCAAGTGGTGAAAATACTAACCGCCACCACCACCATAAACAAACTCGCTGAGTGGCCTTGGGCAGGTTCCTGCCCACCTTGGCCTCAACTGGCTCACCAGCTCTCAATCCCGGTCACGTTTCCTTGACGGGCCTCGGCAGCTGAGAGGAGGTAATGGGTATGAGGAGTTCCTAGGAGGCCAGAGACAGAGGCCTATTATGAGAACAAGGCTGAATTAGCAAGCATTTTTAAGAAATCCATTTTCATTACTTTCAAGAACACAGAGGCCTACGGATCAGGTGGGCACAACAAGGCCAGCAAAGAGCAGCTGTCCTCAGTGAGGCCACAAGCAGGAAGGAGCCCTCGGGGCATCTCCAAACCTCTCCCAGAACCACACCCTGGGGCTTGGTAATCAACACCTCCATACCCAACCCAAACCCTCCACCTGCTCCTTGGGATTCCCTTTCTTTGTCCCGGGAAGTGTGAGAAGCCTGCCAGGAGGAACAGTGTGGGACTCCTTCGTTAGCCACCCATCTGTCTGGAGTGACAACTTTAGAAACAGCTCTGGCTGCCCAACCCAGATGCTTGTAAATCTGATGGAGTTGGTTGTGGGGACCTGCTCCATTCTGAGGATCGGACTGCCCCATGGGGACCTTGCCCCAGCCAGACCCCAGGAGGCCAGCTTGCCCAGCCTTCGCCATCCTGCCTCTATTCTACCGCAACTATGGGGACCCTGAGAAGCAGAGGGGGTCTGGGGTGAACACACGGCCCACATGTGGTAGGGGAGGTAGAAGGCGCAAACCAAAAAACAACCCTGCAAAGGGACTGTGAGAGACAGTTGTAAAGAAGGTGACAGTAATTCCAGGGAGTGGCTTGGAAGTCACAGAGAACAGGCGACATGTGAGATGGGACTTGGAGAATGATTAAGAGTTTGCCGGGTCATCAAGGTGAAGAGAGAACACTGAAGTGATGTGCGTATGCGTGGAATTACACATCCTTCTAGAGCAGACTGTATGCTTCCAGATCATTCCAAAATCACTATCTCATTCAATTCTCTCAAATCCCATAGTGGTGTTCTTACCTGCCCTCTCCCACTGCCCCTCACGCACATGCAAATAAGGAAAATAAGGTCCAGGGAAGACAGATGATGAGCCCAATGGTAAATGGGGGCCAATTTCTGGGGGAGAGTGTAGGAGTAAAGGAGGGATGCTGGCCGAGATAGCCTCTCCCCATAAAGAGGGTGGTATTCTTATTCCTGTTGGGAAACAGCCCCTCATTCCCTGACCCTGCTGGTCTGTGATGTCCTCCTCCCAGCCCCAACATACGTGCATTCTCCTCCAGAGAGCCCAAGGCCCCTCAGCAGGGTGGCCGGCAGTGGGACAGAGCAGCCTTCAGAGGAGGCCAAGGAAGAGCTGAGCTTCTGGGAGGCCCAGTTTGGAGGCGCCCCCTGTCCCCCTGAACGCTGATAACCTCGACTCTCCCACTGCAAATATCCTATCCTCTCCTCAGCTCCCACAGCTGCCGCCAGCCGCTCCCTCTCCTCCCTCCAGCCCTTGCCCTCCCCAGGGAGCAGTGAGCTCAGCCTTTCCCATCAGCCATCCCTGGGAATGCTGGGAAATGCACAGCAGGCCAGGAACCGGCAGAGGCCTGCCCCAGAGAGGGAGGAGGAGAAGATGGGCTTTGGGCTTTTCCGAGGGCCACTGGGGGCGTCCTGGAGGCAGGGCTCCATTCTGCTGCTTCCGCTGAAGCCCAGGCTGGGCTAAGGGCACAGTCTGCCTGTCCTTACCACTTGCTCTAGATGAAGGTGGGATCTAACTGCTGGGGCTGGAATGGGCCTCTTTTTATGGATGGGGAGACAGAGGCACAGAGAGAGGAGGTCAAAGAAGCATGTCTGGAGACTGACTGCCATGTCCCAGGCACTGTTGGAAGCTTTCACATTTCTTATCTCCTTAATCCTCACAACCACCCTGCAAGGTATGTGTGGCAGGCTGACGAATGGCCCCCTGAGATGCCCACATCCGAATGCCTGGAACTGTGACTAGGGTAGCTTACATGGTAAAAGGGACCTCGCAGGTGTGATTTAGTTAAGGATCTCCAGATGGGGCGACTCCCCTGCATTATCCAGCGTCATCACAAAGCTCCTTATAAGAGGGAGGCAGCAGGGTCAGAGAGAGAAGAGACGACTTTGTGCTGAGGGAAGCGTCGAGAGAGAAATTGGAAGATGCTATGTTGCTGGCTTTACCGGGAGCCAAAGAATGCAGGCAGCTTTGCAAAAGCTAGATAAGGCAAAGGAACGGATTCTGCCCGTGAGCCTCCAGAAGGATCACAACCTTACCAACCTACTTGAGAACTTCTGACCTCCAGAACTGTAAGAGAAGAAATATGTGCTGTTTTAGGCCACTAAATCTCTGGTAATTTGTTATAGAAGCAATAGGAGACTAATCGTCCCATTCCCATTTTGCAGATGGGGACACAGCCTCAGGGAAGGCACGTGACTTCCTCTGGTCCTGCATGCTCCCTCCCACACCACACTAGCCTTACTGGGACTCTCCAGGGGCTATGAAGGCTGGGAGCCCCTTGGCCAGGGCTTCAAGGCTGGGGGAAAGTCTGAGAGGGAGGTAGGGGTCTACTATTGCAGGGTCAAGGTTGAGGACAGAGGAAGGATGGGATCTGGGGAGGGTAAAGCTATGCCTACAAAGAACTGTATTATGGCTGGGGCCTTCTGGAGCCAGTGACTGAGTCCTACCCTGCCCCAAACCATGAAGCAGGGAAGGCCTATGACAGGGAGGAAGGGCCCTGGCTACGCAGCTGGGCTGAGTAGGCCGAGAATTTGCAGGATTAACCAAGATTAGATGAAATCTCCCCATTATCTCTCTTTGCTCCTGATAAAACCCCTGAGAGGAAGACTCCTCATCCTTCTTCCCACAGGACTAGTGGGGAAAATGAGGCCCTGGAGGTTAGTGGTGGCCTCAAGTTCTCATAGCTGGTAAGAAGAGGAATCCGCGTGTTTGTGACCATCAACGTAAGGAAACCATGAACAATGGCTACTGAACTCTGTGTCTCTTGTCGCTGACATTTTCTGTCAGGCTTGATGCGTACCTGTTGAGTCTCTCCTTGGCCTCAAACCCCTTTATGGCTCCCTGCAAACCTTTCACAGTCTGAACCCACCCACTCCTGTCCCCCCACCACACACACGCCCTCCAGCCACACTGACCGTGGTTACTTCCCTGAAGACACCAAATTCTGTACAACTCTGGACTCTCCCACAGGAGAGAGGCTCTTGCCTCACCAGCCCAGTCCACACACACTCATGGTGGAAAAACCATAGGTCCTGGCCACACCTGTTCCTCTTTGTGGGTAAGGGAGAGGGAGCAAAGCCAGACGTCAGCCCTCAGCAGCAGGAGGCCTGGCAGACTGGAGCTGAGAGGGCCCGAGTGAGCTAGTCATTTCCTACACAGTAAAGGAACAGCACCCTGGATGGGGCACAGAGTGTGGTGGGTTATCTTCGTGGGGGAGTGGGTCCTCCCAGAAGTGCAGACCCCAGGGCAGTGGGGCTGATGGGGTCTCTAAAAACGTTAGGGCCCACCCCTTAGGACACACGTAGTGGCACGGAGGCCCAAAGAAGGACAGGACTCGCCCCTGGCTCCACACTGTGTCACTATAGGAGTTTGGGGTCTGCCACTCACAAGCTGGGTGACCTTGGGCAAGGAACGAGTTGTTCTGATCCTCATCGATAGAATGGAAATAACAGTGCCTTTCTTGATGAACGCATGGACAGGACCTGGTGCTGGGAGGCCTGCGTGAGGTGAAAGCCGCTCTCACCATTGAGAGAGCAGGGACTGGACTCAGGACACTGGCTGGGGGAGCTCATCCCTCTCTGTGATATAGCCGGTGGGTTTCATTGAACCCAGGCTGGACCCCGAGGTGGGGGACACCCAGACAGAAGGATACTCAGCTGTCTGCAAAGCCGCTGCTTCTGGGCCCCCAAAGCTGGTTAGTTCTTAATCTCATCGGATCGTCTCTAGGAAGGGGATTACCAGCCTGATTTTCCTTCTCGTTAAAGAAAGGACTACCCCAAGGGAGTCAGCCTGGGCTATAGGGGCTCCTGATCCAAACCAGGGCGCCGCACTGCCCTCCCGGAGGGAACAATCCACTTCCCACAGGCAGCACTGTGCTGGGCTTCTGGGCTGTCACTTTGCTTACACCTCACTCACCACAGCCACCTGAGGGGACTAGGAGGGCCATTCTGATGAAGAGGAAGCTGAGGTTTGTGGAGGGTCAATAACCTGCCAGCCACGGGAGCTGGCAAGGCCACATTCCTACTGCTCCAGGAGGCCTCTGGGCAAGGGCTGTTCCTATTCTAAAGCCTTGGGTCCAGGGGAGGAAGCCAGAGCCATGATCCGGCCCCAAGGCAGCCAGCTTCCTGACCAGCCGCCTGTGGCCCCTGTGGCCCATCACCTCCCTCCAGGCCCTCTCCCCTCACCTCAGCCTCCCCAGAGATCCGCTGTTGGTAACTATGAACACAGCACATGGCGTTTTGTTGCCTCCATCCTGATAAGGCTGTCCACCCCCCACGCCAAGTTCACATCCACTCCATCTCAGATATTTGCTCATTGGGTACATCCTCATAAAGCCTTTGGTGACCCCCCCCAAGTAGGTCAGCGCCCCCTCAGGCATTCTCAGGGCACTCCTCACAGTGGGAACTCTCGCCATCTCCCTGCTCCAGACTGAAAGCTCCATGAAGCCAAGGACAGGGTCTGTGTGCTGCCCTGGTTTCCCCAGGGGTATGCCTAGAACTGGCACGTGGCCTCGGCAGGCCACTCTACACTGGCCTGGGCCGAGCACCGGGCTGACTGCTGAGCCCAAGCTTCGTGCTGAATCCTGCGATTACTAGGATGTGGGGGTTCTCATCCTCCTGTATAGATGAGCACGTGAGACCAAGAGAGACAGCGACTTCCCCGAGGACACCCAGTTAACCTGGCCCGTGGCTGGGACCAGCTCCTAGAACCAGCTAAGTCATCTGCGCACCCAGTACCAAATGGAAATGCAGGGCCCCTTGTTCAGATGTCAAGACAGTGACAGAAGAGCATTTAACCAATCCAGAGGGCCTCCTGAGCTTGGGGCTCTAGGTGACTGTACAGGTCACCCACCCGGAAGCACTCCCATGCTCTGACTCCTGACCCAAACCCAGGCTCCTCTGGCTGAGAGGCCCTTGGGCATCAGTCTCCTTTGGGAAAGGTTCTCACACCTGAGCATGGGTCAGAATCACATGGGAGGCTTGTTAAAACCCAGTTTGCTGGGCCCTACCTTCTGAGTTCCCATTCGGTGGGGAGGGGGAAAGGTGGGTCTGGGAATGTGCATTTCCAACTGTTGCCTTTTTAGAGGTACTGCAGACACAGTGGCCCTGAGATGCTGAGAACCGCTACCCAGAGGAATGCACACTTTGAGGCCTGCGGAATCCAGGGTGCTGTGGAAGGAGAGATGGGCTATCAGCGCTGAGAATATCCTGCGTCCTTGCCAGCGGACCCAGGCCCCCAGTGCAAAGGGCCAGCCCTGCCAAGAAGGAGTGTGGGCGTGGAAGGGGAGAAACTGGGAGGAAAAAGGAAAACTTTACACAGGTTACCTTAATTTTTGTAACGGTCTTGAGAGGCAGCTTGTGTTATCTCTGTTGAAGAGAAAATCTCTCACACAGAAGTCGGTGATTTGCTCAGGGTTCCAGCCAGGAAATTATGGAGACCGCAGCTAAACCTGGTTCTAACTTAAGTGTTGTCACAAGCCTGCTTCATCCAGCTGGCCGTGACAGGTTCTAATCCCATGACCTGCTCGGCCCAGGGGAACAGAGCTAGTGGCCTCGGGTTCACACAGTCCCAAGCCCCAGCAAGGCCTCGAAAGCCCTGAGGGCCCTCCTGCTCCACCACCTGCCTGCCCCCCCAAACCTAGGCCTACAGCACAGAGACCTGGAACCCTGACGACTGGGCTAAGTGCTGGCACCATTCCAACAGGCTGGGGCACCCATCCCCAGAACAGAGGTTCCTCCCACATCCCGGTCCTTCTTTCCAGCCTCCCTTCTTTCCACTTACTCGTATCTACCCTCAGCCCCAGATCACACACCCTCTGTTCCTTCTGCCTGGAATGCCCTCCCTACCCTGCTCTCTGTCCAGCTATGACCCATTCTGAAACACCACACGTTACCTCCACTAGGAAGTGCCCCTTCAGCACCTTATCCGTCCTCACCCCTCTATCATACCATACTCTGGTTCACTGGCTGCTCCTCCAGAAATCATTCTACAAATATTTACCGAGTTATCTGCCCTGTTCCAGACACAGTGCGATGTGCTGAGGTTACACAGCCCAGGCTGAGCTCCATCAGGCCCAGGTATGGGTCTGTTTCACCCTGTGAACCTCCACCAGGAGGGGCAGATGGAGAAGGGGTCCTTGAGGGTCCTCAGGGAATGATGGGACCTCAGCTGGGAACATGAAAAGGTGGTTGGGGCTGGGGGGTGGGTAGTGCAAATTCTGTACTCCAGGCCACTGCCTAGCTGGAGGGAGCATCTCCCCAGTGTCCCATGCCTGGAGCACAGATCCTTGCCAAAGCAGCACAAAACTACAATGAAATGAACGCAAGGCACGTTATGTGCCCTGACACCAAGGGGCTGCCTATGCCATGGGCTCCACAGGGAACCAAGGCCTGGAGGGGAAAAGGGACACCTGGAGCAGGAGGCAGCACTAGAATGAGCCTGCAGCCTCCTCTCCCAGGAGACGTGGGTTTTAAACAGGAGGGGAAGATGGAGGCAATGGACCCCCCACCCTGAAGGATATGTCCCGTGGACCCCTCGTCTGGAGACAGAAGGCATTAAGGGAAAGCCACAGCCCGCAGAAGCCCCAGGCGAGAGAGGACGGTTACTGAGGAGCAGGGAGCCTGGAGTGCGGCCAGACTGACAGAGGAAACATCTTGAGAGGCAAGAGGGAGGAAGGGAGGAGGAATGAGAAAGGAGGAAAGAGCCAGACACGCAAACACCTCCGCCTCCTCTTTCCAACCAAAACAGAATCCCCAGAAGACAGACCTGTGAGGAAGGAGACAGGGAAAGAAGCCGGGGCCTCAGAGGGGCAGTGGCTGGGCAGGCACCCAGGGCTGGAGTCTCTGGAATCTTCAGGGACTGGGTAGCCCTGCTAGAGACTGGAGCTGGCACGGGGGGTGGGGGTTGGGCATCAATCACCAGTGCCTGCCCAGCTCTGTATCCACAGGGGCTGGGGCTCAGGGAGGAAGGCGACAAGGACTCCGGTCACTCCTACTGCTCCTTCAAGATCCACTCAGGTACCGACTTTTCCCAAAGCCCCTGAACCAACCTCTGGGCTGGGCTGGGCTCCACACAGGATTGAACACAAACTCAGAAAATACTGGGCAGCAAAACTGACCTGATGGTATAGTCAAGGCTTAGCCCTCAGAAAGCCCACAGGCCGGTGGGAAAGCCAAGGAATTCAACGGATGGAGAGCAGGCACTGAGGTGACTCCGAACTCCCAGACAAACAGGACTGGCAGGCACTGTGGGACAGTCCACAGAGCCTTAATGGGTGTCTTTTCCTCTGGTGGGACAGGCTGCTGGGATAAGGAGTCAGGAGGAACCAGGAGACTGAGGAAGGGGGAGTCCTCATCTTTGTCCCCCACCCCTACTCCACACTCATACTCTCATACACACACACACACACTCCCACACACACTCTCTCTCACACACACAGAGAGTCCTGGGGCTGAGGGGCTTCCAGGGATCTGGGTTCTGGTCCTGGCTCTAGGACTCAGACCATTCCCTTGACTTTTCGGGGTTATTCCATTCCCTCACCTGTATAATGGAAATTCTCCTATCTGTTTTCCTCTCAGGAGAATCACCAGATTAAGGACAGGTCTCCACATAAGTAAGAGCTGAGGCCTCTGGTATGACTTGGGCACATAGGAGGGTCCCACCCCATCCCTGTCCCGGCTGGTACCTTCTTTCCTCAGGCCTTCATTTTAGGACAGCGAGCTGGGGAGACAGAGGCTGTGGTCAGGAGAATGTGGCTAGGTCTGGCGTCCAAATGGGAGAGTGGCCCCAAAGCAAATCCACTTCCTGTCCAGGGGCCCTTTCTCTCCTTCCTCTCTCCCTACTGGAGAGAGGACATACTCCTCCCCGCACATACGTCCTCACCACTGTGTGAGAAGCTTTATTGCAGTGGGGTGTGTCTGGGCTCTCCCTCATCTGACCAGCTCTAAGCTGCTAGAATTGAGGGATACTTCTCTTTTTTTTTTTTTTTTTTTTTTTTTTTTTTTTTTATCAGAGTGAACCAGTCTGCCTTGGGTGAACCTTCCACTCACTAGAGGACATAAGTCAAGTAACTCCCCCTTCCTCAGCCTGTTTCCTCATCTAAAACGAGGGGATGCCAAGAGGGCCTACCCTATAAGGCTGTTCTGAGGATTGACCAAATGTAGTGCCTAATGCTTGGTAACACATATAGCTCTTATTATTATGAATAATATTCCACAAATATTTACTTCCATGTCAGACACTACTGACCACCAGGGATGAATGGTGACTAGGGCAGGTTTGTGCAACAGACCCAATGTTTCCCTTCTAGCAGCGAAGACAGCAGGGCTCCACACTGCCCAACACCAGGGGATTCCGTGGCACAGACCACAATGCCAACAGCATTACCCACAAGTGTGCAGCACCACAGCCCTGAAAGACAGACATCCGACAAATAGTACACGGTGACTCTTACAGTAAGGGCCGCCAAATACAGGGCTCCGAGAGCCCAGGATAGGTGACGCACCAGCCTGGGAAGTCAAGAAGGCTTCCTCAGGAAAGGAGGTCTGAGCTAGGAGCTGAAGCAGCAGCAGTAAAAACTCGGAAAGGGGCAAAGGGTGGCCCATTACACAGTGGCTCAGAGGCGGGGGCAAGTCTCATTGAAGGCGCTGAGGGAGAGGGGGTGTGAGGTGGGGGGGACAAGACCAACAGCACCCAGTCACCAGGTGGCCTTGGTCACCAGTCGGGATTTTAATCGTCAGCCTGATAAGACATTGGCAGGGTTTCAGCAAGGAACCGACGCAAACAACGGAACGACACTTAAATGTGCTCACTTTGGCCACTAGGTGGAGAATGGAAGGGCAGAGAGGCTGGAGTAGACACTGGGAGACCAGTTGGGGGAGGGGGGCAGGCTCAGTAATAAGGCTGCTCTGGGTTCAGATCCCACATGTGCACATTCTGAGCGGTAAGTGAGATCCCAACAGCACCTGCCTCCTTGGGCCACTGTAAGGATTCAATGAGCAACTTCACGTACGTCAAGAACTGGCAAGAACCCTAGGCCCGCAGACAGCCCTATGTGTTCTGCTGGCATGGTTCGTCCAGGGGAGACACGGACATGGAGGCCGCCCGCATGTGAGAGGGAGCCATGAGACAAAGGGAGGCAGGGCCGGACTCCAGGGGTGACAGCAACAAGAGCCCACTTCAAGCACGCAGCTGCTCCAGCCCCAGGGCCAGCCATGACCGCGCAAGACCCTGAGCCAGACGTGCCCAACTGAGCCCTTCCCACATCCTGACCCGCAGAAACCAGGAGAGAAAAAAAAATGAACGTTGTTATTTCCAGCTACTAAGTTATCAGCTGATTTTTTATGCAGCCAAGGAGAAATGCAACAACTTGTACTGAGACTGACCTGGCGGGCACCTCCTCTCCCACAGGCAAGGCACCGAGCCTTCATAGCGAGAAAGGCCTGCAGGGGAGAGGGAGGACGGGCAGCTGCAGAGCCTGGGACCTTTGCAACTTCCAGGATCCTGCCCTCAGAGGGTCATTGCGTGGTTTCGAAACTAATTGTTTCAGCATTATTTGGAATAGCAAAAAAAAACGAGAAATAATGTCCATGCCAAAGAAGGGGAGAGTTCGATAAACTGAGGAGCATTTGCATGAGGAACTCTGTGTGTCATTAATAAATATGGATTTATTAATGCTGGTTTAATGGCAGGGAAATGCTGGAGGAAAAAAGACACTATTCCAGATGTCACAGACAGCTTAAGCACCATTGTGCCTGAACACACGGGCACCGGCACACATACATGTACGCACACATGCACAGCAGAGAGGCAAACACTGAAAAAAAATATTTTAATGTTCTTCCAAAGCGATGAAATTATGGACGATTGCTATCTTCTCCTTGTCTAAACTGAAGGTTTGTGTTTTTATTTTTTTTTATTTTACTTTATTATTTATTTATCAGATGAAAAGTGACACAGGGAGAGAAGGAACACAAGCAGGGGGAGTGGGAGAGGGAGAAGCAGGCTTCCTGCTGAGCAGGGAGGGACTCAATCCCAGGATGTCAGGCTCGAACCCAGGACCCCCGGATCATGACCTGAGCCAAAGGCAGACATATAATGACTGAGCCACCAGGCGCCCCTGATTTTGTGTTTTTAAAAATAGTTATTGAATGATAAATATTAGTTCTTTTTAAATGTGCCCTGAGAACTCTCGTCACTGTGTCTCTGGGATGGCACAGCGCCAGAAGGCTAGCCTGGTAAAGGTAAGGGTTCTTGCCTTCGTTGTTCTGGGCCCGTGCCCCGGTGCTAGAATGGGGCCTGGTACGTAGCAGGTGCTTAGCAAGCCTTTGTTGAATGAGCAAACGAATGCATGGCACTTATCAGACCGCACTGTGTGCTTCTGAGTGCCCAACAGCCTCCGGAACCAGCCCTCAGACGGGGACCTGGTCTGGCCCCACTCCATATCCCCAGGATTCGGCACAGGGCCTGGCACTGAACAAAGACCTATGGATGAATGAAAGGCTGAATAAATGAGTGTTCTACCCAAGAAAACTTCCCTGAACCCAGTGTGCCAAACCCTTGAGAGCCAGTGTCCACGTGTGCAGGAGTGTGCTGTCTGTGTCTGGGAGAGAGGGGAGGGGATATGAATACATCAGGGCTTTCTGAGAAGCCAGAGAACTCTGCCTGGCCTGACTCTGGCTCTGCTTTCTTCCAGAGGCCCTCTAGCACAGCGCCGCTGCCTGTTTTATCCATCCTCCCACCACCAGGGAGGAGTTCTGGAAGCCCGATTCAAGCTACTTAAGATGTAACTTTGTTTTTACAAGAAGAGAGAAAGCAAGCTCCTTCCTGGAATGACTTTTCTGCTCCTTTGCCCTGGGACAACCTCCGTGACAAGCAGCTGGTACGGGAGCCAGCAGGTGGAGACAGAGCTCTAGGTGGAAGGAGGGCAGGTGGCTGGGGGTGAGCTGAGGGATGCAGGTGGTAGAAGGGGAGTACAGGAGCTGAGCAAGACGCCCCTGGGGTAAAGGGGAGTCACCAGGACCTGGTGATTGTGTGTGTACTGAATGTCACAGGGATGGAATGGGGCATATGACCATGCTGGAGTGATAGGCTGAGGACGGCAGTGGGAAGGGTGCCGACATGGATAGGTTGACAGAGCAGAGATGGGCGGCAGCCAGAAACAGACTGTTTCAGTCCATGAGACTCTGAGCCTGAATGACTGCTAGAAGAGTAGGGGAGGCCGACAGGGGCTGGCCAGGCCCAAAAGGAGGAAAAGCTTGAAGGCAGGAGCTCAGGAGAGACCCCTGACTCCCTCTTTGACCCCCTACCTCAGTTGTCCAGAACGCAAGCCCTAAAAAGACTGTCCACTTTTTATAAATTAAATCTCCACAGATGTGACATGTCAGGCCCACCCCAAGCATGGGCTCAGGTTTGGAGATTAAAAGACACTGACAGCCCCAGAGCACAGCGGGACCTCTCCCAGGATAAGCAGGGAAACCAAGGCCCAGGGACTTACTAACGTTCCAGAAAGCCCAAGGCACCAGCCCCCAAGACCAAGGTGTTTTCAAAAGCCAAGAAAGAGAACTGCCAGGTCCTAAAGGAGATAGTGCCTGCTCAGGAAGCTCCGAGAACTGGGAGGTGATGCACGATTTTCATTAACAGCTGGAGCTACAGGCTCGGGGGTGGGGTACAGCGGGGCCTGACTCTGCATCCAGATATGAGGGCACCCCTGAGAACAGGACCCGGGCCCCCCCTTCCTGCCCCCACCTCCCTGCCCTCCCAGCCCTGCCCTCAGGGCACAGCCCGGGCCTGGTGCTCAGTAAGTGAGCAAATAAATGAAAATGCGAATGAGAGACAGTAACAGCAGCTAACATTCATGTGGTACCCACTTTGTGCCAAGCACCGTTCTCAGCATTTCGCAAATATTAATGCATTTAATCCTCAGGAACATTTTATAATTTCCATAATAAAAGATTATGAGTCCCATAATAAAAATTTCATTACTCCCATCTCACAGCTGAGAAAACAGAAACAGAAGGGTTAAATAACCTGCCCAAGGCCACAGAGCTCTGAATCCCCTCAGTCTTATTCTAGAACCCTTGGTCCTACCAGTCTGCCAAACTGCCTTCCACTTGACACCTGCACGCTTCACGGCTGTTCAGTCTCACCCCACCTTCCTCCAGGAGCCTCCCCCCAACATCCGTGTCCCACCTCCATCATCCTTTCCTCCCGGATGTGTCTTTTTTTTTTTTTTTTTGGCCATTAAAAAAAAAAATAATGTATTGAGGTGAAATTCACATAACATAAAACTTAGCATTTCAAAGTGAACAATTAGTGGCATTTAGTACATTCAAGATGTGCAAACAACAACAACAACAACAACAACAAAACAAAAAACCTACCTCCTCCATTTCCAAAACATTTCCAAGGCTCCACAGTGAAATACCTCACCCATAGGAAGTCTCTTCTCCCCATTCTCCCCTTCCCCCAGCCTCTGGCAGCTACAGATGGATCTATTGTAGACATTTCATATAAATGGAATCGTACAATGTGTGACCTGGGCGACTGGCTTCCTTCACTTAGAGCAATGTTTTCAAGGCTCGTCCCTGTCACAGCAGGCACCGCTGTGTCATCCCTTGTTATGACTCAATACTCCTCCATGGTTTGGACTGACCACAATCGGTTTAGACATCCATCCACTGATGCACATTTGGACCATCTGTTTCCACTTTCAGCTGCCTTTTGATCCTCACCATGACCCTGTGAGTAAGGACTATTATCCTGTCTCCTTTCTGGAAGCAACACCGATATTCATCTGTGGTCGAGTGGTGACTCGGAGTGGAGCCCCCTGCCTGCCACCCTCGTCTGCCACCAGCCATTCACTCACCCTGCAAGTCACACCTTCTCTGGACATCAGTTACCACAAGCCAGGCTCTGGGCCAGGTGCTGACAACACAGAGTGGAGGGCTCAGGTGAGGCCCCAGGGTGCCCCAGGGCCTGAAGCTGCAGAGATGCGCTCCTGCCCACCCCCAGAGGTTCCAGAATCCAGGCACACATCCCAGAATGAGTACAGGGGCAGGAGGACCCTGCTCCTTTTCCTCCGTAAGCCTTGGCTTTCCTTTCAGCATAGAGGGAAGATGGCCCCAGCAGGAGGCTCTAGAGAGTTACACAGAAAGACTGCAAGTGGAGCAGGAATGCTGAGTGGAAAGGGCCTCCAGAAAACAGGACTCACAGCCACGGAGTGCAGAGGGGGCATGGGATCAGGACAGCCACGAGAGTTTCCCCTACGATCGGTCATTTCACCCCTAAGACATAAATGCACAAGATAAAGCCCTTTGTTGGGAATGTCCACTAAGCCTTCCTGCTGTGTAACTTTGGGCTAAACCTTCTCTGAACCTTCTCTTTGCCCAAAAGTAGGGGCCTGGGACTCTAGAATTCTAGATTCTAGGTTGAGAGGAGTAAGCTGCCTTCAGAGGGCCCTTCCTTTTGGTATTTTTTGTTTTGGTTTGGTTTGGTGTTTGGGTTTTTGATAATGAGGGGGAGAAAAAGAGAGAGGTGGCGGGCGGTGGAGGTGGGGAGAAAGAATCTTAAGCAGGCCCCATGACACCACGGACCCAGACGTGGGGCTCAATCTCACGACCCTGAGATCATGACCTGAGCCCAAATCAAGAGGGAGATGCCTAACTGACTGAGCCATCCAGGGACCCTTCCGGTGCTTTTTTTTGTTTTTTTTGTTTGTTTGTTTGGTTTTTTTTGAAGATTACTCCCCTTCAGGCCACCTCTCTGTGTAAGACAGTGGGGCTCTGAGCTCTAGAGACCCACAAAAGCCACCTCCTTCCTGTCCTCCAAGAAACTGCCTCTGCCACATGTTTGACTGTTAATGGGACCATCCTGAGGGAGTTTCTGGAACTCAGTGTGGAGTTGGTCAGTCTCAATCGTCACTAACAGTCAGCACCGCCTCCTCAGGCTCCCCTCACGGGGGCCGGACAAACATGTGGCGAATGAACAAGAGAACCAACAAGCAATCCCTCGGTGATTTCCCATCTTCTAGCCTCTCTTTCCCAGTCTATTTTTCCACAGTGCTACCACTTGAACCTTCACCTCCTGCCCCTCCTGCAGGTTCTGTGGCTTTAAGCAGGCTGCTTAATTTAGCTGAGCCTCGATTTCCCCATCTGCACACAGGGACTCTCCTTGTGGGGCAGCGAGGGAGATGAAAAGAGAAAGCAGAGGCCCAGCACCTCAAGGGCTAAGGAGTCCTCCAGGAAAAGCAATTGAAGGAAAGCTGTTTCTCTTTGGCACCCCACCCCATCCTACGCCTCTCAGCCTGATCCTCTGATCTCCCTCTGTTCCAGAGCCTGGAGGAAAGAGCCTAGCCCCTGGGCTGGCCCCTGGCTGGATGTAAATGTTTATGCCAAGCCCAGCCTCCCAGGGACAAGTTATTTGCTCTGCTAGTAATTAATTGCAGTAAAGCCTGCCTGGGTAATAAACTCAGCCGGGGAAACATAAACAGTTTGCACTGAGCTCCAAATCCATTGTGAGTCCAGCAGAGAGGGTCTGCAGGAATGGAATGGTCCCCCTGCCAGATGACAAAGACCCCTGGAGATCATGCAAAAACAGCAGCTGACATTATGGGGTGCTTACCTTGTTCTTAGGCACAGTTGGGCCCTTGGACATCTGATACCACTATTTTCCCTGTTTTAAAGAGGAGGAAGCTGAAGCCGAACAAGGCAGGGTGACTTGCCACAGCTGGAAAGTGGCTGGGACACAAAGTCTGACTTCAGAAAGGTGGGGGGAGAGAGGGGAGGAAGGCAGCCATTCATTCACCAAAAATGTATGGGTACCCCCTGTGCCAGGTACTGGGACCAGAAGAAAAGAAAAGAAAGTCGCTGGTACAGAAGGTGACAGCAAATTACTACTGACAGTCATTGGCCATTCAAGTTACTACTGACAGGCAGGGCACAGACCACCCATTAGGCCTCTGGCAGGAGCGCACAGTAGGTGTTCAGTAAGTGAGTTTCTGGCTTAAACTTCCTGCACTTTTCTTTGACCCAGTGCAGCTTCTTGCCAACTAGTTCAGGGTGTCTGAAAGATACTGTGCCAGGGCTGGGGGTGTAGTGACGAATGAATAAAACATAACCTGTGCCCTCGGGGATCCCAGTCCAACCAAGGGTATACGCATAAGGATAATGGAGTAGAATGCAAGACAGTTGGATGAGGGTCATGGGGGAGGAGTGAGGGATAATCAGTATTTACTGATCACCTACTGTGTGCCAGTGCTAAGCCCTACACCATCTCATTTCGGCCTTACTACAACCCAGGCAGTGGGGAGAGAATATTATCACCCCCATTTTAAAGATAGGAAAACAGAGGTTCAGAAAGATTAGGTAACTGTTTCAAGGTCAGAGACATAAGCAATAGTGGCTGGATTTGAAAGGTAGCCTCACACCAAAGTTTCTATTCCTTCCTCCTAGTCCCCACCTCACTGCCGTTCCCTCCCCTCCCTGAAGGGGGCGCAGAAGTTGTGAGGGACGGGACCGCCGTCATTAAGCTACCTTCCCCTTTCCCCAGCTCAGCGCCGGGGTGCACGACGTGGGAAGCAGCGCACCCTGCCGGCCTGGTTTCCC
Source organism: Lutra lutra (assembly GCF_902655055.1). Taxonomy (NCBI): domain Eukaryota; kingdom Metazoa; phylum Chordata; class Mammalia; order Carnivora; family Mustelidae; genus Lutra; species Lutra lutra. Next base: position 55,147,184 of record NC_062287.1, on the reverse strand, counting down.
TTCTAAGCAGGAAAGGTCTGGCTTGCCTGCTTGGGCTGCTTCACTCAAACAAAACAGGTCAGGCTGGTGACCTCTCACCCCCAGCAGCAGGAAAGTTCGATCCAGATTTCCACTCTGCCCTCCCCCACCAAAGGGCCACTCAGTTTACAATGGCCCCTTCCCAGGAAACTGTACTCCACAGCTAATAAATCCTTTTCCCCCTCTTAGCTCATCTGACCACCGGCACCCCACCCCAGCTGTCTGAATCCCGGCACCAGGCCCAGCACAGTATAGGTGAATCTGACAGAGACCCCAATGGAAGGGGTGCCCCCACCCCATTCCCCCAAGCCTCCAAATCTCCCTACCCCACCCCTTCCCCATCTCTATCCAGGTTTCACTCATTTACTGAGCTCCCGTGACAAGCCGGGGGCTGTCCCAGGCGGTTTCACCTGTGGCACATTATTTAGACCTTTCCAGGCCTTTTCACGTAGGGATGATGTCCACGTTACAGATGAATAAGACTGAGGGCCGAAGGACTTCTCCAGTCTCTCCTTTACACAGCCAGGGAGTTTGGCAGCTGGGTCTGGCCCGGAAGTGGCTCACCCAGATGGCTTTTGGGTCCTGCCTCAGCAGGGAGGGCCGTAACTGATGACCAGGTCCGCATGTGTGGGGTGAGACCTCCCCGAGCACACGCAGGGACATGGCGCCAACATCCTGGCACAAAGGACCACCTGGCCCGAGCAGGGGCGGATCGAGGCTTGAATGAGTTCATAGAGTTTGGAAGCCCTCTTTAAAAAAAGAAAAAAGAGAAAAGAAGAGTACAAAAATATCTTCTTTTTGCACCTTTCACAGAACCTCTGAGTCCGTGGACACAGCGCTAGGTCTCGGAAGGGGCCCCGGAGCACAGAGGGTCTGAAGCTGAAGCCGCGCCAGCCTCACGGTGAGTCCGCCCCTGGGCTGGAGGAAGGGCCCAGAGGCGATCTGAACACCACCCGCCTTCACAAAGGCCCTGCCTCCAGCCCAACCGACAGAGGAGGCTCCGGAGGACATTCCTTCTTCTGGTCACGCATCCTGCAGCGACTAAACTCTCCCTGCCACAGGACCAAGTCTGGGTGGCTGTCTGTCTCCCTCTCGCCACGGTTTCAGAAGCAGCAGAGCTCGTCTGAGCGCAGGACCGGCCCACGGAGTGTGCGTGCTCCCGTGGACAGCAGCGCTGGACTTCTCTGTGATCCTGGAGCACGCCTCCAGGAGGGTCCTCCATGCCTGGGTGGGAAGGGTCGCCCCCACCTGTGCCTGGACCCCTGGGCCAGCAGAAACAGCCCTACCAAGAACCCCAGCCCCAAATATTTGAAGGCTATGACACTGTTTACCCACTGTTCCCACATCCCGCATCCCATCTGGTCTACACATCGGCCCCGGAAGGTAGGCAGAGCTGATTGTATTGTCCCCATTTACAGAAAGGAACAACAGAGGACACGCGTTGTATGCCTTCTCTGGGCAAGACATGCCAAGGGACCTTTGCAGGTGACATCTCACAGACACCCTGGCAGGAAGGGCTGGATCCTCAGGGAACAGGTGGGGAACTGAGGCCTTGCTAGGTCTTTGGGCCAGGACCAGGGGATGGGGCTAGAGCCCTACTGTCCCATGTCCCAGCCTGGACCTCGGCCTAGTCTCTTCACAGTCTGGAGTACACAGCTCCTGAGGAACATCGCGTGTCCTGAGGAACACCGTGTGTCCCATGAGGAACAAGAGGCCTCCAGCTTCTGAGGCAGAGGAGCAGCCAGTAGCTTATTACAGGCCTTCCTAGAAAAAGGGGATCAGACAACGAGTGCATATGCTTTGGAAGCCTGAAGCTTGCTTAAAAGCAATAGCCTCGCAGACTCAGGGCCTGTACCTTTCCCCATGCTGCCAAGCAGCAGAAGGTCCCGAGCCCACCTCCCACCTGCTCCGCCACCCAGACCCTTCACGAGACCACCTCTCCCCCGACAAGCCAGCTGCCCCATGCTTGCTTTTGCTTGCCCAAGTCCCAGCTCTGTCCTTGCCTTATGATTTACCCACTCATATGTCCGTTCTACAAACCCTTACAGAGAATGTAGTGTAGGGTGACCACCTGTCCACAGTCACCCAAGACAAAGGAGTGTCCCGAGATGGACCAAGACAGTCCCAGGAAAACTGGGATGATTGAGCACGCCGCTGTACTGTGTGCCTGGCCCTGTGCTGGTCAAGGAGGACATGCCGGATTCGGCTTCCAGCTGGAGAGTGGCTCTCACTCAGTGAGGAACTACCATCAAAGGCGCCTGCTGGGCACCTCACACATATGATCCACTGTAGTCTCAGGAGGAGGGTATTATCATCTCCATGGTATACACAGGAAACTAAAGCTCAGAGAAGTGACTTGACCGGCCCAGAGGCACAGAGCTATCAGTGACATGCCAACACTTGAACTCAGATCCCCTGAGACAGATAAAGGGGAGGTTCCAACATGAACATTAGGAAGGCAGAAAAATATAAAGATATGTTTTATCTGATCAGTTTTGTAGCCCCCGGTATTTGGCGTGTGCTAGAGGTTCAGAAATGTATGTGAAAGGGAGGCAGGGAGGGGAGGGAGGAGGGAGGGAAGGAGGGGGGCAGGAGGCAGGGAGGGGAGGGAGGAGGGAGGGAAGGAGGGGGGCAGGAGGCAGGGAGGGGAGGGAGGAGGGAGGGAAGGAGGGGGGCAGGAGGCAGGGAGGGGAGGGAAGAGGGAGAAGGGAGAAGAAGATAAAGGAGACTGGGAAAGGAGGGAGGAAGGAAGGGAAGGGGAGGGATTACTGGGAGGGAGGGGGGGAGGAGGGGATGGAAAGGAGGGAGGGCAGGGAAGGAAGGGAGGGAGGCACGTGCCTGATTTAATCACCTCCAGACTCAGAGATCCCAACCCCCAACTCACAATACTGACATTTCCCTTTCCACAGCCGGTGTCAGCTGTTTTCTTAAAGCGCTAGGGCCAGGAAGGAAGTGAGAAGAGGGAAAGAGTGCCTCTCCTTTGGGTCAGCAGCTCAGGGCTCGCTTCCTCCAGGGAATCTTCCCTGACTCACACCTCCACCCAGTTCTGGCCCCTACGTATATGAGTACAACAGCCATGGGTGTCAGAAGTGTGTAGTTTGCACACTCGCCCATGGGTGTGTGGGGCTTGTACTCTTGCTTCAGTTCACTTCTGCAAACCTAGACCTCACGAGGCTAGGCCAGCCCTATCAGGAGCTGGGGGGCCAAGAGGTACCAGACACAGGTCTGCCCACAAGCACAGGAAACTGATGTGTCAGCAGCCAGCTTTGACGGAACACGCCATCCCACCCGCAAGACTTGAAGGTGCAAGGGAACACACAGGAGGACACTGACGGCCTTGGCGCAGGGCGCCCAGTCAAGGGAAGGTGTCACACCTGAGGTGCTCAGTACAACAGATCAACTATACCACACAGAGGTGAAGTTCAACCTTCAAATAGAAGGGAGCTGTGCCCAGTCAGAAAAAGAAGGCGTTCCAGACAGAGAGGCCGGCTTGAACAAAGGCACAGTGCGGAGAAAATATGAAGACTGTAGAGGAATATCCAAAAAAATCAGCGCAGCTGGGGTGTGGGCCGGGTGGTGGGGAGAGCTGGGAAAGGAGCACGGGAAAGAAGTTTGGCACAGACGGTGGAGGGCCTCCAATGCCCCCTGGAGAATGTGGACTGTCCTACAGGAAATGGGGAGCAACTGGCCAGTTTCTAAGACAGAGGAGAAAAATGGAGTCAGGTGTGAATTTCAGAATAAGAGGACGGTGTGGGGGGCATCTAGACTGAGCAGCGGGACCAGGACGGAGCCAGAAGATTCTGGTAACAGTCCAGGCCAGAAGCAGCGCTTAGCTTGAGCCAGCCGTGGGAGAATGGGGAGAAGAAAAGCACTTTGGTGATAAGGACATGTATATATCACCATGAGGCTGGGTGCCCCAAAGGTTAGGATCAGGAGCTTGGCACATCCCTGCCCCCAAACACTCCAACAGAAGCTGAGGCTGGAGGAAGCCAAGTTGCTGTGTGCGTGGCCTGGAACAGGACTCGATCTGGGACTGGGTCATGGTTCTTTGGTTGAAAGTTCTACTTACCAAAAAAACTTTTACCTTTTTTTTTTTTTTAAGCAAAATTGACTATAAAAAAGTGAACATCAGAGCTGATCAGATTGTCTCAAGTCTGTGCACTGAGACCTTGCTCCTAAAGTCAGCCCTCTAAATGAGAAATGAATACGAGCATATTAACCATTCCATTATCCCATGTGATCATCTTTGTCATTTTTAGGATATTAAAAAAAAAAAATCTCTTGCAAAGAAAAAGTTCTCCTTACTGAGTTTTAAAAATGCTTCCTGGTTTCTTCCACTGCCCTGGGGCTATAAAGTGCCATAATAAAATCATCCTGCTAATGTGCTGGGCACTTTCATTAGCACAGATACAACAGAGAAAGAACGGAAGCTTTATGCCCAGAGGCTGAAAAACCCCGGGAAGCTACCAGGGATACTGGAGATCCTGCTAGAAGGAAGGTGAGAACCCCAACCCATTGCTTGTCTGGGCCACCCAGCCCCTGGCCTCCAGAGACGGACCTCAAAGCCACGTGTCCCCCACCTCCACTGCCACCCCACAGCTCCAAAGCTTAGCACTGTTTCTCAAAAGACATTGTTTCCTATTTCATGTCCATCACTCATCTAGAAGTTATCAGACCTTCTGCAGGTCTCCTCCACTGGGGGAAAGTCTTTGCTCTGACGGTCCTCCACCAGAAGAGAACAGGACAGACCCCCCCCCCCAAAAACTGCCTCATTTCCGACGGTGGGTTTGCAGGACCTGGTGTCTCCTCCTATATCGGTCCCATTTCTTCCGTCCAGGCCCCAACATTCACTGTGAGGCCATGAGGCAGAACCTTGAATTTCACCCTAGATTTTGTGCCCCCCAACACTTTGCAGCCCCACCTGGGTGGCTCAGTAGGTTAAACGTCTACTTTCCGCTCAGATCATGATGTCAGGGTCCTGGGATCAAGCCCAGCCTCATTGGGCTCCCTGCTCAAGGGGGAGCCTTCTGTCCCTCTCCCTCTGTGCCACCCCCCATGCACCCTCTGTCTCTTTCTCAAATGAATAATATCTTTAAAAAAAATTTTTTTTTTGTTTAAAAACAATCTGCAGCCTCCGCCTACCCCTAATTAACAGCAGCTGAGGGGACTGACACTGTGCCTGGTACAGACTCACCAGCCAAAGCCTGCTCCAGGGTCCCCCACTTCTGAGGAGCTGCCTCTGACCCTGAGCCACTCGGCGGGCTTTGCCCCCCCACCCTGTATAAACGAATCCACCTTACCCCCTTCTTCTATTGTGTTGTGATGATCTATTTCCTCTCCCCCAAAAGACAGGAGCAGCCCCAACATGAGACTTGCATGTTTCCTCCTCTTCGTGCTTCAGATGCCCAGCCCCGAAGTGTTCATCCACAGGTCCCTTCTTGGGAGGACCGGGGTGGCGGAAGAGAAAGGGATAAGCCAACCCTGTAAACGCCCAGCCCGGAGAAACCCCCATGGTGTTCTCTATCATGGAGGTCCCCGCCACCCCAGCCCCGGAGGGCTAGGCCTCTGAGAAGGGGTCTCAGGTGGGGGACAGGAGCAGAGCTGCTCCACAAGTCAGCCAGGCAGCGTGGAGACACGAGTTGAGTGGAGGTCTGGGCCTGGCACCCAGCGAGTACTTGAGAAATGTTTGTGGAACCTAGTGGAACAAACTGAAAAATGCTGGCTATTTGTTCCTCTGGCTGCAAAGAGGCCAGGTCCCCGCTGGGGTACTTCGTGGGCAAATTATCTCAGGACACAGCCTGTTTCCTCTAATGAGGGCTTCTCCCCCTTGCAGCTCTACTCCCAGGAGTGTGGGAGGGGGGCAGTGCCCAGAGCCAACCTCAGCGGCCCTACAGCTCTCCCCCGGAAATGGTGTGGGCGGCACATACCACCAGCCCAAGGCAGGGGGCTGCTCACATTGACATCTCAGTCCCAGAAATCCCCAGCGAAGCAGCTCCGTCCTCCTGCTGGGCCCCTCTGAGGAGGAAGAGAAGAAGGAACCAGGGAGTTGGGCTGAGTTATGTAACCAGCTTCCTTGGAGTCAGAGGCCCTGGCATGTCACAGCCCAGCACTGCAGGGAGAGGCTGGGGGAGGGCGAGGCGGCTTGCTTCCCTCCCTTGCTGCCTCTCCTCCAGACCTCAGCAGACCTCGGAGGCTGGCGCTGCTCTCCAAGACTCTCAGCTCCAAGCAGGCACCCCCCTGCTAGGGGTAGGAACCAGGAAGGGCTGTTGTCATCGGAGTGTGTGAAACAGTGGCCTGCTGGCTTCCCGGGCAGAAAACCTGGCTCTAGTCCCCACCGCAGCACCTGGGGGCATGGGCTACGGGAGAGAAGCCTGGGGCCCTCCACAGTGTCCAGCCCTGCCCCGGCTTCTGGTCCCCAGATTCTCCCCACTGCCCCCTAGACAATCTGTCATGGGTGAGGGGCCATAGGGCTGGGGGCTCAGGCTGCCCCGCAGCACCCAGCTCTGCCCCTCCCTGGCCTCTGGGCAATCTCACTTCCCTTTCCTGCCTCCAGCTGAACTTCTTCTCTAGCCTGGTGCAGCCCCCAGCCCCGCATATTCATCTGTGTGCACAGCACCAGACAGGGCGGGAGGGAGGGGATGCAGGAGACAGGGAAACAGAGAGAAGAGCTGAGACCCACTCCTGGTCTTGAATGACAGCGAGGGCTTCAGCAAATCCTTACCCTCTGGGCCACAGCAACCATATGTGCTAGGTGATGTTATCACGCCTACTGCACAAACGAGAAAACTGACGCCCAGAGAGCCGTCCCCTGAAGTCATGGAGCTGGTGTGCAATATGCTGGACAGCAGAACTGCCCAAGTCTGCGGGACTCTACCATCCCTGTTCCAGACTTCGTGGCTCTAGCTTTGGGGAGCCCCATACATCCGGGGGTGCTACTATTGGGAGACACCACACGGCCCTCACTGGTCCCCACTGAGGAGGCTAGTTTGGGAGCCAGAGGATGGCCATGAAGACAGGGACAGAGCACAACAGAGACCGAGGGCTTGCCCGCTGCCTGCCACCCAGACTCTTCCCTTCTGATTCAACTCGAGGCATTCCATATCAGGCGGGATCACACTCCCCCCACTGCCTGCCCCTTCCAGACACAGGGCTGCTGGCGGCCAAGCTATCCAGCACAGAGCACAGCCTGACAGCCTGCTGTCTCTGCCCTCTCCCCGTCCAGCTGTAGAACTGAGAAGGAAAGAGTATTAAGGCCCTCCTAGGCCAAAGCCCTTTCTCCTTCCTTCTTGACGCACGGAGAAACTGAGGCCCAAAGAGGAAAAGCAGCTCATCCAGGGTATCAGAGGGATAGCAAAGAAGTGGGGTCCCTGTTTCCCAGGTCAGCACCCCTCTCCTTGACTTATCTCACTTGGCTGTTGTCCCCAGATAGCACTCTCGCTCATCTGTCTGTCTGTCTGCCTCTCTTCCAGCTCCCCCACCCTCTCTCCCCACCTCCTGCTTTCTTTTTCTAGCTCTGCCTGCAGGCCCCATGTCTGAAGCCTCCTTCATAGCCTCGCTCGCCTTCTCACACTCTTCTGAGCCCCACCACCCCCCACGTTCTTCCTTCCCTCCTCAGGGCCAATGAGCAATTCTTGGGTAGTTTAATTAGCTGATCATGACCACAACCTGCTGGATCCAGTGCCCAGAACGCTGTCCCCAGTAATTAGGTGGGTTCTGAGTACTTGCCCAGTGGGAAGCCAAGGGGGAGATCTCTCCAGCTGCATAAAGAGCTCCTTGATCACCGGTGGGTCATTGGAAGCCACGGTCCCCTCCTCAGGCCAGATCAAACCACACTGGGTGTACTGGGGCCAGATCCAGATATCCATTCTTTTTTTTTTTTTTTAATTTGTTTTTAATTTATTTGACAGACAGAGATCACAAGTAGGCAGAGAGGCAGGCAGAGAGAGAGGGGAGGAAGTAGGCTCCCTGCTGAGCAGAGAGCCCGATGTGGGGCTCGATCCCAGGACTCTGGGATCATGACTTGAGCCGAAGGCAGAGGCTTTAACCCACTGAGCCACCCAGGTGCCCCCAGATATCCATTCTAAAGACTCCACACTCACCTACGCCACAGTCCAGACCCAGGAAGGCTCAGGAAATGTCTGAGGATGGGGATGAGGAATGGAACCCACACTCTTGGGGCCAGCAAGGGATGGCTCCACGGCTGGGGCACTTACTTAGGGAGAAGGATTTGGACAAGCAGTAAGAAGTGAGGACGGCCCCTAAATGGGAGGAGCAGGAGACCCAAAAGCAAGAAGGCTGGAATGAGCCACCAAACCCCATGCTGGCTAGCTCTGGTTATGAGAAAACACATGCTCCTAGCCAAGTAAAGCCGCTCATCCAATGACCTCCGCCCTTTGGGTCTCTCACACACACACACACACACACACACACACACACACACACAATCACTTGTAGGTGTTTCAAAGCCGGCAAAGATATCCCATTGTTCTCACCAACCATACTGACCATCCCCCTCCCCCGCCAAGTAAATATTCTCCCAGTGAAACACCTACATTCAGCCTCATTCACTGAACAAATATTTACGTAGTTCAGTGCTCCATGCCAGGTCTGCACAGGTACAGGGACAAAAGACTCAGGACAGGTGTCATTGGTCTCACCCAGGGGACATTGCAACTATGTAAATAACCAGGACACATTAGGGGTGTGGGGGAGTGGATCAGTGCCAAGACTGACAGTGAGAGAGAGAGAGAGAGAGAGAGACAGAAAGAAAGCAAAAAACAAAACAAAACAAAACAAAAACCCCACAAGGTACTTGGTAAGCAGGGTGATCAGCGAGGGCTTCCTGAAGGAGGAGGCCATATATGATGCAGGCCTTGAAGGACAGACAGGAAGGGCACTGTGTTGGGTCAGGTCACCACCTGGGTACTAAGGGCCAATGATGAAACAGGCTTGTGCCAAGAACTTTGAGGCCTCAGGAGTGAATCAGAGAGGGTTACTCTGTGTGGGAGCTCACAGCCTGCTGAGGGAGCTGACCTCAAGTAAATACCGCCCTTTGGCCAGGGACTTGTCCCTGAGCTTTACCTATTTCAACTCAGTTACTCCTCGAGGCAACCTACTCTACAGGCACAGTTGCTGCCCCATTTCGCGGATGAGAGTGCTACAGCAGAGGAAGGGTTAAATAATAGAAGTCTCAGAGCTGGTAAGTGGCAGAGCAGGCATATGAAACCAGGAAATCTGGTTCTTCCTAAAGCCTACCCACTATACTAATCAGTCTATGCTAATCAGATCAGAGTGGGCTGAGGGCACAAGCCACAGTCACCCAGGCTCAGCTCCCCTGCAATCTCGGTCCCACTGGTCTGTGACAGAGGCCTGAACTTTGCCCTATCCCCCACTTTTGGCACCCTCTGGAAGAAAGGTCACCCCCACGCCCACTAGCAGAACACAGGAAAGGGGATAACTCAAGGAGAGTTACCTCCTTGCACAGCATGGAGGATTTGACTTCCACAGGGACACCAAGACCCAGAGAGGGTGAATGTGGTGCCTGGATCACACAGCAATGATTAAGCTTTAGAGCATACCTCTGGGACCCTCCAGTGATGATACATCTCAGCTATCCGCTCCCCACCCTCCGCCCCGCCCCTGCCCTTAGTCAAAACACACCCATGCCCACTAATGGCATGGGAGAAGGCAGGAGGATAGAGCCGCAAAAGAACCAGGAGGACCAGCTGTGGGGCCAGAGGCCCACAACCACTATGGGAGAGCCCTTCGGCTTCACCCAGGCCCATACCCATTCCGTTTCTGGACCTGTGGGTGCCTGCCGTGCTGCCACTGAACGCTCAGACCTTGAGCGAGGAGTAAGTCTCCAGCCAGCCTGACATTAGCCAGAGTGTCCCTCTTGTTCCAGGCTCTTTGGACCAATAGATGGATTCCTCTCCAAGTACAAGGGGCCCCACGGATTCAGCTGTGGTCCCAGCCAGGCCCAGCCCTGTCCTCGGCAGAGGGAAAACCACTCAGTGGCTGCGGTGACTTCAGCCATACAGAACTCCAGGACCTGTCTGGTCCAGTCCCTGAAGCCCAGCCTCATCTGGCACCAGGTCTCCTGGGAAGGAACAGGCAGTTCCTCTCAAGTGGACTAAAGATGGGGCCCGTCCCAGGAAGGAGGAGGCGTCTCCAGAGAGATGACCCTGCCAGGGCCCCTTGGGGAGGGAGGGCTGGGCTGGGACAACAGACGCCTTTGTTCCCCTCTCAAAAGCAGCCACCCTGTCCTGCCCCACCCCCAATGTTGGTTGGACACCCCCCTATTAGGACTCCAGCCACTCCTGGGGCAGGACCCATCCTGCACACAGAAGACAGGGAGCCTGAAACCATCCCAGATAATACCTACTCATAGCGAGACATACCCCACCCTCAGCAGCCTTCAGTCTGATGGGGCAGACAGACCTTCCTCTTTCGGATGCCTGTCTGATGGGGGGAGAAACCGGCTTCACTCTGAGGAACCCCATTCTGATAGGGATGGGACCTCCCTCTCCTTCAAGACTTCACAATCTGATGGAGGAAACGGACTCCCCGCTCTCCACCCACCAAACCTAGTCTAATGTGGGAAACATGGCTTTCATCCTTAGAATTCCCTAATGGGAAGGACCTAATATTAGCCCTTAGGATGCCCCTGGGCTGACAGCAGAGTCAAGAGGGGAGGAAGGATTCAGTGCACTCAACTACCCTTCCCAGGCACCTCCAATGAATCAGACCCAGAGGTGGATAACGGACCAGCAAACAGAAAACAGAAATAGCCCCCAAACCACAAGAAGCTCACCAACTGGGAAATAAAAACACCTGGGGTATGGATAAATGTGTGAGAAACTGCCAGGAAATTCACCCACTCAGTACCCAAGGCCTACTTCCCAGGGTGGCCTCGTCCCTCAGCAGCCACACTCCTGGGCCTGCAGCCGCTGTCCACAATTTCTGTATAGATGACTTGGCCTTCCCCTTGCCCCAGAACCCAGCTCAGAAGGCACTTCCTTATGAAAGGCTTCCCAAGACCCCCAGCCACAATCAGAGGCCCCTCTTTCAGGAGACACCCTCTCCTATGACCAGCTCGCATTTCTACAGTGTCCCTCCCACCCCTAGCTGAGCCTGACCCCCCAGGTTCCCACACCCCCAGTCCCCACCACCTGAGCCCAGGGCCTCACACCCTTCCTCCATGAAACCCACCTCAGCTCCAAGCACGGGGAAAAGCAGGTCCTCCCCTCTCCGCTATGACCCAGCTTTGCCCTCACCACCCCATCAAAAGCCCTCTCACCCAGTCACCAGCCGCTGTCTTCTGGCCAACTCCCAGGTGCGTAGCCCAAGCTGGTCCCCTCTTCCCCCTCAGGCACCTGGGCTCTCCAAGGCCCCAGCTGCCCCTAACTCTCCTCTCTGCACACACCATAACTCTTCCCTACGCCACAGTACCCACGCTCCCCGAGGCAACTGCCACTTCCAAACCCAGGACTTTCCAATCCCCACCTCCCTCCACCATCCCTACCCCTAGGATCCTGACCCATTTATGCAGACAGAAGTCTCCCTACATCTTCCTCAACTTCCAGTCTGGCTCCCTGCCAAGCTGCCCGCTCCCTGCCGGCCTCAGACAGACAGATGGCCAGAATGGTCACTCTGGAAGCAGTGGAGGGTGGCCTGGCTGAAGCCAGGAGGCCACTTGGGTGGTGTCGACTCTCTGTTCTTTTTCCATTGTCACAGCTCCGAGGTGTGACAAGCCCCCTGAACCCATGCCAACGGAAAACTTCACCCTCAGGCAAGGATGCCCAAACTTGGAAGGGAAAGCTGTGGCCAAGTCTGAAGCCCAGAAGCCAGCCTAGACTGGGGACCAGAGATGGTAAGTCAGGTTCAACACTGCCACTCCCAGCAACCCCAGATGCATCCTTGGACAAAGCCACAAGACTTCCCCATATTCCACCCAAGATAAGTCACAGAGGGCTTGACTGCCAAGAGAGAGATGACAGCCAAGGTTCGAAGAGCTAGTGATGACATGTGTCTATCACACCCACCTTCCTGCCCTTCCAACAAAGAAAACTTCATAACCATCTGTAGGAACAAGAATTCCATTCCATCCCATTGCCTCTCGGGAAGTCCCTTCTGTTATCTCACTCTGATCGTTAGTGTTGGCAGCTGAATTAGGAAGAACAGCAAGAACCAGAAGGGATGCACAGCCCGAGAGAAAGTGGACTAGCCAGGGAGGTGGGGGAGGCTGTGTGGGCCATTCAGCCCTCTCCCTCCGGGTAGAAGCGCGGTGCGGCAGAGGGCTTTGCGAACACACAGGTTGGCTTCTTGGCTGAATGGTAGCGGACAAATTACTTAATCTCTCTTAGTCTGTTTCTTCAGCTGTAAAAGGGAATAACAATCCCTCCATTAACAGGATCACTGGGAGAACCAAATGAGATCATGCATGTAAGTTCCCTGACACATACCAGACACCGAGCAGTCAGACTAATGGACACCATCTCCTCATTCATATTTCTCAGTTGCGTCCTCTCCCCAAGCCTAGCTTGGATCCTGCTTTCTCCCAGGCTCCTCCTTGGCCTCCTCACCCATTCTCCCTGCTTCTGCCCTCCGCGCCCCCCCTGCCACTGCCAAAGGCATCCCTCTACAAGGGAAATCTGCTCTCGTCCCTCCTCTCACACTCCCCCTGAACCACCACAGACTCTCTCCTTAGTCACGTTCCAGGCTGTTGCTGACTAGCCTGCGTTTCTCTCTTGAGGCTCACCCATCATCACCAGCCCCACCCACAGGCCGCACACACGGGGTGCTTCGAGCCTCCCAGACCTTTTCACATTCTGCGCCCTCCTCCAGGAATGCCATCCTCAGGGCTGCCGCCTTGGCCTCCTCGTCTTTCCAGATGAAGCTCAGGGGCTCCAGAACCACCTCTGTCCCAGGAAAGTGTCCCTCACCATGTCCCCCACTGGGACTGGGGTGGGGACTCCTCCCTAGGCCTTCCATGGCACCTGTCACCCTGCAGTGTAGTCACCTGCTCAGCTCTAAATCCTTCGGTGACAGAGTGGGGCCCTTCCTCTCAGAAGCCCCAGCCCCATCCGTCAACATTTGCTGAATGGGTGTACGATTGCTCCCAGAGCACCTTGCTAGAACAGTCATCATAACACCTGCCCCGTAATTAATCCCATCCAGACATTTGTCTCCCCGGCCTTCCTGGACCCCAAGACTTCCTAGAGGACAGTGACAGTTTCTGACTAATTCTCACTATCACTTTCACATGGGGCTGAGTCCAAGTGCAGAGACGAATGCCATGACTCCTGAACCTTACAGTATGAGGTATTTGCAGTTTCCTCTTCCAGGTCAGAGAAAGAAACCCATGGCCTCTGAAATGAGGCACGGTACAGCCCATTATTGATTTCGCCCTTCTCTTCCAAATTCCTTAGGAAACCTGGCCTCCTGGGGCTATGGGGGGGGGGGGGGAAGCAGGGCCACCATCCATCAAATGGACTTTAGCCAAGCCTGGGCTCCAGGCTTCGGGCAGCACCTCTTCCCCTGCTCAGCAAATTCAATAAACACAACAGAGACTTGAAATGCTTAAGTACTGACAGCTCCAATTTACAGACAGGAAAACTAAGGTCCAGAAGGATAAGGACAAATGTCCAAGGCCCTGTGAGTTAGAGGCAAGTGGGGGGGGGGGGGGTCATGGGAAAGATCTTGACCCCAAAGACAGGGCCTCCAACAGGTACTGGGCTGCTCACAAGGTCTCCATTCTGCTGGCACTCTATGCCAGCATGGGGAGCAATGACCCACCTCTTCAAGTCAGAGAGGCAAACCAAGGCCCAAGAGGGGCTGAGTCACCCTGATGGCGGAGCAGCACAGGAAGAATAAATGAGAAGGGCAAGGGCTCCTAATGCTCATAGGGAGAAAAGTCTCATCTCAATGGTCAGGAGGATCTTGGCTTTGGGGGACATTGGCCATAGCAGAAGAGAGAGCCGCACATCCTAGTGAGGACAAAGACATGGTCGCAGGGCCGGCCAGCCAGCTGCAATGAGGACTAGTCATCAAGGTGAATGCAGAAGCTCCAGGATCTTCTGCAACCTCACCTCCGAGCCCGGGGCCTCCACACACAGAGCAGGGCACCCTCAGGGCCCATGAAGGGTTTAGCACTGCCCAAGGGCAAGCCCCAGAGAAATGGACTAAGCGGGGTCCAGCCTCTGCCCGGCTTCTGATGTCCCCTGACCTTAAGAAAATCAGGTAACCTCTAACACTCTGGTTCCTCTTCTGGAAAGCAGAAGAGGAAAATTAGCCTCCTTGAAGATATCAGGAGAATGGTTGGGAAGCAGTTTCTAAATTATCTTCAAGCCTCAGTTTCTTCTTCTGAGAAATGGAAAATAGTCTCTAGAGGATCTCTCTAACGCTGTTGAGGAAGAGTGTCAGACAGCAGGCTGTGTGAAATTGCTTTGTCGTGGTCACGAAACGTAATGACCACTGGGGTCATGTCTTCCTAGTCTAGCTGCTCCTTTGGGGAAGGAATAGGTCTTACATGACTTTGATCCCCATGCCATGCCTAGTACACAGCAGGCACGCAATAAATAATTATTGGCAGCAGGAAGAGAGGGAGTGTGAAGAGAGGGAAGAGAGGAGAGAGAAGTGGGGCACAAGGATAGAAGAAGGTAAAGAAAAAAAAATGAAAATGAAGGGCTTGTAGAAGTGGTAGGGGGAGGAGAGAGGGAAGAGGGAAGAAGGAGCAGGCAGAAGGAAGGAGTACAACCGGGGTGACAAACCAGAGTGCCTGATCTGGGCTTGTCTTGTCTAGAGAGGTTATCCCCAGGGGCTGCCCTGCCCCAGCTTCTCCCACTATTTTGTACCAGTTTTCCATCTCAGAGGCAAAGCATCTCCCTTTCTGAGCCGAAGCTCCTAAGAAGATAGGAACCCCTCTCCCCACACCAGCTTCAGACAGATGGTGGCCAGCCACCCCAGGCCTCTGGAGGTCAGAGGGAGGGAAACAGAGTGGATGGGATGCATTTTTCTCAGGCTCTGGGGGGGCCTGCCACCCTTTGTGATGTATGTCTTTCCACTTCGTGCCATGTAGGGACTGGAGTGTGTCAGCGGCCCCAGGGTCCGCTAGCTTGTGACCATGGGGCACCAGAGTGTGTGGGCTTTAGTCTGTCTGTGGGGGGCCAGTGCTGGTGGGGTCTCACAAACATGGTGTTGGGGAGATAGGTGTCAGCATGAGTGTATGAGGGTACATCCCAGAGTGTTTGTTACAGTGAGTGCAAGTGACAGTGTCTGTGTGTATCTGTGTAGGCCACCATGAGTGTGCCAGCATGAAGGTGTGGTAGAACTGATGTGTGTTAGAGTGTGACATGTGTATGACAACATGACTGTCAGCAAGAATGTGTTCATGAGTGTGTACCAGTGAGTGTGTGACGGTGTGTCATTGTACGCGATAAGCTTGTGGCAGTGAATGTCCGTGTGTATGCCAGCAGGAGTGTGCCCATAGATGAGTGTGCCCGTGTGTCTCCAGGAGCGTGTGTGCCATTGTGTGTTAACCTGCCCCCTTGCGTCTCTGCGTCTGCTGGCCGGTCGGTGCTGGGTGTCAGCAGCGAGAGTGTGTGTGTGTGTGTGTGTGTGTGTGTGTGTGTGTTTGGCGGCGGCGAGGAGCTGCGAGCCAGATGGGGCGTCCAGGTCCTCGCTCTAGGTACCCCCACCCAGGACCCCCCGGGTCTCCCCGGCCCTGCCAGCGACCGCACACAGGAGACCTCTGGCACAGGAGAGCTGCGTGCCGCGAAGCCAGGCGTCGGCGCTCCCGGGGTGACCGACTGGAACCCCCGCCCGAGCCCTCGCCCAGGTCGCCCCCACGGGCACCCGGCCGGGCCGCCGCCGACACTCACCGCGTCCCTTTGTCGCCCATGTCCGCCGCGGCCGCAGGAGGTCCGAGGCGACAGCGCCCAGGCTGGAAAATCCCCGGCCGGCAGGAGGAGCGCGGGCCAGCCGGCTCCCGGCTCCCTGCTCCGCCTCCTCCGCTCTCCCGGCCGCCGCCGCCGCCGCCGCCGCCGCCGCCGCCCCCGCCCCGGGCCCGCCCGCCGCGCCGCACAGCGCCCGCCCGGGCCGCGGCCAGGGGCGTGGAGCAGTGCGGGAGGGTGCGTGTGCCTGCGTGTGCGCGCCAGGGCAGGGCGGCGGGCGCGTCAGGGCCTCAAGGCCGGCATTTGGGGGTCCACACTGCCGTGCACCCCGCTGTGTGTCTGGTGTACGTGAGGGCGCACGCTGGGGTGTCTATACGTACGCGTGTGTGCACGCGAGTGTGCCGGTGCGTGTGCACGGCCGTGTGCTCCGGCCGAGTCGGGAGTGTGTTCGTGCAGTGGAACGGTATGCACGTCTTTGTGCAGTTGTGCGTGTGTGCAGGAGGGTTCCCCGGTGCTAGCGAGGCAGCCTTTTGTGTATGCGGGAGGGTGGAAGCCCAAGGTCGGCCCACCACAAGGCCTAGCTCCCTCCCAGCGGCGCCCCTGGTAGGGCGGGGTGGGGGCCTGTAGGAGACCCCGGGTGCCTGGCACCGCCTTAGCCCTATGCCTCACCCTCCCCCACCCCAACTCCCCGCCCTTCTGGAAAGATAACACCCAACAACCCTACAGGGAAAGGAAGAAGGGGCGGTGAGGGGCGGGGTTGGAGAAGGCAACCATCAACCCTGGGGAACTGATGGGGGGTGCGTGGGCCGGAGACCAGCAGGGGGCGGGTGGAGGTGGCTGCCTAGGAAGAGGAAGCAGTGAGCACAGGAGGTAAGGAAGAAGCTTAGAGCTGGTCTCCTGTGGCCTGGGAGTCTGAGCTGGTGGGGTAGCACCGTGGAAAGGCCCCTACCGAGCTTCATGGCTTTTTATGGGTGACAGTGGACACCAGCCCTCTCCAAAGGGCTCCAAACACACAAAGTGAGATACTTAATATGGCTTGCAGAATTGTTCACAGGTATTTGCTGGCCTCCCCGAGTGCCCGGCAGCGGGTAGGAGCCCAGTAGATGTTAGCCTATCCCTCTGCAAACATCTTGGCGTGCTGTAAAACCCTGGCTGGGACCCTGCTGCCCCTTCCTACTGTCCAGGTAGTGGAACAATATGAGGTCCTTCCCACCCCTTCACTGCTGGGATTTGACTAATTGGACCAGACAGATCCCTAATATTGGCATATTAATGGGAGGAAAGGAAGCTATCATTTACTCTTATGTGATTGTGGGTCTGTAAACATCTCCTGTAATTATGTTCAGAAGCAGTTACCTATGCTGGTTATATATAGCTGGGTAAGGATATCCCAATAAAATTACTGTAATTATATCCAGATAAGCAGGTGGTTAAGGAGGGGTGTGCTGATAGGCAGACAGGGTGGTCCAGGGTCTGGGCAATGTTGGGAATTAAGAGAGTGTGGATTAGAGCCCAGGACTTTCGTCTTGGCCTCGGCCTCTGGGCTTCATCCTTACTCCCTCAGGGAAAGGAGAGAAGCCACCTGCTGTTTCTGCTGAGCCCAGGGACTTCAGAGGAGCATACCAGAGTCCTGTGTGATGATGGGAGGCTCACTGTGTGAGCCTGAGAGGACCCTAACTGGGATGGAGAGACCAGCTTCTGCCACTCTCCGCATCAGTTTCCCCTGGGAGAACAGGGTCAACCCAGCCACATGATCTACAATGGCTCTCCTCATGGTGATGCCCAAAGCACCTGGATTTTACATCTTAATTCTCCCTTTGACTCAATAAATGCTTATGTTTAGTTTGCTACAAGACATAATGTGCATTACTTCCAAGGAAAACGAATGGTCCAGGAAGATGCATCAGATTGTTTCAAGTAACTCTTGCCCCCACACAGCTCTTCCCAGCCCATTTGGTGAAGCATGGCTCTAATGCTCTGGGGACAGTGAACAGATTGGTAGGCTGTGCAGTTAACAGGCATGATGTCAAGTACATCCCCATGAGCCCATAAACTTCATGAAGGAATTAATGGTGTCCCTGACACTACTTGATGTTCAGAATTCTATGAGATAAATTCTCTTCTCCCTGTTTTATAAATAAGCAAGCTGATGCTTGGAGAAGCTATGTAGTTTGCCCAAATCCATAGCCCCCCGGGGACCTTGGCCTCTGACCTCCCCTTCTCCAGCTCCCCCGCCACCACCCCCACCACCAAGGGAAGCTAGTATATGGAAGAGCCAGAAACTGGTCTTTGATTTACTCTTCATTCAATAACTGTTCGTCAAATATACCATGCGCTGTTCTGGGAACTTACAAATCAGTGATCTATAGGACAAACAGGGCTGTCATTCCAGTGAGGGATCTAGGGTGGGGGAAGAGGAGTTAAGAGGTATTTTTGCTTTACCTATCAGGACCTTCAGACAGTATAAAATATTCTTAGTATCATTAAAATTAACAAAGATGTAAATGTGGTATGTTGAGGAGAACTCTTTAAGTATAAATGATCTAATTTCAAGCAATACCAAGTATTAGGAAGGAAATAAAACAGTGAAGAAACAAAGAGTGATGGAGCAGGTATACTCAGAAATGGGCTCTTGACCTCTGGGTAAAACCTGCAGGTAAGGACCCAGTGATGGGTGGTGTGCAGTGAAAGCCTGCGGGGAGAGCTGCCCAGGCAGAGGGAGGAGCAAATACAGAGGTGGACCCTTCTGAAGCCCAAGAATAAGGTCAGGGTGCCTGGGTTTGGGTGAACCAGGGAAGCAGAATACAGATCCTACAACATTTGTTGTTAGGCTGAAGAGTTTGGAGAGCCAGTGGAGGACACAAGAGATGAGAAACAGTACATGCTTATATTTTGAAAGGTCACTCTGGCTGTTGGCTGGAGAGGTGTTGGACCAGACAAGCAGGGACAGTAGGCAAGAGAGAGCGGATCATGGTTTGGACAATGGTGGTGGCAGCAGAAATGAGAAGTAAAGGGGTTCATGTATATTTGGAGGTAGAGCACCTGCTCAGGGACCAGCTGTGGACAGTGGGAGATCCAAGGTTGCTCTGAGGTTTGGGGCAGGTCTGTTTGTTCCACCCCTCATGCAGGCCACCTCCCCCACACATTTCTTCAAGGGCACTGAGGGTTGAGAGTCCTGGAGGCTCCCTCCTTCTGGTCTTGACCCATTTGTTATACAGCCTCCATCTGCAAACCAGATTGGTCTTTCTAAAAGGCAAATAGATTCTACTACTGAGGTTCATAGGGGATGGTCATGTCCAGCTCTGACCCAGCCTGGGCCAGTCGTAGCCCTGAAGTTCACCACTCACGATAATAACCCCTTACCAAAAGAGAAAGAGAGATATGAAGTATTATTCTTGCTTTATAGATGAGAAAACAAAACCTCTAAGAGGGAACGTGCCTAAGTCAAGGACATAGCAAATAAAAGGCCGTTCAAACCTGTAGTTGAAACCTAAAGCTTGTGCTTAGCTGGTCAGGTAGTTGAATGTCAGATTGAAGAAGGAGTGAGTGGGGGCAGGGAGGGGGGGTTGTTTCTAGCTCCTTGTTCAACAAAGGATGTGAGGTTGACTGATGCATGCCTTTGAGATGTTAAAGATTGATAAACTAGGGGGATTCTCTACTTTTGCCCCAACCAGAAATCTAGGTGTCATCTTTGACTTCTCCTTTGCTTCGTTTGATCCCTATCGGGCCGTCCTGGACATCTACCTCCTAAGTGTCTCCCAGTAAAGCTGAAGACGTAGGCAGGAACTGGACCATGCTGGGCCTGGAGGGTCATGTTAAGGAATTTGGTCTTTATCCAAAGATCAATGAAGATTTTTGAGCTTTGAAAGATTTTAAGCAGAGCGGTGACTTGCTCTGACCTGTATTTTGAGACAATGGCTCTGGCTGTTGCGTAAAGGATGGATTGGATGTGGGCCGGAGGGGATGCAGAGGGGAGGGACCTTGTTGGCAGTTCAGGGAAAGGACGATAACCACATTCCAGGGAAAGGACATTCAATAGCTGCAAAGCCAGGCAGGAAGGAAAAGGGTACAGCACTTTAAAAGAATTCAGATGGATCTGCGGCCAGAACACAGAAAGGGGAGGAGCAGGACTGGAAAGGAGGATGGGGCCGTTATCTTGAGGAAGCAGGCTCATAGCTGGGTCAGCTCCCCAGTTTGGCAGGGTGTAACAAGACCTCCAGCTTGTTTAACAAGATTGCTGTTGGTGGGATTGTTGGTATCTATCACTCAGTGGACGATTCAAGGTTCTCATTTGTAATTGACAAAACCAATTCTGGCTGACTTGAATATCCAAAGAACTTATTGGCAGGATATTCAGATAGCTGCTGCTGCTGAGGAAGGAACGCCACAACTCATACCCCCAGCTATTGCCAGCCTCAAGCCTAGACCCAGAAAGTAGGTATGGCCACTGCCACATCTTTGTCCCGGGAAAGGATTCTTCCCTGGCTCTACATTCCCTGAGGCAAAGCCCTCCACTCTTCAAAGTACCCCATGATTGGCTGAGCCTGGTCACGTGATCCTACGTTTCCAGGCAAGGACCCTGAGAAACTGCCTTGTTGGCATTTGTGATTTCCATACTGGGAGGCAGCCTTTGACTTACCCCAAGACTTGTAGGGCAAAGGATTCCCCAAATGTAAGACGGGAATTTAGAGGCGGAGCTGCCAAAAAGTACAAATACCCACTCTACTACGAAATGCAGCTGAGTGAGTTATGGTAACCACTCAGAGCCAGAAGATGACAGGAAGGGACAGCTACCCTTGCTAACTGAGAGGTCTTTGCTGGGTCGGAGTGATATTGTTAGCTTTCTAAAGAAGAGAGGCAGCAGATAGGATTCTAGTAATGGTGAAGTACCTTCTAGCAGACTAACCCCTGTAGATAGCAATATAAACTTTGAACAAAATATAAAAACAAGAATTTGAAGGCACTGGAGAACAAACAGAAACAGTCCAAAACTGGAGGGGATTTTGCTCTTGAAAGATGGGAACCGCACTGGGGGAAATCTGCCTTTATATGCTCTTCTACTGAGGGCCCTTCCCTCTAGGGAAGCTGGAACTCAAGCAGAAAGCTTGAGGGAGATGAAAGCTGTTTGAGGTATCAGAAGAAGGAATTTGAGAATGCTAGAATGACTAGAAATTGACAGGGGAAGTCCTGGGAGGGGGGTAGCTACAGAGGGGCTAAGACTCCAAATCTTCATATAGATTATCCTCAAGTCCTCTCTAAGGCATGGACAAAATCATGTAGTTTCAGCCCCAGAAAAAGAAGTAACATGTCACCAAGGCAAATACGCGGGTGACAAATAAGCAAATGAAAAAAGGATCCATGTCTTCTGTCATTAGGGAAATGTAAATTAAAACAGCAATGAGATACTCCTAGGCACCCCTTAGGATGGACAATTTGAAATACAGACGTCAAATGCTGGCAAGGATGCAGGGAAACGGGAACTCTCACCCATTGCTGATAGGAATGCGACTTTGGAAGACAAGTTTGATGGTTTCTTACAAAACTAAACATACCTTTACCATACAATCCAGTAATCAGGCTTCTTGGGATTTACCCAGATTAGCTGAAAACTTAGGTCTGCACGAGAACTGAATAGGTGTTTACAGTGGCTTTATTCATAATTGCCAAAATTTGGAAACAACCAAAATGTCTTTCAGTAGATGGATGGATGGATAAATAAACTGGGTTGCAATAAAATATTATTCAGTGCTAAAGACAAATGAGCTACCAAGCCATGAAAAGGCCTGGAGAAACCTTAAATGCATATTACTAAGTGAAAGAAGCCAATCTGAAAAGGCTCCATGCTACATGATTCCAACTATATGACCTTGTGAAAAAGGCAAAAGTGTGGAGACAATAAAAAGATCAGTGGTTGCCAGGCATTGAGGGGGAAGGGAAGAAAGAAGAGGTGAGCACAGATGATTTTTAGGGCAATGAAAATATTCCTGGGGCACCTGGGATGGCTGAATGGGTTAAGCCTCTGCCTTCAGCTCAGGTCATGATCCCAGGGTCCTGGGGTGGAGCCCCTCGTCAGGGTCCCTTCTCCCCCCTCCTTCTGCCCCTCCCCCTCCCCCTGCCGGTGCTCTCTCTCCCTCTCTCTCTCTCAAATAAATAAATAAAATCTTTTAAAAAAAAAAAAGGAAATAATCTGTATGATACTATAATGGTGGATACACGTTATTACTTATTTGTCCAGACTCTTAGAATGTAAGACCCTCCTAGTGAATCCTAATGTAAACTGTGGACTTGTGATTATAAGGTGTCAATGTTGGCTCATTAATTGTAACAAATGTACTACTCTGGTGGGGGATGTTGATAGTGGGGGAGGAGATGCATGTGTGGGGGTGGGAAGTATATGGAAAATCTGTATCTTTTCAGTTTTGCTGGGAACCTAAAATTGTTCCAAACAAACTTAAAGACTGATAATTTTTTTTTAAAAGACTGATAATTTTTTAAAGGAAGTGAGAATGGGACAGAAAACCCATCTGAATAAATAATAACTGGGAATCTCACAAATTTGATGAAAAAAATCAGCTTCTAGATCCAAGGAGCTTGGCAAAACCCAAGTAAGATCAATACAGAGGACTAACATCTAAGTACATCATAATCAAACTGCAGAAAACCAGAGATAAAGAGAAAATCTTGGAAGTGGCCAGAGGAGAAAAGACACATTACAAACACGATTATACACAGTGAAGCAGCTACAAATGAGGGTTGACTTCTCATCAGAAACAACAGAGGCCGGGAGACAATGGAGTAACATCTTTAAAGTGCTAGAAGAGGGGGAAAAACGGCCAACCCAAATTCTCTATCTGGCAAACACATCCTTCAAGAAATGAAAGTGAAATAAAGACATTTTCAGATAGATGACAGGAGAGCGTGTCCAAAACCAGCAGCACGGCAGAGTAAAAAATGCTAAAGAGAGTTCTTTAGGCTGAAGGAAAATGACACCAGATGGAAAGGTAAATCTTTTGAAAGGAATGAAGAACACCAGAAATGGTAACTCTATGGACAAATAAGGGTGCCTTTTTCCTTTACTTTTAACTGACTGTTAAACACCAAAATAAGAACATTTTACTACGGGGTTTTTAATTCATATAGAAGTAAAATATATGACAAATTAGGACCATAGGACATGGAGGATGGAGATAAATGGAATTATATTGTTGCAAGGTTCATATATTCTATTCCGAGTAGACTATGATAAGTTAAGGATGCCTATTTATAATCCCTAGAGCAACCACTTAAAACTTAAAAAGTAGGGGCGCCTGGGTGGCTCAGTGGGTTAAAGCCTCTGCCTTCGGCTCAGGTCATGATCTCAGAGTCCTGGGATCGAGCCCCACATCGGGCTCTCTGCTCAGCAAGGAGCCTGCTTCCTCCTCTCTCTCTGCCTGCCTCTCTGCCTACTTGTAATCTCAATCTGTCAAATAAATAAATAAAATCTTAAAAAAAAAAAACTTAAAAAGGAAATAAAGATGAAGTATTAGAAGTATTTGACTAATCCAAAAGAAGACAGGAAGGGAGAAACAGAGGACCAAAAAAGAGATGGGACGAAAGAAGAAAACAAATGGCAAAATGGTAAACCTAGTCCTACCATAGAAAGAAAATTACATTAAATAAAAATGGAATCAAAGAAGGGGCGCCTGGGTGGCTCAGTGGTTTAAAGCCTCTGCTTTCGGCTCAGGTCATGGTCCCGGGGTTCTGGTATAGAGCCCCGCGTCGGGCTCTCTGCTCAGCGGGGAACCTGCTTCCTCCTCTCTCTCTCTGCCTGCTTCTCTGCCTACTTGTGATCTCTGTCTGTCAAATAAATAAATAAAATCTTTAAAAAAAATGGAATCAAAGAAAAGAATAAAAAAGGTAAGATCTAACTATACACTGCCTTTGAGAGCTACACTTTAAATATAAAGACACAGATGGATAGAATATAAAGGGGTGGGGACAGATATACCACGGAAACATAAGAAAGCTGTGAACATAAGAAAGCTAATTTAGCTATATCCATGCCAAAGAAAAGAGAATTCAAGATAAGATTATTATCTGAGGGGCGCCTGGGTGGCTCAGTGGGTTAAGCCTCTGCATTCGGCTCAGGTCATGATCTCAGGGTCCTGGGATCGAGCCCCACATCGGGCTCTCTGCTCAGCGCGGAGCCTGCTTCCCCCTCTCTCTCTGCCTGCCTCTCTGCCTACTTGTGATATCTGTCTGTCAAATAAATAAAATCTTAAAAAAAATAAAAAAAAAAGATTATCTGAGATTAAAGAGGGATATCTCATAACAATAAAGGCTCAACTGATCAAGAAGACATAATCATAAATGGGTATGCACTTAATAAAAGAACTTCAAGATACATAAAGTAAAAATTCACAGAACTAAAAAGAAAAATAGATAAACCTACAATTGTGTTGGTTATTCCCTTTTTTTTTCTTCTTACAATTTTATTTATTTATTTGAAAGTGAGAGCAAGAGCAGGGGCAGATGGTGGGGGAGGGGGAAAGGCAGGGGGTAAGGGGTGAGGGAGAAACAGACTGAGCAGAGATATTGATAAGGGGAGGGGCTCTATCCCAGGACCCTGGGATCATGACCTGAGCCTAAGGCAGATGCTTAACTGACTGAGCCACCAAGGCATTCTTCTGTGTTGGTGATTCTTACTATTCCCCTCTCAGTAAGTAAGAACATCTAGAGAAGCATAAGTAAAATTCAAAAAGATTTTAACAATAATGTCAACTACCTTCACCTAACTGACATTTGTAGAAGTATACAGCCAACAATTGAAGAATACGCATTTTTTTTTTCAAATGCACATAAAATAGTCACCAAGGTGGACTTTATGCTGGGCCACAAAACGACCTCCCAAAACAAAACAAAACTCAGTAAGTTTCAAAAGATTGGTATCTTACAGACTATATTCTCTGAACACAACAGAATTAAATTAGAAATTAATAAGATTGGGGTGCCTGGGTGGCTCAGTGGGTTAAAGCCTCTGCCTTTGGCTCAGGTCATGGTCCCGGGGTCCTGGAATCGAGCCCCGCATCGGGCTCTCTGCTCTGTGGGGAGCCTGCTTTCTCCTCTCTCTTTCTGTCTGCCTCTCTGCCTACTTGTGATCTCTGCCTATCAAATAAATAAATAAAATCTTAAAAAAAAAGAAATTAGTAAGATTAAGATACCTAGGGCTTTACACGTTTAAAAATTAATAACAGACTTCTAAATAGCACATGGGTCAAAGAAGAAATCACCAGGAAAATTAGAAATTATTTGGAGCTGAATGGTAAAGAAAATGTAGCGTATAAACACTTGGGGGAAGCAGCTGAAGTAGTGCTTTGGGGAAATGTCTATTTTATATGCTTATAGTATAAAGGAAGAAACGATTAGAATCAATCACCTAAATTTCTACCTTAGGAATCAAAAAAAAAAAAAAAAAAAAAAGAACAGATTAAACCCAAAGCAAGTGGAAGAAAGGAAATAATAAATATCAGAACACAAATCAACGAGATTAGGGGCACCTGTGTGGCTCATTCAGCTAAGTGTCCAATTCTTGATTTTTTCACAGGTCATGATCTCAGAGTTGCAGGACTGAGGCCCAGGTTGGGCTCACTGGGAGTGGAGCCTGCTTAAGATTCTCTCCCTCACCATCTCTGCTCCCCTCCCCTCCACTGTGTGCTTGTGCTCTCTCTCTCTCAAAAAAAATTTTTTTAATTAAAAAAAATCTGAATTCTAATCAAATCTGGCTTTATTATCAAAAGCCTTGTCACCAAAAAACTCTGGGGCTAAAGGATTTCAGTGGTGAATTATAAAAAATATTTAAGGAAGAAGTAATACTAATCTTACACAGACAGATTCAGAAAATAAAGGAAGGAACACTTGCCAACTTGTAGTAACCACCTGAATAATCCTGATACCAAAACCTGAAAAACATTACAAGAAAAAGAAAAACTGTTGGTAAATATTCTGCATAAACCTCACTATTCATGAGTACAATGTAGCTTAAGTATCAGAGTGTAGTACTCGGTAGGTGCCAAAAAAAAAAAAAAAAAAAAATCCAAAGTATTACCCAATTGAATCCAGATGCAGAAGAAAAATACAATATATCATGACCAAGTGGATTTATCTCAGGACATAAGATTGGCTTAACATTTTAAAATCAATGTAATTTCCTGCATTAATAGATTAAGGGAGAAAAGGCATATGAGTATCTTGATAGATGCAGAAAAAAGCATTTGGCAAGGTTCAACATCCATTCATGATACAAACCCTCACTCAGTAAATTAGCTGTAGAAGGGAACTTCCTCAACTTAATAAAGAGAAATTATGAAAAACCTATAACTAACATGATACTTAAACTCGAAACATTAAATACTTTCCCCTTAAGATCAGGAATAAGGCAAAGATAGTTCTCTCTACTTCAGTGAATGTGATAGCAGCGATCCTAGCCATTGCAATAAGGAATACAAAGAAATAAAAGGGACGAAGACTGGGAAGTAAGTACAGCTGTCCATATCTGCAAATGACATGATTGTTCATACAGAAAATGCTTAGAAATGTGCAACTGCTAGAATTAATAAATGAAGTCAATATATAAAATCCATTGTGTTTCTGTATACTAGCAGGAAAGAACTGAAAATGAAATAAAAAATTCTATTACAAGAAAATAAAAAAACATAAATACTTAGGGATAAATTTTTTTAAAGACTTTATTGATTTATTTGACACACAGAGAAAGAGCGTACAAGCAGGGGGAGCAGCAGGCAGAGGGAGAGGGAGAAGCAGGCTCCCCAGTGAGCAGGGACCTAAGCCAAAGGCAGATGTTCAAGGGACTGAGCTACCCAGGCACCTCACTTAGGGATAAATTTAACAAAAGACATGCAAGACCTTATCCCTTACACTAAAAATTATAAAACATTGCTGAGAGAAAGCAAAGGAGAGCTAAATAAATAAGGAAATATACTAAGTTCATAGTTTTGGGAGACTCGATATTAGTCTATTATTCTCCCAAATCAGTCAATACAACCCCAATAAGCTTTTCAATTTTTTTTAGTAGACATGTATATGGAAATAGTGAAATCAGCCTGGGGGAGGGGAAGGAAAAGACAAAGTTGGAGGACACACACTACCTGATTTCAGAACTTAATGTCAAGCTGCAATCATGAATCCAGAGTGGTACTAGTTTAAAGATAGATTAACAGGAGGGAAATAAACTCACAGGTCAGTTGTCAACATTCCCTTCTGGACTGTGAACTCTATACCTGTATCTGAATCTGTCTGGTTCCTTGCTGCATCCCTGGAGTCTAAAACAGGCCTGAATTAATGAATGAGTATAATGCAACTTAATTATCACAGCATGGTACATAGTAGGTGCTCAGTAAATATTGTGCTCTCTCTCTCAAAAAAAATTTTTTTAATTAAAAAAAATCTGAATTCTAATCAAATCTGGTTTTATTATCAAAAGCCTTGTCACCAAAAAACTCTGGGGCTAAAGGATTTCAGTGGTGAATTATAAAAAATATTTAAGGAAGAAGTAATACTAATCTTACACAGACAGATTCAGAAAATAAAGGAAGGAACACTTGCCAACTTGTAGTAACCACCTGAATAATTCTGATACCAAAACCTGAAAAACATTACAAGAAAAAGAAAAACTGTAGGTAAATATTCTGCATAAACCTCACTAGGTGGTGCATTTTAAGGAGTGGAGAGGGCATAACCACCCAGCCTTCTCCTAAGGTCAAACTCTATGTCCCTGCCAGATGTAATTTCTGGAGGTGGAGCAAGCACCCCACTTTAACCTCCCTCACCCCATGTCTCCTAGTTCTCTTCTTCAGTGTCCTCTCTTCCCTTCACCTTCACCTTCAACATCCAGAAATCGACATCACCAGCTTTCTGATCCACGTTCCACCCTCTATCACTGCGGACCCTCTAAAATTCAGAAAGCAGATCATGCTAGTGGCTCTAGTGGTGACACCCACAAGCCCACAAGCCATGGGCTTCCCTGGTCTCCTCCAGAAAAAGATGGAGGAGGAGTGAAAGTCAGGCCTAGAGCTGTCCCTTTGGAAAGGGTGACCCAGTGCCCAGGTTTGCCCAAGACAGAGTCGTCTCCTGACACAAAGCACTTCCCATTTGAAAACTGGGATGGTGGTGGGCAAACCTGAATGGTTGGTCACCGCACCTCCTGGGAATCCTCCCCACAGCGACCTTCAACCTGGAAAGGAAAGTACAAAGGGACTATCCCCTGGCCACGGTGGGGAGCCCCTCCTCCAGGGTGAGCAGCTTTGTCAAGTTTGGTCAAATGTCAAGAGCCAAGATGCCTCCTATCCTCAGCCCCAAAACAGGGTCTGGAACTCAGCGAGCGCCGGATAAATTGCTGAATGAAGGAACATACTGAAGGAGCAAAGGGGCCCTGCCTTGGGGAACACCCCTACCCCAGGCGGGCTCTTTCCTGCAGCCACAATCCCACACACACGGCACTTCATCCAACCCTGTCATATCCCTGCCCACCCCACGTGGTCCACCAAGCACTAGCCTGTTTCTGCACTACCATTTACATACATTTAAATTATTTTAATAAAAGTAATACATTTTTAAAGAGAGAGACAGATAGTGACAGAGATGCGATGTGAGGGAGAGCACGAGCCTGGGAGAAGAGCAAGAAGCCTGACGTGGGACTCGATCCCAGGACCCCAGGGTCACGACCTGAGCCAAAGGCAAACGCTTAACCGACTCAGCTACCCCAGGGCCCCAAACGTAGTACGCTTTTTAAGTTTTTCAATATAGAATGCTACTAAAGAAAAACTCGGTTTTTCCCCACCCTACCTCACCCTGCCCTATGTCCCCAAGGAAACCAGCAACCTTTTCTGCTTTTAAACGTGGTGACTTTCACCACAAATCTGATTCATAGGCCGATACCTTCATGTCTTGATTTATGAACTAATTAAGAGCTAGTGATTCCCTTCAGGAAAAAAAAAATGAAGAAACCTGACCCCTTACTCTCCTGCTCATCTTCGGATCCCCTCCACATCGTCCTGGTTGTAGTATTAGTTCATCCTTCTACTGAGTGTTTCCTCAAGCTCCATGGTCATTGACAATCTTTATTTCCGGTTCCGTCCATGTTAACTACATCTCATACTTTCTACTATGTAAAATGGAGACTTAGCCTCCCTATACCGTTTTGCCTGTCCCCCACCCCATTCTGACTCTGACAGACCATTACTTTTACATTGCCAGGAGTTATAGCTATATATGTCCTGTAACCGTAACCGTAATTGAGTCTTTCATGCTTTATCTAGAGAGTAATTCTGATCATTTAAACCCAGTAAACAGCATCTACAACCTTATGATTAGAAATAGATTCTAATTAAAGATCATCATGGATTCATAAAACAAGAAATACGTGTCTTAAAAAACCAGTGAGGAGTTCCGGGAAATGAAAAATCTGATTGCCAAGGTAAAAAAAATATAATTTAAAAGTCTAGAAGCTAGTGCCATGGGGTGCCTGGGTGGCTCAGTTGTTAAGCGTTAAGCGTCTGCCTTCAGCTCGGGTCCTAATTCCAGGGTCCTGGAGTCAAGCCCCTTTCCTGCTCAGCGGGAAGCCTGCTTCTCCCTCTCCCACTCCCCCTGCTTGTGTTCCTTCTCTCACTGTGTCTCTGTCAAATA
The DNA here is from genome assembly GCF_902655055.1 of Lutra lutra. Lineage (NCBI taxonomy): Eukaryota > Metazoa > Chordata > Mammalia > Carnivora > Mustelidae > Lutra > Lutra lutra. Next base: position 55,117,593 of record NC_062287.1, on the reverse strand, counting down.
AATGTAGAAAATTTAAAAAAAAAAAAAAAGAAAGAAAAGAAAAGAAAAAAAGCTAGTGCCAGAAAGTAAGGAAGGGCTTAAATAAACCGGGAGAGGGCGGGTCAGCAGGACACAGACACCAACCTGAAAGGGCCCTCAGTGGCCAAAGCTGCCTAAAGTACAAAACAAATATACACGAGTCCAGACTGACCTACAGGACTGAATAAATAAATAATTGCAGGGAAAAAGATAAATCTTTCTTACAGAATTGTTCCAAGGAACATATGCAGCTACTCTCTGCTCCAGATGGAGCTTAATTGTCTCTTCTCCCTTGAATGTGGCTGTAACCGAGTGACTCACCTCCAAAGAATAGACTATGGAAAGGGGAAAAAAATGGTAACTATACAGCGGGCTAATCTGACACACAAACAGTGCTTTAATCAAGTGATCAAGGTGACCGTCACCGGCTGATATCACGGGATGGAAGAGGCCCTTCCCCTTCGTGGTATTCTCCCCCAAGCAAACCACCCCTCTCTAGTCATGGGGAAAAGTCCCACTTGAGGGGTGTTCTACAAAATACCCAATACTTTTCAAAACTGTCAAAGTGATTAAAAAAAAAAAGGCGATAAACAAGGAAAGGCTGAGAAACTGTCCTGGGGAGACTCAGGAGACAGGACTAAACACAGTGCGCTATACTGGATTGGGTCCTGAAAGGGAAGAAAGATGTTAGTGGAAAACTGTTGAGATTTGAATAAAAAATCTGGACTTTCAGTAATAGTAACGTATGACTGTTCATCTCTTAGTTTTGATGTGCCGTGGGAATGTAAGATGCTAACATTAGAGGAAATTGGGTGAAGGGCATATGGAAACCCCCTGTATTATCCTGGCAGCTTCTCCATAAATCTAAAATTATTCCAAAATAAAAGACTTACTGAAAAAAATATCTAGAAGCAGGGGGAACCTGGGTGGCTCGGTCAGATGACTCTTGATGTTAGCTGAGGCCTTGATCCCAGGATTGTGAGTTCAACACCCATGTTGAGCTTCATGTTGGGCATGGAGCCTACTTTAAAAAATAAATAGGGCACCTGGGTGGCTCAGTGGGTTAAAGCCTCTGCCTTCAGCTCAGGTCATAATCCCAGAGTCCTGGGATCAAGTCCCGCATCAGGCTCTCTGCTCAGCAGGGAACCTGCTTCCCTCTCTCTCTCTCTCTGCCTGCCTCTCTGCCTACTTGGGGTCTGTCTCTCTGTCAAATAAATAAATAAAACCTTAAAAATAAATAAATAAATAAAAATAAATCTAGAAGCAAAAGTCATGAATTCTCCAGGATTATAGAGACAAAATTTTTTTTTACAGAGTGGGGAGAAATTGAATCACAAAGGATTGATTCAAGAGACCTAATGTTTGTGTAATGAAATTTCCAGAGAGAAAAGGGAAAATAGAGGCAGGAAAATAGTTAGAAATAATAGAAGAAAATTTCCCCAGAGAAAGAACAGCAAGTCTTTAGATTAAAAGTACACACTGAATGCAGGGCAGAATAAAAAACAAACAAAAAAAACCATGCCTAAGGTCTCCTGAGGTCTCAGAAAACCTAACTTTTCCTAGAAATTAAAAACAAATAAACAGATGATCTATAAAGGTATAAAGATCAAATTAGCATCAGGCTTTTCTGGAGCTAAAAGTTAGGGAACAATGGCCCACAAAATCAGGGCAAATGTTTTTGAGCCAGCCAAACTAAAAAACAAGTGTAGGGTCCAAGTAGACTTGTGAGAATAAAGAAGTCTTACTTCCCATGCAATCTTGCTGGAAAAAGTAACCTGAGCTTGTGCTCCTGGAAAACAGAAAAAGGAAGACATGATGTAGTGTTCTCCTTCTCTTAGTTCCAGGAGCTGCACCTCCCAAGAAATGCAAATTTTCATGCCCTACTCTGATCTATTGAATCAGAAACTTTGGAGGTGGGCTCAGAGATCTGTGTCATTTAAACAAGCTGCAGAAACCATGGAGTTGTGGATTACGCTCTCGAATCTCCTTCAGCTGTCTGATGCACCCACTGCTTGGTTGCTGTGAGTTGCTGCATAAAATGCAGCTGCCCTCTCCCCCATCCTCTCCCCCCAACCCCAGTCTTAAGGGGAGACAGTCTCCAGAGTCTTCATGGAACCCCTCTAAAACTTTCTTGCTTAGCTTCCGGAATTCCCCTGCTTTATTCTGGTGGTGGTGATCCACTGGGGGAGTGGTCTTACCCCAGAATCCTTGCCTCAGGCTCTGCTTCAGACTAACACGACCTAATAGCCATGAAACAGTAGAACTAACCCCCAACACACACATTGAAAAGAACCTCCAGGGTAATAACTGTTTGCCTAGAAGTATTTCGTTTAAATTAGAACAGGAAAACGTGGGCTCTGATAACAGCGTCTTAAAAATGTCTTCAAGAATAAATTGACTTCCAGTTAATAGATTGTACAATTAAGAAGTTAGAAGCTCTTAGTCATACGATAAAGAAGGAGCATGTTTCTTCCCTCAGGAAGAAATGGGAAAGATGCCAAGAAACTCCAGGAAAAACACAAAAATGTACCAGAAAATTGTGATTCAATATGAAGTAAACAAAAATGTGGCATAATTCTAATGATTGATATGTAAGGCAAGAGAAGTATTTGGTCTTAACATTTGAAATACTCTTTTTGGGGAGCCTTATTTTCTTTCACTTATATTATGAAAAAATTCAAACACATGCAGAGGTAGAAGGAATAGCAAATTCAGTTGCATGTACCCATCACTCAGCTTCAGTGGTCATCAAGGTCTGCTCAATCTCAAAATCTAGTCAGTTTTCTCTTTTATAGTTGATTTGTCTGAATGAGGATCCGAACAAGGTCTGTGTATTGTATTTAGCTGCTGTGTCTTCTGTGCCTCCCATGGGTTACTCCGCTTTGGACAGCACCAGTTAAGGGATTGAAATGACATTTCCTTCTCTACTGATCCATCACCATCTAAAATCTGCAGGGGTTCTTTTGTTCTTCCTTTAAGACCAAATCCTTTGTCTTAATCAATATCATCTCCTGAAATAGCCATGGGGTCAACTTCAAGTTCATGCTGCCTCAAGCTCTCTCAAATCTTCAGTTTCTTTAGAGGCAGAAGAATTTCCAGGTGCTTTATCTTTAGGTTTTAAAGGATCTTTTCTTGGTGACCCAGTCCATCTAGAAATTTGGGATTCCTCATTCCAGCATAAACAGTGAGACAGGTGTCTACTGTCTAGCAGTCTTCTAGACTTTTCTGTTTACTGAAGTTAATATTAAAAGCTCCCCGGGTTAAACATGCTATGGATACTTGAGTGCCAGAGGAAATTAAAGAGAGCCAAACAATGCTCTAATTTATATATGGACTCCTCAGAAAATCCAGAAAGTCTAGGTTAGGGGCCAAAAGGTTTTTGGAGCTGTAACCACAGAAGATGCCCCTAGGAATGAACCCATGCGTCCCAGTTTTTTTCATAAGTTGCTCCCTTGACCTGGAGGATTGCCATCATGCAACCTTACACCTCCAGCCCAACCCAGCCTGCATCGGTGCTGGACTTTACCCTTTCCCTCCCCTTTATCAGGTGGTTGATTCTAGGAAGGGCAGGAGGGATAGGTGGGGCTGGAACACAAGATGAAGGGAGTTTGGATCTCAGTTGCCCAAGACTTCTCAGTTACCAATAGGCTGGGCTAGGCTTTGGACCCAGGTCAGTCTGGCTCCATATTTTACCCACTTCTTCTCCTTCCCCAATCCTAAAACACTTGGGAGCCAAAGGGAAAAGACCTAATGGGACTTGGGTGTTCCCTGAGGGGTCCAAAGGGGATTGCCTGGAGTCAGAATGGCCAAGTTTCCTGAAGTTAAACAGTTGACACAGACAAATTACAGACACGCCCAGAAACATGAAACCAACAGCCAACAAACCGACCAACAGTCAACTAACGGACCTACAGCACCACCAACAAAAAATGGTCTTTTCAACAGGTGAGGAAAAATTGGAGAATTATTCAAGTCAGTTTCTTCACTCTTGGGGGGGGGCTTAAACATTAACCAGCTAGTGTGTGTGTGTGTGTGTGTGCGCGCGCGCAAGCGCACACATGGAGGGGGCTGTCTATCTTGAATAACCCAGACACTGAGTCCCCACCCTCAAGGAAACTTCCTGAACATAATCTGTCTGTGAATGATGAAGCCCTGCTGGCAGGCAAGATTTTCATCATGCTCTCCTTGTCCATTCTCATTGCCAGTGCAAGGTCAGGCACAACAGAAACACTCTATGGGTGAATTCCATTTCTGAAAATGAGCCCACTTTCTCTGCCACCTGATCATTCTTCCAGTATTCAGTGATTTTTTAAATTATTAGAAAAGGGAAAACTGTAGTCAGGGAAGGGAATTTACAGGGGGAAATTATGCATGTTGCTTTGTAGAAATATTTTTTAAATGCCTTCCTGGATAAAGTAGGGGAAATAGAGGGAGTAAACAAGCAGCCTTAGAAATCTGCTGAGGAAAAGGCTCTTCATTTCTGAAGGGTGTGTGGGACCCATGCAGACCATGTACTGTATTCAAGGATCTCTAAGGATTCATAGCCCAGAGGTTGGGAAGGGGGCAGACGTTCACGTGGGTCATCAGGAGCATACCTTCAGGCTTCCAGGAATGGGTTCCTCATCATACATATTGAATAGTCCATTCAATATGTACTAACTGAGCACCTATTATGCATCAGAACTTGTTTAAAGCACTGGGGATACTGGGCTTTACATTCTAGTTGGAAGAGCAGAAAAAAAAAATAAGTAAGATAAAATTAGAAATGCATTTACCCCTTGACCTAATAACCCCCCTTCTGGGACTGTAGCCTAGAGTTCTGCCGCACAGTAAAATGTAGGCATGAGGTTATCCATTGCAGGACTGGTGGTGCTATGAAAGACTGGACACAACTTGAACTGTGGGAACATATTATCCATTCAAACCAAAACAAAATAACTTTTAAATTTTAATGTACATTTTATTAGATGGTAATAAATGTGTGATGGGGAAAGATAAAGTAGGGAAGGGGATTACAAATAAAAATATAAAAAATAAAAATAAAGAAGGGAAGGGTAATGCAGGGAGGGATGCTACTATTTTAAATTGTCAGGGAAGGTCTAACAAGGAAGATAACATTTGAGTAAAAACCTGAAGGAGATGAGGATGTATTAGGGAAGTGTTCCAGGCAGAGGGAAGAGCAGGAGCAAAGGCCCTGGGGTGAGAGCCCATTTGGCATATCTTAAGAGCAGTAAGGAGGCCAGCTGGGTTGGAGTAGAGTGAGCAGGGGGCAGAGGAGGCGCCAGTGTTGCCACCCCAGGCACTCTGAGTCTGAGTGGCTGCAGCTATGGGTCACCCATGAGCCTGGGGGGCTCCCTTTTCATGCTGGCCTCCCCAGTTCATTCAAACATTTCCCCAAATGACACCTGGCCCTTCCCCGAATCTTCTCTGCCTGTGAATATTCATCCTGAAATGGAGGCCCAGAACTGTGCTGGCTTGTGTCTTCGGTGCCCCCACTGCCACCTCCAGCCCACCTGCCCTCTCGGCAGTGCTATGGGTTGCCCACCGCTCCCTCCTGGGACCTCTCTTCTGTGCTGGCCCTCCAGACTCAAGCCCTATCTAGGCCTCTGACTGTTTCTTCAAAGTCCCCCTCACTGCCCCTGCATACCGAGGTTCCCAGGCTCTGTCCCCACCCTCTTCTCTCTCTCCTACCAACTCTTCATCCTTCCCCAGGGCTTCTGAGTACATTTCTCTCTGGAGCCCAGATCCACAGTCCTCTCGCTCCCTGGACCCCAGATGTCTCAGGCACCTTGAATTCTACCTACATCTAGAGCCGGGCTCACCACCCACTGATCACCCGTCTGCCCCCCAGACCAGTTTGAGCTGGTCCTTTGGATGCCCTTCCTCTCCCAGACAGTACCAACCATCCTCCCTGCCTGCACCTTCCATTTGTGCCCACCTGAGCAAGGACAAGCTCCTCCTGTTTTCTGCCTCCCTAGCACCTAGCACAGTGCCTGGCACACAGTGAGCTCTCCATAAATAAACTTTAGTATATGACCGGACAGTCTCATCCACTGTTTCTGGGTTCTGAATCTGCTCCCTCTCACAGTGACCCCTCCCAGGCTCAGTGGCCACCCCCCAGACCCCCACCTCTTCAAACCCGGGGAAGTGGGGGAGACCCTGCTTTGTCTGGTGCGCTGAGGCAAGGGCTCTCAGCAGAGGGTGATCCCTCCCTCCCCACCCCCAGGGCGCCTGATCAAATGCATGCCACCAGTTAGTGTGAGTTCTAGATAAACAAGTAGTTTTTCGGTGTAGCTATGTCCCCTATACTGTGTGTCATTCGGATATACTTATAGTAGAAAATTATTTCTTGCTTATCTGAAATCCAACTTCCGTGGGGCAATCCTTTATTTCTGTTAGCTAAATCTGGCAGCCATATCCCTGGTGACATTCGGCAAAGTCAGAAGACATTTTTGGTTGTCTCAGCTGAGGGGGTGGTACTACTGGTCTTTGGTGGGCAGAGGTCAGGGAGCTGTCAAACACCCTCCAGTGCATAGGAGAGTTCCCCACAACCAAGAATTATCCAGACCAAAGTGAATCTCTCCCTAGGGATACCCAGGGCACACAGAACTCCCGCCCCACCTCCACCTTTTACCCCTAACCACCCGCCTCCCTACCACATCCCCAGGCCATTAAGAGACGTAGAGAGAGACTCATGGTCCTGTCTCACAACCAATGCCAAGTTACAAAGTTAATGGGAAAAACAGGATATGAAATCGTGTTTTCTCTCAGCACTGCGCAGGCGGATCTAGGCACCAAAAAATTCAATGAAGGGAAAATGTAAAATGTCAAGGTGGTTACCTCAGGCCATAGAAATATTTCTTCCTCTCTCCTTTTCTCTTTTTCCTTTCCCACACGTCTCTAAAGAATCATGTTTGTAAAATACGTAACAGTTTTTAAACTTTTCATTCCTTAAATAATGCATGAGAACCTTCTCCTTGTATTAGAAGACACGGAGAAGAATACAGCAAGGCCAGTGTTCTCAGACCCGCCTCCGGTCTGGGCCCAAGGCCCATGGGGATAACTGTTCCTGCAGGGCTAAGGCGGAGCCTTAGGAGGGACCTGATTCTGACTCTGGCCTTGAACTGGCATTGAAAAATGCAGTCATACAGTCACAAGGCAAATGCATCCTACTAGGTACTGCCAGATTGTTTTAGAGGTAGCTGTGTTGTTTTTCTCTGTCACCAACAGGATCGGACAGAGTCGGCATGAGCCAGTACTTGATCCTAGACTTGAAAATGCTGGCCAGGGGCACCTGGGTGGCTCAGTCTAAGTGTCTGCCGTAGTCTCAGGTCATGATCCCCAGGGTCCTGGGATCGAGTTCCATGTCAGGCTCCCTGATCAGCGGGGATCCTGCTTCTCCTGCCTGCCACTCCCCCTGGTTTTACTCGCTCTCTGTCTCTGACACATAAATAAATAAAATCTTAGAAAAAGAAAGAAAGGAAGAAAGAAAGTAAGTAAGTGCTGGCCAATCTGATGGGTGAAAAGTATAATCTCATTGTTTTACTTCGTACTTCCCTTATTACAACTATTTTTTTCAGCTTTATCGAGATTAAATCAACATATAACACTGTGTAAATTTAAGGTGTACAGTGTAATGGTTTGATACACACATATGTTGGGAAGTGATCACCACTCTAAGATTAGTTAACAATCCATCACTCACATAGCTACCTACCCTGTGAGTGTGGATGTGTGTGATGAGAACTTCTAAGATCCGTGCTGAGCAATTTGCAAGTGTGCCACACAGTATCGTTAGCTACAGTCACCATGGTGAACGTGATCATCTTATAACTGAGGGTTTGGCCAACTTCACCCACTTCCTCCACCCCTGAGCTTCTGACAACCACCAATCTACTCTCCACTTCTATGCGTTCAGGGTGCTTTCTTTTTCCTTTTTTTTTAAAGATCCTACATATAAGATCACACACTAGGGGCACCTGGCTGGCTCATTTAGTAGAGCTTATGACTCTAGATCTCAGGGTTGTGAGTTTGATCCCCACATTGGGTGTAGAGATGCCTTAAATATAAAATCTTTATTTTTAAAAAAGATTTTATTGATTTATTGGACAGAGAGAGCACAAGCAAGAGGAGAGACAGAGGGAGAAGCAGACTTCCCACTGAGCAGGGAACCCAGTGCAGGGCTCGATCTCAGGACCCTGGGATTCCAGGATGCTTAACTGACTGAGCCACCCAGGCACCGCAAAAAATAAAATCTTAAAAAAAAAAAAAAAAAAGATCTAAGATCACACAATATTTTTTCCCTCTGACCTCCTTCACTTAGTATAATGCCTGTAAGTTCGATCCATGTTGCAAATGGTAGCATTTCCTTCCCTTGGTTGAAATGTATATACATTTCCTTATCCATTCATTCATCAGCCACCACTTGGGTTGGTTCCATGGCTTGGCTATTGTAAATAAAGTTGCAATAAACATGGGCTAAGGATATCTCCTTGAGATAGTGACTTCACTTCCTTTGGATCTATTTCCAGCAGTGGTTCCCTTTTCTCCACATCCTTGCCAGCACGTATTTCTTGTCTTTTTGATAATAGCCATTCTCACAGATGTGAGGTGATGCTTTTGTCTCGTGGTTTCGATTTTCATTCCTCTAATGATGCGTGATGCTGAGCACCTTTTCATGTGTCCATTGGCCATTTGTTTATCACCTCGAAAAAATGTTACAGCTGAGACTGGACATCTTCAGGTGTTCCTCTTTATGTTTAAATTAATGAAAAATTTAATCCATATGCATGCACATCTTACGGCATTCAGAAAGGGTGGTCCGTGAAAAGCCAACCTCCTTTCCATGTCTGAAGCCCTGCTTTGCAGTCTCCTGTCCGGAGACCACATCCAGAAGGCAGTGTCTGGGATTTCCTTCCAGAGATATTCAGTGCAAGTGTAATTGCTCACATATATAACCTTCTTCTCTAGTTTCTACACAAAACATAACATTTTTCCATACTATTCTGCACTTGGCTCTTTTCTTTTTTAATCTGGAAAGTGATTCATTCCCCTACACATAGAGCCATTTCATTCTTGTTCATGATTTCATAGTAGCCCTTCTGATGGATAGATTACAACTCATTTAAACAATCCCCTAGTGCTGGGGGCGCCTGGGTGGCTCAGCGGGTTAAGCGTTTACTTTGGGTTTGGGTCCTCAACCTGGAGTCCTGGGATCCAGTCCCATGTTGGGCTCCCTGCTCGGCAAGGAGTCTGCTTCTTCCTCTGCTTCTACCCGCCCCTCCCCGGCCCCCACCGCTTGTGCTTATTCTCTTTCTCTCTCAAATAAACAAATAAAATCTTGAAACAGTTTCCTAGTGTTGGACACTTTGGGGGAATCCAGTCTTTTGCTACCATGCATGTTCTTGTGCATAGGCAGTTTCTCACTTAGAGGAATATATTTGTAGATAATTTGCCAGAAATGGAATAGTAAGGTCAAAGGGCAAGTTTAAAGCATTTACGTTTGTAACCAAATTGCATGCCTTATCAGTTTGCTGATTATGTCATTTCTTGATTGTAAAGAAACTTATTTTTTAATTCACAGAAAAAATGTAGCATAATCATTGTCTCTGATGATAAGAAACCATGATTTAGAAAATATCTACTGCATGTCAGGAACTTGACACCTAGTGCTAAAAGCGCTAGAGACCTAGCAGGAACAGTGAAGTAAGCCTTTTGTTTAAGGCACCCATGACGTAAGGGGCAGAGCCAGAAATCAAACCTTGGACTGTCCGGCTCCCTCCCCCAGGCCTGGGTCCTGGAATGAGGAACTACATTCTAGCATGGCTCACAGTAATGTCACGTGACAGGTGTCCAGCAGGAGGCCTGAACCCTGCAACTGGGAACATAGATCCAGAAACACAGGACAGGTCATTGGGGGGGGGCGTGCAGAAGGAATAAATTTTGCTGGTGAAAAGTAAAAAGGATGGCCTAAGCTCAGACTCTGGGGTCAGACCTTCTGGATTTGAATCTTACTTCTGTCACTTCCTAGCTCTGTGAGCTGTCTTTTCATATGCAAAATATAAACTCTGATTCATACTTGTTGTGAAAATTCAATGCCTTAAACATGTTAAAAAAAAGAAGAAGAAGAAAGGGGGGTGCCTGGGTGGCTCAGTGGGTTAAGCCTCTACCTTTGGCTCAGGTCATGATCTCGAGGTCCTAGGATCAAGCCCCACATCGGGCTCTGCTCAGCAGCGACCCTGCTTCCTCCTCTTTGTCTCTCTGCATACTTCTGATCTCTATCTGTCAAATAAATACACAAAATCTTAAAAAAAAAAAAAAAAAAAAGGAAAGAAGAAAAACACCCGAAACTTTGCAGGCATTTGAAAGCATTAGCCATGTATTAGCAAAGAACTAAATTGTGTTCAAAGATATTTTAATTGGTAATCTTTGCCTTTGTGTTGTTTACAAATTTTAGTTGGGTCCCACTGGCATTGATGGGATCCATTTAGCCCAAGGGGACGGGAGGTAACGTCATAATGGCCCGGTTCTCAGGGACCACATGTAAGGGTTTGATCAGAGCATTGCCAGGCCCATCTGGCAGCACAGCAGCTGAGAGAGTTCCCAGAAGTTTACATATTTTGCCAAAAAATAATTGTTTAAAAGTGTTGAAATGCTGTCATGCCAACGGAGTTTTCTCGAAGTTAACACTGATTTAGCTCTTACTATGTGCCAAGCACTGTTAAAAGTCTCTCGTGGAATCCTCACAGCTAGCCTAGCGGGGAAGTATTCTTATTATCCCTGTTTGACAGGTGTGGAAACCCTGACAAAGCTTTAAGCCATTTGCCCAAGGCCATCCCATCTGATATGCACGCCAGGCTCCAGGAGACCAGAGCCTGTTCTCCTCTTTGAGCGTCTGCCTCTCTCAATGGGCAACTGGATCAAGAATCAAGTTGTTGTCCTCTCAATCACAGTGCTCTTTTGAAATGAAATCTATCGAAACCCTCACACCTCCCCAAGCCTGAACAGCTCTGATGTCAGACCAGAGGGGACGGGGAGCCATGGAGGGTTCCTAACCTGGGGCATGACACATTAACTTACATTTTAGGAAGTAGCAAGAATGCCCTTGACAGGTGAGGAGAGAGACCACAGTGCCCTAGGGAAAATATTTATGGCAGGTGTGTTGGGGGAGGGATGGGGATGGTGCAGGGGCTCTAGGTCAAAGCTGTAGGCAGAGCCAGAAAAGGTCCTTGGACTGGCCTCTCCAGGACTACTGGAATCCTCCTAAGGCCCTTATCCAGCAAGAGGTACTTCAGTGATGTAAATTAAATGTCTATAGTCACAAGCGGCTATTGAAGCCTTGAAATGCAGCTCGTTGAAATTGACAAGTGCTGCAAATAGAAAATACATGTTGGATTTCAAAGGCTTAATTAAAAAAGCAAAACATCTCGATAATTTTCATATAAATCACATGTTGAAGTGGTAACATTTTGGATAGGTGGGGTAAATTAAAAATATTAAAATTAACATCAACTGTTCTTTTCTTCCCCCTTCTTTTAAGTGGCTACCAGCAAACTTGAAATCATGTCTGCTCTCACATTACATTTCTGCTGGACAGGGCTGGTGCATAGACTTCCTCCAGGCACCTGCCTCTCTTGCCCTTCAGGAGAAGCTGTGGAGGTGTCTGGTGAGGACTGGGCAGGCAGAGGTGCACACCACCGTCCTTGTTAATCTGACACAGCAGTCAGAGGCTGAGGCCGCCCTTGACCTGTCTGGGTCCGCTGTGCTCTGCCGCCCTCTACTGGCTGCTCTTCCAAGCTGTCCTGCTCTTCAATGACCTTTCATCGTTGGAGGTGGGACTGGACTTGGTATCTTGAAACACTTTGTGGTCCCAAACCATTTATCGCATTCATGTACTATCCTGTTTTGATTTTAGTCTTGATTTTAATTCAAAGTCACTTTACAGAAAGAATTTAAGAAATGTCCTGTTCCCCAGTTACTATCTTCTCAACGGGTCTCAATACAATTAAGATGTCTCAGGTAAGTTCTTCTCCAACTGTGGCTTCTGGAAGGGGGAAAATTATCGATATTGTGTAACCCTTTAAATTCCTGGATGTTGGGCGCCTGGGTGGCTCAGTGGGTTAAGCCTCTGCCTTCGGCTCAGGTCATGATCCCAGGGTCCTGGGATCGAGGCCCACATCGGGCTCTCTGCTCAGCGGGGAGCCTGCTTTCTCCTCTCTCTCTCTATGCCTGCCTCTCTGCCTACTTGTGATCTCTCTCTCTCTGTTTCAAATAAATAAATAAAATCTTTTATTTATTTATTTATTTATTTATTTGACAGAGAGAGATCACAAGCAGACGGAGAGGCAGGCAGAGAGAGAGAGAGAGGGAAGCAGGCTTCTTGCTGAGCAGAGAGCCCGATGTGGGACTCGATCCCAGGACCCTGAGATCATGACCTGAGCCGAAGGCAGTGGCTTAACCCACTGAGCCACCCAAGCGCCCCTAAATAAATAAAATCTTTAAAAAAAAAATAAATTCCTGGATGTTAATAAGTAATTTTCTTGAGGGGGGTAGATTTCCAGTCTGGTCTTAGAAGACCTTTGGTTGGTAAAATGGGTTAATATCATAGTAAACAGGTTAAACTGCATCATGGGAATTATGGGGCAAAAATGTATAATGTATATGAAGTACTTAGTATAGTGCTTGGTACATTATAAGCTCTCAATATGTCCAGCTATTAGTATATAAAATTGCTTGCTGTTTACATAAGCGGAAATCTTTTACAAGTGTTGTGGCTAGAAGCTTGTACCCTGCAGTCTAGGACTTTGGTTCAGACCCTTCTTTTTTTCCTTTTTTCTTTTCTTCTTCTTCTTCTTTTTTTTTTTTTTTTTTTGCAGGCCCTTTTTGATGAGTAAACAAGGGGTCATGGGAAGGAAGGATTTCAGCAAATCGCTAAGCTAGGAAAACACCCAGCTGGTGTGGGGTCTTCCTGGAAAACCTCCTAAATCAAACCTGAGTCAGCTTGGCCAACGAGGGCAAGGAGTGTTAGTGGGAAGGGTCATGGATCCAATCCAAGGGAGCTCTGGATTTGTCAGGGTGCATGAAGGCATTCCCCGGGTTATGCACAATAAAAACATAAGTTCAAGGAGAGACTGAAATAATATAAAAGGTTCAGCTGTTTGAGAAAAGCATGTTTGTGTATTTTGTTTTAAAGATTTTTTATTTATTTGTTTGACAGAGAGAGACACAGTGAGAGAGGGATCACAAGCGGGGGAGTGGGAGAGGGAGAAGTAGGCTTCCCACCCAGCAGAGAGCCCGACGCAGGGCTCGATCCCAGGACCCCGGGATCACAACCTGAGTCGAAGGCAGGCGCCTAACGAGTGAGCCACCCAGGCACCCTGTGTTTGTGTATTTTTAAAGCGGATAATTGTGGGTATCAAATCACTGTGGCATTTATCGTCCTATGGATACATTTAAAAGAATGACTAACTGCCTCAGTTAGTTAAGCAGCTGCCTTCGGCTCAGGTCATGATCCCAGCGTCCTGGGATCGAGTCCCACATCGGGCTCCTTGCTTGGCAGGGAGCCTGCTTGTCCCTCTGCCTCTGCCTGCCACTCTGTCTGCCTGTGTTCGCTCTCTCTCCCTCTCTCTCTCTGACAAATAAATAAATAAAAAATGAAAAAAAAAAAAAGAATGACTAACTGCCGTATTTTAAGGTGTTGACATTATGAGAGTGCTGGAAATTATAGTCTCTGTGAGTTTATTTAAACTTCTGGTGAAAACTTCTACCTATGTTAAAGTTCTACGCAACTCGAAATGTACAAAGGAAAACCGCATCCTTTGAATTCTTGTAGGGAGGATGTGAGCACACAATTTTGAAGACCGGGTCTAGGTTGCACACTCAGGAGTGGAATGGCGGAGGTTTGCGGATGTACAATCGAGGTTCCTCGAGGGTACTGAACTTTCCAAAGCAGCTGGGCTAATTGACATCCCCCACCCCGATCCTCCTCCCCCTTCCTCCGCCCCGGCCCCTAGCAGTGGAGATGAATCCTATTGCTGTGACTCCTCCCCAGTGCTCCATGACTGTGTGGAGGTCTGCAACATTCCGGAAGCTGCTATGTCCATGTCTTTCTGGGAAAGTGCAAGGCTAAGCGGAGGTGACTTGCTGCCAGAACTCCAGGGCTCCCGAGCCTGTCAGATCAGGGTCTGGAGAACTAGATCAGAAGGTTCTAATGACTTCTCTCTACAAAAGCCCAGAGCAGGCACCTCTGAGAAGGAGCCCTCTCTGCTCACAGCCAGCCGTGTCATACCTTAGGCCTGGCTCCCGCCCCTGAGCCTTGATGGCTACAAGCCAGCTCTTGGCTCCTGCCTTCCTCCTTTGTATCTAAGCTAACTAGCCACCTGTTCGCACAGACCTGCTGTGGGCAGGAAACGGGGCTGTTGGTAGCACTGGCTTGTTACCGTCTCATTCCTATCCTCCAGTCACCCCAAATGGAGTCACAGTAAATTTTGATATGTGGGTTTCACTAGTCAAATCCGGGGGAGCCGGCCTCCTGCCTCTTGTTTGTGGAGCACGCCCACCTAAAGCTGTGTGTTTTCTTACATTCTCAGCCCCTGGAATTTGACTACCAAAGATACCCATTTGGTTAGCGTATCAGTTGAAGGGGTAAGGAGAACCCGCTGGGAAGAGCAACTGGCCCCACTCCTTTCTGGGAAAGAGGTCTACCAAAATGCTGTAGTTACAGACTGTGGCCGCCAGAGGGCAAAGTAAGCAAAGCTTTGGGAGAGCCAATTGGGGAATGGTGGAATTTCCACTTTCTAAAGTCAAACTAGAGAGGGTCTCTGGGTACTTCGTGTTTCCTCTCCTTGAGCTGGGTTTGGTAAACCCTCTCAGGAAGGGTCTAGCCGGCCTTCCTTACCTGCCCGCCACGTCCTTCCTGGTCCCTGTTACAGCTGTCCTTGGGCCCCACCTCTCCAGACCTGACACTGATCCCAGGCCATCAGAGGAAGCCTGATGGATTGAGGCTTCTGTGGCTTTTTTCTGTCCCATGCCACATCATTCTGCTTCAGCAGTCCTCTTTCTTTCTTTCTTTCTTCCTTTCTTTCTTTCTTTCTTTCTTTTTTTAATTTAATGCTTCAGCAGTCTTGTCTTTGGCCCAATTATTTCCACATCTTCCCTTTAAGGGACTTTTCTCCACTCTATACATTACAGTAGTGCGGTCCTTTTACCAGTAGTCAAATTGTGTGAGAAAGAAAAGTACAGTGTGGGGGCACCTGGGTGGCCCGGTTTGTTGAGCTCCCAACTCTCAGTTTCAGTTCAGGTGATGATCTCAGGGTCTTGGGATGGAGCCAGGCATCTGGCTCCCTTCACAGCGTGGAGCCCTCTTGAGATTCTTTCCCTCTGCCCCCTCCCTCTCTTCCCCAACTTGTGCAAGCACACACTCTCTTTCTCTCTCTCTCTATTTCTCTCTCAAATAAGTCTCTAAAAATAGAAAAGAAAGGTGCTAGTGTGTTCTGGTCTTCCGCAAAGATCAGCCGAGTGAGCCCACCTGTTAGTGCTGGGAAGCATTTGGTGAGAGAACTCCCCTTACCCAAAAACACGGAAGATGGAGGCAAACCTAAATGCCAAGTTATCTGTGCTAAAAGCAATGCTACTCTGCCCCACGTAACAGACAGTTTCCATGTGCTGGCAACTATATTGAGTGTTTTAAGCTACCATTTAATGGGATCGCAGAAATCCTATGAGGGCAGTGATCGTTTCTCCTCTTTCCAGATGAAGAATCTGAGCTTCAGGAAGGTTAAGAGGTTTGCCTGAGATCACAAAGCTGGTAAGTGGCAGAACTGGAATATGAAACCGATGGGGCTGGCTTCATTATTTCCCCGGTGCCCCCCCACCTCCGATCCAGCTTCCATTCCTTCCTGGTGTGGCACAAGCATCCTTCTTGGCACCTGTGCATCATGAGGACACCGTTTGTGTGACGTTGCAAATGCCCATCTGTCCATCACAATCTATCCCACTGCCTAAGGAAAGATCTGGGGAAACGTGCCCCAATATGTTTATACTGCTTAACTAGAACACTGTTTTTATATTCTTGATTCTTTTCCAAGTTTTTTATTAATGTATTTTACTTTTTGAATCAGAAAACTATTTTTGGCATGGGGGAGGTCCTTCTTCTGCCCCCAGAGGCTTCAGCCCATTCATTCTGCCTGAGGTGTCTCTTGGTCCAGCAAACACCTGAGTGTCTTGTGAGCCTTAGTGCAAGGACTGGGTCTCTGTGACGTCCTTTCAAACACTCTGTTGACGTCCACTCAAACACTCTGCTCAGTACTCTATGGTCCCCATCATATGGTATGATGCTTATCACACTTATTATCTGTAACCCCCACCTCACCTACAGATTTGAGCAGTGGTTCAGTCAGATTCATCAGTTTCCCCAGGACTTGGCAAAAGCTGCAGATCCATATACTAGCTAAAGCTAATTGAGCACTTACTATGTTCTAGGTGCTTTATTCTGTGCTAAGCATTTTGCCTCTATTAATTCATTTAATCTCATAATTGTCCCATGAGGTAGGTTTACTACTATTTTCATTCATTTTTTAAAATATTTTTATTTATTTATTTGTCAGAGAGCTAGAGCAGGAACACAAACAAGGGGAGTGGGGGAGGGAGAAGCAGGCTTTCCGCTAAGCAGGGACCCCATCATGGGGTTCGATCTCAGGACCCTGGGATCATGACCTGAGCCAAAGTCAGACGCTTAATGACTGAGCCACCCAGGCACCCCTATTTTCATTCATTTTACAGATGAGGAAATTTATGCGGAGATAACTAGCTGGAGGTCATGGAGCTAATAAACAACCAGACCAGGGATGTGTACCCAGGCTGTCTGGCTCAAATCCATGACCTTAAACATTATGCTATACTGAAAAGATGCTTGGGAAAGTTTTGCTGGATTAGGAAACCTGGAATTTCTCCAAAGTGTCATTCCATGTGAAAAGTGTTTTGGCTGACCCCAAAGACAGGGATTTAACTCCATACCCCAACCTCCCCTGTGGCTCTAGTGACCACACAGGCAGTTTGTCCAGAAAAACATGAACGAAATAAAATGATCTCTCTCACTGAGCTCACTGAGTTCACCCCCATTCATTCCCTGGACTCAGGCCACAGTTTATAGAAGAGGAAGGATGTGTGAATGTGGAAGATGGGTTGTGATGGTCTGACTTTCCTGGCTTGAGGACAGCAGCAACAATCCTGAATTCCTCTGGATGGGTCTCTTCCACCTGTCTGGAGTGGATCTGGGACAGAATGGGGTCCTAGGATCTCAACCGAGCATGAAATTTAGCTCTGAGTTTCCCAAGGCCCTCAGACAAGACCAGTATGTAACACTCCACGTGAGCTATCTTCGGTTCATTAAGTCCATGAGCAGTTACTGATTACCATGCTTTGCTGATCTCTGTGACCAATCCCAAGGAAACAAGAAATCAGACACCATAGATCTCTGCAGTCAAAAGGACTCCAGCAGTACTGTCCAAAGGAAATGCAAGAACCACAAATGGAAGCCACATATGGGATTCTAGTTTTTCTAACAGCCACATGAAAAAAAACACCAAAAGAAACAGGTGAACTTATTTTAATAGCCTGTTTTAACTCAATATACATAAAATGTTATTGTCTCAGCATGTAATCAATATAAAACTGATTAAGGAAATGTTTTTTTTTAATACTTTGAAATCTGGTGTTTATTGTATCCTTCCAACACTTTCCACTCTGACCAGCCACATGTCAAGGGCTCGGTAGCCCTGTGAGGTCAGTGGCTACTGTATGGGACAGTATGGATTTATAATCTAAGAAAATAAACTTTTCTTTGTCTTCAGCTTTCAGAAGAAAGGGTTATGGCATTTGGTGCTGGAGACTGGGACATTCACATTGTTTCACAAGTGATCCCTTGCATTTCTTTTTCTTTTCAATTTGTTTTTAAGTTCACAAGTAGTGAATAAATTTTTATTATAAGGGAAGCAATCAAGTAAGTTGCCCCTTACCCTCCCTCAATACTGTTCCATTCCCAGAAGTAGGCTTATCTATCCCTTGGTTATAGATTCTTCTATGGTTTTACATGGTTTTCTGACGTAGCAGTATTTCTCAGTGCTCTTTTCATGTGCATATGTTGAATCACCTCATTCTCTTCAATGACTGCATGATATCCCATGGCCATTTCTCTGTTGAATGGCTTTTGGCTGTTTCTAATGTGTTTTTTCATTATTAGTAATACAGCTATCATGAGCATTCCTGCCCTTTCATCCTTGTACATTAGTGTAGGTGTTTTTCTGGAGGAGATAAAAAAGAGCATATTTGCTGGGAAATCCACATCTTAAGTGACAGCAGGTACCATCAAGCTGCCTCCCCAAAGAAGCTCAATTCATACCCCCTCCCCCACTCAGTGTGATGTTTTCTTACATCCTTCCATCATACCCCAGATCTGATTTGTATTGTAAGGAGGGGTATCAGATTTTAGTAGTCATACCAAAGCAGCAAAAAAAAAATTTTTTTGAGATTAAAAAAATTTTTTTTTAGATTTTATTTATTTATTTGACAGAGGAAGACAGTGAGAGTAGGAACACAAGTCGGGGGGGCAGCAGATAGGAGAGGGAAAGCAGGCTTCCCGCGGAGCAAGGAGCCCCATATGGGGCTTGATCCCGGTGATCATGACCTGAGCCGACGCTTAACAACTGAACCACCCAGGCGCCCCTATTCTGAGATTTTTTTCTACAGTATTCTTCTGTTCATATCCAGAGACTCAATTCCAGGCCTAGAGTGAGTCACTGTTGAATTTTAATGAAATCACGGAGAATGTGACAGCATCATCATGTCCTATTGTGGGGCGTTAGAATCTAAAGGGAGTGATAACTAAATATGGTCACTGTCCCCCCCCCCCCTTCCCCCTACATAATCCCTCAGCAAGTGCCCTGATGGAGACCGGTGTACCTTCTCTCTGTGAATTCAGCTTTTCCTCCAGGCCTGCACGGATCTCCAGTTCTTTGGTCAAACACTAGATGGAGTTATAAGCTTATTTGGGGATCTTGTAGAAAAAACCATAAATCTTTGAACACCGAGCCACCTAGCTGTTTGCCCCCTGAGGGGTGAGACCTAGACCATCTGCGAAGGTGGAGATTCCCTCAGTCCATCTCATTCGGAGGATGTGCTAATGGAGCAGGAGGTAGGCACCCCTCCACACACACACACACACACACACACACACACACACACACACACACACACTTTTATTTGTTTTTTAAAGGATTTTGTTTATTCATTTGGGAGAGGAGAGTGCGCATGCGTGTGAGCAGGCAGGGCAGAGAGCGATTGTGCTGACTGCCTCCCAGCCAGGAGCCCGAGGGCGTGCTGGATCCCACAACCAGAGCCAAAACCAAAAGTTGGCCGCCCAACCGGCTGAGCCACCCAGGTACCCCCGCTTGCACTTTTTTCTTGCCGAACTCCTCCAGTGGGAGCCAGGTAAGTTCAAAGCTTTCTGTGAGATTTCAGTGTTCTGGTCTTCAAGTGACTCAACTGTCTTCAAAACCATGCAACCAGGGCAAATCTCACCTTCCTTTTTCAGGAATTTCAGGACAGCACCCTTGTGGCACTCACAGAGCCCAGGCATGGCCTGGTTAAGTAGATTAAGAGTCTGCTTTCGCGCGCGCGCGCGCGCACACACACACACACACACACACACACGGCTCCCTCTTCCCGCTTTTGAGGCCACTTCTGTGGCGCCCTGGGCTCAA
The DNA here is from genome assembly GCF_902655055.1 of Lutra lutra. Lineage (NCBI taxonomy): Eukaryota > Metazoa > Chordata > Mammalia > Carnivora > Mustelidae > Lutra > Lutra lutra. The sequence goes on along the minus strand of NC_062287.1, from coordinate 55,097,818 downwards.
CACAGTAAGCCTTGTCTACACTTCAGATACCGAGGGAGAGATGAAGTCACTCTCATAGTCCCTGCTTCGATTAGAGTTCAATGTATTGTGACCACTATTATTTTTATGGTGTCATTTTGAGTAATACAGTATCTTCTTCCAACAGTCTTAGATAAAATTTAAGGCATCAGGATAAAGACAAAGGCTTCCTTTGTGTGCTTCCTTCTGGAACCAGAGGGCAATACCCAGGTGGGCAGCCTCCTAGTGTCACTGGGGAAGGGCAGCAGATGGGCGACCACGGAGCCTCCAGCAGGATTTACCTGCCATGGTCTGATGCTCACCTTGGAGTCTCCAGAGCTTGCTTCAGAAATGGCATTTGCAAGCAAATTCATATGAACGATGCTATTAGGAAATAATCTAAAACCAGAATCCATGTGTTGATTTATTTACTCATCAAACTTTTACTGATGCTGAGTTTGAGCCAGGCCATATCCTAGGCTCTAGATATAATGAACAGAGACAGGTTTGGTCTTGGTGATCTAGTGGGACACAAGCAGGCCATTCCAACCCAGTGAGATGAGGTGTTATGGTTATGGAGGCAACTAAGAGGAAGTGACATATCTAGCACTGGGAAGGAAAGAGCCAGCCAAAGAACAGTATCACAGGAAAGAGAAGGTATGACTGCAAGAGCAAGGTCTCCAAAGAAGACAACTGAACTTGAACCAAAACGCACGGGGGAGGTTGACCTTGGGCAAGAAGAGAGTCTCTTTCCTGAGCAGGAAGGGGTGGCCAAGGACACACAGAATTATAGGATGCCTGGTTCTGTGCCTAGGTAGATTACACAAATATACCTGGTGGCAAAAGATTAGTAGGCAAGTTCATTGTTGAGAGTGAGGAAGAGATTCTGATTTGGCAAAGATCAGAACAGGAACTGTGGGAGAATGAGGGGCATACCTGAATGAGGAAATATGCTGACCCCAGTACACAAGGCTGCTGCTCTCCCACAGCACCCACATCCCTAATGAGGGCACAGACTCACTAGGGCGAATACTTGATTAGCCTGGCACCATTGAATTAATGGACAATGGAGCTGGATGAGGAATGGAGTGAAGAGCATAGGGAGAGAACACATGGAAGAAAAACCCAATCCTGGGTTCCTCATCTCAGTGAGGGCTGTTACCAAGTGCCCACCGCTGGAGTCAGGAACTGGGGTATTCAGGCACCTGGGTGACTCAGTTGGTTAAGCATCTGCCTTTGGTTCAGGTCAAGCCCCGCATCAGGCTCTCTGCTCAGCGGAGAGCCTGCTTCTCCCTCTCCCTCTTCTGCTCCCCCTCTTTGTGCACCATCTCTCTCTCTGTGTGTCAAACTAATTAATTAATTAATTAATTTTTAAAAAAGAAAGAAACTGGAGTATCCTTGTCAATTCTGCCTCAACCTCAATCCATCACCAAGATACATAGGTCCATAGCCTACTCTCTCTTTGGTCCACCTACTTCTTTTTTTCATTAAGATTTTATTTATTTATTTGAGAGAGAGAGAGAGAACACGCACAAGCAGGCAGAGGGGCAGAGGGAGAAGAAGGAGCATGCTCCCCACTGAGCAGAGAGCCTGACTGGGATCATGACCTGAGCCAAAGGCAGACGCTCAACTGACTGAACCACTCAGGCATCCCAGTCCATCCACGTCTTTTCATCTTCCCTGGTCCCTCTGTTCTGCTCCCCCCAGAACTCTGGTAATTCCATGATTATAGGACAGATCTTTGCATCAGAGTCTTTTTACTGTTGGGGAAAAGCTCAAATAGCTTTTAGGGCCAGACAATAAATGAGTGAAACCGCCAGGGACTCTGGCACACTGGAAAGTCCTTTGCCATCTAACAGGGAAGGAAAATGCTGCCATGAGGAAACATGAGCTTGGTATTTTGATAGGTCTTTCTACATTTTTAAGAGAAGCTTAAAATAGTTTTATAACAAAAATTCCTGATTTTTAAATGTAGGCCAACTATTCGAATTTAAAATAAAACTGTTCAGAAAACCTTTTTTTTCTTTTCTTTTCTTTTTTATTGTATCTATATGACATGATGGGTGTTAGCTGAAACTATTGTGGTCATCATTTCACAATATTTGTAAATCAAACCATCATTCTGTATGCCTTAAACTTATACAGTGATGTATGGCAATTATTTCTCAATAAAACTGTTGTTGAGATGTTTCAGAGTGAAGTTTGCTGATGTCTGCACCTTACTTTGAAATGCATCAAAAGATTCACCCTTGGGTGAATAGACGGATGGATAGATATATGATAAGGCAATTATGGCAAAAATGTTAATTGGAGCGCCTTGGTGATGCATATATACAACTCTTTCAACTTTTCTGTATGCTTGAAATTTTCAAAATGTAAGGAAAAATAATTTTTAAAAATTTTCAAATTTTGTTATAAACATATAATGAACTATTAGCCCCAGGGGTACAGGTCTGTGAATCGCCAGGTTTACACACTTCACAGCACTCACCATAGCACATACCTTCCCCAATGTCCTTAACCTCACCACCCTCTCCTGACCCCCCACCCGCTAGCAACCCTCAGTTTGTTTTGTGAGATTAAGAGTCTCTTATGGTTTGTCTCCCTCTGGATCCCATCTTGTTTCATTTATTCTTCTCCTACCCCCAAACCCCCCACGTTGCATCTCCACTTCCTCATATCAGGGAGATCATGTCATAGTTGTCTTTTTCCAATTGACTTAGGAAAAATAATTTTTTAAAAAAGATTTTATTTATTTATTTGACAGAGATCACAAGTAGGCAGAGAGGCAGGCAAAGAGAGAGGAGGAAGCAGGCTCCCTGCTAAGCAGAGAGCCGGATGCCCGGCTCTATCCCAGGAGCCTGAGATCATGACCTGAGCCGAAGGCAGAGGCTTTAACCAACTGAGCCACCCAGGCGCCCCGAAAAATATTTTTTTAATGGAAAAATAATTGCGAATCCACGAACCACTACTTTGTGACTTTCGTTACATATTTTACTTTATGAAAGGTAGAGGTAAATGAGTTTATAATATAAAGGCATAGAACAGTCCCTAGAATATTTAATAAATATTAGATATTAATATTGCCATCATTTGGAACAGAGGAAATGGATACAGATTAGAAGGGCTGGACCTAAACGAATTTCATTGAGTGCAGAGGGACCAGAGTTCCATGCTGTTACTGTGTGAGCTTATACCTGGAATTTCCATCTCTGTGCCTCACGTTCTCACTTTTAAGCTTATAAGAACTGAACTCTAGGCTCTCTTGCAGTTCTGAAGTTCCGATTGAGCGTCTCCCTTTCCTGTTTCTGCCTATAGGTGTCTCCATTACCCTCCTTTTTTCCTTTAATGCCTTTCTAAAAACTACAATTCCCAGGAGCACGTACAGGCGTCGACGTCGCGCCGTTCTTACTCGTCGCTCGCGCTCTTTATACCTACTTCCGCCCGCGAACTACTTCCTTTTTTTTCCGGGGCGCGCGGCGGCAAGATGGCGGTGCAGATTTCGAAGAAGAGGAAGGTGAGACCTTGGGGCCCTGGTCCGGGGAACTAGCGCCGCGCGGGTCGGGGTTTGTGGAGACGCCGTCGTGAGACCCGCAGCTCCATGCCCTGCTTCGAGAAGCGGCCTGGGCCGCGTGGCATTCCCGCGGGCCGCGGATGGCGGTGGATTGAACGCGGGGCCCGAGCCTGGCGAGCTCAGTTTGGCGGCGGAAGGGAGTGATTGATTGCTGCCGCTTCTAGGCGAATAGCAGAGATGAACACCGGGTGTCCCTCCTGCCCGGGACAAAGCGCTTGTGAGCATTCCTTGGTCAGCAAAAAGCTTCAGTAAACGTGTGGTCCTTTGAGAGGTTGAGCCGTTTTCCCTCAGGTCTCACTTTGAGTTTGGGAAGGGGAGGTAGCAGCGTACTCATGCTTGCTTGGAGTTGGGGTGCGGCTTTCTGACCCCAGAGAGCTCGCTTGGGAAGGCTGCTGACGGTTTCTTGCTCCATCTGTACCCCAAGGAAACTGATGGGCTAATGGAGGGAGGAGACCTGGAAAGAGCACTTCATCGGATTTCCACTTTTCGCTTTTCCGTGGGCGAGGACGGGGCAAAATCCATATGCATTAGAAAGAGGCAACTAGGGGTGCCTGGGTGGCTCAGTGGGTTAACCCTCTGCCTTCGGCTCAGGTCATAATCTCAGGGTCCTGGGATCGAGCCCCACATCGGGCTCTCTGCTCAGCGGGGGAGCCTGCTTCCTCCTCTCTCTCTGCCTGCCTCTCTGCCTACTTGCGATCGCTCTGTCAAATAAATAAAAATCTTTGGGAAAAAAAAAAAGAGGCAACTAACTTGTCATTTTGTGTGGACATGATAACGTGTAAATTCACACCTTTACTCGAATTAGGACTTGCCGGATTTGTAAGACACGCGCACTTCATGGCAAGATAACCTGGCTGGCAGTCTTCAGGTGGTCCAAGTTGTGTCTACGATTGAGACTGCTTAAGTCAGTCTATTTTCGTTAGTTACAAAGGCAGCATCTCTGCCTTAATGAATGAATGAGTTGTGGATGTGCCATTTGAGGTCCGCTTTTTTGTTTAGCGTGTGTAGGTACATACGAACAAGTCTTAAAAACCCTTCAATGAAGAGAGGATGACGAGTCTGACTGGAGGTATTATCTTTGCCAGGTGGCCCCTACTCCTTGCTGCGTTCTGTGGCGGTTTTAAGGGCCCTTGGGTTAAAGTAACTTCCAGAGGACGACTTAGAGGCATTTGTCTGAGAAGGGTTGCTACATGGGTGTTGGAACAAGGGTAATAGGGTGATGATGGGTTGTTTATTCAAGGTGTTGAATGTTGATGAGAGTTGCACTGGCAGAAGGACTAGGCAGGAAAATGACCCTGCGTCCAAGTTCTAATTGTGAATTTTCCCTTTCGGTTAGTTTGTCGCTGATGGCATCTTCAAAGCTGAACTGAACGAGTTCCTCACTCGGGAGCTGGCTGAAGATGGCTACTCCGGGGTTGAAGTCCGAGTTACACCAACCAGGACAGAAATCATCATCTTGGCCACCAGGTGAAAACTCATTTTCTTGGCTATCACCTGTAATTGCTGTATATATTAGGATGGTGTATTCTGAAAACTTACAGGGATAATCAGTGCACTGGCCTTAGCAAATGTAAGTTTTCTTTTTTAAGATTTTTATTTGTTTATTTCAGAGAGCATAAGTGGGGGTGAGGGGACAGACGGGGGTGGAGGGACTGAAGGAGAAGCGGATGCCCCATGGAGCAGGAAGCCCGATGCTGGGCTCTATCCCAGGGCCCTGGGATCATGACCTGAGCCACCAGGCTGCCCGCAGATGTAAATTTTCTTAACTATTTTAAATTTAACTCTAGTTCTTGTCATCCAAAATTTGTATTTTGTATGTTAGGTGAATGGCACTTTACTACATTTATGTAAAATTTAAAGCCATGTTTGGAATTTTGTAAGAGCTATAAATTGTCTGTTTTTTTTTTTTTTTCCTCAGGACACAGAATGTTCTTGGTGAGAAGGGCCGGCGGATCCGAGAATTAACTGCTGTGGTTCAGAAGAGGTTTGGTTTCCCCGAGGGCAGTGTAGAGGTGAATGATTGTGCCTTGTGCCAGATTTTACTGTGGATTGATTGGTATTTTGTTCAAGTTCTCTTAATAAGCAGTGGACTTCCTTTTATAGTCCTTTTCTGTGCATTTCTGGTGGTGACGGGATTTTTTGCTTTCAACTTGGGAATAGTAATGGTACATATGGTGCATTGGCTGCCTCATCAGTTGGTGTTGCTGTAGAAGGAGCTAGGGGTGGAAGGACAATAAGGAAAGATTCAGACTATGTCACAAAGTGTAGGCTACATGTGGGTAGTGGAAGTGTTTTAGTACTTGAGGGATGCCACAGTGGTATATGCTTGTATGATGAATGAGGTTTTTTTTTTATTGAAAACTGGGGGGAAAATTAACAGGTTTAAGGGTGTGCCTTGTTTCTTTCTTACAGCTTTATGCTGAAAAGGTGGCTACAAGAGGTCTGTGTGCTATTGCCCAGGCAGAATCTCTGCGTTACAAACTCCTAGGAGGCCTTGCTGTGCGGAGGTGAGTGGCCTGAAACTTTTAATGATTATGGTTTTTTTTTTTTTTTAAGATTTTATTTATTTATCTGACCGACAGAGATCACAAGTAAGCAGAGAGGAAGGCAGAGAGAGAGGAGGAAGCGGGCTCCCTGCTGAGCAGAGAGCCCGATGTGGGGCTCGATCCCAGGACCCTGGGATCATGACCTGAGCCGAAAGCAGAGGCTTAACCTACTGAGCCACCCAGGTGCCCCTAATGATTATGTTTTAAAGAATGGTCAGCGCCGTAAAGGGAGTACTTCCTTGGTGCTTTGGGAATAGAACAAAAACAACTCCAGGGAGGGGAGGTTAGAATTCCTGTTGAAGTTAGCTTCTTTAAGTGTAGGGATTATAAAGAAATAAGACGTAGTCCTGAGGAGAAGAGTATCTGCAAGCAGTATGTAGGTAGTGATGTGAGCAGGGGTGGACTAGAAAGGGCATGCGGTGGCTAGATGGGGTCTGGAGCTGGGCCTACTATTGAGATCTCGGTAGGAGTTCTTTGTGCAATTTCACTGTTGTGAAGTAATTGGAATGCTTTGTCTCGGTGTATGAAATTTATTGGCATTTCCTGCAGAGCCCTGGGAGGTTTTTCAGCAGGGGAAGGACATGAGAGCGGTGCTTTAGGAAGGTTGACCTGGTGGGGAGGTGGGTGGCAGGAAAGGCTATAGGTAGGGACATACAAGAAAGACTGCTTGTCTGCCTTGAATTGCCTGCTACACCACTTAGAACCATGGTCCTCAAAAGCTTGGTTCCTGAGCCAGCATCACTGCCATCATCAGAGGACTTGTTAGAAATAAAAATTTGCAGTCTCCACCCACTAAAATGGAAAGTGGAGGTGCGGCCCAGCCACTTGATCCAGGTGGTTTTTGTATGTACTGAAGTTTAGTTTATTTTAAGATTTTATTTATTTATTTGACAGAGAGCACAAGTAGGCAGAGTGGCCAGGAGAGGGAGAAACAGGCTCCCTGCTCAGCAGGGCTCAATTGCAGGACCCCTGGACCATGACCTATGACCTGAGCTTACTGAGCCACCTAGGCATTTTTTTTTTTTTTTTTTAAGGTTTTATTTATGTGTGCATTGAAGTTTAACTTGGAAGTTCTGAGACCTGAGCCGCTTACTGAACTTCTGGCCCTTAGATCTCCTATTCGCAAATGGGGGTCATTATATCTACTACTTCTTTTTGTGGTGATTAAATAAGATGATGCAAAAGAGCTGGAGCCTAGAGTGGTGGGTCCTCCTTTACCTTCCCTGTTGAAAGTGGCCGCTAGCTCTTAGTATAGTATGTCCTAGGGTATACAATAATGAGTTGAGTGGGGAATGATATTTTTTTTTAAAGATTTTATTTACTTATTTGACAGAGATCACAAGTAGGCAGAGAAGCAGGCAGAGAGAGAGGAGGAAGCAGGCTCCCTGCTGAGCAGAGAGCCCGATGTGGGGCTCTATCCCAGGCCTCTGGGATCATGACCTGAGCTGAAGGCAGAGGCTTAACCCACTGGGCCACACAGGCGCCCCGGGAATGATATTTTAAGGCTTATTGTCAATTTTACAGGCCTTAGAAATATCTTTTTCCAGTGCTCAGTCAAGAGAGCTAGGAGCCTACTGTAGTAGAGTTCCTAATGAATGTGAATTCTGGAGGTTGAGGAATATATTGTAAACCATAAAGGAGCCACTCAGTGACTGGAGTACTTCTGGATTCTTATTGATTGCCATCCTGATTGTGAAATGTTGTGGTTGCAAAGGAGTGGGCATCCTACACCTGAGTTTTACCACCCCCACTATTTAATTGCCAGTTTAGGGGCACATAGGTGGCTCGATCGGTTAAGTGTCCGACTTTTGGTTTTGGTTCAGGTTATGATCTAAGGGTAATGAGGTTGAGATCATGTCCAGTTCTGTACTAAGTGTGGGGCCTGCTTAAGATCCTTGCCTTCTCTCCCAAATAAAAAAGTCAATTCTTGAGTCCACAGTTGCTCGTTTAATTGGCCTGGTGTGAGGACTCGACTTCACAGGTGTTTTTGTTTTATTTTAATCTTGTTGAGGTGACTCTAATGTGGATCCAAGGCTGGGAAGCACTTGGTTAGAAGGAATTGGCTTATATTCCCTAAGGAATCTGCTTAAGATGAGGTGCGATAGGACTGGAAGAGAATTGACAGGCTCTGGTCAAATTCATTCCGTATTAAAGGAACATGGAAAATAGTGCATACTAGTGAGTCTTGTGTTCATGCTCTTTTTAACGTGGTGTAGGATAGGATCGAACAGTCTTGTCTTCTGTGATAACGTGTGGATATCTGTCTTGTTCTCCCAAAGGGCCTGCTATGGTGTGCTGCGGTTCATCATGGAGAGTGGGGCCAAAGGCTGTGAGGTCGTGGTATCTGGGAAACTCCGAGGACAGAGGGCTAAATCCATGAAGTTTGTGGATGGCCTGATGATTCACAGTGGGGACCCTGTTAACTACTACGTTGACACTGCTGTGCGCCATGTACTGCTCAGACAGGGTGAGCAGCTGGGAGTGCTGGAGGCAAAGAGCCTTCAGCATTATGGTTGTGGTTTTTTGTGCATACTTCAGTGCTGGGAAATTCATTTTGGAGAAGTGGAGCATGTTTATACTCCACTTGGGTTTATTGATGAGCTTACACAGCTCATACATCCAGAACTGTATCGCTGAGATCGGTCAGATCTGAGAGTTGGTTTGCTCTTGTCTCAGCCACCTGTGTACCCTTCAGTGATGACACGATGACGAGTCAGAAAGGTCACATCCTGCTCTTGGTCCTTGTCAGTGCCACGTTCTGTGGTGCTGTGCATGTGTTCCTTTTGCAAAAGTGTCCTGTTCATTGATTGATTAGAGGCATTTGTCTGAGAAGGGACCAGACTTGGGTGCTTGAGGACCCTACTATTGTCTTCCTTCTGCCCTATCCTATGGTGGGACTGGGGCAACCACAGCTACAGGCTAATTATGGCATCTTCTAGGTGTGCTGGGCATCAAAGTGAAGATCATGCTTCCCTGGGACCCAAGTGGTAAGATTGGCCCTAAGAAGCCCCTGCCGGATCATGTGAGCATTGTGGAACCCAAAGATGAGATACTGCCCACCACCCCCATCTCCGAACAGAAGGGTGGGAAGCCAGAGCCTCCTGCTATGCCACAGCCAGTACCCACAGCGTAACAGGTGTGTCTCTAGGGGCCTTTTGGGGTGGAGCAGGACCCTCTTCTCTTGTCTTCCTGCTACTAGTGTGTCCCATACTGTGCTAAGCACTAATACATAAACGTCGGACTGTACTTTTTTTTTTTTTTAAAGATTTTATTTATTTATTTGACAGAGATCACAAGTAGACGGAGAGGCAGGCAGAGAGAGAGAGAGGGAAGCAGGCTTCCTGCTAAGCAGAGAGCCCGATGTGGGACTCGATCCCAGGACCCTGAGATCATAACCTGAGCCGAAGGCAGCGGCTTAACCCACTGAGCCACCCAGGCGCCCCCGGACTGTACTTTATTGACGCTTCACAACGCAGGCTGGAGCGAGGGGCCCATTTAACCAGGGATTCTGTAGGGAGGGGTATACCCTGGTCTCCTAAGAAGTTCCTATGTTTACCACTGAGTTTGAAACAAGATGTTTCCTCTTATTTGCTTAAAATCAAGCACTCTTGTTAGTTACCTGTTCTTCAGTAGCCCCTTAAGGAGTTGAAACAGTAACACCAAGCCTCTTCTAAGCCTAGCACCTTTTGTTTGTTTCTGGGTGTTCTGTGTGTGTATATATATCTTCACGCACATCCTAAGTGGGAAATGAAAGAACCCAGTATTCAGGTGAAAATTCTGTTCTTACTGTTGTGCTTTATTTGGTTTCAGGATCTCTCCGGCAGCTGGATCTGGAGACTGGATTTCAATCCATGAAGACCTTTAATAAAATCTTTGAGAAAGATACATGGCGTGAATAGACTGTATGTCCTCTTTTTGGTCTGAGAATTTTTTTGCCCCAAGGAAACATTACTTGATTGATTATTTTTTTTTTTTTTTAAGATTTTATTTATTTATTTGACAGAGAGATCACAAGCAGGCAGAGAGGCAGACAGAGAGAGAGGAGGAAGCAGGCTCCCTGCCGAGCAGAGAGCCCGATGCGGGGCTCGATCCCAGGACTGTGAGATCATGACCTGAGCCGAAGGCAGCGGCCTAACCCACTGAGCCACCCAGGCGCCCCAACTTGATTGATTATTCAGGGCTGTCTGGCTCACTTTCCCTGCAATCCTTGGTTTCAGCTGTGCTTGTGAGGCAGGAGCTGCAACAGGAGGACCCAAACAGAGCTAACCAGAATAACATCCTATAAATCTGGTGAAAGTGAAGGCTGATTGCTAAGAGGACAGCACCTCAATTGACCTTCAGTTTGGCATTATAGGTTTAGAAGAGGGATGTGTGTGTGTGTATAATTTTTTTTTTTAAGGATTTTATCCATTTATTTGACAGATCACAAGTAGGCAGACAGAGTGGGGGAAGCAGGCTCCCTGCTGAGCAGAGAGCCTGATGCGGGGCTCTATCCAAGGACCCTGGGATCATGACCTGAGCTTCAGGTGAAACTAGTGTGGAACAAAGTGGCATGAAAATCCTACATAACTATATAGGGATTAAGTTCCATTGGGAGCACAATGACCAATGTGTCTGTGCCCCCACTCCTACCAGAACCTTTGATGTTCATACTGTCTGTACCGTAACCTCTTAACTGTTTTTGTCAATGGTAATGGAACTGAAACCACATACCTACCGTTAGTAGAGACACTTCCCTTTAGAAGTCTCTAGCCTCTGGCATAGCTGAGGTGTTAACCATTTACAGTGTTCTAGGGAGCGTGGACTGTGTGTATTATAGTTACTGTATTAGGAAGTAGAGCCAAGTACACAAAAATGTAAATGTTCCTTATTTCCCCATGCTTCCCTTCACCTTGAGGTGACAGTTTTTCAGGCTAATTAAAGTTTTCTTGGAAGGGTTGAGGGTGAGGTGGTTTTGAGTAGAGAAGCTGGTGTTAGTTCCTCAGTACTGCACATGTGTAAAGTGAGATTCGAGTGCCTTGAATAAATGATTCTCTACCCACCCCAAACCTAATGCAATATAGGCAGCTCTCATAAGGTTTTATATATCCCTTCTGGGTAAAATGAATAGTGTTTTTTTTTGCAATTTTACTGAAAAGGTATTTGAACTAGGCTGCTTAATTTATTTCTGGACTTCTGTAGTTCAGTTGTGAGGGGATTTTCTGTTGGGAAAGTAGTTCAGCTAGTATAAGCATCCAGAATACTGGGTGTTGGAAACCGGTGAAAGCAGTTCTGGTCATGTAAGACCTCAATTTCTGGTACTAGCACAGGTGTTTGTGTATCAGGTTATATGATTGTTTAAATTCCTAACTCAATCAACTTAAAACTGGAAGTTGGTCTGTTGGGATTCAGAAGTGCTGCTAATGTCCCCACCAGGGGGTGCTGTAGCACGACGGAGGCACCAAAGCACGAGCTTGGGGAAGGTAAGTAAAAACTTACTGAATTGCATGGACCTGCAGAATACTATGCTGTTTAGTGCACACATGTAAAGTTCGAGTTTTCAACATGAACACCCCTGGATAGCCATTACTCAGGTAAAGAAAGGAGAGGCTTTGGGGTATTTTTTTTTAACCATTTCAAAAAACCATGTGAAATAACTGCATAACTTAAGTAAGTACTAACTACAGCCCATGAAGAAATGCAGGTTGCCTTAAAGGATGTTACCACCCCCCTTGGACTTAAGTGAATTTTCCCACTGCCTCCTGTCCTTTTAAAGTTCAAAATTCCAGGTGTGAATATCTGACTGGCTAGTCCTGTGTACTGTCCAGCTGCCTGAGGTGGGGAGAAAGATAGCCCCTTTGGTTTCCATAGAAGAGGTGGGGCCCAGACTTGCACAGTGCACAGAACCCACTGGTGGAAATCTGGCTGATGGCAACATGGAAACAAATGACATCCTTTCATGGACTTGTCACCAAAAGTTTGCTGTCAAGCTCTAAAGAGTTAAGTCTAGTCATTAGGATTCCTGGCACCAGGACAGGGGCTTCAAGCAGAAACTGGTAGATTAACTTGTCCATCAGGCAAAGAATAGCTGCTGGAATGAGAGAACTTGGAAATAGGCCCACGGGGCAAGCAAGGGTCCAGAACCAATGGCTAGCACTCTTAAGATGGAGAACCAGGAGAAGTACAGAAACTGGCGGCATCAGAGGACAATGGGCGGAGGGTGTCTTGGACATGGGGGTCTACCTCTAGACAGAATCTTCCTTCTGGAGCCCACAGTAGGGTGATCATGTGGGATCTGCTCCTCACCTCCAGTCAGCCAACCGTCTAGCTGGGAAATTAGCCAAAGGCTATGGGAATGTCCAAGCTTGGTAGGATGGAGGATGCCTTTCTCTACAGAGTGCTTTGAAAAGGAGACTTCAGAGGTGGTAGGGAGAAGCGAGGCTTTGCATTCCGACCTGGGTTCAAATGTGACAGCAGCACTGATCTACTGAGGTTGAATCTTTCCAGTCCTCAGTATCTCACAGGGCTGTTGGAAGAAGACCTAACTGTCAATACCTGTCTGTAGTGTTTATCATCGAGTGTGTTATCTCTGGAGACAGTTTTAAGAGCCCAGGCCTTCCAGCCAGACTCTGGGCTCAAAACCAGGTTCACAACTTAGCAGTATGAGCATGGGGACATCAGAGAGTTAACATCTCTGAGCCTCTGCTCATCTGCCTGTGATTTCATAGCATAGTGCCTGACCCATTGGAGGTCCTCAGTAAATGTGAGATGTTACTGTTGAGTACTTAAGCATATCCTCTTGGGAATGAATAGCTTAACTTCATGGTATTGGGTTCTACCCATCCTAATTGTAAGGGCTCTGACCATAGAAACTGTGCTTTCTACTTCTGGGGTGAAGTGGGTATTGCTGGTCAGGTCTCACTGCCACATTTTACAGGTGGTAAATTTGGCCTTTTACCATGCCATGTTCCACCTAGTGAATGTTTCTGAGCTCCAGTGTTGGCTATGTATAAATGTAGCTGCTTCATGTTAGGGCTTGCCAACACCAGGGCAGGAAAGCATTCAGGTATCTTTGAAGGTCAACATTTTCAACCTCTAAAGACAGTTTTTCTTACTATTTTTTTTTCTTCTTCAGGAACATGAGATTTTGATGTTATTTTATCTATGAAACAAACCATTTCCCTATTGTTATTGATCGAAACTACATGTTTTTTTTTTTTAAGATTTTATTTATGTATTTGACAGATCACAAGTAGGCAGAGAGGCAGGCAGAGAGGAGGAGCAGTCTCCCCATCCAGCAGAGAGCCCCGTGTGGGACTCGATCCCAGGACCCTGAGATCATGACCTGAGCTGAAGGCAGAGGCTTAACCCACTGAGCCACCCAGGTGCCCCTACATGTGTAACTTGATAAGCAACATGACCTTGGTGAGAAGATAATTGTTACATTCTTGTTATATTGTTGTAACAACAAATTGTTACAATTTTGCTGTAAACACTTCATTAATCTTAACATCCCTGTAATGGGTCAGTTCCATTACTAACTTCATTTTATAGCAGCTTTAACCCATATCATACATCTTAGGGGAATGTGTGATTTCTCTTAGGCTTTGGAAAATATTCAGAGTATCTCAAGATCCCTATTTCTGGTTTGAGAGCAAATAGGGAGCCCTCAGTTGGGAAAAGCTTATCTGATTCTAAACCCTCATTTTTACTAATTAGAGTCCCAGTGGCTCTGAAATTCAAATGAGACCACGCCTTTGCTGCTCATTCCTGTGTTGTACTAGCAGCGCAGCCATACAAGAGCAGCTGGAGCTTTGTCCACTAATTGGGGAGTGCTGCTGCTATGGGTTCATCCCACCTTCCACCTTCACTGGCTGGCCAGGGACTGCCCTCATGATTGGCCTGCTCCTGCTGGTCCTTTGTGTGGTGAGCCAGAGGAGCTGGACCTTTTGAATCCCAAACTGCTGAGAGAGCATAGGGCTCCCCTGGCCTTTAATTAAGAATATTTTTGCTTTTTAGGGGGAGGAGAGGGAGAGCACAGACCCAGCAAGAGGTCCTCTTTCCCTTCAGGGATCAGAGACCAGAGGTAATGGGTCTTTGCTCAATGGTTTTCCCTTAGTACAACAGGAAAAATAGCCATCACTATTTACCATTTGAGTCTAATAGACACCCTACCTTTTTTTTTTTTTTTTTAAAGATTTTATTTATTTATTTGACAGACACAGCAAGAGAGGGAACACAAACTGGGAGAGTGGGAGATGGAGAAGCAGGCTTCCTGCCGAGCAGGTAGCCTGATGTGGACCTCGATCCCAGGACCCTGGGATCATGACCTGAGCCAAAGGTAGACGCTTAACGACTGAGCCACCCAGGCGCCCCAAGACACCCTACCTTTTAAGTCACTTTACAGATAATTTACGTAAGGAAGAATAAGGGGAAAGTGGAAAACCATTTTATAAATTTTACAAGTATTCAAACAAGTATTTAAAATTACTAAAATTTGGGGACACCTGGGTGGCTCAGTCTGTTAAGCGACTGCCTTCTGCTTAGGTCATGATCCCAGGGTTCTGGGATCGAGGTCCACATCAGGCGTACCTGCTCAGCAGGGAGCCTGCTTCTCCCTCTCCTGCTTCCCCTGCTTGTGGCACTTTCTCTGTGTCAAATAAATAAATAAAATCTTAAAAAATACTAAAATTTTAGCAAGCAGTAACAGCACCATTCTGAATATATTAAAAAACATTGAATTATACGCTCCAAATGGGTGGGTTTTATGGGATGTGAATTACATCTCAATAGAACTGTGATTCATATAGTCATGAAAATAAATACTTGTGTATATAATTCATATATATATATGAATTAAAACAGCAAGCAGTTTCATATTTTCCTTGCCTGGAAGACATATATGCCCCCAAAGCACACCATCCCTTGAATGCAGTTAAATGCTCATCAGCCACCATGTGTGAAGCTGGCATGTACGCATCTTAATAACTACTGATCCTAGATTCCAAATCAATCTCTAGTAGGCTCTAGCTTACTGCTTCTGGGTTTTTGGTTTTGTTTAGTTTTGCACTTGCATTGTCAACATGGAATACTTTAAAAATTTTTTGATGGCTCATAATGTTGAAGAGGGGACAGTCATTTTCTTTGCTCCATAATTTTAAAACATTTTTAATTTTCAGTGTATAAGGATCAATTTGACCAATCTAATGAATTTTTAAAAATATCTACAGTATCTGTTTCCCTACAGTCACCTTAGTACACAACTGCCTCAGCATGTAACAAACTATATCAAGTAAATGTGGGGCCATAGGCAGATGAAAGATGAAAGATGAATACTATACAAAACAGAATGGTACAGGTCTTTGTCAAAAGATATTATGTGGGGGCGCCTGGGTGGCTCAGTGGGTTAAGCCTCTGTCTTAGGCTCAGTTCATGATCCCAGGGTCCTGGGACCGAGCCCTGCATTGGGCTCTCTGCTCAGCAGGGAGCCTGCTTCCTCCTCTCTCTCTCTCTGTCTGCTTCTCTGCCTATTTGTGATCTCCATCTGTCAAATAAATAAAATCTTAAAAAAAAATTCACGTAGGAAAGATTTTGTTTATATGAGCGATTTCCCCATCCTCAGAGACTAGAGTACTACCATGTGTCTCTGCATTCATTTTCTGATTTTCATTTTCTGATTTCATTCATTTTCTGATTAAGTGTGAAAGATCCTCTGTCAGTTTGCTTCTCTTTTGTCATTATGGGTGGAAAATGAAAAACCCTGAATTCTTAGCCAATGTCTCTGGACTTCTTGTACCTTCTTGAAAGATGATCTGTAGTACTTAAGGGAAGTTTAGTATGGAAACTGAAGGACGATGTGATGGCAATACCATCCTTCCATTTTATCATCGTGATCTTGTTTGGTAATCACTGATGAGTAACATGAAATAATTTGTAGGATGATGAAATAGCAAAGCTTTTCAAGATACAGGAAAAATAAATTCATCATGATCTCATAATGTATTTTAGATTTATAAAAGAATCTAATGAATCCATATGTTTTATGTCTTTGGAAGGTAAATAATTTCTCATTGTTTTTTAGAAGCCCGCTAAGAATAACAGTCATAAAACATCGATCCTTACAAATAGAACTTCTTAAAAATGAAACTCAAAAACTAAATTTGGGTCCAGTGGCTTCTGATGGCATACAGAGAGTTAAGGGTGTTCTCAGCTGGGGAGAGTATAGCAAACCCCTATGGCTAAGGAGTCATATACTCAGAACTTGTGGTCTGGTTTCTTGTTGTGTAGTGATGGTCCCTCTCATTCAGCAGGCTGCCCAGTTGTGGGGAGGAGCAGTGGGCTAGAAACCAGGGATGCCCTCCATATATGGTCTTGGTCAAACCCATCGTCCTAGGAAATTAGGACACATGGGTGTGTACCTTTGTATTGTGTTCTGTGAGCCTCACTCACCAGGGAGATGAACCATGTCTCCCCCTCATCCAGCTGGAGGCCCCTAAGGGCAGGGACAAAATCACATGAGGCTGGGATTTCCCAGGGTGGAGATGATGTACAGTAGTCCCCTGAACCCTTTACCCGTGGCTTCACTTTCTGCAATTTCAGTTACCTGACATCAACCGCATTCTGGAAGCAGACGATCCTCCTTGTGACTTAGGTCAGATCAGTAGCAGCCTAATGCTACATCATGATGTCTGTGTCATTCACTTCATTTCATCTCATCCTGTAGGCATTTTATCAACTCACATCATTGCAAGAAGGGTAAGTATAGTACAAAAAGGTATTTTGAGGGAGTCCACATTCACATAACTTTTATTATAGTATGTTATAATTTTTATAATTTTAATCTATTATTACTGTGCCTAATTTATAAATTAAACTTTATCCTATGTATGTATGTATATATAGGAAAAACTGTGTGTGTGCAGGGTTTGCTCCTGTCTGTGATTTCAGGCATATGCTGGGGTTCTTGGGATGTATCCCCCACAGATAGGAGAGGACTGCCATATTTTCTACTTTTAAATAACTCATGTGCCACCCTCAACATTGTTTTCTCAGATTAGCTTTCTCAGATCAGCAGAGCCTTGGTGAGGCCTCATGGAGAGAGCAGGCTTTGGAGGTAGCTGGACCCAGGGTGGAATCCTGGCTCTGCCACCACTCAGCAGACCAGTGACCTTAGTAGGCAAATCACTTCACAGCTCTGAGTCTCTGTTTCCTCATTGGTAAGTGGGGCAATAGTATCTACCTTACCTACCTTCTATAAAATAGAAATCCAGGAAACTGGTATAGCATACTGAGGTGGGGGTGAGGTGGGCTCCTGTTCTGGGCATTGGGGGATAGAAAAATCAAGCTGACACCTTTCCTGCCTCAAGAAGCATTCTATGGGTATGTCAGGGAAGACTAGAGATGTCATATATAAAGGCCTGGCCATATGCCTGGTGGGAAAAGGGGCAGATAGATAAGGAAGGGCATAAGGAGAGAATAGTCAGCTCTGGAGTGGAGGGTGTTGGATCTGCCCAGGCAGAGAGAATAGGAAAGGGCATTGGTACTTGGATGGGATAGAATGAATGGTCATTGTTGGGGAAATGGGGTGGTCTACTTGGCATACAGGAAGTGCCCAGCCCAGGTGAGGTGCCCATGTTCTCAAATCTTATCCTGAATTTGCCCCTGCCTTTTCCATTCAGGCTCTTGTTTAGGTGGTCAAACAATACAGCACCTTTTTTGCTTTGTCTTGGGTGTTATCCCTGCGGTGGGGATAGGCAGGCTCTGAGGGTCTGCACCTCCCCACCACACCCCTCCCCTCCTCTCTGCCATTATCAGCTGTGTCCAGATGGTCACAGGCTCCCTAATCTGAGATAATCAGAGGGTAGCAGCTCAGCTGGGACCCAGGCCTTTGTCCTGGGCTGTGATGGGCCAGCCCCAGCTGGAGAGACCCCACAGATAGGGCCCTGGGGCTTCGGAAGACAGGGAGGGGCATGGGGCTGGCCCTGTGCTGGAGGGGATGCAAGGAGCAGATGATAGCTCTTCAAAAGGCAGTCTGAGTGCACATGATGGCGAGCTGCAGATGGGACCTGGCCAGCTCCTCTGGGCCTCAGAAACACAAGCATAGGACCTGAACCTGCTGGGTCTCTGCCTCACAGAATGTGTGACATCTTTTGTCCCCTCTTTCCTCTGAGCTCATCCCTCCTCCTCTAGCAGTTTTATGTTGCTGCCCATAGAGCCTTAGGCCACCCAGGTGCTTATGATGGCATGAGGGGCGCACCCCTGATGATGTTGGGTCTCTCACAGGTCCAGGTGCAGAGCTGGGATGGCTAGGGTTCTCAGGCCTGGGGCTCTGGTTCCTACTACCCTAGGCCTGCAGTTGCTGCGAGCCTTGGCCTCAGGGCTGCTCAGTGTCCCACAACAGTTTTGTTTTGTTTCTGCTTCTTTGAGGAGGTGGGGAGCCCTACATTGGCCCTGTCTTCTAGCAGTGAAACTGGCTTGTAATCCCTTTTTTTAAAGCTTTGTCCTAGAGTCTGAAACCCAGAGCTGAAGCTTCTCCCTTCCTCATGGTTTTATAATTCCATTGTTTCTGGTTCTTGGACATGTTTGCTCACTTAAAAGCCTAAGCCTCTGTCTTTTCAGTTGTTTGACTTTTAATTTTATCTAACTAAGTTATCACTTAGTATTTGAATTGGAGAGGGTGTAGAGGGTGGTTTAGAAAGAGAAACATCCTGACTAGAAGTGCTTCATGGATTCTGAAGCTTCATGAAATCTTATGAGTTATGGACTCTGCCAGTTACTAAGTATATGATCTTGGGCAAGTCTCCTCATCTTTTAAGACAGTTAGTTCCTTTTCTGTAAAATACAAATCTTAATAACTAGCTCATTAAAAGTTTTTTAAAAATGCCAGTAATTGGGGCGCCTGGGTGGCTCAGTGGGTTAAGCCGCTGCCTTCGGCTCAGGTCATGATCCCAGGTCCTGGGTTCGAGCCCCACATCGGGCTTTCTGCTCAGCAGGGAGCCTGCTTCCTCCTCTCTCTCTGCCTGCCTCTCTGCCTACTTGTGATTTCTCTCTGTCAAATAAATAAATAAAATCTTTAAAAATAAATAAATAAATAAAAAATAAATAAAAAATGCCAGTAACTTAATTTAAGGATAGTGATTACCTCTGGGAGGAATGTGGGAAGGAATGGGTTTGGGAATGGAGGTATCTACAAAGGCATTTGTAACAATCTCTTTTTTTCTTTCTTTTTTAAAAAGATTTTATTTGACAGAGAGAGAGATCACAAGTGGGCAGAGCAACAGGCAGAGAGAGAGGGGGAAGCAGGCTCCATGCTGAGCAGAGAGCCCAATGTAGGGCTCAATCCCAGGACCCTGAGATCATGAGCCGAGCCAAAGGCAGAGGCTTAACCCACTGAGCCACCCAGGCACTTTTTTTTTTTTTTTAAACTTTCTTTCAACCAGCCACCCCATCCCTCCCACCTTCCTCCCCTCCAGCAACCTGCAGGTTTGTTTCCTGAGATAAAGTCTCTTATGGTTTATCTCCCTCTCTGGTTTCCTCGTTTCATTTCTCCCTCCTTACCCTTATGATCCTCTCTGTCTTGTTTCTCAAATTCCTCTTATCAATGGGATCATATGATAATTGTCTTTCTCTGACTAACTTAATTTGCTTAGCATAATACCCTCTAGTTCAATCCACATCGTTGCAAATGGCAAGATTTCAATTTTTTTTTAAGATTTTATTTATTTATTTGACAGACAGAGATCACAAGTAAGCAGAGAGGCAGGCAGAGAGAGAGGAAGGGAAGCAGACTCCCTGCTTTGCAGAGAGCCCAATGCGGGGCTTGATCCCAGTACCCTGGGATCATGACCTGAGCCGAAAGCAAAGGCTTTAACTCACTGAGCCACCCAGGCACCCCAAGATTTCAATTTTTGATGGCTGCATAATATTCCGTTGTATATATATACCACATCTTTATCCATTTGTCTGTTGATGGACATCTAGGCTCTTTCCATAGTTTGGCTATTGTGGACTGTAACAATCTATTTCTTAAGCTAGATGGTAGAAACACAGATATTTATTTTATTGTAATTCTTAAACTGTACAAAAATATATATATACTTTTTATGCATGAAATATTTCATAATTTTAAAAACATGTCCACACTGCCATTTTGAAAGTAAATAAGGTAACATATGAAGGTGCTTTGTAAAGAGTCAAAGCAGGGAGCAGATACTGGGCATTACTTTTCCACACAAAGCAGGCTTGAGCTAGAACAGAGACCCAACCTTTGAAGGAGGTTTTATTTCTACAAGAAAGGGGGGCAATAAATTAAGGGTTATTTACATGCAGATGCCATGAGGGGAGCAGTGGTGAGCCTGCTTCCTGGCTCAGGCTTTTCAAGTCTGAGTCACCTGCCCAGACTCTGAATGATGGTGATACAGCCATGGGAGCTGGTACAGCGTTGTAGGGATGGCTGGGCTTCTACCTGCCCATTGCTGGGGTCAAAGGTGAAGACCTTGTCGGTGCTCTCCCCGAGATCATCCCGCCCACCAAGGATGTGGACCTTCCCGTCACACACAGTCACACCACAGCTCTCCTGGATAGACAAACAGAAAGATAATCAGCTATGGGGTCCAGTGTGGGGCTCCCTCTATCCCTAACGGGCCAGGCCAGACAATAAAACCTTGACCCACAGAATACAAGCAGGCAGTCTGCATGGCAGAAAGGCAAGAACTAGGTGGATCTGAGTTCAATCTCTGGCATAACCCTTACTAAATGGCCTTAGACAAGTCACTTAAGCTCTCTGGGCCTCAGTTTCCTCCCCTGCAAAGAAGAATAATCGTACCTTCTTCATAAGGTTGCCATGACAGTTAATGGTATTAAGCAAGTGAAGCATTTTACATAGTGCCAGGAAGACAGTAAGCACTCCAGGAGCAGTGACAGCCATCACCATCACCATCACTGCCACCACTACTGCCCTGAGATCTCAGACTCAGAGAAGCCAGAAATCTCAAGCTCTTAGAATCACTGAAGGTCAGAACTGGCAGGGACCACCAATCCAACCATACCCCTATGTAGTTTCTTTGGAGTTTCGGGGAAGGGTACAAGAGATAGGGGAGGCCAGGAATGCAGGGGCCAGAGCCTCCAGGGCCGGGACCTCCCTGCTCTGATATAACTAGGGCAGGGGAACTTACCAAGTCTCTTCTCTACCTTGATCTCCCTGCAACAGGCTCCCAGCTGGTGGCCTTCAGGACAAGAGACTACAGGGTCATTTAGACCAAGACCCTCATCCAAGGCTAAAGCACTTGGAACTGGGGTTCCATGCTCTACCTTAGCATGGCTTACCTGGCAGCCTTGGGCAAGGCCTCAGTCTCTCCAAGGCTGGTCTCTTCATCTGTGGAACACAAGGCTGATCATCCTAATGAGGACAAAGCTAAGAAACTATGTCTAATTGCCTAGCATGGAGTCAGACAGACTCACAACCTCTGAGTTCCACATTCTTAGACCCAGGACTTTGCTCTCCTGAATGGAACCAATACTAAGGCTGTGCCTGGGAGCCTCTACTTACCACAGGGCTGGGGAGGACAGCTGCCTCCCCCCAGACATCTGTGCCAGGGTCATAGGTGAAGATTTTGCTCATGAGGCCCCCCACCACATAGATGGTGCCCTCAAGGGAGACAGCCTCGAGACACCGCTGTGAGAAAGGTGCTGGAGATCGCAGGCTCCACCTGTCCTCCTTGGGGTCAAAGCACTGCACCTGAGGGGCAGGAGAGGCTGTAGTGAACCCTCACCACCTCCCCGCCAACAACTGCCCTGCTGTGCAATCCTCCCACCTCCCCAGCAGGGGGACTCATTCAGCACGTTTGCTTCTATCTACCAGATCTGAGCTAGCATATGGGGGTGGAGGGGAGGGCAGAGGAGGCCCACCATCCCTGCCCTCAAGTGTGCTCAGTCTGGTTCTACATTCTGGCCCCCGCCCTGGACTCCTTTTGTCCAAAGCCTCTTCATCTTTCGGGGTCCAGAAAAGGTCTGCATCCCAGGAGGTGGGAGTACCATCTGCACTAGTGCTATAGAAGGTCCTCAGAGAGCAGGTCCAGCCTAGAGAGATGCATTTCTTATTGCGTACACTGTCAGCCCTCTTCTCTCCCCCTGTGCTCTGAGCTCATGACAAGATTCCAGCTGGGATGTCTTGCAGCCCCCATTCCTACAGCTGTCCACAGGCTTCCCAGGCCCACCACTGTTCACACCTTCCAGAGTTTCTGAGGGCTTCTACTACCTGCATGTTCACCTTTATTCTGTTTCCTCACTTGTTTACTTGGAGACTCCTGGAATGGCCTATCAGCACTGCACCAAAGGGCAGTTCCCCCAGCCAGCCCCAGGAAGGGGTGTGTGTGTCGGGGGGGCAGTGGGAGGGGTGTGGAATAAGGAGTGATGAGGGATCCTATTTAGGGAAAGATTCAAATCCCAGGACAACAGACTTGTGTGGCCATCAAGGGTGGGAGGAAGCTGCTATGAAGATTAATTTTCATTCACAGAAAGCCTAAATATCCAAGAACAGAAAATTTGGTTGCTAGACTATGGTTCATCCACTCCATAGTCTATTACACATTGAAATGATGGCTGTGAAGAGTTTCTAAGCATGTGGAAAATGCTTACTTTTAAATGAGAATAAAAAGCAGAATGCAAAATTTAGTAACGGTAAGAACACACAACTAAAAGAAACACAAAAGTAGATTCAGAAGAAGCCTGAAAGGCAGTGCACCAAAATATTAATAGTAGTTATCCTTTGGTGGTGGGATCATGTGTGATTTTTTTTTCTATTTCTCTGTGCTTTCTAAGTTTTCAATAGTGTGTGGGGGTTTTTTTCTGTTTGTTTGTTTTGTTTGGAATGAAGGGAAAACATTTTAATTGACCCCACCCTTGCCCTAACTTAATTTTTAAAATCTATGAAACCCATATGGCACCAGCTCAAATATTCGGGTCTGGACCCACTGTGTGACCTTGGGGTCATGTCTCTGAACTCACTTCCTTGCTGAAACCCAGGGGGTCAACTCCTCAGGGCTGTTGGGAGTGAGAAAACAGACAAGGACATGAAAGTGCCAACACTGTGCCCAGCACACAGCAGGCCTCCGGCACCAGGTCCATGCCCACCTTGTTGGTGCTGACACCGTCCTGGCCGGCACCCCCGATCACGTAGATCCTGCCCTCGCAGGACACCACTGCCGCCGAGCTCACCGCCTCGGGGAGCGGCGCCGCAGCCGCCCAGCTGTTGGAGAAGGGGTCGTAGCGTTCTACACTGCGCAGGCGCCGAAGACCATCAAAGCCACCTACCACGAACAGCTGCAGATGAGGACAAGCAAGGGTGGGATGCTGGAGATGCCTCCTGAAGGCTCAGCGCCTTCTCTGTGTCTCAGCCCACTGCCTCCTCTATGCACGGAGAAACTATCACCGGACCCACAGGAGGTACATCCCAGCACTGCCAGTGCCTGGGCAGCCTCCCTTAGTGGGCTTCTTCTATTAACTGGGGGTAATGATATCCGCCTCCAGGATGGGTATTAGACCTGTCAAATATCCGACACCAAGCTGATGCTTAATAATAGCTAATAATTTATTGAGAGTGTATCGCCTTACTTAAGTGATCCTAAGAAGCATTTTTATTTTCTGAATTCAGGACGTAGCTTACAAAGATAGATTTGTTTTTTTAAGTGGCTGGTCAAAATTCACACCTAGTCTGGCCCCACAGCCCACACTTTGACCCCTGACTACTAGGCTGTGCTGTTAGCGTAATTAGTATTATTAGTAGCATTATCATGTAACTTCGGGCAAGTATCTTTTCTTTTTGGTGGTTGAGATCCCATCTTTCAGAGAGACTGTCTTATAGGATCTTCCCCCAGGAAGTCCATTGATCTGTGCCTTGAGCCACAGGGCAGCAGCTGCTGTGTCCCTACCTGCCCCTGCATGACTGCCATCTTGTGCCTCCATCTGCCCTTGACCAGTGAGGCCACCTTGATCCAGGTGTGCAGAGGGGTGCTAAACATCCACACATCACGGCTGTTGATGTGGCCTCCTGGGGAAAGAGAAGCAGCTGTTGACTCCAGACCCTCTTGGGGTCAACAGCACCTCTAAAGACCTAGAAACAAGGGCCCCCAGATCCAAAGGAAGAGTTAAGGGTAGACAATGTACTTTGAACAAATGGTGGGAAGGTGTGAATTAGGACAAGGGGTGGGGAGTTTTAAAGGGAAAGGCCTGAGAGATTTAGGGAGAAGGAGATGATCTTTACTGGGTGCCTTATGGTGGTATGCCAGGCTCTGTACTCTGGGAAGCAAAGAGGGGGCCACTTAGAATTCAGCTGGAGAGAAAAGTAAACAGTGTGCCCAAAACAAGCATCAGCAACGGGCTGGGGGCAGAGGGAAAGCAGAGCCACCTGCACTGGGATGAGAAAAGGTAGAGAGTGACTCAGTAACCCTGCCTCATTCCTGCCTTTACCTTCATGATTTCATGTCTGTTCTCACCCTTTCAGGTGTTAAGATTATTGTACCCAGTTTACAGACAGGAAACTCAGATGTGGCTTAGAGACCAGGAAGGCCCTGCTGAAGGCCCCATAGCCTTTCACTCTAGTCCTTCCAATAACCAGAACCAGAACTTCTAGTCTCCCAAGTTGAGCACTGGTATGCCCTGTGGGGTTAGGCCCTGGAATGCAGACTGTGGACTCTTCCCTGTTCCTCCCGGAGTTACTGACCAGCGACTCACCTCTTAGAAGCAGCCTTCCCGGGGACAACCCTGACTGCATCCCTCAGCCTGAGCCCATGACTCCAAGCCCCAGCTCTGTTTTTAGCCTTTGCCTCTGTGTATTCCCACCAGCACCCAGCAGAGGCCCTACATGGTGTTCACCATGTAGGCCATCTGCAGCTTTGGATAAATTGTCCAGTAATAAGTGTGGCCTGGATGGTTCCTGAGTCCTTTCTGGCTCATTCTGCTGCTCCTTATCCTTCCCAAACACTGATAGCTCCCTACAACAAGCGCAGTCTACCTCGGCCTGGAGTCAAAGCCTCCCTGATCCCACTTGACTCCCTTTCCTGCCTCATCTACAATACCTCTCTCCCTTCCTCTCCCAGACGCATTCAACCTGCACTTTGGAGACCTGAGCACCTGGGGTTCCTTTCTTCATATTCCTGTCTTCATGCCTTTGCCTATGCTGTTTCCTCCAGATTTTCAAGGTCCAGGTGAAAAGTCTGATGGTCAAGTGAAATCTCTATCTATCCATCTCCAGGGGAGCAGGGCCTGTTTTATTCTCTCTCTAGGGCCTGACCCTCAGGGAGGCACAATCCACTGGTACCAAACCGATCCGTGTTCTTCCTAACTTTAACCATTTTTGAGATAATGGGAAAATTCTTAACCTCCCTGTAAGATGGGGTTGTAGCAGAAATTGAGTAACTTATGTAAGCTGTGTAGCATAATGTTCTGTACATAGTTGGCTAGAGAAAGAGAAGTAATTAATAGTAATACGAATTGAAGTGGACATTGCTGAATGGCAGTCGGGGTCCTACCAATGACTGGCCCTGAAGGACTCCACACCAGCTCAGCCAATAGCTGTAGGTTATCAGGGAAAATCCCACCCCCACTTCGCGGTTGGAGAAAAAGGGAGAGGCGTGAAGAGGCAAAGAGCCAATCCTGTGGGGGCTCCCGCTGCGGCCCTGCCCTCACCGGAAACATAGACGTCATTGCGGAGAGCACAGGCAGCGAACTCTGAGCGTGTGTAGCCTGGGAGGCTGGGCAGTGGGGTCCAGCGCCGGCTCTCTGGATGGTAGGCATCGGTGAAGGGCAGCTTCAGGAGCCCCTTGCGGTCGCAACCGCCGATGACCACGATCACTTCAGCTAGGTCCATGAATCTGGCGTGGGGATAAGCCCAATGCCCGTTGACCCACACCCAAGTTTTGGCCCTCTCTCATCTTCTCTTTAACCACACTGTACCATCCTGCTGCTCTTCCATGCCCTTATGCCCTTTTGCACTCCCTGCCCGCCTGTCCCATGCTGGACTCTGCCACCTCCTTCCCTAGTACTGATGGGAAGACAAGTCACCAATCCTTAATCCCAGTCTACCGACATCTAAATTACAGGGAAAGGATCATTACAGAGTCCTTACCTAGAGAAGTCACCTCGTTTAATCCTTATGATAGTTTAATTAGGCAGGGATTTTCCTCCTTTTGCAGAATGGGAAACTGATGCTCATAGACTTTGGCTTGCCATGAGTCATGGAGCCAATAAGTGAGAGAGCTGGAATTCAAGCCCAGGTTGGCTGCCACTAACCCATTCTCTTTACCCTTTTCTGCCCTTCATCCCCGCCTAATTCTGCTGCCTCCCTCCTACTATAACCATTTCCTAAACCCATTCCCTAATCACTAATTCCATTGGACTAGCATGCACACCCCTTCAGTAAAACATTCTCCCCTCCCACTAACCAACCCCTCAGGCTTCTGACTCCACCAGAATTTCCAAACCAAGCCACCAGCTTCCTATCTTATTCCTTTGACAAATATTGAGCACCTTCTTTGTAGCACGCCCTGAGCTTAAAGTGTTGGAGACACAGTGTGTTAAGACAGAGGCATCCTGTCTTCTATCCCCTGGAGGATGACAGCCTGTCTTGGACTACTTCACCCAAAGTCTGGCCTGGCATTCCAGGGGGTGGGAGAGCAAGTCTCTTTCATTTTTTTACCAGGCCCTATTTTTAGGATAAAGGGTATTTCCAATTACGGGACACCCAGCACAAGATCTGCACAGGAGCAGCACTCAGAATTATGGATGGATGGGCAAGAGGAAAGATGTATGCAAGGTGTGAGATCCCTGCGTCTCCCCCACTGGGCTGTGAATTCTCCAAGGGTAGAATTCCTAATACCAAGCCCATGAAATTTGTATTGAATGAATGAGCAAAGCCCATTCCAGAGGCACGATAAAGTGATTGAATTAAAGGATGCCACAAGTATGAATGGTCGCAGAATTGGGGATGAGGGCGAGGGGCAAGGGGGCAAGGAGCCGTACCTCCGCGGCCGGGCCCGCAGCGCTCCGGCCTCGTGGCCAAGGATGAAGCAGGCACGGGCCTCGAGCAGCAGCGGGCGGCACTCGCGGCTGGCCTGAAGCAGCTCGTCGGCCTCCACCTTCTCCACGAAGTAGGCGGGCGCCAACAGGGGCAGACGCACGTGCTCCAGCAGGCGCCGCAGCTGCCCACGGCGGGCCGGCGCGTCGTGGCGCACCCAGCGCATGGCCGCCTCGAACACGGCCTCCTCCCGCGCCACGCCCAGCGCCGGGTCGGCCAGCAGCGCCGCTACTTCATCGGGCGCCAGCTCCAGGAAGTCGGCGTGGCGCGCCACTTCGACGAAAGCCTGGCGCAGCACGTGGCCACAGCGCTCGGCCAGCGAGGCAAGCGAGAA
This sequence comes from Lutra lutra, assembly GCF_902655055.1. Lineage (NCBI taxonomy): Eukaryota > Metazoa > Chordata > Mammalia > Carnivora > Mustelidae > Lutra > Lutra lutra. The sequence continues at coordinate 55,070,318 of NC_062287.1, read as the reverse complement.
GGCGGCGGCCACGCGGCGCAGCGCCAGACTGTTGGCGGCGCGCAGACGACCCTCCAGGAAGCTGGCGCAGGCCTCGCGCAGGCCCACCACGCCCAGCCGCTCGGCTAGCGCCAGCACGGCCGCCGCTTCGTCCTCAGCGCGCAGGCGCACGCCCGCGCCGTACACGTAGTCGAGCACCACTGCCAGCGCCGCCGCTGCGTCCGGCCCCGTCTCCGAGGCCACGGGCGCCAGGGGCACCACGGCCAGGCCGCGCTCCGGTTGCCCCGCTGCGAACAGGCTGCGGAAGTAGGCACTGCCCGCGCTGAGCGCCGCGCGGTGGCACGGGAAGTCGCAGCCACCGGCGCGCAGCACCACGTCTGTGAGAGTGCCGCTCCGCCGGTACGCGTTGAGAGTCTGTAGAACGCGCTGTGCGTGGCAGGACCCCGCGCACGGCGCCAGGGAGCCGGGCTCAGACTCCTCCAGCGCTGGGCCCTCCAGCATCCTGCCAGATAAAGAACACAAACAGCGTCGGAATACCCCTGGTGGGTTGGGAGAGAGGGCAGAAGGCCTGTCATCCGTTGGTTCCGTCGTTTGTTTCCTGGTTTACCCAAGCCGGCATGTGTGAATGTGACGCACGTGCTTTCATTTACGCAGCTCCTCTTCCTTCCATCCCTTCATCCCTTCATCTGAGTCCTAATGGCGGCAGTGACCTCGTCCCTGCCTACTAGAGGACTAGGCCCTGCCTTAGCTATATCACCTCCTTTCTCACCCACTTCAGCCATATTACTCTTTCTGTTCTTCAGACTCGTTAAATTGTCGTCACTATCAGCAGGAGACAGATGGCAAGCTCTCAAATGGGATAATTTGAGGATAGTCTAATAAAGGAACGATTTACAAACACGTAGATAGTGTTTAGGACCTCCCAGAAGGGGTAAAGCAGTGCCCGTGGCCGCCAACAGCAGGGAGACTTTAGCTCTCTAAGGTCCTGAATGGGAGGACTGGGAGCTTACAGGAACCTACACAAAATACCTGTATAGGAAGGGTCCCCTGACAGGAGCTGCAGAAGTGATTCAGGCTACCCCACAGAGACCTAGTGTGGTGTGGGGAGGAATAACTGTGCTCCCTCTTGTCACCCTATTCTGTCTCCTGATCCCCTTAGATGTTCTGCACTGACCAAACTCTGATTTTTAAAAAATTATATATATATATATATATATATATATATATATATATATATATATATATTTATTTATTTATTAGAGAGTGTGTGCCATGAAGGAGCTGGGGGAGGGACAGAGGGAGAGGGAGAGGGATAAGCAGACTCCCCGCTGAGTGTGGAGCCCGACACTGGGCAGGATCCCAGGATCCCAAGATCATGACCTGAGCTGAAGTCAGACGCTTAACGACCAAGCCACCCAAGTGCACCCAATTATTCTATTTAATATCAGCTTCTCCTACAGCAGGTGCTCAGTTAATATCGGTTTAAGCAGAGTGAATATCTGACATGTATTTAGAGCCTTTTCTGTGCCAGGTAATGAGCAGGACAGGCAGAGACCCTGCTCTCCTGGATCTCACAGCTTGGTGGGGGTCTCATGGGGTACTGTGGGAGCCGATAGAAGGGGCACTAGTCCCTGTTGGAGGGGAGTCAGGGAAGGTAGCCCTGAGGAGGAATCTTCAGACTGAGAAGCATAGGGAGAATAAGCCAGGAGAAGGGAAGGGAGTGCAGGGAGGACGTCTCCATTTAGAGAACAATCTTTGCTAAGGCCCAGAGAGAAGGAGGGCGGGAGACTAGAACCCAGTCTGAGAGCTAAGTTAGCCCTCTCTCTAGTGAGTTCTGTGTTCTCAAGGAAGCACTGGGCCAGGGGGATAGAAGGAGGTGGCTCTAAGGACTAATCCAGGTTCTGTACCTGCCTCTGTCACTAACTCACTGGGCAAGTCACTCTCCTTCAGTTTTCCCCTCTGAAATGGGATTGCGATGCCCACCTCACAGCATTGTTGCGACGTTTGCTTATGAAGTGGACTATGAAAAGTGCTAGGTACATAGCACAGACTCAGCTAACACAAGAGGAAGGGAGCACACCAGGTGTGCTGGCTTTTATGTATATAATTTTGTTTGATCCTCACAACCTTTAGATGCCCCCGCCCTTTGTTAAATTTGTCCTAAGGAAAGAAGCACACAGGAAACTTCAGAGGTTGCTCTGAGGATCAAAGGAGGGGTGTTTGTGAAAGCACTCTACAGACTGGGACACGGTACTGGGCTGGTTATGATTTGATCGTTATCAATATGCAGTCTCTGCTTGCACACCTCCCGGGACAGAGAGCTCACTTCTTTATGTGGCAACTTACTCTAGGGGAGCATAGCTCGGCCCTCTACCTCTTGCCTCTCCCTCCATCTCCTGATCCCAAGTGCTCTGCCTCCTCTGAGACTGCTTTGCCCTGGAGGTCAGATTTGGCTTTCACTGCTCGTGCCCCGGTTATCCTGGGTGGTGGATCCCCATGTCAGGATTATAGAAATGAGCTCCCTGGTGGGCAGGGTCCCAGGAAGCTAACTATGCCCAAGTAGAGGGGCTGGGCCCTGAACCCACCTGGCACCAGACTCTGCATGCCTAGGTACTCAGCCATACTTGCTAGGGTGAAGGCATCTCCTAAGCAGCAGCCCAGGACCAGCTGAGGGAGGTGAGAGAGGTCACCTAGAGTATGCTGCCCCCGGTCCATTCTGTGCTGGCTGCTTTCCAAGAAAGCAGCCAGCCCCTGAGCTGAGATCCAGGAGGGCAGGTCTCTTTGGGGGTGAGGAGGGGCCTCTTCCTGCAGCACAAGGGGCTGGGTGCGGGGGGGGGGGCAGGGAATCATCTGGGAAGTGCACCAGTACTTTTTCATTCTTTCTATTGCTATCTGCTGTGCCAGGCACTGTGGCCACACTGGGACCTCGGACAGTTTCCATCCTGGGGATTCCCAGTCTGGGGGCCGGACGACCCAGTTGCAATGTAGACAGTAGGGATTCCCAGGCCGGGCTCCACTGGACATTCTCCCGTCCTAGCTAAGAATCTATGTACCTCCAGCCAAGAGTCCTGATGCAAACTAAGAGGTCCTGCCCCTAGAAGTGGGCATGCCCCCTTGTTACTTGTTCACACCCACACCCAGTCACATGCACACAAACACACACATACTCAGCCTTGTAGACGCCACACAGCCCTGCCGGTTCAGGGGCCAAGTCCCCGGATGTACCTGGCACTTACCTGGCCATGGCCTCACACAGGTGCTCTACAGCTGCTGCTCTTCTCCTGACCACTCCTGTACGTCCTGCTGCTGCACCCTGGCAGTACGGGCTCTGGTGTCCTTGCCGCTCTGCCTGGACTCCTGCTCCAGCTCAGCCGCAGGAGGACAAAGGGGCTGGACGCCAGGGGGGAGGGGGGAGGAGAGGAGGGGGAGGAGGGGACGCTGGGCTTTTGTTCCATTCTTGGGCCAGCCCCGGGAAGGAGGGAGGGAAGGAAGGAGGCAGAAAGTAAGCATGGCATTGACTGTGCATGCATCTCGGGGATCCTTGTACCTGGTTTGGAGGTGATCTGGCCCTGGCCATGCCCCTGAATAAATGCATGGATGTGAAGGTGTGTGTGGGGCCTGCCCTAAGCAGTCAGGGTGTTTCTGGGGGGTTGTGAAGGTGCCGGTGTTCCAGGGCCCCTGTATGTGAGTGTGGGAGCACACAGGGACGTGGTGAGTGTGACTGTGTGGTTGCAGGTGTTGACTCACACCATGGCTGGGTAGCTTAGGGCTCTCAGATTCCCTCCTGCCTCTGTGAGACTCTGCCTGTGTTCCTCTTTGACAGCAGACATTGTCATAGTAGGACTTCATGTGTCTGGTTGTCTGTCCGGTGTGTCCCTCTTTGTGTCTATGTGATCCTGTGTGTGATCACATAGGTCTGTCTGTGCAGGACAGGGGGCTGTGTCTTGTGGCCCGTGCGTGTCCTATGTCTGTGGCATGGTATGAGTTGAGGTGGTTTTCAGCAATGGACCCATGTTGGAGGGGACTCAGTGAGGGGGGCCGTCGTGGTACGGAGCAGGCCTGGTTGGGGTAGATGAGAGGAGGCAGCTCTGGGCCGGCCTGGCCTCCAGGAGCCAGAGGAGGTCACCCCATATGCTGGTCTCCACAAAGGGCCACAGGACCTGGTGTTTGAGAGGCCGGTAAGATTTGCCTTCATAGAGGAAGACAGCAGTTGGGAGGAGGTTACTCTGATGAGAGCCTAGATAGACCCGGGGCACTTGGGGTCTGGTCCTGGAACTGCTATGCCCCGCCACGGAGCCCTAGGCAGATCACTGCCCATCCCTTCGCCCAGCTCTTCATCTTGGCAGGAGGGAGACGCGCAGTTCCTGCCCTGCCGTATCTTATTGGGTTGTTGTGACCCTCAAGGGGAGGTTTGTCAGTGAAAGCTGTGTGCTGTGTGGAGTCCGTGAGGCCTGGGTGCTGCAGGAACGTGGCCTGGCCAGCTTGGATGGGCTGAGTTTGTGGAAGGAGCTGTGGTCGGGTCACTGTGATGCTGGCCAAGTGTGTGTCCTGAGGCCTAGGGGCAGCGTCTGTTTCGTGTACCCCATGCCAGGGAATGGTATATCTGCTTTCTCCCTAAAGAAGGAGTGTGTGTTGCTAGGCGTCAAAGGACAAGAGAGATTTGGGCCCTTTTATATCTGTACCTGGGAAGAAGGGCCCTGGAGCAGGTGGAGGGCAGGCTCTGCCTGGTAGGGGCCGCACCCCTGAGGTCCAAGGCAGGAGGGAAGAAATGGGAAGAGAAGGGGTCCCATCTCTGGTTTTCCTGCAAACAAGGCAGGCAGTCTGTCCTCCGTAGACAAGTGGAGAATGTGAGGGATGGCATCAGGAAGGTGGGGTTCTCAGTAACTCTTCAGGTCAAGCGATATTGATCCCTGAAGGATCAGGGATGTCTCAGATAGCCCAAGTGTGGCCATGAGCCTGGGATAGCCTGACCAGGAGCACTGATGGGACAGGGAAAGGCTGGAATGAAAGGTCAAATCCACTTTCCTGGGTGGATCTGCCAGAGGCTGGAGCAGTTACTGAGGCATTGTGGGTGGAGCAGTGTGCCCCATCCCTGATCCAGCCATTCAGGATTCCCCTTACACTTCATGCCCAGGGAGAAGGGGGAGTTGACCTCTGTCCCAGGAAGGGATGCACTTGGCAGATGTTCAGTAGGAGGAAAGGAGGGTGAATCCCCTCACAGTTCCTAGAGGGCAGTCCTAGAGGTTAATGCGGGGTCCCAGTCTGAATTCCACATTTGGGAGGGGTTTCTTTTCCTTTCTTCCAAGAAGGTGCCAGAATTGCTCAGACCGCAAGAATTCTATCCAGAAGACCCGTATTTGGAGAAGAGATAAATCTCTTGGAAGCACCTCAGAAAGCCTCCATGTGGCTGTGAGGGGACCTGCTAGTTCCGCCACCTAGCCCTATATCAGACCCAGGAAACCTCCCCATCTGCCTTGACATTCTGGCTGGTTACAGAGGCCATGCATCCACTCTGGGGCCAGAGCTCAAGTGGGCTTCTGGCTTTGCCCATACTAAGCTGTGTGACTTTGGATGGTCACTTTACCACTCCAGGACCGTCTCCCCGCACCACAATATGGGGATTCTAGAACCCAACCCCAAGGCTGTTCATGAAGTCACGGTGTCCTGGTGATGCTAGGTAGGGGTCCAAACACCCTGCGCTCTTCCATTCATTTCTGAGAATGCTTCCTCCTCAAATCATTGGCCTCAAACTGAATCCCAAACCCAGCAAACCCTATCCCTTCCCTCCCATAGACCATTCAGAGACGACACATGTCAAGATGGCAGCTTTAATCATATTGGCCAAGGCCCTCAGGCTTGCTCCGCTATAGACCTCCTTGGGCACATGCCCACCGTTGGCCATGCCTAGAACACTCTTCCCACGTGACCACTGCCCTATGGCCACTGATGCGGAAACCTGAAGTTGTGTCAGTCTGTGGATCTCTTGGGTCTCTGTGCCTCTGTGCCCTAGAGACCTGCTGGAAACTTAGGTCAGGGTTTGTAAAAGTAGCCTTAAGCCTACTCTTCTGGCCATCTCTAGCTGCTCCTGGGGACTTGGCTCAGTCCTTCTCCCAGGGCAGGGCCAGTGGTGGTATGAGTCCGGTTGGGGAGGAGTTTCTCCACCACTGCAGCAGGCTTTCCTCCTGGGCTGAAAATCCTTGTGCTTTTGAGACTGACATGAAGAACAGAGCTGCTGGGGGCAGAGGCCTAGCCCAGGCCCTCAAGGCAGGAGACATGCAGAAGTCAGTTGCCTCTGAGCATAGACATGTGGACATCCACATTCTCAGCTGCCACAGGGGCCAGGGCATAGCCCAGTGACTCAGCAACCTTCCAGATCAGGATATAAGGGAAGGCCTCCAGGGGAGGGCCAGGCCCCAGGCCCCAAACTTTCCAGAAGGAGCCCCAGGCCTGCAGGGGCATTTGCAAGGTTGGAGTCCTGACCCAGGTGGGCCTCAGGAGAGAGGGGATCCTCCTCCAGGGGAGGCCATGGCTGACAGAGGGCTGGAGCCAATGAGGAGGCGGTGGAGCCAGCTCCCAGGGCACTCCCCATGCAGACATGCTTCTGCCAGCTCTTATGGGTTCCCTGATCTCCACGTTAGGTTCAGGCTGGGACAGACCGGGTTTCAGCTAACGCCCACTCCGGTCCATGAGAGTCTTGGTGTGGCTGCCACTCCTTCGGTGATCCGCAGGGGTGGAAGCACTGGTGGTGTATGTGTCGTAACTGTGGTCTGAGCATCCAGAGAGCTCATCGGAGACCTCCATGCCGTCGCTGATCTCTGTGGGGCCAGAGGGAGGCAGAACGGGAGTGGGGAGAGTGGGGTCAATGAGGATGGCTGGCAGATGCAGTGGGAAGAGTACCCCGCAGCAAGCCCTTGTCAGGCACTTGGAGGCTCATGAGATCACTGGGCTTGGGTCTGCTGCTGAGTTGGCTTTCAAGGCCCTCCTTGGACTCTGCAGACACTCAGTCTCCTCTGCTGTTCCGCCTTCCAGCCCCAGAAAACCATCTGTCCCCTCCTGACCTTTGTGCCCGTGAGTTTATTCCACTCAGGGCCTTTGTACACATTGGCCCCTCTCCTGAGAGTGACCTCCCTGTCAATACCTCCTTTTCTTAAAATCTGGTTCAGTTGTTCTCATCTCTGTTACTACCACCTCCTAAAAGCCTTCCCTGAGCCCCCTCAAGCTGGAATGGAGCCTCCTCACGGCCCCCCCCATCTCCTGTTTCCCCCTGCCCCATCACCTCCTCTGTCGTCCCTACCTGTGACCCCACTAGCCGGAGTACATGCAGTACGGGGGGAAGGTCTGGGCATCTGTGTCTTGCTGTCTGGTACAGCACTGGGCATAAAACAGAGGCTCAGAAAAGGTCTGCTGAGTAGAGCTGAGCCCACCCTGAGGGGAGGGGAGGCTGAGGGTCTCTGTAAAGGACTTTTCAGCCTGGAGTGGGCAGGGTGGGCGAGGACTGTGGCTGGCCTGAGTCTGCCCTCAGAAGGTGCTCAATGAATGGCCTTTGGCACTGAAGGATGGGGGGGCTGGAGGTACAGAACCTGCCAGGTCTAGGGGCTGGCCTGTTTTTTCTGTTCATTCTCCCTGCCCCTTCTGAATTCTCTGGGCCAGGCTGTAGGAGCCTGGGCACCCCAGTGGGTGCCTTTGGCCCCTCATCCCAGGAGCTCCCCAGTGTGGCTGGAGGGCTGCGGGCCACAACGGGAGGCACTCCAACCCAGCCTTAGTGCTCAGGGAAGCTCCTTTTGAGCCAAGGCAGGAGAATACAAGTGCCCCATAGGCAAGAATCTGGGACTCCTAGGCACCTAACACAGTGACGAGTTCATCTGTTGAAGGAATGAATAAATAAAGGGGTGAATGAATGAGTGGATGTTCACACAGTCCCGGGAACCAGCCCCCAAATCAGTCACCCCCACTGGGGTGTCATTCATTCAGACAGTGGTTACCAAGCATACCTCTGGGCCAGGCGTGGTTCTAACTGTCAAGCACGCTGTGAAGGAGTGCCAGTCCCTTTTACAGAGGAGTCTGACGCCAACATGCTCTCGTTCACCTGTCTAGTTGGGGACAGAGCTGGGATTTGAACCCCAGCCCATCTGGCTTCTAAATATTCCTCAAATCTCTCCCCTCCTCTGTGTTCCTCGTTCAGTCTCTCCTGAGTTACTGGTTTCTTTGCCTCCAGCTTCCCCCTCTTGTCCACCATCCATACTTATTATAGGTGGAATTGTGTTCTCTCCCAAAATCATAGGTTGAAGTCCTAACCCCCAGTACTGCCAGAATGTGACTTTGAGAATAAGGTTGTTGCAGATGGTAATTGGTTAAGATGAAGTCATTAAGGTGGGCCCCAGTCCAGTCTGCCTGGTGTCCTTATAAAGAGGGGAGATTTGGACACATAGATGCATACTGGGAGAACACCATGTCAACACAAAGAGGACCACCCACAAGTTAAGGAGAGAAGGACCAGATCCTTCTCCCAAGGCCCTCAGAATTAAGCGACCCTGCCAACACCTTGATTTTGGACTTCCAGCCTCCAGAACGGAGACAATAAATTTCTGTTGGTTAAGCCACCCAGCTTGTGGTGCTTGTTACGGCCCTACTGTATCAAGGACAGACATGCCCATGACCCCACTCTGCTTTCAGGGTGAGGCCCGAGTGCTTCCCTAGTACCATGCTGGGGTAAGTGAGCATGAGGCCACCCCTCATGCCATATGGAATGGTGGATAGTTCTTGGTACCCCAGTAAGCCATAGCCCCTCACTACCTCTGAACATCAGCTGTTCCTGCCTGAGTACCCTTCCTTTCCTCTGCTCAGTCATCCTTCACCTCCAACCTACCACCCAGGCTCCTCCTGTGCGTCCTTCCTATTCCAGCTAGGTCACCCTGCAAAGTGGGCCCCGAGACCCTCACTGCCCCAGAGAGCTCTGACCACTCTCCTCTGTACCCCACTCTGGCTCAGTATGCCCGTTAGAGCTCTAGTGGCACCCAGTTTTCTATGTATTTATTTATACAGCTCCCTCTTCCATCAGACTGGAATGTCAATGGGGGCTGGCAGCCAGCAAGAGTGAAAAATCAATATTTACGGCGTATAAACCAGCAGAGGGAGGTGAGCCATAAAAGCAGCCCCCCCCACCCCCACTGCATGTCACCCTGCCCACCACCCGTGGGGCTGACAGCCACGGGGTCTGGAGCTGATGACCACGAGGAGGGGTGTGCGCTTCTCTCTGTGTCTGTGAAGCCAGGGGCACAGATGTGTGTCCATGCTGTGTTCCTGCCTATATGTGTCACATGCAGGTGTGTGTGCACGTCGGGGGCTGGAGGTAACCCAGCCCACGGCCTGCCTCAACTTGCAGGGCTGCCTACCTGAGAAGATGAGCTTCTCCTTCATGATGCTGACGTCCCGGCTGGTCCGATGCACTGCAGCACTCAGCATGATCTGCTCGGGGTTGTAGCTCCGTATGCCACCCAGGCGCCACCTGCAGAGATGGCCCACGGGCACAGGTCCTTTCCCACCCTTCCCTGGAGCAGGGTCCTGTCCAGTCCCAGTGCCTATCTGGATTTGGCCTGAGAGACCAGCAAGACTCTTGTCTGACTACAGATGGGGAAACAGAGGCCCAGATGAGGGCAGAGCTATAGGGCTTGAATCGGAGTCTACTGACTCTCAGCCAGGGCTCTCCAGCCTCCCCCTTGTCCCCGGAACCCAAGATCAGGTCCCCTTGCCCCGAAGATGTTTTGTTTGGGGCTGGGGAGTTGTGTGTCAGGTGCCCACATTTGCACACAGACTCTGAATGGGACAAATTGGGGGAGAGCTTAGCAGGCATGACTCTGACACCCATCTGTGGGGTATACACCAATCTCAGGGAGTCCCAGATGCTGTATCCTCCCGCTCCCTCATTAGGGCCAGGCTAGTGAAGCCAGAGGGGAAGTGCGGGAGGGAGGGGAGGCTGTGGGTGCCTTGTCTTCACAGGTTCAGAGGCAAGGGTGTCTGGGCCATAGGCTGCTCTGCTCCAGCAGCCCTGGAGGAGGGGCCTCTTCCCTCGTGGGGAGGCGGGAATAAAAGGAGGCTGGTGGGCAAGAGATGGGGCTGTGCGGGGCATGCAGGGGCCAGGCCGAGCCGGGGATGTGGGGTCCTGTGCCCAGCCCAGGGCAGGTATTGCCTCAACAGGTCTTGCCTGGCAGTTCCTCTCAACCAGCCCCAAATCCCTGGTGTCCAAACTTAAGACTTTTCCTACGGACTAGACCAAAAGATTCACGGGACCCCCACCCCCACTCCCACCAAGAGAAGCAGGGGTCAGCTTGGAAACAAGAACCCAACCCCCCAGGCACTGAGTCCTGCTGGGGTGGGAGGGGGAGCCCAGATTCCATGAGAAATCAGGTGTTTCCAGATGGGGTCAGCACAGCAGAAATGGACAGATGGACAGGCAGGTGGGTGAATTAAAAGAGCAGACAGACAGGGGAAAGCAAGAAGCAGAGGGGAAAGCAGCCTGTGGGCTGGCTGGGCTGGCTGCCCTACATGTCCTTGAGGGCAGCGACTGGGTCTCTCATTTGTCACAGTGTCCCTGGTGCCAACCTTAGTACCTGCTGTGTGACGGGTGCCCAGGGTATCTGTTGAGTATATGAGTGGAGGAAGGGGGCCTGCAGGGAATGGCCTCCCTAAGGGTCCCCTCCTCTGTCAGTCCTCTCCTGACCCCCATGAAGACCGTGTCATGGCCCTGGCTGGACACTGAGCGGGCCTGGCCTGTCCATCTCAGCACTTGGCCCACCTCGGCTGCCCCCTAGCACCCTGGGGCTCCAACAGTGAAGGCCTGGCTCCTTGCTAGAGGCCCAGCACAGCAGCAGCACATGGGGGCGTCTGCTGATGGAGAGGATGAAGGAAGGACCAGTACATGTCCCTTCGCTGGGCAACGTCCCTCAGCCAGGGAGCAGTTTGGGAAGCTGTCACCAGGAGGGCCAAGGCTTTGGACCAAGGTGGGGGCTTGGATCCCCCGGACCTAGGACTCATGTTGGAAATTCATAGTAAGCCCAGGAGGAAGGAGTCATGCCAGGGTCTCTGCAGCCAGGTACATCTAGGACAGGAAGCTCAACCACTGTGGGGTTCCCCTAGGGGAAAGCAGGGAGGCTGTGTGTATAAGGCGGGAGGAGTCAGGTAGGAGGCAGAAATGGGGAGTGAGAGAGATTAGAGACACACAGAAAGATAAGCAACGATTCAAGAGGCAAAGCCCAAGGGGAGACACCGAAAGATGGGAAGGGAGAGACAGAACTTGGTAGGGTTTGCTCAGGGCAGTAGTGAAGGTCCCTGCAAGTGCCAGCCTTGGGAGGGGTGGCCAGGCAGAGTTCCTCCCCGGAGGGAGCTGCTTTGGTGCTGAGAGAGGCCAGGTCAGCCACCTGCTAGGAAGCACTGGCTTCCTTCCATCCACAGAAACATCAAGGGGGACCGGAGGGAGGCTGCGCACACATGGTGAGATGGGGAGAGGAGTGCAGGGGACAGCAGGAGGCATCAGGCTACCAGGGGAGGATTCTGGGAGGGTGGCCCACCAGGGACCCTGACCCAGGCATAGGCTTGGTGCACAGCAGGTTTTTGGATGGAACTGGAGAAGGGGATGGTGAGGAGGAGGGAGAAAGAGGAGCAGGAGAGGAAGACCACACCAGAATTACCTGATCAAGTGATAGCTGTGAGAGGCCAGAGTGCAGCAGAGAGGGGGGTGGGGAGAGAGAGGAGGGACATGCGCCGGATCAGAGCGGTGAGTGACAGAGAAAGAACGTCAGTCAGGAATAAAACAGCCAGTTGTTTGTGGCCGGATCTGCCCCTGCCTGGCCCTAAGCCCTCCCCCAGACTAACCCCACTTCCCGACAGCACCGCCCACCGCCGTCCCGCTGCCACCCTGACAGGCAGGAGGTCTCCAGCATGGCACACCTGAGTGCTGAGTGTTGGTGACAGCCCAGACCCTGGGGAACAGGTGAGGACACAGCCGGAGAGGACCCCAACCTGCCAGAGTCCACAGAGCAGGTCGTGGCCGAGGCTGGCTCTGGGCTCCCAGCTGGGTGCTCATTCCAAAAGCCACCCGTGCTGGCTGAGGAGAAGGGGCTGGGGGGCCCCGCTGGACAGTCCTACCCTGAACAGGCTGCCCAGGCAGGGCTTCTCCTGGCCGCGGGCTCGGGAGGAGGGTTACCTCGCTGGGGCAGGGGCTGGGTCTGTGGGGCATGCAAGGGGGTCAGAGCCCACTCACTTCTGGAGCACGAAGATGCCGATGATGAGCGTGAAGGAGATCAGGTCCGCGGTTACCCACATGAGACAGTACTCATCGGGGGGCTGTGGACAGATGGCCCGTGGCCAGTTTTCAGTCCTGGCTGGTTCATACCAGACCTCCAGACTGAGGGTCCGTGGGGAGGACAACCCCATGTCACCATCAGGGAAGGGCTACGGAGGATCTAGAGGGGACTTTGGGGCTTGGGGCCTTGAGATAGTATTTTGTAGGTGTGGGCTCTGAGCACTGTGGGCCTGTGTGTGTGTAGCATAAGAGACACAGTGGTCAGGGTGAAGGGGGCATGTGTTAATAAGCTTGGAGTGTTTGTGTGTTTAAGGGGGTTCCGAGTGGAAGGGGAGTAAATGGAAGGCAGGCAGCTAAATATGGAGGTGTAAATGACGAGCCGGTATGCAGGGGTGTGTGTGGAGAGGTGTACGGCATCTGTGCGGGTGTAAGAGTACGTGTGTCACCGTAGGATGTGGAGTGCAGGGGCTCCCCCTCCGGGGGCCAGGGTGGGCGAAGCCTCCAGTGCGGCCAGGCCTCCCGGGCCCTCGAGCTCAAGTAAACTGGAGGAGGGACGGGGCTGCGCCTGGAGTCCTTGCTGTTGGTCAGCTCCTGTGACCTGAAAATGCGAGTGTCCTCATTGCTGCTGCTGCTGCTAGCAAGTCACTTCACCTTGTCCTGAGCAGAGCCCTTGGAGGTTTGTAAGGACAGTGGGCAGGTGGGTGGACACATCGCCCATAACCTAGATTCGGTTCAGTAAGCCTGACACTGTCTCAGCCATAACGAGACCCTTGGACTGGCTATCACGTCCTCCGGGAGGTGGCAGTGGAGCACAGCGGGGAGGTCAGGGGTGCCCCAAGCCCCCAGTAGCAGAGCTGGAACTGGAGCTCAGGCCTGTCAGGAGAGCTTCGCTCAGCCAGATAAAAATTGGTTTTATTTGCTGTACTCTCAGAACAGCATTTAATGTTCCCTATCCTTGTTCTGTTGTTACTCTTTTTCTAATGCCTTCCCTTCCTTTAAAACACAACATAATCAATCCCCAAAACCCAAGCCCCAAGTAGTAATTTACTTCTCTAGGGCCGTTGAATGATGTTGTTCTCCCCATGGGCTGGGCCTAGGTTCTTCCCACCCCCTAGCGCCTCCGTGCAGACCCCAGAGGTTGTGAAAATCCTCCTCCCATGCTGCTCCCCCCTTGAGACCTCTCCAGAGAGCCCCAAGCGTGGAGCCTGCCCCCACCTCATGCCCCAGGCTCTCTTGACACACCGCCAGGGACCCGCTGCCCCCCCCCACTATTCCCCAACTTACCATGATCCAGAGTGGGGAAGGCACCTGGGACAGGGTGTGGGAGTTGTCGGACGTGACGGAGGGGACCCCCGCGCACCACAGCAGGGAGAAGAGCCAGGGCGCGTTGACCGTGTAGAGGTTCACACTCAGGTTCCAGGACGCGTAGTCCCTGTGGGGCAGGCAGACAGAGGCGGTCAGCCCTCCAAGCGGGGCTTCCGGGCCTAGCGTGGGACCCCTTTATGAACCCACTGTCCTCATAGCTGTCCCCGAGAAAGGAGTCTCCATCCCCAGAGGACCAAGCTCAGACAACACCCAGACCTGTCTGATACTCCAGAGCTCTCGAGCTCTACTCTCTGAACCACTAGCCCCAGCGCATCTGACCCCCACCCCTACCGCGTGAGCTGGGGTGGGCACCTGAGCTCCTGGCGGGACACCTGAGTGTAGCGCAGGTTCAGCCTCTGGATGTGGCCTCTCCACAGGCTGGCGGCCGCCTCCTTGGAGCCTGATGTCTGCTGGAAACCAGGAGCCACCTTCCGCACGAAGGGCCTTTGCCAGTTGGGCAGCCACATGACCTGCAGGCGTGAGCAGGCGGCCTCACTTGGGGTTACAGTTACCTAGGGGTTAAAGCCCCTAGGAGGGTTCAAGGCGATGGGACGCAGCCCACGGGTGAGGCTCACGTGTAATAAGCATCTATAGGGGACAACGTGGTCTGGCCAAGCCTGTGAAACTGCTCTCCCCTCCGGACCCCTGTCACAAGACTGATAATCCACGTCACTCTGCAGCTTGCCACCAGTCCCGTGTGCTACCATGAAGTGGTTTCTGATTTCTCTGATCTCTGAGTGTGAGGCCACAAGGATGTGGAAGTAGCAGTGTTCCAGAGAGCCTCCTCCTGCCCGCTGTCCACTCTGAAGGCCTTCCTTTTTTCCCTCTGGGCCCTGGGCTGACCTGTCAGGACGGCAAGGGGTGTGCTCCCCTTCTTGCCCTGGCGAAAGTGGAGGTCCGGGCGGGCAGCGCGGAGGCGGGGCTCACCTGGTGCTGGGGGAAGCCAGAGCGCAACAGGGCATCCAGCGTGGCATTGAGGAAGCTGCTGCGGTAGGGGTGCTCGCGAGGTGGTTCTTGCAGGTTGAGCAGCAGAGTGGCATTGCCCTTGGCCAGCTCCAGGAGCTCCGCCAAGCTGCAGATGGACTGGTTCTGTGCCTCCCTGTGGTCGGAGGGTGAGAGGGAGCTGGCCGTCCAGAAGGGGTCCGTCTGGCAGAGACAGGGGTACACACGGCTACATCACCAGCACCCCCAGCACCGAGAGGCTGCTGGGGCACGGGGTCAGGCGACCTGCTGGCTGGGGCCCTGTGGGGGGGTCTAGGAGACCCCAACCCTAGCTTATCCACGCCACCCCGGTTTTCTGGAAGTCATTTGCTTGGGACTTCTCCCAGACGCCTGCACATTCTCCTTTAGTAGCATTTCATAGGAACCAGTCTCCCTCTGGAGTTTGACAAAGTCACAGTTTTTACCTGTTAACTCTCATCATTGCCATCAACTTTTTCTGACGGGGAAGATAGAACCAGAACAAGCAGTGACGACCACGCCACAGGGCACCCGGGCTCCAGCGGCGGGAGCTCAAGCAGGCCTCTAACTGGCCTGGCTGTGAGTCCCTGCTGCTAGGGGACTAGCTGTCCTCTGAGTTGCTGGCCGCCTCCAGCCCCCTCATTCCGTGGGGTCCCGCCTGTGTGGTCCATGCCTAGGGCTGGGACAGGTAGAGCCACACCTTCAGGAACCACTGGCCAGCGTTGAGCCTCTGCAGGATGGTCCAGTTGAGCATGGAGGCGGGCCTGCGGGCGAGCTCCGGGAACTCCTGCTCCACGTTGGTGGTTCGACGTAGGGTGTTGTCGTGCATGAGGAAGGGCACGCCATCCAGGCTGCGGGAAGGTGGGACCCCCACGTCACTGTCCACCCAGGCCCCTCACCTGCCTGCCAGTGATCCCTCCCCAATGCCCCCACACTCCTTCCCACCCACATACACCAGCCCCCATGGGACCCAAGCGGGCTTTGCTACTTTCTGGGCCTCAGGCTCCCTCTGTGCACAGGGTGGATGGGGTGAGTCCCTCTGGCTTTCTGTGAGGGTTAGAGTGGGGTAGCAGAAAGGTGCTACCTCATTTGATAATGGGGAAACTGAGGCTGGGAAAAGGCAATTATCTAGCTTAAGCCCACTAGACCGGGAAGTGGTAGAACTTGATGAGAACCCAATCCATGTGATGCCATAATAGGACAGGACAAATGCAGGCCCCCTGGACACATTCCCCCCTACCGCCCTCCTCCTCTACCCCACTGGGGCTGCCAGCAGCCCATGTGGTATCTTAGAAGAGGTATGCATGGCCCCCTTCCTCAGGGCATCTTACCACCACCTGCTGGAAAGTGATGAACACACAGTTCTGTGGTGTCTACACTCGGAGCCTCACACGTGTGGTGCCCTCACTCACTGCACCACCTATGTAAACTGTACGTGGTAGCCCCCACTTTCCCCTTCTCAGAGCTCCTCTGTTGTGAGATGGCTATGAATTCTTCTCAATCTTTGTACTAATAGGTGCTTTTATAATCTCCATGTTGAGAACATAGAAATCATTTTATGTGGTCTTTGAACATCACAGTGACTATCTCGCTCTGTGTGTGCTTATCTCCCTTACCCGTGTTCAAGCTCCGTCTTGCTGAGCCACATACAGCTGGCCTCTCCTTCGACTGCATCTGTGGCGGGACTCTAGATCCCACTCCCCTACCTCTGCTTGAACCATGAGCGCCCATCTGTCTCCCTATTTTGTATCCTGGCATTTGGCACAAACAGGGTGTGGGCACTCAGTGGCTCATCCAAGCCTCTGCCCTCCCATCTCTGAAGCTCTGGGACCTGAGGTTCAGCAGAGTCCCAAATGTGGATGCAGCAGGGATGATGGGAGACTGTGGTCCTCCCAACAGCCACACCTACCTGATGGTGACGTCAGCCTGTAACCCATACAGCTTCTGCTCCAGGGCCTTCCGGAAGGACATCAGCGTGTGCTCTGGGGCCAGCTGGGCAGGAGAGGAGAGCCAGAATTTAGCTGATACACACCTCCCCAGCTGATGCAGAACCTTCTGTGTTGGGAGGCTGGAGTAAGCCTGCTTCTAGTTCCCGTTCATCCAGGCAGTAGCTGCGGGACCCTGGGTACCCATGCAGCTTCTCCAAGGCTCCATTTCCTCATCTGTTAAATTGTGCCTGCCTCACAGGTTTTGTTGGTGGGGGAGGAGGCAGGGGTGGTTAGTGTTGATGTACATAAATGTGGGGGTGTGAAGGTTCTTATACAGCTCTCTGCCTTGTGGCAGTCTTGGGCTGGAGCTGCAAGCCATGTTTCCTCCTGGTTACTCCCAGGGTCTGGGTGGAGATCCCAGAGGGAGAGGAGGGGGTACTCAGGATGGCAGTTTCCACGGGGTGCCCAGTTTCTGCATCTGTACAGACATGACAAGACCATCTCCTAGATGGTTACATGGATTATAAGCCCCCAACATGTTGCCTGATATGCAGTAAGTGCTTAATAAGGGACTACTATTAATCCTGTAGCATATACATCAGAAGATTCTGGTTCTAGCCCTGGCCCTGCCATAGCTTTGTGACCATTGGTGCAACTCTTTCTCCTAGGGACTTCAGTTTCCCCGTTTTCCCTTGGGGGTGATATTCAGTGTTCTCTGAATTCACTTGTCCTTCAAGTTGGGAGTCAGAGTTCCAAGTCTCCCTCCCTAGTCTGTTTGGTCTGAAGACCCTGTCATACCGTGTGTCACCACTGGGGGTCACAACCATACCAAGGATTGGACTAGGAGCCAGAGCAGTGCAGGCTGGAAGGGGAAGGGAGGTCTGGCAGTGAAGGGATGGGCCGATCTCATTCCCACAGAGACACACTTGTGTCCTTCTTCTCTCCCTCTGTCCATGCTGCTCCCACATGTAACACATCCCCTTCCTCTGGGAGGCAGCCTGGTACAGCAAGGGCTGTAGGGCTGAGAAGGAATGATTCCACTTCCCTCTCACCTCACCTCTGCACCTTGGCTTCTCTAGCTGTAAAACAGGCTAATGTTATCGAGCTCATAGGAGAGAAGAGAGACAGCAGCAGTCTCTATAAATGAGCTCCTTTCTTCCTCTTTCCTTGGGGCAGAGCAGCTCTGGAGGACAGGGCTCCCTTCTCCCAGTCAGGTGGGCTGTGTGAGGCCCCACCTGGAGGCGGCACAGGTCCTCCGAGGCATCAGAGACAGGCATGGACTTGGTGGAGTTTCTGCCCTTCCCGCCTCTAAATGCCCTGCGGCCAGGCCTCTCACAGGTGACCCTGTGAGGGGTGCCAGCGCTCCCCTGTGGGCTGCAGCTGCAGAAGGTAGACTGTGAGGAGACACAAAGGAGCACAGCAGGGGCAACAAATAACCCCAGGGAGCAGAGGCAGTGAGGGGGAAGGGCAGAGGCTTTGTAAACTCAGGTCTCCCTGGGGTAGGTGTTGGCCCCTGGAGAAAGAGCTGTGGAAACTTAGCCCTCCATGGCCAGCCTGGGGACCCCGAAAGGGCTCCAAGGAGCACACCTGTGTGAATCTTTCAGGGTGAATCTTCATCCCTACATGCCTCAGGCCTAAGCCCAGCTGGAATTCTGCTGTCAGGAATGTGTATGTGGGGGTGGCTGTCACAAACGGGTCCATACACCCAAGGGCACACAGATGCCCTCTCGGAGACAGCAGTGTGCACTCCGGCTTGTCACACCCAGATGCATGGGTCCAGAAGCAGTGACACACTCGGGTGTAGACCCCAACACACATGCAGGCACAGTGACACATGGGGCCATGTCAGACACGTGTGCCAGCCATTCTGCAGCCACCTTGAGGATGCGATCAGCCAGAGGCACAACGTGGGAAATTCTACAGGAGAAATGACTCCATTTCTTTGACATATAAACGGGGTGGGGGGGGATCACCATATACTAGAAAATACTGGGAAGACGTGTCAGCCAGATGCGCCATGTGGACCCCGTTTGGATCCTGATTGTTAACAACTCCGCTGTAAAAAGGAGCTTTTGAGTCAACAAAGGAAAGCTAAACATGGGTGCAGTATAAGATAATATTAAAGAATTACTATTAATTTGGTTGGGTGTAACAGCAGCATTGTAGTTGTCATTATATTAAAACAACAACAAAAAAAGTCCTTATGGATCCATCCTGAAGTATGTATAGGCAAAACAATATGATATCTGGATAGCTGAGATTTGCTTTAAAATATTACAGTAGAGGAGTGCCTGGCTGGCTCAGTCTGTGGAGCATGAAGCTTTCTTTTTAAAAAGATTTTATTCATTTATTTTTGAGAGATGGAACGAGAACACGGGGTGTGAGGCGGGAAGAGCAGAGGGAGAAGAAGAGGGAGAGAATCCCAAGGGAGGGAATCCCAAGGGAAGAGCATAGCCTGACCTGGGGCTTGATCCCACAACCCATGAGATCATGACCTGACCCAAAACCAAGAATCCCATGCTCAACTGACTGAGCCACCAAGGTGTCCTGAGCATGCAGCTCAGGGTCACAAGTTCAAAATCAGCATCGGGTATAGAGATTGCTTAAATAAATATACTTTTTAAAAAAAATCTTAAAATAGGGGTGCCCTGGGTGGTGCAGTCAGTTGAGTATCCAACTCTTGGTTTCAGCCCGTGTGGTGATCTTGGGGTCGTGGGATGGAGCCCTGCATCTCATCAATGCTCAGTGTGGCGTCTGCTTGGGATTGTCTCTCCCTCTCCCTCTGTCCCTCCTACTTGTGTTCTCTAAAATAAATAAATCTTTTTAAAAATCTTTAAAATATTTCAGAAAAGAAAAAAGGGAGATAGAGAAAACGAGAGCGGCAAGAGAACTGATAAGTGTTGACTGTGGTCTTGGAGTCTTTATACTATTCTTCTTTCTAGGATTCCTTATACCATTCTTGCAACTTCTATAAATAATAGAAATTTTTCCTATTAAAAAAAATAATCCATGCTGGGGCCACCCAGCTCCTTCCCTTTGGCTGAGCACCACCCCTTCAGGGCATGAGCTTGTCCCCAGACCTCTAGAGCAGGTGGGTGGGTGATCTGGGTCCTGCACGGAGGAGGGGCTGTAATCTTGGGCTCCACCCACCTGAGGGGGCTGTGCTTCTAAGCTCTGCTCATGATCCTTTGTAGCATAAGTTTCAGAGGGGACTGGTGAGACACCCAGGCAACATGGGGCAAAACTGGACCCCAACCCCAGATCCCTCTGACTCCACAGCCATGGCCTTTCCAGCTAGTTTCCTCCAGGTGCTGGGACCAGCAAGGGATATATGTTGGGAGGACTCCAGGGTCCAGTTTGGGCACAGGTGTCTGAATCTTACCTAGAAAATGGGCACAGTAACACTCACCACAGGTAGAGAGGAAGAACCTAAGGGTGATTCACAGCCCTATTGGATTCAGCACCTCCTTTTAAAAGTTACTTTGTGAGGCCACCTTGACTACCCTGAAATTCAGTAACATCATGGAACTCTGAATCACTGCAAAACCCAAGAAAAAGCTCTCACGACGTCCCCGAGCGCCCCCTGGGGGTGGGAAGTGGTACTGCTTCTGTTAAGAACCACAAGTTCAGGGTGTTCTTGAAGGAACCCCTGGTCCAGAGAAGGGAGAGGGCCTGCCCCAGAAAGCAGGAATGTCTCCCTCTTACTGTCTGTGCACCAGGCTCATAGCCGGGCCCTTCACGTGTGCTAAGTCCTACTTCACATGGCCCAGACACTCTCCATTAGTCCAGGACACAAGATGAGGAAATGGGCACGGAGCAGATAGGGACTGATCCAGGCTCCCACAGCTGCCAAAAGGCCAGGGAAGCATGCCTCTGAACCCGTCCTCTCAAGTGGAAGGTCTACTGTGGGGTCACAGGGCTCGGACTTTGACTTCTTCCTCTCTCCAGTTCAACCCTGTTCAGCTACATTCCGATTAGCAATGGGCTCTGAGCTGCACCCATCCCCTCCGCCCCCCACAGCCTGGAAGGTGTTCCTTCTGGATCTTGTAACCCAGGGTCCTGCTGTTCTCCCCACACCCAGCACTCTCTCTCCTGGGCCTTCCCAACCCACAACCTGGCCAGGTCTGGCCTGGCCTGAAGCCTTCCCTTGTCTCCCCGGGGCACTCAGGATAAAAGTTAAATATTTTTAGCAAGATAGCTTCAGGATGCTTCAGGATTCAGTCCCATCTAAGCTCCCCAGCTTTTCCACCAGTTCTCCCACATACCCTCTGGAAGGGATTACTATGGTTGCTACACTATGCTTATTCTGTCCCTTTCCCTACAAGGTCCTCCCTACAAGGAGCTAGTCTTGGCCTGTCTCCCCAGAATGGCAGCTCCTCCCCGCAACTCTGTTAGGACCCTCAGGTGGCACTCACCATGGGGGCGCCGCGGTGGCCGATGAGGGCAGGCTTGGGGCCCAGGTCCTTTTTCTCCATGATGCAGGGAGAGGAGATGGTGAGAGGTGCCAGGTACAAGGCAAACACAATGGCGAAGAAGGTACAGAGAATGGCCATCTGGGAGGCTGCAGACACAGGCTGTGAGTGAGGCTGTCTGGTGAGCCGTGTGGCTCCCAGGAGGCCCACCCACAAACTGTGGGCAGGTCAGAGGCAGGGGGGATGCTGGACCTCTCTTCTCTCCACCTGTCAGGATCCAGACACTCTGTGGGGACCCTGCACCATGGGCAGCTGCCATTGGGAAGGTGAGCTTGACTTCTAACTCCCACATAGGCATGCAGAAGAGAACTGCAGGGCCTACTGGGGCTGCAGTCTTCGGTGGAATGTGTGGGCCACTCTGAACCAGAACCCCCCCCCCCCCCACGCCAAGAGCGACACATTGTCCCCAGGCCGCCTAGGTGAGGGCAGGTAGTCATACTTACAGGTCCGTTCTGCCCGGGCAAACTGTCCTGCCACGATCCAGGAGAGCGCAGTGATGGCGGCCAGGGCCCCGACGTGCAGGAATGGTGCTGTGCCCTTGTGTATGGGAAGGGGCAAGAGGGACCTTTGGCTTGCAGCCATGTCCATTCCCTCTGGTCACCAGCATCCTGATAGACTGTCTCTATCCATGGGGCAGGCAACTCTGTCTCCATTTTTCAGTGGAAGACACTCAGGGTGCAGAAACCCCGAGCTGTAGCCTCCTTCCTGCTCTGACTTACTCTGTGACCCAGACCGCCCCCTACTCCCTCTGGGCCTTTGGAGAGACGTGAGCCATGAAAAGGCACTGCCTTGTTTGGAAGGTTCTGAGGAAGTGGCTGCCCAGCACCCCCCCCCCCCCCCACACACACTCACTCACCTGCAGGGAGATGAGCAGCACCTCCCATTCGTCCTCCCACAGCTGGGCCACGGCTGACATGGCTACCACTGTGGACACCAGGATGACCACCAGCCCTATCTGGAAGGGGAAGAGTCACCAGACAGAGGGTCAGAACAGGTGTGCCTGGACAGCCAGAGTGTCCCCAGTGTGTCTGAGAGGGGAGGAGAGGCAGCAGGAGAGGCTGAGAGACACAAGGAGGAAGGAGAGTGCAAGAGAGACCCACAAAGCAGGGAGGCGGGGAAGTGGAGAAGAGGCATGACTATAAGAGAGCCAGAGCCGGCCAGCCAGAAGCGACAGTGAGGGACAGAGGCAGAAGGAGGCCTGTGGACCTCAAGTGAATAGGAGGGAGGCTGGAGAGGAGAGAAGGTGGGAGGAAGTTGGGGGGAGGCGGAGGCGCAGCCCAGTGTTCAGCCCCACTGAGGGTGTGAGGAGGGAAGATATTCGGCCAGTGGGGACATCTGGGCTCAGCCGGTCACTCTCCTGGCCCAGCCAGCAGCTCTTGGGGTGAAGGGTGACTTGTGAGGCAGGGTGCAGCCCCACCGGCCCCATTGCCAAGGCTTGCTCCCAGCCCCTGCCTCTGAGCTTCTGGCCTCTGGCGGGGGGCGGGGGGGGCTGCCCTCTGATCTGCCTCCTGGAGGAAGCAAGGAGTGTGACTCCAAGGGAAGACAACACAGGACCTCCACAGGACAGAGAGCTCTGGGGACAGATGAATATGGAACATCTCATGCAAAGCCAGATGCTCCCCCAAAACTAAGCGCAGCCCAGTTTCTACCTACTCCCGCCCGCCCCCCACTGTGCGCAGCCTCACTGCCAAGCCTGGCACCTAAAGCTCAAGTCACACCTCTTCCCCAAATACCCCAACCCCCTCTCCATAATGCGCTAGTCAAGGCCCCACCCTGCCCTACAGCTGCTGTCTCCCACTGTCCCCCTTCCTGCAGCACCTTCCTCCAGGCAGCAGCCTTCTGAGAGCCCTCCACCAACTGAATGAGCCCGGATGGCGAGGGCAGAGACAGTGGTGGATCCATCTCCATCCCCTGCCAGGCAGGGAAGATTCATTCCTCCTGGGATTAAGTTTTCCTTTGGAGGTTTGGCACTGCAGCCCATCAGCCTGGAGATGAACATTCCCATAAGCAGCAGTGATGAGGCTGAGATGGGCGGAGGGCTATAATGTACTGGCCTGGGGGACACGGGAAGAGGGGAGGCACAGGTAGACAGAGGGCCTGTGTGCCCGGGGCCAGGGGAGGGACGTCCTGCTTTCCTCATGTTTATTCTTCTAATGTCCCGGGTGAGGTCATGATCACCCTGATTTTATGCACAGGGAAACCGCTCAGCACAGCTGGCGTGCTGTGTAGTTCTGAGGGGCAGATCCAGAAGCAAACCCCATCCTGCCTGTCCCAGAGGTCGTGCTTTTTCTGGGGTGTCACACTGCCGTGGAGGGAGGTGGAGCGGTATGCTCGCCATCCCTGAGAATCCCTGCTCCACACACAGGCTCTCTGCCCCCCCACGCCACCGCCCCCTCCAGGCCAGCCCTGCGCACCGCAAAGGTCTCTGGAGGGTTGCTTCTGACAGTCTTACTACATTTAACTGCTAGTGGAAAGGCTTGCAGTAACGCTGATTTCCCATAATCCTAGCACAATTAAAATTGTTATTCTCTCTGAGTCTTGCTATTGCTGTCGTGGCAACCATTATGCTTAGAGGCGTTACTGCCGTGTTCAGTGTCTGTGGGGTCCCCCCCACCCTGCTGTCTCCCGAAGCCACAATAATAGTACTGACGCCCAACATGACCATTGTTCCTCACATCTGACTGGAAAGGATAGAGTTCATGCAGAAGGCCCAGGGATGGCCCGCTAGGCTCCTGTGAAAGCGGTCTTCGGTCTTCTGCACAGGTGGGACCGTGGTTTGAGAGGACAGCGGAAGGGACAAAGACACAGGCAGCCTGTCCAAGCAGCAAGGGGCTGGAAGCCAGGCTTGCAGACGGGTCACAGGGCAGCCTCCCAGGTGCAGCTGGACGCTGGGCTCTGTGGTCCACATGGCAGGCCAGGGTTCGGGGCCCTGCACGTCCCATCCTTCAGTCAGACCCCAACTTTGCATCCCTACGGGGAGAGGCTAGCCTCCCGAAGCACATCTCCTGAGCTGTGCAATGGGAAGAGAGAGTGCCCACCAGAAAGGGGTGTGGGGACAAGGGACAGAAAGCAGGTGGCGTGCCGGTAAGCACAGTGGTCGGCACCCAGAGAGTAAATGCTTGCTAAGTGTTAGTGGTAGCTTTGGAAAAGCGGGCATTATACCAAATGAGCAAGATTATTACCGAGAGTAACCGACATACTGTGTGGAAAGTGTCAGACACACAGAATGAGCGCCGAGGACACAAGGCCATGGCTACCGTGAGGAGCAACACCTAGCACAAGTGTGCCTTCCTGAACAGCGGCTGGACAGGAAGGGGGCCGGACACCAGGAAGAATTGGGGACCCTGGCTTGGTTGGTCAGGGGGTGTGGGGGAGGCTGGGCCCAGCTCCCTTGGTAATTGGTGGTGTGGCTGCACGGTGCCTCACCCTCTTCCCTGGGCTGCAGCTTGAGTCACTGGCAGACACCTCCTCCAGGCAGCCCCTAGGCTGGGGGCTGCTGCCGCTGTGGTAGAGGAGTCAGACAAGGCCACAGATGGGGCATGGCAGTGTCGGGACGGGGAACAGCCTGGGAAGGTGGAGCTGTGGTCAAAGCCCCTCGCAGCAGTGGCCTCAGAGCCAATTCTGGAGTGGAGGGTGGGGTGGAAACAGGGCATCTCAGGGAAAGGACCTCCTGTTTACTGGAAGGCCCCAAGCACACTTTGACCTTCTTATCTTCTGGGCCCCTGGACTTGGCTCCTGGTTCTGGGAAACAGAAACCTTGGGAGGACTGGGGAGGAAGGGGGAAGGTCCCCAAAGGACACCCAGAACTGCTCGCAGTACCCTGCCTGCCCCAAATGGCTCCCTCTCTGCACCATTCCGGGCGCTCTGCTCTGCAGCCAGCCCTACTCACGACCTGGGGAACCAGAGAGGCTCAAAATAAAGCTAACGATTAAAACATCAAACTGTCAGAGGTAAAGCAAGACGATATTGGCATGAGACCAGAGAGATAAGTGGAAGTAAATAAAAAGCTCAGAAAGATCTTTTCTTTTCTTTCTTTCTTTCTTTCTTTCTTTCTTTCTTTCTTTCTTTCTTTCTTTCTTTCTTTCTTTCTTTCTTTCTTTTTTTTTTTTGTAGGCTCTATGCCCAGTGTGGGACCCAGCGCAGGCCCTGAACTCATGACCCTGAGATCAAGACCTGAGCTGAGATCAAGAGTCAGATGCTTTACTGACTGAGCCACGCAGGCGCCCCCAGATCTAAATACATTTAAGAAATTAGTCTAATATAAAAGTGTCATCTCCAATTAGAAGGAAGGAATGGATTACTGAACAGAGAGGACCTGGGAAGCCATCTAAAAAAGAACAAAGATCACACTATATCCCTAAATAACTTCCAGAAAGATAAAATAGGTGAATGTTAAAAAAAAAAAAAAAAAAAAAAAGGTAGAAACCTACAGTTACCAAGTGATACCAACAGAGACATTTTTTTCTGGAAAGACTTTTCTAACTCTGACACAAAACCCGGAAGACATCAAACAGATGATATATTCACACACTGAAGAATAAAAAAGTTCTTATGGCAATAATACTAGCCCAGTGAAAAGATGAATCAAGAAGAATTATTTGCAGTTCATCAGCCAAAGGGCTAATTTTCTGGATCTATAGAGCAGTCCTACAAATCAAAAAGCAAAAAGCAAATCCCATCGCTAAAAGGACAAAAGAGAGGAAGAGCCAGTTCATGGAAAAGGAAAGGTGAGTGACTCCAAATGCATGTTCAAATGAGCGGCATCTTCACCCGTCGGGTTGGCCAAAGCCAAGAAAGAAATTGGTGAACGCTTTATGGCGAGGGTGTTTTCTAAGCCCCGACTGTGGGGTGTGGATCTGTGGCACAGGGCAACGAGGCTCTGTCGCAAGAACTCTCTGTCCAGCTCACTGCCACACCATGCTGGTGAGGAAAGGAGGGTGTGGGAAACCAGGGAGGAGCTGGTGGGCAGGCGCGAGGGGTGGCACCGATGGCAACACTCTCAGTGCACGAAGGGCAAGGAGCTCTGGTTTGGCCAAGGTGCAGAAGAGAGGGAGCAGGCTGCTTAGGGGAAAGGAGGAGGATAACAGGAAATATACATGTATATTTGCACATGGTTAAAGTATCTCTAGGGAGATAGGGAGATCTGCATTGCATACTTTTTAGCTCCTTTTTAATTTTGAACCATGTCAATGTATTAGATGGTCAAACATTGGTTAAAACAAAAAAGGAGAGGATTCTTTAGAATTTTAGAATCAAGGGACAGAATCTTCAAAGCAGAACAGGAGAATTTCTGACCCCTGCTTGAATACTCCCAGCCCCCCAGGGACCCCTCCCTCCTGGTGCAGCAGGTTCAGCTGCGGATCAGTTCTGCCTAGAAAGACCTTGCTCATGCTGAGATCTCACGGGAGGGGGCTGAGGGGAGAGGAAGGCAGGACTGGCACCCCAGGAGCTGGCTGTTGTGCTCACGAAGGATCTGATCCTTCCAGCCCTAGGGGATGACTCCCTGTACTGATCTGCTCCCCAGGGCTGGCTCTGGGCCTCTCCACCAGGATCAAGCGGGTGTGACCTGGCCTGCTGAGGAGGAGACTTGAGCTAGAGGAGGTGACCCCAGTGGGTGCCGGGCCCCCCGAGGCGTGCCAGCTGGAGTTCTTTCAAGTGTCAGCTGCCCAGCCGGAAGAAGAAAGTGCCCCCATGAGGGGACTTCAGAAGCCCAGAGGAGACCTTAGGAGAGAGTGACAGGTGGGAGGAAGCGGGAAGGGTTGCCAGCCAGTCTTCAGGCCTCTCAGAGTTCAGTTGCCAGGTCTGACTCCCCAGCGCCTGACCTCGGAGGTCCCCTGGATGGCCACTGGCACCTTCCCCTCTGCCCAGTCCAGCTTCTGGCTCTATCCTCTTGTTCTTGCTCCGTGTCCCTCTTCTAGCAGGAAGTGAGCCCCTCCCCTGGTCACTCTGCACCCCTCTCATGGACTCATGGTTACCTCTGTACATTTCTGCCCCGTCCTAAACGGCATGCTCACTCTGAGCCAGGCTCTGGGAAAAAAGAAATGTCCAGCCTCCCTCTAAGGCCCATGTGCTCTGGGGAAGGAGAGGCTCTCTTGCTTGGCTTTTACCACACCCCATGCCCACTGAGTTCCCAGGAAGGGCAGACCTCAGCCACGTACCTTCAGCACCAGGTGTGCAATGAACGGCCTGAGTGCTGAGGCTCGGCATGTATGTATGGGCCCAGGCCTCAGTGGGGCTTGGAGGCCACAGAGATGGGCAAATGGGGCTCCCAGACTGGGGAGGGTTGGGGTGGGGAAGCCAGGCAAAAGTGGACAGCACAGATGCTCAGGACTGTGGTGGGGGGGCCTGCCAGTGCTGGGGGATCTTAAGCAGCCTGTAGGTGGGGGAGGCAAACCAAGGAAGGAAAGAGAAAGGGAGGCAAGGGCAGAAAGGTAAATAGAGAAGAGGCTGTCGTGCTGTGAAGGCGTGGGCTGTCTCATGCAGTGCAAGCTGAGGTGACTGTCCCACACAGCAGCTGGGAGGTGTGAGCGGGGCCCACGTCCTGCAGGACCTTAGTGCTCGTTGGGGCAGTGAGATCACCGAGGGAGCAAGGGGAGTGGTGGGAAGGGCTCTGAGGGGGGAGTCCCATCACCGGGCCGAGTTTTACACTGGGGGCTCAGTGAAGAATGAGGGAGCTGGGCCTGTGACCTGTGCTGACCAGTCCACAGCTACTGAGCTAGGATTTTATTAAGTGGGAGACCCTGGGCAAGTTTCTTAACCTCGCCGTACCTCAGTTTTCCCAACTGCAAGATGCGATGATAACATTACCTATATCATAGGGCTACTGGAAGGGTTAAATGAGTTAACCGAGGCCAGCCTGTGGGAACTCTGGTAGCCACTGGAACAAGGAGGAGCAAGGATGGCGCGTCCAAGCTCTTCCTCTTCTGCGGCAGCCGTTAGCCCCGTCTCCCTTCCCCCAGCCCCCCAACAGAGGCAGCCCTTACCTTGTGCAGCCAATGGAGGTTCATCTGCTGCCCCACAGCGATGTGACATAGTGCCAGGACCTGAAGAGGGGGCCCCCGGAGGGACAGTCAGAGTCCATTTGTGACCCAAAGGTTTCTATGAGTTCCCAGACACCTTGCTGCCTGCTGCCACTCTCAGCCTGGCTCGGAACCATCTACCAACCCTCCCTGTAGGCTTGGGAGTGCCCAGCTTAGCCCAAGCCTGGCCACCTCCCAGATTATTCTAGGCCTCTAGGCTCCTCCTCCTCTACAATTTCTCCCTTGACAGTTCACTGGGCCCTGCTGCCCTTGGGCTGCCCAGTGAATGTTTTGGGAGTTCAAGGCCCCAGGATTCTGAAGCAGACTTGAGCCTAGTCCCCCGAGAGCTTCTAGTTCAGCCTGGGGACTGACCTGAGTCTGAGGGAGTAGAGAATTGGGAGCAGGAACCAAAGCAGAAGCTTCTGGAAGAGACAGTCTGCAGTGGGCCCTAGCAGCAAGATGGCTTTCACTGGGTCAGGAGTAAAACATTCCCGGATGGGGCAAAAGCCAGATGACCTCCCACCTTGAGACCAAGCCCCAGCGGTACAGGAGACTACAAGGCCCTGGGAAAAGCCAGCTCCCCCCTTCGACCAGGGTGGCTCACCCTCCCGCTGGGAGCAGGCCCGCCTGCCTTCCGGGCAGCTGCACGTACCAGGAGGCCCGAGATGTAGGTGAAGGCGGCAGCGGTGGTCACGAGGATGGGCACTGACCAGTCGCTCCAGTAGCCCATGCGGTTGTAGAGGTACCTGCCGGGAGGGGGAGGGGTCAGACTTGCACCAGGGAGCCAGGAGGTTCCCGGGAGGCCAGCAGCCCATCCACTCTCCTGGCCAGGGTCAGCGACCAGGCTGGGACTGCTCCGTGACACCGTCACTGTTTCCGTGCTCACTGGTCAGGCCAGTGAACACCCGGGCAGGCCCAGAGGCATAAAGAAGAAAACAACAATTCACCATCATTCTACTGCCCAGAAGGAACCATCACCAAGACTCTGTAGACTTCTCTTCAATGGGTTTCCCCTGATTTTATATATTTGTAAAACAGCAAAGCCAGGACCCTGTCATGCCTAGCACATGTGCTCAGCTTGGGTTTTGGAGGGAGGTCAAGAGTTCCAATCCCCACTCTGCCTCTCTCTGCAGGACCCTGCAGGGTTCCTTGGGGACAGGCTTCCCCAAGGTGAAGGTGCCACTGACTGTGACACTGATCTCAGTTTCAACGCTAAAATATTAAAATTTGGGGGTCCTAGGATTGCTCAGATATCATCGTCCCTGACTTCTTGGAGCCTTTGTTTCTTCTTCTATAGGATGGAGAGAACAAAGTGCCCTTCACCAGGCTTCCTGAGCACGAAGTGAGGCAAGGCACGTGGTATGTACTCAATCAATTCTCTTCTCATTATTCACCCAAGAATTTACTGATGTCAGTAAAAACCCTGAGGAAGCGTGACTTTCGAACAGCCGTGTGGTCTGCTGAATTAATGTGCCATATGTAGCCAACTTTCTACTAATGAAAACAGTTTCCAATGATTCACTCTTATAAATGAACACACACAATTTTTTTTTTTGCACATAGCTTTCTGTATTATTATTTTCTTATGATAGGCTCCTACAAATAGAATTATAGGGCCAAATGGAATGTCCTTTTTAAAGCTTCTGGTAGGTGCTGCTTAGTTACTCCTCAGAAAGACTGAACCACCCACATCCTCCCTGGAGCTGGGGACACTGAGGCTCAGAGAAGGCGCCATTCACTGAGGGTAATCAGAGAACGTGAGCCGGCAGCAGGCAGTCTCTGGCTTGCTACCATCTTGGGCCTGGGAGAGGACACCAGGAGGACACGCTGGGGGCACCCGCCTTCCCCAGCACCCACCCCCCCGCCCCATCTTCAGATTCCAGAGGAAAACCTACTGCTTACACCACTGAGTGTACTCTTCTCACCATACAGCTCGAGAAACCGAGGCCCAAAGACGGGCAGGACCTGTTCCTTGGGAAGGACTCCTGAAAGAGGTTTTGGTGGCACTTGTCTCTCACTTTTCGCAGGGAGCCCTCCTGGAGAGCAATAGCCCACAGGGTTGCTCCCCGGCTCTTCACATCCCACCCTGACCGCCTGCTTCTTGCTCACATCCTCTCACTGCGTGAATGATCCCCAGATACTGTCGATACCCGGAGGGCCGGGCCAGGGTCTCCTGGATCCCAGCACTGACTCTAAGAAACCACAGTGACAGGTGAGGGAGCTGTGGGTCTCCAGGCCTTCCCTAAGTCCCAGGCAGGCCTTCCCCCTACAGTCTCCCCCTACACCCATCCTCTGCTTGAACTGCCCAGTAACAGGGCACTTACTTCCTGGGCAGAGTGAGGAACTTCTGTGGACAGTGTGATGCAAGTCCCTGTCCCAGATCTGTGTGACTCTGGAAAGTTTACTTGATCTCTCTAAGCTTCAGTCCCCTCAGATGGTCCCCAAACTCTTTTGGCACTAACTGACTTTGCAGCTGTGGGTGAGTGCTGCCCTCTCGGGGCCTCAGTTTCCCCATCCATACACGACGGGGGTGGACCCAATGATCTCCCAGGCAGCAACCCTCCAGTTCAGGAGAACTGTTCAGGGTCTGCCGTGGAGGACCAGCAGGCAATGTTTCCAGCCATGCACTACACAGCCTGTGCTCTGGATACCTGGGAGGATGAATAATTGATCGATGGCATTTAATAAAGGCCAGAGGCCACCTCTGGGACCCAGGCTTATCTTGCCAGGCTGCAGGGGGACAGCAGCAATCCTTTATTGTACTCATTAATGATAGGGCCACAGCCTCATGCCGTGCAGAGGAGAGTCGATCCCCAGACTCCATTAATGGCTCATTAATAGGATCAGCCTAGAATCCTAGCACCACAGCCCATCAGAAGCTCAGAGCCCTAGAAATCCCACATTCTAACCTCATGGCCGCCTTCCAGCTGGAGCTCCGGCCTCCCAGGAAGCGGCCCTGAGGGGGACATGGAGCTCTGAGCTCTCCCATGGCCACAGTCTCGTTCCATCCTCAGAAAGACCTGATGAGGGGGGAGTTAACCCAGCTTACAGAAGAGGAAACTGAGCTTAAGAGGGGCTCGGCTGAGTGTGCTCACGGTCACAATGAACTGAGTTTGAGCTGACTATCCAGCAAGAAGGTAAAGACAGCAGGGGATGGCGAGCGAGGAGGCCTGGCTTCCAAGCCCCGTCTCTGCTCCCAGTACCTGCGTGACCTGGGGCCTTGGTTTCCACACCTGTCTGTGTGGCAGTTCCCCGCTAGAACCCAGGGAACCTGCTCCCCTTCTCGTGCCTTCCACTGTCTGACAAAGGCAGGCCACGGAGCGGGTGAGGAAGAAACAGGTGCCCTTGTGTATCCAGGTACGAGCCTCAGAAGGCCCTGCCCTTGGACCTGAGGCTCATGCCCATAAAGGATGCTGAGCTATCCTAGAACCCTAGCATCTGCCAGCCCAGCCCAAGGTCCTGCACAGGGATTTCAGATGCCTGGTATCTGGAATCATTTCCCCTACTGAGGCCCTGGTCTTTTTCTGGGCCTTGGTGTTTTTATCTACGATGAGGTCCAGAGGCCCCAGACCCTGGCTGAGCCCTGCCCTAGTCTTCTGTTGTTTCCCATGAGAGCACACCAGGAAGGAAGCCGTGTTCTCCCCAGCCGGTCTCCGCTCCTGTAGACCTTTGTGCCTTCCAGAGGACTCTGTCTCCAAAACCACACAGAGAGCTCTGAGGGCCAGCCTGGGAGACAGGTTCAAACCAGAGCCCCCCACCTTCCAGCCCAGGGTCCCGGCACTGTGTCCCCGTCCTCCCTGTCCCCACTCACCAGTTGAATTCATCGTAGTCATTGTGGGCCTCCCACCAGAAGTACAGCCAGGTGAGTGTGAGGCCGAAGGTGAAGGTGAGGAGCAGGAACCAGAGGCGTTCCCACTGGAAGAAAGAGCAAGGAGAGGGTAAAATGAGGTCAGGGGCTGGCCCCTTGGGCCACCTCCCACCTAGAATGTTCCTCCCACCTCCCCCTTTATGGCTACACTTGCCAGGCAGAGACTACTAGTCTCTTTGTCCTCATGGGGACCTGAGGCTCAGAGCGGGAAGCGACCTGCCCAATACCACAGCGCCCAAAGCCACAAAATGGTAGGGAGCTAGGATTGGAGTCAGGGGTCTGCCCCAGGGATCTTCTCTGCCCTTTTGGCTGAGGCTTTTCCAGGGAGCATTTCTGCCCATTCTGCCCATTTCCAGGAGCAGTATACGCATTCTGGCAATGGCCCCCAGGAGCAAAGGCCATGTCTGCCCTAAGCCTTTGCATTGGTGTGGTCCTCTGCACTCTGTGAAGTCACATCCCTCACCTTCCCTTCCCACATACACCTGCAGTGCAGGTGTTCCTTCCCACCTCTGTTCCATGCTCCCCATAGATGCACGGAGGCCCAGAGAAGTGAAGTGATTTGTCCTAGTCACACAGCAAGCCAGCAGAGACATAAAGACCAGCGCCCCAGTCTCTGGACTTGAAGCACAGGGTTCTGCCCCCACCCCCCGCCCCGTACCAGGTGCTGGCCCTTTGGACCTGGGCCATGTAGCCCCCTGTCTCCTGCAGGGATGGGGGTGAGGCCCCGACACTGCTGCTTCCGGAGAGGTCTGTAGGCACTTCCAGCTGGGCCCTCAGGTTTACCCCTGCTTTCGTCTGTCCCCTTATCTCAGAAGCACAACCAGCTGGGAACATCCTGCTCTCCGGGAAACTGCTGAGGTCATCAGAACAATCCAGCAGTGGGTGACAGGAAGTCAGTGCAGAAGAGAAAGAACCAAGACCACCCCCACCTTGAGGGGTTGCAGGGCTCTGGTAGCCGAGGTGTCTCTCGCCTGGCCACCAACCAGAACTCCTGTGGGCTCCCTGCGGCTCCTCTAGGCTTTTTTGAGCCTTCTAGCCCAGAGGCATGGCTCAAGCCGTGGTATAACCTCGTGAGGGCTTCTCACTGCTTAGCCAAGCAGGGAGGCCCCTCTGGGGATATTCCACCTACCTCCCTAGCTGCATCCCCTTCCTCCACCAGTTCTCTCGCCCTGGCTTCCTTGCCTGACATTCCCATTCACCTTTCAAGTCAGCACACATGTCAGCTCCTCTGTGAAGTCTTCCTGGATTCCACCAGCACCACCACCACACTGCTCCCTCCCGTGACATCAGAGCCCCCGTCTTTAAACTCATGCCCTGTGCACCGCAATCTGCTCCTGGGACCAAGTCTCCCAATCAACTGCAGGGTCTGCAAGAATACATGCCCTTAAAATTTATGACTGCAGGTAGGAACACGTACAAGAGGAGGGAAAGATCGTTCACTGCCTAGGATGCCTCCATCCTCTGCCGCCAAGAGGCACCACCGTGGAGCGGCTGTGTGTACAGTGTCTGGAGCCAGACTCGTCTCCCAAGCTGTATCGGCGCAGGCATAACCCCTCTGTGCCTCAGTTTATTCGTGTGTGTGGCAAGGACAGTGAGAGTACATACGCCATGGGGTCGATACGAGGATTAAATGAGATAATAGGAGCCAAGTGCTCAGAACCTGGCCCGCAAGCCGTCAGTGCTCCAGCAGCGTCTTCAAGCACGCTCTGCCTCCCGGGCATACAGGAAAGGCCCTCGAACCCGGAGGGGCTGTGACGCTCCACTCCCAGCACCCACTCCACGCCTTGCCCTGGGCAAGAGGGTCTGAGTTTGGGGGACAGTGAAAGCAGCCTCCTCCACTCACTGTCACATGCAGAGCTCAGGCTGCCTTGCTTCGCCCTACTTTGTACATAAACAGAGCCGTGGAGGTCATAGCTCCCTGAAAGTGGGGAGGTGGTGGCTTCTCAGACAGGTGACCACTTGTGTCTGTCCCGCCCAGACAGAGAGCAGCACGAGCCCTGGCTCCAGGCCCATGAGGCTCAGCCTTGCTCAGGAATAGAGAAACCCCAGATGGGAGCAGGGCAAGCCATGGGTCTTCCTGGAGCACTGGAACCCTGACAGCCGCCCATGAAAAGCTGGCATGCTTCCAGGGAACAGAGAAGGGCCAGGCTTCAGCCATGGGGGCTGAGGGCTATGGAGTACCCCGTTGGAGCCAGCACTCCAGCCTGGCAGGCCTAGCATCCCCTGGGCCTCGACTTTCTCAGAGTTCTTCTTGCTGTCTCCAGTCCTCATTTGCTCACAAAAATGAATTCATTTGCCACCGCCACCCCCCACCCCCATTTCCTGCAGAGTGCAGCTGGCTGGTCCCAGGCCAGCTTAAACATCGGTCTTCCAAGACCGAGCCACCTCTGGTCATGCCCCAGCTCAAGAGTCTCACAGACTTCAGCTGTCCTCTGTGTCCGCACCTGGGCCTTAGAGGCCACGCACTGAATCGCCCCCAGTTCCTCACACAGGCTCTCACAGGCCTTATCCATGATTCTGCACAAGCCATACCCTTCATTTAGAAGGCAAGCCCTCTCCGGTTCACGGGGCGACCTTCCTCCTCCCCGTAGCCTTCCCTGTTCCAGCAGGGAGAACCTCCTCTCCACAGAGTTTCCAGAACCCTGGCCCCCATGTCTGTTCGGGCAGAGACCCCGCAGCTCTGTAACTGCCTCTGTGGGTCTTCTCTGCTCCACCGTAAGCGCCTTCGAGATCTGGGTGGTCTTCACATTCCCAGGGTGGGGTGGGAGCGTAAGAAAGATTTGATAAGGAAACGATAGCTGAGAAAGACCCTTTCTCCCACTCTGGCATGAGGACACCCAGCCAGGAGAGGTTTCACTGGGGGCTAACCACCCACCCCCCCACAGAGGGGGCCCGTGGGCTTCTGTGCAGCCCCAGCTGCCAGTGTCGGGGGGTATCTGTCCACAGAGATTGTCCACCTCAGCAGGGCAAGGCCGCTGAACCTGTGGTCCATAGACAAGGTTCTGAGGGGGCTCTGGGTGAGGGGTGAGCCTCAGCCGATGATGGGTCCTATCCCAGGCAAGCAATCTGAATTCAGGGACCGTGGCAGGTTAGAGAACCCACTCCAAGGGTTGGGAAGGGGGCCTAGGGTGAGGTTCAATTCAGGACCCGGGGGCAATTCCAACAGATGGCCAGGGAGACCACAGAGGTTGGGGGGCCCACAGCAGACAGGAGCCCTCTGCACTGAGGACCACTGTCCCACTTGGCCAGATCCTGACAGCGGGGCAGGGAGAACAGAGCAAGACTGAGGCACTGCCCTGCCCTGGGCCTGGACAGGGTCCCGGATGAGAAAACTTGAGATGGCAGGTGGGTGAGATGACCAGGGCATGGTGGAGATGGGGGCCAGGCCTAAGCAACAAGGAGCTAGGAACCCCATTACCAGAACTAGGCATGAGCTGGGGTTGGGGGCCACCTAGATATGAAAATCTTGGGAGCTGGAAGGTGGGGGCTCCAAGGCCACAAGGAGCCCATAGATGGGGATGGAGAGGCCCAACCCCAGTGGGGAGGCGGCAGGTCACTGTAAAACAATCAGAGGAAAAATCTGGATGGTGGGGGCTGGAAGAAAGGGGAAGGGAAGGCCACGAACTGGCGGAGGAAGAGGCGGGCAGCAGCTCCACCAACAAAGGGGCACCAGACAGCAGCACAGGTCCCTTGTTGGGGCTACGACAGGAGAGAGGCCTGGGCCTCCTCCCGGGAGGAGCGCGCTCTGGGGTCACGGCCAGCTGTGAGGGATGGTGGACCCACTGGCCCTCCCTCACCTCTCCCAGTCTGCAAGGGCTTAGGGGTCTCTATCTGTGGGTTTTTTTTTTTTTTATATTTTATTTATTTATTTGACAGACAGAGATCACAAGTAGGCAGAGAGGCAGGCAGAGAGAGAGGAGGAAGCAGGCTCCCTGCTGAGCAGAGAGCCCGATGCGGGGCTCGATCCCAGAACCCTGGGATCATGACCTGAGCCGAAGGCAGAGGCTTTAACCCACTGAGCCACCCAGGCGCCCCCTCTATCTGTGGGTTTTTATCCCCATCCAAGAGCAAATGAAGACCCCAAGCCTCAGCGAAGGGCCAGCACATACAGCTGAGCGAGCAGTGGACCCCATCACTAAGGGGCACTCATGATGCTTACCATCAGTGTGTATTTTTATCATGGCCCTGGAGGAGGGCAGCCTTTTGGTAATTTCACCAAGGCTCAAATATGCATGAGTAGAGGGGAGTCAGAGGTTGAGCGACATACCCAAGGTCACCTAGTAGGGGAAGCTGGAGGTGGGATTGAACCCAGGCGTCCTGATGGAGGCTGTCCTCTGCGGGTCCCCTTTGAGAGTTAGCCCTGCACAGCTCTCCCCCAAATCCACCCTTGCCACCTGGGACCCGGTAGAGTTGCCCAGTGTGGGTCACTGCAATTCCTCGCTCCCCTCTCCCTTGGCTCCACACTGGGCCAAATCTCCTTCTCCTTCAGGGAGCACCCCCATCCCTCCAGCCCTTGAAGACATTTTCCTGAGCAATTCTGCACAGACTCTCGGTACCCACCAACTTGGCCTTCAATCCTATTCTGAAATTTGGCGATGGAAAGAGCCTGGGCTCGGGAGGCAGATGGACCAGTCTCTGCCTCTTGGGCAAGTGAACCCCTCTGGGCCTCAGTTTCCTCATCTGCAAAATGGGAAAATAACCCCCTACCTTGCAGGGCTGATATTGAGTGAGACGGTATATGTCAGTGGCACAGGCGAGGTACATAAAAGGGCACCATTCCCTGGGCTGTGGACTCCTTTAGGGCAGGGATGGCTGAACTAGGTCTGTGTGACCTGGGCCCACAGAGCACAGGTGGCGTGCGGACCTTGTGTGAAGAACAGAAGAAGGTGCCAGCATGACTGACCCAGAGAGGCTTCGGGCCAGTAGCGGACAAGGTCATCACCAACCCAGACGTAGCCTCAGGCTGAGGCCGCGGGCCTCCAGGAACCAAGGGAAGGAGGTCCTGTGATACGCAGCCGCCTTCCTTCAGAACCTTCTAGCCACTGGAGCAGAACAAAGGTCAGGTAGTCCCTGAACTGACCGGGCACAAGGGGAAGAGGAGAGCAGCTGGGAAGGGGCCAGGCCCTGGCTGTGAGCTCACTAGGCTGCTCCATCCCTGAGCTGGCGGCAGTGGGAGAAAGAACCGAAGAGGCCCCAGCCTCAGAGGCCAGGGCATCCAGCCCCGTGCCCCCTGCCTCATCTCCTCCCATGCTTGTCCCCCGCTCCCCCCCAGGAAGGCCAGTCCCTCCATCCTGCACCAAGCCATAGTATGCCAATTTCCCAGAGGCCACTTCTCCTCCTCGCTGTCTCCTGATGGTCACGTCTTCTCCTCACCCCTCTCCGTGTCTGTCCCGCCCACCCCAGAGCCTTCTGCCTTCAGAGAAAAACATGCAGTGCCAAAAGAGCTTGTAAGCAGCAGGGTCTCACGCAGCCACAAAGCCCGGGCTGCAGCCACATCCCCTGCACAGGAAGTGTGGGCCCAGGCCCTGCAGCTTGCTGCTCACCTCAGGCCCCTGCTGGCCCCACGCTGCGGCCCCGAGCCAGGATGCACCCCCTCAAGCACCCCCCCACTCCCCACCACCCAGGGTCCAGAAGCCAGCCTTGGCTTGCCCACAGACTTCAGTGTCACAGGACGGCAGAGCCAGCACTGGGTGCTGGCCTCTTGTTCCCCAGCTGTCACCACCACCGCCACTTTCCCCGGGGCAGAGACTGCCTCTGAGCCTCCAGGAGAGGTGCTCGCCCTGTGT
Organism: Lutra lutra; assembly: GCF_902655055.1. Classification (NCBI taxonomy): domain Eukaryota; kingdom Metazoa; phylum Chordata; class Mammalia; order Carnivora; family Mustelidae; genus Lutra; species Lutra lutra. The sequence goes on along the minus strand of NC_062287.1, from coordinate 55,032,643 downwards.
CTCTTCCTGCAGCTCCAAGGGTGGGCGCTCTCCCTCTGAGCTCAACGTCCTTCCTTCAGAGACAGCAGCCGGATAGGGACATGCTGCCTCTGGGAGCCCAGCAACACTGGTTTCGGACCCCAGACTGGCCACCAGGAGAAGACAAGCGTTTATTCTCTTGAGCACCAGCTGCCTGCACCGTAAAATGAGGACAGCAGGTTGGCAAGGCGGCACAGACCCGCAAGGACCTGCAGTCCCTCTGTCCCTCCCTGAGGTGCCATTGACCTCTGTCCCCTCCGCGGCCTCCCTGAAGCTGGGTCTCTGATAACACACAGAACAAGTCCAGCCAAGGGGCAAGAAATATTGGGGTCAGATGACCAGGGTGTGGGGGCATGCAAGCAAGAGCCACTGGACTATACCTCTCAGCCCTCCTCCCCACAAGCCTCAGGGCTGTGTGCCACGAGCTTAGGACCAAGCCTCAGCTTCCTCCTCTGTTCACAGGGATGACATCACCTCCACGTCATGGGACGGCTGCCAGGCCCGCATGTGATTACAGATGTAAGCAGTAAGTTGCCAAATCCACGGTCGTTCCTTTAATTATCATTTCACATCTGACAGCCCTTTAATTACATGAAGACAGTGATCAAGACCCACACCCCCCCACCGCCACCGCCCCCTGCTCTACACCAGATTTTTTCCGGCTGCTGAGGACAGCCAGTAGCTCACCTGCCCCCAGCCCAGGGTGGGTGCCAGGGTCGGTCGGGTGCACGGATGCCCCGTGCCCACTCCCAGCCCCACAGTGCCAGCTGTGGGAGGACAGAGCCCTGCGTGAGCTCTTCACAGGGTGGGGGCAGGGTGCTCCTGAGACCCGCCCCCCGCCTGCTCCATCTCCTTTCATCCTCTCTTCTCTCAGCTCTGCAAAGCAGGCGCTAGAGCTGGAGGAAAGCAGGGCTTGGAGAGGGGAAGTGAGTTGCCCAAGGCCACGAAGGGCAACCCTAAGAGTGAAGCCAGAATTCACACCCAGGTCTGAGTGCCTTCAGCATCTCCAACTATCCCAGAGCAATGGTAAGTAGGACAGGTAATTATCCTTGTCTGACCAAGGAGGAAGTTGGCTCAGAGGGGCAAGGCCTGGCCCAAGTTCACCAAGTGAGTCATAGGCAGTGCCAGGCCAGGAACCCTGGAATTTCAGTTAGAAAAGAGTTCAGAGACTATCTCGCCTCATCCTCTACAGACCCCATTCTGAAATGGAGAAACTGAGACCTGAAGAAGGGGAATAGCCTGGAAGCAAGGACACAAGATCAAGACATGGTAAATCAGTATGGAAAGGATGGCGCATTCAACAGATGGTGTTGGGACATCTGGACATCCATTTGGTAAAAAAATTAGACCCCTACCTCACACTCCATACCAAACCAAATCCCAGCATCTCCCCCTCTGTGTCCTTGCCACCACTCTCTTCTAGTCACCCTAGACACACGTGCTAAGTCCTGCACAGTGGGAGGTGAATGAGGTCTGGAATCCCGTTGGACCCCCACAGATGACCAAGCAGACAGCAGGCAGCTCCAGTCCTAGGAACCACTGTGGCGAATAGGACTGCTCAGGAGAGCACAGCCAATTACAGGAGGGGGGACAGTCTGGAGGGCTTCCTGGAGGAGATGCCTGCAATAAAGTTGGAAGGAAAGGGCTTGCTGAGATGACAGGTCAGGGGGCCTGGATTGGGACAGAGGGAGGGAGTAGAAGTATGATGGTGCAGAGCTCAGCAGCTTTTATTTGGGGGAACTGGCTTCCTTTCCTATGGGCGTATAAAAGCTTTCTCTATGTCAGAGTATTTGCTTGCATCTATACTGTATATTTTCTCTTATTTGATCATTTTACTTTGTTTTTTTTTAAAAAGATTTTATTTATTTATTTGACACAGAGAGACAGCAAGAGAGGGAACACAAGCAGGGAGAGTGGGAGAGGGAGAAGCAAGCTTCTCACTGAGCAGGGATGTGGGGCTTGATCCAGGACCCTGGGATCATGACCTGAATTGAAGGCACACACTTAACGACTGAGTCATCCAGGCGCCCTGACTTTATTATGACTTTTACATAAAAATTTAAATTTTGGGGGTGCCTGGGTGGCTCAGTCAGTTAAGTGTCTAACTTCAGCTCAGGTCATGATCTCAGGGTCCGGGGATTGATCCCTGCATGGGACTCCACGCTCAGTGGAGTCTGCTTGTCCCTCTGCCCCTCCTCCCCAACTTGTGCTCTCTCACAACACATGCTCTCTCAAATAAATAAAATAAAAAAAAAAATTTTAAAAATTTTTATGTAGTCAAATCTACCCCTTTTCCTTTATAGGTTTTGTTTTTGGTATTGTGTTTAAGAAAGGTAGCTCTGGGGTGCCTGGGTGGCTCAGTGGGTTAAGCCTCTGCCTTTGGCTCAGGTCATGATCTCAGGGTCCTGGGATTGAGCCCCGCATCAGGCTCTCTGCTCAGCAGGACGCCTGCTTCCCCCTCTATCTCTGCCTGCTGCTCTGCCTACTTGTGACCTCTCTGTGTCAAATAAATAAATAAAATCTTAAAAAAGAAAGAAAGAAAGATAGCTTAAGTCTATATATCTGACTTGTATTTTATACTGGTAATTTCTTGGCTTCGTTGTTTACATTCAAATCTGTAATCTGCCCAGCTCTCTGTCCGTCTCTGTCTACGGCTCCACGTGGACGTATACGTGCACAGAGAGAGGCTGGAAAGCCATTTCTCTCAAGTGTTAAGATTAGAATTCCTTCTACTTTACATCTTTCCAAGTCGTTTGAATTTTTCAACCAATGTGTACTTCCCAAATAGAAAAGAGGAGTTTAAAAATAGAAAAAAAAAATACAATTTAATCCATCTGGAATGTATTTGGGTGTGAGGTAAGAGGCAGGGATCTAATTTTACTTCCACCAAATGGATGCCTCAGCTGTCTCTGCACGGTCTGTGAAGTCTGGCATCATTTCCGTGCTCATGATGTGCGCGTGCTGCTTCTAGGCTTTCTAGTCTGTCCCAGAGCAGCCCGTTTCCCGTGGGTGGGCGCTGCCTGGCACTGCCTGGCTGAGCTCTGCACCCTGTGCCGCCCCTGGGGTCCCCACTCTGATTTAAGGTCCTCGGCACCACATGGCCCTGCAGAGCCAGGAGAGAGGTTGAGGGGTGCCTACCCATGGAGTCTGCCCTCTTGCAGGCTAGGTCTCGGGCATGCCAGCTCTTCCAGTCATTGGCCTGTTTCACCCATGCCACGTGCCAAATAGGGGGACTGATGTACCAGAAAAGCCTGGGAGATGTCAGCTGGGAAGGGTGTGGAAGGCCCTGGCAGGATTACTCTGGCCCTGACCCAGGAGATCTGGGGGGAGCAGGTGGCCTGGGGAGGTTTATAGCATTAGGGCCAAAGCAGGGAAAGGGATTAGAGTCCCCACCCACAGCCAGCTCCTGACAGCCTAAGGGGCCGGATTGATTTTTCTGGGCTACCGAGAGCCAGGCAATTAGGCCTCTGACTGCCCTTGCTTCTGCTGGGGACCGCTGAGAGCGGCTCATTAGGCGGGACTATGGAACCAGGCCCAGTCTGCAGCGTCCCGCCTCCCCGCACACATCCTGTGGGCTACACCAGCCCACGGGGAGATGGGAGTGGGAGCGCTGGGGGACCTTAGGAGGGGTTACCCCAGGCTCTTAGAGGGCCCTGCCAGGGTTGCAGAGTGCTGGGTGCCAGCGCTCCCTATCATCTCCCGCCCTGCTTGGGCTCCCTAAGCAGACACTCAAGATGGTCACAGAATGTTAGCTGCTTCCCCTGGAGTGCGTACGGGCCACGCCGCCACACTGCCGGGCACCCTGGGCACTGGCTGGGGAAGAGCTGGGTGGAGTGTAGGGGTTCCTGAAGGCCAAGACGGGTGTGGCTTTATTGCTGCAATAAGGAGGATAACACAAGGTCTTATCCCCACACTATTTGTTTTATTATTTTATTATTATTATTTTAAAAAGATTTTATTTATTTATTTGATAGACAGAGATCACAAGTAGACAGAGATGCAGTCAGAGAGAGGAAGAAGCAGGCTCCCTGCTAAGCAGAGAGCCCGATGCGGGCTGGGATCATGGAGGACCTGGGATTAGGTCAGGACCCTGGGATCATGACCTGAGCTGAAGGCAGAGGCTTTAACCCACTGAGCCACCCAGGTGCCCCTATTTTATTTTTTTAAATCCCCATTTTAGGGATTTAGGGATCAGAAGGCACCCTTCTGACCTGCTGGGCCCCTTTTTGCCAAAGCACCAGAAAAGGGAACAGGGAAGTTTATAGGGTGAACACGTTTTCACCAAGGTTGGGACAGCGGTCTCCCTTGTACAAGATGTGAGGTGCACTGGTACCCCCTTGGGGCATATAACTCTGCACCTCCATATAACCCATAAGCAAGCTGAGGCCCAGAGAGGGTCTGACCTTGCCTAGAGTCCCACACTAAGTCGCTGATAGAGGCAGGGTGGAGTTCAGGCCACAGGTCCCTGGCCAGGGATGCCCAAGCACTTTCAGCCAACTGCAGTGACACCGTGGAGCCTATGGCAAAGGCGGCTTTATCCAGGGAGCCCACCTTGACTCCCGAGTGGGACACACTCTCCCCTGGAAGCCCACCTGGTGGGGCTAGGACAGTGAGGTGGGGACCCAGCTGGGGAAGTCTCCACCCCCGGGGCTCCTGCACACTGCCGGCAGGGTCCAGTCTCTGCTCCCAGGGTGGCCTGGGAGGTCCCGTGGCGAAACCCACTCCCTCATCTGCCAACAACAGCCAGGAGCACCAGAAGGCAGTATGCACCTGTCTACAAGTGTATGCTCGCCCCCTCCCAGACCACCCAATCCCCAAGAGCTCATAGGACGCCTTGTCCTGGGTGTAGTCAGCAGGATGGCAGGCTTGGTCCCTAACTGGCTTCCTCACTACTCTTCCATTCCCCAGCTCCGTCATCCTGCTGGCCCTGCTCCAAGACCTGGGCCCTGCTCCCACAACACTGAGTCCCTTAGGACACACAGAAAGTCACATTCCATGGGGGCAGCCCAGGCCGGAGGTGCTACGGGAGCCCAGGGAAGCGGGCCTCGTTCTTTATATGTTTAAGGGAATAACTCTTAGAGGAGTAAGCATTTGCCACAAGCCTTGCAAGGTAAAGAGAGAAGGGGCATTGCAAGTGACAGGGCAGACTGAGTACAGGCCCAGTGCTATGAAGAGGTGAGGCCATCCTGGGAGGGGTTGGGTATGGTGGGGAAATGATGGACTTCCCCCAGCAGGGGTCTTCCTGTGTTGCTGCAGGGGCTCTGGTCATAGGAGCTAGGCCACTGGGGGTGGGGAGACTTTGTTGTGTCCCACCCCCACTGCGCTCTGGACTCTGTGGGGACCACTCTCCCCCCCCAACCCCCCACCCGCCCCCAGGAAACAGCATGCTTTCCCATTTCCATCTCTGGTCTCTGGAATAGCCTCACCCGGCTAGACTAGAAATCAGGTGATGGGAGGCATCATACAGGACTCCCTCAATCTCTTCCACAAGATAGCTTTTTGATTACACCTTCCAAGCGTCTCTAGAATTCCTTCCTTTGCCAGGAGCCTACATATGCCTCCCCCAGGTGAGGCCTCAGCCCTGCTGTCTGGCTCTCTGCTCCCCTACCTCCCCTCCAGTGTCTCCACGCACTTTCCACAACAGAACCAGACTGGTTCTCGCCCAGCCTGAGTCTGGCTGTGCTCCCTCTGCCCAAGATGGGAAGCAGGCTCCCCAGCACAGCCTCAGGCTGCCACCGCCTAGCGCCTAGCAACGACCTCCCTCCTCACACAGAGCCACACGGAGGCCAGATTGCTCTCAGTTCCCAAGCACAAGAAGCTCTGGCACCCACAGCACCCCGTGCCTTGAACACTTCCCCATCCGGCTAGACAGGACTAACTCTCAGACAGCAGCTCAGGCCAGCTCTCCTGTCTGGGGTTTTCTTGGGCCTCAGCAGTGAGCACGCTGGGTGGCCTGGCTGTGTTGGTTCTTGTTGAGGAAATAGGAATTGGAATTGGTGCGTCCCAGACAAGATTGCTGGTATGGAGCCCAAGGTGTGGGGGCACAGGCCTGGGGAGGCAAGCAGAGGGCCGCGCATGCCTGGCCTCCAACCCTGTGGCTTGAACAGATCACTTATTCTTCCTGGAGCCCTCTCTGGCAGACAGAGGGGTCAAACGAGCTTAAAACAGCCTCCGAAAGGCAAATGCACCCAGAAATACAAGAGAGATGACAGCTGATGTCCGTCTCCTTCCTCATCTTGAGCTGGGAAGCTTCCCCAGGTGATTGACCTGAATGCCCCTCGCTACATGAGAAGCTGGTTTGGACACTGTGCTGTCTCCCCCAGACACGCAGTCTTCACGGAGCCCTGGGGGACAGCCTGAGAACTGTCTTCTGTCCTACCCGGTCCTTAATTGGCAGTATTAGAGTAATGAGTCACAGACAACAACCAATTAATTATCTCCAGTTATAAAAAGCTTCACTTCCCCTTCCTAGCTGTCGAGTGAGCCAGCCTCCTGCTGCCGGCTCCTCTGCTCCCTAGGGGCTGGGGGCAGAAGAGGGCATTTCACCTCTCCCGTTGGGTCCTCAGTTTCCCGTTCCCTTATGTGTCCAGTGTGTGTCCTGGGCCTGGGGGACAGTGAGAGCAAAGGCTCGGGGGAGGTGGGACTGCATCAGGCTCGGGGACAGGAAGGAGGCTGCCCCCAGGACCCATTCCAGTAGGGCGGGGCCCCTGTTCATCCCAGAACCTTGGAAGGCTCACAGTCTGGCATTCAAGCCACGCCCACTCTTGCCCCACTTGTAGGGCTCCTGGTCCCATGCTCTTCCTCCCTCTGGCAACTTCCCAAATCCTCCTCCTGCCCCTCCTTTCTTCCCCTTCTGGCAAGTTCTCACTTAATCACATACGCAAAACCTGCGTGTCCTCCCCTCCAGCCTTCATCTTCCTGTGGTTCCTCTCATAAATCTATCCTGGACTCCAAGTGTGACGTGGCTTGAAGCCTCAAATTCTCCCATCAGCATCACAGTAAAACCCACCCCACAGCAGACCTAACAGGGCAACTCATGTAAGCTCTTGCCCCCCTGCATACAATAGGTACTCAATAAATGTTAACCGTTACTCTTGGGCTTTATTTCCCAGCCTGAGCAAGGCCATGATGAAAGGCTCCTGTGACTCACCACCAGTCTGTCGCCCCATTTCACAGATGGGGATCAGAGAGGTCTGGCTTCACAGAAGAAATTGATTCAGGGCTTGTCTGAGTTGGGAGGTGCTAGGGAGGCTCCCTCAAGAGGACTTGAGGGGAGGCAGTGCCTGGGCAGGGGGAGGAGAGGGGTCCCCAAGGTCTTTACCAAGGGAAGGTGGGGATGAGAAGAGGCATAAGCAAAGGTGGAGCCCCTGCCCCTTTTGGGGGCCTTTCCTCCACTGCCTTGGCAATGCCCCTTCACACCCAGCCTGTGCCCCCAGAGCTCACTCCCAGGCCTGTCGGTTCAGCAAAGTTTACAGAACACCTGCTCAGCCCTAGCCCTGACTCTGAAACACCGGGTCACTATTCCCCTCCCTGTGTCGGGCCAGAGAGCCCAGCGCCCATCATGGTCTCCACCCGGGCATCTAAGGAGGGACTGGGAAGAAAGAGGATGGGGGGAGAGAGAGAGAGAGAGAAAAGGATGAGCAGGCTGAAGCTGGAACCCAGGAAGTGGGCGGGGAAGCGGAATGAGGTGGGTGACAGGGAAGGAGGAGGAGGCTCATCTCAGCTGGGAGCTTCGGTGGGTCGCCTGAGGGGAGCTCACCCCAGTCTGCAGATGTCCTAACACCCAAAGCTGCCACAAAACCCCCTCGCAGCCAAGCTGGCCTGGGGCCTCCCGTAGCCCCTCCCACCCTTGCTCCATCCCTGGCACCCCAGATGCTGGCATTTGCAGACACAGCCCCGCTTGGGCTCCCAGTCAGCTCAAAACCGGCCTCAGCCAACCACTTCCTCCACCCTGGGCCCCGTGCTGGCCGCAGCAAGGCCCTATCACTTCCTGACTCTGAAGCCTGGGATAGGCCTGCCCTGGGCCCACAGAGGGCTGTGAGATGTCCTGGGGGCTCTGCCTTCCTCCAGCAGCTACTCTGATGAGGACGATGGCCAAGTTGCTCACTGCTGGGGAGCTCAGCCGTCCTCCTCCCTAAGCGTCACTGCCCCAGGTCCAGATCATAGCTCTGCCCCCTCACTGGCATCCCTGGCTTCTGCTTCCTTGTGCACAACAGTGGCGATGACATCTAGCTCCAGGGCTTGGTGGGAGAATCGAGAGAGGCCGTGTCAGAGCTCAGCACTGTACTCGGAACAGACATCTGGGGCCAGTCGCCCACTGAACTCCTGCCTTTCCCGACTCGGGGAGGACCTGCTGCTGGCCCCTGTCCCTGGGACCTGCCCAGTGGCCTGGAGCAGGCCCTTGCCTCTGTTTGGCATGTCCTCTTCTCTGGGCTGGGAGTGGGGACATGGTAATGTCAGACCGTGTGCTCACCAAGTAGCACTTGCTTCTTACCCTTGGGGACTGTGAACCCAGGCTCCTGACTCAGGCCAGGGCTCTGTTGGTTCCCAGCATGGGCAGAGAAGGAGGGCAGGAAGGTAGACAAGCTTCCCCATGCTCCCCCAATCCAGAGAGCGCCCCCCCGCCCCCGCCGTTGATACTTGGCCTCTGACCTCAGCTGGGTCACCCACACCGTTGGCCACTCCAGCCTGTTTCAAGGCTGGCTCAATTTGGACCCTGGGTTCTTTGTTTAGACAAGCAGGAAAGAGGAGGAGAGCTGTTTTCCAGGCAGCAAATCTTTTAGATAAATACTATTTATCTCCCTCCCTTCCCTCTTGAAGGAGTCGGGTTCCTTCAGGGAAGAAACTAGATCCGGAGGCTAACAGTGCCCCAGGGACAGAAGCGTCAGCTCAGCTGAGGGTCTGGCCTGGGGTGCCGGCTGCCAGCTCGGACAGGCCTGCGGCTCAGGTGACGATGCCCTGGTGCCAGCCCATGGCCCTGCCAGCTCCCAGGTTCCAGGATGGCCCGGCCTACCTCCTCACCCTCCCCTCCAGCCACCTGCCTGCCCACCTGCCTAGCTGCCAGGAAGCTGAAGACTTCTGCTCACCTTGGCAGGGGGCAGGTGGGGGTGAGAGCCCTTCCTCTTTGAGTGTCCCTCCTAGGTGTGCCCCTTTCTGCCCAGACCTCAGGAGCATCCCAGGTCCCAGGTGTCAGGGGAGAGTTCACTGGCTCCATCTGGGACAGGATGGCCTACTTCCTTGCCCGCCTAGTCAGGTAGATTCTGAAATGACCATGGGCCTGTTTTAAAGAAGGAAAAATTGAAACCCAGGGGGGCATTGACCTGTCTGGAGCCCCATGGCAGAGTGAGGGAGCTGAGAGCCTTCCCCCAGGCACTGTGGTGCCCCAGGTCCCCTGCCCCATCCCAGGGCGGCTCACCGGCGTGGTGTCATCATGGGACCGCTGATAGCGCTTCCAGCGGCAGCCGTAGATGCCCGTGAGGCAGGAGAGGCACAGCTGGGGCTCATAGTACTGGAGCGGCTGGTGTCTCACCATACTCTCGCCTGCCGCCCCGGCGCCTGGCCCTCAGGCGCCCATGGAGGCCCCTGGCAGCTCCTGTGGGAGGAAGCACAGGCCTGTGAGGAAGGGGAGGCACAGGGTCTTGGCCCCAGACACAGCCCAACTCGCTGCCATGCAGTTAGGTGCCAGTCCCTGCCCAGGGCCCTGCCGTGTGGCGTATATAGCTCGAGGCCCACACAATGGCAGCGCCCCTGGGCTGGTCTCCCACCCCTCACCCCAGACCCAGTCACTCCCAGCCGCACCTGCCCCACACCTGTCGCTGCTTCCTGCGCCCAGAATGCCTTTCCCTTCGAGCTCCACAGGGCGCCATCCTTCCCCTTCTCTCCTTAGGTCTTTGCTCAAATGTTCTTTCCAAATCCACGCTTTCCCAGGCCCCCTCCTATAAAACCTTGACCCCTTCCCAAGGCCCTCAGCTGTCCTCAGCTTTATTTTCTCAGTCACGGCCTCTGATGTACTTGGTTGAAAATAGGCCAGGCACGGGGTGACCCTGGTATGCCTCCCGTGGTAGGTGTTGGGTCCTGGAGCCGATGGATAACTGGACAAACTGAGGCTCAGGGAGAGAAAGGGAAGGTGCCCGGCAAGCAGGCCAGTACTGGGCTGGGGCCGGTCTGAGAATCTGCTCTCGTCCACAGTGCTCATGACTTTGGGTTCAGGGAATCCTGTCGTGGTTGCGGGAACAAGGAGAGTTGTCTTGTGGGTTGAGTCGCTGCCACCAGCAGCAATTGGCCCGGCCCTGCTTGGCATCCTGGAGATGCCTGCTGGGGGCTCTGCCACTTGGGGCTAGCCTCGGCCACATGGCCTCTGGCTCCGGTGCCTCACACACCCTGATGAGGGGCCTGGGGCTCAGAGAAGCCCAGTGATTTTCCCAAGGAGCCAGGACTCAACCCCGGGTCCGTGGGACTCCAGAGACTCGAGCCACATGGTATGTATGGGGTCCTGTCCTTGGTCTTGGGGACAATGTGAACAATGTGAACGCAACAGGCACACTGATGCCCTCAGGGCCCCACAGGGCCAGTGAGGGACAGACAAAGCCTCTCACTTGCACTAACTCTTCTAGCAACCTTGGGAGGAATTAGCTTTTTATCAAGATCAAATTCAGAAGCCAAAAAATTCACCCTTTTAAAGGGTACAATTCAGTATTTAGCATATTCAGTTTTTTGTGTAGTCACATAGTTATACAACCATCACCACCGATTCCAAAGCATCTTCCTCATCCCAGCAAAACAGCCAGACCCATTAGCACTCACCACTCCTCCCCCTCTCCGTCGCCCCTCTCCTCTTCCCCCAGACCACTAATGTACTTTCTGCAACTATGGATTTGCCATTCCTGAACTCCTCCTGTCATTGCAGTCATACAGTAGCAGCCCTTTGTGTCTGGCTTCATTCATTTAATGGTTCTCGAGACTCACCCTGTAGTAGCAGGAGTCAGTGCTGCCTTCCTCCTCAGGAGCTGCAGGACACTCAGTTAACGGACAGACCATTTTACCCATTCATCAGCTGTGAGACCTCTAGGCTGTTACCACTTTCAAGTTGTCACGAATAACACCGCTAATGAACAAGTTACCGTGTGAGCATGCTTTCCTCTCTTGCGCACACATGCCTTGGAACGGAAGTGCTGGGTCATACGGCAACTGCATGTTTAACCTTCTGAAGAATGGCCAAGAGTCGTTTTCATAAAAACAGCAAAGCAGCGCACCATTTTACATTCCCCACATATCGTCATTATCACCCCCATTCTCCAGATGAGAAATCTGAAGCACAGAGAGATTTAGCCATTTGCCAAAGGTCACACAGCAGAGCCTGTCAGTCTGGCTCCAGGGGCTTTGCTCTAACCCGGGGGTTGGCAAAGTGTAACTCAGGCACCAGATCTGAGTGGCCGACTGTTTTTGTATAACCTACGATCTAAGAATGACTTTTCTCTATTTCTATAGTTCAGGGGCAAAAAAAAAAAAAAAAAAAGAATCAAAACAAGAATATCTTTGACACATGAAAATTATGGGAGAGTCAAGTTTCAGTGTCCATAAATAAAGTTTTATTGGCTGTGCCACATCGTTTGTTTACATATCATCTATGGCTGCTGCAACAGAAACGCTAGAGGGTAGTGGTTGTGACAGAGACTGAAGGGCCCACAAAGCCTAGAACTTACTGCCCAGCCCTTGACGGGGGCAGTCTGCTGACTCTGGCAGCCTCCGGGCTGGCCAGAGCGCCTCATGAGCTGGTATTCTGGAGAGAGGAAACGCAGGTTGTCGGCACTTAGCATTGTGCACGGAGGATCAGGATACGCTTCCAGGAGGCAGCCAGGGGCTGAGGCCTGTCTCTAAGTGCCCCAGGGGCCTCACCAGAGGGGCAGGCTTGGCCTCAGGCCCACCCACTACTTCCACCTTGGCCTCACTCAGGGCCTCTACCTACCCTCATCCCCCCACCCTACCCCCCACCAAATGCTCACCTCAGCACTGGGATTACAGCCTCAGTTTGGCAAAGGGGGTGGTGAATGCATTAGGGCTTTGCTGGGAATATCGACTGACTGACTTGGAGCCTCCTAATTGCTGGGAATTGTGTGATGTAGCCTCTGGGCCTGTGGCTCCCCGGGGAGGCCTGTGGACCACAGTGCAGCGGGCTGGGGGCTCTGGGAGCCAAGCCCAGCCCAGTGCTTAAGGGCAGTATGGATGGTGTATGGCTGTAGTCTGGGGACTTAGGTCCCATGGGGATGGGGACAGGGGAGGGGCCATGGGGGTGCTCTCAGCTTCGGGAGGAGTGTGTGCTCACAAATGTACTCCCGCATTTGCAGCCTTGCAGAGTGGGTAGAAGGCCAAATCTTACCCCAAGATGAGGCCTCTACTGGTCAGATCAATCACCTCTGTCTCAGCTTTGCTCCGTGGCTGGGGCCTCCGGGATTCTTCCCTGATCCTTGATTTCTCAATCTGTAAAATGGTTAATGGCCTTTGCCAGGACTCCTACAGGAGACCAGATTACAGGGGGAGAGCGCCAGGAGAGCAAATGGCTGCAGGGACCAAGGTACAGCAGGTGGGCATTCCGTGAACAGGAGCCCACACCCAGGCTCTCCTGTTCTCACCCACCTCTCCCAGGACTCCCAGAGCCCAGAACTGATTCCCACATGTCCTCAGCCCTCCCCTGCCCCACCCCTACACACTGAGCCTTACAAGGCACAGGAATGGAAATTCCACTACATGTTAGGGAAGCAGACACTAGGCCTCAGCTCAGGGCTCAGCTGATCGTGGCTCTGAGAATCGCCTCGCCTCCCCTCCCCGCCCCCCTGCCCCATGAGTTTTCACACTGTTCATCACTGCAGGGGAATTCTGGGGAGGCAAGTCTCTTCTCTCTCCTCTACATGCTCTACTGGGACCTTTTCGTCCACTCCCGGGGCTTCAGTTACCAGGTGTGGCCAAGCCCACTCAATCGTTCCCTCATGACTGGGACAGCCAGTGACTCCTAGCTGCCTCCAGGGGTGTCCCCCAGGCCCTACAGACCCAGCACAGGCCACACTGACCTCCTTACCACCTCTACCTTTTTCTAACATCCTTCATACCCTCTTCTCATGAGCCCCTTGGCCACTGGTCCGGCCCGGGTCTCATCTCTCCCCTCAATAGGAAATCCTCTGGCTCCTACGGGGGTCATACCCCACCAGTCTAAGGCCTGCCCTGTGGCCAGAGTGAGCTCTATCACAGGCAAATGACCAGGATCTGGCCTCTGACTCTCCTAGCTTCACCTTCCAGAACTCGCTGTTCCTTCTGCTAATGAACACCTCCCCACACTTTGAGTCTCAGCTCAGATGTTAACCTTCTCCAGGGAGCCTCCCCTGAGCTCCAGCTTTAGTTAGAGGGCTTCCCAGCTTCCCATAGTCCCGAGTATCCCTCAGTCTTCCCCAGGCACCCTGGGCAAACATGGCTGACAGGCTTGCCTTCCCCATGGAATGGCCTGAGTTATGCCCATGTCCCCAGTGACCAGCCACAAGAGGTGGGGGGCACTGGGGACCTTCCGGACTGGATTCCTGTGGGGGCCTGGAAGTTCTGCTAACAGAGGTATGCTGTTCGGTCACTGAGCAGTCAGACATGCTCCCAGAGCCCAGACTCTCTCCAGCCTCCCCCTGATACCTCCCCTTCCTGCCAGGGCTAATGACATTACTTAGGATTGATGGATTTCTCCAAGCCACCTCCAGGGCTGCTAATACCAGCCAAGATCCTAAGAAATCCCTAGCTGGGACCTCCTCCTGGCTCTGAGATAAGAGAAAGCCCTCACCTCTGAGCCTGATGTTCAAGGGCACCCCTCAGTCCAAAGTTCCATTTTCTGTCCAAATTCCCAGCCCCTGCCCTGAACTTTTACAGCCTCCTATTTTATACACAGAAGGGCCTGCAAGGGGTTGTGCCTGGGATGCAGTGAGCCCCTGCTAATGGAGCAGGAGCATGATACTGACACCTCCAGGTTCCTCTCCTATCTTGACATCTTGGGCACAGACCTGACCCTCATCCCTGTACTTCCCTCACATGACCGCCACCCTCACTGTCCAGGACCATACTGCCTGCAGCCCCCAAGCCTGTTCTCTGTCCTGATAGTAGAAAGAATTTCAGGCCAGCTGTCGGTGCCCAGGTTCCACCTTGGTCTTCAACTGACTTGCTGTGCAACCGTGGACGGCTCACTAACTCTCTCTGAGCCTTACTTTACTAGCCTGAGAAATGGGGGACTAGATGGAATGACACCAAAAAGGACCCAAGCAGAGGCACCTGGGTGGCTCAGTCAGTTAAGCGTCCGATTCTTGATGTCAGCTCAGGTCATGATCTCAGGGTCGTGAGATTGAGCTCTGCAGTGATCACCACGCTTGGCACGGAGTCTGCTTGAGATTCCCTCTCTGTCTCACTCTGCCCCTCCCCCTGCACTCTCTCTAAATACATCTTTTTTTTTTTTTAAGATTTCATTTATTTATTTGACAGAGAGAGAGACGGCACATGCAGGGGGAGCAGCAGGCAGAAGGAGAAGCAGGCTCTGCTGAGCAGAGAGCCCGACGCAGGGCTCTGTCCCAGGACTGTGGGATGATGGCCTGAGCTGAAGGTAGAAGCTTAACCAACTGAGCCACCCAGGCACCCCTCTAAATAAATCTTTAAAATTTTTTTAAAATGGGGCACCTGGGTGGCTCAGTGGTTTGAGCCTCTGCCTTCGGCTTGGGTCATGATCTCACGGTCCTGGGATGGAGCCCCGCATTGGGCTCTCTGCTCCGTGGGAGCCTGCTTCCCCCTCTCTCTCTGCCTGCCTCTCTGCCTACTTGTGATCTCTCTCTGTCAAGTAAATAAATAAAATCTTAAAAAAAAATTTTTTTTAATTCTTTTAAGAAAGGACCCAAGGCTGCAATAAAAAGGAGCAAAACCTGGATATATGCTACAACAGGAATACATCTTGAAAACACAGGGCCGACTGGAAGAAGCTAGTCGCAGAAAGTGACATGGATTATACCTGTGTCATCTCCTGATGACAATCTTCCCAAGTCGAGCTCCACGGCCTTCTTTTATGCATTGGAAACATGGGCCCTAGGTGAATGGATGAACAAACCGGTCCTCCCCAGACAACAGAATCAGTCTCAGTGACAGAGAGAAATGCACAATTGAGCCACAAACACGCATGAAGAGATCTTAACAGCGTGTTGTTCCGTGACAGAGGCCAGTCTGAGAAAAGACTACACAACTGCACGATTCCAACTCTGTGACGCGCTGGAAAAGACAAAGCCGTGGGAGCGGTAAAGAGAGCAGAGGTTGCCAGGGGTTGAGGGCGGGAGAAGTGCGCAAGATTTTTAGGGCAATGACACGATTCCATACGATGCCGTAATAATGGGTGCATGTCATCAGACAACTGTCAAACCCCATAGAATGTCCCACAGCACGAGTGAACCCTGGTGGAAACTAGGACTTCGGTTAATGCCGCTGTGTCAGCATTGTCTCAGCAGTTGGAACGAACGTACCACCCCAGCATAGGATGTCAATAAAGAGGGCATCTGCGGAGGGGAGGGAGAGTATAGAGCAGTTCTTTATTTTGTGATCGATTCTTCCGTAAACCTAAAAATGTTTCCCAAAGGCTATTAATTAAGTACCTGTGCATTCAGTTTGATACTTATATCAGTCGATTGATGAATAGACAGATAGGTAGGAGGGAGAGACTAAGCAATTCACCCAAGGCCAAACTGCTAACTGGAGAGGAGGGAAGATGTGAACCCAGGACTGTCAAGTCTTTCCGTGGCCCCAGCCCCAGGGGGAAGGTCTGCCCACATTCCTGCTGCCTTCCATGTCTGCGCCGGCCACGACGCCCAGCAAACTGCACATCAAAGGGCCAAGCCCAATATTTTAGTTGGCACCAGGGGAGAAGGGACAGGGAATGGGGCCGAGAACCCAAGGGAGGAAAAGGGAAACCCCTGATGAGGAGGAGGAGACCTGAGCTTCTCCAGCAGCCTGCCAGGGCCTCGGGGAGGGAGGCCAGGCACACGAGTGCACAAGGAACAGCCCCCTTTCTCCTTGGCCACAGCTGCCCTCACTGGCCTCAACCCCAACCCAGCCTTGGGTGATCAGCAAGCTGGGTGACCCCACAAGCCTCCCGCCTCGGCTTTCCTGTCTTGGGATACAGGACACCAGATGATAGCCTTTTAACCATTTGTTTTCTCTTCAGCCTCCGGAGAAAACTGGAGACAGGGCAGGACAGGAAGGAGGGAAAGACAAACCCCATGGTCCTTGCCCAGCCTGAGAAGAGGCCCCTCCCTTCCCAAGAGTAATGCTGGGAGCCCTGAGCAGGCTGCTGACTAGAACAGTCAAAACAATGATGACAGCTGCAGGAAGGCCTGTGACATGGTTAGAGCCCCAGGCCAGGGCTGCCCCCGCCAACATGCCTCCAACATCTTTGACGAGGACCATGGTATAGGTAGTCACAGGCTTGGTAACTCACGGTGATTACCCCAACATTCTCCTAGAGTAAAACCCCAGGCATAAAAGGCACAGGGCTATGAGGACATGTCCCCATAGTGCTCAGGGAACACGGCCTCCCTGTGGTCCTTCCTCACTGTCCCACGTCCATCGCCTGTGCCCAGCACAGATGTGCCTGTCTACGGCCTTTGCTCTGGGCCCCTCCGCCCATCTTCAAGGCCTGGAAAACTCCTACTGAGCTCAGCTCAAAATTCCCTCTTCCAGGAAACCTTCCCTGCCCATGTCAGGGTCTCTTCTGGGTCTCACTAACTCCTGTGCCTCCTAGGATCCCAGCGATAATCATTGTAGGGTGACTTCTAGAACAGGGCAGACTTATGCGGAATTCAGAAATAAGAAAGGATCTGTGGCAAAGTGGGGAGACATGGGGGCTCTAGGTAGGGGGACAGCACAAGGAAAGCCTGGTGGCTGAGAGGCATGAGCAGGGCTGAGGGTGGCCCCAGGCTCCAGCCAGCAAGTGAAGCCCCGTGTGGGCACCATATGGGGGAGGGGGGACTATTGCCAACAGGAGACTCCTCGCCCTCTGGGAGCCCAGGGGTAGCAGGGCACCTCCAGGTCACCCATCAAGATACCAAACCCAAACCCACTGAGACAAATCCCTGGCTCTGGCTCAGTGGCAAAAGCTTGGGCTCTGCAGGAGGCTCAAAGAATCAATCAGGCCATAATTAGGGTCATTATTCGTCTCTTTCCACAGTGGTGCCAGGGCTGCCTATTTATCCAACACTTCCGTGCCAGGAGACCTCTGATTTCCCTTCCCCTCCAAGCAGGCCAAGCCAGACTGATATTCCGGGCTGGCTCCAGACCCCGGTGATGGGCTCCCCAGTTCTTCTGCCCCTCCTGGCCGTCTTCCTGAAGAAAGGGCTCTCTGCTTCTCCCTCGGGATGGGATGGCTTCCTTGGAACTGTGGCCTCAGGGACGATTTATCCCCTACCTAAAGCTCTAAAGACCTAAACCAGGGTCTCAGTCTATGTTTAAGAAGCCTCCGCTCTGTGGCAGGCCCTGCTGGGAGCCAAGAATGATTCACAGAGAATGAGATGCAAACCTTCCTCTCGAGGAGACAAGCACGCTGCCCAAATGGCAGCTACAGCTACAGCCCGCGTCCGGTGCTTTCCAGGGCACTCGGGCCTCCACACACCTGCTCACAGAGCATCTGGCCAGCTCCGCAGGGAAGCAGCAGATCCGCAATTTACGGATGGACGGGGAGGAGAGGCTGGTGGAGGCTTGGATAGGTGTGCCGAGCTTCAGTGAAGGCCCTACAGGGACAGACACAGGGGTCTCGGGCGTGTTTGTGGCTGCAGGCTGGACAGGAGCCAGGAAGGGACCCTGCCTGGGGGACCTGGCTTCTCTTGACATAGGCGGGACCACTGTTTCCCAAGTCTGGACTATGTGTGTGGGCTGAGTAGTTCACAGGAATGACCTGGCCTTGCCCTAAATGTGGAGCTTAGCATCTCAGAACTTAAAATCTCTAGTTCCAAGCTCTCAAAACCAGGGTCTTAGAATCGACTCACTCAAGACTCATACAATCACGAAATCCTGGTGCAGTCCAACAGGGATCTAAGAACTATCCTTGGATTTTCAGACTATCTTTGGATATCAGACCATTTCAAATGTCAGCAGAGAAAGATCTGGAACATTCCATCCAGTCACCCTTCTCATGCAGAAATCCCTTGTACAGCTCCTAGGGGTGGTTCCCCAGCACAGCGGCCTGTGTGGGCTTGCATACATCCTGTGATAGGCCCCTCCCTCCCTGGAGGGCTGACTTCTTCCCCACTGAAGCTGCCAGGACCCCTACTGCTGCTACCCACTGGCACTGACAGGTTCTCCCCGGAGCAGGCAGAGTGAGCAAATATTCTCAGGGCTTCTGTCAGGGCCTCAAGAATCAGCCTGGGGGCTTGGTGAGGGGGAGCCTTCCATCAACCTCTCGTCTCAGCTGACACCCCAGTCCCTCCCAGGAGCACAGTGATTCAATCACAGGGACTAGGCTGACTTTTTCCAAGGCCTCTCCCTGGGTCCTCGTGAAGGGGGGCACCCAAATGGGAGGAAAAGGAGAAAGCTGAGTATGGCAGAGACTTGCACTGAGCAAATCTATCCCTGCCCAGTTTTTACCCCCGGAGGTAATGGAGAGCAATGATTTATTTTATTTATTTATGTAAAACAGCAGTTATCATACAAACGGGTTTCCCAAGCAGGCCCTTGGGGTTGGGAAGAGAAGCAAGGCCTACCACTTAAGGAATCTTTCTCTTGCTTCCTTCCCCTTATATCTACCTGCGTAGCCTCACCTCCCCCTTACCCCTCTTCATAGCACTCTGCTCCAAGCGCACCACATTATCCCGTCTCCCCACCTCCACACCTTTGGCTCAGGCTGGGCCCTCTGCCAGGAAAGCCCTCCCCACCACCCCAGTTCAAGTCCTATCCATCTTAACAAACAGACCCTGTGCAAAGCTCGGTCAGACCCCCCCACCCCCCAGAAGCCCATTGCCTCCTGTCTCTGTGTTCTCGTCATCTGGCAGAACTCTCCAGACATGATCGCAGGCCTCTGTGCCCAGTAATTATCTGCTTCCGTAGTAGCTGCCTTGCCTACCAGGCAGGATTTCTGAACCATTTAACCAAGCTTTTCTGAGGAGCCCAGTGTCTGTGACCCTGCACAGGTCGATGGGGACACAAGATACTCCAGTCCCCATCCCCACGAGGGGAGTCACTGTGCAGGGGGCCTGTGTCTCTGCACTGGGCCTGGCACCAAGGAGGCCGCGGGGTTATCTGTCAGTCGGAAAAGCTGGTTGAATGTGCAGCAGAAGGAAAGGAGATCAGAGCCTCTTAAACCACGCAACTGCGCAGCCGTTTCTGAGCCCTTTCCACTTCTGCTCCTGAAGAATAATTAGCCTCTCCCAACTGACAGGAAAAAAGGTTACTAAAAAAAGTCTCAATTAAGTATTTTCTCCCACAATTTTTGCTTAACCCCCTGAGGTCTGTTTATACACATCTGCTCTGGGTCTAGAACAAGATGACCTCAGCCTTAGCACAGAATACTGACTTCCTGTTACTCTGTCTCTCTTCATCGTGATGTCCTGTTAAGGACAGGGGCCCCTCTACTTCCAGGATGTCTGAGAACCAGGGGCCTAACCTTTTCTTGCCTCCTTTCAAATGTCTAGGTCTCCCTTCCGTAACCAAAGAAAACTGGACTTACTCGAATGCTGAGGAAGAAAGCTGCAGGAATATGCTGGCCCAGCATGCCTTGAAGGTTCATGCCAGTTCCATGATTCAAGACCTCCAATTCCACCATTTGCTATTCATTCCTTTGGCTGAAGCATCACTTTCTCTAGGATTATCTTTTAAAATACCGATCCCTCCTAGAAATGGGAGCCCTTTAAACTCCCAAATTGAGGGTCAAGGAAACTTAGTTTAATATATGGCTCTAAAGGCAGGAAATCACAGGGACTGAGAATGTGCACTGAGAGCCAGTCTGCCTGGGTTTGAGACCCAGTTCTACCACCTACTAATTGGTACAATACCACCAGACCTCAGCCTCCTTATCTATAAAGTGGGGATAATAATAGCACCTCATGGGTTGTCGTGGGGATGAAACGAGCTAATATGTCTCAGGGGCTTAGGCAAGTCCCTGGTACACAGGAAGGAATGGTCTACCAGACAGCTCTACTGAGCTTCTGATTATTATTACTCTGGTTTTTTTGTAAACTGCACGGCGCTGTCCCCGTTAGCAGCCAGTATGCTGCCCTCTGTAGCTTGTCTCTAATCTCCCCCTTCCCCACCACCACCGACACTTCCCTTCGCTTTTCTTTACCTGGAAGAAGGTATCAGTGGCTGTGACCAGGGCTCCTGAGGATGTCCTGTCCACAGAGGTGGTAATGTCACTTCCCTGGGACAGCTGAGGGGACAAGGAGACAAACCCAATCAGATCACTCATCAGTCCACCCTGCCTTCTCCTCTCCCACCTGACCCTCGGCAAGTCCCCATGCGTGCCCACCCTGTGCTGAGTGTGGGCCCCAGGGATGGGCCACACCTTGTCACTGCCCAGGGAAGCTGCTGAGCTGACTGGGGGATTGTGTGGGGGGGACCCCACACAAGCAATCCTACCTCCATGCATGCTGCCCACAAACCAGCCCTAACCCCAAACCCAGGGCAGCCAGTACCCCGAACCACTCCTGCCCCCTCCGGAACCCACAGAAACGCAACCCAAGTCCCAGCTGCCCTGGAGAGAGACTGGGGCTGCTTGTGGCTCCTGGGGTGAGGGGGCTGAGGTCCAGAGACCTGCTTCTCTGGAGGTAGCCACCGAACCAGCTGCTCGTCTAACCCAGCTACCGAGGGAGGACCGGAGGGCTGGAGGCAGGATCCAGGGCACCGCAATTATGTGGCTAAGTTCTGACTCATGTGCTGCCTCCCCCATCCCCAGCTCCTACAGCTAGCGGGGCAGCCCTCCTGTCCACGAACTGGGAGGAGAGACGGTACCCATAGGCCGTGGCAAGAAAAGGAGAGAGGAGGCAGCCCTGGGACAGTGCTGCGGGCTTGCGAGGATGCGGCCACATCACCCACAAGGGCTGGCGTGGCTGGGAGCCTCCCTGGGCCTCTCAGAGAGTCAGAGGCAGAGCTAGGCCTAGGACCTTGGCCTCCTGCTGCTGTGCAGACCCACAACAGGGGTGGCTCAGGCCCACTGCCCAAGCCCATACCAACATGAGAACTCTGATGCCATCGTGTCCTGGAGTCACACGCTGGCGAGAAACACACGGCCAAGGCTCAGCCTCAGACCGGAGCGGGATGGAACTTAGAAGTGACATCGAGCTCCTGAGACACAGAGCCCTGGGGCACCCAAACCCTGCCTCCCTCTACCTGCAGTCCCCAGCTTTCTCCTAGTGCTACCGTCTACAAAGCTTTCTTATTTCTTGCGTCTCCCATTAGGACCCTAAGTGACAGATGGACTATAAATAGAGCAGGGCTTCTCAAACTTCAATGTGCAACCAAATCACCTGGAGACCTTGTTAAAACACAGTCTGACACAGTGTTTTCTAGGAGGTCTAGACCGGGACCTGAGATTCTCCATTTTTTTAAAGATTTTATTTATTTATTTGATATATAGAGGGAGACAGCAAGAGAGGGAACATAAGCATGGGGAGTGGGAGAGGGAGAAGCAGGCTTCCTGCTGAGCAGGGAGCCTGATGCAGGGCTTGATCCCAGGACTCTGGGATCATGACCCAAGCTAAAGGCAGATGCTTAACAAATGAGTCACCCAGGCACCCCAAAAACACAGCTGTTAATGCATGCGCACTGGGGTCAAACTGTCCAAGTTAGAATCTTGACTCTTACTGTGTCACCTTGGGCAAGTTACCTAACCTCTCTGTGCCTCCATCTCCTTATTATAAAATAGCAACAATGACAACAGTATTAAACCTGACTCATAGGGTTGATGTGAAGATTACATTATGTAAAATGCTTAAAGTGATTCTTCTTTCAAATTTAAAAATGGAGACTCTGAGAGACGGACACAGCCAGCAAGGTGGCAGAGCCAGAATTCAACCCCAAATCTCTTCACAAACATCCTGAGACACCAAGCCATCACAGAACGCCACAGCCAGCAATTCTTCCTCCACACGTGGAGACTGAGGCCCAGAGAAGGGTGGGGAGCAAATTCCTGAGAAAGTTGGTGTCACAAATCCAGGTTGATGACTCCCAGCCTCCTGCTCTTTCCACCTCACCATCCTTCTGCACTGAAGAGAAAGTGACACAGATTCTCTCTGAGGGGTCCCAGCCTCTGCTGTCAGCCTGCACATGGCCGGTAGCTAGCCTGGAAGCCAGATGTGGGAATGGCGCGATGTGGAGGTTGCCTGCCTGCCCGCCGTGGCCCAGGTTTCCCTGTACTCTCAGAGCCCTGCCCAGGAGGCTGGGTGAGAACAGTCCGGCGGTCTCCTTCCATCGCCATCTCCTCCTACCTCTAGTCTCTGGCACTGTGTGGTCTCGGGGTCCCCCAGCTGGGTGGCAGGCAGAAAGAAGGGGACATGGCTTGAGCCCGGCTCCACCCCCACCTTGGTTTCCCAGCACGGGGCCAGTGGGAGCCTGTGAGTCACTTCAAGGAAGTGCTTGGCCCCAAACAGGAAGTGGCTCTTCTAGCTGAAAACCCCTTCAGGATCCCCCAGGGCCCTGAGCAGCAGGTGGCTGGGGGAGCAGAGCCTGAAGAAGCTGCCTGGGACACAGTAACACCTATTTGGATTTTACCTAAAACTCAAACATGGCATCCATCCCTGGACTGTGAAATGTGGCCAGGGGCTTTTTTGCTATGTGATCTTAGGTACATCAGTGCCCTTCTCTGAACCTTTATTCCTTCATCTGCAGGATGTGGGGCGGCATTACAAGACTGCCTAAAGGGAAGCCTGGGTGGCTCAGTCGGTTTAACGACTGCCTTCAGGTCAGGTCATGATGCCAGGGCCCTGGGATCGAGTCCCACGTCGGACTCCTTGTAGGAAGCCTGCTTATGTATGCATGCGTTCTCCCTCCCTCCGACAGATAAATAAAATCTTTAAAAGAAAACAAAAAACAAGACTGCCTATGGCTTGGCATTCCACGATAAAATGAAGGGTTGGAGGAAGTGAATACGGGTTTTAAATAAATGAGAAAATGCATATATGAATGAAAGGCATTGAGTAATGCGGACACATAGATTGAAACACCCGCCAAAGGACAGGCTCCATCATTTATCTGCTCTTAGCTGTACGATAGAGATCTCACCGATGAGATCTCCTCCCACCCCCTGAATCACCCTGAGGCACAGGGAAGAAAGGCCACTGCCCAGAGCCCACACATCACAGAAACACGCTCACAAATGAACACGGTAGAGAACATACGGGAGCTACGGGAGATCCGTGGGACGCGCAGGCATAATCTGCTCCCCTCACGCCACTCAGGCCCCCCTAAACCCCTTCTCCATTCCTTGGGCATGAAGAACAAAAGGTGATTCTGTCCAGATGAAGAACTGTGGGTCACTTTATTACTGATGGGGGAGAGGGACACTGGGTGGTGGTGGCCCAGGTTGCGGGGGAATGGAAGGGAACCAAGAGGCAGGAAGGTTTAGGGGCAAATTCAACTTGTCTAATCCTTTCTCTCAGACTGCAACGAGCAATGGCTTCTTGCATAACAGAGTATCTGTTTCCCAGGAATGCCGAGCAACTTTATTATTTATTTATTTTGGGCTTTTCTCCCTGTTCCACTTTATGGTTCTAAGAGGGTGGTGCCCACAATAAATGCACAAAGTGGCTGAAGAACATGCTACAGTATCTTAGAATTCACACACCCTGATGAACGTGACATGAAATGGGACACAAATTCTTTACATTGACATGAAAGGCTAGGACTGAATGGTTTCAATTCTATAAATGTTCAAAAAGTTGAATATTTCATCTCTATTCAAATGATTTTATTTTAAAATCTGATATTCATTGATTATAATGTGTATAGTTTTGATTTCCATACATAATTTCAAGGCATAAAAATTATTTTTGAAGAGACAGGTTCTCCTTTCTTTGCATTTAATTTACATTTTTGATGGAAATATACTCAAATTTCATGCACCTTAAATATAACTGCATTTTGTTTTAATCCTTCAGACTGTTACTATAGGTACCTAATTTTCAAATGATGTGCAAATCCTGATTATAACACTATAACTGTGGCAATCTCGCTAAAATGAACAAATATATTTTATGAAATGAATAAGGAGTAATGTCTTACCTCTCATTGAAACATCACTGGCCTACCAACAAAACACCCAGATGTGCACTTGTAATTACGTTCGGTCTTCTTTGCTATTTTGTCAATTTCAGTTGTATAAAATCCTCACTTTACATGTATATTTCAATTTCTATCATGAAGATATAATTGTCAAGGTGAGAAAATCAAATTAATTGTCTGGGCTTATTTTATAACCTTCAAATACCCGACAGAGATCTACGGGCCTCTATTTGTATTTCTGCCCTGGGCCCTGCACACTTCGTACAGGGCCTGCCTGTCTACCCTCTGCTCCTCGGGGCGGTGGCAGGGAGGGTGGGGTGGTGAGCAGGCAGGGAGGAGCCCGGGCCTCAGGATAGGTCTTGCAGTACCCTAGTCGTTAAGCCTGGTGAGAATAAGACCCTGAACATCTGAGCAGAGTACGAGCCCCACAGACGGCTGTCAGATGTGCTAGTGATTAACAGCAGTGATGGAGTACTCAGCTACCCAGCTCAGTCCATCCCGATCATGGTGAACTTATTCAGGTTCCAAGTTAGACAGGGCTGGAGGCTGGAGTCAGGTCTCCCAGCTGGGGAGCTCTGTGGGATTCTGCTTCTGGAAGCAGCGAGAGAGCACATGGGCCTGAGGGAACAGCGGAAGCACAAGGAAGCTCTCAGAAGGCCCCATGTCGTGCGGACCATGCTGTTGTACGGTACCTCTTCCATACCACCCTTTCTAACAGGCGAGAAGAGCTGTCACTTAGTGGAACTTCCTCTGGGCCAGACTCCAGGTGATCAGCTCCATATACGCTCTATTGGAATATAATCCACAGACGAATTCTCAGGAGAGGCCTCTGTCATGCTTCACACACGTTCCCTGGATCCCTTTACGGTTCAGGGGCACACCAGCTTGTACGATCCCTCCTAGCGGCCAACATGTATGGAAGTGTATGGGCAGACCACCCAGAGCCTGCTGGAATCCCTTCACTTGCAGTCATGGTCATTCCCTGGGGCCCCCTTTACCATGACCACCTGGGTAAAGGTCTGAGTTCTCCGGCATCCTTGCTCTGGCAGTCAGCTCTGGTCCCCTGTCCCCAGAGCTCCCATGCAGACTGAGCCAAGCACCTTTCCACTCTTGCTTTTCCTCCTCTTTCTGGTTCTACTTTCCCTATGCCCTTAGCAGCTTCTTTTCTGGGAAAACTTCTTAATAAACCACTCTCACCTGAATCCTTCCCTCACGGTCTGCTTCTAGATCACCCAACCCAAGACAGCTAGATGATCGGTACCGTTAATTTTCCCATTTCAGAGACAAGGAAACTGAGGCTCAGACTTTGAGTTGTTAAAGCTTCCCCATATGGCAAGCAGCAAAATGGACTTGAGGTGGGCAAAGCCTGAGCCCTGACCCCTCCACCAGCCAGCATGGTCTGATCTGCTTACAGCCCTCAATGCTGTCCCCTCCTGGCCATCTGAGCTAACTTTCATTTTTTTTATTAGAAGGAAAGCAGAAGGATCTGTAGATGATCCAAGGAGAATGACTAAGTCCTCAGATTCTTCTGGTTGGCTCAGATCCTGTTTTGGTCAATCCTTGTGAATCAGGGCGGGTCTGACATTCTGGGAATGCAGGGAGACTTCAAACCATCTTTATGAAAACAAGTTGTAAAAACACTGGCCGCCACTCAAAGAGGCCGGCTGATCAGCTTGGCTCCAGGGAGCAGGGTTGAACAAGTTCACCAGAAGGGAACACGCAGCAGGACAGACTTCAGCTAGACCCAGAGGAAGAACTTCCTGGTCACTGGGAAGAAAGGGAGTGCTTGCTGGAAAGGGGTGGAGGGGGACAAACTGGGTGAGACTCGTCTGTTGATTACCCCTGGAAAGAGCCAGCCCCGAGGTGGTGTACAGGGAGGACGAGGAACACCTGCTCAAGTTCCCTGCAGGCCAACCCTGCCCCGGCTCCCCCAGGGAGCCGGGTGTGTCCTCCTTGGAAGCCCGAGGATCCCTGACCTTCCCAGGCTTTTCTTGTTTGCAGCAGCTCCGAAGTCACCCTAGAGTCCTGAGACAGAAAAACATGGGAGCGCAACTCCGCCCAGCCCTGAGCGTCAGCACTGACTTGGAACCTGCTTTATGAGGATGCTCGGTTTGCAGGGTTCCTGCCTCCTAGGATGCCAAAAGTCTCCTCAGGAAAGGGTTCCCCAATCCTCCCACCCCCAAGATGGATGGAGGTCCTGGAGCCTGGCAGAGCTCAGGGCAGGACTGAGGGCTGCCACCTCCTTCTCCCCCGCTCCATATAACCATCCCTCCAGGAAAATCCCCCGGCCCCTGCAGAGGACTAAAGAAGGTGCTCCTAGCCCGTCTCACCCACTCCTGCCTCCAACTTCCGCTGGGCTGGCTCCTTCCAGGTGGCAATGAACAGGCGTGAGTCTCACCCAGTTGGTTCCCCTCCAGCCCTTCTAGCCTGCACTCTCTCTCCTTCCTTCTCTCTCATCCAAACCTCTGAAAGAGTTGTCTACACTCATGTCCCCTCTTCCTCCCTCCCACCTGCTGCTAAACCCACAGCTCTCTGTTCCTGCCAGGTTCAACCATGACCTCCACGTGAGTGAGCCTACTGGGCAGCTCCCAGTCCTCCCTGACACAGTGGGCTTCACCCTCCTTCTGGAAACATCCTTCATTCCTGGCATACAGGACATCACTTGCTCTGGCTTCCCTCCTTGTCTCCAGGCCCCTCCCTCTGCCCAGGCCTCATGCAGCATTTCTTCCCAAGCCCTTTGTCCTCCCTTGCCCTTCACCTTCTCCTTGTGCAAGATGATCCAGCAGTGCCATCTCTGTCTGGACCAAGCTCAAAGCCCGAGTATTCAGTGACCCGTGGTCATCCTGGCCTGGGAACCTCATACTCGTGGTGGCCCAATAGGAATTCATCACATTCCCCTAAGTACCCTCCACCCCTGTCCCTATCTCAAGAAACCTCCATTCTCCAGTCTTCCAGGCCTGGCAGATGAGAATCACCCTTCCCACCCACCTTCCTCAAGCCCCTAGGCCTATCTGAGACCAGTTCCCCAACCTTTTCCCATCAGCTCCCACCAAAAAGCCCTCAAGTCTCAGTTCAAACCCCTCCTGCAGGAAGCCTTCCTTGACTCTCCTGGTAGATCGGCCTTGCCTCTTCCTGTTTTCGTGAGCCCTGCACAGCCCGCTTCAGGAGCCACGCTGTGTCCAGCTGCGTCCTGACGCCCCCGTATGGCTCTGGAAGGGCAGAGGCAGTGCCTGATCTGACTGTGGGTCCTAGCATCCCGCCCAAGTTCCCTATATATACACAAGAGCCCCTGGGAGAGAGTCCCCAGACCTGGGGAATTCATCTTTCTGTTGAATTTGCCCCATTGGTGAGCTCTGGATAACCCCTCTACCGGCACACCTACCAGGGTAAAGGTTGTCTCTGCTCCGCCCCTCCCCTCCCCCCGGGGCTTAAAACCAGGAGCTCTAACAGCCCCTTGTAGACACAGTCTAACCTGTCTGCTGTGTTAAGGCGAGACCCCCCGGGGCCTGCAGGAAAGCAAGGGGCCCCTCTCATCCATGTGCGAGCGAGCACACGCACAAACACACAGAGGCAGGCACACACAAATACAGAGCACACGTTCACAGGCAGCCCGGGGCAAATAAACACGGACGCACGCGCACAAACACAGGCTCGTGGAGGTGTAGACAGGCCCACAGACGCAGCATCCTGGAAGCAGCATGGACTTGGGCTTCTGCTTCCCCCTTGGGCACCATGGGTGCCAAGAGTCAAGGTTGGCTTGGCTGAGGCTCAGGGCTGGCTCTCAGCTCCGCACACCAGGGGCCTGGGGCAGAGGGCGGCGGCAATAGCTCACAGTTCTGCCGCTTCCGCCCATCTTTCCCCCTGTTTCCATAACCTCTTCCTCCAGGAAGCCCGCCCTTTCAGTGCTAGGTGGGGAGTTGGCCCCCAGAGGAGATCCTGCTCAGATCCCACCCTGATCTTTCCCTTGGGCCCCTTCTTCCCTGCAAGGGAAGGGCTGGCCCAGCTTGGTCACAGCTCAGAGCTTTTAGGATCAAGACTAAGTCCCCTTCCCCAGCCCTGGTCCTGCCTTGCCTCCTCATGGCAGCCCACATGCCCCACCGAGTAATCCTTGGCTGTTCCCTTCCCCAGAGGCAGGACCAACATCAGAGGCAGAAGCCAGCCTTGGCAAGTCCATCTGATCGTCAGGACAGAAGGGTCTGGGGGGCTGCTGAGGGGCTGCTCCTTTACAGGTGAGAGACAGGTGAATTTCCCAGGGCCACATAACTGCTAAGCCCTTCTTCCTTTCACTGAAATCCTGTGCCCAGCCACGGCCATGGAGAATGGCTGGGAGGAGGCTGCAGGAGCAGAGCAGAGGCTGGGGGGGCTCGCAGGGAGGAACCCAGGCCTACAGAGCTCTTATTCCCGCTGAACAGACTCAGAGGCACCCTGAGTGCGGCAGCCACATGGAGCACCTGGAGCTGGCTCCTTTACTAACTTGCCATGGGAGTGGAGCAAGTCCCCAGGCCTCAGTTTCCCCATCCGTGATGTGAGCGGGAGGAGGACACCACAACCCACAGGATCTGTTCCACTCAGACCGTGCAAGTCTGCAGAGTAGGAAGGGGTGCTGGAAGGAGAGGCCAGGAGAGGAGCAGGGCTGAGGCCACTGGGTGTTCTCTGGCCCTGCCGGCTTCCTTAGGGTTAGCTTCTAGGTTTCCCCAGACCCCTCTGCCAAGGCAGGCACCCTCCCACCCTTCCATCTCCCCTTGCAGCAGAAGAAAATTGCAAAGTATCCAACATATCAGAAGGGGAGAAAAAGGCAAGTGAGGGTGGGTATTATATCACATGCAAAATGGATGCAAATGCCCTGGGCAAACACCTGGGTATGCACCCCAACATCCCTGCCCTCTCCCTATACCCCCTAAGCCCAGCACCTTCCCAAATCCTGATGACTACACCTCAGAAGTGGCTCCCTCATTAGCCAGGCCCCTTCTCCAGCCTTTCATATCTCTGCCAAGAACCCCTCGGGAGAAGCCCTACATGCAAAGCTTTTCTCACCTTCACAGCTCTCCCACCTCATCTCAGGGGAGCCCCAGCCACCTGGAGCTAAGTCCCTGCCCCAGGAACACCACACTCCACACTGTTACACAGCTATATCCCTCTGTGCATCAAACTCCTACAGATCCCTCAATACCCAAGTGGGAAATGCTACAGTTCAGTGAACTGGCTTCTGTACTGGGCATCAGGTCTTAAAGTCAGCACTCCATGAGTAAATTGCATATGGTTAAAATCACCCTTGATTATACATAGCTATCACTTATTTACAATGCCTAGTCACTGTTCTAGATGGCTCCTATGTTTTGACTCACCTAACTCTCACAACCGTGGCAGACTGTATTTTCAGAGACATCTGCAGCAGTATCTGTCATCCCACATGCTCTTTCTACAATGTTTCCAGGGAAAGGTAGGGTCTATGCTACCCCCACTTGAATCTGGGTGGGGAGTTCGGACTAATGGCTGAAAAGACACCATGAGGCCTCCCAGGCCAGCTCATCGAACGTGATGCAGCTTCTGCCACCCTCACCGAGATACACCTGCTGGAGAGCTGGGCCGCCGTGGGGACCACCCGACCGCTCGGAGGCTGCTATTTCATGGGGAAGCCCACATGAGCCCACAGCTAGGAACAGAGCCCTGTGACGAGAGAGGCCCAGACAACCACCAGCTGCCCCAGCTCCTCGCCGCTCTAGTTGCCATCTGACTATATTGGTGCCAGAAACCCTCAGCTGAGCCCACCTTAAGATTCCTGACCTATATACACTGAGATAACAAAATGGTTGTTCTTCTATAAAGTCACAAAACTCTGAGGTGGTTTTGATTTGTAATAACAGTAACCGGAACATCACTATCCCAGCTTTAGGGAATTAGAATTTGAGACACAGAGAGGCTAAGCAGTTTGGCAAAGGTCATAGAGCTGGTAATGGTCAGGGTCTGGATTTGAACCCAGGCAGTTCAGCCCCAGAAAGCACGATATTCACTGCTATGCTGTACTAACTGCCTTCAAGGTCTGCTTGGTACCCGGCCCCCCCGGGAGGCCTCAGGGAGCTGCGGCTGAATAAATGACCGAGTAAAGAAGTAAGCAAATGAACAGGTGAGTGAAAGCAGAGCGTGAGCTCCCAGGTGCAAGGCAGGACCTCAGGCAAGCCTGAGCCATGCGCAGGAGTCAGACACGAGCCCCTCATCGCTGGGGCAACACTGCCGTCTGCAGCCCTGGGAGAAGGTGGCCATCAGAGGAGCCTGGCAGATGCCACCTGCCTCTGGCCCCACACAGAGGAGCCTGAGATGCTTGTCTCCCTGCTCCCAGTCTTCCCCAGCCCTGCATGCCGCAGGATTACACACGGGCCCCTGGAGAGCCAGGCCCACCCGAGGACAAGGCTCCTGGAGCCTGGCTACCACAGCAGGAAGTTCCCTGAGCGGGAAGGCTGGAGACAGCGTAATCCTGGCATGGCCACTGACCCCCTGCGTGAACTTGGGTGAGTCTCAGTCCCTCTCTGGGCCCGCGAGCTCTCCAGCTGCTCATTCACCAAATACTGAGCTGGCCTCGTGGAGAAGGGTTAAGGTGAGCTTGGGTATGTGGGTCCCAAAAGTCCCAAAAGGGATCCATCCAGAGACGGAAAGTGCATAATGAGGATGAATACCGCCCCAAGTGGGAACCTGCTTTGCTGGGCATTTTTACATGCACGATTTCTAATCCTTGCAGCCTCACCAGGCTCAGCAGTGAGTGACGAGGGACTGAGACTCACAGCTCAGACGATGCCGGAAGCCAGGGCTCGAACCAGGCCCGTTCACCTTCAAAACTCCCACTCTTCACCACAATCCAAGCGTCCAGGAACAGACGAACGGATAAACACGTCGTACGCACCTATGGCAAAATATTATTCAGCCACAAAAAAAGAAGGAAATCTTGTCACACACTACAACGTGGACAGATCATGAGGAATTATACCAAGTGAAATAAGCCAGTCACAAAAAGACGAATACAGTAGGATTCCACAGATATGAAGCACCTAGAATAGTCAGATTCATAATGGAATGGAGGTGGCCAGGGACGGGAAGGTGAGAGAAATGGGTTTTGTAGTTTAGTGGGTATTTCAGGATTTTTTTTTTTAAAAGGATTTTATTCTATTTATTTGAGAGAGAGAGAGCATGAGCAGGGTGAGGGGCAGAAGGAGAGGGAGAAGCAGACTCCCCACTAAGCAGGGAACCCAATGCAGGGCTGGATCCCAGGACCCTGGGATCATGATCTGAGCCGAAGGCAGAGGCTGAATGACTGAGCCAGCCGGGTGCCCTGGGTATTTCAGTTTTGTCAGCCGAAAAGTTCTGGAGATATGTTGTGCAATAATGTGAATAAAGTTAACACTACTGAACGATACACTTAAAAATTATTAAGCTGGGGGACACCTGGGTGGCTCAGTCAGTTAGGCATCTGCTTTCAGCTCAGGTCATGATCCCAGGGTCCTGGGATCGAGTCCCACATTGGGCTGCTTGCTCAGCAGGGAGTCTGCTTCTCCCTCTGCCTGGCATTCCCCTGCTTGTGGTTGCTCTCTCTCTCTCTCTCTCTGAAAAATAAATAAAATCAGTAGAAAAAATTATTAAGATGGTAAATTTTAAGTTATATGTTTTTTACCACAGCTTAAAAAAATTCCCACTCTCAGGGTAGAGAGGGAGATTATAAGGGCAGTTAGGGAAGGGAGTCCAGGCAGGCTTCACAGAAGAGGGGGCTTTGAGTTAGACAAGGTTTGGGCAAGCACAGATGGGACTGGGGGATTATAGGCTTGCAGCTTTGGCCCCTCCCTTCCTCCCTCCTTCCCTCCCTCCTAAGATTAGGCTGACACTATGCCCCATTCCACTCCAGCCCTTCAGCCCAAGGGAAGCAAGCATTGGAAGAAAGAAGGGATTTCTTAAACACCTACTATGTGTTCCCACCCCATTTACTTCATGGCCTCAGCCCAGCCTCTATTCTCCTGGGACTCAGGCTTCCCACCTGTACAACCAGAGCATGACCTAAGACTCCTTCCAATTTTCACACTGGGAGTAATCTCTAAGGGGTAAGGGAGCTGGGAGGCACTAGGGCCCTGCAGAGAAGGGGGGACCAGGACACTCACTGTGCAAAACACCAGGAATATGGAGCTATGGCCTCATGACCCTGCCCCAAGCAGCTTCTGTCCACTTCCTAAAGGGGAGCGTGAGATGCACGGGATTTGGTTTCATTCCAACTCAACAAACAGGTGCCTACATCTACTCTGTTGTCCTCCCCATCCAGTCCTGGAGTAACGTAAAGTAAAGCACAAGTCATTGCTCCGAGATGAAGTCCTCCCTGCCCAGGGCTCTTTCCAGGAACTGGGACTCTCACCTATCCCCCAACTCACAATCTTTGGCCCCCAGAAGGAACTAGGTAGGACACACCTTGGTTCTGGTCTCAGTTCTGCCAAGTACTAGCTGGGTCTTGGTGTCCTTGTGCACATGGTGGGCATGAGGACACCTCCCCGCAGTGCCCCGTGAGGGTTAGATGAGCCAAGGGCCCCAATGCGGAGCCCGGCCGGGTTGTGGCATACAGTAGGCACTCAATAAATGACCGCTGTCATCAGCTCTCCTTGAAGACAAAGCCATTTTCATCGATCCTTTTGTTCCTCTCGGAGGCCAGCTTGTTTGTTTGAACACATCTCAGAGAGATTTTCCCCCAGGAACCCTGGGTAATGCTCCCCAGCCAGCCCCAGGGACGAGAAGGGAGGAGCAGTGAGCCTTACTTATGGAAAAAAATCAAATCATCCTCACGTGGAAACATGAGAGAAGTCCTGAGGAAGCCTGTGGCAGCCCAAGCACCCTTCACCCACCCTCTCCCTCCTCCACCCGGGAGGACCCACAATGGCCCCAGATCCTGCTTAATAAAGCCCTGTGGGCCGGGCTAGGAGGACTGAGATGATCCGGCTGCTGCTTAATTCACACAAAGCCTTCTATTCTTAGCTGAGCAGGGGCCTAGTGCCTTGCCAGCTGCCAGCAGTGCGGCTAGCCCTGGGGTGCTGGCCTGGGGGTCAGCCGTGACCATGAGGTGGCCAGCAGTCCCTGACCTGGCTGGAGCCCGAGACCAAGGGAGGGCTGCAGAGCACAGCCATGACACCAAGAAGGAAGCAGAGGCTGGGTTCTCTGCCCCAAGCCGCTGACCAGCACCTGGGGCCACCTTCCTGCAGAAAGCCCCCAAGCACCCACTATGTGTCCGTTTTGCTTTTTTTCCCCAGTAGAGTTTTACCGATCATTTCTCACCTGAATCTCACCACTCAGAGAGTTAGTGCCCATTCCCCTCCTTCTATGGGGACGGGGAGACTAGGGACTCACCCTGGGCCACTGGCAATATGCTGAGTCATGCCTCACACCCTGGGCGGCCTGGCCGCAGAGGCTGGCCTGGTCCCAGAAGGAAGTTCCCCGACACCTGGCGACTTAGAAGCAACTCTGCTGGGGTCATAGGTTCGAGAACACGTCTAAGCTGAGCTGACCTTTCCAAGGATCTTTAACGGAATGTTCTCTCTCCAGCTTAAAGACCACATTGACTATCTAAAAATCCGATTTCTTTGCTCTGGGCCATAATTAGATCCTCCCTGTGAATTGGTGGTCTACTAGGTGCCCGGCACCTTACTGAATGTCCCACCTGCTGGGGGCTTTGATCTGACCTTACAGTAGCCTTGGGAGGCTGGCCTTGTCATCAGCATTTTCCAGCTGAGCCTGTGTCACATATCCAAGGTTGCAGAGGCACTGGATAGAGCTGGACAGGAACTGGGGTGTGTCAGGCCTTTTTAGGATGGGGGACAATTGATGCTTATGTTTCCTGGCTCTTCTTTCAATAAACTGCTTAAATTGACATTCCTGCTCCATTATATCCTTCTGCCTGCCTGTTCCTGCTCCCCTGCCCCCATGCCAACCTAAGCGGAGGGAGCGTCTGTGACACTCCTGGGTGCTGGCTGAGTCCAGCTGTCTCCGGAGACCCCAGCCCTACTTGAGCCCGGACACCATCTGGGAGCCTCTCAGGAACCAGGGCATTGAGAAGGCCCCTCAGAACGCTGAGGGAAGGGGTGCTGGGCACAGCCCACTCCTCTCTCCCTGTGCCTCCTCACGGGCAGAGTGGCTTTGACCGAGCACTCTGTGCGACAAGCTGAAGGCTGTCCCCCAGAGTGGGCACCTAGCCCCCAGAAATAAAGCAGCCTCCACACCAGAGATCAGAGCCACCCTGACTGACACCTCCTGGTACCCTCTGGGAAGTAGAAAGGAGGGAGGGGTGACTGTGTCGTTCTGCCCATGGACCCCAATCACTCCCCTCCCCCTCACCTACCCAGGGACACAGGCCAGAGTCTCCTGTAGGACCTGTGGGACCCAGCCTCCTGAATAGGACAGGTGAGCTGGGGAGAAGGACTTCCTTACATGTGCTCCCCACCCGTCCCCGGGGCCCAGGACCCAACACTCTGCAGACCTCTGGGAGGCAGCCAGACAGGGGGCTGTTTCTGGTCCAGGGCCCAGTACACAGGAAGGGCAGGGCTGTCTCTCCTGTTGGAATGCACGCCAGCACAGGAGTGCAAACACAGCCCAGGCCTGCGTGTGCTGCTTGTACATAATTCATGGGCTCCTATCGCTTTGGCCTGGATAAAATGTACTCAGCAGGAGAAACCGCATGGTAAGTAGTAAGCAGGTAGGGGTGGGGTGGGGGGCTTCCGGAAAGAAGTGAGTGGGCCAGAGGCCCCGGGGGATCATAGAAATAGGACAAATACATGTTATTGACAAAATGGTTTATACCTGTGTGGGGTAAGTGAGTTTACTATGCATTTTCATAAACTTTATCTCACGGAAACTTCACAAAAGGCCAGAATGGGAATTACGACTTTCCCATTTTACAGATGAGGAAACAGGCTCAGAGGTTAAGTAACTTAGCCATTTTTCCAAAGAGGGAAGGAGGAGAACTTCCTACCCTGCACCAAACTGCTTCATGAGCACAACCCTCAACCCCAGGCTGGTTCAACTCCCCCTCCCCCCAGAGCACTGTCTGGGGACTGAGAAGATCCAGTAGGGAGGGCACGAAGGCACTTCATCCTGAGCCCACTGCCCAACTGCTGAAGGGGGAGAGAGGAGCGAATTCCACCAGCAGAGCCAGCCTGACCCCCGCCCCAGCAAATGGGCTGCCCCACACCCAGGGAGCCTCTGGCCTGTGCCCAACTGGGGCAGCCCAGTGGACCTCAGGGAGTGGGGAGAAACACTCTGGCCTTGCCCTGCACACACTACAAGAATTCCTGAGAGTCCTTCAGAGCTGGAGGGGAAGTGCTAGGTGACTTTGCCTGACATGAGCATGAGCGACTCAAGGTCCAGAGAGGAGGTCTTGTTCAAGGTCCCACAGTGGAAGAGTCCAGTCAGTCTGCAAACGGGGAACTGCCAGGTGCAGGGGACACTGGGATAAACATGACATGGTCTGGCCCTTCCAGATGCTTCCCCTCAGCTGCTGTTCAGACCCTCCTGATCTGCCCCCAGGCAGCTTCTTCAGCCCCATCTCCAGCAAACCCCCTTTCCTCCCTCTTCCCCCATCACCCTGGCTCCTTCCAGCGTCCTGAAGAGTATGTATGTAACCCACTTGTTGCCACCTTTCTACCTTTGCTCAGGCTCTTGTCTTCCAAGAATGCTCTTCCCAGCTGGCCAGAGCCTGCCACCCTGACAACTGCCAGGATAACCTCTGTGCTTCTTTGTGGGGAGATCCCCCCACAGCACCCCTTTGCTCCCTCCCCAGCTCAATCCCAGGGGAAGTACTCCTCCCTCTTTCCTTCCCCATTTTGGGCTTCCCACACTCCTGCCCTCCCAGATGACCTCTGTGCCCTCTGCCCAGGGTAACTGCTCTTGGAAGCGGCTCCCTCGTGCCCTTCAGAACCCAGGACTAAAGGCCAGATGAAGAGAGCGTCAACCCACACCCACCACAAAGACCCCTGAAAAATGAGAAGAATTACTTATTCCTTTTAGGGCTTGAATTTGGCTTTCTTTAAAAACCCTTGGCGGGCACGGGGAAATGAAATGGAAGCTTCTTAGTCAGACTCATCTTGGCATTTCCAGATGCTGGCTCTGTGCCCAGCGCACGGTAGATGTCTGAGATATGTTTTGTGGAGGATGAAAGAATAAGAATGAGAGGGTCTCCACCTCGCACTTCCTCTCACCGAAACTCTGCCGTTATTACTGATTCCTTCCTGGGGCTAAACCATGCTCCCTGTGATCCTCTGTCAAAATGCAAACAGCCTCGGGCAAGGAAGCCGCTCTAGCTGGAGGCCTCGTGTACAAGATGGGAAAGCGAGGGTTTGTAGATCAGCCAGCGGTTCCCCAAGTGTCCCCTCTAGGCGATGAGTCCCAGAGTCTGCTCTGTGACAAAGGAGTTGCAGGCTGGGGAAGGCTGGCTGCCTACTGTACCGCCTGTTGGGGTCCCTAATTGACATCAACACATTGGAAAGCCCTGAGGAGTCCTATTTCAACCGACGTGATCCAGCATTTCCCGAATTTGTGTGCGCATGCGCCCTAGGACCCCGACCATCACGGGGAAGCAGGGCTCCTGAGAGCACAGTTGGGGAAGTGTGGCCTGTAGGGTGTGCGCTGATCTACTTACTGCAGGACAAGGTATGGGCACTAAAGGGTACTCTTCCTCGCACCCGCCTTTTTACAGAGGAATGGGTCTGACCTAAGCCGCCACCAACCATCTTTCAGGACAGAAGCAGAAAATGAAAGGGACATCATCCAGCTGACAAACGGAACACAGAGGAAAAGGAACAGGGGACGGGACAAGCTGGAGACCTGAGCTCCCCTTGCAATTCTGTGCTCACTGCTGGCCACTGGGCGGGAGACCTCATCTTGCTGAGCTCTGCTTTAATCATGCACAAAACGGGGGGAATGCTATTCTCAGAGCTGCTGCAAAGACTCAGTGTGCTGATGCACGCAGAGGCAGGGTATAAACCGGAGGTCCTGTACCGGCATGTGTGAGGTACATCGCTCTCACCCTGCATACACTGCCTGGAGGCTGTGGTCACGTCTGGATTGATCACAAGCCACTGCAGAAGTCCTTGATCAGGGAGGGAGGGCGGGGGGGCGGGTGGATGGATAGATGGATGGATGATTCCCTAGCAAGACCCAGAATGGGTCTATTTGAATAGGTATGAACACACAAATGAATGAACAAATCCAATAAATTCAATTGTTGCACCTCTTAGTCCCTGACTGGTAGAAATAGTAAATCATAAAGGAAACACACACGCACAGGCACACACAAGAGGGAAGAAAGGTACCGGATGGCTGGAGGCTGGTCTGTGGGCAGCAGAATGAAGGTCAGGGTGAGAAGAACCAGAAGCCTGCCAAGGCTGACACTCTCATGGAGCAGATGCAGTAGCCCCAGCAGCTGGGTCCAGGGGTCAGCGGGGCTTGGTGCTCCCAGCAATGCAGTCTGTGCCCCAGGCCCGTCCCTGAGAGGTTAACCGTGTCGGCCTTGTGCAGGGAAAGGAAGTGATCTATCCTTTTCACAAAGGTTTCCAACCCAAACTATTAAAAGGTTGTTTTTAAAGGGGATAAGGGAGCAGAAGGAAACTTTAGGGACACAAGCTTAGCTGCCTGGAAAAATACTTCTTATGTTTTCCTACCAAGTTACCAACATATTCGTGCACGGGACAAACATCTTAAAAGTGCCTACTGCGTGCCAGGCAAGCACTGTTAGGTATGTGGGTGGGGGAGGGCAGACTCAGGGCCTCATCAGATAGCATCACGCTGAAGACTGGATAAATGAGGTGTGAGGTCACTTGAAGACAGAAAGGGAAGAGCTGAAGGAAAAAGCCACAGACGGGAAGTCTGGAGGACCAAGCTAAATGACCTCGTGACCTCAGGCAAGTCACCTTCCTTCCCTGAGCCTCCATCTTCTCCTCTATAAAGTGGGGAGATACTAAATACCATGAAAACTGTGATGTTGCCCCAGGCGCTGGGCCAGTGGTTATAGACGTTATCCGGCCCTGGGCGTACAGCCAGCCTTGGATAGCTGTTGCTATTTGTTGCTAGGAATGATTGTCCCTTTCACAGATAAACAAACTGAGACTCAGCTGCTCACTCACTTGCTTGAGGGCAGAGAGTTGGTGGGAGCTGGAATTTAAGCCCCTGTTTGTCAGATTCCAGAGCTCACCTTCTCCCCTTCCCACCTTCCCGGAGGAGTCCCAAGCTGCCTCTCACTGATTGCTGAGGATTCAGTAACACCATGGATATCAAAGTGCTTTAAAAAACGTAAACTATTAGGTATCCCAAGCCAACAAGAAACAAATCTTGATTCCTCCGTGAAACCAAACACTAAAGTTCACAGGGGTGTTCAGAACAGGCCGCAGCTCAGGACTCCTGGGCTCTTGACCCCTCTGCCTCCTCCATTCCTTGGCCAACTTCTTCCCAGAGCCCCCATCCCAGACCAGAAACAGCCTTGCTCATGACCACCCACCTGGCTCCCCCGTGCTCTACCCGACCAAGCACCTAGAGGACACAGAGTGGCCCAGGTGCCATGGGGGACGCCAGGGCAGAATCAGGAGTTCTGGGCACCCTCACCACTCCCCACAGAGAGGCTGTGGGGCCCAGGCCAGTCTTCTCATCTCTCTGAGCCTTGGGCTCCCCCACAACATGAGGGGTTAAAGCAGACTTCACAAGGGAAAGATACTCTCCAAGGAGGGACTCAAGAAATGTGACTGACCTTGAGCTGAGTGAGTTTAGCTGGGTGGGTAGGAGGAGATCCAGGCTCTCAAAATCCCTGGTTTGAAGAGGAGGGTGCTATCCCACCCACCAGGAATCCCCCATCTAACCTCGAACTCCCTAGCTGCCCTTGGGAGCCCTGGTCTGAGAGTGGACTCAGCCTTTACCAGCACCAACAGGACCCTAACCTGCTGGTTTCCCCAAG
Source organism: Lutra lutra (assembly GCF_902655055.1). Classification (NCBI taxonomy): domain Eukaryota; kingdom Metazoa; phylum Chordata; class Mammalia; order Carnivora; family Mustelidae; genus Lutra; species Lutra lutra. Next base: position 54,993,414 of record NC_062287.1, on the reverse strand, counting down.
TGGCTGGGGCCCAGGTCGGGGGAGAGGTAAGAAAACAGTCTTTAGGCAGAACTGCATATATCTTCACGGGTGAGAGTTGAACCCCGGGCACAGACATCCTCACCAGGGCCCAGAGAGGTCGCTAACTGGCTCCAGGCCATACAGCAAGACAGGTCAAGTGGGCACCAGGATCCAGGTCTCTAGGCCCAGCTCAGTCCACCTCTGTGGAGCCCTCAGCAAGAGGGAGGAGGTTCCAGTTACAGCACAATGGCTCTGAGTCAAACACAAGAAAGAACTTCCTGAGGTGGCATTAAAAACAGACCGGGGGAGGGGGAGAAGCATGAGGAGGACTGCGGAGTCCCATCTAACACAAGAGGCCTGAGCTCACCCACTAGGGTCACTTCAGCAGTGAAACAGGCCTTCAAGGTAAGAGCTGCTGCCCTCGTTTCATCGGTGAGTAATCGAGGCTCCAGGAGGTGGAGTGACCAGCCCGGTGTCTTCCAAGTCCTGATCAAAAGAGGCAGAGCTGGGCCTTGCAGCCAGGACAGACTCGGAAGCTGCATACCTCCCTTCCCAGGAAGGCCTCTGAGGATCAAGGCCCTACCACACCCGCTCTGGGCATCTCAGCACCCCTCCTCAGACGCCCAAGGGCAAGTTGTGGCAGAGGCACCCGTTCCATCAGGGAGGAGGGAGGGTTCAGGGGAGGCTGGATGCAAAGAAGGGCTCTGCGTCTCAGGCCTGTGCAGCCACTCCCAAGATGCCACGCACCAGGAGCCTCACAGGTGTCTTCATTCTTCCATGTCATGTACCCCAACACATCTTCCTTCTGACCATGCCTCCAGCTCCCTGCTTGACAGGAAGCCCACATTCCCCCCAAATGGAGGGTCAGAGAGGCCAAGCCACCCGTCAACGATCAAAGAACCAATACGAAACTAAGCCAGGATTCAAACCCAGGTCGGCCTAAATCCAGAAGCCTGATTTCCCACCACACCACTCTCTCTTTGGGTCCCTGCTATGAGCTCTGGTAGCTGCACGCCCCACTCACTGCTCCCCTAGGGCCATGCATCCTCTCACCTCTAATATGGCCCAACAGATGGCCTAGCCTACCTTTAGGACTCATTTCATACACCCACTTTGCCATGAAGCCCCGCCTAATTTCTCTCATTCTCTTCTAGCTTCTGTTTTCTCCTCTGCCTCCTGCTCATGGCTGTCCAGCCCACCCGTGACGAACAGAACTGGCCTGTGTCCTGACCACTTGCCTTCACCCCATTCCCTGCCCCCCACCAAGAGTTCCTCCATGGGAGGGACAACCTGATTCCTCTTCTGGCACAGATGGACTCGGGGCACAACTTGGCAACACCCAGTCCAACTGCTTTCTGTCACAGATGGGGAAACTGAGGCTTGACAGAATGAGAAGCCATTTCTCACAGGACATGGTTTGCAGCTGAGGACTGGGGGGAGGGGTAGATAGCTGATACATGAGTGTCCACAGTATTGCCAGGCTGCATGACTCTATGAGAGCCTTGTCACTAGAGCAAAGTCTAGACTGAGAGTGGTGACAGTCCCCGTCCTCTCACTGATGGTCCAGCCACAGTGTGAGCTCTGGGCTCCCGCTGTATTATTTGTGATCACGGTAAAGACTGTCATTTCCTGGGCACTCCCTGCTCACCGGGCACCGTCCCAAGTACTCACACTTCCTCACTCGTCTGTTCTTCACAGCGACCCTGCGTACCCTCTGTTACCCCCATTTCACAGCTGAGAAAACCAAGGCATAAGAGATTAAGGGGCACAATGTGTCATTCTCTAGGCTTTTATGGTAGAGTCAGGATTTCAGGAAAGTCTGGTTTCGGAGCCTGTGTTCTAACCACGACTCCACACTGCCTGACAAGGAGGGACAGAGCCACAGGCTGTTCAGGTGATCAGGCCAGACAAAACTCAGAGCCAGGTCCTCCCGGGACCAGTGGGGGTGGAGCCCAAGAGAGCAGCAGGCACGGTAGGCAGAGGCCCAGGCGCCAATCTCAAAGGTGGGCTAAGGCACCACTGGTAAGGCAGGGATGGAAAGATGGGCTCCCCCCAGAGCTCCCTCTCTGGGAGGATTGCGGCAGGTGGAACGCTTTAGTTCATCTTTGGTGGGGGGCTGAGATCCCCGTCAGAAGGGGGATGCTCAAGTAACAACACATGATCCTTAAACTGCTTCCTGAGGAGGGTGGGCCCACGGGGCTCCATGGCTTTTGAGTGAGCAAGTGAGGAGTATCTTCTGTTTGCCACTCCAGGCCCCCTCCCCACAATGCCCAGGGCGGGGAGCCTGATCCCCACGGTTGGGCTGCACTGGGTTCCGTGCCATCAGCTTCTGGGTAGGTTCACCCACGGGGGAGCCCCAATGGGAGATTGGAGGAAGGAAGAGAGATAGTTGAGGCTTTCCACCCCACCACATGGGTCTCCGGGGTTGATTCCCTCGACTTCGGGCCACAGCCCCAGTCCCTATCACTGGCCACTTCCTCCCTTGGCCATGTTGGCCCACTTCAGCCCTGGGCAGTGACTGTTCCCGGGGGACTGTGAGCTCTGAGTGCTGCCCACCACTTTACGGGTCTGCCATGCCCCTAATTCTCGCCTGAGTGGCTCACCCTGGGCTGAGACACCCCCTCTGGCAGGGCCAGAGCAGAGGAGACCAAACACCACCCCTGACAACCCTCTTTCTGCAGCCTTCTCCCTGAACAGCCCTTGAAAGTTGCTTGTAAATACACAAGGGGTGAACGAGGGGAGCAGGGCAGCTACGGGGGACTATTACTGAGAATGCAGGCCTCTGCTGTCCCAGCACAGGGAGCAAGCAGGAGGCAGGGGTGGGGCCAGGCCCAGGGAGGGAGGCCTAGGAGGAAGCATTGGGCTCCGAAGGAGAATAATTGAGGACAGTTTCTGAGTGCTCACTCTGCAGGAGGCACCAAGCAATTCATTCACGTCTCACTACAGCCCAAGAAGGACATCCTATTTAGGCATTTTCCAGAGAAGAAAACCGGGGTTCAAAAAGCTGAAATGACGCACCCAGGGTCACACCACTGGTGACCGACTAAGACAGAGCGCAAATGCAAGTTCTTCAGCCTACAAAACCCATGCTGGCGACTCCCTTGAAATAATTTCATTGAACTGGCTTCCAACAGAGACAGCTGACTTAAATGGGGTCAATTATTGGTGAGGGCCAGATAGAGGCCTCCAATGTCTCCCCGTGACCCTCCTCTAAATGAAAACAACAACAACAACAACAACCTTCTGACACTCTTCTGTTCTCTCATGTGGGACAGGGCCCCAAGCGGGTGGCACAGTTGGGTGTCCAGCTTGGAAAAACAAGCAGACTCAGACAAGGCTTCATTGCTACAGAGGGTCTGACGCTTTGGCCACTAAAACAAACCCCAGCAAAACAAAATGCTTGCCGCCTCGTCTTATCTCTTAGAGAAGGGGGAGTAGGCAAGGGCTCCAAGACAGGGTGTGAGTCCCTCCTCACACCTCTAAGAGACCCAGCCTCGGGTGGCTGGGGCAGGAGGAAGAGCACTATTTGGGGCAGGGGGGACACAGAGGCTCAGAGAAGATGCCAAGCAGGGAGCAGAGGAGGGTTGGAACCCAGACTTATCAGACTGCAAAGTCTTCCCACTCCTCCATCTCTCCAGGCAGGGAGCTCCTGGGGAGGGCTGGGTCCCAAAGGAGGACACAGAGTGGAAGCCATGAGTTCCATCTCACGGGGGTGTGTGGGTATCCCTCTGAGGACCCTGAAGAAGAACGCAGGCTCCAGAGGGTGGTGGCTGGTTGTCAAGCCTGGGGAGCGGACATCACCTGGGAAGCTTTAAAAACTCCTCATGCCTCGGTCTTTGGCCCAGGCAGGACTTTTAAAAGTTTCCTAAAGGATTCTGGTGTGCAGCAAAATTTGAGAGTCATGGGCCCAGATGCCCACTGGAGCCTCTCCCACCCGACAAGCTCCCCGCCTGCCTCCTGAAGAGAAAGGCTTTATTACTCAGAGCCCATTTCACAGCAAGGGTGAGGTCTTGTCCTCAAGACCCCACAGCCAACCAGGAGCTCAGACAGCCCCAGGGACCCCTGACTTCAGGACATCTCAGGGGCGAACTCCTTTACAATACTTGGGGAGCCCGGCTCCTGTTAGTGTCTCTGAGCCTCTTGCGTGGGAGGGTGAGACAAATTCTTTACGGCATTTTTTTCCTTTAGAAGCGTCCACTTATTTAAAAACTAAACAGCCACCGGAGTGATAATGCTACAAGACCACCTCTAGGGGTGGGATTGATGTGGCGGCAAGAAGAGGAAACAATTCTGAGCAAAACCTGTTTATTCTTTTCCATGGGAGATTTGTCCCAGGCCTGGGAAGAGCTGAGACTCTCAGGTAGCCCACACATCCTCCGCACCTGCCTTCCTCGTGCCCTCAAAGCAGAATGTCACAGGTGGTGAGACAGCGTCTGGTCCTGCGAAGAGGGAAGCCTGTGGGGTTTTCTGCCCAAGTTTGGCCCCCCACCAGCTCCCCCTGGGACAGGAGTCTCTCCTCTCCGAAGGAAGTGCATGGTGCCGTGGTCCTTGTGTGTTTTAAAGGATATGCTCACACTCAGCTCTAGGGACACCACCTCCAGGAAGCCTTTTCTGATACCCTCCCCACCCAACACTGGACAAACCCAGCCCCTGGCCTTCCTTGCCGCATTCTATCCCATGCTATGTTGTCACTGCTCCTGTGTCCTCCCCTCCCTCCCAGGCCATTCATTCATTCATTCCACAGAGTCCTTTGCCTGGGATTCCTTCCACAGGCCATTCCTGATCTCTGTCGAACTCCCTGCTGTGTGCTGGGGATAGAGCTAACAATAGCAATCTCGAGTGCTTGTTGCGTGCTTGGTAATTTTCTGAGTGCATTATACATATAATTTCTTTACTCCTCATCCCAGCCTTATGCACCAGGTGCTATAATTGTCCCCATTTTACAGACAGGGACACTGTGACCCAGAGAGGGTAAATCACTTCCCCAAGTCACATGGTTAATGAGTACGTGCATTCAGGCTGTGGTTTGAGCATGACTGTGACCATCCACAAACACAGATGGGGCGGGCCCTGCCCCAGGAGCTCACCCTTCACTCTATCTGTGTGCCCACTTGTTTAGTATCTGTGTTCCCACCCCCCACCACACACACAACACCGCCCGCAGATGAAAATCCCCAACAATCGAACCACATTTTGGATGTGCATGTGTGAGGCAGAGACAGAGAGCCGGGAAACAGACCAAATGAACACTGCTTCCGTTTAAGGAAGGACTCGCTCTCTGCCCAGCCTCTGCTACCTGTAAGGCCCAGTTGGCTCCTGCCAACTGGGCCCCTGCTGCTGCTAAGGCCTGAGAAGAACCAGGTCGCTGGCCACCCCGGTGCTGCCACCTGTCCTGAACTTAGCTCCGGGCCCTCTGTGTGTGACAGCTGCCTGCCCCCAGGGGAAGGTACAGGAACCCCAGCTCTCTGACGGAGTCCTCCCCCCGGGCAGCAGAGTGTCCTCCTCTGGAAGTCCTTCACCCTCCCTCCTGGTATCACTGGCCGGACTCTTCAATCAGCTTCTTTCTGACTCACTCCCTCACAGGGCTACCCAGGGGACAGGGGAGGGGACTCAGGTTGACCAAGCACCGGCCCACGTGCCAGACCTGGCCAGGTCCCTCCCTTCTGTCATCTCATTTAGTGCCCCCTCCCCCCCACTGTTATCATTAGCCCCATTTTACAGGCAAGGGACCAGAGGTATAGGGGTTGAGCAGGCTGCCCAAGGGGCTGCCTCCCCTGACTAGGGGGTCACTACTTTGTGCTAGGAGCTCAGTCAGCAGGGGAGAATTGGAGAGGTGGAGAATCTAGTTCTGACAAGCCAGCAAGGGAAGCAGACGTGCATTGCCCCCCTCCGCAGACCACAGTTCATGAGTGAGGGCCGTGGGTCTGCAGAAAAGGCAGCTCAGATTCCCCCTGCTTCAGGGAAGTCATGGAAGCTTCTAGGAGGAGGCATCTTTAGGCGTGGCTGGAATCCTCACTGCTCTACTCCCATGACCACCACAACAGGAAGAAGGGCAAGCCTTGGCCTCCAAAGGTCTGGTGCCCAGTGAGTACTTGTTACCACCTTGGAGGCCGCGAAGGAAAAAGAAGGAGCTGTCCGGCCGATGCCCTGCCTCTGACCCTGCTGTGGCCCCGCCAGCCTGGCATGGCCCCGTCGGCTCCCAATCACAGGGTCTTCTCCATCCAGCTAATGACTGTGCTGCCGGTAGCCCAGGCCTCCACCCTCCTTCAGGGGAGGCAGCAGCTAACTACAGAGCCTGCTGGCCCAGACAGTGGCCAGGCCAAAAATCACAGCTGCCTGTCACACCACATCCTCTGGCCCTGATTGCTGTCGTCTCCTCCTCTACTTTCCAGAGTCACAGAGGATACTGCAGAAGGCTGCAGCGCTGGGGGCTCAGAATGCCCCACCCCACAGACATGGGCAAACAGGACCCCAGAGGAGGCCCGACTCATACCCAGTCACACACCCGGGGCCTGGACACCTGGCCCTTCCTTATCCTTGAGAATAAGGCTCATTTTCAGGCATTTTACATGTGAGGTTATGCTCTCGAGGTACTTGGGGAAAGTTGAGGGGACAGGACGTTTGTTCAGTGCCAGATAGGAGGCTGATTGTTCACTCCTTGCTGTCTAGCTGTGTGACCTTGAACAAGACAGGGTACCTCTTGGAACCCAGTTTCTGGGTGATAACAGTAGCTACCTCCCAGAGCTGTGAATGAGAGTGTCTATAGAGTGCTTAGCACAGAGGTGCCTCCGTGGCTCAGTGGGTTAAAGCCTCTGCCTTCGGCACAGGTCATGATTCCAGGGTCCTGGGATTGAGCCCCACATTGGGCTCTCTGCTCAGCAGGAAGCCTGCTTCTCCCTCCACCTGCCGATCCCCCTGCTTGTGCGCTTGTGCTCACTCTCTTGCTCTCTGACAAATAAATAAATAAAATTTTTACAAAGTGCTTAGCACAGTGGCTCATGGAGAGTACTCAAGGGCATTAGCTACTGTCAATAGCATCAGTATGGTGCTAGGAGTACGGAGAGACATCCTACACGCTGCAAAATGTGATGCAGGGGCAGCTATTATTTAGGACTATTCCCGGGAAGTGTTAAAAATTCAGAGGAGATGCGACCAGAGGCTTGGGTAATCCAGGAATGTTTCTGGGGGAAATCATGACTGGAGCTGGGCCTAGAGAGACAGGCTGGTGAGCAAAGCAGCAGCAAAGGGGCTGTGATAAGCCTCCGTGGGACAGGTCCAGGAGCCCATGATGAGCACTAAGCCAGAGGTCCCTGTAGCAGCTGTGCCAGCCAAGGGCTTAAACGCACAACAAAGGGGTCTTCATCTTACAGACAAGATGAAGACGGGGGCTGCATAGTGCTTTCTGAAAGGTGAATTCTGTCTGACACTCAAGGCCCTGGCCACCTGCTCGTCTCCACACCCGTCGCTGAGCCCACGAACACCTGGATGACGACCCCAGAATTCTCCCTGCCTCTCTGCTCACTACACCATCTCGTCTGCCCTTCTACAAGCCCACCCCATGTTTCAAGTTCACAGTGAAGCACCCTTTCACCAAGTACCCATCACGCCATGTGCTTTGTGGATATGACCCATAACTACGCTTATTTCACAGAGGAGAAAACGGAGGTATGGCAGAGTCGGTGTCCTGTTCACCATCTCACACAGAGAGGTTTCAACCTTGAACTAATGTCGGGACCCCTACTCGCCATAGCAAGTTGCCTCTTGTCCTAGCCCAGACACCTTCCTCCTTGATGAAGCCTTCTGGGTTACTCCAGTCCTCAAGGGCCTCTCCCTGCCAGCCACCACCACCCACTTGGCATCAGAGGCCCACAGCTTGATCCTAGCTCTTCTAGCTTAGTTTCTGTTTCTTCCTATGGGTCCACCTTGCCCCCACCTCCAATAAGAGAAGATAGGTCACATATTTTGGGTCCTGTCCCCCTTCCCCCCATACCCAAGACTTCTTCCACCACTGATAGGAACCACCACCTGCTCTGGAGGGGTTCAGAAGCTCCGCTGAGCACAATTTCCCAGAGCCTGCCTCCCAGCTCCTGAGGGGAGCTGTAAATTATTCACCACACCTTTGTGCCCCGGAGGCCAGACAATGGGCCACAGACAGAATGAGTACCAGCAGCCCCCAACCCCAGGAGCCAACAGCCCTGGGGTGAGGGGCTCAGAATCTAGAGGCCCCTTGCCGGGGGCCCAAGCAGATTGTAGAGGGCTCCAGAACAGGGGAGCATGACCCATACAGGAGTCCCAGCTGAGCAAACCCAAGTCTGTGAGCCTGCAACAGAACCTTCTAATCTAAGGCAGGCCTGAGGATTTCCTGGTCAAAATTCAAGCTTCCTTCCTTTAGGAAGGAAATAGGTATTCGGCCAAGCGCTATACATTTATATCTCATTTCATCCTCAGGACAGCCTTGGAAAGGAGAAATTCTAATTTACAGAGAAGACGGGGGCTCTGAGGAGTGAAGAGCTCTGCCCAGCGCCACATGGCGAGTGGGAAGAAGCGCGGACTCACACCCACCCGGCCTGTCTGTCGGCGCTGTTTAGTCCACCCAATTGGGAGCTAGTCGCCCCACTGCCTTTTCCATCTGGGTAGCTTCCAGAGCACCTGGCATGAGTCAACTCTCAGTTCCTGAAGCAAACTCAAAGGTCCCGGGCAAGAGGCTTCATCGCTCTGAGCCTCAGTTTCCCACACGTGGTAGCCATTAGTAACAAGCCCAGTCTTGGCAGACATGAAAATCTCCTGAGCACTTGACAGTTTGCCAGATGTGATGGCCCCATTATCTGAGCACATAACAAACAGCCTGCCTTGACCCCATTTTACAGGTGAGGCTTGGAGCCATGGATGCATCGGAGAGGTCCCAGGTGCCTCCCCAACCCCCCATTCTGCCTCACTCCAGCTTCCAGGTTCTTCCCACCATGCCATGAAATGAGATCACAGGTGTGAAATTATCTCACCAAAGAGGAGCTTTGTTTAGATGCAGGGATTATTATGAGAATTTGAATCCTCACCGATGGGAGTGGGGGTAATCCTAAACCCTTCAGTTACCTTCTCTTCTGGTGCTCCCAACCCCTCCAGCCCCTCGACCGAGACTCCAGCTTTCAGCCGATTTCCCCACCTTCCTCCACGTCCCAGGGGCTTTCCAGGGTGGTCCCCCTAGACTCCGGGAAGCTGGGCACAGCAGGGGTTAACTAGTCCCAGCCAAGGCCACAGGGCTTAGACCAAGGCCACATTCCCTCCCCCTCCCAATTCAGAACAAGAACCCACAGAGTTCATGCCAAGCTATCTTTCACAACACCCCTCTTTCGGCACAGCCCCAAGGGGCAACAGAAGGAGCCCTTGCCTGGGAATCCAGACTCATGGGACTGAGCCCCCAGACTGGCAGTCCCAGCCCTGAGACCTTGAGCAAGCCCCTCCCCTCCAGGGCCAGAGATGTCTGGCAGGTTCCCCTGCCCAGGAGTAGTTGAGGTTGGACCTCCAGTCTGGCCAAAGGCAATGAGGCTGCTGGCTTGTCTTGGACCCCAGCAACAACCACACAAGACTCTCAAAGCAGCCTCAGAAGTGGTCACCCTGACCTCACATGAGGGCTGGGAAAACCCCAGCCACCCACCCAGAAGATGCTAGCTGGGAGTAGATACCTTGAAGGATGTCTGGGAAGTCTTCCTAAAGTGTACTTCTGCCTCAACCACTAACTTACTCTAGGCCCCAGGGCAGTTGGGACCCTCCACCCCACCAGCCTCCCATGTCCTGTGGACAATGTGAAGGATGGGAGTTGGAGAGTGCTGGGAGACCTCACCTCCCCAGCTCTGATGGGCTCTGACTTGGGGACCTTTAGAGTGAGTTTCCCCAACATGTAAGCAGCATCTCAGGATGCCACCATGTCTTAAGGACCCTAGAGTCTGGCACACAGGGGCGAGGGGCCATGGCTCCCTGGTCTGGGGCCCCCAAGGAGGGAAGCTGTGGAACTGGGAAGCTTCCTACCTCTGCCCAGACTCAACTCTGGGTCACCTTTCCCCAGACGTGACGTGGCCAGGGAGTGGGAGGGAAGGAGGTCAGAGGAAGCCACCTCCTGGGCCTCAGGTTTAGCTCTGGATGCCCCAGTGGCCCCACCTTGACCCCTCCCCATCGCCTCCTGCTTGGCAGCTATCCACTTCCTTTCTCTCTCCCTTCCCTGCTTCTTTCCCTCTCCACCCTAACCCTCCTACCCACTCTCATCCCCAGAGTGAAAGAGCAGGGTCACTCAACCCCGCTGAGCCTCAGCTTCCCCATCTGTAAGAGCCCGCATCAATACACAACACCTTTTTATCTTCGCGGAGTAGAAGTGAGCCGCACAAGGAGGGACCGTTTGCGCAAGGGTGGGGCGCGGACCCGCACACAATGGGCGCTCAATAAGTGCCTGTTTTCTCCCTTTCTCCGCCCTCTCCCGCGCCCTCTCCTACCCAGCTGCAGCCCCAGCTAGTGACCGGTACACGCCCGCTGCTGGCCCCGGCGCTGGCCCGCTGGGGTCGAAGGCCGCCCTTACGCGGCATCCGGGGCTCTCTCACCTGCAGCTCTCGGCTATCGCCGGCGCCGCGCCAAGGGGGGAGCCCGGTGCTCCCTTCTTCGGGGCAAGCGCTGAGCCCCTCGTCCGAGGCGGCAGAAAAGGTGGCAAGCTTCGGCTCGCAGCACCAGCTCGGTCCTGCTCAGTCCGACTGCCCAGCCCGCCTGGGACTCCTCACAGGGCTCTGGAGCCGGGCCGGGGCTTCCTGGGCGTTCGCACAGTCCCAAGTCCGAAGCACCGGGGCGAAGGCAGCTGAAGGTTCAGGTCTCGGGAGCCCGACGCTGGGGACTTCTGGGCCCCTTTGCACTCAGCCGGGGGTGCTGCTGGGCACCTGCCTCAACCCCGGTGTCGGGCGGAGGGCTCCGATACACACTATAGAAAGGCTGGGAGCGAGCCCGCAACCGTGGACCCGTATGGTGGGCCGGGAGCGTCCCGCCCAGGTGCACTTGAATCGGGTTGGGGGCTCAGGGCTTCCCGGCCACAACGCCCGAGATCGCGGGACTGGGAGCGTCCCGGCGCAGAACCTCTGGCTGGGGCAGGCGGGGCAGGGCAAGGCGCAGGCGAGGACGCTCGCAGCCGCCGCGGCCGGAGCCCCGCGGGGAAGTCTTCCCAGGTCCGGACTCCGCTCGCTCTGCAAAATGGGGCGGACTTCGGCGCGGCGGCTGACTCCGAAGCTCCTGGCTCCGGCTCCACTTCCTCCTCTTCCCCCCCGGCTCGTTCGCCGCTCGCTCAGCCCTGTGCGGCAGCCGCTGCCACCCCCGCTGCTGTCATCCCCGCGGCCCACCCCCACAGGAGCTGCAGCCGGAGCCGGAGCCCAGCCCAGCCGTGGCAGCGCCGCCCAGCGCCTGAGCGCCAGCCGGCGCGGCCCCATCCGAAAGGGGTGGGGTCAGCGGTGGCCCCGCCCCCGCCCGGGCCACGGGCAGGAGGCGGGCACGCCCCAGAACCCCTCCTCCGGCCCCCGCGCAGTCCGGCCGCAGAGCCAATGGGAGAGTGGGAAAAGAGCGGCGCTCTGCGGAATGTGTACTCTACCCCGGAGAGGGCGGGGCAGACAGGGACTAGGTGGCGGCTGGGGAGAGGACAATGGAGGGGTGGGGGGTTTTTTAAAGAGTGGAACAGGGTACAGGGTCACCTGGGGACCCGGATGGTGGCAGAGGCGATGACCGCTGGTTTGTGTGGGATGGGGGAGTGGGGACTGCCGTTTATTGAGGAGTAGGGAGTCAGGAGGTAAGAACAGGGGTTGGGGTCGGAAAAGAAGCTGGATGGAGGTCAGGTGGGTTATTGGCGGGTAGTGGAGTCTCCCAGAGATAGGGGAGCTCTCCGGGGTGGTTGGGACAGCGCCCTCACAGTACTCTTACCCTCTCCTCAGCTTCTAGGGCTCAGGGCGCAGAGGTGAACCTTGGAAGCTGTGAAATACTCAGATTTCAGGAAGCGGTGAAAAACAAGTTTTTAAAAATAAAGAGCGGATCTTTTCTTTCTTTCTTAAGAGCGGCTCTTTCGTCAACATTACCCCCTTCCCAGCGCTCATCCGCGGGAAGGAAAGTTATTGTCAGTTTTAGAAATACGAAGTCAAGGGGATGCCTGGGTGGCTCAGTTGGTTGAACGTTTGCCTTTGGATCAGGTCATGATCCCAGGTCCTGGGATCAAGTCCCACGTGGGCTCCTCACTCAGTGGGGAGCCTGCTTCTCCCTCTGCCTGCTGCTCCCCCTGCTTCTGCTCTCTCTCCTTCTAGCAAATGAATAAATAAAATCTTTAAAAATTAAAAGAAAAGAAATATCAAGTCACTAGCAGGGTGTGAGGATAACACACATACATACACACACTCCTCGAGTAGTGATGGAGCTGCCGTCTGCTCCAGCCCTTCTCCTCCCATCCCTTTCCTTCACCCCGCACAATGGGCAGGAGCTGTGTCTGATTATCTCCAAGAGTCCCCAGTCGACTGGGCAGGGCACAGGGCAGGGGTTGGAGATTATTGATGTATGAATGAATGAGTAGTGGACGTGCTGCTGGGGCCATGTGAGAGCCACTAATTGGTCTGGGGAGCAAAGGAATGGAGGCCGCACAGGACAGCTTTTCTGTAAGCCCCGTGTCAACCTTGCACAGCATGGTACCCCATTGCACTGATGAGGACACCAAAGCACTGAGAGGCCAAGTGATGTTCCCAAGACCATATACCTGGCACAGGATTCTAGTCACTCATCACTATCACTTTCTAGGGCAGAGCTGTGTGGCTTTGACCAGGTTACTTGACCTTTCTGAGCCTCTGGTTCCTCATCTGTAAAAGGGATCTAAAGATGTGGCTACTTGGCAGGGACTGGGCAGACAGGCACCAGACTTTTAAGAGGTGGAGGGAAAGGTATTCCTAGCAGAGGACACAGCATATGCAAAGGTAGGAGTCCAAGAACTCTGTTGGGATCTTGCTCATGACTGCGAACCCAGCAGGCTTATTCTGAGGCCGTAGCTTGGACTTACTGGTTGTCAGAGGGGTGTCCTAAAAATTTTTAAGCCAGGCATTGATATGGGAAAGACTTTGTAGGGAAACCAGGTAGCATGAAAACATTTAACAACCCCAGGAGGCAAATCCTCTGGAGCCTACACAGTGAAGGGTTGGAGTCCTCAGTGAGGCTCTGCCTCATCCCCTCTTGAAGTACCCCATCCTTTGAGTCTGGTTGGAACAACAAGGAAGAGGGTAAGCTGAAAGCTGAAGTCCAGGCTGGGGGGAGGGGGCACCTTCTCTTAGCGAAGTCCAGGGGTTGGGGTGGGGAGTCTGGCCCCAGGAAGCTCACACTGGTGGCTGTGGCAGGAGGACTGCGAGGAGGCTATTTTGCTAAGAAACCTTTGACTTCTCCCTCTGTTCAGAACCTTCTATGGCTTCCAGTTGCCAGCATGATCAAATCCTAAATCCCTAGTCTGGTGTTAGAGGCCCTCCATGATTGCTCTTTGCCAACCTCACCAGCCTCATCTCCCAATATACTAAACTCTCAGCTCTGTGCACAAGCAGGATACAGTCCATCCCTTCGATGGGGTTGCTGTTACTGTTCTCCTTGCCTGGGATCCCATACCCCTTTTCACTCCTGAGTAATTTCTACTTCCTTGCTGGACCAAAGAGAAGGAACTTTAGGGCAAATGCCCACGTGGCCTCTTTCCTGTATATCCTTAGAGCCTAGTCCAGAGCCTGCCACACAGTAGGTGCTCAGGAAGTAATGGTTGAGTCAATGATGCATCTCCCAAATCAAGTGTCACCTTGCTGAGAAGCCTTCCTGGACTCCTCCAGGGAGTCTGCCTTTGGTATAAGATCTCTTGGCTGGAAGTCGTGGTAATGACATATTTCTTGTCTAGTTGGCCCCATGGGGGTTGGGAGCACCTCCGTGGCCGTGTGGCCCCACCCACCAGCAGCCAGCAGAGTGTGGAGCAGGCCCCTGGAAGACCTCAGCCCTGGGGAATGAATGAGGCTCTCAGAGCTCCGTTCTCTGGCTGACCCTTCTGGGAGAGCTTCCCAGGCGGGTCAGATGAACAGAATGCCAGAATGAAAAGGAGGCTTTCAGAACAGCCCCGCCATCACCCCTGAGGCCCAGGAGAAGAGTGCCCAAGGTCACCAGGAGGGGACCAGCAAAGAGTTCTCAGACACCCACATTTGTCCTCTGGCTACCCTCCCAGGGGGAGGAAGTCTCCTGAGCTGGGAGAATCTGGGCCTTTTTGCCACTGGAGAGGCCCACAAAGGGTGACAGAGTCACGGTCATGGTTGCTTGGCTGGGAGGGTGATTGAGGGCTCAGAGGCAGGCTCTGAACCTGGGCGTCTGGCACTGACAGGAGAGGCTAACTTTGTCAGTCTTGTGCCCCCGCACTCCCCGAACCCCCCATCCTCCTCATAGCCTTCTGACCAGAGGACAGTGACAGTGAAGCTGCCGTAGCCACCACTCTGTTGCACAGATCCTTTGTATTTTCATTGCAAATAAATACTCACTTTCATGCCTACATTTATAGTAGGAATCTTGCATTCTTTTTCTTAAACACAGGGCCACCAAATTATATGACTTCACACCTCATGAGCTCTGCTTCTCACAAATCCTTGTGGGGCACCCACCACGTACAGGCGCTGTCCCCGGATTTGGGGGACTCCTGCTGGTGGGTCCTGGAGGCTCAGCTGAACTCCCCATATGCGCTGCTTTCGGACCTCTCTGCCTCTGCCAGCCTGGAATCCTTGGCGGTGGAATTTCGTCCATCCTTCAGGGTGGGCGTGGAGGGTCAAGAACATTTAGCGGGGAAGGGGCAAGCTGCTGGTGGTGTCTATGTAAGATAAGGGAGATAGAGAATCTGTGGGGTCTGGGCCTGTCTTTGGGGTAAGAGGGGACCAGCCCCAGGGAAGGAATGTGGTTCACAGGGATGCCACAGGAAACCCCACAGGGGATGGAGGCCAGGACAGAGTCAGGGAAAAACTGGTCAGAGAAGGGCACAGGCTAGGAGCATCTGGGCTGAATCGTTAGGGTCAGCAGCTGGGGACTGAGGGTGGTTTCCGGGAGAGGTGGAGGCAGGAACACGTGGACACAGTGTGGGCAGCCTTTTCCAGGGTCGCTGGCAAAGGGGGGTCACACTTGGGTGGCAGCTGGGGCAGGAGGTAGAGTTGGAGGCTTTGGGTTTTTGCTTTTGGAGGAGGACTTAAAGTCTAAAGCCACGTGAGGAGAGGGAGTAGCAGTGCTGGAGAGAGACAGGGCACTGACCAGAGACTCAGGAGAGACAGCACTTCCCAGCTTCTAGGTGGTGGTGGTGGTGGCTAGAGCTGCTAGGGTAGGTGAGGAAGATCAGGCCTGAAGCCTCACGGAAGCAGGAGCCAAGGCGGGAGGCTGGGAGGTGCGGCTGTGGAAAGTGGAAGGGAGACAGAGGTGAGAGGCATAGATCTGTGCGGGCCTTTTTCACATGGTGAGGGGACTGGGGATGGCTCTGGGCAGTATCTCTTTCGGGTAAGTAAAAACTTATACCTGACTTGCTTCTCCTTCTGCTGGGTCCTTGGCTCCAGCCTTGAAAAGATGGGGAGCTTCAGGGTCCTTTCTGACCCCAGATCCTGGGGTCCCTCCCTCTGGCAGGCCTTGCCACACGTCAGTGGGAATAACCGGGATCATTATGACTTTACCAGCACTTCCTGGTGTTCACAGAGGGGGGATCATGGCTCTCCCATTGTCGACTGCATTACCACTGGACCATGAACTCCATGTTGGATTTCTTCTGTGTCTTCAGCAGCAAACGGCAGGGGTCACACCCCAAAAGTGCCTAATAGCTTTAGACAGACAAGAGGGATAACTTTCTCTGTCTCTGCTGCCTCCTGGTGTCTGATATGGGTTGGTGCAGCATAATTGTTCAAAGGGCTGACACTTGAGCTCTCCCTCTCAAACTTGTGGATCTCAGGGACAATTTCACACCTAAAAATTATTGAGGACTTCACGGAACTTCTCTTCATGTGGCTTATATTGGTATTTCCAGTGTTCTAAATTAAAACAGACATTTAAAAATATTTATGTAATTAACTTAAAATAACAATCATATTAAATTTTAACATATTTTTATGAAAAATATATTTTCCTAAACAACAACAACAAAAACTAATGACAGGAGTGGCATTGTTTCATAGGTTTACAAATTTCTTTAATGCTTTCCTAATAGATGACAGCTGGATTCTCCTGTTTCTGCCTTCAATCAGGCACAATATGTTGTTTTGTTTGAAGCTTATAAAGAAAATACAGGCTTCTACTGATTTGTAGCTAGAAAAGGAGAGGTATTTTCATGGTCTTTTCAAATAATTGTGCATATTCTTCTTTGATACTAACCCAAACTCCATAAATTTCTTGACGGTTAGCTGCTATTAGAATCTGAAATCATAGCAATGAAATTTTCTTCCTCAGTTACATTAATATTCATTGGTCTCTTTTGCATTTTTGGTTAAGTGAGCTCTCCGTCCAACATGGGGCTTAAGCTCCTGACCCCAAGATCAACACTCTACCAACTGAGCCTGCCACATGCCCTTTTTTTGCACTTTGAATGTATCTTTTGGCCATGCATGATTTTGTAAGAGCATGCATTGGCCGTTAGGGGAGAAAATAGTTCATCAATTTATCTTTCAAATACTGACAAATTTTAGCATGTAATGTAAAAAAAATCATATTCATGAATATCACTGCAGATCTCATCAGAGAAAACTTTACAGATTGAGAAGCTGTCAGGCTTACATTGGTGAACACAGTTTTCCAGAATTCTAATTTTCACTTGAAAGGTTGAATTTTATCATTAGCAGCAAATACTGTCAGTCTACCTCGAACTGTCAGGCTCATTTATTCATTTTTTTTTAAAGATTTTATTTATTTATTTGACAGAGAGAGATCACAAGTAGACAAAGAGGCAGGCGGAGAGGGAGAGAGGGAAGCAGGCTCCCTGCTGAGCAGAGAGCCCGATGCGGGACTCGATCCCAGGACCCTGAGATAATGACCTGAGCCGAAGGCAGCGGCTTAACCCACTGAGCCACCCAGGCGCCCCTCATTTATTCATTTTTGAGAACTGCCTGCCAGATACTCAAGTCAGCATGACCATAATTTGCCTGTCAATTTTTCTTCCAAGTCAAAATGCTGTTCCATGAAAAAAGTGGCTAGTTTAGCTCACAATTCAAACAATGGCACAGGTGCTTTTCCCAGAGATGGCCATGATGCTTCTGTCTACAGCAGAAGTGTTTTATGATACTTTCCTCTTGGCCACACGGAATTTTTTTTAAAAAGGTTTTATATATTTATTTGACAGATATCACAAGTAGGCAGAGAGGCAGGCAG
This sequence comes from Lutra lutra, assembly GCF_902655055.1. Classification (NCBI taxonomy): domain Eukaryota; kingdom Metazoa; phylum Chordata; class Mammalia; order Carnivora; family Mustelidae; genus Lutra; species Lutra lutra. The sequence goes on along the minus strand of NC_062287.1, from coordinate 54,976,026 downwards.
AGACAGAGAGAGGGGGAAGCAGGCTCCCCGCTGAGCAGAGAGCCAGATGCAGGGCTCGATCCCAGGACCCTGGGATCATGACCTGAGCCGAGGCAGAGGCTTCAACCCACTGAGCCACCCAGGTGCCCCCGCCACATGGAATATTAAAAAGGTGTATATTCAAGGTTCAATATATAATGAATTGGATACATTTTATTGTTTCATCAATAAAATAATGTTATTGCTTTCTTGAGTGATGTTGGCAGTGTTTTACTGTGAGGGCAAGGCAGCAAAGAATATGGCTATTTCTAGGACAGTTTGGCACTCTGATGGGTGTGGGGGCAGCCCTGGTCACACCCCCCCTTGTTTGGCCCCATCTGTGAAACATCACCCCAGTGAAAAAGGCAAAAAACAAAAGAAGTTTGGATCTGAAAGTGTTCCCCCATCTGCTCTGGAGTGTGTATTGGGTACTAGGCACTGGCCCAAGCATTTTATTCCTTTTTTTTAAATTGTAGTAAAATATACATAAAATAAAATTTGTGTCTCGCTGTCAGTGTCCAGTTCAGTGGCATGAGGTCCATTCAGTGTTGTGCAACCATCACCACCATCTGTCTCCTGAACTTTCTTTGTCTTACCAAACTGAAAGTCAGTACCCAGTAAACAATGACACCCCATTCCCTCAACCCCCCAGCTCCTACCAACCACCATTCTCCGTTCTGTCTTTATGAATTTGACTACTTTAGTTACCTCATATTAGTGGAGTTGTACAGACTTATTCACTTAGCATGATGGCTTCAAGGCTTATCCGTGTTGTAGCATGGATCAGATTGTCTTCCCTTTTGAGGGCTGAATAATATGCCACTGCATGTATTTTCTCCATTCATCTGTTGCTTCCACCTTTTGGCTGCTGGGCATAATGCTATGAACATGGGAATAAAAGTATCCTTCAACCAGCCAACACCACAGGAAAGGTGATATTAGCTGTGGCTTCCTGTAATGACTCAATTCAGTGAAACTTTGCTGAGCACCCAGACCACACCAGACCTGAAGCTGGCACAGGAACATGCAGAATGGAACCAGGCCCCATCTTCCACCCTGTAGGAGTGTCCAGTTTAGTGGGGGTAAACAGATGTACCACATCATAGTAATAACTATACCAAACAAAATATCATGAACTCAAAATGCCCCCTATTGCTTCCCACAGAGTTTTCTTCTGATTCAGTTTCTGTAATAGAAAAAGTGTCAGCCCAAAGGGGAATTCAGTGGAAGGTTATTGGGGAGTCCCCCAAGCTCGAAGGGCAGAGGTACCATCAGGCCTCAGGATGAGGCAAAAACAGGGCCATCAAACAGGTCCTAAATTAATATTATGGTCCACCCCCCTCCAAAGAGAAACGGAGTTTTCTATCTCTGTCCTAGTTCCAAAATTCTTGGAAAGAAGGCATGTGGCCTAGATTGACTATGCCCTCATTTCTCATCATGGAGGTTGAGAGCAAAGGACTGTGGTATCTTTGTCTGCAAATGTGAACGTAGGAGCAGAGGCAAATCTCAGAAACAAGGTGCTTGGCAGACCCTCTGCCCAGTTGGTCCCATACTGACCAGGACACAAACGGGTCTTTTGTTCAGTCACAATGAAGTTAGTTGATAATATTTTGAACTTTTCTTTTACTAAACAATTCTATATGCATAGCGTTGATCAGATTCACATGCTGTGACTTCTAGTGTGGCCTTTTGTGATAGGACTTCTCTTACCTCGGGGCCTCGGTCAGTTATTGCTACGATAAAGCCGCATAACAGAAAATTAAATCTCTGAGTGGCTTATAAGCAATATTCCTCTGTCCTGCTCACAGTCTGCAGGTGGGCTGGGATGGCAGGGAAGGCTTCCAGCTGTCTTTCAGGCTCAGGTCTGCCCCACGTGCCTCTCATTCGGGGATCGCTGTCTCCCCAGAGCACCCTTTCGTCAAGGTGGAAATTCTCCCGGGGTGCAAGTGAAAACACGTGATGCCTCTTAAGGCCGGGGCTCAGAACAATCGCCCGGTCCCTTCTGGCCCCATTCCACTGGCCGAAGCAAGTCACGTGACCAAGCCAAGGTCAGCAAAGCAAGGAAGTATCTCTACTCTTGGTGGACCATGGCAACGGTAGAAGGAAGAATGGAGAACAAACAACATAGTTTACTCTGCTTGGTCTCTGTTTCTTCAACTGTAAACACCATAGTTTGCGAATGGTCCGTCAGTCTTACGGGTGCTTGTTGTCCCTAGCCAAGAGGCCCCGGGCTTCCTTCCACTCTGTGCTGTGGGCTCTCTCTGAGTGGCCAGCTTCCATGACCTGATTGAGGTCTGCCGTCTGAAGGAATCTAGGAGAAGCTCCGGTCAGCAGCTGGCACGCTTTCCATAGGAGAAAACTGAGACTTGGTGAGGGGAAATGCTTTGCCCAAAGCCACGCAGCTGGGAACCCAACACGGAAACCCAGGTAGTTCTGACACCACATCGGGGCAGCTTTATCTCACTGCTCCCCCAGAGTCTCCGGGAGGCTTAGAGGAGGGTGATCAGAGAGTGGCCAGGTAGGACTCAGGCAGGGCTCAGGGGTCCCCTTCTCACAGGAGTCTTTCATGGGTAAGCTCTCCTGTGGGTTGCCACAGGCTTCCTCTGGGGGTTCCCACTGTTCCCTCATTTATCACTTGTCTCTGTGACTGTCAGTGTCTGTGTCTGCCACACCCTGCCCCCAGCACGGGACCTGGTACATCTTGGGACTCTCAACAATAGTCATTGTCACCCCCGTTCTAGGCCCTCTTTGGGAGCCCAGCCCCCTTGGGCAGAGAGAGCAACCCCTTCACATAGTCACTGCTCCTTGCTTTTCTTCATTCTTTAAATATGTTCACGTTGAGTGACTATTTTGTGCTTAGCATTGTTTGAATGCTGGGGGTACAGCAGGGAAAGATCTTTACCTTCATGAAATTTACTTTCTAGTGGAAGGAGGTAGACGATAAGCAAGAAAAAAAAAAGAATGGGATATGTGCTATGGAGAAAAGAAAGAACACCACAGACAGGAGAACATGAAAGGTGAACAGGGGATTTACCATTTTAAATGGAGTGGTCAGGAAAGGTGGCATTTGAGTAAAAAAACCCAAAACTGGGGCACCTGGGCGGCTCAGTGGGTTGAAGCCTCTGCCTTTGGCTCGGGTCATGATCCCGGGGTCCTGGGATGAGCCCCACATCTGGCTCTCTGCTCAGCAGGGAGCCTGCTTCCTCCTCTCTCTCTGCCTGCCTCTCTGCCTACTTGTGATCTCTGTCTGTCAAATAAATAAAATCTTAAAAAAAAAAAAAAGCTGACCACACGTGCAAAGGCCCTGAGGTGGGGCACAACTAGTATGTTCAAGCCAGGAGGCCAGTGTGGCTTGAAAGAAGGAGGTGATGGAGGGGGTGGTGTGGGGCAGGGAGGGAAAATGTGGATCCATGAGGTCACGGAGATCAGAGCACAGAGGGACTAGAGCCCACGGTAAGAATTTAAGTCTCCATCCAGTTGAACGGGGAAGGCACTGCAGAGTTCAAAGCAGGAGGCCATCAGTGTTTTTGCCTCATGAGTGAAACACACCAAGGTGGGGAGTAGGGTTGAAGCAGATGTGACAGTCAGAGGACAGGTGGCTAAGGGGAGGGCCCCAGCAGGGAGTGGGAGAGGGAGTCACATTCTGGGATGTCAGATCAGAATTTGGATCCGGATATGCTAATTCTCAGATGTCTCTGAGAAATCCAAGAGGAGATGGTGGGCGCACAGTTGGGAGATACACGTCTGGGAGAGGTCCAGAAACATGGCAGTTGGGGCAAAGAAAAGGTATTTAAAACCTCGAGGTGGGATAAGACCAACAAGGAAATGGTGGCTGCTGGAGAGAAGGTTGGGGACCAGCCCCAGCCTCCCATGTCAGAGGAAGAGGAGGAACGAACAACAGAGATGGAGAGGGGGCATCTGGGAGAAGAGGAGGAGGGAACCATAGGGTGTGTGGAGTCCTGGGACTTAAGAGAGGAACGGCTCTCGACGAGGGATAGGCGGCAGCATCGAACTCACTTACTGGGTCCACAATACAGAGCGACCTTGGAAGGACCTTCGGTGGACAGGAGAAATGCTGGTTAGGGTGGGCGTAAGAAAGAAGAGAAGGCTGGAACTGGAGACAGAGGTCCGCACCGTTCCTCCGAGGGGTTCTGCTATGGGAGAAAGGGAAGACTGGGGGAAGGAGGGAAACAGAGAGGGCCTTCATGAGCTAGAACTAGAGTGTGTGCACGCCCAAGGGAAGGATCTAGAGGAGAGAAGAGCTGAAGGGGTGGGAGAGAGTGAAATGTCCATTTTCTTTCCTTCTCTCAGTGACTCAGGAGGCAAGACCATAAGGGGGGAGGTGGGGTGGGGAAAGGGGTCTTGGAGATGGGAGGGCAGAAGCTGTTGCCTGGGAGGGCAGGCCCTGGTATGCGTGCATGGAAATTTGCAGGGTCCTTGGAGGACCCCAAGCCCAGGCACCTGCCTGGAAGCACCAGCTCTTCCAACCTGGGTCGGTGGGCCAGGCAACACAGCGTGGACGGACATGCACTCGGGGAATAAACGACATGCTGCCCGTCAGGGTCCAGGAGAAGGAATGTGTCCAGCACACCTCAAGCTTCCAAGACTGGACTGACATCTTTAGGTAAAACTCCCCGGCCTCCATTTCCAAACTGCTTATGCGGGGAGTGGGGCACTCAGCGGCCTCTCTTTGGGAAGGTCTTACATGCCACCAACCCTACTATACCCATAAATACTACAGATAGTATCCCTGTCGTGTCCTTAGGAAGGAGACCCCCATCTCCGGGGCAAGAGCCAGTGTGGGGCTTCCCTGACTGGTTTCACTGTCCTTGTATTTTGGGGTCTGTTTTTTGGCAGATGCTGTTTTTCCTAGATGACTTAACATCTGTTAGCTTGCTTCTAAAATAAAACCAGACAAATGTGACCCCCTGGTGTTCTTCTCCTCTATGGTGGCCATCAGTAAAGGCCTGGCTCTTAGGGACCCCCCTGCCCGCTGCCTTTCTGCCCTGATCTCAGGCCACGTGGGTGGACTCTGGTGTCCTGCCTGGCATTGGTCAAGCCCTTTCCCCTTACTGGACCATCTCCTGCCTCCAGCTTCTGGCCTGGCTATGAGGGCTCCTTGCCCCCCAGAACCCCACTGCTGAGCTCCTAGGGGGCTGGCCTTCAGATGTGGGGGGGGCACAGGTTGAGCCTTGTGGTACCTGGGGATGTCCCTGCCTCTTACATCCCAGCTGGTCCCAGCTCTGCTCTCCTCCTTCCGTGTCCCACCGAGGCACCCAGGAGGCTCTGTGCTGGTTCGGGAGCTGGAGCCCTAAGCTTTCTCAGGCTGCAGAGAAGGAGCTCACATTTGCTGAACCCTTCTGATGTAGGTCAGACCCTGTACCAGGTGCATACGGCCAGCCCTTCTGCTATTTCCCCAAAATCTGTACCCTCCTTCTTCCATAAGAATAGCACTCCTGGGGCACCTGGGTGGCTCAGGTGGTTAAGCGTCTGCCTTTGGCTCAGGTCACGATCTCAGGTCCTGGGATCGAGCCCCACATTGGGCTCTCTGCTTAGCGGAGAGCCTGCTTCCCCCTCCCCCTCTGCCTGCCGCTCTGCCTACTTGTGATCTCTCTTTCTCTCTGTCAAATAAATAAAATCTAAAAAAAAAAAAAAAAAAAGAATAGCACTCCTGATTTTACCAGGCCCCTTGGAATAAAAGTACATCTCACAGACTTTCTTGCCGTGACCTTGGAACTCAAGTTAGGACCAGTGGAATGTAAGCGGAATGGCTGCGCACAACTTGTGGGAAGTACCCTTAAAGGGAGTGGGATGTGCCCTTCTTTGGTCCTTCTCTCATCTGCTGCCTGAAACATGGATGTGCTGCCTGGGGCATCTGAGAGAGAAATGAACTCTCGTTTAAGCCAGAACAATTCTGGGGATCTGTTTTTCTCAATTGAACCTAATCTTGCAATGATGCCTGCCTTTTGCCAGGTTATCTCATTTACATCCTCCCAAGAGTCCCACCAAGCGGATGTTATCCACCTTATTGGAGAGAAAAGGAAAGGAGGCTCAGGGATGTCATTTAGGCAAGTGGCCTAAGGCCCTTGACCAGGGTAAGGCTGAAGTGGGTATCACCCTCCAATGCTCTGACAGCTGGTCCTGCTCTTTCCACCAGCCCCTGGGTCCACAGCCAGGCCAACCAACCTGTGTGCGCTGACACCTGGTCTTCCCAAGAGTGTTTCCTCCAGGGCCCACAAGCATCTAGTGAGCAGAAACATCTAAAGTTGCAGGGTGACAACTGCTTCCTGGATAGTTCTAGTCCTAGAAGCCCCATACCTCTCAGTCACAGGCAAACCCGGACAGGTGGTCACCCAGAACTGCGGCCCAGCCAACCCCCATTGCTGCACTGTGACACCCAGACCCTGTGCCATTACAAGCTGTCCGTTTCCAGGGATGTGTTTTCTCCCTCCCAGGATCCCTGACTTGACCTTGCACTGGCCTCAGAAGTCAGCAGCTCCCATACCCATCTTGACCCTTCTGTATCCACTGATTTCTCTGCATGTCCTGCGACCCCCCCAAGAAAGCACAGAGTCCTGGCGTGGTGGGCTCTGAGGCCATCAGGCTGACCTAAGGGGGCCCAGCCTTCCCTGCCCCCATCCCGGTGCCTATCAAGCATGACTGAGCCCCAACTCAGTATAGCACAAGGGGCCCTGCACCCAGGAGGACTTGTGTCTACTCCCAGCTCTCCTGCCTTCAAGCCATGTAACCTTGGCCAGTGACTTCCCCTTCTGAGCCTCAGTTTCCTTCTCTGTAAAACAGGGATAATAGTACCTACTACATAAGACTCAAACAGGATTAAGGTGATAACTCACCACGAAGCTTGGCACAGGGCCTGGCATGCAATTAACCCTCAGTGGAGGTTGTCATCATTGCTGTTCTTGCATTACTACTCCTTGGTCTCCGGCAGCCTCTGTGCTTGATAACAGGGACCCAGAGACAAACCAGAAGCCATCCAGGGATATTCTTCAAGAAACTCACAATCTAATGGGGAAAGATGACACCAGACATTTCAAAAGTACAGGAACTAGAACAGTTCTTATAGGAGGAGAGAACAAGGTAGGGTGAGAGCCCCAGGGAGGAGGAGAGTCTCAGTGTGCTCCATGGGGCAATCAGGGAGGTCATCCTGGAGGAGGCAGAGCTTGACTGGAGGCTTGCGGAGGAGCAAGTTTTTGCCAGGCAAACCCAGGTGATGGAGGAGCCTCTGACAACTAAGTTGGGGGTTCTCTTATCACCTGATAGGCTGGGGTGGGAATGCGGCTCATACTATAGCTGGTGTCTTGCCAAGGGCTCCAGCTGAGTACAAGAGGTCCCCAGCACCCAGAGTCCTAAATGGAGTGCCAGCCCATCCTGCAGGAGCAATAGAGGGAAGGCTCCTAGACCGGTCCTGCCAGCCTCAAGCCATCACCCAGCTGTGGTACAGGGGCTGTTTAAAAGACAATTGTCTTTCTGCTCTGCTTCCCTTCCCTCCTTGAAGCCAAATGAGGGGTTTTCCAGAGCACTGTTTAGAGAGCTTGACCTAGGTGCCTCGAGTCTGGGAGACACTGGCACCAGAAGGGCTCTCACATGCCGCGCCGTCTAACAGGAAGGGGCTGCGTGCGACGGCAGAGTGGAGAGAGCCACAGCCCCACTAGGAATGGCTCACAGCCGGGGTAGACCAGGTAGAGGACGACTGATTTTCCAGGGGACCAGATGAGGGCCTGCCCACCTAAGCTGGTGTCCCGCTGCCTGAGGACCACTTTGGGGGGTGGTAAGATCCTGACAGAATGGGGACAGCTGGAAACCAACGGGGAAGTGCCAAATCGGTGGAGGCCCTACTTTATCAGGGGAAATCTAAGTGAGAGGGCCCCAAAGGAGGAGTTTTCCTGAAGAATCTCCAGGAGAATCCCATGGGTTAAGATCAACTTGGGACATCCACCATGGCCAGAGGGTTCCCAGGCCAGGTTACAACATGTCAGGCAAGGAGGGCCTCTTCTGCCCTCTCTCCCACCTGCACTCCACTCTGGAGGGACCATGGGTAGCTAGAGATGGTCGTGGTAGGAGAGCAGCATTCTCTCCAGGTTTCCAATCTCTGAGGCAAGCCTAGCCTGAAGGAAGGGTCTCATTCTAGACTAGAAAGATTTTGGAGTCTTAATATTACTTTGAAAAAGTAAACGTGTGCAGGACACCTGGGTGGCTCAGTCAGCTGGGCGCCTGACTCTTGATTTGGGCTCAGATCACAGTCTTGGGGTTGTGGGATCGAGCCCCGTGACGGGCTCTGCACTGGTTCTGGAGCCTGCTTAAGATTCTCTTTCTCCCTCTCTCTCCCAGTACCCAGGACAATGCCAGGCACAAAGGAGGTGCTCGATAAGTCATTCTGGAGACTCTCTACCTGTTCTTGCCGTCCCAGGCAGCAACTTTCCTGCTATGCTGGAGATGAAACAGCCTTCCAGTCAAGGCTGCAGCAGGGCTCTGCCCACAGTGCTCCCACCTAGAGGCCTGGGCCAGAGGCAAGATTCCTGCCCTGAACATGGGAAACGAGGCCGCAAAGTGCCCAGCTCAGTGCTCATTATTAATGGCAGGTGGCTGGTATAACAAAGACAGAGTTAGAAGATGCCCCAAGAAAAGTTTTGAGCAGGAGGGTGGCATGGCAAACATTTGGGGGAGTTCACTGAGTGGAACCAGGAAGAGAAGGGGTAAGGATGGGACAGCTAGACAATGAGGAGACACATAGTACACTCTGGGGAGAGGAGATGAAGGTTTGACCCATCCGGCCAGGGAACAAAGGGGGATGTGGGAGACAGGGTGTCTGGGAAAACTTAGAGGTATGGCTCAGAGGCTGGAGAGCAGACCCCTCCTGTCTTTGAGCTCTTGGTTCTGAATATTCCAGATAAGGCTTTGCAAAGGTCCTTACTATGACTCAATACTTGTGCAAAATGAAAATGCAGGGCTCCATGTCCAAAAACTATTAAGAATTGGAAGATGGATGGGGCGCCTGGGTGACTCAGTCGGTTAAGCCTTTGGCTCCAGACTTCAAGGGTTCTGCGATTGAGTCCTGTGTGGGGCTCTCTGTTCAGTGGGGAGCCTGCTTCTCCCTCTCCTTCTGCCCCTCTCATGCTTTGTCTTGTGTGCTCTCTCAAATAAATAAATAAAATCTTAAAAAAAAAAAAGAATTTCAAGATGATGACACCAGAGCATTAAACCAGGAGAAGAGTTCTTTGCTTCAGACCTACAGATTTAGGGGCGCCTGGGTGGCTCAGTGGGTTAAAGCCTCTGCCTTCCGCTCGGGTCGTGATCCCAGGGTCCTGGGATGGAGCCCCAAGTCGGGCTCTCTGCTCCGGAGGGAGCCTGCTTCCTCCTCTCTCTTCTGCCTGTCTCTCTGCCTACTTGTGATCTCTGTCTGTCAAATAAATAAATAAAATCTTAAAAAAACCTAAAAACCTACAGATTTAGAAGGGGGAGAAACAAAGGAAACCCAGTTAAAGGTGAATTTCAGATGAACAACAAACAATGTTTCAGTATAAATGTATCTGGTGTGGGGCACCTGGGTGGCTCAGTCGTTAAGCATCTGGCTACAGCTCAGGTCATGATCCCAGGTCCTGGAATCGAGCCCCACGTCGGGCTCCCTGCTCATCCGGGAGTCTGCTTCTCCCTCTCCCTCTGCCACTCCCCTTGCTTGTGTTCCCTCTCTCGCTGTGTCTCTCTCTGTCAAATGAACAAATAAAATCTTTAAAATAAAAAAATAAAAATAAAAAGTAAATGTGTCTGGTGCAATCGTTGCAATAAAAATCTTTCATGGTTTATTTGAGATTTACCTTTAAGCAGGAGTCCTGTGTTTTAACTGCCAGCCCCACCAGGTAGGTCCCCTTGTCTCCTCCACCGCCTGGGGCTCCTGGGAGGTGACTTGTCAAACTAGCTTTCATCAGAAGCCCCTGGAGGGCTGGTTAAAACAGACTTCTAGGCCCCACCCCTAGGGTTTCTGATTCATAGGTTTGGGGTGGAGTCCAAGAATTTTCATTTCTTCCCCCCCCTTTTTTTAAAAGTATGCTTTATGACCCACATTGGGTTTGAACTCAAGACCCTGATATCAAGAGTCGCATGCTCCACGGACTGAGCCAGTCAGGTGCCCCAGAATTTTCATTTCTAACAAGTTCCAATGTGATGCTGATGCTGTGGTCCTGAGGCCACATTCTTCTTCCTTTTTTTTTTTTTTTTTAAGGTTTTATTTATTTATTAGAGAGACAGAGAGAGAGAGCAAGAGCAGCAGGGAGAGGGGCAGAGGCAGAGGAAGAAGCAGACTTCCCGCTGAGCCGGGAGCCCCACGCGCGGCTAGCCGCTGGGCTGGATCCCAGGATCCCAAGATCATCCCGAGATCATGATGTGAGCCGAAGGCAAACGGCCAACAGACTGAACCACCCAAGCGCCCCCTGGCGGCACATTTCGAAAACTACTGTTCTAGGAGCCAGTCCATTACCCTAGTGAGGCTCATAAATAGGACACAGAAAAGCGCAGTGATCCGAAAGGGCCACCAGAGGGCAGAAGTGCCCACTAGTCAGGCCTCAGGCCTCCCGCTCTCTGGACGCTGAGCTTTTATACCTTAATCGAGCGTTTGCTCCATGCCTGACCCTGTCCAGAGCCCTTGTTAGGACAAAAACATAGGTCAGATTCAGTGCCTACCTTTGAGGAGCTTAGGGTCTGGAGAAGGAGACAGAATTGGTGCTGAGACGGTGGGAAGCACGGAGTGGAATGGGGAGGCTATGGGAGCCCAGAGGAAACTGGGGGTAGTCAGGGCAGGCTTCCTGGAGGAGCTTGTCTCCTGAACCATGAGTAGAAGTAACCCAGGTGGGGAGAAGAGGAGGAAGGGCATCTGGGCTTAGGAACCCACAAATGGAAGGGCACACAGGCTGGAAGGTATTTGGTGTGCTCCGCGGATAGTGCAGGAGCAGGGAAGAGAATTCGTGGGTGAATGCCTAGTGAGTCTTGCAGCTACTTAGCTGGTTTCAGGGAGCTTCTGGAGGGTTTTAACTAGGTATGCTAGCATCACCCCCTGAAATGGTGTGGAGCAGGGGTTAGAGGTAGGGAGACTGGTGAGGAAGCTGGTGCAATGGTCCAGGGAAGAGGTGATCAGATGAAGCAAGGATGGCAACGGTCCCTCATTCATTCATTCATTCATTCATTCATTCATTCCATACATTTATGGAAGAACTTCTCTGAGCCAAGCCCTGGACTGGGTGCTGGGCCTTGGTGTGTTGAAGACAGAGAGTCTCTGGCCTTCTCAGAGCTTCAGTTCTAACAGGAAAGACCACCATCCAACAGCCAGTGGCCCAGGGAGGCAGCTGTGGTCCCTGTGGGACAGTACGAGGGATGCTAAGGAAACCAACTGTACAGGTAGAGGTAGGGGGTGGGAGGTATATCCCTGGAGAGCCCCTGACCTAGAGATCACAGATGCCTCATTCAGCCAGACCCGGGCGCCCTCCCTGCCACAGTCCAGAGCTAACAGTGTGGCCATTGAAGGCCACTGCCTCTGCTAGAGGCCTAGCCTTTCCTGCCCCCCTCCTCCCTTAGCCACACAACCCTGGCCTTCAGAGGGGAAGAAAAAGCAGGATTATGTGCAAGTACCAGGGGCTGGGCCTACTCCTTGACCAGAATCAGTGTGGCCTCCAGCTCTAGGTGGCTGCCCAGGCAGGCCCCTTCTTCAAACACCCAGGGCTCTCATTCTAAGCATGTGAACGGCTGGCCAGCAAGAAGTTGGGGGATGGAGGAGATGACTGGAAGTGCTCAGGGACTGCTCCATAGGGATTGTCCTGGATGCTTAGGGTTCCTGGAGCACAACACACTCATGTGCAGAGGTGGGACTGACCTCATGGATCAAGTTGACTAGAGTCAAGCTAATTGGAGCAAGACTTTCTAGAAGGGGGGCCTTCTTGCTATTCTGAGAACATGCCTAGCCTTGAAGCCTTTGCACACACAGTTCCCTCTGCTTGGAGGGCTTGCTGTCCTCTCCTCAAAGGCCTTCACAGGGTTGGCCTCTGTGGTAAGCAGAACAATGGTCCCCCAAAGGTGTCTGGGTCCTAATTTTGGATATGTTCATTTACATGGTAAGGGTGATTCGATTATAGATCTTAGATTGGGAGATTACCCTGGTGGGCCAACACAACCACATGGGTCCCTGTAGGAGGGAGGTGGGGACAGGGGTTCAAGTCAGAGAAAGAGGTGTGATAACATAACAGGAGGCAGAGAGAGGGGGAGATAGGATGCTGCTGCACTGTTGCCTTTGCAGAGGGAGAAAGGAGAATGGAGGGACAGAGGGACAGAGGGTCTGAGGCATGGGGGGGAGGGGAGAGGGTCCCAAGCATGCCTGTGGGAGCAGAGTGGCATTCAACACAGAACTTGGCCATGTACTTTCCCATTTACAGGGCAACTTTTTTCCTTTTGTCCCTCAGAACAACCTGGAAGAGGGACTGTTGAAAGGAACCCTTGTTCTCACTTCCCAGATAGGGCACTAAGGCTCTGGACAGTGATTGCAAGGCAGGGAGACCTCCAGGTGCCTCTCTTGCAAGGACTCTGTGGCTCACCAGCCTCCCCCCACCCCCCAGTCTTGCCAAAACTCCTCACAGGCTGGTTCTGCTAGCCAGGCCGGCTTCTGACCACTGCCCTGTGGCTCCCTCTACCCCAGCTGCCCTTCCTCAACTTCTAGTCAGGGTGGGACTGGGGGAGGCCAGGAGGCACTCAGCTGGCTGCTGCAAATTCAAAGGGGGATCAGAGGAGCGGTGGGTGGCTCAGTTGTTGAGCTTCTGCCTTCAGCCCAGGTCATGATCCTGGGGTCTTGGGAATCGAGCCTCACATCGCACTCCCCCTGCTTGTATTCCCTCTCTCACTGTTTCTCTCTGCCAAATAAATAAAGAAAATCTTTCAATAAATAAATAAATAAAAATAAAAGGAGCACCCAAAACCTCAGTAATCAAGAGAAATAACATTTGCAATATTTTTAATAACAGTTTTTGTAAAAAAAAAAAAATCAAAGTTAATGCAAAAAGAAATGTTTATTTTTTCCTCTGGGCTCAGCCTCCAATACAGCAGGACACAGGACTGTTTTACTGTTCTCGCTCAGGACGGGTTACATGATGTGTGGGGCTCCTTCCTCAAAAATTATTCGGAATTTCAAGATGGCAACAGAAGAACAGTGTGGGGCCCCTGGAGACTACACGGGTTGTACACTCATGAAGTTGGCTTGGTTCTGGCTTTATTTAAAATTTTGATATTTTGTTCATCATGGATTTTTGTGTGTGTGTTGATTTTGATTTTTGGAAAATATTACTTACCTTGATTACTGTGGGTTTGGGTGTTGCCATCAGTTGTGCACCTGAGGTGAGCACCTCGCTTTCCTCATCCTCCCAAGCCTTCTGAGCTTGCTGTGAGTGCCTTCTCAACCCCAGGCAGTCTCCTCTGGGAAATCTTCCTTGCCCTTCATTCCTGCATGGGGCTAGGTACTTTTGGGTTCTAATACCCTCTCCCTGTTCCCCTCTGTCATATCTCTGAGCATCCCACGTGACGCTCATTGCTTAAGGACAGAAAGTGTCCAAGATTTGGCCAACTCTGAGTTCTCGTCATCAGTGATGCCAGCCAGCCTCAGCCTCCTGATGCCCTCAGGTACGACCCAAGTTGTTAGAGTTGACGGAACTCCAGACCCCAAGCAGGGAAACCTGGCTTCAAATCCAGGCTCTATCATTCTTGGGCTGTTTGGGGCTCAGTTTCCCCATCTGTAAAGTGGGAATTAAAAAGGCCTACCTCACAGCGGGGTTATGGGACTTAACAGAGAAGGCACACAGTGGGCATCATAAATGCCATTTCCTTTTCCTCTGTGCCTGGTGTGGGGACTCAGACTAGGCAGCTCTGCTCCTGGTGAACCCCCTTCCCGCTCCAGCCCCCAACCTTCAAGTCCTTTTCCATAACTGTCATCTCCCAAAGAGATGGCGAAACAGATTCAGAGGGATGAGGAATTTGCCCGAAGTCACGTACAGAATCAGAGGCTGAGCACAGATGGAAACCCAAGACCCGATGCTCAGCCTGGGCTCCGCAGGTGCCCAGCTCCTCCCCTCCTCTCCCTTCTCCCCTCCCCCTTACCCTCCTCCCTTTCGGGCCTCAAGAACGCTGAGCTGGAGAGGGACTGCGGAGCGGGCGCCTCGTTCGCGGCCCCTCCCCCAGCCCGCGCCCCCACGCACTCGCACCCAGCTGAGGGCTCTGGGTGCTTCCATGAAAGGCGTGTTTCCCTCGTGAGTCAGAGCAGACGCACGACAGACAGCCTTGGAGCCTGGCTGGGCTGCAGTCCCAGAGCTCTGGCCTCTCCTCCGCCCCCCTAAGAGCCGGTCCCCCCTCCCCGCTGGAACCTCTGGGCCGCTGCCTGCACAGCTGCATCCCCTCAGCGGGGCCGGCAACCATAGGCCCACGTTGCATCAGCGCGGCGTGTCTCTGCGCCCGCTTCCGCCCGCCAGCCAATGGGGTCGGGCCGAGTGTACAGATCCCGGCTCGGTCGCACCCCACCCGCCACGGAATGGGGCAGCCCGGTCCTCCCTCGGCATTCCTAGCGAGGGAGGAGGGGACCAGGGCACGATTTCTCCCCTGCATCCTGCAAGGCTTTCTTCCCACTACCTCCCTCCCCGACCCCCGGCCCCATTTCAGGGTGGCCCGGCCAGCTCCACTCTGATCCTCCTTCCTGACGGTGGCAGGGGAGCCCCCTCTGCCTGGAGTGGCCCTGTTTCTCCCCGGGCTCAGTTCTTCTCTTGCTCTGGACCGGCCCTCACCCACACCTCCCATCCCGTGATGTCGGGTACTCCCAAATCGTCCTCTCCAGCCTGGCCTTCTCGCTTGAGCGCCATAATAATGGATGCTACAGCCTCCCAGATTCTTCAAGCTACAGACAGAGTCCGTCTCAGGAAGGGGACCATGGGCCACCCATTCCCCCAGGCTGCAGGCCCCAGAGCCCTCCTTCCTCCTGCTCCTGGCCCCTCCATGCTCAGTCTGCCACCAGGACCTCTCCAGTCCTATGATTCCTGCCCGGGTGCATTCATTAACACCTCGCTTGGGACTGTTGTGACTTTCTCCTCCTGGCCTCTGTCACTCTCCACGCAGCAGGCAGAGAACTACTTTAAAAACATCTTTCTCTCTCTCAAATAAATGAATAAATAAAATCTTAAAAAAAAAAAAATAGGGACGCCTGGGTGGCTCAGTTGGTTGGACGACTGTCTTCGGCTCAGGTCATGATCCTGGGGTTCCAGAATCGAGTCCCACATTGGGCTCCCAGCTCCATGGGGAGTCTGCTTCTCCCTCTGACCTTCTCCTCGCTCATGCTCTCTCTCACTGTCTCTCTCTCAAATAAATAAATAAAATCTTAAAAAAAAAAAAAAGGGTGTGGGTGCCTGGGTGGCTCAGTTTGTTAAGCACCTGACTCTTGGTTTTGGCTCAGGTCACAATCTCAGGGTCCTGAGATTGAGCCCTGGGGTTCCCTCCTGGCTCAACCAGTCTGTTTGTTCCTCTACTCCTCTCCACTCCCCCCACATCTAAAATAAATAAATACAATCTTTAAAAACACCAACGTGACCTTGTCTGTTCCCTGCTAAATTGTCTTCAGGAGGAAGCTCCAAGTTCCCTGCCCCCAAGCTCCTGGGACAACCCTGGCTGGCCATCATCTTCTGCAGCTTTACCCACACATACTCCCGACCCCTCACATAGTGACCTTTGTCGGGACCTTCTCTGCCTGCCTTGGTGGCTTCCCATGAAGTACTGTTGGGATCTAGCTCATTTTAGCCTGAGGCCTAAAGCCAGCAGGCTTGGAGTGGTGGGGGTGGAAAATGCCAGGCCTAGCCAGAAGAGCTCCAGCTCCAGCTCCGGCCTCCCACCCTCCCATCCTCCCCAGAGCTGCAGTGAGGGGCCCTGAGCAGACTGGCCATTGGCCTGTACTTCCCGGCCCCCCACTCAGATGTGGCCTTCAGGTCCAGCTTGACCTCCCACTGGATGTTTCTTCCCTATTCACTTTATTGATTTTTAGAAACTGACTATAGAAATGATATATGCTATTGAAAATTTTCAGAGAAGCAGAGAGAAGAAAATAGAAATAATGTATATTTCCATCTCCAAAGATAAACAGTATTAAACCATTTAAGAGTATTTTCTTCTGGTCTTTTTCTATGAGTTTTATAAACATTTCTTCATATTTTTTATTAACACACATTCATTGAAAAAAATAAAACAACTTCAGGGATGCCTGCCCGGCTCAGTCAGTAGAGCATGGGATTCTTGGTCTCAGGGTCGTAAGTTCGAGCCCCACGTTGGATATGGACATTACTTTAAAAAATAAAATTTTAAAAAATAAAAAAATAAGTAAATAAGACAATGTTGAACAGCAGAAATGTTTTAAAAATTAAGTGGAAATAATCTAATACCAAGAGTGGACTTCTCGGGGTAATGTGAACATACTTCCACACATCTGTCCCTCTGCACAGAGAGTTTTCATAAACATGCTGTTTTATAAGCTGCTCTATTTTTTAATCCACCAAATCCTTTGAGCTGTCTTTCTCTGCTTGAGGATTAAAACAGTTTCCCCCATTATGATGGCTGCCAAGAGTCCATCCCATACTGACACTGTCTCCAATTTTTGGCCCTTACACACAGAGGCTGTAATGAGCATCTTTGTATATGTTCCTAGGCTCATATTTTCAAAAATAATTTCCTTAGGCTAAATTCAAAAAAGCTGATTTCCCCCCCAAAAGAACAGAAATAATTTAAAAATTTAAAAATGTGTGAATACATAATGCATTTGTATACAGCTGACCCTTGAACAACACAGGGGCTAGGGGTGCTGAACCCCTTCACAGTAAAAAATTCCACATATAACTTTGGACTCCCTCAAAACTTAACTACTAATAGCCTATTGTTGATCAGAAGCCTTACTGATAACATAAAGTCAGTTAACACATATTTTGGATGTTATATGTATTATATACTGTATTCTTACCATAAAGTAAGCTAGAGAAAAGAAAATGTTTTTAAGAAAATCATAAGGAAGAGAAATTCATTTACAGTATTGTACAGTATTTATTAAAAAAAAATCTGCATATAAGCGGACTCACAATGTTCAAACCAGAGCTGTTCTGGGTCAGCTCTGGGTCAGTCCTCCAAACATATGTGTCACCCCTCCCTTTCTCCCTTCCCTCCAGCCCTTCCCCTGCAGGGAAGAATGGTACAAGCTTCTC
Organism: Lutra lutra; assembly: GCF_902655055.1. Classification (NCBI taxonomy): domain Eukaryota; kingdom Metazoa; phylum Chordata; class Mammalia; order Carnivora; family Mustelidae; genus Lutra; species Lutra lutra. The sequence goes on along the minus strand of NC_062287.1, from coordinate 54,958,741 downwards.
ACCCCACTGCAGGGGATGCTGTGTGGGGGTCTGAAAGACATCAGTGTAACTTACACATTCTCCTTCACTTCCCTCTTCCATGTCAGTATCAGGACATAAAGAACTTCCTACTTACTGTTTTTCCCAGCTTCTGGGTATTCCCATTCCCCGCCAATAGAGGTATTATTCCCAATTTTTGCTATTACAGCAATGTTGCAGGGAATTATTCAGTAACATGTCTTGAAAGCTCCTGGTGTAAAGTGCCTTCTAGAAAGGCTGTGCCCAGTTCTTCTCCTTGCAGAACACTTCTTCCTATTTAAAATGAAATTTCTCAGATCCTTCTAGATCCTGCTCATACCCCCATGTTCACCTCAGAGGAAACTGAGGCACAGGGAGGTGCAGTGACTTTCCAAGGTCACTCAACGAATAGTGGCACCCAGATCTCCTGACTCCCAGGCTGGGTTCTTCCCCCTTGGCTGGGCTGCCATCCTCTGCCTGTGCTTCCCCAGAGCAGTCGCCATGACACTCACAGCCATTTGGGGTCCTCATGTGTATGTGCAAGGGCAGGTGTGAGTGAACCGACAGGACAGGGCTCAGAGGACAGAGCAGGAGTGGCCAGGTAGGACTGGACTAGGCAATGAAGAGGAGAGCGGAGTGGAAACTCATCTGGAGTTCTCAAAGTGCTCTCCAATTCTTTGTTTCATCTGTGCTTCTCATTATCTTGGAGATGATCGTTCCTAGTTTAAGGGGATTGGGGGCGTGGTGTTTCTAGATCAAGGGCATGAGGCTAAAATGTAGCAGACCTCCAAGCCAGGACTTCTTGGACTCGTAACACTGGAGAGGCTGCCCTGGGCTGAACCAGATTAGACTTGGGCAGGAGGGTGGGGGTGGGTGGGTGGTCAGGACTCAGGGGTCCCTTTTCTGAGTGTCAGAGATAGATGGTGAGACAGGGAGGGCAGCCCTGTGGCTGAGCTGGGCATCACTATTATGACAGCTGTGGGTGTCACCTAGGCGGGAAGGAAAGAGCTGGGTGCTGGGTGACGGGGTGCAAGAGGGAGCAGGGGAAGGGAAAGGCCAGAGTGTATTGAACAAGCATCTACTACCATACCAGCCCTCTTGGCCTGGCCTTGCAGGCAGCTGGAGCCATTTCCATGGGGGCTGCCAGAGGAGGCCTAGGAGGAGGAGGCTGGGTGCAGGGAGAGAGCTACCAATCCACCCAAAATAGAATGTACTCCCCCAGTCCCTAAAGCTGAGTTTTGTTTTTTTTTTAAGATTTTATTTATTTATTTGACAGACAGAGATCACAAGTAGGCAGAGAGGCAGGCAGAGAGAGAGGAAGGGAAGCAGGCTCCCTGCGGGGCTCAATCCCAGGACCCTGGGATTATGACCTGAACCAAAGACAGAGGCTTTAACCCACTGAGCCACCCAGGTACCCCTAAAGCTGAGTTTTTTTAAAGAGCATTTTCCCTTGCTCTGACCCTTAGAAGGCAGAACATCTCTGCCCCGGGGCCCCAAGGACCTGTACTTGCAAACTGGCATGCCTGATGCACAGGGATGAGGGGAAGAAGGGGCTTGGACTTTCTCCAGGGACTGTTGGAAGCCACCGGAGAGCTGGTGCAATGGAGGGAGCCCAGGCTGGGGTCAGGAGCCCTGTCCCTATGCTCTGTACCTAGCTCATTCCATTTCCCAGTGGGAACTGTGTCTTAGCCTCGTAGTGTTTGAGGCACCCCACCCATGGTAGATGCTCAAGAAAGGCCTGCAGATTTTTTTTTTTTTAAGATTTTTATTTATTTATTTGAGAGAGAGTGAGCAAAAGAGAGAGACCACTCAAGGTGGTCGGGGTGGGGGGCAGTGGGGAAGAGAAGGAGAAGCAGACTCCCTGCTCATCAGGGAGCCAATGTAGGGCTTGATCCCTTAACTCTGAGATCTCGACCTGAGCTGAAGGCAGACGCTTAACTGACTGAGCCACCCAGGTGGCCCCAACCTGCAGGTTCTGAGGTGAAGGCAGGGTGAATGTCCACAGGGAGTGGAGAGTGGGGTGGCAAGGAGTCCCAGCCTCTCATTTTACAAATGGAAACTCAGAGAGGGCAGTGACTTCCTCGGTTCTTCACAGCTAATAAAGGGTAAAGAGGTGAGAGTAGGACCCCTGACTTCCTGGCTGTGCTCCCGCCCCCATCCCTCCCAGTCCAGGCGGGCACACGGGCTCCCACGAGGCAAGCATGCTCCGCGCGGTGCATTTGTGTTGCTAGAGAATACTCAGCCACGTGTGTAGGTGGATTGCATGAAGGGGCCACAGCGGGTGGACTGACACATGTGCATCTGCAGTGTCACATGTCTGTGGGCGTGTCTCCTGGGTGTCGCGTCAGGCGTGTGAGTGAAGGCACTGGATGGCCCCTGTGATTTCCCTCCGCAGCAAAGGACTGCTGAGGGGTGGGGGTGAGGTGGCCGGGCTCTGGGAAGAGATGGGGAGAGACCCCATACCCGCCCACCCCCAACCCCACTCAGGCCTCCCACCCTCCTACGTGGCAGCTTATGGGACAGCCCTTTCGGTGGGAAAGCCCCACACGCCACGGAGAGCATCAGAGATCGCAGAAATTGTGTTTCCCTGACTCATACTTTGGGCTGCGAGCAAATTCTTGGCTTCTGGGCAGCATCTCAAAGAACTGCCTGTGATTGCACAGGCTCCCGAGGAAGAGGGCCCACCGTGGTCTGGTTAGCAGAGCCTTTCTTGGCCCGTTTTAACCCATGTAAAAAGGAGAAAGGGATTACACTTCTTTCCAATTAGTGTCCTATAATTAAAAGTGAGATACTGTTTAGGTGCCCAGCACGGCCAGCCAGAGCAAAGTGACCCATAAATGCCGTTTCTTTCCCTAACTTCCCTTGGACAAACTGGCCTAGTTCAAATCCCCAGGCTGAATGCAGCTCGCTCTATGTCCTTAGACATGCCACTGGGCCTCCCTGAGCCTCAGTTTCCTCGGGTTTAAAATGGTGACGTTCTGGGGTGTCTGGTGGGTTAGTGGGTTAAACATCCAACTCTTGATCTCAGCTCAAGTCTTGATCTCAGGGTGGAGAGTTCAAACCCCACACTGGGCTCCATGCTGGATGTGGAGTCTACTTGAAAATATGATGGTGACATTCTTACTTAGTCTGAAAATATTAAATAGGGGTATGCTGAGCACTTAAATGATATGTTAGTTTTCGCCCCAGGGTTCTACAGGGCAAGGACTGCATCAGTCTAGCCACTGGAGCCAGAGAAAGCTGTTTCTGTAATCCCTGGCCGAATCCCAGGCCCCGGAATGGGGCCTGCCTATCGGGCTGGATCAATCAGAAGGTGGTTTGGGGATAAGAGAGCTGGGGTTCCCGCGCCTAGGCTCTGGCCTAGCTCTACCTCGAATCTGCCAGCCCAGCTCTACCTTGGACCTGCCCTGTGACCTTGGGCAACTTTCCACCCCTCTCAGGGATGGGATGGGGGTGAAGGGCAGGAAGAGCTCCTTCAGGGAGCCAAGGCACTGGAGGGAAGACCTGAAATGCTGGAGAGCCTCACTGTAATTCAGCCTTTCCTCCCTCCAAAGAGAGTGCTTTTTCCAGAATGTGCAGCCTGGGAGTGTGGGGGAAGGGCCACAGCCAGGCCTGGGCTGGGCTCAGAGCTAAGAATAATGTGGCAAAGGCTCTCAACATTTTTTTGCTGATCTTGGAAATTTAAAGGAGCCGTGGTCTTTCCTCAGGGAGGCGGTGCTAGGAGCCCCACAGACTCAGGCAGAAACTTCCCACCACTTGCTCTCTGACCGTGCTTACCAAGTTCCTCTTTTGGGCCTGCACTGTGCTGGGTACTGGGGACTCCTAGTGAGAAGAAGGCCTGGGTCTCCAGTGACACTCAGTGACACTGTAGGGTGATGATACAGAAATAATGCCATGGCGAAGGCTTCTGGCCCAGTTTGGGCTACAGTAGCCATCTACTTCAGACCTAACCTTCTCCTTAGGCCTCGGCTTCTCTCTCTGTAAATGGAGGGCATTTGTCCTTTCTACTCTGACCTTAGGATTCTGGGTTTATCCAGCAGCAGGAGCCTCCACTGACCCTTCCCCTTCAGGGCCAGCATTGAGAATCATAGCATTCAGCTCACCCTGGAAGTGTTGGTGAGGCCTCAGAGAGTTAAGAAATGGAAGAGTGTGGAGAAAAGGAAGTCTCTTGGGATTTTGACATCTGGACCCACTGGAAACCAAGACATTTCCTTTATTCCACCAGTTTTGTGGACTCTTAGTTCAGGGGCTGATCACCCTGTGGGCACCAAGCTGTGCATGGGGATTGGATAGAGGGCAGGGTATGGCCTGTGACCCAGCAGGCTTCCTTGGATAACAAGGACTTACCCTTAAAAGTGTTCCACAGGGGTGCCTGGGTGGCTCAGTGGGTTAAGGCCTCTGCCTTCTGCTTGGGTCATGATCCCGGGGTACTGGGATTGAGCCCCGCATCAGGGTCTCTGGTCGGCGGGGAGTCTGTTTCCTTCTCTCTCTCTGCCTGCCTCTCTCCACCTACTTGTGATCTCTACCTGTCAAATAAATAAATAAAATCTTAAAAAAAGAAAAAAGCGTTCTACAGTTGAGGCAGGAAGAGGCACGTAGAAATCAGGACAGCCACTCCAAGAAGATGGACACCACACCAAGGAGGAACAATTTTGTTAGTAATGGGACCTATCCTAAGAAAGAATACTGGGCTTCCTCTGTGGGGCTTGAATTCCCTGTTCTACGAGAGGCTGTGCACTTGCCTTTGGGATACTGCCTTTGGGATCCTGCCAGGGGCCACATACAGGAACCCATGACCTCTGAGATGCCTTGCGGCCCTGAGATCCTGATCCTTTTCTTCTAAGCTTCTCTGACTCTGAGATTTAACACTCTAAGATTCTCTAGATGGATTCAAAATTTCCATGGGGACTCAAGTAAGATATTACCTTCTATGATGGTCACTTTTGGATCCAAGTCCTCTCTGATTCTTTGACCCTGACTCAAAGAGTCTGAAGCTCTTGGAACCTAAGATTTCCCACAGTCCTTTTCCTCAAACTCTGAGCAGCAGCACCTAACCCAGACTTTGTAGTTAGTCACCACTGGAAAGGGAAAGGGCCCTTCCCCCACCCCTGCTGCTGGGGATCCAGATGATTCACCACAGTGGCTGAGATTCATTGGCTCCCCAAGATCCAAGGATGCACCTGGAAGACAGAAGACACTCAACCCAGCTGAATGATTGGTTGAACGAATGAATGAATGAAGTGTCTCTCTGTCCTGTCTCTCTGACCTGCCCTGTCCTCTCTATAGTGGGCTCATCTGTTAGCCATCATTGCACTCCTGGGAGGTAGTGGGAAGTCCTAAATAATCTTCTGCAGAGTTCCCTGCTAACGTGCGCATTACCACCTCACACTGTACATCCTTGAGCGCAGGGCTTTGTTCTGTTCTCAGCTGCGGCTTCAGCACCTAGCACAGACCTGAACACCCAGCTTAGCTCAGGGCTCAAGGGACTATCAGTTGTGGGAGGGGTGGGATGAGAGGGTTTGATAATGAGCCCTGGAGCCCTGGGAGGGGGCAAGGATAACCAAGGAGAGCGGGAGACAGACAGGGAAGCAAGGGGGTGGGGGTGCTTGGGCAAGGAATGACAGCCGCACATTTCACAGCCAAAGAAGGAACTTGGCCCGGAAAAGGCAAGTAACTTGCTTAGAATCATACAACGTATTCCTTAGTGGACAGCCAAGGTTCTCCTTCCTGTGCACTTGTCCAGACCCGGCCAAACCACGACGTTCCCGGAGTCTCCGCCTCTGTCGGGACTTTCCAGAGTTAGGCTCAGGTATTGGGCCCGGTAGGATCCCTTTTGGGCAGGGCGGTCGCTGAGGTCGAGCTGTTCAGGATAAGCTGCGGATGGAGAAAGATAACGGTCTCTCAATTTCTGACTATCTCCCCTAAGACAAAGGCGGGGGACCCTGACTGAGGAGGGTTGTGTCCGGGTCCCTAATTAAGTTTCCGTTCTAAAACGGGGGAGTGGATCGCCTCCGGGCAGAGCCCCTGCTAGGGTAAGGGCTGCTGGAAGGGTGTGTGACGGGGGTAAGCCGGCATGTGGGGAGGAGGGAGCTCCTCTCCTGGGAGCTGGACCCAGGAGCTCAGTGTCCCATCCAGCTCAGCGGTTCGAACGACCGCCCTCCCCCCGTTCCCCATCTCCAGGACCTCGAAAGTGCGGAGTCTCCGCAGTGTGCGCCGAGTCAGAGGTCACCCGCGCCCTGGGCAGGTCGTGCAGGTCTCAGCGCCCAGCCTCTCTGCGGGGGTTCCTCGAGCCCCGCCAGGTGTGGGGGGCAGTAGGACCCAGGGGCCGGGTGAAAGCCCTCAGAGGGAGGGGCGGGAGCCGGGGCGGTCTGGGGGAGGTCTTTGGCTTTTTGTGGCGGAGCCGGGGCGCCCTCCGGAAGCTTTTCCAACTTTCCAGAAGTTTCTCGGGACGGGCGGGAGGAGGGGAACGCCATATATAGACCTGGGGAGCCGGGAGCGGCGGAGAGTGGAATCGGTCCGCGGCTCGAGTGGGACTCTAGTCCGGCGCCAGCCCGCCCGGCCCAGGTGAGGGCGGGGGTCCGGCGAGCGTGCAGCCGGCGCCTTGGGGGGGTGCTCCGGAGAGTGAGAGGGGGTGGGAGGTCCTCGGGGAGGGGTTGGGGGCCAACCCAGAGCCCGCGAACTGGAGGCCCTGGCACCCTGGGAGCTGCTGGAGCGTTTGGGATCCGGAGCTCGGGGGTAGATGGTGATGGCCGAGTGAGCCCGTAGGGGTAGGGCGGGGCGGGGAGTCGGAGCACTGGGAGGCTGGGGCCAAGTGCGGAGTTCTACAGAAGTATGGGGCAGGGGTTGCGATGGCAGAGAGCAAACAGTGGGCCTGGGAGCCAGGATGCTGGGACTCGCCTCTGTGTGGGAACCAGAAGGGAGAAGATGGGGTCTGGGGCCCTTTCCAGCTGGGGTAGGAGGCCAGGCCAGCTTTACGGTTAATGGCGCCTCCGCCTCTGGGGCTGAGGCCCAGGGGTCATCAGGGGTGAGTGGTCCAGCTCCTGACGGGCTTGTTGGGGGTGGGGGGAGCCTCCTGAAGGTAGGAAAGGAGGTGAAATAGTCTAGGCTCTTCTCAGGGCGGGGTGTGTGTGTGTCTTGGGTTCCCCACAGTTTGCGAGGGGTCACCAACGGTTGCTCCTTTTCTGATCAGCAGCCTGCACCCGTAGATGTTGGCTCCTAAAGAAGGAACTTGACCAGCACGGTCTTCCCCACCTCCTTCCAGAACGGGGTTGGGGGGGAGGAAACAGCTGGGTCCCTATCCCCCCACCGAGAGGGAAGGGTTAGCTGACTAGAAGGCACTCTTAACTCTGTCCACCTCCTGGTTCTGGGGGTAACTGCAGGGTTAAGGGTACTACTTCCAGAGGCCAGGGTTCCCTGCCCCCAGCTCAGGGACATTCCTGAGGTGGCTGGAGTGGAGAAAGAATGAAACCACTTCCAGCATGGCCAGGAGGTCCGGCCCCTCCTCTTCCCGGTTTCCGTCCAGCATGTCCCTCTGGGCTATAGGGCCCGGATGGAGGCCCGAGGAAAATTAGGGGGCCTTGGTTCCCTAGAAGTCTTTGGCTGGTACCACACCCTCCTGTCCTCAGATGGTTCATCTGCCCATCCCCCCTTCCTGAGGCCTCCCGTTTTGATCCACTCCTTTTGTCTCTGGTCAACGGGATTCCCAGCAGAATTTTTTTTTTAAACTCCCTGTGTAACAGGATACTACATCCTGGCTTCCTCAGGGGGCTCTGTGGGTGCTTCTGGGAGGAAGGAGCCCTGAGCTAGGAGGCCTGACCCCCACTGATCCTGTGGGACCTGGGGTGCCTCCCTGTCCGCTTTCTGGCCTCAGTTGCTCCCACTTCCCAGTGAGGTGGACAGCCTCCAAGGTCCCTGTGGATCTGGGACTGGATAAACCTTTTTTTGTGCCGGGGGAGAGTCCCATTTTGGGGCTTAGGCCTTACAGGCCCTTCCCTCACCACCACCCACCCCAGCTCTGCCCTATCCCACCCTCCTCACTCTTCTGTTTTCTTTCAGAATGAAAAAGGCAGGCATTGACCTCCCTCTGAGGCAGTTTCAAGGTACTTTAGACTCCCTCAATTGTTTGAGATCCTCTCTTGTGGACCCCCGAAAATTTGCTACCCTTCCCCTCTTAGAGAAGCCCGGAATCCAGTCTCAGCTGAGTCTGGCTATGGGCACAGCCCTTGGCTCCTGTCCTTTGTTGGACTATAAATTGTCTAACCATGGCCTCGGGCCTGGGATTTCTCTGTGGCAACATGGGCTGGGCTGCTGGGCTGCGGGAAGCTGGCTTGCTTGCCACGACTTGTCTTCCTCTGTGACTGCTGCTGGATTAACAAGGCAGCCCTCTACACAGCCACGGATCTCCCTGCAGAGCCAGATGTGCCTACTCATAGCCAAGGCCAGGGAGGCCCTGGAGCACCCCTTGGGACCTGAACCCTCCTGCTTCCCAAGCTGGAAGCCCCCCTCTGCTGGCGGATGCAGATAATTCTGTTTCCAGCCTGCCACGTCACCTAGAGCCAGAGTGGGAGCAGGAGCAGGAGCGCAGCTCTGTGGCTGCCTGAGGAATCTCAAACTAGTCATTTGGCACTTTCTTGGAAGGCCCCTCCCAGTCCTTTGAGGTCCTAGTTGGCTGTGGGTGGGGGCTGTCAAGATGGTGTCTGCCACGTGGCTCCTTGACTTTCTTCTAATGAGTTGCTTGTGGCCTCTGCCTAGGGTCTGTGCTCTGGCATCACAGCTGTATGAACTAGTGGTGGCCTTTTAATAGAGTGGCCATATGTTTGTTGTCCTGGTGTAATCATCAGTAGTGCTCCATTTCATTTTCTTAGGTGTCCTTGTTTGTGCAATAATCCTATGGTCATTCTGCTTTTGAGGCTCCAGGCCTGGTGGGGAAGGAGCTAGGGCTAGGAGGAAGGCGGCCTGGGCCCTGGGATAGATGATCTCCCCAGTCTGGACTCTCGGTAGGGTACCGGTCTCTCTGTGCCTTGCCTCCCCCCACCCCATCCCTCTTTTTTGCTTTCCCTTTACACCATACCTTCAAAGAGCTGGCAGCCCAGGGAGGGGGGACCTGCCCTGGTTCATAGGGTAGCTATAGCGTGGAGTCTTCCCGGAAACCCGGGGCTCCTACAGACAGGCCTGCAGGATCTGTCCTGAGGGTCCTGAGGGTCTTCCACCAGGATTCCGAATTTGCACTTTTTGGACAGCCACGAGATGGGATCTGCCAGAGCAGTGGGTTCCCAGCTTCCACTAGAGTTCTTCCAACCCTTCCCTTTGCCCTGTCATCTCTTCTGTCCTGCATGAAAGTAGGGGGGATGTATCCCATGCAGAGAGACTGTCCTGGTTGGAGGCCCCAGAGAGGCGAGTGAGGCTGGTTTTAGGGGCCACTGTTACCACTGTGGTTTGAGAGGGGTCTTGCCCACCCTGAAGCCATAGAGCAGAGGGCCTGGGTGGCAGCGACTGTCAGATGAGAGGGCAGAATGGAACTTGAGGTAGACCCAGCTTCCTGCAAACACACATCTGGCCAGCCTCTGGTGAAGGGGAGGGGGTGTCATTGCTCCACTGAGCTGTGACCTACCCCTCCTCCAGTATCCTTCCTCAGGAAACCTACCCCGCACTCAGCTTGTGTCCTGGGAATTTCCCCTTCACGCCAGGGACCGTGGAGAGCTGGGCAGTCCTGTCCCTGCTAGGACACAGGCCTTGGGCATGGAGACCTAGACCCTGACAGCGTGGAAAATGGGGACCAAGGCTGAGCAAGGAGGTGACACGCAAGGGCACCATGGGGCGGGAGAGTGGAGCATCTGGGCTTCCCCGCTTAATGAGTGAGCTAACCAGTGACTCATTAACATCCCAGGGCAGAAGGAAAGGCATGGGGGGAGGAGCAGGCCTTCGCCTGTCCCAACAGGACATCCTCTGCCCAGGCACCTGTGTTTCATGCAGACCCTCAGTCCATCTGCCACTTTTTGCCACTGGGAGAAGGGCCCTGGGGTGGTATGAGATCAGAGCTAATCTTTATGCAAACTGAGGACCCTGAGTCTGGCCGAGTGGCCCTGGTTTCTGTTCATTCAGGAATAGCTGAGGCCTATTGTGTGCTAGGCGCTGGAGATACACAGGGAAACCAGACTGGCCAGATTTCCTGTCCTCTTGGAGGTCACAGTCTAGTTAGGCATGGAGGTAGTGCATAATTAACGCATAAGACTGCATGTTGTCAGTTCCGCCTCAGAAATCAATTGGGAGGAGGTGGTGGCTTGCTAGAAACGCTGTTTTGGATGAGGAGCTCAGAGAGTGGGCTGAGTAAGACCTCGGATCTGGGCAGCTCTGAGTTAGGGCTGCTTTCCTCAGAACTTGGGGCTTTCTTGCTCCCATCTGCAGGGGACTTGGTGGCTGCCAGAAGGCTGGGGATGGTCATCAGGGAGGAATACCCGGGGTTTCAGGCCCACCCTCTCTGCAGCCCTCACAGGTCCTTCGTGGTGCATACCATCCGCCTCCCAGCCATGCGCTTCCTCCTGCTTACCAGCACTTGCTGCCTCCTGGCCATGGCCCTGGCCGCCGAGGTAAAGAAGCCGGCGGCCCCAGGCACGGCAGAGAAGCTGAGCCCCAAAGCAGCCACGCTGGCTGAGCGCAGTGCCGGCCTGGCCTTCAGCCTGTACCAGGCAATGGCCAAGGACCAGGCAGTGGAGAACATCCTGCTGTCGCCTGTGGTGGTGGCCTCATCCCTGGGGCTCGTGTCGCTGGGGGGCAAGGCCGCTACGGCGTCCCAGGCCAAGGCGGTGCTGAGTGCAGAGCAGCTGCGCGACGAGGAGGTGCACGCGGGCCTGGGCGAGCTGCTGCGAGCCTTCAGCAACAGCACGGCGCGCAACGTGACCTGGAAGCTGGGCAGCCGCCTGTACGGGCCCAGCTCGGTGAGCTTCGCGGAGGACTTTGTGCGCAGCAGCAAGCAGCACTATAACTGCGAGCACTCCAAGATCAACTTCCGCGACAAGCGCAGCGCCCTGCAGTCCATCAATGAGTGGGCTGCGCAGACCACCGACGGCAAGCTGCCTGAGGTCACCAAGGACGTAGAGCGGACGGATGGCGCACTGCTGGTCAACGCCATGTTCTTCAAGCGTGAGTCTGGGCAGGGGTGGTGGCTGCAGCTCCACAGGGGCCGCCTAAATGCCTGACAGGTGCCAAGTGGAAGGCCGGAGGTGGGTGGTGGCTGAGCTGGGGGTCCTCCTCCGGAAGGCATTCCCCGTCACGTGGAAACAGCCAGGCCCTGACTGTAGAGAGCCATAGCTTCTGGCAGTGTCCTGGGGCCAGCACCCCAGTCCCCCAAAGCAGGGGAAGCATGTACTCTGGGGGGTGGGCGCTCAGAGGGGAGGAGGACTGCTGCTGAGCTCCAAAGACTGGAACGAAGGCATGTTTCCCAAGCCGGGGCCTGTTTCTGACCCTGTTCTGCCTCCCGCTACAGCGCACTGGGACGAGAAGTTCCACCACAAGATGGTGGACAACCGAGGCTTCATGGTGACCCGCTCATATACCGTCGGGGTTACGATGATGCACCGCACAGGTGGGTGCCTGGTCAAGTAGGGAGCTGAGCTGGGGGTGTGAGGGTGCCTGGGGCCTGGCCTGCCCAGCGGCCTCCCTGCTGTCCCCACAGGACTCTACAACTACTACGACGACGAGAAGGAGAAGCTGCAAATGGTGGAGATGCCCCTGGCCCACAAGCTGTCCAGCCTCCTCATCCTCATGCCGCACCACGTGGAGCCCCTGGAGCGCCTGGAGAAGCTTCTGACCAAGGAGCAGCTGAAGATCTGGATGGGGAAGATGCAGAAGAAAGCTGTTGCCATCTCCCTGCCCAAGGGGGTGGTAGAGGTGACCCATGACCTGCAGGTAAGGGACGGCTCCGCTTGGGGGCTGCAGGGCCTGCAGGAGAGGGGTGCTTGGGGTTCCCATTTGTCCGCTCAGCAGGGCTGTCCTGAGTCTCTAGGTGTCCAGGCAGGACTGAGCGCTGCTGGGGAAGGAGGCACGGAACCTGTCCTTGGGAACACGATGATGATCTCAGTAGCTAAATATAATGGGGCACCTGCTGTATACAGAGTACTTTATATATATTAAACTTTTCATGCTCAAGACAGCTTCGTCAGGTAGGGCTATCGAGCTCCTTACAAATGAGAAAATGGAGGCTCAGGAAGGTTAAACAGCTTCTCCAGAGTCACACAGACAGTGGCTCAGGCGGCTGGTGCCAGGCCGTGCCCTCAGAGAGTCTGAGGTGCCCCAGCGACAGGCTCTTCAAGCCCACCTCGACGCTCACACAGCAGTAAGACTAACAATGGCTGTCAGCGGTATGGCACTAGCCACAACCGGAACCCAAAGCTACGTGCTCAACAGTCTTTTCCCCTCGTGACCACCCTGGGTGGTGGCCCGTGGCTCCGAGAGAAGCCGGGACTCACTGAGGTCACACTGGCTAGTCAGTGGTGGAGCTGTAGTTAGTCCTCAAGGTGAAAACTCAGGGTGGTCTTGTCTGTCCAGAGAGACTTCTTTATGTACTCAAAAGAGGAAGCTTTTATCTCATTCCTGCCTTGGATGCCAGAAAGGATTCTTTGGCAAGCTTCTCCTTCACAGGATTGATTCAGAGTCACTGCTGACACAGTGGACAGGAAGCTTGAGACAAAATGGGGCACTTGTGAGTCTGTACTGTGGATTGAGCTGTGCTTTCCAGACACGGGCCATCCCTGTGTCCTGAGCCTGTCCCAGGCCCTTCCCAGCTCCTCCTCCTGTAGTCACTGCTACCTGACTCCATTGTCCCCCTTCCTCTCATGTGTCTTCTTGGAACCCTGAGTGGACACACCAGTCCAGTGGGTACACAGAGTTGGGAAATGGGAAGGGTGTAACTTGTATAGGGTCGTTGGGACTGGAATCGCTGGCTGGGCCTGGAACACCTGCCTCAGGACCCCTGACCCTCAGGATCCCAGGTCAGGTGCCTGTTTGGTCCTGCCAGGGAAGTGGGCCTTGGACTCAAGACGGCAGCCCTCCATGGCTGCGTCTTCCTTGCTAAGAGGGAGGATGTGGGACCGGGGCCCTGCCCTGGGAGAGCTCGGAGTCGGGGGCCAGAGACAGGCCCAGACACTGAAACAGAGCGAGGCTGGGGTGCTGAGCCGCAGGGAGGCAGGGCTGCAGTCTTGGGGAGAGGGAAGGCTTCCTGGGAGATGGGGTGGTGAAAGCACCTTACCGGGATGCATGTCGGCCATTGAGACACTGTTGTGGGCGCTGATGGTTCAGTGAGGCTGTTGGAAGGGGAGACGGCTGGAGGTGAGGCTATGGTGCAAACACAGTTCACGTGTGGAAGAGCTTGTACTTGGCTTCCAGGGCCTCTGCAGAGCCATGGAAGGTATGTGTGGTGGGGGTGGGGGTGTGCATGTTTGTGGGCTGTGTTTTCTTTCTATGGAAATATATTAAAAATAGAGGGATCAGCATAATGAGCTCTCCTGTATCCATCATCCTGCTTCAACCCTCATTAACTCATGACCAATAAGGATTCACCTAAACACACCCATTCCTCCCCAGTCAGATTATTTTGAAGCAAGTCCCAGGCATCTGTCACTCTGGACAGGCTTTAACTCCCAGGGTTAGCTATCCTTAGATTAGTCTTCCTCATGTTTGAGTGTGCCAAGAATTACCTAGAGATTTTATTGAAGGTTCCCGGGTCCACCCCTGGAGACTGTGAGATAGTGGCTGTGGGAGGGAGTGAGTCAGGAAATATATGTTTCCTATAAGCTTCTGGGTGCTACCCATACTGGCTATCCACAACCCCTGCTTTGAGAAGCACTGATCCGGATTGCTTGGCAGGACCAGGGATAAAATTCTTCCCTTTCCCCAACCTCAGTTTCCTCATCTTCGAAGTGGTGATTAGAAGGTCTTGGAGGGTTGTCATGAGAGTGACGAGGCCATGGTTCAGAGGGCCCACATCATGTCCAGCACACAGAAGAGGACTGGGAGGGGAACAGACAGCATAGGAGGTGATGGGTGGTATGGGCGGAGGGTGAGGGTCTAGGAGCCATGCCCGCTGTGACCTCACCTGGTACCCCCCTTCTCCCACAGAAACACCTGGCTGGACTGGGTCTGACTGAGGCCATCGACAAGAACAAGGCAGACCTGTCACGCATGTCAGGCAAGAAGGACCTGTACCTGGCCAGCGTGTTCCACGCCACCGCCTTCGAGTGGGACACAGAGGGCAACCCCTTTGACCAGGACATCTATGGGCGTGAGGAGCTGCGCAGTCCCAAGCTCTTCTACGCTGACCACCCCTTCATCTTCCTGGTTCGAGACACCCAGACCGGCTCCCTGCTGTTCATTGGGCGCCTGGTCCGGCCCAAGGGTGACAAGATGCGAGATGAGTTGTAGGGCCCCAGGGTGACGGGATGGCAGGAGGCAGCCCAAGGCTCCTGAGACACATGGGTGCTATGGGGGGGAGCTGAGGTACCGACCTTGGTTGTGCCATGGGGTGGGGGTGGGAAAACAGAGCAGGCTTCCTGGGTGTCTGAGCAGATCTTCCCAGGCAGAATTGACTCTGTCTGGATATGGGCCCCCAGATACCATGATGCTGAGCCCAGACACCCCACATTCTGTGGGCCCTGGGGCAGTTGGCGTATCCAGCCCTCAGCATCCTGGGATTAAGCCTGCCTCAATCAGTGTTCATATTTATAGCCAAGTGCTTTCTCATCTGTGAGGCGGAATCAAGCTAGGGGGCTTCAACCCAGCCCTGTGGAATGGGGGCCCTCTTTTCCCGACCCTACCATCACCTCAGCCCTCTCTCCAGCTCTATTCCAGTCCTCTCCCAATTCCCCTCTAAAATAATGAGGTGCTGCAGCCCCTGGGATAAGCACCCCCACGATGGCCCTGGCCCCAGAGAGAGGGCAGGAACCTGCTCATGGTGGGGGCACTCATGGGCAGACTCTGATCAGGCATCATGGGGATGAACTTTTTTTTTCTCCTTTTATAGATGTTCAAAGGTGGGGAGGGCGGGAGGGAAATGAACTTTTGTTGCTGTCAAACCAAGAACTTATTTGTACAATTTCTTTTTCAATAAAACTTTTCCAGTGAAGTTCTGTTGGAGGTTGGAGGGTGATTGGATCTGAGATTCCCAGGTCGTTCTTCCCAGGGGACAAGGGCTCCTTCTGTGGAGCTAGGGCCCATCTCGGACCCTGAAATGCCAGCAGATAACCGCAGGGCCAGTCCACCCTGACTGGGGAAATTGTCTTGGCTTTGGCTCTATTGGAGAGGTGGCTGCGGGGCAGGAATGGTAGTGCTGGGCCAGGAGCCCAGGGCGTTCCAGACTTGAACACCTGATAAATAATTTTATCCAAACCTCTTAGCAGCTTGGATAGGTAGGAATTACCCCTGTGTTAGTGGTGGGATGACTGAGGCTGAGGGAGATAACCTGCAGAGATCCCCAGCACAGCCAGGGGGGCTGAGCTGGAATTGCTTCTAGTACTTTGGCTAGCTCCCCCTCTGTGCCACCCAGGAAGGGCAGGAGGGGACCTGGCCAGATTCTAAAGGTGCGTAGCCTGCTTACGGTCTATGTATGTCATCCCGCTTACTCCCCACAATAGCCCAGTTAGGCGGGAATGGTCATCCTAATGATCACCCTGACCCTGTAAGCACAGCTTGGAGATGCACAGAGACTAGCAAGGACTCCAGGGCCCAGAGTTCAGCCTGCAGCAGCTCCCTCACCAGCTGGGAGCTCGCAGGAAAGGAAACCAGGCCTTGGGATGGGCGGTTGGCAACCCCCTGACACAAACGGGGCCCTGAGGCCATTTGTTGCCATCTGGGCACATCCCGGGAGGTGGTGAGAAGTCTGTGCTCCCGCCTCACAGTGAAGAGTGGAGTTGCTGACATGGAGGGTGGCAGGCAGGTGGCAGAGGGGGACAGGTCAAGGGCAGGCTGGGGCCGAACGCCAGGAGAGTGCCTCCAGTGGCCCATCCAGGCCCTGTGTGAGCTTTCCAACAGAGGCCGTTGGAGGGAGGTCCTGTCATTCCCAGCACGCTGGTTGTTAAAGGTTGTGAGGGTCTTGAGTGTAGGGCAGGTGTGTGGGGAGATGGGGATTAACTTTCTCCTGAGCTTGGACTATGGGTCTGGCCCTGCTGTGGGTGATCTCATTAATTCCACAGAGCTTCCCTAAGGGGTAGCCACTACTGTCCCATGTTACAGATGAGAAGACTGGCTCAGAGAGGTGAAGTGGCCAGCCCAAGGCCACCCAGCAGGTCAACGATAAGGTCTGGCCTCTATGGAAACACAAGCCTCCTGGTTGTGGAAGATAAAAGTGGTGGACAGACGTGACTGCCACACTCCACAGTTACCAACAGGATTCCCTTAACCCCAAGGATCTCTGTGGTCCTGCACCTATGGAAGAGGAAACAGACCCCAGCTGAGACCTCCTTGAGAGCAGGCCCTGGTCTGCCTGTGTCCTGCCACATCCTAGACCTCACACAAGGCCTGGTATAGGGGAGGTGACTAACAGAGGCTCACTTAAAGGACGTGGTCCAGCAGGCACCCTGGTGCTTGGCGACTGAGGCATCAGAGCCTGACAGACCTGACCTGTGGTCCTGCGTCCTGGCTTTTCCCTGGCACGGTGGCCTCAGGATTCTAAGAGGATGAAGGCAGCAGCTAAGGCCCTGGGGCCCAGCCTCATGTCACCTCCTTCACATTCTGTCGGTCAAAGCAAGTCGTAAGGTGCCCAGATCCCAGGGGTGAGGCACACGTTCCACCTCTTAACTACAGGAGCAGCAAAAGAGCCTGGGCATGCTTGCAGGCTACCCGCCAGAGGCAGGCTTCTCATGGGCCACTCCCCTTGTCTCCAGTCCCACGGCTGGAGGTCCATGCTCACCTGCCTCTGGGGGCTGGCCCTGGAGTCAAGTTTAGAAGGAGGATGCATGCACACCCAAAGCATTGCAGGACTTTGCTAATTTCCATTAGCACAAAATCTGGAAAACATGAGTGGGAACGTTTTCTGTGGGTGCTAGTCCATGGAGGCAGAAATATCATTTCATCAGCCTGAATTAATCAATCAATCAATTAATTCCATTCATTTATTTTTTTAATTTTAAAAAAAGATTCTAGTTATTTATTTAACAGAGATAAGCATGGAGAGTGGCAGGCAGAGGGAGAGGGAGAAGCAGGCTCCCCACAAAGCAAGCAAGCAAGGAAGCAAGCCAGCCCGATGCGGGGCTTGATCCCAGAACCCTGGAATCATGACCTGGGCTGAAGGCAGATGCTTAACCAACTGAGCCACCCAGGCGTTCCCTGAATTTATTTATAATACAGGATACATTTACCTGAGGTCCTAGATTCAGTGCTCCAGTTTGGGCAGTGAGGGCTGGTTTTCATTGTTGATTTAGCTTGTTGGCTGAACCCCAGATTCAGTCGGGAACTGTGCTTTACTGATGCTGAAATGCCAAGAATTTCTTATTTTAAAATAGAGGAAGGGGCGCCTGGGTGGCTCAGTGGGTTAAGCCTCTGCCTTCGGTTCAGGTCATGATCCCAGGGTTCTGGGATCGAGCCCTGCATCGGGGTCTCTGCTCAGCAGGGATCCTGCTTCCCCCTCTCTCTCTGCCTGCTGCTCTGCCTACTTATGATCTCTGTCAAATAAATAAATAAATAAATAAAATCTTAAAAAAAAAAAAATAGAGGAAGGAACCCAGAGACTAAGGGAGGGAGGAAAGCTGAGGTGGGTTTACCCGGTGTGACCCACTCACATAGCCCCTAGCCAAGCTCCACACTCCTGACTTCCTATGACAGAGCCTGTAGGAAACTCCCTTCAGCAAGTTGCTGGGAACTATGTTAGCGAGGGGAGTGTCTTTAAACACGATGTGCTGCTTGTTCTCTGGAAGCTAGGGATGCTGGCGGAACACGCTGCCACAGAAATGGGCTCCATGATTTCAGTGGAAATGTCGGGGCCCCGGGGAGCAGAGCACACGCAGCAGCACTTGGTCTTCTGGAACATCAGACATCAGGTGGTGATCGGAAGAGTCTAACTTACCCTAACTTACGTATCTTCAGCAGAGGTTAATTGTTCAGAGGCCAAATAGGACCAAAGGGACTGAACAGGCTGTTTCTAAGTCCTTCATCTGTAGAACAGAAGCAACAAAACAGTAAACAGTCAGACACTTCCCTTCCCTTTTGGGCTATGGGAGCCTAACTAGAGCCACTATGAGAGAGAGCTTCAGTTCTCCCCCCCACCCCCGCCAAATCTTTCCCGGGCCATTTGCCAGAGAACTGTGCTCTGTGAAGGGAAAATACACAGCCTTTTCAGGGGTGAGCTGACGTTCAGTCTATGTAAGGCTAATCTCTGAGGACACAGAGAAGCACTGTGCAGGGGCTCAAGTGGACCGGGCGGTCACTGGAGTTTAGACCCAAGTCCAGGCTCGTGGCACCCAGTGAGACTCTAGACCCGTCCTGGAATTATTCTCTTAGTTTCAGGGCTAACAATAGAAATGTATAGGTGGGGGGCGCCTGGGTGGCTCAGTGGGTTAAAGCCTCTGCCTTCGGCTTAGGTCATGATCTCGGGGTCCTGGGATTGAGCCCTGCATCCGGCTCTCTGCTCAGCAGGGAGCCTGCTTCCCCCTCTCTCTCTGCCTGCTGCTCTGCCTACTTGTGATTTCTGTCAAATAAATAAATAAAATCTAAAAAAAAAAAGAAATTTATAGGTGGAATTCACACATGACTCTCCAGGCCTATGGAATAAGGGCCATTCTCATAGAAAAGGGATGAGTGAAAACTCCTGGAATGTCCCCTTCTTACCAATCAATAGGTTGAAACAATGGTTCGACTCCGGGAGAATCACAGAAATTTGTGCCATCATCAAAGACTTCAAAGTGTCAGGGATGGTGTCTGTCACGTGTCCTTTAACTTGCTGGCATGGTCTGTGCAGAAGGCATGGGGCTCAGAGAGTGACAGGGAGCCATCAGTGGCTTGCTCAGATGAGGATTCCAGTTGTAGCTGCTATTCGAGGTGTGGATTTTATGTGCGTGTGTTTGTGTGAGCAAATGTACATATTTTTTGTCACTTGATGTGAAACTCTCTGAAACTAATTTTTTTCTCTTCCTCTATGGAGAACACCGGAAGTAGTCTTTCTCTTGGCAGAGACAGCAGGATAGCTCTCTCCTCTTGTCTTGAAACCCATCGAGTTGCTGGTTCTCAGCTATGATTTAATCTTTGGGGATTTTGATTGTCCTCCCAAATGACAGGACAGCATCCTTGCCTGCTCCATTGACTACAGCATGTTCCTAGGACTTGGAGAGTGGAAAGTAGCAGTGCATTGATGAGGCACAGATGTGTTGAGGATGGGAGATAAATCCCGTAAGAACATAAATCCTGCCCCCCGAGTGAAGTTTCTGGGTGTTCAGTGGTCAGGATTAGTGTTATGATTCTCCATAGAAACAGAATTAGTAGAAGATACAGACATATATGATACAAAAATATAGATATAAATGTATGTAGATAGATATAGATCTAAAGAGATTTACTGTAAGGAATTGGTTCACACAACTATGGAGCTGAGAAGCCCCAAGGTCAGCAGTTGGCAAGCCAGAGATCCAGGAGAGTCAATGATAATAGTTCCAGTCCAAGCTCGGAGGCCTGAGAAGCAAGTGAGTAGACGGTGTAAATTCTAGTCTGAAGGCAGAAGACCAATGTCTTCGCTTGAAGACAATCAGGCAGAGAGCACATTCTCCCTTATTTAGCCTTTTGTGCTAATCCAGCCTTCAACAGATTAGGTGAGGCCCACCTGCCTTGGGGAGGCAGTCTGCTTTGCTCAGTCCACAGATTCAATTGTTAATCTCATCCTTCACAGACACACACCCAGAATAATGCACGACCAAGTCACCTGGCACCCTGTGATCTAGTCAAGTGGACACATAAAATTAACCATCATATCCCACAAAGGGAAAGAAAGTACCCTTGTTGGGCTTCTGTGTGTGGGGGAGGCAATCTCTACCATGATTTGGTGAGCCGCTTTGAGTTTACTGAGTTGCCTGTAAGCTGCCTACTTCCAGAGTAGGAGAAGGCTTCTGGGTGGTCCAGGAGGAAGGGAAGGCAGCTCTTCCAGGAGCTTCGATGACCCCAAAGGGATTCTGGTATCTGCGGCCGATGAGGGTGGTGTTTGATCCCTGATAGAAGAACCATCTAGGATTTAGAGCAAATCCAGGCTCTCCTTGGTGAGCAATTTTCTTCCTTTCGAGAAAGAGCTCTTGGCTTGTTGCTGGGCCTACCTGAGAATGGTCCCTGTGTGGGAGGCCAGGTAATTATTTATTACCAATAAAGTAATTAATGACTGTCATCCACAGTCATCGCTTTTCTCAGAATACTTGAGGTGTGTGGGCTCAGGGATTGCTCTCTGAGATGTCAGTCAGCATCAAGGTGAAAATATACTCTGTTTCTCTCCCTTTTCCTCCTTCATTTCCTAGAATCAGGCTCCTGTTTCTTCCACTCCAGAGATTCTGTGCCAAGCTCGCCAGTGATCTCTTTACTGCCAGTGCAATGGGGATTTAAAAAATTTTTTTTTGAAATAGGAAAAATTTTAAGCATAGGTGAAAGTTGAGAAAACAGTATAATGAACTTCACCACAAAACTTCAACATGTACTGACTTCTTACCCATTTGGTTCAGTGGACTCTTCTTAACCCATATAGGAGGGAAGTACTCATGGTCTCGGATCCTGTTGGCCCCTCCTTCCCTGATGCTTTCCTGGAGGCGACATTCTTTTCTAATTTTCCTCTGACCTCTCTGTTGCTTGGTGACAGGCTCCCCTCAGGGGCTCCTTCCTCTCCTGTCCCTTAAATGCTGGTGTTTCCCGAGGCTCTGTCTTAGATCCTCCTCCTCTCACTTTCCACACTCTGCCTGGGTAAACACACCCTCTCTTCCGGCCTCACATATCTTTCCAGGGCTGGGGAGACCCAAATTTCAATGAGGTCCCCATCTCTGCCTTCATTCCAGATCCCCGTCCAAGGCTGAGACCCCTACATCCAGGAGTCTCCTAGACACCCCTCCCCAACTGTCCCACAGGTGTCTCCCATTCAACATGTACCAAACGGAGTCCACCCTCCTGCCCCAGCCTGCGGTTGCCTGGATTCCTGGATATCCACTCAACACACACTGGATGTGTAAAAAAAAGTGGAAGATTTGGAGTCAGCAAAAAAATCGCTGCTATAGTAAAAAAAAAAAAAAAAAGACAATAACAAGTGTTGACAAGACTGTGGAAGATTGGAGCCCTCATCCATTGCTGGTGGGAGTGTGAGATGTCCCCCAAGAATTAGGTCTAAGCCCGTTGAGGATGTTAAAGTGGCCTGCTTGAGGAGGAGAAGGGATTCAAGTGTGGGTGTTTGGGGGCATCTGGGTAGCTCAGTCAGTGAAATGTCTGCTTTGGCTCAGGTCATTGGGTCTCAAGGTCTTGGGATTGAGCCTCGCATTGGGCTCCAGGCTCAATAGGGAGTCTGCTTCTCCCTCTGCCTCTGCCCCTCCCCTCCTTGTGTGTGCAGGCAGGCATGCTCTCTCTCTCTCTCTCAAATAAATAAATAAAATCCAAAAAAATAAATAAATAAAGTGTAGGTTCTTTGATGGGTGAAGAGGTAGAGTGGCCTGACTTGGGGAAGGGGGTGGGTGTGTGTACAAAGGGCAGGGAGCTGGCGAGCTGGATCGTGGGACCTCTGAGGGATGGGTTACAGGGGTCCCTGGAGAAATGGCATAAACACTACTCAGTCTAGGCAGGCTTTGGGAGCTCCCAGCCAAGCATGGTGTAGGGGCCTGGGGCCACCAGTGCCTGCCTGGCTGGGGCTGGGAGCAGCTGCAGCGGTAACCGGTGTGTCTTCCTCTCAGGATGGCCTGAGCCTCCTGGGTCTGTGACTCGCCCCAGGGAGGGGGGCAGTAAATGGTAAATGACTAAATGACTAATAAGAGTAGAGGTTCTGCCAACCCTGGCAGTGAGAGGAGGGGACTCCAACTAGATTTCATTTGATTTATCAGAGTAAAGAAAAGCACATTTCTCATGCCCTGAGTACTGTGACGTAATTCCCATGCAGAATTACAAATTGGGATAATTGTGAGGTATAAAGGGGATGGCCATAAAGAAAGAGGACAGATTCCCTATTTATTTAGCAGGTTGATTGGGCATGTTGTAGTGTTGGATTGGAAGTGGAGGGCTGGAAATTGGTGCAAAAAAACAACAACAACAACAACAAAAAACCAAAACCCCAAAACAAAACAAACCCGTGAACATTTCCAGGTTTCTGAGAACTGGGTCACTCAGGGTTCATTCCCCATCCCTTTCCTCTAGATGGCCCATCCTGCCCGGGACAAAGACTACCAAAGGTACCGCCCCAGTGCCACCCGGCCCTTGTGGCCTACCGTGGATCCACACGCGCCGTGTCCTCGTCCCCCACTGTGTGGTAAGGTGTCTCCACTGCCTTGCGGGCACGCAGACAGCAGTTGTTAAGGGAGGCGATCGCCTGGCGAAGGGAGTAAAATCGAGGCCTGTCCCGGGATCAGCCACCAGGTGCTCCAGCGAGGCCTCGGCCGGGCTCCTAGAGGGTCTCCAAGACCCGCCTTGAGGTGGCAGCCCCCCTACCCCTACCCTGGCCACTCCAGGCGGGGTCCGCGCCCACGCACCCCAGGTTTCCTTCTCTCACCCCCACCCAGCATGTCTTGCCCAAGGGCCCGCTGCCTGGGGCCGGGGCTCACTGATCACCCTGGGGCAGGATCCCTGGTTGGAAAGTTCCAGCCAGGTTTGGGGGTGCTTGGACTGAGTTTGGGCATCTTTGGACCTGAGTCTCGGATGTGGGCTCGGACAGAGGCCGACCTGGGCTTGGCCCTGGCCTGGAACGGGAGCCTCCCCTTGCAGAGAGCTCCCCAACCTGTCCCACCCCTCCTGGCCTCCTCAGCGGGCACCCAAACCCTTTGGTGCTGCGCTGTGTCGGTGCCTGTGCCTGTGCCTGTGCCTGTGCCTGTGGAGTGTTAGGCAGAGGGTCCGTTCACTGGCATCTGGGCTTGACCTGGGAGGGAGAAGGACGGATGGAGGTGCCAGGTGCTGGGGAGGGGCCGGGACATGGCTGCAGCTGGGAAGGACCAGGCCGGGAATGAAGTCTGCTTCTGAGAGTTCATTATCCTGCCTTTTCTGGCCCCAGCCCTGGACGGGAGGCCTTGGCCCTCACCTCCCTCACTGGGCCCTCTTCCTATGCAGTGGAGAGTTGGTCTGTGGGGCCTAGGCCGGCAGCTCAGCCCTGGGCTGGAGGCTTCCCCCCAGCCCAGCCTGCACGATCTCTAGTCGTTGTTGGGAGGGCTTTACAAGTGCGGAAACTGAGGTGATTGGCGCGGGGCTGGATCCCAGGTCAACCTGCTCCCCCCGAAGCCACTTAACCAGCAGCCACAGCCGGGTCCTCATCTGCCCTCTCTCAGCCCTTGACTCTGGGCATTACAGGCCTGGCACTGAAGGTCCCTGGTTTCTTCTTACAGCTTGGGGCCAGCCTTCTCAGCTTTCTTTGTGCATTTCTTGTCCTACCTTTTAAAAGTCTCCAGAGCTTTGAACTGGGCCCACTTCTCTTCCGTTGGGACCCTGTCACTGGGATGGCTTTAACCTCCCGCATGTGGAGCTGACTCCCAGAGAGCCCCCCAATCTGCCCCATCCCTCTTGACCCCCCGGACGCCTGCCCCTGGAGGTTCCATGTCTCTGAGATGGCCCCGTCACTGGCCTGGCCCATGGGGGTGTGTGAGTTACAGGACTGGGTGTGTGGGTCAGAGGGAGAACTGAAAGGAGGAAGGTTTCCACACACAACACTCCTTTCACCTCAATGTGGCCTTTCTCTTCTGCAGGGCCCCGACTCTGAGAACTAGTATGGCAGCAAGCTCTGTGTGGGGCCAGGAAGAACCTGTGCGCGCGCGCGCGCGCGTGTGTGTGTGTGTGTGTGTGTGTGAGAGAGAGAGAGAGAGAGAGAGAGAGAGAGAGAGGAGAGAGGTTTCTGGGAGCAGAAAACCCTGGTGCTGTTGGGAGTGGGCCGAGGAGGCTCTCTTGGGGCCAATTGCTCAAAAAACTATTTGGAAGTCATCAGTACTTTCTGTGATAGTTTCTCTCTTAACAACCCAGCCGAGCTACTTTGAAAGGAACCCTTTAAAAAGAGACCTTTAGGGGCACCTGGGTGGCTCAGTGGGTTAAAGCCTCTGCCTTCGGCTCAGGTCATGATCCCAGGGTCCTGGGATCGAGCCCCACATCGGGCTCTCTGCTCCGCAGGGAGCCTGCTTCCTCCTCTCTCTCTCTCTGCCTGCCTCTCTGCCTGCTTGTGATCTCTGTCTGTCAAATAAATAAATAAAATCTTAAAAAAAAAAAAAGAGACCTTTAAAGGGGGTTAGTGTCCATAATGGGTCTTAAAGGCCCTAAAGGGGTAGGAGTGCTCCTTGGGAGCTGGCTTTAGTGGCTTTTGGTGGGGGCAACATGTGGAGTTTCCCCCACTATCTTTGGGCTGTCGTGGCCCCTACAGTGGTGTCTTCACAGGACCCATCTCTGACCAAGGTGGAGCTTTGGCCCTGACAGTGCCCGGGTGTTCTTCCCCAGTCTGCCTCCCTCCCTCAGGACCTCAGATTCTGCCTGGTCCTGGTTTTTTTGCCACAGAGCCCTGCCATACCCCTTGGTCAAGCTCTCATGCAAATCGGGTTCCTTTCATTCAAGGACTTCCAGAAAGGGCTTACCTTGTACCCACACCACATGAGACCCCAGGCTGTCTGTACTCCATGGCCTCTTTCTCCCAGAAGCCTTCCTGGCTCCCCCCACCAAGAATTCCCTCTTCACTGCCCTTTCAAAGCCACGCCTCTAGTTGTGTCCTTGGGTCTCATCCCATACCACCTTTTATTCTCATGAGACTGAGACTTCTTTACCCCTGTGACTTCAATGCCCAACACCAAGCAAGACAAAGTGGATGCTAAGGAAAAGTCTGTTGTGTGTGTAAATGAATGAGGGACCTCAGGATTGTTCTGGAAGCCTTGGCTGGGCTGTCCTGGACATTGAATGGGGATTAGCAGACGTTAGGTTCTACCCTCATGAGTGTCCTGGGACTCTCCGATCAGAGGCCTGGTTTTCTCAAGAAGCATGGCCTCTGGGGGTGCCTGGGTGGCTCAGCCAGTTAAGTGTCTGTGTTTGGCTCAGGTTATGATCCCAGGGTCCTGAAATTGAGACCCACATCAGGCTCCCCGCTCAGCAGGGAGGCTCTTCTCTTTCTCCCTTTGCCTGCTGCTCCCCCTGCTCATGCTCACGCTCTCTCTCTCTCTCTCTCTCGCTGTCAAATAAATAAAATCTTAAAAAAAAAAAAAAGAAGAAAGAAAGAAAGAAACATGACCTCTGGGGGCACCTGGGTGGCTCAGTGGGTTAAAGTCTCTGCCTTCAACTCAGGTCATGATCTCAGGGTCCTGAGATCAAGCCCTGCATCGGGCTCTCTGCTCAGCAGGGAGCCTGCTTCCTCCTCTCTCTCTCTGCCTGCCTCTCTGCCTACTTGTGATCTCTGTCTGTCAAATAAATAAATAAATCTTAAAAAAAGGAAAGAAACAAACATGACCTCTGGATGAGCTTTAGGACTGAACCCTTGGCTAACAACTGTCACCCAGAATTACCCTGGGCCAGCTGGGTCCCTGTTCCTCTTTCCTTTTTAGGCTTCAACTCTGACCAATCCAGAACTCAGCCTACTGTGGTTTGGAACCTGTTCTTTGGCTTTCATGGGACCCAACCTGTGAAATGATAGAAAATATTGGTCTCTGTCCCTGGTTCCTGGCACAGAGTTCCTAAAACTCTTCCTAGGTGATAGGAACCTCCTAGGTGATAAAACTTTCTTTTGCTGTAACAAGGCAACTCTTGGTGGTCTCCTGGATAGCTTCAGGATGGGTGCTGGGCACTAGAAAGACCAAGCCATGGTTAGAAGCTTGGAACTTTCAGCCCTACCCCTATCCTCTGGAAAGCGGACAGGGGCTGAATATTGGGTTAATAATGGGTCATGTCTACATGATGAAGCCTTCCAAAACCCCCACTCCCCAAAATATGGGGTTTGAAGAACTTCTGGGTTGCTGGGGGTACTGAGAGGATGGCATGCCTGGTGAGGGCTTCATGCACCTTCCCCATGCCTTACTCCATACATCTCTTCTGTCTGGATGTTCATCCGTATCCTTTATCCTTTAATGGTAAACCAGTATACCTAAGTAAGTGTTACCCTGAGTTCTATGGGACATTCTAGCAAATTATGGAACCCAGGTAAGGGGGTGTGGAAATCCCAACTTATAGCCCACAGTCAGAAGTATAAGTTATAACCTGGGACTCGCCATTGGCATCTGAAATGTGGGCCTGGGGACAGTGTTGTGGGACCTAGCTCTCAAAACCTGGGAGTCTGGAACCAGGTAAATGATGTCAGAAGTGAGTCAAATGGCAGGACCCCAGATGGTGTCAGATGATTGTTCCACATGTGGTGTCAGAAGGGAAGTGCTGTGGGAATGTGAGAGTGAAGGAGAAACATGGGTTTGTCCTGCTCCACATCCTCATGATGGGGTCCCCTCCCCAATCTCCTAGCTTCTCTCACCCCTTCCCATCTTATGCTGTCTACTCGCAGGAGCTGGGATTTCTGAGTCCTGCATGCCCAATTTTAAATGTTCATGGTGTATGTATGGATATGTGCACATGTATACACACACACACACACACACACACACACACTCTCTCTCTCTCTCTCTCTCTCTCAAGGAGAGCCCAAGAGAAATACTGCTGAGCCAGAGGGAGAAGTTTTATTATATTCCAGCAAGACTATATGGTACGTGTTTCATGCGGATTAAATATGTGTCTTCGCTGCCCCTGGGAGGGAGCACTTCCATGGCCAGCTCCTTCCTTGGCATGTCAAGGGGAACTCTCAATATATTCCGCGTGGGGGACGGTTGGGATCATGACTGGGGGTGGAGGTGAGATAGTGGGCAGCTGGGGGCCCCTGGGACCTTGAGTCTTCAGAGGCTCGGGGACCACAGGAACTTGGTCTTTGGCTGGTGGTGGCACCAGAAGGTCTTGGTCTTTCAGAGGCACCGGAATTATAGGAACTTGACTCTTCACAGGCTCAGGGACCCCAGGACCTTGATTCTTTGGAGGCTCTGGGACCACGGGGCCTTGATCCTTGACTGGTGCTGGGACCACAGGACCTTGATTCTTTGTCTGTCCTGCAACCACAGGCTCGAGATCCTTCGGAAGCTTTGGGACTGCTCCGCCTTGATCCTTGACTGGCTCTGGCAACACTAGAGCTTGGTTCTTCACAGGCTCAGAGGGCATGGGACCTTCATTCTTTACAGGTGCTCTGACTGTAGCGCTTTGACCCTTCAGCTGCTCTGAAACGGTAGGACCTTGATCCTTGACAGGTACTGGGACCGTGGGACCTTGAGCCACAGGCTCAGGGACCACGGAGCTTTGCTCCTTGACAGGTGCCAGTACCATGGGACTTTGCTCCTTAACTGTTCCTGGAACCATAGGACTTTGATTCTTTGGAGGCACGGGGACCAAGGAACCTTGGTCCTTCACTGGCTCTGAGATCACAGAACCTTCGTTCTTTAAAGGCTCGGGGGCCACGTGATCTTGATCCTTAACTGGTGTGGGGACCATGGGACCCACATCCTTCAGAGGTGCCAAGACCACAGGAGCTTGATCCTTCAGAGGCTCTGGGGCCGTGGGGCCTTGATACTTCGGACGCTCTTGGATCACAGGACCTTGATCTTTCAGAGGCCCTGGGCCCGCAGGACTTTGATCCTTGTCTGGCTCTGTGGCTATAGGACCTCGATTCTTACGTGAATCACTGGCGAGTTCAACCTGGCTCCTGCAGGGGAGAGAGAGGTAGTCACTGTGAGGGCCCAAGCTCAGGCCAAGGAGTAGGCAGAGCACAGATTGCCTGATAAGTCTTGGCCTAGTGGAGCCTGGGGAGGGCAGCTCTTGCTGGAGAGCCGAGAGGAAAATCTGGTTTGCATGTTCTTAGAACAGAACATGGGGAGGAGTGAGGGGTAGGCTCAGGAATCAGTCATTCAATGTGCTTGCCAATTGATTATAACCTGCACGTGGCACAGAGGGTGGTCCCCAGGTGACAAGGGCGGTACCAGAGCTGGACTCCGAGTCCTCCTGTAGGCTGGGCGTCGCAGCAGCCCGTCCACCCCTCTCTCCACCCAGGCTGCTCCTCCTGCCTCCATGGCAGCTGGGCCCTCCTGCAAGCCTATCTGCTCAGATGGTCCCATGCCAGCGCACTGTCTTCTCAGGGCCTTCCAAGGCTCTGTCCCCTCCCCAGATCCCTTGCTAAGGGCTAACTGTGGAGAGGAACAATAACGAGGGCAGGGGAATGTCCCTCTGAGCACTGTCCCTGCCAGGGGGAAAGTATTGTATCATAAACATTGCTTAGAATTGCCTGCACAAGGTGATAATAAAAAGCAGACTGGCTTTCGATTGGTTTTATCAGTGCATTTATATTCTCTATCTACAATGTGCCTCATTGTTGCCCACGCCATTGCCATTGCCCCCACCTTGGGCAGGTGACTGGCTGGGGCCCCCCATTGAGGCAGTGAGGAGGCCCTGCTCCCCTTGCTCTGTCCCTGCTTCTGGCTCCCTCCACCGTCCCTGGGCACTTGCCCTCACTCTAAGGCTCTGGGGCTGATTTCCCTGCAGCAGAGTCTAAGCCTCCCACCAGGATTCACTGCAGACCCCCGTCTCCATCCCTTGGCCTGTCCACAGAGAATAGGTGACATCACTGACACCAAGGGCAAACCTTGCCACACTCAGAGCCCACCAGTCTAGCTGAGAATACACACTCGTTCCTGCAGGCCAGGCTGAAATTTGCCACTCAGGAACGGCCACTTAGCCGGTGTCACCGACCCTCGTACACCTCCAGCACAGTCCACTTTCCAGATCGCTTCTTCTCAGAGCCCATTTCAGCACCCCAGCCACCCCATGAAGCCACATGGATGTTACCACCCTCACTTTTCAGATGAAGAAACTGAGGTCCCGAGAGAGGAAGTGGGGTGGAAAGTGAGGGACCTGCATGGACTCTAGAGTCTGGGTCTTTCCACTCCCGGGGCCTGCGCTCTGTCCCCCTGCGTTGCTCAGTACAGGGTAACTATTATTACTCTCTTATACTTTGTGAGCAATCAAGTCTTACGCTTAAAACCATTTCAGCATTTAACAGTTCCTATTAGCTTTTAGGACAATGTCTTTCTTACATGCTGATTAAAGCTGGCCCAGTAAGACCCCTGCTTGCTCACACTTTCATAGCTGCTTATGGTTTCCTCTCTCTGGGCCCCAAGATTGTCATCTATGTCATTGGATAGAAGGATATTTACTGAGAAATGTACGATTAGAGATCATTAGCCCCTTGTCCCGGGATATTACCATGCAATATTACAATTATTTTTCTATTGACTTAGAAGTAAAGTTACACATATTTGGATCATTTTTGCTCTGACATGTCACCCCAATGATCCAGAAGCTTCTTACTGTGTTTAGCATCTTGAGCTACCTGGGGACTTGCCTCTCTCATCAGAGTACACAGTGGCAGTGGCATAGGCAGGCTCTCCGTCATCCCTCCGGATGGCTCTGAGCATCGCAGTGGACCCACAGGGGCCAGCGTGGCTCCCTGACTCAGCATACCCAGAGCCAGATGGACAGAGCTGGCTGCCATCAATGGGACCTTAGTGTTGGCAGAGAGAGCCAGGCAAGGCCACGAGAAGCACACAGAATCCAAGGATGGTGTTAAAAGATGTCTAATACTTGCTGGCTGGTCAGAGAGGAACTAAAAGCCGCCCAATTCAGAATAGAAGCAAGCAGGAAATTGATTAGATGAATCCTATCAGGGAGTGAACACCTTGGGTGGGATCATCCTGAAGGGGTGACAGAGCTGAGGTAGGAGACACAAAAGGGGGCAGAGCTTAACTTGATCTTGGGGGTTTGCACTGCAAGACCTATCTCACTGGCAGGATACAGACTCAGTGTCCCTGGCTGGCATGGAGATGAAACCGGGGACAGCCCCACAGCGTGGGCAAAATGTACTTCCCTGCATGTTGGAGGCTGTGGATCCCATGCCATGCCCCACATGTCTGTTCAATGGGCCTCTTGGCCACCTGGGGGCTAAGCCCGAATTTGCTTGGATGAATAACTCTAGATTGCTTTCGCTAGGAACCTGTTTCCTTAGTAAGTATCCTTCCTTACTCATGGGAAGGTTTAGAATGAAGATTAGAAATGATAAAATCAAATCTATAATATTATCCTTTTTTGGTATTAAGGAAAAGTCTGTGTAGATTTATTTTGAAAATACTTATAATGTTTAAAATAATTTGGCATATCAGAATGTCTAACAGATGAGCTTTGTGATTCCAATATAAAATGCATAATGGGGGGGCGCCTGGGTGGCTCAGTGGGTTAAGCCTCTGCCTTCGGCTCAGGTCATGATCTCAGGGTCTTGGGATTGAACCCCGCATCGGGCTCTCTGCTCAGCAAGGAGCCTGCTTACCCCCTGTCTCTTCCTACCTCTCTGCCTACTTGTGATCTCTCTCTCTCTCTGTCAAATAAATAAATAAAATCTTTTAAAAATGCATAATGGAATAATTAACTCAAATTTGTGATCCCGGCTCTATGTCCCCTCCAGCTTCTCAGTTGAAAGGTATTGGACAATTTTATAAATTTTGAAAACAACAATGGAACTTTTATGATAACCTAATAATTATATTTTTAAGCTTAGTTTATTGTAAATTACTAATAATTTAAAATATTTAGCGGAACTGAATTACTTAGGTTTTAAAATCCTCCTTAAAGGAGATTGTTGAATTTTATTAGATTTTAAAGTGTTACTTTTATAAATTAAACATTCATTTTTTAAAACCAAAGCAGCTTTGGGGCACCTGGCTGGCTCAGTTGGTGGAGTGTGTGACTCTTGATCTCAGGGTTGTGAGTTCGAGCCTCACACTGGGTGTAGAGATTACTTAAAATAAAATCTTAAAAACAAACCAAAAACACACACAAAAAAAACAATCCAAAGCAGCCTCAGCTGGTTTTCCTATGAACAGACCCACCCTCAAAGGCAACATAAAACTCACATTGACCCTGACTGGCCATCACTTGGTTCCACGGTGCTCTGCCAGTCTCCCCATCTCTAAAAACGCCCCATCATGCCCAGTAAGGCTGGCAGAAGCCACACTCAACAGTGCCTTCTGTGTGAGTGAGACGAAGCCGGTTGCTGAGTGGAGATGGGCTGCATTCAGCCCCGCTCAGCCCATGGGCCAGCTGTCCTTGGGCATGGCCTAACCCGCACAACCACATCTGCAGCCCCCAGCCAGCTGCGGATCGTCTCCTTCCTGCCTACGTACCCGCTCGTAAACTGGAATAACCCTTTGGGTTTATCTTGGCTTCTGTGCTGTGTATTGCCGGCCAGATCTTGGGCCATTACTCAACTACTATAGACCTTGGTTTCCCCCGCTGTGAAATGGGGAGAACAATACAAATGCAGGAACCGTTACGACAGAGGATCAGATGATCCTGTTGGACAGGGATGTGAAATCACATCCCTTGACATTTATAGATTATATCACACGGTGATCTCCATTCCCATTAGGTGCAGTAACAGCTTCCCAGATGCTCACATACTCCTTACTGCAGCCCACCCCAGACCCTCACGGCAGCCCCTGATGAAGGCAGGGAGGGGGCGGCCAGCGCTGCACACTCACCCTAGGCTGCTGCCCTCTGGCCGGCCCCCGCTGCTTTATCCACCCCCAGTACTTTATTGCTTTGCTCCTGCTGCCTGGATGGCCCCCTTTCACCCACTTTGCTCTGCCTATCCTTGGTGGTTCCGCTCGCTCAGACCCCATCTCCCCACAAGGTCCTGGTGGCATCTTCCCAAATGAGCTTTCCCTCACTCTACCACTTTACAGTCTCTCCCACACTCACATGTGCCTCCATTAATTTAATCGCCCTGCTCCAGCCCGGTTTGACCATGAGCTCAACTTCTCCCCGGCCTGCAACCCCAAGGCCCAGCACAGTGCTGGCAACAAAGATCAAATGGAAAGAGTTACAGATCATTGTTGCTAAGACCTGCTTCATCATCTATCCCATGGCCCCGGGCAGAACCCCAGGGTCCTCCCTTCTGTCTCCCTCTTCCTTAAAATCTTCACACAATCCATCAGGAACCACCCGTTCCAGCTCCTAACACTTCTCTCTGGAATATTCCCACGTCTTTCCCTTCCTCCCTGCCGCACCCCAAGCTGTGCCATCATCTCCGTGGACCACTGTCACAGCCCCCTAACTGGTAGCCTCTTCTATCCAATCCATTCTTCAAACAGAAATCAGAATGACCTTTCCAAAAAGCACACTCTTCCTTCCCTGCTTACAACTCTTCAAGGCTTCTTGCACTCAGAATAAAGAGTAAAGCCTGTTGCATGGTCCCACCTAGCTGACCAGCCTGCTCCCACCGCCTTCCCGGCTCTATGTCCCCTCCAGCCTCTCAGGACTTTGCTCTCTTCCTCAATATGCCCTGCTTCTTTCCATTTCTGGCTTTGCACATGTTGTTGTCTCCTCCTGGAACATTCTCTTGCTCCCTCTTGCCTTTGTTAATGTGTACTCATCTTCTATCTCTCAGCCCACTGGAGCACTTTCCCAGGGAAGCCTTCCCTGACCCCACTGATGGGACCCGGTCGCCTGCTACATGTTCTCCTAGTCCCTGACCCTCCCCTACCCCTTAACACAGCTCATTATTTGCATTCTTCTGGATTAATGTTTCCCCTACCGGACTGAAGCATTCAGAGGGCAGGACCAGGCTGCCTTTGCCTATCACTGTATTGTCTGTAACCTAAAACAAAGGGAAGGACCCAAGTAAGTACTTGTTGAATGAATGAATAAATGAAATGAGAACTTTCTGTGCCAGGCTTTGTCCTATTTGCAAAATTTAATGTTCCAAGTTCACATGAGACATCCTAAGTCTTAGGAACTTAATTTTCTGCCCTTCTTCCTATTACCATGGAGACAGGCAATGCCTCCTGGGTACACACACACTGGCCTTGGATGCAAGCTTTATCAGAGTCTGGAAGCAGGATTATTGAGCCCTGCCCAAGACTATCTGGAGAAGTGGCCTCCTTCCCTCCAGCTGATTCCTACCCTTGCACACAATTCTAATTCCATCATCCACCCCTGTGGTTGTTTTCTTTCTTTTTCCCCTTAGACTATCTCCTGATGCACCATCAAAGCAGCCCAGAGCTGGGGCGGTGGTCCTGTAGGAGAGCCCTGTTCAGAAATCACGGACCTATGGCCGAGTCCATGAGTCCCCTTCCTTCACAGCTTGGAAAAGCCCTGGGAAGAAAGAAACACCTATTGCCTGATCAGGAACCATGTGCCAGGCTCAGGGCCAGGTGCTTTGACAAAGATCATTTCTTAGAATGTAAAGAGCAGGAGCGCCTGGGTGGCTCAGTGGGTTAAGGTCTCTGCCTTCAGCTCGGGTCATGATCTCAGGGTTCTGGGATCGAGCCCCGCATTGGGCTCTCTGCTCAGTGGGGAGCCTGCTTCCTCCTCTCTCTCTACCTGCCTCTATGCCTACTTGTGATCTCTGTCAAATAAATAAATAAATAAAATCTTAAAAAAAAAAAAAGAATGTAAAGAGCAGGCTGTTGGGGGAGAAAGTGCACGGGCTGGGCTAGGGGACAGAAGAGCTGGACTTGAATGCCGACCCAACATCTTTCTAGCCCATGCGATGTCATGACGGGCATGCCAGTCTCTGTACCTCAGTACCCATCATCTATACAGTGGGGATTGCAGTGCTCACCGTTTAGGGAGGACTAGTGTCTGTGAACACTCATGGCATGATCCCTGGAATACGGGTGATGGGTTCGCAGATGTTAGTTCCAAAGAGGGACCGAGTGACCGAGTGATCTAGTCCAGTTGTGTTACTCTGCAGATAGGAGACTGACCCAGAGTGGGCAAGTAATTCTCCAATAATCACACAGCCAATGGATAGCAGGTCCAGGACGAAAACGCGGGCCTCTTAACCAATGTCTTAGTGGTTGGGTGGGAGGGGATGGAGCAAACTCACTTGAAGCAAAGATATATGCAGGAGGGGCTGAGTCAGGACCTAGGCCGACTGCCCCTCAGGGTCTCTGGCAGAAGGTTGGGGAGACGGTGGACTGGCTTTACTCTCCTCCTGTCTGTTCCCATGGGCCTCACGCAGGAGCTTTTCCCAGACATAAGCCAGGCTTCCATGGCGGTATAGGAAATGATGCTACTAGAGGGCGAGTGCCAAGAAACCATCTCTGAAAGGCTCCCTATTCTTAAAAAGAATCTGCAGAAGACAAGGCATTCTGAAGACGAGAGCTGCCGCCCCTGACTCTCTTCCCTGCAGACTCCATGGCAGCCTCTGTTTTAGCAATGACCACGGTTTTTGGTAGTGACCTGCCTCTCCTGCAGGCCCATGGACTCTTTTGCTCGTCTTCCCATCACCAGAGTCTGGGGCTGACGTGGTAGTACCTGCAGGTGCTGGTGTGTAGCTTTTTCTCTCTAGCCTATTTTTCCCCTCTTTTATCCATTCACTGGACAAAGTCAGCTGAGGCCCCCCACTCTGGGTTTGGCCCTGTGCTGGGGGCACAGGAGTAAATGACCCCGGGGCCTGTAAGGAGCCCCCGTGCAGAGCCAGGGACAGACCCATAAACACACCGTGCACGCTGTAAAGCCAGCACCCCACCAGCCCCGGCCCGAAGCCTTCACCAGCCTGTGTCTCTTAACCAGAGAGGCGCAAAGGTCTCTTTGCTAGGGAAGTCCTCCCTCCTTGCTCTACGAAAGCACAACCCCTCCTGAGCCAAATCAAAGGTGACCAGGGCTTGAAGGACAGACCCGAGTCATCGAACCCGGTTTCTATGGGCTCCAGTCCCTCCCATTCCTGCCCCTCCTGGTCCCTCGGGTGTTGCCCTTTCAGAAGCAGCTGTGCTGCCTGCTCCTGGCCAGCCTTGTGGATATCTGAAAGGAGGAGCTGTTGTGTCCCCCTTCCTGGATTCCCTGGGCAGCAGACACCTGACCACAGCTCAGATGTTTGGTTTCCAGAGTCCTCACTGTCCCGACTGCTCTCCTCACAACGCATCTAGGTTGGCTCCCCACCCCTTGGCCAGTGTGACCCCCAGAGCTGACAGTGAGGTCTGCAGGCAGCACACAGCGCCTCTGGAGTTGGCAGCTCTGTCCCTTGAGCTCTGGGTTTCCTCTCAGCCACATCGGCGCTGCTGCCCAGCACCACTCCCCAGCCGTCCGTAATCCCCTCTCCTCCTCAGCAAGTAGAGATTTAGTTCCAGACCCCCTTCATCCGTGAAACCCTCCACCTGCAGCGGTCAGTCCTCCTTCTCCTGTGTTCCCACAGAGCTCTCCAGATGGGGGCCAGACCACGGTCTGCCTCACCTATCCCTCCCTCCCTCTCTCCTCCCCTCCTTCCTTCCATGAAAATTTAGCAAGTGCCTACTATGTGCCGAGTCACTGAACAGAGCGGAGAAGCAGGGAGCTCTGGCATGGGGTGGGCACTCAGTAGGAGAGAGACGTTGTAAACATAACTCACACAAGGTCAAACTCCAGCAGCCGCCGTTACCTGACGCACAGATCCTGTCCTCTTTTCAACTTTGTTTGCCCCTTTGTCCTTCCAAATGTAACCTTTCCTGATGTGGCACACTGTTTCACAGCAGCTGTGTGGGCCAGGCAGGTGGGAGGGGTGCCGGGGTCTCACCCACACCCCACATTTTCCAGCTGCAGGTGGAAATGAGGCTCAGAAAGGGGAAGCGAGTGGCCTAACCTTCACAGAGCGAGTTTGTGACGATATCAAGACTTTAACCAGGGAGAACAGACTTCAGTCAAGCTCTTTGCTCTCTACTACAATATCCCTGGGGGATGGGACCTCAACTAGAGAGATTCCAAATTCCTCTGCAGAGGTCTGGACAGGGTCCGCCTTGAGATGACCCTGACTTGTTCTGCTTGGTACAGGAGGCTGGTGCCACTGACCTCTGCAGGTCCCCAGCTCTAAGATCCCAACCGCATCTCCTGAAAAACTTGCCCCTCTGGGGACCAGGCCCCCAGCAACCAGGCCCCCTTCACTTCGGCCCTTCCTGCATCCACTACACGATGACTTCCCCAGGCTTCCCACCTGGTATTCAGCAGACCCTGCAAAGAAGACAGTCCCAGACATCAGCAGCATCCTGGTCTGAGAGCGCCCACTACGCCCATGCCTGTAAGCCCTGTACAGCTGCCCCTTGGTCTGCCAGCCTAGAGCCTCCCTCATCCAGAGTGCACCCAGATGTGGCACATCAGCACAGGGGGAACAGCTGGGACCACAGCTAGGAAAAATGAGACCACCACAAGGCTTCATTCTGGTGGGAGCGGGGGGTCGTGGGGCAGAAGGTGGGTAGGGGTAGTGACTGTGCGGATCAAACAGCAACAAACCTTCACCTGACTCATTTCCCACAGATGAGAAGAGTACAGAGAATCCTCGAAGGATTTGGAACAGGGACAGGACAGGACGAAGAGGCCACTGTTTTAGGAGGAGGCACAACTTCTTTACAATGGAAATCCTAGAGGTGGTCCCACGTGCAGGACAAAGAGTGGGTTTTAGTGACCCAAATTTGGATTCAAATCCTGGCCCACTTCTTACAAGTTGTGTGACTTTGCCATTTAATCACTAAGTCTTGATTTCTTTATCTGTAAAACCTCTAAACTCTCTAGCCTTATGTGAGGGTTTAGTGAGGATGAGGGCGCCAAGGCCAGATAAATGCTGTCTCCCTTCCCCAGGGCCAGGCCAGTTCTGCATTTTACCAGCGTGCAACCACAGACCAGGGCAGATTCCTGGCTCCAGCCACCACTCCAGGATCCCTGTGGCAGATGCGTTCTTGTGAAGCACCGAGAGAGGGGCACACTGGGTTTTCTGCCCTGTGTTGTTGCTGTTTTCCCTTTTGCTGTTAAAATAGCTTTTCTAGATATAACTTGCTAAGAAAAACTAAATAGACCCCCCGTTGTATAATAAGAATTTCCAAAACGTGTCTTTGGTTGTTTTAACGCCAAGAAGGCAAAGGCAAAGGCAGTGTGGACTGTCTCAATGGGCTGCCAAAGAGCTGATAATCCGGCTAATGACCCTTTTAAGAAAAAAAATGTGAAGTGCTGAACTAAGGCAACCAGACAGTAGAGGCTCAGTTCTGGTCTAGCTCTGTGCTCCTGGGAACTTGCAAATCAATTTTGGTCCTTTCTTTCTACCCCACCTAAAGCGAAGGGTGGGATCCTGAGCAATTAATCAAAATTAGTTTCATGTGTCCAGAGGGGCTCGGTTAAAACAAAGGTGTAATTGCGGAAATGGAATCTGAACCTGGTGATTACAGGGTGTGCATGGAGAGAGAGGAGGGGCCGGAGAAGGGCTGGGGGAGGGAGGGCAGCGAGACCCAGCGCTGGGTGGGCTCCGTCTCAGGTTGTGTGACAGAGGGAGTGGATTTAACCACATGTGGTTCCAGCCACCACTCTGTGGGGACCTGGGGTGGGTCAGCAGGGAGGTCAGCAAAACCATCCACAGAATGAACTGTTGACAAGGGCGTTTCACTTTGCAGTTGATGGTGGGTTTTCCCACGGACCCTCATTGGGCCCTCATAACAGAGAGCCCTGCGGCTCAGAAGTGGTATCTCCGGCCATTAGAGCCCTTAGCAGCTGCTGTCCTAAACCCTAGAATCAAAAGATTCAAATAATACTATGTCCCTATGTCTCTTGCTGACCTAACTCCTACTTTCTGGATTTGGGAACCAAACAGATTGGGAGAGTGATAGATACTTGTATTACTGTTATCTCTTTAGGGCTCAGAAAGATTAAGGGACTCAGCCAAAGTCACACAGCTAGTGAAGAGTAGAGCTTGGATTTAAAACCAGGCCTGTTGGCTCTAATTTCCCGGCCTTCTTCCTAAGACATGTCCTCAGGGGGATGTCTCTCTGCCATCATGAAGTTAGGTGATCAGCACTGGGCAGGGGGTGGGATTAGCCAACCTCATAAGATTACCCTATAACCAAGAGTCTATGATTTTTTGAAGTCAGGCCCGCTTCGAAAAAAGTGGCTACGTAAAGAATAGGGGCAGGCTGGCCATTGTAGAACCAGCCGTTGGCTGCTCTGTGATCTGTGCCGTGCCCTCTCTTGAAACCACCCCTTTCCCATGCACAGAGATAGTTACTCGTTAGTAGGCAGAATAAAGCCTTGCCGTGGCGCCGTGGTGAACATGGAGGCAGATGGCGAATATCGTCACTCATTCGCTCACTCATTATTCATTCAACAGACGATTTAGCAGACATTCTCCCAGGTAGACATTGGACCAGTCACTAGGGCTACAAAGGTGAACAGAGGAGCCGGTCCTGGCCCCTGGGGGAGCACAGTCTAGTGGGGGGACACGCACACGAGCAGGTGGCACAGTCTATGTGGTGAGTTCTGTGATGAAGACACACACAGGGAACATCTTACCCAGCCTGGGAGGTACGGGAAGGGCTTCCTGGAGTGGTCGCCTGAGCAGAGTCTCGAAGGATGAGTTAGCCAGGTGGAGAAGCAGGAGGAGGGCATTCGGAGCAGGTGGGGCGGCGTGGGGAAAGGCATGGAGGTGAGAAGCAGCATGGTGCGCTGGGGGGACAAGAAGCTTCTGTGGGCCACAAGGAGCCCACGGATGGTTGAAGGCAGGGGGTGACATGGTCAGATTTGCATGTTCTAAAGATCCCTCTGGCAGCTTAAACCAGTAGCAGTGGCAGGAATTTATTTACCGCGGCATCTGAGGCTCCCTTGGCCCCGGATAAGATGTTTAGGTTGGGACAGTTATAGATAATGTCAGGTTAACGAGTGATTGGGGACCATTTATATGAGGACAAGGGACAGAGAGTTGAGCTCAGTTCTACTGTTTGAAGTAAAAAGTGCAAAATGGTGGTTTCTGATCCAGTGCCTCAGGAAATGGACATCAGCTTTTTCTTGGTATCTCCAGTCCCAAATAGATTCCTTATGAATGAAAAATCTGTTGGATCCTTCTGGGTTCAATAACCACGCATTTTAGTTACCCAGTCAGTTAATCTAGTACCCAAAGGAGAAAGCCTGTATATTTGGCTGAGACCATTGGTCAGTTCAGTCAGGATGTTTGAGCCAGTTGTGTGTGGAGACCTGATCAAATTCTTAGTTCCCCCCATTTGTATTTGGATCCGATGATTTAAAGAAGATCCTGGGTAAACCTACCAGTGGGCCTGCTGTGGGCTGACCAGACTGTGGCCCCGTGAGTTGTGGGTGTAGTTTTAGTTAAGAGTCCAGCTTGTCTGAAGCCTGATTCACCTCAGGCCAGCCCCGGCCTCCCTCACATGAGGGAGGGAAGCAGTGCGGGCTGCCGAGCAGAAGACCCAGGCTCCATGCAGGCTCCCTCTCGTCAGAGCTTCCCCTCTCTGTCTGTTCCCGGGGGCGCCCACCCGCTCCACGTGGGAGGGCTCAATGGAATGGCACAGAAGAAACGCTCTGTGGGCAGTCAATAAATGTAAACTGTTAAAATGTTATTGCTTAGGTCCGTGGACTCAAGGTGACTCAATAGCTAGAATTCTTTAAAAGCCTTCTTCTCAGGAGTGTTTGCCTCAGTCAGACTCAGGTTGTCTGAGGTGACCTAAAGCGAACTATCAGAAAGATTGTGAACATGGACATTTCAAGCATCGTGAAGGGAAGGGGGGAGGCCTGCAATGACCTGTATTTAGTGTCCATTGTGGGTTACCTATAGCCATCACGTCATTTCACCCTCGGTCTTCTCCTCTGAGGTGGGAGTCAGTGTCTCCATCTTCAGAGGAGGACAGCAAGGCTGACAGCACTTAGGGAATGACACAGGGTTGCACAGCTGGCAGCAGTGCCATCCAGGAACATTGTAAACGCCTTATAGGCTGCCAGTGCTAACCGGTTCTCATGATAACGGATGTGATGGTGCTGGCTCTGTTATTACAGATATTCTGGGATGGTCTAGTGTTCTGAGCATCTGGGCAGCAGAGGGTGGTGCGATGGAGGAGGTTTGGGAATGTGCCTGACTCTCTAAGAGGGGAGGCTAAGAAAGGTTTTGTTCCAGTCCTTCGAGACAGTTGCCTCTCCTGTCTCAGTGGGCTCAGGTGAGGCTGGGGTAGGGCCCCCGCCTTAACTGTAGATGGCCCACAGGCTACATGCTGACATAAACTTTTATACCTGTGGTCTTGAAAATGTAAGCTGCTTTAAGACATTTTCACAGTAAAAGGACCTTGAAACCACAATGACACAGTAAGGGGGGTTTATAGCCTTTGTGAAGTGGGACTTAACACTCTCCAAATCTAGGAGAAACAGGTTATAAATTTTTAAACCCTAGCAGAAAACAAAAACAAAAACAAACCAAACCAGGGAATGAATTCATAAGAACACGCAAACTGTAAGGAAGAATGATAATATGCTTATAACTAATTTAACAATAATGACCTATTTTAAAACTTGAGGGCTGGTTTTAATTTTGTTAGCTGTTTGGGGAGGCGACACTGGTAATGAGTTATAGATCTGCCTCCTGGGCTTGGGGCAGCATCGGGGAGCGTGGAGAGGCTGCAGCTCGGGGTGAGGCCCGAGGGCTGGTCACACAGATGAAGCTGGCAAGGCTCTCTCCCCACCTTCCTGCCTCCTCCCTTGCCGGGGCCTTGCCCCCGCTCTGAGTACATCTCACCTTCTCTCAGCTTATCATCAGTGTTCTCATATATGAGTTTTTCTATGAGTCTTTCCCCCCTCCGTCTCTGTTTCTACCTCTTTGTTTTTTTTCTGTCTTTCTACTTCTCTTTATCCGTGGTTTTGATCAAAACAATTTTTAACTGGTCACACAAGAGCTGAATAATAGACCTTTATGTATTTGCAGAATTTTGTGTTCTCTGCCTTATACAAAAACAGGCAGGTAGGAGGAATGTTTCCTATTCATCTGGAAAACAAATATAGAGTGGGTTTTCATATATATGATCCTTGATTGATTCCCACCATGGCTTCTCTCCCAAATCCAGAAATTGGGGACCAGCAGTAGAATAAAAGTCCCAGCCTAGAGCTCCTAGCCTAAAGCAAGAGAGGACCTGTGGTTGTTGCCTGATATGTAGTAAGGGCAAGAAGCATGATGGCAGGGAGCATGCAAAGGTCAGGGAGGGCGGGGAGTGAAATCTGGGTGTATGGAATGGAGATCCCAATTAGTAACCGCCCACTCACATGGTATGACTTTCCATGATGGTCTCTGCCACTTTTTGGCCCTTGCCTCGACCCTCCCTGAGTGAACTGCTCCCCCAGGACCTGAGCTCACCTGGTGTCGGACCCCTCCACACCTTTGCTCTTGCAGCTCCTTCTGTCTGGCACGCCTGGGCCACCCCAGACTCTGTTCACCTGGTCATCACCTGCTCATCCATTGAAGTTCTCCCTGGTCCATGGAACCAGCTAGAACAGGCTCCTCCTTCATGCCCCACAGTGACCAGAGGTGGGGTCTCAGTCCTCCTGGTTCCCTAGTGCCCAGCACAGTGCCTGGCACATAATAGGTATTCAATCAACACATGTTAGTAAAAGGAAGAAGGATCCCATTCCAAAAGTCTATCATCTTTTGTCTCCCACGTTAGCAGAATATTATCCAAGCGGTTAAACCTGGCCCTAGCTCTGATGTTCCCTCCCAGGTTTGCTCTCCTGCTTGAAGGCCTGCCCCACGTGCCCTGCACACCCATAACCCCCACCCACTGTCCAAGGTTCCCTCCCAGTGCAGCCTTCTGACTCCCCACCCCGGTAGGAAGAGACCTGTCCTTCATACGAGCAAGCAGCTACCTGGTCTGTTGTTACTTTACTCGGACCTCTCTTACGGCTGTTTCCACTCCCCGGTGTTAGGCACACACAAGGCTTTCCCGCTAACCCACACAGTGAGCCAGCCCCAGAGGGTGGGGCCTTCCCCGTGACCAGATTCAATGAGTTAGTTAAGGCATGTCTGCCATCCCTTGGGAGGAGAAAAACCAGAACTGCCAGTCCTGCAGGGTGACGGGAAGGGGGTGGAGACTCAGGGCCCAGCCTCCCAGTGTGGCGACGTGGTGCTGGGCACAGGCAGTCACTTGTCCCCAGCAACATGGGATCAAAACGTTACACTACCTTGTAGGCCAGTGGGTCTCTCGGTCCATCTTCGCCTTTCCCAACACTTAGCTCTGACTGCTTGCAATTAGAATCTGAGAGGCAATCTAAAAGAGTCAAGCTGCATTAGGGAGAACCCTAGAGAAACTGCAGGGCACAGCTTGTCTCGTGGGGGGTGGTTCAAATGGCAAAGGTTGGTTCCTTCACCTACTGAGCTAGGCCTTACTGAGGAAATAAGATCAAGAAAGTGGTGTTCGTCTTTAGCATTTATTTATACTTGGAAAAAAAAAACTGTTTGTTTGTTTGTTTGTTTCCGAACAAGCACAGACCACAAGCACGTCACAATCAATTGGCTATACATGAATATTTGTTGTCATTTTCTTACTAACAGCAGGAATGAAATAGCACCAAGAGAGGTGTGCGCTACACATTACATAGACAATCTGTGGTATGCAACAAAACCCAGGCCACAAAATCGTAATTAGACACTTCCTGTCTGCCTTGGAGAGGCAAAGATAGAACGGACCGGTTGGAAGCACCAGCAAGTAACAAAAAACTGGGGGAGCCAACGCACAGCCTTAGGGGTTATTTATGCAGGCAAGCAAAGCAGACACTAGGAAAGCTTCAGGCCTTGCTCTCTTGCCAGGGGAGCTCAGGGATCGGTAGGAAGATATAAAAAAATGGACAGCCAGGCATTGGAAGCTTGGTCATCTTCAGAAAGGCAAAACGGAAACACTGTTTGTGAAACCATGATCAGTTTCAATCAGGACGTTTGAGATGCAGACAGAATGAGACTGGCTGAGTTTTATTTGTAAACAGTTGAAATCAAAGGAAGTTTCTTGCCATGAAATGACACATTCAAGAGTCAAAGTGAACTACAAATAAGAATTTTCCCAGTTGCAGGAGTTAAAAAGATGGGGCGGCTGAAGGGTTGAAAAGACATTATACGGGATCACGTCTCAAGCTGCAGGCAGGGCAGGGTTGGAAATTCAGTCCCTGGAGCTGCGAGGTGGGTGGGAAACCACAGTTTGGGTGAACAAACTTGAATCAGACACAGAGATCAAGTCGTATGGATCCTTCTGGTTGTGCTGTTGTGGACACAGGTGTATGTATAGTGCCCCGCACGTCTTGCACGGTGTCTGGCCCACAGGCATTCAGGACATGAATGTGGAACGAATGTTCCCCTGTGGATCGTGCACTTTGATTTACTTGATCTGCAAAATACGTACACGACTGTTCTACGGAGAAATCCAAACTGCGGTTAACACCAACACGCCTGACCGATGCCGGACCTCGAGACAACGAACGTCCATCGGCAAATTCTCTGGGTAAAGTTAAGCTTGTATTGATAGAGCTCTCTAGTGAACATTAAGATTAGCCATCGAATAGCTACAATCAGTACTGGGAGCTATCCTGGTCATTTC
Source organism: Lutra lutra (assembly GCF_902655055.1). NCBI lineage: Eukaryota > Metazoa > Chordata > Mammalia > Carnivora > Mustelidae > Lutra > Lutra lutra. The sequence goes on along the minus strand of NC_062287.1, from coordinate 54,915,164 downwards.
CAGACAGGCATCCCAAACTGGGATGCTCGAACACTGAAACTCACTCATATTTTCTACCTTCTTCCAAGCTTCTTCTCGGCTACACGCTCTGAGGTAGAAAGGAAGATGACAGTGGGCCTGGCCGAGAGCCTCATTTCTAGGAGTCCCGTTCTCTTAAAAGATGTGGCCCACAAAACACACGCTCAGTGAATTTGCAGAAGACTTCTCAGTCAGCCCCAGGGTGACTGACAAAATGGTGTCAACAGAGACTTTGCTGCTTGAATGGTCAGAACAGGAGAGGACTGGGGAAGGCCCTGCTTCCTACACACCACAGGGACCGAAAGGGAGTGCCGCGGTAAGGAGCCTGGGACCCTGCTCACCGCAGCTGTCCTTCCACAGCAGGAGCGTGGCACCGGACCACAGCCCAGCCGCGTCACGGTGCTGGCAACAGAAAGGGCTTCAAGGACAGGGCAACAAAGCAAACTGAGCAATGTACACGCCACAAGGTTTGCAAATGTAATTTTTCTGGTAGGTATCTTGGGTGTCCTAGTGAGCTCTGGGGGGCTTTGTACAACTCTCTAATGCCTACAACACAACTCTAGCACAACTAAGGTGCCACTTGCCGCCCACAGGGGGCGTTGGCCACACAGACACGTGAAACACAATACAGTGAGAGCGGCTTTTACTCATCAGTGAGGTCAGAAACGCTTGCTAATCACTTAGTAAGGAACTCTCCTAATCTTCAGCTAAGTCACAGACATTTCCACTAACCTGAAACTCAGCGTCCTCTGCCCTCTCTGAGGAACAGAGCAAGCAGTGCGGGAAGGGAGAGTGAACACCGCCACACTTGCCATGATGTCGACTTCCCACCTTGCGTTTCTCAGAAGCGAGGAAGCCACAATCTAAGTCCACTACCCCTACCCCCTAAACTTTCCTCCTCAGTCATCTGTGGCCAGCTGCTCTCCCAGACCGCTGGCACTGGATGGGCTGAGGGCACACAGAGGAGAACAATCTCTTCACACCGGTGGATCTCTCCATGATGTCTACAATGTACCTAAAACACCGAACCTTCTTACCCTGGCCTGCTTTTAGTCATCAGTGGCCTAGCTATTACTTGGCATACAATTTCAAGCCCACTGATAGGAAACTAAACATAGTCACACGTTTCTAACAGAAAAGTCTATGAAAAAAATGACTTAACGGACACGATTCATCTTATGGACATTAAGGCCGAGGTTTTTTGCTTTTTAAATATTTCCACAAATGCCGTCCACCACTGAAGCCCCAAAGCGAGCTTCTCTAGCACATGATAACCCTCTGAATTTTGGAAAAGGACACATTTACCTACAGTTCAGAGCGGATCACTGACACAGACCTTGGAGGAGAAGAGGAGGGGGGCACCCTATGGGCATTCCCGAGCGTACCGGGAGACTTCCAGCCACTGGGAATGGCCTCTGCGTGCCAAGGCCTGCCTCCCTCCCTCCGCAGCCAGCGAGCAGTCTCACCTGCTGTGGGAGGCACAACCAGGGAGCTATGCTTCCCGGGGTTCCTGGTGTTCCAGGGGCCCTGCGGCATGGACCTCTGCGCCGCGCTTAGCCCGGCAAGGTCTCGATTTGGAGAGGAGTCATGCCGCTTGGGCTTGGAGACAGCATTCCTCCATCGAAAGAAACCAAACCGAAGAGCTCCTGGAACACTCAGGACCAAGGCAGATGAGAAACCTCTAAGCAATTTTGTGGCCTTTTTTGTTGGTTGGTTAAAAAAAAAAAAAAAAAGGAAAAGAAGAATAAAAGGAAAGTGCAGTGAAATTTACTCTTTAGCCTCAGCCAGTTTATTGTTCATCTCTTTACTTTGCTCCTTGTCTTCGGGTTGGGCGGCAGTGGGGCCCTCTGGGCTCTTTTTCTTGGAGGCCCGGCCCGACACCACCTGCTTGTCTTTGGCCTTCCTCGGGGGCTTATGGCTCGCTGAGGTCTTTTTTGGTTTGGAACTCTGAACGCTAGGTTTCTCCACCTGCTCGGAGAGACAGACAGACAGACCGCAAATACAGAAACACAGAAAGGGAGGGAGTGGGAGAGAGAAGTTAGAGAGAAGACATGATTAGCTCGACGGTAACCGTCATGATGACACCTGATGGCATCTGAAGTATTTTCAGTGACTCAGGTCATCTGGCTTTGGAACCGGATGGTCAGGGGTTTTGGCCACAGGCTCACTGGCCACAGGGGCTCCCCGGCCTGGCGGCTGTCACCACGGTACGACCGTGGTGGCAGATAGTGTGGCTGTTTTGCAGATACCTGCCGCCCCTCCCCATGGGAAGATTGTACCTCATTACTCTGTTCAACTCGGGCAGGCCTAGGATTTGCTTTAGTCAATGAAATGTGAGCAGAAGGGATGGGGTCACCTCCAGAGGAAACTGGAGGGCCAGCTGGTACTTTCCCCTGCTCTCTTCTCCTCGGCCACGAGAGAGGCTCTCCGTCACCCGAGGGCCACACTGTAGAGGCAGCGAGGAGTAGGGCTGCGGCCCCCCCCACATGCTGGACAGGTTTTAATGAGAAATAAACCTTTGTTGGTAGAAGATGCAGAGATTCGGGGGCGGTATCACCATCGACCGTATAACCTGGCCTTTCCTCTGTTTCTGTCTCCAGGAAGGTGAGCTCGTGTGGAGAAATGGGCCAGGCAGTCTCACCTCAGAGAGGCCTTCACACTGCCCTCCATCCACCCTTCCTCTCCTGCTGGCTCCCAGGACTCTCTTCCCCAGAGCAGCCCATCCACTCCCCGCAAACCCTCACCTCTAACTCTGCCCCCTCACTCCCAGGAGACGGCCCAGCCCTCTCTCTCCCGAGAACTCTGGGGTCACTGTGTATGGTCCCTCGATATGCCCTCCATCTCTGGGTTCACCTTCCCTAAACTTCCCTCCTTCCTTCCCTTGAGTCTTCTTTTGTACAAAGTGGAAGATGGCCAAAGATGCTGTTGGGCCTCCCAGGCTAAGACATTCACTCAGGGAGCTCCAGGGAGCTTTTCAGTCACCTCTGACCTGTACCTCCGGTTTGCCTGGGAATGAGGGCTTTCACGGAACATGGAACTCTCAGTGCTCCAAGTGGAGGAGTCCAGTCAAGCTGGCTTAGTTCCCACTTTACCTAGAATTTAGTCCAGGGCCAAACAGGAAACTATTTCAGTGCAAGATTTTCAGACAAAAGCAGAGGAAAGGCTCTCACACTTTTCCTGCTCTTATAGATAAAAGGGGATATTTGCACAACCCCATGTGGCTTGACTTCACAGAATCAGCCTTGGCGTTTATGATTCCTGCTTCCAGCTGAGTCTCCAACTCAGTTCTCCCCCTCACAAGTGTGTACTGGGATGCAAATAAGGCAAAGTACTGTTATTAATGGAAATCCCTGAATCCACTGAAGCTACTTAGAAATGTAAATCATTCACAAACTGTCTATTACAGTAACAAATGACCCGGAATACATCTTACAGCTGATGAGACAGGTGCTCTGAGCCGATGGTGCCTAGTATTTATGGAGGAAAAGGATAAAAAGGAGTAAGTTGTCCATGGATTGGAGCCGAGGATGCTGGCAGGGGTAGGGTGGGAGGAAGCCATCGAGACACCTCCAATGGCCAGCACTTCAGGGGCAAAAGCAGCTGTTTTAAGAAGGAGGGACTGAGGGCTCAGGTGAGGTTTTCTGCCACTTTTTTGGGGAATGGTTTTAAAATCTAGAAGCTAGTTCTCTGAAAACCGGCCAGTCCTCAAGCAGTTTTATTTTAGGCACTGTTCCTTTTTAACATTTCCTTTGAATTTAGCCAAGGTTCCTGTTCCCTGGTCTCTGTGCTACCAAAAAGAGGAGGAATTTCCCAGGAGCCCTTGGGGGTGGGGCCAGGTGGGCAGTAGCCCCGCCCTCCTCACACTTTGCTGCCCTTAAGCCCTTGTATCTAGGTTGTGCTGAGGGGTTCCCCACAAGATCTAGCTCACCTTTGGGGGTTCCTTGAAAGGTTCACTGTAGAGGCTGCGTATTCTTCTGCGATCAATGACCTTATTGTCCACTGGTGTGGGCTTGTTGGCCTCCCCTTTGAACTGGGCACTGTAGCTGGTCTCGTGAGCCATCTTATCATCTGGAGGCTTGTACTGGGGCCTGGCTTTTATCGGTTTCACAGGCTTGATATCCGTCCATGCTCTGAATTCATTTCTGTGAATCAAAGAAAGCATAAGTGATATGAAACACTATCTGGTGGGACGAACAGGGCTGCAAACACAGCAAAGCTCTCAGCAGGGCTCACTGCTGATGGAGGGGCGGCTCAGCAGTGAACTTCCCTGTCTCCTCATGGGGAAGCTCGTGGTTTCCTTCCTGCTGCGTCGGTACAGGCTGCGGCAGGAGCCCTTGTAGGAAGACGGAGCTCAGGCTCCCAGATACCACTGTGTGATCATAGAGAGGCAATTCTAATCTCTGGGCCTTGTTTTTGCACTATCTCAGACGAGGCTGAAAACACTCAATCCACTCCATCATGCCAGGGTTCAACCTCTAGGACTGAATAGCCAGGCACGTGGGAGGTCAAGAGTGTGAGAATGAGACGTGTTAGAAGGTGTGTCTGGTATGCCATGGTCAAGGACCGAGGCCCCTCCCCCACCTTGTCATGCTGAGACCCTTTGTCCTCAAGGATAATTCCTCCTCCTGCTAGCAGAGGGCTTGCTTCTTATGTTGCCAGAAATTTAACAGTCTTAATCCCTGTAGATGAAAACACTCATGAGATGTCTAAATGCTTGCAGATACAAACAAGCAAAATGTACCAAACACAGGTGGAGTCACTGTTAGGACGGGTATTGCAGTGAGTACACGCAGGACAGTCTTCAAGTGCTCTGGTGTGAATGGCTATCGGGCCTGACCCTTTAATGGCCACCACCTGCTGCTCTTTCCTGAGTCAGTGTGTCCATGTTCTTATCGTGGCTCCTAACCAGCTGTTTCTGATCTATTACAGGGCTGGAGACTAGATGGGGACAATGTCTGAAGCAGGGTCGAGTACATGCGGCTGCTCATAGAGGCCACGCGGTCCATCCTGTTTGTTGAGTGCATGACATCCGACAGATCTGTTCCCACTGGGGGCCACGAGAAGCTGTGTTGTGGGAAAGGAAGAGGTAGGGTGTATATAAGTGCAGCTAGGTTCTTCCAGCGCCCTCGTCACCCTCACTGATGAGGCCCTCCTTCGGGGCTCAGAGACGAGTGGCACAAACAGGAGGGATGACAGAAAGAGCTGAGGCTGTGAGAGACCTGCGGTCCCAGCCCCACCTCTAAAGAGCTGTGGGGCAGGCCCCTCCCCTCTTTGAGTCAGTCAAAAAAAGACTCAGACCAGACAATGTCTTTATCGTATGACCTTCTAGACCCTCAGAGGGTCTCTGAGTCGATCAAGCTGGTTTGGTTAACACGGAGCCCCTTGTTGGTCATTTGACCTCCTGAGGGGAAGTGGCTCATTTGTGAGGAGAGAGACCACAGTTTCTTAAGAGACTGCCCGCCCCCACCACCCAAGCTTCAGACTCACCTTTCCAGTGCATCTTGGACCCCCACCTAGGAGCCCCACCAACTTAAATTCAAAATCCCTAGAACCAAAGCATCTTATCTCCCCCACCAAATTGTCTTCATTCCCTCATCATTCAATTTATTTCATTCATTCATTCACAACACATTTCCTGATTGCCTAGGGTCTCTCTGGCAGGATGCTGAGCTCTGTGGAGCCAAACTCAGTAAGAGAAGCCCTGGGCGCAAGAGGGAATGAGATTTGTCCAGGACGGTAAGAAAAGAGCCATGAAAGAGGGGGGAGTGGGGAACACGGCCTATGCCAGCCTGGGAGGGAGTCGGAGATGTGGGTTCTGGAGTGGAGTCAGAGACGGGATAGGGAGCTGGCCAGGGTTCCAGGCAGAATGAGGGGTACCCAAAGAGGCAGCTGAGACATGGCCCTCTGCATGCAGTTTGGGTGGTTGGGCTGAAGCTTGTGGGGAAGAGCACAGGAGGCTGGACAGATTGTGAGGTCCTACCAACCATGCTGAGGGGATGGTCTGGACTGTATCGAGGAGCTGCCAGATGGTTCCAAGCCAAAGATGAATGTGGCCAGATTAGTTTGGGGAGAGAGAACTCTGGCAGCAGTGTGAATGGTGCACAGACGGGGCGAAGTGAGTGGGGAGGCCAGGCAGGAGACTGTGAAGTGAGCCCGGAGGAAGACAGAGGCCTGAACCAGGACAGTGGCAGTGGGGACTGAGAGTGGCTACAAGTCAAGAGGGAAGTGGGCAGGACTTAAAAGCGGCTGAGCTGAGGGAGGCCAGGGTCAGAAGGGAATCTGGAGATTCAGGATTTCGGTTTGTGGATGTCAGCGCTACCCACTGAGTTGGGGAAACTGGGAGGAGAAGGGGACTTGGAGGGTTGAGACCCTCTGATTCTGTTAATGGCCCCCATCTGCTCTGGCCTCAAGGCTGCATTATATCTTTTCCTGTGCTCTCCTCGACCCTTTTACACTTCCGTGGGTTCAACCAGCTACTTCGACTTGACTTCTGAGCCATTCTTGGCTGGGCTGGGTCACACCGGGCGCTGTGGCCACCATGACCTGCCCAAGGCTCCAGGCTCCCCCTCCATCCTCCCACCCTTTAGGACCCGAGTATTGCCTAAGCCCCTTATACGTGGCTTACTGGTAATGACCTGGTTCCTGAATATATGAGGGCAAAACCCTGAGTTTTCTGCTCCTACTTCTGCCTGCTTCCAGAATAAGGACTGACACAGGTCTACACTGGCCCTGAGAGCTATTTCTGGATCATCTCTCCCAGGCCAGCCTCTGCAGTTTTCTACATCTCTGGCCTGGCCTCTGGGCTGGCAGGCATTTCACGGTGAGCATTATCCGTGGGACCTGTCCTCGTGGGATCAGTCTGGTGACCCCGATCGTAAACAACTGATCTTTATATGAAGCCACGTAGAGTTTCATGATAAGGTCACTGCAATTAGGACAGACAGTTCAGCTGAAACCCAAATTCTGCTACTTAGAACTTTCTTCAAACTCGCCACAAAACCTTCCCCAGCCACAAGCCGTAACTAAGCATCTGTCACACAAGTAGAATCAGCTACCATTCGTTACCCACCTTTTATAAGCCGGAGGGTTGTTTTGGGTTTGCTTTGGTATATTATCTGTAACCCTTACAACAACTTTGAGAGGCGGTCGTATTGTATCTCTCTTACAAAAGAAGGTAAACCAGGCTCAGAGGGGTTAGGTGGCTTGCATAGGCCAAAGAGCTGGCAAAGAAGCAGGACTGAACTATGAGCCCGGGTCTGCGAGGCCCCACGGCCCACATCCTTCCACTACACTTCTCCCATGTGTCGGCGCCGCAGTGTGTTTGGCTTGTTCTCACTGGAGGGGCCTGTGCGGCTCAGGTTTGCTGAGTGCAATGCAATGGAGGGTTTGGAGACACAGCTGCACGAGATGACCCCTGAGCTCCTCCAGCCCTGAGATGCTCCTCCCAGAGCAGCATGGGCCACGCTCTCAGCTCAGTCACGACCACAGCCTCTTGCCACCAGCCCGTGGTCCCCTATACGCATGGACTCCCCTTCCCGTGCAGCTGGATTTCAGCTTGATGGTTCATTCCTTTAATCATTTGACATTTACCAAACACCAGCCATGGGTGGGGCGTGTGTCCCACAGGGCATGTGACCCAGTGGCTGAGGTGGCTACAGTTTAGTAGGTCAGGATCTGTCCGTGTGTGATCCTAAGCAAATGGGACAGAGGGACAGAGGGAAAAGGATACTTAATTTTCAAGGGGGCACTAAAAGATGGAGACAGAGAAGTGGACAAAGGGAATTCAGGCAGCACTCTGAGTCCCTGAGGCAGGTTCAGAGAGCAGGTGAGCTGCTCAGGGTGTGGAGGGTGGGGTCCTTGGAAGGATGTCCAGGTGACCAGGCTAGGTGGGAGCTGGGGCCAGGATTACAGGGCCTGGAAGGCTTTGTTTACATGCTTGCAGTCAGCCTGGGGAGCTGCTGAACGTTTCTGAGTGAAGCAGCACTGTTCCTCCATTGACAATGTCCTTCTCTCAGACTGCCCCACTTTTCTTTATTCTTCAAGGCCCAGCTTGGGGCTCTTCTCTTGAGGACTCCCTCCTGGATTTCTCAGCCCAAAGTTTCCTCTCTCTTGCCTCCTGGATGCTTTACTACCTTGTCCAACTTTGTGGTGACCCATGCAGTTTCACATTGCTCTTTAATTATTTTATGAGTTCACTTTACCTCTCCTGAGGGATGAGATACATAACAGAAAATTCCAGACAGAACCCTACTTTTGAGTCCAACCTCATCTGCAAGGCTGTGAAGGGATATCCTTTAACTTACCCTATGTCAAACTGTGGGTTAGGGGCAGAGCTGGGTGAGAAACCCCCTGGTCTCTACCTGCTGTGTCAGGCCCTGGCCCTCACCCAGGCCCCCACTGAGAGCCGTGTTCTATATCTTTCTCACATTCTCCACGGGACTGAAGGGCTTGGCATTGAGTGACTATTTCATGGAATTAGCTCTTATTTGATCTCCTTTCTGGTCCTTTCTTCTTGTAGGAAAGAGTTGTCCATACTAAAGCAAGCATCTGGTGTCTCCCAAGCTTTCGTAAAATCCACCCTCCCTAGATTGACAGGAGGCTGCCCAGAGCCCCCAGTGAGTGAAGCCACCATGGTGGCAAAGGATTGGGGGCAGGAAGGAAGCCCTGATAATCAGGGGGCAGGTAAGGAAAGGAAGAGTTTGCTAACACTTCCCAATGCCCACTTCCTTTAGGCTGAACTCTCTGTGCATCCAGCCTTAGTTTACCCTTTCATCATCCCTGTGAGGTTGCTGTTATTAGCCCCATGTTATATATGAGGAACCTGAGTACAGACAGGTGAAGAGACTTGCCAAGCCAGTAAGCCGTTATTGGACCCTGAGTCTGTCTGACTCAAAGCCCATGCCCCTTCTGCCATCCCACACTTGGGGGTGGATGTGTAACCCAGCCGCAAGCTCATGGCAGCTTCGGCTCCGGGCAGCAATCACAAGACAGCACTTCCCTTCAGCCAGTCTGGGTGCACAGTGAGGCTGTGAGCATACGGGAGGGTCCCATATCTACTGGCTGCTGCCCCTGGCATCCCAGAGAGTCTCCCCATGCCATGGCTCCTCCTGTATCGTGATCCAGGGAAGTCATGGGGATGGGATTTCCAACTGCATTGCCAAGGGCCCATGGTCCCCTCCACAGCAAATCATTCCAGGCTCGATGCAGGACTTCTCTCCTGCACAATCCCTGCAGGGACAGAGCAGGGTTTGGGATTATGATGACCCTCTGTGGCTGGGTAAACTACACAGGGAAGTAGGCTCAACCAGTATGTTCAGGTCTGGGTTTAACAGACTCCTCTAATGGCTCCTGTGTGCTGGAAAATCTATGGAGAAAAGCTTGGGCCAGCCTCCAACCTCCCATCAAGGAACAGCAGAGACAGGCCCAGGGTGAGCCACCTCACAGAGACCTGGTAGACAAGATGTTCCTAGACTGTTCCCACAGGGCCTTTAGACAGGTGCATTCTTGCATTCTGAGCAGCTGCTAAAGCAGTTTGCTGACCAGGCAAAGATTTTAAAGGAGGCAACGAACACCCTACTTTTACCTCTTCCTGTCCAGTCCCCCTGTGCCATCTCACTTCGGCCCTTGAGACCTCCTCTCCCTGGACCGTGGCCTCAGGACCCCAGCATCAGAGTCCCAGCCTCTTCCTCCTCCCTCTGATTCATCGGCACAGGCTCCAGGAGAGATCATCCTCCAGCTCGGCCATGAGCACACTACTTCTCTGCTAAACCCTGCGGTAGATTCCAGTCACTACAGGACCAGCTGTGCTCCAAGCCAAGACCCCCTCTAGTTTGCTCATGCTTTGGCTCCTCAGGACGACATGCACGGCCCTGTGACTCAGCCCTCAGTTATCCTTCTGGCCTTACTTTGTCCTCGCCAGCCACCCCGTCGTCAGTCAGTGAGCACCTGCTTGGCGCAAGGTGCGGCACAAAGCTCTTTAAACGAATTACGAGCCCGAGTCGAAGCTACCATGGCCAACTTTGCCAGTGACAACACCACGGCCCCTCCCCACACACCTGCTGCACTGCCCCTCCTCCGAACTTTCGCCCTTGCCGTTCCCGTGCCCAGCATCCTCTTCCCTCCATACCCCCCGCTGGTGCGTGGAGCTTGTTCTCTGACCTTATCCCTCTGCAGCACTCACTGAGCTGTGTTAGGGCAGGTGGCCTGGATAGGTCTCTCTCTTCCCTCCCAGAGGTGCCATCGTCGAGAATCAGGACAGTCCCTCTGCATCTGTGTGATGCTTGCGGAGCCTGGGCCAGCGATTCAAAACGCAGCCTCCCCCTCTCTCCCTCGCAGGATTGGCTGCCCCAGAAGTCCCGGCTGCCCTGGCTTGGGGAGGGCATTGAGGGGGCCACCCAAGAGTCTCTTGGCGTTGGGCATCTGTGTCACTTCTCACCATATCCACAGATTCTTGCACACTCCTCCCTCAGGTGGGACTTAGTTCTGCTTCCCTTGAATGTGACAGGACTCCGTGACTCCCTTGCAACAAACAGAATATGGTGCGGGTGGCCACACGGAGCTTCCCAGGCTGGGCCGCTACAGACTGGCCAAGCCTCCTGCTTGCTTCCTTGCGGAGCACTCACACTGAGGACAGAAAGTGGCCACGACAGGAGGACTCACACACACGCCCCACGGAGAGGCCTGTGTGCAGTGTCGTGCTGCAGTGTTGTGCTGAAGGGCAGGTGAGTGGGCCATCTTAGAGGTGGAGCCTCAGGCCCCCCGCAAGGATTCAGATGATGCTGGGAGAGTGCCTGGAACCATTCTAGAAGCCATTCCTGGGTTTCTGACCCTTAGAAACGGTAGGAGATAGTAAACATTGGTCAGCTTAAGCTGTTAAGTGTTGGCAGTCAGGTGTTACAGAGCAATCGATTCTAATACACACCCTGATCAGAAATTATTCCTCTCCTCAAAAGGGGCTTAAAACACCCACACTTCACTTCAGCAAGGCAGAGAGCCCTGGTGTGAGCAGAGCACAGGAACTTCAAGCTCCAGCAGAAATGTGGCACCAAGTGAACAGAAGGTCCTGCTCTGGTTGCAAGAAACTGGGGGGGTGGGGTGGGGTGGGACCATACTGTGGCCCTCACTAGGAGGTAGCAAGGCCTCTGATGCCACAAAGTGGATAAAGATGAGGCTGCCTTGAGTCCAGGTCGTCAGCAGAAACAAAAAAACACAGGCCCTCGGGAGAAAACCATGTCTCAGAGCACAAGGCATATATAGGGAGGTATAGGCAGGGTTTAACAAGGTGAGAAATGGCACAGAGCCCGCGTCAGGACAGAGAAAGGGGTTCACTAGCAAGAGCACAGGCTCAGGAGTGGGATAAACCTGGGCTACAGCCCAGCTCCAACCCTCGGGCCAGGCCCTCTCCTGCTCTGAACCGTAGGGAGCTTGAGACCAACATCACAGGGCTGATGCAGGGTTCAAGGAGAATGTCGTCTTTGAAGAGGACCTGCCCATTTGTGTCAGTGCGACAAAGCCCACGCTGGATAACTGTACAATAAATGCATTTGGTTTTCATCACAGAGTTGTTTGTTCAAGAAAAATTATTGAGTATCTTCTATATTCCAGGCCCAGAGCTAGCAATGTAGCGTGAACAGGCGGAAGCAACAACAGCCCCCACTGGCTTGGTAGTCGGGCTGGGAGATTTGGACAACCACGCCGTCAGCTGTCTGTCCCATGGCTGTAGTTCTTTCTCTTTTTTTAAAGATTTTATTTATTTGACTGAGAGAGAGACACAGTGAGAAAGGGAGCACTAGCAGGGGAAGTGGGAGAGGGAGAAGCAAGCTTCCCACTAAGCAGGGAGTCTGATGTGGGCTCAATCCCAGGACCCTGAGATCATGACCTGAGCTGAAGGCAGACACTTAAACGACTGAGCCACCCAGGCGCCCCCCTTCACCCCCCCACCCCCGTGCAGTGCTTGTATTTCTGACCACTGCAGTCAACATTCCGGCGCTAGGAGAGGGCAAAATCTGGGCTGCAGCTTCCGATGCCAGGTTTATTTCTGAATGCATTTCACATTAGACTTGAACAAAGTAGCATTCAGTGAATGCCTGATTAATTGAATCTCCAATACTGAATGTCCACCATACACAGACGTTCGTTTAAGGACCTGCCCCACTTACACACATTTTCTTGCAGTGATTCAAGGAGAGATACTGAAAGAGCAATTATGGGGGGAGGGGGAAACTGAAGACAGGCAGGGAGCCAGTTGATTGATGAAGCCGGGCTCCAGGAGAGGGAGGAGGGCAGGCATCAGAAGAATGGCGAGAGGGTTTGGCCTTGGAGAGAAAGCATTGCCAAAGAAGAGAATAGGGGCTGCTCTTTCATTTCTAATTTGAAAAAGCCTAGCATTTACAAGAAATGATGAGATAGAATTATACAAGGAATAATTCTACTGCTGGGGAGAATATCTACATGTGTTAATTGGTGCAAATCACTTCTCCACAAAAGTAGGGACTCAATAATGGATTACTGCCAGCCACGATAGAATATAAATTCCATGTCTCTGCCCATAAGGCCCAGATTTATTACATATCTAAGTTCTTGGGAAATAAAATTCTCTCCCCATCCTCTTGACAACAAAATTTCCAACAACATTCTTCCACTGCTTTATGATGGAAGAAAATCGTGCTTTTAAGTCTTAATGGTCTAAAATCTTCCCACGGATTCTCATAGGTAATTGACATTGTCATGGAAACATTAAGTCTCTGTTCAAAAATCTTGCCTACGTTTGTTATATTAAAGTGTTCTCGAAGAAGGGAAGCAGGCTCTTTCATGAAATCTGTTGGAAACAAGTCAGTGAACTCTGTCGGTTGCCAAGCTATTGTCAGGAGCCTGTTCAAGGAAGTAGAATCTGGAGATTAAAAAGAAAAGAACACCTGAGCCTAGAGGGTTGCAGGGGGCTTAGAGCGGCTTTTCTCTCTTTGGAGGGGAACGAAAGATTGTTTCTTTCTGGCAGAAATGACTGGGTCAGGAGAGGAGCTTTATGGGCTATGCCTGTGATATTTGCTTGCTTGTGTCTTTCAGCTTCTTTTGTGCGAGAGGGAGAAAAGGGGATCTGATGGAGAATGCCAATGTTGTAAGCATTTAGGACCACAGTTCTTGTCCATTAACATCCAGTAAACACATGTACACACATATATAATAGTTTTCTAAAATGCAGAAGGCATGTACTTGAGCAAATCAATGTCTGTATATAAAGAAAAGTTTGGGGCACCTGGGTGGCTCAGTGGGTTAAGCCGCTGCCTTCGGCTCAGGTCATGATCCCAGGTCCTGGGTTCGAGCCCCACATCGGGCTTTCTGCTCAGCAGGGAGCCTGCTTCCTCCTCTCTCTCTGCCTGCCTCTCTGCTTACTTGTGATTTCTCTCTGTCAAATAAATAAATAAAATCTTTAAAAAAAAAAAAAAAGAAAAAGAAAAGTTTGAAGCTCATCTAACATGAACAGAGAACGAGTGGAAAAGAATCCGCCCTTTCCTTTACATGGAAAGATCCACTATGGGTAGCAGTTGGCAATGACAAGATCAGGGCTTCAGTTTCTTCATTAGGTAAATGGAGATTCTGTGGGTAACTGCTAAGTCCTGTCCCAGGCTGCATGAGGCTCACAAGCCCAATGCAGGGAGCCTCATGGGAAATAGCGTTTCACACAAAGAAAGCTCATGTGCACAACATGTATAGAATTATGAGGACAAAGAGTTAAAAATAAAATTGCTCAATTAGGGGGCGGCTGGGTGGGTTAAGCCTCTGCCTTCGGCTCAGGTCATGATCCCAGGGTCCTGGGATTGAGCCCTGCATTGGGCTCTCTGCTCAGCAGGGAGCCTGCTTCCCCCCCCCCACCCCCCGCCTACTTGAGATCTCTCTCTGTCAAATAAATAAATAAAATCTTTAAAAAAAAATAAAAGTAAATAAAATTGCTCAATTAGGAGTCAGTGTGATTCTACACAAATTAATTTATGTTGCCATATTTACTAGGCACTATGCTAAGAACTGTATGGAAGAAAAACATGCAAAATAGGAAAGCTATAGTTAGGTGGAGGATAAGAGTGAGGGAGTGTGGTGGTTAAAATAAGTACACATACAAACACACCTCAGGTAGGAAAAAATAAGAACTAGAGGAGAGCTTATAGGAAAATCACAATGACTCCCTCTTTACTCTGCCCTGCTCCCCACTTCCCCATTAGTAGCTGGGCGTTTTAGTCATAGGAGTCCTGGGGTGGTTTTGCCACTAGACCACAGAGTTATCCGGCTGAAGTTGAAAACGGAAGGCTGCATTCTTCTGGTTAGTTGGCTCCCAAAGCTCTGTATCCATTAGTTGCAGAAAGATGGTTCCTTAGGAAACAGAAACATGGAGAGTATATCCCCTGAAAGTGCTGCCTTCTTCTGGGGATGGACCTAGGATTCTGGAAGGACACTCCCATGAGGTGAGCTCCAACACAGTTCCAAGGATGTTGCATGATACATCTAGAGAAATGTTCAATAAGCTTAAGTTTCCTCATTCTTTGTTTGGTGCCCAGGAAGTACTCAGTAAATATCTTTTTCGCAAATCAAGCTGGTGCCAAAGAAAATGGCATTTTATATCTTATTGAGATCCATGCTAATTTATTCTTTAAAATGTAATTCAGTTATGCGGGAATACTAGGAGAACTTCATGTCAATATATCTGGATGAAATAGACAAATTCTTAGAAAGATGCAAAATAGAAAAACTGAATAAGTACATATCAAGTAAAGAAATTGAATTAGTAATTTAAAATCTTTCCCCAAAGAAAAACCAGCCCCAGATGGTTTCTCTGGTGAGTTACATTAAACATTAAGGAAAAAATAAACACCAATCCTAACAACCTCTTTTAGAAAAGAGAACATTTCCCAACTCATTTTAAGATGGGCAATATCAGATATTTTTCTGATACCAAGCCAGTCAAAGTCTTTACAAGAAAACTACATGTCAGTATTTCTCATGAATATAAATATTAAAACTCTTAAAAAAGAGTAGTAAATCAAATCTAGCAACATATGGAAAGGTTTATACACCATGAACAAGTGAGATTTATCTCAGGAATGCAAGGTTGGTTTATCACCCTAAAATCAGTTAATATAACATTTTCATAGAACAAAGGACAGAAACCACAGATCATCTTAATAGATATAGAAAAAATATTTGCCAAAATCTAACACTTTTCCATGATTAAAAAAAAAAAAAAAACCCCAGCAAAGTAGGAACAGAAGGGAAGTTCATCAACCTAATAGCATCTACAAAAACCCTACAACTAACATCATACTCAATGGTGAGAGACTAAATCATTTCCTCCCAAAATCAGGAACAAGGCAAAGATGTCCACTCTCATCACTTCTATTCAACATTGTACTGTAGGTCATAGCCAGTATAATAAAGCAAGAAAAATAAATTAAAGGCACACAGATTAGAAGAGAAGAAGTAAAACTGTCATTATTTATATAAATATGATCTTGCACTTAGAAAATCCTCAAGAACCTACAAAAAGTACTAGAACAAATGAATGAGTTTAGCACGGTTGCTGGATACTCAATATATAAAAATGAATTTTATTTCTATAGACTAGTAACAGACATTGAAAAAAGAAAAAAAATTTAAACCCATTCATCAGGAAGAGTAAAATACTTAGGAACAAGTTCAACAAAAGATGTGCAATGCCTATAACTGAAACCTACATAACACTGCTGGGAGAAATTAAAGACCTAAATAAAGACATACACCATGTCCCTAAATTAGAAGAGTCAATATTGTTAGGAAGGTAGTTCTAGAAATTGATCTATAAGTTCAAAACAATCCTTATCAAAATCCCAAGAGGACTTCTGTAGACAATGACAAGCTGATCTTAAAACTTACATGGAAATGTAAGAGATCTAGAATTGCCAACACAATTTTGAGAAAGAGAAACAAAGTCTGAGGATTTACTCCACCTGATTTCAAAAGTTATTATAAAGCTACAGTAATCAGGTATGTTACTGCATGAAGATAGATACGTTGATCTAAGAACAAAAGAGATTTTTGCATATAGTTAGTGCATTGTAGCTGGCTTATCTTGGGATACAGAGCTGATTAAATTTGTTAAATTTTCTGTAATTTGGTGAGCTGATTGTTCAACTACTGTTAGCTTGAAATCAGCCATGTGAAAATATCAGGAAGTTGGACAACACTACAAATCAGTCCCCTCCTTTTTTCCAGAGAGCTAGTTAAACATTTACCATCATTCCACTGCTCACATATGTGGTTTATTTATTTTTGAAAAAATGTGCTAAGGTAATTCAATAGGGAAAACCATAAGTGTTTCCAGCAAATGTGTTGGAAAAAGTGGATATCCATGTGAAAAGAAAACGAATCTCAACCATTATCTTACATGATACACAAAAAATTAATTAGAAATGGACTAGAGGGCGCCTGGGTGGCTCAGAGGGTTAAGCCTCTGCCTTCGGCTCGGGTCATGATCTCGGGGTCTTGGGAACGAGCCCCGCATCGGGCTCTCTGCTCAGCGGGGAGCCTGCTTCCTCCTCTCTCTCTGCCTGTCTCTCTGCCTACTTGTGATCTCTGTCTGTCAAATAAATAAATAAAATAAAATCTTAAAAAAAAAAGAAAAGAAAGAAATGGACTAGAGACCTAAATGTTAATCCTAAAACCATGCAACTTATAAGAGAAGACACAGAGGAAAATCTTTGTGACCTTGGAGTAGGCAACGATTTCTTAGATCTGACAAAAAACCCCAAAGCAATAAAAAAGAAAAATGATAGATTTAAGTTCATCAAAATTAAACTGATTACTCTTCAAAAGACACCATTCAAACAAGGTAAAGACAAGCATAGTCTGAGAAAAAATATTTGCAAAACATCTGATAAAGGATTTGCATTCAGAATATATAAAGATCTCTTAAAACTCAATGATAAGACAAAGAACCCAATTTAAAAATGGGAAAAATGTTAATAGACTGTTTACTAAAGAAGGCCTACAATGGCAAATAAGCACATGAAAAAACTCTAGTCATTAGGAAATACAAATTAAAACCACAGTAAGATCCCACCACATACTTGAGAAAATGGCTAAAATAAAGCACATTGATTTTGCTTGATGTTGTAAAAAATGTGGAGCAATCAATCTCTTCTACATTGCTGATGGGAATGTAAAACAGTACAGCTACTTTGTGGGAAATTTTTTTTTTAAGTTAACCGTACACTTACCATATGACCCAGCAATTCTACTCCTAAATACCAAAGAGAAATGAAAATACACACCTACAAATGACTTATACCTGAATGTTAGTAACAGCATTATTCATGGGAGCCAAAGAGCTGGAAAGAACTCAAATGTTCATGAACTAATGAATGAATAGACAAAATGGGTAAATCCGTTGAACGGATGATACTCAGCAGCAAAAAGGAATGAACGAATATGGAGGAATCTCGGGAACATCATGCTAAATCAAAGAGGCCAGACAGAGAACACTGCATATTATATGATGCCATTTACATAAAATTTCTAGAAAAGGCAAACTGTAGAAACAGGAAGATCAGGGGCTGTCTAGGCCTAGGGCGGGAGGATGGGTTAGTTGAAAATGAACACAAGGGATGGCAGCATTCTAAAACCCTTTAAGGGATGGTTTTACCACTGTATTCCTTTATCAAATCTTATCCAACTGTGCACTTAAAAGGGGTGAATTGTATCTTATGTGAATTATATCTCAGTAAAGCTGTTAAAAAATCCAGCTGGAACATCTTCCCTGACCCCCCTCCTCTTGCAGGGAGGTGATCCTGGCCTGCTTTGATGCCCTGGGACTTCCCTGTACCAGCTTCTTTGTCTGATTTCTCACATCGTGCTCCTGGCTATTTGTTTGCAGGCCCATCTATGAGGCCTGGGAGGGCCAAGGTGGCTTCGAAGCAGAGTTGCAAAGAATTACTATCTTTTGTTCTTGATTCCATATCCTTATATATATGATTCCATATCCTTATGTCCTTCCCTATGATACAATCATAGAAATACCTGTAATTCTACTCTGCATGTTTATTTATTCCATTTAAATCTTTAAGCCTCTGGAAATATATTACTATTTTTGTGTAGGCTGCTCAAGTGCCAAAGACAGCACTGCAGCCTCCACTGGCAAGGGTGTGGGGAAAGTGCAGCCTGACTCAACCCAGCAGGACACCTCTATGCGTCCCCCACCCCTGCCCCCAGGATCTGATACATCATCAGTCCTCATTGTGTATTTATTGACTATATGAATTAAGGAGTGAAGCCTTTAAAACTGTTATCCTTTGATCTAGCAATGCCATTTCTAGGAACTTATCATAAGGAAATAACTGGAAAAGAAAACATTTTTTCATGTATTACAAACTCTTGTTTAATTATCGTGTGTGAAGGCTGCAAACTATTCCTTTGTTTGGAAATGCAAATTCACTCTAAGTCTGCCAATGCTGGAGCGTGACCAAATCTCAGAAGTTATTAAGTAATGGTGAGCATAAAAATATTAAGTAGGTGATCCCCATGATGCCATTTTTGGTGCATTTAATGTCACGCTTGTTTTGTGTTGCTAATGATTCACTGGAAGTGACACCATTAAATTCTGCTTTGGGCTGCCTAAGCGTCCTCTCAGCTGAGGTAGCGGGAGCTCTGGGGGCACAGCAGGGGGAGCGCAGCAAGAGGGCAGGCAGTCTGGTGAGGGGAATTACAGACTTCATTTACCCAGGTACAACTAAATGCTCTTGGCTTCAGTGCCTCTCTTTCCACAATGCAATTTTTTCCCCCCCAGCAAGTCTTTCAACAACCTGTGAACTCTAAAGAAATAACAGACATACTCAGAGGCATCAGAGTCAGAGAAAAATGTGAGACTTTTCTTCAGGCCATGAAATCTGGAGGCATTTTTGTCAAAAATGGGACCTAGGGGTGCCTGAGTGGCTCAGTGGGTTAAGCCTTTGCCTTCGGCTCAGGTCGTGATCTCAGGGTCCTGGGATCGAGTCCCACATCGGGCTCTCTGCTCAGCAGGGAGCCTGCTTCCTCCTCTCTCTCTCTCTCTGCCTGCCTCTCTGCCTACTTGTGATCTCTGTCTGTCAAATAAATAAATAAAATCTTTTTTAAAAAAACGGGACCTAGAATTTCTTCATGAAGCTGCAGTGTCACACTCAGTCCTGTTAGTCACTTGCTGGGTCCAGCAACCAGGTGGACAGTAATTTGGTGTGGCACCTTTGAAGGCCAGCTGCGGGATGCCCGGGGGGCTCAGTCAGTTCAGTGCCTGACTCTTGGTTTCAGCTCAGGTATGATGTCAGGATCGTGAGATCAAGCCCGGCGTCAGGCTCCAAGCTCAGCACAGTCTGCTTGGAGTTTCTCTCTCCCTCTGCCTCTGCCTCTGCCCCTCCCCCACCTCTCACATAAATTGTTCTTTAAAAAAACCCATAGAGACCAGTTGCTAAGGGGCAACAGGAAAGCCAGGGCTGCATGACTTCCTATCTCGTCTCTACGCCACGGGTGGGAGAAACTTACACATATTTGCTCTCTAATCTTCAGGGTGGCCCCAGAAGGCTGGAGTCTCCCGAGTCCCAGATCAGTGCAGGAATTTACGTGGGGTGTCTCAGTCACTCAGGGCCAGATTTGAACCCAGGTCTATTCAACTCCACAATTTGACCTCTTTAAGCTTGAAACACTTTCATTAGTCTGTGTCTTTGCATGGGTCTGCCCTCACCTTGAATTTTGTCTTTCCACTTTCTGCTGGGGAAACAGCTCCTTCAAAATGCAGCTCAGATAGAGGCAAAGAAGGCGGTAGAGAGAACAGGTTAAAGACACAATCCAGCATGATCTTCGGGGCCATCAGGAAAAGGTGTGCGTTCCTGAGAAAGGCAAGCATCGCACTGTGCTTTAGGTTCCCGAGGCTCCCGGCTCGAGCCCACTGGCCAGCAAACATACTGAACACGACACCTTTCAGGCAACAGAGCTTCAAACTGATCTTTTAACCATGGCTTCATGTCTCTGAGCCTCTGCTGGTGCTCTGTTGACTAAGCATTCATGAAGCCCCTCTGAGTATCGTTCCCTTTAAGGAACTTCCAGCTGAGTGCTGAGATGTGCTCTGGGAGTTCAAGGTTCCCAAGAGAATCTGAGGGGGTTTGATAAGATAAACAAGATATTTCATAGAAGAGGAGGCACTAAAATTCCTGTCAGTATCCCAACTCTGAGCTTTCCAGGGCTATGCAGAGGAAGATCACACCCACAAACTATTGAACGCAACCTCAGCACTTGGACTTGCCTTGGTGGCCCTCTGGTCCCAGACAGCCTGGAATGGCAGGGTCTGGCCAGTGAGCTTGAGAGCTTTCAGCCAGGGGGAACACACTCCTTCAAAATCCCTGGTCCTTCGGGGAAGCAGTGACTATTTCATGGGAACCCTTCTTCACATCAGTGCCCTGACACTCTTTGTCATTGTGCAGGCCACTGGGCTGGCATCCGGGTGACTGGAAACCCAGTGACGGAGAGGGGAGAGCAGAAAAGGGATGTGTCAGAGCCTCCAATGTGCCAGATGCCCCGCAAAAACAGCTGTCACGCGTCATCCCCCACAGAAGTGCTCTAAGGCATTTTTCCAGGTGAGAAAACCAAGGCCCAGAGAGGCGAATGATTTGCTCAAGGGCACACAGCTGCTATATGGAAGGGCCAGAAATCAAATTCCAGAGTGAATGACTAACTAAAGATCTGACATTTTCCTATTGTCTTATGTTAATCTGTTTCTGTATACAAAACAAACAAAAGGAAAATTTAAAAATGACTTTTCTCTTATGTAACTATTAGAGTAAAATGTAAAGCCTAACATAATGTGCAGATTGGGCAACCAGAAGGGAGGCTGTGTTGGGAGGAGTGATTAAAGGACCTCTGCTGCGTCTGTATCTGGAGGGTCAAGGCCAGACTCCTCAACCAGACCTTGGTTCTGGCCCTGCCGTGGCCCGCCTCTGCAGGCCTGCTGCCTCCCACTCTCATCCCCTGAGGTGCTCAGCCACGTGCCTGCACTGGTCTTCACTAGTCTGTGCTCATATTCTTCCCTCTTTCCAGAATGCTCTCCTAGGCTCTTTGCTTGACCACCCCCCCAACCCTGCCTCACAATACCAACTCTGTGAAGCCATCACTGACCTCCAGACAGGCTTAGGACTTCTGCCCCAGCTCCCAAAGTGTGTCCTTCCCCATCTCAACCACGTCTTGAAGACGCTTATATTCTCCTCTGGGCTAGAGGTCCCGAGGGTAGGATCCGTAGGCCAGGGCCCCGCCCAGGGTCCGGCACAGAGCAGGCATTCAGAAAAGGCGGGCTGAATGAACAGAATTGTGTGAGAATCACAGAGCAGCAAAGCTGGACAGGCACCCCAAGACATCCTCACCTCATTTTACTGCCAAGGATTACATAAAGGGCAGTGGAGGCAAGCCAGGTGGGATTGGGTCAAGTACAGGAATTCAGACTTGACTCTGCAGGTGGCAGGAGCCACTCAAGTGGTGGAGTGAAGAGATGACGTGGACCAGGAGGCACTTGGATTGGGTGATTCAGGCCCCCAGGGACCATGAGAGCCTGGGGATAGGGAGAGACTGGAGGCTTCAGAGTCACATATGTTCTGTTGAATGATGATGAATTAGAACTTACTGTCAACTCTGCCGACAAATGATTTAATTCAATTGCTGAGCATCTGCAGCGGTTATAAGATGATCACTGTTTACTAAAGGCCTACAGTGTACAAGGAGCTTTGTCCCCCTGATGTGACTGAATCCTCAGCACTACCCTTTGAGATGGGCACTATTACTTTGCAGTTTATGGGTGAGGAAACCAAGCTCAGAGAGGGAGAGTTACTAGCTGAGGCTAGTTACTAGCTGAGAAAGGGCGAGCCAGGCACCATGTGAGCACGTGGGGGTAAAGGACAAGGAGCCCACCCTCTAGTGAGGGCCAGAAGAGAAAGAAATAGATTGGATTCCTGTGGTATGAGCAGTGCTAGAGCAGAGAGAAGCACAGGGGGCTGGAAAGGCACACAGCCGGGCCCCAACCACCATGGGGTCTCATGGTGAAAGGTGACAGAAGAAATACAGCACGAGTTGGAGACAGGCCCACTGTCCTATCGCTTAGGTTTTCTCTTTTTGAAGCAAAACCAGACTATGCAAAACCTAGGAAGAAATGACTGGAAGTGGAAGGACAAATATGCAGAGCAGCGTCACATGAGACACAAAAATCATCTTCAGGCTTGTCGTCACCTAACAGAGGCTCCTGCGTGTGACTTCTCAGCAATGGGGATTAGCCCCATCCTTCTGCCTCGGGAAACTTTGGGGTCACTGGGGGAGTCTCAGGGATCCTGAGAGACCGAGGGATGACAATCCAGCCGCAGATGGCTCTGCACGAGCCCACCACTTAATTAGATTGCCGTGAGAGACCGTGTAAAGAGATAAATGAATTTGGGAGGAGGGGGTTACAGGAGAGGGGTTACAGGAGGGGGTTACAGGGCACCAAGGGTGCCCGGTGTAGGAAAGCCAGCATCAAAGGGGGTTAGGGACTGAGACATCTCCAAACACCCACCACTCTGCCAGGGCAGCTGTCTGCGTGTCCTGTGCGTGTGCGCATGCGCAGGCTCTGGCCGAGCAGGGAAGGGGCGGGGCGTTGCTAACAAAAGGACCTGTAATTCTGCTTTAAGATTCGTCATGATAATGGTGATGGCAGTGAAAACTGCAGACATTACGGAGAACCTTGCCAGTGCCAGCAACTGAGGGAAGTAAGTTTAGGCACTATCTCATTTAATCCCCACAGAGGCCTCTTGAGGTCGGGGGTTATTACCCTTCTCACTTTACCGATGAGGAAATTGGAGCTGAGGGTAGTTAAGTGTCCTGACCTTGGACAGCAGTAAGTGGAGATGCCGAGGTTAGACAAGAATAATACAGTTAGCAGTCGTGTCCCTGGACTGAAGTGGGGAACTCAGGTGAAGCAAGGAGACAGTACCGCATTGCAAATTAGGGCATGCTGTTAAAGGGCAGAATTTCCAGAGCAAAGGCTGAGAAAGGGACAGGGACAGGGCACTGGTGAGAACTCTGTGTGCCATGAAGGGGTTGCTTTCCCTCCAACTGAAGTCAAGAGAGAGGCTCAAGGACACCTGGATCTTGGGGGATACAGTAGTGACTCTCCAGAGAAGTCTGAAGGTCAGAAATGGCTGGCTGGTCTGTCCAGAAGCAGAGAGAGGGAGAAAGGGCTTCATTGGGGGTGTCTTGAGCTGTCTATGGTTAGGGCAAAGAACAGAGGAGGTAGCTTCCTGGGGCCAGATGGGTTAAGAGGGCTGCCTCAAGGGCAAACATGTCTCAGCAGAAAGAAGTTGGAGGGACCGTGGGATGCCTAGGGTGGAGGAAGGAGTGTGGGACCTGCTAGAGGTATTCCCTTTTATCCCTCTCCTGGAGGGAGAGGTCTACAGTGATGAGTGGGGGCCTCTAGAGAACCCTGCAAAGCACCCCCAAGAGACAGTCCATCCGGAAAGCCTACTAGTCCGGAGAGCACCAATCACTGCGACCACACCAGTCCCCAAAGAACACTTCTGTTGCTTTGCTTCCTGCTCTTCACCCCTGAACCCCAAAGTTGGGCAGGTTGACTAGGGGGCAAGGGATAGGACAAGTGAAGTAGAAGCCCCACCATGGGCTTCTCCTCTAAAGCAGGCCAGGGCTGCACGAGGAAAAAAGGTAGTAACTTTAAACAGGCTGACATCTTGACTGGAACATGGGATGGACATTTTAATGACAGAGGACTTTTATTTACTAAAATTTGCTGTACAAGTTATACAACTAGCCCAAATTTTCATGCAAGGGTAGCAAAAGAACTTGTCCCACAGAATAAATAGAAAAGGATAGTGGGAAGCAGAATTAAAGGTACCTTATAATTATGTCCTAAGAATTGCTTTTGTTCAATGTAAAAGTTATATTTCAATGAATGAAAACTTACTGTATACCAAAAGGTCTAATAATTGATTTATATGCTTGATCAAATTTAATCTTAAGCCAACCAACCCTTCAAGGTGGAAGTTATTCCTATTTTAGAGATTAGAATGCAGAGGCTCAGAGAGGTAAAGTGACCTTTCTAAAGTCATAGAGCTGGCAAGTGGGAATACAGTGCCCAAACTCACAAGGACTCCAAGTCTGGATCTTTCCACCACATCTTTGCTTGGGACTCTAGCAGGTTAGCCAGTGCTGAACAAAGCGGTTCCTAGGAAGGGATATTTTTTGTTTTGTTTTGCATCCTCAAATCACAAGTACATTTCTTCTGAATCAATTCTGTTCTCAGGTGTGCAAAAAAGATTCCACTAGAAAAGATAAAAAGCTTTGCTCTAAATACTGACACAAAGAATATACATATTTTTTTGAGACCAAAGAGATTAGAAAGCAGTTTATTCCATAGCTGCCATTACGTGACTGTTTGTCAAAGGATTAACATAAACTACAGTGGTCATAGCTAAATACACCAATGAAAGGGGCTAGATCGAGATATGAATTCAAGTTTGGAAGACATGGCTGGAGATACACTGGCGGGCGCAATGGTAGGGGTGCACAGAGATAGGACAGTGGGAAAATACTGGGAGGGAAGTTCAGCTGAGTGGGCAGAAAATGGGCAGAGGAAAAAAAAATCAGCCAGTGAGAGTAAATCTTGTTGACACCAGAACAAAAGTCTCAATTCTTGCTCCTAAGATATATATTTAATTGTTTTATCATCTGTTAATACATTCTTTCTTATTAAGTAGGCTCTGTGCCCAGCATGGAGCCTGCCGCAGGGCCTGAACTCATGACCCTAAGATCAAGACTTGTGCTGAGATCAAGAGTCGGACACAACAAACTGAGCCACCCAGGAGTCCCTGTTAATACATTTAAAAAATCCACAGCAATGAGATAGCTAGAGCAAGGAAAAGAGAATGCTTGACAAAAACACGCCATGTGATTTCACATCTGTCTGTGCGCGTGTGTGCATGTGCTGTGTAATTACAACCACTACAAGCATCACCATTATCAACATCTTCACTGTGCTCTCTTTCAGCCCTCTCCCTGAAATCTACCTGCTAGTCAGAGAACCAGCAGGTGACTCGGGCTTAAACACAGCCTACCTTCACTGCGGAGTCCCATGTCTTTGGTTTGGGGATCAGAGAAATACTGGCCTTCTATAATGAGTTGCGAAGTGCTCTCTCCTCTTCTATCTTTTGGAAAAGTTTGTGAAGGCTTGGCATTAATTCTTCTCTGACTGTTTGGTAGGATTCACCCACTTCTTTGTGTTTGTAGTGCACTGTACCTAGTGCACAGCCGAAGCATGAGGATGTTGAGTAGAACTGAATCTATCTCTTTAATTTTGTATCTTACCTAATTTA
Source organism: Lutra lutra (assembly GCF_902655055.1). Taxonomy (NCBI): domain Eukaryota; kingdom Metazoa; phylum Chordata; class Mammalia; order Carnivora; family Mustelidae; genus Lutra; species Lutra lutra. Next base: position 54,889,761 of record NC_062287.1, on the reverse strand, counting down.
TTATGTTTTATCTAATTAGTTCCAAGAAGCTACTTGATATATTACAGAGTATTACAAAAGTCCAGACAGGAGGCCAAATTTCAGACTATATATACCAGGACCTGAATTTTAGAGTTGTGACCTACTAGTCGGTCCTAAAAATAAGTTCCCTCAAATTCCTCTGGGTAAAACTCGCTCAAGTGATGCTAAATTCTAGCTTCCCACTCATATCCTTCCTAAATCCACTGTTCAGTAAAAGAGTCCATAACTATATTTTAAATACAAAATGCTTAACTTAGAAAGGCTTCAGAAAAAGGCAGCGAGGGATTTGAAGTGATTCATTAATGACAAGGATCTATTGCTTTTTAAGAACACCTGTTCTCAGACCGTGAGAGCATTTCTTTCCTAGTAATGAAAATTTGAACTGTTCCTGTCCCTGAGGCGAAGCCCTGGGAACTGTATTTAAATAGGCTGATAGGGTGATTCCCATATAGTTGCTCAGAGGCCAACTCTGGTGACCCTGTGGTGAAAGGCGATGACTCGAGGAGCTAGTGTCTGCAAAGGGCCCGGCCCAGCACCTGGCTGGAGGCGGCAGGCCCACCGTGCTGGGGCAACTAGCATAATCTGACTTGCCTTGAGGAGGGTTTCCTGTGGTGAGTTGTCATCGTCCACAGGCCTGTGGCCCATCCCTAGCTATTTTTGGTCACTCTTCCACAATCTCTACTACTCTCAGCAGTAACAAAGCATGGCCTGCCAGCAGGAGCTGGGGTTTGGAGCCCCAAATATGCCCTTTACCAGCTGGGTGACTCTAACGAGGTCCCCTGCCCTGTGTAAGCCTCCATTTCCTCACCTGTAAACCAGGGATGCTGTGACCTACCTTGCTATGGTACTGTGAGGATTTAACAAAATACTGTAGAAGGTTTTTCTTTAAAAAAAAAAAAATTTTTTTATTTTTTTATTTTTTTACTTGAGTATAGTTGCCACAGCAGACTACCTTCATTTCAGATGCACAGTGGAGGACCCAGCTTCTTCGTCTGTAATGCCGAGCGCACAAGTATGTCTAGCTTCTGCCCCCGTACAACGCCCTTACAGTGCCACTGGCTACACTCCTTATCCTGTGCCCCTCCTTCCCAGGACTTCTCATTCCCCAGCTGGAAGCCTGGATCTCCCATCCCCATCACCCCTGCTACCCATCTCCCTGCCCTAGAAGTAATTTTCTTCCTTTTTTTTTTTAAGATTTTATTTATTTATTTGACAGACAGAGATCACAAGTAGGCAGAGAGGCAGGCAGAGAGAGAGAGAGAGGAGGAAGCAGGCTCTCTGCTGAGCAGAGAGCCCAACGCGGAGCTCGATCCCACGACCCCAGGATCATGACCTGAGCCGAAGGCAGAGGCTTCAACCCACTGAGCCACCCAGGCACCCCTAGAAGTATTTTTCTTAATGGATTTCTGCCCTTTGCCCACCCCCCTGCCCATGCCCCTCCTTTGCATGGGCTCATTTAACACAGGGCCAGCAGGCCACAGCATAGACACGCCTTCGCAGCGGTGGGCACGGATGGCTGCCAGGCGCTCTGAGTTCACAAAATGCAGACACGGGGAAAGGGGGGAAAGGGCACAAAGGCCGGTGACTAGAAGATTATGCGGGCTGGAGGATCAGATCCAGCCTCTGTCATTGCTCGCTTCGGAGCCCCAACCTCAACATGAGACCAGGGAAATTCAGCTGAAAGGGAACATACTTATATCCTCAGGGGCTCTGCTATATTTAGGGGGGACAGGAAGGAATACCAAGGTCAGATCTAAGAGGAGATCAATGAAAAGTGATCATTTCTGCTGTTGCAGGAGATAGGCACCAGCTATCCGGTTGTGTAACTCAGCGGGCATAGTATAATTCGATCCCACAGATTGCCCCGGCAAAGGCATTTCTGGTGTATTTTGTTGCAATGGACGCCAAAGTGCATGGGTGAGCAGATCTCTCGCCATGGTGGAATTACCCCTTGGACACCATATAGACATTTTGTACTTCAAATCCATTGGTTTAATCAACAGATAATCTAAGATCATGAGTCAGTCTTCTTTGACTCTTTTTACATCTATTTTCCTACTAGGGCTCTGGGAATCAAAGGACTAGTTCCGTCTCCTTGGGAGCAAGTTACTTTACCTCACTGAGCTTTCTTATTTAATTCTCACTTCAACCCTATTAATTCCATTCTATTTCCAGGAAAATGAGGTATAGGGGGTGCCCTACCCAAGGTCACCTAGCTAGTGAGTGGTAGACCTGAACACAGGCAGGCTTTCTCTGTGTTCTCATCCACTGCAAATTTGAGGACTTGCCCAAAGACACCAGGTTAGGAGGCCAACATCTCCTCCCTTTCAGATGTTCTTATGGGTCCTTCCTTGTCCAAACATCTGTGATCATAATTTGCCAGAGGGAAGATTCAATGTGTAATATTTTGTAATTCTTGTGCAAAAGTTTATAAAGAAATACCTTTCAAAAACAGTCACAAGTAAACAGGCTCATGAATTTTATATGCTCCCTGATTCTTGGATGTAAGTCAACATATCTATCCCTTTTCCCTTCCCTTTTCACTGAATAAATACCCTTCAGTTACGATTATTTATGTTTCGTATGACTTCCTATTCTATTGTTTTCTGTCTACTACTCAAAGCAGATATAGGGACCTTAGGGGTGTACATTAAAAAATTTCAGATAAAGAGTAGAGCTGCTCTGGGCTAGGAAAGAGTGGGAAGAGAGTGGGAAGAAGGACCCAGAACCAACCTAGAGAGTTAAGACTGGGGCGATGTCGTGGACACTACAGTCCCTGTCTATTGCTTCAGCCAGCCAACAATCCCTAGGGCCTAGAATTTTAGAGCTGGTAGACATTCCAGAAATAATTTAATCCAGTATGTTAATTTTATAGATTGGGAAAACAGACAGAGGACCAGAAACTCCATTGTATCACATAGCAAACTAGAGGCAGGGCTAGAACCAGCACTCTCAGGCCTCTCATTTTCTAGTCTAATTTTTGTTTTGTTTTGTTTTGTTTGCAGCAGGATAGTCTGCTAATATATATTGTCATTAAAAACAACAATTGATAATACCTACAAAACCCGATAGCTTGGGAACATACTTTTACATAAGCATTTCATTTGCATTACCATTTACATGGCATTAGAAATTATTCCATTGTGTTCTTCAAATTTCTTGATGCTTGCTCATAAATCCCCCATCCCATGGGACATGTGAAGGCTTTCCAACAAGTCCATCTGACTATTAGTTCTTTATGCTAATCCTCATATAACTTGAAATTAAACTTCCCTGCTTTGGCACATGCTCTGGCCGTATTTATGATTTTCCATCAGTAGTTATTGAGGGCTCACTTGATGATGCTCAGTAACTCGCTGCTTCATTTATTCCACATATATTAACCGAGGTGCCGTTGAGAGGGAATTGGGATAGAACGGAAGGCAGAATAGACAAAAATCCCTGCTGTCTTGGACAGCAGTGACTTACAGTCCAGTGATGGGGGATGGACACTAAACCAGTAAGTCGTTCCATAATATGCCAGGTGGCGGGAAGTTCCATCAAGATTAGTAAAGGTGACAGAGAGTCACGTGTGCTTGTATGTATGTATATGTGTGCTGTGTTACCTAGGGTCAAGGGCAGCCTCTCTGATGAACTGATTGATGTGTGCACAGAGACCTGAAGGAAGTGAGCCTTGCGGACTTCTGGTGAGAGTCCTCCTTCTGGTGAAGGAGTCCTCTGGGCAGAATGCTAAGACCCTGAGGCAAAGGTATGTGTGAGGACAAAGGCCGACTGTCACTGGATTGGAGCTGACAAAAAGGAGGGGAGAAGGAGTGGGAGATAAGAGTGGAGGAGCAAGGGTGGGTGGGGTAGGGCACTGCACCTCAGAGTGAGAGATCTGATTTCGTTTTATGTGAGAAGCAGAGCCCCTGGAGGATTTGGGCTCTCATCTCATGCTGAGGGGCATGATTTGCCTTTCGTTTTGGAGGTTAAGAATGAGGAGGACGAGGACACAGGCAGACCAGCTAGGAGGCTATCTGAATGATCCAGACGAAGGATGACAATGGAATGGGCTATAGTAGCTGTGTTCCTGCCACCAGGCCAGGTGGAAGAGACTCCAAGTAAAGAGGATATTCGAATAATGCCATACAGGAAGTATGTCAAAAGTGCTAAGGGCAAATAAATGAGAAGGTTTATTCTACCTATGGGAGAGAGGGCAGGAATGTAGGGGAGGACACGAGTTGAGTCTTGATGATCAAGAATTCACCAGAGATGGCATCCACAGCTTTTCATGGCCCAAAGGGTGAAAGCAAATTCCACGAAGACCCCAAGGGATGATTGTGGTCAGAGGGTAGGGGACATTCAGGGTGTATGGCAGTCAGTAGAGCCTGACAGGGGAGCATGACTGAGGAGTCATGTGACACTGAGGAGCCCTGACCCCCATTTCTCCAGTCCTCATGCTGAGAGCTGGGCCAGGGAGGCCCAAGCTGGACAAAGGTTCTGCCCAGGGGGCTTCTGAGCTGGTTTCCATAGACGCGACTGTGCAGTGCTGGTGCCAGAGACCATGGCTGGGACACTAGTCCCTTTGTCAGGGCACATGTCTTTTCCTGTTTTTAGGACACCCTCCCTCACGTTCCTCCCTCTCCCCCAGGGACAGGGCAGTGGTGGGGCCCATGAGGCTGGTGGTCAGGGTCGCTGCTGCTGCTCCTCTGCCCTGGAATGTTCTGAATGCCTTCACTCACATAGGATCCGGCTCTTTAGAGGAACATGGATTGATTAAGAGATATGCTGACACTTTCCAAAATATTGGGCAGGAAAAGTTCTCTCTTTTCTTTTAATGAGGGTTTAAGGGCCATTAAAACTGTATTTGTCATTTGTAATCTTGTAGCTATGAAGAGTTGCCCTCTCTCACTGATCTTCCTTACGCCAGATTACTAATGAGGTAATTACCCACAAAATAATTACTGCATAATTACTGGGGGAGTGGGAAGGAAAATGTGGAGCAAAATAAGCAGCCACAACTTGGGTTGTTATGTCAGAGATCTGATAAGAATTATCTCCCTGATGGGTCCCTGAGTGGCTCAGTGGGTTAAAGCCTTTGCCTTCAGCTCAGGTCATGATCCCAGGGTCCTGGGATCGAGCCCCGCATCAGGCTCTCTGCTCAGCGGGGATCCTGCTTCCTCCTCTCTCTCTGCCCGCCTCTCTGCCTACTTGTGATCTCTGTCCAATAAGTAAATAAATAATCTTTAAAAAACAAAACAAAAAACAAAAAAGAATTATCTCCCCAAAAGTCAGTAAAGTGAAAGTTTTTTGGGCTCATAAAATGAGAGATGTATCATCACGGTTTTATAAAAGGAATTAGTGAGAAGCACGCCTTTTGACCCTGCCCTGGGGACCCAGCATCTTCTCAGAGGCAGTCTTGGCCGGGAAAGCATGGTGACTCTGCAGTTAGTCGGGGTCCGTGGAAGGCCCAGCCTCCCCTTCCTTCCTGTGAAGACTGGCGCAAGGGCTTGATTCTGCCTGAGCCTCACTTTATGAAAGCAAGATGGGAAAGATGCTCCTCCCAGGTCTTGTGAGAGGACTGAAGACTTCCCCGGCTCCGGCAAGTGCACTCACGAAGTGGTACACTCCTCTTTGACCACTTTCAGTCACGATCGGTTCCTACAGCATCTGTCTGCCAAAAACCCAATTAGGCGAGGCTGGAGGGCTTAGCAATTATTCAATAATTCTTACCCATCTATTTTCCCTTGAAAGTGCCAAAAATCTTTTGGTTAGTCTATCGGTTCATATTTTTAGAAATGGGAGGTAAAAACAGAAACCCATGCGGATAAACATGGAATTTGAAATGGCACAGCTGCATCGGAGGCCAGGCTGTGCGGGGAGCCTGGCGCAGTCTGGGGCCTGGCTCCCGCCTGCGCTCATCCTGGGGCCCGTGGGAACATCTGGAACGTCCAACACTGGGAGCAGCTGTCCACAGCCTGTGAGAGCCGCAGGAGGCAGGGCTGCAGGGGCTGTCTCTTTGTTATGCGTTTAACACGGAGCTGGGCAGATAGATGCTCCACAAGGCAGGCCACTCAGACTTAATTCTTGTCTAAGGAGCTGATATGTATGAGAGACAGCGGTGGGTGAAAGCTCTCGTTTGTGATAAGTACACGGAACCCTCTTTACACAATCTAGATTCTAGAATGTGCCTAGCATTGTTTTCTCTAGGCTGGTCTCCAAATTCAGTATTCCTAAGGATCACCTCAGGTGGGAGTGAGGGGCTTGTTAACATGCGGCCTCCTGGGTCTCACCCTCACAGTCTGACTCTGGGTCTCAGGAAGCTGAGCTTTAAGCAAACACCACAGTTCTCACAGAGGTCCACGGACTGCGCACAGCAAGAGAAACACTGAGGTATTTACTTGACCTGCATAACAACTTTGGGATAGAAACAGAAGAGACATTATTCAGGGGGTTTAAATAATTGGCCCAGGGTGGGCCAAGTGGCTGAGTGGTAGGAACTTGGACGCAACCCCTCAACCTCCCCACCCCATCCTGCTGAAAAGCCATCTCTTCCATTAAGCCTTTGTCCAAATAAGTATTCTTGAAATAATCTCTTCCTCTTAACACCCAGAGTGTGCTTCTTTTTAGTTACTTAGTCTTCCACTTAATACAATGCTACAATTAAGCACCTGTCTTACCTCTGTATTAAGCATGTCTTTTTATTTTGGTGTTTTGGCATCTAGGGAAGCTGCTCCCCACCGTCACCCCAGGGCTAGCCATTCCTAGAGGCAGTAAACATGCCTTCTGTATGCATACCCAACCCATCTGTTGCCCAGACCCCAGACACTGCCTTTATTGGGTTCTCACACTTGGGCCACACTCCTCCTGCCCCAATCATCCCAGGGCTAGGCACCAGAAAACTAAGGACAGCCCCTGTGCCCCAGAGGCCACTAAAATTATTCAAACAAGCCAGTCCTACACCTTCTTAGCCTGCTTCCCCTGCCTGACCCACTTCTTCCTGGGAAAACCACAATGAAGTCTCTTGCACATGTTTCCCCTTCCTCCTCCTGCCTCCTGACCAACCCTAGGGCTTCCCCATGTAGCCTGGCATGTATGGTGTAGTCCGTCCCCTCCTCTCGAGAGCAGACGATCCTTTCAATGGCAGTCATCTCTCTCGATCTGCTGCCTTGCCACACCCGAATAAAAATAAAACCTGCATGTTGAAAGCAGTCTCCCATACTCAACTAGAAGTGACCTGAGGACAAATGCTTTCTCTCTGAACACTATTAGATTAACTCACTGTAGTGTTCACTTTGGGTGTTCAAAAAATATTTGTTAAATTAATTTTAATAAAAGTCAAGCTTAGCCAAAGCCTTCTATCAGTGATTTTGTTCATTTTGGGGGTTAGAATTTATAGTCAATTTTTAAGCTGCTCCCAAACTTCTGTTGTTTTTCTCAAGCCAAGTGTCAAAGTGAATGGCAGATCATGTGGAATGCTGGGTTATCAGAGGCTCCCTTCAGTCACGCAAGGGAAACATTTACTGACACCGAGAGGAACAAGGGGCAGTTCCAGCCTTCTCGTTTGCCATGAAAACAGACATTCCTGACTCATAGATAAACACTTCAGAGGACAGAAACATTTAAAAGGGCAGGTTGTGGTCTGCTCATGGGCACCCAGACATGGGCTTCAGAGCAGGAAATGGAAGAATCTAAATCTTTCTGGACTCCTGGCCCAGTGCTCCCTTCTGTCTCACCAAGCGACCCACAGCTGCCCCTTTCTGTTTTGCTTGCCCACATATTTCACATCCCAGCCCACAGACCACTGACTCGTAGATAAATACTTAAGAGGACAGAAATCTTTAAAAGCGTGGAAACACATGGAGTAAAGTAAACTCAGCTACCCACGATGTCTTGGACGGCCCCACTTCGGAGAATTTCTGAGAAACACAGATTGACATGGCACCATGGTCTCCCCAGCAGGTTTACACATTTCAGCTGGTGACATTCACTTTCCCCTCAAATGGTCACATGAGATGCGGCACCTGCCCTTGGGGCACAAGTGCTCTTAGCGCCACGGGAGGACAGATTGCAGTAAATGAAGGAGACATGATCCAGATTAACATTTCCTACCCCGTTAGATCACATTCTGGGGTCAATACAGCAATTTTAAATCTTAATGCTCTTTTCAGAAATATCTAAGCAAAATAATTCTTCATTCTTCTCTCCCTATTGGGAGGGTTTTTTTCCCCCTTTATGCACAGGCTTTATCAAACTGGCTTAAATACATGAGAAATAATCAATTCAAAAACTAAAATGGCCCTGCTAGCTAAGATGGTGCCACAGCATCCACTTAGGAATATTCATTTTGGATTAATTTCTCATTTTGGCCTCAGCCATCGGTTTTTAACCAGGCAAATCTGGGATGTGAATGTAGGGTGGCATCTCACTCCAAATCCCATGCTTTTTTTTCCTCAAAGCTAAATTACTCAGAAGAACTTTTTGGAAAGTCAAATACAGAACCAGAAATGCATGATTTTAACTTTATGAAAATATGAAGAGAGAAAAAGAGGAACTAATACCCAAATTACAGCATCTGTATATGAGCGGTGGGATTTGAGGCAACTGACATTGTCAGTTTTTATTTGTTTACAAAATGTACTTAAAACAAAAACAAAACAAACTAAGCTTCCTAATAAAGGAGGGAGGCAAGGAATAAGAAGGGAGGGAGGGAAGGAGGGGGAGAGAGAAATACTACTCTTCAGGCTGCCTCATGCCTCAAGTGACCCTCCTGGACACAGCTGTGCCAGCCAGAGTTGTCTGCTGGTTTCCTCTGGGCGCTGAGCCTCAGGGTGGCTGTGCTTAGGCCCCACCCTTGCTCTCACAGCTGACCACCTCCCACTCCGCTGAACACACACAAGTCTATCACTTTCAGTTCCACTTGATTTCCACTCTCCCCTCTGGCTGGTGGCCATGGAGTCCTCTTGGCAAACTCCCTGCTGGTTCCCATGGATACCCCTGATTCCCAGACAGGCGGCTGCTCTGAGCAGATGGTCGTTGGCACTGGGCGGGGAACAGGCTGAGAGGACATCTGAGTTATCTAGTACCTGGCATCCTTCTACTCACCCCCACCCCAACATGCATGCACACACACACACACACACACACACCCTTTTTCCTAGATCCTGCTTGCTCCTAGACTTGACAAGGAACTCACGACATTTCAAGTGTAACAAATACTACAACACTAACTGCTAGCATTTATTGAGCACCTACTGTCTGACAGACAATGACCTACAAAGTGCTTTGCATAGAAAGGGAAGGAAATAATTTATCAGGACAGTTGAAAGAGTTCAATTTTTCTGACTCAAGTCAAACATGACTACTTGGGCCAAGTCTTTCTGGGCTAAGTGTGGACTGTTGATGTGCATGAGGATGATTCTGAAACATGATGAAATTTCCGGTTCTGGGCCCAACCTTAAGAAATTCAGATCCAGAAGGCCTGGCAGGACCCAGGAGTCTGGGATGGGGCTGAGGAATCTGCACCTTCAACAGGCACTCCGTGTGATTCCAGGGCAGGTGGTCTGGGCCACGTGAGAGAAAGCCTGCCCTGGCTCAGGGATTCTCCAACTGTAGAGCGCCCGGGAGGTCTGGTTAAAATGCACTATGACTCAGTAGATCCGAGATCCTCAGATACATCTGAGATTCTGCATACCCGATTAGCTCCTAAGAAGGGCTGATGGTACAGGTCCATGGACCACACTTTGAGTAATAAGAACATAGATGGTCAGCCTCCCGGAGGCTAGTTCACACCACAATGACCTGCCAAAAGCCCAATCAGATAAGCCAAAGGACACTGCAATTATGTAATAGTTTGGTTCAGAGAGAGTGAAGCACACTGACCCCACTTCCTGCCCGTGCACTCCAGAAACAGGACTACATCCAACACACCCACCGGTTCAGGAGTCCTTGACCCTGTGGCAACAGTACCCAGATTTCCAGTCACAGCCCTGCCATTCCCTGGCAGGAAGCCTATACCCGGGCCTCCCTGTTTCCTGTACTTGGTTTCATTTCTCACATCTCAAGCCTTTGCACATGCTGTTCTGGGTTTCTGGAATGCACTTCCCCTTTCACCACTTGACCTCCACTCCCGGGCACCTTCCTGACCACCCCGGCACCATGCATGCCCTGCTTCCGGCCTGGGCCCTCTCCAAACCTCTCCCCTCCCAGGTGCCAGACAGGTCTCCTGAGAATGCAGATCCAAACACTCATTCTCTCTCATTTAACATCTTTCAGTGGTTCCCTGGAGCTTTCAGGATAAGGAGTCCACAAGACCCTTCATGAATGAGCTCTGCCCTCCTTCTCTGGCCTTTCCCTACTTTCCACCCATGTTCCTCAGAAGCCCTGGGATCTACCTTCCCTCATCCTGTTCTATCTGCCTGAGACGATGCCCTCCAGTTTACACAGCAGACTTCTTTTTTTTTTTTTAAGATTTTATTCATTTATTTCACTGAAAGAGATCACAAGTAGGCAGAGAGGCAGGCAGAGAGAGAGATAGAGGAGAAAGCAGGCTCTCCGCTGAGCAGAGAGCCCAATGTGGGACTCGATCCCAGGACCCTGAGATCATGACCCGAGCCGAAGGCAGAGGCTTAACCCACTGAGCCACCCAGGTGCCCTACACAGCAGACTTCTACTCAACCCTTAGAACCCTGCTCAAACATCAGTCCTTCAGAAGATTTCTGTCCTTCCGATTTCCATATCTATTTTAGATGTTGGTAGGGTGTTGGAGCCAGCTCATGCTGTCTTGAGAGAGCCATGTATTAAATTTTCCGAGCCAGCTGTTAAGCACAGCCAGTATAAATAAATGTAATTATATAAATTAACCTACTGTATCAAAGGTAAAGGTAACAAATGCTCAAAATATCACTTTCTAATTATTTTGCCCCATGTCACCATCATCTATGCTCTTGAGATGACTTAGGTCTATTGTACCCACTGATGGGAATGCTGTGTACTGGTGGCTTCTGCGGGGCTGTTCCAGCTCCGTGGCTGGGAGCGGAAGTCAGCAAATGGGGCAAACCAAGACTGGGCTTATTGTTTTCTTGGCTGCTCAGACTTAAAAAAGTGATGGAGTACAATGTTAACAATGCAGATTAAACGTAAGTGTGTGTCATCTCTGTAAGCTGTTACGTTGTAGGCAGCACAAAAAAATGGAGGAAATATTTTTCCAGTACTCACAATGCTTAACGGAGGAAGCGAAGAAGTTCACAGCGTTTGCTAATGAGTGCAGCTGTGACGCGTCTTCAGGCACCCTCACTGCTTCCCTTTCACCTTCTCAACACAAACAAAAATACCAGCCAACATTTGTGTCAGAACCACACTCATTTGCCAATAATTTGAGTGACTTCTTTGTTCCATCCAGGAAAGGATGGATGAATGATGTGAAAAGCAGCTCCTCCCCTAGGAGGATTCTATATACTACAGTTTATATTTTCAACGCCCTGGAAAACCAGAATTCTTAACTGTAAGAATGACTCTACAACTATAAACTTTGAGGGACTCTGAGGTCCCTCCCAAGAACCCTACGCTGTCCCGCGCTTTTGTCCCAGCTTGTTCTGGAAGTGCGGAGCATCAGTACCCAGGCCCTTGTCTCCCGATTTCTCACTGGTGGTCTTGGGAAATACTCCTTCCAGCCTCTAGTTTCCAACGGTGTCCAAACCATTATGATAATAGGGGCAGTGTGATCTAGGGAGGGGGGAAACAGGTTTTAGGTGGTCTATTCAGAGGTGTAAATTATGCCTTCAGTTATTAGCGGTGCAACACTGGAAAAGGTATCCAACCTCTCTGAGCCTCAGATTATAGCACCTACAGGACAGAGCTGGGAAGACGAGATAGAATGTACAGAAAGCTAATGCTATTATTTCTACTGCCACGATGGCCACAGCTGCCAGTAATACTTAGGATACTTTTATTATGTGCTGAGTACTAATCCAAGCAGTTTACATTATAGTCCATTCTTCATAGGCAACAACACAGCCAGAAGATAGTGGAATGATATTTTTAAAGTGCTAAGAGAAAACTAATGTCTACCCAGAATTCTTCCCTCAGCTAGCTATCACTAAAGTATGAGGGCGAGAAAAAAGTATTTCAGACAAAGGGCAGACTTCCAGAAAGCAAGAGTGGGATTCAAAAACCAGTGGCGAGCAAAATATTACTGAATACAGAGGCAAATCTAAGTAAGCAGTGGACATAAAAATCTTATTACTGGGCGCCTGGGTGGCTCAGTGGGTTAAGCCGCTGCCTTCGGCTCAGGTCATGATCCCAGGTCCTGGGTTTGAGCCCCACATCTGGCTTTCTGCTCAGCAGGGAGCCTGCTTCCTCCTCTCTCTCTGCCTGCCTCTCTGCTTACTTGTGATTTCTCTCTGTCAAATAAATAAATAAAATCTTTAAAAAAAAATCTTATTACTAATTGTTTCTAAATTAGAGGACTCGTAAAGCAAAGCTGAGCTAAACTATAATACAAAAACATGGAAGCTGAAGGGGCGATCAGAGGTCAAGTCTGACCAACTTGAAATTGTAAGTCAGACCTACAGATTAAAAAAGATGGATGGATAAGACACCAAAAAACCAACCACCCAACAAAAAACTGGAAATAGAATGCACAACTTCTACACAGAAGGGAAAGAGAAAATTTAATCAATTCAGTAAAAGGCTGAAATGAATCAAAGAAGGAACAAAGGGAAATCACGGTAAATAGAAAATCCAAGAAATTTCTCAAAAGAGATTTTTAGAATTAACAAGAGAATTCATCAAGTTTACAGGCACCAGTTAAACATATGGGAATCAATATCATTCCTATACATCACCAACAACCAATTAGGAAAGGTAACAAACAAACAAACAAACAAAAAAACAACCTCACAATAGCCACAGAATCTAGAAAACGTCTAGGAAAGAGCATAGAAAAAAGACCTTTCGAAGGATATAAAACAAGACCTCAGTTAATGGAATGATGTATCTTGTTTATACACAGAAAGACTCAATATTACACAGATGTCAATTTTCAGATTAACTTGTAATTTTAACCTGTCTTCAAAATCTCAATAGTAATTAGGTTAAGTGTAGTATTTGTTAGGAATAGACAAATAGGTCAATGCGACAAAGCAGAGAACCCAGAAACGGACACACACAAGTGAGAGGACTTGCTATCAGAGAGAGGGGACTTTTTAAGTCAGTGGGAACGAAGGGCCTGTGAAACGAATGAATTTGGGATTGTTGGCTTTCCACATAGTAGCACATGGAAATATATATCTCACACTCATATCATTCAAAATTCATTCCAGACGTACCATGAACCTGAATGTGAAATATACACCTTGAAACTATCAGAAGAAAGTATAAAAGACTGTGTCTATCACTTTGGGAGTGAAGTGTTTCTGAAATTAGGAAAAAAATGCACAAACCACACAGGCAAGGACTGAACACAGTGAATACACTGAAATGAAGAATTTCCATGTGACAAAGACCCTGGAAATGGAGGCGAAAGCCAAGTCACAGAAAAGAAGATGACTTGTCAGTGTCAATGTAGGTCAATTAAAATGAGATCACACCTTATAGGGACTACAGGCATGGGGTGTGAACGCGCAGCCCACAGAAGAGAAATTGGAGAGTTTGATAAACACATAGAAAGTTTCCGGGCTTCGCTGAAAAGCAGGGAAATAGGAATTAAACAATGACCGTTTTCTCACTATAAAATTGGCAAAATTTTAAATGGTGATATTATAAGAAAAAAGGATATTTTTTACATGATTCGTTGAAGTATAAATGAGTCCAGCCAGTAAAAAGAGCAATTTACCGATATCTAGCAAAATGCATATAACCTAGATCCAACAGTTCCACTTCTCTTACATATTTTCACAGAGAGACATGTATAAGGATACTCACTGTAGCACCATTTTTGATAGTTAAAAATTAAGAAAACCTAATATAAATAGAGTAAGATAAATAACATGTGATATACTCAATGCTGGCAGGTTTTATAGCCATTAAAAGGAAGGAACTATAAATAAGTGGGTGCTTATGGCTGCTTGTTTGTATTTCTTCAGCATATATGATGTTGGGTGAAAAAAATGAAATCACTGAATGATACACAGTGTTAGCTGTCATCTAAGTAAACACAGGAGCACCTGGCTGGCTCAGTTGGTAGAGCATGTGACTAGGGTCTTGAGGTTGTGAACTGGAGGCCCACACTGGGTACAGAGATTATTAAAAAAATTAATACCTAAGAAAAAAACTTGTTAAAAAGTCATCAAATACTATATAAAAAATAAATTAACACATACACACATATGTAATTTCTTCTGTAGTTTATAGATAAAGAGATATGCACCCCAAAGTCATAAGTGGTAGCCTCCTGGGGTAGAGGGAAGAGCAGAATGGGTCTGGGTCAGGTGGGCCAAGAGAACGTTATTATGAAAGAAAAACATGCTTTGACACAAACAAAACTGGAAGTAAATATAATAAAAAGTTAATTTTAAAAATTCTGGGTAGTGAGAATATGGGTGCTGCACTCTTCTTTGTAGTATACTTTTTTTAACTTCTAAGGGAAAAAAAAAAAAGAGAGAAAGTGCTTAAAAGATTTCTCAGACAAGGTAGCATCAGATATTTAGGAGGGAATGAGAGCAGTATCAAATGGATGAAACCAAATCCTTGGCCATGATCTGACTCTTCAATGTCATCAGTTTCCCTTCGCAGTCGTGCTCTCTCCTCGGCCCTGTGCACTCTCCGGCAAGCCTCAGGACAAGGTGCTTTGGCATCATGCCCTCGGGTGATTAAGGGGATCCTGGAATGTGGTTCCTTAGCCAGGAAGGCCTGCAGAGGGGACTGGGCCAACCCATTACTGACAGGCCAGGAAATGAAGCCAGAAGGAGGAGCTCCAGCCAGGCCCATAGAAGGCCAGGCAGGCATCGAGGCTCACTTTCACCCCCCAGGCTTCAGCTCCAACACCACCACCTCAGACAACAGCTCCAACGCCTGGTCTAGGTTAGGCCTGTCAGGTCCCATCAAATGCTCTCCTAGCACTTTGTGCTCTCCCTGGCCCAAATTCATCACAATTATATTTAGTAACCAGCAGCTGGAATGCATGCTTAATACTGCATCTCTCATTCTCCTGCTCACTTCATGGTGAACAGCCTCTATCTTGTTCAGAGCTGTCATCAAACTTAGTTCAGAGCCTGTCCCTCAGGGACTCATCTGTCTAAACTGAAGTGCAGCCAGATTCCATGCTTCTTTTTGAGTGCTAATATTTAAAATGTTGACCATGAGGACCTAATGATTCATAAAACAGGTACACATCCATGCGACCTACGACATGTATAACATTGCGCCATGTTCTTGAGGAGGAAATTCAGGCTCAGAGACTTGAAATGACTTCACCAGGTTTACATCAGCATTAAGTGGGAAGGCTGGGCTTTGAGCTGAGGTTTCTCTGATGCCAGGTCTTTTGGTTGATCCTCTGCACCATGGCGATCAGATCAGTAGCTGGGATTACTAATTTTCCTTCTGTTCTTCACTTTTTCTTGTGTATTCTTCCCTCTTCTACCATCCCCACCCCTAAAGACCTTGCTTAGTTGAAAGCATCGATGCTTCTGCTGCTGCATCATCTCCTCCTGCCCCTTCCTCCCTTTACCATCACCATCACCATCACCATCATCACCTTCATTATCATGCTTCTTCCTACTACTGAAGTAGGAACAGACACAGACTGAATCAGGAAGTGCCAAACCGCGGACTCCGCAGTCATCTCCCCAGAGCGAGCTGAGCGTCTTATTCATAGGAAGTACTCAACAAATAGGAACTGGGTTGAATTGATTTATTAACAAAGTAACACTCTTTCCCCAACTTCTTCCATCTAGATAGAGAGGAAGGTAGCATTTATAACGTATCACCTTCCAAGAAATGTAGTTTGGGTTGGGACTATTATGATATGCTAAATAAAAGGCTCCCCAGAGAATGGTGTGAAATGATTAGATTCTTAGCAGCTGGAATCACCAAGACTCTCTCCAGTTCCCAGCCAGCCCTTGGAGAAGGGCCGGAAAAGAACTTCTTTGAGCTGTCACCACAGTCCTCTCATGGTAGAGGTCTCTTCTGTGTTTCTCGTAGGGGTTTCATTCTAGGCAAGGGGATTTGTCCTCAGGCACCTTTTTATAGCACGTTGTCCTATTTTTTTTTTTTTTTTTAAGCCTTGTTCCAGCTCCCAGGAGAAGCCCACATGAAATGGTCATAGCAGCCAGACACTGATACTCTTCCACAACGGCGACTCCCGTACCTTGTGTCCGTGGTTGCTGTGAGGGCCGGGCTGCTGACCCATTATATATGAAGACAAAGAGACTCTCTCACACACATGTCAGTGCCCTGTTGCTCTTCAGTTGTAAGGAAACAAGAGAATGCCTATGCCACTTGGGAAGAATAAGCGATGTGCTTAATCAGGAACAGTCAAACCAAGTATTCTCAGGCACTGTGGTCAGGTTATTCGACACTTAAATAGTCTGAAACTTGATAGCATGGTGTTCTGTCCTCAACAATACAGATCGGAGGGCGTCTGGGTGGCTCAGTCAGTTAAGCAGCCAACTCCTGATTTCAGCTCAGGTCAGGATCTCAGGGTCCTGGGGTCAAGCCCCGGGTCACATGGGGCTCCACGCTCAGCAGGGAGTCTGCTTGAGGATTCTCTCCCTCTCTGTCTTCCCCTCCCCCTTCTTGCATGCTCTCTCTCAAATAGATCTTTTTTTTTTAAAGATTTTATTTATTTATTTGACAGAGAGAGATCACAAGTAGGCAGAGAGGCAGGCAGAGAGAGAGAGAGGAGGAAGCAGGCTCCCTGCTGAGCAGAGAGCCCGATGCAGGGCTCAATCCCAGGACCCTGAGATCATGACCTGAGCCGAAGGCAGAGGCTTAACCCACTGAGCCACCCAGGCATCCCTCAAATAAATAGATATTAAACAAATAATAATACAGATCAGAGATTGGGAAACTGGTCCTGAGCCAAATCTGTTCAGCTA
Source organism: Lutra lutra (assembly GCF_902655055.1). NCBI lineage: Eukaryota > Metazoa > Chordata > Mammalia > Carnivora > Mustelidae > Lutra > Lutra lutra. The sequence continues at coordinate 54,872,725 of NC_062287.1, read as the reverse complement.
TGAGCTAAGAATAACTTCTGGAGATAAATATTTGTAATCAAAATGATGAAGGGGAATACTAATTTTGAATTTCATTTCAGCAAATGTTATTCCCCTAAAAAAAGCCATTCTTCTCATTGGTAGACCTATATTACAAAATATTGTATTCAATTATTATTATCATATTTTGAATTTCAACATTAAAACTTTGGGAAATTTGTTTTCTCTTGTTATATAAGGGCTGGCTGAGCCTAAAATATGTGTTATCTATCCCTTTACAGAAAGTTTACCAATCACTGCTCTAGACCTTTCCAGACTCATCTCCTGCTATGTCACTCCTCACACTTGGAACACTTGTCATATCTGAATGTCTGTGATTCTCTACAATGCATAGCTAGCTCTCCAGGCTCCAGCTCTCCTTTCTACCTGGAATGTGCTACCTCATGCCTGCCTGATTATTTTGCCTATGGAAATGAGACTGATGCTTCAAGATCCAGCTCAGATGCTACCCTCCCTTCTGAAGTCTTCCCCGATTCTCCAGGTCAGACTCAAAAATAGTCACAGAAAATCTTTTATTTAAGCATTTCATGGTTCTCTTTCCAGAAATTCAGAATCTGTGCACCCAGAAGGGCAAAATTGCCTCTTTCTATTAGCTGAGTGGTACTCAACCCCACTTGGGATAATGATGATGAGAATAAGCTGTCTTTTACTGAGTGCTTACTATGAGCTAGGTACTACGCTAAGCAGTGTACATACATCATTATTCACTTGCTCAATTAATATCTATTAAGCATCTCCTAAATACCACGCAGTGAACTTGGTGCTGGGAGTACAATGGTAAATAAGACAGGTGAGGGGGGCACCTGGATGGCTTAGTTGGTTAAGCATCTGCCTTTGGCTCAGGTCATGATCCCAGGGTCCTGGGATCAAGCCCCATGTCAAGCCCCATGGTTGGCTCCCTTCTCTCTCTACCCTTCCCCCGTTCATGTGCTCTCATTCTCTCTTTCTCTCTCTCTCTCTCTCTCCCAAATAAATAAATAAAATCTTAAAAAAAAAAAAAGACAGGCAAGAGAGTCACAAGTCACAAACTTAATGGAATATTTGGTCTTTCAGTGACTTTGCAAGATAGATATTAATGATTCTATTTTACCACTGAGGAAGCAAAATCAGACAAGAAAGGTTAAGTAACTTGCCCAAAGTCATATAGTTAACAAGTGGTGAGCAGAATTTGAACACAAGTCCCAAGATAAAGCTAGACATCTGAGAGGAGCTGAAATTACTAGTAAGTATTGTACTCTTTAAGTGGCCTTCTTTGTTCTTAGCTCATTGTTAAAGACCTACAGGAAGGAATATATAGCTCTGAACCTCTTGCCTTCCCAATGGAACTAATTCCACACTTTTGACACACTGCACAGGTACACCTCCTTCAGAAAATGGTCCCTGATTCAGACTGAGGCAGACTCCCCCCACCCTTTCCTCTATATCTCCACAGTATCTTCTCCATATTTCTACTATGGCACATACTACTAATACTATAATTTTCTCAATGTTTCTCTCGCCAGAGCTCTTTTTAGGACAGGAATATATGCAATTCATTTCTATATCTCCATGTCCTAGCATAGTGTCTGCTACACGACCTGACAGAGGTTTGCTGAGTGAATAACTGAAAGACTTTCATTGGTTACTGACTCTAGTCTGTTCTCTCAATGATAGCAATAAATGTGGCCAGCACTTAGAGTGATGGGCGTGCACTGGGGAAAGTGTTATCTCCCCCCGATCTTCCTCACAACTCTGAAGTCGCTACTGTGCAATTATCTCCATTTTACTTATGAGAAAACAAAAGACTTTTTCAAGGTCACACAGATTTTTAAGTTACAGAGAAATGTCTCGAGCCCAGTTTTAATGGTCAGCAAATCCCTAACAGGACACCAGTACACCTCCCAGGACTCATCCCACCATCCCATCCACGAATCTTCCAACAAAATTAACCAGCCCTTGTTGTGGCCCTAGAGATCTCTGGCCCCTGATTTGAACCCTCAGCAGGCCCTGCCTGGTGCTTTGGATGCTTGTATCCATGTTACCTGCGTCACAAGATGGCAAGCTCCTGTGAGCAGGGATCATGAGCTCTGCACCTTAAATCCTCAAGAGCCCATAGACCCAGCTTTTGCATGCTCTGAAGATGCTGCACTGAACTGAGAATAAAAATAATATTAAGCTCACTGCATTATTATTATTATGCTATTATGATCAAATAAATCCAGCCTAATTCCCTGCTTTTACAGTATAAGCCTCTTTCACAATGAAATAAAAGCCCTGAAGGATGGGAGGGATTTAGAGAAGATGAGAGGACAGCAGGAGGGAAAACTGGGAGCAAAATCCAGCCACAGTTACACACAGGGCTGGTCAAGGCCCAGGTCAGACTGTGATTTGGCTGGATCACCTGCTGGGCCCCCCATGATTGCAATGTACAACCAGAACTGAGAACCCCCAGGAAAAAGCATCAGGTGAGTGTGGGGAACATTGGGCAAAAATGCTGGGAACAACCAGACAGGTCAGATCCTGAAAAGCCTCGACTGCAGCCTGAGGTGCTAGTTCTTGCTCTGGATGGGAAGGAAATCTGAGGAGAGTTCGGGATAAGGAGGAATGAGACAGGCAACCCTCTCCCACTGCAAGAACAAGTTGATGAAGGAGGACAGCCTGGGCTTAGGAGCGTGGGAGCCAAAAAGACAGCACCAAGTCACTGCACAAAATAGACAGTGACCACAGGGAGCAGCACTGTGGAGGAGGCAGGAGGCAGTGTTTCAAGGAGGTACTTATGGTGTATTTTGCGGCTGGGGGCCTGAGCCCAGTTTTCCCACCAAAAGAGGTTACGCCAGGCTTAGTGCTGCAGAAGTGTCTTCAGTCATTTGGGAGAAAATATACATTGGCAATGGGCTATGCTGGCCCAGCAAGGCTAGGGAAGGGTACTATGATGCTTTATATACAAGTGGGGTAGCTCCTGCAGGGAACACAGAGGCCGGAGGTAGGGGAGGTGGGAAATGGGAACAGAGCTGGGGCCTGTGCTCTCACTCCACATAGACACCAACAGCCCATCCTCATCCCCTCATCCCCCACTGACTCTCCTAACCCTATGTCAGTGCTGGTTGGGCCCCGCCCCCAGTGGTCTCTTCTTCCCACCCTCTTTATGCCCCACCCACTCTGATGCCTGTGGGTTTGATCCTCACTGACAGCTCCAGGTCCAGATCTTTTCTGTTCTGCCTTTTCTCTTGAGCATCCAACCTCGATCTCCATTTACTTGGCTTGTATTTGTTTTGAAATTTTTGGTTGAAGTATAACATACATAGGATAAAGTCCATAAACCTTAATTGTTTGCATGTCTAGATCCACATAATCGCCACCCAGATCAACACACAGAATAATTTGAGTATTTCAGTAGGTTCTCTTGTGCTCCTTCTCAACTAGTTACGTGCCCCATCCCAGAGATCACCACTATTCTGACTTCCACCACTGTCAATTCCTTTGGCCTGTTTTTGAAATCCATGTAAATGGGATTGTTCAGTAAGTGTCTTGTATCTGTTCCTTTCATTCATCACCACGGCTATGGGATATATCCATATTATAAAGTATTGCAGTAATTTTACTTTTCATACAACAGTTGTTCTCACCAGGGGCAATTTTTCCCCCTGCAGGGGTCTTCTGGCAATGCCTGGAAACGTTTCTGATGCTCACGGCTTAGCAAGGGTGAGGATGCAGAGGGGAGTGCTACGGCATGGGGTGGGGAGAGGCCAGGGATGCCATAAGGCAGAGGACAGCTCCTCACAACAAAGAATTATCCAGTCCAAAGTGTCAGTACTGCCAAGATTGAGAAACTGTGTATTAGTTTCCTACAGGTGCTGAAATGAATTACCGCAAGTTGAATGGCTTAAAACAAGGCAAATGTATTATCTTCTAGTGTAAGTTACAAGTCTGTAATGGATCTCACTGGAAAAAATCAAGGTGTCACCAGAAGCAAGGTGTTCCTCCTGAAGGCTCCAGGAGAGAAGCCATTTCCTTGCCTTTTCCAGTTTCTTAGCACCTGCCTGCGTTCCTTGGCTCATGTCCCCCTTCTCCATCTTTGAAGCCTGCAATGTCTGGCCGAGTCTTTATCATACTGCATCACTGTGACATTGACTCTTTCACTTGTAAAGATCTCTGTGATTACACTGGGCCCATAATTCAGGACACTCCCCCACCTCAAGATGCTTAATGTAATAACAGCTGTAAAGTCCCTTTTGCTCTGTAACATAGCATATTCCCATGTTCCAGGAATTAGGATGTGGACATACTTGAGTCGGGGGTTGGGGAGGCATTATTCTCCCTGCCATATGATAACCCACTATATGAATATGCCACAATTTGTCCCATTGTTGATGGACATTTGTGTTGTTTTTTCTTTTTAGCTATTATTATTAAAGCTGCTATATACATTCTTGTACAACTCTTTTGTCCTCATTTCTTTTGGGTGTACATTCAAGAGGACAGTTCCTGGGTCTTAGAGTAAAACATATGTTTACCTTGAGTAGATAATGTTGAAGAGTTTTATAGGATTGTACCAGTTTACACCCTAACCAGCAGGGCGGGTTTCTATTTTCACTTTCTACTGGACATCTCCATGTCAACCTTGGAAAAAGACACCTCAAATCCAACTGGTTCAAAATGGTGTTATCTACTCAGTGAATGATTGTTTCCCCGAACATCCAAAGCATGAGATCTGGGCGATGTCCTAGCCTCCTCTCTTTGCCTTTGGACCTGCTCTTCTTTGGCCAAAACATTATAGCATCCAATAGTGTCAGTGTTTTGTTGCCTTCTTTCCTTGCTGGAGGTTGTCACGATCTCTGCCCCAGACTACAGCCCCTTCCCGAGCTCCATGCCCCCAATCCATCCCTCCACCACCGTCAAAGTCATCTTTTCCCAAATCCCAACCATAATCCTGCTCTTCTCTTTACTTATAGGACAAAGGAGCTGGCCCAGCCTCCCCACCTGGTCTTCACTATTCAATCGTCATCCCATGAGACCTCTAATTGCTGTCGGCACAGAACTGCTTACAATTTCTCTTCTCATCCATTTACTCAAATTGACCCCTTCCCCACAATGTCCCCTCTTTGAAGATCCCCTGTCAGTCCCCTCTCTCCTGAACCCTTTCTCCGACAACCCTCAGATCAAGCTGACTTAACCTCTCTCTCCTCTGTGCCCCACCAGACCCTGCAAAGACTTTTTATTAGGGTACTTTTCAGCACACTTGTCTCCGCTTATACACAGAAGCCTTTCAAGAACGAGGGCTGCTTTGTCTGCTTTGTCCTAGGAATGAGCCTGATACAGAGTAGACACTAATCATGTTTCCTGGACTGAAACTGAGTTGAGATAATACATGTTAATATGACATGGAGGACATGGCGTGTATTGAGAAACAGCATTAAGCCAAGTCTGTGTGTTCGAGTCTAAAAGCCTCAGGGCAGACAAGAGGCCTTGAGGTCCTAAGCCCCAACAGGGAAGTACTAGTACCATTCCTGCAGGGCTACTGTAAAGGTTGTAGGAGAAAATGCATCTAAGATTTGTAGCAGTCTGCCAGGCACATAGTAGGCACTCAATTAGCTACTATTATTAACTCTAATAGTGAAAATTAGGACTTTTAGTGAACATCCAGAGAATTTTTAGTTTGTTGGTTGAGACCCATCTTGCAGTTTTCTTCATTCAGCAGAGAATTAGAAGCTCGCAGTTCTACATTTATACAACTGACATAATTTGTAAAGCCAGAGCTGCACTGATTATAGAGCTAGCTCTTTAATCTTAGTGGACATTTACTGGAGTATTTTAGTTTTGTGTCTGGAAAATTGAGTGATTCTTAGTGATTGTAGATTTAGAACTATCACTGGCTTGACTTTTTTTAATTTTAATTCATATATGCAGTAAGTACCTTTCGTCCCCCCCAAGACAGCAACCAATAATTGCCTATATCTTATCTCCTTTCCTCTTTGTGGGTTAGTCTTGGTCAACATTATATCTCTAAGAGTTAACTGCACAAGGGCAACCAATGATCTAGAAAAATGCTTTGCACACAGTAATTCCTCAGTAAAAAATTCCAAAGAGGCATAAGGCATTGCTGAGTTAGGCACTCTGTGTGGTTTCTGTGCTATGTCTCTGTTCTGATTTACCCCTTGATCATTCCTTCTTTGTCTTTTTCATGGCTATTACTTCTGCTGTCAATACCCCCCCAAATACTTGTATCCCTCAGAGCTCCATTCTCTGATGGCTAATTTTCTCTACTCCCTCTTTGGGGATGATATAAATACATATGTAAACATTTCAAATAAAAAATAGCAAACCAAATTCAACACTACAAACTGTATTTTTATACAAGTAAGGTTTATCTCAGGAATGCAAAGATGGTTCAATATCAAAATAATCTAATAACAGATTCAAAAAGAAAAACCATATGATCATCTCAGTTGATGCAGGAAAAGCAGTCAACAAAATTCAATACCCATCCACATTTTTAGAAACCCTTAGTAAATTTGGATAAAGAGAAGTTTCTTAATCTGATATGATGCTATCTCATAGAAACACAGAGCAAGCCTCAAACCTGATAAAACTTAAGAAGTTTTTAAAACATAAGCAGCATTTCCACATCCTAAGACAAAGATGTCTATTATCACCTACTATCAAAACTACATCCTATGTCCTCACCAATGCAGTAGTACACACACACACAAAAGATATATAAATATTGGAAAGGAAGACAATAAATTGGTATTTGCTAAAAACATACATTATCTCCACAGACAGCCTAAGGGAGTCTGAAGACAGACTAATTAGAGAGCATGATAAAGTTCCTCAATACAAGATCAACATCCAAAAATTAACACATATGAGCAACAAACCATTAGAAAATGTAACAAAGTCTACTCCTCACAAGAGGAAAATAATTGGAAATATCGTAGACAAAAAGAAAAGGTGGTAGTGTGGCATTAACTCAGAATAATGGAATAGAACAGATATCCCAGAAATATATCTAAACATATGTGACCCTTATGCAATAGAGGAGATTCATGGAGATATTAATGAGGAAAAGTTGCACTTTGGGGATAAATGAGTTCCCATAAGACAAAAAAGAAAACCGGATTCCCTACTTTATTCCATACATAAGGTTAAAATCCAGTTATATTACTAAAGATTTAAATATAGAACAATAAAACTTAAAAATGTGTGTGCAGGGGCGCCTGGGTGGCTCAGTGGGTTAAGCCTCTGCCTTCAGCTCAGGTCATGATCTTAGAGTCCTAGGATCGAGCCCCGCATCTGGCTCTCTGCTCACTGGTGAGCCTGCTTCCCCCTCTCTCTCTGGCTGCCTCTCTAACTGGTTGTGATCTCTGTCAAATAAATAAAAAAATCTTTAAAAAAAATGTGTGTGCATTTGTGTGTGTGTGAGGGAGAGAGAGAGAGAGAGAGACTCTTGTGCAGAAAATTACAAAATGTAAGTGAAGGACATTAAAGACTTAAATAAATGGCAACCAACACTGTTTTTGTGTATGAGAAAACTCAATACCTTAAGGACAACCAATTTCTCCAAGCAGTATTTTCCATCAAAATTATCTAGACTGCATGTTAAAATGTAGTTTCTTAGGCTCTACTTTAAATCTACTGAATCGGTATGCCTGAGGATGAGGCCCAAGAATCTGTATCTTAGAAGACTAGCCAGATGATTCTTGGGTGTACTGAGTTTTGAGAACCTTTGACTTAGGGAAGTAGGTCATAACCTGAATTGCACATGAGAGTTGCCTGGGACCGTTTCTGAAATATTCAGATGCTCAGGCCACACCCCAGACCAATTAAATCAGAATTTCTGGGCAAGGCCATCAGCGTTTTTAAAGCTCTCCAATGATTCCAAAGGGCAGTCAAGGTTGAGGGTCATTGACCTGGGTGAAGGTACCAGAGATCTATAAGGTTTGCTGCCCATCCTCGTTTGAACATCTACTTCTAGGGCTAACCTAGTAGAGAATGGACTTTATCTTGATTAAGGCAGCCATAATTTCCTTACATAAATGTTATAAGTTATTCATCTGGTATCCCCAGCATCCTGCCTGATACACAGCAGGGGCTTTGTGGTCATTTTCTGAAATAAATCCAACTAAATAAAACTGAATGAAATGAATCAATGTGTAGGTGAACAAAATGTTCACCAAATTCTAAAAATTTACTGGATTCTGCAAAACTATATGGCACCTGGGTGCAATGTTACACTGTGAGATGTATAGAGATGAACAAAATACAGCCCTCTCTCCCAGTGTTTGTGATCTGGTGGCAGAGGCAGATACAGACAACAGTATCTTATAATCGAGCAGACAATGGGAGTGCACAGAATATAGAAAGGGAATGCAAGAAAGATTGGCTCTGAATGGCAGCACCTGGAAGATATCCTTAAAGATTCAGTATCTGAGATTGGCCTTGCAGTATCTCTGAGACTTGCCCAGGAAGAAATTAGGGAAGTGGGGAGTTGCTCCAGAAGCAAAGGGCAGTTCTGCCAGCAGAAGCCACGTCAGACGGGCCTTTCTCTAACCTTCATGGAAGACTATAGGGCAGATTCAAAAGGCTCCTTTTCTTTCCAATTTCCTTGTTACTGCTCTCATTTGTCAAATATTTTGCCTCTGGTTTATTAATTCTACCTCCTGGTGCCTCAGCTGATTTCTTTCAGGAGAAGTCTCTCATTAGCATTTCTATGGGGAACACCTGCCACCCCATCTATCCCTATTAACTGATGGCTGGGGCAATGGGACCGACTGGACTGAGACGAGAATTTTAATCCCCTTCTCATGACTCATCTCTTTTCTAATTGAGAATGCTAGGTCTAAAGTCACAAGTGGCTGCCTGGCGAAATCCATCTTTAACGTTCAAAGTGGTAACAGGGACATGCTTCTCAATCTTATAACATCATTATGTAAAATGAGTGTACTAAAAATTAATCAACTTCATGATTGTGAATAATGAAAGATACCCGAGATAGCACTTAATGCAAAAATCCCAGGCTAGTGCAGATACGTTACGAATTAGATGAACTGTTGATTTGGGAAGGTTTCTCAAAATCATCGTGTCAAAGGATGTTTGGTATTTTCTACTGACTGTATATCGTAAGAGAAAAACCAAAGAATATGTATATGTCTCCGCAAGCTGACTGTATATTTTACATTATATGCCAATATGTTAAGCTGACGGATTGTGTGTCCTTTTCTCTGTTTAAGCCAACTGCTCACATTGATGTCATGTGACAGATGTCACTTGGAAAGCCCATGAGATGAACCAGTCACCATGGTGTAAGCCACCATGATTTATGTAGAGTGGCAGAAGAAAAGGGTTTTGTAAATCAAATTATCTTTGAAATGGAACCCAATCTGGCTTCTAATAAGGCAATGTTAAGACTCATCTATGCCGGTCGTGGGGCATACTTAGATTCAGGAGGTATTTGGAATCATAGCAAGGAAAAGAACATGAGACAATAGGGAAAGAAAATCAATGTTCCAGATAAGCCTACAATTTCCAGGCATTTTTTTTTTTTACAAGATCTGTAGATTAAGTAAGAATTTTATTTTATTTTTATTTATTTATTTATTTGACAGAGAGAGATCACAAGTAGGCAGAGAGGCAGGCAGAGAGAGAGGAAGGGAAGCAGGCTTCCTGCTGAGCAGTGAGCCCGATGCGGGGCTCGATCCCAGGACTCTGGGATCATGACCTGAGCCTAAGGCAGCGGCTTAACCCACTGAGCCACCCAGGCGCCCCACCAGGCATTTTTTTTATGTGATATTTGATTAATTGTCTTATTTCTTCATGTCTACTTTCACCCGAAGTGCATTTCCCTATTGGTTAATTTTTCTTCTGAAACAGAAAACAATGTTAAATTTCACACCAACTTGGTCATGCACTTAAATTGTCCATTAAGGAAACCGATGTCTCTTAGCAACACTTGTTCTCTTAATACGTCCAAACCCTTCTGATTATACAGCAAAATGGAACTGCTGACCCCAAAGTCACACACATAATTAAATTTTACAGAAGACCCAAATGAGAAAAAAAAATTCTTTTGAGGTGCTCAGAGATTTTTTTTTTTGACAGGTTGGTGGAGTTCTGATTCTGATAGCCACTAAAAATAATCATTTTCACCAGCTGCAAAAGCAGAGCCTTCCCCCATTCAATCCCATCACTTGCAGTATAAGTATAATCCTAATGGTAAAGCCTGACATGCTTACTATACAGTGAAGGTGGGGTTTTGGGAGAAGAGGCCATATGGAACAAAGGTGCAAGCCAATATACCTGGAGTGGGCTGTATCTGAAGGGTAGGTCATCCCCTGACTGTCTAGGCCATTTTTCATGGACAAAGCAAGTCCTATTGACTTGGAAATATAAACCGAGTAGGATCACCAAAGGAGATTTGAGAATTTGGGATCTCTCTTGATTGGCATTGACTCTCTGGAGGTGGGGAGGGGTAGTTTCCTGCATGGTGGGTGTTAAGGTTCCACCTGCCACCAGGTACTACTACCCAGGAGTAGGAGCAGGGAGTGGGAGTAGGAAGATGAGGAGGACAGATCAGAAATCTGTGATGCTGGGCGAATCTTAGGGTTTTTTGGGAATGAAGTGGGGCCTTCCTTGGAAACAAGCAGAATCACAAAACTACACCTTGGTTTTGTTTTTTATGCCCCTTGTTTATTTGCTTCCTTCTTTTCTTTTTGGTTCTCCCTTGGCAGTAGAACAAAGATACGGTGCAAATTCTACTTCTGATGGCTCTGAATCAAGGAAAAGGATCTTGCCCAACCCAAAGCCATAAAAAAAGTAGTACACTCCTCAGGGACCACTGTGGTTGTGCTAACAATAAACCAAGAGAAAAATGCCAAGGGGGGTGGAGAGGTGGGGAGATGGAGTCAGAGCCGAATATTAGCTGCCCCTTCTCATTGAGAAATGCTTTCCAGACTTAAAACCTGAGAGAGGAATTTTGTCTTTAAAAAGAGGATATCTATCTCCGCTATGCTTCCCTCAGCATATGAGGGAGTGGTTGGTACGTTCACTGGAGAAAGACATCAGTCTGGTATGAGGCTACATACAGGGGTCTTGGCAAAAGACACTAACTCTGCAGTCCTCCCAACCACAGTCTTCTGCAGAAAGGAGGCAACTGGCTGTGGCATCGATGAAGGACCCCCTAAGCCACATTTTGAACCCCTCTAGCTCAATTTTTCATCTTGCACATCTGTTTCCCCAGAGACCCTAAAGCCTAATGTTACATGCTCGGAGTCAAATGAGATCTCTTAGTGCTTGATCTGGGTGGAAACATAAAGGGAGGATGGGGAGCTAAGCATTCAGAAAAACATATTGGAGGCACAGGGTGAGAAAGCAAGTTGGAAGGGCTGAGGCTGCAGCACAGAGAGAATTCTAGAAGGATGGAGAGAGGGAGAGGCAAGGGAAGAGGGAGGGAGAAAGAAAGAGAGAAAATGGATATGTGCTTTCTTGAAGGCATTCATTTAGAGGGAATTTAAATGTGCTAAAAGGAGGATCTTGGTAATGGAATGAGCAACACAACTGGAAAACATAAAGAGAAGGGAGAAAGGAAATGCATCAATAGGGGAGAAGGCTGGAGGTATCTAGGAAGTGGAAATCAGAATAATGAGGGATCACGCACAAGATTGTAATGGCACTAAGACATTCTCATCACCTACTGTGTGCCAGGCTTAATTCTCCCCGGCCATCTCATGTAATCCTCACAATGTCTCGTGCAGCGCCAGGCATATAGTAGGTGCTCAAAAATAAGTTAAATATTAATAATTAATAAATGAACAAGCAAGTCTAAGAGAACGATCTATGATCAATCGCGTCTTACACCTAAGAACCTAAGGCCCAGAAAGGTTAAGAAACGTGCTCAGTGTGACTCAGCTACTGAGAGGAGGAAGGAATCCGACTTCAAAGCCTGATGGTAGAAGGAGGAAGGTGAGCAGTAAGAGCCCCGCGGGGAATCAAGAAAAGGGTGTGGTGTTTGGATGTCTCCCAGGGACTGAGAGAGGGAGGGAAGAATGAAAGGCGGAGGGAACTGGGCTAAGGAGGAGGGGATTGGCCTCTGAGAAAGAATTCTTCTAGGAGGACGGGGCCCTGTGGGGGAGCGCCAAGGCTGATAAAGGCAACAGCCGAGCGGGCAGCGAGGGGCTGATGCCGCTCAAGTGGGTGGGGCGGAATGGCATCGCCTGTGAAGAAACTGCCAAGGGTCTCGGTCCAGCAAGCGGGGATCCGAGGTGGGGCGGGGATGGGGGAAAAGATGCCCAAGTGGTAAAGGGAAAGACCTAGGCAGGCGGGGACGGATAGTACTAACAGCCTTCCCGTAAGAAAGAGCTGAAAGAAGTCAGCCTTGGCAGGGTGTCTGAGCTGCGGCGGAGGAGAGGGTGTGGTCTGGCAGGGGAGGGGCTGCACGTGAGGCCCGCGGTGCGGAGAAGAACCCCACCCCCGACCCCCCACCCCTGGGCAGCCTCCGCAAAAGGGTAAGGGTGACCCGCCACGTCGCCTGAGGGGCGGCCCGCGTCTCACCTGTAGGAGCTGCCCGCCGCGCTCGCTACCTCCTCGCGGATTTGCCTGTTGAGGGCGTCCGCCGCTGCCCGTCCCTTGCCGGCCTCCAGGCCCGCGGCCTGGACCGGGGCCTGGGCGGCGGGCAGCGGCGCCTGCTCCGGCGGCTGCCCCTCGGCGCGACGCAGCATCCAGGCGGGCCCAGGCTTCCTGCGCGTGTCGCGCTCGTCTGCCCCCGAGGGCTTTCCGGCGGCGGGGCCACCTGCTCCGCCAGGGGTCGCCTCCTGCTCTGGGGCCTCCGCGGCGGCCTGCGCGGGCCAGCGCTCCTGGCTCTGAGGCCGGCGCTTGGAGGCCCCGAGAATCGGCACCGAAGCCTGGGAGGACGCGGGGATCTGCACGGGCTTGGGGATCCACGGGTGGTCCCCGCGGCGCGGCAGCGGCCAGGCGCGGAAGTCCTTCTGGTACTGGGTCTCGCGCTCGAAGGGCGCGTCGGAAGGCTGGTACTCGCTGCGCGGCCGGCAGCTCGGCTCTGGCCGCTGCACCTTCCAGGCGCGGTAGTCCTGACGCATCACCGAGTCCGCGGGGCCTGCGCTGAAGCTGGAGCCGGAGCTCGGGACGGCGCCGGGCCCGCTCCGGCCGGCCGCAGCCGCCGCCTCGCGTTCCCCACTAGGCCCGGGCGCGGGCCCCGTTGCCCGGGCAACTGCATCCAACTCGCCCTGGGCCGGCTGCGTCTCTATGGCGACCGCCCTAGCCGAGGGGGGCGCGTGCGCCGGCTGCGCCTGCTGCTGCTGCGGCGGCGGCGGCTGCGGCGGGGCGCTCGGGGCCTCGGTGGCCTCCGAGTACTTGGTGAAAACCAGCGGCACGGCGATGTCCGCCTTGTCCAGCTGGTTCCAGAAGCGGGCAATGCAGCAGGCCCGCGTGATGCACGGCCACGCCATGATGCTAGCTGCAAAGCTGGCCTTCCCTCTTTCTTTTTGTGGCTCTAAAGCAAGTCTCTAATCTTACTTCAGTCCCTCGGCCCTCGACCAGTCTGGTTCCCACTGTTTTTTTTTCCCTTGGTGGCCTGGGCTACCTCGCTCTCCTCCCTCAGAGAGCACCCAGGAAGGTCAAGCTATCACTGAGATTAAAGTCCGTAAAGTCCCCCTGATTACCGGCAGCAAACGCCTCCGGGAGCCGTCTGTAAGGTCTTGGGAGCGCAGTCTGCTGCGGGCACCGATGGGTGAGCCACCCGGCGTCCCGGAGTCCCCGGGCGAGGGCGTCTGGGTCGCGCCCCTCCCTGCTGCTGCGGCGGCGCGCAGACCCCGGCCAAGCGAGGCGACGCGAGACGAGGTGGCTGCGGGCTTAAGCCATGGCGTAGAGGAAGGACCGAGCAGGGTGGCCTCAGGGGCCACGGACGAGGCTCTATTCTCCCTCCCTGATGCGTCCCGTCTCAGCCGGCCACCTAGCAGGGCTTGGAGGTGATTCACCTCCAGCGGAGACCGAGCATTGCTGCAGCCTCTGCTCCCAACGATGCCGCAGCCACTGCCGCTGCCGTCTCTGCTGCAGGGAAGCGGCCCCACCCTTATCTCCTGCTCGGCGACTGGGGGAAAAAAATCCAGGGAAGGCGCTGAGAGAAAGCGCTCTGCAGAAAAAAATCACCTGCTGTCGTCAGCGCGCGCTGCCCGGAGCTCGCTTGGTACTTTCCCCTCCCCCCTGCGCTCTGGCAGCTCCTCCCTCCTCGGCTCCTAGGCAACAGCAGAATCTGGGGCCTGGGTGGCTTCAAGTCCCAGGCTGGTGATGACTGACTGTCCTTTCGCTGGTCGCTTCTCCGCCGGGAGCCTCAGGCTCCTCTTTTGTAAAATGGGGCCAATCATGGAGGAGGGGGGATTCAAGTTTTAAAATATGAAGGATATCTCTAGTGAAATGTCTGTCCCAGAATAGACGCTTTTAAAAAAGAAAGCTGGTGTTACTGGTCAGTTGCTGGTGGCGGAATTTGAACTCAGTTTGGCTGGTTCCTGATTCAAGCACCAGTCACTCATGCACTAACTTTGTTCAGATGTGTAGGGATGTGAGAGTTCCCAGGCTGGTGGGGCCCTGGCTGTTTCTTTATTAGGGGACCTTTGGGGAAACGGTGTCTTAGAGCCTCCCAAGAACTACCAAGTCCCTATTCAGCCCAGAGGCCATACTGGGGAGAGCCAGGAAAAAGAAAATTCTTGGAATGGCCTTAAGTGTGGAGGTTGGGGGGGATGGAAAGGAAACAAGGAAATCGTGTCCTAGGACACCATCGCGCCTGATTCACAGGGACTTACTGGCATGTTCCTGACCCCTGGCTTTTGCTCTTCCTCTACCTAGGACGCACAGTAGACTTTGGAGTCCGACAGGCTTGATTGTTTCTGACACACTGTGTCACTTGGGCAAGTTGGGTCATCCCTGGACCTCAGTAGCCTCTTTTGTAGAATGGAGGAAATCAGAGCTATCTCAAAGTCGTTTTGTGAAGAGAGTTAAGGACTCAGAGCAGAAGCTTTGAGTCAAATGAAGTCCACAGTGATTCAAATTCTGGCTTTTACATTCCTTAGCTGTATGGCCATGGACATGTCACTGCACCTTTCTGATCTTTTATCTGTGAACAGGGGTACCAATTCTGAATTTGCAGGGTTGAGAATTAAAATGAGATAATGTGCTAAAAATGCTTATCACCACACCTGGTATATAGCAATGACTCGATGAATGGTAGCTATTAGTATTCAAAGGACGCACCCAGGAAAGCCTAGGTGGAGCTTTCCAAGCAGGCCAGCCACTTGGACACCTCCTTCAGGAAGACCTCTTGTTTTTTCTACTACCTTTTGGTCTCTCCTTGATATCCCTCCGTTTACATTTCCTGCATTGTTCTCTACTCCTTATCCCTAGCAACATTCACTAGCCTTCAGCTCTGTTTTTCTCCAAGATAGGCAGAGTTTTCAGCATCAAGTAAGCTGGGGGCATTGGTGTTTCTAGGGAAGAAAGCCATAATTGTGACATAATTATGTCATAAATGACATAAATTAGAATAAATAAAAATCTAATCCTTTAGATTAGGAACTGCAAAACACCACTGTGTTTTGGGTTTTTGTTTTTTTTTTTTAAACCTTGGGGTCAAACAGGATGAGAAGACAACTCTGATTAATCACTTATCTGTTGAACTTCCTCCTATTTGGGTCTTCATCTTTTATGATTTGATTTGAGTTCCATAAATAAAATGATGCCTGGCACTGTTTTCCAGTCATTAGGAGATACATTTCTACAAACAACATAATCTGGTCTGACCCTCAATTCTGTAGAACTCCATGGGATTTGGCTGATGTCTTTCCAATAGTGATAATTTTTCAATAATTTCAATAATTTTCAATAATGCCTTTTTCAAGGCAACTAGAAATTGGAGGGGGGAACTGAGACTTCATTGAGACTTTCCCTTTTTTTCATTTAGCAAGTCTCATCTCCTGATGCTCACTCTGTGCCCTGGGCACTGTGGAACACAAATGAATTCTACCTCTGTGGGAGTCGTCAGTTAGAGGGGTGTGTTATGGACAATTGGAAGACAGACAAATAATTAGCAATTAAACAATATGGTCAGCATAACAGGTTCATTTGCAAGGTGCTGAATGAATGACTAAGGAAGATGAGTAGAAGCTCTCCTATCAGAAGTGTAAGTAAGAGCGTTCCAGGCAACTTCATTATCAATATCACCTTCCATATTCATTCATTTGGATTTCTAAAACACACTCAGTGATACATCCTTCTCGAACCATCCAATGGCCCAAGAGATAAGTCTAATGGTTCTCTTTTACCTTGGCTTGCTCAGCATCCATTCTGATGACAACAGCACCTCATTATTTGGCTTTTGGGGACCACTCCTTTCTTACTTTCAGTTCATAGGGTTTGGATGGGATTAACCCTACTTAGCCCACCTTCCAAAGCTGACTATGTGACCCACATCTGTACCAGGGCACTATGTCCCCCTGGCCAAAGTGACTAGCTGATCCACATTGGGGCCATCAGAGAGAAATCCTGGACTTTAGCCGGAACTCATTGTAAGGAGGCACTCTCTTTTTTAATGGAATTGCTAAAATGAGAGACCACGAGAATAGAGTTGTTAGTGATCATCTCTGCCATCACTGGGAGTGGGGGGTAAGGGGAGCTCCCTGCCTAAGGTGGAAGCAAACACAGCGAAAATCAGAAGAGGACACAGGATTCTGGTAATGTCTATGAAGACAGCAGTTTGTTTCCTGAAGCCCATTCTCATCTTCTTCCCTTTTAGAACAGAAGCCTCCAAGTTGTGGTTGGGTTCTCGGTCACCCAGCAAGAGACTGTGCAGCAAAGAGCAATTATACAACGTCCCAGGTCACGTGACCCCTTAAAGGAATTTGCTTGTGTTCAATTTTATCTTTCTCCCTCCCCAAAGGGTAGAACATGGGTAGTTAAAATGACTATGACTAGGTGGTTAAGAACATTCCGGTGCCAGGATTTAACCCTGGGTAGGGGAGAATAGCAGAACAAGATGGAAGAAACCTATCTTGGGAGACCTAATAGGATGCAGCTGCTTAACAGCCTCAGGCTTGCTTAAACGCTGTGTGAGAAAGGAAGAGCACTTCTCTCTAGTTTGAACCACTGCTTTGAAGATCTCTGTTTTCGTTTATTAGTCATTTGAGCATTTGGATCTGGCCATGCTTAAACTAATTTGAGGGCTATGAAAACAGCATTTTAATACTGGAAAATAATATGTCTAATGGGAGGGAATGATCATATTTCAATATTCTAAAGTCCTTATTTGTTTGTAAGGAGAGTGGAGGTACTGATGAACTTATAACCTAAAATGCCGATCAACTTAAAAATGTTCATTACAAGAAAGAAAAGGGAATACAGAAAACTTCATTAAGTCCAGAAAAAGGGTAAAAATAAGCAAAGGAAAAAACACGGCAAATGGCAAAAACAATATAAAGTGGCATAAATATTTCCAAATATATTAGTGATGGGGGTAAATGTAAATAATCAAAACTTTTAGGGTAAAAGATAAAGAACGTCAGATTAGAGAAAAACACAAAACAAAGCAAAATGCAACCAGACATTGTTTTCATTAAAACATACTGACACATATGGGGCTTCTGGGTGGCTCAGACTCTTGGTTTCGGCTCAGGTCATGATCTCAGGCCTGTGAGATCCAGCCCTGCGTCACTCAGCAGGGAGTCTGATTGAGATTCTCACCCTCTCCCTTTGCCCCTCCCCCTGCTTGGGCGTGCTCTCTTTCTCTCAAATAAATAAATTTTTTTTTTTTAAACCACACTGAAACTTAGATATAGGGGAAAATATGATGGGAAAAGATATAGTAGAAAAATACTATAACCAAAAGGAAGCTGTATGATTACATTACTATCAGGCAAAATTGGTCTTAAAACAAAAGGCATTACTGAGGATAAAAATGGTCATCACAGATGGGGTGCCTGGCTGGCTCACTTGGTGGAGTATGCAACTCTTGATCTCGGGGTTGTGAGTTCAAGACCCACGGTGAGTATAGAGATTATTTAAATATCTTTTTTTTTAAATCATTGCGTAAAAGTAGAAGAAACATTTCACCATACATAATATGGTTTGTACTTAACAACATAGCTTCAAAATATATACAGCAAAACTTGGCAGAATTTCAAGAAGAAATGCGCAAATTCATCATCGTTAGAGAGATTTTTTTTAACACATCTAAATAACTTGTAAAACAAACACATAAAATGTTGTTAGTAACAGAAGATTTAAACAATAAAGTGGATCCAATGGACCCTGCACCCAGCAATTAGAGAATATACATTCTTTACAAACGTCTGAGGAATGTATAAAACTTGACCACGTATTAGGGCACAAAGAAAATATAAACAAGTACCAAAGACAAACAAATCCCCTTTTCTGGTGACAGTACAATGATATTAGGAACCAATAACATAAGATAGTCACAAATCTCCACATGTTCAGAAAGTAAAATGCTTCAAAATTGATTCATGAGTTTGAAAAGAAATTATACGGGATACTAGAAAATAATCAGGGCTGAGAGGAAACAAAAACATTGCATAGCAAAGCTTATGAGCTACAGCTAAAAACAATATTCACAGAGAAATGTGTAACCAAAAACATAGTTTAGAAACAAAAACGAGTAAAAATACTCTAGTGATTAAACTCAAGAAGTGAGAGATAGTACAGAACAAACCAAAGCAAGCCGAAGGGGGGAAAATGATAGAAAATAGTAAGGAGGTTAAGTATCAATCAACCATATGTTAGAGACCGTCAAAATATCCAAAATGTTCTTCCTTAACTTAGATAAAATCTCTGACAGACTTTTCCAGAAACAAAAACCAACAGACAAGGATTGTAAAGACAGACAGTTGTAGATACAGCAGATGACTGGCAGATACTAACAGTTACTTTCTGCTGATAAATTTGCAAAACTTTACGGGGTGGTTAACTTCCAGGATGGCCTACCATGGTATGGTCCTGACTTCCTGGTGACCCAGCTTTGTGAAGTCCTCTCCCACACTGGCTAGAGCTGACCTGTGTAACCATTAGGATCTTGTGAAAATGACTGCATTTGACTTTCACAACTAGGTCAGAAAATTCAATGTGGTTCCCTTTGGGCTCTCTCTCAGGGCTTTCACTCTGGGGCAGCCAGCCGCCATCTTGTGGATACCCAAGCAATGCTAGGGAGAGCTCCATGTGCTGAAGGACTGAGGACTCCTGCTATCTACCATGTGAGTGACCCAAATGACAGTGTATTTTCTGGACCCACTCAAACGTTCAAATGATTCCCACCTTGGCTGACATCTTGACTACAACTTCATATGAGACCCTGAACCAGAAGTATACCCACTGGTCATTCCTGACCAGGAATCTAGGAATCTGACCTATAGAAACAACACGAGATTAAGAAATATTTCTTGTTATTGAAAGTGCTAAGTTTGGGGGTAACTCATTTTATTTTATTTAAGATTTTGTTTATTTATTTGACAGAGAGAGAGATCACAAGTAGGCAGAGAGGCAGGCAGAGAGAGAGAGAGAGGGAGAAACGGGCTCCCCGCTGAGCAGAGAGCCTGATGTGGGGCTCGATCCCAGGACCCTGAGATCATGACCTGAGCCGAAGGCATTCGCTTAACCCACTGAGCCACTCAGGTGCCCCAGGGTAATTCATTTTAAATAGACTTTGTTTACATATTTATTTTAAATAGACCAATTTTTAGAGAGATTTTAGGTTCACAGCAAAATTGAGCAGAAACCACAAAGAGTTCCCCTCTACCTCTCTTCCTGCACCCACACAGCTCCCCCCACTATCGACATCCTATGCCAGAATGGTACATTTATGATCGATGAGCCCACAGTGGTGCCACATCACCCAAAGTCCGTAGTCTACATTAGGGTTAACTCTTGGTGTTTTACCTTCTATGGGTTTTGACAAATGTGTAATAACCTGTGTCCACCATCACAGCATTATACAAAATCACTTTACTGCCGAAAATATCCTCTCTGCTCTGCAGACTCATCCCTCTCTCCCTCCAACCCCTGGCAACCATTGATCTTCTTAATGTCTGCATGGTGTTGCTTTTTCCAGAATACCATACAATTGGAATCATACAGTACGGAGCCTTTTCAGATTGGCTTCTTTCACTTAGTAATGCACATTTAAGCTTCCTCCATGTCTTTATATGGCTTGATGGCTCACTTCTTTTTGGCATTCAACAATATTTCGTTGGATGTACCACAGTTAACGTATCCATTCACTCACTGAGGGATATCCTAGCTTCCAAGTTCCAGAAAATATAAATAAAACTGCTATAAACATCCGTGTGCAAGTGTTTGTACTGACATAGATTTTCAGCTCATTTGAGTAAATACGAAAGAACATGATTACTGCATCTTTTGATAAGGCTATATTTAGTTTTGTAAGAAACCGCCAAACTGACTTCCAAAGTACCATTTACATTCCCAGGAGCAGAGTGAGAATTCCTGTTGCTCCACACTCTCACCAGCATTTGATGAAGCCAGCATTCCAGATTTTGGCCGTTCTGATAGGTGTGTAGTAGTATCTCATTGTTTTCTGAATTTGCATTTACCTAATCACGTGTGATGTGGGGCATCTTTTCTTATGTGATTTACCATTTGTACATCTTCTCTGGTGAGGTGTCTGCTCAGGTCCTCTGCCTATTTTTAAATCAGATTGTTCATTTTCTTGTTGGAAAATTTTAGAGTTCTTCCTCTATTTCGGATAATAGTCCTTTATCACATATGTCTTTTGCAAATATTTTCTCCTAGTCTGTGGCTTGTCTTCTCATTCTCTTGAATGCAGAACAGAAGTGTTTGGTTTAATTCAATTTGATTTTTCAAAAGATTTTATTTATTTGAGAGAGCATGTGCACACGAGCAGGGTGGAGGGACAGGAGGAGAGGGAGAAGCAGGCTTTGCACTGAGCAGGGAGCATGACCTGGGGCTCCATCACAGGACCCTAGGATCATAACCTGAGCCGAATGCAGATGCTTATCCAATGGAACCACCCATGCGCGGTGGAAGTACTTAATTTTAAATGAAATCCAGCTTACCAATTTTTTCTTTAATGGATTGTGCCTTTGTTGTTGCATCTAAAAAGTCACTGGCATACCCAGGGTCATGTAGATTTTCTCCTGTGTTATCTTCGAGGAGTTTTATAGTTTCCAGTTTTACATATAGGTCTATGATCATTAAGTTTTGTGAAAGGCTAATACCTAGAGCCTTTTCTTTAAATCATGTGGATGTCTAGTTGTTCCAGCACCATTCGCCAAAAAGACTATTTTTTCTTCCTGTGTTGCCTTTGCTCTCTTGTCAAAGATCAGTTGCACCTATTCATGTAGGTGCATTCTTGAGACTTGTCCTGTCCTATGGATCTAGTTGCCTCTTCCTTCACCGTACCACACTATCCTGATTACTGCAGCTTTATAGTAAGTCTTGAAGTCAGGTAGCATCAGTCCTTCAACTTAGTTCTCTTTCAATATTGCATTGGTTATTGTGGGTCTTTTGACTCTCTGTATAAACTTTAGAATAAGTTTATCGATATCCACAAAATAACTTCCTGGGACTTTCATCAGAATTGCATTGAAGTTTGGGGGTGATTTCTTACGTGGCAAGAGACAACTGACTGACTCAGGGGAATAAGTAAATCTTAGGAAAAAATATCTTAAACTGATTTAAGAAGGACTAGAAAACCTGAATAATTCAATAAATTGAATCAGTAGTTTAAAAATCTACCTGCAAAGGAAAACCAAACAAGATAAAACAAAATATGTGATCTATTTGATTTTACAGGTGAGTCTCACAAAACTTACATAGAACAGACAATCTGTATTTATGGTAAATTATTCCATTAAACAGAAAAAAGGGGGGAAACTTCCCATTCTAGTTTAGAAAGCCAATATAATAGATGTACCGAGGGGCGCCTGGGTGGCTCAGTGGGTTAAGCCGCTGCCGTCGGCTTGGGTCATGATCTCAGGGTCCTGGGATCGAGCTCCGCATCGGGCTCTTTGCTTAGCAGGGAGCCTGCTTCCTCCTCTCTCTCTACCTGCCTCTCTGCCTGCTTGTGATCTCTCTCTGTCAAATAAATAAATAAAAATCTAAAAAAAAAAATAGATGTACCGAGACAAACCAGACAAGAATAATACGAAGAAGAAGAAATTATAAGCCAATCATATATACAAAGATCTTAAATGAAATGCTAGCAAACAATTCAGAATTGTACATAACAATCATTATTTATCAACAATAAGTTATGTTTATGCAAGAATGAACACTGATTTAATAACAGAAAATCTGTAGATATAATACTACATGCTAACAGATCCAATAGAAATATCACATAACCATCTCACATAGATGTATTTTGAGAAACATGATAAAAGTTCGCACACTTTAACTTTAAAAGCTCTTCACAAGGTAGAACTTCCTAGTATGTCACAGGATATATACCAAAAACTAGAAATAGTATATTTTAGGGTTAAATGCTGGAAGCCTTAGCTTTATCTTCAAGAACACAAGCAGGGGAGAGTTGATCCTAGTCATAAAGGTTGGGTAGGAAGGTCTAATGCATTTGGATTTCCAGTTATGACGCTAAGTGAGATTTAGAGTCAAATACCTCAGTGCTTTTACTATGACTGGAATGACCACAGAAACAGGGATTATAACAAAATCATGAAATCTTTGTATCCTGGAATCAAAATAAAAGAATGAGAATCTTGGAATCATATTTGGAGTCCTAGAATCTCAGAGTAATAGAATGATACAGTCCTAGAATCCTAGAATAAATGAATATTAAAATTCCTTGAGTCTGGGAATAATTTAATATGTTTCTGAACCTTTTTTCCCCACTTACTGTTGCAGGCTAAAAAATTCTTCCTTATATTGAGCCAAAATAGAAGTTCTTGCAATTTCCATCTTGCCTCAAGACCCCATATGACAGAATTTTAAAGTCATATTAAAAAAAAAAAACTGTCATATTCCCTGATCTTCTCTTCTGAGGATAAATGTTCCCAACTTCTTCATTTAGTATAATACCTTATTATACTAAAGCCAGATACTTTGAGACTCTATAGATCTCCTGTTACTCATCAAATTTTCATCCACGACTTTTAACAACCACTGATGGCTGTTGCCTGAGACAATTATTACTACAATGTTTGCCAAGTAAGTGATTTTCCAACTCCATTATTCCTTCTACATTTAGCCATTGGCATCTTCGTTTATACCAGCATGGATTCATGAATTCTTATTTTTTCCAAAGGCGTTAATCTATTACTATCCCCTTCTATTTTGACGCTCAAGCTGTTCCATCATTTTCTCAGTGGGAGCCCTGGGTGATCGCTCTGCAGCTCCCTTATATAAAATGATACAGGCACGTGTAAGTTCCAGAGGGAATACACACCCTGCCTTCCTTCCTCCAATGTTACAGCCATGTGGAAGACCGTGAGCATGCATGTTTCCACACATTTATTAATACACATGTATATGTGTATTTAGCATTAAATAAATAAATTCATGTGTATTAAACATTTATGATTTGACATTTTTTTCTGAAGGGCATCAAACTTTATGAAACCTTTACGATGTGCTTTTTCTCCTCACCAATAGGAATTTGAGATTCACCCATGTTGTATACCCAGGACTAGTTAGGCCATCATAACTGGTCTCTAGCAGTGTGTTGTATGATAAACCACTTAAAAAAAAAATCTGTTCCTCCCCTGAGGAATAGTTAAATTGTTTCAAATTTTTAACTATTACAAATAGTACAACATATTTTTTCTTATGTGTGTCTCCATACCCCATGCCAGAGCATTTCTCTAGAGTAAGGAACCCAAAAGTAAAATTTCTAGGCCATACAATGCATGCGTCTTCCAATATATGAAAAACAACTTGCTCTCCAAAGGCATTGTCCCATTTACACACCCACCTGTGATATGCGAGAGTTCCTGTTTCTCAACGTCTTCACCGATATTTGGAATGACTAGACTTTTAGACTTTTGCCATCCTGGTGAGTGTAAATGTTAAATTACAGGTGTTTAAATTTGAATATGAATAAGGTTGAGTATCTTCCTTTGCTTATTGTCCTACTGGAGTTTTTGTATATTGCCTGTTCATATCCTTTGCCCATTTTTCTCTGTCAGGCTGTTTAAAGAATTATTTTATATGAATTCTTTATGCACATTAATCACTCATGGCTTCTATGTATTG
This sequence comes from Lutra lutra, assembly GCF_902655055.1. Classification (NCBI taxonomy): domain Eukaryota; kingdom Metazoa; phylum Chordata; class Mammalia; order Carnivora; family Mustelidae; genus Lutra; species Lutra lutra. Next base: position 54,848,449 of record NC_062287.1, on the reverse strand, counting down.
TGAAGATCTTCTCCCAGTATGTGGCTTATCTTTTAATGTTGTTTATAGTATATTTGGACGCACGGAGGTTTAAAAATTTTAATGTAGTTAAACATATTAGTCAAAGTTTATGCTTTCTGCATCTTTAAGAACTCTTCCCTGCTCTGCTAGTAATAAGAATATTCTCCTTTACCGCCTTTGAGAAGTTTTTGTCTCTATATTTTCAACCTATTTTTTGTGCACCATGTAAAGTTGTGTGGCAGGCTGCCCTTCTGCCCGGCTTAAAATATGCTCAAGTTATTTCAATGCAGGTCCACCTTTCCCGACTTCCTTGTGGCCAGAAGTGGTCACTGAGGTATAAGCAGAAGACTGCTAGAGATTTCTGGGAAAACATTGACTCAAAGGTGTTTTCCCTTCTACCCCCCAACCTTTTTTCTTCTATTACTTCTTTTCTTAAAAATAGGCAGAGGCTAGAAGTGAATCAGCCTTTTGCCACTATGAGGTGACAATCTTAAGGACAGAAGCGGCAAGCTAAAGACTGTGGAGGAACATACAGAAAGAATCTGAAGCAGGGTCGCCTGGGTGGTTCAGTCTTGGTTGAACGTCCAGCTCTTGGTTTTGGCTCCGGTCATGGTCTTGGGTGGTGATCTCAGGGTTGTGGGATCAAGCTCTGTGTCAGGCTCTGAGCTCATCGGGGAGTTGGCCTGGGACTCTCTCCCTCTCGATCTGCCCCTCCCCCCCACTCATGCATGCTCACTCTCTTTCTCATGAACAAATAAATTTCAAACAAACAAACAAACAAAAAACAAAAAAAAAGAAAGAAAGAGAGAAAGAACCTGGACCATTAATGACACTGTGGGGCTGCTACACCAGTCTGCCTCTGGACTTTGTTGTTGACTCTTAATTTTTGTGATTGTTTTTCTTTTGTCCATATTTAGAATTCTTTTTATGAGAAAAAGGAAATCCATTTTTGGTTAGGCCATTTTTGGGTGGCTTATAGCAGAATGCAAATCTTAATACAGAAAAGGACCTAGGGTGTTTTTTTTTTTTCCATATAAACACCCAATTCTGTCTTTTTTTTTTTTTAACTAGAGAGGTTACAGTTGACACACGATGTTACATTAGTTTCGGGTGTACAACATGTGATTCCATATTTCTATACATTATGCTGTGCTCACCGCGAGTGTAGCTACCTGCCTTCCGTCACCATATGACACATGCCCATTCTTTAAGCATGTTTGAAGTTTATCTTTTCTCCACTGATTGAAAATGCTTCCTCTAGTAGATAATGAGTTTTCATACATATGTGGATGTGTTTCTAAACTTTATATTCTGTTTTATTAGTCTGTTTATTTACCCTATGCCGATGTTATAGTCTAAAATTATTGCAGGTCTCAATATTTGATAGGCAAACCTCTCTTCTTCCTCTCATTTTAGATTGTCATCCATTTGTTCACAAATATTTTTTGAGCACCCACCAGGGGCCAGGCACTGTTCCAGACTCTGGGGTATGGAACTGAACAAGATAGATAACCATCTCTATGGTCATGGAACTTTCATTGCATTGGAAGTCTTGCCCTTAATTCTTCCATATGAACCTTTGAATCAGCTTGTCGAATTCTTTGGAGACTTTTATGAGAACAAAAAGTCTTATGAGATGTTTTCTGAAATTGCACTGAATTTATTTAGTCTTTAAGAGGAATTTCCATTGTGGGGATTTTGAGACTTTCTATTCATGTAGAGAGGCAAAACTCTGTTTATTGAGTTCTTTTATGTTCTTTTGTCTTGGTTTTTGTTGTAACTGGAATAACACTGTCTTTTCCTTTTTATTTTTAAATAATTATAAACTTAGAGAAGTTGCAGAAACACTACAGAGAGACCCCTGTAGCTGCCACCTCCATTTTCCCAGTGGTAACACCTCAAATACATACAGTATGTTACCAAAACGAGGACTTTTACATTAATGCCATGCAATTAACTCGACTGCAGACCTTGCTTGGGTTTCACCAGTTTTTGCATGCACTCATTTTTGAACATGCCTTCATGCAGAGTTCTATGACCTCTAATCACGTATATGGATTTGTATAAGCACCACTGCCATCAAAATACAGGATTGTTCTATCACTACAAAGGATCTCTCTCTTGTTACCTCTTCATTATCACACTCTTCCCCGATTTCCCTGGTTTCCTTGGCAACCACCAATCCATTCTCCATCTCTGAGCTTTTGACATTCTAGAACATCATTAGCTGGAATCATATTGTTTGTAAGCGTTTCCTCTCAGCATAATTGCCTTCAGAGTCACCCAAATTGTTGCACATATCACCACTTTGTTCCTTTTTATTGCTGAGGTATTATTCCATTGTGTAGACAAAGTTCATTTTGTTTGTCCACCCATGGAAGGATATTTGGGTTGTTTGCAGTTTGGGGATATTACAAATAAAGGTGCTGTGAAGATGCATGTAAAGGTTTTCTGTGAACGCATTTTCACTTCTCTAGGATAAGCGCTCAGGAGCCATTTCAGCGTGTTTTTAGCTTTATGAGAAACTGCCATATACTTTCCAGAATGGTTCCGCCATCTTGCATTCTTACCAGCAGTGGAGGAAAGATCCAGGTCTGGACTTCTTTGCCAGTATTTGGTATTATCATTTCTTTTTTATCTTAGCCACTCTGATACGTGGGCAGCAGTATCTCATCACGGTTTTAATTTAGCGTCACCCTAATGGCTACTGATGTTGAACATCTTTTCATGTGCTCCTGTGAACTGACATATTTTTAAATGTCATCTTTTATTATAGTCATACACAGCAGGACTGTTGAATTTTTGCATGTATTGATCTCTGTTTATCAACCATACTCAACTTTCTAATTAGTTTTAATGGTTTGTAGAATTATCGTTCACCAAAAATGACAACTGTGTCTCCTTCTTTCTGATTTATATCTTTCATTTCTTCCTCTTTCCCAGTTGCTCCTAATGTGCCTGTAGAATTGTTGTTCCCGGCTTCTATGGGAACGTTTCCAGTATCTCATCATTTAGCATGATGTTGACTTTTGGCACAAAATATTCAGAAACTATCCATTTGCTCCGATTTTACTAAGAAATTTTTTAAACATCCAGAATAGATGGTGAATTTATCAAATGTCTTTTCAGTCTCTTCAGACATGCTCATGTCTTTTTCACTTTGATTTTTCAACACATGTAATTATCATGTAACTTATTACTATCAAACCGTTCTTGGCTTTTTTGGTATAATGTCAATTTGGTTGAGGTGTGTTGTTCTTTTAAAGTGCTTCAGAGTTTTACTTACTAAAACTTAAAAGATTTTTTTTTTTGTATGGATACTTATAAAGCAGCTCAGTCTGTTTCCTTTTAGCTGTGCCTTTGGTGGGGGGGGGGGGGGGTGGCGGTGCACCAGAGCTATGACGACTCTACAAAAAGCATTTGGAGGATGCTTTCCTTTTCTGTGCACTGTAGCGGTTTAAATGGAATTGGAGTTAACCCTTTCTTAATGACTTAAGATAACTCACCTGTGAATCATCTGCACCTGGGGCTGTTGGGGTGGGGTTGGGGGAGCTCTTTGCCTATCTGCCAGAGGAGTCATGTCATTCCCCTGCTTGAAACTCTTCAATGGCTTGCCACTGCTCTTGGAATAAAATCTGACTCCTGGCCATGGTCTTCAAGCCCCTGCTGGACCTGGTTCCAGTCTGTTAACACCTCCTCTCCTATTGTCTCCTGCTGTTCACAGCACTCCAGCCACATCTGACCCCCTTTTCTGTTCCTGTAACACACCAGGCTCTTTCCAGCCCAGGAAGCTTTGTACTTGCTGGTTCCTCTGCCTAGAATGTTCTTTCAGCTCTTTCTACTAAATGGCTTATTCTCATCCTTCGGGTCCTGGTTAACATTAAATCTTCAAACAAGCCCTCCCTCCCCATCTTATCTAGTGTGATATCCCTTAGTTTTCTTTCGTTATTCTATGTATTTCCTTACAGTATCACTCATTTTGCTCTGGAATTATCTTGTTAACTTCTTACTTGCCTGTTGTCTGCTACGCTATCTGCCACCCCACTGTTGACTGTGAACTCCTCTGAGTTCCAGCAGAAACTTGTCTGTCTTATTCATACTGTTTCCATCCTCTAGAACTGTGCTTGGCATGTAGCAGACAGCCCAAAACACACACAAGTACAAAATATTGTTGACTGAATGAACCAATCAGAGGACCTGTGATGGGGACCTTGGGAAGAATAGCAGCACTATTGTCAGAAAAGAAATAAGAGATCAGCTGGGGTGGAGTTTAGGTTTGTACTGGTTCAGTTTTACATGACAGCAAAGGTGCCAAGTGGAAAGCTCTGACAGGCATTTGGAGATATAAGAGTGAGGTGAACTGGAGAAGGTTACAAATGTAGATTTGAGAGTTTTCCTTAACCACCTGTTAGTGCACTTAATCACTCCCCCACTGATTCACATGTTTCTTCATTCATCTGTCCATGCGTCCATATATTCATTCATGGATTCAGACAACAGATTTTTGAGTAAACTGTGAGTAAATCATGAACCAAGCCCTAGGTTCCAGGGATACACTGACCAATAGACAGTCTGTCCTCAAGGAGTGTAAGTGTGGAGGGAATGGGAGAGTAGTGGCCATAAAATAAAAACAGACTGGTAAGCACTGCTGTAAGGTGCCCACCTGTGCATTATGCAGAGCATGGATGAAGACATGTGGGTGAAAATGAAGAATTTAATCTTGAAGGCATGCCAGAAATTAGGGAGGATTGGAGAGGAGGTGCTAATAGGAGCTAATAAACAAAGGAAGAGGTATGTCGGGGTGATAAAAGGAGAAAGAGGACAGAAATTATATCACAGTAGAAAAAACTTAGGCGTTAGAGTCAGAGTGACCACACTTTGCCTCTCAACCCTACTTTTTTCCAGCTGGGTGATTTTGGAGAAATGATTTATTCTCTCTGGGCTTCAGTTTTCTTCATGGAAAATAGATACTAACCTCAAAGCTACGTAGAGTAGATCCTGCCAGATACATTCATAGATGATGGTTGGATGGTGGTGATGATGGTGGCGTTGGTGATGGTAGTGGTGGTGTTGGTGATAGTGGTGGTAGTGGTGATGGTGTTGATGGTGATGATGGTGGTGGTGGTAGGGGTGGTGTTGTGGATGGTTGTGGAGTTGGTGATGGTGGTGTTGATGATGTTAGTGGTGATGGTGTTGGTGATGGGTCGTATTAGTGATGATGGTATTGGGGATGGTGGTATGATAATGGTGATGGTGGTGGTAGTGATGGTTGTGGTGGTGGTGATAGTGTTGGTTTTGGGGATGGTGGTGATGATGGTGGTGGTGGTAGGAGTGGTGTTGGTGATGGTGGTGATGGTGGTGGTGTTGATGATGTTAGTGGTGATGGTGTTGGTGATGGTTGTAGTAGTGGTGATGGTGTTGGGGATGGTGGTGTTGATGATAGGGGTGGTGGTGATAGGGTTGAAAGTAGTGATGGTGGTGGTGGTCGTGATGATGATGATGGTGTAAGTAACTGGAAGACAGTTTAGAAAACTTACTTCTTGCTTCTTGAGCAGTATTTGACCTAAATTTCTTGAAACATTGCCCCTGGAATTGAGAAAGCCACATGAAGTTTTGGTGGAGAGTGGAAGGGTGGGCCAAGTTTGTGTTGCCATCTTTTATAGTTTTGATGGAAGCTGGATACCAGCCATCTGCTTTCTGCAAGGAAAATGCATTAGGCACAATCCATTATATTGGTTTGCTGATTCAGAATCTTTCATGATGACTGCTTAAATTAAGTAATTACATTTTTTTTTCTATTTTAAAAGATATGCCTTCATGCTGGCCTTAAATAGTAGGGTCAAGTGCAATGGTCAGGGGAAGCAGTGTTTAGTTAGAATCAACATTCTCTTGATGAATATGGGGGACTGTGGCTTGAAACTTGACCAAGAGGAGCCACATTCTGCCTTCTACCTCTCTGCAGAGTGGTGGAGCACTGGGGAAACTGAAAGTGGAGAAGGGGAGCCAGCCTGTCAGGAAAAGATAAAGATTTCTGTCAGGTAGGCCTTAAATAGTGTCACCTGCTTAAAGCACCCAGCACTGTGCCCAACACACATCAACTTTGTGGTAAATAGACCTCTCACCCATTTTTCCCCACCAGATTGGTAACCTGGTGCCCTGGTGTCAAGGACCACCTGAAAAGGGAAGGAAGCCAGGGCACAGGTGGCCAAACTCAGTGCCTAGTCAGATTGTGGGCTCAGAAATGGCTGGAGAGGGGCGCCTGGGTCGCTTAATCCATTAAGTGTCTGCCTTTGGCTCAGGGTCCTGGGATGGAGACCCACATTGGGTTTCCTGCTCAGCAGGGAGCCTTCTTCTCCCTCTCTCCTTCTGCCTGCTGCTCCCTCTTCTCGTACTCTTTTTCTCTGTCAAATAAATAAAAATCTCTGCTCCTCCCCACTGTTCATGTGTACATGCTCTCTCTCAAATAAATAAATAAAATCTTCAAAAAAAAAAAAAAGAGCGAGAGAAAGAGCTAGATCTGAAACAGAACTCATGGAGTGGGGGCAGGGTAGACAGGAGGTGTAAGATGGAGGCAGCAGATGCTCAGAATTTTCCAGATTTCCTCCCCACCCAAAGCCTCTTTCCCCCTTGTTCTCACTGCTCGGTGCACAGCAGGAGTGGCCCTGATGCCTGTATGTGCGTATGTACGTGTATGTGTGTGTGTGTGTGTGTGTGTGTGTGTGAGCTGCTGGGAGCCCCTGACCCCAGCCACCCAGCTCAGCTGCATGCTCAGCCCTAAGTTCTTTGGAGACCGAGGCCTCTTTGCAGAGATCCAGGGATATTTTAATGGTCTCATGACTTCGTGGCTTAGGGCCCCTGAACCTTTCAAGAGCTTACGCCAATATTTAAGCCTTGGGAAGAAAACTACACTGACTCCAAAATGTGAGCAGAAAAACAGCAACATCAAAATTAACAAATGTTGAATTAAAATGTCTACAAAGGCAGTATTATGCCAACTAGTCATGGGCAACCCAAACCAATTCTTACGTACTTATAATAACTATAGTTAAATTACAAAACAAAATGAATAATTTGCTCTTCACAAAACTCAAAATTACAAAAATCCTTTTCAAAACGTCTACTACAGTACATGGTATTTGACGCAGCAGAAGTTTATAACGCTTGTCATGATGAGGATGGGACTTGAGTCTAGGAACGCCTGAGAAGGACTCCGCTGGCCTCGCAGTGCGGGGTCCCTTCGGGTCACAGAGGTGGCTACAGAGGAAGGAAGCTGCAGCCCATCTCTTGGTGGAACTGGGGAGCACCATTCAGTAGGCGGGGACCTGCGGGGGAGGGAGGTGGTGGGCATCTGCCAAAAGCTGTGGTCTGTCCTTTGCTCTGCCTGGAACAGGATAGTAACACGCTTCCATGCAACTTCTCACAGCGCCCCCTGGTGGCTACTTGTGGAAAAGGCGCTGGCTCGGGCCTTCCTGGAGGCAAAAAGACCAGGGACGAGGCTGGAGCAGGGTCCAGTGAGGAGATGTTGGGGGTCTCTGGGTGTACCAGGGGCAGTGGAGACAGAGGAAGAAGATGGATTTGAGAGATGTGCCTAAAGTCGATATGACAAGACTTTCTAAATAACTGGATGTGGAAAGAAGTAGAAGGAAGAGTTCTGGGTAGCATTAGTGTTGTGGAGGGGAGGGTGGTGGTGCCAGTGGTGGCCGGGGAATGTGGGAGGAGCACCTGCTCAGGAGATGCTGATGTCATTTCACGACATGCAAACACACTGGGCTTGAAGGGCTCGTGGGATGTCCCGAGGAAACCATCCAGGATACAGAGTGACATGCTGGCTTCACGAGGGGGGTCCTAGGTGAAGGCACAGATGAGGGCACCTAGCTGGGTCAGACAGAGCATGTTTGTTTCACCAGAGGACCATAAAGTGGAGCCCTTTCACCTGGGGCTTTCCCCTACTACACCACCGGCTCATTCCATGCACAAGACCTCTGCTGATGTTCAGTCTGGTGGAGAATGAGACATGGATGAGGGGAGCTATGCTGTGAGGTGGAAAGGCTCCTCATCTCAGGTGATGTGGGTCTCTGCTTCTGCCTGGTGAGTGTGGGGGGTACACAGCAAGCCTCATGGTAGAGGTGGCTTTTGAATTGAGTCTGGAAAGCTGGGTGGGGTACATATGGGAGAGAGTCTTCTAGTACAGACAGGAACAGGCTGGCTCATGGAACCCAGATTATATTTTTTTTAGAGAGAGGGGAAGGGGCAGAGGGAGAAGGAGAAAGAGAATCTTAAGCAGGCTCCATACCCAGAGTGGAGCCAGACCTGAGGCTCGGTCTCACGACCCCAAGATGATGATCTGAGGCAAAATCAAGAGTCAGACACTTAAATTGAGTCACTCAGGTGCCCCTGGAACCTGGATTATTAGCTAAGGGTTTTGCTATGGCTGTTGGGCATAGCAAGAGAAAAGAAAAAGTTCAGAACCAAGACTTACTGAACCCTGGCAAGGGGCTGTGTTAGTTTCTTATCTCTACTGAAAAAAATTGCCGCAAATTTGGTGGTTTAAAATGACACAAGTGTATTCTTTTCCAGTTCTACACATCAGAGGTCTGAAATCAGTCTCACTAGGCTAAAATCAGGGCATCAATTGGCAAGATGCGTTCCTTCTAGAGGCTCCGAGGTAGGGGGGATCTGCTATCTTTGCTTTTTCAGCTCCTCATGGCTATCCATGTTCCTTGGCTTGTGGACCTTCCTCTGTGTTCCAAGTTCACTCCAGCCTGCATCTCCATCATTACCTCTCCTTCTCCTGGGACACTCACTCCTGCCTCCCTCCTACAAGGACCTTTGTGGTCATATTGGGTCCACATGGATAATACAGAATAATCCAGGATAATCAGAAACTCCTTCATAATCACACCTGTACAGTCCCTTTAGCCTCATGCACGGTATCTGGGGGTGACGTTGTGGTCATCTTTGGGGGCCATTAATCATCCAGTAGTGCCCAGCATGTGTGTCATCACCAGGACATGGGGAACCACACTCAGACCCTGGGAGCCTGTCTGGTCTAAGGCCCCGGTTTTCAGTTCCTATTCCTGGCTGACTGCTGCCTTTCCTGTGCAGATTCTGGCCACTGCCCCTGAGCTCAGAGACTACTTACTTTCTAATTAAATTGTCTTCCATACAATTAGACAGACAAGGTTGGGGACAGTAGGGATGAACAGACCTAAATGGGCTCTTTACAGCAGGACTTCTCACAGCCTTCACCATGCAGTGTAATCTGACTCTCTAAATTCAATTCATCATGAAACTTTTCTGAGATAGTAATGTTCCGCAGAATACAGTTTGGGCAGGGACACCTGGGTGGCTCAGTGGGTTAAGCCTCTGCCTCCGGCTCAGGTCATGATCTCAGGGCCCTGGATTGAGTCCCACAATGGGCTCTCTGCTCGGTGGGGATCCCCTCTCTCTCTGCCCATCTCTCTGCCTACTTGTGATCTCTCTGTCAAATAAATAAATAAATAAAAATCTTAAAAAAAAAAAAACAGAGTTTGGACAATGCTGCATAGACCAGGCCAATTCCTGGGGTGTTCAGCCTGAAGAAAAGAAGCTTCAGGGGTGTAGATCCTCCTTCAGCTCTCTAAAAACCCAAGGGGGGAGGAGAAAGCCTTAGTTCCACGTTCCTTTATTCAGTAAATGCGCCTTGTAAGGGCGAGGTGCTGGGATAGATTGGTGAATTATATAACCATATTTCCTGCCTGAAGGGAGCTTAACACTATGTAATAGATAGACATAAAAGATTATTGTTTGGGGTTTATTTGTTTTTAATTTTTTTTTTTTTAAATTTATTTGACAGAGATCACAAGTAGGCAGAGAGGCAGGCAGAGAGAGAGGAAGGGAAGCAGGCTCCTTGCCAAGTAGAGAGCCGGATGCGGGGCTCGATCCCAGGACTCTGGGATCATGACCTGAGCCAAAAGCAGAGGCTTTAACTCACTGAGCCACCCAGGCACCCCGGTTTATTTGTTTTTAAAACGTAAAAGATTACTGATCTCAGTACTACCCCTTGAGATCAGGGCTGTGGAGGAAACATCCAGAATGCAAGGAGAGGGAGGAATGTGTGGTGTCATTTAACCAAGACCTGAAGGCGGAGAACACAGGAATACAGAGGCTGGGGAGAGAGCACTCCAGGCCAAGGGACAGCATGAGTAGAGCCCCCAGGTGGCAGGGGATGGCACAGTTAAGGGAGTGAAAGGATGAAAGGAGAGCAGTGTGGCTAAACCATAGGAACCCGGATGGAGAAGAGAAGTTTGGCCGCAGAAGCTTCTGGAGAGACCAGATCATGTAGATACTTGGGGGCCAAGGTGGAGAGTTTGAAAGGCACCTGTAGTTGCTAAGTGGGGAATCTGCATAAGAACAACAACAACATTGAAGATTTGCCTAAGTCCTGCTCCTACCTTGTTCCCAGTGATCAGAGGAGTGCCTGGTAAATAGCACAAGCCTACCCAACAACCATGTGCCCAGGGAGGAAACCAAGAAGAGGAGGAGGAACATCAGTCCAGAGGCTGGTGCCGCCGTGCCTGCAGCTGACGGTCTGGGAGATGGAGAACGGAGATGGGACACGGAAGCGGGAGGTGTTTTGGAACGAGACGTGACAAGAGTTGCTGATGGGCGAAGCTGAGCTGCCAGCTAAGGGAGGAATCTAGAACGTCTCCTGGGTCTCTGCCTCCAACAACAGGCAGATGATGTGCCAGTTTCTGTGCAGGGGAAGACTGGCAGAGGCGAAGAAGAGCAGCACGGGGACGGGGTGGGCAAGAGAACCGGGAGTCCACACCCCAACGCGCCAGCTGTGAGAGGCCTTCGGGATGCATGAGCGCAGACGACAGGTGGCCATCTGAAGCCCAGAGGAGAGGGGAAGGTGGAAGGAGCAACCACGTCCCGAGCTAGGTCTGCCAGAGAGAGTGTGAATGAAGGGAGAAGAGGGCCAGGACCTACATGCGGCCCAAAAGGTCTGAAAACCCACAAAACCCAAACCAAACCAACCAATTAATCAAGGTCATGTTCGTGTGATGAGCTGGAAAAACCTGTCTAGGCCCTCCAAGTCTGCTTCCTCCCCTGTAAAATGAGCTACTAAATCTTCCTCACAGAACAAGACCCCAAAGCCCCAGACACACAAGTAGGGGCTCAACAGATGACAACAACCCTAGGAGGGCTCTGAATTCTCCATCCCGACAAGGCCAGGAAAGGGTTCTCCAGCCAAAGCCAGCAGAAATAGATCCCTCAGCCGTCTCAGTGGGTCAGTCCCCCTCACAGCTCTGCCTGTTCTCCAGGCTTCTCCAGGGCACCGGCAGGCCCTGACCTGGGAGAGAAGCCCACGCTGCATGCTGCTGCTCAGAATGACCACCAGAGGAAGCACCTCTCTTTCTCTTTCTCTTTGCCCCACTCCCCAACTTCCCTTTTCCCTCTTTTCTTTTACCTGTACCTCTAGCCCCATCTCTATTGTGTAGATGTAGAAAGTGAGGCCCAGGGAGGTCTCTGCTTCCTTAAAGTCACCTAGGGAATGAGGAGAGATCAGGGACCACTCCACATCTTTCTTCTGTGCCCAGCATACAGCCCACGGCACAGACAGAAATCCTGGGCTCTGACCAAACTGTCAAAAAAGGTTCCTTCATCATCTGCTAAAGTCAAGAGGCCATTAGAATAACAGAACAGGCAGGGCCTTGTCCACATGGGTGGGACTCAGCAGCCAGCATCCACAGCATTCTGTAGTCCACCCATAGCACTTAGCTTTGGTCCCAGGTCAGTTCAGTTCTTTCTAGTTAGGCAATTCAGCCTGCTGGGTGAGAGCCCTGAGGCATTCAAGGCCTTTTACCAAATGGTCCTACTTCAACTCCTAATTCCATGCTTGTTCCCCTCCAGTCCCCCAACACTTTATGTTTCATTCATTCAATAAATATATGAGTGTCTACTGTGTGCCAAACCAAGGGGATCTTGCCCCTCACAGGCACTACAGAACAAGAGGAGGGAGCTCTCACTGGAGCCTGGGGGAATGGGTATAAGGAGTGGGCTATCTGACAGGAGTTAAGTGGAGGGATGCCACCAACCCATGGAGACCCAGCAGGGAGAGAATGGAAGAAGCACCTTTGTTGATGAGGAACATAGGGGACAAAGAGAGTGTGTGGCTCAAAGATAGGCAGGTTGCTGTGCTGAGATCTTAGTGTTAAAATTAAGAGAGAGGAGGAAACAATAAGAAAAGAGTCAAATGGAAACACTAGGACTCAAAAACAGAGATGAAGAACCTTACTGAGTTCATCAGAAGACTCAACACATCCAAAGAAAGGACCAATGAACTTGAAGATAGGTCAATAAAAGTTACCCAAACTGAAACACAAAGGGAAAAAGGAGTAAAAACAAACAGAATGAGCTTTCAAGAGCTGTACAGTATCAGTTCAATATCCATGTAATCAAAATCCCAGGAGAAGAAATAACAGAGCAGAACAAATATTTGAATATATAGGTTGAACATTTTCCAAAAATAATGAAAGATATGAAACCATAAACTCAAGAACGTAGAGTGAAAAATCTAGACACTTTATATTAAAACTGCTAAAAACCAAAGGTAAAGTGAAAATCTTGGAGGCAGCCAGAGAAAGAGAGACATTATAGACAGAGGAACAAAGATAAGAATTACATCTTTAAAGAGCTGAAAGGGAAAAATTATCAACCCCAAATTCTATTACCAGTGAAAACAGCTTTCAAAATTAAAAAATAAATGCAGATTTTAGCCAAACAAAAGCCAAGGGAATTAATTCCAGCAGACTTGTGTTATAAAAAACATTAAAGGAAGTTCTTCAGGCAGAAAGAATATGATAACAAGTAAAGCTTGGGTTTATACAAAGAAATGAGGAACTCCAGAGGCAGTAAAAATAAAGACAAATACAAAATACTCTCAGGGCTTTCCAGGTACACAATCCTATCATTGGCAAGGGATAGACTTTCTCTATTTCTTCCTAATTTTTGTGCTCTTATTGATTTCTCTTCTCTACTTGCTTTGTCTCCTGCCTCCAGTACAATGCTGACTAGTAGAGGTCCTCTTCAATTTATTGCTGATCTTAGCGGAAATGTCTCTAGTATTTCTCTGTTAAGTAAAATCCTAGCTTTAGGAACAAAGTATATATTTTGTTATACTAAAAAGACACATCACTTTCATTCTATGCCGTGTTTTGTTAAGAGCATTTTCAGCATCTATGGATATAATCATGTACATTTTCTTTTAAATCTATTAGTGTCAGGAGTCCAAGATGGCGAGGAGTAGGAGACCTAAATTTCATCTAGTCCCAGGAATTCAGCTAGACAGTTATCAAACCATTCTGAACACTTGCAAACTCAACTGGAGATCGAAGAAAAGAATAGCAGCGACTCTATCCACAGAAAAGCATAGGGATAGAGGAACATACCTCAATATCACAAAAGCCATATATGAAAATCCCATAGGGAATGTCCTTCTCAATGGGGAAAAACTGAGAGCTTTTCTCTTAAAGTCATGAACATGGCAGGGACGTCCACTATCACCGCTGCTTTTCAGCACAATACCAGAAGTCCTAGCCTTAGCAATCAGACAACAAAAAGGAATAAAAGGCATCTGAATCAGCAAAGAAGTCATCAAACTCTCACTTTTGCTGATGACATAATACTCTATGTGGAAAACCCAAAAGACACTACCCCAAAACTGCTAGAACTCATACAGGAATTCAGCAAAGTGGCAGGATATAAAATCAGCACACAGAAAGCAGTTGTATTCCTGGACACCAACAATGAGACAGAATAAAGAGAAATTAGGGAGTCAATCCCATTTACATTTGTACCCCAAATGAATATTATTCCCCATAGGAATAAACCTAACTAAAGAGGCAAAGAATCTGTACTCAGAAAACTATTGAACACTCATGAAAGAAATTGAGGAAGACACAAAGAGATGGAAAAACGCTCCATGCTCATGGATTGAAAGAACAAATATTAAAATGTCTATGCTACCTAGAGCAATCTACACATTCAATAGAATTCCTATCAAAACATCATCAACTTTTTTTTCACAGAAATGGAACAAATAATCCTAAAATTTGTATGGAACCAGAAAAGACCCCAAATAGTCAAAGGAATGTTGAAAAAGAAAACCCAAACTGATGGTATCACAAGGCTGGACTTCAAGCTCTATTACAAAGCTGTAAAAATCAAGACAGCACGGTACTGGCACAAAAGCAGACACATAGATCAATGGAACAGACTAGAGAACCCAGATATGGGCCCTCAACTATATGGTCAACTAATCTTTGACAAAGCAGGAAGGAATATCCAATGGGAAAAAAGTCTCTTCAACAAATGGTGTTGAGAAAATCGGACAGCCACATGCAGAAGAATGAAACTGGACCATTTCCTTACAACATACGCAAAAATAGACTTAAAATGGATGAAAGACCTAAATGTGGGATATCTATCAAAATCTATCAAAATCCTATAGGAGAACACAGGCAGCAAACTCTTCAACCTCAGCAACAGAACTTCTTGCTAGATACGTCTCCAAAGGCAAGGGAAACAAAGGCAGAAAGGAACTATTGGGACTTCATCAAGATCAAAAGCTTCTGCACAGCAAAGGAAACAGTTGACAAAACCAAAAGACAACTGACAGAATGGGAGAAGATACTTGCAAATGACACATCAGATAAAGGGCTAGTATCTAAAATCTATAAAGAACTTATCAAACTCAACACCCAAAGTACAAATAATCCAATGAAGCAACAGGCAGAAGACATGAACAGATATTTCTCCAAAGAAGACATATAAATGGCCAACAGACACATGAAAACATGCTCACCATCACTCAGCATCAGGGAAATACAAATCAAAACCATAGTGAGATACCACCTCACACCAGTCAGAATAGCTAAAATTAACAAGTCAGGAAACAAAAGATGTTGGCAAGGATATAGAGAGAGGAGAACCCTCTTACACTGTTGGTGGGAATGCAAGCTGGTGCAGCCAGTCTGGAAAACAGCATGGAGGTTCCTCAAAAAGTTAAAAATAGAGCTACCCTACAACCCAGCAATTGCACTACTGGGTATTTACCCCAAAGATACAAATGTAGTGATCTAAGGACACCTACATCCCGATGTTTACAGCAGCAAGGTCCACAATAGCCAAACTATGGAAAGAACTTAGATGTCCATCAACAGATGAGTGGATAAAGAAGATGTGGTGTGTATATACATATAGGAATATTATGCAGCCATCAAAAATGAAATCTTGCCATTTGCAATGACATGGATGGAACTAGAGGGTATATGCTAAGCGAAATAAGTCAATCAAGAAAGACAATTATCATATGATCTCACTGATACACGGAATTTAAGAAACAAAACAGAGGATCATAGGGGAAGAGAGTTAAAAATAAAACAAGATGAAACCAGAGAGGGAGAAAAACCATAAGAGACTCTTAACCATAAGAAAGAGGGTTGCTGGAGGAGAGGCGGGAGGGAGAGAAGGGGTAACTGGGTGATGGTCATTAAGGAGGGCATGTGATGTAATGAGCACTGATTATTATGTAAGACTGATGAATCACAGTCATGTACCTCTGAAACCAATAATACATTATATGTTAATTAATTGAATTAAGTTTTTAAAAATCTATTAATCTCATGTATTATATTAATGACTTTCCTAATCCCACCTGTTCATGATATATGTGATGGAATGTTTTCAAGTATTTTCTAATATAATATTTCTAGTATTTTATTTAAATACTTTGTATTAATATTCATAAGCAATTCAGTAAGTTTATAGTCTCTTTTTCATTTGCTGCTTTCTAAAAAATTACCTAAATATCCATGTTGTACTTGCTGTATAAGAAAGAATTTGAAAGTTTTTGTTCATTTCAAAAGGTTCGAAACAAATTACGGAGCATTGGAGCTATCTAGCCTTTAAAGATTTGGTAAATGTGGAGTGTTTTCTGAGGAAATTCCTTGAGATAATTTTCTCTGTTTCTTCTATGAAAATTAATCTGTTTAAGTTTTCTATCTTTAACTGAGTCATTTTGGTAAATTATATTTTCTAGGAAACTGTCCATTTCATCCAAGCATGCAGATCTATTTGCATTGAAGTTTGCAACATCATTTCTTTTGAATTTTAAAATTTCTTCTGCTTCAATGATTTCTCCACTATCCTTTCTCATTTTTGTGTTTGTGTGATGTGCCCCTTTTCTTCTTGATTCATCAGCTGGTAATTTGTTTATTTCATTGATTTCTTTAGAAAACACATTTTTTTAAATTTAATTTTTCTGTGTGTGTTCCAAAATTCATTGTTTATGCACCACACCCAATGCTCCATGTGCCCTCCTTAATACCCACCACCAGGCTCACCCAACCCTCGCCCCCCCAAACCCTCAGTTTGTTTCTCAGAGTCCACAGTCTCTCATGGTCTGTCTCCCACTCCAATCTCCCCCATCTCACTTCTTCTCTCCATCTCCTGATGTCCTCCGTGTTATTCCTTATGCTCCACAGTAAGTGCAACCATATGATAATTGACTCTCTCTGCTTGACTTATTTCACTCAGCATAATCTCCTTGAGTTCCATCCATGTTGATTCAAAAGTTGGGTATTCATCCTTTCTGATGGAGGCATAATACTCCATTGTATATATGGACCATATCTTTTTTTTTTAAGATTTTATTTATTTATTTGACAGAGAGATCACAAGTAGACAGAGAGGCAGGCAGAGAGAGGGGAAGAAGCAGGCTCCCCACTGAGCAGAAAGCCTGATGTGGGGCTCGATCCCCGGACCCTGAGATCATGACCTGAGCCGAAGACAGAGGCTTAACCCACTGAGCCACCCAGGTGCCCCTATGGATCATATCTTCTTTATCCATTTGTCTGTTGAAGGGCATCTTGGTTCTTTCCACAGTTGGGTGACTGTGGCTTTTGCTGCTACGAACATCAGGGTACATATGGCTCTTCTTTTCACTACATCTGTATCTTTGGGGTAAATTCCCAGTAGTGCAATTGCAGGGTCATAGGGAAGCTCTATTTTCAATTTCTTAAGGAATCTCCACACTGTAGAAAACAAAATTTTTAATGTATTTATTAGATCTAGTCTTTTTCTAATCTCTATTTCATTAATTTCTGCTTTTACCTTTATTTTCCTCCTTGTGTTTTCTTTTGGGTGTCTCTATTGCTCTTTTGCTCGATGCTATGATCCATGAATTTAACTCATTTTTGCTTTCTTTCATTTTTATTTGTTTTTTTTTTTTTAAAGATTTTATTTATTTATTTCATAGACAGAGATCACAAGTAGGCAGAGAGACAGGCAGAGAGAGAGGAGGAAGCAGGCCCCCCACTGAGCAAAGAACCGGATGTGGGGCTCTATCCCAGGACCCTGGAATCATGACCTGAGTGAAGGCAGAGGATTTAACCCACTGAGCCACTCAGGTACCCGTTTCATTTTTATTCGTATATGTGTTTGCTCTAAATGAACTGTGGATTCAACACTTTATGGACTGCAATGTTTTAGGAGAGTTTGGGGGGAATTTGTTAAGATGATTCAAAAATGATGGTATAATAAAGGGGTGATGTCAGCCTGGACACTTACAGGTTAGAAGAGCAAGGAGAAGGCTTGTGGTCCCAGAGAGGAGAACGAAACAATTAGGATGGTGTGGCACTGGCGGAGGTAGAGAAATTGGCCAATGGAAGAGAAGAAAAGCCCAGAGTCAGACCCACTACGTATGGGATACTGTCGGGTGACGGAAGCAGTACTTCACACCCTTGAGGCGGGGTGGCCGGGGGGTGCTGTTCAACAAATGGAATTGCAAAAGATGGTCATCTGCTTTAAAGGACAAAAGTGGAACCTGACTCATACTTTATAAAATACTCTATTCTTATACTCATATCTATAAAAATCCAGATGAATCAAGAATTTATATATGGTGAGTGCTGTGAAGTGTGTAAGCCTGGCGATTCACAGACCTGTACCCCTGGGGTAAATAATACATTATATGTTAATTTAAAAAATTTTAAAGGAGCACCTGGGTGGCTCAGTGGGTTAAAGCCTCTGCCTTCAGCTTAGGTCTTGATCTCGGGGTCTTGGGATCCAGCCCTGTGTAGGCTGGCTCTCTGCTCGGCGGGGAGCCTGCTTCCCCCCACCCCTGCCACTACCTGCTTGTGATCTCTGTCTGTCAAATAAATAAATAAAATCTTTTTAAAAATTTAAAAAAAAAGAATTTATATATGAAAAACAAAACTTGAAATTCTTAATGGAAAATACAGAGGGGAAGAGGCTTCTTAAATCAGACCAAGCAATGTCTATTGACTAAAAGACTTTATAAGCATGACTACTTTATAATTAAGAATGTTTGCTCATCAAATGACACCTGAAAAGACAGACTAAATATTAGGAGATGAGAGTCACAATATATGCAACCAACCAAGAACTAGTAGCATAAGTGCATAGAAAAGCTTCTTTAAATTCAGGCAAAACCCACAAACAACACTGGTAGAAATGGTAAAAATTAAGCATGAGCTTTTCACAGCAAAGGAAATGCCTACAAATAAAGACATGTTTACCATTGGTGATCAGGAAATGCAAATCAGGACCACAATGAGATAGTACTTCACACCCTAGCAAAACAATAAGAAGTCTGAGCATACCTCAGGTCAGAGAGAGTATGCATCTATGGGATTGCTCACATATTCCCCGTCAGAATGTAAACTCATGCCACCATTTTGGAAAACAGTTTGGCACTATTCCCAAGCTTGAGCATTCACACACTCTTTGACCCAGCTGTCCCTCTGACTGTGCTGAGACTGTGGGAGGACCAAGAGGCATTAGCGACAGAAGGACCAATAGAAAAGCTGGTGTCAAGCGGGTCAAAGGGGCTGGATGTGGGGATGGAAAGCAGCTTTCCGAAGCAAGAGTTATTTAAATCAACAAAAGACCAGAACAAGAACTTCAGAGAAAATGAAATCCACCTCAGTTGGCATTAGGAAAATCCTAGAACCACAATGAAGCCCTTCCGCACACTCACTAAAATGTTTAAATTGTCGAGGAGGATATGAAGCAGGCAGAACTCCCATGTTGGGCTGTGGGCGTGTAAATGTGCACCAGCTGCTTTGGAAAACTATATGGCTTTATCCCAGGGACACCAGCATTCTATTCCCAGGCACACATTAGACAGAAATATACACCAATTTGCACCAAAAGACATGGAAAAAAATATCCACGCTGCTTTAGGATACATAGCAAAGTCAAGAGAGTAGCTCCTAAGAGTTTTCATCACAAACACAAATTCTTTTCCTTTCTTTTCATTGTATCTGCATGAGATGATGGTTCAAAACTAATCCTACTGTGGCAATCCTTTCACGAAACATGTCAATCAAATCATCGTGCCGTGTACCTGAAACTTATATCATGATGCATGGCAAGTATTTTGCAATAAAATGGGGGGGGGCCATCCATAGCAGTGCAGTTCATAATAGCCAGAAACATGTGCCAACTTGAATGCCTCGCAGCAATGCAATGGATAAATTGTGGCACACTCACACAGTAAATCTCATATGGCCATGAGAACAAATGTACTACAAATACAACTTAGACTGATGTGGGAAACAAAGGCAAAGAAAAAGAAACATTCAATTTCCTTACTGCTTACAGCCCGTTGACAAGTCCTTAACATAGAGTGACATTCCTCCAGGAACTCAGTTGCCTCCACGTTAAACTTTCCTAAGGGCAAAAGGCAATCTTAGCTTAACATTATCCTGACGCCAGGATCCTATAAGTCTACCTTATCTTGTAAAAATTCTTTGACAAACTTCCTTTATCTCTACTCCCATATATATATGGGAGTATATATATATATATATATTTTTTTTTTTTTTTTTTTAAGATTTTATTTACTTATTTGACAGCGAGAGAGATAGAACACCAGTGAGGAGTGGAGCAGAGGGAGAGGGACAACCAGACTCCTTGCTGAGCACGGAACCTGATGTGAGGCTCAATCCCAAGACCCTGAGATCATGAGCTGAGCCTAAGTCAAGGGTAGGCTGCCCATCTGACTGAGCTCCCCGAGTGCCCCTCCCCAAGATACATGGTAACAATCATTCTCATCCTCCAAGCATATGGCCCACTGATATACATCTGAAAAGTCTCATGACTATGGTTTTTATTAGATAGTAATAAATGACCTTTTCCTAACAATAGCTAGCCCCCTTGAGGTCCTGGAGACCTTGCTTCCAAAATTCCTTAGAGACTTATGTTGGGTCGGTGGCTCCGGGAATGCAGGAGGAACAATAGAAATGACCGCTGGGACCACCATCTTCCAGGCCCCCCCCTTCCTTAACCCTTGACTCCCCCGCCAAAAGGATGTATGCCCAGGTCACCTCTCCATAGGTAACCCAATACCTAGCAGGAAACAGGAGCATCAGGACCCCCCCCCCCCCCCCATACCCTCCAATTACCAAATACCTTACCATGTATGGATATGAGCCCATGCCCTGCCTTGGCCCGATAAAAGACCCCGCCCACTCCCTCCCAGCGCGACTTCCTCAACTCCCCCTTCCTGAGTTGCAGAACCTCCTCAGACAATGCCGAACTCCTCCCGCTGCGACTTTCCTGGCTCCCCTTCTCCTGAGCCCTGAAACTTCGCTGGAGAGCGCCTTTAATAAATCTTGCCTTGTGCCTACCTCACCTGGTGTTGTGTTTACCTCCCATGTAAAACTTTACAATTTACGCTGTCCCTAACCCCTCTCACTTGAAAGTATATAATCAATCACAATCCCAGTGCAGCTCTTCCTGCCTAAAGGTCCTGTTCCTGTACTTTAATAAAACCACCTTTTTGCACTAAAGATGTCTCAAGAATTCTTTCTTGGCTGTTGGCTCTGAACTCCACTATTTCCTACATCACAGATGGTTCTCAAAAATACAATCTTGAGCCAAAGTAGCCAGTCCCCAAAGAGTATATCCTGTAGGATTCACTTTTCATGAAGTTCAAAAGCACAGGTAAGGACGGTGATGGCCTACGGGGAGGAGGAGAGTGGCTGACCAGGACATGGGGTGCTGTTCATTTTCTATTCGTTGATCAGGGTGGTAGTTCCATGAGTGTGTTCACTTTGTGAAGGTGTATTCGTCTGTACATTCAGGATTTGTGCATTTTACTATATGTTGAATACACTTCAATTCAAGGTTGTAAGGATCTATTTAGCCAGAGTGCTTCCATCCGGTTAAACAATAATTTTGGTGTTTAACCCTTAAAACTGTCCCTACTTAAAAACAAGTCCCGGAGGGGAGCGCCTGGGTGGTTCAGTGGGTTAAGGCCTCTGCCTTCGGCTCAGGTCATGATCCCAGTGTCCTGGGATCCAGCCCCACATCGGGCTCTCTGCTCAGCAGGGAGCCTGCTTCCTCCTCTCTCTCTCTGCCTGTCTCGCTGCCTACCTGTGATCTCTATCTGTCAAATAAATAAATAAATAAATAAATCTTTAGAAAAAAAAAAAACAAGTCCCGGAAACCAGTCCCAGGTAACACAGCCCAAGTGCAAGGGTGGGTCAAGCCAAGTGGAGACATCCAATCAGTGGGGGGGGGGGGGTGCATACTGTCTCCCTAGTTACCAAGGATGGTATGGGCACCGCCCTTTGGGAGCCTTTTGGGCGCCAATTCTCACTAAGGTGATAGGCTAATTCAAATATCTACTAGGGTAAATTGTAATTCAACTGGTCACTTATGTGTGACCTAACATAACTATACAGCTTTCTCTGTGTATTACAATTTCATTGGCCACCTGTATGTGGCCAGGCCCAACCACATGGCCTTTGCCCTTGAAAGCTAGTCTGTGAAACAGAGAGAGGTATCCCTCTCTGTAAGAGGCGCGGCCCCAAATGTTCGTTTTGATTCTTGATGCTTGACGTGAAATAAAACTTTGCTTGACCTTCGCTTTGTATCATTCTCGCTCCTTTAATCACGGACCCATTATTGGGGGACCTTTCAAAGGTGTATTTGTAAAAGGAGAGATTTAGGAGAATCAACCAATAGATGTGGATGAAGGGGGACAGAGTCTAGTGTGACTCTATGGCTTTGGCCCGAGGAGTCAAGTTCATGGAGTTACCCTTCACTGAGATGGCAAAGAGCAGAGGGAAGGTTGGCACGGGCAGGTGAGGGGAAATCAAGTTTGATCTCAGACATTCTATGATGGAGGTGACCATCAGGCTTTCAAGTGAAGATGTCAAGTAGCCACCCATATTCAAGCCTGGAGCCCCAGGGGATGTCAGAGCTGGAGATGGAGATTTGAAAATCTTTACTGTGTAGATAGACTACAAGGCCATGAGTGTGGATGAGATCTCTGAGGGAGGGAGTGTGAAGAGAAGAGAGAAGCCTCAAGGCCTGAGGGGGCAGGAGAGTGCTCAAACATTTAATCTGATAAAGGACAGGAGCCACAAAGGAGACCAAGGAGCTGCCAGAGAGATAGGAAGGAAACCAGGAGAGCATGCCGTCCATTGGCCAGGTGGTTTCAAGGTCACGCTGATAGGGTAAGATGAGATCTGAGAACTGATCCTGGATTTAGCAACATGGAGGCTGTTGGTGAATTGGCCAAGAGTAGTTCCATGGACAAGTGGCATCTGAAGTATGGAGTAGGGGAGGACAGAAAGGAAGGTGAAGGCAGGGGTTATAGACAGCTCTTCCAAGCGTGTTGCCATGCAGGCACGCTGAGAAATGGCGCAGGAGATGGAGGAGATGTTGGGGCCCAGGAATTTTTAGGTGTGAACTATTACTGCACATTCGTGGAAGGAGGAGCAGTCCACAGGATAGGAGAGACAGGAAATAATTATTGGAGCCAGGTCATTGGACAGATGAAGACAGCATTATATTAATCTACTTGGGGCTTCACCTTCCAAGTGAAGGGCAAGATTCAAGCAAACAGAGAAAGGTCATTGGCAGATAAGGCATTGCTTGATACACTTCCTTTTCTCCCTCCTTCCTCCTAGGTCCAGCGTAAGTGGAGTCAAAGGTTTCTCCTAGGAAGCCCGTCCCAGCCACCTTAGGGCCAGAGGCCTTGAAGCTGGGTGGGGCTGGGTGGGGCTGGGTGGGGCATGCTCCTCCTCCATTCCCCCCACAAACCCTTATGCAACCTCCAATATCAACAAAAATCAGTTGGTGTCGCGCACCACAGACACGCTTGGATAAGCCGCTGGAGTCATTAGAGGAGCCATCATGGTGAAGTTTGCACCGCTGTTCATGCCGTGGGAGCGCAGGCTGCAGACCTTCATGGTCCTGCAGTGGGTCTTCTCCTTCCTGGCCCTGGGTAAGGCGAGCTGGGCTGGGGGCTGGGAGATCATGGACACCTGCCACTCCAGGTGCACAAGTGTATTGGTGGTGGAAAGACATTCGCCCTAATGGGGACTTTGCTGCTTTCAGAGCTCTCAGAGCATGGGGATAGCAGGGTGTGGTAGAAGCCATTGTGTGTGGCTTTGGACAGGTTACTGAGTTTCTAGCTTAGTATGAGGACAGAGACCCTGCCTCAGGCTGCCTGGTGGTGGTGTGTGGAAGGACCTAGGTGATTATGGAAAAGTTCCAGGTTCTGCAGGGCTTCTCAGAAGGAACGGACTTCCTGCCTTCCTTTCAGAGAGGAGGAAACAGACTGGTAGGTAGGGAGAGAGAAGGGAACAGGGAAAGAATAGGAGTGTGAGGGAAGGTAGAGACTGCCAGGGGACTGGGGCATGAGGGAGGGTCCGAGGCGAGCCTGGCTCAGAGTCTGGCTGGGCAACTGAGCCCCTGACCTCTGCAAGTCTCTAATTCTAATCCGCTGTGGAGTGGCAATATCACTGCCCAGCTGGTAGAGCTGTTGTGGGATGAAGTGAGGAATGTGCTTGCTTTGCCCTGGGCGGGGGTCCCATGGGAAGTATGCTTAGGTCCCCCTGCTCACCCCATCCCCACCACAAGCACACTGATGCTGGTCAGGGAGACCACCCTGGCCCAGACTCCACTCTGCTGAAGGGAACTCTTTTTTTTTTTTTTTTAATATTTTATTTATTTATTTCACAGAGAGAGAGAGAGAGATCACAGCAGGCAGGCAGAGAGAGAGAGGGGAAAGCAGGCTCCCTGCTGAGCAGAGAGCCCGATGTGGGACCCGATCCCAGGACTCTGAGATCATGACCTGAGCCGAAGGCAGAGGCTTAACCCACTGAGCCACCCAGGCGCCCTGAAGGGAACTCTTTTGAGGAGGGCAGGGGACAGAGCAGGGGGAGAGAGTGACCGGGGAGGGTTGGGGGGACCGGGGCGGGGGGGGGGGGGCGGCGGTTGGTGTGTGTGTGTGATTCCTTAGTTCCTACACCAGCACCAGACAGTGTAGGTAGGCTGTGCTTCCCTGGGGGCTGGTCTTCAGCCTGTGCACGAATGCCACTATCCAGGTGTTAACAGTCCGGGGATCCTCTGTACCGGCTGGTCACCAGCATCTCTCACACACACACACACACACACACACACCCAGGTGCTCCCTCAGAACCCCCTCGCAGTTCTGCCACTGAAGGATTCACTCCCAGCAAAGCGGGCCCCCAGCATCCTGTTTCCCTTACGATTCACCTGTGTCTCTCTCCCAAGGGTTCTTAAACATTTTAAACACCCCTGGCAGAGAAACAAAATAACTTAACTGCCCAAGGTTGTAGGTCTGGAGTCCTGGGCTCCTTCTACAGCCAAAGGAAGAAAGGGAAGGAGGGGCAGAGAGAGGAGAAGGGCAGATGGTGTGGGAAGTGGTGTGCGTAAGAGACTGGTGGAGACAGCCTGGGAAGGAGGCCTAACAGGGTTGACTTTGAGTCTGCAGGCTCCTGGACAAAGGTTGCTTTGGGGGCCTAGAGGTAGGCTGTGGTCTGGGGATCCCAGGGGGTAAGGTTCGTCAGGCCCAGCATGCCTTCTGTGATCTTGGGGCCCCGGAGTGTGTTTGAACATCCTGTCCCTGCACCCCACCCAACCTCGGTCCCCCAGCCCTGCGAGCCTGGGCCATAGGAGCCTGAAGATTGTCAGGAGTGGCCCAGAGAGGTCTAGTAGCTCCGGGCCTGGAGACTAGAAGGAGGAAGGCTGGGAAAAGGAATGTGGGCCCCCTGGTCCTGGGAGTAGGAGGTTTTACCCTATCCCTCATCCTGGGAGCAAAGGGAAGCCTCAGAAGGGCTTAAGGTAGGGGAGTGACGAGGTCCACTCTGGGTGCTGAAGTTCCCTGTGGCTGCAGGGGAGGTATGTACTGTGTTTTGAGTGTGGGGGGATGGGCTGATGGCAGGGAGCCGTCCCAGTCCCCATCAGGGGCCACCACACTATGGCACATGGCCGAATCCTGCCCACTGACTGCTTTTATATTTGTACAGTTTATGAGCTAAGTTTACATTTTTTCAAGGGGTTGTATTTTAAATGGTTAGGGACCTATGTAATATTATCCACGTTGGGTCTTGAGCCGCAAAGTCTAAAATATTGACCATCTGGTCCTTTAGGAAAAAGACTGCCAAGTCTGGTCTAGCGAGGCTGGCAGAGGGTGGGGAGATGTGGCCCCATTTGGGAGCTGTTTAGGAGATGGGGGCCACGGGGCAGATTGAAAGGCCCTTGGTCCATTGACAGAGGACTGGATGAACACCACGTGGTCGGCACACACGAGAGAGTAGCGTTTAGCTACAAAAGGGAAGGGAATTCTGACACGTGGGGCAGCACGGATGGCATGAGCGGGCCGCTGTGGCATCATGTGAAGCGACACAAGCGAGTCACCAAAAGACCAACACTTGATTCTACGAGCTTCCTAGAACAGTCCCTTTTGTAGAGCCGGAAAAGCAAATGGTGGCCAACAGGGGCTGGGGGAGGGGCCTCGGGGAGTCAGAGGTTCAAATTTGGGAGGGGGAGGGAAGGGAGAGGGGGAGGTGTCCCGGAGATGGTGGTAGTGATGGCTACACAGGGAATGGACTTACTGCCTCTGAACTGTGCTTAAAAATGGTTAAGGTGATAAATTTTATGTTAATGTGCCTTTTATCGCAGTAACAATTTAAAACACAAAGTGCCCCAAACGGGGACCCTGAAACATTAGCTTTCTGAGGGCAGGACTCTGTGTCTGTCCTTCAAGGCCGCCCACTAGCACCTGGCCCATCAGAGCTGCTCTGTGTAAAGTGAACACCCGTGAGCCCCGAGTGAGCTATGTCGTCTGCCTTATGAACTCTACCACTGTTTGGACTGGGTCAAGGTCCCCTCCACCAGGAAACCTGCCAGGAATGACATGCCCAACTACCGTCCTTTCCAGTAGAATATACAACTGAAAGCTAACCTTCTTTAAGAGAATGAGTACATGGTGTTGAGTGGAGGAAAGAGGGTGGGGAAGGAGCCATATTCTTTAGCAGTGTTCTTTCCATCAGCATCAGATTAGAGACGGCCTACAGACCCGCTGACCCTGAAATGAAGCTGGGATTACCCTATGGCAAGGGATTCGGACCTGCAGGTCAGAGGGAGAGCTCCTCACTGGGCCTTGTCCTAGCCCAGCCCTGCTACACCCCTGAGCATCGGCCAGCCAGGGGTTTGGCCTCTTTCTCCTTCCCTCCTTCACTGGGAAAGGGCACTGTGGGAAGAAGGAATCAGCATGAGCAAAAGCTAAGGGACTAAAGGAGTTCAGGGAGCTATAAGAACAGCAGTTAGTGTGGCCAGAGCACTGGGGGTGCAAGTGGGCGAGGAGAGGCTGGAGCAGGAGGCGGGTAGGGCCAGCCAGCTCCTCCCAGAGTTACAGGAAAGCCAGGGCAGGGCTTTAAAGAGAGGAAGACCTAGCCAGATTGATCTGTGAAAAGATGGGGCAGAGGGTGGGCAGAAAGAGTGTCCCCGTTTTCTCTGAGGTCCCCAAAAATGGAAACCAGAAACGGATAATCCAATCAGTCCTGAACCAGGCATTTACTGAGCACCTGGGGAGTGCAGACTACAGAGAGAGGGAGGTGGGACGGGTGGGGGGGGTGGTATAGGAGGAAGTGGGGGGTTGGGGAGGGAGGAGGCCAGAGCGAACAAGGGAGACAGGACAGTGGGAACTATGAATTTTGAAGTTGGACCTACCTAGGTTCCAGTCTCCTCCAAGCAAGATACTGGCGGGTGCATTTCCTCCTTGAAGGCGTGGGAAGCTGAGCTCTTCCTCCCGGGGCCACAGGCTGGATGGGATGGTGCTGCTAGTGTGGGGCGTACAGGCGACTCAGTGTGGACGTCTCACCTCCTTCCTCTCAGACCCCTGATAGCTCTTGCTTCCCTCCCCAGCCCAGATCTGCATTGTGGTCTTCATAGGCCTCCTGTTCACAAGATTCTGGTTAGTCAGTGTCCTGTATGCGACCTGGTGGTACCTGGACTGGGACAAGCCATTGCAAGGGGGCAGGCCCATCCAAGCCCTAAGGCGCTGCTTCCTGTGGAAGTACATGAGGGACTATTTCCCCATCTCGGTGAGTACTGGCACTGGTGGGGATGGGGTTGCGGGGGAAGTGCCACCCAGGCTGCGGGGAGCAGAATGCTGGGCTGGGTGGGAGGGGCCAGAGCTTACACCACTGTGGGGCCTGGGGAAGAGTCCTGCTTCACTCTGGCTGTCATTTTCCAGGGTTGGGAAAATGTCAGGGTTTGGAGGAGCTCTGTGGGCACACACACATATATCCTACAGGTGTAACCCCTCAGCGGCCAGGGAGGGGGTGAAGGTAATAAGCTCAAGGTCCCAAGAGACCATCGAGCCCTGCCCTTTATCAGAGTGGGGAGAATGACACCCCGAGAGGGACAAAGGTGTGACCAACTCCACATGACAAGTTCTGGTTTTGAGGCGTGTGCATGAACTATGGGGGAAGGGGCAGGGGAGAGAGAGCCCTGAACTGGTTCTCGGTTCTGTCCTGCCCCATCTCCAGATTGCTGGGTGTCCTTGAGCAAAACCTCGCCCATTCTGAGCCTCAGTTTCCCCAGATATCTAGAAAGCAGACTGACCCCTCCTCCCCTGTCCACGTTTGAATCTCTCACTCTGACTTGGGGCATCTCATTGTGGACACTTGACCCTGGACTCAAACGTCAGTCTTGAGTAAAGCGGACCCTCAGATTTTCGTGAACAGACCCGCTGCCTCCTTTACCGAATGCCAGGCAGACAATCCTGGGACTTGAGCGGCCGGGCAGGGTTGGCGTATTGGCTGGATGGGACAAGGTGGGAAGGCAGTGGGGAACATAGAGAGGTGCCAGGCAGGGAAAGCTGGCCGTCCCCTGGAAACGGGAGAAGAAAGGCACAAAGTGCAGCCTCTGGAGCAGGACAGACCTAGGTTCTAATGCCAGCGCCGCCTCAGCCTGTGGTGCCCTTGGGGGAGTTTCATAGCCTCTCTTAGCCTCAGTGTCCTCATATGTAATGTGCAGATGACGCCACACACGTCACTGAGTTGGGCGGATTTGCTGAGTCAGCAGGAACGCACCCTGTAGGTTGGCTGGACACTAGGTACTAGTATTACATGACCGAGTCAATGTGGCTGTGGTTGGGGGGAGGGCTCTGACAGCCCAGAGCCCAGCTGCTCTGACCTTCACACCTGCCTGGCTTCTCCCATCCTGGAGCTCCACCTCTTCCCACCCCTCCTGGAGCTAGGTCCCTAGCTAGCAAAGGGGGAGGGAGTGGAGGACACAGATTCCTGGGCACTCAGCAGTGGATTCAGGGCTCCTGCCTGACTCCCTTCTGAGAGTCCTGGGGCCTGGCGAGGACTTGGGGAAGCTGGGCAAGAGCTGGGGTACGAAGCCCCGAGCTCCACAGTGAGCAGGCCTCCTGGGCAAAGGGCAAGGGTGGGCCGGGCAGGGCCGAGCAATAGGGCATCAGGGTGGGGGCTGGGGAGAGGGCAGGAAGTTGAGTGGCAGAGAATTCCACGCTCGTGAGGGGTGCTACTTGTGGAAGGGCAGAGTGAATGGGCAGCCGCTGAACTAACCCAGGAGTCCATGTTGGGGGAGGACTTCTCCCCATATTTGCTTCTGGGATCTTGTCCACAAAGACAAACAGGGTCTGCGCCTATCCTATCCACTGCCCTTCCTGATCCTCCCCTAGCCAGGCACTACTGGCCCTGGTGGGACACTGCCCTGATCTGCCTCAGTCCTTTGTGTAGTGTTTCTGGATTGATGCCCACTGAGGGCCTGTTGGATCACCCCTGCAGAGGGCAGGCAGTACCACCACGTGGCCAGCAGAGGGCGAGATAGCATGCACTTGACTTTGCCAGTCCTAGGCTGGGAGCCTGCAGGGCTGGGGAACCCGCCCACAGATCCCCTTCCCCACCTCTTCCCAGAAGACCCTCCCACTCTTCCACACACTTTTATGCCCCGCCCCGCTGAGATCTTGAGAGGGGCGGAAGGTAGGTAACTCTCCCCCACACACTGACAGAATTCTTTTTCCCTTGTCAAATGCATATAGATTTCCGAGATTCTTCTATCAGTTCTTAGGGTGATTTTATGAACTAGCATCTATGGATGGAATTCCAAGCAGAATTAGGAAACTCTCTGGGCCTTGCAGCTTTCTGAACTCATGCTACAGGCTTCTAAAGAGCTGATGGTGAAGAATCAGGCGATGTTTCCCGTAGGAGACTCTGATCCCACCTCATGCTGAAGGCCAGCCCCAGAGCTAGGTTCCCCCGGTGAAGATTTCATCCTCCTGGAATCAACACTGTCTCCAGAGGCCAAGGCCTGAGAAGGGATGGACTGCTGTGGCCTGGTGTCAGGAAATGCTGCAGACCTGGGGAAGCACAGGATACCTCCCCTCCCACATCTGGGACCTCCCTCTGTTCCTCACAGCCCTCTGGACGTCACTGGGAACTTCAGGCCCTCCCTCCCACTCCCCGGCTACCAAGAATACTGGGGGCTCTTAATCTGAGTCAGAAGAAGGTGGGTAGCCAGCAGCCTGCCTAGGACAGATCTCCAGAGTGCACTTGGACAGAGTAACACTTCATCCTGTGATGGCTCCTTTCATCACGGGAGAGCTCTTGCCTGGAAGAATGTCTTCCTTCACACTGAGCTCTGCCTGTCCTGACCACCCGCCCCGCCCCAGGGGTCCTGCCTCTGCCTTGGGCACAGCTGTTCTCTCAGCCCTCCAGCTTCCCTGCAGGGAGGGGGCCTCCTTCCTGCTCAGTTCTGTCCTTGCTGTCCCTCCCCAGCACAGACATTTGGGGCTAAATGATGGATGTGGGGGTGCCTTCATCCCTGGCCTCTACCCACTAGTAGCCCTCCCCTCCATCAGGTGTGACAACCAAAAACGTCTGCAGACATTACATGTCCCCTGGTGGGCTCAGGGAACTGACCCTGGTTGAGAACTACTCTGGGGCCCAGGGTCTGACTCCAAAACTCCTCCCCCACTAGCTACCTGAATCCTGACCAGTCACCTCTTTATCTGGACTCTGCTACAGTCCATCCTGCACACAGCAGCCAGGATACTCAATGTCACAACAGCTGTGACTCCCGTGACACCTAAAAATCAAATCTAATTTTTACCCAGCCTGCAGGTCCCTGGACCCCAGACCCCTGCTCATGCCTCACTTTCCCCCTTTGCCTTTCAAGTTCTCCAGGCATGAGCTGTGCTCCTTGGGCTGGCACCCTTACTGGAAGTGCACCCTTTCACCCCATTAACCCTCCCCCCCACTTTTCACCTGGGGACTCCTGCAAGGTGGCAGAGCCTGCAGGAGCCAGGCCACCTGTGTTAAAGTGTTGCCTCTGCCACTTTACTAGCTATGTGACCTAGAAGTAGTTAATTAATCTCATGCCTCAGTTTCCTCATCTGTAAAATAGGGATGTTGTCACCACTACGTCCCTGGCAGCATGAACAGAAGATGGCTCAAGTCAGTATACTGACAGGAGGTGCTGGGAATGGGCACCACCTGGGGCAGTCTTTCCAGCTATCCATGCTTAGCACATCCTGTATTAAACTCTAAGACATTTTTTTTTCCTTAAAGTAGTCTCCACTCCCAGTGTGGAGCCCAACACAGTCCCTGAGATCAAGACCCAAGCTGATATCAAGAGTTGGGGGACTGAGCCACCCAGGCACCCCTCTAAGATATCCTTCATGGTAAAGCAGCAGTATTTTATGTACCACTAAGAAAAAAATCCCTCCAGAGGAATCATCAAATGCATTTGAGAACATAATGTTAAGATGCAAAGGAATGATGTATCTTAGAATTGAGGGGATACAGCTGCAGATGTCAGTGTGTGTCTGTTCTGTGAGCCCGTGAGTGCAAGGGGGAGAGGGCAGGGGCGAGGGGGTCTGAAGCCCATCTTGATGGCATACCGAGGCTGCCAGGGCCAGGGAGAATAAATAGCCAAGCCTTTCCTTCCATCTGGCTATGATGGGAGGAGACAGGAAAGGACTCGAGTACCTACACACACACATACACACACACACACACACACACACACACACACACACACACACACACACACACATGGCCAAAGGCCTGAAGCTGGAAAGGATTCCTTTGTTGTAAAGGGGGTGACTCTAAAACTTTGATATATCATAATCCTATGGGAAATCTTCCACAAATCAGATGCCCCAAGGCCCGAGCCAGAATACTGAATCAGACCTTGCTTGCCCTGCATTTTTAAACTGCCAAGTAACCGAGGTATATAAAAGGTCATGAACAGGTTCTCCAGGGCCAGGTCTTGGAGCCGGGAGGGGCAGGCTGCTGGTGCAGGAAGCGCCTTCTCCTGAGAGCCCTGGACATTCCAAGTTTGACTAGAAAGGAAATGGCCCCTGAGACAGTCCTGAGTCTCGGGATGTCTCTCTGGTTCTGGAACAAAGGCTCTCTCAGGTACTCTCAGCGGGAGACAGTAGAACTGAGCTCAGGTCATCTGTGTGCCTTTGGGCAGGTTGCTTACACCCCTCTGCACCTCAGTTTGCTCAGCTGTCAAATGGGGGCTCTCGTGCTGCAGCCCCCCTCCTTAGGGCCACGGTTACACAAGCCGGCGGTGTGGGTGCTTTGTGAGCCATAAAGGAGCCATCAGGACAGTGGCCGTGACCACCAAGGGTGTGAGAGGGCACAGGGGCATTTGTTGAGAGATGGGCCTGGGGAGACAGCGGGACAGTGATGGCCCCATCAGTGCACACACACAAATCAGTGCCCGGGCAGATACTGGCACACGTGCCTAGACACTGGCCCTCTCATTCACCAGGGTATTTCTCTATATGCAGAGGCTTCTTTATTAAGGATAGTCATTCTTTCATTCATTTGTTCATTTATATGTTCATTGTTCATTCAAAATAGGTAATATGTTCTTGTTCAAAATTCCAAAGGGACGAGGGGGTACGTGGGTGAAAAGTCCCCCTCCCAGAGGCCACTAGGACCACTAGTGTTTGGTGTGTCTGCAAATGAACAAGTGCGTGTCCCCTTTCCCAGCACAGTCAGTGACACTCTGCCCACCTTGACTTGCCCTTTGCTTTGTCCTAACCAGTGACTAGGGCCGTCTTCCCTGCCAGGCCAGGGAGATCTTGCTCCTACCTCCCTAGAGCTGCCCTGTGCCCCACTGTGTGGATGTTGTGAGAATTTGCTTCAATGGGCCCTGTTGATGGGCATTGGAGGGGGTGTTGAGGTTTGGATAGTACCAAAAAAATGATGCTTCGGCTAGTAATCTCATCCACAGGTCATTTTACAAAATGACACAGCCAAAATGAAATACAGTGCTGAAATTCCTCAGCAGTGGAGTTGCTAGGGTAAAAGGTCAGTCCTGCTTTTAGGTATTCAGCTATTGCGCAATCACCTTTCCAGGGCTTGTGCAAAATTGCCTTCCTGCGGGCCGAGGAAGAATTCGTGTGCCCGTGTGTCAGTGTGGGGAGCCAGGTGTGTTTGTAGAGGAACACGCTGGATGGGCTCCCAAGCAAACGCCTTTCCCACTGAGGATAACTAGAGGTTTCTCTCTTGCTTTAGCTTCACCTCTAATAAGCTCCCCCTGCGGGAGCAGAGACCTTTGTCCTTGTGTGGGAGGCAGTGGTCTCTCCAACTGTGGTCCCTGTAGGTTTCTGCAACGGATCCATGGGTAACTGGGGGCCATACTGGGCAGGGTTGGGAGGATTCCAGAAACCAAGTCCAGGTGAGGGGCTGGAGGATCTGGGGTTCGTCGGCCTGGATGGAGGCAGTTGTCTCATATCCCTGTCACTGCCCCCAGGTCCCTCCAGGCTGCTCTGAGGACAGGCAGCCAGGCCTCTGGGACCCCAAAGGTGGCAGCAAGAATTCTCAGGGAACCACCCGCTGCAAGTTTTAGCTTGATGACAGGACGAACTTTCACCGTGGCAAAGCTGAGCCGGGGGCAGAAAGGGCTGCCCTGTGCCGGGGTGTGCAGACTGCTGTGGGAACTGGACAGTTCCATCAGGGGCTTGAAGCATGGCCCAGGGGCCTCTGGGGCCTTCAGACTCTTGATGGCTGTGGCTCCTGAAGTGCAGGGCAGTGTAAAAGGTGGGCCTGCGGTTTTTGGCAGGGTGGCGGAAGGATTGTCCCCTACCATCACCTAGTCACCGCCCGCAGCTATAGTCTGCACCTTGGATCACAGAGCAGCCTGTCCAGGAATGGGCAGGCCAAGAGCAGCATTTGTTAGCTCAGTTCCTGCCCTTCCACCCTCATCCTGCTATACCTGGGAGCTGCTAAAGGAGCAGCTCTCCTCTCCCAGGCCATCTGTGATGGCTGGTGGTCTCTACCTCCTGCTCCATGCTGCAGACATGACCAGACCTTGGCAAGTTGCTTGCCAGCAGAAGACAATGGTTGAGGGGCAATGAGGGTCAGCGTAGGGGGAGCAGGGAGCCTCAGGGAGACACTTGCATTGTACAGAAGGGTAGTTAAGCCTTCTGGCTGCGTGCTCTTCCAACCACTACTGCTAAGATAGCAAGATTGCAATGCTCATTCCCAGGTCTTAAGTGCCCATTTTTCTTACATTGAGTTTTGTTAAACTGGGGCTCTTCCAGCATGGTGGCACCCCCGTGTGTCCCTTCAATGCCTTCAAATGATACCTGGTCCTGTAGTAATCTTGGTAGTTTCAGGGTACTGCACACCAGGGCTTCTTAGCAGCCCTGGGAGGTAGGCAGGTCAGGGCTAAACGTCCCCATTTTACAGATGGAGAGCCTGAGAGGGAAACAGTTTGTCCAGAGTCAGCCATGAATACGAGAGGGTGTCCCTGGGTGCATTCACATACCATATCTCAGTATTCCTAAGAAACTGAGGCTCAGAGATGGAGAGCGGCTTGCCCAAGGTCACCCTGATGAGTGGCAAGGTCAGGGTTGGCGCACAGGTCCCGTCCAGCTCACCGGGTTGCTGTCCTTGCAGCTGGTCAAGACTGCTGAGTTGGACCCCTCCCGGAACTACCTTGCGGGCTTCCACCCCCACGGGGTCCTGGCGGCCGGAGCCTTTGTCAACCTGTGCACGGACAGCACGGGCTTCCCTTCACTCTTCCCGGGCATCCACCCCCATCTGATGATGCTGACCCTGTGGTTCCGGGCCCCTTTCTTCAGGGATTACATCATGTCGGGGGGTGAGTCTTTACACCCATGGGTAGCCCAGGAGGATGAGGCTGGAGGCAAGGGATGAGGCATCTTAGGGAGGGGAGGGCTCCCAGCACTTCCATACTTCTTGCAAGTGTGCGTGCAATGGGAGAAGTAGCTAGACCCAAAGAGTACTCCGCACAGCCGCGAGCTGGGAGAGGACTCAGTTCCAGTCCTCAGGGGACACCCAACTGGAGGCAGTGGGGTGGGGACCCGGGCCTCTGCGGCCACTTTCGGTGGTCTCTCTCTCTGGTCTCACCCACACCACCATCCCTGCCCACTCCCCGTACCTGAGCACCTTCCTCTCTCCCCAGGGCTGGTTACGTCGGACAAGGAGAGCGCTGCTCACATTCTGAACAGGAAGGAAGGTGGCAATCTGCTGGCCATCATTGTAGGGGGTGCCCAGGAGGCCCTGAACGCCAGGCCGGGAGCCTTCACACTGTTGCTCCGGAACCGCAAGGGCTTCGTCAGGCTCGCCTTGATGCATGGGTATCTGGGGAGAGGGCTCTTGGCTCCAGGGGAGATTTGCAAGGGTTAGATTTTGGTGGGAAGACAGCAGAGACTAAGTGGCTTGTATTTTGGCAGGGAGATTCTCAGTCTGTTTACAACAAAGATTAAATTCTGGTGAGAGATGTACTATGGCATGCCCACATACCAGAGAAGACTTCAGAAGGGAGGCTTGGTGATCAAAGGCACTAAGTGGGAAGGGACATGTCTGCCCAAAGCCTGTAAAAGATCTGACAGCTGTGGGATCTGGGAGGATGGAGTGTGGGGCATATCACAGAACTCTTCTACTTAGAAGCATCTTTGAAAAACACAAGCTAGCTGGGGCCGGAGAGATTTCTCTGCAAAGCTCACGGATGTTTCCTATCTGGGAGGGCTCTGAAACATTCTGGTCTGTCTGTCCCTTACAGCTGGGAGATTGTGACCCTGAGAGGGGCTAGGACCTGCCTAAGGTCAGAAAGCAAAGCTGTGGCAGGGCTGGGAAGCAACCCAGGCCTCTGACTGCTGACCCAGGGCTCCATCCTCTGCTCTAATTCCTGGTTGCTAGGTCCCTGCAGGAAGCTAACGGGGCCTCCTATGAGACCTTCCACGCATATCCTGTCCTGTCTCTCTCCAGGGCAGCTCTGGTGCCAATCTTCTCTTTCGGGGAGAATGAACTCTTTGACCAGGTTGAGAACTCCCCTGGCTCCTGGTTGCGCTGGATCCAGAACCGGCTGCAGAAGATCATGGGCATCTCCCTCCCGCTCTTCCATGGCCGTGGTGTCTTCCAATACAGCTTTGGTCTCATACCCTACCGCCAGCCCATCACCACTGTGGGTGAGCCACGAGCCAGCCTGGCCGGGCGGTGGAGGGGGGCGCTGCCTACAGGGAAAGAGGCCTGGGCTCTGGGCTGCAAGGGGACATGGAGACAGGTCAGACACATCCTTGCCCTCCTGGAGTTCAAATTCTAGACCGGGAAACACACGAGACCAGGAAACAGACACTGCTTATCAAGCAGGTAAGCCTGATAGAAGGCACTCTGGGATGGGAACTGAAACAGGCACAAGGAACAATAGTCACCACGGATTACAGAGTGGCTGCTGTGTGCCAGGCAGGGTCCCTAATGTGCAGCAGCTTGATCTGCCCTAATGACCTTTAAGACAGGGACTACCATCCCCCTTTCACTAATGGTAAACTGAGGCTCTGAGAAGTTAAGTAACTTCCAAAAGAACACTCTGCCTTTGAGTAACAAGGTTGAGGATTGGATCAGGATTTATTTGACTTTTTATGTTTCTAGAGGAGGAGGTTTAATTCTGACCCAAAGGATTTCATAAGGCTTACTGGAGAGGATGGGGACAAGGAAAGGGCATTCCAAGTCTATTAGAATTGTGTATAGAGTAGGAAATGCTACGCTTGGTATTAGAGCCTGAGGGATTTTCCCGTAAATAATGGGCATGAGCTCTTGTCCATGGATTCAGCACTGTCTTTTTCAGCTCTTGGGACTCCTCATTTGCTTTCTTCTTGGATCCCAGCTAGATCCCTCTGACGAAGCCTATAGAGGAAGGTTCGTCTTTTTCCAT
Source organism: Lutra lutra (assembly GCF_902655055.1). Classification (NCBI taxonomy): domain Eukaryota; kingdom Metazoa; phylum Chordata; class Mammalia; order Carnivora; family Mustelidae; genus Lutra; species Lutra lutra. The sequence continues at coordinate 54,811,888 of NC_062287.1, read as the reverse complement.
CTATTTATTTGCTAGTTGAGCACGACTTGGTGTACTCCTACACCATGACTTTCGCTGTGTATTGTGGCAATATTTTCAAGAGTGTTCGTTCATACTCCTGCTGTCCCCAGACCTATTGCCAAGAGAAGGCTGGGGAGCGATCACCCCAACCAGGCAGGAGTAGAGGAAGGAGGTCACTTAGGGCTTCCCTAGAACAGGCCAGATGGAGAGAGGAGGAGGAGGAAGAGCTGTGTGGGCTGTGGGCCCACCTCATCCTAGATCTACAGGTACCTCTGTTGATGACATGTTGGGCTCCCAGAACCCTGTGGTCTGGAAATTACGAGCATATCCCCAGGATTTGAAAACTGGAATGGGATTCTTCTTCCATGTGTGACTTGAACAAGTTGCTTAGCCTCTCTGATCCTCATTGCACCACCTGTCAACAGGGGATAAGAGCTTCTGTCCCCATAGGAGTGTTACAGGGATTAAGGGAGATGATGCGTGGCAAGGGCCTGGTGCATTCCATGGCACATGGCAATGCCCACAGGTGTTACTATATCAGAATCTTGGAGTTACCATAACATCTTAGAAGCCATCACCCAACACAGGGTTGAAAGGGATGGCAGTAAGAGCACTTTGTGCAGGGATGCCGTGGGGTAGGGCTCCTGCAGCCCCATGGTTCCTGCTCTGGACCAACACCCACACTTGTGCCTTGCAGTGGGAAAGCCCATTGAGGTGCAGAAGACACCGTACCCCTCGCAGGAGGAGGTGGACAAGCTGCACCAGCGCTATATCAGGGAGCTGTGTGACCTCTTCGAAGCCCACAAGCTGAAGTACAACATCCCTGCGGACCAACACTTGGAGTTCTGCTGAGCGCCTCCCCAGAGGGCAGGATTGGCATTAGGGAGCCCAGTGGAAGGTGCTATGATCTAAGAAGGCTTCCTGGAGACATCTATTGAACATACCTTCACAGCCTTCCCAGACCTCTGCAAATCCAACCACACCAGGCCCCAAGTCCCAGCCAGTGAGCGGGAGGGGACACCCAGCTCTGGCGTTGGTGATTTTCACCCCTGCTGCGAAACCCCTGCCAGCCTCCCTCTCCTTGGCCTGCTCCTCTGTGAATGGAGAGACTGCTGGAAGAGAGGGATTTCTGAGGTCTCGGTCCCCTGTTGTCATGTTACTCCAGGGACAGAGAAAGAGAGGGGCCACTGTCACCTGGTTTTTCTTCCTTGACCTTGTGTAATGGCACAAAAGAAGCGTCTGCTCCAGCCCCATCTCCTACAAGCTCCCTCATCCCGCACCCTGGATGTCTCCGCCCCTCCCTCCCTGTGCCAGAGAGGAGGGGTGGCCTTGCAGTCTCTGTGCTCATGCTAAGTACCTGTGCATTTCTGGGTCCTCCGAGCTGTAGACTAGCAGCCACAGGGGCTGGAAAGGTGGAGGAGGAGAACTGTGCTCTGTCACTGCTGTATGGTGCTGGGCAGCCCTCTTCGCCCTCCTTCTGAGCCTCAGTTTCCCTGACTGACTAAGATGAACCCTGAGCCTCAGCTCTGACATTACAGAGGTGGAGAGCTCATCCATTGTAATTTCAGCCCTGACCTTGGCACAGAAAGGTGGGGGGAGGGTCTCCATAAACATCAGTTCAACAAATGAAAGGATTTTGTTTTAGCCGCCTTCTGTTCCTCCTGATTCCTCAACAAAGAGGGCTCATCAAAGCCTCTCTTTGGACCCCCACCCTGGCCCTGTGGCCCTACAGCCACACCTCTACTTCCCAGAAGGTGGGTCGGACAGGACCAGAGAACACCATGTTGACTCATCCTTCCTGATCCGTCAGTCCCAACCTTACCAGCCCTGGTCCTGATCTGCTGGGCAAGGAAGTTGAGAGACTGTGTTAAGACGCAGGGAAGACCGACACAGAGAAGGAAGACCAGCCGCCGGGAGTGTATGTTTCTGTGTGTCTGCAGGGTGGGTGACATGGGGACAGATGCCCTGATGAGAAGATTCTGGATTCCTAGGTTTGGGACATATGTCAGTAGTGAAGGTCAGGATGGCCAGTGGGGACCGTCCTAGTGACTTCCCCTCCCCTTCCAGCAGGGAAGTAGCATCCTTTCCCTCCAGGAGCAAATCATACCCATAAATACAACAGCAGGGACATCTGCGAGTTGCAAACTTGGGTTTAAATCCTGGCCCATCCCTTCTTCGGCGAGTCATGTCATTTCCGAACCTCAATTTTGCCATCTGAGGAATAAAGACTACCATACCCATCTCTGGTCGTGTGAGCATAGTAAGATAATATTTTAAATGTGTAAGCCACCCCACATCGTGTCTGGAATGGTGTGGAATATGGGTAAATTAGGACTCAGGTGATAAAGGTACCCCGTGTCTCGGGAAGGTGCCTGGTAGCTGATGAGGCAGTATGCTAGAAGGGTCACAAGGGAAGTGGGAACAGAGAGTGTGCGGTTCAGGGGAGGGAGTGATGATTTCAGAGGAGGAAGTGGAGGAGGTGACAGGTGGGCAGGGCTGTGAAGGATGGGCAATATTTGTAAAGGAGAGAAGTACTTGCCCATCAGAGTTCTCTATTGCTGTCTAGCCAGCCATGACAAAGCTGAATGGTTGAAGAAGCAAGGAGTTGGTATTTCTCGCAATTCTGTGGGCTGGCCAGGTGGCTCTTCTCGGTCTGCTCTGGGCTCCTTGCAGCTGCATACAAGTGGGGCTGGGCCTCTCTTGACAGGTGAGTCTGATGGGTCTTTGGCATTCGGTGGTGGCTGGATTTGGTAAGAATGGGAGCAAGGCTGCAAGCTCTTAAATCCTGGCCTGAGCAACTTGCCCAGCATCTTTTCATTCCATTCCGCCGATCAAAGCCACTCCTGAGCATCCCCCCCCACCATTTTAAGTGTTAGGAATAGGCACCGCCTCTGCCTGGGAGCAGCATCAGTGTCAGAATACAGTGGGCTGGAAGACCACGAAGAGATTCTGTGGCGATGGGCCAACAATCTACAAAACAGCGGTAAATGGGGGATGCCTGGGTGGTTCGGTGGGTTAAAGCCTCTGCCTTCGGCTCAGGTCATGATCCCCAGGTCCTGGGATCCAGGCCCGCATCTGGCTCTCTGCTCGGCAGGGAGCCTGCTTCCCTTCCTCCCTCTGCCTGCCTCTCTGCCTACTTGTGATCTCTGTTTGTCAAATAAATTAAAAAAAACAAACAAACAGTGGTAAATGAAAGCCTGCTGTGGGACACCACCCACCCCACCCCCAAGTGTAGCGGAATTCCCTGTGTGACCATGATAAAAGCTGTAGTTTATCCACAGGGCACCAGCTCCTTTTCAGCTGCTGCCGCATCCCCATCTCACGCTCCCTAGTCCATCCTCAGTGACCAGCCAGGGTGTAGGAGCCATCGCTGGTCAGAGGACACAGGCCATGCGGGGGACCCTGCAGGGAAGGAGCCAGGAATGGGCATTCCCGCTTCCCTCTCTCTGCTCTCTCTTCTGCCAAGGTTCCCCTCTGCCTGAGCCCCTTTGTGAGCTGGAGGGCACAAGGGCCTGAGGCTGCAGTGCACACAGGTAGGCCTCCAGGAAGGAATGGGGTGCAGACAGGTGGACAGTGGTTCTGCAGAGGTCCATGGAAGACAGATGTCCACCTTCGAGTCCAAGCTTCTTAGTGCCTTTCGCCACTCTTCCATCATCTGGCCCAGTTTTCTCAGTCCTCATTTGTCCTCCTCCTTTAATCATGGGCTCCCATCACGCTGAACCATTTGTATGTAGTTCCTTGTATCAGATTTACTCTCTTTCTCCCCTCTAGGCTTTGCCCATGCTGTTCCCTCTGCCTGGAATGGCATCTCCCCTGCCCCACCTCCCCCTTTGTCTGGGAAATTCCCATTCGTCCTTCAGTACTGGTTTCCTTTATTCCAGAAGGCCTTTCCTAATGCCCCTGGTTGAGGTAGGGATCTCACAGGGAGCCCCGACTTCCCCTTCCTCTGCCATGGCACTCACACCTGGGTGGCTGCTGGGTGGTCCCAGTCCCATGCATGATACCTCTGCCTCCAGTGAGCCCCCTCCAGCCTATCCACGTGTAGCACCTGCCTCCACTCTCCAAACAAAACCCAACACCCTAAAATGGTCTCCAATGCCTCAGGATAATGCCCAAACTCCTCCTCAGCCTCCAGAGCCTTCCTCATCTGCCCTTAGACCTCACCAGCCTCCCGCTGGATCTTCTCCCCTGCACCCCATCACCCTGGCACCCCTCGCTGCTTGTTGAGTGCACACTGCTCTCGCACCCGCTGTGTCCCAGGGCATGCTGTTCCCTTGCCTTGAAACATGCTTCCTTCTAGACTGGTTGATGTCACCCATCCCCAAAGGGCGCCTCCTTTGTCGGCCATTAGCACACCCACCTGCTCTCCTACCCTGCCTCCCACCTCACTGCCCTGAAGCAGAGTTAGTTACCTCTCTTTTGGGCTCGTTTTAGGGTTGACAGGGCCATGGTCCACGGTCATTAATGGGTGAGTGGACTCCTGTGTCTGCCAATAGACTGGGAAAGCCCTGAGGGCCAAGACCAGATCCTGGCCACCCTCAGCCCCACCACAGCACCCTGCTTGGACTCAAGGCACCTCAGCGCCACACTGGGTGAGAACTGGTTGGATAAATGAGTCCTTGCATGGCACTTCCTCTTGGGAGGCCTGGGGCAGGGACAAGGCCGAGAAGACCCAGGCCTTGCTTTTGGAGGTCACTAAATAAGTTCTCCATGGCTATGTGACTTCAAAACTGAGAAGCTTTAAACCACAAATAGTCGTTGTCTCACAGTTTCTGAGGTCAGGAATCTGGAAGCGGCTTCCCTGAGGGATACTGGCTCAGGCGTCTCCTGAGCTGCAGCCACGCCATCATTGGCAGTTCCAGAGGACTTGAGTCAGCCAGAGGAAACATTCCCAAGCTTCCCCATGTGGTTGTCGGCAGGAGGCTCTGTCTGCCTCTGTGCTGGCCTCTCCACAGGGCTGCCAGTGGTGTGCCTTCTCCCAGAGCAAGTAAAGAGAAGGGCCACACTACCTTTTATGACCTCGCCTCTGTGTCACACACCATCAATTCTGCCCTATCATATTCGTGAGATGTGAGTCACTAAGTCCCGCTCACACTGTACAAGGGTGTGAATCCCTGGATGGGAGGTCCCTGGGGGCCGGCTTGGAGCTATCTCAGGGACGGCAGATGAACCCTCAGAGGCTGCACGAGGTAACTCGCCCTTCTGGCCTCAAAGAGGGTCCCCAAATGGGTGGGGCACAGAATGAGCAGGGATGGGGAGCAGAGGGAATGCTGGCCACAGCCACCTGGCCTGGCTGGGATGGAGGAGGAGGTGACCATGAGATTTGAGGGGGTTTGGATGGGGGAGGGGAGTGATGAGAGACTTGGGAGGGCCAGAGGGCAGAGAATTCTTCCCTTTTCATCGTGACCCAGGAGGCCTCACGTGGAGGACCAGGGCAGCAAAAGAAAGGAGGCTAGGGCCTGATCTCAGAGGAGGGCTGCCCCAGAGAGCTGCCTGACTGGGAACAGGCACACTGGACTTTGAGCAAAACATGTCCTTTTCCTGAGCGATTGCAGGTGTTTGTCTAGGGGTTGGTCTCCCCAACTGACGCAGTGTGCCAGAGCTGCACATGAAAGGGGCCAGTAGTTAAATTAGTCCCTCCTGACTGACACTCCTCAGGGCCCCCAGAGCCTGCCTCAGGGGCCTGGGCATTGTCTCCGCGGGAGAACAGCTCCCCGACCCCAGCGCATACACACGGATTCAGATAGCCAGAGGATGACAGGTTTCGCCAGACGTGGTGGACAGGGTAAGAGGCCCTCGAGTGTGGGGTGCGCTGGAGTCTTCCAGAAATCATGCTGCCCTTTGGCCTTGGCAGAAGTTCTCAGAAGGCATTACCCACAGGGAGCAAAGGGCCCACTGGGACCGAGCCTGCGTGACATGGCTTTATGGTGCCGGGTGGGACAGGGGTCAGCCAGCACAGCACTGCCAGCAGCCACGTGGCATGGGCCACGCGGTGGCCTCACAAGGGAGCTGACCATGCTCAGCGAGGGTTCAGGAGGAGGCTAACGCAGGGAGGATGGAAGCTGCTGAGCAAGCAAAGGCAGGGAGGGGAGACGGGGCAGGGCACAGGCTGATGATGGCCGTTCCTGTGAGTCAGAGGGCAGGAGGGAGCTTTAGGGAATGCGAGGCTGGAAGGCCAGGCCTTTGTTCAGTCAACTTGGAGACAGAGTAGTGACCAAGTCATCCAGGGTCCCTGACTTTTTGCCTTGCCTACCATCTGGGAGAACTCAAATGTCTAGTCAAGGAGTCAGGAATTTCGCCCCCGGGTAGGGAGGAGCCCCGGAAGGTCCTTGAGCTGGAGTGGGTTGGGGGCAGGACCAGATGGGCAGTGGCTGCCTTGGGCTGGACTGGGCATCTGTCTTAATGACCCCATGGAAGGGCGGAGCCAGCACTGATCCACTTACGGAGAACCTAGGCCATGCTAGGCTCTGGGTGGGACACTCTTCCACCATTATCTCAACGACACTGGCAATGACACCCACTCTTTGGAGTAAATGAGGTTCCTGTGTCGGAGAGGGGTAAGGACTTTCTGGAATCCTGGTCTCAGTAGGAAGACTGCCTGCCCAGACAGCTATTCTGTTCTACTCCCACTCTGCCTAGTTCTAGCCTCCAACTGGGCTGAAGGGCACAATGGAAGAGGCTGGGCCTGAGAACCCTTGAGGTGTGCACGACCCCCCACCCGCCTGCTTGGCCCCATTGCACACCTCCCTGCACTGCATACCACCCCCTCATCCCTCTCCCTGTGCCACATGCCTCCTTGAGGCTTGGTTCCGTCACCTATTATTGTTTCACCCATAAGGGAGTATTTAATAAATGCCCACTCCTCCTCACCCCTTCCCTTTGGAAATGCCAGGAAATGGATTTTGAAAGACCCGGGAGAGTTTATGGATCGCAAATGAGGTTTGGGGTTTTCTTAGACTCTAACTCACCACTCACTCCTTGCTAGAAAACCTTTAACCAGTGCAAGGTGTACCCTGGACCCCCAGTTGTATCTTTAGTGAGTGAATGGATGGAACTAGATGGGCAGGCAGACTCTTTCTAGTAGCCCCTTTCAAAGGGGCCCTGAAAAGAACAAAACCAGCAATGAACCCTGGTCCTATGAATACAATGCCAATGATTTGGATCAAAAGGGACCTCCCCCTTGAAAAAGGGCAAAAATTGTCAGACCTGGCATTTGGGCATGGGCTAGATCAATGCCTCTCAAAATGTCTGTGGTATAGGACCAGGTTCTTGTGTGTGGGGGGGTGGGGAGGAGTGCCTAATTCATCTTGGACCTATTCATTTGTAAAATACAATATAAATTACCTGAAAAATGAAATATGAAAACAACAACAAACATAGTCCAAGTTTTTATTCTTACTTTCAACAGACATACAATTCCTCCGCCACCTTGCTCAAAAGTTTCAGAGCAGGTACTCTCAAATTCTGTACCTAACTTGGTCAGGAACCAGGAACAAGTGGTTAATGGACCCATTCCAGCCCTCAGACCACACTAGAGCCACACGGCCTTAGAGCTCATGGGAGGCTAATTACTGGGATTGTCAGATCACTGTGGTTAAGCTACATGAAGGTACTTGGTGAACTGCAAAGAGCTCTAAAAGATTGGTGAGGCTGTGGTCTTGGCCACTTATACATGAGTAAGCTGAGGGGCCTCTGGGAAGGGAAGGACTTGCCTGGAGGTGCATAGCTAGAAAGACTCCAACGTGCAATGGCTCTTCGGTCTCATGCAATGCTCTTTCCACCCTGCCAGGGCACTGGGCCAATGACTAGTCCAGACGGGGAAGAAAGGCTTGGCCTCTTCAGCCCAGATCAGGACAGCTCTGATGGGCCACTTCTGTTCAGCTTCTCCCTCTACCCAATTCCATTGCCTTCCCTCCCTTCTGTAGGTGTTGACCCCAAGAACTCTCCCTAATAGACATCCCACAGGCAAAACGTGCTTTCAGAATCCACTTCCTGGAGAACTTAACCCATGACCTCATGCATATATGAAGAGTTAAATCTCAATATATGACTAGAGAGATTAACTAACCTGTCCAAAGTTGCACAATTTTTAAATAGGCTTTATGTTTTTGGAGTCAGGATTTCAACTCAGATTGGATGGCAAAGCCAGTGGTTTTTGCCTTATGAGTGAGATCTTCTGACTACCAGCTTGGAAAACAAAGGAAAGGATCAGGAAAATTGTATTTAAGTTGTGAAACCTAAAGTAACTGTATTCAAAATGGTGCACCGCTTTGGAAGACATTTTGGCATTTCTTAAATAAAGTTGAATATAGGCTTACTGTACAGCACATCAATCATGGTCCTAGCTATTTACCCAACTGATTTGAAAATAAGTCCACACAAAAACCTGCACACCAGTGTTTATGGCAGCTTTCTTCATAATCAGCAGAAACTTGAAGCAACCAAGATTATCCTTCAGTAGGTGAATAGACAAACACACCAGGGTACCTTGAGGACAGTGGAATACTACTCGGAAATAAAGGGAAGGAGCTATTAATTCACACAACAATGTGGATGAATCTTAGATGTGTTTCGTTAAGTGAAAGAAGCTAGACTAAAAGCTTTTTGATTCCACTCATATGATATTCTGAAAAACAATAAGATATAGGCATGGAAGCAGATCAGCCATTGCCAGGGATTTAGAAAGGGCGAACCGTCGACTAAGAGAGGCATAGGAAATTCTTTAGGTTGGTGGAATGAACCTGTATGGTATGGGACTGGTATATGAATGATACCATGCATTTGTCAAGACCTACAAAGAATGAACTTTAATGTATAGAAATTAAATTGTAAAAGACCAACCAAGAAGCCTGGGGATTCCAAGATAGAATGTGGACTTGTGACAAAAGAATCTTTTTTTTTTTTAAGGAAGTTAGGTTTTATTTACTTATTTGATAGATAGAGAGAGCATAAGCAGGCAGAGCAGCAGGCAGAGGGAGAGGGAGAAGCAGGCTCCCCACTGAGCAGAGAGCCTGATGTAGGGCTTGATCTCAGGACCCTGGGATCATGATCTGGGCCAAAGGCAGACACTTGACTGACTGAGGCTCCCAGGTGCCCTGTGACGAAAGAATCTTAAAACTGTATTACAAATACAGGTGGAGGGGAAGAACTGCCCTAAGGAGCTTTGGAAAATAGGGTTTTGACTGGAAATTCTAAGACTAACATTAAAATAAATTGTACATAAATACCACAGTGTAGTGAAATTTGAATCCTCGTGGGGGTGTGCATCAACAATTTGGAAACGGCTGCACTGTATACTGAGAGTGCACAAGTAGGTAAGTTGATGGTGGGAGCTGGTTTTCTCGCTGTTGGGGGAGGGAAGTTACAGAAGAGCAAGGGAGGAAGGCTAGAATGAACAGTGGGAGACATCAGTTCGAATTGATGTTTAGTTTGACAGACAGAGGGGTAGATACAGAAATCATCATAAGTATGTATGCGTGCATGGGTTAGCTTACATATGTGTATTTTCTACCTCCTAATTCTGTCTACCGAAGGAACCTAGAAGAATATCACCCCAGTAGCCTTCTTGGGCAGGGAAAATAGACCCTGAAGCATCTTTGAGTGTCAGAAAGTAAAGAAACACTCAAAAAACAAAATGATGAGAGCATCTCAAAGGAACCCAGGAGGCAAAATGAAAAAACTCCCAATGGCCATGGCTGGAACAAAACAAAACAAATGCCAGTATTTGGATTATAATCCAAAATATGAAATACACACCCATGAGTACATACTGATAAAAACAAATGATTGAATGATAATAAAGAAGTGGGGGAGAAGAGCCAAATCTCTCTTACAGAAGAATCCCAGATCCTTGGATGGAGATAGTCTGCCCTCGAGGACGTGGAGCTTAACCCACCCCACTTGAATTGGGGGATACTTAGTGGCTTGCTTCCAAGAGTGTGGGAAGAGTTGGGGTCAGCAGAGGGAAGGTGAGTAACTATACCGTGGAACCATCACAACCGCCAGGTGATCGGGGCCAACAGCAGTAATAAGTCACCCTGACACTATGTGCCTTTGATACGATGTGATGAGAATGACACCTCACTTCTGTGGTCTTCCTGTCCAAACCCCATGACCCCAAGCTGACTAGGAGAAAAGCATCAGCTATATCTGAATGGAGTGACCTTCTTTTCTGTAAGATACTTGGCTAGTAGTCCTCCAAAGGGAAAGCCATCAAACAACCAAGGAAAGTCCGAGAAACAGTCACAGACCAGAGGAAGCTAAGAACACAGGACGACTACATGTATTGTGGTAACTTTTGAAAGATTTTATTTATTGATTTGACAGAGAGAGAGAGAGAGACAGAGAGAGTGCCCACAAGCAGGGGGAGAAGCAGGCAGAGGGAAAGGGAAAGGGAGAGCTGAGCTGAGAGCTGAGCTGAGCTGAGCTGAGAGCCTGACGAGGGGTTGGATCCCCTGATGCAGGGCTCAATCCCAGGACCGTGAAATCATGACCTGAGCCAAAGGCAGATGTTTAACCCACTGAACCACACAGGTGCCCCCAAACCAGTGAAATTTAAATAAAGTTGTGGATTTTTAACTAATACTAATGTTGGCTCTTTAGTTGTCACAAATGTACCTCAGTAAAGAAAGATGCTAACAGTGGCGGAACCTGGGGGAGGAGTATTTAAGCACTCTTTACACTGTCTTTGCAGCTATTCTGTAAATCTAAAATTATTCTAAGATTTAAAAGTTTATTTTAATTTAAATAATTAATTCAGAAAAATCACTGTGGGATGTCTTGTTAGTTTCCTGAGGCTGCTGTAACAAATCACCACAAACTTGGTCACTTGAGACAACAGAAATATCCTTGCTCACAGTTCTGGAAGCCAGACAGCCGAAACAGGCTACACTGGTATCAGTTTTAGATGGGGTTCACAGGGCTGTGCTCCCTCTGGAGACTCTAGGGGAGAATCTGTTTCCTTGTCCTTCCGGCTTCTAGAACTGGATAATAGATTCCTTGGGTCCTGGGCTCTTCCTACATGTCCAAACCTGGTAAAGGAGCATCTTCTAACCTTCCTCTATTCATTGTCACATCATCTTCTGCCTCTGTATCTAGTAGGGTCTCTCTGCATCTCTATTACAAGGATACATGTGATTATATGTAGGGCCCCTCCAGATAATCTAGGATAATCCTCTCATCTGGGGAAATACAATTTCATCACACCTACAAAGACCCTTTTTTTTATCCAGATAAGGTAATATTCATAGGTTCTAGGGACTAGGACCAGGATATCTTTCATGGGGTCATAGTTTAGCTTATTCGAGATGCCAAGCAAATTATGTGTTCTCTCAAAGCCTCAGGTTCCTCATCCAGAAGTGAGGTACAAATGTATGTGAATGAGGAGGCCTGATCTGCCACCAGACTTCTTCCTGCAGGAAACAGGAGCCTGAAGAGCTTCCTGTCCTGGGCAGAGGAATCCTGACATTCCTCCTTCCCCATGGGCCCCGCTCCTCCACATTAGTGGGGTCCATGGCCAGGACGTGGTGGTATAGGGAAAGAAAACTCAGCTGGGAATCCTACGACTTGGGTCCAAATTTCAACTGTCGGCAACTTGTAATGTGACTGCAAAAAGTCACTTTCCATAGCCAGGGTATAGTGCGACTCGATGAAACACGTGGACATTAGTCTTGCCCTGGGAGAGGGCTAGAGTGGCACATTGGGTCCCTCCTGCCCTGAGATGTTATGATTACGGATGTTCATACTGCCCGTTGGCTCCTAGTAACAACGGAACCTTTTAACTGGAAGCCAGGGCCCCCTCTCACAGGAGCGGCAGTCATGGGGAAGTTGGGCGGATCACAACTTGTTTCTTTCTTGCTTCTACCTGGGCCCCATGAGTCTAGACCAGGGGTCAACAAACTTCGACATGTGTTTAAACAACCCAGGAGCTAGGAGTGACTTCTATAGATGAACATTTGCAATCCATTTGATGGAAAGAAACACTAACTTTGAGCCCCACTTAGAAATGTCATTCTCCAAAAAATTCCATTCTTCTCATTAGTAGACCTGCATTACAAAAAAAATTGTGCTCTATTATTTACTTTGAATTCTGGCTATTAAAATTTTGTGGAAATTTGTTTCCTCTCGTGTCTCCTGTCTTTGTTTCCTACATAATTTCCTTGATTTGCCTCTTGACCTTCAGAGCTTCTACCAGCCCCCACTTAATCAGTTGCCCTATGTTCCTTCTCAAATCTGTCTTAAGCCGACCCCAGATCCACTTTGCCCTTTGGAGCCCGAAAGATCTTTGTGGTGTAGCTCTGACACAATCATTGTTCCTGGCTGAAATTCCCAATGGCTTCTCCATGCCCTCTGGATGCCTTCTTGGGCTGGCTTATAGCAGGAGCCTGCCTCCCTTCTGACCTACTCATACCCTCCTCCAGCCTTGCTGAACATCTCCCAGCTCCCTAGGGCACCTTGCTTCCCCTAGAGCCAGCATTTTGCACAAGCCTTTGCCTCTGTCTAAAATGCCTTTTACCCTACTCCCTTCCACCCACATCTAATTCCTCTTGATCTCTTAAGAGTCGTTTTTAGACATCCCCTCCTTCTGAAAGCCTTCCCTGATGGCACCCCCTCCAGGCTAGTAGGTATCTCCTCTCTGGGCTTCCTCAGTCCCCTGTTTCCTTCCAGCCCAGCATGGATCACACTTTTTAAATGCCTGTGACCTCCACCAAACCAGGAGCCACTCAGAGCTGGGGTCAGTCTGATTCTGCACTGATGGCCTTGCTTTCCAATGGCAATGCCCCTGTTCGTTGCTGCCACTTGACGGGGAAAGGGGCTACACGTCAGGAGCCCCGGGTGTTTCCCTTCCCCCAACCGCAGATCCTTCCCCCAACCGCAGATCACCACCCACACAACAAGGGCAGAAGGCCTCTGACCTGCTGATGGACAAAGGCCTGGGTCAAAGGTGGGAGTGAAAACTTGGGGGACGAGGAGGGGGCAGGGGAGACAGCAGTTAAGCTTCCAGACACTTTTATCAGTCCTCTACAAGTAACCCAGACAGACATGAGCCTGGGTTCTGGGGCTGGTGTGATGCAGGCCATTGTAGCCAAAGGTCAGTCTCAGCGGCCAGCTGCAAGGGGCCTGGCTCTGGACCCTCCCCCTCCCTAGCCCTCCCCTGAAAGCCAGGAATAGAAAGGACCTGGTCGGCGGTACTTCTAGTGCAAGCTCAGGCATATGTGTGCACAAGTGAATGTGAATGTCCATGGATATGTCTCTGCAAGCATACCCACGCATGTACGTGGGCTGGTATGTACATACCTGTGTGTGAGCCTATGTGCGCATGTCCGTGTGCCTCAGTGCCTTTGCTCGCTGGCACAGTCACGCAGGTACGTTCCCGGGTTTACCTGTCTGAGAGGGACTATGTGCACGGGTAAAGGCGGGAGTTGAGAGGGTCGTCAAGCTCCCTGAGCCCCCTGAGCCCGGACATCTGGCTCTTTGAGGCTCCCCGGTCCCCTCCACCCTCACGCCAAAGCGCCACTTGAGTGACAGTCTTCAGGCTCTCAGTCTGCTGGCGCCCTCACTCCTCTCATCCATCCAGTGCTGTTTGGAAAGACCCAGAATCTGAAATGTTAGGATGCATCCCGAACGTGGAGCCGGGACACTGTCCGTGCTCTGCCAGAGTCTCTTTGATCATTGCCCTGGGCCCTAGTCCTTGTTCTTGTCAACTTCTTCTAACACCTGCCCCGAAACTCTCTGGGCCTCACCTAGAACTCCTTTTGCCCCACGTGCAGAGGATGGTAAACACCTGGGCACTCAGACCCCCCCCCACTGCCCTGCCCCACCCCAGGTGACCCTTGGCCTGGACCAATCAGCGAAAGAAAGCCCAGCTGCCTGGTTCTAAGCTGGAGCACCCTGGGGCAGTGGCAGGAAGGGAGGGTTGCATTTCTGCAGGATCCAGCCACGCTTGCTCTGAGTTTGGAATCGTACCCTGTTTAGCTTCCTTGTCTTCTTTGGCCTACTGCCCCAATTCCCTCTCCAGTTTCCCCAGCGGGCATTTCCTCAAAAAACCAGTCTCACAGGGGCTCCTCTTCTCAAACTCGGCTTCTCAGGAGCCCGACCTGAAACAGGGAGAGGGGCTTAGAAACCACTTCGCCCAACTCTCTCCCACCACCCCACCGAACAAAGGGTGTTGAGGCCCTGAGAGGAGAGGGAGTGTCTCCAGAGGCTCCCCCTTCGGCAGGCTGTACTCCTGCCCTTCTCCGCAGCGCCCCCGGCCTGCACCTTCCCCACCTCCCCTGTGGGCCCCGGGCCCTCTCCGGAACACCGCCAACAGCTCTGGGTTGGTTTCTTTGGCTTGCTTGGGTACACCATTCCTGAGAGTGTCCCCTTAAACCATCATCTCTTCTTGGAAAAGAAAGTACCCAGTCTCAGAAAGCAGGAAAAAAGAAATTTTCCAAGGTGGAAGCCAGCCAGGCAGAGACGGCTCAGCCAGCACCGCTCACCAAGAGCTCATGGCTTGGAGGCAGATGGGTTCCCAGTGGACAGAACCTAGACCTCCTCATGCTCACATGAGGCAGCATTCTGGGTATTGGAAGACCTGGGTCCCAATGGCAGCTCTGTCAATGCCTGACTGAGTGACTTTAAGGTGGTCCCCTGACTCTTAAGGGACCCCATTTCCCCATCTGTGGAAGGCCTGCTCAGGACATGGTGAATCATGGCATTCAGAGCACAGGATTCAAGCCTCAAACCTGCTTCTTAGGCTCCTTACACTCTGAATGAGCCAGCAGCTTACCCCGTCTGGGCCTCAGTTTCCTCATTTGCCACAGGGGAGGACAGCAAGACTGGCCTCATTGTTTGTTGTGAGATTTAAAGAGGTTCACTCACAGGGAGCGCTCGGTGGGTCCCCAGCACACAGCAAGCTTTGGGAGGCTGAGGGTTGTTTGTGCTCCTGTTATGTGCCATACCAGGGTTGTAGAACTGCCTGGACCCTGTGGCCACACCAACTTGAGACAATTCACGCCCTTTGTCAAAGCCAGAGGATAAGGCACCAAGGAGACACCATCTGGTGAAGGGAGAGTTTCAAGGGCTTCCCTCTTTCCTGTCCCGCCTGCCTGAACTCTAATGCCTCCCCTGGCTTCAGAAAGAAGACACAGTGCCCCCTGGGAGCTCCAGACCAGGGTTGGGTACCCAGTGGGTATGCATAGTGGGTGGGCTAATAATCCAGGATGAGTGTGTGTCTGTGTGTCTGACAGGATCTGCTGGAGGGTATAGACCACCTGCATTTCCTTTCCATGTGGTGAAATGGATAGAAATAATGCAGGCTCACTCTTGTTTTGTTTCTTCAGGTTAGAAAATGTGTTTTTGTCAACTTTCTTTTCAATTTTTTTTAAATGATAGTAAAACACAAGTAACATAAAAGTTACCATCTTAAATTTGTTTTTGTTTGTTTGTTTGTTTTTTTACTTAAAACAGACATTTATTCTCTCACAGCTCTGGAAGCCAGAAGTCCCAAAGTCAAGTTGTCCATAGTGTTGGTTCCTCCTGGAAGCTCTGAGGGAGCCATCTTAACCATTTTAAAATATATGGTTCAATAGCACTAAATATGTTCCCATTGTTGCAATGATCACCAACATCCATTCCCAGAACTCTTTCATCTTCTAAAACAGAAATTCTATATCCGTTAAACAGTAACTTCCCATTTCCCCCTCCCCTCCTTGTCTCTATTTGTTTGTTTGAGTCTGTGCAAGATGAGGGTTTGGTGGTATGAGCCCTTTAACAAATATTTATTAGTGATTTCCGGTGTTCCAGTCCCTGTGCTGGGCCTAAAACATGGGAGGGACTCAAGGCTCATCCCTGGCCTTGAAGGGTTAGGATTCCATAAGCCTGAACAAAAATGGAAGAGAATTTTTTTTCATGTCTTCATTCTACAGAACTCTTGTGACCTGGTCAGGCCCATGGGGTGAGGAAGCTGCAAGGGAAGACATCCAGTCCCTGGCCTGGAGATGCTGTTGTCTGGACCAGGGACAAAGAGCAGCTCCAACTATCGACCTTCCAGACTTCCCTACTCAGGCCTCTCTGCTTCGATGGATCCTACCTGCCATCCCACAGAGGGAGGCACACCTGCTGGGAAAACGCAAGGGAGCAGGCCCTATGCTGCCTGGAGTTCACGGGAAAGCGCCAAGTCTGGTTCCTGGATTCTGGCTCAGCTCTATCTTGATCTTCGTGGGTGACCTTGGCCTAATCACTCTTTGGATCTCACTCTACTAACTCTCAAGTTGGGATCAAAAATCCTTGACACACACCTTCAAAGCAGCTCTTGTCACAGCTAAATGAGATCATGAATATGAGTGAATTTTGATGATTCAAGTGCTCTGTGAACATGAGGGTTCTGATTGCCCATCTTCTCCGATTTTTAATTTAGAGGAATAGGCATCATGAGGTCTGTGGGATGACAGCTCCAAAGTTATCCTTCTCTCCCCTGCTCCCTGACACAGATTCAACTAGTCCCAGCCTGTCAGTTCAATCTGCACTCTACGGAAGGACTCTCATGTCCAGAGTTGGCCAGGGTCTGAGCAAAGGTCACACAGCAAATGGAGTCCTGCCCTCCGCTTGCCCAGGGAGACTTTTTTTTTTTAATCTGGCCTACCTGGCAGATCCTCTTACCAAAATAAATGAATAAATACTTCATATATCACAAATAGTCAGTAGTAGAAGGAACCTTGGAGATTATCAAGAGGAATAGTAATATTAAAAATGTTGCTATTCTTAGTATGGTACTATTACTGCTACTACTATTACTACTACTGGTACTACTAATAATGAGAGTACTTAATGTGATATGCCAGACATCACAGAGATAGGTTTTATTATTATCCACATTGGATAGATAAGGTAACTGAGGCAGAGAGAGGTTGAGTACCTCGCCTGGGGTTACTCTGCTCTATGGTGTGAGGCTGGGATTCAACTCCAGGCACTCTGGTGTGCAGCCCCCACCTTTACCCCTCTTCTGTGGGACTGCATTGTACAGCTGGGGAGACTGAAGGGATTTGCTCAAGGTCACACCTGAGAGGTAGTTGCCCCTCAGGCCCTGACATACAGTCCCTGTAGATGGCAAGAATGAGTCCTCCTGAAGCATTGTTCTACTTCTACTCCAGTTCATGTCTGGAGCTCTTTGGCTTGGCACTCACATAGCAAGTCCTCCAAAACAGCACGTATAAATGCTGTTACCTTTGGCAGGACACAGAAGAAAGCTGGCTGCCTGCTATACAAGTAGGTAAGAAGAAATCAGATAAACTCATAATGAGTCTTAAAGGTCTAGTATGGCCTGCATGTCAGTTGGAAAGGGCAGTTCAGACTGGGCTTGCAAGTTCTTCTCTTCAGGCTTCTACCTAACACTTGCAAGAAAGATTTGGTGAAGCACTAGAGAGAACTGCCCTCCATGGCTTTGGGCAGTTAAATAATACCTTAATCCCTTGTTCTGACTCCCTTCTGACCAAGCAAAAGCCTAAACCTCTAGGGAAGGGACAGAAATCATTTTGTTCCCAGGGTCTAGGTAAAAATACATTGCCTCTGGACAAAGAGTAGAATCGAAATTCATCTTACTCTTCTTTCTGTCCCTAGAACACAGGCCAAGATCCACTGGTGTTATAGAAGAGATAGAAAAACTCAGGGAGACAGACAGGAAATGTCTCTAGCCTAGGATCCTGCAATGATACCAAGCAGAGGTGGGCTACCAGTGGTCTTTCTCCTACAAGACCAACTGCAGATAGAAGGCAACTGATAGTTGTCATGGGGATGAGGCTCAGGAATGCTGAGATAACCCTCCCCTCCCCGCAAGACCAAGGTATACAGGGCCTGCTCAAGACCCAGCTGAACCTGCATGAGAGAGAACTCACTGAACCCACCATGACCCTAGCACAGAGTAACAAGGCAACAGTAGTGTACCACTCAGGGGCACAAGGGTGTGGAGAGAGTTGTCCGCCATGGCACAGGACTATGAAAACTGGGAAAGCCTTCATTCACATTTTAAAATTTGCTTGAAAGATCACTGTAAAGAAACTGAATAGTCAACCCACAGAATGGGAGATAATATTCACAGAGCATGTATATGATGAGATTGGTATCCATAATATATAATATCTATAAAGAACTCTTAGAGCTCAATAAGAAGACAACCCAATTAAAGGACTAAGGGCAAAGGATGTGAATAGACATTTCTCCAGAGAAGATTAGAAGTGGCCAACAAGCATGTGAAAAGATGCTCGATATCTCCAGTCATCAGGGAAATGCAAATCAAAACCAGGTGAGGTACCCCCTCACACCCCCTAGGAGGACTAAAATCAAATAGTCAGAAAATAACAAGAGTTTGTGAGGATGTAGAGAGATTGAGGCCATCAAATACTCCTGGTGGGGGTGGAAGATGGAGCAGACATTCTGCAAAACAGTCTGGTGGTTCTTCAAAAAGTTAAACAGATTTATCCTTGGACTCAGCAGTTCCACTCCTGGGTCTCGACCAAGAGAAAGGAAAACATGTTTATGAAAAATCTGTACATGAATGCTGATGGCGATAGCAGCATTATCCATAATAGCCAAAGGGTGGAAATAACCCATACGCCCATATCAACTACTGAGGGGAAAAACGAAGTACACTGCTCATGCAATGGGAGATCATTTGACCATAAAAAATACCAATTCTTGCACAAGGACTGTCTTAATCCATTCAGGTTGCTACAACAAAACACTACAGACTGGCTAACTTATAAACAGTAAGTTTCTTTCTCACAGTTCTGGACACTGGTTCAAGATTAGGGTGCCAGTGTTGATTGATTGGGTTCCGGTGAGAGCCCCCTTCCAGGTTGTAGACCAATGGCTTCTCACGGTGTCCTCACAAGGGAGAAGGGAGCAGCTAGTTCTGTGGGGTCTCTTTTATAAGGACATTAATCCTAACGAGGGCTCCTCATAACTTACTCACCTCCCCCAAATTCTACCTACTACGATCACCTTGGGCGTTAGGTTTTTAATGTAAGAGTTTTGGAAGAACACAAACACTTAATCTATGGCAAGGATGAACCTTGAAAACGTGTTAAGTGAAAGAAGCCAAACACAAAGGATTCCATGTTACAACATTCCATTTATATGTAATGTCAAGAAGAGGCAAATATACAGAGATAGAAAATAGAGGAGTGGTTGCTTAGGGTTGGGAGGGATGGGGGCCTGGGGAGTGAGAGCTGAAGCATGGAGGTTTCTTTTTAAAAAAATTAATTGTGATAAAATACATATAACATAAAATTTACCATTGTAACCATGTTATTTGTTTATTATTATTATTATTATTATTTATTATTTTATTTTTATTTTTTTATTTTTTTATTTTTTTATTTTTTATTTTTATTTATTATTTATTATGTATTTATTATTATTATTATTATTATTATTATTATTATTATTATTTTAAAGAGGGGCTGGCAAAGGGAGAGGAAGAGAGAATCTTAAGTGGGCTCCAGACCCAGCATGGAGCCCAATGTGTGATGACCCTGAGGTCATAACCTGAGCCAAAATCAAGAGTCAGATGCTTAACTGACTGAGCCACGCATGTGGCCTGCATTGTCACCATTTTAAAGTCTACTATTCAGTGGCATTAAGTACATTCACAGTATTGCGTAACCAACACCACTATCTAGTTCCCAGAAATTTTTCATCCCCCAAGCAAACTCTGTGCCTCTTCTCCCTTCCCTCCAGTTGCCCTGGCAACTACAGGGTTTTTGTCCCTTTTTATATATTTCTTTTTTCTCTGGCTGCTTTGACATTGACTTTCTATTTTTGGTTTTTGGTGGTTGATCGGTGCATCTAGGTGTGTATGTGCTTTGTGTTTGTCCTGCTCCAGAGTCTCTGGAATTCCCGCATCTGTGATTTGTTATCTTTCATTATTGCAAGACTCATTGTCTCTCTGAATATTTTCTCTTCCTTCCTCTCTCTCTTTTAAACTACTGAGACTCCAATTATATGCATCTTTTGACCATCTGATATTGTCCCAGAGCTCTTGGATGCTGTGTTCTCCCCTCCCCACCTACATTATTTTTTCTCTTTATATTTCATTTGTATAATTTTCACTGCCCTAGATTCAAGTTCACTGGTTCTTTCCTGGTTGTTTCCAGTTTGCTGGGAGTTCTTTATCTCTCATATATATTTTTTAAAATTTCTAACATTTCATTTTATTCTTCTTTTTTCTTTTAAAGATTTATTTATTTTAGAGACACAAAGAGAGAAAGATGGAGTGTGGCCAGGTGGAGGGACAGAGGGAGAGGGAGAGAAGCAGACTCTGTGCTGAGCCTGGAGCCCAACATGGGGCTCAATCCCATGACCCAGAGATCATGACCTGAGCAGAATCCAAAAGTCCAACACTCAACTGACTGAGCCATGCAGGTGCTCCTGAGTCTTCTTTTTTATAGTGTTGTCTCTATGCTAACCGCCCCCCATCTGTTTCTACAGGCTGTCTATGATCTCCTCTTGATCCTTCACTTAGTAATCATAGTTTTTTTAAAGTCTCTGAGAGACAACATTGTCTGTAGACCTGCACAACAAGCAATGGTTGAAGGAAATTCTTTAGGTGGAGTGCACTCGACAGCAGATGGAAACCTGGATTTACACAATGAAGACTGAAAGAAATTATAAAAGAAACAAACAAACAAACACAGCAACATGGGGTGCCTGGGTAGCCCAGTGGGTTAAGCTTCTGCCTTTGGCTCAAGTCATGGTCTCAAGGCCTTGGGATCCAGCCCTGTATCTGGCTCTATGCTCAGTGAAGAGCGGGCTTCTCCCTCTGCCACTCCCCCTGCTTGTGCTCTGTCAAATAAATAAATCTTAAACAACAACAAAAAGAAGGTAAATACACAAACCTTTATTCTTATTTTTAATCACTTTAAAAGATAATTGATTATCCAAAGTAAAAATAGTCATAACATAGAGTTTTTTTTTAAGATTTTATTTACTTGACAGAGATCACAAGTAGGTAGAGAGGCAGGCAGAGAGGAGGAAGCAGGCTCCCTGCTGAGCAGAGGACCCTGAGATCATGACCCGAGCCAAAGGCAGAGGCTACCCACTGAACCACCCAGGCCCCCAACATATAGAATTTTATAACATCTGTGGAAATAAAATATATAACAAAAAAAAGCACACAAAATAGGCACGAGGAAAGGGAAGTATACTATTAATAAGGCTCGTTCACCTGTACACGAAATGGTACACTATTCTTCAAAGGTAGACCCTGATTAAGTTCAAGATGTATATTGTTAACCCCAAATTAACCACTAAAAACTTTTTAAAGTGGTGTAATCAATAACTCAGTAATGGAATCTAATGGAATTACAATAAAATACTGAATTTATCCAAAGTAAACTTTGTCTTGAAAAGAGAAAAAAGGATATAGGATCATATCTCAAAAATATAAAACTAGTGAGATAGTACATTTAAATCTCACATATCAGTAATTATATAGATGGTGAATGATCTTGTTAAACACCCAGTGGAAAGGAAGAGATTGTCAAACAGACTTTTTTTTAAAGACTCAATTATATGCTGTGTATAAGAACCACACTTTTATTTATTATTTTAAGAACCCCACTTCATGTGTTTATTTTTGAGGGTAGCTGACTTACACTGTTACAGGTGTTTCAGGCATCCACATACTGATTGGACAAGTTCATACACCAGGCTGTGATCATCACAAGTGTAGCTACCATCTATTACCATATAACACTATTACAATGTCACTGACTATATTCCTCATGCTGTGCCTTTTATTGCCATGACTTATTCATCCCATAACTGGAAGCCTGTATCTCCCCCTGCTCTTCACCCATTTTGTCCATTTTCCCACCCCTCTGCAACCATGTTTGTTCTTTAAATTTATGGCTCTGATTCTGCTTTTTGTTTATTCATTTTTTTAGATTCCACATATGAGTAAAATCATATGGCATCTGGCTTTCTCAGTCTGACTTATTTTACCTAGTATAATACCCTTTAGTTCCATCCATGTTGCTGAAGACGACACAGTCTCATCCTTTTTTATGGCTGGGTAATAGTGCATTGTTTATACACACACCATGTTTTCCTTACCCATTTGTTTATCAATGGACACTTAGGTTGCTTCTGTATCTTGGCAACTGTTAATGCTGCAATAAACATAGGGCTGCATCTATCTTTTCAGATTAGTGTTTTCATATTCTTTGGGTAAATACCCAGTAGTGCTATGATTGGATCACATGGTTTTTTTTTTTTTTAAAGATTTTATTTATTTATTTGACAGACAGAGATCACAAGTAGGCAGAGAGGCAGGCAGAGAGAGAGGAGGAAGCAGGCTCCCCGCTGAGCAGAGAGCCCGATGCGGGGCTCGATCCCAGGACCCCGGGATCATGACCTGAGCCGAAGGCAGAGGCCTTAAACCACTGAGCCACCCAGGCGCCCCTGGATCACATAGTATTTTTATTTTTAATTTTTTGATGAACCTCTATAGTGTTTTCCACAGTGGTCATACCAATTTACATTCCCACCAATAGTACACATGAGTTCCTTTTCCCCCACATCTTCACCAACACTTGTTATTTCTTGTCTTTTTTATTTTAACCATTCTGACAGGGGGAAGGTGATATTTTATTGTGGTTTTGATTTGCATTTCCCTGATGATGAGTGAAGTTGGACATCTTTTCAAGTGTCTGTTGACCATCTGTATATTAAGGACTCCTCTTTAAGTATAAAAACATATAGGTTTAAAAGGGGTGGAATAAGTTACACCATGCAAATCAATCAACTAATTGATTAGTTGATTAGTTGATTAATTAGTTGACTAATCAACTAATATATCATGCCTGATATGTTAATATCAGGCAAAGCAGGTTTCAGAACAAGGAATATTACCAGAAAGTGATATTATATAATGAAAAAGGGATCAATTTGTCAAGAAAACATAATAATCCTAAATAAATAAAACCTGATAACAGATCTTCAAAATATATGAAGCAAAACCTGATAGAATTGAAAGAAAAAATAAATACATCCGCAATTATAGTTGGAGACTTCAAATTTCCTCTCTCCATTCAGTAACTAATAGAACAAGTAGACAGAAAACCACAAGTATTTAGAAAACCCAAATAACAATATCAAATGACTTGACCTGATCTTTACAGAACACTCCACAGCATCCACAGAATAAGCACATATTTCCAGTGTACATTAAAGTTTGGGGGGAGAAAAAGAGATTTGCCAAGGCAGATCATATTCCCATACTCTGCCCCTGAAAAAAACCTCAACAATTTTAAAAGAAAGTCACATGAAGTATGTTTTCTAATAAAAATGGAATTGGGGTGCCCGAGTGGCTCAGTGGGTTAAGCCTCTGCCTTCAGCTCAGGTCATGATCTCGGGGTCCTGGGATCGAGCCCTGCATGGGGCTCTCTGCTCAGCAGGGAACCTGCTTCTCCCTCTCTCTCTCTGCCTGCCTCTCTGCCTATTTGTGATCTCTCTCTCTCTCTCTCCCTCTGTCAAATAAATAAATAAAATCTTTAAAAACCCAGCTTTTAAAAAAAATGGAATCAAATTATTAATCAATAATTAAAAGATATCTGAAAAATCCCAAATTTTTGGAAACAGCACACTTCTAAACAAACAATGGGTCAAGAAGAAAGTACAAAGGAAATTTTAAAGTATTTTGAACAGAATGGAAATGAAAACACATCAAAATTTATGGGATGCAACTAGAGTAGTTAACAAAGGGAAATTTATAGCATTAAATGCTTACGTTAGAAAATAAGAAAGGCTTGGAATCAATAATCTAAGTTTAAGAAAAAGAAAAAATTATATTCAAAGCAAGCCAAAGGAAGGAAATAATGATAAGATAATGATAACAGCATGATAAAGGTAACAGCATGATAAAGATAAGATAATGATAAAATTAAAGATAATGATGAAGAGTAGAAACAATGAAATTGAAAGCAGAAAATATTTGAAACCACAGATTGTTATTGGAAAAATAAATAAGATCATAAACCTCTAGTCAAACTGGTCCACAGAAAAAGAAAAAGAAAAAATTGTCAATATTAGGAACGAAAGAGATATCACTACAGATCCTGTAGATATTAAAAAGACAATGAGTGAATATTATCAACGACTGTGTGCCAATATATTTGATATCTTAGTTGAAATGTCCTAACAGAGGGGTCTCAGAGTGGCCATTCCCCCCACCCCATCTGTGCCTGGCATAATACTGAGATTTGTGTAGACAAGAAGGGAAGTGCAGACCACAGAATGTCCGAACTGCCGTAGAGAACAATCCTCCAGGCTCAAAGGGTTAGTCTGGCAGAGGCCACACTGGGCAAGCTGCCCTGGTTCAAATTCCCCTGAATTTATTTTCAGGCCTGAACCTTTTCCTCAACACCAGGTACATCAGAAGTGACAACATGACTTAATTCTGGGGATTGCCCAATGGCAGTGTTGGAAAATCCCCAGATTTTGTCTGTCCTTCCTGTCCAAGCCAGCTCCCCAGCACCATCCCAATACAGGACTGACAGGGTAGTTCAGCTCCTCTCTTTTCCCTATCTCCCTTCCTCCCTTCTTCCCTTCCATTCAGGCCCTGGTGAATTAGAGCAAGTGAGTGCTTTGGCATCAGACCAAGTAGGATACCAGTCTCAAGCCCCTTTTCTCACTGTCACCTCTCTACTCCTCAGTTTTTTTCATCTTTACTTTAAGTTTGCTGTGAATTCACATCTCCAGGGTTCTGAAGTTTGCATATCCAGTGTTACATACAAGGTCAGGGCTAAATTCATTTCAATCTTTGGTCTCTTCCCTAAATGACCTGAAAAATCCAATGAGGACTATTACTTCCTTTTCTCAATTTGATCTTGAACTTCAAAAGTTCCAGGAGGTTTGGGATTGAGTCAGACTTCTCCTCACTATTATATCTCTAGTACCTGCACAGGTCTGGCAAAGAGTATATATGTGATAAATGTATTGAATGAGTGAATAAATGAATGAGTGATGATGACAAAATTTATTCTGGGTGACATGAGATGTAACACAGAATCCCACACTGTATTTTCTAGGTCCCATGAGTGCATGTGATTGCAGAAGCAGGGAGTGGGCAATGAAATTAGATCCAGTCCTTACCCCCGAGGAAGTCAATACATTCTTTTCTGATGTATTCCCTATATCAGGTCTCATCTTTGAATCAGCTTTGTCTGATTTGTCTACAGTCAGACAGGGAGGAATCTAGACAGACAAATTATATAAACTCTTTCTCCAAAATGTGGGCTTCTCTGAACTATGTACTTCTCCAAGCTGTGAACTTTCAGAAGGCAGGGACCCTGCCCTATATCCCTCCATATTCCTAGCCCCGGTCCCAGTGTTAAAGTTCAAATGAACGTTAAACAAGAAAACTGCAAACAAACAAAAAGTGGGTTTGGTTGTAGAGAAGGCTTCTTGGAGGAAGATGCGTAAAGATAGGAAGGCTGGGCAGGGTGTGGAAAAAAGAGACACTTTTCAGTTCAAGAAGGGAGAAGAGCACCTCAGCTCAAGGGCACCTAAGTTCAAGAGCACAGTGTAAGCAAGGACCCAGAGGGAGAAAGTGTATTCATGGACCCAGCAAGTGACCTGATGTGACCAGAGAGCTGAATCCATATCAGAGAGAGGCATGGAGGAAGGCTGGAGGGAGTAGTAGGGACATAATTACATGAAGCCTTGAATGCCATGTTGAAGAGCTCAGGCCTCATCCTAAAGCTATGGGAGCCATACGTGAAAATGGTTGGATTGTGTGTTCCAGAGATCATTCTGGGGGTCAGCGTGGAACACAAGGATGGAGACAGGGGACCTGTGAAGAGGCTAGTATAGTTGTCCTGCAAAGGGAGGTGGTATGGCCCAGAAGAGATGGAAAGAGCTTTGTTGTGCTTTTCAAGGGTGGAGGTGTCTGTGTGTACGTTTCTAGACATGCATTCTTCCCCAGAGGGTCAGCCTAATCAAAAATTTCAAATCCACTCAGTTTCACAACCCATCATATCCAAAGCCTGGGGGAGGCCAAGGATACTAAAGAAAGAGGCTGAAACACATCTATCTAGCACCTGACTTTATATTTATTATAAAGAGAGATTCAAATCTCTTTTACAGGCTTTCAGGGTCTTCGAATCTTGGGTATCTCATCTAAAATATTTCTTTTCCTGCCCTTCTTTGTGTGTCCTATATGCCTTGTGTCAAAATCCTTGTACAGGTTGCTGATTGAAAAACTCCACAAGGCCAGGCTGGGAGGGAGTGGAGCCTGGGCTCATCAGGCTCACTCTAAGAGGAGTTTCTGTCAGAGACAGCTAGCTCTTCTTCCCTAGCAGGGCCCGTGCATGGATGTTGGTCACCTGGTCCACTCAGGGACTCTGCTCAGGGCTGTGGGCCTACACGTAGGCCAGCTGGGGAATCCAGTAAGGCCACCACAGAGGGAACTGGCGCATTCATACCACCCTCTCTAGGTGACTCAGCAACAGGCCCTGATAACCAACGCTTCCTTCTCTCAAGAGAGACCAAACAGCCTTTAAAATAAGCACTTTTGGGGCGCCTGGGTGGCTCAGTGGGTTAAGCCTCTGCCTTCGGCTCAGGGTCCTGGGATGGAGCCCTGGATCACATTGGGCTCTCTGCTCAGTGGGGGGGGGCCTCCTTCCCCCACCCCCCTTGCCTGCCTACTTGTGATCTCTCTCTCTCTCTGTCAAATAAATAAATAAAATCTAAAAAAAAATAAAATAAAATAAGCAGTTTATTCCATTGGCCTGAGAAAGGGCCAGGATTTTGCATCTACTATAGAACCTAGACTCCTGAACCAGACTCTGAACCCTGGCTCTGCCACTTCTTAGCTATGTGGCCCTGGACACATCTTTTTAATCCCTTTGTGCCTAAATGTCTTCATCTGTGAAATGGGTCTAATTCTAGTAGCATGTACTCCATAGGGCTGTCATGAGGCTGAAACAAAACCACACATGTAAAGTAGCTGGAAGAGTAACTTGGTTAGTAAATGCTCATTCAAGTTTAGCACAGACCTACTGTCATCCACGATCCCGCCTCTTCTCCCTTTGGGAAGATCTGAACTGCTCTAGCAGTCTCCCAATGCTTCTCCAGCAGAACTCGATCTTCACACGTATTCCTAGTCTCCTCTGATCGGGTCTCTGCTCCTTCCAGGACCCTCGGTCTCATTGTGATTTTCCTTTGGGAGCTGTGGTCCCGCTGAGGTGCTATTAGTCTTTTCAACTGCCCTCTGGTTTCCCTGGTTTCTCTGGGCATTTCACCCTTTCCTCCTCCATTATGTTTTTTCATAGGCTTTCAGACAGTTTGCCTCATTTCCAAGTAAACCTGTCCTCCCAATTCTTAGTGGCAATCATAATACTTCTATTGATAACATTTGTCGAATGCTACATGCCAGGCTTTGTACTGGGCACTTTCCGTTCGTTATTTTAGTCCTTACAATCCTAGGAAGGAGACACTTTTATTCCCATTTGGATGGAGCACAGGGAAACTGCGGCTCAAACACAGTAAGCAACATTACCGGGGTTGGGGGGGGTTAGGGCTGATTCAGTCTGCGGCCCGAGTCAGGATCAAGGTGCATATGGATTAGGAGAAGAGCCTTGTCTGGGTTGACTTATTATAGTTCCTATAAGAATGATCCATTCAGACCTGTCCTGAGCACCTGCTCAGTGTGATGGATGTGACCGGGTCCCAGCTCTCGAGGGGCTGTCCTTTGCTCCCGGCATGGGGGGCATGAGCCATGACATCCTCAGTGGGTTGAGCCCCTGTCCCACCACTTACTACTCTGCACTGAGTTTCCAGCTGTGTCCCAGAGTCCTGGAACCTGGACTATAGGGGCTACCCAAGTGAGAGGCTGACCATCTGGATCCTGGGCCCACCCCTGCCAAAACAGAGTGGCCCTTGTCATCTATTGTCGCCTCATGGGCTTCTGAACAAGGGTGGATTTGAAGAAAGCATTGCACTGCTAAAGAAAGCTGGGAAAACAACTGCTGAATAGTTATGGTCTTTTAAAAAACATAATTGAACTATAACATTAGATTCGGGTGTATAAGATGACCCACTATACGTATATATTGCAAAATGATCACTACGGTAATTCTAGTTAACATCCATCCTCACACATACTCTCGGTTTGTTTTAACATGTCTGTTTCTGCCTTAAGCATGCAGGCTCCTGGAGAGCCCGGACTGCAGCCCGGACCAGCACAGGGCTGGGTGGGTCTCAGAATGCACCAGGAGCTCCCTGGCAAAATAAGGTTTGCCCCCCTTTCTCTGCAGGGTAACGGTCTTTGGAGAAATTGAGTAAGAACCTTGCAGACAGAATGATGCAAGGGGAACTTTCGTTATACATTGCAACAGAGCATCCTAAAATGGGGCCGGGGCTGTGCTGATGGATTGATCCCAAGTTTCTCAGCCCCGTTCCTCTCCAGCTGGCCAAACCCATCACACAAGATCAGCCAAACGCTACTGCCCAGCTCCCCCAATGCCTGGCCTTAGAGCCAAGAGTCATCCTCAATCACCGCTGTGGGCCGAAGGCCCATGTCCATGTCACCAAAACCTGGAGATTCTAAGACCTCAGCACTTTCCTTCTCACCTTTGGCCCTGCTATTACTGCAGGCTGTGTTATCCTCATCTCTCCCCTTTCTCCCTTCTTTCCCTTCTTCCTTCCTTTCTTCCGTCTAGTGTTACCCAAATGCCACCTATGGGCCAGGTCCAGCATTGGGCACAGGGACACAGAGAGCCCTCTGATTCTACCTTTGCCCTCAAATAGCCTCTCCTGGGCAAAATAGCTGTGTAAACATTAAGAGTAAAGGTGCTCCAAAAAAGAGAAGCCAGGGGTCTGATGGGGACAGAGAGAAAAGGCCCCCCCTCCTGGGGGCTATGTGCTGTGTATCTTCCATTTGCCCTCCTAGGCCCACTCTCTACCTTTCTCTATCCTGCGTACTTCCTGAATTCTCTGTATGGACTGCATTATTGAGCTCCCTTGCCCTCTGGCCAATGGGAAGCCCAGCAGAAGACCGGAAGGAGGGAAAGAGCGTGACCCTGCCAGGTCACCATGTTGGCCTATTCCCCTTCAGTGAAGGCTGGGACTATCAGGGGACCTGCTGTACGCAGCTCCCCCTCTGCTCGGCTTCCTTCCTTTGGACCTTTAGGCCACATTCCCCCATATTACTAGCTTTGGGGTACTGCACCATCCCTTGAGTTTTCTCTATATTTGGCCTATATTTTTGCAAAGTTTTTTTGTATTAAAATTTCCTCCAGTTACCCAATTCCAGAGATATTGTCTCCTGCTGGACCCTGGCTGATACAGGCCATAGGTAATCAGTAAGGTTGCTATGGAGGTGACAGCTGAATGTATTCTTTTTTGGACCATGATCTTTCTAGACCATATGTCACCCCTGCTAAAGCCCTTTATGGCTCCCCATTGCTCTGAGGATAAAGTCCAGACCCCTTTGCCTGACACCTAAGACTACAACATTTGGCTCTTGCTGACCAAGCAGCATGTAGACAGAACAACACTGGGGGCTTGGAGGGAAGGGAAGCAGTCCCTTCAGAGGTCCCAGGCAAATTCCTGGATGACGGAGTTGGTAGTTGAGGTTCTGGACCACAGGGCCATGCCAGGCTCTCCTCACCCCACCTCTGAGTGAGCTGAGCACTGGCAATGAGTTTGACCAGACAAGCCCTAGCCATAGGGCATAAGAACTCGTTCAAATCCTAGCCCCAACATGACATCTGGCAAGCTCTTTGACTCTCTGAACCTCAGTTTTCCCAACTACAAAATGGGAATAATCACTCAGGGCTATAGGGGAAGTTTAAAGAAGGTAATGAATGAATGGGAATTTGCTCTTGTCAATTAGTTCCAGTACTGGGGGCTGGTCCCTCTTCCCAATCTCATGAGTCAGGGAAAGCAGATGGGCTGAAGGTTTGGGAAGGCCTGAAGGTAAATCCCAGATTTACTACTTCCTCACTTTGTAGTCCTTGACAAATCACTTTGCCTCTCTGTGCTCCTCTTGCAAGGTGGGGTGATACTCACCCCTGGCAGGGCAGCTGTGAGGATTGGGTAAGTGCACACAGACTGGAGGCTGGTTTGGAGCAGGGTACTTGATAAATGTTTGTGTTTGCTTTTCACCCTGGGCCTCTCTTAAGGCAAGCATTCTCCCTGCCTTGCGGTCTGGCCATGTGCAATAGAGAGGCCAAGGCTGCTGTCAGAGTAAGGAGTCTCAGGTGCGCAAGTGTCCAAACCCCCAAAACTAAAGAACGGCACCCATAATTCCCAGCACAACACTGGTGACTGGGGCAGGGGGGCAGTGGGACACACCATCCTTGGTGAAGCCCATCCTGGTCAGTTCCTGCTTGGTCGCTTGACTTGGCCTCTCTCCCCCTGATTTGGTCAAAGCACCCAGGGGCTGGTTAGGAGAAAGATAAAGGAAATGTGACTCAGGTCGCAGGGCCATCCTACTCACGTAGCTGCAGGAGAAGCTGGGCAGACCATTACAGATGGGAATGCAGAGATGTTCGGAGGTGCGGGGAGGGGGCCAGAAGAAGCCAGGGCCAGTGTGAGTCCCCCACGCTCACCTCATGCAGGAGACCACAGTCCCAGGACAAAGAAAGCTGCCACATGTGTGTGAAGGGCCAAACCCAAGGCACGTGTTATGGCCCTATTCCCCAAGCCCCACCTCCGTACCATTAACCCACCTGCTCTTCCTAACCCTCCAATCTAATCAAGGTGCCCTGATCTTCACACCCCTCCTTTGCTCCATTCCCCACAAGATGAAGTCCAATTTTCTCAGTAGGATTACAAGGCCCTTCAGATCTGGTCCCTCACCACCTGTGCAGTCTCCTCTTTTACTCCTCCCCTGCCTGCATCCTTCTTCCAGCTACACCAGGGTGCTCCCAGGGCTCATCTCCAGGCCTTCCCCCATGCTGTGGCCTCTGCCTGAAGGCCCTTACCTTTCTCTCAGCCTGGCAGAAACATACTGATGAGCTCCCATCCAGTGGCAAATGCCATCTCCTCTCCATCTTCCCAGTTTAAGACATCATGTCTGTCCTGCCTTGCACCCACAGACTCCATCTGCAAAACCACTCATCAATGGTCAAGGAAGATAATCTTGCAACATGTGCCTGGCACTATGCTAGGCTTTTTTTTTTTTTTTTTTAAAGATTTTATTTATTCATTCGACAGAGAGAAATCACAAGTAAGCAGAGAGGCAGGCAGAGAGAGAGGAGGAAGCAGGCTCCCTGCTGAGCAGAAAGCCCGATGTGGGGCTCGAACCCAGGACCTGGGATCATGACCTGAGCCAAAGGCAGCGGCTTAACCCACTGAGCCACCCAGGCGCCCCTATGCTAGGCTTTTTTGTATCTTAGTTCATTCAGTTCTTAAAGCATTTCACAAAAATAATTACTATTCCCATTTTACAGATACGGAAACTAAGGTTCAAGGAAGACAGGGCCAGAATCAGACTTCAGCTCTGAGTGCAAAGCTGCTGTGCACTAAACCCCTCCGGGAAGTGCGTCCCAGCCCCAGCCCAGGCAGGGTCCTCTCTTCTCTGATTCCTGTCCCAGCATTGCCAACAGCATCTGTGTTTCGCTGTCTCCTGTGTCCTGGACCCTCACCCCTCATCCTCGTGGGCATCCCACGGGCAGGGACTGGGTTGGCTGAGCCGGGTCCTCAGCACCCCGCGGTGCAGACATACTCTATGGGCTTTCTTGAGAACCAGATGGAAAAGTAGAGGCAGCTTGGGTGGTTTAGGAGCCCAGGCTTACCCTAATTAATCTGGGCACCAATGAGACCCAAAGCCCGGACGCCCGACTTTCGCTCTTTCTTAGCCAAGTGCTTTCCCCGCCGCGGGCCGAGACACCGCTAAGGCGACTGCACGTGCTCTGCGTCCCGGCCCAGGAGCCGCAGGTCACCGTGGGGAGCCCAGGAGCCCGCGCCCGCTCCCTCCGCCCTACGCCGGGCCCGGCCCCCGGCCCCGCCCGCGCCCCGCGGCTCTCCGGCTCCCCGGGGACGAGGGGCGGGCGGGGTGGAACCGCCAGCCCCGCCCCGGCCCGCGTCGGGCCGCCCGGTTGTGAGGTGATAAAGCGCCGCGCTCCGAGCGCCGAGCGCAGTGGCCGCCGCCGACGGCCCGCTTTCGGCTGCTGCTCGGGCCGCGACGGGCCGTGCGCCCCCAGCTCCCCGCGCCGTAGCCGCTCCAGCGTCGGCGCCGTCCGCCCCCCGCCCACCCCCGGCCCCCGAGCTCGGCGCGAAGCCCTGGCCCCGGCGGCCGGGGCATGGGCCAGGGGCGCGGGGCAAGCCGGCTTCCCCCGGGGCCGTGAGCTGCAGCGGCTTCAGCATGAAGACCCTCATAGCCGCCTACTCCGGGGTCCTGCGAGGTGAGCGCGGGGGTGGGGGGCTGCCCAGCCGCGGGTGGGGTGGGGGTGGCGCGGCGGTGGGCCCGGGGTCTGCGGTGCCTCCGCGGCTTTCATCCCGGGCTGGGAAGCCGCAAGAGGGTTTTCGGAAAGGATGGGGCTAGGACTCTAAGGCAGGTAGGACTGTATCCTTATAACGAGGCTACGTTGCTGAGGAACTGGCCAGCGTGCAGGTTGAGGTCCCAACCCCTTTCTCTGCTTTTCTGAAAGCGTGCCGCCGCCTCCCCGCCGCCCATCTAGGTTTGGGAAGAGGGAAGGATCCTGAGGACCTCGTCAGCGTTGTAGTCAAGTCTGCCCTTCATCAGCTTGTGTTACCTCTGTTACATCACTTTTCTTCTCCCAGCTTGTTTTTCCCCATCTGTGAGAGGAGGTTGATATTTAACAAGAGCTCCCCAACCCCAACACTGGGGGCCTTGGCCCCTGGCATCTCCTTCCCCTCACTTCTCACCACGCGGAGCAAACCAGGAGAGACTGGATGGAGCAGAATGGCAGGGTTTTGCAATCCCCTGAAAGAGCCACCAGCCAGAGAACATGCCTAGCTGGGAGAGGTGTGCCCACACTGCACTCTGCCCTCCTTCCATCCTGGAGCCCAGGATTGGGAGCCCACTGGGCGGTAGCAACTCAGCCACAGAAGATGGGACAGAGGACCCTCCATGTGGCCCAGGCCCTCTTCCACCAGTGTGGACCTGAGGCCCTTGCTGACTATACAGATATACACCTGTGGTAGGAGAAATTGATGGGAAGAGGCATGACCTTCCTGAGGTTTCCTTCCCTTGCCTTGGCCAAGGGAGACCCTGGGAAGTCCATCACAGCTGTCCTAGGTCTATGTGTGTCTCGAAGTTTCCCTCTCTCCTCCTGAGTCTTTATTCTGCTTGCTGAACCTCTCTTACTTAGCATTTTTTTGTTCAGTAACTGACAGTTGCCTACTCTCCCCACCTTCATTATAAAAATAAAACATACTAATTATTGGAATTTTGAAAAATTGAGAAAAACAGGAGGAAAATAACCACTGCTGGCCCATCAACCAACCAAAAATAGCTTCCTATTGCTGTGGTTAGTGTATTTCTTTGCAAGTTTATTTATAATATAATATTTATATATATATAAAGTTGAAGGCAGGCTATAGCTACAGTTCTGAATTCTGGTTTCGCGGAGGATTTCCTCTCCTGCTCAGAATCACTTAGAGTATTCTAGTGGTTGCAGAGTAACCACCCTGGAGCTGTATCACAGTTTAACTGTGTCCTGGGCATTGGCATTGGCATTGCCCTTGGAGTGCTGCTCATTGCCCTTGGAGAGCTACCGAGCTGCTGTTGCCATTTTGGAGGCAAGCAGCCTGAGCCACCCATGACTGCGGCCCAATAGCCTGTGACAGCCTCTTCTCTCACTTAAGAGTGCTTTTCTGTTCATTGTACCCTTTGATGCCCATGACAAGGGAAGGAAGGGACTTACCCATGTTTGTGCTTTTAAAACATGCTTTTGTCTCCAGGGAACAGGATAGTGGTGCTCTCTGTTATAGTCTTTCCCAGAGATCCCCTTCCCTCACCTCTGCTATCCACCAGCTGTGAGCTATACCTACCAGGAGCTGTCAGCTCATGTTTTTGACCTCAAGTTTATATTTCAGGAGGACTTTTAGTGAATGATTTTGACCAAGTCACTTAATATCCCATCAGGAGCATTTCCCTATGTTGTTTTCAGATCTTAAGAACTACCCCTGCCTTTTTTTTTTTTTTTTTTTTTTTCAAACTGGCTGCAAGGAATTCCATTATGGGCTGGTATGAAATCCAAACCAGTCACGTGTTAGCTCTCTGGATCTACTTTGGTGAAAGACTGGGTGGGGTAGGGGAGGGTGCTGAAGCAGATTTTAGGTTATCTAGGCATCTCCATTAGACTGGCTTCTTGTATCCTTGGTCTTTGAAGACACTCCTCAGTGGCCTGTTTTGCCTCTCTGGATAAGTGTCCACTGTTGTGAGGTGGTGAGCCTCTTGTCAGTGGCAATATTCAAGGAGAGACCATGGATTCTGTGAAAGGAAGTCCTGTGTTGGGTGAGAGATTGAAATAGATACCTTGGTCACTGGTTTCTTATCTAAAAGAAAAAGGCAGCTGTAGGAACATGGGTAAGTGGGTGTCTGTTGGGGGAGATGGGAGTCTGTGTTGGTAACTTCTGATGTTTGAAGGACTATCCTGTCCCTGGGGAGGAGGCTGCTGAGTTAGTCATGTTTGCCTCCCTATCTTTGCCTCTGGACCAGGGGCTCTTCAGGTCAGAGCCCTCTGAAGCCTGCCTAGATCCTCAGGGTTTAGCATGAGATCCAGAACAAAATGGTGGCAACTCTAGTAAAATTCTGAGCTGATTTGTTTGTTCTGTTCTTGTTTGTCCCAAGGCCAGGAACAGGGGTGGGATTACAGGGGATAGGTTTTGATGTAATGGAGAAATCCTGGTGTGGGTAGGGATGGAGCTCCCTGTTAATGGGGGTATGCAAGCAGGGGTTTGATAGGGAGTGAAACTAAGAAGCTAGATTGTTGGGAAACTCTGGAACTGGGGGTTGACAGTCACCTAACCCAGTCCTAAATCATAGGATGCAAATGTTGCTCTCCTGTTCCCTTCTCCCCCATTTCTTTGTAGCTATCTCCCTTTCCCTGAACTCCTTCCCCAACTGCACAGAGGCTCCTTTGAGGTTATCTGTGCTTCCAAGGGCTCTTCTGTGCTGGGAAAGGAGGGTCAAGAGTAATATTTGATTGACAGGCTGGGTGACTCAATAGCCAGTGTGGAAATCCTGCCCCACCCCCAGCCTCCCACTTCAAATTCAGCAGCAAGTGCTTGAGTCATAAAATCATAGCTATCTGTTAGTGCTGGATCTGGCCCAGCCCTGTTGTTACCTATGGGATACTGAGGGCCCCAGAGAGAAGGGACTGGTTCAGAGTTATCAAAGCGAGGGTCAGAACACAGATCTACCTCCTAGTCTGTGACTTGCCTCCTTACCCAAGAGAGGAGGTGTAGGGCTGAGCATGGGGCTCTGGCTGTTGCAGAAGCTCAGCAATTTACTCTGAATGAGTAAAGGTTGCTCCCAGCCTCCAGAATGGGCTGGTAGATCACTGCTTCCCAAGCTTTTCTGCAGAAGCTACCCCAGCTGCCCTGATAGGTAGAGACACCACGGACCCCCAGAGCTCTGATGCCAGGTGATGAACAGTCAGTTGTCCCTTATCATATGTCAGACCTTCCATACTCTTCCATGAGGCCGTGAAGCCCTATGTGAGCAGCCCCCACCACCTCACAACCTCATCTCCTACCCTGCTATGCTCCAGAACTGCCACTGGTCTTCCTGTTCCTCCAGCATGCCCACCAGTTCTGCCCTGCTCGGGGCCCTTTCACATGCTACCTCTCTGTCCAGATATTCGCCGGGCTGCTCTGGATCCTTCAATCTCCTCTAAGAGAGCTTTTCTGACACATGCCATGTGTAGAATTGCCCTCCAATTACCACATCTTGTTTTATTGTTTATAGCGCTTCTCATTACCTAAATTATCATGGGTCCTTGTTTAGTAATTGTCTCCCGCATAAGATTGTTGGACCCTTGGAAGCTGGGACCTTGTCTTTCTCAGGGCTGTGTCCCTGGTGTCTAGTATAGCATATGGCATATAGTAGGTGCTCAGTAAATATTTGTTGAATGAGTGAATCATTAATGGAGCTTCAGCCCTCCTGAGAGCTGCCCTGTTCCTCTTGGGAGGAAGTCCTACTTGTAGCTTCAGGATGGTTCCTTGGTCTTTCCTCAGGCCTCCTCTGTGCCTGCTTGTGCTGGGTGTGGGGGCCGCAGCTATTCCCTGCTGTGGAGATACCCTCAATCTCCTGAGGAGCTGGTTCCGGGGTAAAGTGCCAAGTAGAGGGAGCTGGGCTCTCCATGGTCCCCCTCATCACTTCCAGAGCTTTTGAAGCCAGAGAGCCAGGGTGCCAGCCCTGCCTTCCCTCTGGGACATGGCTGGGTAGCTCACTTACCCTCTGGGGATCTCACTGCCCTGTACGGAAAACTGGGTCAGAAATCTCAAACTCTCAAGAACGTGAGGGTTTGAGTGAACACAAATGGAAAGTGCTTTGTAAATGAACTTGTGACACTCGAGTTCATCCTTGTCACTTGTCCTGTATGATGCATGCAGCACGCTCTCCACACTGCGGAGAGTGGCAGCCTCTGCTCTGAGGGATCCAGGAAGACTTTGCCACAATGGGGACTTGGGGTGTGGGCCTTTGGGTTTGCTGCTGGAGCCCCTTCTGTGTGTCAGGCTCTGTACTGTCCCTGGGTCGATCTGCCCTGGTCCTTGCCTTTGAGGG
Organism: Lutra lutra; assembly: GCF_902655055.1. Lineage (NCBI taxonomy): Eukaryota > Metazoa > Chordata > Mammalia > Carnivora > Mustelidae > Lutra > Lutra lutra. The sequence goes on along the minus strand of NC_062287.1, from coordinate 54,775,146 downwards.
GGATGTACACAGGGTGACTGTGCATGGGGAAGCACACAGCGTCAGGGAAGGGCGCATGGGGGGCTGCAGAGGCCCAAAGGTGAGGGTAAGACGGCTCAGTCATCTCGGCTGGGGTCAGGAAAGACTTTCTGGAAGAGGCGACATTCCATCTGGATATTGAAAGATGAATAAGTGTTAGCAAGGCAGGCAAGAACATTCAGGTATGGGGAATAGCATCAACAGAGGCATGACATTTGGGTGGAACGGGCAGTTTGACTACAGGGCCCCTGAGCGATGAACGTGGGCTGAGGCCCTGATGTGCCGCGAGGCAGAGACAAGGGAGACAGAGAATGCTGTATCTAGGCCCTGGGCGGCTCAACTATAACCACCTGGGGGAAAGATTTGAGGGCTCCTGAGAAAGGTGCTGTCAGAGCTTCTTGGGGTCTCCCAGGGATGGAGCTTCTACTGGCAGAGCTGAGGGTCTGGGGCTAGGAGTCAGGTCTGGGGTCTGTCCGGCCCCAATGCCACCCCTGAACTGCTCTGTAACCTCAGGAAACCACTGTCCCTTCCTGACTCTCAGTGTCCTCATCTGTAAAATGGGCAAAAGCATGAGAGGAGTAGCTGCCCAGGCTGTGGTGCAGACCCAAAGAAGCCGAACCCACAAAGCCTTTGGGCAAATCAACAGATGTAGGAAGCACGAATTCCTTTTACTATTAGAGCAGATTTAAGGGTCCTGAGTAAAGGGCCAGGAGCCTAACTCTGCATCTGCTTCCCATGTAACTTTGGCCAGACTTTGCGCTCTTGGGATGTCAGCCTCCTCATCTGTACAGTGAGGAGAGCTGGAAGAGCCAGTCCTCTCAGGTTCATCCCAGCTCTGCTGTGGAAATGGGATTGCAGTCCTGCCCCCTGACAGCTGTGGGAACCCAGGGCCCAACCTCTTCCTCATTCCCGTTCTCGGTTTGTCTATGAAAATGGGCTCATGTCCTGTTTGGGGCCCCCAAAGACCGTAGCTCTCCACACTTGCTCATGGATTATGAGAGCGGCCTATTTGGAGACTCCTTAGTGATACCCCCACAAGCTGGTGGTGTCGCCATGGCAACTCCTCCTACTTCTGTAGCTATTTTTTTAACATGCCAGAATGTGGGGGGTGGGGAAAGCAGGCCATTGGGGTCCTTGGCCATCACCTCCAGGGTTCAGGAGTCAGACCTACAGAGGGAAGGGTGAGGCCCAGGGTCCCAGCCTATCTATGGATACTGAGGACGCCTAGCTCCTTGCCAAGATCCAGCATGGGAGGCCCTGAGGACCAGCAAGCAGGGATCCGCTGAGCCCCCCAGAGTCCTGATGGCCATGCCAGGAGCTTCACAGCCAGCACGCCCACCACTCCTGTATGTCGGCTTCCCCTTTGGGCCAGATGTCCTAAATGGCCCTACTTTGAGGACACCTACCCCTCAAGGGGGAGACTATTAGTCTTCCCAGGAAAGAATTCATGAGGGCACTGGTACCAGGTGCCAGGTGAATGGCCGGCTTGTTGCCAAGGGGTCCAGAGGCACCAACTGAAGCTGAGGAAGGGAATGTGAGGGGTGGGCAGCAGTGTTCTTGGCCCCTGGGTTGGACCCCAGGACTTCTTGGCCTGACATTCCCAGTCCTTCGTGGCTCCATATCCACTTTCCCAACTAGACTCATCCGCTTACACAGTGGCTATGCTCCAACCTGGCTGAACTCCTTGCCATTAATTCCTCCAACGTGTGCTCTCTCTTCCTTCGAGGCATTTGCAAATGCCATTTGCAGGACTCCAGCACCTGGGTTCATGCCCTTCCTCCTCCCTCCTGCCAGCCTGGCCACCCTTTACTCATCATTTGCACCTCACCTGTCCCATTACTTCCTCCAGGAAGGCATCTGTGAGAATATCCTCCAGATCCGATTGGGGGCCTCCCCAGATTCCCCGGCCCTGACTTACTCTCTGGGCCTAATTGTTCACAGCCTTCTCTCCCCAGCCATAGCTGCCCAGAGGCAGAGCTCAGCCTCCAACAGGTGCCCAAGAAGCAGAGGAGAAGCAGGGTCCGGGAGCTCTCACCCTCGGGCTGCCGCACCTGCACCTGACGTGGAAAGGGTACTTAGAGAGCACTTGTTGAATGAATGATAATGTGTGGGCTCCATCCTTCTCTCCCTCACTCTGGAGCCTTCCACCGTTGCCCTTGCCTTTAAACCCAGCCTGTCCAGATGGAGGAGACACGTCCCTCCTGATGTCCCAAAGAGCTCCATTTGACCCTCTGCTGTGGCCCAGGTTAGTCAGCTGTGGACGGGTTCTCTCTCTTTGGGGTCTGGACCCTGTCTATTCAGTGCAGTCCCCACCAGCACCCAGTCATTCAGAAAACACTTGACCGAGCACCTGCTCTGTGCCTGATCCCCTGCTGGGCACAGGGACCCAGATGAACAAGATGTGGTCCCTGCAAACAAGTGTGCACTCTTTCCTCTGATGAGAAGCTTGGCTTCCCCAAGTAAGAGCCAGCCAGGGAGGTTGAGGAAAGACTCTGGGGCGTCAGCGCCCAGTGCCTGGCAGGTGTCCACCAAGTATGAGCCAAATGACTGAGCAGATTGGACCTGAAGGTGACAGGACTCTAGCTGGGGATGGACTGCAGGGGGGCCAAGAGTGTGGAGAGCCTGCCTGGAAGCAAGGAGTATCTATTTAAGCAGGTGGTGAGGTGCTTTGTGTGCAAGGTTTCTGGGAGCCCAGGCACGGACTGGGACTCAAATCCAGAAGCACGTCCCCCCAGAGCCTAGACTGGCCTTCCCATCACCAAGTGTGTGATTCCTGCTGGATGGTGCTCGTGGGGGGCCATAGAGGATAGCTGGCATCTGTCCTTGAAGTAGTAGCACCTGTTAGGCACTTGGCTTTGCTTCTTGGGCCCAAACCTGGAGCCACAAGGGTCTGCCAGGGTCAGTATGTCCATCCCTCTGCCTCGATATGGGCTTGTACCCAGCCCTTTGGAGTAGTTTGAGGTGACTTCCTCACTGTCCACTTGGAAGCTGATGTCTGAGGGTAGAGCTTAGATCCAGGTGGGCCCAGGTGGGACACCTTTGAGGCTGAGGACATGAGCAAGCTGCCTTCCTTCCTCTAGAAGCCCCTGGGGTCTCTTCACATCTCTGTGACATGCATTGTTTAGATTCGTCACAGCAATCCTGGATCATAACTAAGGAGGACACTGAGTCTCTGGCCGGGAAGTGGCTCTCAGGGTCTCAGAGCTGGCCAGAGTCAGAGCCGGGGTTTGAATCCCAGGCATGCTGATGCCAACGCCTCTGCTTCGCGGCGGGGCCAGGCTTGGCACACCCATTAGGCAGGAGTGGAGACCAAGGCTCACTTGATAATCACCTAGCATTCACACAGCTCTTGACTTTTTATGAAGCTCTTGCCCACACACCATCTCATTTAAGTCTCACAAGAATCTGTCAGGGTGGGTTGTCGGCTCCACTGCACAGATGTGGAAACTGAGGCTCGCACGGGAAGTGGCTCACCAAGGCTACACTGCCTGCTGGTTAGGGGCCAGGGTTTCCTGATGCCTAGCCTCCTGTCTCCTCTGTACCTTCCCCAGGCTGGCACGCCTGCTCCCCCCAGTGCCGGGAGTGAAGGTGGATGGAGGAGGCAGGGGGCCGTCCCGCAGCCTGACCTGTGGCCGTTCATGTGTGCTCCTGCCTCCTCAGGGAGGTTGGCCTCACTCAGTCCCTCCTCTCCACAGGTCAGAGGATCCTCCTGCCCTCTCTGTAGCTCATCACCCCAAATTATTTTTCTCCCGAGCTCTCATCTGGTGTTACGTTGCACATTTACGTGAAGGTGCTTTCTCTCTCCCTGAGCAGGATTCAAGCTCCCGAGCAGGTGAGACTTAATCTGCTGTGTTCACTGCTCTTCCCCCCACCCCTACCCCCCGGTGCCCAGTACTGTGCCTGGCACCTCTTAAGTGCCCCAGGCTTCAGGCCTGGCCTCTGTCCCGCCTACCTTCCCCAGGAAGTCACTTTTGGCTCCTCAGGTCCTTTCCAACTTCCCTATTTTCAGCTTCCGTTTTGGTAACTGTGAACTCCCCCCCCCCATTCCTGGGTCCTTAAACCAGCCCTTTCTAACTACCCCTGAGCCTTTATTCCCAACGCTGCCCCTGGTCACAGCACCTGCTTTCCTTCCCTTTGCCTCCCAGATCTTGTCTTCAAGGCCCAGCCGAAGCCTCGCCGCCCCCTCAAGGCCTCCCCTGCCAGCACCCTGCTCTGCCCCCTCTTCTCACCTCAGGGCCACGGACGTCCTGACAAACTTTGTGTCTGCTCACTTCTCCTACCCCCTGGCCACCATGGACTGTGGTGAAGCAATGGCTAGGAAATGCCAAATGCACTTCACATGCGTGGTTCTTTTTTCATTTCATCCTTGCGAGGAGACCCTGTTGGGAGGAGATTATTCTCATTTTACAGATAAAGACTCTGGGCCTGAGGGAGGCTGGGTGACTTCCTCAGGTTACAGAGCCCTGTGGGGTCAGAGCGGCCAAGGGGCCTTCCTCAGATTAAGGGGATTGTTGCTCAGACCCTGCCTGCTTCAGGTGTGTGGAAGAGGAAGCCCAGGAAACCCTGGTTTCGTCAGCCTGGGAGTGGCTTCTGTGGTCACTCTGCTATCAGATGTTGGGCAAGAAGGTGTTCTCACAGCCATTCCCATGGCCACCCCAGCCTCAGCCCTGGGACTGAGGGGTGTTTGGGCCCCACTGCTACAGGCAGCTCTGGCTCAGCCCTGTGGCAGCAGCGCGACTTGTTGGAGCTCACGGGTGGGGGACTCGTGTCCCTTGCACAGCCAGTCCGTGGGAGGACGTCCCCGGTAAACTGGGGCACGTTTTGGGGCTGAGCAGGTGGCCCTCCCTTAGGCAGGGGTGTGTTCCTGAAGTCTGTATGTGCACTGGCATGCATAGTGGGGACCAGCCCTCAATAGCTTGGCATCATGGGAATGATGAGGGACGCAGAGCCCAGATTCCAGACTTAAGTCCTAGCTCCCCAGTACCCTGACCTCAAGCGACTGGTTTGACCTCTTTTGGCTTCACTTCACCTCAGTTTCCATCTCTGTGAAATGGAGTTGCCCATCCCTGCCTTGTCTGTCTTCTTGGGGAAGGCTATGGGACACTGAGCCCCCAGGTAGATGGCAGGGGGCCTTCCTTTCAGAGAATAAGAGAACTGCTCTGGGCTTCTCTGGCGGCTCCACCCCCTCTACCCTCCACAAATCTAGGAGTATGTGAGCTGTGTAAACCAAGTGGTGAGACAGATGGTGCCTGGGAGTGGCCACTTGAATGAGCTGTTGGGGACATTTCTTCACAGGACTAGTGAAATGATGCTACAGCCTGTCTTGTCTCCCTCCATGAAAAAAATAAAGAAAAGTAGGTAGTGGGTTCTGTTCCCATCACAGTGGGAAACTCATGCTCAGGGAGGGCGAGAGAGGCTCCCTCCCTCACCCCAACCCCAGTCAGGGGCCTTCCTGTCAGGCCACTCAGTCTGACTCTGAAACCTGGCCTCCCACTGCCTCTGTGGCTCAGGGGTCTGTCCATTCATGCGTAGCCCTCTCTGAGCACTTGCTATCACAGGGCCCTGTACGGGGCCCTGGGTACATAGATGCTTCCATGTGAGCCCTGGCGCCCAGGAGACACCGACCGAGGAGGGTGGCTGGTAGGACTGGTGCTGAGAGGGCATGGAGGGGCCTCTGGGCTGAGGGAGACTGGGGAGGGTGGCATGGGAACAGACAAGATGCAGCCAGAGGCTGAGGCTCCCTGCCGGCCCCACCCAAGACCAGGGGACGGTTGGGCTCAGTGTGACGGTGGTGGCAGTGTGGCATCTGATGGCAGCACTGACATCCACGTCTGCTTCTGCCATAGCCTGAGCAGAGGAGGCAATGACAGCTGGGTGTCAGGGCTGGCTGTGGCCTGTGGGTACCCAGCTGAACCTCACTTCTCATCAGCCGGGCAACCATATGGGGGCTGTGGCCGGGAGGTGAGCCTCTAGGTCATGTCCTCAGGAGGGCAGACACCAGAGTCCAGCAGTAGAAGAGACTGTAGAGTTCATACCCCCCAACCGCATGGTATAGATGGGGGAACCAAAGTCCAGAGAGGCAAAGTGACACGGCCAAGCTCACACAGGTGCCCGTGGCGGAACTGGGACTGAAACCTCAAAATGTGTTGCTACTTCACCTACTCCATGAGATGCCTGCTCCTGGCCTGGCCTGGCCCATGAGGGAAAACACCATCCCCTCTTGCTCCCTCCTACTTTGCTGTGGAGAGAAGAGAAAAGGAACTCAGGGGGACCCGTGGCGTGGGAACAGAATCTAAGCCTAGACGTTGGGCCTGAATTGAGTCTGACTCTGGCCAAGTGAATTGACCACCCTCTGGCCGACTGACCTTGACCCTGTCACTTTTTTAATCACCATCAAAATGGGAGTGATGGTGCCAAGCTCCCTGACCTAGTGAGGAACCTGAGCGCCCGTGAAAGTGCTCTGTGGGCCGTGTGGGCAGCACACCTGTCGCACAGGTGTGAAAAGAAGAAGCGGGGGTGAGGGGGACAGTGCTGAGGAACAGCCAGAACAGAGACCCACTCTTCTTCTCACTCAGCAAACCTTCCCTGTGTTTGCTCTGGGCCAGGGCCTGGCAGGATGCTGGAAACCCAGATGTGGACGGGCCTGGCTCGGTCATGGGGGAATGGATGTGTAATCAGCAGCTAGGGCAATGTGAAGGGCTTTGGGACCCAGAGGGGGTCATCTTTTCTCTCCCTTATTTCTCTGTTCTGTGGGCCTCTCCTGACTTCATTCCAGACAAGTTCTCTCCACGCTTCTGACAGTTCTTGGTTTGCACAGACTTTAGAGTTTACAATCCCAGAGAAAGAATGACGACTTCTCTCCAAAGACCTGCCCTTTCTGGGTTTCGAACAATGAGCTGCCTCATCTCATTTTCAGGGTCTCATCAGGTGGGGACAGCAAGGAGGGGTTTCTGGGCAGAGAAGCTGTGACTCGACACCTCTGAGGTCCACATGGGGCTTTCCCTGGGGCTGGGGCTCAGCCTCCCTCACAGGCCAGCTCCAGGGCTGGGCTCTGAGGTCAGTCAGGTTCGGATGGTTTGGCCTGGAGGCAGCTTAGTGGGCCAAGCCCGAGGAACGAGGAACGTAGAGTCACAGCCTTCCCCGGAATCCCCTCTAGGCAGCCTCTCATTCTGACTCCCACGGAAGCGCCTGTCATGCCTCTGTGGCCTTGGTGTTTCCTGCTTTGTTGTAGAGTGGGATGTGGGTGGTGGTTGGAGTAAGGCAGGGAGAGAACAGTCTGGGCAGCGAAGAAAAGGCCTGACTCTGGCTGCTTGCCATGGAGCTGGTGCAAGTCCCTCAGGCCCCTTCTTTCTGTATGGTTAATAGAGTGAGGGTTGCACACCTTCCTGAGCTCTGACTATATCTGATCCCGAGAGACCACTAATAAGCCTAGCAGATGGATTTGGATTAGGCATTAGCAAGAATGCATCTTTTCAGTGGTTTCGATGGGAGCTATGCCACCAGTGTGGAATTACTGTGCGGTTCCTCCCCAAGCAGGAGACCTCCATAGGGTGGCACCAGTCAGCTGGCCCTGACCTGGAATAGGGGCTGCACAGCAAGCCCTTTCCTTAAGTGCCTCAAGCTGCTGGCCTCGGAGTTCCTGTCTGCTATAGGAATTGGTCACATCAAGCAATGGGTGATGCCCTTCCCTCCATTGCCTTTTACTCCCTGCCTAGAAGGTGGAGGTCCTCATCTCCTCCCCGTTCCTCCTTCCCTGCCCCAGACTGGCCCTCCCGGAGACTTTGACTGAGGATCTTTTAAAAATGCAGATTTTGATTTGGTAAATCCAGGGTAGAGCCCCAGATCCTGCATTTCTAAACAGCTCCCAAGTCTGTCTTAGGAGTTGTTTTTTTTCTTTTTCTTTTTTTATTTTTTTCCAAGATTTATTTATTTGACAGAGGGAGGGAGGGAACATGCACAACCAGGGGGAGCTGCAGGTGGAGGAAGAGAGAGAAGCAGGCTCCCCACTGAGAAGAGAGCCCAATGTGGGGCTTTTCAGGTCCCACTTTGAATGGGAAAGTGTGGGAGTACATTCTGTCTTCTCTGCAGCAGGGCATGCGGTCTGCCCCAGCCCCTGAGCAGGGACTTGCCTCCCCGTAGCTCCCATGGCTCCTGCCTCATTTCCTCCAGCACAGCTCGGGAGGCTGAGCCAGCTGGGAAGCCATGACTTGAGCAGGCTGGGCCTGGGATCAGGGGTTCAGACCTGTGCTCGGGCCTCACTTCTCTCCACCACGAACCTCCACAGGCCTTTCCCCACTTCTGGACGGGTTGACTGGGCCCTGAGCATAACACACTTCAGCTCTGCTGTGTCCCATACACAAGAGCCTTTTGTCTTTGGCACCTGCTATGGGGAAAAGGGAGGTACCCTGAGCAGGAAGCAGGAATCCTGGGTTCTAGCCCTGGCTCTGCCTCCCACTGCTTGGGTAAGCCTGGCAAGTCAGTGCCCCTCAGTCACCGGAGGGGCCTGTTGGGCCCTACCAGATGACCCCAGGGGGCCTCAGGCCCCGGCATGGGTTTTGGGAAGGTGTGGAGATGGGAAGGACCTGTGGCAGTAGGATTTTCATCTAGAGAACCAGGGATCGTTATCCCAAAACCTCTACCATGTCTCTGTTCCCAGCCTCATTTGCTTCTGTGAGTTCCCCTACTACCGCCTCCACCCAGTTAGGCCTGTGGAGTAGTAGATGCTACCGAGAGCCCGTAGGTGCTGTGCCATGGGGGTATGGCAGGGAGCCCTTGTGGTCTTGCCTGGGCTCAAGGTTCTGCTGGCATCAGGCTCTTCTGCTGGATCATGCCCCATTCCTCCGATCTGCCAGACCAGGTACAGGAGACAGGACTGGTGTGTCTGCCTTAAGGTCCAGTGTTATCTGTATGTCTCCTAAAAGTTAACTTTCAGCCGATGTGGTTTATGTCCCTTTCTAAACTCTGCTGTGACCTTGTTGCTCTCCAGATTTTGAAGAAATGCAAAGGCTGAAGCATAAGTCCCTAACCCCCTCTCCCAGCAGTAGGCCAGGGTGAAAGGTCATGTGACCCTCAAGGACAACCCTGTGACACAGTCCTTGGGCCCTGCTGAGTGACTGGTGTGAAGCCAGCACCCAGCAAGCACTCACTGAAATGTGTAGAGCGAAGGGCATGCAGCTGGGGCTCAGTGGACAATGGGGGCTGGAAATGGCCCACTTCCTTTTGTCCAGCCCCTGGAGGGAGTGGGCTATGGACTAGGAACCTCGCCCATGCTCTTCCCCAGTGCTGCCTCTCCTGCCATCACCAGGCTTTCAGGTCCCATGGCCTCCCAGCCACTGGAGTCCAGGACATCATCCTGGGGGCACAGCCAAAGAGCCAATTAAGTAGGTACATTTCGGCCTAACTTCTAGGCTTGGTGGCCGCTTGGTAGCTGACATAATTGCAGCTGTCGCTATGCCAAGCTTCCCAAAGCTCACTGGCCACCGGATGCCTTCAGGGAAGCAAAAGCTCCCACCTGATTCCTTTCTGGGCCCCCAGCTCTGGGACCCAAGATGAAGCTGGAAGTGTAAATCCCTCTAAAGGCAGTAATGGTGGTAGGGGGGGTGGTGGGAACTAGAGGGCTGAGTCTGCTGGGAAAGGGGTCCTGGAGATGAGAGGGGGCAGGGACTGGGGCACTCAGAGTACACTTGGAGAAAAAAAAAACATTGCAAATTGGATATTGAACCTCTGTCCTTGGCCTCCCAGGCACAGGTAGCATAGATTAAATATTTGTACTAGATCCAGATAAAGGATAAGGACAGGAGTTGGATTGGGCTGGAGGGGAGGGAAGAGAATTGGCAATTAGGGAGATCCTCCCCCCACCCCAGCCCCTTGGGATACTTCATTTGGTCTCCAAAATGACCCCATGAGGGGAACACCATTCCCAACGGGTATACATAGACACTGGGGCACAGGGAAGGATGTGAACAGACCAGAATCACAGAGCTCCTGAGGGACGGGGCTATAATCAGAACCCGCGTCAGTCTGACGTTGTGGCCCGGTTCCCATCACGTCTAGGAAGTTGTCCAGGAAGGTGTCCGCGGAGGCGGGTCGGTGTTGGGGGCTCTGCGCCTGGAGGGAAGGGTGGCAACAGGCGGGCCTCTCCCCTCTCCTGCAGGCACTGGCTCCAGCATCCTCTCCGCCCTCCAGGACCTCTTCTCCATCACTTGGCTCAACAGATCCAAGGTGGAAAAGCAGCTGCAGGTCATCTCGGTGCTACAATGGGTCCTATCCTTCCTCGTGCTTGGTAAGCTGGGTCTTAGAGGGTGAGGGCAGGCAGGGTTCTCCCCAGCAGAGCTGAGAGCTGGAGCTCTACTCTGCAGGGGTGACGGGGGAGAGCACCCTCCCCCTTATCACCTTTCGGGTGCCCGATCAAGTGCTCTGGCCCTGGGCATGCACGAGGACCTGGCGCTGCAGTGGGAGGTGGCGGTACCCTTCCCATTTTACGGAGAGGAGACCCAACTCTCACCTGAGGTAAGTGACTTGTCCCAAGTCACACAGGTTTGAATCCAGGTCTGTAGGCTCCCCAAAGGCCGTGCTTCTCCCATGTGCTACCCTGCCTGCCAACAACCATTTCCCAGCAGGCATGTTGCTTTGCCTTAGTGTTCTGTGGTGCCAGCTTGAGTCCTGACCCTACACAGACAAGCTCTGTGACCTGGAACTCTCTGGAAGTTCATTTCCTCATTTCAGCTGGGGCAAAAACACTGCCTTCTTCACAGCACCTTTGTGGGACTTGAAGATGAGGGATGAGAGCTTACAGCACAGGACCTGGTCACAGTGGGCGCCCATTATAAGGGAGTCGCTGGGGGGATGTGCCCTCAAACCCCACTCCCAGCTGCCAGTCCCCAGTGGCTCCTGCTGAGCCATTAAAAGCTTCATCCCTGGGACGCCTGGGTCGCTCAGTTGGTTGGACGACTGCCTTCGGCTCGGGTCATGATCCCAGAGTCCCGGGATCGAGTCCCGCATCGGGCTCCCAGCTCCATGGGGAGTCTGCTTCTCCCTCTGACCTTCTCCTCGCTCATGCTCTCTCTCACTGTCTCTCTCTCAAATAAATAAATAAAATCTTAAAAAAAAAAAAAAAAAAAAAAGCTTCATCCCTTTCTTTCTCTCACCTCCTCCCTTGCCAGGGCTCTAGCTACTTCTGCAGGGCCAGCTTGGTGCTCTCATTCCCTGGCTTGCCCCCCGGACCAGGGTAAGGCCATGACAGATTGTCTGGGAGGAGGATAGGGCCCATTCATGGGCCAGCCCTCACTCTCCTAGCCTCACCTCTTCCCCAGGCCCCCCATGTTCTCAGCACCTTGAATGCCTCCCAGCACATCCTAGCAAAGCATCACAGAGCACATTCTGGTGCCTGTGGGAGGGTCCTTCCGGGCACAGCACTCTTTAGGACGGTCCGGGCTGATGGGAATGGTCAGGAGCTACCCTTTCAGTGCCAAGCCCCTGGCTGATGGGGATGGTTAGGAGCTACCCTTTCAGTGCTGAGCCCCCGTCCTTCCAGGAGGCATGCGGGCCTCTGAGACCACATTTTCAGGGCACTTCCATGCTGTCCCTGCCTGCTTTTGCAGGGCAGGGGGACAGGACAGGGGTGCTGTTTGTCAAGCCTGTTTGTCAAGCCTACGTCACAGGTGAGGAAGTGGAAACTTACTGAGCTTCAGTGACTCCCTGAGACTCTGAGACTCCTTGAGTGGCATAGTTGGGATTTGTGTGGAAGCCCAGAGCACTCGCCAGGGAGCCCACCTTATTGGAGAGCTCAGAATCAGTGGACCTAAAACAACAGTTTTCACTTTTAGGCCCAAGGGTAGGTTTTAGGGAGAGGGCCATGAACCCCCCCAAATTAGGTGAAAAATTATGTGTGAGTATGTGTACCTTTTTCTGGGGTGAGGAGCAATTACCATCCTCACATTCTTTTTTTTTTTTTTTAAGATTTTATTTATTTTTATTTATTTGTCATAGAGAGAGAAGCGAGAGTGAGCACAGGCAGACAGAGTGGCAGGCAGAGGCAGAGGGAGAAGCAGGCTCCCTGCCAAGCAAGGAGCCCGATGTGGGACTCGATCCCAGGACGCTGGGATCATGACCTGAGCCAAAGGCAGCTGCCCAACCAACTGAGCCACCCAGGCGTCCCAGCCATCCTCACATTCTTAAAGAGATCTCTGGCCTCAATGAGATAAACACTGGTCTGGCTAACCGAGCAAATTAAACTGGTTCCTTTAGAACTCAGACCTCCACCCTGGCCTACATTTGGCTACTTCTTAGGATCCTAGAATAGAGAGCCTGGAGGAGCCGAGCCTTGCCCAGAATGAGAAGAAAGTAATAGGACCAGGACAAGACCCCATGGACCACAGCCTTCCAGACACCTGTGCAGTCCTCTGCACCTGCTCCTTTGGCCCCCATATGCACCAGGAAGCTGCCACCATCCCTGTCTTAGCTTGGCTGCCAGAGAGCTGAGCCACAGCCAGAACCCCAGCCCGTGCAGTCTGCAACAGGGACTGGCCTCAAGGTATAGGTCAGCAATCGATCAAGTCCGACATGGCCCAGAAACCGGCGCAGCATCTTCCCCACGCCCTTGTGTAGGTGGGAGCCAAGCCTGCTCCAACAGGCAGGTGTGCAGAGCTGCTGCTAATTATTGCCCTGAGTCGCCCCAGCCGCTCCTTCCTGCTCCCACCCAGATCTGCTGGCAGTGGCCCTCCTGGTGTTGCAAAGGCTGCCATGGCCTCACCGGCCTATCTCCAAACAGACAGATGCTACCACTTTTGTGCAGTGGACCCCTCTGGCATCCTGGTAAAGGCTATAAACCTTCCTCAGGGTTTTCAGACGTGTACTAACTACAAAGTATACTGGGCTTTAGAGAAAACCAGTGATACTGAAGTGTAGATATATATGTGCATTTAAGAAGTCAAATTAGGCATAAAGTAACACGTGTGCTTCTTTATTATTACATGAAATAAAAAGATCTAGCAGCGGACGAAATCATTGCTCTAATTCTTAATCATTTCAGAGAATAAATGATTTTTTTAAGATCTCTGCTGCAGCTCTAAATGTGGTATGAAAACACCTTTGCTTTCTCCCAATGGCCCTGTTGACAGGTCGGCTGCCAACACTGCTGTGGTCTGTTACATGGGTAAACAGAAGCAATACTCTATTTCCCTAAGAGAGGGGTAAAAATTAAGGTGTCATTTTGTTCCCCATCTCAGCGTGTGGGTCTCCAGATGAAATGCTTGGTTGTGTGTTCTGTTCTCTTTCATATCACGTCATGTAAACTTCCCAGTGCCCTGTGAGGACACAGAGGCTCCGGGAGGGGCTGCAGCCCGTGAGGGGCAGGGCTGAGGCTTCCTGGCAGAGCCCGTCATGCTGCCTCCCTGCCATGGGCTGCCGGACTCACAGGCCTTGGTGACCAGAGTTTTGAATCCCCAGTTTCACCTAGGCGTGGGGAGGTGACACTGGTGAAGGTGGCCCTAGGCCTTCCGTGCAGGGAGCCTGCAGGGTCTTTAAATGGTTGTTGACCCTTCCTGGGGCCTGTAGTGGGGGTGCTGGCTGCAGCCCCATGGCCCATGACGGGGAAGCAGGGAACCCCTTGTTCAGAGGACTGGGATCAGGCTCGGAGAAAGGAGGCCATTTGGTGGGTTCAGCTCATTTTTTGCTCAATAAACCTTTCCGGGGTCTGGGCACGTGCTGTGAGAGAGGGGCTGTGGGCACACAGGGTCAAGGGGGGAGCAGGTCACCCAGGCTGTGAAAGTCCAGAACTGGAATACAGGCTCTGGACTCATAGTGGCTTCTTTCCTCCTCCTTCTGGGCTGCCTTAGCACATGCAAGGTAGGGATTCCCACTTTCCCAGAGAGCCCAGACTTCGAGGCAGTGGGGCCTGCGGCTCAGCCCTGGTTGTTCCCTGTGCACCTTAGGAGAGCTGGGGTTCTGATGGCAGCTAGATTTCCAGGCTCCTCGAACCCTCACCTGAATGTCATGGTGCACCCGGGAATCCAGCTTGGATACCTGTGGCCTCTAGGGGGCTGGAATGGGCCTTTCCCCAGTCCTGATAAAGGGGGTCAGAGGCAAACTGCTCAACAGTGTGAGTGACTTTGTAAGTGGCCTTAACTTAGACTTAGCCATTCACCAAGCTGCCCCAAGTACTTCCCAGTTGGCCTTTAACGGGGTTTTGTAGGCTGCAAATACTTCCCTTGAGACCCCCCACTGCCCTGTCTGTGATGTCACACTCCTAAGCTGCTCCTGAAAAGCTGGATGTGCCTGGTCACTCTGTGTTCCTGTCCCTCCCGAGATAGTTGTACTATGTTTAGCTACCTTGGGAGAGGTTAGCTCGGGAGGAGAACAGGACTGTATTATGGACGACAAGGGAGCGCCATTTTCCTGCTTTAAGGCTCAGGGAGAGTCCCTCTGGCCCTCCACCCTCCCTCAGGAAACCAGAGGAGGCTCAGCATAGCAGGAAGATGAGAGAGCAGAGCCGGACAACCCCAGAGACCCGTGACCAGCAGGACCCAGCAGACAGCAAGCATTGACTCCCTCCCTGAGCGGTGGGGAAGGTGCTGGGTGGGAGCCACACTCCTACCAACGTGAGCCCTTGCTGCCCCGGCCCTGTGCTGTGTGCCATGAGGCAAAGAAGATGCCCCCCCCCCTCCCCTAGAGTGGAGAATTCAGGGGTGAGAGATCTGTGTGGGAGGGCAGTGTGATCCTGGAGAATGTTTCTTGGGGAGATCTGCTCTGAGCTGGACCTGGTATGCTGGGTAAAAATGGGAAGGAGAGAGGCCCTGATGAGGAATTTTGGGGGCTAGCCCTGAGGTAAGCCAGCTTTGGCATAGACTTTCCTTCCTTGCTGCCCCAGGTTTTTCAACATTAGGGCCCCAAGACCCAGAAAGGAGTGACCACATGGAAGCTGGGGTCTTCTGATGGCCTTGCTGGGGTTTTTGCGAGGGGACCTGATGGGCTGTGGGCTTTGGCCTGGGCCTGCCTGTGGCATTCTTATGTTGGAAGGGGCCAGCCCTCCTCCCAGGGCAGGAGGCTACCTGTTAGGTCCCTCTGGTGGCAGTCTGGGCCTTCTCATTTTTGGTGAACTTCTAAAGCCTGGTGCAGATTATGGGTTGACTGGTCCAACCCTAGTCTGCCGAGACACCAGGGTGGCTCAGTCAGTTAAACTGAGTGCCTTCTGCTCAGATCATGATCCTAGGGTCCTAGGATTGAGTCCCACATCCTGCTGCTTGCTCAGCAGGGAGCCTGCTTCTCTCTCTGCCTGCTGCTCCCCCTGCTTATGCTCTTTCTCTCTCTCCCCCTCTCCCCCGCCTCTGACAAATAAAATAAAATCTTTGTGAATCCTGGCTCTGCCACTGCTGATTGACCTTGGGCATGTTACCTCTTCCTGGAGCCTCAGTATTCTCATCTCCAAAATGGGATAAAGTCCCCCTACCTCACACTTGAGGGGGTGGCTCAGCCCAAATCCTGAGATGCAGAGACACTCAGTAGGTCCCTCCCCAAGGTAACCGGGGCGGGCCCTGGGGTGGGGAGAAGGAGGGGCCAGAAAGAGTAGACCTAAGGACGGCTTTCCCAGTGCTACTGCCCACCCCACACGCAGCGCACGAGCTCCTCAAAGCCGGGAATGCCCACCAGAATCAAGGAGCAGAGGTTCTTGTCCCCGTGAGCCTCATGCTCCCCAGACTGCTGCTGTAGGCCTCCCCTGCCCACGGTCGGGGCCGCACCAGAGCCATGTCCCTTGGTGAGCCTCACCCAGCGGGAGACTGAGCAACACCCCCCAGGGAGTATAGGGCCTGACCCAAGGCTCTCGGTTTCCCCACCAGGAGTGGCCTGCAGCGCCATCCTCATGTACACATTCTGCACCGACTGCTGGCTCATCGCCGTGCTCTACTTCACCTGGCTGGTGTTTGACTGGAACACGCCCAAGAAAGGTAGGCGCACGACCGCCTTGCCCTTGGAACCCTCCCTCCCCGCAATGCAGCTGAAGTTCCCCAGTGTGGGGGCTGCCCCTTTTTACTCAGCACCTGCTCCATGAGAAGTGGGGAGCTAGGCCAGGCTGTGGTTTCTGGGGCGGGGGGTGGAAAGCTCCTCGGAGGGCACAGTCCTGGTCCTTAGAGGAGCTCAGAGGAGCTCACAGTGCCCTCCCAGGGGCTCACACTCAGTCAAGGGTTTGCCTGCCTGGAGGGGACAAAGGTGGGACAGGACCCAGTGGGAAGCGGTGGAGGGAGAAGATGCTCCGCAGGGTGACAGTCCCCTAATTCAGGGTCCCAGACTGACTCCATCTTCTCTGCCTTACCTGAGTGTCCCCTGCCCCTATTCCCGCTCCTTCCCAACACTGTGTTTTGTTCCCTGGAAGGTGGCAGGAGGTCACAGTGGGTCCGAAACTGGGCTGTGTGGCGCTACTTTCGAGACTACTTTCCCATCCAGGTAAAGGCTCGTGGGTGTTAACCTGGGAGGTGGGGGGACAGGCCGGGAATCTGAGTGAGAGCTTTATCTCACCATCTGAGGTTACCCCATGCAGAGTTCAACCCCGCGACCCCTTCCACTGTGACTGTCTATTCATGTTCTACCCCTCCTTATGCAGGATTTGAGATGATGTAGGGTACATTCGGTGTCATGCCAGGTAAAAACCAAAATCAAGACCTGAAGGAAAAGCTGCTAGTGGTTTAGCTGTGAGGGTCAACAGAGTTGCAGTAGTTGAGTTTGCTCCCTGGTCGCCGAGGCAAAAAGGGAAACATGATGGTTGTTGGTTTTTCTTTTGGGCAAGGACAAAGCATGCTAGTTTCTCAGGGAAACAAGGCTTGTTCTAGCATTTGGAGCTAAAAGAGGTTTCCGACGCTGAGATCCTTAGTGATATAAGGAGCATGTTACAATAGCAGATATTATGCTTACCTGCCTTTCAGTGAATACTAAAGACATAAGTGAAAAGGGCAGCAATTTTACCAAGGGCAATAGCAAAGTAGTTCCAAGTCCATCTGACCTGAACCACGGATACGACTTCAAGCCGTAGGTGTGAGGGGCTTTTTCTTCCTTCTGAAGCTCTGATAGAATATTGCTTCTCTCAGCCAGCTGCGGGTTGCCCACTGGGGCTCCTAACCAGGGAATTAGGGCCCAGGAAATTAGATGTGCCATGAAAGACAGTGAGACCCTAGTTCTGAAGTGCGCAGGGAATGCTTCTGGAGGACGTGCTCCTAGAACTCCATCTTCAAGATGAATAGCACTAAAGAGGCATGCAAAAGAGGAACACTGAGGCACCTGAGTTTGAGAAGAAGCCTGTGGTGCGGGGGATGTTGAGGAGGTAGATTGGGGAAGGAGGATTTCCATTTATCCGGAGCCTTCTAGAAACCCACACCTTTCCTCAAGGAGTTCCCGCTAACCCTCTCAGTATCCTGTGAGGCGGGTATTCATTGTATCCCTTTTTCACAGAAGAAAAACTGAAGGTCAGAGAGGAGTAAAGCTGAAGGAGGCTAGTAGTATTTTGAGCTGAAATTCTACTTGCTGCCTTGCCTCAGAATTCTGGATCTGAGAATTCTGGATCCCCCCACAGCATGCTGCCTCCCTATGTAGCATGAGCTGTAGGAAACGAGCTCCGGGACTCTAGCTTCCCTCAGGTTTGGAGGAAGCGCCCAGTATGACCCTGAGTGAAACCCCATCCCTTCCAGCCTGCAGTCTCCCCATCTGAAGCAAGTTTAGACTAAGCTGGTCTCTGGGTTTCCTTCCTGCGGCACCACCATTGGCTGCTCTGGGACCCCCGTGCTGGTCTTCTAAGGACCTGTCTTCTCTGGGACCACCATCCAGGTCCTGACAAGATAAGTGGTGGCTTAGTCGGGACTTTTTCTCATCTTTTTATTGACCCCATTCCAGAGGTCTACAAGCCACGCTGGCAAGGCAGAGGCCATGTGGGCAGTGCTGGGGGTTTGTGGCTAACTCTGGCAGGATCCCGAAGGTTTTTCCTGCAGGGGAAAGACCTGTCTGGCCAGCTCACCGAGCACCCCAGCACTGGCACACCCTAGCTGCTGAGGGTGACCCAGCAGAAGGCAGTGGGGTCTGAAGAGCCAAGACGGCATGTGTGAGAGGGAATGTGAGCGCGGGGCAGGGTGGTGTATATTTGCTGCTGTGAGTCAGTGACTGAGACATCCTGGCGTGCTGCCCAGAGGAGGTGGCCGGGTAACCCTACATTCCTCCACTGCTCTCAGTTTTGGGAGGAAGCTCCCTCTGCTCACCACAGCCTGAGCCAGTTTTCCCAGGATCCTTGGGGTCAGGACGCCTGCTCTTCCCTCTCCCTGACCCCATCTCTCTGGCTGCAAGGAATTTAAGGCTGCTATTGCTGGGACAGTGCTACATGATCAGACCTGACCCTGTCATTCTGAAAGTGAGGAGACTCAGTCCCAAAGACAGGCATGGTCTGGTCCAGGTTGCATGGCGAGTCCATTCCAGCATTAGTACTGGAATCCTAGCCCCAGGCTCTTTCCCAATGAATTCCTGCTGCCTGTTTCTCTGGGAGAGATTCCATCCCAGATTTCCTCACTGGATTGAGCCCCACTTCCTGGGTCTCCCTCCATCTGCTTTGTGGTTAGAGAGCTGGGTTGTGTTCCTGCTCTGTTGCTCTATTCTCTGACCCGCGGTTGCTGGGCTCTGTGCTAGGCACAGGGACATGGAAGGGTCAGCCCTGGTCCCCCTCACGTAGGCTCACCATCTAGCTAATTCTGCTAGACTTTGTCACTTTCTGCCCAAAGGACCACAGACATGCTTTCTCAAGCTCACGGAGCCTCATTAGCCTTACTTGCAAAATGGAGCTGTTCATACTGTTAAGGAGTAGTAAATTATGGGTGGAGATGAGGGATTGTGGACTCTCTTCTCTCTGCTGGGACCCTTACTTCAGGGATCAGGCCACAATGATCAGAGCAGCCTGCCCCTCTGGAAGATTCCTCGAGTCCAATAGCCCCACTCACCACCCAAAATGGGACGACCCAATGACCGTTGGTCGGAGCTGGGATAAGCAGGTGCCTTTCCTCACTGATGTCCACATTTCTAAAAGAATCAAAACAAAACCCTGTGTCCCTTTTTGCCCCTCTGTTCCAAGAAGTCAGCTGGGAACTGGAGCCACAGGACACATGTGGGTTGGCCCTGGGAGGGCCCCTGGGTACCAGAACCCAAGCCAGCCTGGGCCTGAGGCGAGCCAGGTCCTGGAGCCTTGGCCTGGGCTGCTCTTGCCCACAGGTGAGCTTGGCCAAGCCTCTGATCCTCAGGGCCTCAGGCTACTCTTCTGTGTGGGGAGTATTGGGCCTTGGTGACCTGATGTCCGAGCTGATGCTTTGGGATGTTTTTTGTGGCCTCCCGGCCCTCCCCCTTCTCTCAGCCTCTTGCCAGGGGTTATGCAATGATCTCTAGCTATAACCATCCACCCACCTTTCCCCTGCTTCCTCCTTTGT
Organism: Lutra lutra; assembly: GCF_902655055.1. NCBI lineage: Eukaryota > Metazoa > Chordata > Mammalia > Carnivora > Mustelidae > Lutra > Lutra lutra. The sequence goes on along the minus strand of NC_062287.1, from coordinate 54,755,686 downwards.
ATAGCTCTCTGCTGCCAGAGCCACTCAGGGAGCCCTGAGAGCATCCCTCCTCCCAGCACAGGAGGGCTCATGCGTTAGCAGCCGCCACCAGGACCACCAGCTCCCTGAAAGAGGAGAGCCAATGCCTGGGTCACCTATCCCTGAGTTACAGGCAGGATTTCTGGAGAGGAAACTAGGAAAGGCTGAGCTTAGAGTGATCTCTCTGTCCATCTGCTTCATTTCTTGCATGGTCCTACTGATGCCCAGAGAGGAGGGACTGTCCCGAGGTCCCAAAGCAAGTCAGTAGCGGGGCTGGTATTGGAACCAAAGCTATCTGCTTCAGGACCCATGTTTTCATTTCTCTCTTCCTCTGCTGTGTGTCCTGTGGTATGAGTTTAAGCAAATTTCTGCTCCTCTCTGATTCTGAATTTCTTCTGTTTGATGCCGGGGTAGGACAAGCTTATCTGAGTACCTTTCCTGCCCTTGGGAGGCAGGGTGGGAAGAACGACTTGCCGGGAGTGTGTCCCAGACTCATGTTAGTCACGGGGCCTGGCCTGGGCACCTTGTTGGGCTGAGACTTTGCCACGGGAAACAGGGGACATGAGAGCAAGCATGTCAACAGAGACTTCATCAACAGTGCCTTCCTTCTCCCTACAGAATGGACACTCTGTCCAGCCCTGGTGGCAGGGGAGTATGGCTTGAAGACAGATCAAAGCTGTATCAGCCTGCTTTCTTCTGCGGACAGCTCCAAGGGCCATTAACCTGCAGCGTGTCCCAAGGCAGCTCACTTAGTCAAAAGTCCCACCAGACAGATGTGTGGGGTGGGGGATGGGAGTGAAGAAGGCAGCTGTGGGGCACCTGAGTGGCTCATTGGTTGGGCATCCCACTCTTGATTTCGGCTCAGATCTGACCGCAGGGTCATGAGATCGAGTCCCCTATAGGGCTTGGAGCCTACACAAGATTCTCTCACTTTCTCTGCCTCTCCCCACCCTGCTCACTTGCACATTCTCTCTTAAAAAAAAAAAAAAAAAGAAAGAAAGAAAAGAAAAGAAAACTGCAAAGAAAAGAAAAAGAGCCAGCTGACCTTGCACCAGGTAACATATTTTCATCCCAGTGACTTAGAGAAAAGCCCATTGGGTGACTCTATCTAGAGAGGGAAGAGGATGGCCAGCTCCTTTCTCTAGGCCTTTTTCCACCTTGCAATCAAAGCAACAGCCTAGACCAGGGCTCTTCCGGTGCGTTTTGCACATAGGACTCCCAAACCCAGCCTTCAGTTCCAGAGCAGTAACAAGGGCACTGTTGGCTGCCTCTACTCTTCCCTTGACACAATCCTACTGTGCGGAAGCCAGCTCCAGGTTCCAGCTTTACTGCAAGCTAGCATGGTGGGCACACCTGCTCTTTAGGAGGAGAACTCTCAGAACAATCTCCTTGCCATGCTCATGTAAAGCCAGGCCCACTTTTAGAACCCCTCTTTCTGCCCCCTCCCCAATAATCGTGGCTTACACTGCTGCCATTTATGTAATGGGCAGCAAAGCACGAGCTGGGTTTTGAGCAGCTTTAAGGTGCTTGCCAAAGGCAAGGTGGGGGAAGGAGTACCGAGGGCCTGAACAGCAGGGGGTGGAACTCAGGGGGTCTTGCTCCCACATGTCCCTGCAGTCATAGCCCTGGGAATGGTGTTGGCCACCATCTGCTCCATCCCCCTCTGGCCTCTGTCACCTGAAGCTTCAGATTTCCATTTCCTGGGGCCAGACACCAGCACCCCTCCCCCAAATTGAGCACCAGGTCCTTTCCCTAGCCTGGGGTTCCCAAACTGGGAGTCATGGAAAACCCAGGCTGTTGACATTCCAGCAGTGGCTAGCGGCTCTGCCTCCAGCTGACACGCGTGCAAAGATATGGGCACTTTCCAGCCTGGGAAGGAAGTCGGGGGTGTTATCGACAGCACCCCCTAGAGGCAGGGCACCCACAGGACCAAAATGTTCATATGCCTGGCCCCAGGACTTGTGATTTCTAGAAGTGTGTCAAACAATCACATATGCAGACGACAATAAGGTATTTGTGGAAGCGTTATTTCTGAAGGGAATTTTGGAAGGTTTTTAAAGATCCATCCGTTGGAGTTTGATTAAAATTCTAGTGCATGCATGGGGCACCTGGGTGGCTCAGTGGGTTAAACCTCTGCCTTCGGCTCAGGTCATGATCTCAGGGTCCTGGGATCGAGCCCCGCATCGGGCTCTCTGCTCAGCAGGGAGCCTGCTTCTCCCCCTCTCTCTCTCTGACTGCCTCTCTGCCTGCTTGTGATCTCTCTCTCTCCATCAAATAAATAAAAAAATTTTTAAAAAAAAAATTCTAGTGCATGCAACATAGCTATGCAACAGGATAATGAAGCCAAGAGAGACGTGGCTGGTGGACTGTGATAGGAAAAGTAGTTATGATAGGGTTGGTAGAAAATTATGTAAAAATGAGGGGTGCCTGGGTGGCTCAGTCAGTTAAGTGTCTGCCTTCAGGTCATGGTCCTGGGGTGCTGGGATTGAGCCTCATGTCAGGCTCCCTGCTCAGTAGGGTGTGTGCTGCTCCCTCTCCCTCTGCTGCTCATGCTTGCTCTATCTCTGTCAAATAAATAAATAAATAAATATATTTAAAAAAAGAAAATCATGTAAAAATGATAGCAACCGATGTGCCCTTAACTTTGTGGTTTTTAAAAAAAGAGCACGTGTATATTTGAGTAACCAAAGAACTCACCACATCAGAGTGGTTTATCAGGAGGAGATAGGACAGGCACTCTGGATTATTTTTTGACTTTTTCCTGTATTTTTAAAAATGCTCCTTAATAATTCACTATTTTTCTAATCAGAAAAGAAGTGATGTTTCTGAACAAAATAAACCTTGCTCTCCAGTGCTCTTAGCACCATCTACCCCCACCATGTCCCAGGCAATGCTGGGCAGGAGCCTCAGAGTCTAGGGCAACTTTACACTACTCCCACCCCCGCCAAGCCACCAACCCCAGGGCAGGGACAAAGCCAATTCGTTCTTTAGAGCATCCCGGGACAGCTTTGTTGATAGTATCACAGGTCAGCTGCCTGGCTGGCCCCCTGCCCCTGCTAGGGCTGGCACAGGCCTGTGGCTTGCCCTTGTCCTTCCTAAATAGAGCACGAGCCGAGCCTGGCTTCCTGGAAGGAAGTTTCCATTCAGACCCGCTGCACTGTCTCTTCTCTGGCCAAACTAAGGGACATGGACTTTACCTTGACAAAAACTGGACCCCCCTCTTTATCTGAGAGCAGCAGGGGGTGGATGAGGAGAATGAACCCTGGAGGAGGGTGGGCAGGAGGCTAGCAGGGCGCAGGTGAGAGCACCTGGTGTGTCTGGCTGGAGAGGTGAGGGAATGAGAGGGCAAGTTTCTCACTCCCTTCCCAGGGACTCACAGTCTCAGTGGCAGTTGCCACGAGTCTCAGGCGTGCAGAGTCGCATGGGGTGTTCAGCGCACTGGGTCCTTCCCCCATCTTCTGGGCTCATCCCAGCACCCGTCTCCCAGCATTTCCTCTGACCTGAGCTTTTTCCCTGCAGCTGGTGAAGACGCACAACTTGCTGACCACCAGGAACTACATCTTCGGGTACCACCCGCATGGCATCATGGGCCTGGGTGCCTTCTGTAACTTCAGCACCGAGGCCACAGAAGTGAGCAAGAAGTTCCCCGGCATAAGGCCCTACCTGGCCACACTGGCCGGCAACTTCCGGATGCCCGTGCTGAGGGAATACCTAATGTCTGGAGGTGAGGGGCCTCCTCTGCCTTCCCCTGCCAGGCTCTGCTGTCCAGACCTGAGCCTCTCCACTGAGTGAGGGGATAGAGGGAGCAGGAGGCCAATACACCATGTCCCAGTGGCTGGTTGTGTGTGGAGAAACATAGAGGGCCCCAGGCATGGTGGACCAGGTCTGAGCAGGAGAGCTGTCCATACAGTCTTCAGGACTTAGCTTGAATAACAAAGTCCCTAGGAAGCCTTCTCCGACCTTGTACTGCCCTTTGCACAACCACATTGCTGCCGGTGGTGCTGTCCTTATCCACCTGCTGTGACCCCTGCCACCCTAACTCCCCAGTATCCCCCAGCACCTTGCAGGAGCCTGGCAGAGCTAGGACCTCAAGGAATGTTTGCCCAAATGAACGAGTTCCCTAAACAACCTCATATCGTTATCCCCATTTTACAGATAAGCAAGTCAAGGCTCAGAGAAAGAAATAGCTCAGGCAGGGCTGTATAGCTTCTAGGGGCTGGCTCAGGTCTGGAGCCCAAGTCCAGGGCTCGTTCTGTTCATGCCTGGCTATAAGCAGGGGGTAGGGAGTGCACTTGTGGGCAGCCCTGACTCTGTCCTTCTCCCTGCCAGGCATCTGCCCTGTCAACAGGGACACCATAGACTACTTGCTTTCAAAGAACGGGAGTGGCAATGCCATCATCATCGTGGTGGGGGGCGCAGCCGAGTCCCTGAGCTCCATGCCTGGCAAGAATGCGGTCACCCTACGCAATCGCAAGGGCTTTGTAAAACTGGCCCTACGCCATGGGTGAGTGCCCCCTCCACACGCACACACACACACACATGCATGCGTGCACCAGTGTGCACTGCATACACGGCCCTCCAAGGCTTTGTTTGGCCCCAGCAGAGCAACTCCTTGGCTCCTGGAGGCAAGGCCCAGACCCTAGGAAGACCTCGATGAGAGTTTGCTGTCCTGTGGAGGGGGGAGGTGGGAGGCCGGAGCTGCAGACCTAAGTTTGCCCAAGTGCAGCCTGAGTGTCTGAGCCGAGCAGAAATTTAGTCTATGCACCCTGAGCCCTTGCAGATGGGTGGAGAGGCCAGGCTTCTGTGCGGGACTGTGTACCCTCAGGCCAACCTGTGTTATGCCGCTAGGAGAGCAAGCACAAGGCCCACAGTTAGGGTGTCATGGACCCTGGCTTCTCCCTTCCAGAGCTGACCTTGTTCCCACCTACTCCTTCGGGGAGAATGAAGTCTACAAACAGGTGATCTTTGAGGAGGGCTCTTGGGGCCGATGGGTCCAGAAGAAGTTCCAGAAGTACATTGGCTTTGCCCCGTGCATCTTCCATGGCCGAGGCCTCTTCTCCTCTGACACATGGGGGCTGGTGCCCTACTCCAAACCCATCACCACCGTTGGTGAGCTCCCCTGCCTGCAGCCCCTGACCTCGGGGCATCCCCTTGCTGGTTTGTAGTGGAGTTAAGATTCACACCCAGGATCTGAGGTCCTCTGATGTCCATGCTGTAAACCTCGTGGATGTGGACCTGTTTGGGCGCTGATGGGAATGGCGAGTGGGGGTGGGGAGTGGGCAGTGGGGAATGAGTTCCATTACCATGAGCCAAGCAGTGCCAGGTGAGAAAACCGGACCCATCAGTCCGTGTGCGCAGAGCCTGCAAGTCTATGAGGGAAGACCGGGAAGACCAGTCTGTTAAGCAAAGACCAAGAGGGTGTGTGTGGGGAATGTGCAGCGTGCTCTGGGGGGTTATAGTGGACCTCAGAAAAGAGGTGACTCTTACACCCTAGCTGAAGAGGAATTACCTAGCAAAAGAGAAGAGGAGAGATTTGTTGGAAGCATGAGCCCGAGTGGACTTCCCACAGCAAAACTGTGTAGATTTTTGAGGAACAGAAAGAAAAACATCAACGTGAATGGAGCATAGGCCTCTGAGTAGTATAGCAAGAAAACCGGCTGCACTTGTCCCTCAGCCATGTTGTTCTGGGTGTGTGTGTGTGTGTGTGTTTCACAAGCCAGAGGTCACACACAAGTGTGTAGGCCACCAGGCGTGGACTTTCAGGCTCAAAGTTCACATAGATACTAGTCAGGTGTTTTGCTTTGTATCTTTACAAAGTCTAACTTCCTGCACCTTGGGTCCCAGACCCAAACTCACTATCTGCTCTCATTACACACAAATCTCATTCCAGGCCTGATCGCTCTGAGGCAGCAGGGACATTTCCATGTGCAGATGTGGCTGGAGAGGGACAGGTCCTGTGGGCCATGTGAAGGGGTTTACGCTTCCTCTTAAGAAAGGAGATCCTTAAGAATGGAATCCTTTAGAAGGCTTGAGGGTTTCAGGGAGGAGAGGTTCACGACTGCACTTTCAAGTGATTCTTGGGCTGCTGGATAGCCAGTGGGTTACCAGGGTCAAAATGGAAGCCCCCCAAAACACGTGCAGATGCCTCTCTGGCAGCCGTTGGGGACCGAGATGGTGACTGCAGGGATGGAAGGAAAAGGCGTGAACTGGGGAGAAATTTCCAAAATGTCTTTGCCAGGGCTTCGGGGTGAGTTGGGTGTGGAGATGCAGGAAATCGAGCAATGCGTGCGTGGATGAATGTTGCCGCCCCTAGGAGGAAGGATTCCTTGGGACAGGTGAGGGAACTGAGGCTCAGAGAGGCAATGTGACTTGCCCAGAGTGGGGCAAGAACAATGCCATTACTTGCTCCCAGAGCCCTCTCAGGAACTGCCTGTCAAGGGCAGTGGGGACAACCTGAGCTGGAGCATAGTTAGCACAGTTCCCGGTATGTGGCTGGCACTGGGCATGGGGTCACTGCCATCAGCGGTACGGGAGGCTCTCAGGAAGAGTGGCCTGAGTGGGCTGACTAACCAGAGGCCTCTGCCCCATCCCCACAGTGGGTGAGCCCATCACCATCCCCAAGCTGGAGCACCCGACCCAGCAGGACATAGACCTGTACCACACCATGTACATGGAGGCCCTGGTGAACCTCTTCAACAAGCACAAGACCAAGTTCGGCCTCCCGGAGACCGAGGTTCTCGAGGTGAACTGAGCCCACCAGCAGAAGTCAGCTCCTGGGAGAAATCAGCTACAAATCCTTTTCTACCAAGTTCTCGAATGCTTTTTTGTTCTGTAAATTTGGAAGCGTCATGGGTGTCTGTGGGTTATTTAAAAGAAATTATAATAATTTTGTTAAACCATTACAAATGTTAGGTCTTTTTTAAGAAGGAAAAAGAATATCTCAAGCTCTTTCACTTCCAGTTTGACCTGCTCTAGGTGGTGGCTAACACATCTGGGCTAACCCTTCTTCCTTTCCCAAAATCACAGAGAAAACTCAGTCCTGGTTGACTGGGAAAGAAGGACAGCCCTCTGCAGCTCAGGCCGGTTGGATTATTTGCTTTTTGCCACCGCAGAAGCCACTTGTAATACAAACACCTCTATTCCAAATTACCTACCCCACACTTAACCGCAGGACTGGTCCCCCTTACCAAGGGGAAGACTTGGAGAGCACAGTTGTCTCCATCTTGAAGAGTGCCGTGACGAGCATCTGGAATATTCCACTTGTGTCCAGCCAGTCTTTTAAATCTGAGGCCTCCAGAGCAAGAATAGGGGGTGACAATGACCCTGTGCCCAAATGCACCATCTCTCTGGGATCATTCAGCCACCGTGTCTGGTTGGAGTGACTGGTCCTCCACAGGGTGCTGACACAAACCCAGATCGACACGGACTTGGCCTGAATCACATACTTTCCCGTGGCCTCGATTTGTTTAACCCATACCCCCTAATGTGGCTGTGAGGAAAGGGTCCCTCTTCCCGTTCACAGAGGGGCCTGGCCTTCTGAGCAGCAGATTGGCCTTCAGGTCAGGAGGCCCCTGAACCCAAGCCTCGCATATTTGTGCCTTTCTGAGAGGTTAGGGGCCAGGGAAGAAATCCAGCCCCTCCTCTGCATGTTCTGTTTTCTTTCGATGGAGATTATTGTACCGTGTCAGACTTTTGTATTTTCCAAAATGAATAAATAAAAATGAGAGTCCTCTGTGAGTTCTTGCTGGGGCCACAACTGCACCTTGCTGCCAACACTTAGGGAAATCCTGGCCCCATCAGAGCTGCCTGCCAAGCTTTCCCCCGTGCTCCTTTGGGCTATGTGACCCTTTGTAGTATCCGTTATCCAGTGCTGTTTGACAGAATCCTCCAGAATGCTGTGGCTCCAAACAACATCGTGTCCACCACACAATCTGAGAGTCTGTAGCTGAGGTGTAGCTTAGCTGAGCCCTCGACTTCAGGGGCTCTCTCAAGGCCACAGTCAAGGTATCAAACAGGGCTGCCATCATCGTAAGGCTTGACTGGAGGAGGCTCCACTTCCAAGGTCATTCCTGTGGTGGTTTCTAGGGTTCGCTTCCTCACTGGCTATTAACCAGAGGCCACTCTTAGTTGCTTACCACATGGGCCTTTCCGTGGACTAACTCACGATGTGGCAGCTGTCTTCATCAGAGAGAGTAAGGAGGAGGAGCCAGAAAGAATGTGCAAGGTGGAAGTCACATTATTTTATAACTTAATCTCAGATGTGATGTCCTATCCCTTCTGCCATATTCTCTCCATTAGATGCAAGGGACTCCATTCCAACTTTCCTACTGCCTAAGTGCCCGCCCTTGCCATTCATTCATCCACTTCAAGGACCACTCCTCTGTGTATCCAGTGTTGGGTGCCTCATTGAGCTGGAACCTCAATGCCTAACTTGGGACTTGAAGGGTGACTGGAAGTTTGGCAGGAAGGAAATGAGAGGCAGAGCCAGAGCAACAAGTACCAAGACCGGGAAGACAGCACTGCTGGTTTGAAGGAGGACGTGGTGGTAGATAGGTCTGCAATAGGACTTGGCTTAGAAGAGCAGGAGAGTGGACTTCTCCAGAGTTTCTAGGTGGGCAGGAGAGCAGGAAGCAACAGGAGGCACCCTGGAGAGGCTTCAGGCTTCAGGCCCGCAGAACTCCAGTGGAGGACAGATATTTCCTTTAGGATGGAGGAAAGGCCTGTTTTTTTATGACGGTCTCAGCCCCTTTCCAGCCCTAGTCTGAGGTTAGCCATGTTCGTCAGCCTCTGGATCCAGGCTAAGAACTGGCCCCAGTCAAAGAACTAGGCCTCCTTACAAAGGTAGGCCCTTATTCCCTGCATGGATTTTGTGAAGATTAAACATCTACTGTGTGCTAGGGAACTCCACCATCTCCGAATACCAACAGCAACAATCTGCAGGCCCCCAAATCCCAGAGGGGGACCTCACCTAAGGCAATATGTCTAGCAGCAGCCTGCGCAGAGCAGAAGCCTGTCTGCTCTAAGCAATGGGTGGGAGGCTCTAGGTAAATGCTGTGGTCATTTGGGAGTTATTACCTCCGGAGAGGAAACGGGGTAGGATCCTCCTTTTCCAGCTGATCATCAGCTTTTGGACTGCGTAGGTAGGGCTGTAGTCTAAGTCGTCAATTCCATGATTCTACTTGTGGTTCACAGATATGGCCACTAGAGGGCAGCGGGGCTAGTTCTGACGCAAAAATCCCACACCGGGCAGGGGGGCGGGGGCGGGAGCGGGGGCGGGGGGTGGTGGTGGTCTAATCGCTGTGTGTTACTTCAGTGCTTCTATCCTGGACTAGAAGCCAGAGAGAGTAAAACTCAGACTCACAGATGCTCAGAGCTAACCAGAAACACTTCTTTTTCCAGGGTCTTAAGGTGGAAAGTTAAGAGATCTTTTTTCTTTTTTAATATGCTTGCATATATAAGATTTGCTCTAAAACTGCTTTTGCCACATCCCGTAGGTTTTGGTGTCTTGTGTTCTTATTTCATTCATCCTAAAGTTTTTCCTAATTTCTCTTCGGATTTTTCCATTGACCTGTTCGGTTACTTAAGAGAATGTTGCTTAATTAACACATATTTGCTATTATCCCAAATTTTCTTTTGTCGTTTATTTCAAATTTTATTTCAGAGAACATACTTTGTATGATTTCAGTCTCTTTGAATTTATTGAGAATTCTCTTACGACCTAATAGATGGTCTGTCCTAGAGGATGTTCCAAGTGCATTTGAGAAAAATGTGCATTCCACTCCTGCTTTTGAAGTATTTTCTAGATACTATTAGTGTTACAGTAGCAGTATTTTCCAGATGTCTGTTAGGTCAAGTTAGTCCATAGGGTTGTTCAAGTCTCCTGTTTCCTTGTTGATCTTGTTGATCGTCTAGTTTTTCTATTCTTTATCGAAAATGGGGTATTGAATCCTCCAACTATTGTCATTACATTATTTTTCCCTTCAATTCTGTAAGTTTTGCTTCCTTTATTTTAGGAGTCTGCTGTTACATATGTCTGTGTCCGTAATTGTTACTTCTTGCCGTTGGAGTCACCTCTTTGTCATCATAAAATAACCTTGGTCTCTAGTAAAAATTTTTGTCTTAAAATCTATTTTATTTAGCCTGTGGACATATACCCATCCAGCTGTCTTTTAGTTACTATTTACATGAAACATCTTCTTCCATCCTTTTCCTTTCAAACCTGTTTGTGTCTTTGAATATGAAGTATATCTTTTGTAGGCAGAATAGCGTTGAATCTTTTTTCCTTTCGTCCATACTTCTACTTTCCGCCTTTCTCATTGGAGTGTTAACTCTATTTACATTTAATAGAATTGCTGATAAAGTAGGATTTACATGTGCTATTTTGTCATATTTCTTTCTTGTTCCTCTCTCCCTCCATTCCTGCCTTCTTTTCTGTTAAATGTCTATTAAAAACTGTTTTAATTCTCTTGTTGAGTCTTTTACCCTATGTTTTGTTCTGTATTTTTTCCCCACAGAATACTAGTTTCATTTGAAAGAACGAGTGACAAATATAGCTATCAGATTTGAGTGTTAGGCAATTTCTTAAAAATGAACAAAGTAAGCCACCCACTTCAAGAAACCTGACAGTATTTGCTCCCAATTGTAAAATCTAATATTTGGGGAATAATATAATTCTATAAAGCTTGTATCTGCCATGATATTTGACAGATTCATAATACTTAAGAAACTTCTCCTGAGACTGGCAGTATTTTTGTACTAAATAATTACATGTGTCAAATTTCAGTTGCTCTACGTTTTTAAGTTATTATCTTAGTGGTTACCCTGGAGATTAAAATTCACATCTTAATTTAAAACATTCTCATTCAGATTAATAAAAATTTAATTTCTTCATCTTTTGGATGGCTGGCCTGAGGGGTGAAAGGGGCAGGCCACACCCACGAATGATGTGGCAGATCGAATAGTGGCCTACAATGTATGTGTACGCATCTTAACCCCTGCAATTGGTGAAGGAATGTGACTTTATTTGGAAAAAGGGCCTTGGCAGATATAATTAGGTCAAGGATCTCAAAATGAGATAATCTTAGATTATGTAGGTGGGCTGTAAATGCAATGACAAGTGTTGTCTAGGAGAAAGACACAGGGAAACGGGAGAAGACCATGGAGAAAGCAGCTCAGGCACATCACAGCCACCGGCAGCCAGAAGAGGTGAGGAAGGATTCTCCCCTAGAGTCTTTGAGGGAGCAAAGACTTCCCAACACCCTGATTTTGGATTTCTGGCACACAGAACTGGGACAGAATGAATTTTTGTTTTCAGTCAGCTCGTTTATGGCTTAATCTAATACAAACAGTGACCTTCAATATATTTCTATCACCTAATCGAGGAATTGTACCCGTGGATGCAGAGTCTGGTCTTCTCATCAATAAAATATTGAACAACATGGGTTTGAACTGCCCAGGTCCATTTACACATGGACTGTTTTTGATAAAGGCGATATAGTGCTGGAAATATATATTCTCTTCTGATTTTCTTTTCTCTAGCTTACTTTATTGTAAGTACACAATCTATAATACAAATAACATACAAAATATTGTTAATCAACTGTTTTTGTCATTGGTAAGGCTTCCGGTCAAGAGAAGGCTATTAGCAGCTAAGTTTTGGGGGAGTTATACTAGAATTTTTGATTTTTATGTCCGGGGATCAGCATCCCTAACACCCATGTTTAAAAGTCAACTGTATTTCGCTTTTCTTTAAACGGGGCAGGCTGCAGTTTTGGAAGGCACTTTTTCCTGATACTTCTGAGAGGTGGAAGAAATTCCCCTGTAATGGTAATGAATAGGATTGCTAGGAGAAACATAGGAATTCCTTACATCCCTTGGCTTCACCCATAATTTTTATAACCAATCTCTCTCCCATATATTGCAAACTTCTTTTGTTCACAATCTTGTTTCTCTTTCCTTGTAAACTCTTTTTCAAGATATTTTTCACCACTTCCTGCTTAGGGAGTTTTGCTTTGTGTATCTTCATCTAACATTTGTGTCATGCAGAAACACAATTTTATCTCCTACATTTTTTACATAACATTGAATTCCACTGGCACACATTTAGAAAGTTCCTTTTCTCAAGGCTAAAATAGCAACAATTTATAAGATTTCTAATTACTTTTGATGAAAACTGATATGAAATATTTTTCCTCTAAACACAGAGGTATATTGTTAATGTGTAGGATATAAAAGCATATTCTGAAAATAAATATGACTTAACCATACAAATAAAATTTGGGGCCTCAGGCTGACTCAGTCAGTAGAGCATGTGACTCTTGATCTCCGGGTCATGAGTTCAAGCTCTGCATTGGGCATAGAGCTTGCTTAAAAAAAAAAAAAAAATGCTATAATACTGTTTCACTAAAGGCCGTAAAATGTAGGGTAGATAACATTGGAGTAAGACTGCTTCCCAGTCCCAGCCTTATACAGAAGGAGGGTGCTGAAGGTTTCAACCTTTCAATCAGGGTTAGTTTCCCTGGCAACCAGCCCCTGTCCTTAAGTTATCTGGGGCTTTCCAAATGTCACCTCATGAACATAAACTCAGATGTAGTTGAAAGTGACTTGTTATGGAAACAAAAGATACTCATTTCCCTCCCTGAAGCTTTCAGGAACTGAGGACAAAAGGAAATATAACGAAGACTTCCGTATGCTACCTCCTGCTCTGTCTCTCTCAAATCTTAAAAAATAAAAAATGCCTCTATGGCTCTTATGTGTGTGTGTGTGTGTGTGTGTGTGTGTGTGTGTGTGTGTTCCAAAATTCATTGTTTATGCACCACACCCAGTGCTCCATGCAATACGTGCCCTCCTTAATACCCACTACCAGGTTCACCCAACCCCCCACCCCTTCTCCTCCAAAACTCTCAGTTTGTTTCAGAGTCCACAGTCTCTCCTGGTTTGTCTTCCTCTCTGATTTCCCCCAACTCACTTTTCTCCATCTCCCAATGTCCTCCATGTTATTCCTTATGCTCCACAAGTAAGTGAAGCCATATAACTGACTCTGCTTGACTTACTTCACTCAGCATAATCTCCTCCAGTCCCGTCCATGTTGATAAAAAAAAAGTTGGGTATTCATCCTTTCTGATGGAGGCATAATATTCCATTGTGTATATGGACCATATCTTCCTCATCCATTTGTCTTTTGAAGGGCATCTTGGTTCTTTCCACAGTTTGGTGACTGTGGCCATTGCTGCTATGAACATTGGGGTACAGATGGCCCTTCTTTTCACTTCGTCTGTATCTTTGGAGTAAATACCCAGTAGTGCAATTGCAGGGTCATAGGGAAGCTCTATTTTTAATTTCTTAAGGAATCTCCACCCTGTTTTCCAAAGTGGCTGCACCAACTTACATTCCTATGACTCTCATATAAGAAATTGAACATTTCTCAATTAACATCTCTCAAATAAGAGCCGTGTGCCAGGAAGAGTGAACAAAGATCAAATCCCAGGCACCTGGGTGGCTCAGGCAGTTAAGCGTCTGCCTTCGGCTCAGGTCATGATCCCAGGGTTACTTACTATTCTATTATTACTTACTATAAATCACAGTATCACACTCCTTTTCTCCAAGACAGTTTCTCTGTCTCTCCTTGACTCTCATGACCTTGACAGCCTTAGAGATTATGAGTCTAGTCTTCAGTAGAACATGTTTTGTTATATCTAGCTTTTCCTTATGATTGATTCCAACCACCCATCTTTAGCTGAAACATCGCAGACGTAACAATGGGCTCTTCCTACCGCCTCCCAGCAGGTAGTCATGATTTCAATCTGTCCTATGGGTGATGCTCATTTGATCACTTGATTAAGGTGGGAACTGTCAAGCTTTCATATTGTGAAGTTACTCTTTCTCCATACTTTGAAAATCTCTCTTTCCCAGTCTTTTCATATCAGTAAGACTCATGGGTCCCTATTTTTTTTCAGTGGGCTATCCATTATTCTATCATTTATCTTGATGTTCAAACTGCTCCAGATTTGGCCAGTGGGAGACTCATCAAACTGGCTTCTGTGTCCTTTTGACAAATCTCCCTCTTTCTGGGGGCGGGGGGAAGGAGTACTTCCTTACTTTCCAGCACAACTAGGTGTCCTACAATCGATCATCTTGTACTTTTTCTGGCCCAATCCTGAGAGTCAGCCATTTCTTTGGAGAATCTTGATTCCTCTTAGTGGAGGATGATATTTAGAAACCAAGATCTGGGCAATTATGGACTATCATCACTGAGTTCATCCAAGTTCCCTCTCTCCTTATATTTGTAACTCCTTTTCCTGATAGAAACTGGCTCCTATTGTCCTTAATATATTTATTTGACCAATCCCTCTGTACATAACCAATCTTTCATTGTCACCACTTTCTCCTCCAACCCTGAACCCAATACCGAAGCTTTTTTCATCAAGGCCAGCTTCACCAATGCGACCTATGCAGTTGCCCCAGGCCTAAGGCTTAGAAGGGCCCCATGCTTGATTTGATGCTGTTGCTTTTTGAAATTCTTAATAATTTTGAACACAGGACTCTGCATTTTCATTTCTCACTAGGGCCCACTAATTATGGAGCCAGTCCTCACTTAGCCGTGTTTCAGCTCTGACATCTTGCTTTAGACAGGCCTCCCTGTGGATATCCTGTTCACCTGCTCTGGTCAATTCCTAGGCTTGTGCTAGGATCTCTTCTGCACCCACTGCTGGCCCTGTGTGGACACCCTCCTCACCTCGCTCTGACTCTGACTCCCTGCCCTGGGCCTCCCATGCTAACCCCTCACCCTTTGCTGATCTCCTTCTCAGCCCCACCCTAAGGGCTTTTGAACTACATCCTTTAGGAAGAGAACAAGAGAGAAAAACTGTGTAGAGAGTTTTAGCCTTTGGATTTTTTGCAGCTATCCTTTGTTCTCGATGGAAGTAAGATTCTTGTTCTTTTGGGAAAATTCAGTCCTATATAGTGTAGTTTACTTAATGCAGGCAGTGTGTTATGGGGGGACAGAGCTCCCCCTGCCCAGGAAGCAAGAAACCTGGGTTCACAAATCAATCTGCCACTAAGAACCATGGGGCTTTGGGCAGCTCATTTCCATTTCCAGAGCTGCTTTTTAAGCTTCTGTGAAACTGGGACAACAATACCTTCACAGGGTCCTGTGGGGATTGTCCATGGTAATGTGTATAGGGTACTAGTCAAATGTTAGTTCTTTCTAGGCCCCAGGGAAACCTGTGAGGGAGGGGAATGAATTTGCCTCAAATCCTGCAGCCAGTTAGCTGCGGGCCCACACCCGTGTTTTTTCTGACCCCTGGCTTAGAGCTCTCAGACACCCTACCCTGCATGCAACATGCTTCTTCTCAGGAAACCTGTGAAATCTCGTCTGCTTCCGGCAGGGAACAAGGGAAATCGGGTATCCGTTGATCCGTTCTCTTCCCAGGAACTCAGCCACATTTCTGTGTTCTAACAGTCCTCTAACTCAATGAAGGAATGTCACAATTTCTCGTTGCCGTTTTCACCACTCCCTCCACCCTTGCATCTGCTTGTGACACAACTGCCAGAGTGACATTTTTATTTATTTATTTTAAGCAGACTCCATGACCAACATGGGGCCCAACATGGGGCTTATACTCAGTACCCTGAGATCGATACCTGAGAGGAGATCAAGAGTCGGATGCTTAACAGACTGAGCCAGTCATGTGCTCCCAGAGTGTTAAATAAAGATTTTATTTATTTATTTGACAGACAGAGAGAAAGAGCACAAGTAGGTAGAGCAGCAGGCAGGGAGAAGGAGAAGCAGGCTCTCTGCTGAGCAGGGAGCCTGATACACGGCTTGATCCCAAGACCCTGGGATCACGACCTGAGCCGAAGGCAGCCGCCTAACCAACTGAGCCACCCGGCACCCCCAGAGTGACATTTTTAAAACCTGAATCAGATCATATAGCTCCCCTACTTAAACCCTTCTGTGGTATGTGGTCCACACACTTCAAGGTCAGACTCCCCAGGGGCAACCGTCCCTGGCAGGATCTGGACCCTGGCAGGATGTGGACCCAGACTTCATTCTATGCCATCAGAGCTGGACTAAAACTGCAGAAGCTCTAAGCACTGAAAAGACAATGCAGCTGCCACTCTATGAAATGACAAATGAAAGCAACACTAAAACTGTAAGAGAGATTGAAGGAAGTCTTTGATTTTATTTTTGAAATATCAATTTCTTTCAAACACTGTTCTCCTCCCCCTCCTCCTCCTCCATGCCGGCTGCCTCTCCTGCCTACTCCCACCTGGCTTTCTCTTTCAGTTCCTTCAATGCTCCAGGCTCCTTCTTCAGCTCTTTCTTCTGCCCGAATTCTCCTCTGGCTCTCACTAGCCCCCTCTGTCCAGTTACCCCCTCCTCACCCTTAAGACCTCATTGTAAAAGGCAGTCCCCAAGGAAAGCTTTCTCTGGGGGCTCCCACTAAATCAGCCCCATGGGTTAGATGTCCTTCTGTCTAACGCTTGTCTCCCTGGCTGGCCCGTGAATTCATAAACTCAGGTGCCCATGTTGGCCCATTTATAGTCCACGACAGTGTGAAAACCACTGGAATTGAGGAAGGAGTGCTGCTCCCAGGGGCAAGAAGCCTAAGTGTTTGTCTCAACTTTGCTGCAAACTTTGTGTGACCCTGGACAAGTTCATCTCCTCTTTCTGGGCTGTGTCCAGTGGGAGAGGCATGGAGGTTCCATGTCGTCTAAACATTCCCTTCCTCTAGCGTTCATCTACTCATTCACTGATTTCATTCATTGATGCGTTGAAGCTCCTGCAACCTGCCTTCTGTGGGATTTGGCATGACATGAAAAGCAAGAGTTCAAAGTAGAGTGGGTGAGACTAACACGAACCATATGACTAGGCACGTGGATACAGGTACTAAAGAGAGGTCAGGCAGCCGCAGTGGAAGCCCAGAGAAGGTAGCTATTAGCTCACCTCTAGGAAGCCTTTTTCAAAAAAGGACCTTGAAGGGTTGAGGAAGGAGAAGGAGAAACGCTGCCCAGGGACCCACCTTTGTTGGGTGCAGGCTCTTTGCGGAATTGTCTCCTTGTTTTATGATTCTCACCTGGTTTTCTGCAAGAGTCTGGCTCTTCAAATCCTACCTCTTGAAAGCTGCCTTTCCAGGGCTGCCCGAGGCTCTTTCTAACTGACTTCCTATTGCCTAAAATGAAGCCTGAGTTCTTCCGCCTAGCAGCAGGTTCTTCTTACCCGGCCCCTTCTTCCTCTTTTGACCTCTTTGCCTGTTGCTCCCATGCAACCTTTGTTTCAGACACCTTAAACAATGCTAATGTCATGTCTTCTGTCTCAGGGCCTTTGCTCATGCAAAACTCATGGTTCTGCCTAGAATACTCTTTCTTCTCTGGAAAGCCTTCTGGTACAACACACAGCTGTTAGCAACTTCCTCTTTTGTGCCCCTATTATACTTTATATATTGTCCCAGTGACTGCATTGGGCACGTTGTAGTGAAATTATCCATGACCTCCTTGCAATCAGGGATTCCATCTGCATGATTTCTGTAAATGTAGTGCCCTGGCTGGGTACCTGGTACAGGTCTGAATGCTGTTTGACTCAGTGAGTAAGTAAGCGGAAGAAAGAGGACACTGTTGAAAGGAATGGGATAGATCTAATTTAATTAAATTTGAGACACTGAAAGACCAACCTGGCCTGTCTTGCTCTTACTTAATGCATCACACTCATGAGATCTAGAAAATGAGGGGGGAGGAAGAAGAGGAGGTAAAATGGATTGGAGTGGCTTCAGATTTTTGACCCTGTAAACAGTGCTTGGTTTTAATATCCAACATGACTCTAGTTAGCTTTTAAAACACCAGTCATCCCTGAACCAAACAGATCTAACCCTTCGTGTTCGTCTATCATGCTCTTAATCATTTTTAAAAGACTTTTGTGAGGCCTTCTCTAACTTTGCCCACCAGCTCTTGTAGAGTCAGTCATTCCATTACCATTTGACCTTGATCTCTCTTCTATCATTACATGCATATTGTATTTGGCCGCCTAGAATCCATGTTTCCCGCACTTGGATACAAGTCTTCCTAGGGGATATATAGCACTGTATAAATATTATAGTATTTTAATTCAAAGTGATTAGAAATACTTTTACATTGAAACAAATATAACTATATTATGGAAAGGGATCTAAGATAATACAATACTTTTTAAAATGAAATAGGACATATAAAATAATGCTAGCATTTATTGAACACTTACTATCCCCAAGGCACGGTACAAAACATTTTACGTTCATTACCTTGAATATTTTGCAGTTATTTCGATTCTCTTTCCTGTCCCTAGGGGTGAGCATTCCAGTTCTCCTGGTATTAGTGGCATGTGAGTGGAAAAGTCTGAGAAGGGTTGTTTAGTTGAACTGTGTATTTCCAGTGTCTAGTAATCAGCCTGGTACAGTGTTGAATCTCATTAGAAACTTGTAGAAAGAATGGGTCCTGCTGTCTCTGTTAGAACATCCTTCCTGCCTGGTAAACTCTTATTGGTCCTTCAATACCCAGGTTAAATGTCACCTCTACTGTGACTGAAATCTGACTCTCTCCTCTGGCTTCCACAGCTCCTGAACTTTCCTTAGACTGAGCAACTGGATTTTCATTCTTTGTTCTCTTATTGGACTACCCGATAAAAAGGGCAGCTCCTCCGGGGATGAGTCTGGGTCTGATTTCCCAGCATCCATCAAAGGGATTGACATCTCTGTGTCAATGAACATTTGTTAAATGAACAAACTAATAAAGTTAGCTAATATTCAGAGCTGACCACCAAAGGGGAATGAAGTGATTCTGTGTTGTCTCTAGAGGTCTATTTTCTTAACTTTTGTAGTGGGTTGAATGATATCCCATTCCCCCTCGAATGAGTTCATACTCTAATCCCTGGAACCTGGGAATGTCGTCTTACTTGGATAAAGAGTCTTTGTAGTTAAGGATCTCAAAATGAGATCTGGATTGTCCGGGTGGGCCCTAAGTCCAAAGACAAGTGTTCTGGTAAGAAAAAGAAAAAAATATACAACAAGAAGAAAAGACCATGAAAAGATGGAGGGAGAGACTGGAATTATGCAGCCCCAGGATAAGGACTACCCGAAGCCACCAGAAGATGAGAGAGGCAAGGAAATATTCTCCCTTAGAGCCTTCTGAGAGAGTGAGGCCCTGCCAACACCTTCACGACTGGCCTCCAGAACTGTTAAGGAATAAATTTCTGTTGCTGTTGTTGTAAGCCACCTAGTTTGTGGTAATGTAACACAGC
The DNA here is from genome assembly GCF_902655055.1 of Lutra lutra. NCBI lineage: Eukaryota > Metazoa > Chordata > Mammalia > Carnivora > Mustelidae > Lutra > Lutra lutra. The sequence goes on along the minus strand of NC_062287.1, from coordinate 54,736,398 downwards.
AGCCTCAGGGAACTAATACAGCTTGGAAACAGAAAAGTGTTTTCTGTGAAATTCCACCAGATCTTGGCACGACATGAGTTGAACAACATGAGATTTGGGATTTCTTAACTAATCCCTTATCAACAAACACCTGACCACACACCCATAAAGAACCACTCGATGTCTCAGAATAGAAGACAGGGTGACATTCATGTTAGCCAGCCCTGGGTCAGATCCAAAATGTCTTCAGGCTTCTGAACACCCTGGAAATATAGTATGCTTACCTTTTATTAAACTATTTTTAGTGCAATTATTATATGTGAGGCTTTCCCTGGCACTTTACTTATGTTGATTTACTTAACCCCTACAGCAACCTTATAATTATTTTACAGATGGGAAAACCAAAGCTGAGAGAGGGAAACTGGTTTGCCCAGGAACACATAGCTAGAAAGTGGCAGAGCCAAGATTCCCAAACTGCCTGATTCCTGCTGTGTCTGATTCTAAAACATTGTGTTCTTTCAGCTCTGTCAGTCCAGGTGGTGGAGAAATTCACTGTCTGGGAGTTGGCGGCAGTGGGGGGGGGGCAGACTGATATCCTGCAGAATGATTCAGTGCTATTATAGACGCATTTGCTATATATGCTATATTATGATCAAGGAAGTCTTCATGGAAGGAGTGGCATTTGAGCTGGGTCTTCACTTAAAAAGCAAGCATGTATTGATTATCCAGCAGGTCCTGGAAATCCAGATATGAATGACAAGGTCCTTTTACTTGAGGAATTCAATACGTGTGTGTGTGTATTACACACTTATTGAAAGACAATGCCATAAAATAATCAGAAATATGGTAGAGGCAATGTTCCTAACTCAGGGTCCTAGAATAGATCAGGGAAGAACGGACCCCATCCCCGGATGAGATTTGATGGTAAGTAAACACTAGGGAGGAAAAAAGTGGCAAAGGCTTTTAAGGACAGCATAAGCAAGAGGTGATACTGCGTCCTGGGTGCCTGGTACACCTTGCAGCTCAGCACACTAGTTAGAGCAGTGTGAAGAGGGGCGTGGACTTGTGGGTTGGCATTGGTCGCCGAAGAGCAGGTGGGACTGCCCGACAGGTTTCTAGTCTCCGTGCATGCCTTCTGTCGAAACACAAAATATTCCTTTTCAATCTCCGCATGTTGCTGGGACCCCCTCAGGAAAAGACTGCTCAGGGAGTTTGCAACATTAGATCAGCCATCACCACCCAGCGGGCGCCAAACGGGTCCCCTCCCTCCGACGGAGGCCGGTTACCATGGCAACTAGGTTCGGGCGGAAGTGGCTCGGAAGACTGACTCTCACTAATCAGGTGACTCTACTGCCTCCTGCACGTGACAACAGAGCCCAGGCGCGCTTTCTACCTAATCAGACCCCGCCCCTCTGTCCCCTTACTGACAACTGACACCCACCTAGAGCAATGGCCTTTGCGGATCGGCCAGGAGACCCCGCCCTGTAGTACTGAGAGAACCAATTAGACTGGGAAAAAAAGAAGCAACGCCCCAGGTTTCACCCGGGTTTGACAGACGCGATTTAGGCCATCCCCGGGTCCCTCCGCCCCGAGCCCATTCCGGCCGGCGATGGACAGACCTTTTGCCCAATAGTACGTCCCTTGTCTGGCTTTGGGTCCCGCCCCCGTAGCAGCCGAACCAATGAACAAGCCAGGTCTCGGCGGGGTGGTGGGGTTGCGCTGCGGTAATATGGCTCTTCCTTAGCCAGCGGCGGTGGCAGCCGGAGGTTGGGTAGAACACTCCTGTCTCTCGGGTGGCGGGTTTCTCTGCTGCAGGGACTCGGCGGGTCGAGGATAGGCGGTGGTGGCGGATGCCGGAGGAACGCGGGCCCCGCCGCTTGGCGGCCCTTGGGTCAAGATGAGCGCCTCGGCGTCGGTCGGGGGCCCGGTCCCCCCGCCGCCCCCGGGCCCGGCCGCTTCGCTGCCACCCGGTTCTGCCGCGCGGGCCCTGCATGTGGAGCTGCCCTCTCAGCAGGTAACCCCGCAGGCTCGCGGCGCTCGGCGGGGCGGGGGGGGGGCGGCGGCGGAGGAGGCCGGAGAGGAGAGCCAGTGGGCGGCGGGGGGACCCTGTGCCAGCCAGGAGACCCGGAGAAGTGCCCGGGGAGAGCTCGGGGGACCGAGGACCTAAAGCTTGTGAGGGGAGGGAGCCAGCGATGGCCGAAGCTCTGGGAGATCCCCGAGCCCCGGGAGAGATCCCGTTACTGGAGACCGGCTGCAAAGAGACTGGAAGAGTCCCAGTGGAACTCCCTGGGGGCCCCGGCCTGAGTCCGCCTCTCCCCAGCTGGGGGTTGGGGGAGGCTGGGGATTCCCCTGCGCGGACCGTCCTCCTTATCCCTCCGGGGAAGGGACCCGGGGAAGCCCGGGTGTCCCATGAGAGACGCGGAAAGCGCATTTCCTTTCTCAAGCCATTTGCGGAGAAACCAGTTAGTACTCTTTCTTAGGGGAGAACTTGAGGAGTCTATGGTTTCTAGCGTTTAGTTTTAATCTCCTTGTTATGAAGTACTCCCCTCAGCTTCCCAGGAGAAATCCTTTGGGACTTTGGGGTTTTCGTCCTAATTCTCAGACTCCCCCCCGCCCCCGCCCCCCCCCCCCCCCCCCCCCCGCCAAGGATCGCATTTGAGCAATTTAGGGGCGGCACTTTCCTACTTCATTCCCTCAAATAACTCCGTGAAAGCAGGATTTGATGTATCTATTTGTGTCTTCCCCAATCCCTTAGCGGGGGCTTTGAGGGCGTCTCGGGGTCCACATTGTAAGGGGATAATAGAGAACACTGGGGATCTGACATAATTCTTTGTATCAGCCGTATATGTGACGGTACTTCTTCCCTCCACCACTCCCTTGCCCTTGAAGTACCTGTCACCCACTTGCATTCCTCCAAGGAGAGGACCTAGGAAAAACCATCAGCCACTGGGAGTTTACAGCGTAGGATTTGTGCAAAGTGCTCGACAGCCGGTAGTTTATTTCATCCTGACAGCTCTGTGAGATCGCTATTTTTATGATTTCCCATTTTGTAGTTTAGCAGACTGAGGCTTAAAGATCTAAAATCGCCCAGAGCCTTGCAGTTAGTTAGGAAGGACTGTGGCTAGGTTTCACACTCTTGCCTCTGACCCTGTAGCCTGTGCCCATGGTTGGTATGTTTGACCCTGGAGCAGCTACCTTCATGCAGAATGGAGCACCTTCCTTTATCCTTCCTTCAACTTTATATCCTTGCTTTAGTACTTAGGAAAGGTTTTTCAAGAAGAAAGCAGAGTTTGGGGCAGGGAGTGGGTGGGAAATGGGATGGATGTGAATGCAGTAGAGGGGATCCTAAAGCGGAGAGCTGGACCGGGGATGGTAGCTACAGTGGCCAGTGAGCTGAATTGTGTGCAGAAGCAGGCCTTTTTTATGTGGTAGAAGAGGATTTAAAGATGGGGTTTGCATGTGCCCTAGTTTTGTGGTGCTGTTGGGAAGCTCGTTGTTGGAGAATATTAGGAGTTTGAGGGTAGTGAGGTTTGGATTGTATTTATGAGGTCCTGGGAGGGAGTATGAGTCTGGTATGGGAGACCAGCCTCTGGAATGAGCATGAATTTTCATGTGTTTGGGGAGGGGGATTGTAAGGATGGATACTGAGAGAGGCGATGATGGGCACTGTTGCAAGCAGCCTGGAGAAATCCTAAGGAGGCGAGGGCCAAGAGGGGTTTAGTTTGGGGGAGTTTGGGAAAATGCGGGATTAAGAAAGAGCATCGTTTGTTTCATAGAATGCATTCTCTAATAACAGTTCACAGTTTAAAATTGGGGGCAATAATTCAAACTGCCCATGGAATAAATTTAACTGCATTTGTAAGCCTTTGTCAGATTTTGGATTTGTGCCGAGGGATATATGGTGGCTTAAGTGTTCAACTGAAGGCTGTATGAGCTCTGAGTATGGTATTTACAGCTTTCTGGGGGTGTCATCCTTCTTGAATTCTTGGAAGGTAGCCTATGTAACTAAAATACTTTTACTTTTGCAATTGACATTCATTTAGCTCTGTGGGTCAAAGTGTTCAGCTTTTTAGGGTATGAATAAATAACATTTAAAAAATAAATTTTTTGTGAAAAAAAAACATTTTTTGGTGCAAGTGTTAACTGTATAAACTGCACTTGGATTACTTAGTACACACACGATGAATTGTCACAGAGTGAACACAGTTATATAACCATTACCCAGATTAAGAAATACAAAATTATTAGCATTCCAGCAGCCCCCCTTATGTTCTCTCCCATCTCTACCTTTTCTTTCTCTCCAGAGGAACCACAATTCTGATTTCTAACAAGAGATCAGTTTTTGCCTATTCTTGAACCGTGTATAAATGGAGTCATGCAAAATACAGCTTTTTGTGTCTGGTTTCCTTTGCTCAAAATTGTTTGTGAGCATCATAGGATGTGTGTGTGTATAAAACTTTTTTCTTTTAGCATTAATTCGTTGTCCGTTTTTTTTTTTTTTCTTGCCTATGGCTTTTACGTCATTTAAAAGGTTTAGATAAATTGGAAATTCAGTTAATATCTTTCTTTTAAATAACCTTTGAGAATTAGGTCATTTTAATAAGATCTATGCTATTTGATAGGGTGTCAGTGTTTCAAAACAAGTAAACCTTGTTTTAGGATTTCTTTTGTAAAGTTGATTATCTCAAAGCACAGATTCAGTGGTTCCTCCAGCCCACTTCGTGGCATTGTCGACATTTTGAGTGGGTGGGTGAGTCTGTGAGATGTTGAGCCACATCCATAGCTTCTACCCACAATATACTAGGAGTACCCGTCCAGTTATGACAATCCAAAATGTTTTCAGGTGGTGTCAAATGTCCCTTACGGGGGCAAAGTTACTCCTGGTTGAGAACCACTGTTCTAAGATATATTTTCATTTAGGCTAGAGAGTATTCCTGCTATTTTCTACTCATTTATTTCAGTCTTCATTAAGTCCTATTGATTCTAGTGGCTATAATGTTTAAAATGTTAATTTATTATATTAGTTCTAAAGCTATTGGAATCTTCTTCCTAACCTGCCTCCAGGGGAAAAGACTTATTTATTCTGCTCAAAGAAAGTTCACAAAACTATGTAGAAGACCTAACTTATTTTGTCTTATTTTAATCGACTTATCTTTAAGAAATAAGTTTAGGGAAGCCTAGGTGGCTCAGTCAGTTAAGCATTTGCCTTTCGCTCAGGTATGATCCCAGGATTCTGGGATCAAGTCCCCCTTTGGGCTCCTTGCTCAGCGAGGAGCCTTCTTCTCTCTCCACCTCTGTTGCTCCCTCTTGTATGTGCTCTCTCTCTCTTAATCTCTCTTTCTCTGACAAATAAATAAAAACTTTAAAAAAAAAGATAAAAAATGAAGTTTAGTTAAGGCCGTGTATGAGTAACTCGTCCATATGAATCTTTGTATGTATGAGTAACTGGTCCATAATTACCAACCTGACTGTGTCAAATGGTACTCCCACTTCATCTTTGGCTCCTATTGCTTCTGTATGATCTTACTTTAACTGTAATTTAAGCATGAACTAGTCACACATTTTGAAGACTGTTTTTGATCTTTAATTTTTGGTTGAGGTTTGTAATTAGTGAATATAAGCTCATCTGATGAATAACTTCCTTCACACCCTTAGATTTAGCAGTTTTGAAATAAAATGTTGTGTTTTGTGGTAGAGGCATTTAATATATCCTTCAAAGTTTAATTGAGAGCATTTCTTTCCTCCCCAAAGTCTTCTTCACTTGAGTATGACTTAATTACATTTCTTAGATACTCAGAGCTGGATGCTTTTTCCTGATTGTTTAGTGAGCCTTTCCAGAGGGCTACATATTCCTTTAAGAATTTGATAAAAGCTACAGACACTTTCCTTAGAAAATGCATTTACATACATAGACAATTTTACATGCAGTTTTGGTTCTCTTGAGCCATCTATACATGGAAGACCCCAGATTAAATAGTCCTAAACTGGTTTATTCCCCTCCTTAACAATTTTTTTTTTAGATTTACAATTTATTATTCTTTTAGACAGTTGTCCATGTCAGGGTATATACATCTACCACATTTTGCCTAATAATGTTCAGTTACCTTTATTTAATTCTTGGTAGCCTTTTGGATTATTTCCAATTTTCTCTATTACATTGTTGTAGTAAATATATCCATGTATGGTTATCTTTCTACACTTGTGCTGATAAATCTGTAGGATGAATTTTGAGCAGTGAAATCACTCACTCAAAGGAGATATATGTAAACTTAGATTGATACAATTTTTTTTTTTTTTTTTACTTTAGAAGGTACTAGCAGAGTGTTTCCCTAAAAGGACATACCCACTACAGTACTGCTACCAAATTATGACAGAATGTCTTTCTCCATATTTTGTCAACTTCGGGCTCAAAAGTTTTCTCAGTGTTTTCAAAAATGATTTTATGTATACAGATGTTATCTGTATGTGTTAATATATATAGAATATAATCACATAAGTTATAAATATATGACTATATATAACCTTCATATGTGTATATATGTATATATTTCTGTTATTTAAATTTGTATTTCTTTACTTATTAGTTATATTTTAATAGCTTCATTTATGGTATATAAAACATTATGTTAAGTACATGATCTCATTTGTCCTTACACAAACCTATGAATTTCATCTTTGCATAGCTTTATGTAGCATTTTAATTTCTTTTGTGAATTGCAGGTTTATTTATATCCTTGGCATTAATTTTTCTGATTGCTTGCTCATGTTTTTCATCGACTTGAGCATTTTTCTTGTCCTGTTTTTGTTTTTTGTTCTTTTTTTTTTTTAAGAAATTTATTTATTTATTTGACAGAGAGAGAGTGCAGGAGAGCACAGGCAGAGGGAGCGGTAGATGAGAGGGAGAAGAAGGCTCCCTTGTGTGGGGGTTGATGTAGGGCTCCATCCCAGGACCCTGGGATCATGACCTGAGCAGAAGGCAGCCTCTTAACCAACTGAGCCACCCAAGCATCCCTCTTGTCCTATTTTTGGAACAGGTGGACTGTATTAGTGCTATTAGCCTTTATCTCCCCTGAATTTTTTTTTAAGATTTTATTTATTTATTTGATAGAGAGAGATCACAAGTAGGCAGAGAGGCAGGCAGAGAGAGAGAAGGAAGCAGGCTTCCTGCTGAGCAGAGAGCCCGATGCGATGTGGGGCTTGATCCCAGGACCCTGGGATCATGACCTGAGCTGAAGGCAGAGGCTTTAACCCAATAAGCCACCCAGGTGCCCCGTCCCCTGAAATTTTTTATGTAGACCTTATTTTTCAGAATAGTTTTAGATTTACAGAAAAATTGAGAGGAAAAGATAGTACAGAAAACTCCCATATACTCTATACCCATTTCCCCCATTCTTAACGTCTTTGAGTAGTATGATACATTTGCTGTGATTCATGAACCAGTATTGACGTATTATTATTAACTGAAGTCCACAGTTTATTCAGATTTCCTTAGTTAAAAAAGTTGGGGTAAAATACACATAACATAAAATTTGCCATTTTAATAATTTTTAAGTGTACAACTCAGGGGCATTAAGTATATTCTCAGTGTTCATGCAGTCATTATCGGTATCTATTTCCAGTCATTTTCATCATCCCAAACAGATACTGTACCCATTAAACAGTAATTCCCCATTTTCCTCGTCCTCCAGCCCCAGGTAAACTCTGTTCTGCCCTCTGTCCTTATGAATTTGCTTGTTCTAAGTACTTGATATAAGTGGAATGATACAATATTCGTCCTTTTGTGTATGGCTTATTTTCAGCATAATGTTTCATTGTTTTTCTGTGTTGGAGCATGTATCAGAATTTCATTCCTTATATGGCTAAATAATACTCTATTGTATGTATATGCTGTATTTTTTTTTTTTTTTTAAGTAAACTGTATGCCCAGTATTGGGCTTGAACTCAGAACCCCGAGATCAAGAGTCCGTGCTCAACTGACTGAGTCAGCAGGGATCCTCTGTGTTTGTATATCCATTCGTCTGATAATGACCTTTTTTCTGTGCCAGGATACCATCCTGAAAGCACATTATATTTGTCCTATCTCCTTAGTCTCTTGGCTGTGACAGTTCTTCAGATTTTCCTTCCTCTTGATGACTGTGGCAGTTTTGAGTACTGGGTAGGTGTTTTGTGGGCTGTACCTGTATTGGAATTAGTCTTACGTTTTTTTTTTTTTTTTTTTTTTTTCCCCTCTATGATTAGACTGGGGTTTCTCTGCTATAAAGTTACTCTTTCCCACCCACCCTTCTGTGCTGTCCTCTTTGTTAAGGTAGTCCGTTTGCGCAGCCCACACTTACGGAGTGGGGATTCCTGTTCCCTCACCTTGACAGCAGAATATCTACATAAATTATTTGGAATTCTTCTGCATGGGAGGTTTATATCAGTAACCACTTTCTTTTACAGATGAGGAATCTAAGGCCTGGGTAACTTTTTCAAAGTCACACAGTGTCAACACAGGGACTGCAGTCAAGGTCTTTGATCCTGAGTTGCCGTGGGCAGCCATTCTTTGCAGATTGCTGGAGAAGCAGGAAGTTTTAAGTTACGTTAAGGTTCAGGACCATCATGCTTTGTGTGGTTTATTTCCCACAGCACGTGTATAAGCGCTGCTGCTGATGTAGTAGGAGCTGTATATTTTTATTTATTGATACATTATTTACTTATCTTTTTAAGGATTTATTTATTTATTTTAGAGAGTGAGTGGGTGTGCTTGTGGGGGTGGGGAGGAAGAGGGGAGAAGTAGAGAGAGCATCTCAAGCAGACTCCCCACTGAGTGCAGAGCCCAGTGCAGGGCTGGATCTCAACCACCTGAAATCATGACCTGAGCTGAAACCGAGAGCTGGGTGTTCACCTGACTGAGCCACCCAGGCGTGCCTATATTTTTATTTTTAAATTTTATTTCTATATGAAAATATCCTTTAAACAACTTTACAGCCTAAAGAGAAGAAGGAAATTGGATTGAAATACATACAAGAAAAAAAATAGTAGCGTAACACCAAAAAGCTTTATAAAGCCTAATTTGGCTGTACATGATATATATTTTCCCCTTATATGTTTATTAGATAACTTACTTTTGCTAATCTAATTTAATTATCTTTTTATTATATTTTCAAAAAAGTCTGTTTTGTCAGTTAGGCCACTGAAGGCAGAGAGAAAGTTGTGTCTTGTTGGGAATGTATGCTTCATGCAGCACGCACTGTGCTATCACATTCATTCCTTCCACAAATATTTATTGAGCCCCTTACTTGTGACTCAGATTTAAAACATCCAATATGTATAAGATAGAATGATAGCAATTTTTGGGCTGCATTGGCTCTTATAAACAAAACTATATGAGGAAGCTTCAGAAACTTGAAAAAAAAAATCAACAGTCTTAAATCATTTTTATGTGACAAAATGCCGTCAGGAATGTCAGAATTTTTATTTGTTTGTTTCTTAGTTTTTCCTGTGAAAATGTTTAGTTCTCCTTTGAAAGGAAAAGCTATGTTCTTATTTAGTGTTTACTTTAAAATTTCTCTACAGGGTCACAATTCTTAACTTTGTGGCAGAAAATTCAGAAGTGAAACTGACTGGAAATAGAGCAAGAGCAGAATTGAAACTAATAAGTTGGGCCTGAAGTATATGGTAAAATGAAAAAAAAAGATTTTCATCGTTTCCAAATGTGTGCTTTTGATATCTGTGTGTTTTTACCTGTCAAACTTATTACCACTGGGTCAGGGGAGAGGAGGAATATTTGTCATTTTTGATGTACTTGAATGAGTGCAGCAAGAAACTAGGGGGTATTTTAGATAAACTAAAGATAGGTCTATGTTAAGGGAGGAGTTGAAACATTTTAGGTTTTATACTTTGTTATAGTTATATATATATATGTTATATATATAATGACATCAGTAATGTCTCAGGAAGAGTTAAATTTTTCTGATGTCTTGAATGATGTAGTAGTTGTGTACTTAGATTATACAGCTAGAGGAACACATGGAGAATGGAAAAGTTGACATTGGAATTTTCAGTGGTATAGGGGTGCTTTGGGGTTGGTTGAGCATCTGACTCTTGGTTTCAGCTCAGGTCCTGATCTTGGGGTGGTGAGATCAGCCCTGTGTCAGACTCCACACTCAGGAGAATCCATTTGAGATTCTCTTTCCTTCTCCCTGCCCCTCTGACTCATGTGCACATGTGCTTTCCCTCTCCATCTCTCTTTTTTAAAAGATTTTATTTATTTGTCAGAGAGGGATGGAGAGAAGGAGAGAGCACAAGCAGTGGGAGCAGGAGAGGGAGAAGTCTCCTATTCCCTGAGCAAGGAACCTGATGCGGGACTCGATCCCAGAATCCTGGGATCATGACCAGAGCCGAAGGCAGACGCCCAACTGACTGAGCGACCCAGGTGTCCCCCACTCTCACTCTCTTAATAAATAAATCCTTTTTTTTTTTTTTTATAAAAACGTATAACTCATAGTATACCTTCTTGGTTTAATATAAAATCTTGTTTTCCGTCTTCTTTTAAGGTAGAAGTGTGAATTTGAATCATAGAATTTTATAGATGCAAAATCTGAAGCCCTCAGAGTTGAAACTATTTCCCTGGTAATAGGCTTGGTCCATCTGTTTTTTCCCTTCCTCAAGGAGTCAGTAAAGAATATTAGTTGAACAAATCTGAATTGAGTGTTCCTTTAGTTCCTTTAAGTGACATTCGTCTGACAGTTCCTCTTGTCCCTTTTAGTGACAGATATCTGACCAGATCCTGGGCCTCATGAACAGTTCTACTGTGCTTGGCTGGGTGTTTGAGAACTTGTTTCTTATACTTATCTCTGTGCTTTGACACATCATTTCTGCAGCTCTGGGGATTTTAGGCTAGAATTGAAATGGGAGAAAGACTGTATTTTAAAGTTCTCTTTATAGGCAGAACACTCAGACCCCACCCCCCCAGTCCCCTTTTATGTTATGAATTAGAGTGAAACTTTGGAATATCCCTCTGTATTTGAAGTGATCAGTCTTCCTGTTTTGTCCCTGGGTACTTACCAGGCCGATCCTTTTTTTTTTTTTTTTTTTTTCCCTCCCCATGTCTGTTCCTTCTGAATAGTCCACTTGAAAGTACTGATTCTTTACCTTTTAAATTTCTGAAACAGCAGCATCTGGTGATTGTGAGTTTGTGATGTCGGGAATTTCATTCTGTGTAATATTTGACGATGATTGCCATAGACCTCATTTGCTAGAAGTGTTACTAGGCATTGAAAACTTTAGTAAAGTGCGTTTGTCCTTAAAAGCTGAGCCAGATAATGCTAAAAGCTGAGCATTAGAACCTATTACTTAAGTGTCTCTGTTTGTTTGTTGGTCTGTTGAAATATCTGGCATTTTTTCCCCTACCATGGTTTTTAGAATGTCCTGAAAGAAGCATTCAGATATTTTTAAAAACAATGAGAAAAACTGGGAAGCTGAAAATGGCAGTTACCTTTGGCTTTTGTCAGTAGATGCCAGGGTAAGAAAAAAGAGAAGGTACAAATAAGTAAAAGTGGAAATCAGACTTATGATCTTTTTTTTTTTTTTTTCCAGGGGAAACTGCTCGTTCTTTTTACCATGACTGTACTTTTTTTTTTTTTTTAAACTAAGGGTTTAATTCTGAACTATAAGTACTTTGTATGTCATGTTAGCTTCTCTTAAAAGAAGTATAGGGGCGCCTAGGTGGCTCAGTTGGTTAAGCGCCTTCCTTCTGCCCAGGGCATGATTCCAGGGTTTTGGGATCGAGCCCCACATCTGGCTCCTTGCTCTGCAGGGAGCATGCTTCTTCCTCTGTCCCCTTCTTGTGCATGTGTGCACTCTCTCTCTCTTTCTCCCTGACAAATAAATAGACGAAAAAAGAAATAAAAGAACTATAGAAGGAACTTAACTGCATCAACCATTTATTCAACAGATATTTATAAAACACCTTCTTTGAATTATGTTAGGTGTGTGATTAGAAACCGTATGCCTCGTTTCCTCCAACCTACTTATGTCTTTCTGAGGATATGAATTATTTCCTGTCACAGTGCCAGTCTTTTTTTTTTTTTTTTTAAGATTTTATTTATTTATTTGACAGAGATCACAAGTAGGCAGAGAAGCAGGCAGAGAGGGAGAGAGGAGAAAGCAGGCTCGCCGCTGAGCAGAGAGCTCGATGTGGGGCTCCATCCCAGGACCCTGAGATCATGACCTGAGCCGAAGGCAGAGGTTTCAACCCACTGAGCCACCCAGGTGCCCTGCCAGTCATTGTTTAAATGAAACTAAAGGAAAATGAAACTTCTAAAAAAATGTAGCATGAAAATAATTTTATTTAGAATTATGAAAAACATTTTTTAACCTTGTCTACCTTAATAAGTAATCTCCTTGAGAAAACTGGTATTGCTTTCACTAAAATGTTAATATCTAGCTATATATGGGAAGCAGCAATATAAAAAAGATTTTTAAAATTTCCATTTTGAAAATAGATCACAAAGCAAGATAGGCAGGTAGGCTGTGGGTGCTCATTACAGGTCTAGGATATTTTATAGTATTATACTCATTCCAGGAGAGAGTTGGTCCCATTTTAGACTTACTGTAGAGAATGTGTTTCAGTCTTGTTTTCATGCATTGACTTAATGGAGTTTGTTCTGTTTGGAGGGTATTTAATATAAATGTAAAAGTAAAGAACAGTTGTCCAGGTGCTCTGGAGTGACTAGTTTAGTTTTGATTTCATGTTTTTCTATGAAAAGACATCAGTTTGATGATTAGATGGGGACACTAGAATTGCAGAATTTCTTAATTGCCCCTTAGCTACATTTTTTGTTGTATTTTTTTTGCTGCATTTTTGATAAATAAACGACAATTTTAGAACTACCTGAAAATTACTACAAAGTATTGCTCATGATTATTACCTTGAATTTTCAAGAAAGTTACATTTTCTATATCCTCTTTAATGAAGTAGCAAAAATACATATATATTATGTATATACTTTTTTATTGTTTACTATTATTTTTTAGAATTGAAGTATAATTGACATGCATCATTAGTTTTGGGTATATAACATAATGATTTGATATTCATGTAAATTATGAAATGATTGGCATAATAAGTCTAGTTGACATCGTCACCATACATAGTTTTTTCTTTTTCTTTTTTTTTTAGTAAACTTTTTTTTTTGTTTTTGTTTTTGTTTTAGTAAACTCCATTCCCAATGTGGGGCTGAAACTCATGACCTACGGTTCAAAAGTCACATGTTCTACTGACTGAGCCAGCCAACCAGGTGTCCCAGTCACCATATATAGCTACATTATAGTTACATAAAAAATTTTTTTCTTGTTATGAGGACTTTTAAGTCCTTGTAGCAACCTTCAAATATTTAGTACAGTATTATTAACTATAGTCACATTACATCCCATGATTTATTTATTTTATAATTAGAAATTTGTACCTTTTGACCCCTTTCATCCAGTTCATCTCTTATCCCTTGTTTTACAATTTCTTTTTTTTTAAAGTTTTTTTTTTTAGAAAATATTTTATTTATTTGTTTGTTAGAGAGGGAACTCACAAGCAGAGGGAGAAGCAGGAGCTGAGCAAGAAGACTGATGTGGGACTCGATCCCAGGACCCAGTAATCATGACCTGAGCTGAAGGCAGACGCTTAATCGGCTGCGCCACCCAGGCATCCCATTTTTTTTTTTTAAATGATTTTATTTACTTATTTGAGAAAATAAAAATAATAAATAAAGAGAGAAAGCATGCAGTGAGGGGCGGAAGGAGAGGGAGAAGCAGACTCTGGGCTGAGCAGGGAACCTGTGTGGGACTCCATCCCAGGACCCTGGGATCATGACCTGAGCTGAAGGTAGGTGCTTAACTGATTGAGCCACCCAGGGGCTCCTGTTTTAAAATAGTTTCTTTTTTTTCTTTTTTCTTTCTTTCTTTCTTTCTTTTTTTTTTTTTTTTTTAAGATTTTATTTATTTATTTGACAGACAGAGATCACAAGTAGGCAGAGAGGCAGGCAGAGAGAGAGGAGGAAGCAGGCTCCCCACCAAGCAGAGAGCCTGATGTGGGGCTTGATCCCAGGACCCTGGGATCATGACCTGAGCCGAAGGCAGAGGCTTTAACCCACTGAGCCACCCAGGAGCCCCTTAAAATAGTTTCTTAAAAACAGATAATTATTCCTTTAATATGGTGTAGTGGGAAGACTTGTAAAGCTGGTTCTGAATGTGACTCAGGTAACTTTGGGAAACTTTGTTCTGGTCTTAACTTTTACAAGAGAAGATTGGAAATAGATTGGATTATTTCTATCTCTAAACATTTTAAACCCTCATTGTGCCTCCTTTTCCTCAGTTGCCAATTGTTTGACTTTTCTTCCCTAATATTTTCATTCCATAAATATTGTGTTCAGCTCTGTTCTACACTATCATTTGTTCAATAGTTATTTTTTTTGACTTTCGGCGATGTATATCACCCTGGTGAAGAATGTGGATTCTAGAGCCAGACTGACTGGGTGAAATCCTGGTCTTTCCGTTTTCCTAGCTGAGCAGTCTGGAAGTTACTTGATCTCCTTATGCCTCAGGAACTCTCAAATCAAATGGGCATAAGAGCACCTACCCTGTGGGGTTGTTGAAAGGATTAAATGAGTCATAAATTTGCTTTAAAAAGTGGTTGGTACAGGGAAAGTGCTCCAGAAATGTTAGTTGTTGGCTCCTGTTATTACTGATTTGTTAGGCACTGAGGATACAGGATCAATAAGGTGCTGTCCTTGCCCTGGAGGGACACATAGTCTAATGGTTAAGGCAACTATATCAGCAAACCATTTTAGTGTAATACAGGAGGTGGTTTGAACAAATGCTGAGGTGGGAAAGGGGAGGAAAAGCATTCTAGCAGAGTGACCAGCCTGAGTAAAAAAGTAAGGTATCAACAGAAATGGCAGATAATTAACTGAGGCTGGAGTTTAAATAGTTTGGAGGAGGATGGTGGAAACAAATGAGTTGGAGAGGTATAGTTTGGGATTAGATTATAAAGGGCCATATATGCCATGGTTTAGGATTTGGGTATTATCCTGGAGGTAGAAGGAAGGACAGTCTTTTTTTTTTTTTTTCTAAGACTTCATTTTTTTTTTTTTTAGAGCAGTTTTAGATTTCACAGTGAAATTGAGCAGAATATATGAAGATTTCCCAAAAACCCCTGCCCCCACACATGCATAGTCTCCCCCATTATCAATATCCCCCACTCTGTGGTACATTTATTATAGTCGGGGAACCTACATTGACACATCATTGTCGTCCAAAGTCCATAGTTTACGTTAGGGTTTTCTTTTGGTGTTATATGTCTATACGGTTATAGATAAGTGTATAATGACATGTATTCACCAATATAGTATCATACAGAGTTGTTTCACTGCCCTAAAAATCTCCTGTGCTACACCTGTTCATCCCTCACTCCCTCTTAAGCTCTGGCAACCACTGATCTTTCTACTGTCTCCATTGTTTTACCTTTTCCAGAGTGTCATACAGTTAGAATCATACAACTCTGTTGAGTATATACCAAGGACCATGATTGTTGGATCATATGGTAAGAATATGCTTAGTTTTATAAGAAACTGCCAAACTGACTTCCAAGGTAGCTATCCCATTTTGCATTCCCATTAACAATGAATGAATTAAGAGTTCCTGTTGCTACACATCCTTGCCAGCATTGGTGCTGTCAGTGTTCTGGAGTTTGGCCATTGTAATAGGTCTGTGTAGTGTCATCTTGTTTTAGTTTGGATTTTCCTGATGAAAAATGATGTGAAGCATTATTTCATGAGGTTGTTTGCCATCTGTATATCTTGTTCAGTGAGGTGTCTGCTAAGGTCTTTGGCCCATTTTTCATTTGGGTTGTTTTTTCTTATTGTTGAGTTTTAAGAGTTCTTTGTGTATTTTGGGTAATAATCATTTGTCAGATGTTCCTTCTGCAAATATTTTTCCCCAGTCTGTTGCTTGTTTTCTCATTCTCTTGACATTGTCCTTTGCAGAGCAGAAGTGTTTAATTTTAACAAAGTCCAGTTTGTCAATTATTCTTTTCATGGAGATTGTGTTTGGTGTTACATCTAAAAAGTAATTGCCATACCCAAGGTCACCTAGATTTCTCCTGTGTTATTTTCAGTGAGTTTTATAGTTCTGCATTCTACATTTAGGTCTGTAATCCCATTTTGAATTAATTTCTGTGAAGGATGTTAAGGTTTGTGTCTAGAGTCATTTGTTTGCATATGGATGTCCAGTTCTTCCAGCACTGTCTGTTGAAAAGACTGTCTTTGCTCTATGGTATTGCTTTTGCTCCTGTGTCAAAGATCAGTTGAAATTACTTACGTAGGTCTATTTCTGGGCTTCTGTTTGATTGATTTTTTTGTTTATTCTTTTGCCAGTACCGCACTGTCTTGATTACCATAGCTTTATAGTAAGTCTTGTCAGTCCTCTAACTTTGCTCTCTTTCAGTATTATGTTCACTATCCTGGGTCTTTTGCCTCTCCATATAAACTTTAGAATCAGTTTGTTTGATAACCACAAAGTAACTTGCAGGGATTTTGATTGGGATTGCATCAATCTGTAGATCAAGTTGGGAAGAATTGACATCTTGACAATATTGAATCTTGTTATCCATGAATATGCAGTGTTGCTCAACTTACTTAGTTCTTTCTTGATATCTTTTATCAGAGTTTTGTAGTTTTATACAGATTTTGTACATATTTTGTTAGATTCAAGCCTACTATTTCACTTTTTGAGGTTACTAATATAAATGGTGTCATGTTTTTAAATTAAAATTCTACTTGTTCATTTCTGGTAGAGAGGAAAGTGAGTGGCTTTTGTATGTTAACCTATATCCTGCAGCCTTGCTATTATTTCTTATTAGTTCCTGGAGTTTTTTGTCCATTTTCTCAGATTTTCTACATAGAGGATCATGTCATCTGTGACAAAAACATGTTTAAGTTTTATACCTTTTCTGTATACATTTTATACCTTTTCTTGTCTTTTTTTAAAAAATATTTTATTTATTTATTTGACAGAAAGAGATCACAAGTAGGCAGAGAGGCAGGCAGAGAGAGAGGGGGAAGCAGGCTCCCTGCTGAGCAGAGAGCCCGACTTGGGGCTCCATCCCAGAACCCTGGGATCATGACCAGAGCCGAAGGCAGAGGCCTTAACCCACTGAGCCACCCAGGTGCCCCATACCTTTTCTTGTCTTATTGCATTGGCTAGGACTTGTTTTTAGGAAGAATTTCAAGCTTATTGAAAAATTGTAAAAGTAAAACTTATACAGGAGCACCTCACCTTTATACCTTTTACCCAAATTTGTCTACTGTTAACATTATTCCATGTGCTTTATCATTTGTAAGTTCTCTTTTTCTGTGTCTATATAGGTATAGATAAATATTTCTTGGTATATGTGAATCATTTGAAGTTATTGTGACCTTTTACCCTTAAATAATGCATATGTATTTCTTAAATAGGTATACTCTCTTTTATATGCATAGTATAGTTATCAACTTCAGTAAACTTAACATTGGTATACTTTTATTCAATCTGTGGTTTATATTACACTTTTGTCAGTTGGTCCCATAATGTCCTTTATAGAAATTTTCCTCCTCCAGTTCATGATCCAGTCTAGGATCAGGTAGTGCATTTAATTGTCTTACCTCTTCTTTAAGAGATTTTCACAGCTTTTCTTTGTCTTTTTTTTTTTTTTTTAATGTCAGTGTCGTAATACAGATCACTTCTTCCCTTTTTAAAATAGAACATACCTCATTTTCTGTTAATCTGATATTTCCTCATGATCAGATTCAGATTATGCATTCTCACTGGGAATATTTCATGTGTGGTAATGTGTCTTTCATAATGTCTCACTTCTGGGGGTATGTGGCGTCCATTTGTCCCTCACTGGTGCTGTTAAGTTTGGTCACATGGTCAAGTTATTATGATTTCTCAGCTTTAGAAGTCTGTGCATGTGTGCATGTGCACATGTGCGTGACCAGTGAGTAGTTTGTAGGGAGACACTTAGAGAACATGCATATATCCTGCTGCCCCCCACCCTGCAGACTTACCATCCATTGAGGGTTTTTACCTGAGCTAGTCTTGGCTGTGATGTGACAAAACAAAGATTTCCCAGCTCTTAACACTCCCTTCACATTTACCAGTCTGACTTTGACATTGTACTATAAGCAAGAAAGGGAGGATAGTCTTTTTAAAAAAAATTCATTAATTTTTTTATTCAAGGATCATTGACACAAGAGAGAGCACGGTAGTGGAAAGAGTGGTGAGAAGATTGCTGACAAAATTTCTAAATAAGGGAAGATTGAGGTCTAAGTGGTGAGGCAGTGGTATTCATGCATTTTCCATTCCCTTCTTCTGTCAGCAGACATTTATTGAATATCTGTGTGCTTGCCCATTAGCCACTTGGGATAAAAAGACATAGTTTAGTCCCTAAGGAGCTTATCGTCATTGAAGCTACAGAAGGGCAAAGAATTGTGATAAAATATGTTATTAAGAGTTTTGCTTAAAATATAGCTTTAAATGTTACCATATACTTAAGGGTACTATCTCACATGGCTCAGTGAAGTTGCTATTCACTCATTGGTTCATCCATCAAACACTTATTGAGGACCTACCTTTGTGCCAGGCTTGTGCTAAGTGCTGTAGGTGTAAAAAGGAATAAAACTTGGTTTCTGTATTTAGAGATTACCTCTCTTTTTGTGGAGGGCATTGACAGTAAAGCGTGATTGCACCAAGTGCTATAGGATGGTGGCATTGTACACAGGTAGTGGTAGCCCAGAGCGGAGAAATGATCATCTTCGTTTGGGGTCATGGATGGGACAAGAAGGTCAGAAAGGATATATCAAAAGTGTAGATTCTGGAGCTGGGTCATAAAGAGTGATTTAATGTTTGCCTGCTTAATTGTAGGTATTCATTTTAGTCTAATTATAATTACCATTTACTGCCATATTTTCCTCAAGACAAGATTCATGATTTCTTGTCACATACCATTATAGAGATACCCCTTAACAGTAATTCATGAACAAGTTTCCCACTTTTACTTTATCTTTTACCCTGCTGCTTTGTTTGTAGTAGCTATTCTCCTTAAAACTGTTCTTATAGTATTTTTAGCTACAATAGTTAGAGCCATCTCTCCCATTTAATAGGGAAGAAAACCAAGGCCCAGAAAAGAACATGGAAGAGCTAGAGTTCACACCCACCTATTCTGGTTCTAAATTCAGAGCTTTTCCTACTATCTCACTCACTTGTTGAACTTAAAATGCAGTTTTCCAGTTTCATCTTTGTACAAACCTGTAGAGCTCCAGTTCAGAGGATAGATTTTTGAAGCTCTAGAGGTAAACGCACCACAAAAGAATGAGGAAGCTTTAGGGTGATTGATAATAATAGTCCGTACCTACACAAGCCTATATAGCTTCAGTTCAGAGGATAGCTTCTGAAGCTCTACAAAAGAATGAGGAAACTTTAGGGTGATTGATAATAATAGTAATATTATTGAACTGTCACATGTGCCAGAGCTGTGTGTAAGGACTTTGGAGTTACTCCATTTACTCCTCATTACAATCTGTGAGATACAAACTGTCATTAGCTGCATTTTATGGATGAGGAATGAGAAGCTTAGAGAGCTTAAATAATTTCCTAATGACACGGCAGCGAGGGGCTCAGGCCCAAGTCTGCCAAATTCATGCTATAACATAAAGACGATGTTTGGGATCATGGGAACCAGTAGCTCACAATTTGATTTTGAATTGAAGCACACTCTGTTTTTTTCAGGTTGACTTAATTGAACCCAGTTTATACATGGGAGTCTCTAGAATTGTTTACCCTCATGCCGTACAGGCTGTCGCGCAAGAGTTATTCTTCATGTTGTGGGTGTCTTTCTCTGTTCATCTGTTGCTTTTGTGGCTGAACATCTGTAAAAGTCTTCCCATATTATTTGCTCTTTAAAAAGTCAAAACTTCCTTTAAAAAAAAAAAAGAAGATTTATTTATTTATTTTAGAGAGGGAGAGAGTGTGTGAGCCAGTGGGGGAGGGTGGGAGCAGAGAGAGGGAGGAGGAGGAAGGGGTAGAGGGAGACAATCTCAAATTCCCTACTCAGCATGGAGGCCACCTCTGGGCTTCATCTCAGGACCCTGAGATCATGACCTGAGCTGAAACCAAGAGTCAGACCCTTAACTGACTGAGCCACCCAGGCGCCCCAGTGTGTCAAAACTTCTTGGTGCAGAAATGCAAATAGGGCAGAGACCAGAGTTTTTAATTTTCTTGAATTTATGTAGGAAAGGTATTCAATGGTATTTATTTATCTATTTATTTATTTATTTTTAAAAAGATTTAATTAATTTTTTTGACAGAGAGAAATCACAAGTAGGCAGAGAAGCAAGCAGAGAGAGAGAGAGAGAGAGGAGGAAGCAGGCTCCCTGCCGAGCAGAGAGCCTGATGCGGGACTCGATCCCAGGACCCTGAGATCATGACCTGAGCTGAAGGCAGAGACTTAACCCACTGAGCCACCCAGGCGTCCCTATTTATTTATTTTTAAAAATTTACTTATTTATTTATTTGAGAGAGAGAGCAGGAGCAGTGGGGAGGGGTAAGGATCTGGGAGAAACAGACTCCCCTCTAAGCAGGGAGCCTGATGTTGGACTCAATCCCGGGACCCTGGGATCATGACCTGAATGGAACGCAGATGCTTAACTAACTGAGCCTCCTAGGCACCCCTTCAAAGGTATTTAGACTTCTTTCTTTCTTTCTTTTTAATTTCTTATTTATTTGACATAGAGAGAGAGAGCGAGAGAGCACACAAGCAGGTGGAATGGCAGGCAGAGGGAGAGGGAGAAGCAGGCTCCTTTGCTGAGGAAGGAACCTGATATGGGGCTTGATCCCAGGATCCTGGGATCATGACCTGAGCCAAAGGCAGTTGCTTAACCAGCTGAGCCACCCAGGCACCCCTAGACTTCTTTTTTAATGTGTGTAGTTCGTGGCACATTGTGGATACTCAAGAAATGCTGAAATACTTTGGTATGTTAGAGTACAGTGTATAGGAGAGAATTATGAAGATATGAGAATATCTATGAATGTGAGAGTGTATTGGGACAGATTGGGATAGAAGATGGTAATAGTAAGTAGATTTAGAGCCTTTGGATTTATTTAGTAAATCTTGATTGTGGTGGAAGGGCCTTCTTAGATGAAGGCAACCTGGGTCAGTTCTAGGGCAAAGAGGAGGTAGTGATGGGAAAGAAATAGTGGGAGTGACAACAGGAAGTTTCTGGGTTAGGATTACCAAATTAGAGTGTGCTAGTTTTGCTAGGTTTCAAACATAGATTCTGCCTGGAATCAGTTATGCTAATATCCAATGCTTTTTAATGGCTTGCATCTTTTTTTTTGGAATTAAATAGAACATACTATTTGTAAGAGAGTTCTTGTTTCCAGGAGAGGAACTTGATACATGTATAAGAGGAGGAAGCTGGGTTTTCATAGTATGCATAGCAATAGTTTTAGGGCAATGAATGAAGGATGTAGAAAAGAAGGAACATATGCCAGAAATATTGTGAAGAAAGAATGAACTGATGGGCTGGTGGCTGATCGGAAGTAGGGGTGGGGACATGGGATATCTGCACGGCAAAGATGTCTCTTGGGTTTTGAAACAAGCAATCTGGGAAGCAAATACATGAGGTACATGCATACATATACACATAATCCAAGAGGCTAGGCCTGGGTCCAGATCTTGATGTTGGTACTTATTGACAGTGCAAACATGGCTAGTTCCCTTTACTTATGGCCCCAATTTTATTATCTGAGAAATAAGATAGAGTAGTACTTACTAAAATTAAAATGTGCATAAAAATTACCCAGAGATCCTGTTAAAATATAGATTCTGATTGCGTAGATCTGTAGTGGGACCTGAGATTTTGTGTCTCCAGTAAGTTCCCAGGTAATCCTGAGTAGCAAGGGCTTAGGTGACCTTGAGGATGTTTTCCAGTTTTGTAATTCTATTTATTGAATGTTTGTCCTTTGGAGATCGGTTATATTTGAGACCATGTCACCTCTGTTTAGATAAATGAATTCTAAATCTTTCTCTTCAAATTAGAAATGCCTGAACCAATTCATCACCTTACACTGATAACCACATCCTTTTTTCAACATCCCTATTTCTGTTAATACTTTATATTTATAAAGTACTTCATGATTTTTTCAGAGAGTTTTTATATCCATTATTTCATTTGATCCTTAAAATAACTCACAGAGGTAGGCATACAGGAAATATCTCCATTTTATGGGAGGGTCAACAAACTCAGAGAAAGTAAGTCATTTGCCCACTAGTGAGTTGTACTACCCTAGAGTTCAGAATTATTGACTCTAGTTTGAACTCTTAACCACTATGTCACACTGCTTCTGGTAATGGCTATCACAGATACCTGTGCTTACAGGTTAGTTGCCATCTCTGTTTTTTAAAAAATGTAAATTTTAGGGGCACCTGGGTGACTCAGTTAGTTAAGCGTCTACCTTCGGCTCAGGTCATGATCCCAGGGTCCTGGGATTGAGCCCCACATGGGGCTCCCTGCTCAGCAGGGAGCCTGCTTCTCTCCCTCTCCCTCTACAGCTCCCCCTGGTTGTGCTCTCTCTCTTTGTCAAATAAGCAAACAAAAAAATGTAAAGTTTATTTTATTTTGTTTTAAGATTTATTTATTTGAGAGAGAGAGAGAATGTAAGCAAAGGGAGGGGCAGAGAGAGAGGAGAGAGAGAATCTCAAGCAGACTCCCCACTGAGTATGGAATCTGATATGGGGCTTGATCCCATGACCATGAGATCATGACCTGAGCTGAAACCAGGAGTTGGACACTCAACTGACTGAGCTACCTAGCCCCTGGTTTTATTTTAAAAAATAAGCAATATATTCATGTGGATCACAATTCAAAGGTATATAAGAGTGAATTTATACCCATTTCCCTTTCCCTGGGACAACCATTTCCCTTTCCCTGGGACAAATACCCATTTCCCTTTCCCTGGGACAACCAAGTTATCGATTATATTATATGCTTCTCCAATAAGGACATAATTATATTCTTTTTTTCTCTATGAAACACAGATGCTAACATGATAAACACATTGCATAAACTTCTGTGTTTTTGTTTTTTTTTTTTTTTTTTTTTTTTTGAGAGAGCGAGCAAGCGAAAGTGAGTAAGCCAGAGTAAGTGGGGGAAGGGGGAGAGGGGAAGAGAATCTTAAGGAGGCTCCACACCCAGCGTAGAGCCAGATGTGGGGCATTTTTCACAACCCTGAGATTATGACCTGAGCTAAAATCGATTTAGACACTTTACCTGAGCCACCCAGGTGTCCCAAACTTCTGTGTTTTTTTTTTTTTCCATTAATAGTATATCTTACAGATTGTTCCATATCAGTACTCAGACAGCTGCCATATAATTTATTCTTAATGGCCATTTAGTATCCACTAAATGGTATATTGTAATTTAGCTAGTCCCCTATTGATGGACATTTAACGTATTTCTAGTTTTTTGCTAATATAAACAATAGTGCATTACATATATTATGATGTATATCTCTATAAAAATGTATAATTTTTCACAAATGCAGAAGTGGAATTACTGGGTCAGAGAATATGTGCATTTGTAATTTTGGTAGTTATTGCCAGATTGCCATCATCTGAGGTTTTTCCATTTGTACTCTTTTCAGCTAAGTCCTTGTTTTGCCACTGACTTGCCTCTGAATATGTTAGCAGACTTTTCGGTCTATGCCAATTTTAGTGTAGCTTTAATTTACATTTCTCTTATGAGTGAGGTTGAGAATCTTTTCATGTTTAAGTGCTATTTGTATTTCCTTTTCTGTGAATTATCTGTTAATATTCTTTGCCATTTTTTTCTATTGGGTTTTTGGATTTTTTTCTTATTGATTTTTAGGAACTCTTTATGTTTTAGTGAAATTGGTTATGTGAGTTGAAAAGTTTTGGTTAGGTTGTTTTTCCTTTGACTTTGCATGTCACAGTTTTTGCCATGCATAATTTAAAAATGTTTTATATAGTAAAATTTATAGATTTTTTTTTCTTTTTATGGCTTCTGAGTTTTTCACCATTCTTAGACCTTTGAGGTTATAAAATAACTTTTCGTGGTTTCTTTTGGTACTTTATGCATTAATTATTTACATTTAAATATTTTAAGCCATTTAGACTTTGATACAAGTATTGGGTATATTTCCTAAACATACACACACACACACACACACACACACACACACACACACCTTTCCCTTTCTTTCTTCCTTTCTTTCTTTCATTCTTTTTTTATTTTTATTTTTGTGGCTATTCTATTGCCCTAACACCTTTACTGATTAGTTCATATTTCCCCAAGGGCCTTTTGACTCCCTTATTTCTTTTGTCAATCTTCATTTCATCCCCAATCATATCCATTATCTAATCTCCCTGTTAAGCGCATTTTTGCTTTAGGCTCCTATATTTGTCTTATCCTTTCTTTCTGTTCCTGTTAATATTACTTTAAAACATTTTTATTATGGAAATTTGAAATATGTGTAGTGCAATATGTATTGTGTATATTAGTGTATATTGAAATGCATATATATGAAGAGGTATATAATGAACTCCTAGGTACCTGTTATAATATAACTTCAGTAACTGCCATGTGATGGCATATCTTGTTTAACCGATGCCTACCTAATCATCCTCTCTCCCTCAACCCAGTAATTTTGAAGCAAATTACTGCCATGATATTACTCTTTAAAAAAAATTTCTTTATTTTTCAGAAAGAGAGAGAGGGAGGGCACAAGCAGGGGGAACAGGAGGCAGAGGGAGAAGCAGAAGCAAGCTCCCCACTGAGCAAGGAGCCTGATTCGGGACTTGATTCCAGGACTCTGGGATCGACCTGAGCTGAAAGCAGATGCTTAACCAGCTGAGTTACCCAGGCATTCCCCCATGATATTACTCTTTTTTTTTTTTTTTAAGATTTTATTTATTTATTTGACAGAGAGATCACAAGCAGGCAGAGAGGCAGGCAGAGAGAGAGGAGGAAGCAGGCTCCCTGCTGAGCAGAGAGCCCGATGCGGGGCTCGATCCCAGGACTCTGAGATCATGACCTGAGCTGAAGGCAGCGGCTCAACCCACTGAGCCACCCAGGCGCCCCCCATGATATTACTCTTAACACTTGGACCACTGAGCGCTGTCTCCTGTCTTCCAATTTTTATCTTTCAGGTCATTGTTTGTAATTCTGTGTCTTTCTTCCTTGGTCTTATATTTCTAGAATAATAGTTTTCTAATAAATGCTTATTGACAGTGTACTGCTAGATTGTTTGACCTCAAATTGGCCTTTTTGTGTGCACAAACTCTAGCTCTTTAGTGAGGTTACTCTGAAATTAGGGAATGCCATGTTTGTATCCCTAGAGCTCCTAGCTTGGTGTGTGGAAGAAATACCAGCAAGATAAAATGGAAGGAAGAAGGGAACAAGAGAGGGAGGATGAGAGATATAGGTGGAGAACAATGCTAGGCCTGTCACTGCAAAGACTTGTTTCTTAGAGCAACACTACCCAGAGGAAACATGGAGAAAGAAGGGCAAGTTTGGACCTTCCACCAAGATTGGGGGTAGATAGGTTGGAGAGACAAAAACCCAGAGCCCAAGTGTATAAGAAATGTAGAAAGTTCAGAGAGATATATTTGGCCTTTTCCTGTGGGGGAGTCTGTATTACAATTGTAGTGTTTATTAAATGACTGACTTAAATTCTGGGACTGAGTGAGAGTGGAATGAATGTCAAAATAAAGGTTTTAGTTCCAAGGTTGTATGATTTGCATCAGAGAGCGGTCAGTTAGGGATGGGAGCTATAATGTATTTTATGAAAGATTAGAATTAGATTTTTTTTATTTGTTTGTTTAAATCTATAACATTAGGCTGTTGGTACTATTTGCCTATAACCAATAGCACCAAGCACTGGTTATAAATAAAGCATTTTGGGTTCTTTTAAAAACTTTTTTCTGGGGAGTCTTTCAGGTGGGATCAAAAGATTAGAAAAAATAGGTGATTGAGTGCTATCATATAGAAGGAGCTTTTGTATTTTTTAAAAAGATTGATCTAATTTATCATGCTTAAATTCTCAACTCAGTAATTTAACATTTTTACCTTCTGTGGGAATGTGGAAAACTAATCTTCTCTCAGGTTTGCTTTTGTTGTTCCTTAGAAAAGTATATCAAAATAGTGGTAATCTGAGTTTACTGGAAACAACTTGGGCCTTATTCCTCCATGCCATTTAGCCTAGTCCCAGGGAGAAAATAAATGCCTGACCTGAAAAAAAAAATGAGTTGAAGATCGGAAAGGGGGCAGGTGCCCAGAACAAGTTTGACTACATTTCTAAACCAAATGCTACTTAAAGAAATTATCTCATAATATCTGTGATTTTCTATATTAAAGCTTAGTGAACTGGTCAACAGTTTCTGGCATTTGTAACTAAGGAGACTAAGAAAAGTTATTATGGTTAAAGGATTGTAAACAAATAAATAAGAATATGAAGAGAATGGATATGCACTGAAAAACTTAAAATAATTTACTCTCTGGCTCTTTACAGAATGAGTTGGATTTTTTTCTTATTGATTTTTAGGAACTCTTTAGTACAAATATAGTGATATTTGTTTAAGTAAACATTTAAAATTTCAGGTTCTCTTGTGTTCCATACTAGTACTTCTTAAAAAATGGATACATAGTTTTTGATTGTATGCTGTACCACAATTTAAGAGTGGTTATTAAATTTTTGCTTTTATAGCCAATGTCAGAATAAGCATATTTGCACACATTTTCGTGACTTGTGGAATTGGTCAGATAATACATACAATTTTAAATTTAATAATTATTGCTAAATTGCTGTCCCTCCAAATTGAACCAGTTTGTATTTCTTCCTGCATTATTTTCCTTACTCATATCAACTGTGACAAAAACTAAATAGTTTGACCATTTAATCAGATAGGATTCTTCATTTTCTGTTGCTGAGTAAGAAAAAAAATTAGTGGCATAAAACAACATCATCATTTATTTTGCTTATGATTGTGCAGTTTTGTTTGGCTGTGGTAGGAATGACTTTTTTCTACCTTATTTGGTGTCATTTCTGGTGGCTCCAAGGCTGGGGGCTGACATGGTCACTTATATATCTAGCTATAGCTGGGATCTCGCTTGAGGCCGTGGAGAGCAACTACAAAGTCCTTTTCATGTAGCTGCTTGGTGTCTTCACATTCGTGTGACTGGGTTCTAAGAAAGAGCATCCTAAGACAACTAGATAATTTTATGATTTAGCCTTGGAAGTCATGTAGTCTAATTTCTACCATTGTCACAGTCCTGCCTACATTAAGGGAGAAGGAACATAGACCCCATTTTGTACGGAGGAGTGGCAGTGCTACATTGTAAGAGAGCACGTGGGTGTGATGTTTGATACAGACCTTGTTTGGAAACTACTCTGCCCGAGGTGGAATGGTTGTTTTGATGTGTATATCTTTAATTAGGGGCGTGATTATACATCTTCTCATATGTTTATTGATCATTTCCGTTGCTTTTCCTTTTCCATTTCTTTTTCTTCTCATATGGTTTATAGACCATTTCCACTTCTTTTTATATCCTTTGCCTCCTTTTCTATCAGGTTATAGAGTATTGATTATATTATTGATTAATAATAGCCCATGTAGATTAAGCAAATTAGACTCAAAATTTGTTTTGGAAGATGCCTCTCTATGGTTTTAGAAGTCATAAAAAGTGTGTGTGGGATGGTTATTTAGTTTGGCAAAGGTGGGGATTGTGGAGTGATTATATTTAAGAAACACAGTATTTGTGTTTTTGAAGCAAGGGTTACCGATAGGGGAGGAAGGGTGAATGGGAGCCATATTCTCCTTCTGTTAGCTGTTAGCCTCCCTGAATCACTCTCTACAGCAGTGACGAGGAACAAGATCAAAGACACATTCGTTCTCTTTGGTTGTTATACCTTGGAAGTCAGACATTTTAGATACCTGCAAGGGAATGGTAAAACTCAGGAGGAATATAGAACCCCAATGATGTATATCACTACTGAAAAATGTTTCGGATTTCTTTTTGTTCTGGGATGTGATTTGACTGTTTTTAAAGCTGTGCTGTCACCCATACTGAGATTCAAAGTTATATAAACAAAAATGAATTGACCAACCAGAAATGATCATTTTCTAAAACATGGGGATGTTGAACAAAATGAAACATTTCTTTGTATTCTGCCACTAAATGTTACTCTTTATCTACTAACCTGTTACAGGATAAATCCTAAATAAATAGTCACAATATAAATCTCCCTAGTTGTAATCTTTGACAGTTTTATGGGAACTTGGCTGGTAGTTGTCATTGCAATTCTCATTTTAGGTATATTTGATCCAGAGACACTTAAATTCTTGGCAGGACCTGAATCTCATATCTTTTTGCTCTGCTTTCTTCCTTGTTGGTTTCATTCTTTGGTTTCACTCTGATGAAGGATAGCTGCCAACATCTCCAGCTCTGTATCCTTCCAGATTCAGGGTCAGTGTGGGGGAAAAAAAAAATCTTAATAATGTAATATAATTTCTGAGTCTTTCAGTGGTCTTAATTAAGTCATATGTTAAGGTCAGGGGGATGGAATGTGCTGATTGACCTTAGTCATGCCATGAACATCCTTGGGGTTGGAGGTAGAGTTAATTCTACAGGAAGCATAGAGAGAATGATAATAGGAGAGGGTGACTCTACAAGGGAGTTTTTCTGTTTGTTTTGTTTTAGTCAAATAGGTGCTGGGCAGGACAAAATAAACACAAAATACAAAAAAATCCCCCAAAACTTTAGACTACTTTTTTTTTTTTTTAAAGATTTTATTTATTTCAGAGAGAGAGAGAGAGCACAAGTGGGGAAGACAGGCCAAGGGAGAGGTAGAAGCAGACTCCCCGCTGAGCAGGGAGCCCAATGCGGGGCTCAGTCACCGGACCCGGAGATCATGACCTGAGCTGAAAGCAGACTCTTAACCAACTGAGCCACCCAGGCACCTCTAGACTACTGTTACAGTTTGAAGCAGTTGGCTAACAACAGTAGTAGTATTAACAAGTTCGTTAGAGGCATCAGTTTCAGTCATTACCAATGAGTAATTATTATTATTTTTTTTTACTAAAGCAAATGTTTCAGATCTACAATGCATACCACTTAAGTCTTGTTTTAGAATTTATATTTGAAAGATTTGTAAAAATGTTAGGAATTTAGGGTCATACAGGTCTTTTGCTCACCACCAACATTTCAGGTAGCAGAGTTGTGCTCTCGTTATATCTATCAATCTTCCAAATCGAAGCTGAATAGGAGATTTTAATTTTATATGTTAGTGAATGTTTTTATTCCCTACATAGAACATTTTAGAGATAGTGTTTCAAATATTTTAAAAGTTAAAATCTGTTCAGCTTTAGTTTTGGGGGTGGATGTTACTGGAGTACAACTTTGCTGCCTAAACCTATTGCTGAAGAACGATGCACAAAGAGTATTTCATAACCATAAAGGCATAGAACATTTGAGAAAGTGTAAGGAGATTGCTGGTTAAGAAAACTGCATTGGATGTTATCTTAAAGAATAATTCCAGAGTTTGTGGAAATTTTAATTACTCAGAGTATTCATACTTTCCTGAGGTACGTGAGCCAATTTAGATCATAAGACAGATTTGATTTCAGCTGTCTTTTGGTGGGTCATTTGAAGAGGTAAGTCTTTTTTTTTTTAAGATTTTATTTGTCAGAGAAGGAGAGCACACAAACAGGGGGAGTGGCAGCTGAAGATAGATGTTTAACTGACTGAGCCACCGGGTGTCCCATACCACGACATTCTTGACTGGGCTAATTCACAGGAGATTTATTAATTCATTCAAAAAACATTTATTGTGTGCCTACCATTTGCTAGGTACTCAGCTAGATGCTGGAAATACAAGTATAAATTAAAAAAAAAAAAAATATCTGGGGTGCCTGGGTGGCTTAGTTGGTTAAATGTCTGCCTTTGGCTCAGGTAATGGAATCAGGCTCCTTGCTCAGCAGGCAGTCTGCTTCTCCCTCTGCCTGCTGCTTCCCCTGCTTGTGCATGCGTGCGCTTTCTCTTTGACAAATAAATAAATAAAATCTTTAAAAATAAATAAAGTAAAATCTCTTACTCATAGAATTTATATTCTTGTTGGGGAAGATAGATAAATATCTGGAACTAACCCTTTTTCCATGTTAGGTAAAATTACATACTGTTTTTCAAGTATAGATCTTCTGGGGGACCTGAAAACAAGAGAGGATCCTTTAGGTCACTCTGGTTTTTTCAGTAATTCTTGGATCATGGGATAATAATTTGGGTGAAGGTAGTTGATATTTCCTAAAACTGGTGATGATTTTTGGTATTGCTCTTATATTTTGGACTAGGTTTAGTTGGTTTAAACTTTTCCTTACTTATTTAACTTTACTTTTTGGGTATGTAAGACATTTATATGGTATAGAAGTCAAAACTGGGATAAGCAAGTAGCAGGAAAGTCTTATTTATTTATTTATTTATTATTTTTTTTTTAAAGATTTTTTATTTATTTGACAGAGAGAGATCACAAGTAGACAGAGAGGCAGGCAGAGAGAGAGGGAGGGAAGCAGGCTCCCTGCTGAGCAGAGAGCCCGATATGGGACTCGATCCCAGGACCCTGAGATCATGACCTGAGCTGAAGGCAGCGGCTTAACCCACTGAGCCACCCAGGCGCCCCAGGAAAGTCTTATTTTTATCTGTATTCCCTCTAGCTTATTCTCACTCCTATAGGTAATCATTTTTTATGAGTTTCTGACTTAACCTTCCAGTGTTTCTTTTTAATTGCATTAAATCTTATGGGAAGAAGAGGAAGAGAAGAAGTGGGAGTCTAAAGGAAGGAAATGGAAAGAAAAAAAACCAACCCCCCCCCCAAAACCAAACTTTGCTACACTATTTCTTGGGGCGCCTGGGTGGCTCAGTCTGTTAAGCAGCTCCCTTCGGCTTGGGTCATGATCCCAGGGTCCTGGGATTGAGCTCTGAATCGGGCTCCCTACTCAGCAGGGAGTCTGCTTCTCCCACTCGCTCTGCCTGCTGCTCTGCCTACTTGTACTCTCTATCTCTCTGTCAAATAAATAAATAAAATCTTAAAAAACAATTAAAAGGAAGGAAATGAATGGTGGGAATGAAGAGTTTTATTAATAAAATCGGGCTTGTGAAATGCTTTATTGGCACTCTTTTTGTCCTGCTTACACAATTCCTAACTCTGAAAGAGACAACACCTAAAAAAAATAAACTTTATTTGGAATAATTTTAAATTTACAGAAAAGTTTTAAAAATGTTCAGAGAATTTACTTCATTCAGTTTCCCCTAATGTCATCATCTTACATTACCATTTTTCATGTGTCAAAACTAAAAAGTAACATTGACACATTATTATTAAACTCCATTTTATTACAGTTTAGCATTTTTAAAAATAAAAAGCAGCTGTATAATAAAATTGGAATGAATATTATTAAAGAGGAAGCCAAGACAAAAAGCACAAGAGGCTTCATGTGTACCTTTACTGCCTTTCACCAAGATTAGATCAATAATTTACCTATAAAGAGTGATTTCCTTTGTCCATTCTAGCTGCTGGGAGCATCTTGTATTTTATTTAATCATGGTGTAATGAGAATACTTACCATGATGCTTTTGAAATAAATAAAATAGGGGAAAAGGCAAAAAGTTGTACAACCCAAAGTCAGTGCTTTAAGTGTAGTTGGTTAATTTGTGGAGGAGGTTTTTGTTTTTTGTTTGTGTTTTTTTTTGTTTGTTTTCTGTAAATCTTCTTATAAAATGCCCTGATGTGGTCAGTTTTGTTTTACTCACGTTAGTGGAAGGAGCATGGAAGCAATCGATAGTGACATATTGGTAACCCCCCCCCCCCCCCAGGTAAATGTTTGTAGACTCCACTGCTGATTTTAGAATTGTAGAGCTTGGAGTCTGAAGGTGTCTTCGAGCCGGTTGTGCTAACTTCCTAGATAGTGGAAAGATCTCTTCAGT
Organism: Lutra lutra; assembly: GCF_902655055.1. Classification (NCBI taxonomy): domain Eukaryota; kingdom Metazoa; phylum Chordata; class Mammalia; order Carnivora; family Mustelidae; genus Lutra; species Lutra lutra. Next base: position 54,704,356 of record NC_062287.1, on the reverse strand, counting down.
AATATCTATGCATCTGTGTAAATTACATCTCTGGCCAGGCCTTGCACATTGCTTCGTAAGGCAGTCTCTTCCATTATTATTATATTTGTCATAAAATTATTCTCTTGTGTTGAAGGATAGATCATTGCTCACTCTGCCCTCTGTGGCAATAGGGGAGTGTAAAGACCAGCTCGTATCAATTGTGTGTGTGTGTGTGTGTGCGCGCATGTACAGGAGCTAGAAGTGTATGATACACATCCATATATAGGTGTAACCCCTTGCTTTCCTTCTTCTTTCTTTCCTTCCTTCTTTTGAGATATATTGCCCATTTATTATTTATTATTTTCTATTGGGTTATAGAGGAATGTTGGAATAAAGAGATGCATAATGATAATGAGTAAAACCTCATGTCATGGGGTTGTTATGCGGATTAAATAACATCGTATGTTCTAAGTGTTCAGTACAGAGCATGGCACATGGTAAGCATTTAAGAAGTGCTGACAGTAATAGTCTCTGTTATCAAGTCATTTCCTCCATTAATAGGGACAATAACTAATCAACTAATAAGACTAGTTTAAATGAGGTAAGTGCTATCGGAGTGATAGAAGCAAAGTTCTTACTTGTTCAAATAAAGGAGCAGCTAATCTCAGAAACAAAGGAAGGAGAAGTTTTCTCTCCTAAACTTTGAAGTAGAAATAGGATGTCCTTTAAGAGGATGGTATCCTAGAGTGCCTGGGTGGCGCAATTGGTTAAGTGGCTGCCTTTGACTCAGGGCATGATCCCAGGGTCCTGGGATCGAGTGCCACATAGGGCACCCTGCTCAGCGGGGCATCTGCTTCTCCCTCTCCCTTTGCTCCTCCCCTCTGCTTATGCTCTCTCAATCTCATTCTCTCTCTCAAAATAAATAAGTAAAATGTTAAAAAAATAGGGAGAATGGTATTCTTGATTGAGGAGCTAGCATTAGCAAAAGCCTGGGGCTAGGAACATGCACGATCTTTTTCATGGAACCTTAAGCATTCGTGTGTGACTGGGGGTTGGATATGTAGAAGGTCTAGTGAGAAGTAAACATAGGATGTGGAGAGGTCAGACTGTACAGGGCTTTGAAAGCAATAGGGCAAGTTTGTACTTTATTCTAGAGGCTTTGAGTAATACTTTCAGGTCTTTGAACAGAAGACCAGGATTGTAATTTACAGCAAAATAGATGTGCTTAGTCTTCCTGTTAATTTAAAATCTTGATTGAGAGGGCTAATGAAAAATATACAGGAGGAAGAGATAGTGGCTGTAATCCAAGGTATGAAATGGAAACCATTGGCAGATTGTGTAAAAATGAGTCTTTTAGAATAAGCCCTAAGAACTTTTTATTTTTTGAAGATTTTATTTATTTATTTGAGAGAGAGAGAATGAGCAAGCATGAGCAGGGGGAGGGGCAGAGGGAAAGGGAGAGAGAGAAATGGGCTCCCTGCTCAGTGGAGGGCCCATGGAGAGCCCATGCAGGGCTCCATCCTAGGACCCTGAGATCATGACTTGAGCTGAAGGCAGGCGCTTAATCCACTGAGCCATCCAGGCGCCCCAGCCAGAGGAACTTTTCGTAAATATATTTGGGCCTTTTCATATTTAGAGAATTAAACAAATTTATTGGACAATAACCTCTCAAAGAATCTTAATCTCTAGATTGGGAGAAAGGATTAGGTTGCTATGTGCATGGAAAGACAGAACTGTACTTTTCCAGCTGACTGCATATGTAATTGAAGATGGACTTACCGCAATAGGTTGGGCTGTCTTTCAGCTTAAGGGAGAGCTTTAAGCGTATTTTAAAACTGAGCACTCAATTTCTATTTTTTAGTACAGAAATAATTATCTGACACAGGGAACTAGCCTTTGGGAATGAATCTGATGTGCCCAGACTTGAGCATTGCCAACATCTTCTCTTTTTGATATGCTTTTATTTGTCTATTTGTTACGTTGTATTTTTGTTGATTTCTAGCGTTGCTTATTTAGTGTTTGCCTTTTCAACAATTGGGACTCCAAATGATTGGTGCATCTTAGTTGGAGAAATTGTTGGGAAGGAGAGACTGATCAGGAAAGAGATTGTTTGGCTGCTGATCAGGTGAAAATTTAATTTAAGCTCATTACAGTAGGGTTACTGACTGGCTGGCTGGAGTGCCCAGTGAGTTATGTTTTGGCTTGGCATCTTTTCCTGGTTGTACAGATGATGTGGCTTCTAGAATGCACTAGCAACAGGGGGTGTATGTATGTAATAACTGCTTGTCTGTAGGTATGAGACGGGTTTGCATGTCTACTAATATTCTTCTGAAGGGAAGAAAGCAAATTACTACTTAGTTTGTATTCCAGGAAATACTAATGCTATTGTACAGTTACACAGTACTTATGTAAATAACATTTATGCTCTTTGACAATACTTTGTATCTGTTGTCATTTCATGCTCACAACAACCTTGTAAATGAGATTGGGCAGGTTTAATTCCTACTTGACGGTGGGGATGCTGAGGCATAAGTAAGAGACTGGGTTAAGGTTACTGGCTCAACAGATCAATAACTGGGGCAACTTCCTAGGTTTCATTTTCAGATTGTAACTTCCAGAAGATTTTACAGGAGGAAAAGCTGAATGTGTCCCTCTTTTTTGTTGTTGTTTTTAGCGACGTCTCAGACACCTTCGGAACATCGCTGCCCGGAACATTGTTCATAGAAATGGCCATCAGCTCCTTGATACCTACTTCACGCTTCACTTGTGTAATACTGAAAAGATATATAAAGGTAAGGGAATCTGTGGACTTTCCCACAGATTGTTACATCTCCTTTTATTCTTTTGTAACACAAGTGAGTATCGGTGCCTCTTGATTTGCTGTTATTGCTTTTTGGAAAGCTAAACTGTCAATGCTATCTGAAAATATTTCATGAGCAGTTGTTACATATATCATATATAGAAGAAACATGGCTTTTGGATAGTTCTTAATTGCTAAATTTATCATTTATTTATGAATGTTAGCTATGAAGTTTTTGTTCCAGTAGGTATCATGAAAGTAGGTATATGAGTCCAGTATATGTACTAATTTTATTTTCTTCAAAACATAATTTTAAAAAATATTGTGGTAAAATTGAAACCAGTTTATGTCTTCTCATATTTGCAATTCCTTATGTATTTTTGGGGTCATTTTTAGAAGAATGGCTTGGTTTCCTTGACTTCATCTGCGCATGTTATACTGTGGACTGCTGCATAAGTGGCAATTCTGAGAGTAGAACAAATAAATGTTTGATTCAAAATCACAAGCGTCTTTTGAATACATATTGGATGAAAGGTGCTTGGATATAATCAGTTGACCTGTGTTGGGTGGTACCAGGGAACAAACATGGTATATGGGAGGAATATTGAATTAGGATTGAAAATAGAGAATAGGTCTAGCTGTGTGACGCTGGGCAATGATCATGGCTTTTTGAAACCTCACTTTGCCCATTTGTAAAGTGGAGATAATGATGCCTTATAAAGTTTTGGAGGAACAACTGAGATAAAGTTATAACACTGGGTAAAATGTGATTGAAGGTATATTTACATAAACAAAAAGTGGTGTTATTTTAGAGACTTATTTGAATTTTGTACTATGACAAAGATGAAAAATTCAAACGACATTTTACCTTTCTGGTTTTAATAACTTTTTTTTTTTTAAGATTTTATTTATTTGAGAGAGGGAGAGAGAGCATGAATGGAGGGAGGGGTATAGGGAAAGGGATAAGCAGATCTGTGGGGAGCCCAACAACATGGGGCTTGATCCCAGGACTCTGAGATCATGACCTGAGCTGAAGGCAGATGCTTAACCAACTGAGCCACCCAGGTACCCCTGGTTTTAATTACTTTTAAAGACCATTATTAAAGCAGTAGTCATTTAATACCTCTTTTGTTTTTAAAATTAAATTTAAATTTTAAATTTAATTTAAAATTTTTAAATTTAAAAATTTTAAATTTCAATATGCCCATTAAAAGATTCAGTCAGGAATTACATAGGGTAGAACCACCACCATAATGTAAATAGCATTAAAATAATTTTTAAGGATGGAAAAAAAAGGACTCTAAATTCTGCATTTTCATATACTTTTATTCTTTTTTTTTTTTTTAATTTTTTATTTTTTTCAGCATAACAGTATTCATTATTTTTGCACCACACCCAGTGCTCCATGCAATCCGTGCCCTCTACAATACCCACCACCTGGTGCCCCCAACCTCCCACCCCCCACCCCTTCAAAATTCTCAGATCGTTTTTCAGAGTCCATAGTCTCTCATGGTTCACCTCCCCTTCCAATTTCCCTCAACTACCTTCTCCTCTCCATCTCCCCTTGTCCTCCATGCTATTTGTTATGCTCCACAAATAAGTGAAACCATATGATAATTGACTCTCTCTGCTTGACTTATTTCACTCAGCATAATCTCTTCCAGTCCCGTCCATGTTGCTACAAAACTTGGGTATTCATCCTTTCTTTCTTTTTTTCATATACTTTTATTCTTACTTCTCATTGTAACCATTGCATATTCTTGAAACACCATTAAATCTGAACGATTAATGCTAGCTACTATAACAAATACTGCAGATCTAAGTGGCATAACATAATAAATTTCTTACACTAAGTCCAGTGCAGGTGTTCTTAACAGGCATTGTCTTGGCAGTTGTCCTCTAAGCGGTGACTCAGGTATCCCAGCTCCTGTTTTGGAATGCTGCTATCATCAATACATGACTTTTGAAATGGCAAGAGAGAAGGATTATTTGAGGGAGGTTTTTTTTTTTTTTTCTTTTCTTTCTTTCTTTTTTTTTTTTTTTTAATGGAAATGGCCTTCATGAATTTTATAACATTTCATTGGCCATAAATCAGTAGTGTCATCATTTTTAGATGGAAAGGGGACCGGGATATGTTGTCTTCCCATGTGTCCAGAAGGAAAATGAAGCAGTTTGGTCATTGTCTTCGGGTATAAGCATTTTTGCAGACCTTAATACATTTGGTCTGCTGCTTACTAATGGGTTTTATCACTAGCAATATATGACAGTGCCAGAGTGTTTTCTTTTTTTAGATTAATTAAAAAAAAATTATTTTTAATTTTTAAGTAATCTCTACACTGAGTGTGGGGCTTGAACCTACAACCCTGAGATCAAGAATCACATGCTCTACCGACTGAGCCTTTTAGGTGACCCATGCCAGAGTGTTAAAAAAATTTTTTTTAAAGATTTATTTATCTCTCTTGGGGTGGGGGAGAGAGGGATAGAGTGTCAGAGAGAGGGAGAGAAGCAGACTCCCTGTTGAGTGCAGAGCCCCATGGGGGGCTCATCCCATGACCCCGAGACCATGATCTAAACTGAAACTAAGAGTTGGATGCTTAACCAACTGAGTCACCCAGGCGCCCTGAGTGTTTTAAATTATTGATCGTTTTCTATATAATCAGTCCTTGATTATCTTCATAAAACTTTTGTGTTCTTGCTCCAGCGTTATCTTTAATAATAATAATTAACATAGTACTTACCAGCACATTTTAGGTATTTGTTAACAGTCAAAGTAGTTAATAAGAAGAGTGTAGTCAGGGGCTGGTTGATGACCATCTTATTAAAAGTTGTCTAAGAGATGTGGAAGCAAAGTGACTTTTTTGGTTTATTCTTTGTCTTCTTCTAGCTCAGACTACACCTTGAGTTTAGAAGTTATCATAGACTGCTTCTTAAAGTTGCCACCATGAAATGATCATTTATACATGATGATGTGAGGGGGTAGCTGGCTGTCCACAAGGGAGTACAGTCTCTCCCAGTGGTGGTGAGTCTGTCGCTAACTGGCAAGCCCCTTGACTAGGACATTTAGTCCCTCTTGTGAGCTTTGGTGAATTTACCTCTAAAATGAGAGAACTGATGATTTTGGAGGCTTCCTCCTACTCCAAAATGTCATGGCTGAATGGAATCTATTTATCATTTTCTTTTGGGCCTGCATGTTGGGTTTTATAACTTTTAACTACCATAGGAGGAGCCGGGAAGTTGTTTCCTTAATAAGCCTAGTTAATCCACCTTATCTTGTTGGACCTGTGATGATAAACACAAATACTCACTTCATGATCTTTATGCGGCCCTTCGTGTAGGACGACCACGGTAGAGGGCCAGTTGGCTCTTCTTACAAACTCACCTGTACCAGACCACCTGTTTAGTGGCATCATTTCTCAGTTTCTTTTATTTATTTGAGAGATAGAGAATATGAGTGGTGGGAAGTGAGAAAGGCAGAGAGAGAGAGAAGCAGACTCTGCCGAGCAGGGAGCCCAATACAGGGCTCGATCTCAGGACCTCGAGATCATGACCTGAGCCGAAGGCAGATGCTTAATCGACTGAGTCACCTAGACATCCCCATTTCTTAGTTTCAAAAGAAGTTTTTGTTTGTTTGTTTTTTTAAATTGGAAAAATATTTGAAATACTGATCTCTAAGTTATTCTTTTATTTTGACTGAATTCGCAGCAGATCCTAAGAAGTTATGTGTGAGATTTTTTGACTTTGACATCTTTCAGTGCTCTTAGGACACTGCCTTCTTGTTAGGTAGTTCAGATCAAAGTTATCACAACCCCAGAGAACAAAGCCTTGTGTTAATGGATGAAGAACTAGGGTTCTAATTGTGGTTTCCTCTTAAACTTGAAATTTTTATAAAATCATGTTTGTTCTTCAGTCATAGTTCTTTTTTTACCCATGAAATGTGAGTGCCCAGAATGCCAGCCAGTTATTTTGGATACATTAGAAGATGAACTCCGTATAATCCAGAAAATTGTGGGTTAGTTTTGTTTACTGCGCTTGGAACAATGCTTGGCACATATTAAGCCCTCATATTTTTTTCCATTTAATTTTTTGAACAGCTAAGGCAGTCGTGGTTCAAAGTATATATAAAGGTTTCAAATCTTTTCACCTGTCTCATCTCCATAGTTTTTTTTACCCCACCCTAATAACCACTGTTTCTACATTTTTTGTTTCTCTTTGCTGAATTCTTTATGCAAATACAAATAAAAATAGTACAAACTATATATATTTCTGTGCCTTGCATTTTTCACCTAAAATGTCTTAGATGTTTGTCTATAGAGAGCTTCTCTGATTTTTCAGAGCTTCCCTAATTTTTTTTTTCTGCACAGTTCTGCAATAAGTAGGTGTCCCGTGATTTATTTAATTGGCTTCTCTTGGTAGGCATTTAAGTTGTCCTAGTCTTGCTCTGCACACAGGACTGCTTTGAATAACTTCATAAGTACATTATTTTGTATGAGTGCTAGTATAGCTGTGGGGTAGATTTCCAGGAGGTGGAAAGAACAAAGGATGTGTACTTCTAGTTTTCATAGATATTGCAAAATTTTTTTTATTTGCATTCCCACTTACTAGGTATGAGTGCCTTTTCTCCCATAGGCTCACCAACAGACTGTGCAATCAAACTTTTGAATTTTTGCCAATCTGATAGGTGAAAAATAGTTTTATAGTATAGTTTAAGTTTGTATTTCCTCTTTTATGAGTGGGGTTGAGGTACTAAAAAAGCATTTGTTAAATGAATGGAATGCTGCATAACAGCCAAAACATGCCACTGAAACCATGCTGTGCAATGTCTGATTGCTTTGTTTTTCTAGGTCTGACTTAGCATGGATAAAGAAGCATTTGTATCTAATGGGCCCTTTCATGTAGAAATAGGTCTTGAGTGGTATCTTTTTAAAAATTTACTGTCAAATAGTTTTGCTTAAAGTGAATTAATAAAAATTACTAGAACTGTGTTAATAAAAATTACAGTTTACAAAGTATTTTTTTTAAAGATTTTATTTATTTATTTGACAGAGAGAGATCACAAGTAGGCAGAGAGGCAGGCAGAGAGAGAGGAAGGGAGGGAAGCAGGCTCCCTGCTGAGCAGAGAGCCCGACGCGGGACTCGATTCCAGGACCCCGAGATCATGACCTGAGCCGAAGGCAGCAGCTTAACCCACTGAGCCACCCAGGCGCCCCTACAAAGTATTTTTAATTCACTATTTCATTTGAGCCTCACAATAACCCTGTTATTTTCCATTTGTCATTATCCTTTGAAAGGTAAGCTATGTGACCCAAAAGGTTGACTGACTTGTCCAGAGTGAATATCATAGGTGGAATGGGGACTGGAATTATTTTTTGACTCTAAATTCTCCCACATTCACTATTAAATTCTCCTATGTTCACTATTAAATCACTACTGTATCATGCTGCTAATTTTATTGACAATATTTTAGATGTAACAGAATGGTGGACAGTGTACGCCCATGTTTAGCATGTTAGAAATTACCTCAGACTCCATGATTTCTTGTAGGTCTTTTTTGTGGACCTCTTTCCATTTAAATTAGCAGGTTATAAAAATTTGGATCCTGTTGTGAATTCTTAGAACCTTTTTTTAAAACTTAATACATAGTGGCTATCTTTCCATAAAATAAAATAATTATCCATATATATATATATATATATTTTTTTTTTTTTTTTAGGAAAGACAAACATAGAGTAATATAGATAGTATGTTTATCAAGAAATGCTTTAATCTAAAGATCTTGCCTGTAAGAGTTTTATGTTTAGGCCTACTGTTCATTTATCGCCTGACTCTTCCTTAGCTTTAGTTTTTAGTAGACTTTGACATGTTTCACTCTTTTTGAGTTTCATCTATACTATTACATACTTAATATATATTTTTAAGTTCATTATTTTATTATTTTTTAAATATTTTATTTATTTATTTGACAGAGAGAGATCACAAGCAGGCAGAGAGGCAGGCAGAGGGAGAGGAGGAAGCAGGCTCCCTGCCGAGCAGAGAGCCCGATGCGGGGCTCGATCCCAGGACCCTGAGATCATGACCTGAGCCGAAGGCAGCGGCTTAACCCACTGAGCCACCCAGGCGCCCCTAAGTTCATTATTTTAAAAAGTTTTTAGAGATTTATTCATTTGAGAGAGAGCAAAACAGTGCACGTGGTCACGTGCGTACACAAAGGGAGGAGCAGAGGGAAAGAATCCCAAGCAGACTCCCCGCTGAGCACAGAGCCCAACTTGGGCCCCCATCTCATGACCCTGAGATCATGACCTGAGCTGAAATCAGGAGCTGAGTGCTGAACTGACTGAACCACCCATCATTACTTTTAAACTTATGTCTAAGTAAGATAACTCATTCAATTAGAAAGTATTTATTGTCTACTCCATGCCAGGAATGGTTTTACATGCTGAGAACATAGCAGTTGTATTAAACAAATGCTTCTGTCCTTTCAGACCTTACAGTTAGGGGTTGAGGAATATATGGGACATAAATTTAAATATATAAGGAAAAAATAAAGTGTGTCTGTGTATCACCTAACATCATGTCAAGTACCAGTGGTCCATGTATCACACCTGGGAAATTTGTCTTATAGCAACACAAGGATATGAAGGTCCTTGTAGACTCTGCAGAGACAGAGCGTCATGATGGTGACTTCAGCAGGTTCAGAAGAGGCAGTGTTTGTCTGCATCTCTGCCATATTTCTCTCTTTTGATTGTGCCTCTAGATTTGTAATATTTACAGTACACATGAAGGTCTGTAGAATCGTGAGATTTTAATGCTCACAGAGCATATGGAATCAGTTTTTGTAGAGTAGTTGTAAGGTAGGAGAGAAGAAAGTCTAAATTTTTAAGGGCTTAAATTTGAATCTGGGGTAAAATTTGCTAAATTAAATCTTGACAGTTTTGGTCTTTATGAAAATTTTTCCTTTAAGACCCTTTTATTTAATTAACTTATTTTTATTTATTTATTTTTTACAGCTAAAGGTATAGAGAAAATAGATCCCTTGAAAATGTTTTAAATGTTTTACTGGAACATATGTTAAAAAAATTTATAGGATTAAGAGTTAATGAGCTTATTTTCTTTCATATCACTTATTTTTTTTTCTTCTTTTCCAGAATTTTATAGGAGTGAAGTGATTAAGAATTCCTTGGTAAGTTTGCTTTCTGACAGGTACACTTGACTAAGCCTATAACTCCTGTTTCAGAAAATGCTGAGATATAAGTTCAAGTTCAATTCTGCTATTTATTATGATACTTCTACGGTTAAATCTTCTGCTTAGTTATTGCTTAAATTTTCATTGATTTGTTCATTGCTGTATCTCTCATCCTTAGAACATGCCTGGCACATAGTAGGTGCTTGATAAATATTTGCTGAATGAACTGATATTTTCTCTATTAAAAACTTCAGTGTTTTTTTAATTCATATTCTATAATTCTGTTAGTTTTTTTTGATTATCTGGTTTATGAAGCATAATAAATGATGTCTTTGTTTAGATAAAATTCTTAAGAATTGTATGTCTAGGGCCATTGCATAGGATCTTCCCACTTATTTTTTGGTGGTGGAATTGCTAATGTAGAAATTTGGAAGTGTCCTACTTTTGATAATGTACACATGAGATATTTACACAAATGGCTCAGTTTTTTGGGCCATGTTGACAAAAAAAGGACTTTATGGGAATTATAATATCTTCTTAGTGGTCAAGACTGCTGGATTTGGCCTCTGTCCACTTTTTCAACCTCATTTCTTAATAGTTTTCCTTACTCTAGGCATACCTCATTTTTTGGTGCTTCAAACATGCTGAGCTACTCTCCCTTTCTTATGTCTAGAACACTTGTTTCCCCAGCTCTTTGTTTGGCTAAGACATCTTTGGTCTCAAGTTATAGGACTTTGGTTTGGTCTTCTATGACTGTTCCATTGAAAGTGGTTCCCTTTCTCCTAGTCACTCTTTTTTATGTCACCTGTTTTATTTTCTTTAGAGCATTCATCACTCTTGGAAACTCCTGTTTACTGATTTCTTTATGTTGATTACGTGTCTCCCACCTACTAGAACACAAGTTCCATGAGGGCAGGGACCTTGCGTAGAGTCTAGAATAGTATCGGTGCTCAGTAAATACTTGTTAGATGAATAAATGGATATCAGTTATGTTTTATGTTTACAGAATCCATTTACATATGGGTTCCATTTTGATCCTTATAACAACCTGTAAGGAGATGAGGTAGGTCTTAAGGAACTGACATCCAGAGAGGTCCAACAACTTTTGTAGTCACATAACTGTAGGACTGGATCCTAAGTTCAGACCTCTCTCTTCAGGTCTCTGCTGCTCTTGCCTCTTTATCAAGCTGCCTTCTCAATGTCTCTAAAATAAAATAATAAATTTGGATTCAGGGCCAGACAGTTTCCTTGAGCCTGTTTCTGAGGAGCTCTAATCACCAGTACAGCTCTTGTTCTGCATATAGTAAATGACATGAAATGACTAGCGCCATGCCTGACACATAGTAGCTCTTGAGTCAATATTAGTGTCTCTTTGTCCCCTGGCTCAGGTGAAAATGTAAGTGTCCTACACACCAGGGAGAGCTGGGGAAGAGTGGGTGGTTGCAGAGACAGGTAGAATAGAATTTCACCTTGATTTATTCTACCTTCCTTTTGGTAGTCAAAAGTCTATTGGAAATGGTTTTACACCATCCCATTGCTTTTTCTCTGGATTTGGGTCATAGTGGATCCTGTGCTAATAGTGCTACTTTAGTGTATTGTTCTACATTATTGTATTTACTTGGTATTCACTTGCCTTTCAAGTTCGTATTTCTAAAACCATCTCATTGAATGTTAACTCTTCAGCCCTTCTGGCTCTCAACTTCTGTTGCTTCTGAAATGTCCATGAGGTTGTGATACCTTCATGCCTGGTGTGTACTTAGGTTGAATAAATGTTTTATAAAAATACTGTAGAATGGATTTCAGACAATGGAGATATTTGGACAGAAGACTTGCAAGGTCCTTTCCGGTTACAGTTTGTCCTGCAGTCGTTTCCTGGGGATCCCACTTTGAGCATTTGCGTCCATTGTGATTGTTGATGAACGGTTTCCTCTCCCAAAGTAGATGACAGCTTTTGGAGGTCAAGAGACTGCTTGAATATCTTTATGTCCTCTGGCTCCCCGTGTACTCCTTGGGAGTTGTTGGATAAATGTTGATTGGTTTATGTTTCCTTTTAAGGATATTCTTTGAGGTTATGATATTTCTGGCAAGGATTGTCTTTCCTATCTTTTGTAGCTTAATATAGGTTTGATAGACTGTAGTTCATATGTTCTTTTCTTTTGGAAAGGACTCTTCCTTTGTTTTTTTGTTAAATCACTGTGACTGATTCAGATTAATGGGCATTGAGCACCACAGGAGTCAACAACCCTCCAAGAATATGCTGGAGATGGCACATTGTTATCTCCCTGCTTGCTGTTTCTGAAGAACCACAGATGAGCAAAGTTTGTAGGGCTTTTTCCCTGCTTAGGAGCTGGTGATTCGTAAGTGGTTGTGATATCTGCTGAATAGAGTTAGTGATTTAAATGCTTTTATTCCTCCTGGTTGCCCTTTGTTCTTGGCACATAGAAGGTGCTCAGCCAATGTTTCTTAGTGAATGGATTCCTCCATAAATATGTTTATTGACTGACTTCTAAGTAATATCCTGAACCCCAATCCTCAATTAGCTATTAAAGATTAGGCAAAGTAATGCTTCATTGATTTTTAGCTGAAGCTCTGGGTGAATTTTCACCCTGGTGATCTAAGCTGGACTCTAGTGAGCTTGTATTCTTTTTTAACTCCTTTAACTTCAAGGCTTCAACTGTTTTTCCTAGGTTTGTATTTTTAACTTGGTCCCCAGTCCAGGCTGGCTGCTTTTGCCATTGTGATGTCAAAGGAAACATGGAAAATGGACATGAGTTAAAAAGAATGTTTTCGCCCAAAGATTAAATTGACCTTATGTGCATATTCCTTGGGTCTCTCTAACTCTTGGCTACTGCAGATCGCCGCCGCGGTGCTGTCGGTGTTCTGTGCCCCGCCTGGTACATTTGCAACTAGCCGTGTGTGGCTACTGACTGCCTAAAATGTGGTTCAGTAATACTGGAGGACTAAATTTTTAATTTTATTTAATTCTAATTTAAATAGCCACAAGTGGCTAATGGATATGGTATTGGACAGCGTGGTTCTGGATGCTTCTGAAGAGCTTTCTTACAATCTGACATTAGCAGGAAGAGGTTTCCCTTTTTCTGTGCTTTGAGAAAACAAAACTTTGGGGGCACCCGGGTGGCTCAGTCGGTTCAGGGACTGACTGGCTCTTGATTTCAGCTCAGGTTGTGGGATCGAGTCCTGTGTGGGATTTTGGACTCAGTGTGGAGTCTGCCTGCGATTCTCCCTCTCTCTCTCTGCCTCTGCCCTGCCCCTACTCCCTCTCTCTTTCTAAGTAAATAAAAATCTTTAAAAAACAAAGAACGAAGAACCTTGTCCTTATACTACTGATAACATTCTAAAGCGGTGTGATAGCTGTTCCTTTGGTTGTCTTAGCTTCTTTAATATATAGGATAAATCTTACAAAGTGAGGGACCTGTATGCGTCATCTTCATAACCTCCAGAGTCATTGTGATGGCTTGTATTTGGCAAACAAGTAAGACAAGAAAAATAGCCTAAGCCAAGTTAGTTCTAAAAGTCACCATTATTTTATGTTCACTGAGAAAAACAAACACTTGTAATTAAATTGAAACACAGGACCTTCGTAATAGTCCTGAATGAGTTGTGATTCGATCTTCCTAGCCTCTTGTTACTTTGATATTTCTTTTACCCGTTCCAAGGTATTTATTTAGCAATCTTTCCTTCCTTTAGGCATATTGCTTGACCTGTGTTGGGAATCTTTTGAATCTCAGTAACAGAACATAAATACGCTTTCTCAATCTGTGGGAATTTCATTAAGTCTTAAAGAAAAGGATGGATTAGGTTTTTTCTTCATTTACAAATATTGCTTCTCTAATACCAAATTCATGTCTTCTTGTTTTATGTCTGTGCCCTTTTGCCTATACAAAACTTAATACTTTTTTTTTGGGAAGTTTAACATACATAAAGAAGAGATTACAGTTCTTAAATATACAACTTGATGAGTTTTCTGAAATTGAATATACTGGTATAACCAGCTTCCAGGTCAATAAGTAGAGTATTTTTAGCAACCCTGAAGGCCCCTCATGCCTTCTTCAGTTACTGCTACTGTCCTGACTTAACATCATAAATTAATTTTATCTACTTCTAAGCTTTACAGAAATGAGATCATACAGTATGTACTCCTTTGTATCAGACTTGCACTTTATATTGAAAGAGTCTCAACTGTATATTTTAAGAGTCATTCAGATTGTGGGTATATTTGTAGTTTGTTTATTCTGTAATACTGCATTGTGTGACTGTACCGGAATTTATCCATTCTTCTGTTGAGGGCATTTGGTTAGTTTCTAGTTTTTGAGCTGATATGAATAGTGCTGCTGTGACCATTCTCATGTGTATCTGTTGGTTGACCCTATGTGTATGTTTCTGTTAATGTGATACATATCTAGGAGTGGACCTGTAGGGAGTATTCATAGGATCCCCTTTAGTATTTATTGCCAAATAGCTTTTCCAAATTTTTGTTTCATTTACACTCTCACCAGCAGTGTTTGAGAGTACTGGGTTACTCTATGTTGTTCCAATCACTTTCTGTTTTTTTAACCTTTTGAATTTAAAAATTTGATAGATATTATATACAGGGCTTTTTGTTTGTTTGTTTCAGTTTAAACCCAGAGAGATATTTTAAATGGCATTAAAGTCAGCACAGGCGAACAGGGTTCAGCATGCCTAATTTAAGAGTTTATGAACAGTTATTTCTAAGGTTGTGCATGTAGACAATGACATCTAGTGACTGCCACCTGGTGGTCAAAAATAGTAGAACCTTATTGATCTTGATATTTCTAAAATTAAAATTCATCCTCAATGTGAAGGAAAGTGCATGTTAGAATTAATGATAAATAGACTATGTTAGATGGTATTAAAAATAATGGCATAAAATAAAGCAGGATAAGAAAGTATCTGGCAGTGCTGGTTTCTGGTTTCCTTTGGTTGTCACATAGACAAAATGTCACATAGATGAAATCATTTGAATAGACACCTGAAGCAAGTGAGGGAGAAGCTATGTACCTGTGTGGGGCAAGACTGTTACAGGCCAGAATCAGGAAGGTTACAAAGGCAGAAGTGTCCTTGAGGTCTTTAAGAACTGGCTAAGAAGCTAGTCTGGCTGGGGTTGGGTGGGGTGAGCAGAGGTGGTTTGAGATCTTGCTAGGTAAGTATGACAACAGGGGCAGAGGAATTGAGGGTCAGGGCAGCAAGGGAAATGACCTGGAGAGATGGGAGGTGATGGTTCAAGAGCTGGTCAGCCTGAGAGAGATTTGGACAGGGATATAGTTACACGCCACACAAAGTTAGGGGTAGACAAAGACACTGTCTGGTAGACAAAGACATTGACTGTATTCATTTTTCTGTTTTCTAATGTCCCTAGCGCAGTGCTTCACCCAGAGAAGTCCAATAAATACCTGTTGCATTGAGTAACTGAAGAATCCAGCTTCTGCAGGCTGGAAGGTGGAGATGTGTCTCCAAGTTACAAGTCAGAGCTCTGGTTTCTTCTCAGATATATTTAACATAGAACAATTAATTGTCAGTGTACAATTCAGCTTTAAAGTTCTCTGGCTTTAGGTAGCCATATTCTCTAAATGATTTGTTAACTTTTGGATTTTGTTACTGTTGTTCAGGAGGAGATTAGATTGAAGGGTCATTGGTTAATAACCAAAATGATTGAAGCAGTAAGAATGGAAGTAACTAAATGCTCTAGAGTTGATTTTGTATATTCACAAAAGTACAGGTGAATTAGGTAATGAAACCATATGTACCCATCTTCAACAGTTACAAAGTTGATCATTAGATACTTTTACAAAAAGGGAGTTTTTAAACTTCTATTACAAAATTAAAATCTCATAGTGGGAATAAGAGCAGTGGTAGTTTGTGTGTGTGTTGAAATTTATACATGTGTGTTTCTTTAATAAATAAGAGGTATCAATTACAGAGTACCCACCTGTGATTCTAGTTGTGTGTTGGATGCATGATGTACATTTGTTCTTATCCTGATACCCGTGCTATAAGGTAAGAAATGTGCCTGTTCAATAGTTAGGGAAACTGAGGTTCAGACAGGCTGAGAAACTTGCTTTAGGTCCCTAGGACAATCGTGACGTTGGAAAGCCCTGCTCTTCTACAGCTTTATGCTGCCTACCTTACTTCGCATTTCCTTTAGCTTCCTTCCTTCAACTGAGTTAGTGTCTGCTGGAGGTCGAGTAGAGGTCCGAGATGGCCCTTGTGATTGAATAAGCAAAGGTCTAGAACAAGTCTCATTTTTTTATTTTTTTAAATTTATTTGACAGAGAGAGAGATCACAAGTAGGCAGAGAGGCAGACAGAGAGAGAGGGAGAAGCAGGCTCCCTGCTGAGCAGAGAGCCTGATGCGGGTTTTGATCCCAGGACCCTGAGATTATGACCTGAGCCGAAGGCAGAGGCTTTAACCCAGTGAGCCACTCAGGCATCCCAGGAAAACTGCAAGAGCAAGTATTTTTAGGGACAACATGTGATATAATTATCAGAATCATAAACTTTGTTTGGAATTTTGACTTCCTGAGCTGTGTTTAAATCTTTGGGGAAAAAAAACTGACCCGACGGTATACTTTTTATGAATTACTGGCCTGCGTGATTGTCAAAATTTATGTTTCAGTTGATTGTAACCAAATAAATTAACATTTCATCTCTATGGGTATGCGTGAGTAGAGAGTTGTCTCCTCTTAATTATGCCAGATTATGTTACCCTGTATTAAACTGCACCATCTTTGGGGTTTTCTAACTTCTGTCTGGTCAACTGCATGATATGGAGGGAGACTAAGATAATTGACACATACAGTTAAAGTACCAGGGAAGAACAGGGTTCTCTGAAAACACATCGGAGTATTATTTGTCTCATTTTAAGAGAGGCTAGCTAGGAAAGGTTTCTAGCTGAAGCTAATTTCTAAGTTGAGATGTGAAGGATGAGTAGAGGTGAATTAGGGAAAGAGAGTTTATTGGGCTGAGAAGTAACTACTGCTTTATAACGTCAGCATGCAATTCCCGACAGTTATCTTGTATGTTTAGAGAAATTTTTATGACTTCTTAAGTTGTGTTTCTTATGACCATACATTTGTTACTGGGTGATAAGAAGAGTGATAGTTTATGTTTTGAAATTTCTTTTGTACAGGTGTGTTTCTTTAATAAAAAAACAGTCATTGAGCAGCATTACGGAGAAGTTGCTCTGGCTAAATAATGAGTTTACATTCTCCTGTGGGTGAGTGGGCAGTGAACTTTTCAGAGCCATAAATATCCTGATATTCTGCAGCTGTACCACAGTGAATATGGTATAGGTCCTTAGATCATCTTGGTACTTGGATAATTTGTTCCATCTATGAAACAGGCTGACCTGTATAGGTTAAATATAAATATAAATCATCTGGGTCTTTACAGTAACATTATTGGGCAATAAAGTCTTTCAGTGTGTCTGAATGTACCAACTCAGGAGTTACGGCTCTTTGGCGGCTATGTCATGAAAGTATAAAGGAAGGTCATTGTAATGAGAAGACTGACAATAGCTGTGCTGTATTAATGTAGTATTGGCTTAGAAAAGAAACCCATGTCATCTATTCAACCGTATGAAGTAACTTCAGAACACCACTCTCACTTTCAAAGGCTTTTTTTTTTTTAAGATTTTATTTATTTATTTGACACACACACACAGATCATAAGCAGGCAGAGAGGCAGGCAGAGAGAGAGTGGGAAGCAGGCTCCCTGCCAAGCAGAGAGCCTGATTCGGGGCTTGATCCCAGGACCCTGAGATCATGACCTGAGCCCAAGGCAGAGGCTTAACCCACTGAGCCACCCAGGAGCCCTCAAACACTTTTAATTTATTCTAGAATGAAGTATTTATGAATATTTAATACAACTGTCCCCCACTCCCAAGTCCTCCCTCTCCCTGTTCAGATATATTCACCAAATCTTTTCCTTTTTTCACTTCGGGAAGGGGTGGTTATTTCATGGTTTTTCTGGTGCTTTATTACTCTGAGAGTGAGAATTTGAAATTATACTGTGTCATAATCTAGGGCACATGTACTTTTGTTGAGAGGTGATCTTACACATAGAGTAAATAGCTACCTTTTCAGGTGGTATAATTTGAAGGTCAGGAGGTCTCCTAACAGCTTTAGACTTTAGACTTTAAGGCCTAAATTTACATCATGAAGAGATACCTTTATTTGATTTATTGCTTCAGCCTCCTCCTTCTAAGATGCTGTATTTTTTTCTGCTATTGGGTCTTTAAAGAATAGAGTTTCATTACTTTTCATTGAGATAGAACACACATTGCAGTAAAGGGCAAAAATAATAGCCTGATGACTTTTCAAAGGGAGAAGTTCAAAAAGTAGAACATTATCGGCACTCCTTTGTTCTTTCTCTAGTCACTCCCTGCTCCCAAGGAGAACCACTGTCTTGACTTGGAGCACCATTGGTTAGTGTTGTTTGTTTTTGAATCTCTCTCTCTCTCTCTGGCATGTTCTCTCCTGCTTAGCATTATGTGTGTGAGATTCATCTGTGTCGTTGCATGCCGTAGTTCATTCTAATGCCATGTCCTTTGGTGCACATGTATATGCATTTCACTGCTGTTAGGTGGATACCTGGGAAAGGAGTCAAGTGCTAGGTCATAGGTGACTTTCAGCTTTAGTGGATACTTCCAAATAGTTTTTTGAAATGGTTATACCAGTTACAGCCCCAGCAGCAGTGTGAGGTTTTGTTGCTCTGCATCCTTCTCCAAACTTGGTATTATCTGTTTTTAACATTTTAGCAGTTCTGGTTGGATAGCGATATTGTACTGTGTTTTTAATTTACATTTCCTCATACAGTATTCTTTTTTTTTTTTTCTTAAAGATGTTATTTACTTATTTGGCAGACAGAGATCACAAGTAGGCAGAGAGGCAGGCAGAGAGAGAGAGAGGAGGAACAGGCTCCCCGCCCAGCAGAGAGCCTGATGTGGCACTCGATCCCAGGACCCTGAGATCATGACCTGAGCTGAAGGCAGAGGCTTAACCCACTGAGCCACCCAGGTGCCCCTCATACAGTATTCTAATTGAGCAACTTTTCAGGTTTTATGCTCTTACTGGCCATTTGGATACTGTTTTTTTTTTTGTTTGTTTGTTTGTTTTAAAAGATTTTTTTTTTTTTTTAAAGATTTTATTTATTTATTTGACAGAGAGAGATCACAAGCAGGCAGAGAGGCAGGCAGAGAGAGAGGAGGAAGCAGACTCCCTGCTTCGAGCAGAGAGCCCGACGCGGGGCTCGATCCCAAGACCCCGAGATCATGACCTGAGCCGAAGGCAGCGGCTTAACCCACTGAGCCACCCAGGCGCCCCTGTTTTAAAAGATTTTAATTATTTATTTGAGAGAGAGACAGAGAGACCACAAGCAGGGGGAAAAGGACAAGCAAACTCCCCACTGAGCAGGGAGCCTGTCATGGGGCTTAATCACAGGACCCTGAGATCATGACCTGAGCTGAAGTCAGAGCTTAACTGACTGAGCCACCCACGTGCCTTCTTTTTTTATTTTTTTATTTTTGGTATAAAGTTCATGTTCTGGAAAAATATGCCAATTAATACCAATTAGGAATAAACAAATTGTATACAATGACTTGATACTTTCTAAGTTTATAGGATATATTTGATCTAACTTGATAATTTAAGTAGTTCTATTTTCATGCTTCTTGTTTTTGACTATTTGAGGATAGTGGAGTTGGTGGTCTATTGAATTCTAGTTAGGTGAAATATTATCATTTGAATATTTCATATCTCTTTCCCCTTCCCTTTCCTATTTAGGGGACATTATTTACCTTTCTCATTGACTCAAGCCTATCAGGAGTGACATCGGATCTTACATCCTTCAGGGGCTTCCTAGGACATAAAGCCTGATTGCTTTATGCTAAACGGTCCCCAGCAGCATGGGCTACCTCTATTCAGAAGTTATCTGATGTTGTCACTATCTTTTTTTTAAATTGTTTTTCATTGTTATCATGTCTTTAAAGTCAGATATATAGACTTTGACCTCTTGCTCTCGATATAACCAGATGTATGACCTTAGGCAAGTTATTTAATGGTATATAGTATCAGTTTCTCCTTTGAAAAATTGGGATGAAGCCGTGGACTCACAGGTCTCCGAGTTTTGTCAAGATTAAGTATAGCTTATCTGGAATGAATACTTCTTTCTTGTAGTAGTAATATTCTAGCTTCTGCTGTCATGTGTAATTACTTATTTGTGTCTCAGCCCTGCTCAGGGGTATAGTATGGTAATGGGGTAGTACGAGCAAGTTTGAATCATGTGAAGTTCCTTTTGCCCAGAGAATGGGCACAGGTAGAGGGCAAAATTCTTTCTTTTTCTTTCTGCCTCTGGCTGTGGGCTCTAAAACAAGGAAATTGTTGACAATCTCGTAAAGCCCTTTTATTCTAAATTCTGTCTTCTGTGCTTTGGTGGGGAGAAAAAAAACCCAAGAACCAAACAACACGAGAGAAATGTTAGAGACCTAGGTTCAAATTCTGGAGCTGTGTTTACTAGGAGACCTTAGACAAGACCCTTAGTTACTGTGTTTCATTGATTCTAAGATCCACATTTTTTTCACAGTTTAACACCCCTGAAATCTAGATGCATCTTAAAATCATTTGATGTCATGAAATCTCCTTAACATTTTGACTTTTCAGAATGTTTCGGCTATCTGAATGATTGTCTCTCTCTTTTTAAAGATTTTTAAACAAGAATTTATTTGAGAGAGAGAAAGTGAGAGAGAGTGAGAGCATGAGCAGGGGGAGGGGTAGAGGGAGAGGGAGAAAAAGATTTCCCGCTGAGCAGGGAGCCTCTGTGGTACTCGATCCCAGGACTCTGGGATCATGACCTGAGCTGAAGGCAGATGCTTAACCCACTGAGCCACCCAGGCGCCCCCTGAATGATTCTCTTAATGAACAATAAAATTATTTCAGAGCATAAAGTTGACCTTGTCATGCTTAACTATAAAACCTTTCCATGGATCCTCCACATCTTGTTCAAAGTACTCCTCGGCAACGCATAAAGGATGCTTCAGGTGGTTTTTTGTTTTTGTTTTTGTTTTAATTTAAATTTTAAGGTGATCTCTATACCCAGTGTGGGGCTCAAACTCAACGACCCTGGGATCAAGAGTCTGGTAGACTGACTAAGCCAGCCAGCGCCCCCAGATATCCTTCAGTGTAGCCTCTTGTTTATCTCGAGCCTTGTGTCCTGTTGCTCTTGCGTTACGTGTTCCAGGAGTTGTCTTAGCTCCCTGACCATACCTTGCTGTGTCACACTGCTGAGCCCTTGTGAATTGTGTTCCTTCTGCCTGAAATTCCTTATTTTAACCTAAGGAAATCCTGTTTGTCCTTTAAAAGCCAAGTTTCACAGCCTCTGTGGTGATGTCTTTCCCTTGTTTGTTTGAGGTTTAATTCCCTTCTGTGCATAATATTGTTACTGAACTTTTCATGAAATAATGTAATTATTTAAATACAGGTTTGAATCTAACAAGTTGGAGGTATTTTGAGGGCACTGTGTATGTGTTGCTTCTTAATAATTGTCTTAAGTATTGAATAAATGAATTACCATATGAAGCCATATTAGTAAGAAATTAGAATATATCCTCCTTCTAATAGCTATAATAAATAAGCAGCAAAATTCAGAAGTACTGGTGGTCATTCTGAGCAGCAGTGTGCAGCGTGGGCTTCCCTCCCAGGTCAGGGCCTGCCATACTCTGGAGAAGCCTGGAGAACAGGCAGAGCTGTGAGGGGGACTGACTCACTGAGACGGCTGAGGGATCTATTTCTGCTGGCTTTGGCTGGAGAACCCTTTCCTGGCCTTGTCGGGATGGAGAATTCAGAGCCCTCCTAGGGCTGTTGTCATCTGTTGAGCCCCTACTTGTGTGTCTGGGGCTTTGGGGTCTTGTTCTGTGAGGAAGATTTAGTAGCTCATTTTACAGGGGAGGAAGCAGACTCGGAGGGCCTAGACAGGTTTCTCCAGCTCATCACACGAACATGACCTTGATTGGTTGGTTGGTTTGGTTTGGGTTTTGTGGGTTTTCAGACCTTTTGGGCCGCACGTAGGTCCTGGCCCTCTTCTCCCTTCATTCACACTCTCTCTGGCAGACCTAGCTCGGGATGTGGTTGCTCCTTCCACCTTCCCCTCTCCTCTGGGCTCCAGACTGCTGCCTGATGTCTGCGCTCACGCTCACGCCCGAAGACCTCTCACAGCTGGCGCATTGGGGTGTGGACTCCCGGTTCTCTTGCCCACCCCGTCCCCATGCTGCACTCCTTCGCCTCTGCCAGTCTTCCCCTGCGCAGAAACCGGCACATCATATGCCCGTTGTTGGAGGCAGAGACCCAGGAGACATTCTAGATTCCTTCCTTAGCTGGCAGCTCAGCTTCGCCCATCAGCAACTCCTGTCACATCTCATTCCCGAACACCTCCCGCTTCTGTGTCACATCACGGTTCTCCATCTCCCAGACCGTCAGCTGCAGGCACGGCGGCACCAGCCTCTGGACTGATGTTCCTCCTCTTTTCTTGGTTTCCTCTCTCAGCAAATGGTTATTGGGGGCACATGTACTTATAGGTATACCTCATTTTACTGCACTTCGCAGATAAGGTGTTTTTACAAATGGAATGTTTGTGGCAACCTGACTTTGAACAAGTCTGTTGGTGCCATTTTCCCAAAAATATTTGCTCACTTCCTGTCTCTGTGTCATGTTTTAGTGATTCTTGCAGTATTTCAGAATTTTCATTATAATTATACTTTTTTTTTAAGATTTTATGCATTTATTTGTCAGAGAGAGGGAGAAAGAGAGAGAGAGAGAGCACAAGCAGGGAGAGTGGCAGGCAGAGGGAGAAGCAGACACCCTGCTGAGCAGAGAGCTCGATATGGGACTCGATCCCAGGACCCTGGGATCATGAACTGAGCCAAAGGCAGGCACTTAACCTGCTTGCTACCCAGGTGTCCCATTGTGATTATACTTGTTATGATGCTGTGACATTGCTATCACAGTTGTTCTGGGCCACCATGCACTGCTCCTATAATGAGAGTGAACTTAATTGATAAATGTTGTGTGTGTTTTGACTCCTCCACCGACCAGCCATTCCCCCACCTCTCTCCCTGTCCTCAGGCCTCTCCCCTCTTCCCCTGAGATAGAACAATATTGAAATTAGGCTGTTTGATAGCCCTACAATGGCCTCTTAGACATTCAATGAAAGAATCACATGCCTCTCTAAATCACAAGCTAGAAATGCTTAAGCTTAGTGAGGAGAGCGTGTTGAAAGCCAAGATATACTGAAAGCTAGGCCTCTTGCACCAAGCAGCCAAGTTATGAATGTAAAGGAAAAGATCTGGAAGGAAGTTAAAATTGCTGCTCCAGTGAATACACAATGATAAGAAAGCGGAACAGTCTTATTGCTGATGTGGAGAAAGTTTGAGAGGTCTGGATGAAAGATCAATCCAGCTGCAACTTTCCCTTAAAGCAAGGCCTAATCCAGAGCAAGGCCCTAACTCTCTTCAATTCTGTGAAGGGTGAGAGAGGGTGAGGAAGCTATAGAAGAGAAGTTGAGGCTAGCAGAGGTTGGTTCATGAGGTTTAAGGAAAGAAGTGTGTCTGTGAGGGTTAAGTGCAAGGTGAAGCAGCAGGTGCTGATGTAGAATCTGCAGCAAGTCATCCAGAAGGCCTGGTGAAGATGACTAATAAGGTGGCTACACTAAATAACAGATTTTCAATGTAGATGAAACAGCCTTCTTACTTGAAAGGGTGCCTTCTAGGACTTTCACAGCTAGAGAAGTCAATGCCTGGCTTCAAAGCTTCAGAAGGACAGGTTGACTCTCTTATCAGGGGCTAATGATGCTCATGACTAAATTGAGGCCAATGTCATTTACCATTCTGAAAATCTTAGGACCCTTAAAAGTTGTGCTAAATCTACTCTGCCTGTGCTCCATAAATGGGGCAAGAAAGCTTGAATGGCAGCACATCTGTTTACAACATGATTCCATGAATATTTTAAGCCCACTGTTGAGATATGGTCAGAAAAGGATTCCTTTCAAGATATTACTCCTTGTAGAAAATGCACCTGGTCACCCAAGAGTTCTGATAGAGATGTACAATGCAATTAAGGTTGTTTTTGTGCCTGCTGACACAGCATCCATTCTGTAGCCCGTATGGATCCAGGAGTCATTTGAACTTTCTAGTCTTACTATTTAAGAAGTACATTTTGTAAGGCTATAGCGGCTGTAGGTAGTGATTCCTCTGCTGAATCTGGGCAAAGTCAATTGAAAACCTTCCAGAAAGGATTCACCATTCTAGATGCCTTTAACAGCACTCATGATTCATGGGAGGAGGTCAAAATATCAATATTAAGAGGAGTTTGGAAGAAGCTGATTACAATCCTAATATAGATGACTGTGAGGGGTTCAAGACTTGAATGGAGGGAGTAACTATAGATGTGGTGAAAATAGCAAGAGAACTAGAATGAGAGGTGGAGTCTGAAGACGTGACTGAGTTGCTGCAACCTCATGATAAAACTTGAATGGATGAGCAGTTACTTCTCATAGAACAATGGAAGTGGCTTCTTGGGAGGGAATCTACTCCTGGTGAAGATTTTGTGATGAAGATAGTTGAAATGACAACAAAGGATTTAGAATATGACATAAACTTGGTTGATAAAGCAGTGGTAGGTTTGAGAGGATTGATTATATGTTTGAAAGAGGGTTTACTGTGGGTAAAATGCTGTCAGACAGCATTGCATGCTACAGAGAAATCATTCATGAAAGGAAGAGTCAGTCAATCAGTGCAACAAATTCGGTTGTTGTCTTATTTTAAGAAATTATCACAGCCGCCCCAGCCTTTAGCAGCCACCACCCCGATGAGTCAGTAGCCATCGACACTGGGCAGGACACTCCTCCAGCACAAAGATTATGAATAGCTAAAAGCTCACTTGATGGTTACATTTTTAAGCAATAAAGTATTATTTAATTGAGGTGTGTACATTGGTTTTTTTTTTTTAGACATGATGCGGTTGTACACTTAGTAGACTATGGTATAGTGTAAACATAACTTTTTTTTTTTTTAAGATTTTATTTATTTATTTGACAGAGCGAGATCACAAGTAGGCAGAGATGCAGACAGAGAGAGGGGGAAGCAGGTTCCCTGGTGAGCAGAGAGCCCAATGTGGGGCTCAATCCTAGGACCCTGGGATCATGACCTGAGCTAAAGGCAGAGGCTTTAACCCACTGAGCCACCCAGGCGCCTAGTGTAAACATAACTTTTATATGCACTGAGAAACCAAAAGATTCATTTGACTTGCTTTAGTTCGGTACTTGCTTTATTGTGGTGCTTTGGGACCAAACTTGCAATTATTTCTTAGGTATGCTTATACCATTATCACCCCCATTGTGTTAATTAGATGTCTTCCTGGTTTATTTAAGTCTGCAGTTTGATGTATTTTTGAAGTCTTTTGGTTTTTAAAAACAAAATGATTTCTAATCTAATTGAAATAACTGTAAGCAAATTAGAATCTTCATGCTTTCCTTTCCATCAACAGAATCCAACATGGCGGAGTCTCGATTTTGGAATAATGCCTGACCGTCTTGATACGTCTGTGTCTTGTTTTGTGGTGAAGATATGGGGTGGAAAGGAGAACATCTACCAGCTTTTGATTGAATGGAAAGTCTATTTGGATGGGCTGAAATACTTGGGTCAGCAGGTAATTTTTAGACTGTAGTTTTAAGTGTTTGTCTTCTCTAAGCCTACCTAACCTTTCTGTATATTGTTTAGATTCTACATTTCCTATTATAGAGAACCCTTATGATTATTTCTATACTTAATTATAGAAATTCTGAGTCATGGCCAAGTTCAAAAATAATTTTTAATTGAAGAAACTTATGAAGAAGTACCCTGAGCTGTTACTTTAAGAGGAATTTTTTTTTTTTTTTGTAGGAAAGAATATGCTTTCCCATAGCATTCTGCTTCTTCTGTTTTATTGCACTTGATCTTAGCCACAAGGCTGAGAAGCGATCTTCTCTTTTATTGGATCTAAAAATTAACTTGCAAATATGGAACATATTATTAAATACTTCTCTTATGACCAGTAGAGTTGAATGATTTTGGGAAGGTGAGGTACTATTTAGTTATTTATTTTTTTATTTTTAATTTTTTTTTTTGAGAGATATTACTGTTTATTAAACACAGGGCTGACAAATGCCTGGCTTGCATACTACTACCAAGTCCCTATGAGTGAGGTAGCTGTTGGATCATAGCATTCCTCTAGCTGAGCTTCGAAGTCACTCCATAATCCCTTTGGACACAGTGTTCTGGGATGCAGCTAGCAATGTATCAGAATTGCTGATATATGAAACCTATTTACC
The DNA here is from genome assembly GCF_902655055.1 of Lutra lutra. Lineage (NCBI taxonomy): Eukaryota > Metazoa > Chordata > Mammalia > Carnivora > Mustelidae > Lutra > Lutra lutra. The sequence goes on along the minus strand of NC_062287.1, from coordinate 54,678,021 downwards.
ATCTCCAGACTAGGTTATTTTACTTAATATTTTATAGCAGCCTTGTGAAGGTTGGTATTAGTGCCCTTAATTTCTAAATGGGAAAATCGAACCACAGGGAGTTTAAGTAAATGCTCAAGATCACACTGCTAGGTGGAGGAAGATTGAAATTTAGGCCTGGCCGACTTAAAGATGCATGATTTGTGCTGTACGACACTGATCTATACATGTGGTCCTTGGTAACCTACCTTGGAATAAATGCTGTGTCTATTTGTGATACCTATTGGATACTGCTAAAGGTAACTCCAAAATGTTAGTCGTATCTGTGAATATCCTTGATGTTTCTTAATATTTATTCAATATAGATTTTCTGATTTCTTTCTTTTATTTATTTATTTATATTATTGTTTTGAGAGAGAGAGAAAAAGCATGCACATGATTGGGGTTGGGGAGAGAGAGAGAGAAAATCTTAAGCAGGCTCCATACTCAGTGCAGAGACTGACACAGGGCTCAATCTCGTGACCCTGAGAAAATGACCTGAGCTGAAATCAGAGTCGAATGCTTAACCAGCTGAGTCACCCAGGCGCCCCTGCTTTATTTCTTTTAAAGAAACAATTTAATTCCACATTTTTTTTTCAGATTAAAAAAAAACTCCTCTGCCCTCATTTTGCTTACCATATATTTATTTTGTGTCTTCCTATAGTGATCAGAATAATGCATGTAATAGATATTTTACTCCTCTGCCCTCATTTTGCTTATCATAGATTTTATTTTGTGTCTTCCTATAGTGATCAGAATAATGCATGTAATAGATATTTTATATAACTAAATTCTAACTGCTATGGATTCTTACTCTTTGTTATTTTTCTATTTTTCCTTCTGTTTTAGGACTGGTCTTAATGAAAATTTATAAAATCATGACTTCTGACTTAGGGCCTCTCTCTTCTCTTTCAGCATGAGACATTTATTGCCTTTAGGCTGGCCAGCCAGAGCCCTGCACCAAGATGTATACTTTTTCTGTCTTCCCACATAGCATAGTTGGCTCTCTGTGGATAGACAATGGTATTGAGCTCTTATCTTTTTTCTGAAAGTACTTAAATTTCATGGAGGATGGTGCTTCTTAACATTAGAGTTGTATGGCTGTAGTCTGGCAGGGGGTTTTTGGCCAAAGAAGATGGACTTCATGCTTTTCAACTCACATATTCCTTGGGTAGTGATCTTCTTGAAGTACTTAACTGTGTTTATGTCGAAGCTGCTCTAATTTCAGAGAGTCTGTTTTTGGGTGTCTTCTTACAAAGCTGGTTAGTGGGTATAACGGAGAACAGAGAAAGAGAAAACATGTTTTTTATGCCAGTTAGAAACTTATTGTAGAAAGGCAAAACTCACCTACAAAATAGATGCAATAAGTAACATACTACTAGAAAATCAGATAAAATAAAATTATACATTTTCAGAGGAAAACAAGACTAGGATGTATCAGGAGAACAGCCGGAATTACTTGGGTTCATTGATCGATCTTCTGCTTTCTACCAGGCATTATTCTTACTGTTAAGGTTCCAGAGATTGATAAGACAAGATCCTTAGACTTGGTAAGCTCATGATTGGTGAACACCTGCATGGACCTGCAGAGCACTGTTTTGATTGCTGTAGCTTTGTGATATAATTTGGGGGAGTATATGAAAGAGGTATTTAGACAAGTCGGGATGGAGTCAGGCAGGGCCGACTTTTGAATGAAACTTTGTTTACGGGTCAGGTTTGTTGAGGTATAATGTATATACAATGAAATTACCCTTTTAAGGTATACAGTTCAGTAGATTTGACAGATGTATAAATTCTATTAACCACCACAATGAATAATGCTGCTGTGAATATTAAAATATCCACCTTTATGTTGACATATGTTGTCATTTCTATTGAGTAAATACGTAGGAATGGAATTTCTGGGTCTAGTGGTAAGTGTTGAAATTTACAAGAAACTGCCAAGTTGTTTTCCATTCTGTTGGGTTTAATCATTCTGATGGGTTCGAAGTGGTATCTTGTTGTGACTTTTTTTGGTAAAGTTTTAATTGTAATTACCCAGTGTTCATCATGACAAGTGCACTCCTTAATCCCCATCACCTATTTCACCCATCCCCCACCTACCTCCCCTTTGGTAACCACCGATTTTTTTCTCTATAGTTAAAAGTCTGTTTTTTGGTTTGTCTCTGTCTTCTCCCCCCCGCCTTTTGCATTTGTTTCATTTCTTAAATTTTACGTAAGAGTGAAATCATATGGAACTTATCTTTTTCTGATTGATTTATTTCACTTAGCATTATCCTGTTGAGCTCCATCCATATCATTGCAAGTGATAAGATTTCATTCTTTTTTTTTTTTTAAAGATTTTTATTTATTTATTTGACAGAGATCACAAGTAGGCAGAGAGGCAGGCAGAGAGAGAGGAGGAAGCAGGCTCCCCCGCCGAGCAGAGAGCCCGATGCGGGGCTCGATCCCAGGACTCTGGGATCATGACCTGAGCCGAAGGCAGAGGGTTAACCCACTGAGCCACCCAGGCGCCCCGATTTCATTCTTTTTTATGGTCGAGTAATATTCACACACACACACACACACACTCATCTTTTTTATCCATTTGTCAATCGGTGGACATTTGGGTTGCTTCCATATCTTGGCTATTGTAAATAAAACTGCTCTAAACATAGGGGTGCATGTATCCCTTTGAATTAGCGTTTTTGTATTATTTGGGTAAATACTTAATAGTGCAATTGCTGGATCACAGGGCATTTCTCTTTTTAAATTTTTGAGGAAACTCCATACTGTTTTCTGCAGTGGCTGCACCAGTTTGCATTCCACCAACAATGCACAAGTGTTCTTTCTCTCCACATCTTCGCCAACACCTGTTGTTTCTTGTGTTCTTGATTTTAGCCATTCTGACAGTTGTGATATCTCACTGTAGTTTTGATTTGCATTTCCCTGGTGTTAAGTGATGATGAGTGTCTTTTCAGAGCATCTTTTCATGTGTCTGTTGGCCATCTGGATGTCTACTTTGGAGAAAAGTCTTTTCATGTCTTCTGCCCATTTTTAAAATTGGATTATTTGCTTTTTTGGGTATTGACTTTTATAAATTCTTTATATATTTTGGATACAAACCCTTTATTTGATGTCATTTGTAAATATCGTATCCTATTCAGGATAGCCTTTTAGATTTGTTGATTGTTTCTTTGGCTATGCAGAAGTTTTTTATTTTGATATAGTCCCAATAGTTTATTTTTGCTTTTGTTTCCCTTGTGTCAGGGGACCAATCTAAAAAACAGTTGGTGTCAGAGAAATTACTGCCTGTGCTCTTTTCTAAGATTTTTATGGTTTCAGGCCTCACATTTAGATCTTTAGTCCATTTTTAAAAAAAATTTATTTATTTGACAGGCAGAGATCACAAGTAGGCAGAGAGGCAGGCAGAGACAGAGAGAGGAGGAAGCAAGCTCTCTGCTGAGCAGAGAGCCCACTGTGGGGCTTGATCCCAGGACCCTGAGATCATGACCTGAGCCGAAGGCAGAGGCTTAACCCATTGAGCCACCCAGGCGCCCTCTTTAGTCCATTTTTAATTTATTTTTGTGTATGGTGTAAGAAAGTGGTCCAGTTTCATTCTTTTGCATGTGGCTGTCCAGTTTTCCCAACACCATTTGTTGAAGAGACTATCATTTTCTCATCGGATATTCTTTCTTGCTTTGCTGAAGATTAATCGACCGGATGAATATGGGTTTATTTCTAGATATTCTATTCTGTTCCATTGATCTCTGTGTCTGTTTTTGTGCCAGTACCATACTGTTTTGATTACTGCAGCTTTGCAGTATAACTTGAAGTCCAGGATTCACAGATTTTTTTCCTTTTTCAAGAATGCTTTAGTGATTCAGGTTCTTTTGTGGTTCCATATAAATTTTAGGATTCTTTGTTCTGTTTCTATGGAAAGTGCTATTGGTATTTTGACAGGGGTTGCTTTAAATATGTAGATTGCTTTGAGTAGTATAGACATTTTAACAATATTTGTTCTTCCAATCTATGAGCATGGAATTTGAAATTTCTTTCCATTTCTTTGTGTTATCTTCAATTTCTTTCATCAGTGTTTTATAGTTTTCAGAGTACAGATCTTTTACCTCTTTGGTTAGATTTATTCCTAGGTGTCTTATTATTTGGGGCATAATTGTAAATGGGATGGTTTTCTTTTCTTTTCTTTTTTTTTTTTTTTTTTACTTATTTTTTTTAAAAAAGATTTTATTGGGACGCCTGGGTGGCTCAGTTGGTTAAGCAGCTGCCTTCCGCTCAGGTCATGATCCCAGCGTCCTGGGATCAAGTCCCACATCGGGCTCCTTGTTCTGTGGGGAGCCTGCTTCTCCCTCTGCCTCTGCCTGCCACTCTGTCTGCCTGTGCTCGTTCTCTCTCTCTCTGACAAATAAATAAATAAAATCTTTAAAAAAAAATAAAATAAAAATAAAAAAGATTTTATTTATTTATTTCATAGGGAGAGAGGGAGAGAACAAGTCAGGGGGACAGGGGAGGTAGCGGCGGAGGAAGAGGGAGAAGCAGACTGCTGATGCGGAGCTTGATCCCAGGACTCCTGGATCATGACCTAAGCCAAAGGCAGATGGTTAACTGACTGAGCCACCCAGGTGCTCCTGGAATTGTTTTCTTAATTTCTTCTTCTGCTGCCTAACTATGGGTATATAGAATCTTCTGATTTTAATTTTAATTTATCTAGTGATGAAGTCATGTTGAGCAATAAAAAAATGCTTATTTGTCATCATTCTCTCTCTTGCCTTTTTTTTTTTTTTAAAGATTTTATTTATTTATTTGACAGAGAGAGATCACAAGCAGGCAGAGAGGCAGATAGAGAGAGAGGAGGAAGCAGGCTCCCCGCTGAGCAGAGAGCCCACTGTGGGGCTCGATCCCAGGACCCTGAGATCATGACCTGAGCCGAAGGCAGCGGCTTAACCTACTGAGCCACCCAGGCGCCCCACTCTCTTGCCCTTTTTTAAGTGAAATGTTTATTCAGGTCTTTTGCTCAGTTTTTATTTGGCTGTTTGAATTCTCATTATTGAGTTATAAAACTTCTATATGTATTGTGGATATGAGTTAGTTCTTTATGAGATAGTATTTTCTGAATATTTTCTGCTAGTCTGTGGCTTGTCCTTTTTTATTATTATTATTATTTTTTATTTGACATGCAGAGCACAAACAGGGAGAGTGGCAGGGAGAGGGAGAGGGAGAAGCAGGCTCCCCACTGAGCAGGGAGCCTGATGCAGGACTGGATTCCAGGACTCTATGATCATGACCTGAGCTGAAGGCAGACACTTGAGCAATGGAGCCACCAAGGCATCCTTTGTCCTTTCATTTCTTTAAGTGTCATTTAAATAGCAAGCTTATAAGTGTTAAAGTCCACTATATTGGTGTTTGCTTTTTATGTTTCATACTTTTCGTGTCTTATCTAAGACATATTTGCCTAATCCAGGGTCACAGAGATTTTCTCCTATGGGGTTTTTCCTCTAGAAGTTTTATACTATTAGGTTTTACGTTTATGTCTATGATCATTTTGGATTAAATTTTATTTAAAGTATATGGTTCTTTTTTTTTTGCAGATGGATGAACATTTTTTTTCTGTACTCTGTTATAAGAGCTATTATTTCTCCATTGAATTACCTTGCTATCTTTGTTGAAAATCGATAATTTAAAATAATTTTATGTGGGTCTGCTTCTGGACTCTCTTCTGTTTCATTGTTCTATAGGTCTGTCTTTATGTCAATATCACATTGTCTTGAATTCCATAGTTTTATACATCATGAATTCAGGTAATAAGAATCCTCCAACTTTGATCTTTTTTCAAATTGTTCTGGCTGTTTTAGATCTTTTGCCTTTACCTATACACTTTAGAATTAATTTGTCAATTCTATAAAAATCTGAGAAAATTTGGGGAGAATTGACATCTTGCTAGTATTGGATGTTTCAGTCTATGGACATCTCTCCATTTGGGAAAATCTTTGATTTCATTCATCAGCATTTTGTAGTTTTAAGTATATAGGTCTTGCACATATTTTGTTAGATTTGTACCTGTGATTCCATGTTTTTTATGCTAGTTTAAATGCTATTCATTTAAAGAATATGCCTATTTCCAGTTGTTGTTGCTAGTATATAGAAACATTTCTGTATTAAGCATGTATTCTGTGACCTTGCTAAACTCATTTATTAGATCTAGTAGTTTTTTTTGTAGATTCCTTTTGTAGATTGCTGTGTAGGCAATCATGTCTGTGAACACATGGTCTAATTTCTTCCTTTCTAATGAATGTGTTTTTTCTCTTTTCTTATCATTTCATTGGTAAGACCTCAGTACAGTGTTGACTAGAAGTGAATAAAGTGGGCATCCTTGTTTTGTTACTGCTGTTGTGTAAAAGTATTAAGTCTTTCATTATTAAGTATAATATTAGCTGTAAATTTTGTAGCACTTTGTCAGGGTGAGGAAATTTCCTTTCATAATGGATTACATTTGCCAATATTTTATTAAGGCTTCTTTCATCTATGTCCATGGGGGATATTGGTCTGTACTTTTCTTGCCTTGTTCTTGTCCAGTTTAGTATGAGAGTAATGCTGGTTTTATAAAATGGATTGGGAAACCTTAACTCTTCCATTCCTTCTGGAAGAATTTGTGTAAAGTTGGTATTACTATTCTGCAAATGTTTGGCAGAATTCTTCAGTGAACCCGTCTGGGTGTTAAGATTTCCCTGTGGGGAAATTTAAAAATATGACTTCTGTTACTTTATTAGATGTAGGGCTATTTAGCCTCTCTGTGCCTTCTTACGTGAGCTTTGATAGTTTGTCTTCCAAAGAATTTATCGGTTTCACCTAAGATTTCAAGTTTATTAGTATAAAGATTTCCACAATATTACTATATTCTTGTAATGTACATAGGCTATATAATGATCCTTTCCTCTTTCATTCTTGGTATATGTAATTTCTGTCTCCTCTCTTCTCTTGATCATTGCTTAGAGATTTATCCGTTTTCTTAGGCTTTCAAATAACTAGTGTTTGGTTTCTTTGATTATTGTTATTGCTTTCAGTTTCATTGATTTCTGATTTTATCCTTTAATTTTCTTCCTTTTGCTTGCTTTGGGTTTACTTTGCTCTTCTTTACTAGTTTCTTAAGGTAGGATTTTTGTTTTACCGTTTCGAGACTTTCTTTTCTAGATTAAGCATCTACTAAATTTTTCTCTAAGGCTTACTTTAACTGTGACTCACAAACTTTGATGTTGTGTTTTCATTTTCATTCAATTCAAAATATTTCCCTTTTATTTCTCCTTGATCCATAGGTTATTTAGAGATATGATGTTTAATTTTCAAACATTTGTGGATTTTCCAGGTATCTTTCTTTTGTGGATTTCTACTTGAATTCTGTTGAGTTTAGAGAAAATAGTTTGTATGATTTCAATATTTTCAGCCTTTCTGAGGTTTTTATTTTATGGCCTTAGAATATAAAGTCTCTTTTTTGGTAAATGTTTCTTAAACATGTGATGTGTATTCTGTTGTTGTTGAATCCAGATGTCATTTAGGTTAAATTGATTGATAGTCTTGAGTGAAATTTAGATGATATGTTGGATTTAGCCATAGGAGATGGGAGTAGGCACAGAAGTATGATATAACAGACATAATCTGATTCATTCCTTTTTACTTTAGGAAACTGGAGTCCAGAGTGATTGTAACTTACATATTATTATCTAAATTTAAACTGTCTTCTTGAAAATAGAAAATAATACTCATCTTTTTTTTCCTAGGACTTTATAATTTTTAAAGCACTCTTATAGACTAATTGGATTGTGTTTCCTTTGAGATCTGAGAATGTATAGTATGTCTCTGGATCCCTTATATTTCAGAAATAACCTTTCCATAGCAATCTCAAGAAGTGTTTGTAGATAATATATGTGAATGATCATGCCTGTTATCTCGGTATAATGATTTTGCGAGCCCTTTGACTAAAGCACTAAAGCAGGAAGCACTCAATTGATTACCTGGTCTTAGGATAAATGTTGTATTTTCTGCTGGCTTGTTAGGTTAGTCATCCTGTTTCTCAGCATTGAAGTAGGTCTTGCTGTAACTGTCATGCCTTAATCATAATAAAACTTAATTGAAATGAGAAAAACTGATAGCATGTTTTTCTTCTCTCTTAGATTCATGCCCGCAACCAAAATGAAATAATTTTTGGGCTGAATGATGGCTACTATGGTGCTCCATTTGAACATAAGGTAAGAGGATTTTCCTAATGCTGTGAGTTTTGTTTAGTGTAGCTGTGCCTTGACATACAGTGTAAAAAGCTCTGTGTAAACAGAATCTTGTTTTAAGTATCATTGTACATTTATTTAGTGTGGCTTAGGGTGATGCTTTTTAAAGGGAAGACTTGTTTTGTAACCCCGATTCATCTTTTCTAAATCCAGATTATTAATTTTCTTAACAGAAAATCTGGGCTTTTTGCTCTTATTCTATGTAATTCTTTGGAAAGTGAAAACAGAATGGTGAATTTTGATTAAGTGCAATACAGTTTTATTAAATGTTTCAGATACCTTTTACACTTTGAGTAAATTTAAGAAACTGTGAGTCAATTGGTGTTATAGTCAGTGCTATCTCTATATCTACAGGCAATTAGAGAAAGGAAAGGGAAGAGAATTTATATTTACCAAATACCTACTATCTGTGTTACTATGCCAGGTGGTTCATGTTCTTTATCCCACTAATACTAGCCACAAAACAATGAGGTGAGTTTTCTATGTTACTTGCTCTTAGTGATCACATTGGTTCATAATTCTTCATTGTGTGAAATGCTATTTCTGGAATGCTCCATTCATTGAGCAGCTAATTATTCAGTACCTGCCGTTTGTCAGCCATTGTGCCCTCTCCGTAAGTGCTAAAGGCACATTGGTGAGCAGATGGATGTTTTCCAGCAGGAGTGTGTGGAGGAGACAAGCGCTGGTGAGGTGACCTAACAGGTGAATACGTATAAACACAAATGGTGGTAATGCTATAAGCATGTAGGGAGTATCTTCTGTACACTCTAGGGACTGTCTTTTTGAGAACTAGACTTTTAAGGCTACAATCCAGAGGATGAGTGGAAATGAACCAAGTGCAGGGAGTGGGGGCTGAACGGGGACAGCGTTCTAGCAGAGGAGGTTGGCAAGTTGCAAGGCCATGAAGTGGAAAGACACATGGTGGGTTTTAGGGACTAAAGGAAGGTCAGAGTGATGAGGAAGAGTGATAACAGATGAAGGTGGACAGGAAGGCAGGGACCATATCATATAGAACTTTTTAAAGGATTTTGTCCTAAGAGCAGTGGATTTTTAGTGTTGAAGGATTTTTAGCATGACAGAGATATAATTTGATTTGTATTTTAACAATTTCACTCTGTCTGTAGTAAAGAATAATTGTAGAAGAGGTATGAATATATGTGGAAAGACAGAAAGGAGGATCATGTACTATATTAGGTAAGAGATGCTGATACTTTGAAACTGGATTATGGCCCAAAAGAGAGAAAGTGGATTTAGGAAAGTTTTAGGAGGTAAAAATCGTTGGGACCCGGTATCCTTCAAATTTAGAGTATAAGGAAAAAGACGGTGTGAAAAAAGGATGACTTTTGGGTTTCTGGCTTGGGTGGTGTAATGGGATAAATAAATATTCCAGGCACTAGGAGAACTGAGGGATGCTAAAAGAGGACCATGTTTCATGGAGGCAGATCGAGAGCTGATATTTGATCATATGGACTTTGAGATGCCTTTAAGATACCCATGTGCAGATGGAGTTCAGAGGGGAGAAAGTGGAGTAGAGATAGGAATGTGGGGCCAATGGCAAACAGTCACTGAAATAATGAGTTCAGGCTAGGAACAGGGTGTACAGTGAGGGAAAAAGGGGCTTACTAACCAAGTCTTGAGGCCTCCAACTTTTAAGGGCCAAGAAGAGGTGGAGGCATTGGAAAAGTTGACTGAGAAGGAGTGATGAGGGATGTATAGGGAAAAGATGGTGGAGTCTCACAGGCTCTCAGAAGCCAAAGAAGGAGATTTTTGTTTTGGTTTACTATTTGGCATATAAGTGGCGGGAGTGGGCAGATTAGATGAGGACTGAAAATTGCTCATTGGATTTGGCAAAAGGAAGGTATTCTAGGTGACTTCACCAAATTCAGTTCAAGCTCTGATAAGCTTTTAAAAAAAAATTTGTTTAAAGCCCTTATATTCTGGGTTCCTTAAGTTTATCAACACTGTGTATACCTTTGACATAAGAAATACCACTTTATAATTCTTTCTTCCTTTGTTGTATAGATCCTCTAATCTGTAAGCTTCTTAAGGACAGATTTTTATATATAATTTTGAATTCCCGGTACCTATCACAGTTCTTGAGGCATGGTATTTGCTTAGTAAAAATGTTTGATTTACTGAGAGAATTATGAGATGGCTACTGTTCTTGTTTGCAGTATCCCACGTATAGGGTTATCCATTCCAACCCTGTTGAGGGATTAAGTTCCTCTTGCAACTGGTAACTAGTACACTGTCTAGTACAATATCTGGTACATAGTAATAATATTAAAGTGAATATTTATTGAACGTGACTGTGTATCAGACACTTTTAAGAGCTTTATATCTGTTATTCTATTTAATCTCCATAAGAATTGTGTAGTCAGATACTATTAGTAGTTGAAGTTTTGGATAGCCAGTGACTAATACCCCTTTCTTCTCCCTCTGAGTTTGGAGCAAGTTTAGAAATAAGATAGGTGATAGATAAATGGAGATCAGAATGTTGGCTTTATTTCTAATAAAATTAATTGGCAAATGTGTTTTAAATTCTACAACTAAAGGAGCTGGTATATACTTCCTCCCAAATTGAATCTTCCCCAAAAAACAACAGGGACAAAGCCTAATCCTCCAAGCCAAAAGCAGAATTTATGTGTGGTGTAGGCAGGATGTTCTGACTGGGAGGGAACCTGGAAAGAACTGAGGCTATCGTGCTGTTTTGTCTCCCAAGCTCAGCTGTCAGGTATGTCCTCTGCCTGTCCTGGAAAGGAAAAGAAGGATGCAGAGAAACTGGAAGTGTTCTTTTTAGGACCTGGGATATGGAGTGGGACTTCTCTCTCTCTTTTTTTTTTTAAGATTTTAGTTATTTACTTGGCAGAGAAAGAGAGTGTAAGCAGGGGGAGCAGCAGGTACAGGGAGGGGGAGAAGCAGGCTCCCTGCTGAGCAGGGAATTGGGCTCTAGGAGTAGGATATCTTTTGCCTGTGTGGAAACATGAGTGCAGAGTGTTCCTAGTAATAATAATAATAGCAGCTAATGTCCAGTGAGCTGGTAATAATGCTAGGTGCTGTTCTAAGTGCTTTACATAATTTAACTCATTTAAACCTCACAATTGTCTTTTTACAGAAGAGGAAGCCTGCACATAGAAGTTAAGTGACTTTCTTAAGATTACAGAGCTACTAATTAGCAGAGCTGGGATTCAAGACCAAATGGTCAATAAAAGTTTATTGAATATATATTATTGTAATAAGTGGTATATATTATTCTATAGTCCTTCAGTTAATGAACTTTACAAATTTAGATGCCAGCCTTATCTTGCCCCTGTACCAACTTTCAGGTGAACATCTGATATATAGTTTGAACCTTAAAAAGCATTAGTTTTCCTTTTTAAAGAAAGCCATAAACAGTTTTTCCAGTCAAGATGTCCTTGTAAGTGCACACTTTGAGACCCTCAACTGCACCAAACAAAAGGCAGTGATAGGTTTAAAAAGAAACCCCAAAACCCAAAGAACAAAAACAAGACAAAACAAAAAACCCCTAGTGATTGGTGACATCAGAGAAATTTCAAGAGACATACTTGCTAAAACAAACTAAAAGCAAGAAAATAAACCCATCTGGAAGAGAAATAGTAGGCAGAAGCCGAGTCCTTGAAAGATGCGCTCCTCTGGGCAAAATGAACAGAAAATGAGTGCAAAGCTGAGGTTGGTAGGACTCTCCCAATTATAGAAGGAGGCTGAAAAAAAGACATACAAACTGCAGATCTTTAATGTTAATTTTAAAAGGAGAAATCTTAAAAAAAAAAAAAAAGAAGTCTTAAAAGTGAGCAGAGAGAAAGGAAGTATTACCTACAAATTAGACTGACAACAGACTTTGCAACAGTAACAGTTGATGCCAGTAGAAATGATCCTCAGAGTGCTATTACCTGTTAAATGTATAACTGTATTTCTAGTCAGCCTTCAGTCAAGAGCATGGATGAAAGAGGAACAACTTTAAAGACACACAGATTGAGAATTTACTTCCCACAGACCCTTTATCTATACTGAATTGGAGGCAGAGAAGTGATCCCAAAGGGAAGATGTAGGAAGTAACAGCACGTTACAAGCAAGACACATGAAAATGGTTACGTTAGTGAATGCAATTAACTACTGACAGCAAACTAACATACAAAAAGAAACTTAATATGTAACAAGTTATATGTTTTTATGTAAAAACAAACTAGACTATAGTTATTCAAAGTATAGTTTATGGACCAGAGCTAGTCTAAGAACTGTCCTTCACTAGGGACGCCTGGGTGGCTCAGTCGGTTAAGCCTCTGCTTTCGGCTCAGGTCATGATCCCAGGGTCCTGGGATCAAGTCCTGCATCGGGCTCCTTGTCCAGCAGGGAGCCTGCTTCTCTCTCTTTCTCTGCCTGCCACTCTGCCTGCTTGTGCTCTCTGTCTGAGAAATAAATAAATAAAAATCTTAAAAGAAAGGGAAAAAAAAAAAAAGAACTGTCACTAGTCTGTGGTGAGCCAAGTATAAAAAGTGAGAGTAAATGTTTCAAAACGTTTATAGCAATTTGACATTATTTTGCCTTTTTATTGTATTTTACAAAATTACCAGTTCACAGTGGATTGAAGGAAAAGCACCTGGTCATTGGCTGCAGAGCTTTTTAGAAGCACTGCTCTAGACAGCAATAATGAGGGGAGGGAGGGTGTGTAAAGAGTTAAGACTCAATGAGGTTACTGATCTGTCTGGGAGGAAGATAGTAAACAACTACAGAATTTGTTAGAAAAATTTGTGGTCGGGGTGCATGTTAAAAATGTGGAAGTAGGGGCGCCTGGGTGGCTCAGGGGTTAAAGCCTCTGCCTTCGACTCAGTTCATGGTCTCAGGGTCCTGGGATCAAGCCCTGCATCGCATCGGGCTCTCTGCTCGGCAGGGAGCCTGCTTCCTCCCTCTCTCTCTGCCTGCCTCTCTGCCTACTTGTGATCTCTGTCTGTCAAATAAAAAAAAAATGTGGAAGTATCTAGAGTATGTTAAAAACCAGAGAATATATATTTTTAAGTAGCAGAGGAAAAAAGGGACTATAAAGAGTAGAAAACTTTGTTGACTAGTAGGAGGGAGGAAAGAAAACAAATGGTAAACTAAAACATGTAGTCGAGTTGGCAGAAATAAGTCCAAATATATTTGTAATGACAGTAATTGCAGACATGTCTGTGTTGGACATATTTCATAAAGGATTTTATAAAATGCTAAACTAATAAGGCTTTGAGAACAGGATTGTATTTTAAGAACGTATGTACACTAAGAAGACTTAAACTTGTGGGGTGAAAAGGAAGTACATTTTAAAGCAACTTTATAAAAAGAGTGACTAGAATTTTTGTTGACCAGTTCTCAAGCATTCTTGTTGTTTTACATTAATCGTGACCTGAAACACTGTTACTATTACTTTTGATGATTATGTTGCTGTCAATCTTCCCTCTGTCCATATTACTTAAAGTGCGTTCAGCCTTTATGGGTCTAAAAGCTGAAATTACTTATTTGCTCAGAACTCTTGCTTCTTTGTTTGTTCTTCTGCTTCTCGAAAAGGCTTTACTCATTTCTTTCGAGTTTTTAGGAGCCTGGTCACTCTCTCAACTACATAGGACAATGGACAAGTAGTTCAGTCTCACTCCTAGGAGTTTGTTTGGAAACTACTTAACACATTAGGAAATCTTTGACTAAAATATGCTGTGCGTTTGAATCTGTTGTTCAGCAACCTCTGCTGACATTATTAGGGAGTGATATGTTCTTGTTAATTTTATGTAGTAAGATTGCATTTCTTTGGCATATGAAACATGGAACTCCTTAGCTATTCAACAGCAATGTGGATGAAGATATGATTGAGTAAATGATGAAAATCTTCTGTCTGTATTTGCAAAAGTCATTTTTTTCCATCAATAAATATCAAATATTCTGTGCCCATTATTAAACTAAGTATTTTGGGGTACAAAAGTATTAGATGCAGAGTCACAAATATTTATTTCCTTTAGGTGAGATAAAACACCATATGTTCTAGAAGAGCTCTGGTTTACAAATGGATTTAGTTTGAAAAATTGTTTCTGAAAATGTTAGTTATTTGGGTCTTGCAGATAACACAGGTGAATTATATGAATTATACCAGAACTTTAAATAATCTAAAGAGGAAGAGGTGCTCTTTTTAACTTTTGGAGACGGTGGAGAACCAGAGAGGAACTCTGTTGTGGCTTGAAGTTGGAGGGGATGGAGGTTGGTGAATAAAGCTAGGTGGCTGGGAGGGATGTTTTCTGGGTGGATTGAGCTTCTAGAATGGCATTTGGGGAGCATGAGAAGTAAGAGGTTATTGGACCAGCTCCTTATCCAGTAAGCTGGAAACCTTTCAGATCGCAGTTTAGGAGTTTTGCCTTTTGTATAGATATGCAAGGCTATCTTTGCTTAAATTGGCTTTTGTCAGCTACTTTTTTTTTTTTGCTACTCTTGTTTTTGGGAGGATGCTGACAGCTTACCTGGGTGAGTGTATACTCCTAGTAGATAGAAATACAGATTGTGGAGGCAGATTGATGTGAGTTTAATTCCAGGCACTTCTGCAACTTACCTCTGAGAGAGATCTTGGTCAAATTAAGTCATCTCTGAGTTTTTCTCTTATATGTAGAACAGTTTCTACCTCATCCTTGGAGAATGAAAAGTGATAATGTACAGTATAAGCCTGGCACATGAGCAGAGTTCAATAATAAATGGAAACTACTCACTGGGATCTAAACCCTATGATAAAAGAGATTACCTCTCTAATTCTATTGCATTGACATCGTGTCGCTTGCAGCAGTACCTGGCATATAGTATAGCACGTGCTCAAAAGAAGCTTGTTAATGAATGTAGGTGAATGCATGCTATATTTGGGACTATCATAGCAATAATTGAGAATAAAAATCTCGAGGGATTGGTATTATTTCTCTCTTCTACCCACTTTAACCCTATTATTTTTAAAGATTTTATTTATTTATTCATTTGCAAGAGAGTAAGTGAGAGCATGAGTGGGATGGGGAGGGGCAGAGGAAGGGAGAGAAGCAGACTCCCCACTGAGCAGGGAGCCTGACGTGGAGGCTCCATCTAGCACCCTGGATAATGGCCTGAGCTGAAGGCAGACCCTTATCAATTGAGCCACCCGGGTACCCCTCTGGAGTTTTATTTTTATGTAACTCATACTGCCATAATAACTACTATGTTTTTGACAAAGTACAAAAAGCATCAGCTTGGTAAGAATTTTTTTCTCAGACTAAAAGTTATAGCAGCAGTATCTTCAGAATCCAGTAGATGGCAGTGCATTCTCACTCTAATGAAAAAAAAAGAGCAGGAGTAGAATCTAGTAAAAAGGATCAAATCTTTTTGGAATGAAATTCTCAGGAGATTGAAATAGCAATTTGGTGATTAATTTCACAAATACAGTCACACAACTTGACCATGTCAAGTGCATAGTCAAGCCTAGATTAAAGATTTAGGGACAATAGCAAGTTTCAGAGTCTGTTTTGAGAACTTGTACAAATGAAAATTCCTTATTTTATATTTTTCAAGGCATGATATTTTTGAAAAGTAGAAAATCTGATTTCTAATCCCAGTCAAGATATTTCCATTTAGTTACTTTATAGAACTGAGAAATTAAAAAGATGGCTATTTCCTCTTACTAATCAAATTAATGGACATAAAACTTGTTTCCAAAGCACATCCTACACAGTACTCAAAGCTGGATGTTCAGCGGTAGGGATTAAATGTCCCAAGGGGCCTATGTTTTAACAATAGGGAAAGGGATATGGTATAATATCCAGGTCTTTCTGTACATCATTAAGCAAAAATTGGAAAATCATAAAAATAGACCATTCCTCTACATACTCTATTCAGCTCTCCTTATGCCTCTTCCCACTCCATTATAAAATATAAAGACAATAAATCTTCAGGGGCTGTTTCTAATAGCTGCCTGCTTTGTCATAAAACATTTAGGTATCTGAGCTCTGTCTAAATCTAGGGTAAAACTTTGTTTCTGAATGATTTGAGCTGGTACGATAGCCTAGTAACTGTTACTTATACCAGGTAGGGACTGAGCATTTGAAAGCTACCCTTGCCAGTTTTCACTTACTGAGTACCTACTCTTTGTTAGATACTATACTAGCTGTTTTACGTGGCTTTATTTAATCTCGTGTAACAACTCCACGAGGTAGTTATTATCCTCATTTTATAGGTAAAGTACCCTAGAAGAAAACCTGAAACTACTAACCCAAGATTATATAGCTGGGGAGTAGCAGAATCATGACTTAAAAGCAGGTCTCCTTTATTCAAAGGTGTTTTCTTTTAAACACTATGCTACATGCCATCTCTACATTTCTTCCCACTTCATATATCCTGTTCAAAGTACCAGGTCTCTGTGTTTACATTTAACCAGAGATCTCCACTGTGTGCATTGTGAGAATCCAGTGAGAAGGTACGTGGGAAAGGGCTTTGAATGGTATGAAGTGCGTTATTGTACAGAGTGTGTGTATTTATTATTGTAGAGTGGGCATGCAATGCCCGTGAGGCCATCAACCCACTGAAGTCTATAAAAGTTCCATGTATTAGTCACTGTATTTGGCTTCTCTTGAGTCTTTTTTTCTCTTTTCCCCCCTTTTCTCTTGGATCAAATTAACTTCTGACAGATGTTTGGAAAATCATCTTATCCTGTAATTCATATTTATAAATCCTGCTGCTGCAGTGTGGTCCCCATTCTCCCTCTTCGTTGCAGCCAGAAAATAATCTGGGAAAATGCCACGTTTCCTGTTACGAATTTGGAGGATCTTGTCTTCTTAGCACAATTTTTTGAGCTTTTCTAAATCTTAATACTGGAAAATTCAAAGCCAGGCAGGGTTCTTTGTATAGATTTTTTAGATTCTTGAAAAGTAAACAGAAACAGAGCTCCAGACTTAACCCTCACTAGAGGATTCAGAGTTTAAGATTTTGAAAACTTGTTTTTACTCTTCTTTCTTGGATCTGTGGTGAGGGCATGCTTGGCCTTTGTGTCCCCCCACCCCAGCCCATAGTTGGTTTTGGTTTAAATTGTTCTTCCAAGCTGGGAGTCCTTTCTTCTCTCTCTCCCTCTCTCTCTCCCCGCCCCGTTCACTAATGCTCGTTAGTGTGATGCCAGTCCTGCCTTCTCTTCGCCTCTCACACGTATAGGAATTTGTGTGCGTGCCTTCTCTCCTCTTGGGCATAAGCTCCTTTCCACTGAAGTTGTGTCTTAATTCTGTGAGTGTCAAGATTTAGCATAGACTTTGCTTAGTTCATATTTTTCCATGAGTGAACTCAGTCTGTTAGGATCACACGGTTCCTGCCTCTACTCTGAAAGATACTTTCAGGTTACGTGACAGACCCAGCTTCGGTCCTCTTGTCAGGGAGTAGCACTGATGGCATTTAAGTCCACTTCATACTTGCACCGTGAGACTCTGATTGTAATGCTTTCTTGAGGGTCATTTAAAACACTAAAATATGAACAAGGATTTCTTTACCCGATTGAACTTAAAAGAAGTTGATTTTGGTTTCAGGATCTGTATACTTTTGCTTAACAGAACTATTCTTCTCACTATGCTTCTCACTATTTTGAGGGAGAGGAGAACTTCCTCTGTGGTCTCAAACCTTACACCAAATCTGGGAGAATACATATATTCAGTTCTGCTTCAGTGTCTCAGAAGAGGTCTTGCCTTTCCTCCTGAAAAGCCTAGCTTCTGGGCTTCCTCAGAGGCAACAGGTACCCGAGATTTGAAGGTACTTGACAGAGATTCTTGACTTTTTTTTTCAGTTAAACTTGGCTGGCAACTAAAAGTGTGTTAAGGTCCAGATGAACATATACACATAGGAACACAGGCTGTCTATTGATTCATCAGGTAGCTATTTTAAGAGACGTTTTACAAATAAGTACTATATTTAAAAATGGATACTGATTGCATCTGAAAATACGCTCAAGTAGTAGAGAGCCATTGTTTTTTCCCTTGCCAATCATAATTTCTTATTCTAGCTAAGTAAGTAGAAAAAAGACAAAGACTACTTGCAAAGCTCACTTAATAGTTTTATGAATAACATCTAGAATGTATTAGTTCTGCTGAGGAAAGCTTTCGGTGGAGCCTTTAAACTGTTGTCGTCAGGTTTCCACCTGGGCCTTTTGTCTTCTCATGAACGTGTTATATTTGCATTCAGATCCCTCCCAAGTCTACATCTCTGGTCTCTATTTCCATATATCCAGACTGCGTTAAATTGCTTGGATGTTTCAAAGATACACACACTTTACATGACCCAAACTGAGCTCAAGTCCCCTCTCCATCTTGAAAAACTTTTTCCTGTTGTATTCCTTAGTTTAGTGAATGGTACTACTATCCATGTATTGTCTCAAGTCAGAAAGTCAGAACAGGGGAGTTAGCTTGGACGCCTCCCTATTTTTTGAATGACTACTTGATGGTGTCTGCTTAATTATCTACTTCTTTCCTGCTTTTTGGAGTATATAACCAGATTTATCTTTCCAAATGCTGGTCATCTCCCTCTTCTATTTGAATCATTTCAGAGTAATTACTGGCTTATAAGGTCTTACTGTGTGATCTGGTTCCTGATTTCTAAGCACCCCACCCATAGCTTAGATCTCCTTTCTGTAGAAAGGCTTTCTGTGATATACCCCTAACTCTGGTTTGGATACCCCTCTTACATGCTCCATGGCACCTTCATTTTCCTCATCACTGACACTTACCTGATTGTATTCTGATTGTCCATTTGCTCATCTCTCTGTAGACTGTAAGCTACATAAGGGCAGGGACAGGGTCTGTCTGCCTTCATTACTAATTTATTCCTGGTGCTTAACACTGTGCCTGGCATATAGTAGTAATACAATAAATACTTGTTGAATGAATGAGTAAAGCTTCTGTAGCAGCAGATCATTAAGCATTCTAATGGGATACCTAATGGGATAGCTGGTTATCAACTGGATGGGTTGTTACTCAAAATTCTAGTTCTTTAGGATTAAATAGTTTCTGGCCATTTCTGCATCGAAACCTGTCATTTGCAGATTATTATACTTTAAATGGAACTCTTCATTTTTCTCTCCAGGCTTTATTTCCTTTCTATTTTCCCACTTCTTTCTTAACTATTTTCCCATTTATTTGGGCCCCAAGTATTGCAAGATTTGATTGAGTTCTTTCTTTTATCTACTCTATAGTTGGCCACTAGCCTCCTTTGAGGCCTTTGAAATAATTCCTATCCGTGGCAACTTTTCCATCTCTGTTGCCATGCATGATCCAAGCTCAGACCGGCACCCCCGTAAGGATAGGTTACTGTTGTAGTTTTCTGGTGGGCTTATGGACTCTAGTCTCTGTATCCACTCTGTCTTATTCACTACTGACTGATTCATCTTCCTAAGACAGACTTCCATTTTTTATTCCTTTGCTTAAAAGCTTTATTGAGTGACTTCTTGTTTTCTGCTAGTTGTGTCTGAATCTCTGATATGCTTTCCTTCTCTCCATCAGCCTAAATTCAGTCAGTGATATGTACAATAAGTACTCGTAGTTCTAGCTGTGCTTTTGTCTTTTCTCTTTTAGTGTTTGATTATCATTATTATTATTATTATCTCTAGTACCTGTGGATTTTTAGCATAGCCTGTTAACTGGTGTTGGGACATTCTGCCTTCTCTAATGCATCATATTTGTCATTACTGGGGTAACTTCCCTTAAACGCACCTCTGGTCATAATGCTATATTGTCAGATACCTTTCATGTCTCCTTACTGCCTAGAGAGCTAAAAAGATCCACTTTTTAGCATGCCATTCAAGGCTTTCTCTACTCTGGCCCTCCCAGCCGACTTACTCAACCCTGTTTCCCACTGTTTTCCTCTCCAGGGTTCCAAGTAATTTCCATGTCATTGAAGCTGAACAAATTGGACCACGACTTAATTTTCTCCGAATGCAACTTGTGTTTTCCCACTGTCATGCTTTGGCTAAAGGTGTTCAGACTGTGTGGGACTTTCCTTCACTGCCATTCAGCTTTTTAATACTTCTTAATCTGTTTCAATTACTGCCACCCCTGCAGCCTTTGATGTTCCTGCTCCTACTAGATGGAATCCTTACTACATCAGAACCCCTGTAGCTATTTCCTTTTTAACCTATCCTATGGCACCTTTACAGGTTTTACTTCACTTGGAAACGTAACTGGCTTATATACATCATAGTGTCCTGGGTTGTATACTTTCATAAGGATGGTAGCATGTGCTTGACACCCTGTGTGTATTAGGCATTCAATAAACGCTGAAATAAATAAGTATGTATATTACACTCTTTGCTTCATCATCATTTATTCTGTCAGCTGGATTATTTTAGTGTAACTTAGAATTCTAGGGAACTTAAGTATGGTCTTGTGACTGTTGTAGCAGCCAAAAACTCTCAAAAATGTACCATAATATAGTTTAAAAGGTGACTTTATCCAATGGTCTACTACAGGGGTAAGCAAACTATAGTCTAGCACATGGTTTTGTATGGCCCAACAGCTAAGAATGGTTTTTACATTTGTGAAAAATTTGAAGGAGAAAACAAAGAATATGCCACAGAGATGACATGCAGCTTACAAAGCCTGGAACATTTACTATCTGGCCATTGACAAAGTTTGTTGACCACTGATCTAGAAACACACCTGGTCATCTGCCTGGAATTACTCCTGCTCACTGGGTAGGTGACATTAATCATTTGTTTTCTTGAACAATGTACTAGGCACTCACCCAGACTGGTGCCTGTCCCTTCCTTGAAAAAGCATTGTTAGGCCTGGCTTCAGAAGAATTTTGAGTGACATGTAAATCTCCTCTGGGCTCTTTGGCACTTGGCAGTATCTCACACAGATAACCGGATACAAACGAGCCATTTCTTTCCATTATAATCCTTCATCAGAGGTCTGTCAGGATCACACATGTGGTGAAGTTAGATGTCATTCAGAACAAGGCTCTTAGCATATTTTAAGAATGTTAATTGCTAAGTGGTGGCTGAGGCAGAAGGGTTTAATAATGTTCTTAAGTTGCCTTAAATGTACATGGACCCAGAATTTTAGAACTGGAAAGGTCTCAGAGATCAAGTATAGCATGGTCATTAAGAAAATGGGCTGTGGAGCCAGACTGCATGGCTCTTCTACTTAATCCTCCTTGCGTCTCAGTTTCCTCACCTTTAAAGTGGGGATAATAATAGTTCCTGTTTCACAGGGTTGTGTGAAAAATATATTAACCCTTAGCATATGAACATTTAAATTGTTAATATTAACTTGGAAAAGAACACTGCCTGGTGTACTGTAAACGCTCATAAATGTTACTCTTATGTGTATTCCTGTCATTTTTTGAAAATTGTTTTTATTACTAGTAGTTTCATCTCATTTTATAGTTAAAGAAACTGAATTCTAGAGGAGAGTTAAATTGTTTTCCTCACTTCCATGACAGGCAGAGTGGATTAATACCGAGGATCCTGGCTTTCATTTGAATTCTTGCTATGATGTATTGCTTTTAGTTGTACGTTAGTGGGTATGGATGATTTTTCAATAGAAAAAAGTGTGTCTGTCCACATTCAGTTAGCCTGATGTTTTTGAGGTGCATCCATGTGTAGGACGTGTTAATACTTCTTTCCTTTCTATGGCTAAGAAATACCCATTGTCTTGATATCATTTTGTTTAACAGTTAATCCATTGATGGATATTGGGGTTGTTTCTACCTTTTGGCTATTATGAGTAGTGTTGGTATGAGGATTTGTATACAAGTATCTGTTTGAGGACCTGTTTTCATTTCCTTTAGGTATATGCCTAGGAATGGATTGGCTAGGTCATATGGTAATTCTGTGTTTGACTTTTTGAGGAATTGTCAAGCTTTTTTTTTTTTTTTTAAATGGTGCCCAGTGTTTTACATTCCCAGTGACATTATAGGAGGGTTCTAATTTCTCTACATTCTTGCCAACACATTTCCCGTGGATTTTTTTTTAATTTTGGGGTGCCTGGCTCGCTCATTCAGTAGAACATGTGACTCTTGATCTTGGGGTGCAATGCCTACTTTGGGTGTAGAGATTAATTAAAATTTTAAAAAAATTTTGCTTGTTTATTTGTTGGTTTATTTGTTTTTGCTTATCTTAGTGGGTATGAATTAGTATCTTATTGTGGTTTTGACTCACCTTTTTATTTTTAAGATTTTATTTATTTATCTGACAGAGAGAGAGATCACAAGTAGGCAGAGAGGCAGACGGAGAGAGAGGGGGAAGCTCTCCCAGCAGAGAACCTGATGCGGGGCTCGATTCTAAGACCCTGAGATCATGACTTGAGCTGAAGGCAGAGGCTTAACCCACTGAGCCACCCAGGCGCCCCGATTCACCTTTTTCTAATGACTAATGATGTTGGGCATCTTTTCATGTGCTTCTGGCTATTTGTGTATCTTTTTTTTGGAGAAATGTCTCTAAGTCCTTTGCCCATTTTTTTTTTTTTTTTTATTTGACAGAGAGAAATCACAAGTAGGCAGAGAGGCAGACAGAGAGAGAGGAGGAAGCAGGCTCCCCACTGAGCAGACAGCCCGATGTGGGGCTTGAACCCAGGACCTGGGATCATGACCTGAGCCGAAGGCAGCAGCTTAACCCACTGAGCCACCCAGGCGCCCCCCTTTGCCCATTTTTTAAGTGGGTTGTTTGTCATTTTATTGTTGAGTTGTTAGAGTTCTTTATATATTTTAGATGTGAAAACTTTATCAGCTATATGATTTGCAAATATATTCTCCCATTTTGTGCATTGTTTTTTCACTTTCTTATACTATCCTTTGATGCACAAAGTTTTTAATTTTGATGAAGTCAAGTTTATTATTGTATTTGTTACTCATGCTTTTGGTGTCATACCTAAGAAGCCATTGGCAAATCTGAGGTTATATGGATGTACCCCCATGCTTTCTTTAAATAGTTTTATAGTTTTAGCTCTTACAGGTAGGCCTTTGGTCTATTTTGAGGTAATTTTTATATGTGGTGTAGGGATGGATCCAAGTCATTCTTTTTGCCTATGGCTATCTAGTTGTTTCAGCATCGTTTGTTGACAAGACTATTATATTTCTGGTGAGTAGTCTTGGTACCTTTGTCTAAAATCAGTTGATTGCAGGTGTGTGAGTTTATTTGTAAATTACCGGTTCTGTTCCATTGATCTGTGGACCTACCTTCATGCCAGTACCACCCTATACTGTTGCTTCGTACTGCGTCTTTGAAATCGGGAAGTGTGAGTCTTTCTAACTGGTGTATTATATGGAATTTCATTTATTGAACCACCCTTATGTACCTTAGATAAATCCCACTGTTCCTAGTACATAATCCTTTTTTAAAAATTACTTTTAAATTGTGGTGGGATATACATAATAACAAAATTTACCATCTTAACCATTTTAAGTGTACAGTTTAGTGGCATTCAGTATGTTCACATTGCTGTGCAGCCATCACCACCATCTGTCTCCAGAACTTTTTTTTATTTTGTAAAACTGAAAAACTACCCAGTAAGCACTAACTCCCTGTATCCCCCTCTCCAAAGCCCCTAGCACTCAACCTCCTACTTACTGTTTCTACAGATTTTCTGCTCTAGGTATATTATGTGAACGGAATCATACAGTATGCACACTGTATGTGCTTAGGAGTGGATTGACTGGGTCATAATGCTAATTCTGTGTTTGACTATATGAGGAATTGCCGAACTTTTTTTTTTTTTTTTAAATAGTGGCCAACTTAAAATAAGTCAGATACATTGACTTTTTTTACTTAAAACATAAATCACCTCAAGGGTCATCTGTATTATGGCAGAATTTCGTTTCCTTTTTAAGGCTAAATGATATTTTATTGTATGAATAAAGCATGTTTTGTCTGTTCATCTGTTGGTAGACACTGAGTTGCTTCTGCCCCTTGACTGTTGTGAATAATGCTCCTCTGAACAAGGATGTCAAATGTCTTTCTGAGTCTTTGCTTTCAGTTCTTTTGGGTCTATACCTAGAAGTGGAATTGTTGGCCAGTGGTTTACGTTTTTTAATATGTGGCTGGATTAGCTTTGCTAGTATTTTGTTGAGGACTTTTGCATATATATATTCATAAGGGATATTGGTCTATAATTTTCATGTGATGTTACTGTCTGGCTTTGGTATCAGGGTAATGTTGGCATCATAGAATGAGGTAAGAAGGATTTCCTCCTCTTTCCTTTTTTTTTGAGAAGACTTTGAGAAGGGTTGGTGCTCTTTTTTCTTTAAATGATTGGTAGAATTCACCAGATCATATGGCTCTGGGCTTTTCTTTGCTGGGAGTTTTATGATTACTTATTTCAGCTTCTTGTGCTATGACTTTATTAAATTAACAGTTATTAGATAGAGCACAGAATGCTGGTTGGTGAGCCATGGTTAGGCAATAGACCACAAGAGAAATTGAAATAGAAAAGTTTTTTACTTACAGGCTCTAGAGGAATTATAAGGGCATGCATTTAAGGGATCTCAGAGAGGGAGATCAAGGCAGTTGTAGAGAGGTAGGACCTGGAGTACAGTGCCTTTATTAGGTCTATGGGTGGAGGGCTTTGGAGATTCTGGGCTATAGGTAGATTTGTCAGTTCAAACCAAAAGAGTAGGGTTATGGTAAGCTCCACCAGGGCTTTTATCTAAGGGCGCTTAACGCATCATACAGGTACTGGGAACCGGGAGAGACCATTGATCACAAGTCCCATCATGAGTTCTTGTAAACAGACTTACAGTGCTTGTGTCTCTGTGGCGTCCTGTTTAGGACATGTGCTTCCCTGAGAGCTCTAGTTAGTTTACAGTCCTTGCAGGCCCCTTGTCCAAACAAAATGGATGCTGAGGCAGTGGTATCAGGGAGTAGTTTAGCTAAGTAATGACTTGACTTGTCTCAACAACTTCTTGTAGGTCTTTCAAATTTTCTATTTCTTCTTGAGTCATTTTGGGGAGTTTTTGTGTTTCCAGGAATTTCTGTTTTATCTAGATTATCTGATTACCTGTTTTATCTAGATTATTTGATTTATTGGCACACACACTACAGGTGTTTTACAACACTTTTTATTTCTGTAAGGTTAGTAGTAATGTTCCCATTTTTATTCCTGATTTTAATGATTTGTGTCTTCTCTCACTTTTTTTCTTAGTCTAAGCTTGAGTTGTTGATCTTTTTAAAGAACTAACTTTTGGTTTTTGATATTCTCTATTGTTTTTGTATTCTTTATTTCCTGGATCTCAGTTCTAATATTTATTAATTATTCCCTTATTTTGGGCTTAGTTTGTTCTTTTTCTAGTTCCTAAAGGTGGATGTTTAGGTTATTAATTTGAACTCTTCATTACTTCTTTTTTAATGTAGATGCTTACAGCTATAAATTTCCCGTAGCACTTTTTCACTATATCACATATTTTTTAATATGTTGTACTTTTATTTTTTTAATAAAGATGTTATTTATTCATTTGTCAGAGTGAGAGAGAAAGAGCACAAGCAGGGGGAGGGGCAGGCATGGGGAGAAGCAGGCTCCCCACTGAACAAGGACTCGATCTAAGAACTCTGGGATCATGACCTAAGCCATGACCTGAGCAGATGCTTAACTGACTGAGCCACCCAGGCATCCCTGTACTTTCATTTTTATTCACCTCAAAGTATTTAATTTTCCTTGTGATTTGTTCTTTGACTCACTGCTTGTTTAAGAGTGTGTTGTTCACTTTGTAGTATGTGGACTTTCCAAATTTCCTTCTGTTACTGATTTCTAGTTTCATTCCATTATAGTCAAATAAGATACTTTGTATGATTTCAACTTTTAATAATTTATTGAGACTTGTTTGGCGGTTGAACATATGGTCCAGCTTGGAGGATGTTCCATATGCACTGAGAAGAATGTATATATGTTGTGTTAGGTGGAACATTCTATATATGTCTAGTAGGTCTAGTTGATTTATAGTATTATTCATGTCTTATATTCCTTGTTTATCTTTTATATGGTGCTTTCTTTTCTTTTATCTGTGCTTTCCATTGTTAGGTGGGAGTTGACATCTCTAGCTATTTCCCACCTTAGTTTTATCAGTTTTTTTTAATTTAACTTATTTATTTGACAGAGATCACAAGTAGGCAGAGAGACAGGCAGAGAAAAAGGGGAGGAAGCAGGATCCCTGCTGAGCAGAGAGCCCGATGTGGGGTTCAATCCCAGGACCCTGAGATCATGACCTGAGCCAAAGGCAGAGGCTTAACCCACTGAGCTACCCAGGTGCCCCAGTTTTATCAGTTTTTGATTCATGTATTTTATTACATGTCATTAGGTGCATATATGTTTATAACCCTTTATATTATACAATGTCCTTCTTTGTCTCTTGTAATGTTTTTTGTCTTAAAGTCTATTTGTCTGATATTAGTATAGCTACTCCAGCTCTCTTTTGTTTGCTGCTTACATGGAATATCTTTCTGTCCTTTCAATTTCAGCTTATTTGTGTTTTTGTTTCTAAAGCACAACTCTTGTAGATAGCATTAAAATGAAATCTGTGTAGCCGATCTCTGCCTTTTAATTGAAGTGTTTAATCCATTTACACTTAATTAATTACAGAGACAGAAGGACTTCTGCTATTTTTTTGTTTCTTATATCTTTTTTGTTTCTTTATTCCTCCATTACTACCTTCTTTTGTGCTATATGTTTTCTCATGTGATATTTTGATTTCTTTGTCATTTCTCATACATACATTACAATGTATCTTTTAGCTAATTCTTAGTGGTTGCCCTCAGGATTACAATCAGCATCTTAATTTATAATCATACAGTTTAAATTAATACCAACTTAATTTTAATATTATACAAAAATTATTCTTCTGTATAGCTCTGTACCTCTACTTCTATGTTATTGTCACATTGTATCTTTATAATTGTGTGCCTGTCAAGATAGATTTATGATTATATTATGTATTTTTCTAATTGATTGATTTTTAAACGTTAAGCCAGTATTGTATTCTTAGACTAAATTCGGGCAATTATGATGTGTGACTGTTTTATCTTTATAATGTATTACTAGTTCACTTTACTAATGTTTTGGTAAGGATTGCTTTATCTGTGTTCATGAGAGATTTTGGGGGGTGTGTGTGTGTGTGTGTGTGTGATATCTTTGTCAAGTTTTAACATTAGTAACATTGATCTTACGAGTTGGAAATTGTTCTCTTTTCCTCTATTTTATTTTTATGTTAAATTGATGTTATTTCTTAAATGTTTGATAGAATTTATCAGTGAAACCATCTGGACCTACACTGTTTTGTGGGAAGCTTTTCAATTATTTATTCACTTAGATAGATATAGGATTATTCAGACATTTTATTTCAATTTTGGCATGTTGGATTTTTTCAAGGAGGGTGTCTGATGCATCTAAGCTGTCAAATATGTTACTATAAAGTTGTTCATATTCTCCTAATAACCTTTTAATGTCTGTGGCAATGTAATTTATAAAAAAATGCTTGTATTAGTATGGTAGCAAACGTTTATATAGTACTTATTTCATACTTTTTGCTTTATAAGTAATAACTCTTTTTTAATTCCCACAGCAATTGGTGAGGTAGATAATGTTATCATCTCTGTGTTCTAGATGAAAAAACAAACCAGAATTAAACTAAGAGAATTAAGGTGCCTTGCTCAAGATCACAGAGCTGGTGTATTAAGGGCTTAAATTATAATCCATGTGGTCTGGGTCTAGAGTCCTTTTTCTTGACTACTGTTTACTTTGCATTTCTTAAATGACAGATACCTGTTCTTTTCTTCTTAGGGAATTTTGCTGTTTTCTTTCTGGTGCTCCTCCCACCTTTATTTCACTGGTAGAAATATTTACTTCTGGTATTACTAATTAGAACTTGGAATGCCTTTCCCCATAAAAACATTATATATGATGGCTATACATGCTTGAAATATTGTTTTTTTAAAGGAACTTACTTATTTATTAGACAAAAGGAGGGAGCAAGTGTGGGGGGCAGAGGGAGAGAGAGAATCTCAGTCAGACTACCTGCTGAGTGAAGAGCTTGATGTGGTGCTCGATCTCAGGACTCTGAGATCATGGCCTGAGCCAAAAATCAAGAGTTGGACACTTAACTGACTGAGCCACCCAGGTGCCCCTTGAAATATTATTTTTAATACTCATCTTCAGTCACATCATATGTTAAAAAGCCTTCTGGGGCTTCCCCAGGAAGTTCACTACAATTTATAATGTAAAACAGGGTTTCTCTATGGAAATACTAGAAGATACTTATTTTAAATACACCTACTTAAAAAGTTAAACTTCGGGGCGCCTGGGTGGCTCAATGGGTTAAGCCGCTGCCTTCGGCTCAGGTCATGATCTCAGGGTCCTGGGATCGAGCCCCGCATCGGGCTCTCTGCTCGGCGGGAAGCCTGCTTCCCTCTCTCTCTCTCTCTCTCTCTCTGCCTGCCTCTCTGTCTACTTGTGATCTCTCTCTGTCAAATAAATAAATAAAATCTTTAAAAAAAAAAAGTTAAACTTCAGTTATATGGAAATTTTACTTTTTGGAATCCCTTAATGATTTGAATTTACTGAGGCTAAATAATAATTTTCAGAAGATAAACAGTAAGATTAATTTTTACACATTCTGTTTTACTTTCATTAATTTGTCGATTCATGTCTTTCAGGGTTATTCAAATGCTCAGAAGAATATTCTTCAGGTGGATCAGAACTGTGTTCGCAATTCTTATGATGTCTTCTCTTTGCTGCGGTAAGAAACTTCTTAGACCTCCTGCATTTTCTAAAGAATCTTCCTCATTTTGAGTTTGTGACATTTCTGTGTGAGAAAATGTATGGGAGCTTTAGAAGCTGTTATTCAGGCTTAACATTTTTTAGTGAGAGCTTCATAAATTTTGTAGCTACAGTGATTTAACTTTATCTCTTTCACAAAGCCTTTGGAACGCCATTTCCTTTCTCTGGACAGTGGGAGAGAATGATTGGAAGCCAATGATCTTAAAACAGGAACATGAGCTGTTTCTGGTTTTCTGTACTGTAAAGAGCAGCAACCAGAGGTACAAAATTTAGGCTTATCAAAATCTTAACAACTACAGCATTACTAGAAAAGCCCTCCAATAGCCCCAGACATGGCTTAGAGTTTTGACCTGCTGTTCATCTTAAAAGAATCATGTTTGGCAAGGCAAAGGAGCTTTGCATGAATCTCATGCTCAGAGGCTTAACTAACTGCCTTAACTCTGTATTTTCATAATGTCTGGGCTTAATTTTGAAACATTTCTAAATTTGTTTTTAATTTTCGATGTGGTAGATCATCAAGGACATTTTCCCAGGAGACAGGCAACCAAAATAAATGCAATTCAAAACAAAGGTAACAGTGACACTCAGCCTGTGTTCACCCTACTCAGACAGATGGTTCATTGAAATTTGATTTTGGCAGTATTTTTCTAATGTTTACATAACACATCATAAATTTCAGACCATTAGACAACTTCAATATATCTACTAGAGGAAGAGTCCAGAAGGATGGTTGGACTCTTGTCCAATTGGATGATTGTTTATTTTATAAACATTATGAAGTGGACCTTTTCTTTGCAAATCTTGAATCTTATTATACTTGATGATAAAGTTTGGTCACATGACCTGTGTAAATTGCTCTTAAGAGACAATCATTTCAACTAAAGTAACCACAGACATTTGATGACTTTTGATTCTTATCTGAGCCATACTTTCATTTTGACTTTTTAGGATATGTAAGAGAACACACAGGACTTAGTAATTGGATGGTGGAGAGAAAAAGCAGGAGGTGTTAAAATATATAACTCGTATTTTTGAGTCTATTCAGTTTGAGACTACATTGAGTTTTAAATATTGCAAAGAGGAATGTACAGAAATAGTTTGAAATGTGAGTAAACCACTAATATTTCTTGACCTGTTTTCCTCATGAAATGAGGGTATGGATTTCACTATTTTAAATATACTGTCCGAGTGTGAGATGATGTGATCTTATTAGCAAAACCAGTAGAATCAAAAGAAAAGGAAATATGAAGTCAGTGAAAAGAGGAGAACTGGGGGGAAATTGCATCATAGAATCTAAAGGAATAGAGATGCAAGCAGTGTTGAGTGCTCTGTGATGAGACAGGAAAATAAGGACTGAAGAAGTGCTGTAGGGTCTTGGGAAACAATGTGGTACAATAGAGAATGCTTTGGTTAACTTGACCCTGAATTCAGTTGTTCCTGGTTTATCAGAATTCATTTAACGTTTCTGATTCTTCCAAAAGGTAGAGGCAGTAATATTTTAAGTTTGTGTAACTTACGAGCATTTCCATATTTACTGTCTTAAACTCTTTGAAGATTTTTATGTTTAGACATCAGGGATCAGCCTTTGTCTTCAGTGTAGAAGCTGAGGCCAAGAGGCATTATAGGATTTATCTGAGAGTACACAGTGAGTAAGAGCCAGACTGGAGGTCGATGTGAAGTTTTCCTGCAAGCAGGTTTTGCAGATCCTTTTCAGAGTCTCACTTACCTTCCTAGATTGGTGGTTACAAGGTAGTTATAAGGTACACATAGCATAATGACAGAGAAAATTTCTGAAAATCACAGAGCCTTTCATAAATGCAAAATCACTGGGGGAATTTGGTAGTTAGTGCTCAATTATTTAACATTGATTCTTGCAATGATATGTCTCTTGGGGGTCTCATTTCTGGGCTGCTTTCCAGATTCCTCAGGTGTGTTAGCAGTTTGATTTGCCTTATTTATTAGCAGTGGCCTTATCATTAGCATTGTGTGTATCATTTATAGCTGGTAACATAGATGTACTCTTTTGAACCAGATCAAGTGTCCATTTACCAACCAATTTACCAGAGCCCAGAGAGTTACTCTGGAACTAGAAACTTAATACTGTAGTCATCAACATTAATAAGTAACATGGAACTTCCTTTGATAATTCTCTTAGACATTAGGAAGGAGTAACCACCATCTATCTGTTTGCCAAATCAAAAGCTCTTCTTACCTCACAGTTCTTGGCATGGTTTATGCTTGCTGGTAAACTTAATTTTGTGCTGATCAATTTCATTCATTTTCCCTTCTTTAATTCAGGTAACATTGTACCTAGATGGGAGTAATTTTTAAAAATATACTTTTTCTGGGGCGCCTGGGTGGCTCAGTGGGTTAAAGCCTCTGCCTTCGGCTCAGGTCATGATCCCAGGGTCCTGGGATCGAGCCCCACGTCGGGGCTCTCTGCTCAGCAGGGAGCCTGCTTCCTCCTCTCTCTCTCTGCCTGCCTCTCTGCCTACTTGTGATCTCTGTCTGTCAAATAAATAAATAAAATCTTTAAAAGAAAAAGATATATATATATACCTTTTCTTTCCTTGATGCTTTTTTTGGTGTGTGAAATTGTTACTTCTTGATCTGTAATTTTATGTGAAAACATAGAGTCTGAATTCTTTAATATTACTTAACTTCACAAAATTCTCAGTGCCATTTGGAATCAGGACTAGAATCCTAGTCTCTTGAGTCTGTTTTTTGAAAGTATATTCTAGTTAGTAACTTTCACTGTGTTATTGTGCCACTAGGATGCATATTTCCTTCCACTTTTTATAATGTGAATGTTACAGAAAAAATAAGAAATCTTGACTAAGGCAGGGATTTTGCAACACCTACGACCCAAGCATTAGACCCCCTTCAGGTGGATATGTTTACCATTTTTAAGAAAACAGTGACCTGAGGTTTTATTCAGATTTTTCTGACGGTAGTTAAAAGAATGTAGGCTGATTTCAGTTTTACCAAAGTAATAGCAGGTCTTTCCAAATTTACATTCAGTGTGTGCAAGCAGGTAATTACATTTTGCTTCTTTAACCCTTGGATATTCCTGGATTAAGAGTTAGTTTCATGTAAGCAGACATTTAATTAGGAACCACTTTACTCCTTACATTTGACTCATTACCCTTGAATTAGGATGTTCACCACAAGGTGTCAATGTTGCTCTTTAACTGGCACTTGAAATTTCATTTATTTTATGGTTTTAAAGTGAGAAAAGTTGGGTTATAAATTGCAAGTGGGAATTTATTTTTAGAAGTTAACTTTTTTTTCCTCTTTTATTCCTTCTAGGTTAAGGAGTTTCAAGGCTTATTAGATAACTTTCTCCTTTTGGTTCTGATGATTTTATTTAATCCTATTGGTGATACAGAGTTATTGAAAGCTTAGAAAGAGGAGTGACATGGTCAGGTGTGCAATTTAGATTTCTAATTGTGGGGACTGTGTGCTATCAGTGGGATGGAGCTGGAAGCAGGAAACATCTATAATCCTGTCTGTTCTCTGAGACTGAAAGATTACTTTTGATTTTTAAAAGGTCATTTTTTCCCCCTTTCATACTAAATATGCTATAGTGAGATTAAGTGAGAATAATTCAGGTTTTCTTCTAGGGCAGTTTTTATTGCCCCTTTCCCCTTCTTGACATGTCCTACTTTTGCCACATTGAAGAAATGGAAATATGGTGGAGAATCATGGGCCCTCCACCTAGGTTCCAGTCCTAACACTGTCATATCTTATGCCCATAACTGGATGTAAGACTTTGGGCAGATTACTTTGTATGGCTCAAACTACTTTTGTGAAATAGCTATTATATTTATCTCAGAGGGGTGTTATGAGAAGTAAGGTAAAATATTTGAAGGATCCTAGGACAGCTACTGGCATATCGTAGATATTCAGTACATAATAGTTTTTGTTTGCTCCTTTCCTTCCCCCATCGTAGAATTCGTGTTTCTTTTTTTATGTTAGCATTAGTTTTTTCAATTTCTGGCTTAATTTCTCTTTCTTTTCTTGCCCTTCTAGACTACCACCTCTGCTTTTAGCCTTACTTCTATTAATCCTGAGCAATCATGATAAAATTATTTAATGGGTGTATGTCTTTTCTCCCTAATGACATTGAAAACTTCTTGAAGAAAGGGATTATTTCCTATGACTATATTTTTTCCTCTCTATCTTCCTGACAATTGATGGTTATATTGGAATTCCCGTGGATGCTGTTGTGATCCTAGAGCCCCACGTCCTGTAGACTAGATCCTACAACCCTTCTGCTTTACTCTTTCTCCCTGAGTACTCTCTTCCATTACTACAGCTTCACCCAACACAGCCACATGTTAGTAACTCTCAAACCTATATGTCTAGTTCCTTCCCTTCTTTTGGATTTCTGATCTGTATTTTCCAGTGACTGTTAGACATTAATACTTTCATGTTCTGTAGGAATCTTATCCCTAACATGTCCCGTAGGAATCCCTAACATGTCCTGAGTTAGATTCGTTGGTGTTATTCTCCTCTTCCTTTTCTTTTCCCTGTATGTCTCATGTCCTATATGTCGTCTTTTCAAGCACCCAAGTGAACATACCCTTCTTTGTTCTCATCTCTATTTTCTGCGACTATTTCTTGACCTCCTAACCAGTTTTTCCTTCATGTAATTGGTAGCTATTGTTTATTGAGCAATTACTTTGTGCCAGGAGCTTTTCTTACTGCTTTACATTAGTTCTTCTAGTTTTCACAGCAGCTGTTTCTATCCTGTTTACAGATGAGGAAGTTGAGGCACAGAGTAATTAAGTAGCTTAGACGAGGTCTCACAAGTAGTTCCTCTTAGCCTGTATTCAAGTCCAGAAAGTCTAGCTCCTAAGCCTGTATTCTTAACCAGTATATTTTACTGCCTTCTGATCTTTTATATTGCTTTGGTACATTTTATCTGCTGCACTGCTGCCAGAGTAACCTTTAAAAAAATATATCTCTGTTGTCACTCATTGGGCCTACAGTCTTTGAGCCATCACATACAGGATGAAGCAAACACTCTTAATGTGATATTCAAAGGACATTGTTCTGAACACTCTATAGGGACTAGTGTCCTTACTTTAAGTCCTCTTACCACTGCTTGTGCAATTAATAGCTAGTATTAAATTGAGTACATACTATGTTGTAATTAGCTCTTCATTGTCTGATTCTCTGTCCTCTCAGCGCCCCCAAACTGAGGGCTCCTTTAGGCAAGAGTCTTTGTTTATTGGTCTCTGTAGTAATCCTATCACAGTGCATATCATATATATTAAACAGATAATAAATGGTCTTTTGATTTGATCAGACTGAACTAATCTTCAGGTTACAGAGGACTAGCATTTTGTTGTTCTAGTTAATTGGTTTGCATCTGGCAAAATGAGGGTCATAAAAAATTTCTAGGCCGTTACTTAAAAAGTGTTGAAAGTATAATCAGATCTGTGAACCTTCAGCTGCCTCTTTTCTTTCTGCCACTGCCCTCCACATAACATCTGGTGAGATTTCAGGACTTTGTGACTTTTAATCTTACTCCTTATGTGGATTTTTCTGGAAGAGCTTTATCTGGCTGTCTGGAGGTAAACTGTTCCTGCCTTCTGCTTTGATAGAAAATACTTTCTCCTTTAAAATTTCAATTTTAAAAGGGAAATGCTTTACATCAAATACATTATTCTCCAGATAATGTATAGAAAACAGATGGGATGAGATATATAAGGGCATATCCTCTGTCCATATAAATTTTGGATGTGATAATCAACTTTGGGTTACAGAGAGAGTAACCCAAAGGCTAACCCTGACTGGTGAGCTCTCTGTGGTAATTACGAGTGTAGAGAATATGGCTAAAATGCAGCTGTAAGCAAAAGATGTCACAGAATTTATATTCTAAAACTCATATATCTTGCCATTCGTAGTGGCGACTAAGCTCTTACTTAGGGTCTCATGAGGGGGTGTGCTCATTTAAAAAAAATGCTCATAAGCATGAGGGTGTGCTCATTAAAAAAATATATTTATTTATTTTAGGGAGAGAGAGCATGTGTTTGTGAGCGGGGAGGGGTGACAGGAATGGAGTTGCGAGGAGGGGAAGAGGGAATCTCAAGCAGGCTCTGCACTGAGCATGGAGTCTGATCTGGGGCTGGATCTCATGACCCTGAGATATTGACCTGAGGCAAAACCGAGTTGGGTGCCTAACGACTAAGCCACCCAGGTGCCCCTCTGTGCTTATTTTTAATAATTAAAAGGAGAATTAAGAGGATTACTGTAAAGTAGACAAACTGACAACAAAGAGAAGTGAAAGTTTGTTGGTAGTTTGCTCTGTGTGTGATTTACTGTTTGATTCTGGAGCATAATTGTGTGGTAAAATCATATTAGCTACTGTCTTACCTTTAAAGTCATGTGTTTGGGCTTGTAAATAGCACTGTCACTACTTCATGTAAAACGAGGGCAGAGAGAAATAGTCCAACTATAAAGAGAGACAGGCTAAGTGAAAAAGCACAGCTAGATGAGAATAATAAATAATGGGTGCCTGGGTGGCTCAGTGGGTTAAGCCTCTGCCTTCTGCTCAGGTCATAGTCTCAGGGACCTGGGATTGAGCCCCGCATCAGGCTCCCTGTTCAGCAGGGAGCCTGCTCCCCCAACCCCTGCCTGCCTCTCTGCCTCTTTGTGATCTCTCTCTCTCTGTCAAATAAATAAATAAAAATCTTTAAAAAAATGAGAAGTACCAAGTGAACTGTGTTAGTTTTAGCTAATGCTGTCTGTCTCTGTGTAACAGATGAGGAAACTGAGGCACAGAAAGGTGACATGACTTGCCCAGCACCACAGTACAAGTTGGTGTCAAAGCAGGTTTGAGTAAAGGTCTGCTGGGCTTGGGGTATGTGCTTTTCTCCATCATGCCACGTTGATGCCAAACCATCAGTAGAATAAAAAGGTGTGATTATTTGAGCCTGGATCAGAAAACAGGGGCACGTGTAAGTTCTAGAAAGGTTTTCAATCAAAATTTAAAATGAAAAAGTTTTGGTATTTACTGTAAGTTTTGGTTAAAGACAGTATTTATGTGCAAGAGCACATTTTATTCTTATTCATCATTCTCTCCCCATGTACACACAAATATGTATACATACACATAAATACACTTAAGCATACATGTATTTAGAAAAATAGAATTTTAACAAAATATGGAAGTTATTTTAGGTGCAGTTTAAAAATTTTTTTTTTATTATGTTCAGTTAGCCACTGTATAGTACACCATTAATTTTTGATGTAGTGTTCAAAGGTACAGTTTTTTTCTCCCATCTTTTTACATTTTAATTTTTCTTCTTCCTTAAGCCCTTCTCCTCCACTGCACTGTCAAAAAAGCACAAGCCACAGCTTGCAAATGTTTGTCATCCCTCTTCCCCTTATCCATATGTTAAAACTCAGTCTCCAGTGTGATGGCATTTGGAGGTGGGGCTGTGGGGTCTGAGCTCAGGATGGGGATTAGTGTACTTATAGAAGAGGCCCTAGGGAAATCCCTGCTGCTTCACCTCCTGAGGTTATAGTGAAAAGACTGTGCACCAGGAAGCAGGCTCTCACCCAAGCTGGTACCTTGATATTGGACTTCCCAGTCTTTAGAACTGTAAGAAATAAATTTCTGTTTATGACGCACCCAGCCATAGTATTTTATTATAGCGGGCTGAACTAAGATAGCTCCCAAACACAAAACACATGTCCACATGATCCACAGTCACTAATTCACCCATGTTAATAATTTAATGTGTATCTGTCTCGATTTTCTTCTCATGGTCTTTATGCATATGTCATAGATTTTAGTATAGACACATAAATATATATATGTATGTGCATTAGGTTTAATTGCTGTTTTACAAAATTGGAGTGAATATTATATATCTGGCTCTACATACTATTTTTCTTTCCTTTTTAAATATTTATTGTATACTATATGGCATTTTATTACATCGATTCTTTGGCTTCCATGTGGTAACCTTTCAAAACTTTTTAGAGCAGTTTCTTAAAACCACTTATTGCCTTTAGTTCTAATAGAATCTCACAGAGCTCTGCATCATACCTATTATTTTTCTTGTTCAATGTTCCCTGTATAGATCTCTCTCTCTTTTTTAAGGATTTATTTATTTATTTTTAGACAGAGAGCACGTGAGCAGGAGGGGCAGAGAGAGAGGGAGAGAGAATCTCAAGCAGACTCCTCACTGAGCACAAAGCCCAACACGGGGCTCAGCTTCATGACCCTGAGATCATGATCTGAGCCAAAACTGAGAGTTGGATGCTTAACCGACTGAGCCACCCAGGCGCCCCTCTACAGATCTCTTCAGTTCATTCTTTTATTGGTTTCATAATAGTCCATGATAGAAGTGTACCATGTTTTTTAACTATTACCCTCTTGATTAAGTGTTTAATATTTACTCAGGCTCTAATTTTTTGTTTGTTTTGCCACTACACACAATATTGCAGTAAATTTTATATATAAATACATGTCTTTATATTTATGATGTATTTACTTCCATGGATTAAATTTCCAGAAGATTTAATTAATTAATTAGAGAGAGAGAGAGAGCAAGGGGAGGGCCAAGGGAGAGGGAAGTAGAGAATCCCAAGAAGGTTCCACACCCAGTGCAGAGCCTGATAAGGGGCTTGATTCTACCACCCTGAGATCATGACCTGAGCCCAAAGCAAGAGTCAGACACTTAATAGACTGAGCCACGCAGGAGCCCCCAAGAGTGGCGTTTCTGAGTCAAAGGGCATATATGGTTTTTAATATTAAGAGACATTAGATTGTTTTCCCAAAGAATACAAATAATGTGTGGCATTATTCCTTATCTTGAACGCCTGCTGGCAACAGGAAATCATTTTTTGGTGATTTTTATTAAATTTCCTTAGCCTCACTGTAAGTGCTTAGTCTGAGCTGCAAGTGACAGTGAACATCTTTTCTTGAGTTTGTTAGCTGGTTAGCGTATTCTTCTGTGATTTTGCTTATTCATATGCTGAACCTGTTTTTTTTTTTTGAGTTGCTTGCAATTTTTTCATAAAATTTTAAGAGTTCTTGGTATTTTTTTCCAAATCTATGAAATTACATTTTGTCTTGGAATGCTTTCCATAAAAGTTTATGTTTGTTATATAATTCCACCTTTTCTTATATATCTTCTGAGTACTCGGACTTGGTTGGTCTCTCCTATACTTTGGTTCTGCATATATTTTATATATTTTTTTGAGATTTATATCTTTCTTTTTTAGATGAAATCTTTAATACAACTTAGAATTAATTCTTAAATAGGTTATGTAGATATCCCATGTATTGTGAGGTAGATTAATTTTCTTGACAGATGAATATCCAGTTGTGCCACTACCCTTCTTCTCCCACTGAATTTATTTATTTATTTATTAAAGATTTTATTTATTTATTTGACAGAGAGAAATCACAAGTAGGCAGAGAGGCAGGCAGAGAGAGAGGAGGAAGCAGGCTCCCTGCCGAGCAGAAAGCGGGGCCCCAACCCAGGACCTGGGATCATGACCTGGCCGAAGGCAGCGGCTTAACCCACGGAGCCACCCAGGCGCCCCCCTCCCACTGAATTTAAATACCTAACCCTTGTCATATATTAAAAGCTCATATATACTGGATCCATTTCTGAATTCTCTTTTTGGTTGTGATATTTTTGTCTTTTCCTTTGCTGGTTCCAGATTGATCTAATTAGGGTAGGTTATTATTATTTTTTTTTAATGTGTTCTGCTATCAAGTAAGGCAAATCCACCTCTTGCTATTCTTGTTTTTCATAACTATTTTTGGCTATTCTCAGAACTTTATTCTTCCGTGTGAACTTTAATGTTATTTGTTCCTATTCTTTAAAAAAAAAAAAAAGCTTCATTGAAATTCTACTGGGGATTTTTGTATTCATTGGCTTCTTTTATTTTAGAAGCTGTCGTTTTTATGATATTAGTATTCCCATCCAAGCATGATTGGATGTCTTACATATTGTTCAAATTTTATTTTATTCCTTCAATAAGATTCTTTGATAATACAGTTTTCTACGTATGGTCGTGTGCCTTTTCATTAAGTTTGTTTTTAAGTATGTTATAGTTTTTACATTGTTGTATAAAATATATTTCCTATTTCCATTGCTTCCTAGGGAAAAGCTACAATTTTAAGAAAATCTTCTATTCAGTATCTATATCAAATCATTTTTCTTATTACTATTATTTTTTAAGGAAATCCCTCTTGGTTTTCTTGGCAGACACTCATTGTCATCAATAAAAGGATAGGTTTATTTGTTCTTCTGCAGTGTTTATAGTGATTTCTACTCTTATTACGTACACTAAACCTTCTAGACCTCTCAAAATAATGTTGAAAAGTAATGGGAATAGTGAGCATGCTAGTCCAGTTGTTGTTTTAATTGAAAGTGTCCAATATTTTGCTGTTCAGAATATTTTGGAAAATATCTTAAATAATTCTTCCTATTTAACGTTTTTATTAGGAACGGATGCTGAGTTTTTGGAAATGCCTTTCCATGCTTATTAACATTGTATGTTTTTCTTTAATTTATAGTTGTAATAAAGTATGTAGATTTCCTGATACTGCATTACTACTTAGTTATAGGTCATTCTTTGGCTCCTTACTGTAAGTGAGGTTGGTATATAGTATTCCTAGTATGTAGCTGTTTCTTATGGGGAAGTGGGGCTGAGTAGGTAACCATTTTTCCTTAGATCTAAAAATGAATTGGGAAGCTTTTCATCTTTTCTATGACCCTAATCTGTAAAATGATGCATTCTGTAGACCCTAATCTATAAAATGAGGCAACCTTATTGGGCTGTTTGGAGGATTAAATGAATTAATATGATGTACTTAGTACAGTGCCTGAGTATAGTTAGCACTATATATGTTATGTAGTAGCATCAGCAGCAGCCAAAACACATGAAATAATTTTGGAAATTTTCAATTCTTAAATGTTTGTTAGAATTTAGCTGTTAAATCATCTGGTTTGGGTGCCTTTTATAATGTTAAATCTTACTCTAATACCTACTAAGCTATGTGCTCTGTCCATTTTTTCCTACTTCATGGTTTATTCTTGTCAATTTTTGCTAAGAAACCATCTATTTCCTCTAGATTTTTAAATTTATTGCTGAAATGGCATATATATTTTTATTTTATAATTCACTTGATCATTTTAATAATTTATGGCACATTTTCTAATTAAGCCCAGAAACCACTCTAGTACTTCATTTAGAAATATTCTTGGACAGGATGCTTTCTGATGTTGAAGAATTCTTCTACCGTATGAGCTAAAACAAACTATTTGAGATAATTTTTTCCTTTAAAATGTTAGAATAAGAATGGAGAACTTAAACTACACAAGCTTAGTGGATTTAGATCTAGTTTACAATATTGTTCCCAGTGTATACCACAAACCTGACTTAGAGTATATTCATAGTATTTGTTAAATGAAAAAATGGTTAAATTAATAAACAATGGATGAAATACAACCTGGTTGGATAATAACTGAATAATAGGTAGACTTTGGGAGGAACTTTTTAAGTGATAGATTGAATTTTTTATTTTTATTTTTAAATTATTTTTATTTTTTTAAGTAGGCTCCATCCTCAGTGTGGTACCCAGTATGGGCTTGAACTCACAACTCTGAGATCAGGACCTGAGCTGAGATCAAGTGTCAGGCATTTAACTGACTGAGCCCCCCAGGTACCTCTAAAATGATAGATTTTTAATCACCTTTTCAAAGATGACACTAACCTTGGATTTGTTCTTTCCTGATTATAGTATACTTTTAATATAAAATATCTAAGTACTTAATTTTGGACAAAGCATTTGCTAATGAAAGTCATGGAAAACCATCATATGGTAAGGTAAGTTAACTCCTGTTTATTAAATGAGTTAACCGATAGATCTGATTGTGTTTAGGACCTTTTCTAGGCTAAGTCTATTTTCTTTAGTGTACTGAATGTTCAACAGAGAGTAGGAACATAGTGGATAAATTAAATGAGCCTTCTCTAAAACGGTGTTCAGAATTCCTGGCTTGGAGCAATAATTAATTTTTAAATGTTGTTGGAATGATTAAAGAAGTGTATGAAATCACTGTAAAGAGGCAAAGAGCATCCTTTGAGGGCAACTAAGTATATGAGTAGTCTTCTGCCTAAGAGATGTTCTCTGTCCCTGCCCCTGTCTTTCAATTCTGGCTTAAATTCACAGGGCTACTTTATTAAGACTGCTTTGTTTTTTTTGTTTGTTTGTTTTTTGTTTTTTGTTTTTTTTTTGACAGAGAGATCACAAGCAGGCAGAGAGGCAGGCAGAGAGAGAGGAGGAAGCAGGCTCCCGGAGAGAGCAGAGAGCCCGATGCGGGGCTCGATCCCAGGACTCCGAGATCATGACCTGAGCCGAAGGCAGCGGCTTAACCCACTGAGCCACCCAGGCGCCCCAAGACTGCTTTGTTTAAGATGTCACTGCAAATGATGTCTTTACCATCACACCCCACATGGCTGCCTTGTAACTTCACATTCACGCTGGTGCCAGGCATGTTCCAAGGCAGCTTTCCAAGGTTTAGTGATTTCACCCTGATGTCTCTGCCAATAAAAATAACCAGTTACCATTAAACACATACCCCACCCATAACTGGATTTTTACATGCTGTTTTATTAAGAGAACTTATCAGAGATTTTAGGAGAATTAATACATTATGCTTATCAGGATATCACCTGGCCCTTGAACTAAACTTTATTGTCAGAGTGGGACATTTTACCTTGGAAGAGAATCTGAAACTCAACATGTTTATCTGTTGAGGAGTGTGGACTTTGTAATAATAATAGCCTCATTCCAATAGTTCATTCTGTACGACTGGAAGTACTCTATTAACAAAAGAAGCCAGATTCTTTCTTTGGAGACTTATATTCTACTAGGACAGATTAACAGATACAGCAACCAAGGGGTCTTAGATTCATGGAGAAATTAGTCATTTCTAAATATTTTGTTGGTATTGCAGGAATAAATCAGAATCCTATCTCTTTGTGTGCCGACACAGGTGGTAGGGAAGGAAAATAATATCTGAGTATCTGAAACATGAAAGGCAATTAAATGCTAAAAACTTAGCATACATATTTTTATAATAATTACAATCACCTTGATACTATTATAATTCTATTTTACTGGGAAGCAAACTGCAACTTGGAAAAATTGAGCTAGTATCTTTTCAGAGTCCAGATATGTCCAATGGCAAAGGCCTTTCTAATATATTTCTCCATCTCATGGAAGAATTCCCTGTGACATTTCTTTTTCAGAACTGCCTAACAGTACTCATACCCCTTCCAATAAAATTGCTTTGGTGGTAAACCTGACTATAACATGGGCCAGGCATTTCTTAAAGTCTTGTGGTCCTTGCACAATGGAGGCTTTCATAATAGCCTTTCCTAGAGCCATCTAAAGTATGCTTAGCATACTCCTTTGCTGGAAGTCTTAACTAAAGTCTATATAGGTTTGCCTTCGAAGAGTGTCTCTATAATTCTTTGACCACATAGTTCCCTTTACTTCTTTTCACTCAATGTAGTAAGAATAAAGTGATTAGACAATGGTTTTTCCTTAGTTGGCATCCCTCTCTGTTTTCAAGCTCCCATCTCTTAAATTCTGACTCTGTAAGAAGCACATGATATCATGGATGTACAATGAGTTTTCCCACAGTAGCACTGATTTTTTTCCATCTCACAGATTCCTTGATTCTAGTAACAGAGTCAGATATGAACCTTGGAGTAGAACTGGCTTTAAACAGTTTATGGGGAGATTTAAACATCTGGAGATGTAGATTTATGAAAAACTCAGTGTAAGCCAAGAAATGGCATCAACAACTTTTAGAAAGGAGCTAAGATGGTCTTATGTTTTATTAATTAAAATACAGTGTCCATGTCAAGTCTTCATGGACTTTATGTTCACTAAATCATATTTGGAATGTTCTGTTTAGTTTGAGTCCCTGTTTACTTTGACGAGAAAGATCCAGGGGTGATGTCAAGGGTGATGAGGGGTTTTAAAACAGTCATATGAAAACTAGTTCAGAATAGAAGATATTTTATTTTATTTAT
Source organism: Lutra lutra (assembly GCF_902655055.1). Lineage (NCBI taxonomy): Eukaryota > Metazoa > Chordata > Mammalia > Carnivora > Mustelidae > Lutra > Lutra lutra. The sequence continues at coordinate 54,634,874 of NC_062287.1, read as the reverse complement.
TGAGAGTGTTCATGCATGTGAGCTGGGGTAGGGGGTAGGGGCAGAAGGAGGAGAAGGGGAGAGAGAATCCCAAGCAGACTCTATGCCCAGCATGGAGCTCGACACAGGGCTTGATCTCATGACCCTGAAATCATGACCTGAGCCGAAATCAAGAGTTGGATGCCTAACCAACTGAGCCACCCAGGGACCCTAGGAATAGAAGATAATTAGCTTAGAAAAGTGAAGCTTTGGGGAATATAGTCACTACCTTAGAAATAATTTGACGAGCAGTTATTTGGGTAATAATAGTAAAATAGACATATTTGTTAAACATGTACTGTCAGGTAAAGCCTTTACATACTTTATCTCATTTAATCCTCAAAACAAATTTATGTGATTGATGTTATTGTTATCCCTCTTTTGATAATGAGGAAACAGATCCAGAAAGGGAAATTGACTTGAATAAGGTTGGATTGTGAAAGAGTCAGAATGACAAACTTCCTATCCTTTCTCCCATGCTGGCACCCACATTTTTTTTTTTTTAAAGAATTTTTTATTCATTTATTTGACAGAGAGAGATCACAAGCAGGCAGAGAGACAGGCAGAGAGAGAGGAGGAAGCAGGCTCCCTGCTGAGCAGAGAGCCCGATGCGGGGCTCGATCCCAGGACCCCGAGATCACGACCCGAGCCGAAGGCAGCGGCTTAACCCACTGAGCCACCCAGGCACCCCTGGCACCCACATTTTATAGAATAAGTATGTAGGTATACTTTCCCTGTGGGTAAAATAATGATAATGCTAAGGGGGATCTAGAGTAATGAGGATGGTAGGATGATTTATTTTATTATTTTAATATTTATTTGAGAGAGAGAGAGTTGTGTGTGCACGTGTGCCAGTGGGGGAGGGGCAGAGGGAGAGAATCTTCAGGCAGACTCCCTATTGAGTGCGGAGCCTGACAGGGACTCTGTCCTAGGACCCATGAGATCACGATCTGAGCTGAAACCAAGAGTTGGATGTTCAACTGACTGAGCTGCCCAGACACCCCAGGATGAGTTATTTTAGATAGTGATCAGGGAAGACCTCATTGAGAAGAAAATATTTGAGCAAAGCCTTGGGACAGAGGAGGCAGCAACCTGTTTGGGTATCTGTAGGAAGAACATTCTAGAGAGCATGATTAGTAGGTATAAAAGCCCTGAGGTGGGAGAGAGCTTGGTTTATTGCAAGAACAGCTAAGGAGTTAGTCTAGTTTGAGCATAGTGAGCAAAGTTGGCAAAAGCCAGACTGTGTAGAGTTCTAGATTTTTCCCAAGTGGGATGGGAAGATATTGGATGATTTTGAACAAGGGAGTTATGTGATCTGATTTTTATTTAAAGACAATGACTCTGGCATGGAGAAGAGACTGGAGGAAGGGAGAGTGGCAGCAGAGAGATTCATTGAGAGACTTGTTTCCAAGTAAGAGATGGGAGTGACTGAGGCTGTTCTGATAGCACTTGAGGTTAATTAAGAAAAGTGGTAGAATTCTGGACATATTTGCAGTTAGAGCTAACCACACTTGCTAATGGATTTGGTATGGGTGTATGAGGGAAATTGGGGTTAAGGATAATTAATCTGAGCAACTGGGTAAATTGTAGTGGTATTTCTGAAAATAAATGCTGTGAGATTCCTGGGAGGAGAAGAAGGGGGTAATGGGGAATCGAGAATGTATTTGGGGCATATGGGTTTTGAGATAGGTATTAGTTATGAAGGGGAAGGTGCTGAGAGGCAGGTGGATATGCAGTTTTTATTTTGGGGTTAGTTGGTGCGAGAGATGTGAATTTGGGAATTCTATCAGTCAAGTTCAGGGTAGAAAATATCAACTACTCTAGATATCATCAGAGATTCTATTTTATTTTATTTTTTTGGTTTGCTCTTTTATATCATTTTTTTATTTTTTGGGAGATAGAGAATGCACTAGCAGGCATGGGAGAGGCAGAGGGAGAGGTAGAGAGAGAATCTCAAGCAGGCTCCATGCCCAGCATGGAGCCTGATGTGGAGCTGGCTCTCATGATCCTGAGATTGTGACCTGAGCCAAAATCAAGATTGGATGCCTAGCTGACTGAGCCACCCAGGTGCCCCAGTCAGAAAGAGATTTAAAATTTAAATTTTAAATTTAAAATAAAATTTAAAAAGAGAATTGTGTGTTTAGGGGGCTGGAGGAATAGAAGTTGGGAAGCTGCTGCTAGGGTTCAGAGGCACACTACCACAAGGCTTCAAGGTCAACCCACCAAACCTCTGGTCCCAACAAACTGCTGCTGGTAACATAGGCATCCCATACCCACCAGACACCTATATGAGAACACTCATACTGGAGAGAGCCTGTCGCTATAGCTGGAAGAATGGCTTCTACCTTCTGGATTTTGCTCAAGGTTCTTCAACATTTAGGAAGAAGAGGATAGAGCAGAGAATGGGCAGCCAGTGAGATGGGGGAAGTCTAGAACATGGTGTCCCTGAGCCAAAGTAAATCAAGCCTGTTCAGGGTTGTGCTCAGCTGAAACAGGTGCTTGTTGATTGGTTTGGTAAAATGAGGGCTGAGAATTAAATGCTGACTTTAGCAAATTGGAGCTCATTGGTGACTTATATGAGTATTTTGATGGTGTGGTAGGAATAGGTGAAGGAGAGAATGGAAGTGAGGAAATGAAGACAACAAGTACACACTACTCTTGCGAAGTTTTTCTCTACAGAGGAGCAGAGAAATGGTACCAAAGCTGGAGGGAAATAGGGGATCCAGGGAAGTGGTTTTTATTTTGAGATAGGAGGCAGTATATTCATGGGCTGAAGGAAAATTTGTGGATGCATGAGAAGGAGTGGCGATAGCAGGTTCAAAAACTTTTGATAAGTGAAGGACAATGGAATTCAGTGTACAAGTGGATGTTTGGCCTTAGGAAGAAGGACTGTGCCTCAGGGAAAGGCAGAGTTTTTGGTTACAGATATAGAATCACTTGGTAAATTTGCTGATGGGAGAATGAATAAGTTGTCCTCTGATTCCATTTTTCAGTGGATCATCAGCCAGGTGTCGGGAAGGTGGAAGGAATGTATAAGGTTTGAAAAGAAAAGAGAAGGGTTTAAGATAGGCATTTTGGAGAATGAGAGAGTGAATTAGTTAGGCCTCGGTTGTTAAACTTTAGCCTGCCTGGGAATCAGGCGGAGGGATGGGTATAACACTAATTGCTGTGCCCCACCCCAGAGTTCCTGATTCACCAGGTCTGGGATGAATTTGCATTTGTAACTCTTCCAGGTGAACCTGATGCTTCTGGACCAGAGAGCACACCTTGGTTATGAATTTAAGGGAGACCATTCAGCATGCTTGAGTGTGATTTCTTTAGCTTTATTCCGCTACTTGTGTACAAAGGTGGAGAAGACTATGGCTTAAATTTAACCAGAAATAGGGTTTTGCCAAGTGAGTTCAAGGGGAAGAAGAATGAGCCATAAGAGTGATTGACAGTGATGTGTAAGCTGGATAAGAGGAGAAGTGAGGACATGCAGGAAATGACGGTCAATGAAAAAGTGCTAAGATCAGTGGATTAGAAGTTCGGATGGTGAGGATGAATTGTTGGAGAGAAGGGATCTGGAAATACGCACAGTGATGGTAAGAGGTTGGGCTGCTTGAAGTTGAGGTTTTTAAAGCTGCTGAAGTTATTAATTGTGATTTAAAGTAAAGAATAAGTGGCTGGACTGGGTGGAGGTCAAGAATCTGAGAGGTTGAGTATTGGATGATCTTCTACCTGAATGTGGAAGTCATCAAGAAGAGCGGCAGGAGCAGTGGTGGAGCAGGAGGCGGTGAGTTAGGTGCTAAAATCCTGTCGCTGAGCGGGAATGGGAGGGTTATATAGATAGCAGCAGCAAGAGGGGAAGGTGGAAAGTAGCATAATCAGTATGTGTGAGGGTTTTCAGAGCACAGGGAGGGCAGTGATCTGGAAGGCAACCATGAGTTGCAGGGAAGGCATCTACTTCATCCCTAAGCCAAGTGTTGTGCTGGTTGTAGGAGAAAACACTTGAGCCCCACTCAGGCCATACATAATCTTATTCATTTCTCACAACAGCCCTGTAACAGTAGGTATTATTATCCTCATTTTTACAGATGAGGAAACTGAGGCTTAAAATAATTGTCCTGATAGTCATAGCTTATAAATACTGGAGGGGGCATCGTGTGAGTCCAGTGGGAGCCAAAAGAAGGCAGATATTGACTGAAAATAAAAAGGTACTTCTTAGCAATAGAGGCGGGCACCAGTGAAAGTGTTCCTTTGGAGGAAAAGGCAAACTCCCTATCCCAGAAGTAGATGTTTGCCTTCTGTCTTCACCACTGCAAACTGATTTAATCGTAGAATGATACAAGGAGAAAACCAGCAAGGAGGAGGGGAATTGGTATTTTTCAGCTGTTGGAGGAGGGGGCAGGAGGATGACAGTTGAATTCAGTTATCTCTAAGATAAGAGTCTGTGATTATGTGGTGATTGCACAACATTGTGAGAATGCACTAAGTGCCACTGAATTGTGCATTTTAAATGGTAAGTTGTATATTATGTGGATTTCACCTCAGTTTAAAAATGTCTATAATTAAACTGGTTATTTCCATTTTAATCTGCAGGCAGTTTACCATTCTACAGAATTTCACATGTGAGGCCCTTTGGGTACGAAAAAGTAGAGAAGTAGTGATTGCTTTCATGGAACTTAGATTTTGGATATGTGTGGATATGTGTATGTTATGAAAAGATAACGAATCATGAATATTGGTCAATCTTTGGTGTCAAAAAAATGGTATAAGTCGTTGTTTAGCTTCTGAAGAGGAGGAGCCCAAGTGGGCTCCTCTACCTATTCCTACTGTGGCATATTTGGCACAGAACATCTTTCCAGATGTCCTGCTGTTTCTCAGTCTTAGAATTTGAGGTAGCCCACTTTGCTCAGTTTTTAAGATCTGCAAGCTGGAACTATGACATCAGTTCAAAAGTGTGTGGGGGAAGATTAAGTTGATATTTTAAAAGAGCATCTTGTCAACTAAATCTCCTGGGAAAGGAGTCAGTGGCAAAAACAGGTTTGTTGATCTTGTAGGTTGTGTTTTTGTTAGCCCCGATTACAATCTGGCAGAATTTTTTTGAAAATATATTCTTTGTTTAAATAAGACTATTTTTTCAGGTTTTGTTGACTAGTTTCTACTAGTGTTTGAGGTATTGGCTTTTCACAGTGGTGTTAAAACATCCTGAGTCTGATGTTAGCTGTTCTTTATTTGGTTTTTATTTTTTTAAATATATTATGTTATTGTTACAAAGTGTTTTTCAGAAACATGGCAAACTAGTGGAGTTCCCATTTCTCCTGTACCCAGTTTCCCCTGCTCAAGGTCTTTCATTAGTAAGACCGAGTAGGAAAAACTCAGTCATCCTCCTGTTTCTCCTTCACAGCACTGCCTCACTCACAACACTTCTGACACCAGATGTGTGTGGGGTTTCCACACTCCAAGCAATTCTGCAACACCTTCTGAACGTCCTCCAATTCAGCTCAATTCTGATGCTATCTATTTGAAGATGGCATCAGATCCCACAGGTTAGGGGCTCAGTCCTCCAAGACTGCTTCAATCCCACTTCAGATACCAGTCTCAAGTCCCAGGTGTCACCTGCACAATTGACCAGTCAGCTATAAATCAGAGGTTTCTAACCCCCTCTTCAGGTTTGATCAGTTTGCTAGAGTAATTCCCAGAACTCAAGAAAACAGTTTACTTATTATTTACTTTTTACTTATTTTATTTTATTTATTTTAATAATTTGTTTTATTATTAACAGTTTACTTATTATTAGTTTATTATAAAAGGATATGATAAAAGATACAGATGAACTTTCAGATGGAATAGATATATAAAGCAAGGTAGGTGGGAAGGGCTTTGAAGCTTCCAGGTCCTCTCCTGTGCCTCTTTCCCAGCACCTTTATGTGTTCAGCAACCCGGAAGCTCCCCAGATCTCATGTTACTGGGATTTTTATGGAGTCTTCATCACATAGGTGTGATCAGTTATAACTTCATTCCCAACCTCTTTCCCCTCTCTGTTGAATGGGAGACAGGGCTGAAAATTCCAAGCTTCTAATCGTGGCTTGGTCTTTCCAGTGATTAGCCCCCAGTCAGGAGCCACCAAGATTGTCTCATTTAAACAAAGACTGCTACATCCCAGAAGTTCAAGGAATTTAGGAACTGTGTGTTAGGAACTGGAGTGCTCCTAGTTTTTTTATGATTTAGGAAATTACAAGGGTCAGGGTACCTGGGTGGCTCAGTTGGTCAAGTGTCTGCTTTCGGCTCAGGTCATGATCCAGGGGTCCTGGGATTGAGCCCCATGTTGGGCTCCCTGCTCAGAGGGGGAGTCTGCTTCTCCCTCTCCTGCTCCCCCTGCTTGTGCTCTCTCTCTGTCAAATAAGTAAATAAATACAATCTTAAAAAAAAAAAATTACACGGGTCTTAGGAGTCTGTGCCAGGAACTGGGGGCAAAGATGAATATATATATTTTCTATTCTCTCACAGTGGTATATTTGTTATGATTAGTGAACCACTATTAATATCTTAACTAGGGTTTTATACTTTCTTCAGATGTGCTCTTCCAAGATCCCATGTCAGGATACCGTATTACCTTGAGTTGCCATGTTGCTGGGGCTCCTCTTCACTGTTGGAGTTTCTCAGACTTCTCTTGTTGATGACCTTGACAGTTTAAAGGATTGCTGGTCAGGTGCTTTGTAGAAAGTCCTTCTGTTGAAATGTCTGATGTTTTTATTGTTAGTAGATTAGGTTTATGGGTTTTCTGACAGTCTTGGTGATCAAACAGTTGTGACTATATAATTGTGAGGATGTGTATAGAAACCAACAGTCAAGAAATTAGAATATAAACCATGGGAGCATGCTGTGTGATAAACTGAGAATTTGGGGATGAATTAGATACAGGGTTTAGTAATCTAGTAATCTAAGAAAAGAATACTGGTCAATAATTTGAGATAAAATGTCACTAGCAACAAACCTTTATTGAGAATTTGCTATTAGGAGGGTCTTACGCTACTCGGTCAGTCATTCCTCTCTATCAGTTCCAGTGGGAGTGCTGCACAAAAAACAGTAGCAAACTGAAAATCAGAGTGCTGCTTTATGAGCAGGAACTTAAAGGAAAGGTACAGTCAGGTGGCTGTCTGGAAGAAGGCTAGGTGAAAGCCCGTAGTTTAAGCCCAAGGGTGCCTCCTTCTAACCCTAAATCTAAATCTTGGCCTTAGCATTCACAGTGGTATCTTCATTTTTGGAAGTATGTTGGTAGAGGAGAGAGGAAGCTTCACCTTGCCATCTTGTTGTGAGCCACACAGTGTACTCTGTGTGTGTGTGTGTGTGTGTATGTTTGTGTTTGTGTGTTTGTGTTTTAAGTGGGTTCCATGCCCAACATAGGGCTTGAACTCATGACCCTGAGATCAAGAGTCACTTGCCGTACCAACTGAGCCAGCCAGGGGTCCCTCACCTTGCTGTGTTCTGTTATAAAACTTTACATGGTAATTTGTAATTGCCTATTTAATTACTATTTCTTCCAGTGGATTGTAACCTTTTGTGGGAACAGGGAATCTGGTGTATCTTGCCCACTATTATAGCCTCTGGTGCTTAGTCTATTCCCTAGCACATGGTAGGTGTTGAATTAATAAAGAATGAGTGGGAGTTTGTCATGCAGTATAAGGAACAGAAGATTACACTGGGTAACAGTATTCCAACAGGTAGGGAATGCTTGCCTAACATGTTAAATACATTCTTCCAGACGTAGATCACATTCTTCTGCTCTAGGAAGCCTTCTTGGACCTCACTTCATTTCCTGTACCCTTACTGCACTTAACAAGCATTCTGTGGCCAGACTCTTATTTTAATTAACCTTGCATTATGATCTTTTTTTCCTCATTATTATTTTTTTATACAGATGCCTTCTTATCTCTTTAATGCTAGCTCCTTTTTTTCTTTTTTGAATGCCCATTCCACACAAATATGGTGCTAGGTGTTGTACATATTTTATTATCCTATTTAATCTCTTCAACAACCTGGCACAATAGACAAAGAAGGAGATTGAGACTTAAAACTTGTCCAAGGTTGTACGACACTTTCTGGCACCCTCCAGAAGCTTGAGGCCTCTTCAGCTCTCTGCTGTTTTTAACAGAATATATTACTTCAGTACAATTTACATGCTTTATAAAAGTCTTTTTAAACTTTCTAGACTGCCTCACAATTGCATCGTGGTTTTTTAGGGGTGTATGTGTGAGTGATCAAAGGATCAAAATACTAATCCTAACACTTCTTCAGACTTCGGACTTGAACAGCAAAACTGATGAAATAGCTAACTTCAAATGTTGTGTTTTTAAGGCTAAAAATGAATGTCTAACTTGGTGATTACTTTTATGATAAACTATTATTATAAAACCTTTTTATAGAGCACAGAGAAAAAGAAAGTTTTGTCATTGCTCAGAGAAAAAAATATACTTATTCAAAATGTGCTAGGCATTCCTGTCTTGATGCTTCAAACATTAAGCTGTTCCCTGTAGCCTTGGAAACCATGACTTCTAAGTGCTTATTTTTAACTATGGTTTTCTTTTTAATATAAGTAGATTCTGATGGTAGAAAAAAGTTGTCATGTGGAATTACTCTGTGGAGCCACTTGAATAGACTTGAAACATTGTTTATACATAAATAAATTCACCCTCTGAAAAATATTCTGAACCAGCACGTATGTGCTGGCATCTGCAAGGCAGCCCATATTTGATACTGAGTTTAGACTACTCCTAGGAGATGGCGAAAAGGGGCCTCTGGTAGAAAGCAAATGGAAAAGGCAAGGTGTTGGGTATTTTTTCTTTGTTTTGCCTTTTATGTTTCTTTAAACCTTTCCTGGGAATTCATCAAAAGTTTCTTTTCAAAATGAATTTTTTGGTGAGATCCAATTACCATGACACAACTATAAATGTTGGTGTTCATTTTACGATTTGGGGGATTTTGTTTTCCTTTTTTTAATGCTTTTTCCAAATGAAGAATTTGTATTATCGGTTTTATTCACTGCGACTGTCATTTATATGTTGATCATTCATTCAACGGCTGTTTATTATTCTTCTCCTAGTTACTGTACTAGTTATGTGCTGACAATACAAAAGTAGGTAAGAGGGGTGTCTGGGTGGCTCAGTCATTAAGTGTCTGTCTTCAGCTCAGGTCATGATCCCAGAGTCCTGGGATCGAGCCCTGCGTTGGGCTCCTTGCTCTGCAAGAGGCCTGCTACTCTTTCTCCCACTCCTCCTGCTTGTGTTTCCTCTCGCTGTGTCTCTCGCTGTCAAATAAATAAATAAAATCTTTAATAAAAAAAGGTAAGTAAGATACTTTCGCAGCCTTCAAGATTTTAATCTTTGGGTTGTTCAGACAGCTAGGCCCAGAAACACAGTACCTTGTAATAAATGCTCCAATAGTGTGCCATGCTTGCTTCTCTGGGAACACTCCAGGGTGGTCATGGGAAACTTCCTGGAGGAAATAAATGATTTTTTTCTTCCCTTTTCTTTCTCTACCACCCTTTCTTCCATGACTTTTAAAAAATTAAATGCTTTTTTTTTTTTTTTTTACCCAAGTCTAAAATAAAAGTTCTTTTTCTACCTTACCCAACGCTGCCCCAGTCTCACTCCTTAGCACTAACTACCTTTAACATTTCTTTTTCCTCTGTGATGGTTACTGTGAAGACTTGAAATAATATGCTTTGTTTCTGTTACTTGATGAATAAACTTTAGATAGTGACTCTTGGCTTTGGACAATGAAAGATGAGGACTTTCACACATTCACAGTATATGCCACCTTTCATCCCTCCTTCTACCTCTATGTTTTATTACTTATCTTACTTATATTACTTTTCTTATTCTTACATTATCAGGTTTAAAAGAAAATACATTTTGCCAGTTACTATGATTAACTCTTATCTTGTCTATAGGATAACTGAAATTTGAGCCACAAAGAAATACCCTTCATAATATTACTATAGACCAAGTGTGACTGGTCTCATAGCAAAGGACTATAATTTTATATTGTGTCTTAATACCAGAAGAATTTCCCAAGAGCTGGGGTCTAGTGGATGGACTTTTTTTCCCCTCCCCCCCTTTTAAACACAAACTCGTATTTCCTATGATTGGATATATGAATTCCAACACACTTTCTGAGAAGACTGTAGTATCTTGCTTGAAAATTGAAATAGTGTCTCATTTATTTGGTAGTATCAATTTCTAACAGCTAGCAATAATCTAAAAATAAGCATAAAAAGGGGCGCCTGGGTGGTTCAGTCTGTTAAGTGCCCGACTCATGATCTCAGCTCAGATCTTGATCTCAAAGTCATGAGGTCAGGCCCTGTGTTGGGCTCCATGCTGGGCATGGAGCCTATTTAAAAAAAAAAAAAAAAAAGTGAGCATAAAAACCTACTAAACTGCAAAAATATCTCATCCCTACAAAGGTCTATATTTCATGCAGGGGAAGACTCCATAGGCCTCATTCAGAAACTGCTTACTTTGTTTTGTGTGCCATTCTACCAATTATGATGACTTAGTCTTCAGGTCCATAGTTGAGTAAATGCTGTAATTTAGTGATGCTGCTAGCAGGCACATTGTCCCGAGAAATATCATGTGAAACCCTTATAGAGAGAGGAAAGGCAGAAAAAAATTTAAAAGCTGACAGTAATCTTTTAAAGTATTCTGACAGAGGACTATACGATACAGTGCAGTCACTTCTGTAGGCCTCAGGATCTTGCATGATGTTCATAATGATCCTTGATCTTCAAAAAAAATGTATCATTCTTTTCATGGTATACATTTTCAGAAACTCGGAAAGTGAGTAATGCATTGAAGATATATATGTATTCCTACCCAAAATGGTCACATTAAAAAATTGTTTTTGACAATTAAAAATGATAAGCATATGATAATATCTGGGAAGTTAATTTGCATGAGGGGTCTTCTGCAATGTCAGCAGGATTGTGTAGTTATTCTGTGTAGTGTATTTCTGATAACAATGGAAATAACTTTGTTAGTTACTGAAAGCTCAGTCCCTACAAAACTGCTACCATATGGATTATTGCTGTAAAGCAGCTGTTGACCATATGGTGAAATATATCAGTTGGCAAAAAGGGCAGTTTTTTTTTTCCTTTGGTGTGTTTGTCATGAATATGTGGTTAAACGCTGTTATCTGTCACTGGATTGACCTTTGTCTCCACAGAATAAGCGTTTAGACAGGTTGCCTTGTGGAAGAGATTGGGATACTGCTACTTTCTCCCCGTACTCCTTTTATATTTTGAGCCTTTTATGTCTTTTTCCTTCAGAATATTTTCAAATTTATAGAACCATTGTAGAAGTAAAGAGCTTCTCCTTCCCTACACCCATTTGAGAGTAAATTAGGAAGATGATCCAAATAAATGAGAGTGTATTTTCTACAAATGATAACATTCTTTATAACCATAGTTTGACCATCAAAATAAGTTAACACTGACACATTATTACCATATAGCTCACATACCCCATTCAAGTTTGTCCAACTGTCTCAATATCTTTTGGAAGAAAAGGATTCCATCCAGGACCATACCTTGCATTTAATGGCCATGTCTATTCTCTGCCAGTCTGAACCAGTTCCTCTGTCTTTCCTTGACTTTCATGACCTTGGCATTTTAAGAGATTTTAGCCATTTACTTTGTAATATTACTTTGTAATATTCCCAGTTTTGATTTGTCTGGTGTTGCCTCACTGAAGAGATTCACGTTATTTAGTTTTTGATGGAATATTATAGAAGTGATGTTGCATCCCGTCAAGTGGTATACAATTTTCATTTACCTCATTACTTGTGATGCTAACTGTGAACACTTGCTCAGAGTGGTGTCTGCCAAGTTTCTCCTATGAAGTTCCCTTTTTGACTTGGCAGTCTATAAATATCTTGTATGGGGGGGGTTAGGTATGTAAATATTTCATTTCTCATTAAATTTCATCCCTCAGTTTTAACATACATTGATGTTTCTTGGCAGAATTAATTATTAATATGATGCTGGTTATTTTCTGATTCCATCATGTCTTCTCTATTCATCAGTTAACATCCTACTATAAAGAGAAGTTGCTATCTCTTCCTCATGTATTTATCAGAGTGGACTCACGGATTCCTGTGTGATCCAATGGATTATAATCTGTTAATATAATTATTTAATTAATTAATCATTTTAAAAGATTTTATTTATTTATTGAGAGTGAGGGGAGGGACAAAGGGAGAGAAGGAGAGAGAGAATCTGCAGACTCTGCTTTGAGCACATACCCCTACACAGTACTTGATCCCACGACCCTGAGATCATGACCTGAGCCAAAATCTTTGCATGTGTGTTAATTTTTGATTGGATGCCAGGCATTGTTAATTTTGTCTTATTGTTTGTTGGGTATGTTTTGGTTCTATAAATATTGTTGAGATTTATTCTGAGATACAGTTATGTTCAACTGACTGAGGCACCCAGTGCCTCTGTTACTATAGTAATTTATTTTGATACTCACATTATTTCAGGTTTGGCTTATGGGAATGTTTTCAAGTGGCTTCTGTTTTCATTTAACTGTATTAACCTCACTCTTTGACTACATCTTTTTTTTTTTTAAGGTTTTATTTATTTATTTATTTGACACAGAGAGAGAGAAACACAGTGAGAGAGGGGACACAAGCAGGGGGAGTGGGAGAGGGGAAGCAGGCTTTCCGCTGAGCAGGGAGCCTGATGCAACGCTCAATCCCAGGACCCTGGGATCATGACCTGAGCTGAAGGCAGATGCTCAACAGACCAAGCCACACAGGCGCCCCCTTGCTTTTTTTTTAAAAGAAATATGACAGTGTTACCTTTTAATTGGGGTGTTTGGACTACTTTTAATTTACATTAATAACTTATTGCTGAGCTTAAATCTATCTTGCTCTCTGTACTCAGTTTGTTGCATTTGTTCTTTGTTCCCCTTTCCTCTTTATCTGCATAATTTTAGATTTTATTTCCTTTTTTGGCTCTATTAACTTTAAATTTTTTGTTTTGTCATTTTAATGGTTGCTTTAGGGTTTATAATGTCCATCTTAAAGTAATAGCATACCATTTCACATATGGCATAAGGACTTCACATCAGTGCACATTTTTCTCTTACCAGCTTTTTGCTATTCTTATCACATGTTTTACTTCTCCATGTTACCAACCCTACAATATATTGTTCTTTTTGCTTTAAACAGTTGATTATCTTCTACAGAAGTTTAAAATAATATCAGTCTTTATTTTTACCCAAACAGTTACATTTCAGAGGCTCTTCATTTTTTCTGTATCTAGTATCATTTTCCTTATGCCTAAAGTATTTGCTTTTGAACTTCTTATGGTGTATATCTGCTGATAATTGAACACTTTCACCTTTTGTATGTCTAAAACCATCTTACTGTTATATTAGTTTTTGTAGGATAGTTTAGCTGAGTATGGAAATCTAGTTTAAGGTGTTTTTCTTTGCTTGGTATTTTTTGTTTTGTTTTGTTTCTTATTTCTTTAAAGATGTTACTCCATGTCTTCTGGGTTACATTGTGTTTGTTCTCTTTTGTGTAATATGGCTTTTTCTCAGGCTGCTTTTAAGAGTTCCTCTTTTTTTTTTTTTTTAAGATTTTTATTTATTTATTTGATAGAGAGAAATCACAAGTAGGCAGAGAGGCAGGCAGAGAGAGAGGAGGAAGCAGGCTCCCTGCTGAGCAGAAAGCCCGATGTGGGGCTTGAACCCAGGACCTGGGATCATGACCTGAGCCGAAGGCAGCGGCTTAACCCACTGAGCCACCCAGGCGCCCCTAAGAGTTCCTCTTTATTATTTCTATAAGCAATTTGATTATGATGTATCTTGGTATAGTTTTCCTTGTCCTTTTATCCTTAGGATTTTTGTGGAGTTTTGGATCTGGATTTGTAGTTTTCATCAAATTTGGAAACTTTTCAGCCATTAATTTTTTTTTTTTTTTTGACAGAGAGAAATCACAAGTAGACAGAGAGGCAGGCCGAGAGAGAGAGAGAGAGAGAGAGAGAAGCAGGCTCCCCGCTGAGCAGATGGCCCGATGCGGGACTCGATCCCAGGACCCTGAGATCATGACCTGAGCCGAAGGCAGCGGCTTAACCCACTGAGCCACCCAGGCGCCCTAATTTTTTTTTTTTAAGATTTTATTTATTGACTTGACAGACAGAGATCACAAGTAGGCAGAGAGGCAGGCAGAGAGAGAGGAGGAAGCAGGCTCCCTGCTGAGCAGAGAGCCCGATGCGGGGCTCGATCCCAGGACCCTGGGATCATGACCTGAGCTGAAGGCAGAGGCTTTAACCCACTGAGCCACCCAGGCGCCCCCCAGCCATTAATTTTTCACACAAAAAAATTCTGTGTCTTCCTCCACTATTTTCTCCTTCTTGGACTACAGTTACATGTATATTGAGCCTGGTGAGGTTGTCTGATGTTTTGTTTGTTTCTGTTTTTGTTTTCATATTATTTTTTTCTCATTTTGAATATTTCCTATCCAAATATCCATAGACATTTAGTATATCTTCAGGTACTAATCTTTTCTTCTGTATTATCTAATCTGTTCATCAAGAATTTTTTTTTTTTCATTTCAATTATTGTAGTTTTCATCTCTAAAAGTTCTACTTGGATCCTTAAAAAATTTTCCAGGTCTCTATTTTACATGTCCAATCTTTTCTCTAGCTTTTGAACATATGAATTATAGTTGTAATAACTGTTTTACTGGTCCTGTACTAATTGTATCATCTCTATTAATTCTGGGTCAGTTTTGATTGATTGATCTCTTTCTCTTCTTTCCTCTCCCTTTCCCTCCCTCTCTTTCTTTTCTCCTTCTTTTCTATCCATCCTCATCACCACTGCCTTCCTAGAATCATGTTGATTGATTGATTTTGCCATTCATTTTGTATTCAGTTTCCTGCTTTGCATGTGTGGTAATTTTTGTTTGGATGCCAGGCATTGTTAATTTTGCCTTATTGTTTGTTGGGTATGTTTTGGTTCTATAAATATTCTCGAGATTTATTCTGAGATACAGTTATATTACTTGAAAAAATTTCAATCCTTTGACATCTTGCTTTTTAAGCTTTGTAAGGCTGGATTAGAATGTCATTTAGACTAGGGTTGATTTTATGTACTCCCAAAACAAAACTCTCCTCAATACTTTGTGTATGGCCCATGGGTTATGGGCCATACTCTGTCTGTGGGGAACAGTCATTATTCTTGGCCCTGTGCAATCTCTGCTTATTTTTTCTTCTAGTCCTTTTGAATGTTTTTTTTCTCTGGCTTTGGGTAGTTTCCTCCAATGATTCACTGATCAGTACACAACTGAAAACTTGAATGTGATCCTCTCCAGATCTCTGGAGTTTTCTGTGTGCAGCTTTCTCTTCTCTAGTACTGTGTGCTGAGAACTCTAGCACTTGTGGTTTCTCTGGAGTCCCAGCTTATCTTTTCAATTCAGGGAGATGACCTTACTCTGTTGGGATCCCTCTCCTTTTGTGTCAGCCTGGAAACTTTCTCCAGACAGTAAGGCTGGAGAAGTCATAGGGCTCACCTCATGTGTTTCCTTATTCTCAGGTTTTACTGTCTCTTCTTGCCTGACAGCCAGTGTTTTGAGAACCATTGTTTCATATGTTTTCTTAGGTTTTTCTAGTTGTTTCAGTTGGGAGGGTAAATACCATCTGTATTACTCTGTCTTGGCCAGAAGTAGAATAAGTTAGGCTGTGTCTAAGAATTTTGGTGTCCTGTAGAACATTTTAGTGACTTTAGGGTAAAAACAAATATATTATGACTTTGCACTCCTCTCTTGTGGAAGACGTGGGCCTTATCTTTCTATTTCTGTGTTGTTTTCTCTGTTTCCCTTTGTTCCCAATCAAATTTGAACTGAAACAAATTTATGGAAGGCCTACTATGGGCCAAGCACAGTAGGATGGGGATTTAAAAGATTAATAGGATGTCATCCCTTTCTATAGAGAACTCAGAGCTTAGAGATGCTTAGAGAGGTTATAGAATATCCTCTAAATCACAGCTCTTAAATTGGTAAAACAGAGTTTGAACCAGATCTTTAGGTTTCCAGTTGAATATCTTTTTACTGTAGCAAAATGTCCTTATATAATTCTGTATACACATATTCAAAGTGTCCTTATATAATTCTGTACACACATATTCAGTATACATATATATCTGTATACATACATATATGCAGACATACATCCATGCATACTCTGTAGAACTCAGGAGGTCTGATGAATATATAGTCTAAAGACTATGAGGCTGTAAAGTCTCACCCTATTTCAAATTGGTTTTTGCTTATCAGTGACTAAAAGACTTGTGAGGAGAGGCATTTGTGAGTGTGTGAGACTGGTAATAAACTAGAGGTCCAATGGGATGAAGAGGGAGGAAAAAGGAGAGTTGTGCTCGTTTATTTTTTTGGAACACACTTTAAGAGTTATAAGTAGTAATATGCTGGTAGAAACATGTCTTTGGAGACACTGCAGTAACTTTGATTTGTGTCCAGTTAAAACTGCAACAGAGCTGCCAGTCTAGAAGGAGTTCTATATTTGCTCATTTTCTTCAGATAGCGGGCAAAATGGAGAAATTTGTTAAGCCAGTTCTGAAACATTATACTAAAATCCAAAATGAGCAAAGTTAATCACATGTATTGGCATTGGGGGGAGGGGTTTGAAAACCTTTCAGTTTCTGGGAGCAACGTTTTTACTTTCTGGTACCAGCAATAAGACCATTTGTATGAGTATAAGCAGCATGCAGATGTGACCAAGAGGCCAACAAGGCAGGGTGGTGTAGAGGAAGAAGAAGTGAACCGGACGTTAAGAATCTTGGGCTTTGTCTCGGCTTTCTGACTGGTGTATTCTGACTGAGATTTTGAGCAAGTCACTTACACTAATTGGGATTTCATTTTCATACTGAAAATGAGAGCATTGATTTAAAAGACCTCTAAAGGGGCACCTGGGTGGCTCAATGGGTTAAAGCCTCTGCCTTCGGCTCAGGTCATGATCCCAAGGTCCTGGGATCAAGCCCCATATCGAGCTCTCTGCTCAGTAGGGAGCCTGCTTCCTCCTCTCTCTCTCTCTGCCTGCCTCTCTGCCTACTTGTGATCTCTGTCAAATAAATAAATAAAATATTTTAAAAGACCTCTAAAATAACTCTTAATACTAACATTATCATTATCATGATCCTTTGACTACAAAGATGACCTTAACTGAGCATCGGTCTATTACCTATTATTTCTGGAGCTAACATTTTAAAAAATTGCTTTATTATATCATCACTTTTTATTTTTCACTTCAAAGGTCATTACCCAGCCTGATGGCCCATCTAATTCACAAAAACTTGGCCTAGGTTACTTTTGATGATTCCTAAAATATCAAGTCCTCCAGCAAAGATAGAGATTTGCCATTATTGAAGATAATTCAGAGACTGTATAGTTTTATAGGCAACTCCCAAGAGTGCTTTGGACAGTGGCATTCTTGCTGGAATAAATATAGAAACATTAAGAGGATAATAATAATTAGGGTCATAGCTAATACTGCAGTACTTTTCAAATGATAAAATGATAGATGCTTTAAAGTCTTTAATCCTCAGAATAAACCTTTGAAAAATGTACCATTTTATCATCATTTTCCAGATGAGGCACAGAAGGTTAGGTAACCTGTACAAGGTCACATGGTTACTAAACAACAGAGGTGGGATTTGAGCCACCACTGACACCACAGCCTATTCTCTTAACTAGTACACTATACCACACATTATAGTTATAAAATCCACATGTATCAAATTATTATATTTCCATAAATGGACAATATTCATTAATTATAAAAATTATGCCCTAAAAATCAGTGACTTTATGATTATTTTTTCATTCCCATATGTAATTATCATTTTAATTATAGATTCTGATCGAGAGGCTTCAAGAATGAGTTATTTTTAATAAAGCAGCTCAGGCGATTCTGATGAATACCCTCACAATGAATTATTGGGTCGTCTCTGGATTGTCTGCCAGTCTGAACTGTTTGTTACCATTCATTTAACAAAATGAGTTTGCATGAAAGTTTTCAGCTATGTCCTCAGACATACATTTTAATTCAGCTGACATTTTTTTGCAAGAAGTTTTGCTCAATGAAGAAAACACCATTCATGGATTTACTTTGTAGGAGTAAACTGCATAAAAATGCTTTTCTTGCTTTACTTTTGTTATCTATGCATACCCAAGCATATGATGGAAACCAGCTCTCTCTGTTCAGATTTTTGCTATTGTTGTATACACTTTGACATATCTTTATTGTTAATTTTCCTGGATTAGAACTTTTCTGACAAGACCTTAAAAAAAAAAAAATACCCCACACAAAAACAGAAAAAAAACCCTTACATGTGTCATCTCTTCAGTAAAGCCTCCTTTAAAGTTACTCATTACAATCACTGCATCTGTCATCTTCTCCCTTGAACCTGATACTGGTTTTTTTGGTCCAAAGTTAAGATTAAAATTAAGGAAATACCATTTTCCACCATTGAGTAATCGAAAAATCTTTCATTTTACACTAAAAGTCATAGTCTACAAGAATATCACATTGCTAAAACCTCAGAACCAAGTGGAAAGTCTTTATGAACCCTTGCATTGGCCTATCTGATGACCACAAGCCTGAAAATTCAGAATCCTAGAAAATGTGGCCTATGTCTGTACCCATGTAATTTCTCAGGAGGAAATGAAGAGGGTAAGGCTTGATCTTAAAAGAGCAGAACAGTAAAAACAAATGGACTTATTATGGTGATCTTTTTGCAGTATATGCAGATATCAAATCATTATATTGTACACCTAAAACGTATGTAATGTTATGTCAGTTATACCTCAATTTAAAAAAATATTTAATCAAACTTAACAATTTCCTTTTAAATACTGTTCTCACAAAAGCCAATTAGTTGAAGGATATGATTTAAATTACAGTTTCAAAATTGATTTTAAAAACCATACAGTATATATGAAGCACTTGCAAAGTGTGTACCCCTTTGTTCGATACAGTGGGGGAGAGGATACAAGAGAAGAAGGCAAGAAGCTTACTGTCTTTCTAGTTGAATAAGATTTAGTACTTGGAAAAACTAGTGTGAAGACAGACATAATCAAGTGCTGAACTTTGTGGTACATATTGGAATCAAATGAAAGAATACATAAGATACTTAGTATCTTTATTTTTGTGAGCATTAAAACAGACTTAGAAAAGAAGAAGCTGGTGTGATTTTTCTGAAGTCTTCAAAGGGAAGGAATAAAGAAAGTTCTCTGATTAGAAGAGTTCTGAGGGTCTGTAAAGAGGTATAAGACCATATAATAAGAATAGAGAAGGAGATAAATAGAGTAGAAAGATTCTACAGGAGCAGAAGAATCATCTTGAGATTATACAGATGGCAGAACAGAGTGAAATTCACATTGAGAAACATTAATTTTGTGGAAGAGGCTGTGTGGAGGCAGTGGATTATTTTTAAAGAGGCCTGTGATTGATGAGATTTAATCAGTATTTTCAGAATGAATGTATACTAGTTCAAC
Organism: Lutra lutra; assembly: GCF_902655055.1. Taxonomy (NCBI): domain Eukaryota; kingdom Metazoa; phylum Chordata; class Mammalia; order Carnivora; family Mustelidae; genus Lutra; species Lutra lutra. The sequence goes on along the minus strand of NC_062287.1, from coordinate 54,615,296 downwards.
TACATTCCTCTTGCCCCATCTTTCTCATGATCGAAGATGAAAATTTATAAACTGGTTAACCAGGGTTAAAGATGCAAGATCTATGACTGTGAGCCCAGCAAAACCAAACAGTGCATTCGTGCACATGTATTTTTTTACTGCATTGGTACCGTGGTTTCACAAATTGAAACAATTAGTCTGCTTGGTATATCATATAAAATTAATGGAAAAGGCATTCTAGATTATGCATGCTGGTCTTGAATATGGTTACTTTACTGAAGTCTTTTAATCTAACAGTTTTTAACTGACTCTCTTGGGTATATTATATAGATAATTACATCTTTTGCAACCAGTAACAGTTTTGTCTCTTATTTTCTAAATGTATACCTCTTATTTCTTAAAATTTATTATGATTGACTAACATTATAAGAACATTAAAAATTGTAACATTATAAGAACATTATAAGAACATTATAAGAACATCCCCAAACTTAGTAGTTTAAGACATTGATTATCCTCAGATCTTCACAGTTCTCTCGGATGACTTGAGCATAGCCTGGGTGGTTTTTACTTGGGGCACTTGCAGTCAAATGGCAACAGTGGGTGAAGTCATCTGAAGGGTTGGACATACGGATATTCACTGACATGTTTGGTGCCTTAGGTGGAATGGCTGGAACAGTGGAGAGTGGCCGACTCTGTCTTCTTTTCCTTTAAGGAGCTTCTCTATGTGGCCAACTTGGGCTTCCTCACATATGGCATTGTCAGGGTAGTAAGATTTCTTACTTGGAAGCTGGTTTCCCCCAGGATGAGTATTGAGAGAGAGGATATAGAAGTTTGTAGGCCAATTAAGGGCTATGCCTAGAACTAGCATAGAGTTACTTCTGCTGTACTGTATTTATCAAAATAGTCATAGGGCCTGCGTAGATTCAAGGAATAGAGAAATAGATTCCACCTCTTGGTGGAGAAATATTAAGGCAACATTGCAGAAAACCAGGTAGGGTGGGAGGTCTTTTTGTGGTCATACACAGAAAATTTAGTTTGCCATGGAGGATGTCCTTCATATTCTGGTAGTTGACCATTGAGTGCCTTGTATGTTAGATTTTTCTGATAGGTTCCTTTTATCAAGTAAGAATATTTCAGGGTACCTGGGTGGCTCAGTCACTTAAGCATCTGACTCCTGATTTTCTGCATATCATGATCTCGGAGTCATGGGATTGAGCCCCGCATTGGGCTCTGCACTCAGCATGGAGTCTGCTTGATATTCTGTCTCTCCTTCTCCTTCTGCCCCTCCCCCAACTTATGTGCACGCACATGCTCTCTCTCTCACTCTCTCTCAGATAAAGTCTTAAAACAAGGAATGTTTCTTTGCCTAGTATAACTAAGGATTTTACTCAGTAACAAATCTAATTTTTCTTCTTTTTTTCTATTAATAAAGCAACTACACAGGCTTGATATTAAACCTTCTGTAATCATGGGATAAATTTTGCTTGCTTATGATATAATTTTTAATTAGGTTAGGTTTAGGTTAGATTTGCTAATGTTTTATTTAGTATTTTGCAATTCTTTATGAATGAGGCAGACATACAGCTTTATTTTTAGTGTGCTCTACTTACCCAAATCAAAACTATTAAGAGCTACCCCAGCCTAAAATGAATTGAGAGGCTCTCTGTATTTTCCCATGATTTGAAACAGTTTATATGATTTAGGTTTAGGTGGTAGTTCTCACCCATAAATCCATCAGGGCCTGCAAACCCTCCGCCTTTCTTTGGTTACCTTCCCAATTTCTTTGTGGTTATTGGTCTATTCGGGCTTCAACTTCTTGTTGAGGCAACTTGGTAATTTGTTGTTTTCTAGAAAATCATTTACTTTTGCTGGCTTTTTTAGTTTATTGGAATAAAGTTCTATATAGTATTCCTTTTAGTTTTTAAAACTTTGCCCTTAGTGTAGTTTGTCCCCTTTCTTGTTTCTAATTCTGAGGTACTTTTATATGTACTTCCTCAAGTATGTTTATTGTACAATGAATATATTTTAAATTAAACTTGCATTTTAGCACATGGATGGTATTATGAAAAAATCTGGGAATGATTTAGCTTGCTCTTATGCCAAATGTGGTTCTTCTTGCCTGAAACGAGTTATTCAAGATGTAAATTAGAAATCTGAAGAGTTGATTATTGTTCTGTAACTGTTGCTTCATCAGTGTTGTTTGTTTTTGAGGATACATTTTACTTAGACCTGACATGCTCATTATCACATGCTTTCACACCACCTAACTCTCCTCAGTAGAATTTTCCCACCCACGATGCTACCATTTACTTTTCCATGAGAGTGTTAATTTCATAAGTAGTAATAGTGTTCCTGTCTTATTTGATGCCATTGCCATGAGACGATGTGTTCTTCTCAACTATGTGTATGGTCTAGACGGAGGAATGTAGAAGTAGGCTTTGGGGTAGATTTCTGGTCTTTTGGGAAACTATCATGTTTAATAAACCCATCAACAAGTATTTGAGTGAGTCCCATGTGTCCAAGACTGCTGTAGGTGCTGTGGAAATGCAAAAGATTTCTCAAGCATTTAAAGTCCACAGTAATTTGGGTCTGATCACCCTTCTCAGACTGTCTCTCATGACAGCGCTCTCATGGACTCTTTGCTTTAGCACACCACCTGCTACCTGTTGTGAACATGCAGTGCACTCTGCTCTTTTAATGATTTTGAAATGCTAGTCTCAGTACTCAAAATGACTGTTCTCTTGCATACAGTTGTCCTACCTACCTTTCGTTCAGATTGAAGCTTAAATCCCTTCCCCTTTAGTGAACCATTCACAAGAACAAGTTACCTCAGACTGATGTTTCCATTTTGAAAGCATAATTAGATTTTTAGATCCAGACAATATCTCTAGGAAGGTGTGTGACAATCTATGTAATGAAACCTTTAGGAACAAAATGAAGAAGTATAAGCTGGATGATAGTAAAAAATAGGAAGATTTATAACTGCTTATTATCAATATAGAGGGACATTTCTAATGGCATGATATAGGGCTCTGTTTTTGATCTAGTCTTTATGAACATGTCCATTCATTCAGTTATTTACTTGCCAAATGTTCATTGAGTACTACATGTTGGAAACTGTGCAGTATGCCGGGGATATAATGGTGAACTAGGGAAATGTACTTCCCTTTATGATATTACAATCTAAGCATTTGAACAAAGATATAGAAAGCATATGCAAAGTTACAAATTTTGCAGTGTTAATGTGGAGCTTATAGAGATGGCGATTGCTTTGTGTAACAAAGTCAGTATATAGATCTTTGGGGGCTGGAAAGTAGAATATATATATATATATATATATATATATATATATATATATATATTCAGCCCATCTTAAATTCCAAGGTGAAATTTAATTGGGATAAGAATATAGCCTTATACTTGAGTCCCAAAACCAACAGTATTAGAAGAGGAAGGCATGACATATGGGCACAGCCTGAGCAAAAAAAGATACAGAACCTTAAGTCAGTAGTCAATCAGTGTTAATAATCAGTGAAATGTGACTGCTAGGAAAATTCAAGCTATCTTGATAAGCATTTGATATCTAGAATGAGAAATGATAGACCTTTGTTCCAGGCAGACATATCTGAATTCCTAGGTTCCATTATAAAAATCATTCTTTAAAAGGGAATTTGAATTCTAGTATTTAATCTAATTTGTAGAATACAAATTAGAAATTTGTATTCTAGTATTATGTGATTTGCAAACTTTGAAAAAAAAAGTTCTCAAGGTATTTTTCCAGGAGTTTTTCTGTGCTTGATACACTTATAGGAAAACATGAGTAAATTCATGAGTCAACATTTCATACAATCTAGGAGGAACAGAATCAGACAAAATCTTAAAATAGTCATCTGTTATTTATTGAGTGTCTCCTATGCTTTGAGTGTTTAAATGTCTACTGTGCTTCTGGGCTCCTTCCTATTCCTGAGGGAAGGAAGAGAAGAAATATGTATTGAAGGTCCGTAGCAGGTACTATGAGGAAGCTCATATGAGGATATACACTAATAAGATATGGGACTGTGTTTTCAAGGCATATGGAATCCAGTGCTGCAAGGAAAGACAGTAAGTAGATTATTACATGATCTGGACTCTAGATAGAGCCACACTCCCAGGGTCAATGAAGAAGACCACAAATCAGATAAGGGTATAGCCTTAGCAAATGTTAACTACTAAATATGCCTGGACTTTCCCCCGAGTTTTTCCTCTCCTAGAGGAATTTCTGGGTCTGTTCTGTAGTGGGAGGAAGAAGGGAGACAGATAGCTATCTCTTTCTCTTCTTGCAGAGCTACTAATTCAGTCAGTTTTTGATCCCTCCCTTGTACCTCACTGGTAACCTTAACTACCTCCTAAAAACCCAGTCCCCAAATACTGTCACTTTAGGAGTTAGGGCTTCAACATATGAATTTGCGGGGGTGGGGTGCAGTTCAGTTTATAACATCAGCTTATCTCCCTTTTGATTAACTAAAAGTCAGGATTTAGGACTTTAATTATATCTTCCAAATACCTTCATCTTATAAAGTAGCATAATCTTGGGAGTAATATCCTATCATAGTCACAGGTCCTGCTAACATCCATGAGGAGGGGATGATACCGGGCTAGTATACCAGGGGCTGGGAATCTTGGGGGCATCTTGGAATTCTGCCTGCTGCATAGGTAGTAGGGTAGAAAGCAATAGCAGATTTAGATCAGGGATGAGGGCTGTTGTGAGTAGAATGGTAAAAAAAAGCACACAGCAACCTGTTATGGTAGGAGCATTAAACTGGGACCTGCGTATTTAGAAGGTTCAGCCAAACAGTGTATCTGAGAAAAAAAGGACTTTGGAAACTAAAAATTAATTTAACATGTAAAGTATTACTGATATTGAAGTTTGTTGGGGAGATGATGGCAAGATTGGTTTAGGAATGATAGGTTTATGGGTAGAAGATAAGTAACAGTGAAAACCCATGGGCTTTGGACTTAGACAAACCTGGTTCTGAATACTGATTCTGGCACTTACTGGCTTCTTACATGTAGAATGAGAATGATAATGTATGAAGTTTATGGATTGTTACGAAGGTTAAATGGAACATTTCAGGTTTTTAGCCCAGTGCCTGGCCACATAGTAAGCACTAAGTAAATGTTTATTCATTCAATTATTTATTAAATATGTAAATATGGGGGCACCTGGGTGGCTCAGTGGGTTAAAGCCTCTGCCTTCGGCTCAGGTCATGATCCCAGGGTCCTGGGATCGAGCCCCACATTGGGCTCTCTGCTCAGCGGGGAGCCTGCTTCCTCCTCTCTCTGCCTGCCTCTCTGCCTACTTGTGATCTCTGTCTGTCCAATAAATAAATTTAAAAAATCTTTTAAAAAATATGTAAATATGTATTATGTGCCAGATGTTCATTTTGGCCCCAGGGTTTTAATAATATTAAATACCAAATATTGTGCCTGAGCTAGATTTTATTTGACTTTGGATTTCCAGGCTAAAACAGTTGAGTGTTTATTTGTATGTAAATAGCCATATTATACATTCCATAGTATGGAATGTTCTCAAGCAAAGAGTAACATCTAATCATAGAATTTTAGAATTTGTGATGATTCAATTTTATATATGGCCCTGGTTTTTCTGTGTAAAGAGCTCTAATGTGCCAGTAGTCAGCCTACTTATTGATACACTAAAGAGTTGGAAGGTCTCCTGGACCCCATTTCATTGTTTTGATTTTCTTAATACTACACCATTAGGGCACCTGGGTGGCTCAGTGGGTTGAGCCTCTGCCTTCGGCTCAGGTCATGATCTCAGGGTCCTGGGATCAAGGCCCATGTTGGGCTCTCTGCTCAGCAGGGAGCCTGCTTCCCCCGCCCCCCACCTGCCTCTCTGCCTACTTGTGACCTCTCTCTCTGTCAAATAAATAAATAAAATCTTTAAAAAAAAATAGTACATCATTTAAAAAAAATTATTTATTTATTTGACAGACAGAGATCACAAGTAGGCAGAGAGGCAGGCAGAGAGGGAGGGGGAAGCAGGTTTCCTGCTGAGCAGAGAGCCCGATGCAGGGCTCGATCCCAGGTCCCTGGGATTATGACCTGATCTGAAGGCAGAGGCTTTAACCCACTGAGCCACCTAGGCACCCCCAAAATAGTACACCATTAAAATGTGTGTTTGGGGAAGAATATTCTCCTGGCAGTGTTCCAAATGGATTGAGGAGGGCAGAGATTAGAAAGAGGGAGGGAGGCCTCTTTTTTTTTTTTTTTTTTTTTTAAAGGTAGACTCCGGCCAGCTTGGAACCCAGTGTAGGTCCTGAACTCAGGACCCTGAGATCAAGAGTCAGACACTTAACCCAATGAGCCACCCAGGAGGCCTTTTTTAAATGCCAAGCTGGGGTGCCTATAGTGGGAATAAGGAAAAGGAAATGTTGAGTTAAGAGCATAGGGGAATAAGAATCAACAGATTTAGGTACTGACTAGGAGAGAGGAGAGGGAGGGAGAAGACTGGTGTAATGTGATATTGCTGCCAGTTAACCCTTCCAGAGCAGTGTGGTGATTCATGACTTTCATGGTGTCTAGATCTTTATCATTGATGGAAGGTGTTATAAACATGACTAGAAGCACATATATGTTAACTTTCTCTAGGTGTATTATGTAATGATAGGAACTATATAGACAAACACTAGCTGTTAGAGAACCTAGAATATCTAAAACATTTTGTGTCTGTAGAGATGAAGAAAGGAAAAGTGGTTAGGTATGGCTGCATTAGACAGCACTAATCTTTTAAGTTACAAATTTGTAGATTGTAATATTTCTAGTTGTCTCCAAGGGAATTTAGTCATAGGTATGTATCAAAGCATCAATAATTACAACATAAATGAGAACTGGTTTATCTCTGTTAGTCTGTGAGAGGAGAAACACGGAGTACTGGATGGACTGTGTTGCTGGTTGGGGCAAAGTCTTCCGTCTTTAAATCCTGTTCTCTTCTTTCACTCACAAGATTATTGACAGGTTGCAACATGCATAATGATGTAGGTGAGATCAGACTAGCATAGAGCTTGATAAGGCAGGCATTCTGGAGACTCTTTGGTCAGATAAGCTACAATAATACTGACCAGGTGACAGGGTTACCTTTGGTACAAAGGAGAGATGGAATTGAGAAGAACAAAGGTAGAAACTGAGAAGCCAGTCAGCAGGGTATTGGCTAGTTGAAAGTTGACGGTGGCAGTGGACTTGGAGAAAGGAGAACAGATTCCAAACAGCTTTAATCAAGTTCTTGTTGCTAAATCTGTAGATTTAGGTTACTTGATGTTAGGACAGTGGTCATTCTGTCTTGAGATGTTCTGTTCCTTGGATTGCTGTAACATCAACTCTCCCAGCTGTCCTTCTACTTCTCTGGACATTCTTGGTCAGAATTCTTTGCAGCTTTTAATTTTTTTTTCTAATCCCTTAAATATTGATGTTCCTCAGGATTCTGTTCTAGGCTCTGTTCTCTTTCATTCTCACAGTCTTCCAGAATGATCTCATTCACTTTCATAACATTAATAACCATCTGTGTGCTAATGATTGCCACATTTTTGTCTCCAGCCAAGATCAGTCTACTAAGCTCCAGACTCTTATATTCAAGTCATATTCAACACCTCCTTTTGGATATTACACAGGCACCTCAAACTGAAGGTAGAATTATCTTTTCAAACTGCTCATTCTGTATTCCCCACCTCAATAAATAACATCACCATTTTCCTAATTCCCCAAGCTGTATACCAGCTATCATTTTCCTCTTTTTTTCTTTGCAGTATAATTTATATACAGTAAAATGCAGGGAATTTAAGTGTACAGTGTGATGAGTTTTGACAAATGTACATACCTATGTTGTCCTCATTCAATCATGGTATAGAATACATTCCATTATCCAGAAAATTTCCATATACCCCTTTGCCAGTCATTCTTACACCCTTACTCCTACCCCTGACTGAGTTAAACCCTTTTCTTATTGCCTCTTCATTATTCGCTTTTCCTGTTCTTAAACTTCTTATAAATGGAATCATATGGTGTACTCTTTCAGTTTCTGACTTTTTTTTGTTCAACATACAGTTTTTGAACTTTAGGTTATTTTATAGATCAGCAGTTTATTTATTTGTTGCTGAGTGATATTTCTGTGCAATACCATAATTTCTTTACCCAGTAGCTTATTGATGAATGTTTGAATTGTTTCTACTTTTTAAAGTTCTGAATAAAGCTTTTAAGGTATAGCCTTATAGAAGTCTTTTATGGTCACATGCTTTTTATTTATTTATTTAATTTAATTTAATTTATTTATTCTTTTATTATACTTCGGAATGGAACTACCTACTCATCTGATAGATAATATGTTTAGTTTATTGGAAATTGCCAAGCAGTTCTTCAATAGTTACACAGTTTTACAGTCCTATTAGCGATGTTTGAAAGCTCAGCTCTTCTACTCCTTGCCATCATTTGGTATTGTCATTTTGACAATTTGAGCAGTTACAGTGGGTTTTGAGATATCCTTTTGATTTTAATTTTTAAATCTATCATGAATAGTGAAACACCATTTCATGTTATTGGCCATTTTTATATCCTTTGTGAAGTGTTTATTCAAATATTTTGATAACATTTATTGGGTTTTATTTTTATCATTGATTTGTAAGTTTCTTTGTGTATTATAAATACAAGTCCTTTGTCAGATTATATATATATAGATTATATATATATACACACATACACATATATATAACATTTTTTTCCTACTCTGTCTTGATTTTTACTTTTTGCTATAATACCTTTTAATAAGTAGAAGTTTCAAATGTTGCTATAATATATCAGCTTCTTATTTTATGAATAATACCTTTTGTTTCCTGTTTAGAGAATCTTTGCTTAATCCAAGGTCATGAGGTCATGAATACAGTTTCTACATGTTATTCGAGAAGCTTTATAGTTTTAGATTTTACATTTAGTTTTTGATCTATTTCAGTTTAACTTTTTGCATATGATGTGAGGTAGAGATTAAGGTTCATTTTCTCTCCATGTCAAAATCCAGTTATTTCAGTGTCATTTGTTGACAAAATTTTTCTTTCCCTTATCAAAAACTAGATTTATTTTATATAATGGGTTTGTTTCTATAATCTGAATTCTGTTTCATTCATCTATTTGTTTAGACTTCTGTAACTACTACTTTATAAACCCTAGCTTTGTGATAAGTCATAAAATCTGGTAGTGTAAGCTTCAACTTTGTTTTTCTTTAACATTTTCTTGGCTATTCTAGGACTTTTATATTTGTATATCAACTTTAGAATCAGCTTGTCAGTTAAAAGAAAAAAGACTGCGAGGTTTTGGCTGGGATTGTTTTTACTCTGGATAGATTTAGGGGAGACTCGACTTCTTAACAACACTGAGTCTTCCAACCCATGTAATTGTTCCATGTCTCCATTTGTTAGGGATTTTAAAATTTCTCTCAGCAATGTTTTATAGTTTTCAGTGCACGGCCCTTGCACATCTTTCATTAGTGTTACCTAGTATTTGTTTATATGATATAAAAATACCATTAAGTTTTTATATATTAATCTGGAATCTTGCAGTCTTGCTAAACTTATTTATTAGTTTAATTACATACTTTTTGAATTTTTATATGTGTACAATAAAGCATCTCTGAGTTGACATTTTTGCTTCTTCCTTTCATATATTTATGATTTTTCAGTTGCCTTATTGCAGTGATTTGGACCTGGGTTACAGTGTTGAATTAGAGTGGTGAAAGTGGACACCTTTCCTTGCTCCTGATCTAATATTAGCTGTAGGTTTTTTCATTTAAGTCCCTCTTTTGTATTAGCTGTAGATTTTTTAAAAATAAATTCTTCATCAGAGTAAACTCTCCTTTTTTTTTTCTTTTAAGATTTTATTTATTTATTTGACAGAGATCACAAGTCGGCAGAGAGGCAGGCGGGGGTGGGGGTGGGAAGCAGGCTCCCTGCTGAGCAGAGAGCCTGATGTGGGGCTCAATCCCAGGACCCCGAGATCATGACATGAGCTAAAGGCAGAGGCTTAACCCACTGAGCCACCCATGAGCCCAGCTCTCCTTTTCCCTTAGTTTGTCCAAGGTTTTTTGGTTTTGCTTTTAATCACTAACAGGTATTGAATTTTATCAAATACTTTTTTGGGGGCATCTTTTGAGATAGCCATATTTTTCTTCTTTATTTTGTCATTATTGATTTTCAAATGGTAAATTAACCTTGTTCTCTTCAAATAAACCTATTTGAGCAAGATGTGTATTATCCTTTTGATATATTGCTGGATTTTATTTGCTAACATTTTTTTAATGATTTTTGCATTTATAGTCATGCATGGTACTTGTCTTTTCTTGTCATGTTCTTGTCATGTTTTGGTACAAGGATTATACTGGTCTTATAAAACAAATTGAGAAGTGTTTCCTCTTCTTTGAAAGATTTTGTTAAAACTAGTATAATACCAGTGAAGTTCTCTGAACCTAGAGTTTTGTACATGAAAGTGGTTTTATTTTTTTATTTTTTTTTTTAAAGATTTTATTTATTTATTTGACAGACAGAAATCACAAGTAGGCAGAGAGGCAGGCAGAGAGAGAGAGGGAGAAGCAGGCTTCCCGCTGAGCAGAGAGCCCGATGCGGGGCTCGATCCCAGGACCCTGGGATCATGACCTGAGCCGAAGGCAGAGGCTTTAACCCACTGAGCCACCCAGGCGCCCCATGAAAGTGGTTTTAATTACAAGTTTAGTTTCTTTAACCAATAATGGCGATTCAGATTTTCTAATTCATTTATTTGTTTTGGAAACTTGGGATTTTTTTAAGCAATTTGACTGTCATCTAAGTTTTTAAATTTTTGGCATGTTGCTCATAATTTCCCAGTAATTCCCTTTAAATGTCTATAAGATCTGGTGATGTCTTTCCTTGTGTTCCTGATGTTCGTAATTTGTTTTTGGGCCTCATTCTTTTTTGTTTTGTTTTGTTTTTTTGAGGTGGGGCATCATTCTTTATTTCTCCTTCTCTCTCACTTTTCACATCTACACATTCCTATTCCCTTTTTAATTTAGAGCAATGCCTAAACTTTTCCTAAGGAGGCTATAATAACCACACTCTAGCCTTCCTGTTTACAGTCTTGCCTCTGTGTCCCGTTTACCTGCTTTTAGGAAGAAAGATCTTTCTAAAGTATAAATGTAATTAAATCTTTTCTCGCTTAAAACTTTAATGGTTTCATAATTCCTTCAGGAAAAAAAAAATCTGTGCTTCGTCCTATGAAATACAAAGTCATCAATGATAAGGTGTCTGTCTCAATAGATACCTGTCTTTTCTTATATTTACTTCTCCCTTTTTATCTCTTCCCACATGCCATAAGGAAGTATACTGCCTTTCTAGGGATTCTGATTTGTCATATTTCACCTAAAAACAGAATGCAGCATTTCAGATATGATATGATCTATAATAAGTGGACAAAAATTGCCTCCTAACTTCTCCTTTACTGAGATAATTGTTAATATTTGATTGGTATGGTCTCAATATATATTATTTGTTTGACATAATGCCTTTTATTCCATAGATTTTTATATTCACAGCACTGTCTTTCCCCAAAACATTATTTTAGAGCCCAGTTTCCATTTTACTGTTATCTCAAAGCATACTAAGTAATAGGGCTGCATCTGTTTGCTCCAGTTAGAGTGCCTCTCAGAGAGCTGTTTGATCCCTCCTCCTCAAACCCATGGTAATGAGTTTATTTCAGCTTGGCAGTGTTAGTGTTGGTATTCGACCTGCCACCAGATGACTAGATGATGTGTATTTCTTTATAGTACGATTTCATAGTTTGCAAAATCAAGAAACAATCCTCTGAAACTGTCTCGCTGGTTTGGAAGTAAAGCAGTTGTTCCTTTCCTTGTCAGTTCTTCACTTCCTCACCCTCAGGGGAATCAGGATGCCCCATGTTATGTTTAAAAGCCTAAACATATCAAACTTTTATTCATCTGTTGGGTTTGAAAGGGGGACGTTATTAGCTCTGTCTTGATGTAGCAGGGGCTCTGAAAGTCTATTTGGATAACACTGAAGATTGGAGGAAATGTGACTCTGTCTGTGTGTTTTAAGCCCCTAAGGTAAGATCAGAAAGCGTCTGGGGCAGTGAGAGCCAAATAGCTGAAGTCATACATTAATTATGGTCATGAATCATTTTTATTTTTAAAGTCTTTACCATTTGACAAGGTTGTTTGCATAGTACCAGTGAGTTTCAGGCAGCATTTTCCCCCTTTTAAAGTAACAGGCTATTTTGTTGATTTCTGCTCTGAGTTGATAATGCCTATTATTATTACAATTCTGATGATTTTTTTTTAGTAAAAATTGCATGTTTCCTTACTTAAGTGAGTAGTTTTTATTTTTTGTTTTGAATATAGTATTTAAAGTTGTAAATATAGGAAACTATCACTATAATCTTTCACTCTCCCACTGATACCTGTAAAAAATATTCAAATCTTGGGACTGAGCTTTTATGTTCAGGAGTTAGTTGACATGCAGTTCGCAGATATCTTTTGAGTGCCTCCTTTGTGCCACATTCTGTTCTAAGCGCTGAGAATGTATATAAAAATAAGAGATTTTTTTTTTCTTGGAGAGATCTAGTAAGGAAATAAACAGTTGCTATAAAATGTGGTTCTGTCATCTTTGTTAGAGGTTCGTATATGGAATGCTGTAGATTTCCAGAAGAAGGAGTGCCTTCATCTGTCTGGAATAGTCCAGAAAGGTCTTTGAAGAAGCGATTGTGCTTGAACTGCCTTTTTAATGGACTCAGGAGTGTACTTATCTGTTAAGAGATGGGGAAAACTTACAGGCAGATAGATCAGCTCACTCAAAGGCACTGAAACAAAAAAATGGCATGATGTGCTTGGAGAATTGCTGGGAGCTGAGCACGCAAGTTAAGGACTATCAGGAAATGAGGCTGGAGATATATGCTAGGACTGCATGACAAGGGGCCTCTCTTTGCTTTTAAATTTCTGTAAAGCCGGGGCGCCTGGGTGGCTCAGTGGGTTAAGCCGCTGCCTTCGGCTCAGGTCATGATTTCAGGGTCCTGGGATCGAGTCCCACATCGGGCTCTCTGCTCGGCAGGGAACCTGCTTCCCTCTCCCTCTCTCTCTCTCTGCCTGCCTCTCTGCCTACTTGTGATCTCTCTCTGTCAAATAAATAAATAAAATCTTTAAAAAAAAAATTTCTGTAAAGCCAACTTTGTAAGAGAGTATTACTACCAAGAGAGTGTGTACACATGCATTCCCAGCGCAAGAGGCAGTAGGATGGAGTGTAACCTCTGTTGGATTCCACAGGAGCCTCGAGGAAGTTGCTTGAGTAACTTAGCTCATGAGCAAACTAGCTATAGTAAGAGTTGTTCCCTTCTAGATGACCTAAGTTGCTCCCTTTTAGATGGCCCTTTTAGATGATCTAAGAAATCCTCAATAACTATCAAGTAATTTCTGAAAGTGCAGAATATGTCATGAATATTTTTGGTGTATAGTATCATCATCATCATCATCATCATAATGTAGGCAGAGGTAGTAATGTCTTTGCTTGTGTTCCTGATATTGGTTCCCGATGCCATCGAATCCCTGAAAACGTTCACCTTGTATATATGTTATCTTTCAGGTTAGAATCATTGAATGATTTTTAAAAATTGAGGTAAAATTTATACAGTGAAATGCATAGATCCTAAGTGTAAAGTCTGCATATAGCTATGTACCCGCACTCCAGGAAAGATATGTTAGACATTTCCATCACCTCAGGGAGTTCCCTTTGTTTCTCCTGTCTTCTACCAGTCAGTCCCACCCCACACAGCAACTCTTGATTTCTGTCATCATGGATTGCTTTTACCTGTTCTTGAACTATGTATAAACGGAATCATACAGTCTACTTTTTGTTCTTGGCTTTTTTCATTCAACATAATGCTTTTGAGATTAGTTCAGATTGTTGTGTGATTCAGTGTGTCTTCCTTTGTATTGATGAGTAGAATTATACCTCAGTTCGTTTATTAATGCTCCTGTTTGATGGACATTTGTGTTGTTTTCTATGAAAATCTTCTACAGATCTTCATGTAGACATATGTTCTTATTGTTCTTGAGTAAATGCTTAGGAGTAGAAATACTGGGTCATAGGTTAGATGGATGTTTAACTTTATAAGAAACTGTTTTCCAAATTGTAGTACTTTTTTACACTCTTACCGGTAATGTATACAAGTTGCTCCACATCCTTGCTAGTATTAGGTGTTGTTATTTTAATTTTGGCTATCCTAGCTGGTGTAAAATGGCATCATCTTATGATTTTAATTTGCATGTTCATGATGACCAAGATGTTGAGTACCTTTTCTTGTACTTACTGGCCACTCTTATGTCAACTTTGTGAAGAATTTTACTTTTTTGCCCATTTTTTATTGGGTTGTCTTTTTGTTACTGATTTATAAGAGTTCTTTATATACTCCAGACACAGTCCTTTGTCAGATTGATGTTTTGCAAGTATCATCTCCCAGACTGCTTATCATTTTCTTAATGCCATCTTTAGATGTACAGACATTTTTTATTTTTGTGAGGTCCAATTTATCTATTTTTAATTTTATGGTTAGTGCTTTTCATTCCTTCTCTACGAAATCTTTACCTCCCCCAGGGTTGCAAGAGATTCTCTATTTTTTCTACAAGTTTTATGATTTTAGGGTTTATGTTTACTGTGCTGTCATTGAATCAATCTTTTGCATGTGCTGTGAGGTAGGGAATGAAATTAATTTTTTTTGCCAGTTTATCCAGTACCATTTGTTTAGAAAACTTTATTTTGTCTGGGTTCCTTTGTCCAAAATCAGTTGGCCATATATGTGTAGCTTTATTTATTTAATCTTTACTCTGTTCCATTGATCTATGTTTTGATCATTATGCCAGTACCATATTGTTTTGATTATGTAGTTTTATAAAAAAAAGTATATCTGGGTTTATCTCTTCTAGAGTCTTTGTTTTTCCTTATAAATTACAGTATCAGCTTCTTAATTTCTTTAAAAAAATGAAAGCCTTTTGAGATCAGAATTGTGATTGTGAAACAAAGACCTGTGTATAGAAATATAATGAATTTCTGTATATTGACCTTGTATCCTGTGACCTTATTAGTTCTAGTAGTTTTGTAGATTACTAATGAAATTCATTTTCATTATATGAAAATCATGATATCTAAAAATAAAGACAATTTGTATATATGTATAAAGAAATATATAAGCTATATTTGAAGACCAACAGACTAAGAAAGACACAAACTGATAATGAAGGCAAAAGAGAAAAATAGTTCTTAATTTTTTCAGTGTTTCTTGTTTCATAGTGGCTACTGCTGCTTTAACTGGGATTATTGTTAATTCTTTTTTTCTTTGTATATACCCATAGGTAATATTTTTTGTTATCAGTGATCTTCTCCTGGTGACTTTAACACTCCACTTAATTTCTCTGGGCTTCAGTTTTCACCTTTGTAACATGATAGAATTCAACCAAATTCTTTCCTTTAAGAAAAACAAAAACAAAAAACAAACGTTATTTATCTATAGAGAGAGAGTGCATTGAGAGAAGGACAGAGGGAGAGAATCTTCAAGCAGACTTCTTGCCCAGTGTGGAGCCTGACTGTGGGCTTGATCCCTTGATCCATGAGATAATGACCTGAGATGAAACCAAGAGCCAGGTGCTCAATCAACTGAGCCACCGAGGAACCCCTCAACTAGATTTTTTTCTAAGGTATCTTCCAGACTCCTGTGAGTTTGCCATTTTAGCTCTCAGTATATCAGAGGTGGGCAGGCAGGCAGGAATAGAAAGGATGTTTTTAGGATCCACAGTAATTCCTGTTTATTTCATTATAAATATGCTAGGGAATTATGAAATGATCAGTTTGAGTTGATTACTAGTTCTGCTTATCCTGGAAGATTTGTCCTCACTTTGTTCCATTTATATCTGTCGCTCTGTGTTAAAAGTTTATAGTTAACTCACTTAAATTTTTCTGCAACTTTTATTTCTAGGCTTCATAGAGCCCAGTGTGCAATTAAACAGACTCAGGTAACTGTTCAGAAAATTGGAAAGGAAATTGAAGAAAAGCTAAGGCTCACATCTACAAGCAATGAACTGGTAGGTTTTAAAATATATTTAGTTGTTTAGACTCCTTGATCTCTAAATGTGATCATCATGTTCTTCTTATATTAATTAATTTCTTTTTCAGAAAGCTTTAGTTATTTTTTCTTTTAATGTTTTGCTGAGACTTATGTTGGCATTTAAATGTTGGAGAACACTTTCCTATTTCCTGTAATCTAACATGCAGAGTGCCTGCCTTTTGCTGCTAGGTGAAATTTGAGATTACATACAATTACTTAGAAAATAACTAAACGTTATTTTATTAATGTCTTACCAATGTAAACTCTAGATGCCAACTGTATAGTGAATAAGAAATAGCTGCCAGAAAGAAAAAAAAACAAAAACAAACAAACTTTAGGGACTAATCTCCTTTTAAAAGATGAATTTAAAATTATTGGATTGGACTTAATAGGTTGGTTTAGGGATGGTGTTCTCTCTTGGGAAAGATTCCTTTTGGGAAAGATTGATGAGGCATTTCCAAAGAAATAGAAATTCCAACCCAAATAGACGGATTTAATATATTAGTATAATTTGGGGTTGTTTTATACTCTTTCTAGTGGACAAAAATACTAATTTTGATATAAAGATTGTGTCTTTGTAAGCAGAATAGTAGGCATAACTAATAAATTGAACTTTTCTCAAAATGAAGCCACATGGCTATGGTTAGCTTTTGATGAAATTTGTGCTATGGATTATGATAGTTAAAATACAATTCAAATCCTCAAATTAAGTCCTAACCAAAAAAGCTTGAAGTATTTGTTTTCTCCTAGATAGGCAGTATCTTCCAGTTGTCATTTATAGCACCATCAACTTAGGAGAAGGCCTTTGTACCTCTAAACAAATTCTGTATTATCTTGAAGATATGCCAGCGATAGTAATTTAATAGATGAACTATAGAAAAACAGCACAGTTAACCATCAACAGAGATGTCTCTCTCATGGAATTTGAAGTGAATGGATGATGATGTATTTAAACTATATAAAATTGCTGATTTTGACCCATAAATGGCAGTTTCATATAATTCAACCTGATGGATAAAGTGTCTGATGCTCACAGCGGGCATACAAAATATGGTAGCTATAATAGCTATAGTAGTAATGCTTATCCATCTGATTTTTCTTGCCTTTGGAAAATCTTCTGTTTTGGAGAAGCTGTTAAACCACCTCTTGTTTTAACTCAGCCTTGGTAAAGGAAGAAAAGCCAGACCACAAATATATTGGAAAAGGAGAAAAAGCAGCTAATTTTAAGCCTTTCTGTAGTGTATAGAAATGCCACATTTATAGAACCTTTGTCTGAGGACAAATTGCTAGGTGTTTTTTTTTTCTTTCTTTCTTTCTTTTTTTCGTCTTCCAAGGCAAGACTGAGAAATTACTTATTTCATTAAATGACAGCATATGTTTTGTCTCAGTATGGAAAAATGTATGTTTAATCCTATTTTTCTAAAATATAAGTGGTGACACACGAAGCAAGGTGATAGAATGTGTGAGTTTAAGGAGGTCAGGTTCAGAGGTTCACTGTGTGTTTTTATGCTGCCTGGTCAACATAGACAAGAATTGTTGATTTTTGAACTGAAGGTGAACCTAGGCATCATCTAGTTCCCATATAACTTCCCTAAAACCAACCCTCCTCAATACAATCTGTTCCCTTCCCTGTTATATTTTTCTCCATAGTATTTATTACCCTTTAACATGCTATATATTTTACATAGGTATTTTATTTATCTGTCTCTCTAATCTCTGTGAGGGGAGACATTTTTTTTTTAATTTAATTTTTTTTAAACATATATTTTTATCCCCAGGGGTGCAGGTCTGCGAATCACCAGGTTTACACACTTCACAGCACTCACCATAGCACATACCCTCCCCAATATCCATAACCCCACCCCCCCTCCCAACCCCCCTCCCCCCATCAACCCTCAGTTTGTTTTGTGAGATTAAGAGTCACTTATGGTTTGTCTCCCTCCCAATCCCATCTTGTTACATTTATTCTTCTCCTACCCCCTTAACCCCCCATGTTGCATCTCCTCTCCCTCATATCAGGGAGATCATATGATAGTTGTCTTTCTGAGGGGAGACATTTTTGTCTGTGTTTCTTCACTGCTGTATTCACCAGTGTCTAGAAGAGTGCTTAACACATAGTAGGTTCAATAAATATTAGATTTACAAATGAATCTAGCATGTTAAATAACAAAATTCAACCAAGTTAATTTGAGTATCTACTTGACTTTTTCAAATGATTTATGAATCAGTGGGGCGGCACCTCTTCTAGAGAGAGCTCCAAAGCTCTCTCCAAAGAGTCCTACAGAATGCAAGGTTTTTAATAGAAGGAGGGTGGGGGCAAGAAAGTTATTAGCAAAAGAAAAGGATTTTTCCAGGCAAGGCGGCTTTCTAGGAGTAAAAGCAAGGTCTCTTAGCTTGTGGATTGCCTCATCTTCTTTGTGGGGAAAGAGAGGGCCAAAGTCGCAATCTTACTAGCATGGTTTGAAAGATTCTTGGCTGGCCAGATAAGACTGCATTTCTAGAGGAGGTTAGTTTGGGAACTTGGTCTAAGTGACACTATTTGGGGCCTATATTTTGTCTTTTTATTTATTTATTTTTTAAATAAGGATTAAAAACAAGCATTAAACTGTTAAAAAAAAGGACAGAGAATGAGGCCTGAAGAAAGGAAACAACTTTCCCATAATCATTTGACAAGTAAAGACAAATTTTGGTTTACTTGTCTTCTTTCAGGGAATAATACCATTTACTTGTTAATTTTCTACTTTACAACTTATCTGTAGCAAATTAGAAACCTTTACTACTACCTTTTTCCCTCATTCCTTTCTAAATTGGCCCAAGGTCATTATACTTCAACCCAAGCATTTTCAATTTTTAAGAATTGACTTTAATTTTAGCCTATATCTAGGGGCACCTGGGTGGCTCAGACAGTTGAACGTCTGCCTTCAGCTCAGGTTGTGGTACCAGGGTCCAGGAATTGAGCCCCCAATTGGGCTCCTGCTCAGTGGGGAGCCTGCTTCTCCCTTCTCCCTCTGCCTCTCCCCCTGGCTTGTGCTGTCTGTTGCCTACTCGCTGGCTCTCTCTCTCTCAAATAAGTAAATAAATAGATAAGTAAATAAATAAAATAATTTTAGCCTAATAATAAGACATACTTGATGCTGAAAGAAATTAGAACACTTTGTAAGACCAAATGTAAGTACCTCTGTTATTAGAAATTGAGTTCATACTTGATGGCTTTTAAAGATTTCGCATCTTCTCATACTACATCAATAGACATCTTATCTTTTTGACATTTAGTTACATTTCTTATGAAATTTCTGCCATTGTTATCTTGAATTTTTGCCTATATGTTTTGGATTTTGTCAGCTGCCTTTCCTGTATCTGTTGATAATTGTATTTTTGCCCATGTTCTTGTATAATGATGATAAAATACATTGATTAATTTTTAAATGTTAATCCAGTGTTGCATTTTTGGGGAAAGCCCCTCTTGTTCATGAGGAGTTATTATTTTTTTATGTGTATTGCCAGATTCAATTTGCTAAAATGTTTCAAGTATTTTTCTAAAGATTTTATTTTTAAAAATTTAAAAAAAAATTTTAAAAAAGTAAATAAATACATAAAGTAATAAATAAATAGAAAGATAAATTAAAAGATTTTTATTTATGTATTTGTGAGCAAGAGAGAGAAAGCACCACTGGAGGAGGAGGAGAGTGAGAGGGAGATGCAGACTCCCTGCTGAGCAGGGAGCACAATGCCCTGGGACTCCGGGAGCATGACCTGAGAGAAGGCAGATGGATAACTGGCTGAGCCACCCAAGTGCCCCTGTTTAAAGGATTTTTGCATCTATATTTACGGGGAATATTGGTCTGTAATTTTGTTTTCTTATAATCTGTTCGTGTGGTTTTGTTATCAGGGTGATGTTGGCCATAACTAGTGATTTGGGAAGTGGTTTTTTTTCTATTTTCTAAAAGGATGTGTGTAGAATTGGAATTATTTCTTAAATGTTTGGTAGAATTTACCAGTGAAGCCATCTGGACCTGAAATTTTCTTTGTGGATTTTGAACTAAGAATTCAGTTCTTTATTAGTTGTGGATTATTGATATTATCTGCTTCTTGGGTGAGCTTTAGTAATTTATGTCTTTCAAGAATTTGTCCATTTCATTTAAAAGGCTAGTCTTTTTAATTTTAGCTCTTCTCTTATTGGATGTGTAGTGTTCTCTAATTTTAGTTTATAATTGCATTTCTGTGATAAACATTTTTCATATATTTATTGGTCACTTGTGTATCTTTAAGAAGTGTAAGTTTATTTCTGCCCATTAAAAAAAATAAACTATTAGGTTTACAGAAAACTTGCAGAGATAGTTCAGAGAGTTTCCATTTGACTTTCATCTCGTTTCCTTTAATATTAACCTCTTCTATAACCATGTTACATTTCACATGGTACATTATCAAACCAAGAAGTTGACACTGATACATTACCATTAGCTGTGGCCTTTATTCCGGTTTCACCAATGTTTCCACTCATGTCTTTCTTTTAAATAAATAAACTTTATTTTACAACAATAGTAGATTTATAGAATTATTACAAAGATGGTACAAAGAGTATACCCTACAACCAATTTCTCCTGTTACTAACATTTTACCTTAACGTTATAGTTAATGCATCTGTACTGATAAATCATCATTCACTAAAATCCATGCTTTCTTCAGATTTCCTTAATTCTCACCTGAAGTTCTTTTCTCTTCCAGGATCCTGTGCAGGAACCCATAGTACATTTAGTAGACAGGCTTCCTTAGACTCTTCTTGGATGTGAAAATATTTCAGGCTTTCATTGTTTTTAATGACTTCGACAATTTTGAGGATTACTTGTCAGATATTTTATAGAATATCTCCTGATTGGGACTTGTCTGATGTTTTGCCAAGATTAGCCTAGATTCTGATATCCCTTTTTTTGGTTCCAGTGTCCAGCCCAGGATACCACACTGAATTTAGTCATGCCTTCCTAGGCTTCTCTGATCTAGGACAGTTTCTCATTCCTTCCTATATTTAAATCACTATTTCTTATCAGTGTTGATATTTACCTGAGTCACTACTTGGTTAAGGTAGTGTCCCCCAGGTTTATCCATTATACTCCTTTGGAGTATCCTTTCCATGCTGAATTTTTTGGAAGCAAAATACTAAGTCCAGCCTTCATTCCAGTAGAGGGGACTAGTTTCATATTTTTCCCCTCATTTTTAAATGGGATTTCTGTCTTCTTATGTTAAACAGAGGGGAAGGGGAGAAGGAGAGAGGAGAGTGCGTGTATATGCACATGTTTGCATGTATATTTGTATTTTTCTTAACGTTCTGTGACTTGCCTTTTCATGTTCTTAATGATGTCTTCCAAGGAGCAAAAGTTTAAAAGTCTAATGAAATAAAATGTATTTTTTAATGTTATTTTATAGGCAGGGTTTTTTGTTTTCTTTGTAAGAAATGTTTGACTAACCTAAAGTTGCATCAATTTCTTCTGTGTTTTGTTAAAGAAATTTTATAGTTTGGGGCTTGTCATTTAGATCTATGATCCATCTCAAGCTAGTTTTTTTGTACAAGTTCAGTAAGGTTCTTTTTGTTCTATATGAATATACAGTTGATTTAATGGTATTTTCTGGTTTAATTGTTTTAAAATATTTGTCCAAAATTAATTGACCAAATATGTGTTCATCTATTTCTGGATTCTCTGTTTTGTTCCACTGATCTATATGTCTACCTTTTACCAAATACCAAAGTCTCTTACAAATCTGTTGTTTTAATACCAGGTAGGGCAAGTCCTCCAGTTTTGTTCATTTTTTAAGTTACATGGGTTGTCCATGTTCTTTGTATTTCCAAGTGAATTGAGAATCAGTTGATCCATTTCTTTAA
The DNA here is from genome assembly GCF_902655055.1 of Lutra lutra. NCBI lineage: Eukaryota > Metazoa > Chordata > Mammalia > Carnivora > Mustelidae > Lutra > Lutra lutra. The sequence goes on along the minus strand of NC_062287.1, from coordinate 54,593,269 downwards.
AAAAAAAAAAGCCTGTTGCAATTTTGATAAGGATTTGTAGATCAGTTTGTGGAGATTTGCCATCTTAGCAATAATGAGTCTATGGAACATGGTGTTTATTTCTTTTATAGACTTTTCTTTAATTCTCCCAATATCTTGCAGCTTTCACTGTAAAGATTTTGGACATCTTTTATAAGAGTTATTCCTAAGTAGTTTATTTGAATTTTGGGGAGGCATTCTTGCAAATGGGATTGGTTTTGAATTTTTGTTTCTTTTCTTTTTTTTTTCTCATTTTATTTCTTTTCAGTGTTCCAGAATTCATTGTTTATGCACCACACCCAGTGCTCCATGCAATATGTGACCTCCATAGTACCCACCACCAGGCTCACCCATCCCTCCACCACCCTCCCCTCCAAAACCCTCAGTTTGTTTCTCAGAGTCCACAGTCTTACCTGTTTGTTGCTAGTAGGAAAGAATACAGTTCTTACTAATTTATTAACCTAGTATCTTGCATTCTTGTTCTATTTACTTTTTAGTTCTCAAGAGTTATTTTGTATGTTTATTGAGATTTTCTGTGTAAACAACCATACCTGCAAACTTGGGCTGCCTTGTGTGCTTTATTATTTAATTTTTCTGACTTATTTCTATAGCTAGAACATACAATACAATATTGAATAAAAGTGATACTAGTAGAAATCCTTTCTTTGTTCCTGTTCATGGGGGAAATGACTCCTCCTTTCTTAATTAAACATAATGATAGTAATACCTTTATTGGTGTTAGGAAGTTCCCTCTTATTCCTAGTTTCTGAGAGTTTTTATCATGAATGGATGTTGAATTTTGTTAGATGCTTTTTCTGAATCTATTGAAATAATCATGTGATTTTTCTCATTGATTCTCTGTAATTTCAGATGTTTAACATTACATTTCTGGAATAAACCTGAATTGGTTACAGTATATACTCTTTTTTGTATCTTGCTGGATTTGATCTAGAAATAATTTCAAGGATTTTATGCTATATTTATTAGGGATGTTGAAATACAGTGTTTTTTTTTTTTAATTTTTTTTTATTTATTTGACAGAGATCACAAGTGGGCAGAGAGGCAGGCAGAGAGAGGGGGAAGCAGGCTCCCTGCTGAGCAGAGACCTGATGCGGGGCTTGATCCCAGGACCCCGAGATCATGACCTGAGCTGAAGGCAGAGGCTTAACCCACTGAGCCACTCAGGCACCCTGAAATACAGTGTTTTAAATTATTTTATCAGATTGGTAGTAGGATTACTGTAGCCTGCTCAAATTATTTGATCAGTGTTCCTTTTTCCTATTCCATCTTGACCAGAAGCAGAAGTGTCTGCTTTTAATATTTCTAGTCCTCTGTTGAGATTTCATCTTTTTATTCATTATGAGAGTTATTTACTTTTTCTGGGACTTGACTGAGACGTCATATCTTTTTATCCATTGTAAGAATATTTTACTTTTTCTCACTCAGCATATTTATAATAGTGGCTTTAAAGTCTTTGTATGATAATTCTAACATCTCTGTTATCTTTGGGTTGGCATATGGTGATTGTCTTTTCCCTAGAGAGTGAATAACATTTTCCTGGCTCTTCATATATTGGATAGTACTATATAGTATCCTGGACAATGTGAATGTAATTTTGTGCAATGTCTGGATTTTGTTACTTTGCTCTGAAGAACATTGATGTTTTCATTTTAGTGGGTAGTCAGCTTGGTTAGGCTCAAACTGTCATGCCTGCAATGGACCTTGGCTCAGATTTCATTCAGTTCAGTACTTTTACCTTTAGGCCCAGCAGCTTTCTGTTTGCCTCATACATGTGTGATTTATGATTCAGAGATTCATATTGAATTTAAACAGAATCTGGGTGTCCATTCTCTGGCTTCCTCCATTCTGGTGGCCTTGATTGTGTGATCTCTTTTCCCCTGGTTCCCCTGGCCAGAGAGATGGTTGTCCTTTTTTGGAGTTTGACTGCAGCCACCCTCAGCACAAAGCTACAGAAAAGAGGAAATTCACACTTTGTGTTGGTTGCTTGCACCAGGTTCTGAGTCTCTCCACAATTTACCTGTCACTGATCAATCTCCAGAATCCTCAGGTAGTAGCTTTTTGTAATTTTTTTTTTTTTAAAGATTTTATTTATTTATTTGACAGAGAGAGATCACAAGCAGGCAGAGAGGCAGGCAGAGAGACAGGAGGAAGCAGGCTCCCTGCTGAGCAGAGAGCCCGATGCGGGACTCGATCCCAGGACTCCGAGATCATGACCTGAGCTGAAGGCAGCGGCTTAACCCACTGAGCCACCCAGGCGCCCAACTTTTTGTAATTTAATTAGAGTCTGGAGCTATTACTTATGAGAGGACAAGTTTGTTACGTGCTCATTCTCTTATAGAGGAAGTAGAACTTAACTTTTTTTTTTTTTTTAAGATTTTATTTATTTATTTGAGAGAGAGAGAGAGAGACAGAGTGAGGGCACATGAGAGGGGAGGTCAGAGGGAGAAGCAGACTTCCCATGGAACTGGGAGCCTGATGTGGAACTCGATCCCAGGACTCTGGGATCATGACCTGAGCTGAAGGCAGTCACTTAACCAACTGAGCCCCCCAGGGACCCAACGTATGTATGTTTTATTATTATATATCTTTTGCTTTATCTTCCTAGCTGGACCTGGGTTCTAGGCCTTATATTGCCACTGAGTCTATGAAATTAATGAGTTGGATTAAGTATTTTCTAAGGAAATATTTTCCCTTTCTTAGTGGTTGAGAAGGTGTAAGTGCAATAGAAAGAACCTACAAATGACATTTAAAAGCAAATTTGTTCCCATAGGACAACTGCCATAGTTCATAGCTTTTCCCCAGATTGTTAATTATTTCCAGGTTTTGTGGGAAAACTAATATAGATGAATGTTCCCTAAGCCACCATTCTCAAACTTTTTGGTCTCAAGACTCCTTTATGCTCTTAAAAGTTATTAAGACCTCAAAAATCTTAGCATATATCTGTTGATGATGCCTAGGCTAATAAAAGACAGATGGATTCTCACATTTATTTCTGCAATCAATCTGTTGTGATACCACAAATCTTAGAGACTCTGGAAAACTCTGCTATATAGTTATGAGAAAATGAGAGTGAAAAAGGGAGATAACAGCTTAGTAGTATTATGAAAATATTTTTGATATCACAGATGCTGAAATGGTCTCAGAAATTCTCATGGTTTCCTGACCATGTTTTGAGAACATTTTGTCTAAGACTTTTTAGCTCCAGTGTGATCTAAAGAAAATTGCTTCCTTTAGTACAAATTAGTCTGTCATTCTGAAATGAATCTTTAACATTGCCCATCATTGTCTTTGTAAAGACCCACAAATAGGAATGTGTGTGCTTGCAAATAGATGAAACTGATTTTCAGAACAGATACATGTTGTATAAAAACACCAAAATCCAGTTAACAGTGATCCATTGGAGATGCACATGTGACATTAACTAGGAGTAAACAGATAAATAGAACACAGAAACTCATTAGAAGATACTTACAGAACATTAAGGTCTTTGAGCTCTTGTGTTAGATGCATTGGAAAGGAAGCAGAACCAGATCCCACTTGGGCAGGTTTGTTTACTCTACTCCTCAGAAATTAGAGCCAACCATCCTGGTTTTGAATGACTTGATACATTTCTGTAAGTGGGCCAGTTTCTGCACATGGACCATAACACAAACACACTGTAAACATGCCTTCCTATATTAGTTTAGTCTTTAGATTAACTTGTACCCGTGGTTCTTTGATTCTAGAAAATATTTCCCAATTTGACTGTATACCCTGAAATAGAACAGATTAACCCTCTAAGTAGGCAGATCTCTGTGTTCTGTGAAAAGTTGTTTTCCTGTTTTTGGTTTTTGTTTTTGTTTTTTTTTCTCGACCAGGTAGAATTCAGTTTGGATATTTTATGGAGAAATTCAAGTTATGAAAATTGAACACTTCTTTGTGGGAAAAGATTGCTCCTGAAGAATTTACATATTTTTTTCTCTAAGTGATATAAAAACACACTAGAGTGTCATGATCACACTACTGAATTACTAAAGAAACCCAAATTGTTTCTTGATTCCTTTTTCTTTAATGATAAACAAACTCACTGACTTTGGTCTTTGTTTTTACAGTGGGTCGATAGGGCAAAATGGCTTTTATCTCTATTAGACCCAAGCTCGTAGAAAGCAGATAACATTTCTCATTCATTTAGAAGCACATAGTATGCCCTTCATAAATCTTTGCTTTGTTCAAGAAAAATTGCTTAGGAATGTTTCATATTTCATAGAGTTTTCCAGTCAAATATAATAAAGATGATTGGAAATAAGCTTTTGTGCTTGTTTTCTTGGCTTGAATGTCTTTAACAGATGATCAAGCCATCTGTTTAGAATCAGTATTTCAGTGATGAGGAAGAAAGCATTTTGGGTGAGAAACAATAGCTATAAAGTACTTTCCACACAACTGCCAAGTCATTTTCCATGCCTGCTGCTTCAACAAGGCCATACCATTTCTCATCTCACTGAGTGCCCTTGCTTCTTCAATATTTGTGAGTCAGATAGAGATGCTGACTTTCATCTTTTCAAGTTTCTTACCTGCCTGATAAACCTATTTAGTTTATTTATTGAAAATAATTTTTTTCTCATTACAATTTTAATTAATATATGTTTTAGGAAGGAGATAAGAATTTACTAGGTATGACCAAATATTACTGTTTGGTTAAGATTTATGTCATGGAAAAATCATGTAATGTATATTATTGACACTTGATAAAGACCAGGAGATGAGGGCAAACACATTCACAGGACAGTAATTGTGTGTGTATGCAAACATGTGCAAGCACATATATGTTTATTGTGGGACAGGATTTCAGATTTTATCTGGAGGAAAATTCTGGCCCCTAAAGGGGTCTGAGTAAAAAGGGAGTCCGAGTAAAGTTTAGAGTGTGGCGTCATAGGATTTGGTAGGAAGTATTTTAATGGAAAGATAAATTAATAAACTTATTCAGCAAACTTAATTGTATCTCTGGTAGAATGTGTCTGGGACTTGTTTTATCAAATAAACATTCAGTGAAATTGACTTTTTTGAGGTATGGTTCTATCACTTTTTTAAAAATATGCTTTATTTTTTAGAGTAGTTTTAGGTTTGCAGAAAAATTGTACAGAAAGTTATTTCCCCTCTTCTCTTCCCAGTTTCTTTTGTTCTTAACATCCTATATTAGAGTGATATATTTGTTACAACTGTTGAGTTAATATTAGTAGAATATTAACTTTGTGGTTTGCTCCATGTTGTACAGTTCTCTAGGTTTTGACAAATACACAGTATCATGTATCTACCATGCAGTATCATGCAGTGTAATAACATTGGCCTAAAAATCTCCTAGGATAAATCTACCTATTCATCCTTTTTCTCTCTTTTAGAACCCCTGGGAACCACTGATCTTTTTACTGTCTCCATGCTTTGCCTTTTTCAGGAATGTCATATAGTATGTAGCCTTTTCAGATTGGCTTATTTTACCTAGCAATATGCATTTACGGTTCCTCCATGACTTTTCATAGCTTGATAGCTCATTTCTTTTTATTGATGAATAATACTCCATTGTATAGATATGCCACAGTTTGTTTAACTGTTAACCTATTGAAGTGCATCTTCGTTGCTTCCAACCTTTGGCACTTATGAATAAAGCTGCTATAGACATTCACGTGTAGGTTTCTGTATGGACGTAAGTTTTCAGCTTATCTGGATAAATATCCAGGAGCATGATTGCTGGATTATACAGTAATAAGTCTATGTTTAGTTTTGTAAGAAACTTTTAAAGTGCTTTATCCTTTTGCATTGCCATTAATAATGAATGACAGTTCCTGTTGGTCCACATCCTTGCCAGCATTTAGTATTGTCAGTGTTTTAGGTTTAACTATTCTAGTAAATACATGTTGTATCTCACTGTTTTTTTTTTTTTTTAAAGATTTTATTTATTCATTTGACAGAGAGAGAGAGAGAGAGATCACAAGTAGGCAGAGAGGCAGGCAGAGAGAGGAGGAAGCAGGCTCACTGCCGAGCAGGGAGCCGGATGCGGGGCTCGATCCCAGGACCCTGAGATCATGACCTGAGCCGAAGGCAGAGGCTTAACCCACTGAGCCACCCAGGCGCCCCTCGTATCTCACTGTTGTTTTAACTTGCAGTTCCCTGATGACATATGGTGTGAGCATCTTTTCCTATGCTTATTTGCCTTCTCTGATGAGATGACAGTTCAGATCTTTTGCCTATTTTTTAATTGGGTTGTTTATTTACTTACTGTTGAGCTTTTAGAGGTTTTTTTTTTTTTTTTTTTTTGTATATTTTGGGTATCATTCCTTTATCAAATAAGTGGTTTTCAAATATTTTCTCCCAGTTTGTGACTTATCTTTTCATTCTTTTAATAGTGGTTTTTGCCGAGCAGAAGGTTTAATTTTAATGAAGACCAACTTAGTTTCTTCTTTTATGATCATGCATTTGTATATAAAATCATCTCCAAGCCTAAGGTCACCTAAATTTTCTAGTATTATCTTATAGAGTTTGTATGATAATTTTTTAAAAGATTTTATTTATTCGAGAGAGACAGAGACAGAGACAGAGGAAGGGGGGAAGAGCAGAGGGAGAGGGACAAGCAGACTCCAGGCTGAGTGCTGAACCTGATGATGACCCTGAGATCATGACCTGAGCAGAAATCAAGAGGCAGACACAACCTACTGAGCCACCCAGGCACCCCACATAAGATAATTTTTTTATTTCACACTAGTTTTGTGATTTGAGTTAATTTTTATGAAAGGTGTAAGGTCTGTATCTAAAGGTTCTGTTTCATTTTGTTTTGTTTGTATGTACCTGTCCAGTAGTTATAGCACCGTTTGGTGTAAAGACTATCCTTTTTCCATTGAATTGCTTTTGTTCCTTTGACAAAGATCAGTTCACTCTATTCGTGTGTGTATGTGTTTCTGGGCTGTCTGTTCTGTTCCATTGATTTATTTGTCTATTCTGTGTCCATATCAAACTGTCTTGATTCTTGTAGCTTTATAGTAAGTTTTAACATTCGATAGTGTCAGTCTTCTAACTTTGTTCTTTTTCGGTATTGAGCTATTGTGTTTTTGTTTTGTTTTGTTTTTTCCTTCCTAGTAAACATTAGGATCAATTTGTTGGTATCAACAAAATAACTTGCTGGGATTTCACTGGATCTATAGGTCAAGTTGGGAAAAATTGACATCTTAATAATACTGTCTTCCTATCCATGAATATGGACATTCATTTATTTGGATCTCCTTTGATTTCTTTCATCAGTTTTTCAGTTTTCTTCGTTTAGGTCTTGTACATATTTTGTTATGTTAGCCTTATACCTAAATATTTCATTTTTTTAGTCTAATGTAATGTTGTGTTTTAGATTTCATGTTCTAATTGTTCCTTGCTGTTACATAAGAAAGAAATGGGCTTTTGTGTATTAACCCTGGATTGTGCAACCTTGCTATAATCAGTTACTAGTTCCAGGAGGCTTTGGGTTTTGTTTTGTTTTTTGACGGGTGGGGAGGGGTTGATTTTTTGAGATTTTCTACACAGATAATCAAATCATCGGTAAACAAAGATGATTTTATTACTTTTTTCCCAGTCTGATAGTTTTTATTTCCTTTTCTTATTGTATTGCATAGTTAGGTTTTTCAGTACATGTTTCACAGAGAGGTGGAAGGGGACATCCGTGCCTTGTTCTCCAGTGTAGGGAGAAAGGATCTGGTTCACTGCCATTAAGTATGGACAATCCCCAATGTAAGATTTGACTTTATGATAGTATGAAAATGATACATATTCAGTAGAAACTGTACTTCAAATTTTGAATTTTGATCTTTTTCCAAGCTAGCAGTATATGATGCTGGGGATGATGCCTGGTAACAGTAACAGATCACAGTTGTCAGTCAGCCACGTGATCATGAGGGGAACAACTGATAATACTTATAACCATTCTGTACCCATGCAGCCATCCTGTTTTTCACTTTCAGTACAGTATTTAATAAATTACATGACATATTTAACACTTTATTATAAAACAGTTTTGTGTTAGATGATTTTGCTCAACTGTAGATTAATGTAAGTGTTCTGAGCACACATAAGGTAGGCTAGGCTAAGCTGTGGTGTTCATTAGGTTAGGTGTATTAAATGTATTTCAACTTACAATATTTTTTTTATTAATTTTATTTTTTTAAACATATATTTTTATCCCCAGGGGTACAGGTCTGTGAATCGCCAGGTTTACACATTTCACAGCACTCACCATAGCACATACCCTCCCCAATGTCCATAACCCCACCCCCCCTCTCCCAACCCCATCAACCCTCAGTTTGTTTTGTGAGATTAAGAGTCATTTATGGTTTGTCTCCCTCCCAATCCCATCTTGTGTCATTTACTCTTTTCCTACCCCCTTAACCCCCCATGTTGCATCTCCTCTCCCTCATATCAGGGAGATCATATGATAGTTGTCTTTCTCCGATTGACTTATTTCGCTAAGCATGATACCCTCTAGTTCCATCCACGTCGTCGCAAATGGCAAGATTTCATTTCATTTGATGGCTGCATAGTATTCCATTGTGTATATATACCACATCTTCTTTATCCATTCGTCTGTTGATGGACATCAAGGTTCCCATAGTTTGGCTATTGTAGACATTGCTGCTATAAACATTCGGGTGCACGTGCCCCTTCGGATCACTACGTTTGTATCTTTAGGGTAAATACCCAGCAGTGCAATTGCTGGGTCATAGGGTAGCTCTATTTTCAACATTTTGAGGAACCTCCATGCTGTTTTCCAGAGTGGTTGCACCAGCTTGCATTCCCACCAACAGTGTAGGAGGGTTCCCCTTTCTCTGCATCCTCGCCAGCATCTGTCATTTCCTGATTTGTTAACTTTAGCCATTCTGACTGGTGTGAGGTAATATCTCATTGTGGTTTTGATTTGTATTTCCCTGATGCCGAGTAATATGGAGCACTTTTTCATGTGTCTATTGGCCATCTGGATGTCTTCTTTGCAGAAATGTCTGTTCATGTCCTCTGCCCATTTCTGGATTAGATTATTTGTTCTTTGGGTGTTGAGTTTGCTAAGTTTTTTATGGATTTTGGACACTAGCCCTTTATCTAATATGTCATTTGCAAATATCTTCTCCCATTCTGTCAGTTGTCTTTTGGTTTTGTTAACTGTTTTCTTTGCTGTGCAAAAGCTTTTGATTTTGATAAAATCCCAATAGTTCATTTTTGCCCTTGCTTCCCTTGCCTTTGGCGATGTTCCTAGGAAGATGTTGCTGTGGCTGAGGTCAAAGAGGTTGCTGCCTGTGTTCTCCTCGAGGATTTTGATGGATTCCTTTCTCACATTGAGGTCCTTCATCCATTTTGAGTCTATTTTCGTGTGTGGTGTAAGGAAATGATCCAATTTCATTTTTCTGCATGTGGCTGTCCAATTTTCCCAACACCATTTGTTGAAGAGGCTGTCTTTTTTCCATTGTACATTCTTTCCTGCTTTCTCAAAGATTAGTTGACCATAGAGTTGAGGGTCTATTTCTGGGCTCTCTATTCTGTTCCATTGATCTATGTGTCTGTTTTTGTGCCAGTACCATGCTGTCTTGATGATGACAGCTTTGTAATAGAGCTTGAAGTCCAGAATTGTGATGCCACCAACTTTGGCTTTCTTTTTTCAATATTCCTTTGGCTATTCGAGGTCTTTTCTGGTTCCATATAAATTTTAGGATTATTTGTTCCATTTCTTTGAAAAAAATGGATGGTACTTTGATAGGAATTGAATTAAATGTGTAGATTGCTTTAGGTAGCATAGACATTTTCACAATATTTATTCTTCCAATCCAGGAGCATGGAACATTTTTCCATTTCTTTGTGTCTTCCTCAATTTCTTTCATGAGTACTTTATAGTTTTCTGAGTATAGATTCTTAGCCTCTTTGGTTAGATTTATTCCTAGGTATCTTATAATTTTGGGTGCAATTGTAAATGGGATTGACTCCTTAATTTCTCTTTCTTCTGTCTTGTTGTTGGTGTATAGAAATGCAACTGATTTCTGTGCGTTGATTTTATATCCTGACACTTTACTGAATACCTGTACAAGTACAAGCAGTTTTGGAGTGGAGTCTTTTATTTTATTTTTTTTTTTTAAAGATTTTATTTATTTATTTGACAGAGAGAGAGAGATCACAAGTAGGCAGAGAGGCAGGCAGAGAGAGAGAGAGAGAGGAGGAAGCAGGCTCCCCACTGAGCAGAGAGCCCGATGCGGGGCTCGATCCCAGGACCCTGAGATCATGACCTGAGCCAAAGGCAGAGGCTTTAACCCACTGAGCCACCCAGGCGCCCCTGGAGTGGAGTCTTTTAGATTTTCCACATATAGTATCATATCATCTGCGAAGAGTGATAGTTTGACTTCTTCTTTGCCGATATGGATGCCTTTAATTTCCTTTTGTTGTCTGATTGCTGAGGCTAGGACTTCTAGTACTATGTTGAATAGCAGTGGTGATAATGGACATCCCTGCCGTGTTCCTGACCTTAGCGGAAAAGTTTTCAGTTTTTCTCCATTGAGAATGATATTTGCGGTGGGTTTTTCATAGATGGCTTTGATAATATTGAGGTATGTGCCCTCTATCCCTACACTTTGAAGAGTTTTGATCAGGAAGGGATGCTGTACTTTGTCAAATGCTTTTTCAGCATCTATGGAGAGTATCATATGGTTCTTGTTCTTTCTTTTATTAATGTGTTGTATCACATTGATTGATTTGCGGATGTTGAACCAACCTTGCAGCCCTGGAATAAATCCCACTTGGTCGTGGTGAATAATCCTTTTAATGTACTGTCAATTCCTATTGGCTAGTATTTTGGCGAGAATTTTTGCATCTGTGTTCATCAAGGATATTGGTCTGTAGTTCTCTTTTTTGATGAGATCCTTGTCTGGTTTTGGGATCAAGGTGATGCTGGCCTCATAAAATGAGTTTGGAAGTTTTCCTTCCATTTCTATTTTTTGGAACAGTTTCAGGAGAATAGGAATTAGTTCTTCTTTAAATGTTTGGTAGAATTCCCCTGGGAAGCCATCTGGCCCTGGGCTTTTGATTGTTTGGAGATTTTTGATGACTGTTTCAATCTCCTTACTGGTTGTGGGTCTGTTCAGGCTTTCTATTTTTTCCTGGTTCAGTTGTGGTAGTTTATATGTCTCTAAGAATGCATCCATTTCTTCCAGATTGTCAAATTTTTTGGCGTAGAGTTGCTCATAGTATGTTCTTATAATTGTCTGTATTTCTTTGGTGTTCGTTGTGATCTCTCCTCTTTCATTCATGATTTTATTTATTTGGGTCCTTTCTCTTTTCTTTTTGATAAGTCTGGCCAGGGGTTTATCAATCTTAATTCGTTCAAAGAACCAGCTCCTAGTTTCGTTGATTTGTTCTATTTTTTTTGTTTGTTTGTTTCTATTTCATTGATTTCTGCTCTGATCTTTATGATTTCTCTTCTCCTGCTGGCTTTAGGGTTTCTTTCTTGTTCTTTCTCCAGCTCCTTTAGGTGTAGGGTTAGGTTGTGTACCTGAGACCTTTCTTGTTTCTTAAGAAAGGCTTGTACCGCTATATATTTTCCTCTCAGGACTGCCTTTCTTGTGTCCCACAGATTTTGAACTGTTGTGTTTTCATTATCATTTGTTTCCATGAATTTTTTCAGTTCTTCTTTAATTTCCGGGTTGACCCATTCATTCTTTAGAAGGATGCTGTTTAGTCTCCATGTATTTGGGTTCTTTCCAAATTTCCTCTTGTGATTGAGTTCTAGCTTTAGAGCATTGTGGTCTGAAAATATGCAGGGAATGATCCCAATCTTTTGATACCGGTTGAGACCTGATTTAGGACCGAGGATGTGATCTATTCTGGAGAATGTTCCATGTGCACTAGAGAAGAATGTGTATTCTGTTGCTTTGGGATGAAATGTTCTGAATATATCTGTGATGTCCATCTGGTCCAGTGTGTCATTTAAGGCCTCTATTTCCTTGTTGATCTTTTGCTTGGATGATCTGTCCATTTCAGTGAGGGGACTGTTAAAGTCCCCTACTATTATTGTATTATTGTTGATGTGTTTCTTTGATTTTGTTATTAATTGGTTTATATAGTTGGCTGCTCCCACATTAGGGACATAGATATTTAAAATTGTTAGATCTTCTTGTTGGACTGATCCTTTGAGTATGATATAGTGTCCTTCCTCATCTCTTATTATAGTCTTTGGCTTAAAATCTAATTGATCTGATATAAGGATTGCCACTCCTGCTTTCTTCTGATGTCCATTAGCATGGCAAATTCTTTTCCACCCCCTCACTCTAAATCTGGAGGTGTCTTCGGGTTTAAAATGAGTTTCTTATAGGCAACATATAGATGGGTTTTGTTTTTTTATCCATTCTGATACCCTGTGTCTTTTGATTGTGGCATTTAGCCCATTAACATTCAGGGTAACTATTGAGAGATATGAATTTAGTGCCATTGTATTGCCTGTAAGGTGATTGTTATTGTCTATTGTCTCTGTTCCTTTCTGATCTACTACTTTTAGGGTCTCTCTTTGCTTAGAGGACCCCTTTCAATATTTCCTGTAGAGCTTCTTTGGTGTTTGCAAATTCTTTCAGTTTTTGTTTGTCCTGGAAGCTTTTAATCTCTCCTTCTATTTTCAATGATAGCCTAGCTGGATATAGTATTCTTGGCTGCATGTTTTTCTCGTTTAGTGCTTTGAATATATCATGCCAGTTCTTTCTGGCCTCCCAGGTCTCTGTGGTTAAGTCTGCTGCCAATCTAATATTTTTACCATTGTATGTTACAGACTTCTTTTCCCGGGCTGCTTTCAGGATCTTCTCTTTGTCACTAAGACTTGTAAATTTTACTATTAGGTGACGGGGTGTGGACCTATTCTTATTGATTTTGAGGGGGGTTCTCTGAACCTCCTGGATTTTGATGCTTGTTCCCTTTGCCATATTGGGGAAATTCTCTCCAATAATTCTCTCCAATATACCTTCTGCTCCCCTCTGTCTTTCTTCTTCTTCTGGAATCCCAATTATTCTAATGTTGTTTCGTCTTATGGTGTCACTTATCTCTCGAATTCTCCCCTCGTGGTCCAGTAGCTGTTTGTCCCTCTTTTGCTCAGCTTCTTTATTCTCTGTCATTTGGTCTTCTATATCGCTAATTCTTTCTTCTGCCTCATTTATCCTAGCAGTGAGAGCCTCCATTTTTGATTGCACCTCATTAATAGCTTTTTTGATTTCAACTTGGTTAGATTTTAGTTCTTTTATTTCTTCAGAAAGGGCTTTTATCTCTCCAGAGAGGGTTTCTGTAATATCTTCCATGCCTTTTTCAAGCCCGGCTAGAACCTTAGGCATCATCATTCTGAACTCTAGATCTGACATATTACCAATGTCTGTATTGATTAGGTCCCTAGCCTTTGGTACTGCCTCTTGTTCTTTTTTTTGTGGTGAATTTTTCCACATTGTCATTTTGTCCAGATAAGAGTATATGAAGGAGCAAGTAAAATACTAAAAGGGTGGCAACAACCCCAGGAAAATATGCTTTAACCAAATCAGAAGAGATCCAAATCGTGAGGGGGGAGAAAGGGGATAAAAAGAGGTTCAGAAAGAAAAAAAAAAAAAAGAAATAATTAAAGAAGAAAACGAATAAAGAAAAAATATAAAAAGGAAAAAATATATATATATTAGATAAACTAGTTAAAAAATGTTAAAAAAGAAAAGAGTAAAAGTTAAAAAAATTTAGCAGAAGAAGAGAAAAAAATTGAAAAAGGAAAAAAAAATAAATTAACTGCAAGGCTAAAGAATCATGGGGAGAAAGCCATGAGCTCCGTGCTTTGCTTTCTCCTCCTCTGGAATTCCGCTGCTCTCCTCGGTATTGAAACTACAGTCCTTGGTAGGTGAACTTGGTCCTGGCTGGATTTCTTGTTGATCTTCTGGGGGAGCGGCCTGTTGTAGTGATTCTCAAGTGTCTTTTCCCCCGGCGGAGTTACACTGCCCTTATCAGGGGCCGAGCTGAGTAATCCGCTTTCAGGAGCTTTTGTTCCCTGAGCGCTTTCCGTAGAGTTCCGGAGGAGGGGAATGAAGATGGCAGCCTCCCAGTCTCTAGCCCAGAGGAGCCGAGAGCCCGGGGCCCCACTCCTCAGTGCGCCCTCAGAGAACAGTGCCCAATTACTCCCGTCACCCTGGCCTCCGGCCGCGCTCCGAGCTGACCGAGCCTGCGACCGGTTCAAGGTAACCCCGAGTTTAGAGCTCACTCCTCAGCTCTGTCTCTGTAGCCGGCTTCCCCGTTCTAATACCTAGTAAGCTCTGCGACACTCAGACACCCCCGATCCTTCTGTGACCCTGCGGGACCTGAGGCCACGCTGACCCCGCGTGGGCTTCACCCCGGTTAAGCCTCTGGAGCGATGTCCCTTAGTGGAACAGACTTTTAAAAGTCCTGATTTTGTGCTCCTTTGCTCCGCTGCTTGCCGGGAGCCGGCCCCTCCCCCTGTGGTCTATCTTCCCATTGCTTTGGATTCACTTCTCCGCCAGTCCTGCCTTATCAGAAAGTGGTTGATTTTCTGTTTCTAGAATTGCTGTTCTTCTCTTCGATCTCCCGTTGGATTTGTAGGTGTTTGCAATCTTTAGGTAAGCTATCTCTCTGATCTCCTGCTACCTGAAGTAGTCTCAGCCTGCTACTTCTCCGCCATCCTGACTCCTCCCCCTCAACTGACAATATTTTTAACTTATAATGCGTTTATTGGGGCATAACCCCATCATAAGTTGTTGTTGGCTGTAGGTTTTCTGGCAAATATTCTTTACAAGTTGAGGAAGTTTTCCTTTATTCTTAGTTTGCTGAGAATTTTTATCATAAATGGGTTTTGAATTTTGTCATATGCTTTTTTGGCATGTATTGGTATGATTATATGACTCTTCTTTTTTGCCTGGTTTATATGGTGAATTTCACTGATTACTGAATGTTCAGCCTGCCTTGCATACATGGAATAAATTCCATTTGGCTATGGTGTATAATTCTTCTCATACTTGTTGGATTTGATTTGCTCCTATTTTATTGATGAATTTGCATCTGTGTGTATGAGAGATTGGTCTGTAATTTTCCTTTCTAGTGATGTCTTTGTTTGATTTTGGTATTAGGGTGATGCTGGCCTCCTAGAATGAGTTAGGAAGTTCTTCTATATTTTGAAAGAGTTTAAAGAATTAGTGTTATTTGCTTATATGTTTGGTAATATTCACCAGTGAAACCATCTGGGCCTGGTACTTTACATTTTAAAAGGCTATTAGTTATTAATTTAATTATTTCATATATAAGCCCTTTCAGATTATTTTTCCTAGCATGGGTTTTAGTAGGTTGTCTTTAAGGAATTGGTCCATTTCATCTAAGTTATCAAATTTGTGGCCATTGAGTTGTTTATAGTATTCTTTAATTATTCTTTCAGTGCCCATGGGATCAGTTGTGATGGCTCCTCTTTCATTCTTCATAATATTAATTTGTCTTTTCTCTTTTTCTTGGTTAGCCCGGCTAGAATTTTATCAAAGTTATTGGCCTTTTCAAAAAGCCAGCTTTTGATTTTATTTATTTTGTGATTTTCTCCATTTTATTTATTATCTTTGGGGGTTCATTAACTTCTTGAATTTGTAGATGTATTTCTTTGCCTAATTTGGGAAGTTTTTCATCATCGTTTCTGTGAGTACTTTTTCACTTCTGCTTTATTTCTTTTCTCCTCCCTGTACTGGATGTTACAAATATTAGGTCTTTTTATATAGTTGCACAGATTCTGAGACTGGTTTTTTTTTTTTTTTTTCCTTTAACAACACTCTGTTTTCTCTCTCTTGTTTAGATTGGGTGGTTTCTGTTGCTCTGTTTTCTAGCTTAAAGATTCTTTTCTCTGTCTCCTACATACTGCTGTTCAGCTTATTCACTAAGTTTTTTATTCAAGATATTTTCAGCTCTAAAATTTACTTTTTTGGGGGGCACCTGGGTGGCTCATTTGGTTGGGCGACTCCCTTTGGCTCGGGTCTTGATCCTGGAGTACCGGGATCGAGTCCCACATCAGGCTCCCAGCTCCACGGGGAGTCTGCTTCTCCCTCTGACCTTCTCCTCGCTCATGCTCTCTCTCACTGTCTCTCTCTCAAATAAATAAATAAATAAAATATTTTAAAAATAAAATAAAAATAAAATTTCCTTTTTTTTAACTGGAGAGGATTATGCTAAGTGAAATAAAATTTCCATTTGATTCTTTTTTATGTCTTCAATTTCTTGACTGAGACTTTGTATTTCTTTATCAAGATGTTCTTTTTTTTTATTTGTTTCACAGATGTTCTTAATTATTATTGAAGCACTTTTATGATAACTGCTCCCAGGTCTTTGTCAGATAATTGTAACATGTCTGTCATCTCAGTATTGGTATCTCTCTCTTTTTAAAAGATTTCATTTATTTGTTTATTTATTTTTTGAGAGAGACAGCACAAGCAGAGGCAGAAGGAGAGGGAGAAGCAGACTCCCTGCTGAGTAGAGAGCAGGACGTGGGGCTCAATCCCAGGACCCTGGGATCATGACCTAAAGGCAAACGCTTAACTGACTGAGCTACCTAGGCACCCCTCAGTATTGGTATCTCATAATTATCCTTTTTCATTTACTTTGACATCTTTCTGGTTCTTGGTATCTTGAATTTCTTGAATTATTTTTATTTTTTTTTTAATTTTATTTATTTATTTGACAGAGAGAAATCACAAGTAGGCAGAGAGGCAGGCAGAGAGAGAGGAGGAAGCAGGCTCCCTGCTGAGCAGAAAGCCCGATGTGGGGCTCGAACCCAGGTCCTGGGATCATGACCTGAGCCGAAGGCAGCGGCTTAACCCACTGAGCCACCCAGGCGCCCCTTGAATTATTTTTAATTGAGACTTGTACATTTTGGATATGATGTTATGAGTCTCTAGATCTTATTGAAACCTCTTTGATCTGGATTTTTCTGATACCTCTTTCTCTGATAGGGAAGGGAGAGATGCTATCTCATTACTGCCAGGTGGGTATAAAGGTTCAGGTTCCTCAAGCAGCTTCCATTGACACCCAAGTGGCAGGAGTATGGGGGAGGGCATTCTTTTGAGCAGGACTGGGTGTTCCCACTCTCCACTAGGCCTTCACTGCTACTGACCTGGCTAAGAGGTGTAGGAATACTTTGATATTGTTCTCCACATGGCCTCCACTGAATAGCATGCTGAATAGACGGGCCTTTTTAACACTGTGTAGTAAGGAAAGTTCTCACTCTCCCCTAAGACTCCTCTGGTATCACTCAGCTGGGAGGGAGAGGAGTATCTCATTATTTTTGTAAATCAGGCTCCGCTTGTGCTGTCCACTGATACTGTGGATGGTTATCACCTGGAAGGGGTGAAAGCCCCAGGTCCCTGGTTGACTTTCTCTGAAATCTGTGGGATATTAGAGCACCTTGGTTCAGTTTGGCAGGGATGGAAATCTACTTTTTGTTTCTGTGGATTCTATATAAATGGAGTTTGTGGCCTTTTTAAACTGGCTTTCACTTAGTATAGTGTTTTCTTTTCTTTTTAAAAATATTTTATTTATTTATTTGAGAGAGAGAGAGAGAGTGAGAGAAAGAGAGCACAAGCAGGGGGAGCAGCCAAAGGAGAGGAGGAAGCAGACTCCCTGCTAAGCAGGGACTCGACAATGGGGCTGGATCCTAGGACCCTGAGGTCATGACCAAAGACAGATGCTTAATTGACTGAGTTACCCAGGCGCCCCAGTGTAGTGTTTGCAAGGTTCACCCATATTGTAGCATTCATCACTATTTCATTTCTTTTATTGCAAGGTAATATTCCTTTGTATGGATGTACCACATTTTGTGTTGGTTCATCAGATGATGGACATTTGAATTGATTCCTCCGTTTGGTTATTATAAATAATGCTGTTATGAAAATTCATATTCAGGTTTTTGTATGGACATATTTTTAGTTCCCTTGGGTGTGTACCCAGCAGTAGAATTGCTGGGTCTCCTGTGGTATCTCTATGTTTAAGTTTTTGAGAACTCCATTTTTTAAAAATGAATTTTTGTCTAATTATATTGTGATCTCGGGAAAGAGGTCTGAGATATTTTGTAGTGCTTTTTGGATTCTTAGAAACCCCTGTCCCCAGACTTTAGGTTTATTCTCTGCTTACATCTGTGTTCTTTCTATTAAAATGGCCGGTGCAGATAATTAAGTTATTCAAGAGATCTTTAAATTAGATGAATATTAAAGTGCTTTACATCATTATTAATTTGAAGACACTGTGAATGTATAATTATTCATAGTCATGACTTTCATAGTCATAAATTTACCTGTGCTTTTTAATTATTTAGAGAAAACAAAGTGAGTGCTTGCAATTAAAAATTTTGGTGCTTCGAAATGAACTGGAAAGACAGAAGAAAGCTTTGGGACGGGAGGTGGCATTACTGCATAAGCAACAAATTGCATTACAGGATAAAGGTGAGTAAAAATACCATAAAAACAACCTAACCTCTACATTCAGTTTTCCTTTTTCATTCTTCATAGGCTCAAATAGTAATCTTTGTACAAATATGGTGATACAATTCTAAAAATTTTTTGGAACTATTTTGAAGGTGATACAGAAGGGTGTACAAAGATACACACACATTCACCCACACAATATTTCAAAATTTCAAAATGAGCACACTTATGTAGGCGGCATCTCCACTGGGAAATAGGGCATTACAAGGAGCCCAGAATCTCAGAAGCTTCCTCGTGTTCCCTTCTGTTTAGGATATTTCCAGCCAGACTAACCACTACCTTGACTTATTACACCAAAATAGGTTTTGCTTCATCTTAAACTTTATGCAAATAAAATCATATAATATGTACATTTTATGTGCTGGCTTCTGTTCAATATTTTGTTTGTAAGTTTCATCCTAACCTGCATAGTCTTAGTTCATTCTTACTGCCTGTAGTATTCCATTGTGCAAATATAGATATGAATTTATTAATTCTGGCTTTTGGCAATTTCTAGTTTGGAAGTATTAGTTAATGCTTCCATGAGCTTTCTCATACATGCTTCTTAATGAAGATTTTTTATGCATTTCTGTTGGATATAAACTTAGGAGCAGAATTACATAGTTACAAGATAGGCATATCTTCAGCTTTAGTAGATTATGTTGAAAAGTTTTCCGATGTGCTTGTGCCCATTTTACCTCCTCTCCACCCAGCAGTGTATCAGCTCTCTTGTCCTGTGTTGTTGGTGGCACTTGGAACTTTCTGTCTTTTGTATTTTAGCCTTTCTAGTGGGTATGTTGTAGTATCTCCTCACAGTTTTAATTTTGATGTCCCTGAAAACTAATGAAGTTGAACACTATTTTATGTTTCTTGCTGACTGGGATACACTCCTTTGTGAAGTACCTGTTGAAGTCTTCCTGCCAGGACCTTCTCACCTGCCCCCTCCCATCTTTTTTGCGGGGGAGAGGGTCAGTAGTTCTTTATATATTATAGATAAGGTTTCTTTGTTTGAAATATACATTTAAAAATGTATTCTCCCATTCTGTGGTTTGCCAGTTCATTCTGTTTGGTTTTTGTTTAAGATTTTTATTTATTCATTTGAGAGAGACAGACAAAACACAAGCAGGGGGAGAGGCAGAGGGAGAAGCAGGTTCCCTGCTGAGCTGGGAGCCCAATGTGGGACTCAATCCCAGGAGTCCAGGATCATAACCTGAGCCGAAGGCAGGCCCTTAACTGACTGAGCCACCCAGGCACCCTTTCTTTAATGATACCTTTACATGAATAGAAGTTCCATTTTATCAATCTTTCCTTTTATAGTTAAGATTTTTTATGTCCAATTTAGGAAATATTTGCTGCTTTTAATGTCATAAAGGTGTTATTCTATATTTTTTGAAGTGCTTTCCTATTTTACTTTTTATATTTATATTTGTAATTCATCAGGATTTGTTTTTTTGTGTATGATGTTAATAAGATTCATTTTTTCATACAAATATTCAATTGACCCACTATCATTTACTGGAAACCTTTCTCCCTTGCACTGCAGGCTCATTTTTGTCATAAACTGGTGGCCATGTACTTACCTGTCTGTTGTAGGCCCTCTGTTCCATGGATACATTTGCCTGTTCCTTTGCCATTATCTCAATGTTCTAATTTCTCTCGTGTTATAATTGATCTTTATATCTGTTAAAGTTCTTCCCCTTAGTTGTTCCTTTTCAAGATCACCTTTCTTCATCTTTGCAAGGATGGAAATCTACTTTTTCGTTTTTATGGTTGTGTCTGTTCTGGACATTTCATATAAATAGAGTCTGTGGCCATTAGCATGACCAATAACTGGCTTATTCCTATCCTTTTGCATTTTCATATGGTTCCACACAGAAAAGGAAATCTGGCTAGTATTTTGATTGGGACTACATTTAATATATTTATCAATACAATTGGGGATAATGGACATCTTTACAATATTGAGTCTTACAACCCAAGAAAATGGTATATTCCTTTGTTTATTAAATCTTTACAAAACATGAATAAGGTAAACTAATTGTTAATACATGGATGTTTCCCATAATTCATTGAATTTATTTCTATTTTTTGATGTTTTATTATACTATTATAAATGTTTAAATTTTATGTTCTCCTTCTTGCTGATGTGTAGAAATAGAACTGATTGTTTTAAAGTGGTATTGATTTTTATTATATGTGCAGATTCCTACATCACGACTCAGCATGACTTACAATGTCATGTCAGTCTGAATGTTTCAGCTGTAAAAAGCTTTTAGTTTCTTAAATATGCTTCAGTCTGTCTTGCCTGCATTTAAGCCACTGTTTAAATGTTACTTTCCCCAGGACATTTTTCACTGGCTCCCTTTCCCTTCTCCTGCCTCTGCCCCCTTGGTTAGATGTACTACCATGTGTTTCCGTAGCATCCTGTGTCCATTATAGCATTGTTAATTATTAGTTTATCCCCTCCTCTAGGCGCTAAGATCTTTGAGGGGAGACCTTGCCCATGTACTGTGTGAAAAACTTACATTCTTCGGGCATGGTGCAGTGCCTGGACTCAGTAAGCATTGAATGAATATTTATTGAATGAATGAATCCTATTCATGGTTGTCAGTCTAATGTCGTGGGCTTATTGCCAAAGAATAAAGACTTCTGTACCTTCTAGCTTAGCATTCATTGGGAAAACTGATACTCTCATGTGAAACACTATAGAAAAAAATACTATATATTGTTTGGCAGTGCTTGTTAAAGTTATCTGCGCTGCAACACAGCTTGCATATTGATTTTGAGACATGAGACTCTGATGGGATAATGCTACTTAAATTGTGAGACATTGTGAGCAGAGTGTATTTCCACAATCTCTGTTGAGTGACTCCAGATAACTAGCTAGCTGTGTACATACAAGACCTGCTTTAAGAGGTCTTCTCTTCTGTAGCAAGACTTAGTTCTTATGGTGGCGTGGAATTTTTATTATATTCAAATTGCCTGTTACCTGTAGCATGTATTTCTGCACATCTTTTTGTAGGGTCATCAATTTTAAAAATGAGAACACTATAGCATTTTAGAGGGGTTCAGGGCATTTGCCATTTTCTAAAAAGAGAAGTAATAATACTGATAGCTATAATGTTTCAGTTGCCATACTTACCACTATATAGATATGATGTTATTTAATCACCACAATAATTCTGTGAGGTAAGTACTATTATTATTGACATTTTACAGTTAGGGTCAGAGACATTAAATACCTTTCTTAAGTTCACACGGGTAGTGACAGGTGATGTTGGGATTCAAATCTATTGATTCTAAAACTCTCATTGTATAATACTGTATAATACTACATTTTACCAAAGATATGCTAAGTAAAGCCTGTGGAATGTATATTATTAACAGCATATGGTAAAAGGATAGGGAGAGTTCTCCTGTTATGTTCTCAATTGTGTTTTTTCTTATAATGATAGAGTGAAGTCCCAGGAAGTCTGTCATCAGCCTGTAAACAGATGGAATGATAAACAGTGATTTCTATCCCATTTAAAAGGCTGAGTGTAAGAGTGCCTGGGTGGCTCAGTAGGTAAAGGGTCTGCCTTCCGCTCTAGTCATGGACCCGGGGTCTTGGGATCGAGCCCAGCATTGGGCTCCCTGCTCATCAGGGAGCTTGCTTCTCCCTCTGCCTGATGCTCCCCCTGCTTGTACTCTCCCTTTCTCTCTCTGACAAATAAATAAATTAAATCTCAAAAAAAAAAAAAAAAAAGACTGAGTGTAATAATAATAATGGACGAATGGATAAGGAAGATGTGGTCCATATACACTATGGAGTATTATGCCTCCATCAGAAAGGATGAATACCCAACTTTTGTAGCAACATGGATGGGACTGGAAGAGATTATGCTGAGTGAAATAAGCCAAGCAGAGTCAATTATCATATGGTTTCACTTATTTGTGGAGCATAACAAATAGCATGGAGGACAAGGGGAGTTAGGAGAAGGGAGTTGGGGGAAATTGGAAGGGGAGGTGAACCATGAAAGACTATGGACTCTGAAAAACAATCTGAGGGGTTTGAAGCGGCGGGGGGTGGGAGGTTGGGGGAACCAGGTGGTGGGTATTGGAGAGGGAACAGATTGCATGGAGCACTGGGTGTGGTGCAAAAACAATGAATACTGTTATGCTGGAAAAAAAAATAATTGCTTATATTTATAGATTATTCATTACTGAGGCAATGACTTGTGTTTTCTATTCTTGATCTTATTTTTTTAAGATTTTACTTAATCACTAGAGAGAGAAAGAGAGCACAATCAGGGGGAGTGGCAGGCAGTGGGAGAGGGATAAGCAGACTCTGTGCTGAGTAGGGAGGGAGCCCAATGCGGGGCTTGATCCCAGGACCCTGGGATTATGACTTTGAGCTGAAGGCAGATGCTTAACCGATGAACTACCCAGACACCCCTATTCTTTATCTTATTTGGTTTTTACCTGTAGTCCTATTAATTAAGGGTATTCTTACTATCCTAATAATAAATATATATTATTATTCAATTTTCATATGAGGAAACTGAGTCTCAGAGAGGTTAAGGACTTGTCCAAAGCCACAAAGCAAGTTAGAGTGGAGCCTGTGTTCAGAGTTGCTGGTGCCTAACTCTGCAGCAAAGGAAGATTATAGGATTTTGTAGATATCTGTCCTACTGTTTTAATTCTGACAGTCAAATCAGAATTAGCACATTTTTTAAAAAAGATTTTATTTATTTATTTGACACAGAGAGAGAGATCACAGGTAGGCAGAGAGAGAGGAGGGGAAGCAGGCTCCCCACTGAGCAGGGAGCCTGATGCAGGGCTCGATCCCAGGACCCTGAGATCATGACCTGAGCAGAAGGCAGAGGCTTAACCTACTGAGCCACCCAGGCACCCAGAATTAGCACATTCTTGTATCTCCATTTTATCATGGAAATAAAGGATGAAAATGCTCAAAGTTAAATATTTGCCAGGATGGGTCAGAATTACTGATTTTTAACACTGACTCTATATTGCAGGAGCTTTCTCCCCACTTTTATACAAACTTTTGAGATGAGTATTATTTTGTATTTTCCTGAACTTTTGGAATCATTGAAAGGTTAGGATCTAACACCTTGGTCTCAAACATAAAGAGGAGAAAGAGTGCTGCTGTTGGCTGCAAAATTTCTGCCATTGTGTATCGCTATAGACTGTGGTGGTCTGCACTAGGGTGGGGGTGGGGGATTGGAAAGAAGGGGTGGCTGGATACAGATAACCAGATTTATGTACCAGTAGATCTTGTTCTACTTGGTGGGGACCGCTGTTCTTCAGAGTGATTGTGCTAGGTAATCAGAGACATATTTATTATCATTTGGGGAGAACATTTGTGTTGAACCATATTCTTGCATGCTTACACTGAATGAACTATTTAATGAATCTTGAGTCAGGTTAAAATATTTAAAAACACCTGAGTCACTGGTATTGGTAACACGAAGGGGAAAATGTATTTGTCACCTGTGCTTGTGGCTTAGATTTAGCATGTTTGCTAATCATTTGTGAAATGACTTGCTAAAATGAATATTACTGACTTCTTACATATTATGACTTCTTTTTGGAATTTGGTGCTTATCCAGGCACTTGGTTCTCAGCCCAAGAGTGCAGTTAGTATACAAAGTCAGTAATATATGATATTTAATCATTGCTACTGATTCTTCTGAATGATCTTAAAGGAATTACTTAACTCTGCAACTTTTTACACATATGTGTAGTGAGGATAGCAGCTCATAGCAGTGCCATAGGGATTAATTTGTGTGAACATTTGGGAGAAACCAGGTGCCTATTATATATTTTATATTTTTGTTTATAAAAATTTATTGCAGTAGGATGATATATTGGGAAGAAGCAAAAAGATAATTTCTGTCCATGTTGCTGACTTGCTGAGTGGCCACGTGCTCTGAGGGGCCTCATTACTCCACACCTGTAAGTTTCCCCTTCTCACTCCTCAAAGGCTGTGGTGTTCAACTTTTCTACAGCAACTTCCAGATGGGCCATGAGCTGATCCGTTCAGTATTAATGTTTATTATTGGATGCATTTTCATTGTTGGCAGATATTAGTCATTTAACTTATGATGTTAATAAAAAACAGATTTCTTCTCGTTAGTGTCTTAAACCAAATAATCTCTCCATTAATTAATTATATGTTGGCTTACAGTGTCTGTTGCCTCAACCCCCAAATCTTAGAAAAGCAACACTCCATCTAAATTAGTTTGCCTGAAACTTGGTTTAGAAAATGGTATGAAACATTGGTCTTAGGGAAATGTGTTTAGGTTATAATTTAAACACATTTTACAAATGTTGACAAAATCTAAGAACTCTTCAGTGTGCCTGGGGAGTGATATGAACTTTTTAAAAGCACAGTTCTCTAAGCTTTGTAGGAAGTGGCTATTTTTTAATGCAGTTAATTTTCTTGATAGTAACAATAACGTATATAAGGTACTTTATAGTTAGAAAGTGCTTACACAGAGATTATCGTATTTGATCTTTAAAGTATCCCTGAGACCTTGGTATGGCAAATATCATTATCTTTGTTTCATATATATGAGATAACTGAGAAGATAAGTGACTGGGGCCAGTTATGAACAGATAGTTCAGAACAAATTTGGGATGTTGACCTAGACCTTTATCTCTAAACTCTGTGCTTTTGTCACTATTCCATATTATCTAAAACCTTACAAAATACATTCATTTAAACCCTGCATAAATCTTAAAAAGTGAGTGACTTTTATTGAAATTCCATAACATGCTAGATATTTCACTTATGGTATATTATTTAGTTCCTAAAAGGGCCCCAAGATAATAATTTCCCCCCATTTTATCAAATGAGAAAAATTGGGCCTCAGAGACATTTGTCACAAATAAGAGCAGATCCAAATTCAAATTTAGGTTTCTCTGACTCCAACACCTGTCTTGTTTCTACGAAACAAAATATTGTTGCTTTCTCTAGTATGTGCCCAACAGATAAATTGACTAATGGTTTGCTAGTTTTCCATTTGGCTTGTGGACTATTAGATAAAGAACTTTGTTCTACTCTATACCTTTTTATTATAGGGTGGGTGAAGTGATTTTTTTTTTTTTTCCCAAAGATGTCTTTGATTTGGTTACATCTTAATTCATTAAGAGGTCTGGATTAAAAATCTGCCATTCTCTCATTTTTCTCCCTAGACTTGTCATTCAACCTTTTTGGTCTTATCTTCTCTTCACAAACAAAAAATTTTGAATTATGCAGTCCAGATTTCTTACATCTCTAATACTCTGTTTACCTCAGAAAGTTAAGATTGGCAAAAAGGAGCGGAATCTGTTAACCTTTTTTTACAAATCTCTTTATTTTTCCAAGTTTGGTACCAACAATGTATTTCCCAGCAATGAAAGGTACAAAAATAGAGAGCAAGAGAGATTCTCTGACCCTAAGTGTGTATATGTGTCTATAGACGTTGTTTATTAACTGGGAAGGCATGTGGTGGGACCTTCTGTTTTAAAGATCATCAATTCATTTTGCTAAGCAAGAGCAAAAACAAGCACATTCTTTTAGTAATGTAGTGTGTAGAAGTCAGTTATGTCAGATTTCATTGCTGAGATTTA
The DNA here is from genome assembly GCF_902655055.1 of Lutra lutra. Classification (NCBI taxonomy): domain Eukaryota; kingdom Metazoa; phylum Chordata; class Mammalia; order Carnivora; family Mustelidae; genus Lutra; species Lutra lutra. The sequence goes on along the minus strand of NC_062287.1, from coordinate 54,567,125 downwards.
GGGAAAAAAATCCTCTTGGTGGGGCGCCTGGGTGGCTCAGTGGGTTAAAGCCTCTGCCTTCGGCTCGGGTCATGATCCCAGGGTCCTGGGATCGAGCCCCACATTGGGCTCTCTGCTCAGCAGGGAGCCTGCTTCCCTCCCTCTCTCTCTGCCTGCCTCTCTGCCTACTTGTGATCTGTCTGTCAAATAAATAAATAAATAAATCTTTAAAAAAAAAAATCCTCTTGGTAATTTCAGTAAATAGAAAGTTTTGATCCTTTATTGCCAAAATAAGAAATGTTTTATATGGAGTTTCCATCAATTATGATCATTTCTTTTTTAAATTTAATTTAATTATTTTATAATTTTTTAAATTATTTATTTATTTGACAGAGAGAGACACAGTGAAAGAGGGAACACAAGCGGGGGCGGGGGGTGGGAGAGGGAGAAGCAGGCTTCCTGCTAAGCGGGGAGCCCGATGCAGGGCTTGATCCCAGGACTCTGGGATCATGACCGGAGCTAAAGGCAGATGCTTAGCAACTGAGCCACCAAGGCACTCCAGTTATTTATTTTATAATAAATTTGAGTAAGATGAGCTATGTACCTAGTTCTACTTAATTAGTTTCTTTTTGGTCGGTAAAGTATTGTGCTTTTTTCTCATAAAAGAAGAATCACACAGTATTTTTAAATTGAGGCTCCAGTTTCTATTAAAAGGTTATTGATTTCTATTTGAAATTATAAAGACATTATTAAGTATTATGTAACAGTTTTTTCCTCTTCCATCATAAGGTCACAAATTGAAAAGTCACCTTACTGACTTTATAATTCAAGATATATTTATTTGTAATGATAGCAGAATTTAAATTTTATTAGTCTGTGTATATGTTCTGATTTTTTTATAGCCGTCTGACAGAAATTCCTAAGCAGACTTCCTTCAAAATTATTAATATTTGCCTTTCAAAAACTTCTGAACCTGAGGACAGTTTTTCCCTGGGGCTTATGCTATTAAAGTTTCTTTACTTTGAGCTGTTGACATTGTATGTAGCATGTGAAAGCAGAGAACTTGGCAGTGGGGAGGACAAATCTGGGTCCTGAGTAAACTTCAGGTTTTCTTTTCAGAATGATTGTTTCCATGTATTTATAATTATTTATTCCAGTAATGTCCTAATTGGATTGTAGGGAAGGTAAACTATCATATTTTAATCTCCCTCTTTTGTAATGGAAGGTATAGATGGGCAGAAATAAGCCATCTGACAGAATTTTCATTTGGCTTGCCATCATTTTTCTCTACTGGAATTCCAAAAAGCTAGATGTGGCATTTACAAAGAATACTTTTGCAATTGGCTGGTTCAACACAGAGATTAGAAGAGGTCAGAAAGCATGTAAAGGAAACAGGAAGAACACTGAGTATGTGTATGCATGTGTACCTTCATCAAGCTCTTTAGTCATCATTTGTGGAATACCAACAACGACCCCAGCATCAGTAAGATGTTAGAAACGTAATCACAGGTGTGATAAGTATATGACACAGATATTTCGAAGATGTTATAGGAGCACAGAAGGTAAGTATCTGAAAGTCAGCACCGGGTAAAGGAGGTGACCCTTAGGTTGAGTCTAGAAGAATACTTCCCAGATAGAGGGAACACTTTATACAGAAGCATAGAGGTAGGTTAGAGAATTGTAGGTAATTCTAGTAAAGCTACAGCTAAGGATACATTTAAGTAAGGGTCCATAGGAGAAGCCACAGGGGTAAGGAATGCCTTAATCATAAACGTTTTTGTTGAAAGGGCTGGGGATCTACTGAAATAACTTAAGCAAGCTTCTCAAAGACAAAAGGTAGATGAAACCATATTGAGGACTACAGTACAGATTGGGAATTAAACGTATATTTTAGAAAGTTCTCTTTGAAAAGTTGAGGATGGAGAACTGTTGGGGAGTTATTACAATAATCTAAGTCTTCCATAATTAAAATCAAAACAGATTGGCAATGTAAAGGGAGGAGGGAGTGTATAGGTTCCAGGAATATTTCGATGATAGACTCCTCTGTTAATGGCTTGGTGGGTTTGAGGAGAGAGGGAGAGAAGGACTTAGGATGGTTTCCAGTTTCTATTTTTGACAACTGGCCAGATGATTAAACAAAGACAAATGCTGGAGGAAAAGCAGATATTGGGGTAAAGAGAGAAAAAGGAAGAATTAATTAAGACTTCCAATTTTGGATACTTACCTAGTCGGTAACATAAGAAACAAGAAACCAACTAAAGTAAATATCAGGTTGTGACAAGTGCTAAAAACAAACTATGATGATAGACGATAACTGTGGGAGACCATTTCTGCAGAGATTGCTCAGAAAAGGTTTGCCTGAGGAGCTCAGCCTTGAAGGTAAGAATTGCTGGAAAAACAGAGGAAACGGCAAGTGAAAAGGCTTGGAAAGGGCTTGGACTGTGGAACAGAAAAGAGGCCACTGTAGCTGGAACATAATTTTTTAGGAAGAGAGCAGTGTGACTGACATGGGTTGGAATGAAAAGAAATTCGGAGTTTATATAAATGAAGCTATTTGCCTTACCCACTGAACAGGAGAAGGCTAAGAAAATGGCACAGGGGCAGGTTTCCATATTAGGTAGTGGGTAGGACTGTGAAGGCATCTGATTATTTCAGGATGGTACAAGGTGAGACAATTGTATTCAATTTAGAGGTTGTTTACGGATTGAGGGGAATGTGTGGAGTAGTCAGGTCCAAGAGTGGGAAAGCACATTGAGGGAATTAGAGTAGGATTGATAGTGGACAGTGTGCCTAGAAGGCTCTGTGCTTGTATGTTTAAAGTAGAATCAATCAGACTGATTGTGTAATTTTCTTTACCCACTCAGAGCTTCATGAGAGCAGGTTGAGAGAATGAAAATGTTGAACAAAAGTGAAATTAATGCCCATTTTACAGATGAGGAAAATGAAATTCAGAGAAGTTGAGACTTGTCTAGAGTCCTGAAAGTAGCATATGTAGGATTTCAACCCTGGTCTTTCTGCTTCCTGAGTACGGGGGCTTTCCAGTATAGTACTCTGCCTCCCGTAGGATCTGCCTATTTTATTGAAACACTAAAATGAGCTCTGACCTTGTTAGCCATCAAGCCAATTGTGTAGAATTATGAAAGGAATCCACTGCTTCCCACTGCATGTTAGAAGGAAGTTCTTTAGGGAGAAAAAAAATTTATTGGCACTAAATTCAGAGAGGAATTTAGCATGCAATTTCTTCTGTGCAGTGTATTAAATACCATAATGAAATATAGTCAATTGCAATTTTGCAAAAGTTACAGCAAGAAATATCTGTTAACCCTTGAGAAGGGCAGCATCATAAATCATAGTACAGAAAAGGCAATTCTGCAGGGAAGGAAACTAAAATAGTTCAAGTATATTGCTTTTTGGTCATCTGACTTGATGTAGAGAACCCAGAAGAATGACGGTTTATTGGTTTTAACTTTAATTTTAACAGGAACTGGCCATTGTCCAGTCTGAGACCAAACTCTCTGGTGAGAGAGAGCCCAAAGAGTCTGTGTTTTGTTTTGCCGATGGAAGCAAGATTCATATTCTTTAGCTATTAGATTTTCAGGAAACAGCATTGACATTTGGTTATTAAAATTAAGCATCTGACTGGAGTTCTTGCTGAACAGAGAAGCCATCTTCCTAGTGGAGTGGAATGTTAGTGTGTACATGGAAAGGGCCAAACATTTCAGAAAGCCATTTTGGAATATGGTAAACCAAGCATATGCATTTGCTCTCTCTCTCTCCCTCTCAAGGACCCAGTGATAGATCGTAAAGATACTTGCATAAAGAATGAACCAGTGGTCGTGGTGAAAATAACAGAGGGTACCAATGGAATAGCAAAGATTTTGACACAGTTCTCAAAAACACTACATAGATATGATTGTTTTGATGCATAAACTGGAGTAGAGAAAAACTGCAGCATTTAACACAAATAGAAAAGGTTTTTGGTACAACTCTCAGAGACTTCAACTTGGAATTTCCAAGTATAGAAATCAGGAATGATGGAGCAATAATTCAGGTAGCTGGGCCTACTAGCTCATTTTCTTTTCTCTGTGAATTTGGAGTAACTTCCTATAATACTTGCTCCAACTGCTTTCTAAACATAATGGATTCTTGACCTAGTTAGGTCCCATGGTACAAGGGTTTGGCATTGGAAGGTGGAACAGAGCCTGGCTCTGGACTTTTACACTTGACCTAGAGGGAAAACATGAAAGGCAGCTCTACTTAGAAGTGAAATGCCTAAGAGTAACACAATCCCAAAGTGAAGTTCTCCTTACTTGACAGTTGTGGTGGTTTAAACGTAAAGGTACTACCTTCTTCCAGTATGGCATATATACTTGGAAGGAAAGCCCAATTGTCAATAGGACCTACCCGCTTACACTGAGTTGGCATTTGGGAATAATGCCTTTCATGTAAATAAATCTTTATAGCTTCAAAAGAAATCTACACTAGTTGCCTGTACTAATCAGTTTAATTGCTTGTCCATGGATTTTTTAAAAGATTTTATTTGTTTATTTGACACAGAGAGAGAGAGAGCCACATACATGGAAAGCAGGGAAAGCCATAGGCAGAGGCAGAGGGAGAAGCAGGCCCCCTGTTGAGCAGGGAGCCTGCCTCAGGGCTCCATCCCAGGACCTCGGATTATGATCTGAGCCAAAGGCAGAGGCTTAACCAGCTGAGCTGAGCCACCCAGGCACCCCCGTTCATGGGTTTGAAGGGAAAACCAAGGGTCATCATATATTTGAGGAAAACAGTATGAACTAGCCCAAGTTGAACAAACAGAATAGCAGACCCAAAAGGAGCAGAAAATACAAAGAATCAGATTCGACTTCTAGCACCTGCCTAGGATGTAAAAAGGTAGAAGGAACTTCATTTCAACTCTGACAACAAGAGAAAGCTGGGTAATGTACAAACTCAACTTTTCTTGAATCTAAAGAACTAAGATTACAGGTCAACCAAGGAGCCTGATACGTAAGAAAAGATGAGACAGGATATGAGGGCTCACTCACTAATGGCAGAGCACAGGGGGAAGTTGGGCCACTGTCTAAGAAGGCGAAATAATTTAGTCATAATTTTTTTTTAAAGATTTATTTATTTATTTATTTATTTGATAGAGAGAGAGATCACAAGTAGACGGAGAGGAAGGCAGAGAGAGAGAGAGAGAGAGAGAGAGGGAAGCAGGCTTCTTGCTGAGCAGAGAGCCTGATGTGGGACTCGATCCCAGGACCCTGAGATCATGACCTGAGCCGAAGGCAGCGGCTTAACCCACTGAGCCACCCAGGCGCCCCTAGTCATAATTTTTAACAAATTGCTAACCACTAAGTCCGCACTCCTGTAAGACTATATAGGAACTAGAAGGCAGTTCACACCTGTGTATAGTTTATTCTGTGTGAATCTACACTGGATATTCACAAGATTGGAGACAGGGTAGAAGATGTAGAAAGCCTCCCTTGGTGTGGTATAGGTCTAGAGGGATGGGAGTGGATACTGTTGTTAGAAAGCACAACTCTTCTCTAAGAACAAAAACATTAAGCTTCTGGAGGAGGAGCTGTTAAGCCCTGCAATCCCCTTGGAATAGGTGAAGGACTGGAGGAAAAAAAAAAAAAAGAAAACATTGCCCTTAAGGGTGGGGCAGGAACCTTGTTGCACCTGGACTGTTAGAAACCTTCTATCCCTAAGGGAAGGACAGTATCATTGAGAAAGCCCTACCTGATACCTAAGGACACAGGGTCTGTTTAACTCAAACAAGATGAAAGAAAAACTCTGCTCTCCTCCCCAACCAGGCTGGAGAGCCACCACAGTGTGCCATCTGAGGAGTGACTCGCTCTTGTTTCAGTGCGGGTTTACATGGAATACCCAAATCTGAGTGTGGAACAGGTTCACTGAGCAAAAGCCTCCCGCAGATCATCTCCACCATCATCACCACCTCCAGTAAGGGGGAGTTAGAGGAAATTTGAAGAATGCGTTACACTGAAGGTAACAACAAAACAGCAACCACAAAACTCGAACGTAGCCCAGTTCCTAATTGTATTGATGCAATTCCCATAACAGCAGAAGATGCATGCTCTTTTCTTGCTCTATTGTTCTGTGTTCTCTGTTGCACATGATGGTGAGTATTCAATCAAAATTTTTGAGACAGGGAAAAACAAAAATGAAAAAAAAACCATCATTATCTCTCCCCCCACCCAATACCACCAACAAAATGTTATTGAGAAGAAATTAACTCAGAAGAAGAAAAAAACCTCAGCAGTGACTCAGATGTTGGGACTATCAGAGAATTTAAAATAACTACAATTAATGTGCTTTAGGCTTTTGTGGCAAGGTGGATAACAAGCATGACTAGGTAGTAAATTTCAGCTGAGAGATGTAAACTATAAAATATACAAGTCTAATGGATATGCTGTGAAGAAAGAACACAGTAACAGAGGTGGAGAATGCCATTGACAGACTCTTCCGTAAATGTGATACAACTAGGAAAAGAATACGTGAACTCGAATATAAATCAATAGAAATTACCCAAACTGAAGTGCAAAGAGACTCAGACAAAACTAAGATAATTCATTATCACCAGTCCTATATCTTACAAAATGTTAAAAGAAATTCTTGGGGCACCTGGGTGGCACAGTTGGTTAAGCTTCTGATTCAGTTTCAGCTCAGGTCATAATCTCAGGGTCATGAGATTGAGCCCCAATTCAGGCTCTGTGCTCAGTGCACAGTCTGCTTGAGATTCTCTTTCTCCCTCTGCCCCTCCCATTCTCATTCTCTCCTTTCTCTCTCTGAAATAAATAAATATATCTTAAAAAAAAAAAAAAAGAAAAAGAAAAAAAATTCTTCAGCAGAAGGAAAATGATACAGACAGAAACTTGGCTCTACACACAAAAAATGAGATATCCAGAAATGGTTTAAGATATTATAAACACATTTTTTCTTATTTATAATTATGAAGGACTATTTTCTAATGCAAAAATAGCAATGTTTTGGAATTTAAAACATGTGTAAAGTAAAATGTGTGAGGAATGTGAACAGTGGGAAAAGGAAGAATTGGGAGTATGGTACTTAGAGTTTTTTTAATATTCTACATGAAGTATAATTTTTTTATATTCTACATGAAGTATACTACATAAGTAGTATAAATATAATCATATTCTACATGAAGTAGTATAATAGTATTTGAAGTTGGACTTATTTATTAACGTTAAATATACTGTAAACTCTGGGGCAACCACCAAAAATTTAAAATGGAGGTAAGATAGCCAGTAGTGAAGAAAGAGGGAATGGTAAAAAATATTCAATCCAAAAGCATAAAAAAAAGATAAAGGAGCAAAGAATAGGTGGAACATACAGAAAACAACTAGCAAAATGGTAGATTTTAAGCTAAACATCAATTATATTAAGTGTAAGCAGTCTAAATATCTCAGTTAAAACACTGAGATTGTTCAGATTTTATATTAAAAAAGACCCAACTAAATGCTGTCTCTAAGAAACCCACTTTTAATATAAAGGTAGATTGGTTGATTAAAGGCAAAAGAATAGGAATCGTACATCATGCAAATATGAATTAAAAGAAGGCCAAAGTGGCTATATTAATAATAGACAAAGATTTCAGAACGATGAATATTAACTGTGATAAAGACAGATTTTAAAAACATTGTGGTGGAGGAGTCAGTCACAAAAAGACATAATAATTCTAAATATGTATAACAGAGCTTCAGAGTATATAGATAGTAAAAACTGGTAGAACAAAGAAGAAATAGCCAAATCTATGTTTGTAGCTGGAAACCACAACACTTATCTCTCACTAGTTCATAGAACAAGTGAAGACAAAATCAGTAAGGAGAAAAGACTTTAACAACACTACTAACTAACTTGACCTGATTAAGAGTGGACCACTGCAATGCACACCAGCAGAATATACCTTTTTTCATGTGTACATGGAATATTCAGTTAGGCCATAGTTGTTATCGCAAATACGAAAGAGTCAAATGATGTATAATACGGTCTCTGACTAAAAGAAAGAAACTAGAAATCACTGATAGATATCTGGAAAATTTCAAATATTTGATAATTGTTCAACACATACATGGGGTGGGTGGTGGAGGTTGTCAACCTGAATGTCATCTGAAATCATGGAGGGTGAATATTTGGGGAGGACCTATACTGTGGCTAAAAAAAGATAAGTGGTGTTCCTTGATTATGTTCGGTTTGGGGGGCAAAGTTAACAACGTATGGATCATTTAAATACAGTTGAGAGAGGAGAGAAATATGTTGATAAAATTACTTAGGTTGGTGAATTTATGCAGAGGTCTAACTGTATTATGGTCAGTAATGTACTTCTTGTTCCTTCCTGCAGGAGATGTGCAGACTAGTTGAAGGCCCCCTTTCCTATTGGATTGCGGTTTATGAAACTAATTCCCTTTGTAAGATCCAGAGATTAGTGTGTCTGGATCTAAGAATGTTTTTCTGTGCCTCAGTATTTCTGGTGTTATCAGGTCTGGATTGTCAAGGACAGAAGATGCTCTCATTTCTTAGAATAGGAAGACGTGAAAGGACTTTATGATCACATAAATGGAAATGTGGGTTACAAAAGTTGATATAAATACAACAATCAGGCATATAAACAAATACAAATCTCTGTGTAGAGCTAAAGCAAACACTTAAAGGAAATTAAATGTTCTGTAATGGGATTGGGATATGGGGTATCAGTTAAAATGTGGAATATTCATATAATTCACATCCATGGAGTTGAATTTTACACAGCCATTAAACATTACAACTCAGACTATCTGTCAACATGTAAAAATGCTTATGACATAATATGGAAAAATTAGAATATACATTTCCTACACACTGTGATTGTAGCTAAAACTACTTATATTTATGAATTAATAATAAGTAGTCAAAATGCAAGTAATTTTTTCTGTTCTACTTTTTATACTTTCAGAAATGTTGTATAGCATCTGTAGGTGAAAAGAAATTAACCACTTTTTTAGAAAATCAACTTCATTTTTCAGAGCAGTTTTAGGTTCATAACAAAATTGTGCTGAACTTGTAAAGATTTGCCATATATTGCAAACTCCCACACTTGCATAGCCTCCCCCATTAGCAACATCCCTCACCAGAAAGGTCTGTTTATTACAATTGATGAACCTTCAGTGAATAAGCAGGAACACCTAGAGTCCACAGCAACTTTCTTTTAAAACGAAGTTGTCTGAATTTTGAAATCTCATCAGGGTTTCTTGGTTAGCAATCCAGAAATCTGGAGGCAGAGACTCTTATTCTTTGATTCCTGCTAGAGGCCAGACTTGTGTCAAATTGAACAAGTTGGGAGGTTTTTTCCAGTGAACCCTCCAGAAGACCTCTATACCCAGCTTACTTTGCCTCCGAACTCTATTCCTTCAGGGTCAGGGGATGGTCTCTGCCTTTTTGGTTGTTGGTAAGCAGTCCTATCTGCAGTATTACATCGGGAATTGTCTCCCTCTGTCTCTAGGAAGTGCGTTTTCAGCTGAGCACCTCAAGCTTCAAGTCCAGAAGGAATCCCTGAATGAATTAAGGAAGGAGTGTACTGCGAAAAGGTAAACATGGCCCTGAGAATAATGGTTAAGAGTGTTGGGTTTGCTTTGAGGTTGGGATTTGGAAAAGTAGCATTCTTTGAAAGTTGGTGGTATTAACCTACATTCGGCACACGTCAGTGCCACATTAATTTATTCAACAAATATTTATGAAACATCTACTCAGTATTGTAGCCATAATAAGAGTTCCTAGTGTATAGTCATAATCAGAAACGTGAACATTGTTTTTCTAGTGTTTAAGGCCACAGCACCATGACTTAATGTCTGAATCTTCTCTTCCCATCTTCTACAATAGGGTAGCTTATTTTCTTCAGTCATTTGTTTAGTGTTAGTCCATTGGGATTACTGCCACAGCTTCTAGCTTATCTAACATCAGTCTGTCTTTCCAGTTCATCCTCCATGTTGCTTACCAGACCTCTCCTCTTTTTTATTTTTATTTTTTTGCGATTTTATTTATTTATTTGAGAGAGAGAGAGTACGCACATGAGCAGACGGAGAGGCAGAGGGAGAGGGAGAAGCATTGAACAGGGAGCCTGATGCGAGGCTTGATCCCAGAACCCTGGGATCATGATCTGAGCTGAAGGCAGATGCTTAACTGACTGAGCTACCCAGGCACCCCAAACCTCTCCTGTTAAAATATGAGGTTTACCATAATTTTTTCTCCTCTTAAGAAGTCATGGTGATTATTTTGCTTAATTTTCAAATAACCTTCAATAAATCGGCACTATACAACTGTAGCTAATTTCAGTCCTCCACAGCATTCAGTTAACAGATGCTAATAGTTTTTCTCTTTATTTTTTTCCAGCACATGCTTAATTTGATGCCACCTCTGTTCTTTTGCTCATGTTTACTCACTTTTTCTGGAAAGCCATCTCATCCTACATTTTTCTTCAAGAAACCTTAGCAGTTGAGCATTCAAGAATGTTAGACCTGGAAAGAACCGTGGAGATCATCTGGTCTGATCTTCTCAATTTGCAGATAGGAAGGCAAGGCTCTGGGAAGTTACTTTGTCCTGATCACAAGGAAAACAGGACTAGATCCCTTTAGGTCTTTAGTACTCCTTGTGTTTCCCACTACTTTTACATTCCACTGTGACCTACAGTTTTTCTGAATCCCTCTTTTTCTTAAATCGTTAACACAGTTGAGCAGGTTAATTTATCCTATAGATGTTTTATCTCTTGGTCTTATGTCTTTAGTTCAAGAGAAGAGGTACATCTCTTGCCACAACTTACTGTTTATTCTTTTTATTCTTTTATTTTCTGAATATGGCAGCAGGTTATTTTTTGAGGTAGCCATGAGTGAGAAAGCGAAGACTTCCTTAAAAGAATCAGAAATGAGATTGGCCTCAGATTAAATGAGACCCTAGTCTGCTTACTGAGTCTCTCTAAATTTTGTATGTATCCTTGTTTGTAAAATGGGTGTAATGATATCAACCTAATTGAGTTGTAATGATTAAAGCCATTTATAAAGCTCCTGACATAGAGTGTTAGGTGCTCGGTTAATGATTATTTTTACCCTTTACATCTCTTAGCATGGTGTTAGACACACACAATAGACCTCAGTATATTTTATCTTGATTTATACTATTTAGAGACAGGTCAGGAGTCATGTTAGCTATTATTCTTGACTACTTTGTTTCTGTGGCCTACTGCAGGCCATTTAATCTTCCTCCACATCAGTTATGTGGAAATAAATGTTAACAAGCATGAAAAAAATTTTTTTTTTAAACAAGTTTGCTTTTTATCTTTGCTCATCAGGGAACTCTTTCTGAAGACGAATGCTCAGTTGACAATTCGTTGCAGGCAATTACTATCTGAACTTTCCTACATTTATCCTATTGATTTGGTAAGTTTCAAATTTTCTGGAAAGAAAAACATTTTTTTTAAAGATGGTTTCTGTTTGAAATGTTTTCTCAATGAAAAAACTCATTGCTCAGCATAAAACCCTCTAGTCCCATCCACCTTGTTGCAAATGGCAAGATTTCATTTCTTTTGATGGCTGCATAATATTCCATTGTATATATATATGACATCATCTTTAGCCATGGGGGTAGGGAAGGAAAAAATGAAACAAGATGGGATAGGGAGTGAGAAAAACCATAAGAGACTCTTAATTTCACAAAACAAACTGAGGATTGCTTGCGGGGAGGGGAGGTCTGTGGAGAGGATGGTTGGGTTATGGACATTGGGGAGGGTATGTGATATGGTGAGTGCTGTGAAGTGTGTAAGCCTGACGAATTCACAGACCTGTACCCCTGGGACAAATAATGTATTATATGTTAATAAAAATAGTAAAAAAAAGAGGAAAAATTATTTAAAAAGGAAATACTAATAAACTCATTGCTACAGTATTAATCACATGCGCTGTCATAATTTATTCAGAAGCTAATATCTATTTAAAAAGTGGGTGCATTTTAGGTTCCACCATTTGTTTTTTTGTATCAGTTTGGTGGTGGAATGCACTCAACTTCATCTGAAAGAATGCCAAATAACTTCTGGTCTCTTTAAGATCTTTTTTACTCAGCTAGATTATCAACTACCATCAATTCTGACACATACATGCAGAATTGTATATGTACTGCTTTAAAAATATAACTGGTAATTAATTTGTATTAGTACTACTTAGGAAATTCCTGGGGTAACTGTCAGGATGTGAAGTTTTTGAAACTAGTTTCTTAAAGTAAATGTGAAAAATAAAACTTCACTAAAGTTAAAATGATGAGAATTCTTTTTTAGAGAGCCAGATCACTAAATTTGAAGGTTTTATTTTCTTTTTAATGAAAAACGATTTAAAAGACTAATTTTCTGAGAGGAAAGCTAATGGGATTTTAGGTTGTTCACAGAATCTTGTTAATTCCACTTAAAAATCTTCATTTATAACTATGAATTGATCAAGGGATATTTTTGTAATAAAAATTTTACATGGCTTTTTGCTTGGACATGATGTTTTAAATGTTTATATTATTGAAAATTTCAAGTATATACAAATGTACAGATAGTAGTATAATGAATTATTATATACTCGTCGCCCAGCTTCAACAATATTATCATTATGATAATATTTTGAGTGTAGGACAGTATTGTCTTTGATTTAACACTGACCTCCTGAATTCTTCGAGATTTGACTTAGGGTTTCTTTGCTTTACATGGAAAAAGAATTAATTTCATTCTTTGGTTATATTCACAGAATGAGCATAAGGATTACTTTGTATGTGGTGTCAAGTTGCCCAATTCTGAGGACTTCCAAGGTATTTTATTTCTTTTTGCATCTAATGATTTATATAATAACTGGGTATGTTTCAGAGAAAAACAGAGATTTCTTTAAGTGTTGGTTGCCTAGCACTTTATCCAGAGGGTTTTTGGACCTTCTCTCCCTTCCCAGATGAAAGAACATAGTCAGATTCTCTGATGGGAGACGTAAGAGAGTATTTAATTCTAATCATGGGGGAAAACTATTAAGTTGTCTATTTGAAATTTAAAGGAAAATCGTTTTAAGTGAGCTTTAAGAAAATTAGACAGTTGGTTTCTTAAAAATACGAATAATCACTCTATCCTTTTGGTTTGATTTTCCTGAAAAATTTGTCTCTGGGTGCAGGAGAATAACAAACACTAATCTGTTCTGTTGTTATTTAGAAAATCACATTTCTGGTAACATGAAACCACTACTATGGTTTCAACATTTATTATACTGTCATTTTTGTCCTCTTTCCAGTAAGAAAAAATGACATTAAAGACATTATAGGCTATGATTCTTAGTAATTGCTATATTTAAAGTATTTTAATTTTCCTAATCTCTTTACCAGTAGGGCAAAGAAAAGAACGTATTTTATTTGACATATTGGTAAAGAGGTTTTTGTTTTTTTTTTAATTGTTAGTAGAGTGGGTTCTTTTCCCTTAGCCTATACAGTGCTTTGAGGCCTACTAAATAGCTTCATGGATTATTCCCAAAGGTGGTGTATTATCTATTTGGGAAGAAGTTATTAAAAAAGGGCATTGCTAGTTTTGTTTCAGACTTTCTTCCATTTCCCAATAAAGAAAATGTTATTTATGGTCATTTAACATTTGAGGCTAACTTGTTACCTCCTTTGGCCTTTACAACAGCCCTTACAAGAAGTAGTTGGGACAGAATATGAGTGATAAAACAGGAATGGGAAAACCTATGTTAAAGTCCTGGTTCTCTTTCTAGAAACCATGTAGTTTGGAACAAGCCATCCATACTTTGAGTTGATTTCCCAATCAATAGTATGAACATATTGATTCATGTCCTTACCAGTTCTGCATTATTGTTGTGCAGATTAGATCTGTAAAAGCATGACATTTGCCTAATCTTTAATCCTTACAAAAACAAAGGAAACCTATAAAGAAAGTGGTATAATTTCATATTACAACGTATAAATGAGCTATTTAGTGACTTGCTCAAGACCACAAAGCTAGGTAATGATCTAGCTGGAATTTGTTTGGTTTCCATTATAAAATATTCCAATCTCTTTAAGTCATACAAATGTGCTTTGGTATTAATTTTGGGCAAAGTAAGGACGTCCTGAAGGTCATAGCACATCTTTTTCCTCATTTCTTCATTCAGCAAACCTTATTAAATACCTTGAGCCCTGTTCCAGGGATACAAAGCATTCATTCATTGGAAAATATTAATTGAGCACACCGATATGCCAGGCACTGTGCCGGGTTTTGAGGATATAATAATAGAAAACACAAATACGTTCTCTTCCTTTCATAGAGCATAATATCTATTAAGAGAGACAGCCAATAAATAAGAAGGAATATGCTATCAGAGACAATAGGGGAACCTACTTTAGATAAAGCAGTCAAGGAAGACCTGAGGGGAAACATTTAGCAGCAGAGTTGAAGGTTGAAAGAATCTAACTCTGCTGCATTTGGGGGAGGAGCTTTCCGAGAAGAGGGTGCAGCAAGTACGAAGTTCCTGATGGAGGAATAGGCTTGACATATCTGAAAACAATTTAGGGTTGGGGGGTATGAGAGAAAAGACCTATATTTTGGGCAAATCATGGAATCTCTCAGCTTAAATTTTTCACCGTAGAATGAGGTAATATCCACATCTCTAATTTATTATGAGAACTGAATGAGATAATATTTGAAAGCACTTTTCATATAAGATATTTATATAAATGTAAGGAATTAGTTGCAAGAGAGAGGAGGTAAAGGAAGGACAGAAAAGACCAGACCTGTATGATTGGAGAGTAGAGTGCAAGGGGAAGAGTTACCTCAGAGGACATAGGAGGGGTCAGCCAGGGCCTTGAGGCCACTGTAAGGAGTTTATGCTTTATTCTCAGTGGAGGGGGGAGACCCTGAAGGGCTTCAAGAAGGGGATGACATGAGCTGATTTGTGTTTTTAGAAGTCACTCTTCCTGCTAAATACAGAATAATCTGCAGGGAGGCAGTAAGGGAAGCCAGGATATCTGTATTGGTGATGGTCACCTTACTCCACTCTGAGATGTTTCTTGATTCTATTTTTGTTTTATATGAATTGTTTTGTTTCCCAGTTTTTCGTAGCTTCCATTAGCTCTCTGTTCTTAGTATGTCCACCAAACTGAATATATTTTTCCTACCCTTTAAAAAATTAGCTTAGCTTTTTAGTGCAGTTGCTGAAAAATGAAATGGGAGATGAAATGAAACAAATGGGCAATTTTACTCTAAGGCCCCAGTCAATCCCTATGAGGCCTAGCAATCAGAAATTTTAAGAAGCACATGTGGTGGTGTTAGACTTTAAAATCTCATGTTAGCATTCTGCAAGGCACTTCCATATACTCAACTCACTGAGTGCCTTGTGGGTGTTACCTGTGGGGCCACGTGCTGAGAGAACGCAAAGAGGTATAGGGCTTCGCTCCTTCCTCAGTGAGATTTCAATCCGGGTGAGGCCCTTAAACTTATAATCAAAGCCTTTGAGACACATTTATTGATTTCATACTCTGTGTCAGGCACTTTGAAGTTTATAACGGGGACACAAGATTCAAAGAAGTGGATATAATCAGTGCCACCAGAAGGGGAGCAGGAAAACCTTTACAGAGAAGATGGTGCCTGAGGTGTCTCAAAAGACAAAATAGTATTCCCCTGTTGGAAGAAGAGGAAGAGGACATTTTAGATTGGGCGAGTAGAGAAATGTGGTAACATGGAACATTGTGCATGGTGCTTCTTGTTTATTTAATTCTCACAACTGTGAGAATGAATTCTTTCTGTGAGAGAAAGAATTATATTCCATTTTCTTAAGGCAAGAAAATTGAAGCTCAGAGAGATTAATTAATTTTTCCAAAGACTCATACTAGCCAGTAGCAGAGCTAAAGTCATTTCTGGTCAGCTTTCTGGCCACCCTGATTTTAAGATTCATATTATTCCTGTCATGATGCAGTTTGTGTCCTTATTTTGAATAAAACCTCTTCCAAACTTCTGACAACTTTTTAGTGTTTTGTAACAGCTGCATTCTTGGTCCTTCTCTAGTGAGGACCTCCACACTGGTTATTTTGTGATATTCACGAGACTTTGCTGGGACAGACTTTCCATTGCTTGGGTTGACACTGTCTGGGAAACTCTACTGTAGTCGCCCAACCTTTATTGTGCTTTTTTAAATGGGTAAGTTACTGGTAGAGTTTGCCAAAGAGGCCTGGACACGATGGGAGAAAGTTGTCTGCTGAAGGGTATTCGTTTGAGTTCCATTGACTGAGACATTTCTCATAAAAAAAATTGTTTGTGTGTGTTTTTAAGTAATCCATAACACAAGAGCCTTTTGTGGTAATGAGACCCAGATTTCCTTCTGTGTCTGTATCCCTTTATGCAGGCATGATTTCTTGGAAAGGAGAGACCATATGTCAAACAGTGTCTCATTGAGAACATGGAATGATTCCATAGATGCTGTGGCAGTGATTAGAGTCTTAAATATTTTGTCCTGTCTGGATCAGTGGGTGCTTGGTTCCTTAACAAATCAGCTGCCTCAGTGATTGGGAAGGCAGGATGGTAAGAGCCTTTAGATCACTTATTGTACTTGGATGCATTTGAATATTAATAGTTTGTCCAACATATAAGTCAAAGGGGCATTTGAATTAATTTTTAATATTGTCATGGCCGTTGTGGGTTGATGGTATTTATTATCATAAAAATTACACGAAAGCTGCTGCTCTCAATAACTCTCCTACATTTAAAAAACAAATCAGAAATTATTATTAGGAGGAAACTGCAGATTTTTGTTTTGTTTTTAAGCCCCCGAAAACACTGTTTAAATTAGAATCTTTTTCACACACCTGAGTCTTACAGTTTATTCCTGTTCCTCCCTGAATCCTTCCACTCTCCCCCAACTTCTTCTCACCAACAAACCTATCATCTGTAACCTTTCTCACCCCCAGAGCAGCATAAGGAACACAAACCTCTGCTCTGCATTAGGTGTTAGGGACGTCATTAATGCTTACTGGAAAAGCACACCCCAGAGAGCCAGGTTTTGGCTTTGGCAGGTAGAAAGTCTTTTAGATCTTGGAATGCTGGAAACCTTAAACCTTTTGGTTTTTTAGCTGAAGTGATTGGCAACAGAAAGTGACATCTGAGGTTCGTGGCCAGCAATAGCCATAATTAACCACATGAGCTCACATTTTCCCACTGGAGGTTCAGTGGTCTTGGGGTGATGAAAGTGACTTCCCTACCAGGAGGTGGTTTTCCTTTTGAGGGTATTGGAATACCCTTGGGCCCTGTAATGCCTCACCCGTGGTCCTTTAAAATGCTTTTTAATATAAAGCTTCAATATTGGAAATCTAACACCATGGTGTTTAACAGTGAGGCTGTGCCTGAGCACTGTGGCCTGGAATGGGAAACAACCTGGGGCTTTTAATAGGTGGAGCAGGGAGTCTTGTGGAAACAATGGTGAGTGCAAATAACCAGAATCAAAACTGATTTCCAGTATTATCTGATAGTTTCCAGGTTTTGCTGTTTCTGTTTAGATTTTTATTTCCATGTGTAGGCTTCTCTTAGAGGTGCCTTTTTATCTTAAATTTAAGCAAAATTGTTTGGGTCATTGAAGAGAGGTGATGTTAGAAGACTAGTTTTTGTTCTTTTAGTAGATATGTGGACATGGTCTCAAGATTTGCAAACTCACTTCCTTAGTATTACACTTTTAGAAACATGGAAAAATGTAGGTGCTTGCATGTTTAGCATTGGATAGGGTTTTTTTTTAAGCACTCATAGTTTGCATTTGACCTGTTTGGAAGGCTAATTAAGAGGCCTTCTCCTGCTTTCCAGAAGTTTGCAAATTCTTTTCTGTCTGGCCACATAGGAAAGGAAAAGCTTAGTATGAAGCATATATAGGAAAGTACAAACTTAGTGCAGCATTATCCTTCATTACTGTAAATCGTCTACTTCTTCTTCTCTCCCTTCTAAAAGAAGGTTCTTAGAGACCAAGTCCTTTTACTGATAGGAATATTTCAAATTCCATAAGCCCTATCCTTTATGGAAAGCAGGAGACGCAGGAGTCAGCGACCTGTGACAGTGACCTGTGGGGTGTGTGCACTCGTTGCAGCCCATGCCTTTCTTCATGTCTCGGAAGGGTGGGTGGTTGGAGCAATAGGGGCACAGTGGATAGCACAGGTGTATATATAATCCTCTGTCTTATTCCATCAGTCGTGGATTTTACCTGTATGGTTCTGAGCAAGTCACTTATACCACCTAAATCATTTGTCTCATCTCCAAATTGATAGCATCAGACTCAGTGATTTCTAAGGTTTCTCCTAGCTCTAACATTATATATGATGATTAAACTGTAATGAATTTACAGTGTAATGTAATATAATTTTAGTCTCTAAGGTGGTGTGATATACAGACTTCAAAAGAAGTAAAGCATTATATTACTCAAGGTACTTGGGTGGGACTGGGGCAAGAGGACATGGTCTCTAAGAACGATTAGGATTCTTGTCAGTTAGGGCATGACTGAATAGTCTGTTGGAATGAATGCTGTTTCTTCCTTCCTTCCTTCCTTCTTTCCTTCCTATTGGTTTGAGAGAACATCAAACATTAGTGTGAGAAGCCCATTCTCAGTCTAACACAGTACAAGTCACTGGGAACTCTGTGTTCTTTGCCCTTACAAGAAAAGTGTGAAGGAACTGAGGTAGTATGTTTGTGTCATCTGCTTGGTACAGTCTAGGTTCCCAAGTTAAGAAATTGTTACATGTTCCACACTAAACTTCTGAGAGAGTATGGTCAAGTGCTTAAGGATGGAGGTGTTGTTGTCAGG
Organism: Lutra lutra; assembly: GCF_902655055.1. Classification (NCBI taxonomy): domain Eukaryota; kingdom Metazoa; phylum Chordata; class Mammalia; order Carnivora; family Mustelidae; genus Lutra; species Lutra lutra. Next base: position 54,548,304 of record NC_062287.1, on the reverse strand, counting down.
CCAACCTCTATTGTAGTTCTGGAGTACTTGAGACAGATCCTTAACTTCTTTGACCCTTAGTTTCTTCATCTATGAAATGAACAAATAGCATATAAAAAGGTGCCCAGTTTAGTAATTGTTGATGAATTAATGACTGTCATAAAGTACTATAGTCAGTTCTAGGCAGAAGAGAAGTACACAATGGAAGTTACCTATTTTTATAGTGTTTGATTGTACTATAAAGAAACCAAGAATCTGCCACGATGGTCAGTGGTGGAAAACAAACTGGTGAATAGATCACGTAGGGCCGTTCCTACAACAAGAAGGTAGTCCTTAGATAATAAGTGTAAGTATTAAAAAGAATTTGAAAAACATTTCTAGTAATTGAAGTTTAGGTACCCTTAGAAATCAGGAAACACTCAAGCCAAAGATATCTCAATTATTTCCGCTTTTCTCTAGCCAGGGATAGTCTAGATTATGTGTTAAATCTTTCAGAGTGTGTATATGTGAACTTTTAAAAGTATTTTGGGAATACTGTATACCAAACAGTTACTTTTTTGTTCCTCCTGGGGCAGGCTTAAAATGTTTTGTTATATTACTCTGTTCTGAGTACCTGGTGATTGTTATCACTTGGTAGGTAGTAGCAGAAATCTAGATGATGAGTTTAAAATGTAATTATCTGTGACTTCTTAAAAGATAAATGCTTTTGTTTGACTGTAGGGCACATACATTTTTTTCCTCAAAGTTGCTTCCACCTAAATTGCATAAATAGGATATATAGTAACTGTGGTTTTTGACATTTTACTTTTACTGTTTAAGATATTTTTCCTCCCTATCCTGTTTCAAATTTTGCTGTCTTATTTATGCAACACTATCTTTATGGATATTGAGAACATATCCCATAAGGATACATCATGCTTTTTTACTTCACCTTAGACTTAATTTGTACAATTGTACAACTATATTGATTATAAAGTTGTTAATGAATAAAATATATAGTGGTCATATAATGCATTATGATTAAACCTCTGAAACTAATGTTCATATCATATGATAGTCTAGGTAGTATTTCTGCCTTTAAAAAAAAAAATGCCGGGAAGGAGAGAAAGTACTGGGTATTTGAGTATACTAAGAACTCTTTCTTAAGATATATATATGGAATGTTAATCTCATCACAGCAATTACTGAGCAATAGTTTTTAAATATAGTAGATGAAATTTCAGGTCTTGTTAGTATGTTTAGATTTGTATAAAGTTCATGTAATTTAGATGTGATTAATATTTTATTTACCAGTTATTTCTTATAAAATCTCTTGAAATTGATTTACTATGATCTTGTAGCTACATTTATAAGGTAAATATTTGTTTTCTCTTTCTCTGCTTTTGAATTTACAGCAAAAGATGATGGAAGCATTGCTGTTGCCCTTGGTTACACAGCACATTTGGTCTCCATGATTTCCTTTTTCTTACAAGTGCCCCTAAGATATCCTATAATTCATAAGGGATCTAGATCAACAATCAAAGATAATATCAATGATAAGCTGACTGAAAAGGAGAGAGAGTAAGTATCTTTTTTTAATGTACTTTTAACATAAGCCACCTTGAAACATGGAGTATGTTAAAAATATGAAATGTGACCTAGACTGTGCTGATTTTTCATATATCCTTTGTGAAGTGCTCCATTTCTTTTAAATAGAATGTGATTATTAATTTAGGTTATAATAAATAAAATCTTACATTTCCTAAAATTGTTAATGATAGCAGGGTTGACTCATTTAATTTGGTTTTGTGAGAAACAAGTAGTATATACTCTGCAGATTTTCATGTAGTACCTATTTCCTGCCAGTCACCAAGTGAAATGATTAAATATTTGTCAGACAAGCAAGAAGAGCATAAAAGACAGAGCAGCAGGTTGTACATGTCTGAAAAGAAGATTATTGAACTGGAAAAGAGGTCAGCAGAAAATATATTGATTGAAGGCATAAAGAACACAAGAGATGGATTATATAGAAAAGTGCTAGACTTATGTAGGACCCAATAAAAATGTCTAAGATATGTATAATTGGGATCACAATGAGGGAGAAGAAAATACATAGGGTAAATGCATTATTTTAAGAGTTAGTGACAGAATTTTTCAAATTTGATGAAACACATTAAGCGACAAATTCTAGAAGCATTAAATACAACCCATTATAAGTATAAAGCAAACATACTTAGGGGAGTTACAGTAAAATAGCTGAAAACCAAAGATGAAGTGAAAATATTAAAAGTGCCTAGAAGAAAAAGACAGATTAACATCAAAGAGCATTAATTAGACTGAAAGCTAATTTCCCAATAGAATCTTTAGGAACCATAAAGATGATGCCATGATATTTTGAAAGTACTCTAAAACAGATATGCCTGGGTGGTGCAGTCAGTTAAGCGTCCACCTTTTGGTTTTGGCTCAGGTTCTGATCTCAGGGTCATGAGATGGAGCCCAGTGTCAAGCTCCATGCTCGGTGCAGAGTCTCCTTGGGTTTCTCTCTCCTACTCCCTCTGCTACTTCCCACTCCCCCTTAAATAAATAAATCTTTTTTTTTAAGTGCTATAAAACAGTATTGCCAACTTAGAATTCTATACTCAGTAAATATATCCTTCAAATTAAAGGCAAAATAAAAGACATTTCAGACCATCAAAACTGAGAAGGTGCATCTCAGCAGACCTATACTAAGGGAAATACTAAACACAGAACAAAAATAAACATAGCACAGAAACATGGAAATATTTGAGGAAGGAAAAAAGACAATAGAAAGGGTAAGTATGTGCAATGCCTGGGTGGCTCAGTCAGCTAAGCATCTGCCTTTGACTCAGGTTATGATCCCAGGGTCCTGGGATCAAGTCCCACTTTGGGCTCCTTGCTCGGTGGGGAGCCTGCTTCTCCCTCTGCCTGCCACTCCTCCTGCTTGTGCACTCTCTCTGTCTGACAAATAAACAAAATCTTAAAAAAAAAAAAAAAGGTGTAAGTATGAGTATATCTAAATTAATTTTGACTACAAAACAAATGATAGGGTCTTAAAATATAAAATACATACACATAATACATATGTGGAATTATAATCCATGACTAACACAAAAGTTGCGAAGTGGAAACGGAGTTAAAGTAGTCCAAGATCCTGGCATTGTCTGGAAAAGGGTAAAGATACTGCTTTATAGTAAACTACTAATCAAGTATGTCATAATCTCATAACTATTAAAAGAATTGTTGGGTATAAGCAAAAAATTAATAGATGATATAAATAGAAAAAAATTTTGAATACTTTATTAATCCAAAACAAGGCAAGAAAAGAAAGGAAAATGAACATTAAATAAGTGGTACAAATAGTGAATTTGTACTTTATGAACTCAGACGTGTTCTCGAGTTAAATTAAATGTAAATGTCATTAATATACTATTTAAAAATAAGGATTGTCAGGCTGAATAAAAAACTATACTTAGGGGCGCCTGGGTGGCTCAGTGGGTTGAAGCCTCTGCTTTCAGCTCAGGTCATGATCCCAGGGTCCTGGGTTTGAGCCCCACATCGGGCTAACTGCTCGGCAGGGAGCCTGCTTCCCCTCCTCTCTCTCTGCCTGCCTTTCTGCCTACTTGTGATCTCTGTCTGTCAAATAAATAAATAAAATCTTAAAAAAAAAAGAAAGAATTTTTTTTTTACTAATTATTAGAAAAAGCAGATAAAACAATCAGAATCTAAAAGACTTGAGCAGTGCAATGAACTAGACCTGAGTTATGGGTAAAGAATAATGCACCAATGGCTATAGAATGTACATTCTTTTTCTTTTATTATTAAATGTTCACATAGCCAAACATATATATATATAGTACATCATTCGGTTTTGATGTAGTGTTCAACAATTCATTAGTTGCATGTAACAACAAGTACATTCTTTTTTAAGTATTCATGTGACATTTACCAAATTTGATTATCCTGGGCCTCAACAAATTTCAAGAGATTGAAGTAATTTACAGTATGTTTACTGACCATGGTGGAAATTAATAGAGATCAATAATAAAATCCCCAAACGTGTAGGTATTAAACAATGTACTTCTGTAAAACCTATAGGCCAAAGAAGGAACTATATAAAGGAAGTTTGAAATTGTTTTAAACTAAATGATAAGAGAGTATAGCATATAAAAGCTTGTAAGTTAAAGCTAAATCTGTTCCCAGAAGGAAATTTATTTCTTTAAAAGTGTGCATTAGGGAAAAAGAAATATTTAGAAATCATTCATCTAAGTCTCCTTTTGAAATCCCCAGAGAAAGAAGAGTTCATTAAACCGTAAGAAGTTAGAAGGAAGGAAAGAAGGGTAAGAACAGAAATTAGATGGACAACTGAACAATGGAAAAAAAATACAGGCAAAACGTCTAGCCTTTGGGACACCTGGGTGGCTCAGTTGGTTAAGTGTCTGCCTTTGGTTCAGGTCATGATCCCAGAGTCCTGGGATCGAGTCCTGCATCAGTTCCTTGCTTGGCAGGGATCCTGCTTCTCCCTCTGCCTGCCTCTCTCCCTGCTTGTGCGCTCTCTTCCTCTCTCTCTGGCATATAAGTAAGTAAAATCTTTATTTAAAAAAAAAAAGTTCTAGTCTTTGAAACAACTGGAAAATGGATAAACCCTTAGAAAGAGGAGACAGGCAAACAGCTAGTATAAGTAAAGGGGGAAAAGATGTCACTATAGATATATAGACATTAAAAGGTAAGATCTTAGGAACATTATGCCTATCAATTTGAAATTCAATGCAATTGGCTACGTTTCTAGAAAAAGACAACTTTCCAAAACTGTTACGTGAATGATGGAGTTTAGAAAACACTACACTTGGCTAAAGGGAAGTGGATATAGATGATTCTAGGTCAGTTATTCTCAACACTGGCTGAGCATTATTGTCATCTGGGGAGCCTTTAAAAATGAGCTTCTGACCCCCAGATTCCTGGCTTCTTCCCCAGAAATTCTGATTCAGTTAACAGGGCCCAGACATGAGGGGTTTTTTTTTTTTTTGGTTTTTGTTGTTGTTGTTTTTTTAAAGCTCCTGAAGTGATTTTAATGTGCAGTTGGGGTGAGAACTGCTGTTCTAGATTGAGAGACTATTGTATTCATAGTAATGAAAAAAATGAAATATCCTCCAGTATATTTCGGAAACTGCAAGAGTAGAGGCAGGAAAGGTAGGCACCAAATGGAAGAATTTAGTGCTATATCTGGTGGGACAGTGACCCTTGGCTTATAGATAGAGGGCAGGGAACACGTGTTTAGTTTAAGTCAGTGCCTTTTAAATCCACTGATTAGTTGATAGCTGAAGTATTTTTTTTCAGTTTCAGAAACATAAAGAGATCCTGAAACATACATGTATTACAGGAGGGGACATTGGTGTGTTTTCTTTTCTCTTTCTAAAAAATGGATGTGAAATTCACATAAGATTAACTTTTTTAAAGTGTACAGTTCAGTGGCATTTAATTCGTTTGCAGTGTTGTGCAACCACTACCTCTGTCTGGTTCCAAAACAATTCATGACCCCAAAAGAAAACCCTGTACTCTTAAGCAGTCACTCCCTATTCTTCCCCCACCCAGTGCCCCCTTCCCCAACCCCTGGTAGTGACCCATCTGCTTTCTGTCTATGTAGCTTTATCTATTCTGGATATTCCATATAAATGGAATCATATAATATGTGACCTTTTGTTTAAGGTTTCTTTCACTTAGCTTGTGTTTTCAGGGTATCCATGTTGTAGCAGAATCAGTACTTAGTTCACATTTACGGCCAAATAATATTCCATTGAATGTAATACCACATTTTGTTCATCCATTTATCTGTTGATAAACATTTGGGTTATAGCCACCTTTGGCAGTTGTGACTAGTGCTGTATGAGCATTCATGTACACGTATGTGAGTATCCACTTTCAGTTCTTTTGAATATACATCTTGGAGTAGAATTGCTGGGTCATATGGTAGTTCTATGTTTAACTCTTTGAGGAGCCTCCAAATTGTTTTCCACAGCAGCCACACCAGTTTACATTTCCGGTGTGAAGTAGTACATCATTGTAATTTTCATTTGTAGTTCCTTAATGACTAATGATGTTAAGCATCTTTTCATGTCCTTGCTGCCATTTGTTTATTTTCTTTGGAGAAATATCTGTCCAAGTCTTCTGCCTGGTTTTCAATTGGATCATTCTTTTTTTTTTTTTTTTTTTTTTAATTGTTGAACAGTAAGACTTCTTTATGTATTCTGGATACTAGATCCTTATCATTACATCATTTGTAAGTATTTTCTTCCCATTCTCTGGGTGGTTGTTAGAGTTTAAGGCCTAAAACTAAGGTATGTATTATATGCTGCCTTGACGCCTGGTGAAACCTGGAAGGCCTAGAATATCCCCTCCCTTTGCTGCTCCTGTGGATAAAGGTCCCTTATCTAAACAAGACTCTTCCTTATTCAGGGACATAGGTGTCGTTTCTTCTAATTCCTCAGTGGTACATTTCAGTTCCTTACCAGTTGGGGGATTGTGGAAAGAAACCAATCACATCTTCCCACAAGGACCAGTCAGCACTGCCTCCTTTTAATACAAAAAAAGTCTGTCTCCCACAGACCTTGGTTGTTCACAGTTTTTCTGTATGTAACCCCATGAACCCTGCATTCCATGTAGTGTCCTTCTCCCCCAGGCTATGAGTATATGTGACTAATAAGCTGCTCTCAGTCTTATCTGTCATTCATTGATTCTCTCTACTGCTTTTTTTATTCTCTATTTTATCTCCACTCTAACCTGTTACGTCCCTCATTCTGCTAGCTTTGGCTTTTGTTTTCTCCTTCTGTAGATGTAAAGTTTAGGTTACACTAACGTAAGATATTTCCTTTTTTGAAGATATTGATTGATTGATTGATTTGGGAGAGAGAGTGCCCAGGCTTGAGCTGAGGGAGAGGTGTGGGGGAGGGGAAGGGGAGGGAGAGGGACAAGCAGACTCTACGCTGACCACAAAGCCTGACGTGGGGCTCAATCCCACAATCCCACCACCCCTGAAATCATGAACAGGAAGCAAGAGTCGGGTGCCCAGCTGACTGAGCCACCCAAGCACCCCAAGATCTTTCTTTTTTTAATGTCACTGTTTAATTCTATAAATTCCCACATCCTATTCATTTAGTATGTTGTATTTTTATTTTCATTCATCTCAGAGTACTTTCTAATTCCCTTCATTGACCCATTGGTTGTTTAAGAGAATTTAATTTTCTCATACATATGAATTTTCTATTTTCTTTATTTATTGATATCTAGTTTCATTCCATTGTGATAGAGAAAATAATTTATGATTTCAGTATTTTAACATTTTAATGACTGTTTTGTGGCCTAACATATGATCTGTCTTAGAGAATGTTCCACATGCATTTGAGAAGACTGTGTATTCTACTGTTGTTAGATGCAGTATTCTATATATATATCTGTTAGGTCTAGTTGGTTTTTTAGTATTGTCAGGTCCTCTATATCTTCATGGATCTTTTCTCTAGATATTTTTATCCATTATTGAAAGTATAGTATTAAATATACTCTTGAACTATTATTGTAGGACTGTTTCTTCATTTCTGTTAATGTTTGCTTCATATATTTTGGGGTTCTTTTGTTTGGTGCTTCTGTTTTTAGTTGTTATTTCTTCTTGATGAATAGACCCTTTCATTGACCTTTTTTGCTTTTTTTTTTTTTTTTTAAAGATTTTATTTATTTGAGAAAGAGAGAAAGCATGAGCAGGAGAGAGGGGCAGAGGGGAGGGACAAGCAAACTCCCTGCTGAGGAGAGAGCCTACCTGGGGCTCTTCTTCCCAGGACTCTCAGACCAGGATCACCACCTGAGCCAAAGGCAGACACTTAACCAACTGAACCACCCAGGTGCCCCAATCTTTTTTGCTTTTTGTAACAATTTTGACTTAAAGATTGTTTTGTCTGCTATTAGTATAGCCACACCAACTTTCCCTTGATTACTGTACGCATGGAACATCTTTTCCATCTTTTCACTTTGAACCTATTTGTATGTTTGATCTAAAATGAATCTCTTATAAAGAGCATATAGTTGGATTGTGTTTTTTTTATCAATTCTCCAAATCTCTGTCTTTTGATTGGAGAGCTTAATCTATTTACATTTAATATAATTATTTGTATGGAAGGACTATTTGTTTTCATTTTGCTATTTGTTTTCTGTATTTCTTATACCTTTTTGTGCTTCATTTTTTCTATTACTGCCCCCTACCTTTTTAATTCAGTACACATTTCTAATTTGGTATACCATTTCCTTTTCAGTATATTTTAAAGATATTTTCTTATTCATTACCCTGGGGATTACAGCTAATATCCTATATTTATTTATAACAGTCAAGTTTAAATTGATAACAACCTAGCTTTAATAGTATACAAAACTCCACCCCTCTATATCTCAGTCCTCTCACCTTTATGTTGTTATTGTCAGAAATTACATCTTTATACGCTGTGTGCCCATAATACTGTCTTTTTCATTTACCTATGTAGTTACCTTTCTGGAGATCTCTATTTCTTTGTACAGCTTTGAGTTTGTCTGGTATCCTTTCATTTCAACATGAAGCCTTCACTTCTTGCTTTCAGTAAGCCTAGCAGTCATCCAGAGGTGAAAGCCTAGGGCCTTCTCAGGTCTTTTCTGAGTATGCATCCTATTCTGGGTGTGTAGGTAACTTCTATCTTCCTCAGTTATATATGGGCACTTTTGGAAACACTAATTTTTCAAAGAAACTCTCTGCAAATTTACCTCCCGGGCTTTAGACAGTCTTTTGTACATCTCAGCCTTTATCTTCCATACAAGGAGACTGTCGGATTTTGCCTTATATCTTGAACAATGTCCCCTGCTTTTCACTTCTGAGTAAGTAGTTTTGACTAGCCAAAGCCAAGGCAAGTGCCTTGCTAGTACTTCAAGTAGCCCCTAGACAAGTTAGGACAGACAGATTTTTTTAGAATAATGTCTGCTTGGCTCCCTTATGCACTGGGGATCAAGGCCCCACAATGGCAGACTCCTTTCTTCAAGATCATTGCTGAGCTGGAGAGGGAGTTACAGATGGTGTGAGTAGAAATTCTGTGAAGCTTTCCTCTTGATTTTGAGTTTCCTTTTTCTTGATTCAGTGTTCAGCCTGTTGTTTGTACACTTTTGACTTTTTCCAGAGTTTTAGTAAAGTTGATTTTAACAGCTTTTGCTTTTAAAAAAATATATATATATTTCTCTGGAGGGACAAGTCCTTAGATCTACCTCCTCCCCTATTTTTGCTGCCATCATTCCATTTGTTTGTTTAATAAAGGAAAACATGGGGCTCCTGGGTGGCTCAGTGGGTTAAAGCCTCTGCCTTCGGCTCAGGTCATGAACTCAGGGTCCTGGGATCGAGCCCCGCGTCAGGCTCTCTGCTCAGCGGGGAGCCTGCTTCCCTCTCCCTCTCTCTCTCTCTGTCAAATAAATAAATAAATAATCTTTAAAAAAAAAAATAAAGGAAAACGTTACTTAGAAGGGATGAAGGGACCCATGATTTTAATTAAGCATGACCACATAAGATCACCTTGTAGTTTTGAGAATGGTCACCCTCCTAATATTCTCTAGCTTCCATATTAAACAAATTTTAAAACTCTAGGTTTTTTAATCAATTTTGTACCTGGTGATCTGACTTAAAATATTAGTTATGTAGGAAAAGCAGTTGGGGAGCTTGAAGGAAAGCTGTTCCTCAAAATGATACTCTCTCTCCAGATCAGCTACACACTTTAATTTATGAAGGAGCAGCTTAACATGTGGGCAACTCCCAATACTATGCCACAGTGTGAGTAGTAGCAGTAATTTATCAATTATTTTTTTTTTAAAGATTTTATTTATTTATTTGACAGAGAGATCACAAGCAGGCAGAGAGGCAGGCAGAGAGAGAGGAGGAAGCAGGCTCCCTACTGAGCAGAGAGTCCGATGCGGGGCTCGATCCCAGGACTCTGAGATCATGACCTGAGCCGAAGGCAGCGGCTTAACCACTGAGCCACCCAGGCGCCCCTAATTTATTTTCCTAACTAGTTTGGGAAGGCCAGCTAGATTTAGGTGTTAGTTTGGCAGCCACAAGAAACACAGGAATTGCATTTTTGTGAACTAATTTTTGCATTTTACTGCTATCTTCCCCCTTTACTGAAACATATATCGTATTTTATTGATTCTAATATAAATATTTTTGACATTTTGATATTGCTAAAAATGAGGTACCTCTTATAATTAATGGCATGCCATATTATGAGAACACTTGTCTTTTCTTAGTGGTACATAAATGAATGCTGCAGTTTGCAATAGATGCTGTCTCAGATTTTATAAACTATCAGATATTTTAGGTGGTTCTGTGCAATTTAGTAAAGCACTTCGTATTCTTTTTGGAACAACATTGATGTACATGTAGATATATAAATGTTAATTTATTGATTATGCTTGTTGATTGAATCAGGTCTCTTAGTTATTCTTAGCCTGGATCACTGAAAGAGCAGAGACCTGGTTTTCTTTTCTCCTGAGTTTGTCAGTGTTGATGAAAGCCTTTCCAGGTTATTAGATGGAATTAGGTCTTCATGGGAGATGGAATTGAATGACTCATCGGATGCGTTACACTTGTTGTAATGGGCCTAGGAATCCTCAGCCTCTGCCCTGTCTGATTACCTGCTTCATCTGGCTATTGGCACATGAACAGTGGAGTTCAGAGACCTATTTGGCCAGTTTTGCTGTGCGCGTGGGTGGAGACTAGTTCTTTGCTTTGTCTGGCCTGTTTGAAACACAGGTTTGGACTGATGCCTTGCCTAAACCATCACTCGTGCACCTGCACGCTGTAAAGGGAAACTCTGAAATCTGTGTTGCGTTCATTTTGAGGCTCAGACCACAAAACACGAAGGAATGTAACCAGAGTCCAGCCACAGTGTTCTTTTACCCTTTATGTCTTCTTTCACTGAGGACTGAAAAGTAGGTTTTAAAGTGATTTTTGAAGTGAAATGTATTAGTCATTGTTACTGCGCTACTTAACTGTCTGCTGGATGATACATTCTGGATGGATTACTGAAACAATCATGGAGCTAGGACATAGCTGGTCGGAGCATATGGCTTTTTCAAGCCCTCAAACAACACCTTAAGTTGGTTGTTTTACTCTCAGAAGGAGTGGTGTAATTGGCAGGCACGCTTGAAACTTCCTGACCTGTCCAAGACAAGGCTTTTACGAATCCAAATCCCTAAAAGATGCTTAGCTGTTTTTCTATAATGGAATCATTGGAACCTAGAGACATGTAAATGCTGCTTTTCCCATTTCCTTCATTGTTTTGTTCTTATGTTTATTCCTGTGGAAGATCCTGAGTGAACCCTAGGAGATGCCTTTTTTACCTGGCTGATTCTGATTTCTTATAGAGACAGAAGTTTTAGAGTATATAAAGAAAGTGTGGTGTGTTCGAAAACAGCTAATATTGGACCCAGATCATAGTCATTGCATGTGGTTCTGATGCTCATGAGAGAAGGAATGGTCTGTTTGAACGATCTAACACCTTTTCTGTGACTGAATGCATAAGGCAGATATATATACCTACATATAAGGACTGGCCAGACATGTTCCAGTCCTGTGACTAGAGTCTTTTCTTTTTCTAGCAGCCACCGGGGCCTGTCTGTGGCATGTTTATGGAGCTCCCCCTTCAGCATAACTAGATTGCATTTTGCCAGGAAGGAGGAAACAGGAATTTTCAGAGTGGCCATGAGCTGAGCAATTCCCTATTTCTGTATTCCTTCAGCCTACTTTTTGGCCTGGCAACACTGACTTGTTGAATAAATGAATGAGAATTTTTCTAATGGCATCTCTTTGAAGCAGTTAGGATACCATGAACGTTGCTTGCAAAGAAGGAAATTCTCTATAGTAATAGTGACCAGCACCTGGGTTTTCGTTGGTATAAAACTTATATTAAAAACATAAATGTTTTCAGACTGCTGTACTTCTGACTATTCATTTTTGTTATTACCTGCTTTAGACATACTTAACCACCTGCTGACACATCTTATATTAAGAATTATAGACTCCTTCCTATAAGACTCCTCAGCTTCTGTTTGTTAATCAAGCTGTTTTAATGCAGACCCTTCAAAAATGGGTTGCTGTTTTCACTAAATTAGCATCTGTTTGCTTTCATAGCATCCAATTAAATCCGATGGCCTCCTTCCAGAAGTAGAGATTTTCACATCACGCTTAGGCTTCAGTGCTGTGGCTTTAATTTTCAACTCTTCTACTGTTTATCCTATAAATTAGAACATTCTTTATAACCTTTCATCTTCATTTTATTATAGGTTGTTGCTCAGATGCTGGCATTTAGAACACTCAGTACCCTGGATCTCAGACCTTTAAATTGAACAATGAATGTGATGACTTCAGGCAGTTGGGTAGACCACATGCTTTGGTGTTTTTTGTTTTTTGTTTTTAAATTTTTTCCTTGATGTATAACTTAAAAGTATAATCAAATATTTTTCAAGGTGACTAATATTACTGAAATGAATGAAATTATTCTTTCAGATTTTCCACTTGATTACAGGAATATGACCCAGGAATAAAAATCTGTTAGTATGAAAACTTTCCCAAATGTCTATAGGCTAACTCCATTATAACTACCTAAGGGAACACCATGGAATGAATAGAAGATGGAAAAAAAAATGTTTATGTCTATGCAGAATTACAGATTTATTGTGTTTTAGAACCAGTGTTATTAGGTCGTTGATTTAACTCTTCAGTTCACACATAGAGAAACAGGCTAAGAGATTAAGCAAGGTCATGTAACAAATTAACTAAGCATTCACTTTAATATGGCCCATTGAGGAAAGCAAGCCCAGAAGATCGTATGCTAACTATAAATGTAGTACTTTTAAGCAAACACTTGGGAGACGGAAGAAGTGTGTTTATCAAGAAGGGACTATATATGAGACTGAAATACTGCTTCTCCTGATTTAGGGAAATCTCTTTGATGAAAATGCCATGATGTGAATTCTTGTATGTTAAGTCACGCTGTTAAGTTCTCATGGAAAATGTTAATTATTTAAATCCCATTTATCAGTTGGCTCACTTGACATTTGTTTTCCCTCTAAAAGGTGCAGTGTAAGATGCCTTTCCTTCTCTCTCTTGCCTCAACTGATTTAAATTTGGTAGGGTTTGTTTTGTTTTTTATTTCCAATTATTTAAAGCTTTGGAATTACATGGGCTTCAGACCTCTTATCACAGAGCAGCTGTAGAAATGTCCTCTCTGAGTCTTGGTTAGCCTGATACAATACATACCTATGCCACTAGGTTATTATGAGGAGTAAATGAAGCACAGTGCTTGGCACACAGAAGATGCTTAGTAAAATCTGCAGCTACTCTTGTGTATACATTGAGCTTTGCAACAGGAATTCCAGGCAGCCATGTAACTTTTTTATTAAATGTAGATGCTACAAGGAAAGGTGGGCATAAGGAAAAGTTAAGGAAAATTGAAAATGCAACGCCGTGGCATAGCATCAGGTTTTCTTTTATAACAATGCCACGAGGTACATCATTTTTTTCAGTGGTGAAAAATGCAGAGGACTAATGAGGTTTCCCGGAGTGCAGGGGAAAGACTTCCAGGTCTGAAGACTTGGCTCTTTGACTTTAACTCTGCAGGGAGGTTAGTGCCTATTATCCACTAATGAGTCAAGGAAGTGTCTGTATCTTAGAAGGTATCAGTTTGGAAGACTGGAAACAAATAAATAAATAAACAAACAAACAAATAAATAAATAAATGTAAAAGAAAGTATCCGTTTAAAGGGTGCTGTTAAAAAAAAATTGGTTGCCAGCCTGGCCTGCTACTTACTTTTTTGGTCTTATCCTAGTTCCCTCTGAGTTCATAACCAGTGCTTCAGTCTAACTCTTGGTTTTCAGATATATTACATTATTTTTCACCTTGATACTCTTTGTGCTATTCTGCTTATCTGGAATGCCTGGAATTGTTGTACATAAAACCCTTCTCTTTTTACCTAAAACTTTTCTCATCAACTCTTTCTTGATTTCCCATCGTTTGGCCTACTCTCATAGCCTTCCTTAATCCTAATGTCTGAGTAGTATCTCAGTAGTAAGTATCTCAGAATGAAGTAAGTTTATGTATACTCTTTTCATTTAACAACACTTCAGTGATGCAAGTCATGTGCTAGAGTTGTCTGTCCTCTTGTTTTCTTTTTAAAAGATTTTATTTATTTATTTGACAGAGAGAGAGGAGGGATGCGGGGCTCCATCCCAGGACCCTGAGATCATGACCTGAGCTGAAGGCAGAAGCTTAACCCACTGAGCCACCCAGGCGCCCCTGTCTGTCCTCTTCTTATCCAGAATATTTTCAGTGCATCTTACTTGGCATCAAACTTACCCCATTGCCTTGCAGAGAGCCTTGTATTGTGTAGACACTCAATAAGTATTTCTTGAATTGAATTAGGAGAGCAAAAGGGATGTTCAGTTTTTGCAAATGCTATTAGGTAATCTGACACTCCACACTGTAGGCCTATAGTTTTAACTCTAGATGCTCTGGCCAGGACAATCATTATTTCATATGGTCCCTTAGGACCATGGCAAGCTATTAACTTCAGTGCCTGTTGTAATCCAAGGCACAGGCAGCAGTTCTGATGGGGTTGTGTTCAGGAGTGAGAGCAAAAAGCATGTTTTAAAATGAGGAATCCCCATGGAAATTTAAGCAGGAGCGATCAACAAAATAAAAATGCAGAAGGTGGTTGCTGGGTGAGACAGGAAATGAACACCTTGTGAAGATTAGGCATTCCATTGAGAGAAGGGAAATGTGGGAAATGAGTCCAAAGTAATTGTGCAGCTATTTCATTGCTGACACTTGGAAGCATATTGTTGTGTGTGTTGTTTTTAATGAAGTGTGCTTTTATAGTGCTGATGTTATTATCTGGATGAGGAAGTCTTCTCTAGTATTATTGTCATCTCAGCTTTCTGCAACCAACTAAATTAAAATACAGTAATATAATGGGACAGCGGGATAAAAAAGAAAACCAGATGACTCTGACATGTGACCCCAACTTGAACTTAGTGTTTTTCTGGTTTGCAGTGTACCCAAATCAGAAAGAGGGTCAGTGTAATGCTTGGCAGGATTGGTGGAGGAAGGTAATATATTTAGTTAATAATGGACTATGTCATGGTGTCATGGGGTAAAGATCATTACATTATTAAAATATGCAAAATCAGTGTTTCTCAAGAGAACATCAGGGAGCTCCAGGTAGCCCATGGATTGGCTTTTTGGAGTCTGTCAGTATGTATCATATGACAGCATAGATGTTTTGGTTTCGGATATGAACGAATCATTTACTCTAACAAATGAGACTTTATTTTGTTGGTGTTACATTGAAAGTAACAGTGTTCTTTAGTTCTTACATGTTAGATGTTTTTGGTAGACAAATAATGAGGGATACGGGGATAACTATATCAAGCCAGAGAATTTGGAGTAGGTGATTTGTGGACTTTTGTTTTTCTGAAGAAACAAATGCATGGAAAGAATAAGAAAATTATTTTTAGGTACATGTGAACTTATTTTAACTTCCCAAAACATCATATGATAATAGTCCTTCAGACAATTTTCTCTCTTTTTTTTTTTTAAGCTTTATTTGTTTATTTGAGTGAGAGCGAGAGAGAGAGAGAGAGAGATACTGAGCACGAGGAGGAGAGGAGCAAAGGTGGGGGAGGGGTGCGGAGAAGCAGACTCCATGCTGAGCAGGAAGCCTGATGCAGGACTCCACCCCAAGACCCTGAGATGATGACCTGAGTCAAAACCAAGAGTGGGAGACTTAACCCACTGAACCACCCAGGTGTCCCTCTTTAAACAATTTTCTAAGGATAACATTTATGTCCTGGATAATAGTATCATTAGAAAACTAATTTATGTCATTCTTTTAACCAGAGTTCTATTTGCTGCCATATTTTTATACCTCTTTTATAACTAGTAAGATCACCAAACATAACTTCTAAATCAAATTAAGTGATTAATTCATTTTCATAGTGTTTTTCTTCTCTAATTCCTTGAAATAAAAAAAAATTGATACGAGAGCTAACTCGTATATAGTTAATTCACAAAGAGTTAAATTATAAAAGGCTTATTGCATCACAACAGTCAAACCATGTATTGAAAACTAGTTCCATTATTGGTTACTCCTCAAGATGCCAGCATTAGGTAAAATCATTCACTGCTGACGTGGCATCAGGAATGGACAGTAACTAGGCAAGACAGTCATGTATAGCATGATAAGGGCCACATTAGAGATCAGAATGGGGTTGAGTTGGGGGTGGCCAGCATAGGCATGCATGAGATGGGCCCTAAACATCAGAGCTTCTGAGTGTAGAAGAAGATTAGGAGATGTTTCAGCTGAGGCTAGATGCAGCAGACGAACACATACACTGACACCAACGAGGTATTACACCTGTCCAATGACCAAGCTTCCAGTGTCCTCACCTAGCCTTGTAAGTGACTTCACTTGAAGTTGCTCAGCAGTTTTCTTTAGGCATAGATAAAAGAAGTAAAAGTTCATATTTTAGTCTTCAGTCTATGTAAAAATAAGAATGACTCTCAAAGTTGATTAGCTATACATGGTTAATGTCAATATACATTAATTCAAGGCATAATAATATACTTTTATAAAGTGTTTTGGATTACAGACTGGTTATGATAAATATGTAACTAATTTGACATAAATATACATTCACTTTTGTATGTATTAATAGGGATAAACCATATTGCTATTTAAATAATAAAAACTCTGTATTCTAAACTTAGGAAAGGAGAAGTCATGGCCTTCCCATTTCAGTCTTTTGAAAGAACTTTGGCATTAAACACACCTTGAATCAGTTTATTTCACCTCACTATCCTTAGTGTACTCATCTGAAAATGAAGACAATGGCTTTAGAGAAATGTGAGGAATAAAAGAATTCATATAACATTACCATTGCATATGGTCATTCAGTAAATATTTGTTCCCTGAATAAATGTACGCAGTCGTCACAAGCATTGATTTCTTTTCCCATCTACCTGAACTTTTTGATCTTACTTCATTCCAGTAGAAATGAAAAACTTGTCAAGTCCTTACTTTTCAATTTGGAAAGGACCTCTTAAATCACAGAAACACACAGACCATATTATGAGAAATCCATAAATTTTTTTCATTAAAAAAAAAAAAACTTGTTTGAAACAAAAGAAAACATACGCAAAAATGAAAAGGCTAGCTACATATCGGAAAGTATTCTTTACAACATAGATTAACCAAGGGTCAGTATTAGAATATATAAGTAAAACCTTTATACTGTCAATAAGAAAGGAAGCAATCAGCCCAACAGGAATATGGATCTAGTGTGTAAAGAAGCTATTCTAGAAGAACAAGCACTAAATATCCAATAACATAAGAAAAGATACTCAGTTCAGGAAAATTCAAATTCACACCAGAAGAGATGCAACCTGGCAAAAATAAAATGTCTGTTTTAGTACCTAATTTGGTGAACATTTAGAGAAAAAGGAGCTCTCATCCTTTGTGAAAATTTCAGTTTATCTATTATAGAGGATAATGTGATAGTAGAGCTCCAACTGTATAAACCTTTCCCAACAACCTCACTCGTGGTTGTATACTAGATTCCTGAGTAGTTTTTATATGTATGTGGTCTACAAATGTTTATTGTATCTCTATTATGCTAGATAATTAAGTAGATTATCTCTTAGTTAGCTCTGTTCTGTATTAAACTTATTCACAATTATATAGCTAGCATTTAATTTTCTTAAAGTGTGTCTATCCTTTTGGACTGTTCCTTTCAGAATCTCTATTACTATAAAACATTCTTTTCTCTTACAACTACTTCCTTTAGCCTGGAATACATGTTTCTTAACATACAGCTTCTTCTTTCTTTCTCATTACTAACACTGGGTTGATGTGGGTGGTTACTTTTTCTCATAATTCATATCGTTTCTATATACCAGTTCTTGATTGGTTTTAAATTTACAGCTGTAGTTCTCCCTATTTCCTTTAGAGCAAATATTGATGTTAATAATGCCTAGAATTTTGAGTGCTACTCATTTATATTATTGGAAACCTTTTTAAAAGACTTAGAAAAGAATTAATTTTTCCCATGCTGCTCGTTTGTTACTCTCATTAATGTAAATGATGGCTCCCAGGTTTATGGTGTGGAGAGTCTAGTGATGAAATCCTAGAAGTGTTAACTATAGTAAGTTATAGAAATTTACTGCACTAAGTTAATTAAACACACCAATAAGCAACTGAAGCATTTTATTATTTTAATTTGTATAAATATAAGGTTGGTAAGCTAATGAGAAGTGGCAGGTCTCTTGGAGTTTGATTGACATCTGTACTAAAACTCTTTTAAGTGTGTAGATGACGCATGAATTTATTGAGACAACTTATGTTGTAAGATATTCCATACAGGAAATATTTGTTTTTGAGTGTGTGGTAGCAAATTTTGTCATTCCAGCTTAAAAAAATGACTTACTAGAGGAATAACTTTTTAGAAGTGGCCTCCCAATATTGAACTTGCTAAATACTGTTCTGCACAAGAAACAGAATTTATTTTATTATTTTCTGGTTTCTATATTAATTGTGGTCTCTGCTTAAATCACAAAATGGGAGATTCTTTAGTTGAAAAGCAGTTTAGTGAATAGCCTGTTATTTTCCCTCTAATTTTCAGGGGGAAATGATAGGTAGTATTCCATTCTAAGAGGTTACAGGTTGGTCACATTCAATTGTAAGACGTTCCCCTTCCCATTTTGTGTCATTTGGGGGAAGCCTACCTGTCTTTTTAGTATGCAATTTGGAATAAACACTTAACTCAGTTTTGTACTATTAAGTGCAAGTTCAAAATCAAGCCTTATGGTATCAGAATTCTAAGTGTGCAAATGAACCCACTCACCTATTTATTCATCAGATGTTTAGTAAGTGTGTAGTGTGTGGCAGACAGTGTTCTAAGTCTTTGGAATACAGTATGGCCAACATCAACAATTATAAAAATCTCTTTTTCTCTTTAAATAATTAGTTTACAGTCAATCCCACAAAAGTACTGAGTGTCTGGCATATGAATAGACTTTATGCTAGATGGTTTTATAGAACAGATACAGAGTAAGAAAGTGAGCATATTATCTAAACTTATTATTTATTTCAAGAAATAACAAAAACTACCTTGTTTCATGGTGTTTATTCAGTATCACTTATTTCTTTATAGGGCATGCCCTTGTGAACACACTGTAGGATTAATTAGGAAGGCAGTTCAGTCTCAGCAAAGAAAGAGCTATGACTGGTTGAGGTGGTTTTTCCTCCACAGCCATTTTGTTGTTAAAAGTAAAGGACTGGGGCGCCTGGGTGGCTCAGTGGGTTAAGGCCTCTGCCTTCGACTTGGGTCATGGTCCCAGGGTCCTAGGATTGAGCCCCACATCGGGCTCTCTGCTCAGCAGGGAGCCTGCTTCCACCTCTCTCTCTCTGCCTGCCTCTCTGCCTGCTTGTGATCTCTTTCTGTGAAAATAAATAAATAAAATCTTAAAAAAAAATGCTATGCTCAAGTTCTCTCTTTAAAAAAAAAAAGTAAAGGACTGATTATTGACTGGAAAGTACTTTATAGTTTTGGGACCAACTTAAAAATGACTTTGCTCAGGATATCTGTTTTAGTTTTTTGACTTTTCAAGTGAAAATAACATTATGCTTAAATGACCCAGTGCTTATTCTAAGCAAATATATGCTAGTATTATAGTATTGTTTGACAAGATTCATTCAGAGGGACATTAAATAGTGTTTATCTGGGGCGCCTGGGTGGCTCGGTGGGTTAAGCCGCTGCCTTCGGCTCGGGTCATGATCTTAGAGTCCTGGGATCGAGCCCCGCATCGGGCTCTCTGCTCAGCAGGGAGCCTGCTTCCTCCTCTCTCTGCCTGCCTCTCTGCCTGCTTGTGATCTCTCTGTCAAATAAATAAATAAAATCTTTAAAAAAAAATAGTGTTTATCTGCTCAAACCTTAGCTAATTAAATAAAAAGTTACAAATATTAATTTAGAAATACCATGATTTATTGTCACAAGTTTCACACATGGCCATGCCTGAGTGTACACATGTTTAGACATACAGCAATATCAGATAATATTTTTTAAAAACAAGGATTCCTAGAATCATTATGATCACCAAATATCTTTTGAGTAAAGTATCCTCTTTTCTCTATTGTGTTCCAAACATTTTAACTCCTAGAAAATACTAAAAATAAGGTTCACCATAAATACTCTTAAGGACTGCCCAATCTACTATCCATCTAGGAAGATTATACTTACTGAAGGTTAAATTGCTTATGGCTTCTTCAGTTGACTTTTTTCCCATTCTAATCTTTTACAAAATATCCTGGGAATAGAAAATCCAGAGGGGAAATTCAAGGACTCAGGAGGGAAAGAAGCCAGAAAAATAGAATGTACACCTTTGGGGGGAAAAAAGGCTTTTGAATATATTCAGGATTTTCAAAGATAAAGGAGGAAATAGCATCCATAAATGGGGGGCTTATGAAACAGAAATAGGCAACTGTGCCTCAAAAAAAGTTGATTTTTTTAGAAAGTCATATTGAAAAGGAAAAATCTCTTTCTTAAAAACAAAACAAAACCAAAAAACCTCATAAATAGTAGACTGGACACACTTGAGAGAATTTGTGAATAATGAATCAACATTGAAAAAGCCTTCCACATGATTCACTCATTAACAGATTAATAGAAATATCATATGGTTATTTCAATAAATGCAGAAAAAGCATTCAGTAAATTTAGTACATACTTAGAAAAGTAGTAGAGGTTTTGATTAGGAGCATAGCTGTGGAACTAGGTGGCATGAGTTTGCATTCAGATTCTTATTTATTATATGTGGCAGACAGAAATTGAAACAGAACTCAAGATTTCCACTGTCCTGGTATCTGCTCTTTATAACTTCTTCCCCAGACTGGCCAGCATCTTGATTTCACACTTGTTAGACCTTGAGCAGAGAACTCATCCACACTGCACCTGGTCTTCTGACCTCCAGAAACTATGAGCTAATAAATGGTGTTGGTTTAAGCTAATAAATTTGTTGTATTTTTTTTAAGTAGTAATCAAAATGATTAAATCATGTGACCTTAGACGCATTACTTGATTTCCCTATGCTTTATTGTCTGTAGCATGGAGATGATAATAATAGCACCCACTTTAAGGGGTATCCGTGTGGAGTAAATGAGTCAATATATGTAAAATAAATGTGGTACATGATGGTAAAGTCTCAAATGTCCTCAAATTGTACTAGGAGTTATTAAAACTCTTGGTAAACTAGAAACAGAAAAGAATTTTCTCAAAATGCTAAAGAATGGTTGTCAAATCTATAGCAAGGTCTAGGCGTAATGGTGAGACTATTATTCCCATTAAAGTCAGAAAGCAGATAAAGATGCCAGTTATTATCTTTATAACAGAACATTATGCCTGAGGTCTTGATCTGTCTAATTATATGGAGAAAAGAGATAAGGTACAAGTATTTGAAATAAAGGCACAAAATTGTCTTCTGTAGAAAGGAATGTTACGTAGAAAACGTGAGCAAATCTGCAAACTATTAGAATTAGAAAACCTAGCACATTTGTTGGGTGTAAGATCAAAATGAAAATCAAGTAGATTCTATACACCAGCAATAACCCAATAGAAAATGAACACAATATAATGACCTAGTTATATATTTAGTAAAAAGTGTGAAAGATCTTTATCAATAAAAACAGAACACATAAAAATGATAAAGCACATAAAAGATCCAAATAAATGGATGTACATACATACATGCTCGGTGTAACTGTGTCTTACACTGCTCTGATTTGTTATAGCTCTGTTTGGAATATTTTCCTTTAAAATTGTTTTTGAATTTTAAATAATCTCTTAACAGTGTATCATAAGTCTGTTTTCTCCCATATGCTATTATCAGATACTATCTGCCAATAATCAAATAGAAAAGTTTGGTCTCATGATGGCTAACCAAAAGTTTTTGCAAATGACAATGCCAGAAATATATTACATGGATTAGGTTTAAAATGGAAATACTGAGAAAACCATAACAATCAGTAGGCAAACAGGGATTGGTGGAAGTTATTTGACATTAAGGAGATTGTATCTCGCAGAACAAACTGAGGGTTGCTGGGGGTGGGGGGGTCGGGAGAGGGTGGTGGAGTTATGGACATGGTGGGGGGGTATGTGCTGTGGTGAGTGCTGTGAAGTGTGTAAACCTGGCGATTCACAGACCTGTACCTCTGGGGCTAAAAATACATTATATGTTTATAAAAAAATAAAAATTAAAAAAAAAGAGAGATTGTAAGGTATGGGGATGGGTGAAATAGGTGGTGGAGATTAAGGAGTATGCTTACTGTGATGAGCACTGAGTAATGTACAGAATTGTAGAATCATATTGTACACCTAAAACTAACACTGTATGGTAATTATGCTGGAATTAAAAATTAATATTAAATTTTTTTTAATTTTAAAAGAAGATCATATACATTATTGTAACCCTAGGAAGATTGAGCAGCACTTATAAGGAAGTACATCAGAAATTAGTTTATCTAAAAATGAATGGGATACTCAAATTGGAGAGGGGGAGTTGAGGCTTTTGTCCAGAAAATCATGGGAGAACCCCAGAAAATCAGGATTCAATAAAAAGTTTCCATTTATAAATTGGTGAGTGAAAACCTTAGCACCAAGATAGCAAACGGAAGAAAGGAAGGAAGGAAGGAATCAATCTAGACTATATAAAGAACATTTTGGTTCAATAGTTAAAAAGAAATAGCTCAGTTGAAAAATTGTGAAAGGATATTACATCAGTCAGATTTCAGTCAGGAAAGCAGAATCACTGAGTGGTATAAGGGATTTATTTCTAGGACTAAGATATTACACAATTGTGAGAGAAGCTGAAAAAGAGTCCGAAAGGGGGAGTTGGAGGATTAGAGAAAAGTCACTGACCGGCCCTTGAGAAGTTCAGTGCAGGTGGGCTACTCGGGCCAGGAAGTGGGAAGCAGGATCTGTCCAGCTGCTCAGTGGAACCCCCAAGGATAGCAGGTGGAGACATCTGTGGAAGACGGTCGCCCCTGCATCTGGTAGTGGGCTTGGAGTCATGATTTGTCAGCAAGGCCAGCAGTTGGGAACAAAAGCTAGTTGCAGAACAGGAGGACAAAGACCAGATAGACTCTATGGGCAGCCTTGTGTCTGCCTCTTTCTGTGTCTGACCACTGCTAACTTCAGAGTGTAATGGCCGCTGCTCCACTTCTGTCTTCCATCCGCTTGCAGATTTTCCTTTTGTTCAGCTCTAGCCTGGATCCATACAGGCAGTGGTATTCTGGGAAACAGTTCCAGCTTAGCCGAGTGAACACAGTAAAAACCCACAGCAAATATGAATAGGCCCTATACTTTATTCTAGGAATATAAAGATTGATAAGAACAATAGACAATAGTAATCACTCAGAAAATTATAGTAACTTTCACTGTGTTTCAGGTACTGCTATTGTATGTGTCTTACAGCATTTGTCACAGCCATCACAAAAGCAGTATGAGATGAATGCTGTTATTACCTCCCTTACATTAGGTGTAGACTGAGTCACAGGTGGGTCAAGAAGTTTACTTCCAAGGCCACACATTGTTCTTTAGCGTCAACAGCAGCAATGTTTTGGCAGAGTCAAGTAAAATGGGGACATACATAGAGACTGTACATACATACTAGAAAAACTTGCTCATAGGAGGGCATATAAAGATAATAATATATAAATTTATCATTATTTGTACTGAGTAAGTAGAAAAAATCAAAACTGCCTACATCGCTCATCAGTAATGGGAGGGATCAAATTTGGAATATATGTAAGATGGAATGCTAATTAGGACTTCAAAGGAATGCATTAGTTACATATATAGATATTGGGAAAAATAGTTCTCCAAAAGCAATATTGAGGGGGAAAGTAAGTTGCAGAACGATATGCATGGCTCATTATTACTTATATAGACATTGAATTTTGAAAGTGTAAAAAGTGATATACACAGGTGTTGACCAAATTTATAAAGCTAGTGACTTGTGGGAGATGCTGTGGCAGACACAGTTGCTTGTCTACCCACAGCCATTCTGGGCTTCCTGTTTATGAGCAAAGCTCAATTTTCTTACTCTTTCTCTCCATTTGCTATATGAAAGGTGGGCGCCAGAGACTAAACCATGACTGGCTCTTTGCCAACCATGGTATTCCCATTCCACTCACCAGTGATTGGTTCTGACATAAAATCTGTCACAATTCTGGCCAGTTTGAAGGGGTGTTTCTGGGAGTGGTTTTATGCACTAAGACAGACATGGCTAGGATGTTGATAATATTCTATTTCTTGATCTCAGAACTGTTTTCACGGGAGCATTAATTCTGTGAAAATTCAGTGGTTTTGAACTTATCTGTATGTTGTACTTTAATGAAAAATTTATGTATAATATATATATGTGATGTGTGACCAATGGCCTGGGAGACAAGTCCATCATCGTCTACTAGATATTGTCTCCAGAAATGAGACCTGAATGTGTAGCAACCATTTTATAACCATGAATGGGTCTAAACCAACTTTCTAAGGATGGCAGGATAGAAAGATGGGAAAACCTGAGTCCCAGATAAAGTCCTCAAGTTCCTGAGTTAGCTAGTTTTGGAACTAGTCTCCATTCTTCTTATTTAAACCAGTTGATTTGAGTTTTCTGTCACTTAAAGTTGAAAGCATCCTAACTGTGGTAAAAAATGGGGAAGTAGTTGTGATAGGGAACAATGGAGGCTCACTTTATTTGCAATGTTTTTATTTGCAATGTTTTTTATTTTAACTAAAAAATACAAAAGTAATATCAATTGTCAGGCCTAGGTTGTAGATATATAGTTATTTGCTTGTTATGCTCTAATTTTTAAAAATCTTGGGGCTCCTGGGTGGGTGGCTCAGTTGGTTAAGCATCCAATTCTTTTTTTTTTTTTTCAAAGATTTTATTTATTTATTTGACAGAGAGAGATCACAAGTAGACGGAGAGGCAGGCAGAGAGAGAGAGAGAGAGGGAAGCAGGCTTCTTGCTGAGCAGAGAGCCCGATGTGGGACTCGATCCCAGGACCCTGAGATCATGACCTGAGCCAAAGGCAGCGGCTTAACCCACTGAGCCACCCAGGCGCCCCAAGCATCCAATTCTTGATGTTGGTTCAGGTCATGATCTCAGGGTCTGGAGATGGAGCCCTGCATTGGGTTCCTTTCAGCAGGGAGTCTGCTTATCCTCACTCTCTCCCCCATCCACCCCCAACCCACACACACGCTCTCTCTCTGAAATAAATCTTTTTAAAAAATCTTTAAAAATAGGGACATCTGGGTGGCTGAGTTAGTTAAGCGTCGGACTTTTCATTTCAGCTCAGGTCATGAGATCAAGCCCCACATCCAGCTCTGTGCTCAGTGTAGAGTTGATTTCTCTCTCTCTCTCTCTCTCTGTGTCTCTCAAATAAAATCTTTTTTAAAAAAATCTTTAAAAATAAAAAGAAAGAGGAGGTAATAGATGAATTATATAAACATCAGGAACAAAGGGGACGCCTGGGTGGCTCAGTTGGTTGGATGACTGCTTTCGGCTCAGGTCATGATCCCGGAGTCCCGGGATCGAGTCCCGCATCGGGCTCCCAGCTCCACGGGGAGTCTGCTTCTCCCTCTGACCTTCTCCTTGCTCATGCTCTCTCTCACTGCCTCTCTCTCAAATAAATGAATAAAATCTTTAAAAAAAAAATCAGGAACAAAGATGTGGGAATGGTTACTGTAGGTTGAGGAACAGCTGGGAAATATTTTTTAGCAAATGAATCAAGAACCAATTGGTATTTATTTAATAAATATTTACTGGGCTTTTACTGTGTGTAAGTGACATTCAGCTTGGGCCTTGTATTTGAAATCACTTTTTTTTTTTAAGTTTTTATAAGGAGTATCTTTTTTTTTTCTTTAAAGATTTTTTTAAATTTATTTGACAGACAGATCACAAGTAGGCAGAGAGGCAGGCAGAGAGAGATGGAGAAGCAGGCTCCCTGCTGAGCAGAGAGCCCAATGTGGGACTTGATCCCAGGACCCTGGGCTGATGACCTGAGCTGAAGGCAGAGGCTTTAACCCACTGAGCCACCCAGGCGCCGCTGTAAGGAGTTATCTTAATATGTTGGTACATGTCTTCAGTGTTCTGTAGGGTAACTTGCTATATGTCTACACTAAGGTCTACATTTTATTTTTATTTATTTAAAGTCCACATTTTAATTTAGATCATTTCCAACATTATATTCAAATTTGGTGACAAACCTTTATAATCATATTTTGCATGATTTTAAAAAACATATCTGTCCCCATCATTTGGCTCAGTAAAATTCATAAAACAAATTTTATTCTTACCTCTGGTGGGAGAGGGATCAGAACTCGGACACCTGAATTCTATTATTTTTTCTTGGTATAGTAATTGTACCCAATTCTTAAATTATGACATGTATGTGTATCTGGTTCTAGAATGTAATAACTTAAAGCCAATTGCAGTTGAAAGTTTAGGCATACCTCAGAGATATTGTCAGTTCAGTTCCAGGCCACCGCAACAAAGCAAATAGCATAATAAAGCAACTGAAATGAATTTTTTTGGAATTATTGTGTAAACAAATGGAATTTGTTTACGCTACTGTAGTCTATTAACTGTGCAGTAGCATTATGTCTTAAAAATGTATTAATTTAAAAACTTCATTGATAAAAATGCTAACCATCATCTGAGCGTTCTGCAATTTGTAATCACTGATCACACATCACCCTAACAAATATAGTAAGAATGAAAAGGTTTGAAATACTGTTAAGAATTACCAAAATGTGACACAGAGACACAAAGTGAGCAAATGCTATTGGAAAAATGGTAACAGCAGACTTGCTTAACACAGCATTGCCACAAACCTTCAGTCTGAGGAGAGGGGAGCCTGGTGGTATCTGGGAAGCTCAATAATGCAAAAGCACAGGCAAGTGAGGTATGTATGTATCAATCTTGATGTAAGACCTGAGTTAGCTCTCCTCCTTCTCACTCTAATCTTGGTCAAGTCGCTCTCCAAGCTTTAGTCTGGGGAAAGAGTATCAGTTTGGGGTTTGTCTGCATGTAATGGAAACCTCAAATTAACAATGACTTAAACAGATAAAATTTTATTATTGCTCATAAAAATCCGATCAGTAATCCAGGACTGGAATGGCAGTTCCATAAAAGCTTCAGAAAATTCAGGCTCTGTGAAGCTCTCTGTCTGCCATCCCTAGGTTGTGGCCCTCACCGTACCAAGATGGTTGTTCGAGTGTCTTATTCAACCATCAGGAAAATGAGCACTCTTTCCTCATGTTCACATGTTCCATCCTTCACAAGAGACTGAGAAATCTATTTCTTCTGAGCGCAAGGAGGCTAGAGAGGTGTGTACAGAAAAGGAACAGAGAAAACAGTGTGGGAAATCATCCAAGAAAGAATGTGAGAAAAAATCCAATAATTGAAAGACTTGATTTCAGATTGCAAGAGCCCACTGAGTGCTGAGAACTGTGATATTTCAAAATGCTGGAGGTAACATGAAGATCCTGAAAGCTCACAAAGGGGGATAAATACATACAAAGGAATAGGAGTTATAGTGTCTGACTGCTCAACGGCGACACTGAAAACTACAAAACAGTGGGGCATGCTCTTGACGTACCGGGAGTCATTCCTGTGACCTAGATTTATCTATCTGTCAGACCAATCAAATGTAAGACTAGAGAAAAGACTTTCAGACATGGAAGTCCCTAAAAAAAACCTCTGCACCTTTTCTAGGGAGCTCCTAGAAGATGTGTTCTGTTAATACAAGGGAATAAAGCAAGTGAAAACATCATTTAAGGAAAAGAAGGGATCTCAGGCTGATGGTGAAGGGAATCTGTAGGTCAGCTTTTCAATTGGCCTAGGGAGCAGGTGGACTGACTTGAAGAAGGAGTTGAAACGGAGAGAGTATCCGATTATTTAACTGTATCAAGAGGGAATTTTCATGGCTTTCAGGGAGTCAGGGGCTGAATTAGTGAGAGATATACATCGATAAATTTAGCAAATGAACCATAGTTATTAACTCCAGGAAGAACCAAGCTTAAAAGAAGGAAGATGTAAATATTGTATACTATGTAGCTTAGCTCAAAATAGTAATTATGTGTTTTTGATGCTGTAATGTTACATATTGATTTAAACTGATTTAACCAAAAGTTGTATTGTTGACCCTGTTGAGAGAATGGGAGGAAGGGGAAATGTGGGTGTTTTGAGACGAGGTGGGGAAGCACCATGTAAGAGAGCTAAATCCTCATCTTCCCCAGCAGGTTGTCAGTAGATTATTTTTTAAACCGTAGAATTAAGAAACAGGAATATAGGATATTAATTAGATATATGTAGGGTAAATACCAAGGGGAAAAGGCAGCTTAAAGTGTTGAGAATAATTGGCTCTGGGATCTAGGAATTGAGGTAGAGTTAAGGTATTAGCTAATAAGCTTGCAAACTGATGTTTTTACTATCAGGTTTGTAGAGAAGTTTGACTTTTTAAACTGTGTATAAATATTATTTTAATAAAAATGACATTAATTTCCATGTGCTTCATTTATACAAAATCTTTTTCTTTGTAAACCAATTTAATACAATTCAGTGAACATTTATTCAGTGCCTGTTAGATTATTGTACGAGAGGGACGCCTGGGTGGCTCAGTTGGTTAAGCAGCTGCCTTCGGCTCAGGTCGTGATCCCAGCCTCCTGGGATCGAGTCCCACATCGGGCTCCTTGCTCAGCAGGGAGCCTGCTTCTCCCTCTGCCTCTGCCTGCCACTCTATCTGCCTCTGCTCACTCTCTCTGTCAAATAAATAAATAAAATCTTTAAAAAAAAAAAAGATTATTGTACGAGAGAGACATGTAAATATTGGAAAGCTCCCAAATGATGCATAAATACTAATAAATCTTATGGAGGCACCATCAATTCTGATTGGGGAGTTGGGAAAAGTAGAGTAGATAGAGGTTTTTTGCACTGGGCCTCAAAGGATGAGAGGAATTTGAATGGGAGATTAAATGCCAGCTGTGGCCAGTGTTGTCAGGTCCCACCATGACTAGAAAAGTAAATGTGTGTAGGAAAGAAGTCTGGTAGAGCTGTGGGAGGCTGTGTTGACTTCTCTGCCTTTCCTAGACATTTCTATTAGTCATTTTTTCCTGAGGATTTACTCCTCCCTGCCCTATCACCCAGACACTCTTAATTTTAGTATTGACTTTACCATGCTGGGTTAGGTGGTGGTTCTCTCTCTCTGCTGGCGCCCCGCCTCTCCAGCTTTTGGTCTAATTTACAGAAGGATAAGGGAAGGGAAAAGAAAATCTTGCTTTCATCTGGCTGGATGTAGATTCCTACATCTACATGTAAAGATAGGAATGCTCTTCCCTGACCTCACAGGCAACCAGATATGGCTGTTACCTTTTTTGAGGTCCCAAGATAAAACAGTCACTTTTGTAGTTTGGGCATAATTCTTAGAACCCTCGAGAGTAATAGGGGACATATCTAATTGTTTGTAAAGAAATGTAATAATTTCATAACTGCAAAATATTTTATTCCTGTTATTTGTCAGAAGTGCTCTTCAGAAGTAATTGGGGAAGTGTGTGTGTGTGTGTGTGTGTGTGTGTGTGTGTGTGTGTGTGTGTGTGTGTAACATCCACCAAATTTAGCTTTTTGTGCTCTGGGTTTGTTTTATATTGTTGGGTCCATAAGAGGAAAGGCTGACTTAGAACTAAATAGCAGAGTTAAACCATATGTTTTATACCAAATTAGAAACAGGTGAAGGTAGTTAAATCCGGCAAGCGCTTACAAAAGCTTTAGACTCAAGTTTGTATTAAAGGCAGGTGGTTATATGTACAATAAAAAGCAGTCACCAGCACACCAGCTTATTGATACATATGTGATTGATCTTTTTGGATAAAAACAAGGAGGAGTTAATAAATCACTGCACATAGCTATAAAGATGTTTGGGCTTGAAAGCCTAGCCTGTAAGAGCAAATGTGGACCCTGAAGGAAATTTATGAAGCATAGATCCTTTTAGCTTTACTTAACAGCTAACATCTGACTGACCCAGGGGGACCATGGAAATTTATTGCTGGGCCATTCAAATATTTAAGCTGTTGTGTGATGTAGAACAGGTAAAGATTAGCCCAATAACAAATATGAGGCTATAAAATAAAATGAGATTTCGATGACTTGTAAGTACTTGTCAGAGGTCAGCTCTAAATGACTGGGCAGAAATGGAGAAAACTTGTTGATAATTAAAGCAGATTGATTATGACAACCTAGATGTTAGCATTGGTTGCTGTCAGGTCAATGATCCTTGGAGTTTTCTCCTCCTGTGGAATCTTCATTTAAACAGAAAGACTTTTAAGAGCCACTGAATTATCTTTCTATGCTCTGAAATTGGGTGAAATGATGAGTTGAAGTGATTCCTTTTGCAATTTCAGAATTGAAATATGTCTTTCTCAAATATATTCTAAATATATGGAATTCCTAGACAGTGTATTCATTTTAGAAAATTCACTTTAGTTAACTTATATATGTAATTTTGAGCTTTGACATCTAGAAAGCACATAGACGTTTTTAGGCTTCATGATAAATGATCTAAAATTAACCTTTAAAACTAAAGTAGTTAAGAAATTTATGTACACAATGATTGAAAAATCAATGTAGTGAAATTAAGTGGATATTTTAAAACCTTATGGGTTTATTTCCATGTTTCTTAACCACTCTTCTTTATGTATAAATCCCCAAAGTAATACATATATGTAATGTTGTTACTAGGACTTTAGAAGTTACATTTTGGATTTTAATGAGATCTATAGATATTGGTGTTAACAATCTCACCTTTTCAACCTGAAATGTTGTCATATAAAAGCTAGATTTGGTAGTTTTCAAGATGCCAGCTTACCCAGGCAGTTGATGAATTTGGAAATTATTTGCTTCATGAACATCTGACGTTTGAGATGAAGAAGGAAGTCCCATGAATTTTTACAGAAATCTTGAGTAAATGAAGTTTACAAAATAACACAGACTCACAAAATGGGTTCATTACTAGATGGGGACAGTGATGTAGAATTGAAAGCACAGGATTAGGAATCAAACAGGCATGGGTCGGAATTGTGGCTCTACCATCCATCTATTCATTCACTCCTCCATCCATCTCACAAGTAAATATATTCCAGATGCTGTACTCTAGAAACTGGGGTACAGTATTAAGACTTAGCCTCACGTTTTTCATTCTTAGATTCAAAGGAATAAGTAATCAATTACAATATAATGTAAAGGGTACTGTGTTAGGGTACAGGGTTCTGTGAGGACAGAACTAATCCAGACTCAGGACAGGGGTGACTTGGAGTAGAGTGGGATTGGTGGCTGTTGAGTATTAAGAAAGACTGTGTGATGGTGGGCACCTCTGTAGTGCCTATAGGACAGTCACGTTGTATTGCTGATGTAGAACAGAGTCCCAGCATCAGCACGGTATTGCTGTTGTGTCACTATGCTTACTGGCTGTCTTACTCTAGTGCTGGAAGGCACTGCTTCCTACTAATCCACGGTAAACACCATTCTGTAACTTGAAATTTCCTCCCCCTGCCCACAAATTTTTCTTTTGAGCAGAGTTTGGAACACTTTCTAAAAATGGGAGTTGACTGTCTAGGTATATTATATTAAGGTTAAGAAAGAAAGATGAAAATATTTCTCAGTCTTAAAATCTTTACTTTTTTTAAGTTTACAGGGCTGTATATCATCAGATACTTGCTCTTCAGTATTTTTTAAATTTAGTCTTTATTCATTTGTTGCAGATATTTGTTGAATACCTACGGTGGGTAAGGCTCTGAGCTTAACACTTACGTTCTCAAGGAATTTATAGTGTAATAGAGAAAATAGAACTTCTGTGTAAACAACTAAAATATGGTATAGGAAGTACCAGGTGCATAAGAATACTGTGTGATTTCAGGAGGCAGCAAAGTGAGTAAACTATGGTATCTCCCATTATGGCATGTAGAGATAGGTGTGGGAGTGCTGAGGCCAGGAAATAAAGCATAGTAGTAATAATAATTGAATGCCTACCATATCCTAGTAACTGTGCTGGCTCTTAGATTTTTTTTGTAATTCATTTCTTACAGCAGTCCTGAAAGATTGGTATTATTAAACCCATTGTAGAGATTTGGAAACAGGTTAGAGCATTATGCCTAAGTTAACACTGTAAGTAAATAGCAAAGCTGGAATCTGAGCCTATGCCTGACTTCAAAGCCAGACTTTTATAACTCTGACTTTCATAACTTAAAAGCCTTATATCCCCCTTCTATTTTTCTCATCCTCCTCCTCCCACTCCTAAATAGGTACTATAATTAAATACATTATTTTGTTATACAACACTGAGTCCCTATTATCTTCCTAGCACTGATAAAGAAGCAGTTTACAGAGACTGTGCCTTTAGGTGCACTGATATGTTTGAACAAACCTATATTATATGCACCCTTCGGGAAGTTGTCTTTAGAAAGTTTAAATGGTGAATGGTCTTTTTTCCGAATTCCTGTTCCAGATGGAAAAATTTTCTGGCATTACCAAGTATGGTAGGTTTATGCACCTTGCATGTTTAATTGTAGGATTTTGTGGGGGTCTTTTGCAGATTTTGTGGGAAACAGGTGCTATTAAACCCAGGCAAATAGAAGATGGCTGTTAATGTTGTGGAATGTGATTTTGATTTTCTTGGCAGAATTTTTATTTTACAAAACTGACTATTAAAAAAGACATGGTTTCCATCCTTTAATTTTGTCCTGTTCACTGAAATTTGCCTGTAGACTATTTTTCAACAGTTAGCAAAAGAGTGTGGAAAAACTGGAAGGTTTCTGCAAGGAAATTGATATTGAGTTCTTTAACAATTTCCACAACCCTGCAGCTTACCAAGTTAAAAAATGGGGATTATTTTTAACCTTCTTACTGAAATTATTTGGAATTCTATTTCCCTGAAATTCCATCCTCTTTTTAGTAC
Organism: Lutra lutra; assembly: GCF_902655055.1. Taxonomy (NCBI): domain Eukaryota; kingdom Metazoa; phylum Chordata; class Mammalia; order Carnivora; family Mustelidae; genus Lutra; species Lutra lutra. Next base: position 54,515,223 of record NC_062287.1, on the reverse strand, counting down.
AGCTCTAAAGAACTGTATTTAATATTGGCAAGGAAAATAATCTGATGTAAATCTTTTCATTACATGATTTCTCCTTTAAAAACTTGTGATGGCATCTTATTACCTGTGTATCGAGTGTAATCTCATTTATTGGCCTGTAAGATCTTCTGTTCTACAATCTCTCTCCCTTTTCTTCCCATAGAGGAAGATGGAGAAGAAAAAAAATCACTCTTCTTATTCTCCTGTGAGGACTTTTGTCACCCTCTGCCCATGGATTATTTCTACATTGTTAGTTATTGTTTGCTGCTTCTCCTCTAATCTATTATCACTGTTCTTACTTCCTCCCTAGATCTTTCCTCTGTGTTTTCTAAAACCCTTCTTCAGTGATTATAATATAGACAAGCTTTCAACCCTTTCACTATATTATTGTGTAAACAACTAAGATATACCACTGAATATACAACTGCTTGATGTAAGTAAAATAAGTGGCTCTCTCCTAAAAGTATCACTTACCCTAGAGCCGTCTTAATGGGAGACTGTTTCTTGTCTCACACCTTCCATATATCTGGGTCTAGAGCAAGTAATATCTGCTGTGTTTCCTGGTGTCAATTTAAAATCATTTCTCAGGGGCATGTACCTAGTGTTTTTGACACTTGGAGTGGATCACCTTTTTTTTTTTTTTTTTTCAGCATAACAGTATTCCTTGTTTTTGCACCACACCCAGTGCTCCATGCAATCCGTGCCCTCTCCAATACCCACCACCTGGTTCCCCCAACCTCCCACCCCCCCGCTGCTTCAAACCCCTCAGATTGTTTTTCAGAGTCCATAGTCTCTCATGGTTCACCTCCCCTTCCAATTTCCCCCTGGATCACCTTTTAAGATTTATTTATTTGAGAGAGAGAGAAAGAGAGTGTGGGCCAGGGGTAGGGGAAAAGTAACAAGGGGAGAGAGAGAGAAGCGAGAAAGAGAGAGAAGCAGACTCCGCACTGAGCGAGGAGCCTAATGTGGGGCTGGATCTCACAACCCTGAGATCTTGACCTGAGCCGAAATCAACAGTCAGATGCTCAACAGACTGAGCCATCCAGGTGCCCTTGGAGTGGGTCATTTTTAATACTGTTTTCTCTATATGATAAAATTGTGTCCACTAATGATCATGAAATGAAACAAATAGTGGCAAAAAAAGAAAGGCAGAAAATTTTCTTTGAGAAAATGTGTATATGTTTACTCTTTTACTGAACACAGTTTCGGTGTGTCCATCTTCAAGGAACAATTTTAAAGGCTTGTATGTTACCATACCTTGTTTAAGGCCAACTGCAGTACTTTTGTATCTGAATAATCTTATCTAAAACTCTACACCAGAAAAAAACTCAGAGAAGAAATTACACACTACCATCAATGTTTACTTTGAATCTACTGTTTCAACACAGGAATATGTAGCATGGAACAGTTTGGAGACACACAAACGGTGCCCAGAGCATTCGAGACCATTCTAAACCATTCAAATTTCAAAACCAACACTAGAGATGGAAGTATATAGCCTCATTCACTTCGTTCAGCTGACTGTATAACTGGGAGCTCTCTGAACTAACTTCCATATAGATAGAATTTTTATTGGGGGGGGTAATGAAAAAAAAACCCTGATTTGAAGCTTATATATATATATAGAAATTAAACAATCACTGCAATTTCTAATTGTTTAGAAATTAGACCCACAAAATATTTTTTTCTGGGAGAAATATTTTATCATTGACATTGTTTAGATTTGTCGGTTTTTGATGTATGTTAGGATCATTTAAAAACTCACTAATGTACCCCCTTAGAGACTTGAGCCGTCATCCTGCCCCTAGTAGACCACTGTCATTATTCTTCTATCATAGTAACTTCTTCCTCATAGCTTCTCTCTTGTCAATATCCTAAACGCCCCATCCCATCATTCTTACCTCCAGTCCACTTAGCTCCTGGAACAACAGTAACAGCTGGAAAGACTGCTGGCGCTGTATATTTAGACTCCTCCATCTCCGCTGGTTCGATACCTCCTAGATAACTAGTTCTCCTGCTGTGTGACTATATCAGAACTTCTCTCCTTTTTTCCCATCCCTAATTTTCCCTTTCATGCTTGATAAATTGCCTCATTTCTGATTTTACAGAGAAGACAGAAACTGTCCAATGAGAATACCTCAACTTCCTACCGAAACATTTCAAAATATTTTATTATCACAAAATTTTTAAAATAAGATAGAAAAGAAAAAATAATAAATTGACATTTCAACATACATTTTTTAAAAAATCGTGTATTGTCATCTCCATCATCTTCAAAATGCCCTCTGCGTCCTTGACCCTGATCCAGACTCAAGCTCTTCAGCTGGATCCTCTGAAAGTGCATCTGTATAATCAACAAACCCTCCTATATCTTCAGATTCTTATCAGAGTTCAACCTAACTGAGCCTGAATTTTCCCTGAGGACCCTTCTTTTCCTATAGCCTTCTCATTGGTAGTTACTCATTTTTTTAAAATGCTGGGTATTCAGATTTAGGAGGTGAGGTTAGGGTGTTCTTGCTCCTTGTTGCTTTTTCTAGATTCTCACTCCTCTGTTGGTAAAGCAAACCTACAAGAACCATTCTCTTTTGAGAATATATTCTTCAACTATACACCCTTTCCCCTACCAATCTCCCAGTTATAATGCCCTTACTCACTTATTTTGGCAACTGAGAAACAGAGAAAGCAGAGACCTTGGGAAAGAGAAATACTCTTTCTCTTTATTCAAGGTCTTGCTATTATGGGTGGAATTAACACCCAAATGGATGATTCATCCAGCACCCTGGCCTCTCATTTTCTTGATCTTTGTTACCAATGACCTCTTGCATTTCATTGTCTTCACTTAATCTTATGGTTCATGTCATCATTTCAGTTCACACCCAAAATCTTGATTCTTGCTCTCTGAGTATTTTCTCTCCTTCTGCTCGTTCCTTCAGCCACTTGTTCATTGCTCCTCTTGGTGGCCTTTAGACCCTGGCCCCTTTTTTCCAGTTTAGATGTTATGGCCCATTATTTTAGTAACACCTTCGCCTTGCCCCTTGTAGCTTTTTGTCATCTTTATAGCCCTGCTGTCCATTTTCTCTGTACTTGCTGCATCCAAGGAGATGTCTAGAGAAAGTCACACAATAGCATCATTATAAACTCATGATTAATAACCACTTCTGGGCTCCCAGTGGTGCTCTGCAGTTCTATTACATTTCTTTGTTCAGGTTGTTCTGCCATTTGATCAAGCTCCTGTCTGGTTCAGCAGAACAAACATTAAGAGTTATCCATGATCCTGCCCTCTCCATCACTCTTCACTTCCAACCAGATAGGAATCTTTATGATTTTATTTCCTAAAAACCTTCTAAATTAGTCTTATTTTTACCATTTCTAATATCACTACCTTAGTCCAGGCAACCATGATCTCTGCCCTAGATGTGTATAACAAGCTGGTCTCACCTCCAAACCATTTTCCACTGTAATCAGCCATAATTTCTTCAAAATGCAAATCTGTCATCATCAGGAAAGTTCAAAGAGAAAGTGTTCATTTAAAAAGAAAGGTATCTCCTACACTGTTGGTGGGAATGCAAGCTGGTGCAACCACTCTGGAAAACAGCATGGAGGTTCCTCAAAATGTTGAAAATAGAACTACCCTATGACCCAGCAATTGCACTACTGGGTATTTACCCTAAAGATACAAACATAGTGATCCGAAGGGGCACGTGCACCCGAATGTTTATAGCAGCAATGTCTACAATAGCCAAACTATGGAAAGAACCTAGATGTCCATCTACAGACGAATGGATAAAGAAGATGTGGTATATATACACAATGGAATACTATGCAGCCATCAAAAGAAATGAAATCTTGCCATTTGCGACGACGTGGATGGAACTAGAGGGTATCATGCTTAGCGAAATAAGTCAATCGGAGAAAGACAACTATCATATGATCTCCCTGATATGAGGGAGAGGAGATGCAACATGGGGGGTCGAGGGGGTAGGAGAAGAGTAAATGAAACAAGATGGGATTGGGAGGGAGACAAACCATAAGTGACTCTTAATCTCACAAAACAAACTGAGGGTTTATGGGGGGAGGGGGTTGGGAGAGGGGGTGGGGTTATGGATATCGGGGAGGGTATGTGCTATGGTGAGTGTTGTGAAGTGTGTAAACCTGGCGATTCGCAGACCTGTACCCCTGGGGATAAAAATATATGTTTATAAAGCTGTAAAAAAAAAAAAAAAAAAAAAAAAAAAAAAAAAAGAAAGGATGAATCCACAAGTTTTGTAGCAACATGGACGGGACTGGAAGAGATTATGCTGAGTGAAATAAGTCAAGCAGAGAGAGTCAATTATCATATGGTTTCACTTATTTGTGGAGCATAACAAATAGCATGGAGGACAAGGGGAGATGGAGAGGAGAAGGGAGTTGAGGGAAATTGGAAGGGGAGGTGAACCATGAGAGACTATGGACTCTGAAAAACGATCTGAGAATTTTGAAGGGGTGGGGGGTGGGAGGTTGGGGGCACCAGGTGGTGGGTATTGTAGAGGGCACGGATTGCATGGAGCACTGGGTGTGGTGCAAAAATAATGAATACTGTTATGCTGAAAAAAAATAAAAAAATTAAAAAAAAAAAAAATAAAAAAAATAAAAAGAAAGGTATCAAGTAGAATTCTGAGCAAGTTACACCTTTATTTAAAGTCTTCCCATGGTTTCTTGTTTCTCTTAGGAAAAGAATCAGACCATAATCTAGGCATATCTGGAGGGTAGGGGGCCCTGCAAATTTTCCCTCCTATCCAGCTTCAGCTTTATCTCTGAGCACAACTTGCCTCAGTCCAATATACCGGCCCTCCTTCCAATCCTTGAAGCACCATGCTCCTTCCTGACATGGGGCCTTTACATATGCTGCTTTCTCTAATTGGAACATTCCTTCCCTTAGCTTTTACCCATCTTTGAGATCTCAGCTGGAGTGTCACTTTCTTGCACAAGTCTTCCCTGACTCTTAGTTTTTGTCTGCTTCTTTTCTGGAATAGTGTGCTTTCCTTCTGAGTACTTAATTTATAAATTATATATTTGTTAGTGATTATGTGAGCAATGCCCGTGTACTCCACTGGACTCCAGGCTTCATTGTCTGTGTGTGCGCACCCTCCTGTCTCTGCCACTAGCACTATAGCTGGCACAGTGTGAGTTCAGTGGAAATTTGTCAGATGGATAAACTGTGTCCATCCAGGCTTTTTTCATTTTCTTTATCCTTCCTATAATGGGATAGTTGTCCCACCTGCCACCTAAGGCAGATCTTTCTCCTGTATCCTCACCTGTAGGATGGAGAGCCTGTCCATCTCACCTTCTCAGGAAGTTTTGCTGTGCTTCACCCTGTCCTCCTGTTACTGAGCTCACTGTTCTCTGTGCCAAATTCTCCTCCGCTCCATTTTCCCACTTCATCACTCCTGAATTCATACCAGCCGTCCGTCATCCCCACTACTTCATTTAAACTTGTGTTTACCATATTACCAAAGCTCCCTACCAATGAACTCTTACAATTACATCCATTATACATGTTTTCATGTCCATTTTGCCTAATCTGTCAGCCGCATTTAACTATTGATAATATAGTTTTTCTTAAATCAACACGTTCTCTGAGCTTTTTTGGTGAGACACTTGGTTTTCCTTAAATCTTTCTGACTAGTCCTTTTCTGGCTGCTCTTCATTTTCACCGTCCCTTGTTGATATTCTCAAGGCTCTGAAATAGCTGTCTTCTCTATGATTTCTGTAGGCCATCTTGTTCATATCTATGGCTGTAGTACCTATCTCAATTATTGTTTTAAAGATTTTATTTATTTATTGACAGGAGAGAAAGCACAAGTAGGCAGAGCGGTAGGCAGAGGGAAATGGAGAAGCAGGCTCCCCACTGAGCAGAGAGCCTGATGCGGGGCTTGATTCCAGGACCCCAGGATCATGACCCAAGCTGAGGGCAGACATTTAACCCACTGAACCACCCAGGCACCCCCCATCTCAATTTTTATAATTCCTTAACATTTTTACCCCAAATTTCTCTTCTAACCTTATATATAATAAAATTTTGTATAACACATATATTTTATATCTATTATATACCTAAATAACATATATACTTGTTCCTCCTCCACTGTTCCCAGTCTTATTTCACAGATACCACCATCTTCCTACTTACTCAATCAAAAGACAAAATGGTCACCTTTGACTCCTCCCTCTTCACCACCTTTACAACCAATCTGTCCCAAAGTCCTTTCAGTTCCACCCGTCAATTATAGCGCAAATCCATTCACATCTTTTCCTCTCCACTACTGGAATCCTAATCAAAACTCTCACCATTCTGGCTTAGACCACTGTAGCAACCTCCAACCCAGGTCTGCAGTAGTCAGGGTGCTCTTTACAAAATATAACCCCAATCCTGTCACTCCCACACTTAAAAAAGTCTTTGGTTATCCTCCCATTGTCCTTAAGGGTCTAGTCTTGGTATCTTATGGTTTACAGGACCTCGCCCTGTCTGGCCCCTGCTGTCCTCTGCAGCCAAATCTTCTCGCCCTGAGCCTGCACTCTGTGCCTCACGCCAGCCCCTAACTGTCTGTCTCAATGCCGCCTGTACTTGTGTCAACGTTGAGATGAAATTCTGTCAGTTGCTTAGGCCAACAACTTTGGAGTTCTCCTTGACTCCCCTGGCCCCCATACCTCATGTAAGATTAGCCAACCAATCTTGTTGGTTCTGTCTTCAGTATAGGAGAATTCAGCCACTTCTGACCACTTCCACAGCGCCATCCTGGTTTAAACCGTCCTCTTCCCTTGCTTTGATTTTTGCAGTGGCCTCTCCATGTTTCCTTTCTTCTCCCCTGCAGTTTGTCCTCACAACCCCCAGAGTTTCCCCTCATTTGGAGTAAAAGCCAAAGTCCTTATTGTGACTGCGCATGACCCAGACCCTTTACCTTACTGACTTCATTTCCTTTCCCTTTCCCTTTCCCTTGCTCTACTGCAGCCCTTTCCCATCCTGTAAGTGTGCCTGTGGTCTGCCTCGTGGTGTCACCGCATTAGCATCAACTTGCAGTGACACACACTTAAGGCTTTAGTGATACTATACAACTCAGTAGAAAAATGTGAGCGCCTGGGGCTCCAGGGGTGCCTGGATGGCTCAGTGGGTTAAGCCTCTGCCTTCGGCTCAGGCCCTGATCTCAGGGTCCTGGGATCGAGCCCCGAATCAGGCTCTTTGCTCAGTGGGGAGCCTGCTTCCTCCTCTCTCTCTGCCTGCCTCTCTGCCTACTTGTGATCTCTCTGTCTAAATAAATAAATAAAATCTTTAAAAACAAAATGTGAGGGGCACCTGGGTGGCTCAGTAGGTTAAAGCCTCTGCCTTCGGCTCAGGTCATGATTCCAGTGTCTTGGGATCGAGCCCTGCATCTGGCTCTCTGCTCAGCGGGAACCCTGCTTCCTCCTCTCTCTCTGCCTGCCTCTCTGCCTACTTGTGATCTCTGTCTGTCAAATAAATAAAATCTTTAAAAAAAAAAAGATAAAAACAAAATGTGAGTTTCTTTTCTTTAGTCATGACCAAGTGAAACAGTCTCTTTTCCTCTGCCAGGTGGAAGGAAAGGGAGATGAGCATTTCTAGGAAGTACGCAAAGGCAGAGAGTGATGAGCTCTTGTGTCTTGAGACTGTGAGGAAACCACTTGAGCATAATAAGCTGCACATACATCAGGCAGACAGGTCCAGGTCCCTTAGGCCTGGAAAGCTGGACAGAGGAGTGGAAATTGAAGACAATAAGTGATTAGGAAGCAGAGCTGAGAAGCAACATGATAAAAAAAAAAAAACAAACAACAACAACTTGTACTTAAGAAGATAAAGAATAATACTGGCTTCTAATGAGTAGCCAGGAATGCAGCTAAAACATCCTGCAATGCACACAACAGCAAAGAATTTTCTAGAGTGGCAGTGGAATGGAGAGATAGTAATGTTTCAAGGAAAAGTGACTTGTTGACTTGGTGAATCATTGCAAATACAAAAGGCAAAGAAGGTGGCTAAAGATTGAATGTCATTTTAAGCCTGAGTAACTGATAAAAGTGGTGGTAGGAAACTAATCTGAACAGGAGAAAGTATGTTAGTTTGAAGTAAAGTCATGACCTCAAAATATACTGAGTATATATATTGTCACGTTTTCTACAGATGCATTGAGCAAAATTGATCTTAATATACACAATAAAAAATTTGAATTAACTATACCATGTCCTTATCCCCAGTTGAACCATTAAAGAACCAGACCTTGATGTGGGTTCCTGAAGGTGAAGGCAAGAAACCATCACCAATTTGGAATCCTTTGTAAAATTGTCTAGGTTGGGGAGAGGGTAGTGCTTTTAATAACTGTTATCTTTTTAAAGGAAGAATGATTCATAGTCACTTCCTTTTACATTTTTTTTTCCAAATTCAGTGAAATTTGTTCTTCGTGTATATACACATGCACACACACAGAAAGTAATTCATGTGTATCTATATGTGAGTTCATATACAGATGAGTCTCTTTTTTGCTCATTCCATTTACTGGCATCTCAGTAGATGGACTTTGCAGCCTTAGCTGTTGACTGTCATTATGACTCTTTGGATTACGGTCTTGAAATATTTTCTTGGTTCCTGAAGGAAAGATGAAGTTATATTCAGTATATTTAGTTTTGCTTATTTAATATTACAGAATCCTGGAGATGGAGGAGGTATACTTCATCTAGTCTACTGAGTCATTCAGTGTTTGGTAGTCCCCCCCCCCCCCCGCCACCTGTGTGTCAGTTTCTAGAGCTGCTGTAACAAAATATCACAGACTTGGTGGCTTCAAACAGCAGAAAGTTATTCTTTCATAGTTCTGGAGGCCTGAGTTCCTAAACTAAAGTGTCAGCAGGGTCACACTCCCTCCAGAGGCTCTTGGGGAGAATCTTTCCTTGCCTTTTCCAGCCTCTAGTGGTTCCAGGTAAGGCTATGTAACTAATTTCTGCCTCCATCTTCACGTGATGTTCATCTCTGTGTCTGTTCCTCTGTGTGGCCCTGATACAGACATGTAATGGCTATAGGGCCCACCCAGATAACTGAGGATGATCTCATCTTAGGATCCTTAACTTAATGGCAGCCCTTTTTCCAAATAAGTTCACATTCACAGAATTTGGGTATGGACATACCTTTTGGGGGCCACCATTCAGCCTATTAGGCCCCTGAATATATGTCCATTATTTATTGTCCAGCTTCTGATTGGCTGCCTTTACCCAGGATCTTTTGGATTTTGACTAACTCTGGGTGAAATCAATTTTCCTGTAACTTTTACCATTAACTTCGGTTCTCCCTGTTGAAACCATGAGAACAAAAACAATTCTTTTTCTCTCTGGAAGTCCTTCATTTGTTTTCTCTGCAACTTCTGTGCTCCAGAGTGAACATCTCATATTCTTTCAACCATTTCCCTTAGAACCAGAGCTCCCATTCTTCTAGTGATCTCGGTTGTGCTGCTTCTCTTAAGCACTTAGAGGCGATAAAGAATACTGAATTTATAATTGAAGACCTAATACTCCAGTCATGTCTCTCCCACTGAGTAGGTGATCAAGGCAAATCATTTTTTTTTTTAACAAAAACCCTGGACCATCTGCTTCACTGCATGCTTTTTATAGTCAAATGAGATTATTATAAAACCCATAAGGAACATAACCTATAAGAATTTCCCAATTGGGGGCACCTGGGTCGCTCAGTGGGTTAAGCCTCTGCCTTCAGCTCAAGTCATGATCTCAGGGTCCTGGGATTGAGCCCCGCATGGGGCTCTCTGCTCTGAAGGGAGCCTGCTTCCCCCCTCTCTCTGGCTGCCTCTCTGCCTACTTGTGCTCTCTCTCTCTCTCAATCTCTGTCAAATAAATAAATAAAATCTTTAAAAAAAAAAAAAGAATTTAAAAGCAATGTAAGATAGGAACTCTGTCCGAATGATCGATCTGTCTTAAAATTGTCCTATTTGAACCTTTGGCTTTAATCACTCTTCAGATTTGTTTTAATGTTACGTACACACCTTGTGACTTTTTCTATAAAGAAGTCCTGATGAAGTTATAAAGTCCATGTTGTGACATCTATTTTTCAGGAATGTAGAGACTTAGCTTATTAGCGTGTGCTTATTTCAATGTACTCTTCTAACATTTGAAACTGTTTCTGTATTGGTAACTTGAAGGTGTATATATATGTGGGATTGGAAAGCTGTGCAGATAGTCTACATGTGATGTTTATAGAATAACAACTACATAATACAGAGCTTTGAGACTCTACTAGATTCCTTCCAGAGGGCCCCTGTGTTATTACGTCTTTGCAATTAGGTAGTTTCTTTGCAAGCTACCTCATACAAGTTTGGATGATTCCCAAACACTCTGGGAAAGCCTAGTGCTGCACTTTGCTTATCCTAAGTTTGCTGTTATTTTTATGTGTCTCAATTTAGGGCCACACCACATGGCCTGCTTTATTTTTTGCTGCTTCAATTAAATACAAAGCTGTATCTTCTTGATGGATGTATGAACCATTTGGTGTTCCCTTAGTAGAGAATAAAGAAGTTCATGAACTTACTCATTCCGCAGTGCCTGTAATTTTATAGCACAATGAATTTACCTTTTGGAAACTATATGTAATCAACAGCTTTCAAGAATTTAATATGGGGCCCCTAGGTGGCTCAGTGGGTTAAGCCTCTGCCTTTGGCTCGGGTCATGATCTCAGGGTTGTGGGATTGAGCCCCACGTCAGGCTCCCTGCTCAGCCAGAAACCTGCTTCCCCCTCTCTGCCTGCCTGCCTGTGATATCTATCTATATACTCTCTCTCTCTCTCTCTCTCTGGCAAATAAATAAATATTTTTTTAAAAAAAGAATTTAATATAAAGGGTTTTTTTAAAGATTTTATTTATTTATTTGACAGACAGAGATCACAAGTAGGCAGAGAGAGAGGAGGAAGCAGGGTCCCTGCTGAGCAGAGAACCCAATGTGGGGCTCGATCCCAGCACCCTGGGATCCTGACTTGAGCTGAAGGCAGAGGCTTTAACCCACTGAGCTACCCAGTGCCCCAATATAAAGGTTTTTAATTATTTCCTTTATTTTTCCTGGAAAACAATATCCATCAGACTTTATGGAATGTATCTTTTCCTCGGGCAGTTGAAATTAAGAATGTCCACTAATTGTCACCTTCCATTCATTTCAATAGGATTATTTTATTTTTGAGAATAATCATATATTGCAGAACTAAAGAAGGTGAAGTTTTCTTCTTGATCCTATCTAAATTGTGATTGATCTATGTTTGTGTGTTTATTTCAGAGGATAGAAATGTATGCTTAGTCTTGAGAATTGGGAAGATATGAGTAGAATATAACATTTTCTTCTTCATTTGCAGGGATAGGGAAAAGGTAATAGAGAAATTTATTTTCTGAAATAACTCATCATGTTGATAAGGATCCACAAATCTCATGCCTTTGTTAATTCAGTGAGTCAGGTTAAAATGGAAAGTCTGATGAGAGCTCTATGGCATGACATTGCCTTGGAGAAATAACATCCAAATAGCACGCCTGTGGGTGTGAGTGAATTTTGGATGAATTTTCACACATATTAGTACTGTTGATTTGACTGGCCACCTTGAAAGAAACAGAAATCTTATATGTTGCTTTCAAGTCTGAATTTTTCCCCCTTAATCTTCTTTTCTATTTAATAGAACTTGAGCTGTAAGGCCCAGAGTATTAGAGGAAAAGCTTCTAGGATCTTAAGTTTAGGGTGGTAAGTTTATGATACATAAATATGAAACATAGTGGTCTCGACTTCTCGGGGTTAGTTGGGTCATTTTTTTATGTATTAGTCCATTGTGGCATGACCTACTCAATTTTTTGGAAAGTTATTTATTTGAGAGAGAAAGAGAGCACATGTGTGGGAGGGGTGGAGCAGAGGGAAAGGGAGAGAAAGACTCCCCAGCAGACTCTGCGCTAAGCTTGGAGCCCGTTGCAGGGCTCAGTCTCATGACCCTGAGATTATGACCTGAGCCAAAACCGAGAGTCGCATGTTCAACCAACTGAACCACCTAGGCATCCCTCAGTTTTTTTTGAAACAAAGGAACCATTGATCTGATTGGACTAATTATGAAGATATTAAGATAATGGGTTGCAGGGACTATAACCAGCTGGTAGTCCAAGTCTTTACATATTTATGCTGTATTCAGGGAACTTCTTGGAGGTTGTTTTACTCAAGCTTTGGAAAACTTCTGATCCTACTGGATTTTTTTTTTTTTAAGGTTTCCATTATATCCAAAAGGAGGGGAGAAGTTACAATTTGATTATGGTGTCTATCTTCTGAACAAAAATATAGCACAGGTAAGTAACCTCTCTTCACTCCTTTTCTACTTCCCACATACAACCTACTTCTTGGGTTGCTGACCATCTTTCTTTATAAATAAGTGCTACTACAGTTGACTGTTTTATTTAACCAGTTACGGTGATAATGCGAAGTTCTTTTTTGGCCACAGCCTAATTTTATGCCATTATAAGTACTCCTGAGAAGCAATGGGTGCACATTGAAATCCTTCTAAACTCAGAAGCCCTTTACTAAGTTGTTACTTGCTAGTAGACTGTACTTGAATGTGTCCGTTTATAACTTTTTTCCTCTGTAGCTTCTCACACAGCTTTCCTCTCTTAGATCACTTTGTTCTCTTAAACCACTTTCAGGGACTCATTTTGCATCGGGAGTTGTTTATGGAGTAAAAGTTTAGTGCCTCTGGCAAGTCCTTAATGGTCTCCTCACCTTGTTTTGCAAGAACCAAAAAGAAAAGACCAACCACGTGGTCCTTCCAACCCATCTGGGGTTTCTGCGGCTCTCTCAACATTAAGCCAGTTAGTATCTCATTTAAATAAAGTCTTCCCATATGCTGTAGAAAGACTAACAGGTGCTCGGGTTTTCATTTTCCGAAAAGAGCCATGCAGAATTTCTGTAGCATACTTGACTATGCTTCCAGAGGTAGACGTTTCGTATATTTTCTAGTTGTAAAGGAAGATCAGCTTCGGAGCGTTGTTTTTATTTGAACATACTCAGTTGGAATAGCACATGGATAAGCATCCAGGATTTGACTGTTATTTAAAGACATTATCAGCTGTATCCTCACACCTTCTCTTTTAATAGAAGCAAGAAGGTTTATAATGTTTTTGTTTTTAAAAGACTGCCTTTTATCTGTATGAATATAAAGACTCGCTGAAAATTTCCCTTATTCTTTCCTGATGGATCTAGAATTATTCCTCCATATGGTATCATCTTTGCCTGGCTATCTCTCATCAAATATCAGTTTAATGTTTAATTTGATTTTTTTTAGATTCTTATCTTTTCTGATATTGGATCAAATTTCTAGTCTGCAGTCTTCCTTTAATCATTTGCTTTGTAAGTGTGTACTCATCGCCCTCGCAGTCATACTGCTTGCTCATTACTGCCATTGCAGCCTGTATTCTTTGCTTCAGGCTCTGACCTGTGACTCATCTTTCCATTCTTGTGCCATTCTTCCCACACCCGATGCTTTCTCTCTCTCCACTTTTGGCAGAGAATCACCTTAGTCTAGGAAATAGGACTTTAGGGGCACATGGCTCACTCGTTTGGTGGAGCATGCTACCCTTGATTCTGGGGTCATGAGTTCAAGCCACATGTAGGGCATAGAATCTGCTTGGGAAAAAAAAAAAAAGGAAAAGAAATAGGACTTTTATTTCAAGGCTGTCTTATGCTACATTATAGTTTGGTTGGTTTTTTTTTTTTTTCTGATTATAGTTTTTATACTATGGAAAAGGCAGAAGTGGCCTAAGAGTTCATGAAGGGAGAAGAGGGCTAAGTAAATTAGAGAGTACCTCCAGGTGAGGTCAGCCAATGTGGAAAAGGGCACATGGGTCCAGAGTCTGGGGGGCAGGATGTCAGGAAAGTTGGTGGAACTAAGTTCTGATCTGAATGCAGAGGTTTGTCTCTCCTTGCCCTATTTTCTGTTTCTTGCCCTAAATACTTAGGGTGAGGTCCAAAGTCTGTTGGAAGATTCTACTCCTGATTAAGGCTAGAGCTGAATGTCTGGATTTCCTCGTAAATTTCAGCTGCACGCACATGCGCTGCGTGGACACACACACACACACGAGTTCACACACATAGGAATGCCAGAGGATGCTGAAAGAGGCGCTACGAAAAGTCCAGCTTGCTTTGAAAACAAGACAAAGATGGAGGTTGTGTGCAGTGGAAAATTTGGGCAAGTCCACCCTGCACCTCAGACTAAGCTCGGGTACCTGTTTGGTCCTCACTCTGGAGCACTTCCCAAGAAGAAGCCTCTGACTTTATTTTTAACTGAACCAAGGTCACAAGCATGCTGAACTAGTTTTATTCATCTGTTTAAACAATAGATGGTTTCTAGTTTTTTTGTATCTGCAACTTAATAATTTTTTTGGAAGATTTGAAAGACTACACTTGTCACTTGTGTGTGGGTTTAAGATTGATAAGTTAACTCCTTTAAATCCAGAGAGAGCAAGTATCTTGCCCTCTGTATTTTTCATCACTGTGTGGCAGTTTTAAAAGGAGAGGACAATCAGCTTTTTATAAACAAATTGTCTTAGGTTTCAGAGTGCATTCAGGAGGCCCTTTCTGACAATTTAGAAAGAAACTATTATTGAATTTGTGACCTTAAGCCTTTTTTTTGCTTCAACTGTATATGGTCCATCTTCTAATATTTCTTGAGAAATATTTCATTTTGTCTTTGGCCTTAATACCATCACTTTATTACATTTCAATTTATAACAAATCAAAAAAGTATTAATCAGTATGAGCCCTAATCATATATATTGTATCAGGAAAAAATTTCCAACTTTTTGAAGATTTAGTTTTCTATACCTTACATATATTTCTATACCTTACATATTAATACATGTTGTCAAAGGAGAGTTTTTTCTTCTCAGCCAGTCTCATTTATACCCCACTTCTAGAGATGTGAACAAATCATACTATTAAAATGGCCCCACCTCAGTAATTTATAGGCCAGGTTAGTGGAGGTGGATGAAAGCATTGGCATGTGTTAAAGTGCCAGAGAAAAAGGAGTGAAGTCATTTAATACTGCATCCATAACTTGGTTGAGGATTTGAATAGTCAATAGGACCTTTCATCACAACCAGAAGTAGTAGTAAAATCACTTTTTTGGTAGAGGAAATGACAGAATTTAGTAATATTTGTTACTTCAGTATTTGGGACCAGTCCAGCCCGTTTTGAAAGCATAAGCTTAGAAAGACAGGCCTTCAAGTAGAAATCCTCAAGTGTTATTCGAAGAGCTGAGAGGGGTGGTAAGGCCTCCTTGCCCTCTTCCTGTCATTGCGGTCTAAAGGTATGTGTCTGTGTGCTCTACTGGGTATTGAAAGTGAATAAAGTGAAGTGCCTTGTTTTTAGTACCACTTGGTAATATTTTTCACTTGTCAGCCCCTTTGTCTGGAAATAGCTTTCTTTGTTGGTCAACATGTAACACTACAGGAATAGACCTGGCAAAATTCAGGCACAGTATAATTAACATTGATTTAAAAACTAGGTTCTGGGGCACCTGGGTGGCTCAGTCATTAAGCCTCTGCCTTCAGCTCGGGTCATGATCCCAGGGTCCTGGGATCAAGCCCAACATCGGGCTCCCTGCCCCGTGGGGGCCTGCTTCTCCCTCTCTCACTCCCCCTGTTTGTGTTCCCTCTCTCGCTGTCTCTCTCTCTCTCTCTCTCTCTGTAAAATAAATAAATAAATAAATAACCAGGTTCTGCCACAATTGACAGTAACTTTATAAGTACATTACATTAGAATTTGCATATAACATAGTAGTTTGCTTTTAGTTTTAGCTTTTAGAGCATAAAAAGTAATAAATCAAAAAATACAATACTTTTGCCTTACATTTATGGAGAGTTCTATTGTTTGAAAACATATATATGTATCCACGTTACCCTTATTATCACCCTTTGAAATGAAAGATGCAGCTAATGTTAAATGGATTTGAAGACAGTATGGCTTTGGACATCTCTTGCCCCAGTTAGGATTCCTTATTCTGAGAGGTGGCGGAGATTCCCTTGCTTCTGTATGCTTCATTGTTCTGTATACAGTTGACCCTTAAAACAACATGAATTTGAACCATGAAGGTCCACTTATATATGGTTTTGTTGTTGTTGTTGTTGTTGTTGTGTTTTTTTTGCTAAGGACAGTACTATAAATGTATTTTTCTCTTTCTTGTGACTTAATAACATTTTCTTGGCATATCATAAGAGCAAGCACACAGTATGTAATACATATACAGAATATGTATTAATCAACTGGTTGTATTATTGGTAAGCTTTCCAGTCAACAGGAGGCAATTAGTAGTTAGGTTTTGGGAAGTCGGAAGTTAGAGGCAGTTTTCATCTGTGTGGGCAATCAGCATCCCTAACCCTTGCATTGGTCAACGGTCCACCGTATTTCCATCCTAAAAGTACACAGAGTCAAAGGAGATAACATTCCCACGTAGGAAAGAAACTGAATGTTCATTGAGCAGAGACAGCTATTTTACACGTTATGATATTTCAGTGAGTAAGCACGATGCTTAAAACTGTAAAGTCTCAAAAGAATGTTGAATGAATGAATGAATGGTTATACACAGTTAAGAAACCGATCCCAAAGAATTGTGACTTGCTTCAAATTATGAATTGAGTCAACAAGTATTTGTTGTGCATCTGCCATGTGCTGTATATTCTGAGTGAGAACAGTGAGTAAGGGGACGCCTGGTGGCTCAGTTGGTTAAGCAACTGCCTTCAGCTCAGGTCATGATTCTGGAGTCCTGGGATTGAGTCCCACATCAGGCTCCCTGCTCGGCATGGAGTCTGCTTCTCCCTCTAACCCACCCCTTCTCATGCTCTCTCCTTCTCTCTCTCATTCTCTCTCTCTCTCAAATAAATAAATAAAATCTTAAAAAAAAAAAAAAAGAACAGTGAATACGACACACAAGATCTCTACCTCATAAATAAGCCAGGTACAAAAACACAGATACTGTATGGTTCCACTTATATGAATTATCTGAACTAGGCAAATGCATAGAAATTGGAGGTTACTAGGAGCTGGGAAATGGGAGAGTTATTACTTACCTCTGTTACAGTTTCTGTCTGGGGTGATGAAAAAATTTTAGAAGAAGATAGTGTTGATAGTTCCATAACATTGTGAATATAATGATAATGCCACTGAATTATACACTTAAAAATGGTTTTAAAATGGCCCAAATGACACATTTTATGTAATATATTTTACCATAATTAAAAATAATAATAAAATATTAAATACCATTGGATTATACACTTCAGATGGGTGAATTTTATGGTAGGTGAGCTATATCAGAATAAAGCTATTTTTTTTTAAAAGGAAACTCTCTCATTAAACTTATAAGCTAATGAAAAGACAGTAAACAAAGTAATCTTAGATTGTGTTAAGTGCTATAATAGAAATCAGCTAGGCGATATAATGGGACGTAACTGGAGAGAAGGACCTGCAGATAGCCTTATTGAGGAAGCAATATTGAGTTAAGACATGGAGATGACAAGGAACCAGCCATGCAAAGAGCTAGGAAACAGTAAGTTAAGGTCATGGGAGCAGTGAATGCCTAATCCCTGATGTAGGAAAGAGCTTGTGTAGATGGCTAATGTGATAGGAGTATAGTAAGTAAGGAGAGAGGTAGCCAGGGAGCATATCCTACAAGGGCTGAGAGATTATAAAGAGTTTGAATTTAATTCTAAATACAAAGGGGAGCCAATGAATAATTAAAGCAGGATAGTGGCTTGATTTATTTTTTCAAAGATTGTTCTTCTCACATGAATTATAAAGAACTAGAATAGAACTCAGATACCACTGAGGTGGCTATTTCAAAAGACCTGATGAGGGTTGTTGGTAGCTTGGACTAGGATAGTAGGGATAGAGATGGAGAGAACTGAACAGATTTAAGATATATGATGGATGGTGCTAAACATCCCTGATCCTCAGGGAAATGCAAATCAATACCACGATGAGATATCACCTCACTATTATCCAAAAGACAAGAATTAGCCAGTGTTGGCAAGAATACGGAGAAAAGGAAACACTTGTGTACTGTTCGCAGGAATATAAATTGTTGCAGACAAAATGGAAAGCAATGTGGAGGTTCCTCAAGAAATTCAAAATAAAGCTATAATATGGTGTAGCAATTCCACTTCTGGGTATTTAACCAAAGGAAATGAAAACGCTAAGTCTAAAAGATGTCTTCACCCACATATTCACTGTTGCATTATCTGCAGTAGCTCAGATATGTAAACAATTTAAATGTCCATCAGTGGATGGAGGGATAAAGAAAGTGTGGTATGTGTACACACATTCCCTGGAAAATTATTCAGCCATAATAAAAGAAGTAAATCCCGCCATTTGCAACAAATGGATGGATCTTGAGGGCATTGTGCTAAGTGAAACAAGTCAGGTAGAGAAAGACAAATGCCAAATGATCTCATTTATATGTGGAATTTTAAAACAAAAATCGAACTCAGGTACGGAGACTGTTCAGGGGTTGCCAGAGCTGGGGGCATTAAGGAGTGAGTAAAATGTCTGAAAATGGTCAAAAAGCACAACTTCCAGTTATAAAGCAAATAAGTCCTGGGGATATAATGTATAGCATGGTAACTACAGTTAATAATACTGTATCGTATATTTTAAGTTGCTAAGAGGGGTGCCTGGGTAGCTCAGTCGGTTAAATGTCTGCCTTCAGCTCAGGTCATGGTCCCAGCATCCTGGGATGGAGCTGGAAGTCTGTAGGGCTCCCTGCTCAGCGGGGAGCCTGCTTTTCCTCCTCATCTAGTGCACTCTCTCACTATCTCTGTTATCTCTCAAATAAATAAATAAAATCTTTTTTTTTAAAAAGTTGCTAAGAAAATACAGATCTTTGACTTGTGGTGGGCTTATATTCTGATTACCATTATCCTTTGTAAGTTAAAAATGCCATGTCAAAAATGTATTTAAGGGACGCCTGGGTGGCTCAGTTGGTTAAGCCGCTGCCTTCGGCTCGGGTCGTGGTCCCGGCTTCCTGGGATCGAGTCCCACATCGGGCTCCTTGTTCTGTGGGGAGCCTGCTTCTCCCTCTGCCTCTGCCTGCCACTCTATCTGCCTGTGCTCGCTCTCTCTCTCTCTGACAAATAAATAAATAAAATCTTTAAAAAAAAAATGTATTTAATACAACTAACTTACTGAATGTATAGCTTAGCCTGGCCTACGTTAAACATACTCAGAACACTTTCATTAGCCTACAGTTGGGCAAAATCATCTAACACAAAGCCCATTTTGTAATAAAGTATTGGATATCTCATGTAATTTATTGAATACTCTACTGAAAGTGACAGAATGATTTTATGGGGACAAAATGGTTGTGAAGGCATCAGTTGCTTACCGTTGTGGTCACATGGCTGACGGAGCTGTAGCTCTCCACCGCTGCCCAGCATCATGAGAGAGGATTGTACCACCTGTCACAGGCCTGGGAAAAGATCAAAATTCAGACTTCAAAATACAGTTTCTAGTGAATGTGTATCACTTTCACTCCATCCATAACCCACACCATCAAAAAATCATTAGTCAAATAAATCACTGTTAGTCAGAGACCATCCATATGTCTTAAAATTCTCACCCTAAAAAAAAAATTAGTAACTGTAAGGTGATGAATGACTAGACTAATTGTGATGATCATTTTGCAAATTATATACTTATCCAGTCGTTATGTTGTACACCTGAAACTAAAACAATGTTTCATATTAATTATATATATATATATTTAAAGATTTTATTTATTTATTTAACAGAGAGATAGCGAGCACGAGCAGGCAGAGCAGGCAGGCAGAGGGAAAGGGAAAAGCAGGCTTCCCACTTAGCAGGGAGCCTGATGCAGGGCTTAATCCCAGGACCCTGGGATCATGACCTGAGCCAAAGGCAGACTCTTAGCCGGGTGAGCCACCCTATTGCCCGTCAGTTGTTATTTTTAAATGAATTAAATATTTAAAAGTAACTTCTAATATGGTAACATTGGTATAAATGACCCATATAAAAACAAAGTTCTTTAACGTCCTCAGTAATTTGAAAAAATGTAGAGATCTTGAGACCAAAAAGTTTAAGAACTGCTGTTGTAGAGAAGGTGGCCATCCAGATTTCCTACAAAATAATTGAGTTGCTCATAGTCTGATAAGACACACTTATTGGTTTCCTAAATTTGGAACATGATATAAGAGACTTAACAGTTAAATTCTGGTAATATGTTCAGTACAAGTCCATCCAGTGTGCTCAGTTCATGGCCAGGAATTATCAGTGGGCTCTTTCCTGATTTTCTTTGACATTTCTTAAGCCAGGCCTTTTCACTCCTTTCTTGAATGCTCAGGGACTTAACAGTAATACTTTTTGAGGATCTAGTTTACAAATATTAATGATGATTTACATTTGTTTTGAATGTAATATGGCTTTTTATTATACTTTTTACTTCTTTATCATATTTCATGCCCATTGAAGCAGTTGACTGGGTCTGTCTTTAGAGATAAAAAATTGAGCTGCTGCTACACTAACTTCCAGAGGATGACAAAACTATTAAATAGCAAACAAATCAAGACCAAATCTCCTGATGTCAATCTGGCTATATCCCACTGACGTTTATTTCTTTATTTCTTTTTTAATTTTTTTTAAAATGTGGGTCTTCTTACAATCCTATGAGGTAGATAGGTTACAGACAGTGATCTGCCTTTTGCGGATGGGAAGCCTGAGAGCAAGAGCTCAACAGAAGAACCAGGACTAGAATGCGGGGACTTCATGACCGCTCTTCCTTTCACTCTATTACTTCTCTTTCCCCTCAGGTTATTTTAAGACTTCATAGAAAGTAAAACTAGCTTCTCCTTCCAAAAACAGTTGGAAACCTCTGTTCTGCCAAGGACATGGTCTTTCTCTACAACCTGACTACTCTTGGGGCCTACTGTGCTCAGCTATTTAGAAGGGATGAGTGCCAGCTTACACCCAGCAGCTTAAATTCTTGTCTATTTCTTCAACATACAGTCCAATCTATGTGACACATGGGAAGAAAACACTTCTTATTTTCTTAATTCTTGGAATTGAGAATACAAATTCCAAGGAAATTTTAATAGTCAGACTGCCATTTTCTCCCGCTGCTGCCTACGAAATTTGCCAGTAATGTAGTAGAAACGTTTTTTTAAGTCCCATACCTATATCTTTAAAGAAAACTTTACTGTGATATAATTCACATGTCATATAATTCATCTATTTAAATAAATGTACAGTTCCATGGTTTTTAGTATATCCACTGAGTTGTGCAACTATCACCACAGTCAACTTTAGATGTTTTTATTGCCCCCAAAGAAACCCTGTACCCATTACTTAACTCCCCATTCCCCAAGACACCCATCCCTAGGCAGCTAACATTCTACTTTCTGTTTCTACAGATTTACCTATTCCAACATTTCCTATAAATAGACTCCTAAGTATGTGATCTATGTGATTGGCTCCTTACACTTTTATATATTCAAGGTTCATCCATGTGATAGCATGTATCATTCATTCCTTTTTTTTTTTTTTTTTTTGCCAAATCATTTTGGCTATTTGAAGATGTATATGGATATATACCACATTTTATTAATCAGTTCATCAGTTGGTGGACATTTGGGTTGTTTACACTTTTTGGCTAGAATGTATAATACTGCTAGGAATATTCATGGACAGGTTTTTGTGAGGACATATATTTTCATTACTCTTGGGTATTTACCTGGGAGTAGAATTGCTGCACCACATGGTAACTGTTTAACATTTTGAGAATTGCCATTTGACCTTCCCAGCAGCAGTGTATAAGAGTTTCAGTTCCCTTACCCATCCCCAGCAGCACTTGTTATTTTCTATATTTTTGATTATAGCCATCTTGCTGGATGCAACATGGTATCTCATTGTGGTCTTGAGTTGAACTTTCCTATTAGCTAATGATGTTGTGCATCTTTTCACATGTTTATTGGACATTTGTAATATGTTCTTTGGAGAAATACTCAGGCCCCTTGCCCATTTTTAAGTTGGATTATTTGTCCTTGTTATTGAGTTGTAAGGGTACTTTATATAACCTAGACACAAGTCCCTTCTCACATGTATGATGTGCAAACATTTTTTCCCCTTCCATAGGCCGTCTTGTTCACTTTATTGATAGCACATTTATTGATAGGCCATTGAAGCACAGAGGTTTTTAGGTTTTAAGATTTTATTTAAATTCCAGTTATTTAACATGCAGTATAATATTAGTTTCAGGTGTATAATATCATGATTCAGTACTTCCATACATCATCTGGTGCTCATTATAACCAGTGCACTCCTTAGTTCCCATCACCCATTTAAACCGTCCCCTGGACAGAATGGCTACAATCAAAAACACAAGAAACAACTGGTGTTGGAAAGGATGTGAAGAAAGGAGCACCCTCTTGCACTGTTGTTGATGGAAGCTAATCTAGCCACTCTGAAAACAATATGGAATTTCCTCAAAAACTTAAAAATAGAACTACCCTACAATCCAGCCATTGCCCTATGACGTATTAGCTGAAGAATACAAAAACACTAATTCAAAAGAATACTTGCACCCCTGTGTTTATAGCAGCATTATCTATAATAGCCAAATTATGGAAACAGCCCAAATGTCTGTCAACTGATGAACGATAAAGAAGAGGTGGTGTATATATATACAGTGGAATATTACTCAGCCATAAAAAGTAATGAAATCTTCCCATTCTCCATGACATGGTTGGAGCTAGAGAGAATTATGTTAGGTAAAATGTCTTTAGTTTTGATAAAGTCTAATTTTTAAAAAATGTATTTATTTATTTTAGAGAGAATGAGAGCAGAGAGAGGCAGAGGGAGAAACAGTCCTTCAGCAGATTCCTCAGTGAGCATGGAGCCCGACGTAGGGCTCAATCTCATACCCTGAGATCATGACCTGAGCCAAAACCAAGAGTCGGATGCTTAACTGACAGAGCCACTCAGGCACCACAATAAAGTCCAATTTTTAAATTTATTTTTCCTTTTCTTGCTTGTGCTTTTGGTGTCAAAAAAAAAAAAAAAATCTCAGAAAGTTGAGCACAGTTTTGCTTCCGTATAGTTTTAGCTCATACGTTTAGGTCTGTGATCCATTTTGAATTAATTTTTTTGTAGAATTTAAGAGGTCCAATTTCATTCTTTTGCATGTGAATGTCCGATTATCTCAGAACAATTTGTTGAAAAGACTACTCTCTACCCATTGAGTTATCTTGGCCTTCTTGTTGAAAATTAATTAACTATAAATGTGAGGATTTATTTCTGAACTCTAAATTCTATTCCATTAATCTAGATGTCTGTCCTTATGTTAGTACACTCTATCTTTTTAAAAAATTTTTCTGAAGTGTTTTCTAAAAAATATTTTCTAAATTCAATAATAATATATGCCAATTTTAGAAAATTTTTTAAAGACTTAATTATTGAGAGAAAGAGAGCGCATGTGAGTGGGGGGAGGGACAGAGAGAGAGGGAGAGAAAGAATCTCAAGTAGAGTCCCCACTGAGCACGGAGCCCAGAGCGGGCTTGAACCCAGGATCCTGGGATCATGACCTGAGGCAAAATCCAGAGTCAGCCACTGAACCAACTGAGCTACCCAGGCGCCCCATAGAAGCTTTTTTAGAATACAGAAGAAGATAGAAGAACAGAATTTTTTAGAGTCTATAATCTCATCATTCATATGTGCCTTCCAAATCTTCAAAACCTTTTGTCTTTTTTTAGAGATTTATTTATTATTTAGTTGACAGAAAGAGGAGGGAGAGCACTCATGGTGTGGGGGACAGGCAGATGGAGAGGAAAAGAGAGACTTTCAAGCAGACTCCTCAGTGAGCATGGAGGCCAGGCCAGGGCTCGATCTTACAACCCATGAGATTATGACCTGAGCCAAAGTCATGAGTCAGATGCTTAATGAACTGAGCTACCCAGGAGCCCTTTTTCTTTTTCTTACATAGTTGAGGTAACATTATATCTTTCTGCTTTATATATAGCTTAGATATAGCTTTATATCTTTCTGCTTTTTTGAACATAAGCTTTTTCCCAGGACAGTACAAGACCTACAATGATCAGTATCAAAGGAGAGGTTCTGTCCAAGTACAGATCTGGCTCCTGGTAGGTAGAACCCTGTGGTGGGTTAGAGTTCCACAGACCTGGATGTGCATCCCACTAACTGACTGGATGAACTTGGGCATGTAATAATATCTCACTGCATCTCTATTTCCTTGTATCTGTAAGGGCTGGGTAGTCCTCACAGGATTGTTGTGGGGGCTAGAAACAGTGAATGTCAAGTTTATAGCTCAGAATTTGTCTCCAGAAAGGGTACTCAATCACTGGTAACTGCCATCATCTATTCTTGATGTTGACTTCTCATCCCTGTTAGGCTGATGTGCAGAAGGAATCCTTCAGTAGAAAGCTATGGCACCTGAACTGGGAATTCAAGGATGAAGGTGTTTGGCTAGTGAGAGAGGAGGGGTAACGAAGGTGCGGAAGAAGCACTGCTTGAGGTATATCAAGACCAGCCTGGTTGAAGCAAAAGGTTACCTTAATAGCAGAGATAGGAAAGATGGTTTTGTTGCACAGCATTGGCCCCAGCCCCATGGAGTTACCAGTCTTTGTACTTAAACCTGATTGTGGTCTTTATGAGCTCCCAGGGCATGTTTGGGATGTTTAGTAAATAATAACTGAAAGAATGAAGCCAGAAGACTGTTTAGTAAATGTTAGTAAATAATGTTTAATAAATAATAATTGAAAGATGTTTAGTAAATAATAAAGAATTAGCCAGAAGATTGTTTTTTCCTTGTTAAGGTTGATAGTTATTTCTATTTAAATATGTGTGTATTAAATATATATATATATGTATATATATATATTTGTATCTTGACGTATCTATTATATCTCTTTAAATAAAGGCTTTAATTGAGGTAGAAAAATCATATATGTAGTTGTTTTCCAAAAGTATCATTCTGTATTTAAAGGGATGATACTACCTCTATTTAAAGGGATGATACTAGTTGTAGGTAATAGGTAATCTTAATAACGAACACTTAACCAATTAATTTTACTTAACATTTCATTTTAGTTATTAACCAGTTTACTAGACATTTTTAATGATATATTGGCTGTGATCACTACTCTTTAAAGCTGAGTGATAAGTTGACAAGAAAAAATAATTTATTTTTACCTTCATTGGACATCTTTTCAAACTTTAAACTGAAACTAGAAATCCAATGTCAAAAACACCTTTCCAAATGAAAAATAAAGTTATTGTAACCTGTATTTATATAGCTTATCTTAGAGTGCAAAGATCTTTCACATATATCATCTCTTTTTTTTTCTTTGCAAAAGCCCTGAAGTGTTAGTATTGTTGTCCCCATTTTACGTTTAGATAAGCTGAACCTCTGAAGGGGAGCAAAGAAATTCAGACCCTAAGCATCTGGCTAAGTTCAAGAGACTGTACTTGCTGGTTTCCTTTTCTCAGACAGGAAGAAACAGTAAATAACAGGTTTCCCTTTTATCTGTGGCTACCTAAGAACTAAGTATAAATGTAGCAGCTTATTTGGTTTAGCTTCCTTGATAACTTCTTTTTTTCTTTATCCTAATTGTTTTAAAAGATTTACTTTAGCATTTTATTTTGCATATTTTAGTATTTTAGGCTGCCAAATTATTTTCTTCAACTAAAGAAATAAATACCTTATTCAGCAAAGGCATTGGCCTATTCCAAATCACCACCAGGAGTGACATTTTTTGCTGGGAGAAAAATATTTGAAGAACGCACCTCAACTGAAATGAAATACACAGTGCTTATTAGTTCAGAGAAGGTAGACTCTAAATTCTAACTTTTTATGGTTAAGCGTCATGAAATGAATTATGAGAAATAATATCTATGAGAAGCCTGATTTTAGTTGGCATCAAGTGAACAAGCATAACTTAGGTATAAGCTATTTAAGGAAATGAACATCAAAAAATTATTATATGTAAATTTGGGTACCTATTAGAGAAACGCATTTTAAAATGTCCAGATGTGGGTTTCCAGGGAAAATTCCAGGATAAAATTATTATCCTAATGAATGTAACTTTATCAAGGCCAAAATCCTAGAATAAAATGAACTAAAAGAAATACTTCATAGCTGAGTGTTTAAGATCTAGTAGTATGGATGTAGACTGCAGGGGTTCAAATGTTAGTTGCATCACTTTAGCTATTTGATTTTGGAAGTTAATTCACCTCTCTGTGCCTCAGTATCCTGTAAAATGGAAATAGTAATAATACCTACAAGGGTAGTTCCTGTCTCAGAGTTGTTATGAGGATTAAATAATTTGTAAAGACTTACCATACTGCCTAGAACAGAGTAAGTGCTAAGTAAATGTTTGCCAAATACATAAAATGCAAAGTATAGTATAACTTTGTGACAAAGAAATCCCATATTCCACAAATACAAAATGAGGTAACAATGTATGGAAGTAGATTACAAGCTAAATACAAGTTACAAATAAGCAAAGAAGGGGGAAAATTTGCCTGTTTCGCTGCCTTGGTGAGTACCTCCTATATGGGAAGAAAATATTCAGATACTCACTATAAATGAGCTTTTAGTTTCAGGTTAAGGTAACAGTTTTCTTTTTTCAAAAAAAAAAATAACTTTTATCATGTAAATCATCCAATCTCATTATAAATTTGTTTTTAAAATACAGAAAAGCATTAAAGAAAAAAAATTAAAACTACTTTGGATTCTACTACTCAGAGACACCATTGTAATATTTTGATGAACACCTTTCCAAACATCTATGCATATATACATACATAAGTTAAATAAGTAAAATTTTATGTAAATTGTTTCATACTGTGCATTTTATTGTTTGTTCTAGTTTTCTCATTTAATTATATTGTGAAGATAGATTCATGTTGATGAGTATAGTTGTGTAAAATTTTGTTGTCTGCATTGCCTTCTGTTGTATGGACATACTATAACAGTTTCCTTATTGATGGGCATTTATATTGTTTTCCAAGATTTCTCTGTTGTGAACAACTTTGTAATGAGGAAGATCCTTCTACTGAATTATACCTGTGCTCAGTTATTTGCTTAAGATAAACACTTAATTGCTGGGTCAAAGAATATATACATTTTAAAGTTATATATAGGTGCTTCTTTACCCTCTTGCCAATGTTATGTATTCTGTGTTATTGCATATTGTGTATTTATTAACCTTTTTTTATGTAAGAGAGGAAATATATCTCTATACTGATTTGTAGCTTGTTGATTATTAGTGAGTGTTAAGTTCATGTATTTCATATATTTACTTGTTGTTTCAAGTTCTTTTGTAAATAACAAGAACCTTTTGATAAATGTGCCTTTTTAAAAATTATAAGTAGACTGTAGAATGCCCAAAATTATATAAGATACAAGGAGATAATGCATAGGCCTTGCAACTAAGAGTGAAGAATTTGCTAGTCACAGACTTGTGTCAGTCTTTTTTTTTTTTTTTTAAAGATTTTATTTATTTATTTGACAGAGAGAAATCACAAGTAGGCAGAGAGGCAGGCAGAGAGAGAGGAGGAAGCAGGCTCCCTGCTGAGCAGAAAGCCCGATGTGGGGCTCGAACCCAGGACCTGGGATCATGACCTGAGCCGAAGGCAGCGGCTTAACCCACTGAGCCACCCAGGCGCCCCAATGTGTCAGTCTTTTTTATTTCTCTATTTTTACCTCCTTTCTTCCCCCGGTCCTCTCTAGGATCTTCAGTTCCCTTTCTATGTAAAAGCTCTCTGGCATTAGGGCAAAGGCTTAATGAAGACAGCTTTTAGAAGAGCCTCTCAACTCCCATCTCCCACTGCCTGGCTCATTTCTTCATTCTTTTTTTTCTTTTCTTTTCTTTTTTTTTTTTTCTCGGCACGTTTTCTTTACTGTCAGTGATTCTTTTCATTCGTCTTAGTCCTATGACTGGTATGATATTTCTGTTTACTCTCTTGGTGTTTCTATGGCTGCAGGTAGGGCTGATTTATCACTTACCCTGTGTCAGGTACTGGACTGGGCACCGTGGAGACAAGGATGAATAGGACTTGGTTCCTAAACCTGGTGCTCCCCTTCCAACCAACACCGTAGTATGGTGTGTGCAGTAGTGATAGAGATGTATGTAACTTTCTTTGGGAGGTATTCCCAAGGAAACATTCAAGTTAGACCTTTAAGAGCAAGTCAAAGTTTGCTGTGAAAGTAGAGGGAAGGGAAGTAGAGAGGGGAAGGTAAAGACCCTCTTGTCCCCCAAACAGAGGTATGAGTGCGAACAAAGTTCAGAGTAGATACACATGCTGGGATCAGTCCATGTCTCTCCTCAGGCTTCTTGATGACATGACTTACTCTGTGTCCCTGGACAATGAACTCCTCTTCTCACTGTCTTTATGACATGTTACCCTTACCTGGAGCATTACATTTTTAATCAGGGAATATTACATTCCTAGAGTGCTCCCCCCAAATTTAGCAATATTTTCTCTGTCCTGCTGTTTGCAAACTGATATATTTTTAACTCATAATGGGATAATTTTAGAACTGCGTAAAAAGATGTGCTATATATTAAGGTATTAAAACAAAAATTACAAATCTCTTGTTCTATTCATCCTTATGAAAATGGAAACTTAGTCAGGCTTTGATTCTCCTGATTAAGCCTGGTAGATTGGACTTTGAGCATTAAACTTTTATTTCTTCTCTATTGCTTGGTATAATAGTTACACAGATAATCGTAATGATGTTTGTAGTTTAGCATTGTACAGGTAACAGGGCACATTTCTAATAATCTCCCATAACCCTGTGAGGCACAAGATTATTGTTGCCTTCTCTTTGTAATAAGGAAACTAAGCTTTGAACAAGTTAACGTGCCTGCCTCAAGGTCACACAGACTCATTAACTGGTAGAGCCAAAACTTGAACCTTGGTCTTCTGATTCAAAATCTAGGATCTCTAGCTTTTAGGGGAAGATAGCACAGTTGATTTGAGAATCTAGAATTTAAAACTTTTAATGATTATATTATGCTAATTTATCTTTTAATAAAAGAGAGTAAGAAAAGACAGACCAACAGTTATCTGTGGATAGACCCAAATCATAGTCCTATATTTGGAACACTGCCTTTATAGATACTTCTATAAGTTGTCAGTTTAAAAGCTGTATGTATTGTCAACTCAAGCTAGCATTTTAGTTTTAAGTAACTTGGGCAGATATAATGGGAAGAATGAAATTCTATCATCCAGTGGACTCCAAAAAGGTAGATGGTATGGTTTAATAGAAAGAACATAGCACCAACAATTAGAAATGTTGGTGTTCTAGTCCATCTCTTTTTACCTGCTGGTACCTTGGGCAAGTGGTTTCTATTGGGCCTTAGTCATCTCATCTAAAGAGTAAAGGGGTTGAGCTCTATGTACTTTGAGGTCCGTATCAGTCCTAATAGTGTTTGAATTTGTGCTTCTGAACTTTACCACTTACATTTCAATCTGTTCGTTGCTTTTTATTATTACCTTCAAGTTTTTTTTTTGACTTACCACAGCAAGATCAAAAAGATTTTATGATTCTCTAAGATACAATTTGTAAACAGTATGCTACATGGTAGTGATCTTGTTGGTAGAAAATAAGCAGATATTTATGGAGTACCATTCCAGGTAGAGAATGGGTCAGTAGAAATCCGTATGACACGGACTTACAATAATGATAATACCACCATGGGTTTATGTTGTGCTTTGTTAAGTGCTTTCCTATGAAAAGCTTATATACCGATTCTCACAATTTCTCCTCTGATGTAGATTTAATAAGAATTTTCACCTTTGATTTAGTAATTCTTCTTGGAAACTCTGTCATAAGGAAATAATTCTAACTCCCTGAAAACAGTTAGAAGATGTTTATCATAACTGAAAATAGCTATCTAGGGGTAAGTTAAATAAACTGAAGGGCATCCACAGTCATTAAAATGTTTACGAAGATGAGGTAATAGTATAGAAATGCATTTGCTATTAGTGAAGAAAAGAGGATATGGAGTTGAATGTATATGCTGTAGTTATGGAAATAAAAATTTTAAAGGCACCAAATAAATATTCACCCTTTATGTAGGGGGAAAAATACTGCTCGGATTATGACAAAATTGTGTTACATGTTTGTTTTGTGGGATTTTGCATAATTTTTCTACTTGTCTATTTCTGATTCTTTTTTATTGAGTATATTATTGCTTTTATAATAAAATGTATACATATAAATATATATAATATTAAAATATATAATAAAATATATAATTATATATATTTTAGTAACAACCAAGGCATAGTAAGGTTTCTTGACATTCTCAAAATGGGATGAATGCTTCAGTGAACCTGGGACTAGAAACCACATTCCTTAATCTATCCATTAGTGCTAGGCTTCTACAATCAAATTGTAATGATATACCGACAGATATAAAGATTCCTGCTTTGAAGAGGTTGCCTAGGTACATTTTTTTTCTTATTGTATGTGTTTTCCCTGTAGTATTCATTACTTCTTAGTAAAATTAACAAAATCAACATTATTTTGTTTTGTACTTTTTAAAATACAGCAGTATTCCATTGGCTGAGTAGGTTTAGGGCAGTATACTATGGTTAGGAACACAAGCACAAATGGACACGGGTTAAGTTCTTGGTTTGGTATTTGTCATTTGGTGACTGTGATGTTATCTGAGAAATTTCTCTCTGGGCCTCAGTGTCTTTATGTATGTGATGAGGCTAACAGGGGTCTGTTGTACAACATAATGTTGTTGCCACCTTTTAAAAATCTCTCTGAAGCATTTCTGTCTTTCTCCTCATTGTGTTCACCTTTACAGAAAACAGTTTTAGTTTATTGTTTTTAGACCGCTTTGCAAGGTGGCTTAGTATCTATCGAGAAATCCCTACATTCATCCTAGCTTCAGCGTTTGCTGTATTTATCTTGAGTTCTCTCAGTGTGCCTCTTACACACTGTGACATTAGACAAGTCTCTAATCTTTCTAAGCTATAGATCCTTCTAGAATAAGGATGTTGAAGTAAATAATCTCTCAATTTCCTTCTAGCAGTAATGTTCTATGATTCTTCCCAATCTTGTTTTGAACAGATACATGATTTAAAAAAAAAAAAAAATGCAAAACACACACACACACACACACACCCCAGATTGGTTTCTCTTAAAGTAGAAGTGATAGGAGTGTAAATTGATAAAAATCATTTTAGAAAACAATTTGGCATTATTTAATGAAGTTGAAGATACACATATGAGAATGTTTATGGCAGCACTAATCGTAATAGCCAGAGACTGGAAACAGCTTAAACTCTGTCAGCAATATGTTTATCATTAATCAGAATATATTTATGTAATGGAATACTGTGCAGCCATGGAGCCATAGCTGTATGCAGTGATAAGGATGAATTTCGCAAACATAATGTTGAGTAAAAGAAGCAAAACAAAAGAGAATTTCCACAATGTTACTCCATTTATGTGTAGTTCAGAAGTAAGCTAGGTGAAACTGGATTGCAGGGGTTGGAAACTGTAGGAAAAGCAAGCATAGTGACTGTGTCCTAATGAGAAAGAGGCCCATGGGGGCTCCTGGGGCCCCAGCAGCATTCTGTTTCGTGACCGAGTGCTAAGCAGCACAGGGACTGGCTTTATCATGGTCCTTTAAGCAATGCACTTATGTATTTAAGCATTTTGCTATGTGTATGTTATATCTGCACATGAAAACATTATAGAATAACAACAATTAAAAAAAAGTATGTGTAGTACTGTTTCAGTGAATTTCTTATAGTCTCTGAAAAATACTTGCTGCTACTAAGGACTTGATATTTCAGTGTCCTATACCAGAAGAAAAAAAGATTTTAAACTACAACACTTGGAAGTTCCTTTGTCTTAGCTTCACGAATAAGAATGCCTGTTTTTATTAACTATCTCTATGTAAAGCACTTTTTATTCTACATCGCCAATCTTCATAATAACCCTTTCAGGGTTTTATTATTATCCTTATTTTAGAAATGAGGAAACTGAGGCTTAGAGTAATTAAATCACTCCTTAGTCGAGGAGGAATTCTAAATAAACCACTGAAACAAATAAGCTTGAGTATTTTTGATACTTTTTTTCCTCCTTCATGTTGTGGAAAGATAAATTGGAAACAATGTTTGTGACCATTTTAAGGATGTGTAATATAAAAATACACCCCAAATAAATGAATAGACTGAGTTTTTGGATACATCTCTTTTCTTAAATGTGCCTAAAGGGCACCTGGGTGGCTCACTCGGTTGATTAAGCATCCAGCTCTTGAATTCAGCTCAGGTCATGATCTCAGGGTCCTGGGATCGAGCCCCGGGTCAGGCTTTTCACTCAGTGAGGAGTCTGCTCGAGATTTCTCTCCCTCCCTCTCACCCCCTCACTCGCGCTCATGTATGTCTGCTCTCTTTCTCTCTCACTCTCAATAAATCTTTAAAATGTGCCTAAGAATGTGGGAAGTTTGAAATGCCTAGTAGTAAATGTGTTTCTGGGTATTTGGGCTTTTTCCACTTATAGGTCAAGCCTCTGCACTGAGTGTATGTAATTAGAAGAGAAAGTGAGAGACATAATTTATACATTTTTTATATACTAATCATGGTGGTCACTTTACCCACAGTTTGCTGAACCATGACCACTAAACTAACCACGAAAAGGAAATTTCTTTGTATAGCCAAAGCCAAAAACAAGTTTTTAAAATTTAGTTTGCAGTGTCACTTAAGATTCTTCTTAAAGGCTTGTGAACCCTCACCTTCTTTGAATAAGCCTTCATAATGTCCCCTGAGAATTTCATTCCCCTGAGAATGAAATCATCTGAGTGGAATGTGCCGCGTCTTAAAATCTGATAAACATCGCTTCATGGTATTTAGGAGATTAAAAGAGACTTAAAACACGTAAATGTTACTTTCAGGTTATTATAGCCAAGGAAGCCTGTGGCCCAGCTATCAAAACAGCTTAGCTTCAGCAAGTTCCAAGCAATGGGCTTAGCCAAATTGGTTAGCCCTGCTTTAGGAGTGACTGCACTGTCTTTTGCGTTGACCTTTAACTTGTGATACAGAACATAATTGTTTCATCTCTGGGACACATTTATGTGTCCCTTTGCCCCGACACTAATTCATCATTTGCTTTATAGTAATTCCACTCAGACATCACCATCAAGCCCCACTGGAGGTGACTAAAGCATGTGAGTGGATATATTTCCTAATCAGTGACATTAGTTTATTTCTCCTTATTAAGATACCCATTAAATTCATACTGGGAGAGATAACGTGAACACTAATGCACTTTCCTCTCCCATCAGTGCTTTTTTATTTATTTCTATAAAGGAGTTATTAATATCTGAATTTAAGAGTCTACGAGAATGCAGAGCTTTTAGTAATGGTCTAACATTTTTGTTCTGGTAAGTTACAGAAGATGAGAGAAACAAAGACATTCGTTATTATGTTGTCATTTTTTTTCTTTTTCTCTCCCTAAAATGTAGCCATTAAAAATAGATATATAATATCATTTATTTTTAAAATTAATTAATATCTTTTATATAATCTTTTCTAAACAAAATACATTATTCTAGTTTCCCTGTACTTTATGAGTTATCTTGGTTTTCTACTTTAATCTAAAACTCGGAATATATACAGAGTTTGTGTACCTTTTACATATGCCAGCCAAAAAAGTATTAATTAAATGTTCTATACGAGGCTCCAGTGGCTGAATGGGTATAAGAGAAGTTATTCCATATGAAAAATAGTCCACATGTGTATAAAATCTAATTATTCTGATGAATTCCCCACCATACCGCCTTAACCAAAATAGAGGTTCAATAAATATCTCTTCAGTTTCATTCATTGTCATATCCAATCGAGACATTTGGCAAAGTTGCTAGTGTGACTTTCCATTTTAGGAATCCATAAGTTACTGCCTTCCGGGGCTGTGGCAGCACCATGGCAACATGACACCTTTTGTTATACTTTGGGTTTTTGCTGTTACTGCTTTTTTTAAAACTGGCAAAATGAAGTTAATGATACTAAGAAGAAGCGATTTTGCAAATCTGCTAGCCCACACACTTCTATTAGTCTCCCCACCAAAAGTCATTACTTTCCACTTCTGGCCTTCATTCTTAGTGTACTGTCCTCGGTGCAGAAAGAGAAAGACAGTGACAGCCTTTTAAATTTGCTCCTTTGATCAAAATTCCTTTAGTGGGAGTAAAATACAATGTGTTAGACTCACCGTAGTTAATTCTTTTTTTTTTTTAAGATTTTATTTATTTGTCAGAGAGAGAGAGAGAGTGAGCACAGGCAGACAGAGTGGCAGGCAGAGGCAGAGGGAGAAGCAGGCTCCCTGCCAAGCAAGGAGCCCATTGTGGGACTTGATCCCAGGACGCTGGGATCATGACCCGAGCTGAAGGCAGCCGCTTAAACAACTGAGCCACCCGGGTGTCCCACTGTAGTTAATTCTATACCAACATTCTCTTCCTCCAAATAACCACATGGTTGGGACCAGTACTGCATTTACTAACTGCATTAGTTTGGTTCAACACGAAGCAGAGGTGATTAATGTACAAAGATTTATTGGAGGAGCGAGCAAAAGAAGGTGCCAAGAGCCTTCGGACTCAATGCAGATATGTTTGTAGGAGGAGAAAGGGAAGGTAGGAGGACTGGGTAGGAGGAATCTTAGCCTGCAGCTCTGTTCTAAGGAAGATTCATCAAGGTTGATGGGAAATCAAGGCAGAGTTGACCATTGGAGGCATCCCTTGTCTCACCCAAATGTGAGACATGTGGGAGTCATTGGCTGGGAGCAGCCTGCAGGAATGGGGGGGCATGAATGTAGTGAAAATCCAAACATACGGTAGTTGGATCCATTAGCCAATTATATTCCCTGCCGCGGGGGCACATTTCATGGCTTCTCTATTAGTTTCAAGACTTTAGATAATTTTAGCAACTCTCTGAACCTCAGTCATGAATAGTGATATTGCCAATATAGGGTAATTGTAAAGGCTAAATAAAATTATATATGTAAAAGCCTTGGAACATCATCATCATCATCATCATCATCATCATCATCATCATCCTAAATGTTAGTTTACTTTATAGACCTCTTCTATTATAGTGTGTGATTGTTTCCTAACTTATTCTTCTTAGGGAAAACATCCTTTGGGTATAAATTGTGCCGAGGTTGTCTCTACCAGGACAACTCCGTGTGGTCTGTGGACCTGCAGACAGTCTGTAGCCCACAGAGCTGCTTGTACCAGGGTGCAGGGAGACCAGGAACTTGTACCAAAGTCAGCTAGGTCAGTAAACACACTGCTTAGCTCAGACGCAATTTTTTTTTAATATGAAGATATTCTCAATGACTGAAGGTGGTGCATTTATTTATATTCTGGCACAAGCTCCTTGTTTATTGTATCCTGGCACTTTGAGCAGCATTGGAGTTTAGTAAAATATAAAAGCAGAACATATGGGGCTTTATCATATGTATTTCGGCTTGTCTGTTAGAGAGGAAACCACTTGGAGCTGGACATTGGCAATTCATGTTATTCATGTCAGTGGCAGCCAGTGGCACTTTTAGCATTTGTCAGTTTCCGGGCCTGTGATCAAATATCAAAGTAGGCAGCTTTGTCACTGTCATATTTCCAAGGCCTTTTCCCAACTCATTTATTAGCATATATTTGTTGAGCTCCTCCTAAGCCTTCCAGATACCATGTACCTGCTGATGCCCAGTGTTCTCACACTGCTGTGTCACAACCTTGTTGAACCCCCAAATTGTGAGGCCCCGCCAAAATCCACTTCCCCTTGCCGTTCCAGAGTGGTCAAAGCCCCACTCCCTCAGAAAACAGATAGGTCAGTAATTAAGAAGAAAATAATCTGAATTAAATAAGTAATACAAAGGTGACTTTCTTCCTGGTTACATATTGGTAATTTAAAATTTAAGCCATGGAACTGTGTAAGACATATTTTTGAACTGTGGGTGCCCCAGCTTAATCCACGAGCTATAGTCTTTCTTTAGTTCTCTTCACCATGTATTCCAGAAATACTTGTCATTATATCCATAATGTTGCTGACCTCTACCCTAAAGGGTTTGTTGGATTTTCCCATAACCTTTTGCTTTTTTCTGTAACCTTCTTCTGTGGAATATTGGAAATATTGGTAACGTTGGTAACCTTCTTCTTTGGAATATTGGGAATATTCCACAGAAGAATATTCCAATATCCCAATATTCCACAGATATGGGAATATTGGAATATTGGGAGACGTGAATCCAGGGAGCAGATCAAACATGTTCCTTATCTGTTTAAGAATTTAAAGTATTACCTGTATATTATTTTTAATTGCCAGCAACCTTTCGTATTTGAAACTAAGTAGATGGAGATTCAGTGTATTTTTTCCTTTTATATTCAGATCTTTGATGGCTTGTTAACGCGATGTAGTAGATTAAGAATACGCAGTTTTGCTTTCATACTTTTTAAAAACTAAAGTACATGTTTCATAAAATTAAAGTGTCCCAAGAGTTGGTTAATATAAAGTAATATTTTACCAAGGTCATAAATGATTTAATATGAAAGATCATATTTTCTCGTAACCATAACAGACTTAACAAAACCTCAGCAGACAAATTGCTAGTTTAGAAATGATCTGAACCTATTTTTCCGCAAAAAACAAAAACCCTCGAGATTGTGTATAGATGGCAATGGGCATTAACTGATTGACCCCTAAGGTTGGGGATCTTGCAGCAGCTATTCTAACATGCTTTATTTTTATTATTGCACTGTTTAGTTCGTCATCCAGATTCTAGCCATTTCTGTTTATAGCAAGAAATAGCATCCCAGTCCGGGCAGCACAGCTAGTCATACCTTTTTATTGATGTAATTGGACTTATTTTGGTTCCTTTCCTGGTGTCGAACACTTTGTGAAGCCCTAACATAAATTATTGGCTTGTATAACCCACTGCATCACCTTCACCCAGAGATTTGCTGCCTGTGCAGTTCCTTAATTTTCAAGTGTGAGAGATTTATTTTTCCTTAGTGAGTCTTAATGTTTCTGCACGCGTGCACACACACACGGTTGTGAATGTGTGTGGGTACACGGAAGGAGAAAGTCAGACATGTTCTTGGATCATTCCTGCATGAGATTCTGGAGAAAGCTTTAAGCCTGTAGGTACTTGTTACTGTGCTCAAGCTGACCTGATCGTGAGCATTATGGTGGTATTTTAAAATTTTGTTCCAGCTTTGCTTATTTTTCCTAGGAATTCTGACTAATCGGGACTCTGTACACTTCATGTCCTCAGTGAATACTTATTAACTGCATAACTGACCAACTGACATTCACTGAGCCAGTGTAAATGGTTAAGATACTGTTACAGACATTGCGTGTCCAGCAAGGCACTTCAGTCCTCTTTGCACTCTGTAAGACAGATGGAAGTATCCCCACTTTACACATGAGGACTTCGAAGTTCAGGAAAACTAAAGTCATACAGTTTACAGATGGAGGGTCAGGATATTTTACCAAAGGTGGGGGGGCAGGGGGAGGAGAGAGAGAGAAATTGCAAGCAGACTCCCCACTGAGCACGAAGCCCAGTGTGAGGCTCAATCTCACAACCCTGAGTTCATGACCTAAGCCAAAATCAAGAGTCGGACAATAAACTGACTGAGCCACCCAGGCACCCCTATCAAAAGATTTTTTATGTGCATTATTTTATTTGATCCTTATAATGATCCTTGAAGTGGACAGAATATAAATTCTTTTCTGTTCTCATTTTAGCACTAAAGAGATTTAGTAACTTAGCCATGGTCACTGCATTGGGCCTGGTTCAGTCCGGTACTAACCTCTGAACCCTGAGGCATTTATAGACATTCACCTGCCACTAGTGGCATTGATCACAACATTGTAATGCCCCTGGGGTTTCACCTTGGCTGATTTTTGTTAAGAGATTCTTTATTGCCTCCAAGGTAGAGCCCCTACTCAAGTGCTGGCATTCACGCAAACACTCTTACAGTGAAAAAACAATGGGGAAGGCGGGAGAAACCTTTAAATCAGTTCTTGTCAACCCCTTACTTAAAACCTTTTAATATTTTTCAGCGGCTCTTAGGTGGCTCAGTCGGTTAAGGGTCCATCTCTTGATTTCGGCTTCAGTCCTGGTCTCAGGGTCCTGGGATTGAGCCCCGGCCGGGTTCCGCGCTGTGGCCGGGGCCTGCTTAAGCTTCTCTCTCTCCCTCTCTAACTGCACCTCCCCTGCCTTGTGTGCTTTCTGAAAAAACAAAACAAAACAAACAAACTTTTAATAGTTTTCAGTAGGCTGTCTCTCCACAGCCCTTCCCCCTCAAAAAATAATAGCAACAACAAACCTTTAGCTTGGCAAAGGCTTCCCATGGTCTTCTTCCTCCCTTTTTAGCCTCACCTCCTGCTGTCACTTAATGCCCAAACTCCTGCCACTGGCCCTTTATGCCAGGAAAGCTAAACCACTACACTGATGTGAGACCCACCTTCTGCTTTTGCTTTTATATATATTTCCTTTGCCTGACATCTCCCCCTGTCATCCATGTGCTAAACTCCTACTCGTTTACCACTATGCAGAACAGGGCCATTCTGGTCCATGAAGCCTTTCATTTCCCTCCTGAACAAAGTTACCCTCCATCTTCTGATCTCCCTGCTGTACTTTTCTTTAAAAACAGTCAATCAAACATACCAATATTCTTACATTTCTGTTGTTATGTAGTATGTGTGTGTGTCCCCTACTAGGTGAATAAGCTCTTTAAGGGTGAGAGGCTGAAGCTTTCTCATCCCTTTATCCTAACACAGTGTCTAGCACATCAAATGGGCCCAGGAAGGGTTTATGTGTGGAAGATAGAATGAATCCATGGCCTTCCTACTTGGGCTAAGGACTGAGAATTCAACACTGAAAGGGATAGCCTGAATTTGAAAAGAAAAAGCCTGCCATTTGAAAAGAGAAGGGGCCCCTAGGTGGCTCAGTGGTTGAAGCCTCTGCCTTCGGCTCAGGTCATGATCTCGGGGTCCTGGGATCGAGTCCCGCATCGCGCTCTCTGCTCGGCAGGGAGCCTGCCTCTTCCTGTCTCTCTCTGCCTGCCTCTCTGCCTACTTGTGATCTGTCAAATAAATAAATAAATAAAAATCTTAAAAAAAAAAAAAAAAAAAAAAAAAAAAAGAAAAGAGAAGGGGCAACGCACATTTCTATCAGATGAAATTACTATCTTCGTTTATATGTGCTTGGCTTTGTTATGTGTCCAGAAATAATGCAAGGCTTTGAGAAGTGGAGGGAGGTTAAGGAAAAGTTACGCAGTAACTGAGCATTTTCCCTGAAACATATGCCTGTGGTAGTAAGTTGTTAAAAGTTATTGGGTGCCATTTTCTCCTCTTCTAGTCAAAACCATACAAAAGCCTATTTTTATTCATTGTGCTGGGTATTCAGTGGATCCTTTCAGTCTCAAAATTCAAGTCATGAAGTGCTAGAAAATTTCCTTGAATTATTTCATTGATGACTTCCTCTTTATTTTCTCTTGTCACTCTTTTGGGGCTCCTGTTACTTAGTATTGGATTTCCCACACTTACCTCTCATGTTCGTATCACTTCTCGTGTTTTCCATCTCTGTCTTTTTGTTCTGCCTCCTGAGAGAGTCCTTTAACTCTGCATCTTGCCCTTCTGTTTTACATTTTTCATATTCTGCTTCCATATTTTAAATTTTTTAAAGATTTTATGTACTTATTCCACAGAGAGAGTGAGAGAGCTCAAGCAGAAGGAGCATCAGAGGGAGAGGGAGAAGCAGGCTCCCCACTGAGCATGGAGCCCCACGAGGGACTTTATTAACTTTATTAACCGACTAAGCCACCCAGCTGCCCCTGTATTTTAAATTTCTAAGAGTTCCTTTTCTCTGAGTAGCATCCTGTTGTTTCATGTGGTATCTTCTCTTACTTGAGCATATTAATGATTTTTAAAAATTTTATTCTTATTTTTTGTTTCAGTTTGATTTTTGATGTATTATTTGCCTTAGAGGCTTTTCTTGGGAGTCTGATGATATTTGGTCGCATACTTATTTTTAAGAAGAGAAGACTAGAAAACATAGGAAGCTTGTAGTGTGTGGATAGAGGTTGTTAACTTTGGATTTCGCTATAGGGTCATTTGTCTGTGCTCTTTTCATTGGGGAAAACGTACTGTCATTCTACATAAGTCTTCCCTCTTCGGCTTGCTGAGAATCTTCCAGTTACAGCTGTAAAGTACAAGCCTGTAAAGTATTTGCCTGTATTCTGGAAGCTGAGTGGGGGAGGATGACTGGAGGTCTCAGCATTTAATATGCATATGTTCACTTAATCACCTTGTTTTCAACCCAGTGCCTTGGTCTTTAATTGTGCTAATGTTTCCCTTTCCAAAAAGTAAAATTCAAGTTTATTTGCTAGTGTGTAAGAGTGGTTATGGCTGTGTGGAGTTGGGAGAGGATCTGGAGATATGATTGTCCTACAGATGTTCAACCAGTCTTCCTGTTCCTTTTTTTAAATTTAAATATAATTGGCATACAACAGTATATTAATTTCAGGTATATAGCATAATCATCCAGTATTTGTATACACCACAAAATGATCACTCAGTCTTCTGTTCTGAAGCCCAGTTTTGCTAACACTTCAAGAAGTACACAGGGTCTCCAGTTTCTGCACCTTATGGGGGTTACTGAAGTATAGTTCAAGTCGCTTCTCATTTTCCTTCTGCTGGCTTACTGCTCATCTTTTTTTAAGTCTGCTAAGTTATTTAGCACTTGTTTATCCTCTTTTCAGTTTCCAAAATTTTGTTGTTGTTATATCCTCCCTTACTGTCTTTCTTTTATTTATACATAAATACAGTACATATAGGGAACAACAGTTTAAAATGTTACTGTTTTCTCATTAGAAATAGTGGAAGATCATTCCTAGAATGTTATTGGAGTTTCAGGAGTAAATGTACCTGTTTAGTCTGCCAATTTAACCCGCAAATCCCCCCAAGTAAGATTTTAAATGGAGAAATTAGTTTTTTTTTTTAAAGGTATGAGAAAAATAGTAAATTTTAAAATATTCTTTTTAACCAAATTCAGTCTGATTTTACTGCCTTTCCAACAGTACAAGAATGAGATCTGAGTACAACCAGCAAATGTCCCAAAGCCACAACCAGGCTTTGCTGAATAGTCTTTT
Source organism: Lutra lutra (assembly GCF_902655055.1). Lineage (NCBI taxonomy): Eukaryota > Metazoa > Chordata > Mammalia > Carnivora > Mustelidae > Lutra > Lutra lutra. The sequence goes on along the minus strand of NC_062287.1, from coordinate 54,473,962 downwards.
CCTGGTCAAGAATTAAAGTCCACAGAGTCACAGTATTCAGAAATCAGAGACCTCCTCTACTTCCCAACACTTTTCCATAGTATTCCTAAGAGATAGGAATATCTTCTTAGATATTCTTAAAGCTAATTGACAAGGAATATATTTACCTTCTGAGACACTTCATACTATTAAATCGTTTGTGAAGGAAGCAAGGTAAATGGAAGGTTAGTTCTGACTCTGATGTTTATCCATGATACACATGCTATAAAGAAGATAAGCAGTATCTTGGGAGCAGCATTATTAGATATGCATGGGCTCTAAATTAGGTAGATCAGAGTTTTTCTTGTTTTAATAGTCATATAACCTTTAGGAATTACTTATCCTCTAAACCTGTATTTTCACCTGTGAAGCAAAGATAATAACACTTTAAGGGTTAATAAACTTTGAACACCATAAAGCATTGAAGAACCTGACAGAGAGCGTAGGACAGGGAGGCTGATGGTTAAATGATACCCATTATCCTTCTTACTGATTCAACCAGCGAAGACTTTTTGGTGATATCCTGAACAGAGGGTAAGGTTTTATTTAATAAGAAAGCCAGAGAGATGGAAAGGACTAGGTTAGACCTTCCAGACTGAAGGAATAGCAAGACAAAAGCATAGCTATGTAAAGAACCAAAGTCTGAGGCTTATTAAGGACAGGTATATAGTTCTAGGTGTTTGGATTATGGAACCTATGGAATGATAGAGTACAAGCCTGAAAGGTTTGACATAGGACACCCCAGTAGAGCAAGAGTCGGTGTTCTCCCATACTGTATGATTCATTAGACACAGACAAATCAAAGAAACGGTGGGGAGGCCAGGATCCCGCTCTGTTAACACTTACTTAATATGACTTTTTAACAGCTTGATCCGATAGAGATCAAGATTGTAGTGAAAGTTATTGGTAAACCTGAAATGTGTTTGTTAGATATATAGTTATTGCAGACGAGTCAAAAACGTAAGTAAAGATTATGTCCAAGCAAAGAAGATATCTGTCTTTGTATCTGAAAGGTTGTCAAGAGGAAGAAGGAGTGAAATTAAACTTTGCTGATGGATTAAATTAATACAAAAAGATAGAAATCAGAAAGGGGACATTCCTAGTTCACGTGAAAAATCATGATTTTTAACAGCTAGAACTGTCCAACATTGGAATGAAAAACTTAGGGAGGAATTAAGTATCTAAGTGCTAGGAAAAGCTAAATGATTGTCAAGGATACTACAGAACACAGATCCGTTTTGGGAAAAGGTGAAACCAAGTGCCTTCTAAGGTTACACTCTAGTGCCTATGATTCTGTGCCTAACGGGGGCTCTTGCTGTCATCCAGATGTACACCTTGCTTCAGGCTTTCCCAGAACAGCAGCCTGTTCCACAAACAAGGACGTTGAGGATTGTTAGAAATTCCCTGAGGCAGTCCCTTCCTTGAGCTGCTTCATAGACCTCCAGCAGCTCTCACTAAAACAGGCTCCTCCTGGTACCTTCCCCAGGGACTTCTCCACAAGGCTGCTGAACACAGACCGTCTTCATCCAGGTGATGCCGCTCCACAGACGTCAAGGGCACCCTCACTGAGCAGGAGCCTCCAGACATCTCAGGACAGGGCTTCCCAGCCCCTGGCAAACCCCTAGCAGCCGTAGACCTCTCTCCTTCTCTTTATCTTAACCGAAACCTAAAGCCCCTTCTACCGAGGCCTTGCTTTCTGAGACTCCACAACAGCGAGGTGGTAAAGGTCAAGGGGAGGGATGTGTAGTTTTTCCATTTCTCCAGACCATGGCTTTTCCCTCCTTGTGTGAAACCATTATCCTTTGAAGCCTTTGACACGTTCAGCTCTCCTTCACACTGTGTCACAGTCATCTGACATGCTGGTTACTTCTTTGGAAGTAAGAAGTGAGTTCATAATTTAGAACTTTGCTAAAGGCTTTCCTCCCTAGGCTTACCTCCCTGTGGTAACCCTGCATTACTGTAGTCTCACCCCCGTTCTTCCCATGCCAAACTGCTTGCTGTTCTCCCTGTTCGCTTCTGGGCTTTTCCACATGCAATTTCCTCGGTTCGGAAGACTGTTTCCCTACCCTTTCACCTGGTAAAATCCAGTTGTACTGTGTAACCGGATAGGTTACCACATCCTTTCCAGATGTTCCTGTCTTTCCTGAACTTAGGTCTCCCTCCTCTGTGTTCCTATAATTTTCTCTGATGTGATGTTTATTATTCTTTAATATAATTACATTCCTGATTTTTAAATGTCTTTTCCATTTTATTCTGACTATTTTTTAAAGATTTATTTATGTGAGAGAGAGAGAGTGAGAGCATGAGTAGGGGGAGCGGTAGAGGGAGAGGAAGAGAGACTCCTCAAGCAGACTCTCTGCTGAGTGTGGAGCCCAAGGCAGGGCTTGATCCCAGTATCCCAAGATCATGACCTGAGCCTACATGAAGAGTTGGACGCTTTATTGAGCCTCCCAGGAGCCCCTTATTATTAAAGGAGGAACTGCCTCTTTATTTTGTGACTCCAGCCCATGACCTAGCACTCAGAAAATGTTCAGAGTCTACTGACTGAATGAATATATGACTTCAGCTGCTTGTCTTTTTTGTACCTGTATAAGACTGAAGGTGGAACAGAGAAGAATAGACGTGGTTTTGTTACTAGAGCTAGATTATTTCTAGCTCAAATTCTGTTTGAGACACACACACACACACACACACACACACACACACTTTGAATTTAGGTTCAGAATGTAAGCCTGCCCTTTACCTCTAACAGTTTCATGCCTTCTACTGATAACCCTACCACTGTCATCCCACTTTTGATTTTGTCAATTTTCCAATCCCCTTACTTCGATCTACTCTGATTCACAGAATTTTGCCATTTCTTATGTTTAAAATGCTATGGATATATTTTTTACCTTGGATGTTTTCGTTCTGGTGAGCCTTGTTTTTTGGAGGCTTTCACATGTCACATTTAAAATGCGTCTGATTCACTGGAGACCAAAACTAGCATATAGCCTTAACTTAAGGAAGTTAGAAAGAAAAACTAGTAATGAAGGAAATAGAAAAATGAGGTATAGCATTAATGGTTTAGTGTAAAAAACAGTAATGTTTCTTAAGAATAGCTGTTGAGGAACAAGGACAAGAACTAATAACTGTAAGATATTTACAGCTCACTGAGTGTGTTGGGAGTTTTACCTGCATCATTTTATTTAATCCATACGATAACCCACGAAGCAGACATTGTGGTGGGCATCTTGTACACGAGGAACCAGAGGCTTAGAGGGTTTGAGTGATTTGCTCGAGTTCACACAGGTGCCCCCCCCATGACTCTTACTTTTTAACTCCCTCTTCTATACCAGTGCCTATATTTTCAATTAGCTTTTTCTTTGATTATTTTTGATGTAAGAATTTCAGAAGTTAGCTAGGAAGTTCACATGGAAGTAGCCATTTGAAGAAAGAAGATCATGTTATTTAAGAACCTTGGCATGTCCTTGGAACAGCTAATTGATTTGATGGGGTGGTTTTGTGTCAGAACTTGTTCAAAAATTAATGGTGCCAGAGACTAATGTTTAAATAGCAAATGGAGCTCTCATTTAGCAAATCTCTTGATGGTAATTTTTACACAATCTAAAATTGGTGCTGTTTTTTTTGTGCCCCCAGTAAAGTTGTCCAAAATTGTTCATACCTGTTTTGATGGTTAACACATTATAGAAACTTTATTTTCAGTGCACTTGCCAAGGAAAAAAAATCTTGCATTCCTGCTCTATTTTGAGAAATTAAATAAAATAGTTCCTTGGTGAATCTGTTCTCAGCCACCACCCCTACCTCCCTCCCCACCCTTGCAACCATGTACCTTCATCTAACATACTTGCCTGACTCTGAGCTTCGCTTAGGTTCTTTCTTCCCATTCCACTGGCTTCCATCCTTCCCACTATTTACTGTCCAGCTCAGCTCAGCCCACTTTCTGTCAGGTTATGGTTTAAGTCCCAACACTCCAAGAAAGCTTTTCCCACAGAGATTTCTTTATAAATCAAATGAGCAAATAAGAATTTCACCCCTGCAATTTGCAACTCAGCCCTCAAAAAAAAAAAAAAAAAATTTTAATTAGTTTCCATGCACCTGGCATCATGTTAGGTGCTGGGCATTTAATGATAAATAAAATAGATCTACACCATTAAAGAGTTGTAGTCTTTTGATATTATGTAGGGTAAATGATTTAATCTCTAATATGAAATTTCTTCATATTATTGGTATTTCTTCAGTTTCTTCATCTGTAATGTGAAGGTGATGATGGTAGTTGCTTTGGTACGTTTCTTACAATGATTGAATGAGTTAATATTTATAAAGTTCTTAAGGTAGGGCCTAGCAATTAGAAAATGCTGTAGAAGTGTTTTTATTTACCAAAATAATACTGAGCATTGCAGTCACTTTATCTAGTTCTAAAAAGTCCTATTTGGTATTTCTAACTGGTAGCATAATAAACTTATAGATTAGCTTGTAGTGAAATGTCATCTTTATACTAACAACTTCCTATCTGAGAACAGGGTGAGTTTACATGCTTCTTTTGCATCTTAATAGAGTATAATAGTGGTCCTCATGTAGATCTTGTCATTTTGGTTATTTTTATTTCTAGATATTTTATCTTTGTTGCTATTTAAAATGGCACCATGTAATTTTTAAATTCATTGTTATTTATATGAAGGAAGACTACTGATTTTTGTTTTTAAATTTTGTACTGAATTATCTTATAATTCAGTTGGTTTGCTTGGAGTTTCTTGATATATAATATATCATCTCTAAAAAATGATCATTTTGCCCCCCCCAATTTTTATAAGCTTGTCTTATTTATATTGTGACTTTTGATTTGTGACCATTATACTTGAAAAAGATTCTTATATACAATGTGTTTTGTTTTCCCAGCTTGATAAACAACGTTACTTACTGCTGTGCTTTGCTTTAAACAACCAAAGATTTTGTCCTGTGCTGAACAGTCATTCGTGTGTTTTTAGTTATTCAGTCTGTCTTCTATAAACTTGAACATCCACACTTGGCTCTTAGCCTGACAGGATCTTGCAGAGAATATTTTAGAGAATCCGTATCTCTGGAGAACAAAACCTCAGACTCCCCAAAATAGATAAAGTTGGAGATGATTCTTCAGTGTCTCTAACCCCTTCCCCTGAGCACTTAAATTAGCCATCAGAGAAGTATGTTCCAGCATGTGTTTAATGTTCAAAATATTATTTTCTAACTAAAACCTCTGTGCGCGTGTATAGAGCTGTCCCCATTGTGCTGACACATAGTAGATACATAAAAATGTTATCTGTCCACCAAGGAACTAACTGCTCAGGCTACAGTATCCCCATGAATTCACTTCAGATATCTTCAGGTAAAAGGTAAAAAGAACCTTTTTCACCGTTACTAGTTTTCTGTTGCTTCATACAAATCACCACAAATTTAGTAAACAGCATGCATTTTCATCTCACAGTTCTGTAGGTCAGAAGTCTGGGTGGGCTCATCTGGTTTCTCTGCTCAAGGTCTCAGAAAGCCAAAATCAAGGTGTTGGTCAGGCTGGGCTCTTATCTAGAGGCTCTTGGGAATAATCCGTTTCCAACCTCATTTAAATTGTTGGCAGAATGTGGTTGCTTGCAGCTGTAGGTCTGAAGTGTACATTTACTTGCTGGCGGTTAGCCAAGGGCCAGCCTTTGCTCCTAGAGGCCTCCCGCATTCCTTCTCACATGACCCCTGTATCTTCAGACCAATAATGTCCCATCAAGCCCTTCTCACAGTTCAGATCCTTCCGAACTTTCTCTTCTGTTGCCAGCCAGAGAAAACTCTCTGCTTTTAAAGGGCTCCTGTGATGAGATGAGACCCATCCAGATAATCTCCCCTTGCCATAAATATAAAATAATCAGGTGAGTAACACCAGAGCATGAAGGCCAGGGGCCATCTTAAAATTCTGACCACTATCCCACCCTTCAAACTCTCATAGAAGGTTATACTTTCCCTTCTAGGTTCATTTTTAAAGGTAACCAACCTCCTTCAGGGTTCATGGCTGAGTCATTCTGTGATACTCCATCATACTTGCCTCTAGTAGACATTCAGTACATATCTAACAAATTGTTTTACATTAAATGAATTGTAAGATCAAAAAGATGAATAGAATTATCCCAGACCAAATTATAAGAGTATCTGTCCAGCTGAAGGAGCACTGTGCACTTGACAGTTCATTGCCATTTTTGTCTTGTTTTCCTTTTGCTTTTTTTGAAACTACATTTATTTATGATCAGCCAGAGAGACTAAAATAGTGGACACATGGGCTTTAGACTTCAGTGCAATTCAAGTTAGGTCAGGAGAATTCCATGAAGAAACTTGAAAAGCATGAAGTAGATAATATAGCAAAATTAATATTTTAAGGGAAAAATCATTAATGAGAGAAAAGAGCATTCTGGAAAACTGTGTTCCATTTAGGGCACCTCGTTACCAGATTCTTTTAAGGAAACTAGAGGGAGTTCAGAGACATCAAGAATGATCAAGAGCCTGTAGAGATTAATTTACAAGCAAAGATTTAAAAAGACTAAGCATGTAAAACTTAGCTGAACAACAGCTGAGTAGAGATGTAGCTATTGTCAAGTGAATGATATCAAGAGAAGGAATGTGTTTCTCTAAAGAGTTGAGAGTCTCTTTCCAAGTATTGGAATTAAATGAAGAATGAGAAAACAACTTTTTCTAACCAACTTGTAAGCAGTATTTAGACTGTGTTGGGGTGTAAAGTATCCATTGAATTCAAATCCCAGCTCCTCAGCTTGCTTACCTATGAAATTTCACACAACTCCTTTAACCTTTTAAACTTTATCATGTGTAGAGTGAGGATTATAGCACCGATATCATGGGGTTATTATGAAGATTAAACGAAATGACATAAGTAAACAGGTTCCATGCCTGGCACAGATTGCAGGTTGAGAACAGTAGATGCTATTGAGATTACCATTATCATCATCATTCTTGAGTGGTTAAGAGTTCAGAGTGCTAGGGTACCAGCTCAAGCTCTACCACGTGTGAACCCTAAGCCTTAGTATCCTCAGTTGTAAGAGAGTAGTAGTGAGGACTGAATGAAATAATGCAGTGTGGAATGCTTAGCACAATGCCTAGCACATAACGAATCACTCAGGAAATACATTAGCAGCTCTAGCATTATTTTCATTATCAGTAACACGGTCATTATTCCACCATGGAACCTGGCCAAAGGCTTAGAGTATAATCAATTTCCAAATTTCCCCCGTTTACAAGCAATGCCGTACACATATCTCCATTTCTGCCATTATCACACACCCGCCTTCGTACACACACACTGTTCAGTAATTATTTGTTGAATTGCATTAAGTAACTTCTTCTAGTGATCCTGTCAGGTATTTGTGGTCACTGTACATTGCTGGGGAGATGTCAGAATGGGCTTTTCTATTCCTTATGTAATCAGATTTATGCCAGCTGATTTAAGGGCATTTTTCGTTCCATATAACTGATGCTTAGATTTACCTAAATTTCTATGAGAGAATTCCTGCACTCATAATAGCATTTTCATTTTTGACTTTTATACATGTAAGAACTCCCTGTGGCTCCTTACTGCGAATAGGATTGTGGCGTTGTTGTAAACAGAATCTTCTCTAGCTAGATTAAGTAGAAATGGTATTCACTAGAAGATGATTGGTTAGAAGGTCTTATGATGAATCAGAGGGTATTAATCAGATATATTAGGTATTCATGAGAAGTAGCTTAGAGAAACTACAAGTGGGCCAGAAGAAGATACACAGGTGGCAAGAAAAGCATATGAAAAAATGCTCAATTGTACTATTGATTTGGGAAATGCAGATTAAATGTATAGTGAGATACTACTACCCACTTACTGGAATGGCTAAAATTTTTAAAACTGACAGGATCAGGTCCTGATGATGTCATAGAGCGGCTGAAACACTCAGACATGGCTGGTGGGAATGCAAACTGGATAGTTGCTCCAGGTAACAGTTTGGCATTTTAAAAATACAGCTAAGCATATATCTTCCATTCAGTCCAGAAATTCCATTCCTAAGTATTGGTCCAAGAGAATAAAAATACAAGTCCAAACAAAAACCTGTGCCCAAGTGTTTATTGCACCTTAATTCATAACAGCCCAAACACGAAACAACCCAAATGTCCATCAGCTGGTGTCCAGATAAACAATTGGTGGCCTGTCCCTACAAGGGACTACAGTAAAAAGGATCCACATACAACATGGATAAGTCTCAAAAACATAAATGAAGGAAGACAAACACAAGAGGCCACATATTCCGTGATTCCATTTATAAGACATTCTAGAAAACAGTTTCTGCCTGATTAGACTGTGATCTTCTTGGTCCAGTGTAGCTCTTTGCACCAACATGGCATCAAAGTCAGTGAACTGGAAGCAGAAATGCTGAGTTTGAACTGTTTAGGGATATAGCTGCCAAGGGAATCGGGAATCCAGGTTGGTCAAAGGTCAATACAAGGTAATACAAGGTAGTTTGGGGTAAATCAGGATGCACGGAATGTTAACATTGACGGCAGGAAGCTTGGTCTGACAGTGTGAATGTCTGCTCCAATGGATTCTGTAAAGTTTGTCCACTCACGTAGCCTTTAGCCTCCAAAGAACATGACCTTTCTTTGATGATCATTAATTAAAGCTGATTGCAGTTGCTGTCAAGGGTATGATCTGCCTGCCTTTGACAGATGACCCGCTCTGCCTCGCTTGGCCATCTGCAGTGTGCTTTGCTGACCCTCTTTAGCAATGACCGAGACCACACAGATGAGGTTGACCCCAGAGTTGCATCAGTGTAGTAGGACTTCTAGCTCTTTTCTGGCAAACATAACTCTCTGAAGCAAAAGACTATCTTAATTAAAGTACTTTTAATGTGACAGATTTTACAATGATAAGTTTGGCTCAGATACAACCTGTGCTTCATAAATACAACATGTGATATAAAGAAAAGAGCCTGTTGTTAGAACTCAGCACACTTAGATTCTGCTCCTTAGACTCAACCCGTTCAACCTTAGAGAGGTTGCATAACCTTGTACTTCCCATACAGGGTCACTAAAGCAGGTGGGCTGATGCTTTCAGAGGTGCCATTCAGCTCTAATATGAATCCCTTGACTCTAACAGTAGTTGATAGTATAATTGGGAGGAAGAATAGAAGAAGCATTTCCATTTCTTAGACTTGACTTTTGGGCTTTTCTGAAGCCTGAGGTCAGTTGTATCCAGTGTTTATATTAAAACATACCTATTTTGGAAAAGAACTGGCATGGTTTGTAGATGGGGATGGAAAAGCACTTAGGTTGTACTCGCAACCAGAGACCCATAATCAGGTTTTTATACTTTTCCTTAGAGGTATATTTTGCAATGACTCACTGTAAGAAACAATATTATTACTCATATTAAATATTCTTTAAGTAGCTTTTCCATATCTTTGAAAGAGGTGTAGTTTCTTCTAAGAAAGCAGGTTTTAGTTTTGACATGGTGGTACCCTTTTTTTTAAGCTCCTCATGTAGTTCTTTTTCATGTCAGTGAAACCTTAGGATTTAAAAATGAATTGAAATATTGGTAACTAGTCCAATAGAGATTTTTGACTACATAAGCCAGAACTCCAGAGTTAAGATTAAGTGTTTGATGCATATGTACATTTTTAATTTCTTATTTTTTCAGTTCCTATAGACCAGTTCTCTTTGTAGTCAAATTCATTGTAATCCCATCACGAAAGTGTTGATCTTTTAGTAACCTTTATTGAAGCATTGTATTAATCCACATTCCCTCACGGTAACAGACGGTTTGTATCAAACATATCATGCAGCTTAGCTCAAGTCCCATATGGAACTAATAAGCCACGCAGTAAGTGGCCTTGTGTAGATGAATATAGTTTGGAAGGGTATGGGCGTGTGTGTGCGTGCGTGCGCATGCGCGTGCCTATGTCTGTTGTCTAAACTGAATTTCTCCTGCCAAAACCTAAATGACAAAATGATTCCTGAACCCCTAGAGTCTTTCCTGGCCTGGAAAAATCGTGTGTTTAAAAAATAAAAATAAAATTGAGCACTTTGATATTAAATTAGGTCTCTTAGCTCAGTAAGCAGATGCTCACTGAGTACAAGAACTCAGCATTTATTCCTTAGAAGTTCAATCACACTTTATTTTAAAATATGGTCTACAGAGCTGCAAATGGTCTTACCTAGTCAGTGGAGCACCATTTATCAACTGTAGCAACTAGTTAATTTCAGCTACAAAGGCTCTAAAGTCATAGTTGATCAGTCTTAATTTGGTGAAACACACAGTGAATGTATAGTGATTTGAGATGAAACCAAGATGTGGCTTTGGAGAAATAGTGTATTTTTATACAAGAAGATGGTGTGGGAGAGGAAAATAGAAAGATATTTAATGGAATTGACATGGTTATGATTATCTGTTGAGGTCTAAATGTATTCTTTGCCCTAGTTTTCTTACCTTGTGCTTGTTCTAGTAACTATAAAGCCAAATCTTCCCGGTTATTTTAGTATAGGGATTTTCTTTTGCTAATAGACAATAGCATTTGTTCATTTTTCCAGGGAAACCACCGAACATTGCTTCTTCCCACTTCCCCATCTAATTTATCATGTATGTACAGTTTTCACCTACTAGCCTACTCTACAGTTGCACAAAAGCTTAATTGCTCCCATGGAGTTCTAAACCAATCAAAGTAAAGCTGAAATTCAAGCTAATTGAAACCAAAATTCCACTTAAAAACTGCTTAGACTCTTTGGGTGGTGGTGCAGTAGGAAGTTGTTACAAAAGGTGTTTATTTCAGAGACTAATTTGAGGCAGTTAGACAGACCCAAAGTAGTATTTTATTTGCCTGGGTTTCTTGGCCTCTGCCTTCTCTAATCAGAAGTGAGAGCAGACAAGCTCTTTAGGGAAGTGTGGTATTGATAGTAGCCCGTGAGGGCAGGTTTGGATGGAACGTGAAGTAAGCTTTTATCAGAGGAAAGAGTACTTCAGTCTTTTAACCTGTCCTTTAGAGCTGCTTTTGGAGTTGTTTCCTCATTCAGTCTCCTGCTTAAAACCCTGTCCTAGATTCTCACTGCTGACAAGGTAAAGGCTGAACTCCTGAGCTTAGTGCTCCAGGTCTTTACGAGCTTTGATGACTGCCCTCTCTAAACATCAGGCCTCAGGAGTCTCCATCCTCTGTCAGTATCCCAACTGAACTCTTACAACAATATGATGAGACAAACAGTGCTGGTCATGTTCTATAGACAAGGCACAGATTGGCTATGTGACTTGTTCAAGATTATCATACGTTCCATGGTGAGGGCAGACTGTGAGTCCAGGCCTGTCATTCCAGAGACAGAGCTGGTTCACACTGCCTACCCTGGTGGACACAAAATAAATACTTGCTGGATGAAAGAATAGAATGTGTAGGAACTTAGTAAATGTATTTCTTCCTCCCCTTGTCCAGTCCTTGTCTTTTCTTCCTCAGCCTAACTCCTGTTTCTTCCTGTTTCTACTAATACTTCACCAGAGTTAGCTTGCTCAAGAATTATTTAATAAAAAGTAAGATTTGTTTCTTTCCTGAAGTATTTACATTTTAATAGTGGCTCAGCTCTTCCTGACATAGTATAGCATGTAAGACTGAACCCCGGGGTGCCTGGGTGGCTCAGTGGGTTAAGCACCTGACTCTTGATTTCAGCTCAAGTCATGATCTTAGGGACGTGGGATCAAGCCCCATGTTGGGCTCTGTGTTCAGCACAGAGTCTGCTTCTCCCTCTCCCTCTCCCTTTCCCCTGTCTCTCTCTCAAATAAATAAATAAAAGTTTTAAAATAAAAAAAGATCGAACCCCACCCTACCCCTTTCATTTTTTTTTATTTTTTATAAACATATAATATATTTTTATCCCCAGGAGTACAGGTCTGTGAATCGCCAGGTTTACACACTTCACAGCACTCACCATAGCACATACCCTCCCCAGTGTCCATAACCCCACCCCCCCAACCCTCCTCCCCACATCAACCCTCAGTTTGTTTTGTGAGATTAAGAGTCACTTATGGTTTGTCTCCCTCCCAATCCCATCTTGTTTCATTTACTCTTCTCCTACCCCCTTAACCCCCCATGTTGCATCTCCTCTCCCTCATATCAGGGAGATCATATGATAGTTGTCTTTCTCTGATTGACTTATTTCGCTAAGCATGATACCCTCTAGTTCCATCCACGTCGTCGCAAATGGCAAGATTTCATTTCTTTTGATGGCTGCATAGTATTCCATTGTGTATATATACCACATCTTCTTTATCCATTCGTCTGTTGATGGACATCTAGGTTCTTTCCATAGTTTGGCTATTGTAGACATTGCTGCTATAAACATTCGGGTGCATGTGCCCCTTCGGATCACTACGTTTGTATCTTTAGGGTAAGTTGGGAAAATTGGACAGCCCCATGCAGAAAAATGAAATTGGATAATTTCCTTACACCACACACGAAAATAGATTCAAAATGGATGAAGGACCTCAATGTGAGAAAGGAATCCATCAAAATCCTTGAGGAGAACACAGGCAGCAACCTCTTCGACCTCAGCCACAGCAACATCTTCCTAGGAACATCGCCAAAGGCAAGGGAAGCAATGAACTATTGGGATTTTATCAAGATCAAAAGCTTTTGCACAGCAAAGGAAACAGTTAACAAAACCAAAAGACAGCTGACAGAATGGGAGAAGATATTTGCAAATGACATATAAGATAAAGGGCTAGTGTCCAAAATCTATAAAGAACTTAGCAAACTCAACACCCAAAGAACAAATAATCCAATCAAGAAATGGGCAGAAGACATGAACAGACATTTCTGCAAAGAAGACATCCAGATGGCCAACAGACACATGAAAAAGTGCTCCATATCACTCGGCATCAGGGAAATACAAATTAAAACCACAATGAGATATCACCTCACACCAGTCAGAATGGCTAAAATTAACAAGTCAGGAAATGACAGATGCTGGCGAGGATGCGGAAAAAGGGGAATCCTCCTACACTGTTGGTGGGAATGCAAGCTGGTGCAACCACTCTGGAAAACAGCATGGAGGTTCCTCAAAATGTTGAAAATAGAACTACCCTATGGCCCAGCAATTGCACTGCTGGGTATTTACCCTTTCATTTTTATACACTTCCCCGGAGGTGTCCAGAAAAGTACCTGCTGTAGACTCTTCCATCACACCCACCCCTCAAGGGACTACATAAAGACTGGACACCCTCTTAGTCACGTTTGACTTCTGACACCATCAGAAATGGCACCGACTGGACTAATGTGCTTTCCTTGCTCACATTGTGAACATGCATCACGCAAACCATATTTTTATATTAAAATCCTTAGATGCATGGTGCCAGCCTATAATTTTAGAGCCCTTAAAAGGAGACTCACAGAACTTTGAAAGGCTCCTAGAGATGTTGTAGTTTAGGAGCATTTAACCTGCAAGACAGGATGCCTGCCTGTTCTCTGACTCTACTCCACCACTTCCCTACAGTTAGAGCGGTTCCCTGTTTGTTTTACACTTTGGGCTATAAGTAATATTTCATTTGAACAAAGGATTCCCAGGCTATAAAAAGAAGTTTGAGGGCGCCTGGGTGGCTCAGTGGGTTAAGCCGCTGCCTTCGGCTCAGGTCATGATCTCAGGGTCCTGGGATCGAGTCCCACATCGGGCTCTCTGCTCAGCAAGAAGCCTGCTTCCCTCTCTCTCTCTCTCTGCCTGCCTCTCCGTCTACTTGTGATCTCTCTCTGTCAAATAAATAAATAAAATCTTTAAAAAAAAAAAAAAAAAAAAAAAGAAGTTTGAAAATTCTTTGGCTAGCCCTCACTCATGATCGTTCAGCAGAGCTCTGTCCCCCAGATCTTCTGACCATCCATGTCACATACCCAGTCTTTCCATTTCCCTGTGCAGTTGTTTTAAAGATATTGACATGTATTATGTTCATTGCTGCCTCTTTGGAGTGCTTGCAGCCAGAAGCTTAGTAAGTGAGTAAAAATTAGCATTTAAAAAAGTAAACAGTATAGTTAAGATTTTTTCACCTTGACTTGAAGTCTCTTTTTTCCCTTTTCTGATTTCTCATTCTATTTGGTTAAGTGATAAGCCATCATTGAACACCAGTTTTATGCCCAGCCTAGTGGTAGATGCTATGATAATGAAAACATATAGAGCATATATGTATTAAAATGGCAATAAGTATAGTTTATTGAGCACTTACTATTTACCAGATATTGTTTGGGGTACTCCAGATACTTTGTCTTATTTAAACGTTACAACAGCTCTGCAAGGCAGATAACATTCACCATTTTACAAGTAAGGAGACTGAAACTCCTCAGAGAAGCAAAATGACATCCAAAGTCAGACAACTAGGAAGTGACAGCACTGTCATTTACAGATCTCCATTGAAGCTCATTGCTGTCATGATGCCTCTCATTGTCTCTCATATTCCATTGATTTAACTTACTAACAAATATTTATCAAGTACCTACTGAATTAGTTAGGGCTTTCCAAAGACAGTACATGCAAACATGGTGTAGGAAGAGATTTGAGGAAAGATGTAAAATGCTTCCTTGTCCTGGAGTAGTCAGAGAGAACCACCTACAGGAAATGGAACTTGTGTTGGCTCTTTGAGAATGGATAGAATATGGCCAGATGGATGATGCCTAGAGAGAGACTTAAAGACAGAAAATAGAGCTCCATTGAGTACTCTGTAAAAGGTATAAGGAAGTTTGTTAGCCACTTTTGAAATGCTGCCTGATAAACAAATTAAGTATCCTCCTTTATGTCTGCTCCCTAATGAAATACTACTAATAAAGATAAAACAGTTTAAATTTGCAAACTCATGAGGATGAAAAGAACAGAAGAGACAAGAGTGAGTGATAGTCAACAAAATTTTAGAAGAATACAAACAAATAAATGAGTGATAAACTGAGTTGACAGAATGGAGAAAACCAAAACCTAAAGCCTTCAAGCAGCACTGCAATTCAAGCCACAGGACTCCAGAAGGACTTAGGAGGTATCAGGTACCTCATAGAGCGTAGAGTAAGGAATAGGTCAAAAGACAGGCTTGGCAGTATCTTTGCCAAGTATCTCTGCAGGTATAATAAGAGACGTGTGAAATACTGATCTAACAAAAATGTGGTATTGAATATCTTGAGGATAAAGGAAGTTTATCAGGGAGGATAGTTAAATCTTCATATTCTTTAACAAAAAATCAATAGATGATGGATGGGTGAGGGGATAAAATGTTTGTGTAAGAGAAGAGTAATATAAAAGCTGAATTTTTATTTTTCGTAATAGGAACACAGTAGATGAGGTCTAAAGGCTTCATTATAAGCCTTGGAGCAATTTAGGCTTATTAAATAGTATGTGTACTTTATTTTTAAAATGTAATATATGTATATTATATGAATTTTTTTTGGTTTTATATGTTGAAAATTAAAATTTAAGAAGTTCTTAAAAATTCAAAATAATTCAAAAATTCAAAAAAAAAGAATGAAAAGAAATTCTAGCCTTATAAAATCAAAAACACCATGAACAACAGGTGTTGGTGAGAATGTGGAGAAAAAGAACCCTCATGCACTGTTGGTGGGAATGCAAACTGGTGCAACCACTGTGGAAAACAGTGGAGAAGCTCCTCAAAAATTTACAAATAGAACTACCCTATGATCCAGAAATTCCACTACCGGGTATTTATCCAAGGAAAGCAAAAATGGTAACTTGAGGGCGCCTGGGTGGCTCAGTGGGTTAAGCCGCTGCCTTCGGCTCAGGTCATGATCTCAGGGTCCTGGGATCGAGGCCCGCATCGGGCTCTCTGCTCAGCAGGGAGCCTGCTTCCCTCTCTTTCTCTCTCTGCCTGCCTCTCCGTCTACTTGTGATCTCTCTCTGTCAAATAAATAAATAAAATCTTTAAAAAAAAAAAATGGTAACTTGAAAGGATATATGCACCCCTATGTTTATTTGTTTATTGGAGCATTATTTACAATAGCCAAGATCTGAAAGCAGCTCAAAGGTCCATCCATAGATGAAAGGATAAAGAAGATGTGATATATATAAATATTACACGTGTATATACATGCAGTGGAAGGTAAGAAGATGTCACACACACACACACACACACATGATATTACCCTGGAATATTACTCAGCCATAAAAAGGAATGAAATCTTGCCATTTGCAACAACATGCATAGACCTAGAGGATATAATGTTAAGTGAAATAAGTCAGTCAGACAATGTGATTTCACTCATATGTGGTATTTAAGAAAGAAAACAAGTAAGGAAAAAAGAGACCAAAAACAGACTCTGAGATACAGAAAACAACTGATGGTTCCAAGAGGGGAGGGGAAGGGGGGATGGGTAAAATAGGTGATGGGGACTAAGAGTACAATTACTGTGATAAGCACTGAGTAATGTACAGAATTATTGAATCATTATACATGATGAATGTTGCATCAGGGTTGATTATATTGATTCAACATTCATCATACAGTGTATGTGTAGTAATTATACTTGGATTTTAAAACAAAATAAAAATTTTTTAAAATTCCAGCCTTGGCTTTGTCCTTTGTCAGCTCTGTGACATTGGGCAGGACACTTGCCTTACTGAGCCTTCATTTCTTCATTTATGAAAGGAAAGAGGTTGGAAAAATGATCTCCAGGATCTCTTTAAGCTATCATATCCTATTCCTATGATTCTATGATAAAAATGATAATGCAGTATAGCAGATATAGAGGTAGAGGCTCGAATTTCCCATATTTTCCTTTTTTGGTTGAAATCAGTCTTGAAGAAAAATTTTCATTGTGGTCTCTGCAAAGAATGCAACAGCAGCCTTCCACTGTGGAACCTGGGGCGGCAGTTGACTATGTATTGGCTCAGGGACACAGAGCTTTGTGTTATTTCAGTATGAGTTAGGGTTTTTTTAAAATATTTAATATTTTTCAGTATGAATCACAGGTGAAATTTCCATGCCATGTGTAAACAATTTCACTTTTTTATTGAAACAATGAATTCAGGAATGTCACATTGGGATATCAGCCATTTTACTTTTATCAATGTATGGAAAAAATGCTTTTATATTAATTTAAGAAATGATGTCATTTAATATGGAGTAGATCTTATAATTCAAGGTCAGCAAATCTCGGGAGGTGATTTAGGTCACCAAGCTAGCTTTGGAAAAGGAAAAGGATATTTTCCCTCTGTCTTCTCAAGTATTTCAACCAATTTTCCTCTCAGACTTTGGGGTAGATGGTGGAATAGCGAGGTTGTGAGAATGAGGCTGTAGCTAATAATATCTTTGTTATTGAAACACGTGGCCCTGGAGAATTTATTTCCCCTTTCTGGCCTTCAGTTTCCCCACCTGCAAAAGGAAAGGATTAGCTTAAATTGTATTCAAAATGCCCTTTTACTTTTAACATTCTGTGTTTCCTTTTTCCTTACTTTATGTGTGTATTTGGACCATTCAAGAGATCTGATTAGGTTTGGGGGGTTTTCCTTTAAAAGTTCAGGGTAGTGAGAGTAAACTCTTCTCTGCTAAGTGTTACTCACACTTAAGTTAAAAAAAAAAAATCAGTTCCGTACTAGATACAAAAAAAAGAGAACTATTTTGTTGTTGTTGTTCATAGTGGTTTTATTTTTTATTTATTTTTTTTTAATTTTTTTAATTTTTTTTTTAAAGATTTTATTTATTTATTTGACAGAGAGATCACAAGCAGGCAGAGAGGCAGGCAGAGAGAGAGGAGGAAGCAGGCTCCCTGCTGAGCAGAGAGCCCGATGTGGGGCTCGATCCCATGACTCTGAGATCATGACCTGAGCCGAAGGCAGCGGCTTAACCCACTGAGCCACCCAGGCGCCCCTGGTTTTATTTTTTAAGAGGGGAAAATATTTAGAAGTTTGATTTTGTCACTTTTTTTTAATTTAATTTTTTTTAAGATTTTATTTATTTATTTATTTATTTATTTGACAGACAGAGATCACAAGTAGGCAGAGAGGCAGGCAAAGAGAGGAGGAAGCAGGCTGGATCCTAGGACCCTGAGATGAAGGCAGAGGCTTTAACCCACTGAGCCACCCAGGTGCCCCTGATTTTGTCACTTTTAAATTTAGGTGCTGGAAAAGTAAGACTTCACAAGTGATTATCCTTCATGTTTGCACACCAGTACACAGTTTACAGAGTACTTTTTTCATATATGTCATTTGAAAAATACATTTCTACTGTACCTTTACTGTGTATTTTGTGTGTGTGTGAGGAGAGAGAGCATGGATATGAATATGGACATATATTCACCGCAGATCTCTGTCATGACCAGTTAAGGAAGCAAATGGTGTTCAGAGACAAGGAACAGACCATGAAAACCATTTAGCAAGTTACCTAGGTACACAGAAGGACCTAGGGTTGGAAAATCAGTTCTAGCAGAAATAAGTAAGACTAAGACCAGATCCATCCATAGGCCATAGTGCCTCTCATACCAGCTCTAAAGCTCTGTGTACTAGTTCTGGACAAAAGGGAAAGTTAGGAATCCAAGAGAAAAACAGAGCACATTGTCCTCAAAAGTGGCTTGCTATTTATTTGTTTAGCAAGCATTAACTGAGTGCTGGCACTGGCAGACACTGTTGGGGATTAGAGATGAACACAGAGATGAACACATTAGAGATGATCCTTAACCTTGGTTGTTATACAAAAGGAAAGAGTCAGTGAAAGATGGGCTGAATGTGCCCAGAGTATGTAATGCCAGCCATCCAGTATCGAAAACAAAATACTGAAGGGCGCCTGAGTGGCTCAGTCGTTAAGCATCTGCCTTCATATCAGGTCATGATCCCAGGGTCCTGGGATCGAGCCCTGCATTGGGCTCCCTGCACAGTGGGGAGCCGCCTTCTCCCTCTCCCCGCTCTCTCTCACTATCTCTGTCTCTCTCTCTCTCCCAATAAATAAAATCTTTAAAAAATAATAAAATACTGGTTTTACAGTGTATGTCCCTGGAGTTGATGTTAGCCAACGCTACAGGGCTCTTTGAAATATGCTGATTCCATAGTTTGGCATTCTTTGTCTTCTCCAGCTTTAGGAAACAAGGGAGCAGGAGGTGAAAAGGCTACCTTAATTTTATTTATTAATTTGTTTATTTGTTTGAGAGGGAGCACATACACAAGCTGGTGGGGGTGCAAGGGTGGGGAGAGAAGAAGCAGACTCCTCACTGAACAGGGAGCCCAGGACCCTGAGATCATGACCTGAGCCAAAGGCACACTCTTAACTGACTGGGTGATCAAGCGCCCCAAGAGTCTCCCTTTAAATACCGTTCATAAGTGTGGTCAGTGATGTTGGGGTCATATATTTACATTTCCTCTTTGAGAGTTCGAAAGAAGAAAAAAAAATGTAGTGAATGGATTGTGTTTGGGAAACATTGCCTCGTATCTGGCAGAATTTCTTTTAATTCTATTTTTCCATCTTTGCAGCTAAGATATCAACATGGACTAGGGACTCCAGACTTGAGGCAAACCCTCCCTAACCTGAAAAACTTCATGGAACATGGACTAATGGTCAGGTGGTGAGTACCTTTATCTCTGACACCCAGAAACTGGAATGCGGATAATAATCCTGAGAGACTTTCCTGGTTTCCCCATTGCTCCTCACCTGCCTTCTGTGTTTCCTTCTTTATTAAGATGCCTGAAGAAAAGGAAAGGCAGCCATTTTCATGTGTGGGTCTAACCCCCAGTCTTGCTAAGCAAGGTGAAGTGTCCTCAGGAGGAGAGTGGGCTCAAGGGGAATTGTTTGAACACTGGGAAGTCGGCTGGGTGCGGAATCCTTGAGTGTGATTCACAAAAGGGAGATGTGGGGCCACTAGGACTTCCTCAAAGAACAGGTGAAGGATATAACTACAGAAATAACAGCGTGATCAGTGGCCGTGAGAGTTAAGGGAAAAAAACAGACAGTGAATAGGGTCACCTTGGCAGGACCTAGTCTGAGACCAGGAGACACATGCTAGAATGTGTCTTATATTTGATGTCAGTGCCTGTTGTACCATGAGGGCAAATTGCTGCTTGCAAATGTTTTGTCAAGGTAGACTGGCTCTTTGAAAAAGAGAAGGAGAAGGAAAAGTCTATTGCAAAAACACGAGATTGGTTCATCTGTCATAAATAAGTGGAAAGCTGTGTGTACTAGCCATTGAGTAATTCTCGAAGTTTGAATTTTGGGGCGATGGGCAGTAACTGACAATCACGTAAATGAAAATCAGGCCTCAAGAGCTACACAGCTGGGAACGGCGTATGTTCTTCTAAAGAACACTGGCTCCTCGTCCACCATCCTTCTCTAACCTGCTGGGTGAACCTAAAGTGTAACCTCTTAGAAACTTAATTTCCTCATCTGTAATCCCTGCCCTGCTCCTCTCACCATTTTGTGATGAGAATAAAAAGAGGTTAGACAGAAAAATTACTTGTGGGGAGGAAGGTACAAGATTGGTTTCATTTTCTTCTGTGCCATAAGGATGAGCCTTGAGAATAATGAGAAAGCAACATCTTTAACCTTTATTTTGACATTTTTTATTTTTGTCCTTTTTGAACCTCAAAATGCATGTTCTGGTTGTGTGATTTTAGATAGGACTCCTGTTAAGTCAATGCACAGTTGTTTAAAGAATCCTACTAGTCAGAATATCAAAATAATTAGAAATACCTAGTACTGCTGTGGACCTGTATGCCCTGAGGCATGAGGGATAGGAATTGAGTTTTAATGTAAAATAATAATGAACCAGCAGACATTTACTTAGTAGTGCTGTCTCTGTGTAAAGCTCAGTGATAGGCACTCTGAAGGGTTAACGGGAAATGTAAGATTCTATCCCTACCCTCAAGGAGTTGTGATCTAGTTGGAAATAAGATATATAATTAATGAAAGGCTTTATAATACAAATGATAAATAACCTAAAATTATTTTTTTTTAAAGAGGCCACCCATAATACCACCTGATGAATCACTAAATGAACCTTGCTTAGTCCAGACAGCAAATTGTCCCAGTATTATTTATTGAAGACTCTGTCTTTTGTCCACTATTTGGTAATGTCATCTCTTTCATGTACCAAGTTTACTTATATACGTGAGTCTGTTTCCAGGCTCTCAGTTCTGCTCCTTCGTTTTATTTGTCTATCCATGGGCTAATACCACATTTTTAAACTATTATAAGATAAAATTTCTGTAAGTCATGTTGAGATTTGGGGTGCCCAATAAATAGTATCCTTTCCCCCCTAAATTTGGGACCATTTAAGAGAGGAGATACAAGAGACAGACTAATAGAAGTCACAATGTCAGTTTCATTACTGATGAAGCCTCTTGGAAAATATGACTTAAGATCTGTAATAAAAAGGGCTTGCAGAAATGTCACTCAAAAACAAAACTTCCCTTCACGGTTGCATTGTGAACTAGAGAATCCCCGGCTTTTTCCGCAGAGGCAGGCCCTTGACTACACCGTGGAGAGCAGAGACTCCTGTGGGAAACCAGATGGGATTAAGCCAAGAATACCCAGGTTTTATTTTTCACTCTAAATTCACCCATCAGAAAAGGCCCTTGTCCTCACAGAGAGAGTGAGAGGATGGAGAGAAGCCAGGAGTACTACTCCTAAATCATGTTCCTTCATAGCAAGAAAAGGAAGATAGCCCCAATTTTTTTCTTGATGTCTGATAGGGTGAGGCTCCTACCTACAGTTCTTCAAAACTCTTTTGACTTTCCTTGACTTATGAATTATATTTGTATGATTTGACAGTTTTATAATATAAGGTCTTCCTTACTATGAACTTGATATCTTTTCCTAAAAGATTTTATTTATTTATTTATTTATTTATTTATTTATTTATTATTTATTTGAGAGCAGAAAGAGAGAGTGAGCCAGGGAGGGGCAGAGGCAGAGGGATGAGCGGACTCCCCTCTGAGCAGGGATCCTGATGGAGGGCTCGATCCCAGGACCCTGGGATTGTGATCTGAGCCGAAGGCAGAAGCTTAACTGACTGAGCCACCCAGGGGTCCCCTGTATCTTTTTATACATTTTCTTTCTGTTTTTTAAACGTACCTCAATAAAGTTTTAAGATTTTCTTCATAAAGGTCTTACACATATTTTATAAGTCCCAGGTAGCTTGCCATTTTGGTGGCTATTATAAATTTTTTATTAATAGCATCTAACTTTTTTGTGGCTACTATACAGGAGTACCACTGACTTTTGTATTTTGAATGCATTTAGTAACCTTGCTAACATTAATTACAGTAGTTTGTCTTAGATTCTCTTAGATTTTTCTGTGTATACAATCATACTATTTTAGTGAATGATGGCATTGTTTCTTCCCTTCTGTTTTTACTTTTATTACTTTTTCTTCTTATATTTTATTATTAAAGAGGAGCAGCAATAGTGAATAGCTTTGTCTTACTCCTGACTTTAAAAAGAATGCTTCTGGCACTGCTCCTCGGGGAGCCTGCTTCTCCCTCTCTCCGCTGCTCTCTCTAATAAATAAATAATCCTTAAACAAAAAAAAAAAAAAAGAGAGAGAGAGATTGCTTCTAACTTTTCACCATTAAATACTATATTTATTGCAGGTTTTGATAGATATCCTTGATTAGCAAAAGAAATTTCTCTCTATTCCTAGCTCACTAGGTGTTGTTTTTTTAAATCATGAATGTGTGTATTTGGGGTTTTTTTCCATTTTTTAAAATTAAGTTTTTAATTTTAATTCCAGTATAGTTAACATACAATGTTGCATTAGTTTCAGGTCTGCAGTATAGTGACTCAGCAATTCTGTACATTCCTCAGTGCTCGTCAGGATAAACGTACTCTTAATTCCCATCAGCTCTTCCACCCGTCTTCCCACCTACCTCCCCTCTGGTAACCATCAGTTTGTTCTTTATAGTTAAGGGTGTTTCTCAGTTTAACTCTCTTTTTTTTTCCCTTTCTTCATTTGTTTTGTTTCTTAAATTCCACATGTGAGTGAGATCATATGATATTTGCCTTTCTCTGACTGACTTATTTCACTTAGCATTTTACTCTCTGGCTCCATCCACATCATTGCAAATGGCAAGCTTTTGTTCTTTTTTAAGGCTGAATAATATTCCTGTGTGTGTGTGTGTGTGTGTGTATACACATACACTGAATGTGTGTATTTTGAATTTTATCAGATGCATATTCTGAATCTATTGATAGCACTGTATTTGTTCTCCTTTACTATATTAATATGTTAATAAGTATTAATACATTTTCTAATGTTAAATCATTTTTGCCTCCTGGGATGTACTGTACTTGGTCATGATGTGTAATGATTTTTTCCTATGTTATTAGATTCAGTTTGCTAATTTTTAGAGTATCTACCTCTGTGAACTGAGATGAGGCTAGCCTTGAATTTTTCTTTCTCATACAATAATCCTTGTCTGAATTTGGTAACAAGGTTTTAAAAGCCTTAAAAGATAAGCGGAGATCTTTCCTTTCTTTTATATTCTCTGGAACAGTTTATAGTTTGTGTAAAATAAAAAATTATCTGCTATAGTGAAGATCTGATAGAACTTAGCAAAAACCTAGTGTTTTTTTAATTTGTTGAGGGAAGAAGTACAGATTTTTAACTACTGATTTAATTACTAAAGGTCTATTTATGTTCTGTTTTCCCAGTTCCTCATTAACTACTTCAGTATGATTTCCAGTTCTGTCAGTAGACTGAAATTCCTTTTATCTAAGTGGATGCCTATAGAACTCTATATTACAAAACCTAAATGTCACTTTTCTGTCCTTATCCTACTCTGTTCCAAATCTGGCATTTGGCCTTCATCGAAGCATCTCCTCTCTTGTCTTCCTTAACACCACCTTCCTCTGGTTTTCCTCCCTTCTACAGTTCTTCTCTGTTTTTGGTGTTCCTCCTCCTGTACTTACATCATTAAATATGGAATTCTCCATGGCCCCATCTTAGGTCCTCCTCTCTTTTTCTCTCTCTACTCCCTTCTCATGTGATCTCATCCATTCCCTCAGCTTTGAAAACCATTTCTGTGCTGATGACCCCCAAAGTTACACTTTCAGCATAGATCTCTCTTGCCAGCTCTGCCGAGTCAGAGATCTACTTGATGCTTTCCCATGGAGTATCACAGGCCCCTCAGCCTGGACATATCTGAAACTGTCTTCTTCCTGTCAGCAAACGCTCACACTGGAGCATGATCCTTGATTCCCTTCTCTTCTCCCCTCCCACCAGATCCAGTCTGCATAGTGTGTATATCAAATCCAGCCACTGCCACCCATGTCCGCCGTGACCGCTCCAGTCCAGGGCATCACCTTCTCTTGCCCCAGATGGCACTAGTCTGGTTTGTCTCCTAATTTCACTCTTGCCAACCCCCTCCCACCCCATGTTCATTCCCCACAGTAGCCAGAGGGGTCTTTTAAATTTTAACTATATCTTAATCACTCCCTGGTTTCAGTGGCCAGAATGAAATTCACGCTCTGTCATGGTCTGCCTGCCCCTGCCTTCTCCTGTCCTCTCATGGGTGGTTGCTGTCCTGGCCTCCTTTTAGTTATGGGAACAAGTTCTCTCCTGACTCACTGCTCCTCTGTCTAGGAGTCTAGGATGTGCTTTTCCCCTTCCTTCTCTCCTACCACCATCCTCACCTGTCCCCTCATATGGAGGGAGCAGTTGTAGAAAAGGCCCAATAGCTTTATTGGCAAAGGACAGACCACCTTGGCTAGCCTGTGCATTCACATTAGGAACCAAGAGAATCTGGGTTTTGTGGTCCTTCGAGCTTATACAATTTGGGACCGCTTTTCAAGAAAAAGAATATATGACTTCAAATAAAAAATTAGAAAAATCTAAATACTTAAAAAAACAAAGTTGAAATAAATGACTGAAACTTTTAGAGATCCGATCCCTTTCTCCTGAGCTGACAGTTTACCCAAAATGCTTACAAAGAAATGCTTCCACATCACAACCTGCCTGTTCTTCCTCTCCTAAAACACTACGATTTCCAGCAACTCTCCCTCGTAAGGTACAGAGAAAATAAATGGCTTTCTGAGCATGGTTGACCCATGAACCTATGGCAGTAAAACTAGAATCTAGGTCTACTGGCACTGATGTAGTAAACCCATTAAGCCCTAAGCGCACACATTTACGCAGTGCCCCTCTGTGCCAACTGTGCCAAGTGCATTAGCACCAAGTGAGCAGCAGGGACCACTTTATGGTGCTCTAGTGAAAAATGGGCTACAGGTAGATGCAGAGCACCACAGAATGAGTGCTACGTGATGATTCCAAGTAGAAACCACTGCAGGAAGCCAGGAAGTTACAAATGTAAACAAAGCTGGAACAAGCACTCTTAGCCTCCAAGGAAATCTGAGAATTTCCTAACACAACCGTGGACTGAGGAGTTACCTCCCGAGCCAGTGCTCCTTAGGGCAGAGGGTAAAAAAACTCACACTCCTGAGGGATCCTCTTACATCTTTTGTAAAAGAAAACACTTCCATGTTCCGTGTGGTTGTTACCATTCACAGATTGGTCCCCGTGGAAGCAGACTTGCTGTATGTTCTTTTGGTGTCGAGGATTTCAAACTGGCTAAGAATCAGTGCAGTCACTGAATTCCTCCTTATGGTAAGCTTCAAAGTTATATGACAGCTTGTTTGTTTTGTTTTTTAAGGACAGACAGTGTGATTAAAATTTCTTTAATGACGGGATTTTTTTTTTCTTTCACATTACAGGATTCTGATCTAATATCAAAAGCATCTATCTGATTCATCCTAAAACTAACCCCTTTTCCTCATGAACAGACTTACATGGGGGCACAGTGCTTGGTGCTTTATGCTAGCTCTTTCCAAAAGAAGTCCCGTTTTTTCATCAAGGATCACTTGATCCCATTGTAACTGCCAAGCAACACGGTTTTGAAAAGCAGAATTTCAAGTCAGAGGTTGTACTCTTGAGTCATTTGGTTAAAAGCCACCAGCCTGCCATTTAAACATTCCATTTTTTCTTCTGCTACTAACTACAGTCTCAGATGCAAATTGATGTGCACATACGCAGCTGACACTCGTGCTGAATCACGGTCAGGGAAGAATGTATACACGAGCTGCGGCTTGATGCCTGCCAGTAAGACGATAAGTTTAAAACAGAGTCGCTGGGGTGGTTGTGAACGGGCTGCGTGATGGGGCCCCAGCATTCAGGTCCTGGGACAGGGCCTTGACTGTGTTTCTCCACTGCTCTCTCACCCCTTCTCCACTGACCCCCAGACAGACCACACTCATTTCCGATTTCAGTTCTTTACTCAGACAAGTTCCCACTACGCAGAAGAGCCTGCCCTTGCCTCTGCCCTGTCCAAATGTTGCTCTCTCACTCTGAGTATGTCCGACCTCATTCATTCACTCACTCAACAGGCACAATGGCAGATACCAAGTTAAATACGTAGTCCCTCGGTAGCAGAGGTTCACTTCTCCCAGGAAGTCTTAACCACTAGGCTCTTGAGTCGCTGAGGACTGTGTCTTTATCATCCTGTGGTCCCAGCCTGGCATCAGGGAAGCCTGGAGTTATGTGAGTGAATGAATTAGCCATCCGTCTTGTTCTGTTCATGGAATATACTGCTTGAACTTACATTCAAGGAGGGTGTAGTCTATTTGAGGCAATGAGATGGAAACAAGCAGTACATAATGGAAAATAGAAAGTATGAAGTATTCTAGGTAGATAAGTTCTTTGGAACATTCAGAGGGAGTCATTGACTTCCTGATGTAGGGGCTGTGAGTGAGACCTGGGCTGAGCCTTCACTAAAGGAGGCAGCATTCAGTGGACCTAGAGCGCAGGAAGAATTTGGGCATGGGAAGACTGGAGAATAGGACCGAGTAGGTTAGGGAAACAGTTGCCCGGTCATACTGAGCCTGAAAAGACTGTGGTTTTGAATACCAACTCCACCACTTGTGGTCTCTGAAACTTCAAACAAGTTTAAGCTGTCAGCTTCAATTTATCTATAAAATGGAGTCATTAGTGCCTACCTGATAGAGTCGCTATGTGGGTTAAATATAGAGACGTCTAGCATACTGCCTGGCACACAGCAGTCATGAAGGGGTAGCTGTCGTTATAAATATGTAGTGGATAAGTGAATCATAGTTACTATCTCTGTCTTCAAATGTTAATCCAGTCTTTGTTATAGGTATTTTGTTTTTCCCTTAATATCTACAAACAGGTATGGAATATGGTTCTTGGTCACATTTTTTAATAATGGCTCAGGCCATCTTGTAAGTTAATGATACAAAATAGTCATCTTCTCCCTCTTGCTTTCCCCAAGTCCTTTATAAGACCCTTTGAGAGCCACGGAGATAAGTATCCTACAGATCTGTTTGCCTACCTACTTTTTTTGGTACCTACCTTCTTAGGTGCCTTTCATATGGAGTTAGAAGTTATAAATAATAAGTCTCTTACTTGCAAAATGTTCCATGTTTTTATTTAAGTTTGCAACAACCTTGCGAGGGCAAAGCAGATAATCACCCTTTCACAGATCAGAGAACCAAGACTTAGAAAGGTGAAGTGAAGTGAAGTGAGAGGCACCCGGTTGGCACATTCAGTTAAGCTGATTCTTGATTTTGGTTCAGGTCATGATTAGGTCATGATCTCAGAGTTGTGAGATGGAGCCCTGCGGCAGTGGGTGGTGGGCTCTGTGCTCACGGGGCGGGGGGCTGTTTGAGGATTCTCTCTCCCTCTCCCTCTATCCCTCCCCCTGTTCTCTCTCTCTCTCCCTCAAATAGATAAATAAATAGTTTAAAAAAAAAAAGTGAAGTGAATTGCCAAGGTCACATGCTCCTAAGTGATGGAACTGGGGCCAGAAACCCAGATGTCTGGCTCTTGTCTTTTTATCACATGATGCTGCCCCTTCTTAATCAGTGGTCATCCTTCTCCTTCTCTGCCCTTCCCCAGCCCTCCTGTCTCTGTGCCACATGATTTGTAACACCTGTTACCTTCCACAGGGAAATCTACCAGAGTCAAGTCCAGAGTACTAAGAAAATACACTGCTGTGGTATCAAGGCAGCAGTCCTGGTGAAAACACTCTTTGAAGCTTATCCTACCCCGTATACTCAGAGAGGGAAGAAACTCAGAGTCAGAAAACTTTGTGAAGAATTGGGGAACTTTAAGACCAAAAGAAACAGAAATGATTATATGTTTCATCTCCATTCCTCAAGAAATAAGAAAACTGAAGGAAGCACATGGGTTGGCCTAAAACATATGTTTGCCTTCCCCCAATTTTATGTTTTGTTCTGTTTGTTTGTTTTTCAGAATAAGACATGATAAAAGTGGGATTTCAAAACCATCTGTCCTGCTTTATATGTAGAGTTTTTCATTCCAAGTTTAATTTTTCTCAACTACAGAGCTTAAACCAGCAACTTCATGCAAGGCAGCGTAATACAGCAGAAGGAGCACTCGATCTAGGAATCAAAAAACGTAGGCTCCAACTTCAGCTCTGTCACTTAATTTTCATTAAGTTAGTAGCACCAGCGTTATTTCCCAAGCATAGTTGCATGGAGCAAATGAGGTCATGTCTAAGTGAGTGATAACCTAAAAAGGACTATGCAAAGTATTGTTAAGTAGGATTTATGCTTTTAACAATTCATTAACTGTCTCCTCTGCCTATAGCACTATGTAAGAGACAAAAAAGATTCAAAAGTGTAAGGTAACTCCTGCTCTGTTTAGATGACAGTTGTTTAGTTTGGAATCTAAATGAGTGGATAAGACAAATTAATATTTTGAAGGACATGACTTGCAAGAATTTCCCTGTACGTTGTGCATTCTTGCTGTCACGTTGGGCCTGGAGCCTGAGACCCAGCTTCAGTGGACAGTCTGGTAACCGCTGGAGGTCAACCTTGGTCTGAGTTGTTTGACATTTTAGGACCAGGCTTGCAGTTTTTATAAAGACCATGTCAGTTTCAGTGACCTTATTGAAGATGGGACGCTGAAGAGAAGCATCGTTGACTATTCCGCAGCTTGCTAGATTAGTTCTCCGGATTCCTTCTAGCACTTAATGGTGGGACTTAGGAAGGAACAACTAGTGGCTTTGTGTCGGGTCATCTCACTTAAGTGGTATAAATCTCTAGATGGCGTTTCTGGTGACCTATGTTTTATCTAGTCTCCCATTCCTTTTCATAAATAGAGAGGACCAAGCTGAACAGCTTCGGAAGGAAGGAAGGAGAGAAGGAGGAAGAGGAAGGCAGGAAGAAAGGAAAAGGAGGGAAGGAGGAACTTTGGCACGTTTTAAGAAAGTCCCTTTTTTAAAACTGAGGATAATGAAAATTAAGAGCAAGTGGGCCAGTCTACTTTTTTTTTTAATCTGGAGGTAGTAGTATAATAGTTTAGCTTGTAAGCCAAGCTATTCACCTTTGAAAATGAAGCAGTATCCAGCATTAACATTTTTTTAAATCCTCTTTAAAAGCAAATGTGTCCTCTTTCCTTCCTTCTATCATGCTTACACGGAATTCAGCACTAGTTTCTGGCAGGTAACCCTGAGGGACTTAAAAAACATGCTGTCTAACTGATGTTAGTTTTTAAATTTAGATCAAATGACATTGTCTTTGAAGTCTCAAGTGTACCACTTAAGGTAGCGGCATCAGATGGGCTTGCCTTTCAGAGTACCTCTGGCAAGCTGGCATCCTTAATATGAAAAGTGAAGCCTGGTCAAAAATAAGTGAAAAAGAAAGTTTTATTGAAGTTATTTACTCCAAGATAGCTATTTTAGAAGGAACCTTGACAAGTCATCTCGTTGCCTCTAGACAGGAACACACAAGGCATATGGGTATCTGTAGTATTTTAAAAGACCTTGGGGGACCAGGCTTCTTCCATAACTCATTCCAGAGTTTAAACACCCTCGCTTCAGGAAATTCTTCCCTATATTTAACTTACAGGCCCCCTCCTGCGGTTAACACCCATTTCCGCTTTTTTCTGTCTCCAGTCAGGATGGAGAACAGCTGGCCAACATCCTTTGTGTGCTAACCCTCCATCAGTGACAGAAAGTCATTTGGGTATCCCTGGGCTTCTTTTCTCAACCCCCAGCAACCAAGTCTTTGAACCAAACTGGACTCTTTTTCTCTTTGTTTTTATGTGTGTCTTGTGTACTTCTGTTAAATCCTTCTGATTATAAAATAATATGTGCTCAATGAATCAAATTTGGGAGGTGTAAAAATATACAGACGAAGGAGGAATAATAACCCCACAATCTAGGAACAAAAACCATTGTTGATCAGTTTTCTGTGTGTTTCTTTTATAGTTGAGATCCTGTAGTCTATACCAGCGCTGTCCAGTAGAAATAGAGTCTGAGCCATGTGTGTAAATTTAAATTTTCTGGCAGACATATTATAAAAAAGTAAAAAGGAATAGGTACATTAATCTTACTATTTTATTTAATTCTAATAAAATCCAGTTATAACTCATCAACATACAATCAGTATTTTTAAAATTACTAATAAAATATTTTGCATCCCTTTTTTCATACTAAGCCTTCTGAATCTGGTATATATTTAAAGACAGTATGTCTCAAATCCAGCTAGCCACGTTGCAGGTACTCGGGGACCATTGGCTAGTGGCTACAGTGTCGGACAGCATAGTCCATCCATACAATTGTATATACTACTCTTACATCATATCTTTTTTTTATTTTAAGATTTTATTTATTTATTTGACAGAGAGAGAGGCAGGCAGAGAGAGAAACAGGTGGAGAGAGAGAAACAGGCTCCCTGCTGAGCAGAGAGCCTGATGCGGGGCTTGATCCCAGGATCCTGAGACCATGACCTGAGCCGAAGGCAGAGGCTTAACCCACTGAGCCACCGAGGCGCCCCGTACATCACATCTTAAGCCTTTTATAACGGCCGTTTAAAACTTTTTAGCATCATTTTAGTGGCTGCATAATATTCTCATTTAGATTTACTGTAGCTGTATCTTTAAATAGTTTTGTTTTTCATGTTATAAATAACCCTGTCGTGTACTTCTTTTTACCTTCTTTTTTACATTAACAGAATGTTTCTCAACACGTTGCCAAAAAGAAAAAAAACATAAATTATTCCTTTTGAGTACAACTAATTAAATCCATTTATTCATAAAACAAATAAGTTCATTTAATACTCTCTCTTTACTACATTAGATTGGAAAGTGAAAGAGTAGATTTCAAGAAATAGACGACAAGTCCCGTCCCCCCTTACAGTGTTTACAAGACTTGGCTCCATAGCTGGACTGCACATATATTGTATTTTATTCTGCTTTAACGATCCTTCCCTTCATTTCTTACTCTTGCCCCCTACACACACACACACAGCCTGGTTAACTCCCCCCTATCCTTCAAGGCACCGATTGAATACGCCTCCTGTGATGAGTCCTCCAGATGATCACTGGCCCCCTCCTGCTGCAGTATACCAAGTGTGCATTGTATGCAAAGCACCATGGTGTTCTGGTTACTGGTTAACTCTCCATCTTCTCTACTACAATGGGAACTCCTTTCTTTTTTCTTTTTTTTTTTTAAGATTTTATTTATTTATTTGACAGAGAGAAATCACAAGTAGGCAGAGAGGCAGGCAGAGAGAGAGGAGGAAACAGGCTCCCTGCCGAGCAGAAAGCCCGATTCGGGGCTCGAACCCAGGACCTGGGATCATGACCTGAGCCGAAGGCAGTGGCTTAACCCACTGAGCCACCCAGGCGCCCCTGGGAACTCCTTTCTGATAGAAACCTTGTTTTATACACTTTGTCATTTCCAGAGCCTAGGAGACTGCCAGGCAGTGACCGTGGATGTCAGTCACGTCTACTGAAATATGTGTTGAAACACAAGTGAGCGTATTAAACATCAGTTGGATGGGCTAATTACAAGTGCTGTGGCTGTTCAAAGAGATTACTTTAAGTTGACATGGTTAAAGGCTTCAAAGGAGGTTGGACTCGAATTGGGCTTTGGAAGATGGGCATATTTAAATGAATGGAGGGAAAGAATTAGCAGAAAAGCCGCTAATGTGTCCTGTACTAAGAAGTCAGTGTTTTTTAGGAGGGACTGTGTAACACCTGCCAACTCTCAGCAGATAAGCATCCTTCTGGATCTAAAGCACTGTATTAAGTTTCAAGAAGCCTGTAGAGCTATGGTCTGTGCCCATCAAAAGCCGACAAGGGTCTGCAGCATTAAAAATGACTACTGACTACTTCAGCATGACCTTTGAATTTAAAATCAATTCAGATACAATTCCCTGTGTT
Source organism: Lutra lutra (assembly GCF_902655055.1). Lineage (NCBI taxonomy): Eukaryota > Metazoa > Chordata > Mammalia > Carnivora > Mustelidae > Lutra > Lutra lutra. The sequence continues at coordinate 54,441,755 of NC_062287.1, read as the reverse complement.
TTAAGTTTGGAGTTTAACATTTAATATCATTTTATATGATGCTTCTTCCACAATTCTGTTAGTAAAGAGCAGTATATAATAAGTAATACCGTTATAGCTAATGCCAAATGACTGTTAGGGCAAACCAGGCACTCTTCCAGAACATTCTGAGTGTATTAGTTAACTCATGTAATCCTCACAACAACCCTGAGAATTAGGACCCACTATCCTGCCTCATCTTCTCAATGAGGAAACTGAGGCACAGAAAGGTGAAAATAACTTAAAGGTGACCCGGCCATCAAGCAGAGGAGCTGGACTTGGACCCAGGCCAAACAGTTTTAGGCCCCCACTTTGTTACTCAATCCTCGTTTATAACTACGTTAAGACTAAAATGTTTTATACAAGGGACTAAAATGTTTTAAACAAATGTTTAGCACCCTGTGATTTCAGGGAAAGAATGCTATCATTATAACGCTCTCCTGGTTTTCTTCTTTCCTCTCTGACCGCTCCCTCTCATTTACAATCTCCTCTTCCTCTACCTCAGCATAAAGAACGGGAGCTCCTCAAGGCTCAGTCCTAGGCCCTCTTTTCTCCAGTTTATTCTCCAGCCTAAGGTGATCTTATCCACAACCATCATTTTAATTATTACCCACATTGAAAGGAAACACAAGCACAAAATCTTCAGCCCAGGTCTCTTTTCAGATATCGCACTTCCCTTCCCTTCAGACTGCCTCCTGGATGTTTTCACAACACGTGCTGTGTGCCTGTGTTTTTTTCCTTCCTGCTGGCCGTCCCAACCACCATAAGCCTCATGGTCTTCCGGTGCTCTGTTTACAGCAAATGGAATCTCCATCCATTCTTTCACAGTGGCCAGAAAGCCATGCACAATCCTTGCTTCTTCACTTGCCCTCTCATCCCCATAACCTTAGAAACGCCCGCAGATTTCTCCTGACAGGTCTACTTTCTATATTGGCATATTTCCATTCTGGTCCAAGCCCCCATCGTCTCCCACCTACACTGCTGCACAGCCTGTGGTCCCCAGCATGCACTCTGGGCCCCCTCCCTTCTCTTCTCCAACTTTAACCAAAGGGCACTTTCCAAAAAACTGATCAGTCAGTCAATTAATAGATCTCTCTTTCGCCACCTTTGCCTTCCCCGCCCCCGACACACACACCAGTAGCTTAAAATGCTTTAATGGCTTAAAGAGAAAAATTATCAATTTGGTCTGTGGACATCTGCATGATCTAGACGTTGTTTTCCTCTGCAGCTTTATCTTCTACCATGCTGCTCTCCACTTGATGACCCTTTGGGTCCTCAAACATTGTTCTCTGTCTTGATGCAGGGGCTTGTCATATGCTCTTCCTTTCACTTGGAAGATGCTCTTAACCACCAACCCATTCTTCCCCTGGTGAAAAATTCTACGAATGCTTCAGCTCTTGACCTTTTCTGGATCAGTTCTGTTACACGGTCTCTTAGCCCATGTCCTCACCTGCACAGCATGTGTCGGAGGTTATCATTTTACATTTTTGTCATAATTTTGTAACAGGTATCTGTCCTCTCCCACTGTGGGGTAAGCTCTGCAAAAGCAGGAACTGGGGCCTTATTTTCAATCATTATTGTGTCCCTAGTGTTTAGCACATAATAGACATTTAATAAATATTTGCATCAGGGAGTAAATCATTTGTCAGTATTCATACAGTTTCATGCTGCACCTCTTGGTAGTACGGAGGACTACCAAAGACAAGGTTCCCCAGAAACTACCCCCGGAGCCCCACAGTCTGTCACTAAGTGATGATTAGATGGCAGCTAATGTAATTCAGGCACTTCTAGAGACCTCCAGCATCTTGGGAAATGGTGGTGGCGCTGTTCATTTTTCTTTCAAAATAACAAACACCCAGAGCCCCACCCACGGTTCAGCTCATGTCCGAGCTTATTAGAAATGTGGAGGTAGTTGGGCTTTTAAAGTATCTTTCGAAGACTTCATTGCACAGAGTCTGTCACTGGCTTATGGAGCCTAAAACTACTTTTGAAATTCAGAAAGCAATCTCTGACCAAGGTTTTAGTCTGTCTCTGAAGATCTCCCTGAGGCTGGGTTCTGTGAGATTGCCTCCTCCAGCGTCCCTGCCAAAGGTAGAGGCTACATTCCCCCCACCCCACCCGCCAGTTCTCAGCCTAAATACTCTATTACTCCATTCAGACACTCCAGGGGGCCCCTGGTATTATCTCCAGCATCTCTTTCTGTTCCTACAGACCATTTTATGGTCTTCATAATGTTTGTTGCTGGACTGTGATTTTAATACATCCATTTGTATGGTGATTTCTTACAATGAAAGCTGATGGGTAAAGTGGCTGACTTGACTCATCCTGGGACCCCTCTCTATCTCCCTAAGGATCACTCTCTATTCCCAGATCCCAGGGAACTCGGCCTTGAGACTGAGGTGGAGTTGGCCCCCAGATGAGCTCCTGCCTGTGGGCATCCCCTTAGCCTCTGTCCACTGCCCTGTGCTGAGGCCTCGTTTTCCCAAGCTAGGCCTTCTTGTCCAGGGCCATGGAGGCCTGATGGTCAGGCCCTCGGTCAGATCACGTAGCCTGGGGAAATGGATTTCTTCAGCTTGGTTTTTTTACCCTTTGCCTCTGGAACTTTCTCTTTTACAAATACATCTTTCCATCAGTCCTTAGTTGAAATAAAATTTAAAGGCTCCCTTGTTCAGTTATACCTTTTTAAACTTTCTGTTTTTATTTAGTCAGACTTTGGCAGAAAACCTTCCAAGCCGAGCCCAGGGGAAAGGTGACCATTGGCACAGGTTTCAGCCTATGCTTTTGGCCCAAATTTGTTTCTATTTTTATTTTGTTTCTTGTTTTTGTTAACATCCTGGGCAAAGATTAAGCACTTTCGCTTATCTGGTAATGGTGAGAGGCCTTTAGATTGCTTCCCTGTGGTCAGGATACTGCAGGCTTCAAACCGTTAACCCCCAGCCACCTCCTGAGAGATAAGATCTAGCTGTTAAATTTGGCTTTCCCAAAAGGAGTCTCTGTGCTTCTGCTTGATCTGAGAGAGCAAGGAGAAAGATAAATCCCAGCTTTTGCTGGATTCTGAAAAAGGATAGTAGTCTAATTTATGGAGGTTGTTTTTTTTAAAAAAACTAATTTTATGTCATAATTCCATAGCTGCCAAAAGACGTAATTCTACCTCAGCTTCGCCTTGGCAACCTGCTTTTGGCACTGGGCGCAGCGCTGTCATTGCTCTGCATTATTTAAGCAGTAATCTTTAAGAAGGTGAGAAACTATTATTGCTTTTTTAGCACAGTTGACATGCTATTGGCGCAGAGGAGTACCTAGAGCTTCAAACATTTCTAATGGCCGTAAACCAACTTAAACACCTCCACGGAGAGGCCTCACAGCCGTGAGGTCATATCTTGCTGCAGGGGGAGAAAGAAGATCGAATGTTGTTTAAAAGCGGGGTGTTTTTTTCTGTTTTCTTTTTAAGTATTCTTATCCCACCGAGTTGTAGCTGTCGACTTTGGCGGGGATCCAGACAATCAAGATTTAGCATTTTGACCAGCTGTGATCTAGTAATGTTCCTCAGAGGAGACGTTCTGTAGGAGGGAAAGACACATATTTGAGACTGTGGACTGTGCTCCCTCCCAGTACCTTACAGAGTGGGACCTGGCCGTAGACCGAGAGAACCAGCAAAAGTGAATCTGAAAGAGAATAGGGAACAAAACCGTTCCCAATGGCTAAAAATTCACCCGCCTTCAGGAACTCTCTTGATGTGGCCAATCTTTATGTTTTTCCTTTATTTCCCTTTCCCCTGAGTCTCCACATTTATATCATTTGGTGGCAAAATGTATTCTATTTTCATAATCGATGCTTGGACTCCATCAGCATTCTTACAGCAGAATAACAGTTCCTAGGAAGCCAAAAAAGTCACCAAACTTAAGAATAGAGGCAAGAACAGAAAAGCAAGAGAAGACACCAAGTCGCTTAGCCTAAACCTTATTCCTCTGAGTCTCCCTCCTCCCTCGAATAAAAGCATGATTAAGTGTCCATGTTTTGGTGTCAAGTCCTGGGAACTGGGAGAGAGAACGAACCTAATTTATTTAGTCAGATTGTGTCTGTTCAGTCACAATGAGTGCTTCTGACCTCAGGCAAGTGACCTAACCTCTGAGCCTCCCTTTCTTCATCTGTTAAAGGAGGACAACGTTCATAATACTTCACAAAGATGTGAGGCTGAAGTGAGACCACGTAGAAAGCCATCAACAAAGTGCTTACTTCATCACACTCCCTTACTGTTAGCTGCTGCCGTTGTATCATTAGTAACAATCTATGCCGTACCTACTCGTTGTACTAGGAATTTTACTCCAGCTGTAACCACCGTCAGGTGGCTCTCCACGTTTCACAGAAGAGGAGACCTTGGTTCAGAGCACTTGGTGCTTCGGGCGTTTCCTGGGCTCCGTGCCACCGGGGCTTCGTGCCACCAAGCTCTGGAATGTTACGTAGGGGGACGTAGAAACAGAACCGCATTTTGGACCGGTGCTTTCATACCTTATTTTCTCTCTCCCAGTCCTTCTGTTTAAAGGATGCTATTGCTTTAGGCAATAAAACCAGCAGAAAGAAGAGGAGGAGGGGAAAGTGGCAGAGGTAGGAAGAGCAGCGGGGGGTTGGGGATGAACTGGGTTCTACTGTCCCCCACGTTGGCTTCATGGCAAAGTATTTGTATAATGGTCCTAGAAGGCTGAGCAGGATCCTCCTCCTTTAGGACGGGACAACAGAAATTCCTCCCTTAGAAAAATTCCTTCTCCCTGAAGCTAGATTCATATAGAAAAATGATACATCAGGGGCTTGGGGACAATTGGAATGTACCTCCAAGGATGCTGGGAAGTTTTTATAGTCCCTGAGCATTTGGTAGATCCTGTAAATAGAGGCAATTGAGCATTTCTACTTTATTCAAAGCCTTCCCCACCCTGTGTCTTCAAGAAAAAAGAAAAAAAACTGGGGGGATGTTTCGCTTTTGATTGATTTAGTACCTTTCCTCCAAAACTCTTTTACACTTGCCTAAGTTCTCATTCTCCCTCTTGCAGCTGGCTCCCTTCTGTGCACAAGTGGAGACGGGGCAAGGGGGAGGAATTCTGTTTGTCCCCATTCTGTATAGGAGGAAATGGCAGGAGGAAGGAGACCCGAATTTTGGTCTTTACTTCTGGTTACCTGTGTTCCATAACTATTATATGCCTTTGAGCCTCAGTCACCCCTTCTGTAAAATGAGGGCAGTTCTTTTGGAATCCGAAGCCCATGGAAGCTGATAATGATGACAGCAGCCACAGCTCACAGCTTCTGCTGCCAGTAGCTTATATGCCAGGCGTTCTGCTAAGGGTTGCAAGTGCACTATTTTATTTAATCCTTGCTGTAGTCCAGTGATCTGTTTTGTGATGGAGAAAACTAAAGCACAGAGAAGAGGAGGGGCTGCCTACGGTCCTATAGTCCTATAACAAGCAAGTGGTGAGTCTTACCTTTAGTTAGAACTCCAGATCGAGGGGCGCCTGGGTGGCTCAGTCGTTAAGCGTCTGCCTTCGGCTAAGGTTGTGATCCCAGGGTCCTGGGATCGAGCCCCAAATCGGGCTCCCTTCTCCATGGGAAGCCTGCTTCTCCCTTTCCCACTCCCCCTGCTTGTGTTCTCTCACTGTCTCTGTCAAATAAATAAGTAAAATCTTAAAACAAAAACAAAAAACTTTAGATCGACAGTCATGGCTGCAAAGCTTGGAGCAGGATCCAGGTTTTGAGCCTTCTTTGTCATCACCACCCCTGTCTCCAGCTACAGCTGGAGACATAACAACAGGTAACTGACTGCAATAAATCAGGACGCACAGAATGAGAAAGAAATTAATCACCTTAATTTAGAGACATCAGAGAAGACTTGATCCAGAGAAGCCAAATTTAAAGCAGACTGCCCTCCTTGATCTCTGAACTCCAGACTACTTGACTTCTCCCTCATCAAGCTATTGTTTGTGACTTTGGGGTACCCTTTTGTACTTGTAGCAAAAGGTTGATCATGAAGTAATCTAACAGTCCCGATGTGGTTCAGTTACTCAACAACCTATCCCGTGTTTCCCTAAACTATGGCCTGGTGAATTGGCAATTACAGTATCTTTGGGTTGTTGTTTTTTAATAAATTCCTTTTAATTGCAGCATTAAACCCCAGGTGTCATGTTTCCAGGTTTCCAGTTTGAACCTAAGCCAGGCTGGAAAAGACATCCACTCAAGGCAAACAGCTAATGAGAATGTGTGTGGTGAGCTAGGGGACTCGGTCTAGTTACCACACCTCATATCTTGGGCCCCCTGATCTAGTGCCGCAGGGCACTTAGGGACCCCTGGCTAGAGTGGAGGATGGAGCAAAGCAACCATGTTTCCTACAGCATACACCCCTCCCCAAAGCATCCAGGTTCACTCTGGTTGTTTCTAAGAGTAAAAATTCCCGACTAGTGACTCATCGCCACAACTTAAATAATGTACCAATTTCATTTGATAAGTAAATTGTCAACAGCCTTTAAAAATTGGTTGTGTAATTAGTAAATCTATGCATTTTGACCTCTTCTTCCATCTAGGTGAAATAGTCATGAAGCCAGACTGTAATCAGACAGAAAAAATCTTGAAACCTTCCAGGCATTCTTTTTTGATCTATCATTTGCCTCTTTAATTGCTACCTTTCTGTATTTTAGGCAATGGTAGAGGTAAAAATGCCCCTTTTCTTATTGTAAGAATTTAGCTTGTACTAAAATGTGTAAAAAAGGTTCATTCTAGAAACTTTCTATTAAATGTTAAAATCCAAATTATTTTATTAAAAGTCTTCAATTGTGTTTTTAGAGATGCTTGTAGCAGTTTTTTAATAGCAAAATACAAATAATACAAATATACAATACAAATAATACAAATAATACAATAATACAAAAAAAAAATTAAGGGAATAATATTCCATTCAGTGGAGTAGCCATTTAGAATTGTTTACCGAAAGGTTTTAATAAAATCCAATGGCAGGATACAGAATTGTGAGTGTGTGTGTGTGTATGTACCACAAACATAACTTCAGGTTTTTTCTCTTTCTTAATTAAACACACATATGTAAAATCAAAGTCTAAAAACAAAATACTTGGAATTAATTGTGGTTATTTGATAGGTAATGGGCTTGTGAGTGATTTATATTTTTCATATAGTTTATATTTTTTTAGTTTTCCAGGGAGTATAAATTACTGTAATAATTAAAAATGCATGTGTGTTTGCATATATTTTAATGTGATCATTCAGCATTTCAGCTGTTTAGAACTCAGCTATCTGAAAAATCTGGACCACTGCTAAGATCCTGGAAGTAATAAAAAAAATTAACTCTGAGCAGCCAAAACTAATGTTACAAAACTCATAAAGTCAAGCATGTTATGCCCTGGATGTAGCTGGCCCCTCACTCAAGCCTACGTACTCTTACTTGGCACACAGTTCTCAGGCCATCCACCGCAGGCGGCACAGCGAGTGAGAAGCAGACATTAACCAAAGACAAGGGCCTGCAGACTGGAGCACCAGCGCAGGGACACCGCCAGCCCCGCAGTGAGAGAGGACCCAGGGAGGTGTGGGTGTGGGCAGGAGAGCCTGAGACCCAGACCCAACGCCACTAAGTGTCCCATCATCTCTTCCCCGTATCAGTTCCATAATGCGTGTTCATATCGATAGCCCAGCATTGTCAAGAAGATCCCCTTTTCTTCAACTTACCGTCTTTACAATTATAAGAAAGACTTTAATAAAAAAACTTTTGAGAGGTCTTGTTACACGTGACTACAAATGGGGGAAAGACAATATGTGGTGACTGAAGGGCAAATTCTAGACATGGAGACCTTCTTGGCTATCTGTAGTAAGTCATTTCTTTACCATTCTTCAGAGGGGACATTTTACTGTTACTTGGGCTTTCTGGATAGTATCTGATACTGTCATTACCTGGGTTTTCATAAAAATCTAAAGGATTTTTGATGAAAGGATGTCAGAAAATGACCGAGTCTCTAGCCTTTAGTATCCATCCATTAAAATTGGAGAAGCACCCCAGCGCTTCGAGACGGGCTGGGCGGGTTAAATGAGAAAGCCTGTTTAATGGCATTTAGCTGGAGGTTGGGCATCTCACTGGCAGTTAGCAAATGTTAGTTGAATTTGAATGTGATTTTCCCATTTGAGACGCAACAGCCTGGGCTCTGGAGGCAGCCTTGAGCAAACCACATAACCCATCCACCTGCCTACCTTTTCCACCAGGTAGATGTGAGGGTTCAGCTTTATTGATGGGCAAGAAAATCATAGCTCCCTTCCCATTAGAGTCGAAGGGAGGGATGTCACGCTTGATTACTTTTCTATTGTACAAAGTTGTGGAGAGCTTTCAGAGAGTCTCGCAATCTAAGAGGGCTGCAAAAGCCCCTTTCCTCTTGTGCCAGCAGCACAGAGTGTTGGGCCCAGGCCTGTTCCTCCTGCCCTGTCTTTTGTCAGCCCCCCTGCAGCCCAACAGAGAAGCAGAACAGGGTGCTTGCGGGGCGGGGCGGGGGGGGGGCGGCAAGGGTGCCCTGTCATTGAGCCTTCATAGCTGCAAGCGCTCCTGCACCTGACTCTGGCTGTGTGCCGAGGATACCACCTGCGGCGTTCCAGGCTGCTGCACTTGATGTGTCCCCCCCTTCTGGGCTGGGGTGGCAACTGAAAGCTTGGCCTGTGTGCCCGGAATAGAAGGTCTGTGGGTAGTGCTGAGGCTGTGTTTTAGTCTGATTACCTAGAGCCCCTGCAGAATCATTTAGAGAGGGATACTGTCAGCAAGTGGTAGAGTAAAATCAACAAGGTAGGCAAAAACGTGTGGCTTACCCAATTACTGTGAGTTTTGACAACATATTAACTGAAAGCCTAAATTAAGGCCAGTAGATTCTTCTCTGTTTTGTTTCTCTTGAGAACTGAAAACAGTAATTTGCTGGTCTACTTGCCTTGTTTTATATGTGCACCAGTGACCACCCCTAATTATGAAATCTCTCCTGGCACCAGCACTCACAGCCAAGCTATGGAGTCTGATGAGCCTGGGGATTAGCAGCCCGGTGGTTGCCTTTAGCAAGAAGAAAAACCCTTTCATAGATGTCTGAGACCATGGGCATAATTGAGCATCAGAAAAAATCTGAGAGAAGAGGGAGCAAGCAGCCGGCCCTAGGACTTGTGGCTGAGGACAGTGGTGGAAGGAATCCTAGCTCCTTCCTTCTTTTTCAGGGCACTTAGCACAACTATAACTTAACCGTGTATTGTTTCAGTAATTATGGCTGACTTTCTCCTGCAAGATTGGAAGCTCCTCAGAGGCAGGGCCTGCTCTGTCTTGCATCCGTTTGCCCTCCCCAAGTCCTGGCACGTGTAATAGCGGTCGTTGGGCAGGTACAGTTTCATGTCTAGACTCTTTGCCTGACTGATAGCTGCTGTTTTGCAAGCCACTTCTCTGGATGCGTCCTCCCCTGAAGAATCCAAGTCAAATGGATCTTGTGTTTGCACCTCCTTCTGTCTCTGGCCCCCGTCTGTTCACATTGGTGTATTGAGCGGACAGGCTCCATCCAAGTGTGCTATCTAGAACAGTGATCCGTACTCCAGGCTGGCCTCACCAGCACAGCATCTGCCGTGACCATCATTTCCAGGGTCCGGATTCTCGATTTCCATTAACTCGTGATTATTTATTGCTTCAGACTTCAGAGTAATAGTGGATACCCTGCTTTCTTGACAGGGTTTTTGTGAGAACCAAGTGAAACGAGATACGCGAAATCACTTTAGAAACTAAAATGCTTTGTATAACGAAGCCATGATTGTTATTGCTGGCCCCAAAGTGTCTTCCTGAGAAGGAACTCAAGTTCAGGAGAGGGCACTGAAGACCAAGCATTGTAAACCGTGTGTGTGTGACCAGCCTTAGGAAAGAGAAGCCATTTTCCAAGTTAATGTCTCATTAAAAAGATAGCTGGATATAGATATTAGATCAATAATAATCTCTATTAGATACAGATACAGATGCAAGTCCCCACTCTGCTGGTTCTGTAATGCATGTCGGTGTCAGAAAAGCATTGATCATTGAGTCGTGAGTCATGGGTTTTACTTTAGCCTGCCACCCCGCCTCCCTGAAGTTATCAGAGTCATTTAACCTCTCTGCCAAATAAAGATGCCTGCTTTATGAAGATAAAATAAGAGTTGAATATTTTTTAACATTTATTTATAACAGAGAGAGAGCACGAGCAGGGGGTGGGGCAGAGGGAGAGGGAGAGAGAGAATCCTGAAGCAGACTCCCCCACTGAGTGTGGAGCCTGATGCACGGCTCAATCCCAGGACCCCAAAACCAAGCTGAAACCAAGAGTTGGCCGGCTGCCCAACTGACTGAGCCCCCCAGGTGCCCTAAGTTGAATATTTCAAACAAGAATAAAAATATTGATAGCACTTCAGGCCCGTGAGGTTGATTACGTCCCTCAAATACTTTTCTTTCAGATCCCATCCCTCCAGTTACTTCAGCCCTTCCCCACACGACATGGTTTCTATCCCCCATCCCACCCTGAGGACTGTCCTCTGGATATATTTTAGTGTGTCTTGTATCCTTCTAGAAGGAAGCTCTCAAACTTGAATTCAGAATGCTTCATGTTTTTTCTTGCATTCGTTCACTACAATTAATACTAAGGTTGATTATTATCAATTTTTGTTCTCTCAGACCTAAATATATTGTTTCCTGTCTCTGGATCCAGAAGGCTTAGGCTAAGTTCGAAAGTTGAAAGTAACTTCTCGTTTTTGTTTGTCTTCTAGCGACAGACACCACACCTCCAGTGCCATCCCTGTTCCAAAGAGACAAAGCTCCATATTTGGAGGTGCAGACGTAGGCTTCTCTGGGGGGATCCCGTCCCCAGACAAAGGACACCGAAAACGGGCCAGCTCAGAGAATGAGAGACTCCAGTACCAAACCCCTCCTCCCAGTTACAACTCAGCGCTCACCCAGCCTGTTCCCGCCATCCCTTCCGCAGGAGAATCTGAGAGAAAGACAACATCCCTGTCCTCCTCCTTGGATACCTCCTTGGACTTCTCCAAAGAAAACAAGAAAAAAGGAGTTGATTTGGGTGACAGATTCAACGGCGGTCACGTGGGCATGAGCACCGGCCAAGAACAAGAAGAAGCCCTCTCCGGGCACACCTCCACGGTCAACGGCACTCTGCTGCCCGGCGAGCAGGCTGGCTCCTCCAGCGTCCGCCTCCCGGGGGAGTACCACCCAGGGTCCGAGCCTGAGCTCTGCTGTACTGTGGAGCAGGCGGAGGAGATCATTGGGATGGAAGCCACGGGTTTCACCTCCGGCGATCAGCTGGAAGCCTTTAACTGCATCCCGGTGGATAGTGCCGTGGCAGTGGAGTGTGATGAACAAGTTCTGGGAGAATTTGAAGAGTTCTCCCGAAGGATCTATGCACTGAATGAGAACGTGTCCAGCTTCCGCCGGCCACGCAGGAGTTCCGATAAGTGAAGTGAGCAGACGGCCGGTGGGACTGGGACAGAGGCACTGCCTGAAAGGAGGAGAAAGCTGCACTGGTTACCCCCTGGAATAATTATGACATAAAATGAGTATTAATGGAGGATATTCCTCAGCAAAACAGACTTGTCAGTCAAGGAGGGACTCAGGATCATTGTGTATCAGTGGGCCAGACAAAGTTAGATTCTGCTTGCAAGATTTGCTTTCCAGGCCTGACGATTGTTTTAGGGCAAAAGTCACACTCTAGCTCGAGTCACCTTATAGGTATTTGTCTGCTTTTTAATTTACACTTCTATGTTATCCTCAGAGGGGAGATGATAATATATAAATAATATAATAAACTCACTTTTAGTTTCTCATAAGCATTTGCCCTCACCATAAGTTTATAAAGCTTGGGAAAACCAAATAATCCAAAAAAAGGTTTTCACCATTTACTGAAAGATCTTTGACCATCCATGAGTTTGGTGAATAAGAAGCACAATGGTCTCCTTACACCCAATCTCCCTGCACCTGCCCCCAGTCACCCCATCCGCTGCCCCATCTTCACAGTGGCTGGGTTGTGCACCCAGAAAACTGAGGACCTCAGACTCACTGGTTCTTGAATGCAGTAGCCAAGACCTCCCACCTCCTCAGCTCAGCCATAGCTTGGTGTAACCCTCGAATCAGAGGAGAAACCTCACCTCTGGTATATCCCAGGGGACACTCTAGGACCCCCCCCCCACCAAGGTTACAACAGTCAGATGGCATCCAGTCCCCTTTGGGAGCCAGAGTTTTTCTGTGGGCAGATGCTGCAGTCAAAAACCAGGCAAGCTCTCTAGCAACTCACCAGACGGAAATCCCTATGTGTCAATTCCACGCTGATTGGTTAAATTTCAGTCAGAAAGGAAGGCACTGGATATGATGTAAAATCTGGAGAGAGTCAGGCTGTCCGACGTGCAGACCACAAGGCAGTTGGGAGAGCTGGGTGAAGAGGCGTAGTTGAGGTGTAGAAACTGCTGGTATAATGCAGGTGCGTTCATAGTAAATTATGTTCTTGAAGTCCGATTTCGTTCCTGGAGCTCAGCTCTCATTTGCTATTGCTCTATACTTTCTATACCCAAGGACATTGCCTCAGGGTTGCAAGCTCTTTAAGGAAAATTTATGCATATATTCATGTATTGTATAGAATAAAAACTGAATTTGCTTCACTTGACCCGATTTGTTTTTTCCAGTTTTGAAATTCATCTAGAACCTGCATCTCCATGTTACATCAGGACAGGGCGAGCCTGAACCAAAAGGGTAGCAGTGTCTGCGCTAATGTCAACTTGAGTCGACCCGGTTTGCGTGGCCACACAAAAACCCTCACACTTGTCCTGTCCCATAGCTGCGTCTGTCCCGCGCGACAGCTGATCTCCTAGCTCTCGTGATCCTTTTCTTGTATTGTCCAAGCACCCTTGGGCTCAAGTTCTCATTGACAACTACATCGTCAAACAGAATAGTTCGTGTTGTTACTTTCCACATAAAGAGAACTCACAGAATCCATGCTTGACAGGCAGACCTGACCTGAAAGCAATTAAGAGCTTTAACTTGATCGGGAGAAATCCATCTTATTCCACAGAAAGAGGTGGAACACTTCCAAACCTAACGGAGAAGCCATCTGTCGAGTCACAGCTTCTTCGCAGAGTACTGTCACTCACGTTAGAGTCCACGAAGGGGGAGATAACAGTGGGCTTGGCTCTCCTTCAGACTAGGCTGTGTGGAGCCCTCCAGGGAACTACCCCCCTCCGCCCCCCGCAAAAGGAAAAAGTTTTGGAAGGACTGTTAGTATTGCCCAGTGAGACGCACATCGCATGTGGCTCAAGGTCCACAGAGGGGAGTGCACTTTAAACTTCATGCCAAACTTACAGATAGGGTACACTGAGGTGCGCACCCTCTGGCCTGGGTCTTGGCGGCCCCAAGCAGGGGGACCACACGCAGAACACCCCTAGTTACAATGTTCATCTCAGGTTCCACGCAGCCAGACAGAGCCCGGGGGTCTGGGGCTCTGTCAGTCTCCCGTCCGTGGACTCCCTGATTCTGGGACCCACAGCTTTGCACCCCCGCAGCACGGAGCCCTGGCCCTGCCCCTGAATGTCCTTAGGCAGCTCAGAACCGGTTACCTACGAGTCGGCTGGGTCTGCACCGTGCTCAGTGACGTTACACCTCACAGCGCCGCCCCTGGGTTTGCGTTCCTCTGGGCTTTCAGGTGTTCATTGAGTTCGCTTGGTGCCTCCTGTTTCTGCCTTGCCTTGGGTGGGACCTGCAGTCTCACGTGTCTCCAGGAGGAGCCCGGCTCCACGTTTTCCAAAGCCGCAGAGTTCGTTTGGCCTCTTTCAAGTGGCCAAGGCCAAAACATGGGATGAGTTACTATCTCCTACTAATCTTTTTAATTATCCTTTTAAATCACTAAAGACAAAGAAAAGAAAAGAAAAGAAATCTGCTCTGAGGATACAAGCTGAAATGAAATTCACTACTATCCATGTCGGAACTGCTAAAAGCTCTTTCCGTTTTCATGTAGCTGCGACCCTTATAACAGCCAATAAATGTTATCAAATGAAGATTTGATTGTGTTCTCTCTCTCCACTTCCCCTTACCCGCTTTAGAAATTCCAGAGATTTTTTCCCCCTCAGAATATTAGTTTTGGAAGATTGTATCCAGCTATATTTTTTTAGCCGTTCTAATGGTGCCCATTTATCCTGACCTAACCGGTTATTTAAATAATTTTTTAAACCACCACCAATAATAAATGGCATGTGAAACTGATCTGTTGGTAATTGGGAGAAAACTCAGCATCTGTATTTATAAAATAAAATTGATTAGTATTTATTTTGAGAGTAAAAGTGTATGTTATTCCCCTGCCATGTTTGAGTCCCGTCTTCTTCATTGTTTTGAATTTCATGTTGAAGCTGAGTTAACTATGAAAACCTTGTTCATAAACCGTCAGCCAGCCATTTCACATTTACTAAGCTAGCTCTCCCTCTCTCTCTGTCTTGTCTGTGAGGGACTGGGCTAAGCAAGTTCAATACAAAGATTCATAAACCTTGGCCTCTGCTGTTGCTCTAGGGGTGGAGGGTGGGGGGTGGGCGTACTGCTGCGTTAGAATTTAGCATGCTCCATTCTGGGATGGGACAGATACATAACCAGCGCGTGGAATGCAGAGAAAGCTAGCTGACTCAGGGATCAGGAAAGGTTCGTGGAGGTCATGCAGATGAAAGATGTCTACGACATTGCGGGTGGAAGGCACAGCACAGGCAAGGGCCCAGAGACAAGGCAGGGCCTCAAGTGTTTGCAAAACGTCAAGTTCCCCCGTGCTGGAGACCTGAGCGGATGTGAAGAAAGGTGAGGAGAGATTGAATTGCAAGCTGGTGGGGAAGGCCTTCAGGTGGCAAGACGGATTTAGATGCCTGCGGCAGGCAGCTGGGAGGCACCCTTTCCAGGCGGCAAAGCAGGAGAGTAACTTAGTTAGATCTGAGTAGCAGCCAGCAGCCAAGTTGGGGCTGGACTTCAGTAGTAGTAAACAGACTTGAGCCTGTTTAATCTTCTTTCCCATTTTGTTGTGGAGGGAAAAATGTCTGAAAAAGAGGTGTCCCCTTGCGCCCTGGTGTTTTCAGGGTAGGTACTGGGTAACAGGCTGAGCAGTGCAGCCAGCATCTGGTCTGCAGAAGCTGATCCCAAGGCCCCGACTCAGCCACTTTGAACCTGTGACCCTGCTCAAGTCATTGAACTTGTAAGGATTCCACCCTGCCCCCACCCCCGTTTCTTAATCTAAAAAATGGGAGTGAACTCTATCCTTACACTTATGTTTGTATGGGGCCTGTGCCATCAACAGTGGTCCCTATTGTCCTACAGGAGGCCACAGCCTAGTGACAGGACGCCCAAGACTTATTCTTACCGTTTCCCGTTCTAACACCTGGGGACAGCCACCTCATCTCTCAATGTGGCCCCTGCTGTGTTGGAGTAGGGGTGGGACTTCCCTCACTCTCCTCCCACCCCACACGGGGCTGATTATAGTGTTAGAAGAGCTCAATATTTTTACAAAAGCACTTCGTGATCATTGCAAAGCACCATGCACACTGGGAGGAGTCGGTCAGTCAACAACGATTTCTGGCATCATCTAGACCAGGGCAACTGAAGTGCAGATATTTCTTCTGTCCACATCAAGAATGTGTCAGGGCTGAAACCCGTCTTTTGAAAAACTAAGCTCTAAACAGACGTTAAGTGTTCCGAGGATTTTTAGTGGGTGGTATGGACACAGTGTTGAGATGTGGTCTATAAACCTGATTAGCTTAATTTGCATGTTTTTAAACACCTAGCAGATGAGCTTGTTCAGGCCCATCTCATCCATAAATAGTCTCTTATACGGCTTCTGGCTGCCTTACTGCATGTTGAATTACTGCCCAGAGCTCTTAATTTTGCTCAAAGGAGATAGAAGCATTTTCTTTTTTTCTTTTTTTTTTTCCCCTCCTAGCGCATCTAATTACAGTTTTGTAGGTAGACAGCTCAGCCTTGTGGATTTGAAATGAATAAAAAACACACGTCTACACGATAATTCCACATATTTTAGAGGCTGGCCATGTCAGCGATCCAGAAAAAGAATGGTCTTGAGTCTATAGCTAAAAGTGAAAGGCTGGTGGTTGGCAAGGCATCTGTAGTCAGCAGGGCCCGGGCACAGAAGTCAAGCAGGGCCCTGACAGGCGTGGGTCCCTTCAGTTCTGTATAAGACACGGTTGGAATCAGCTTCCCTCAGTCCCCACTAATAATAGACAGCAAACTGGAAGGAATGGAGGGTGCAAGCGGACAGAGATACTGGATAACCTGATTCTCGAGAAGCAGGAAGGAAACAGTCTGGGCATATGTATGAGGAGCCCCCTGCCTGACAGATCCTGCCCCGCCGGCCTGCTGCTCCCGGGCTGTGTGACCCTTGACTTCTCTGAGCCCGTGTGCTCCTCTGAGAAGTGAAGCCAGGCCCTTGTGCCCTGACGGAGATTCTTCTTACCTTAAGAGAAGATTCGTATTCATTCTTCAAAACCTGCCTCAGCTTGCCTTGGGCTCCAGAGCATGGCAGAAAAGGGGAGGACCCTTACCTGTCACCCTCTGTGTGACAGAGGGTGTCACAACAGAGTTCTTGTGAAGAACTTGGGGCTAAACCATTTAACACCGCCCGCTTCTGCTCAGGGATTTCTGGATAGCAGTATGGTTACTACGTTGCTGTCTCCTCAAGATCCTTCACACAGGGCTTGTGAACTCGCAAACAAAAATTAATAAACCAGCTAGCTTAAAAAATTCAGATAGAATGACTTCTACCATTGCTAAAGATGGCCCTCTGTCATCAGAAAAAGGATAAATTAATTGTAGTTTGATAGGAAATGAATTTTAGTTTGATAGGAAAATACGTAAACTATTTTAAGGGAATATACGATTCTGAAGGGCGAAGTTTTGATATTTTAAGGGATAAACTCGTTCTCTCAAAATTTTACTTGCCAAAAAAAAAAAAAAAAAAAGTTTCCTTCCCTTATAGGGAACACATAATTCCTCAAAGAAACTGGCACCACTTCGTGTCCACGGATTTTTTGCTCTTTGGCTGAGGGACTTAGCCATACTTTGTTACTGTGGTGGGAGGTGACTCGTCCCCGCCCCAGCCTACCTCTCACGAAGACGGTATGAGAATGTTTGTTCATGAGACAGAGGAGTCTCTACAGCTTGCTGACCTCAAGGCCACACCCTCTGCTTCCAGAAAACTTCCAGTTGCCTTGACGGCTCTGTCCCCAGCCCTTTCTAAGGTCTCTGGGGGCACACAGCGGGTACTCATGAAGTTGGGTCTATGGGATAGTAAGACAGAGCACAGATACAAAGATTTTGTAACTCACTTGTGCCTGTCTCTTGGTCCCTTGGGAGCTCTAGGGGGGCCCAGCATGCCTCAAAAATCACTGGCGTGCAAAAACAATACTGTTACACTGAAAATAAATTTTAAAAATTAAAAAAAAAAAAAAATCACTGGCGACCTTCAGAAGCAGAACTGTCCATGGATTAGCTGAGACTCTGGAGCTGGGCTTTTGTAAACAGTAAAAAGAGGTGCGCATTTGAGGGTTTATCACAGATTTTCAGTAAACATCCTGAGCGGGAATGACCCCCCACTAGGTGGGAAACCAGTGCAGGGGTTGAGCCTCTGCTGCCCCGCCCTACAGAGACCCGGATGCAGTGGTGTTTTCCTGCCCCAACCCAGTCACTTACATGATAGCCTCTGACACTGCGGAGAGCCGTGGGAAGACGGAGGCCGTGTGTTACCATCACCACCTGACCAGGAAGCCCCCAGAAGGCCCCTGAGGGAGGGTAAGCTGCCTGAGATCGCATAGATCCCAGAGCAACACTGGGGCCAAACCAAACCCTGACCCCTCCACAGAGCCTCTTCCGTACCCTGAGCCTTAGCAAGGCCTGGTAGGTAGCCTTGCTCCTTCTGCCCGCCCCATCTGAACATCCTGCCGGCTACGGATAGCTCTTCCCCATTCAGGAGCCCCTTGCCAAGAAGGGGGAGCAGACTGGGAGGACATTCCTGCCCAAGGAGTAGGATGAAGTCAACACCTCATGAACATGGTGTTGTGAGGGGACCGCAACTTTCCAGGGAGTGGAAACGTCCATTTGTAACTGTCAGAAATGTGTGTAACTGTCAAAATTCAGGAGTTCAGGAAATGTGATGCCCGAACACCTAAGATATGGGGGCCAGGGGAGGCTTCTTGGAGGGTGCACCTTAGCTGCATCCAACAGGTAGGTGAAGGGAATAAAACAGGGGCAGGGCCAGCAGCCAGGGCTAGAAGCTGGAGAGAAGAAATTTCCAGGGCCCTGTACATCTTCATGCCATGAGCTGTCACTGTCTGCACAGAGCCAGGGGGCAGTGGCAGTGAGAGCAGGGACGGCAAGTGTGGACAGCACTCCCAAGAAGTTTGCTTATAAAGGAGTGGAGAGAAATAGGGCGGAAGCTAGAGAGCAATGTGAGGTCAAGGGCAGATTTCAGGTAAGTGCTAATGGGAAGCAGCCAGTAGGCAGCAGCAGAAGTAGGTGAAGGTTCAGGAAGAAGGCAGAGCAATGAAAGGAGTAAGGTCTCAGAGCAAATGGGGGGGTTGGGGAGAAGGGAGCCCCTGGGGATGGCGCAGACGTTACCTGGGTCAGAGGAGGACAGGCAGAAGGCGGGAAGGGGGGCAGGCAGGACTGGACTAGAGCGTCCTTCTGCAGAGGGTGGGAGCGGTGATTTTCCTGCCTTGCCCCTGGTGCAGGATGCCTGGGATGGGGCCTGATGGGATGACTGTCCCAGGGCACAGGCGGGTGGGGTGGGGGAGCTTTCCAGCCTTTCGAGGGCGATTCCTGAGGTTCAGGGGCAAGGATTGGCTGGCTGCCCAGGGAGGGGCCAATCCATGGCTGAGGTCCCTTCCTAGATGGCCGTCACCTCCTCCCTGGCTCCCTCCCTCCACACTCCCTAGACATAGCTCGAACCCTCCAGAACTGTTACCTATGAGAAAGAGACAGATGCTACTTACCTCTGCCAGATGGATTGTAACTCGCTAGTTAGCTGAATTGCTGATGAGGGGGAAATTCTCATGCTGAAATATTCCTTTTTTGGTTTTTTGCTGAAATTTTAATTTTTATTCCATATTTTGCTGAAATATAAAGATCCAGAAGGGATAATAGAACTAAACTATAACCACGATGCAACTCCAAATGAATGTGACATGTCTAAGACAACAATGGGACATGACTGCTCATGTCACAGAGACAGCGAGCCCAGCGTTTATGCCTCCTATTGGAAGAACCCATGAAGCACTCTTGACAAAAGTTTGACCCTAAATAAGTGTCAGAGCTCTCTCTGTGACGTCCCATGCAATAGACGCTGGCCCCATTGCAAAGTGGCTAGTTCAAAGTGAGATGTGCTGGGAGTGTAAATTACACCCCGAACTTCAAGGATTTCATACAAAAATAGAATGATAATTTTATATTTATTTTAACATTGATTACATGTTAGAATGATAATATTTTGCATTTGCTGACTTCAGTAAAATATTAAAACTAATTTCATCCATATTTTTTACTTCCTGAAACGTGACTACCAGAAAATTTAAAAGCGCACATCTAATTTGCATATATTACACAGAAAACTCTGGATCTAATGACTAGTTTGTAGGAAACTCAGAGGGCAGATGTGTATGTTAACACCTGGAAAATGCAGTCAGCAAAATCTAGACCGTGGGAAACCTTGCAGGACAAACAACCTGGTTTCTCCAATACAGTGTAAGAAAAAATAGAAACAAGAAGGGGAAAACCTATTAAAAAGAGACTCATTATCTTTGAGGCATAGCAGTCAATTCTGTGATGAACCTGGTTTGGTTCCCATACACTGAACAAACTGAAAAAAAAAAAAAAAAAATGAAGGGACAATCAAAATGCAAATACTGACTACCTATTTGGTTGTCTTAAGGACTCCTTATTTTTTGAGGTGTGATAATAGTGATAGAAAAAACAGTCTAATAGTTTTTGTTAAGTCCCTTGTCTCTTAGAGACGCATACTGACGTATGTGCAGATGAAATGCCTGTGTCTGGGATTGAGGGTGTGGTGGGTAGAGGACACGGGACTGGCCGTGGTGAGGTGTGACAGGCAAGTGGGGCCCATTACTCCCCACTGTGCCTCCTGGAGGGCATCCGGCCCTCCAGCCAGTTGGATGCTTGTCATTCCCAGAACACCCCTGCTCCTGAATCTCCCAGAGCCTAGATTATCTTTCCCCATCGCCCACAGCAAACTTCTGTTCATCCTATAAGCCAGGCGTCAGCCATTCTCCTTTCTTCATTGAAGTCCTCCCTGCGCTCTGCCCCAGTCTCTATCCCCACCTTCGGCCCACAGTAGGTAGGCCACCCTCCTCTAGGCGCCTCCCACCACAGCCCTTCATACATTTTTTCTAGGTGTGTGTCTCGTGGTCTGTCACCTCCAGGAGGCTGTGAGCTCCCAGAGGACAGGCGCTTTGTTTAAGAAACAGCTACTGCCCAGAAAGGTTTGCTCAATCAGTGTCTGTGTGCTGAGTGCCCATTGTACAGATGAAGCAGCTGAGGCCCAGAGAAGTCAGTGTCATAGCCAAGTCCCCAGAGCCAAAACGTGAGACAGCTAGAACACAAAACCAAAACCTTTGAGTCCTGTCTCTGCATCCCATCAGAGCCCCAAGCCACAGTTCCCTTCCCACCATCTTTCATTCATTTAGCGTTGATTAGGCGCCCCCTGTTGGTCCGGCTCTGGCCAAGCAAATCTTGGGGCCGGGACTAGAAGTTCAGAAATCTAACTTGCTTTCCTGTAACTGTTCTTCAACCAAGCTCATTATGCCCTTTCCAGCTGGTGGCAGAAACGCCTGATTGTGACACTTTGAGGCAACTCAGCCACTTATGGTTAAAGCTATCAACTTCTTTGGGTAAGTGTTAAAATTCCCAAATCCTCCTAATTCCATCCTTCATCCACTCTGGCCCCAGGTCTGGGGCTTCCAACGAGCGTCTCTCTGACCTGCACACAGTGTGGCTCATCTGGGTGTTTGCTGCCTCCACAGCTCAGGTTCTCCAGCGGTTCTGGTCTCTGGGTCCTTCTATCCTGCATCATTCTTGCCCTGGTCCAGTCCTCTTGGGCCTGCTCACCTCCTTTGGGAAATGGGGCCACCTGGCCCCCTTTCTCTTGCTGCCCTGAGGCTGCCCTCAGGCCCACCTGCCTAGACTTCTCCCCTCTGCTAGGCAGCTTCCAGGCACCCTGAGGACCATGGCACTTCTGTGAAGGCTCTCCCAGGTCTTCCTGGCAGACCCTAGACCGTTGGGTCCCTTGTCTCTGACTGCCCCAAACCCTAAAGGCTGCTTAGACCCCAGACGGGGGCAGGGACAAGGAGGGAAGGGCTCCTCTCAGGCTCTACCCGTCTTTTGACTTTGGGGTCTAGCTTTGTGCCTTTCAAATAGTGCGTCCTGAGGCTCTCCCAACTTTCACTTCCTTTTCTAGAGGTGGGAAAACATTTCTACAACATCATCAACCTGTATTCTCCTCCCCTCTATGGCTTTTTTTTTTTAATATTTTATTTATTTATTTGACAGACAGAGATCACAAGTAGGCAGAGAGGCAGGCAGAGAGAGAGAGAGAGAGAGAGAGGAGGAAGCAGGGTCCCTGCCGAGCAGAGAGCCCGATGTGGGGCTCGATCCCAGGACCCTGGGATCATGACCTGAGCCGAAGGCAGAGGCTTTAACCCACTGAGCCACCCAGGTGCCCCTCCCCTCTATGGCTTTTTTTAAAAAAATTATTTTATTTTATTTTTATGACTGTACACTCAAAGTTCTCCAGGCTCCAGGCCTGTCTAGTCAGAACTCAGAAATCCTTTTTCTTGCTCAACAAAGCCTGGCCTTGCAATGAAAGCCCGGCTTTTGAGACACTCGGCACTCCAATTCCCTTTATTGTGTTGGACGGTATCCACCGTCTGCCCTGGAGGCAGCAAATGGTGGGGCAAGCTAAGGGGTCAAAGCCGTGACAAACACCTCGGGATCGCTCCACTGCACTCGCGGCCATTGAGGAGGGATGGAGGAGGCCAACTGGACGAGTAACCAAGCATTCCTGCTGAGTGAAATCCAAATGACGTCAGGGCCTGTGGCCCCAAGGAATCCCAGAAGTTCAGAGGCAGAGAACAGTGGGAGGAGAGAGTCGCCGCTGGTGTAGGGACAGATCAAAGCCTGAAGAACTTGCTGGTGCGTTCAGGCAGTGCCGGTCCCGTGATGGCAGTGACATAGTTTTCGCAAAATGTCGTCTGTCACGTGAGATTCATGTTGCTAATATGAATTTAACCGGCTTTATAGTTTCGTGTGGTCTTAATTTGTAAACTTGTTTTGGTTGTTGGTTGTAGGGGAGCTATAGACGTTAGCTTATATTTGTTTTTTTTGTCTGTCCAGGGTTCTTGAGAGTAGAAATGGAAGGGCGGAATGGTCTGTCTTGGAGAAGCTTTCCTTGCTTCTTGTCCACCAGCCCCTCTCTGCCACCAACAAAACAAAATAGGATCCAGGAGGAAATGTCAGAAGTCTTTACTTCGGGGCTGCTGGGCCATATCTGAGAAAGGAGGGGGACAGGCTGTAGGAAAGTCTGCATTCCCCTGCCCCCAACCTTGGCCCCTGTTCTAGATCCTCAAGTGTCCTCTGTGGCCAACACCTCTGTTCCAAAGACTCTCCCCTTCCTTCTATTTCCCTGGATGCCTTTAATTCCTGGGTGCCCCTCCCCTTTGGAGTTTCGCTTCTTCTTCCCCTCAGCCTCTGGAGGGCCTGGGCAGAAGGAGAGGAACTTTCGTTTCTGCTGGCAGAGCCTCACCAGAAATCCTGATCACCAGCAGTGCCTAGATGGGGCCCCTCCTAGCATCATTTTGCCAGAGGAGTTCCTGTCCTCTAGCTTCACCTTGGCCACATTCCCAAATGCTCCTTTTGATTTCTGGCTCCAGCATATGCCAGGCTCCGGGAAGGGGATGGAAAGAGAAGGGAAAGATCCTATGCTGGTGCAGATTGTTCAGGCAATATTCTAAATAAAAATCAATTTTGAACTTTAGAGGATCTACAGGAATTTTTAACCTTAAAAGAGTCTGTACCCTACTTTTTTGTATGGTGTCACAGGTCTCACTGGGGACTGTGTACTTGGCCTTAGGGCAGTGGAAAAGCTTTGAAGGTTCTTAAGCACGGGGAGGGACATGCTCTAGTATATGTTTTAAGAAGAATGCAGTGGGGGCGCCTGGGTGGCTCAATGGGTTAAGCCGCTGCCTTCGGCTCAGGTCATGATCTCAGGGTCCTGGGATCGAGCCCCGCATCGGGCTCTCTGCTCAGCAGGGAGCCTGCTTCCTCCTCTCTCTCTGCCTGCCTCTCTGCCTACCTGTGATCTCTGTCTGTCAAATAAATAAATAAAATCTTAAAAAAAAAAAAAAAGAATGCAGTGGGAGGAACTTCTGGTAATGGTGGCGGTAGGAAGTGAGCGCACAAACCTTCCTGAAGATAATGATGAAATCTGGACAAAATTTCAAAACAAAACAAAACAAAACAACCATTGAAAGGCCCTGGGAAGTGTCTCAAAACAGACAGAAGCCAGGGGAAAGTTGACTCTTGAAAAACCGCCCCTGGGCGGTACAAGAATCACTGTGGTCTTCCCCAGACTCCACCACCGCGGCGGGCGCCGGGAGCAGAGAGCAGATTTCAGAGCCTTAGGAACAGCCGGGAGTTTAGAGGGAAAATTCTGGAAGTGAGAGAATTGCAGAAGGTATAAGACCCAAAATCTGAGCATAAATGGCTGTCTGCGTCTTTAGCCCAATGCTAGAGCGCCTTATGGAAAAAGAGGCCGGAACCAGAGGGGAAACTACCCTTGAAAGACAGAGCTACACTAGACCCAGAAGGTGTACGAGTACACCGCTTTTATGAAACAGCGGATTTTCCCAACCTGTGTGCAACACGGGTAGCAGAGAACTCGAGACTTGCTGGCTTGAGGTGTCGGGGTACAGAATCCAAGACTGGCCGAACAGCTGGACATGCAGGGGTCGATCCACAGAAACAAGGGAACCACCAAAAAGTGAGCACCCCAATTTGAATCTACATTGCCCCAATCCTTGGGTGATCGCCAGCTCTCAGGTGCAGAGAGAAGACCCCTGGGAGTCAGGAGTTTTTAAAAAACAAAACAGAACAAAACAGAACGAAAAAACCCCAGAGACATCTATTACTGCACGTTGTCAGGGGACAGTGTTTGTAGTTTGAATCACGGCAAATCAGCTGCTCCCCGGAATCAATACCAAGAGTCATCAGAAGAGCACAGGGTGGCTCAGTGGGTTAAGCCTCCGCCCCCCCGCTCAGGTCATGATCCCAGGGCCCTGGGATTGGGCCCCGCCTCAGGCTCTCTGCTCACCGGGGAGCCTGCTTCCCTTCCTCTCTCTCCGCCTGCCTCTCTGCCTACTTATGATCTCTTTCTGTCAAATAAATAAATAAAATAAAATAAAATAAAAAGAAGAGCACAGCGGAACCCGGAATTAACGCAGTGTCTAGTTTTCAGACTGCGGAGAAACAGGTAGATGCGACCCATCCTCAGGGAAAACAAAACACAATGAAAGACCAGCAAGCAGCTAAGTAGGACACAGATGTTGGATTCAGCAAAGATTTCAAAGCAGCTTTTATACATTCGGTAAAAGGAAGATATGTTCAAAGATTTAAAGAAAAAAAGGTCTAAATGAGTGAAGAGAAAGAGGATCTCAAAAGAGAAATGGAAATTATATGTATGTACATATATATGTTTAATTAAATGGAAATTCCATAACTGAAAAGTACAATCATTGAGATGAAAAGTTCAGTGGCTGCGCTCAACAGTAAATTGGAGACGGCCATGAAGACTCACTGGTCCCTGCAGGCAGATGAACAGAAGTCACTTAATCTGTAGAGAGAAGAAAGACAGAAGAAAAATGAATAGAGCTTTGGAAACTTGAGGGATATCATGAAGTCTAAAATCTGTGTAATTGGAATGCCAGAAGGAAAAGAGAGAGAGATAAAATGGCAGGAAATGTATTTGAATTCATGCTGGCCAAAAACTCCCCAAATTTTGTGGAAAACTAACTTTAAGAGCTAAGAATCTCAAGAAGTCCCAAGGAGAGAAACATAAAGAAAATCACTTTTAGGCACGTAAGGCAAACTGATGAGGGGCTGCATGGTGGCTCAGTGGGTTAAGCCTCTGACTTTGGCTCAGGTCATGATCTTGGGGTGCTGGGATCGAGCCCTGTGTTGGGCCCTGTGTCAACCCCCAAGTCGGGCCCTGTGCTTAGTGAGGAATCTGTTTTTCCCTCTCCCTTTCCCTCTACTTGTCCCCCTACTTGTGCATGCCCTCTCTCTCAATCTCTCTCTCTCAAATAAATAAATACAATCTTAAAAAAAAAAAGTCAAACTGATGAAAGCCAAAGTTAAGGAGAAAATCTTGAACACAAACAGAAGAAAAAGATAACTTGTATACAGAACAGTGATGCAATTAGTGATCCATTTCTCATCAGAAGCAGTAGATGTTAGAACACCCTGAAACACCTTCAAAGTGCTGAAAAAAAAAAAAAAACTGTCACAGATAATTCTATATTTAGCAAACCATCCTCCAAAAATGAATATAAAGTAAGACATTTTAAGATAAACAAATAAGGACATAATTTATGACCAGGAGTTCTTCATGACCAAAAATGCTAAAGGAAATTCTTCAGGCTAAAGGGAACTCAAATCTACAGTAAGGGAAGAAGAGGACTGGAATTGATAAATATGTGGGTCAATGAAAAGATTACATATATATTTTGGGGGCTTATAAAGTATGCACATGTAATCGACAACAATAGCATTAAGGAGAGTGGGAAATAAATAGAAATATATTACTGCAACATTCCTAAATTAAGTAATTCATTAGCTCCAAGTAGACACTGATAATATGTATATGTATACGTATCATGTTCATATGAATATAATAAAGATGCATATTGTAATCTGTAGAGCAACCACTGAAAGTTATGTGAAGAGATGCAGCTAGAAAGCCACTAAAAATGGAATGAAATGGAATATTAAAAAATATCTGGTTAACTCAACAGAAAACCAGAAAGGAGGAACTAAGGAACAAAAGACATACAGCAAAGTGACAGACTAAAAATATTTCTTTTGAAAATTTATTATTTATTTGAGAGACAGAGAGCATGTGGGGGGCAAGGGGGAGAGAGAGAGAAAATGTCAAGCAGACTCCCTGGTGAGCATGGAGCCGGACATGGGGCTTGATCCCAGGAGCCTAAGATCATGACCTGAGCCAAAATCAGGAGTCAGACTCTTAACCAACTGAGCCATCCAGGAGTCCCTAACAGAAAAGCATTTCAATCATTACAGTAAATACAAATGGAACAAATATTCTAGTCAAAAGGCAGAGATTGTCAAACTGAGTTAAAAAAAAAAAAAAGGCAAGAACAAGTTCGATGGCTCCTAAAAAAGACACACTTTTTTTTTTCATTTATTTGACAGACAGATCACAAGTAGGCAGAGAGGCAGGCAGAGAGAGGAGGAGGAGGCAGGCTCCCTGCTGAGCAGAGACCCCCCCCCCGATGCGGGACTCAATCCCAGGACCCTGAGATCATGACCTGAGCTGAAGGCAGAAGATTCAACCACTGAGCCACCCAGGCGCCCTAAAAAAGACACACTTTAAATATAAAGACACAGACTGGGGGGGAAAAGGATGGAATGAAACAGACCATGCAAATGGTAAGCATGAGACAGCTGGAGTGGCTATATTAATATCAGATTAAGTAGACTGGAAAAAGAAGATATCACCAGGCATAAAGAAGTACATTCCAGAATGAGAATAAAAAGCTCAATATATGAGAAACATAACAATTACAAAAGTACATTTTATGTGGGTGTGGTCTATTGCATGTAATTATGCCTCAATAAGGTGGATTTTTAAAAAATGCAATCCCTACCAAAATAACACCAGCATTTTTCACGGAGCTGCAACACATAATCTTAAAATTTGTATGGAACCAGAAAAGACCCCCAGATAGCCAAGGTAATGGTGAAAAAGAAAAGCAAAGCTGGAGGCATCACATTTCTGGACTTCAAGCTCTATTACAAAGCTGTCATCATCAAGACAGCATGGTACTGGCACAAAAACAGACACACAGATCAGTGGAACAGAATAGAGAGCCCAGAAATGGACCTTCAACCCTATGGTCAACTAATCATCAACAAAGCAGGAAATAACATCTAATGGAAAAAATGGTCTCTTCAACAGATGGTGATGGGAAAATTGGACAAGCACATGTACTCAACCATTTTCTTACACCACACACAAAAATAGACTCAAAATGGATGAAAGACCTCAATGTGAGACAGGAATCCGTCAAAATCCTAGAAGGGAACACAGGCAGCAACCTCTTTGACCTCGGCTGCAACAACTTCTTGCTTAACACATCCCTGGAGGCAAGGGAAGCAAGGGCAAAATGAACTATTGGGACTTCATGAGGATAAAAAGCTTCTGCACAGCAAACAGTCGACAAAACTAAAAGGCAACCTATGGAATGGGAGAAGATATTTGTAAATTACTTATCCAATAAAGGGTTAGTATCCAGAATCTATAAAGAACTTATCAAACTCAACACCCAAAGAAAAAAGATCCAGTTAACAAATGGGCAGAAGACGTAAACATACATTTCTTCAAAGAAGACATCCAAATGGCCAATAGACACATGAAAAAAGGCTCAGCATCACTTGGCAGCATCACTTGGCAGGGAAATACAAATCAAAACCACAGTGAGATACCACCTCACACCTGTCAGAATGGCTAAAATTAACCAGCCAGGAAACAACAGGTGTTGGAGAGGATGTGGTGAAAGGGGAACCCTCTTACACTCTTGGTGGGAACACAAGCTGGTGCAGCCGCTCTGGAAAATAGCATGGAGTTTCCTCAGAAAGTTAAAGATAGAGCTACCCTATCCAGCAATCGCACTGTAGATATTTATCCAAAGGATACAACATAGTGATTTGAAAGGACACCTGCTCCCCAATGTTTATAACAGCAATGTCCACAATAGCCAAAATATGGAAAGAGTCCAGACGTCCTTCGACTGATGAGTGGCTAAGGATGTGGTGTGTGTGCGTGTGCGCACACACGGGCACACACACACACACACACACACACACACACACACACAGGAATATTATGCAACCATCCAAAAGAATGAAAACTTGCCATTTGCAACAACATGAGTGGAACTAGAGGGTATTAAGCTAATCAAAATAAGTCAGTCAAAGACAATTACCATATGATCTCACTGATATGTAGAATTTAAGAGACAAAACAGGATCATAGGGGAAGGGAAGGAAAAATGAAATAAGATGAAAACAGAGAGGGAGACAAACCAGAAGAGACTCTCAACTATAGGAAACAAGCTGAGGGTTGGGGAGGGGAAGGTGAGTGGGGGGATGGGGTGGCTGGGTGATGGACATTAAGTGGGGAGCCCGTGATGGAATGAGCACTGGGTATTATATGCAACTGATGAATCACTAAATTCTCCCCCTGAAACTCATAATACACTATATGTGAATTAAATTGAATTTAAGGAAAAAAAAAAAAAAGAAAAAAAAAGCACAATGGATGCTGAGGGGGAAGGGCAGAAGGGTAACTTAGGCCAGAATGGAAGTGAGATGGAGGCCTTAATGCCAACAAGAGGCAAGGCAGGTTGACTGGGCGGGGTGCTGCTTCAGACTTAGACCTGATCTGTTTGAGGCGCCGGCCTGACTCCCGAGGGTAGAGTGGGTAGGCACTGTGGGTGTGGATAAGAGGTTACTGGCCAGTCAGAGAGTGACTACAGAGTGGGAGGAGAGGGTCAGCCTGAGCTCTGAGGTACATTTAGAGGTGGGAGAAAGAGGAAGAAAGGAACTCTCACGTGAGACTAAGAGGAGGTGGCCAGAATCGTGGGAGGGAGGCAGGGAGTCCAGAGGAAAGGGGGTGTGGCCAGTAGTGGTGAAGGTCGTTGCCAAGTCAGGCCAGCGGGGCAGGAGGACAGAGCCCTGTTCTCCTGTGAGATTCCTTTCTGGACCACAGGGTGGGGTTGGGGTAGAGAGAGTGGGGCAGCAGGGGAGGGAGTGGAAAGGACCCTCGCCCTGAAATCCGCAGACCTGAATCCAAATGCCAGCTCTGTCCTTTGCTGGCAAGTGACTTAACCTCTCTGAATGTCAGTGCCATCATCCAGAAATCAGGAAGCACTTGTTTCACCTCAGTGCTCTGGTGAGGAGCTGACGAAACCACTATTCCCAAGGCACAGACAGATGGTCTGGCCTCACTGCCCCCCAGGCTGGAGGAGGGCATGGGACTGACTTGCCTTGCTCCTGAGTGACCCCTCTCCCTCCTCATTAGGTGAAGCAAATTGTGTTGACTTTATTTACTAGCTTCACAAACTCTTCTGAGGAGTAAATGTCACTTGTACCAGAGCCTCACAAAATCCCTGATTGCTAGCACTGGCTGACACTGACCCCTCTGCTTAGTGGCCCACCTTGTGTGGGGACGTCATGGGCTGTAGCCAACGAGCGACAATGAGCTCTGTGCTGGGCCAGGCCTCAGTCTCCCTGACTGAGACTCCTGGGATGGGCCCCAGAGCAGCTGCTCCCCAGGCCTCTGGTTCCGTTCAGCCTCCTCCAGCCCTTTTCCCCCTGACTCTGGTTCTTCTTTAAAGACCCTGCTCTGCCTGTGCCCCTTTGGGTACCCTGCCTGGCCTCCTGCTGGGCCTCAACGGGCCACTCGGGGCTGGAGTCTGAGGTGTGGCCTGAGGGTAAGGGGCTTGGGCTCCTGGGCCTGAGGGGGTGTGAGTGCTCCTACAGTCCGCAGAAAGCCAGGAAGCTTCCCCAGCTGGTGACACCCTGACCTGGTTAGTCCCTGGCCCCATTCAAGTGGCCATATGACCCTGGGTAGGTCCCATCCTTCTCTGGGCCTGTTTTCTAAGAGATTGAATGGGGCTGCTGAGAAGTTCCCAGGGAAAGGCCTACCCCTGCTCTCAGATGAGGAGCCCTCTGACCAGCACGGGGGCAGCCCTCCCTGAGCAGGTGCTTATCAGGGACCCCACAGCAGCTCCCAGTGCCTTTCAGAATTAGGGGTTCCCACGGTCTGGCTCTCCCACACTGACGTGGTCCACTTCTGGAACCAGCTCTGTGTGACCCTGGGAAGTCACCCAGGTTCCTCCCTCATAGTTCACTCATATTTTGAATAGCATTTTATAATTTGCAAAGTCCATTAACGTCTCTCCTGTCTTTTGAGTCTTGCAATACTGTGTATTCTCTGACCTGAGTCATTGTCCCATTTACAGATGAAGAAACTAAGGCTCAGAGAAGGGCGGTGGGTGGGTGAGGGCTACCCTAGTGGTAAGGGGCACAGTCCACCCAACTCAAAGCCAAAGCCCAGCCTCTCTCTGTCCCTCCCAGGGCCTGGCAGGGGCCTGGGATCCGGCAGGGAGCATTTGAGGGCGTCATTTGGGCTGCTGATGAGAGGAAATGAACTGGCAGAGCTGTTCTTCAATGAGACATTTTCAGGCTCCAGAGCAGATGTGTGTTGCAGGGAGGCGGGGGCCGCGGCCTGGAGAGGCCCAAGCTCCAAGGGTTGCAAGAGGTTCCGGACTTGTAGGAAAAGCCTCCCTGTCCTGCTTGGCATGTTTTCCGGGCTCCAGCGCTGCAGGGGGCAGAGGGCAGACACCACAGAGCTTGGCAGGGGCTGGGGCGTGAGGGGCAGCCACGGGCCAGAGAGCCCAAGCAAGGAAGGGGTTTACGCAGGAGAGAGACGGGGGGCCTGGCCTTTGTGGCCCCCTGCTCAAGGAAGCGGCTGCGTCCATTTCCCACACAGGGCCAGGCTGGGAACTGAACAGCTGAATTCTGGTCCTGGTTGGGTCTTTAGTCCCCTGTGTTGGCCCTCCCCGGACCTGGCTATCTCATGGACCATGTAGGTTGACATTTCCTGTCCTGTTAGCAGTCCTGGGCTCCTGGGAGCTCAGAGGCAGAGGGCACGGAAGCCTTAGGGGACAGCACCGGGTGCCAAGCTGGCCCTTTCCTCATATCCTCCTCTGCCACAGGGAGAATCTGGCCTCTCTGTCCTTCCTCCCAGAGCCAAAGAACTGAGTGCGAAGGCCCTTTGTGAACCGTGAGGGCTGAGATGCCCAAAGTTTCATTCCTGAGTGGGAAAATGGGAAACAATTCCCTGGACCTGCTCCCCGGTCATGCTCGGATTGTACGATTTCTGGGTGCTGGCTGTTTCTTAGTCACCCACCCATCCATCTGTCCATTCAGCAGCCACCAACCCCTGCCCCTGGAGCTGAGGGGAAAGCCTGGACAGCAGCACCCTGAGCTAGCCCCGTGCCCCTGCCTAGGACAGGCCCCGGAAACCCTCAGATCCCCCTTAGAGATGACCAGTGTTCCCCAGCTCCTCTTTCTAGAGGCAGAAGGGAACCCAGGATGATCTGCCCAGTTCCAGACCTCAGCGTCAGACCGCTCCTCCGCACCACCACTCCGATGTTTGCCCCCACCCTGCACCAGTCTGGGTTTTTCAAGGTTGGAGGGGGTTCAGTGGGATGGGGGCCAGGGTGCACCCCAGGCTGAGAGCAACACGGCCCCTGCCCAAGAGCGCAGGCTCAGGCCCAGACAGGGGTGTGGGTCACAGCGGGTGGGGGTGAGGCCGGGGCTGGTGAGGCCCAGCCCCACTGCTCTCTGCACGATATTATCTCTGGCCTTGGAGCAGCCCTCCAAGCAGGATGCGGCTTTCAACACCTTTCTCCCTTCGGAGGGGCTCGGGGCTTTTCGAGTTTCTCACGACAGGGATGGAGAGCCCCCTTCCCACACCCCCACCAACCAAGGCCAACCCCACCCCAGGGGCAGCCAGTCCTCAGATAGTCACAGCCCCTGATGTGGGAGGGGGAAGGGCCCTGGTGCCTGAGAGGGGCAGATCACAGGAATGACCCCCCTGAGAGTCTCCCCCATCCCCTCCCCTTCTGTTGTCCATAATCCAGGGCGCCTGTTCAAGGAATTTCCCCCGCACCCCCGTGTGTTAGTGATTTATTTAGACTCGGCTCACCCCGCCCACCCGGCGGGGGACAGACCTCCTCCCCACCCCCTTGCCCCCTCAGCTGCGTCCCTGGGGCCGTTTCTCATCTCCAGCCCAGCAGGCCTGGCCCTGCTCCAGATGGCTCCAGATGGCTCTGCTGGACATTGCACGCTTTCAGGGGACCCCGGAATCTCACTTCTGGGGGCCCAGCCAGCCCCCTGATATTCTGTGGACCCTTCTCGATCCTGACCCTCCTTCCCAACTGGGGAGGTGACAGGTGACTTTTAAGAGCAAGAAGCAGCCTTCTGGATCCTTTAGCCCAGTGTTCCTCATGGAACAGATGGACAGCCAGAGACTGGGAGGGGAAGGCCTGGAGGCAGGGGGAGGCCCCAGTCTATCTAACGAAAAGGCCTCTGGGATTATTGAGGACGTTCCCCCCCACCACACACACACACACACACACACACACAGAGGACCTCATATGATCTGCACCTAAATTCTCGTCAAGAAAGGGACAACGTCCCCACTTTACACTCTAAAAGGAGGGCTGACCCTGGGCATGTGGCTGGACCAGAGGGCAAGTTTGAAGCCATCTCTCTCCATCTCTCTCGGGCTCATTCAACCTGGGCCTCCAGCTCCCAGGACAGGTCCCCGCTCTACAGGACCTTCCTCCCCAGTGGAAGCTGGATGGGTGCATAAGTCTGGCTGTCATGAGCACTCTGGCAGCACTCTGGGATGTGGGGAAGTGTATGCCTGTCCCCGAGCCTCCTGGGAACATGAAAGCACCTGGGAGAGTACCCATTCCCAGCCCTTGCCCCTCAGCGCCTCCCATCCCTGTGCGCATTAGGCCGGAGCTGGCCCAGACTCCCACATAGCCATATGGCAAGAGATTTCTTGGATTCTATGGGTCCATGAACTTCTCCCCTGCTCCCACAGAAAACCCTTCCTGTTTCTGACCTAGCAGAGTCCCCTCCCTGGATGGCCGCCTCCATTTGTCCCAAGATAACAAGGACTCCAAGCTCTCCCTCTCCTAGCACAAGGGGAGGGCAGGGGTGGGGTAGCAGGGAGGGACCCTTGGGCCACTGGCCACTCTGGGCACTGCCCTGGCCTCTGGGGAACTGGGTGCAGTCCCAGGTCCTAGGCAGGCAGCACCCTCACATCCAGACCCCACTGTCTGCTGGGAAGCGCTCCACTGGGAGAGACCAGTACTTGTTCTCTGTCCCTGACCCCCTCTGTAGCCTGAGAGTCTCCTCCCACGCATGGCCCTACAGAGACAGCAGGAAGGGACACATCTGGGGAGCTGTGGGCTAGCATATCTGGGGTTGAGTCTGGCCGGGGATAGGTTATAACGGGCTCTGGGTATCACAAGACCTGATTCTAATCCCAGTGGCCGCAGCTCACAAACTGTGTGGCCAAGGGCAAAGGCCTTCACCTCTCGGAGCCCGGGTTTCCTCCTCTGGAACAGGGCTGAAAGCCAGGCCTGGCTCACTGCAGTTTTCTGAGGAGTCAGTGGGTTAATAGTGCAAAGCTACCGGCACAGAGAAAGCAGGCAATGGATATCGGCGGTGACGGCTGCAATGGCTGCTTACTGACCCCTCTGAGCCATGGTCCTTTCTCACAGGGTGGCCTTCCTGGTTTGGGCTTCGTGGGGTGGCTGGACCAAGCCCCCGTCGCCAGGTCTCTGCAGGGAGTAGGGTCCGTAGGGGGCAGCTGCCCCTTTCCCCTCCATTTCCTAGCCTTCAAAATGGAGAGAGAAAAAACCCTGCTTGCCCACTGTCTGAAAGGCCATAGGATGGGATGTGAAAGGGAGAAGAATGAAAATGAGGTCACTACTATACCTGGAATCTGAGCATGACTTTTCTGTGAAGGCCTAGCGAGGGACAGTGACTTGCCCAAGGTCACATGGCAGGGAGGGCTGGGCCGAGGATGCAAAGTCAGATCTTGTGACTCCAGTGGAAACAGAGTGCCTGCAAATGTTTCTCTGATGAGGGTCTAATAGCCCTAGTGTGGGATCATGGCCTTGATATCTGGATGTGATCCAGCAGGCTGCAGGATACCCTGGGGGATTTGGGCTTTGGGGGAAATCCAGTTGTCAGGCATGGGAGCCCCATCCTGGGAGATGGCAAAGGTGAGGGCAGCCCAGAGATCTGCCCTGTCAAGGGCATAGCTGTGCAGGTGGGAAGCTGTGGGACAGCTGGGGAAGCATAATGTCAAGCATAATGTCAATGACAAACATAATGTCATCCTGGCTGGCTGACAAGGTCCTTCTTGCTGTACCCATCAATACCTTCTTCCTGACCCTTTCCTAGGGAGTAAAGGGCTGGGGGTGGCTGCTCTCAGGGGACATGAGGGTCAGGGACCCCCATGATCAGACATCACAAAGGCCGGCGTCTCCCGGCAGCAGGGCTGGGCCTGGGCCTATGGACGAAGTCAAGCAGCCCCTCTTGCTGGGGACCGGTAGGCCAGCTGTGTACAGGTTGGACCTGGGTGGCTGCTCCCAGACCCGGGTGGCCCAGAACAGCCTACGACAGGTATTCCAGGGCTGATTACTTGTAAGCCGAGGACTTTCTCTGGCTAGGCTTGGGAAGGACGGGTGGCCGGAACCCCAGGCACCTGTCTGCTATCCATCCAGGTCTGAGATGCAGATAAGGCCGAACCATACCGGCATCCTCAGCAGCCAGGGTCCCTGGCCACGGAGGTGGGGGAGAGCCTGGGCAGCACCTCTCTAGCCAGCCCCTGGGTCTTCCTGAATAGTAGTCTGTCAAGCTAGGGGGAATCATCAGGGAATAAAAGTCACAGACAGGAAAGTGCTGCCCGGTGTCTCTTATTTCAGGTGTGGGAGGGGAGCAGTGGGCAGGGAGGCTGGCCCTTGGGGAGCTAAGATGTCCATGTCCGTGTCCATGGCAACCTCAGTGGCCTGCCTCTCTTTCTCCTGAAGCAGCCTCCAGCAAGGCAGTCAGTCTGGGAGAAGGCTGCTGGGGTCGAGCAGGACAGCTCCCATGTGGCCCTGGCACCCACGCCCCCTTGGCACAGGTGCGGCCATCAGGGGGGCTCCCCAATGGAGCATTCCCCACTTCCCACACCTTGTATTCTCTCTCTGGGTCAGTCCCATGCTGGATGCGGTAGGTTTGGGGGGAGGCCAGGGCCTTGCTCATATTCTCCAAAACCAGGGTTTTAGATCCTGCCTGGACTGGATACTGGGATCAGGAGGAGGGTCTGACCCAGTCCTCACCCAGGAGGTGCCCCTAGTCTGGGGCCAGACAGAGCCAGGGGGGCCGGTACCTGGCTGAACTCCTCTTGGGTCCCCCGAGTCTGACAAAGGGCTTGTTAAGGGAATAAGTGGCCAACTGAGGCAATGTTGGCTGACTCCCCACCCCCATGTTTTTGAGTCCCCTCCAGTTGCAAAATGACCTCCTCATCTTCCCCCATCCAGCTTTGCTGCATTCTGAGGGAAGTGGAAGAGAAAAGCCCACCTATGCACAGGAGAGCTGGGAAGTGGATGGAGCAGGGAAGGGCCCGAGGGCTGTTTTCCCAGACTGGGTTGTTGGCCCCCAGGAAAAGGGCTGGTGGGAGAGGAGGAGGGGGAGTCCAGAGTGGTCAGTAAGACGGGGCTTCAGAGAGATTTTTACAAATCCCTTTCTCAGGGTAGCAAGAGAAGGAATAGACCAGTCTCCAGGGACACCTGTCCCCAACCTTGGTTCTTAGACCCAAATGGAGGAGGAGATAGCCAGGGTCCTGGAGAAATGCAGCCGGTGGGCAGAGCCAAGGTCCGGGAGGATGGAGATACCCTTCCCTCAACACCTTCCCCTCCCTCCTTCTCCGTTCTTCTGCTTAGTTGGTTGGTAGATTTATTCACAGTATGTTGTTAGGGGCCCAGAGGGCTGTTGATCATCTATTAGACCTTGAATCAAGGGCTGATAATCAAGAACCTAGAATCAAGACTGATAACTTCAGAGCCTGAACTCAGAATGTAGACGCTGAGCCCAGACGGAGACTCGGAAGGTGGGTGAGGCCAGAAGCCACCAACTCTTCATGCTAGTTCTGAAACTTTAAAAAATCCTGCTCCCTTTCAGTAAACACCCCATCTCCTGCCATCTTCGAATAGTATTTGAGATTCAGAATGAATTCAACGCTGTCACTCAATGCACATGACAACAATGGGATTTAGAGGTGCCCCCTCTTCCTGCCCTCCCCACTTTCAGCAAATCAGCAAATGCACTACCCAGAGATCCGCACCGGGGGTGGGACCGTAGCTGGCAGACTGGGGCCCGGGGCGGCCGGGGGTGAGGTGGGGGTGGGGGTGATTGTCCCTTCTTCTCCTGGCCTGGGGGCTGCTGGCTCTCCTCTGCGGTCAAACCCAATCACTCACACCTCGGTGTGAAATGGCAGCAAATTATCACCCACATCTTTCTATTTTCTGTGGCTTTGGGCTATTTTTGGAGCACGGAGGATGTCTTGGAGTCCAGAGAACTCCAGAGTTACAGTTCTGGGGAAGAGTGGATATTCTGTCAAGGTCGGGTCTCTTTGGCCTGGAGCTCCCAAACATGGCAGGAAGAGCCGCTGTCCCGGGACTCTTGTTCAAGGGCACATCCCTGGGCGTTAACACTGTGCGTGCCTGTGCGCACGCTGTGCAGCAGGCCTTCAGTCCAGGCGCCCCAGCAGGTCCCCCTTCACCCCACAGGGGCACACTCACAGCCACAGAACTGGGACAGTGACCTGCAGAGCTGAAAGACGGGGCTCACTGCACAACGTCCAGCATGTCACTATTCCAAACCTGGTTTGTGCATTTCTTGGTTTCTTTTAGAAAAGGGGGAAACAACAAAGGAAGAGGTGGTGACCCATCAGGACCTCTGAGAGGCTGTGGGGGACCTCTGAGGAGGGGTCAGGAGTTCCCATCACGGTTCTCGGGAGTTTTGGGAAGGTCTGTGGACAGCGTGTGTGAAGGAAAAGGGGGAGCCAGACTCCCCGGCAAGCGGGCCCGTGGGCTCCAGCTGGCAGCCTGGCCATCCTGGCCACGTGAGGGGTGGGGGCCCTGAGCTAACCCCCGCCCACCATGGGGTGGGGTGGTAGGAGCACAAATGGAGACCCGGCTGTGGGTTTCCTTCCCACCAGGACTCCGCTGGTCAAGTTCACTGTGAAGCAAGGAGGTGAGACGTCCGGCCCGCCCTGGGAACCCCACGGGAGCCCAATTATTTACTGGAAACAGTGAGGGATGAATTCTTGGCGGCTTTAGTCCGTGCAAATCAGAGACACGACTGAGCTCAAGTCTGGTTTTGATCAGTTCCAACCGAACAGACGGCTTGTTAAATCTGAGCTGAAGAGGCCTTCTCTCCAAAACCCGTTCCACCTCAGGGCTGGAAGGCCTCTTGGAGAGCAGTGAATCCAAGCCACCCGTTTTACAGATGGGGAGACGGAGGCCTGAAGAAGCCCCTCTAAGGTCGCGGTGGTTGCTGTGGGTCTGGAGGGCCAAGCCAAGCCAGGTAGACCTGTGGCTCTGGAGCCCTCCAAGTAGATCTGGAGGAACGATCCCGGGGTTCCAGACCTTCTTTCTCCCTTCCAGTTTCTACATTTTTTCCCCCATTTAATCTGGGTGCTTCCAACATGTTTCCTTGGATACACCCTCTCCTTGGTGGTTGAAGACGCAGGGCAGGAGGAGACCCAGACAGAAGAGGTCTCCGGCCTCCATGTCCTCATTCGTAAAATGGGTTATCCCCATGTGGGCACCAAATTCCATGATGCAGGCCAAGCCCCACCCAGTTTGGTGCCCACCAGGTGCTCTTTGAGGACCAGAATCTGCTTCCTGGAGCCTCATCCTCAAGCACTTCGCAGCTCCACTCTCCTGAGGCCTGGGCCACCAGCTGGGGCCAATGAGGTGACCCAGGCCTGGCCCAGCTGTCAGCCTCATCTTTACAGCCCTTTGATCCACCACCACCTCCAGTGGCTGGAGCCTGGGCTGGCAGGCTCGGGCAGTGATCGATGCCCCTTCCCAGTGTCCCGCTGGGAAACACATGTCTACCGATGCAGGTCCCAGGGCCTCTGTCTGGCATCCGAAAACCCCCAGCCTTGCCCCCTCAGAGCTCCTTTGCTCACACCCAGCCCTGCTGTCCCCCTAACGCCTTTATCTTCTCCATTACCCCCAATTTCCGCTCCTACTATCTCCTCCTCCTGCAGAGCCCTCCAAGCCAGAGTCAAGTTCACAGCTCCTGGTCTAGTTCACCATAGCTTTCATGTGTGGCCCCTCATTTTATCCCCCACCACGACCGCAATGAGAGAGGCAGAGGCCATTGGGATGGCCCCAACCTTACAGAGGGAGCCACGAAGCCTGCTGAGACAAGGTCATTGATGAGCAGGGATTGGAGTTCTGAACTGTCTGCTCCCAGACCACGGAGCTTGGCCAAGAGGATTCTAGAGGCTCAGAAAGTCCCGGAGTAAGGGGACTGGAAGTTGCCTGGGGAGGGGTTTGCATCCAATCCAAGCTTCAGAGGAATTCTCAGCTCGGGGTCACTAACACTCAGAATCTTAGAGCAGGGAAATGCCTTGCCTAGAAAGATTCTTGGTGGTCGTTGAGCCTACCCATCAAAGTCCCCAGTAGCCTGCAGCACCTGCTTGAATACCCTCAGGGACAGTGGGCTCTTTCCCTTCAATTTGGGGCAGCCTCTGCCCATATGGGACAGCTCTGACCAGAGGAATGTCTTTCTACCCATGTTGCTGAGTGCCCTGTGCCTTCTTGAGGCCTCTTAGGGACTAGAGACAGTGGCCAAGGCCCCCTGGGACCTCTTCCTCTTGGCATGGTCCTTGCGGCCACCGTGAGGGGCTGTGGAAACCCCAGCCGACCTTTGGCTGCCCTTATCTCCCCAGGGGTCCCGGCACAGCGGCTCCTTCCAAGCACTGATTAACAGCTGGGACGCACCTGGCTGGCAGATGTCCGCTCCTCCTCAGCCCCGGCGGATCCCGTGTGTGCGTGCACACGGCCCTGCATCTGTGTGTGTGTGCAGCTGCGTGTGCCTGTGCGTGTGGGTGTGTGTGCGCACACTTGCGTGAGGTTGCACTGGAAGTAGGGGGAGCACCAATGGGGGCCTGGGGGTGGGAATAGCCATGCGGGGGCTCCCAGCTGGCCCCTGGGAAATATGCCCCCATCTGCATCAGACCCCAGGACCCTGAGAAGTGCCCTCAGAGCAGGTCATCAGCAAGGCTCTGGGGTGGTGGGGGAGCCTCGCGAACATTCTCTTCTGGCATAGGGGCTGACCAGCCGGAAGCCTGTCCTCCAGGGAGACTGACTTGTGGGGAGGCCGAGTCTGTCTCGGGAGGATGCAGGAGGGAGGGGCATCTGCTTCCAGCAAAGTGAGCCTGGTGCCAGGGTTAAAGCAGGGGTGCAGCCTGGTGCTGCTGTCAGCCCACACCACCTCCCAGAGTCTGGTTTGGGGTTCAGAGAGAGGGGCACTAGTTCCCCCAGGAGTTAGTAAACACTGTGTCTGTGGCCCTGCGGAGTTGAGATTAAAATCCTCGTTCTAAGGAAGAAGAAAACAGGAAGCAGAGAACCCAGCCAAGGTCCCCGAGTAGGCCTGGCTCCTAAACCTAACCTTGTCTGGCGTGGGACTCTGGGGTAGACACTGGCCTGTGCCTGGATGGCTGGGTGACCAGGTGGCTGGGGTGGGGAGGAGGGCCCAGGCAGGGTCTGGCTGCCCTGCACACCAGTGTCCCCTTCTCTGCACTCGGTTTGACGTGTCCTAGCAGACTCTGGCTGGGAGGAGGTCAGTCTGTGGGAGGGCATCTGGGAGCAATTTGATAATTAGGCAAGAGGCCTTGACAAGCAGCCTCTGTGGGGTCCACTAGGGGGTCCTGGGGAGGCTGCAGTGAGGTTGGCTGCCCGCCAAACCCCACCCTCACCAATCCCCCACTGCCCTCCTGCCCACACCCTGCCATTGCCCAACAGTCCCTACTACAGGCCCTCCCCCCCAGGTCCCTGCACCTCCCCAACAGCTCTGAGGGGACAAGGTGGGGCTTCGTCCCTATTCAGCCTCAGGCACCTTGGCTGGACTCCTCTGCACCCTCTGAGGCTGACCCTGCCATGGGCCAGAGGAAAATAAAAGGTCCAGAGAGGGCAGCAGTCTGTCCAAGGCCACACAGCAAGGCAGGGAAGAGCCAGAGCTGGGTTCAGGCATCTCCGTCTGCTGGTGTGTGGGGAGAGTAGAGCCCCTGAAAACTCAGAGCAAGCAGGGTTCCCAGAGATGACATGGCCCTCTCCATTCTCACCTGCCACATAACCGGGGTCCCCTGAAAGAGGGAGGGCACTGGGGGCAGCCTGCTCTCCCTTGCTAAGAGAGGCTGGGGGCTGGAGGAACTGAAGCTGTAGAGAAAGCTGGGGGCACACGATTAGGGCAGGAAAGGCCACAAGGAGCAGACAAATGTTAAGGATTAGCCTCTCATTGCCCTCAACTCTGGGAGGGAAGGGGACTCAAATCAGGGGGTGGCGGGGCTGGGTGGCGGAGCAGATATCATCTCCACCCTCCTAGAACTCTAGAATTCTGGAATCCTGGGATAGCCCAGACTGGGCAACCCATCACCCATCTCTGGCCTCCATTGTCCCGACTCCCCCTGTTCCCTGGAACAGCCCTGTCCCTTACTGCCCTTGGCCCCAACTGAAAGAAAAAGAGAAACATGGGCATGTCCAGGGAGGGCCCATCCTCGGGGGGCTGTGCCCTGTTGCCAGAGGTGGCCAGCGGGGGTTTCGGCAGGGGGTTCCCGTTGGGGAGACTCCCGGGGCCTGCCACTGGGGCTCAAGCCTGGGAGCCGCTAGCACTCCCCAGTGCTGGGCTGAGTCCTGCATGGGCCCTCCATGAGCACATACGCCTCGAGCATCCCGTGTGTCCTCACAAGTGGCATCAAGTGACCTAGCTGTAAGCCGAGGCTTACACCATGCAGGAGGTGACAGAGCCCGAGGTCAGTAAGCCCCTCAGATCCTGGAAGCCATGATTCCCCACCCCCTTGGTACCACTCTGCTTCTCAGCCTCTGTGTGACCCATGCCCGGTGATGGCCAAGCTGGAAATGAGGTGTCCTGTGCATG
The DNA here is from genome assembly GCF_902655055.1 of Lutra lutra. Lineage (NCBI taxonomy): Eukaryota > Metazoa > Chordata > Mammalia > Carnivora > Mustelidae > Lutra > Lutra lutra. The sequence continues at coordinate 54,400,582 of NC_062287.1, read as the reverse complement.
GGAACTTAAGGACATGCAAGGGGGCAGAGAATTTGATCTAGACTCTGACAGTGGGTAGTGGAAGGAAGGGCAGGCCTGGCAGAGGGTTGGGTCTGAACAGAGGTGTGATGGCTTCCGAGTACAAGGCAAGTGTGGGAAATGATGGGGGTGACACATGGCAGGGGGGTAGGGGTGGGAGAGGTCCGCTGAGCCCACTGGCCAGGCCTTGAGTGCAAACTGAAAAGTGGGTCTTACTTGGAGGCCCACCTCTTGTTGATGGCAGGTGCCTTGTTCGTGACGCTGCCTCAGCACCACTCAGAGCCCCACATAGGAGGGGTGCTCCCCGAATCCCACAGCAGGCCCAGACAAGGGCCGCTCCTCCTCCCGGGGGGTTCTTGGGAAGCCCTGGGGTCTTGTTTAAAGAGCCCATTAGCCCACTTCCAGGTAAAAACCATTTGATGATGACTGTGCCCTTGACTCACCAGCATGGGGAGTGGGGGTGGGAGGCTGGGTAGAGGGCTTCTTCTCTCTCTCTGCCTGCCTCTGCTCCTGTGACAGCTTCAAACAATCCCAGACACCTCTGGCACAGCCTGGAGCTTTTGGCACCCCCAGGCAAGGAGGGGGCAGCCTGGGGAGAAGGCGGCCCCCTGCTATGAGCACACCAGTGGATGGGCGGTGGGGGGGTAGGGGCTGCGGATAGGACTTGAGTGTTTCCCAGACTTCATCTGGTAGCCAGATCCTTTAGCTGTGTGGGGTCGAAACTTCTCTCCTCAACCTCACTCCCGGCCCAGGACAACACAAGTGCCCTGGTCTTTGGAGCCCTGGGGCCGGGCGGCCAGCATCTGGAGCCAAGGACCACAGGCTCAGCTGGAGCCCAGTGGCCAGGCAAGCGCTCACCCATGGAGGTGATATGGCATCTGTCCTCCGTGCCCCCCCTCATAGGGTGTCAGAGTGATTTATGGGCAGATGCTGAGAGGAGAGCCTGGGGCAACACAAGCAGTCTCAGGGCGTGGTCATCCTCAGGCCTCCCCAGCCGCCACCTTGCCCCACCTTGCCGCAGACTGAGGAGGAAGAGAAAGGGCCTCAGGGCCGTGCAAGCTCTGGCAGTTCCCTTCTCTCTCTGAGCCTCCACTGCCTTTTTGAATGGGTCTGAAAACCAACCTCAGCTGATGGCATGGATTGCCAGAAGGAGCAAGTGAGCTGCTGGACACCAAGCGCCCCGCTCAGAGCCTGGCCCCAGGCACAAGGGGGTCACCTTGTACCTTTGCTCCCAAGCTTGGGGTGGCACCTGGGCTCCCCGTCTGCCCCTGCTCCCCTACCTTCCCATCTGCCCTCCCCCTTCCCTCCCTCCCTCCAGCCAGGGGGGCCTTGTCTGCAACGCTCCCTGCCCCCACCCCACGACCCAGGCCCCACATGGCTTGTGTCCCCACCCCCACTTCTGTTGGCAGGCCTCTGGACAACCTAAATAAAACAGAATCCTTCCTCTTCACCAATTGCCCTTCCTGGCCCACAGTCCCTATCTTCAAGCTGTTGTATTAACCTTGTCCTTAATTATTTGCCACCACCTGATTAAAAAAAAGAAAGAAAGAAATCCAAGTTTTAGTTGTTTATTTTTGTTCTTCCCAACCAGAACATCAGTTCCAGGAAGGCAGAGATTGCTGCTGTTTGTTTGCTGTGGAATCGCTGGGCCCGTGCCTGGAAAAAAGTAGATGCCCAGTAAACGCGGGCAGATGGGAAGGAGGGATGGAGGGAAGGAGGGCGGGCAGTAGGACTCTGGAAAAGGGAAGGCGTGGCTTGGCCAAGCCAGGGAACACCCTGGGGGAAGTGGCACCACGGTGGGCATTTGCCAGGTGGTAGAAGAAGGCATTGTAGTTTGGGGTCCAACCAAACGCCTGAGAACAGGCATGGACATGAAACGTGAACATGAATGTGGAAATACAAGGAAGCCAGATGCTGGAGAAGAGGGGAGGGCCGGCCAGGAGGAACCGTGGGGTAGGCGAAATAACAGAAATCTTCATGACAGCAACATAACTTTTTAAAGATTAGGGGTCGTTTAAAAGAAAGGATGCCACAGAAGTCTTAACGAAAACTCTGTAGACAGAGTAGGAAGCACACTTGTCAGCCACGCCATAACTTGTACAATGGCTGTGATTAAGGTGTAGGTTAGTCCCAAACTTCCCATGAACTACAGCAGCACAGAGACGGGAAGACACGGGCCAAAGTCACCCAGCTGATAAGGGATGAGACTAGGAACCATCCAGACTTCGGAGGCTAAGCTCTGGGAGGGGTAACCATGGGGGGTGCCCAGGACTGAGGGTGGCATTTAGGAGGTGTGGTGATGGGCAGCAGTCTGGAGCGGGGAAAAGGGCACCTGGGTAGGAGAGCTTCCAGGGGGCAGCGTCCCTCTCCAGGGCAGTGGCGGCTACTGCTAGGGGCTTCACCCCAGAAACCCTAGGCAAGGAAGTCTCAAGAGCAGGGCTCCCCAGGCCTTCTGGCTCATACCAGGGAGGCAGAACCTCTTCCTAGACAGGACAGGAAGGACCTGGTGTGTGCCTAGATGGAAGGAAATGTGCGCCAGGGAGAAGACTGACCCGTGCTGGGCCCTGCGGAGCACCAGCCTGTGTAAATGGAGAGGGGACAGGAGCAGAGAGGTGGGTGAACTTGGCCAATGCTAAGGATTCCCACCAAGTCGGCCTGGCCCCAGTGAGCTCAGAGAGACTTGTGGGAAGCTGGCTCCCCCAGCTCGGGGAAGGGAAAGCTCACATCCTCCCACTCAGCCCTGTGAGGGGTGACCTGAACCCTCAGTGGATTCAGGTGGCCACCAGGGCCTGTATGCCCAAGTCTCACTTTCCTATTCTGTGAAACGGGCCATGGGGAGGTGGTGGTGGGGAGGGGCAGGTCGGTGACACCCTGGCTATGCAGGGACCCAGGCAGGGGCTGGGACCACCATTCCTGGGGCTTCAGGGACAACCAGTGGGTAGAACTGGGGCCCCGGAGTGAGGGGCACTGCAACTTTGACCCAAGGACCACTGAACTCAAGGGGCTGCCTCTGCTCCATTTCCCCCCACGGGAGGAAACAGAGACCCCGGGGCAGGGACCTACATATTCAGGGCCCACAGTGGGGCAGGAACAGTGGGGACAGCCCAGGGCCTGGTTCCCAGAGATGATCTTAACAGCCAGACTCAGTTTAGAAGATGCAGCCCTGATTCCTGATGCAGCCAAACCTCTTGTTGCTCTTCTTGTCATCTCAGTGTCCATGGAGGCCTCCCCTGGGCCTGAGTATTGACGTAGACCAGTTGGGGGAGGTGGTCCAGAAGCAGGACCACACAGGGTGACAAGGCCTGTCCCGGAGGGGAGCCCAGAGGTTCTGGGTTCCATTTGGAGCCCTCTCTGCCTGGAGGAGTCGGGCAGGGCTTCCCAGAGACAGAGGGTGTTGCAGGATCAAAGAAGTTTCCAGGCCACCTAGGGACAGGCAGGAGAGATGGCCTGGACTTGGCTGGGAGGTGTGCAAGGAGATGGCCTGTGAGAGGCTGTGGGGCTCGGGGCAGCTGTGGGAAGGAGCAGAGGGCATGTGTGCATGTGGGTATGGAGAGGAGCAGACTGGGAGAGGAGGCTCTAGTGGGGTCAGAGGCGAGGTCAGTGCAGCCCTCCATGGCAGGCTGAGAGCTTGGATGTATCCTGCAGGCCTTGGGGAGCCACAGACTGTTAAGCAGGAGTGCTGAGTCAGGGTCCCCAGCAGAACTTCCGCTGGGAGGGCTGGTTAAAACAGCCATTGCCCAGCCCCACCTCCCTGGAGCATGTGATTCTATAGAACTGGGCTGAGGCCTGCACATTTGGGTTTCTAACACCTGGGGTAGGGAAGGGCTGGGCTTCCCAGCTCTGCGGACAGGCACCCAGAGTGGCTCAGGACTGGGGGCTGAGGAAAGGGAAGTTTGAGGTCTCAAAGGACCCACAGGAATCCAGATCTGGGTGTCAGGCTGCAGCCAGGCCTGAGGCCTGGGGCAAGTGCCTGGCTGGAGAGGGAAAGGGGAGGACCCTGGGGCTCGACAGATCCCTGCCCTGACCTGGGGGTATACCTCCTGTGTAGGCCTGGCTGTCCTGAGACATAGCTCTGCAGTGTAGGCTTCCGCCTCCAGGAAGCTCCAGGCCCAGGTCCAGGAGAGCCATGAGACCAGGACCTGAGCCTAGCCCCCCAAGGTTCTCTGTCACCCTAATCCTCTCACACTCCTCAGAGCCCGGGCATCCCGTCTCAAATGGCGATAGTAATTCCTGCCTTCCAGAGCTGTTGCGGGTGCTGGAGGGGTAGGGGGTGGGTAGGAAAGCTCTGTGGGAGCTGCACACCCCCATCTCCCGCCCAACACGCATGAATTGTTATCACTACTAGTACTCCAGGGATAGGATACTTAGCAAGAAAATGTAATGCCTTCACCCAGAGCAACAATGTATGGCATTCTAGGCTCCATAATAAATTTGTGCAAAGAAAACATTTGTGATGAGAGCCCTAGGATGTGCAAAGTAGGTGGGTGGCTAGGGGCTCACAGCCCCGGGTGATGTGGCTCCTGGCGTGGGGCCTGGGAAAGGGCCACCGAGAGCTGGGATCTGAGCCCTGCTCCCTTCCCCACAGACTAAATATTTGGGCTTCCCCGTCCCCGGCCTGGCAGCCTCGAGGGACCCAGGACCCCCTGTGGAGTGGCCACTCTGGGCTTCTGGAGCTGCAGCGGGGGAGGGCCCTCGGGGCGAGGCAGGAGGGTGGTGGAGATGGATTACAGAAGGCCCTGCTTGCACTAGCCAGCCCCTCAAAGGACAGAGCACTGCCCGCGGAGAAGCTGTCTCAGACACGGTGAAACCTGGGACGGCCCTGCCATTGTGGGCCTCAGTTTCTCCATCTGTGGAGTGGGAGTGGGGCAGGAGTGCTGAACCGGCTGATGACTTCCAAGGCCCCTTCTGGCTTCCTGGTGACGGTGGCCTCTCTGAGCCTCCCCCCGCCTGCCCCACCATAGTCCCTGACGGAGTCAGCCCTCTGTGAGCCCTGGGTAGGGCGCCTGCAGAACCAGACAATCCCTTCTGAGCAGAGCAGCGGGTGGACCCAGTAACGACACAGCTGGAGGTCCTTTAGCAATGATGGAAGGCTTTGGAAGAACTCTATTTCCCAGGTTGGCACTTTGCAGGGAAGGGCCCAGCTCATGTGAAAAGCCTCCAAATGCCACTTGTATTCTCCCTCCTCCCCCAAATAAGAAAAAAGCCCCTGCCTGGCTTTGTGGCAGGGCTGAGGAGGAGGCCAGGAGTGGGGAGCCTGGGGCCACAGCCTGTTGGCTGCAGCTTTGAGGGTGGAGTCTCATCAGAAGGTGTTAAATCCCAGCAGCACTATCTTCCCGCAAATATTTACAAGGCCTCGACTCTGCCACAGGCTGTCCCAAGCCCTTGACCTCACCCATGTCTCTCAACATCCTGAAGGTGGGGAGGGGACTATGATTGTCCCCATTTTACAGATGAAGAAACTGAGGCACATGAGATGCCACAGTCCCACGGGAATGAAATGGTGGGGCCGATCCTTAGCCTGCCTCCAAAGTCCCCTCCAATGAGTTGTTTGTGTAGGAATAACGGTGTGACAGACTCCCGGGGCCACGTGGAAGATCAGGCTGTCAGGACGTGTGGGTGCCGTGGCGCCCCGTGTGTAAGAAGTCTCCAGTCGGTGCTGGCCGTTGCTCATCACGGCCGGAGGGGCTCAGACTAGGTATCCACGTCCCAAGGCATGTGAGAGTCTAGGAATCTGATTCTGAGACAGTCTGCCTTCCCGTAGCGCCCCCTTTGGGACCTTCCTCTGGGAGAGAGTCTCCAGCCTTAAGCAGCCAGGCGCCCCCCCACCCAAGAAGCCAGGTCGCGAGGCACACAGTGAGCCTGGGTCTAGGGACTTGATGTGGGGAAAGGCCTTCCTGGAAGCCCGCAGCCTCCTGGGGAGAGAGTGAGGGGACGCCTGTGTGTTCCGGAGGCCACAGGCTTTCAGGGCCTCATGAAGTTGCTGGGCAAACTTCTCTCCCCGATGCCAGCCCAGCTGTCAGAAGAGCAGTGTGTGAGGGCAGAGCTGGGCTTCCCGGCTGCACAGCCCTCCTCACAGCCTACTGTGGACGCGCCCCCCCCCACACACACACCCGGAGCTAGGCTTTTCCCACAATCCCAAGGCCCTGAGAGCATGTCTCCTGAAGGAGAAACCTTGCTCTCCAAGTTTCTGAGCCCTTGTCACATGTCTGCTCCACCTGGGAGTCCTCCAGTGTACCCAGGCACTGCTTCTAGTCCTTCCAGGTCCCCTGTAGGGATGCCCTGACTCCCTCCCCACCCCCTGGCCCCAGGCTCCCAGCTCACTTTGCTCCCCCCATGTCTGGAGACTCTGAGGGCTGGAGCCACATTGGTCTTGGCTCTGATTCCCCCGTGCCTGGCAAGAGTGGGCTCAGGACAGTTGTTCTGTGGAGGTTCGTTGACTGACTGACTGACTGAAATTCTGATTTGATAACAATGGCTGCCAATAAATAACTCTTGCCATCTGATGGGCCAAGTGTTTGCTGTGCCTTACCTAGCTTGAGCCTCACAATAATTCAGACAGGTGGGTGTGTCCTTCATGACACTTTATAGATGAACGAACTGAGGCTCAAAAAGGAAGAGGTGTCTGCCAGGTGCCACAGTCGGTGAGGGCAGAGCCAGGAGTCAGGCAGGCCTGGTGGGGAGTGAAGTCATGCTCTGAACCACAGCAGTGCCTCTAGCCCCTCCTAGGGCAGAGTTCTCCCTCTGCCCCCGCAGGTGTGTCTTCTGGGAACTGGGGCTGGCCTTCCTGTGTCGCCCTCAACCAGCACAGAAAGCACAGAAGCACGGAGCCCAGATTCAGGGAAGCTCTGGGGAGGGAAAGGCCTCCTTACATGGTCCCGTGGCCAAGCCCTGGCTGGTGGTCCAGCCCCATGAGGGGCTCCATGCTCTGTGCTAAAGTCAGGATGAGCCTGTGTTCACCCCCCATTTTACAGCTGAGGTAATGGCATCTTGGGAGCTGAGAGACTAGGTCAAGGGTCACCAGGTTTGTAGGAGCGGTGGCTTGGATGAAACCCCTGGCTGTATGACTCTAACTGGCCATCTCCCTGCCTGCTCCATGGTGTCGCCTCCGCCAGCTTGTACATTTCAAATGTGTTCTGGAAACATACAGAGAGGGTAGTGGGGTGTCTGCCATGTGGACGTGGACATGTGTTGGGGTGGGAGGGAGGGCTGTGTGTGCGCTGGAGGTGATGATATCTGTTTTCCTTGGCTTCAGAAATGGATTTTAGACCCAACCTGGGCTTTGGCACAGTCAGCAGCTGCCATCCTCGGCCCATTCCTGAGAATCCAGGACCCATCACTGGTGACGATGGGGTCTCTGCTTGAGGGGAGAGGAGCTCTCAGGAACAGCCCGAGGGAAGGGCAGCAACTGTCAGGAAGAGAATGGCTCCCCCAAACTGACACCTGAGGGGCAGGAGGGCTGCTAGGGGATCTCGTCAGGTGAGCTCCTTCACACACCAGCAGGGAGAGCATCAGACAAGTGGCCTGTCCCCAGAAGCTGGCTTTGGGTCACCAGCTGATGATGGTTACCTATCCTTTTATCTGGAAGCGTCCAGAGCCACGGTCTGCCGCAAGCAGGCTTCCTGACTGCCAGCTCTACCTTCCCTTGGTCAGATGTGCTCTTGGGGGAGAAGAAGGACGATCTAAGCCCTAGAAAAATCACCAGGACACTCCCACGTCACGTGGAGGAAAACAAAGCCATAGTCTTAGGTTCTTTAGATTCTAGACATGCTAGACTCTGAGGATCCCGGAGTCCTGGGCTCCCAGGACCGTGGAATGTTTTGGGTGGTGGGCCAGAATCTAAGAAAAGCTGAATCAGGATCTTGAGTTAGGAGGTGGCTTAAGGGCAGGGCACCTAATGGGCTGGGGGGCCTGCCCCTCCCAGACGCCCGCCCGACCCAGCCCCTACAAGCAAGGCACACTTTTATGGATGCAAAGATGGCGGAGACATAAACACTTAGGCTTTAACTACAGCTGTGCCCCTGTCCAGGAGCTCTGGGGCCTGGGCCTCTGGAAATTCTGTCTTCACCTGCCAGCCCCAAGGACCAGCCTGGTGGGGTATCTGGATGGTCGTTGTGATCTGTCACCCCCCAACACCCATATCCCAGGCTTCCAGCCCCCCACCCCTGGAGCCTGGCAGGTGAGGCAATGGGGACCGAGGGCCGATAAGGAGAATGTCTTCAGCAGCCCTAGGCCCAGGGAGCCAAGCGGATATTGATCTGGTCTATGGGAGCAAAGGGACCCATTAAACAGGCTGCTGTTAAATCACTCTGCCTGAAGCCAGCCATCTCCGCGGGTGGGCGGGGGACATGGCAGGCAGGCGCGGCTAGACCGGCTTGTGGCTGGCACCCTGGTGGGGGTGGTCTTGGCTCTAAAGACCCTGGCTCTAAAGAGCCCAGGGCCTGAGGCGGCCTGGTGCCCACAGGCCCCTGAGCTCCAGCCACACCCCGCTTCCAGCCACACCCCGCTTCCTGGCCTCCTCCCAGCAAACCAGGTGCTGCTGTGCCTTTGCTCACACAGACTCCTCCCCTTTGCCTCTTCCTCCAGCTCTTGAAATCCTCCTCAGCCTTGCAGACCCAGTGCAAACAGCACTTCCTCCATGAAGTCTTCCAGGTTTTCTACTCCCTATTCCTGACACTTTGAGAGAGGTGGGTTTTCCCTCCCCAGATCCCCAAAGCCCCCAGATGGGCCCTGGTTGTCCTCTGACTGTAGTCATCCCTGCCTACACTAACTAGGAGTTGTGGGGCCCACTCAAGGGGGACACGTGTGCTTCAGCCCCTCACACATCCTACTGCCCACAGATGTAGCATGGGAGTCCAGGCACCAGGTGATGACGGTGAGCTCCTCAGCTGGGGAGGACAGTGCTGGAAAATGTTGGCTGAGCTGTGGCCTGATGGCCATGGCTGGGAGCTCCTGACACCTGCACCCGGCCAGTCGTCGATAGTCCCTGGTGACAGGTATTAAGAACTGCTCGGTCTCCTCTCCCTCTTGTGCGTGCCCTATCTGCACTCTGGTTTACAGTCAATACCCCATTCCCAGCCAGAGGCCACCTTCATCCCTCAGATGCCCATCACAGACTTGCAGCCGGGAGGTTCTGGGCCTTGAACCTCTGCTCTGCCCCTTGCGGTTCTATAACTCGGTCTCAGTTTCCTCTCAGTAAAATAGAGATCCTGGGCTCTACCTTTCAAAATGGTGAGCGTTATAGGAGACAACTATTGCACATGCCCAGAAGGGCCAGTGGCTGCCTGTAAGAGAGTGGAAAATATGCCGGGATTCCTGTCTCCCAGCCCCAAACTCCCTCTACCCCATCCTAGCCTCCCTCGGTCCGGGGTTCCAGCTGGGGCCTGCATCCTGTTGGAGGCCTGCTCTGTGTAACCTGGCAGCTGGTCACCATGACCTGAGGAACCAACAGACCATCAGCCTAGCTCAGGGCGCGCCCAGAGGCCCCCCTTGCTTGTTTCTCTGCCTGACCTGGCCTCCCCAGGGGCCCTTATCTGTCCATTCTCTCCTTTCCCACCACCTAATCTCTCCCTCTTGTCGGGAGTTCCTGGTTTTTTTCTCCACTTGCCGCCTTCTTGTCTCCCTACTCAGGCCTGTCTCTCCTATGTCTCCAGCCAGCCTCCCACACTTGGTTGAGAAGCCTTCTCAGAGTGGCTGGTCTTGTCATCCTCCGGGAGCCTCCTCCCCTGCAGACCTTCTGGGCGTCACAGGGCCCAATCTGGCCCTGTGCTTCCTCTTAGGCAGGAGGGAGGATGGCCGAGTGTGACAGTCCCGCTGGGGCCAGCGTCCTGACTCCCACAGGTCCATACCTGGCCTTTTTAAATTCTCAGGGTTGGCAACTGGTTCAGGGGCCTCTACAGTTCTTCCGAGGGCAATGGTTTGAAGATTTCTACTCCAAAAGTCCAAGGTACCAAGATTTTATGGCTCGAAATCTCTGCCCACAATGAGATCTTGAGGCCCTAGAGAGCTGAGGTTCTGGGAACCACTGGAGGCCCCCGCCCCTGTCCCACGTCAGTCTTCGGGCTGCTATGGTTGCTCTTCCTGAGCCGTCCAGAGTGAGGGCTCGTGAGGAAGGGGGCAGGGTCTGTGGCAGACACACCTGGGCCCCCGAGTCCTGCACCACATGGACCTGCCCTGAGATCGGGGGCCAGCCACCTCCTGTGCAGAGCCCTGCCTTCCTCCCCTGCCAGGCAGAGATAACCGTGCCCACCTGGGGCTTGCTGTCAACAGGACTCGGGACAGTGTCTTTGGACTTGCACACAGTAAGAGTGCAATGGATAGGTTTGTGATCACCCTGAGAAATCACTCTGGGTCCTTAGTCCAATTTCTTCATTTGCTTGTCCTGGTTAAGGTCCAAAGTACACCCCCAAATCCAACATTTCTGAGGTATGAGCTCAGCCCCAGGTGTGCCACTCCCAGATCCCAGGGCACCCACAGGTGCACTGGGCTGGTCCCGGCTCACAAGAGGCTCCAAATGGGTGGGGGAGGCAGACACAGACACAACACAGACCCTGTACTACAATTTGGCTCAATGCAACGTCCCAGAGGAGCACAAATGGCCATGAGAACCCAGAGGAGGCCCAGGTGGAGGGTGGTCAGAGAAGGCTTCCCGGAGGGGAGGGCCAGTCAGCTCGGCCTTGAAGGAAGACCAGGGGCAAGTGGGTGGTCACAGTGAGTATGAATTGTGATGGCTGCTTTTATGGTTCCGAGGGTTTGCAGGGATCCTGAAGAAGGGACAGATCCCTTCCACCCAGGATGCTAGGGAAGGCTTGCAGAGATGGCCCGCAACAGCTTAAAAGGACTCCAGCAGGGAAAGCTCCATTCCCAGGCCTGCAAGCACAGCAGATACCCAGAGGCAGGCCCAGCAGTCAGGTTTCTGCACCCACAAGTGCATGCGTGATCCACTTGTGGCTGGAGCGGGGGTGGAGGGATGCCTGGGCAGTTGCAGAAAATGTGCCTGGAAGAGTGACCTATGTGACCCGGGGGAGAGGCCCTGGATGCCGAGCCAGGGAACTGGGGTCTGGTTTTGCGGGCTGCGTGGAGCAGGGGCGGCCATGGGCCCGGAAGACAGCATGTTCCAGGGGCTTGTTCAATGCAGAGTGAGTTTTCTGTAGAGATGCTGGCAAGAGCCTCTCAGTGGGATGCCCACAACCCCACCACCAGCGTTATCAGTGCTGTAACCACAGGAAAAGGCCCTTCCCACCTCGGAATTTCCTCATCTAAAAAACAGATTGAGAGACTAGAAGACTTATCTTGAGGTTCCTTCCAGCCTGTGATTCCGTGACTCTGGCCACCCCGTGGCGAGCTCCCAGGCAGGGACTTGGGTGGGTGTCCACACGGCCCTCTCTCTTCCCCGCAATGATCAGTCCAGACTACAAGGGCCCTGCTTCTCCCCCCAACCTGCATGTCAGTCTCTCCCCACCAGTGCCACTTGGGACGAATCAACCTCACAATCCCCACCATGGCCAGGTCTCGGGAGCCCCAGCCCTCTCTCCATCTCCATCTCAGGGACTCGAGGTACCTCCAGCCAAAAGCTGTGACTTCTTGACCCTCCTTGCCCCACACCCCGCCGCCCTAGAGAGAGTCAAATCCCGGAGGCTCCAACTTTTGACACAGGACAGGACTCTGAGGGTTTCTCTCCACACCCGGGCAGCCTTGCCAGCCAGGTGGGGGTAGGGGGGAGGCTTTCCACCCACAAAACTTTCATCTCTGTCACCCCCCCCCTTTTACAAGTGGGGAAACGAGGCATGAGTGGGTGGCAGGGGAAGCCTCCCCCACAGTCAACAGAACACCCACCAGGGCTGTGAGAGTCTGGGTCTGCCACTACCTCCCTGAGGTCTGCGTCCCCAACTCCCCCGGGTAGGTCTTCTCTGGAAGCTGGCTTAGCAAGTTGACCACACAGCCAGGCTCTGCACGCCTGCCTGCGTGTGTGTCCCTGAGGAACAAAGAATCTGCCAGCTGGGTTTATGTTTCAAAGACATCTGTCCTCGCCCTTGAGCCAGAGATCTTACGGGGAGATCAGGGCTGGAGCTGGGGGGCTAGGGACATCAATCGGAAGCCCGCCTGCCTAGAAACCGAGAGGTCACCCACCCGGCCTCCGGCACCTTCCAAGTTCACTTGAGGAGGCCACAGACTGCAGGGGTGGTTGGGGGTTCTCTCCCCATGTATTTCATACAGCTGCTAAAAAGCTTGTTTAAAATAGAGATCATTAATATTTATTTATATATATATAAATATATAAAGAGGAATTGAGGCGAGCCACCCCAAAGAAAAAGCTATGTTTTTATAAATATTTCTGTAGGCTCCCACATCCCAGAGGAAGAAACAAAACAAAACAAAAACACTGACAACCCAAGCTAGTGGTTCCGTGTGGTGGGGCCCAGCAGGTTCAGACCTGGGGGCAGCCAGTGGGGCGTCTCAAAGGCAGGGTCTGCAGAACATTCTGAGGAGGACAGGCACACCCCCACCCCACCGCCCCACTTCCCAGGAGCTTGGTGTCTCTTGCTGTGAAGGTCAAGTCCGTCCCAGTCCTGCCCAGCCCATGGCCCTGGCTTCTCGGAGCGGCAGGGAAGGCGGCTATGCAGGCACTCCCCGCTCCGGCTCTGCCGGTTATTTTAACTAGTCGGTTTCCTTTGATTGCCGGCCCTCCTGCCAGGGTGGCCAGGCCTTCTTGTCCCCCAGCGCTGTCCAAGTGGAGGCAAAGCCCAAGCCACCTCCCATGCTGGCATCCGGGATCCCCAAACGGCCCCTCCGCAGGGTGTGTCCAAAACGCCTGGCGGGCGGGGGAGGGGGAGGTGGGCTCCGAGGGTCCCGGGGCGCGGGCGGGGCTTCACTTGCAGACGTAGCGCTCCACCATGCGCTCGCAGCGGCGGCACGTGACGTAGCAGCACCAGTGGTACTTGCAGTGGCAGCGCCTCGACCACGCGGTCCGTGTAAGGTTGTAGCCGCGGCCGGCCCAGCACATGAGGTCACAGCTGTCACTGCCCTGGGATGTCTTGTTGCACTGCCTGGGGCGGGGGCGGGGAAGAGCACGGGGTGGTCAGAGTGCCACAAACCCAGCCTCCCGCTAACTTCTGCTCCTCTTGGAAGGTGTTTTGGTCCCCAGGGGAATCATAACTAATCCCTTCCCCAGAGGGTACTTCTCATTTTCCCCTAGATTTCTAATAGGCACGCATCAGAATGACGGGACTGTTTTGTTTTCTTGGAGGTGTCTTTGTTTTCTGATCCTTCTACTTCTAAATACTGCAAGGAGCCTCAAACCGCTCTAACGTCCTGTCTTCATATCTGATCTTGAATTATACTGCAACAAATGTAAAGATCGTGTTTACATGGACAATCCCAAGATAATTCTGGAATAGACACGGATGAGAGGCAGAGTGACTAGGCAGCAGGCTGTTCGCTGAGAGCGAGCCTCTGTCAACCATCGGCCCCTCTGTGCCAGGTGCTTCCCTCCAGTATTTTATCTTCCAGGATCCTTGGGTCAGTGGAATTATGCCCATTGTACAGATGGTAATGGACTGGGCTAAGGCAGAGGAGTCTGTGGGCAAGCAGTGCTTGCCCAGAGTTACACGGTGTGAGCATGGGGTCTGGGGAGAGCTCAGGAGGACTTCGTGGAGGAGGGTCATATGGGCCGTGTCATGTAAGACACGCAGCAATCTAAGATGGAGAAGAGGGTAAGAGTTTTGGGGGGCAAAGAAAACAAACAGCTTGGGCAAAGGGAAAGGACCTGACCTAATCTAAGGGGCAAGAACAGATGGAAGGGTTAGGGCTGGAAGTGCAGAGGCTGGAGAAAGAGAGGCCAAGATCTGAGCTGGGAGGAGGCCATGGGGTGGGAAGGAGGGGGCACAGGGAAGGAGAGTCAGGAGGTGACAGTGGCCTGAAGGCAGGGGCTGCCAGCAGTTCCAGGCGGAAAGGAACACAGGAAGAACACATGCCCAGAGGCAGACCAGACCTGGGTTAAATCCAGCACTGCCACTTACCTGGCTGTGTGACTCAAGGCAAGCCACATAACAAAGCTGACTCTGCTTAGTCACTGAACACCATTCATGCCCCTCAGCCGTATCCTGGAGGTCTCTGGACAATTCCTCCAGGAAAGGGTGGTAGGAAGAGGAAAGAGTTTCATTTTTATTTCTAGATCCCTGACATGCCATGTTTGGAACCTGCCCTCTAACCCCAGAACCAGACAAGGTCTGGAGTAGGGCCCCAGACAGGGAGCTGGGGAGAGTGGGACTTAGAGCAAGATCCAGGAGCCTAGGGCAGCTTTCATCAATGCGGGGGCCGCTGAAAGGAACATGACTAGAGGGCCGGGGTACTGGAATGCTGACTGCTGCTGAGGCCTCCCTTTCACCAAGCTGGATGTGAGGGGGGTGCGGGGCACTGTCCCCAGCTAGGAGGCCAGCCTCTAGAAAGCAACCACCCAGACACACTCTCCTTACAGTTATCGAAGCTCATTTACCTCCAATCCCTTGTACCCCCGAATCCCCTCACCTAGCAGAGCTCATGTTCCCCCCTCCTCCAGGAAGCTTTCCTTGATGTCCAGGCTGGCTCAGGGCACCTCAGGACTCCCCCTCCTTGGGCTTTCCTCTGTCACAATCCAACACTTATCTCTACCCCCCTCTCTAGGCCTGCCAGAGCTCACGTAATAAATAGATGGGAAAGTTTCTATCGTTGTAAGCTAATGAGACTTTACAGTTGTTAACTGCAGAAAAAGCCTGACCCATGAGATGTCTGCAGAATCCCATCTTCAGAGGAATGGCTGAGAGCTGAGCCTGGCAGGAAATCTGGTGGCAAGTGGGGGGAGGCATTCAGAGAAAGCAAGGGAGGCAGCCGGTGCTGTAGGATGGGGTGCCCTCGTCAGTGGTTTGGAGGCAAGCAGAGTGCGGGCCCCTGGGACAGCAGAGGCCTGGCAGCCTAGGGGATGGGGAGAGGAGAGCACCATTAATGAGCCCTTCCCATGGGACTGACATGGCCCTCGGAAGTGTAGCTGGTGCCTGCCGGCAGCCCCTCCACACTGCACAGAAAATGAGGCCGAGCCTCAGAGAAGTGAAGGGATTTGCTCAAGGTCCCGCAGCGAGCACACTGCGGCGCCGGGGTGGGAACGGTCCTTTCCTCACACACGCGCACACGCACACACATCCCCCCCATGGACCCAGGGAGACCCTCTGTGGGCTCCAGGCTCTCCCCAACCTCTCTGGGTTCTAGAATCCTTCTGCCCCCACCCCCCTTCTCATCACACCCAGCCTGGCTGCCTCAGACCAGACTTGCGCTCCTTCCGTCTCCCTGGCCCGACCTGGTTCCATCTTCACTCCGCCCGACCCCCCTCAATCTGGCCTCCAGATGGGAGCCAGGGCCTCCTCACAGAGCCTGCTGCCCTGGCCTGTGAAGATGGAGCCCCCCCACGCCGGCCCCCCTCTCCTGGAGACAGGAACATGGGCTGCGGAGGAAGCAAATGCTGGCCGGGCACCAACTATGTGCCAGACACGTTCTCAGACACCCTCGCTCTGGTTCAATATTCTTTTAACCCCGCAGAACACTAGTTTTGTGGAATGCTATTAGGGGCTCCCTAATAAAAGAGTTCCACAGCCAAACACCTCTGGGAAACGTTGGCTTAGGCAGATCCTTTACTGTGGGATTCCTCCAAGCCTTTCAAATGTCCTCGTGCTTTGCAGATCGCCAAAGAGAATTTCCCGATCGTATCTGATGGCAGGACTGTTCCTAGGAGAACGTCTCGGGACTAACTTCCCCCCAGAACCATCCCTGGGAAACATGGCTGCCCTGATTCCTCATCAGCCATGCCCGGCACACAATAGGTCACCCCTGCCTGGTTCTTTCTTTCCCCTGTCCTGAGCCGGCTTCAGCAGGGGTGATGGGGCCAGCTGTGGGGACCTCAGCCCTGCTTTTAAGCTGGGGACCAAGGGCAGAGAGAGCTGAGGCCCAGGAGGTGGGTCCTGTGTCAGGGGACACAGGAGCATGGTCTGCCCACAAGCCAGACCTCCTGCTCTTGCTGCCCTTCCAGAAAGCAGCTGCCCAGGTTCTGTGTCCAGCTCTGTGCAGAACTCCTGCGTGCCTGTGGGCTGGCTGCTGCCCCCTTGTGCCTCAGGTCCTTCTCTATCCAGGATGTCCGGGCAAGGTACACAACGGCCCCTCCCAGGAGCTCTGCTGGGGGGGATCTTGGACCACGGCACCTCTGCTCAGCACTTCTGGGGCCACCATCCTCAACCAGGCAGGGACTCCATCCCCCAGTTGTCAGCTGAAGTGAGACTCTGTGCTGGCCTTGAGCTGGGGCAGGGCCTGTTGGCAGAGCTGACCCCCTCCCGCCGAGGTGGCAGCGGGACCTTACCTGTCTTGCGTCCCATGGGAGCCCACCTTCTCGTTCTTCATGCAGAAGTCGGGTGAGCTCTGCAGATAGACAAGCTCTGAGTCCTTCACAGGCCTGATATCCAGGTCCTTGGGCACCAGGTGCTTGCGGGTGCCCATGGGTCGGTGCACGACCTTGGTGGCTGACAGGTAGCGGGTCTTGAGGTCAGCGGCCACATCCCGGAGCTCCTGCAGCCCCTTCCAGCAGGTGCGGATGGAGCAGGAGCCAGACACCCCGTGGCACTTACACTTCATTTCCAGAGAGGCGCGCAGAGCCTGCAGACAGGGGACAGCGTCGGGCTGGGCGGCCAGGGCCCCCTCCCTGGCCTGCCCGGGGACCCTGCCGCCTACCCCCTACTCCCCCACATGCTGGGTGCTCTCAGGGAGTCATCGCTTACTCTGGGCCTCAAGAGAGCGAGCTTTTGGCTCTAAAGCTAGGGAGTGTTATAGGTTCTAAGCTCCTCCAGCCTGGGCGGTGGCTAGGAGGGACAGGAAAGGAAGGAGTGGTATTTGCAAAGATGACTGATGCCAAGTGCACGAGCACTTAATATGACTTCGTCATCGTTAACAGTCCTTCGCCGGAGGTAGCCTTCCTTTTCCCATTTTCAAATGGGGAAGCAAGGGCTCCGAGAGGCCAAGTCTCAAGCTCAAGGTTGCACAGTTAGAAAATCCTGGAGCTGGGATCTGAACTCAGGTCTGAGGGCAATTCCAAAAGCCATGGCTTTCAACTATTCCATGCTTTTCTCTTGCACAAAACTGGAGCTCACTGAATGTTTGCTGGGAGAAAGGGGAGAAAGAGAAGGGGAGGAATGAGGATGTGGAGGGGGGTGGAGAAGCGGGAGGTAAGTGCATGGGGGCGCATTCCCTCGCCTGGCTGGCCCTTCCCCTCCACCACTGGGTGACCCCCAGCAAGCTCCTCCACCGGTCAGCAGCTCCGCCCTACTCTGTGCAGGGCAGGCTCGAACCTGCTATCTGCAGAACTGCCGCAGGGATTCCACGAGAGGACGCGAATGAAACAGTTTTGCAAACTCTAAAAGTCAAATTAACCCCGTCTGAAAATCAGTCTAATGACTGTAGTGGAGCTGGGAGGCCTGGGCTCTGGGGCTTAGGGACACTCTAGCCCCAGCTCCTGAAAGGACTCTGTCCCATCATCTTCCTCGGGCCTCAGTTTCCCTAGGTGTACCTGAGGGGCATGAGTTAAGACAGATGTCTTCTGCAGGCTGTTCAGTTTTGCATCTTAACCCTTGCTTCTCTGCACACAGGGCTGGGATCCCTCTGCCCCGGCCAGCCCTCCTGCCCTCCCTCTGTGGAGCTACAAGGCTTACGGGTCCCCTGGGTCTACCCCTGCATTAGAAAGATGGGGAAACTGGGGCACAGAGAGGGCAGAGACTTGCCCCAAATCGTTCGGTGAGTTAGTGCAGGAGCTGGTAAGGTCCCAGGGCTCCTCTCCTTCACCGGTGCCAGGAAGTGGGGAATGAGGGAGTCCACTGGGTCTAGAATCAGAATTGGCTCAGCAAAGCCTGTGAGGAGCACAGGAATGAGATGAACCTGCTTGAAGGGCACATTCAACATCCCAAGGGCATCAGGTACTCTTGAATCATCGAGGACAGGTAACTACGTTTAGCTCCCCAGCTCACATGGGTGGGAAGGGCCCTGAGCCTCCTGACACCCACCATGGGCCTCTGTTTGCTATTTCGTTTAACTCTCATGAGCCCTGTGGCCACTGGGGAGGGGACTGGGTCCTTTTGCAGATGGCCCCAGGGAAGCCAGGTCCTTGGCATCAGGGCCCCAGGGACAGCCCCAGTGAGGCTAAGGAGCCCGTCTGGACTGCAGACGGGTGTGGGGATGGCTGTGCCCCCGGCAGCATGAGGCTCAGGCCTGGCCGTGGGTAGGAGTGAGGCTGGGCTCTTGGGCTAGGGGCGGGATTCCCAAGGATGGGGGCAGGCCGTCAGGGTTGGGAGGCAGGGTCCTGAGTTCCTGGCCAGACCCTGCTACAGTCTCCACTAGTGTCTCATGGCCTAAGTTTCCCCAACTGTCCAGATATGGCTTGGACATCCTAGAATCCTTCCAGGAGAGAGACCAGTGAGAGAGTGAGGGGAGGATGTGGAAACCTCTGGGCTTGGAGTCCCATAGACCTGGGCTCCATCGCACCCTGAGTCCTTGGCTAAGCCACCTAGGCTCTCTCTGCCTCCCTTGCTGCCTCTGTACGATGGGCCAACCATGGGATGCCACATGCACCTGACGTGCCTCCCCCAGGCCCCCCGCTGGTAAGGGAGACGGCAGGGCCTCCTCACTGGGGGGTGGGTTTTGTGGACTACAGGACAGCCACCACAGGGCCTGGTGCTCACATTGGTATGAAGGGTTTCTTTTTTTTAATTTTCTAAAAATAAAAAGGTCCATTCATTTACTTATGCATTCACCCCAACCTTCTGCGGAATGAGGTGAGGAATCAAGGAGATACTGAGAGTAACACATGTTGGGGGCCCACTGCGCTCTGGAGTTGGGTGGGAGTCCCCGGTAGGGCCAAGGGGACCACCCCATAGGCTAAGGCTCTCGCCCCACAGTCCTCCCCACGCCTCCTCCCACACCCAGCTGAGGCCCAAGTCCCCATGGGAGGATTCTCAGGAATACGGCCAAGGGGGACTGGAGAGCAGCAAGCCCGTCCGTTTTACAGATGGAAAGAACTGAGGCCAGAGAGGAAGTGACTTGCCCAACGTCCCCCAGCTAGTTTAGTGTCAGAGCCAAGGTGGGAACTCGCAGCTCTGGACTCCTAGCTCAGTGCTCCTTCTGCTCCACCCAACATTTTTAATTCAAATCCTGGTGGACCCCCTAGAGGAGGAGGAGGCTGACGAGCATGCCCCAAGCATCTGGAAAGGGGAGAGCAGGACAGGGTGGGGAGGAGGCTGGGAGCACATTGGTGCAGGTGGATTGGGGCCCGTCCCCCCCGCCACCCCTGCCATCAGGGCGCACTGGTGGCCCTTTCCTTGCCAACTGGCACGAGCACAACCATCTGGGGTGGGTGGGGTGGGTGGTTACCTGTCTCCCCACTTCACTGTTGTGTAGACGCATCAGTTTATTGGCTTGGGATCCTGTTTTTTTCACCTTCATAGGAGCATCGGAAAACTTGGCCCCCATGAGGAGCCCGTAGCTGAGGTTGTCCGCACATCCTCCCCAGCGGTTCCCGGGCCCGGGTGGCTCACCTGGGACGGGGCCGCAGGAGCAGCCGGGCAGGTCGCCGGAGGTGCAGGCCCGGGCGATGGCGTGGCTGATGGCGGCCGCCGACAGCGCATACACGAAGGCTGACTCCCGGGTCCCTAGGGGGAGGTGCTGAGTCAGCTGGGGCTGGTGACCCCGGGGACAGGACCCCACCCAGGCCTAAGGGCCCCGTCCTGAGCCCCTGCCTGCTTCAGTGGGGCTGGCAGGGAACAGGGGCTACAACCAGGTGGACGACACTAGGGACATGAACCTGTCGCTTAGCCCATTCTCCCACACATACATCAGCTGACTTGGACACTTGCTCGCAAATGCCCCCCGCAGGCCCGCAAAGCCCACACACCAACGGGCACCCTTGCTTCCACACACTCACGATTCTGGATCTTCCCCTGTTTCCCTGCACTCACTGTTAGGGGCTACTCCTCAAAGGACTCATGCCTCAAAGGGCAGATGAGTGTGCAAAGAGGTTGAAATGTGTTCCCCAAAAAGAGAAGGCCAAGTTCTGACCCCTGGTACCTGTGAACATGACCTCATTTAGAACCAGGGTCTTGGCAGGTGTGATGGAACTAAGATGTGGCCGTCCTGGACCAGGGTGGGCCCAACTCCAATGACTACTTCCTTATGGGAAGGGGGAATCATGGATACAGAGACCCATGGCGGGGGAAACCCCACACGACAGAAGCAGGGATTGAGGCAAATCTTCGACAAGCTAAGGAACACCGAGGCTGCTGGCAACCACCAAAAGTTCAGAAGAGGCAAGGAAGGATCCTCCCCAGGGTCATCGACGGGGAATACAGCCCTGCCGACTCCTTGATTTCAGACTTCCAGCCTCCAGAACTCTGCACAATACAGCTTTGGTGTTAGAATTCCTGTTCGTGGACTTGGTCACAGCAGCCTTGGAAAACCAATCCGGACGGAGCCCAACGTGCCTCTGCTGGAGGGTGTTCTCACCTTAGGTCCATGCAAGTCACCTCCCCTTCTCAAGCCTCAGTTTGCCTAACTGTAGAGTGGGAATGATAACACCCACCTCACAGGCTTGCTCTAGAGTTCAAATCTTTGGGAAGGAAGGAAGCTTTGTCAAGTGCTCCACAAACCTTAACTGTTACCATGTGGGGGAGAGATTAGATCCTCTGGGGCCCTTCTGCCCATCAATACCCTCCCCCTCCAAAATCTACCCCAGAAGGCACCTGCTCTTGAAAGTGGAGCCCCTACCTCTCATTGAGCATTTCACAGCATCGGCAGTCACTTCTGTGTAGAAGGACCCGTGCACACCTGTCTGCCTGAGGGTGGGCTGTCCTGTCCTCCTGGGCCACATCCACCCTTTCTTTGCACATTCGGGTACACACGCATTTGTACTAGCCCTACACTGTTATGTCCACTCCCTGTGTATTCCTATTCATCAATTCATGCCTGGATACCCATATCTGTGATTAAATTCAGCCACCCATCCATCCACACCTGTATTCTCCACGCCCCCATCCACACCCCAACCTAGGCACCCATCCACCCACCGCAGAGAAATCAACATCCATCCATCCACCCACGAGTTCACCCACCTACCCAGACACATACCTGTATGCCCGAATTCATCCATCCCCACCTGCACGCATGCCACAAGCCCCGGCAGCCCGCGCTGGCTCCCTACCTCTCTCCAGGTCAAGCAGGTAGTTGGGGGCAAGCTCAATGGAGGAGCAGTTCCAGCGCATGTCGGCGAACGCCCTGCGGCAGGCCTTCATGACCTCACGGGCGGCGTGCACGACAGTGTGCATGAGCTCCAGGTTGCTGCGGCAGAGCTGCACCTGCGCAGACACCAGCCCCTCCAGCTGCTTGCAGTGCTGCGTCTGGTTCAACGCCAGGGCCGCCGGGGTCTTGGACAGTGCCCTGCATGCCGCCAGAGGACAACAACCCACGGGAGGAAAGAGAGAGTGTCATGACGGGCCCCCTGCCCTAAGGTCCCAGCCTTCCCTCAATGCAGTTGGGGGCCTTTGCCGGAAGGAGATGGAAAACCAAGACACAAAGACCCTCCCACTCCCACTCCCTGTGACCTTGGGCACATCACCATCCCTCGCTGGGTCAGGCCTTCATTCATAATGCAGGATCATGACCTCCTCCCTACCTAGGCTTTGCTATCATTATCCTAACAATAAACCATTTTATGGGTCACAGAGCACTCACACCCGCTTCCTTGTTTAATTCCTGTGAATTAAGACTCCTTGTTCAACATTCAGTCCCCGCCAAGCCCCTGTATGTGCCGGGCCCCCGCGCTGCGTGCTAAATGATTAAATGATTACAGTCCCGCCATAATCCTTACCATTAACTGAGCACTTACTAGATGCACAGGAAGAGCTAGGAGCTTACCATACTTCCCTCTGTTTAATTATTAAAGTCATTTATTGGGCTGTAAAATCCCACACACATGAAAGGAATTTATTAAAGGATTAAGGAGCCACTCAATTTTGTGATAGATTACACTTAGCCATGAACTTGCTGTGTGCCCCTAGATAAATCACTGTCCTCTTCTGGGCTTCGGTGTCTGTACCTGCAAACTCTATTTCCCAGAATGGGTTCCAGTGAGACACTCTGAAAAAAGGGATCCAGGCATAAGTGCATTTGGGGAACCTGATACACTATGTCTCTCTTTGGAGAGTAACTGATGCACATTTACATTTGAAAAGCCCTGAGAAGTCCCACAGCAAAGCAACCAGCTGGGTTTTGTTTAACTCTGGAGGCAGTTTAGCACAAAGGTGTTTGTCTGAGAAACGCTGACCTCATCCAGGCTTTGGGAAAGGCTGGCCTGGAGGTCGCTATGAACCCAGGTGACATTACAGGCCCGAGGAGCTTTCCTGATCCCGGCTCTAGGTACTGGGACTGCAAAGCTGCAGGAGCAGGGGTCCATCCTGGATGCACATTTCTCCTCTGAGGCCCCTCCTCTAAGTGCATGCTACAGGGACCCCAACAGCCTTAAAGGGTTCTGCATAGACTAATCCCCTGCCCCAGAGCCAGCTGGCCCTCAGCAAGCCAGCAGAGACTCGGGAGGAAGTGGGGCTGGGGGCAGGGGATGCTGATCTGCAGCCACAGTGCTGGGGGGCCCTCCCTGCTTGCTGTGAGCACCGCAGTCTACCAGGGTCAGGGCTGAGACCTACTGAGGCCAAGATCCCAGAACACCACCCTCCCACCCTCCCTAGGGACCCAGGACCCTGCCTAGGGAGGTAGTACCGTGTGAAAGAACAGTACATGGAGGGGCAGACTCCAGGGTCTGTCGTTCTCCCTTGTGACCTTGAGCAAGTCACTTGGCCTCCTCTCCTAGGCCAGCAACCTCTCAGCATTACCAGGGGGGAGTAACTCAATGCAGCTCGTGTGCTCTGCCCATAGCTGACACACCCCACTCTGCACTCAGGGAGGGAGGCACTACAGTCCCTGAACGGTGGTCTTTTCCTACCAGCCAAGGGCTGCCTCAAACCTGGGCCCCCTCTCCAGCATCCTGACCTTAACATCTGGACACCAGACTCCTGGCTCCCCTGAAGGGGCACCGCCCTACCACCTTGTCTTTGCCCAGGAGTAACTTTCCCCTTGCTCCTGTACCTAAATGAACAAATGAACTCAATCTACTTGTGGAAGAAATATTTACTAAGCACCAACTCCTCCTGAACTAATTTGGTAACGAACACAACACAGATCCTTTCCCCAAGGAGCCCCGAGTCTAATGGTGTGGTTACACAGAACCCATCCACAGTTATAACCCAGATGACCCAGATGTTCCAGCTCATGGGCTGGCCCAGGAAAGAGCCCAACCTAGGGCACAGCTGTGTGACATGGGTAAGCTACCCAACCTCTCTGGGCCTCATGGTCCTCATCTGTTATAAGAAAATGGCAATTTCCACTTCAAAAGGTCAAGACAAGACTTCAATAAGATAATGCATATAAAACATCTGGCACACTCACACATGGGATTGCCTCTGCTTATTGCTGGGTGAATGCCGGACCAGAGGGAGTCAGAGACCTGGGTTCTAGCTCCAGCTCTGCCTTCTGTGTGCTGTTCACCTTGGGCAAATTGCTGAGCCTCTCTGAGCAACACCTACAAAATGGGAACTCCGAGAGGCCTTAGAGGGGCTGAGTGGGGTAAGAGGAGCTACGTTAGGTTCTAATAAGTCAGTTTCCCTCTGCCTCTCACTCTCCACCACATGCCCCACCCATGCTACGACTCCAAAGTAGAGAAAGCAGAGCCAAGACAAGTGGGCCCGGTCTGGTGTCTGCGGTCGGGCTGGCCTGGCCCAGCCTCAGATCAATCATGGCTATCTTAGGCTGTTTCTCCTCACTGCTACCCCTGGCCCGTCCCTACCCTCCAAACCATGAGCAGGGAAATGTCTGGTAGCTTTGGATGCAGAGCTAAGTTAGGCATGGTTTCGTGACCTACACTGAGCCAGCCAATCCTCCCCAGCCCTCTGAGCCCCGGAGGCCTGTCTAGGCCAGGACCGCTCAGGGAACCTCTTGTCTGGGTTCCTGCAGCCTAGACTGGGGGAGCTGTGACCACACAGAGCCAGATGCTATCCCCTCAGCCTGTTTCCTGGTCGGTACAGCCCCCCACCTGCACCCAGCTACCACCACCCAAGTACGTGGACACACTACCCCACGAAGGCACAGCATTCCCCAGCTGACAGAGCCTCTCGCATCACGCACTATCCCATGGTCACAGAGGGGTCAGGCTGGGAGATGACTACCCCCTGCCGTTTGTACAGAGGACGACACAAAGGTGCTCCGCGGCCCAGATGCCCCGTCTCCTCCCGATGCCATCCTCCCGCAGACCTGGCATCTCCTTCCTGGGTCCCCCTCTGCTGGGCTGGGGGCTGCTGACACTCAGCCTGTCCTGAGTCTGCTCTGCTCTTCATCCTGGCCCAACTTTCTTCCTTCCCTCCGTGCCAGTTTTCTGTTTCACAATGGGAAGGGTGATAGGAGATATTTGAGAAAATGCCCTGCACAGCACCGGGGAGTGCACAGTGGGCACTGGAGCAGAGAGGCAGCCTTCTGAGTCCTGGCAACCTGGGCTCCTGCACCAGCCCAGAAGTGGACAGCGAAGGGCCCAGGCTTTCCCTGGGAGCTCAGCGCAGCCAGGGTCCTGAGTGCCATGTGCTTTGGCTCCAAGTGGGGTGGGGTTCTCTGTGCTTCGGTGCCTGGGGACCCTGGGCCACTCTGGGTATCAGTATGTCCCACTCTAGAGTCACCCAGCCTCCACCTCCCCAGCCAGCGGTTGAGAAGAGGGTACTAGGAGGGAAACCCCAGTGAGGAATCCCCCAGATGAGGCCCAGACTGCCAAGGAGGGCAGAGGACAGACAGGAAGCATCCTGGAGAGCCTTGGTAGGCGAGGAGGGGGAGGGTGGGGCACAGGGAGCAGCCAGCTGCAGCACGCAGGCGGGGAGATCTGGAGGCAGGAGGCAGCGGATTCCACTCCAGAGGAGGGCCATGCGGTCATCTGGTAATTAGTGGTAATGACCGTTTCTAACTAAGTCCCCTTGGGGAGGTAATCAGGATTAGGGAGGGAGGCAGGGGAGTTAGCCGTCTGGACATCTCCTCCGGCTTACCCTCGTGGCAGCAGACCCCTAATTGAAAACATTTGGTTTATCAGAGGCTGGGGACATGCAGGAGAGGGTGGAAGAAAGGACATAAGGGAACAGAGTTCACAAGCAAGGTCCGTGCCAAGGATGCGTGCTGGTGGCCAAGGTCTCTTTCATCTGGGAGTTGAGGGTTCTCCTGGGAGTGGCTTGGGGACAGAGGCTGGGGTTTCAGCTCCAGCTCAGTCGCTCATCCAACATGTGACCTCAGGCAAGTCACTGGCCCTTGCTGGGCCTCAGTGTCCCCATCTCATTGTATAAGTGGGAACACCAAGGCAGGGAAGGGCAAGGCTTGCCCAGATGTGTACATAGCCAATTGGGCAGAGCCAAGCCAGAACCCAAGCTTCCCAGATTCCAGGCTACGGCTCTTTCGCTCCTATTTTAGAGATGAGGAAGCTGAGACTCAGAGAGGCAGAAACCACTGATTTGCCCAAGGCATGGCTCATGGCTAATGGACTGGCAAAGCTCAGGCTGAGACCCAGATTCCCAACAGGTGAGCATTCTGGGCCACCGAGCCACATCTGGTTTCAATTTTGGTGTCAATTGCCCTTTTCACCTTCAGGTCCCTTTCCAAAGCCCAGGGCAGCAGGACCACGGGGACAACCCCGGGTTGATGAGTCTCCTAGGCAAGCCCCCAGCCTCCTGGGCCCACTGTTTCATGGTTCCCTGCCACCACAAAGTCACAGAGCCAGACCCCCAAATTCCACATCCTGCCTCTGCTGCCTACTAACTGTGACACCCTGGGAGTTAGAGGCCCCTTGTCCCTCCATTTCCTGTTCTATTCAAATGGGGTGACAGCAGAACCCCCACCCACGGTGGTTGGGAGATTCAAATGAAACAATATACATAAGTGCTCAGACAAGGGCGCCTGGGTGGCTCAGTCAGTCAAGCCTCTGCCTTTGGCTCAGGTCATGATCTCAGGGTCCTGGGCTCCAGCCCCACTTCTGGCTCCCTGTTCAGCGGGAAGCCTGCTTCTCCCTCTTCTCCTCCCCTCTCCATTTCTGCACTCTCTCTCAAATAAAATCTTAAAAAAAAAGTGCTCAGAACAGAGCTTGGCATGTAACAAAGCCACACACACACACACACACACACACACACAGTTTGTTATGCTTAAACTCCACTCCAGTCTCCCCCTATATCTTCAGCTCCAGCAAGGGTTTAACCACTATCACAGGGCTTGGGTGAATAGAGCCCATCTGCCTGGGTTCTGATCCCATAGCCACCATTAACTAGCTGTGTGATCTTGGACAAGTAACTGAACCTCTCTGTTCTTTAGTTTCCTCATTTGTAAAACGCTAGTGATAAGAATATCTCGGACCTGACGAGAGTCTTATCAAACTTAAGCAACTAAAGCTTTTGGAAGGAGTCTGGGGATTTACGAGGGAGCTCCTACCATTTCTGGCTTCTCTCTTTCCCCACGATGCACTGGCCTGCCTCTCTACTTGCGTCCCTGCTCTTGCTCCTGCCGAGATGCCTGCTTTGCATTCCATCCTTGGCCATCGAAATCCTACCTACCCTTTGAAGCCCAGCCCAAATCACCTCCCTTAGATGGGATTCTAACCACCCCTCCTCTGGGCTCCCACACTCCCTCTCCTAGCACAAGCCCAAAGTCCACTTCACATCTGGACACGTCCATCTAGCCAAGCACAGGAGCCACTGTAAGGCAAGACACTGAGTTGTGTTCATCTTTGCAGCAGCCCAGGCAAGGCAGTGCGGACGGCATGGATGCTGGGCTTAGCTAGCCATCTATTCCAGGCCCTTCTGGGCCACGTGCCACAGGGGGGGCTTGTGCAAGCCACGGGCTTGTCAGAGCCTCAGCTCTCCCACTGGCACGGGAATGGTAGTGGCATTCCCCACAGCGCTATAGGAGAAGCAAGGCTCTTTCTTGGCCTCTGACGCTCCTTGCGCTTTCTGGCAAATCATTCGCCCTGCTGGGGACCTCAGTTGCCTTATCTGTACAATGGTGTGGTGGGTGAGGAGGGCTCGGATGCTCTGATCAGAGGTTCCCACCAGCTGGCACAGTGCCAGGCACCAGCAGGAGAAGGTGGCTGACGTTTCACAAAACTAATCAGAAGCAGCTGAGAAAACCCACTGAGCCCAGGCTTCTCCTTGCAGACAAGAAATACAAGAAAGAAGATGGGGTTCCCCCTCCTGAATTACCAATTAATCAATAACTCAGCCCCCCGGAGGGGAGGGCCAGTGACCTCAGGACTGTTTGCTGCCGGCCCAGCCACAATTGCCCTGTCCTGCAGCTAATCCATGAACCTTCCTCATAGTCCCTCCCCAGCCCCCATAATCTGTCCCTGCCTGTCTTATCTGTGTGGCCCCCACCCCACCCTGACTCCAGACCTGTCCTGTCCTGGGCGTCCCCACCACTCAGAATAGAGTCCCTTCACCCAAAGTGCCCTCCTCCCATTGGGCCCACCCACCAAAGTCCCAGAGACTCCTCAGGCCCAACCTAGGGCACCACTGCTCACAGATCACCCCAGGGTCCCAAGTATGTGCCCCCCACCGGGTAGTCTCCCCTCCCGGGCGCCCACACCACTGCCCTGGTCACTCCTAAGGCACTTGGAGTTATTTACGGCTTGGGCTTATCTCTTCCAGCCCAGAGGGCAGCTCCTCCAGGAAGGGGCTGGGTTTTACTCCTCTCCCCCCTCCACAGCCTGGCCCACAGCCTTGTCCAGAGCAGGCACTCCCTTCTGCTGGATGGAAGAGAGACTCCATCTCCCACCTACCGGCCCATTAATAATTTCTATCTAAAGGAACACCCATCACATGTGCACAGCATCTGACAGTTTACCAAGTTCTTTCATGAGCCGCTTCTCATCTGATCAGAGTTAGCTAGAGACTTCCCTCCTTCGACAGAGGACACTGAGGCTCCCAGAGGTTGAGCAACCCTTCCTCCAAGGTCACCCAGGTGGAAGGGGTCAGGACTGTTTGAGATCTTCTACTAGGGTCAGGAGACTAACAGGAAACATGATACTGAGCAGGCCGGGGTCCAGAGCAGCACAGAGCCTGTCCATTGGGCCAGTGGACCACATTGTCTTTTCCCATCTGTCCCTGTTGAGGTCTTGTGAAATGCGAAGCCGCACAGGACCAGGCAATTCTGTCGTTCCCCATGCCCTGTCTCGCTCCTGCTTCCCAACTCTTGGGGAGGTAAGGACAATATTTTACAGAGTAGGAAAAGGAGGCTTAAAAAGAGTGACTTGTCCACGACCCCCAAGCCAACTTCTGCTCCCGGGTCTGGGCACGCTCACCCGATCCCCACCGGGGGCCCCTCCACATTAGCCGCTGCCCCCAACCTCCTGTCCCACACCCGATGTCCCCACTTACAGCCACTTGATGCCGTAGCATACGCCGGTCTGGAGCGCCAGGGCGAAGAGGAGCGCCTCGCAGACCCCGCGGCCGCGCCCTCATGGTGGCGCGGCACGCGCGCTCGGGGGTCGCACCCTTGAGGAGCTGCACCGAAGTCCCGCAGCGCGCACTGCCACCACCGCTCGTCCTGCGCGCACGCCGCCTGCAGTCGGGGAGAGCGAAAGCGGCGGGTTAAGGCGACGAGCAGGGCGGGGGCCGCGAGGGGGGGCGTTTTATTCAAATTACAAAGGAGGGGTCGGCCCGGGAGGCCGAGCGCGCGGCGGGCGTCGCCTCCCGCCCCGCTCTGCCTGGGACGCTGCAGGCGTCTGGCTCAAGTTAGGTGTCGCCGGGAGCGCGGGCCGAGGGCGTGTCCACCTAGCGCGGCCCCAGGCTGGGATCCAGCCTGCCAGCGCGCAGGGAAAGGGGACTGGACCAGAGAGGGAGAGGGTCGGTCAGAGACAGAGGCAGAGGGAGCAGCCGGGCAGACCTCGTGAGGGACGGAAACGGGAGGAGGAAGGGGGTCAGGGCCGAGGCCGGGCGTGCGCTAGGGCAGATGGCGGGCCCAGGATCCGCGTTATCTCCAAAATATTACCCACTAGTCCGTAGGGAGGGCTTTGGCAATTCTCCTTCCCAGCTGGGCCTCGGTTTACCTCCTCTGTAAACTAGGGACACAGCTGTGATTCCAACTGGGATTCAGACACAATTCGCCTTTTATAAAGGAAGTTCATGATCGCATTTGCTCCTCCCAGCAACCCTGTGAGATAGGTACCATCGCTGTCCCCATCTCACAATGAGAAGTCTGAGGCCCGGAGATGCGGAACGGCGTTGTTTATCCAGTGAACGGCAGGTCCATGCCCCGTGTTCTACTCCTAGGTGTCCTGTTAGTTCGCTGATGGTCAGACCAGGAAATGGGAACTTGCTCCGGGCATCAGTGAAGGTGACGATGAGAAATGAGATGCCAAAGGTCTTTGTACAGTGGTCCGGAGTCTGCAAGTCCCCGCCTAGCGCCCCCCGCCCCGCCCACTTTGAAGGGTCGGGTGGTGCCCAGGCGAGAGCCAAGGCGGGACAGCCCAGCCAACGCTTAGCCTACTCACGGAGCCGGCGCGATGCCGCCTCTCGCCGCCAGGGGGCATCCTGGGGCCGCGGAGCAACCGTTACCCAGCCCTACCGCAGGTCGCAGGGCCGCTTCTCGGGCTTTTTTTTCTTTTTCTTCTACATCTTTTTTTTTTTTTTTTTTTTTTTTTTCATTTTTGGTCTTCCCTCTCTTCATTCTCACCTCGTTAACTCCCTTCCCAGCTTCTCCCAAATTTACCAACACTTGGCGTTCTCGCGGAGACAAATACAACTCTGCAGCCCCTCTCCCCTGGGGAGGAGCAGAGACAAAGAAAGGGATTCCTTTCTAAAGGACTCGGGGAGTTGCAGGAGGCGGCGCCCACCTTACGGAGGGCGCTTGAGCGGAACGGGGGGCGTTCTCATCTGGCTGTGTGAGTTTGGGTGAGCCCTCCACCTCCCCTAGGCTGTTTCCCCCTGTATGAAACAAGGGACTGGACTCGACAGCACATCTCCCGAAGTCTTCTAAGCCTCGCAGGAGCCTGCGGGTCTTTGAGCTCCCCTCTCTGCCTGAGTTTCCACTGTTACGAATACCTGTGCATTGTGTGCGTGTACGTGTGTGCCTCAAGCACACACACAGATCTGAAATAGCACTGTTTTCTGAAAGCTTGCGGTACAACCCAGAAGGCAGGGATGAAACCCTGAATTACGTTTCTTTTTCCTCCTTCCCAGTCTCCTGGTTGGGGCCTAACACCAAATCGCTCACGACAGACTTACGGAGTCCAAGGCTAGGGGTCTCAGCGGGGTTCTCAGTGTTAACTGAGCCCCCTCCTCCCACCCAGCCTGCATCCAAACCTTTTGTCTTACGGCCCTGAAAGTTTGCCACACTCCTGCGGACGAGAAGTATATCGGCTGGATATGGGGGGAGAGGAGAGGATCAAAACTCCAGTCACTGTCTCTTTTCGCCCCCACCCTGTCCCTAAACGTGGGCTCCCCTCCACACCCTACCCCGTCCCCCGCCAGGCGCCCTGCATTCCTGAGTGGGGAGGAGGAAGGAACTGCACGCGGACAGAGGAGAGTGCGGATTCACAGCGGGAGATTCATGTCCAGCCCTACTCGCCCAGGGAGAGGAGGGGACTCCCTGGTCACAGCAAACGGGGACCCAGGCCTACGGACACTCCAGGCCTTTGCTGAGAGGCCCGGTGGTCCCGGGCTTCTCACTCCACCGGCCGTGCACGTCGCTGGGAGACATCGCTGGGAGACATCGCTGGCCTGGCCTTCTGAGTCCTGACGGATTATTCCTGTCCCGTGTAAGTGCGTCCAGGACAGCGTCGCCGGCTGCTGGGTCACCCTCAGCCCGCGCGCGGCGGGTCAGGACGCACTTGCTTCCCCTAGCCCCCGGCCCGCCAGGGGGCGCTACGCCGGGGTTCGAGGTGGGATCCGAAGCGGCCTCCTGCGCGGTGGGACTTTGGGCAAGTCCCCTCCTCTTCCTGGACCCAGGTGTCCCCGTCTGAGGATGAGATGAGGCGTAGAGTAAGTGCCCTCTCCGCGCTGGTCGTTGTATAAGACATCCACTTGCCGCGGTCAGCCGCCAACGGCTCGACCCCTTGTTTCAGGCTCAGCGCGGAAGCTTCCTTGGGGCCAGGCGCGTAGCTGGTCAGCGTCAAAGCGCAGCGTCTTTGGGAGAGACAAGCTGTCCCTTCCTCCTCCCCGCTGGGGTTAAGGCCTAAGCTACTCCGTTGCAGCTGGCGACAGAAGTGACCTCCTGGGCTGTGCACTGTGAGCTCAGTAGCCGCAACCCGCTCCAACAGGTGGTTATAAGGCTTGGGCTCTGGAAGTCTTTGGAAACGCCGCCGCTAAGGCGGCCGCCCCTCTAAGTCGAGCCGGTGGGGCCACGCGGAGCCTCCGCTACCGGGATGAGCTCTCACTGGGCCGGGAGCGGGCGCGGCGCTCGGGGCCGAGTGTCCACGCCGCGGGTAAAGTCGGCGCGGGCCGGGCCTGAAGCCTCGGGCTGCACAGCTGGCAGAGCCGACTCTGCTAGCCGGTGACGCTGAGCGACCGCTTCAAGGTTACCTGCGACGCGAAGCTAGGCCAGGCCCACAACCCGGCTTTGACCCCAGCGGGGAGTCTTGCGAAATCTGTCTGCTCTGCTTCGAAAGACGCGCCCGGTTACCCGCGAGACGGGTTATTTTAGAAGAGGGAAGGGTGGGGTGGGAGGACCCGGGATACGTCCTGCCACCCCTCTGGAGCCGGACCCTGAGAGCCTAAGGACCCTCAGGGTCACGGAGACACCTCACCACCACGAGGTGGGAGGTGTGGGGCTCGTGCACGAACTCAGCCAGATGTTCATGGCGGCTCCAGATGTGCCTCCGTCCCGGGACAGGGCTCTCCTCCTCCCCACCCCACCCCCAGTCTGGAGCTCAGGTCCGTAAACAGTCCCAGTTCTCCCCTTCCCCCGCCGCCTCGGGGAGTCAGTCTCAAAGCGAAGCTTCCGCCCCCCCCCCCCCCCCCCCCCGCCCAATTTGGTAGGAGCTGCAGTAGTTCTCTGCCTTTGGCCACCTTCTCCCGCCCCGCCATACACACCCTCTTGCCCAGCCGCACGATCCAAGTCCCCCACCCCCGGGATGGCTCGGGCATGACCTCATTCTCGGGCCGAGTGGGAGGGAGAGGGGTCGAATAGGGGGAACGGGGCCGGGAAGGCTGGCAGCGACCTGCACAATCGGCACAAGCAACCTCCAGCATACAGACCGGGAAGGCCCGCGCCCCCTAGGCACCCCACGGCTGCGCTCTCCAGGAGACTCCTCGGAGAATCGCAGAGGAGAGGTGTGGAGGAGGACTTGATGTGCTTACCCGCGAGTATGTGCCCTACGGGGTCGTGCTGTCCCCCTCGGACTCGGACGCCCCCGCCCCAGCAGGTCCCCGCTAAGCACCAGCGCGCTACGGGCGGCCGCGGCTCACCTCCTGGGGCGCTCGGCAGGCGCGCCCTGAGTGCCCCGCTGCCCGGGCCGGCTAGCGCGGCCCCCAGCGGCCCCGAACTCTCTCCGGGCTGGGCAGGCGGCTTACGGCGCCCTCTTCACGCGGCAGCCGCAGAAGGATGCCCGGGATCCCCGCGAACCGCGGCCGGCTCGGGTTCCGCGAGGACTGCCGGCAGCGCGGACTCAGGCTGCACAGGGCTGCGCTGGGCTCTCGGGGCCTGCGCTCGCCCGCTCGCCTGAGCTCTCCTCCTCGCGCCGCACGGTCTCCGGAGCGGGCCGCCCGAACAGCTTTATAAGGCGCGGGCAGTAGCTTTGATCCGCCCACGTCAGCGCGCCGAAACCCCACCGGGTGGCTCCGGCCGCGCGCGGGGGGGGCGGGGGCGGGATCCCCACGGACGCCACGGACCCTCGGCGCCGGCGGCACAGAGGACTTCGCACCCTGATGGGTTACAAAGGGGGACTTATTAGCCGTAGCTGGTGTTTAATAAACGCGCCTGCTGCCGGCGTCCTGCGGCCCTGCGGTGCGTGGGGCCCAGGGAGGGCAGGTTTCTAGAGCTCGCAGCCAGCCGAGCGAGGAACCTCAGCGGGTCTGGTTTGACAGAGGAGGAAGCCAAGGCTCCCAGGGAAGTCCCGCTTGGGTCTCAGCCTGGAACCCGGCTGGTATCACGAGGTGTTTGTCTTGCAGCTCGGTTACTTAACACGTCTGGGGTCCCGAGGACTGCGTTGGCGTCCCAGGACGTCCTTCGAGGGGTCACCTCTCTAGACCTCTGCTTCTAGTTCTGGAAAAGGGATCCGCCCTCCCGAGCTTTGTGCTGAAAAGAGGAGCGCGAGTGCCCTGTGAAGTGTGCTGTAAACCCGAAGCCCAAGAAGGCAGGCGTTCCAGCCTCTGGGGTGACTGTCGGGGAAGTTTTCTGTACACCTTGCCTCCTGTTCCCGGGGGTGGGGGCAGGCTACCGGCGGAGAACTGGGTTTTAGAAACTAGTTGGGACTACAGAAGTGCGTCCTACCCTCCGCGGAGCAGGCCCGGGGCTAGGGCTGTGTTTCTGAAGCAACTTCCCTGGGACTGGTTAGGTCAGTGCCCATCCCTCTCAGCACCCACCCCTTGGCCTTTCTGGCTGACAGCACACACACACACCCCTCATTTCTAACTTGCTGGGTCAGGTGTTGAGGTTTCCATGGCTTCTGTTTGCCCCACCTCCAGGGGCCTCTGTCCCAAGCATAATCTCAAGGATAATCTAGCTCGTTAGTAGAAGGGAAATACAGACTTAGTGACAAGGGGCTTGCCTTAAGGTTCCTAAAACACCCGGTACGCTTTGTCCATTCCTTGCAGCTGCCACCAAGTGGCCCCCATAGGCTGCCCCAGCCAGGCTGCAGGTACACCATGTACACACACACATCCGGGCCCACAGAGCCCACTGCGGGCTCTTGGCCATACAGATACCCTCTGCACATGACTGCCAGTCTTCACTGCACACAGAGCTGGGACATATCACCCCACAGATGGTCACAACACACTCAGGAGACACCTGCACACACCATATGCCCACACACATTCAGTAGCAGATACAAGTGAAATGACCATATACATCTTCGAGATGAGGCCAAAGACGTGACTGCCCCCATCCAGTTCATGCACATATGTGTGTTTCCTTGCACACGTGGGAATGCACATGCAGCTTCCAAGCATGCAACACCAAATGCACAGACACTCCTGCAAAGAGTCATGGGAATGTCCTTGTGAACACAGGCTGGGACCCCCCACCCATCTCCTCTCCCAGAGCATCAGGGTCAGTCAAAGCTGTGGGAAGTCATAAAAGCTGCAGAAAGGCAGTGGGGCTTTAGGTGGAGTTGTCAAGAAAGGGCACAGTGAGAGACAAAGCTCCACCTAAGAGGCTGGAGACAGAGGCGTCCAGGGGCCAAGACTGTCCTTAGTTCTCCCACCCCAAGGCACTGTGGCCACCACGGTGAGGGCCATTCCAGGTGGCCTCTGTCCAGCTGGGATTCACCCTCCTCTGGGTCTAACTTTCTGCCTACAGAGAAGCTAAATGAGTTGCCTGCAAACATTTGCATAAGTGGTCCTTCAGCCAGAGATCTCTTTCTGGCTCCCAGCTTCGATAGAAACAGAAAGCATTTTGGAGTCACACACACTTGGGCTCCAATATTGATTATTGTCCTATTTTATTTTTAGCAGTGTGACCTTGAACAAGTTGCTTAAACTCCATGAGTACTAGTTTCCTCATCCGCAAAATGGGAATAATGCAATCCCATCAAATCTTCTATATCCTTCAATATGGGATTAGTATCCCCATTTCATAGATACAGAAGTGAGGCTCAGAGGGTGGAGCTGGTAAGCATTGGAGCTGATATCTGAACCCAGATCTTTCAGGCTCCTGCCCACGATAGCTGATGGCCCCTATTGAATCAGACGGGAGGATCCTGACTTCCCACTATCTGCACTGAGTTGAGGGAAGCCAGGAGAAAGTCCCAGAATTCTTGAAGCCCAACCCTGAGCCCTCCTGACCAACCCCCACCCCATACTCAGCTCTGTCTCCTGGATCAAGACCCAGGCATTAGCTAGGGCTGAAAAGCCTGTCCTGGGAGGTGAGGGGAGGCATGAACTAGAGACAAAGCCCTGGATTCAGAGTCAAGGGAAGCCTGGGGCAAGGCTGTACCCCTCCCTGTACCCCAGGCTCTGCATTTGTATAAGAGAAGTAGTTTAGTTTACTGCTTCAGACATTAGAGACGTGAGAAAAAACCTTCATCTTTAGGACCAGCTGAACTCCCCCCTACCCTTTCCTCCTCCCTCCTTCTGTCCAGGGGCTCCTCAAGGGCCACTGGCTACCTGGGATACAACTCCCCTCCAGAGGGGAGGAGGCTCTAGGCTGGGCTGGGCAGGCACACTCTTGGCTGCTGCTTGCTGTAGATGTTAATATATTTTCCTTCTCCTCAATTTCCCCCGGTGATTCTGGTTATCTGATCGCCCAGACGTGCTGGGGGCTTCCTGTCCACGGGCTTCTCAGCCCCTGCCTGACTGCCATTGGTCGGGGGTACACACCTTTCCATCCCCCACCCCTGCACACCGCCTGCTGGGGCAGGGGCACCCAGGCTGAAAGGACATGGGGGTGGGGGAAGCTGCAGTTCCAGTTCTGTTCATGTGGGCCTCTACCGACCCCTCCACTCACCTCTGCATCCCTCCCTTGGGGCCAAGGCCTTGGTAGAGATGCTGTGGGGAATCAGCTATTTCTGGGAGCCCTGGATGGGGAGACAGATGACGTGGATGGACGTAGGCCTTAGACCCATCAGTAGTTAGCTGTGTAATAGCAGATCATTGTTTTGCCCTTTCAGAGCCCCAGTCACCCCATCCATGAGGGATTATGCTAGGTAACCCCTATGGGCTTTGAGCTCCAAAACCTGGGTCTTGGGATCTCCTTGACTTTTACCTGTGTCTTAGGATGAACCATGGACATGGCGGACACTAGGAGGCCATGAATGCAGGGTTGTGGCGGTCTCAGCCTCTGCCCTAGGCCTTGGCCACAGCCTGGGGGAGAGAGTCTCCCGCCCCTGTTCCTCAGGTACCTCGGGGGAGGGATTGTGATTTCCTGAGGCTCAGGGAGTAGGCTTGAGGCGCTGGGGTCCACTGGGAGGTTTCTTTCCTGGGTGTGCATAACAAAATGCCACAAGGCCTATAGATGACAATGGAGGGCATCAGTGCTGAGGGGCCCCTTTCAACTCTCCATTGTCTAGTTGTAGTACTCTCAGGAGACAGTGTTCGTGTTTCTGGGCCTTTTTCAACTCCATGAGAGAAACCCAACCCCAATCGGCTTCAACAGACAGAAAACCGATGGGCCCAGGCAGCCAGAGGAGAAACTGGGGTGGCTGGTGACCAGAAGGGACGGCTGTACTGCCTGGGGTTTGGGGCTGGGAGTCCCCCCCTCTGGAGTGCTGTCAGACACTCATGATCTGTCTAGTTACTGTCACTGGTCTGAACTCTTTCTAGAAAGGCCAGTGAGGTAGTTTTTAACGGCACACCGAGTCCTCTCATCCCAGAACATACACTCCCCCTTTGAAATGTGACTCCATTCAGAGGTGAAGTTTATTTCCCCACCCCTTGCTCTGGGCCAGCCTGTGGCTCGCTTGGCCCCATTGATGTGACAGCGTGAAGCTGTGTGTGTCCTGGAGCCCAGATATCAGGGACCTTGCAGCTTCTGTGTGTGCCTCCGGAGCCCAGCCCAACTGCCGGGGCTACTTACTGAGAGGGAGGCCCTAGGCCACATAGAGAGAGGCCGGCCTAGACCCCCCCTGCCTGGCAGAACCCAGGCCTGGCTGACCCACTGGCCAGATACAGCCGTCCGAGAGCTGGCCAGGTGGCCCGCAGGGCCAGGAGCATCAGTCAGCTGTCCCCGTCAGCCACGATATTTTGACACGGTTTGTCACCTGGCAAGAGACACCTGAAGTGACTGGGCTTAACTGGCGAAAAGGCTAAAAAATGTGCATTTGTCTCAGGTCATTTCGGAATCTAGAGTCAGGCCATTCACCCTGTCATGTCTCTGAAGTCCTGGTCTCTGGAGGCCCTATGAATGTCATCACGTATTCAGCGACAGGTTCTGTCTGCCCAGGCTTCGTCCCTGGTGCTCCCTCAAGGCAGCCAACAGGGGCAGCTCCAAAGTTGCCAAAGGAGCGAATGGCCTCAGGCACCTCTGCTCACAAACCTGCAGGGGAGGGAGCTCACTCCAGGACAACCTCTTCCCCTGATGAGAGAGCTCTACCTGCAAGAAGGTTCTTTGCCATCTAGAGCAGAGATCTAGGACTCCTCTTCCAGCCTCTGCTCTTCCACAGGATGGCCTTCGGCACATAACAGTGGCCCCTGGGATTTGCAGAGCAGCACAACCTCCCTTAATAGCAAGTATTTTCGTGAACACAGAAGGTGGCCCACCCTGTGCCCTTCAGGACCTGTTCCCACCAGGACCCCGAACAAGCACAAGGTCTGGGATCACGCAGTTTGGGGTTTTAATCCCAACCTACCTCTGTATGGCCTTGGATAAGACACTGCCTGTCTCCGAGCCTCAGTCATCCCATCTGGAAAATAGGAGTAGTGACAGGTACTGCCTAGGGTTGCTGTGGGGCTTAAAGAGATGATATATGTCAAATGTTCCGCACGCAATCAGTCCTTGATAAAGGTTAGTTCCTTTTCTGCCAGGTACATAAACAGTTCCAGATGGAGAGCTCATTTGTACTTAGCATTCATGTCTATATAAATAATGTGCAGGTGGGGGAGGGATTGTCAGGTGGCTGGGGATTGGGGGGCGGGGGCATTCCTAGCAGTGGGAACAGCTGAAGCAAAGACAAGAGGGAGAAGTTTGGTTTCAGGGAAGGGTGAATCAGGGGCTGGGTGCTGCTGGCCTTGAGGGCAGCAGGAAGGAAAATGATGGGAGAGGACAGGCCCACGCCACGGAGGCCCCTGAGTGCTGGCAAAGCGGGGG
Organism: Lutra lutra; assembly: GCF_902655055.1. Classification (NCBI taxonomy): domain Eukaryota; kingdom Metazoa; phylum Chordata; class Mammalia; order Carnivora; family Mustelidae; genus Lutra; species Lutra lutra. Next base: position 54,362,494 of record NC_062287.1, on the reverse strand, counting down.
CTTTGCCAAGGGCAGCCTGGAGAAGGTCTGAAGCAGGAGGGTTGAGGTCAGGTGTGGGATTCAAGTCTGGGCAGATTTTAGGGGGAGTGAGGTCAGGAGGGGAGGGGAGAGAGAATTCCTAGGAGCCCAAGAGGGGGACAGTTTGGGTGGGAGCAGGGACCATTTAGGTGCGTCCTGGGGAGGGAGAGTATGGCCACTCAGCATGGGCATACTTGTTATGGGGAGCCGGGCCCCTGACCTTCTGGCTAGGACCTGTTGGGAAGATCCCCTCTTCTGCCTTTTCAGTCTGGGAGCAGGTTGTGAGGGGCGCCAGAGAAAACCTGACCTAGGTCTGCTGCCAGAGGGATGCAGGGTAGACCAGAAAGGGAAGTAATCTTACCCATTTCTCTGGTGGGAACTCAGAGAAGTCCCTTTCAAGATCCATCTGCTCAGTTTACGACTGATCCCGGCGTCCAAGCTGAGCTTTACAGTTCTCTAAGCCTTGCCACAGTAATGGGCTCCTTTGAGACTTGTAGCTGCCTTGGGAGGGAGGGAGGCCAAGCAGAGAGGATTCTTTTTTTAAGATGGGGAGACCTAGGCCCAGAGAGGGCGAGTGACTTGCCCAAGACCACACAGCAAATGTACAGCAGAGCTGGGCAGGAACCTGGACCTCCTGCCTCCCACTCCCATCCTAGCCTCTTGCCACAGCACTGAGGGACTGGGCAAGATGTTCTCACTTACCTGCTCTGGGTGAAGAGTGAGCAGAGCCAGAGAGAGGTTGACAGCTGTCAGCAGACAACACTTAACCTAAACTGACAATTTAATTGTGAAAATGTGGACAAGGTACAGTTATATGTAAGGAAATCCAGACGGTCTTGGCCCCTGGGGAGCCTCAGCCAGCACCCCAGTTGCCAGGGAAACAGAGAGGATTGGAGATGATGTCATTAGACTCGGAGGCTGAGGTATGGGGGCTGGGCTACCCCGCCATCTCTTTGGGACCAGATGGGGCTGTGGGCCTGGCCAAGGACTGGTTAACTCTTTCCCTTACAAATAGGGCAAATGGGAAGCTCCGGAGCAGGGTGGTGACTTATCCAAGGTCACACAGGGAGTTAGGGACTGAGCTCCCCTCCTTAGGTGACCACATCTATTCACCTAGCAGGCTGCAGGGCCTGATCAGAGTCATCTGAGTCCCCATGTCCAGCACAGGGCTTTGCAAAGAGCAGAACTCAACTCTACAGTAAGGGCTACTTGGTCCCTTTATAGAATGGGGGGCTCAGGCCACTTCAGGAGGTGACATTTGTGAAGTCAGAGTAGCTTGAGATGGGGAGGAACCCTAGGCACTTCCCCAGAGCAGTGCTCTCTGGTTCAGGGGACACTGAGGTCAGAAAGAGCAGTGACCAAGCCAAGATCACCAGCCGGTTGGGGCAGCACTGGGCTGACCCTGAGTCAGGCCTCCTGGGTATCACACCTTCTATGAGCCTGACTCAGGGAGGAGTGGTCCCTTTCACTGCAGCCCCCCTCAGCCCCAGGCCAGAGACCTGGGCCTTGGGAAGTCTCCATTGTCTAGAGCATCTTCTCCGAATCCCCAGCTCCTGACCCAAGCCTGATTGGAGATCAACCAAAGCATTAGTAACAACGCTAACTGCTCTTAGCCTTGCCCCTACTGGGTGCCTGGCTCTATGCTCCCTCTCTCCAAAATTTACAACTCTGTGGGTTGGGAGTCACTATTCTCAGCAGTCCAGGAAACAGAAGCTGAGAAGGGGGGGGTGGTGTTACACACCGTCCTGCACAGAGCCAGAAATTCAAAAGACTTACACCCCCAGGTCATTCAGCACCTTAAAACTGCGACTGCCTTCTCTGGCTCTTAGATCCACCCACACTGGACCCTTAGAGGAGGGGAAGGCTGAGTGTTTGCCTGTCCAGCCTTCCTCCCACTTCTTATTTTTTCCCTAAAGATGTATTTATTTGTTTGAGAGAGAGAGAGAGCGTGCCTGCACAGAGAGGCCGGGAGGGGCAGAGGGAGAGAGAGAAGCAGATGCCCTGCTGAGCAGGGAGCCCTATGGATGAGGGGCTCCATCCCAGGGCCCCAGAATCATGAACTGAGTGGAAGGCAGATGCTCAACTGACTGATCCACCCATGTGCCCCATCTCCCTCCCACTTCTGATGGTAAAAGCACCCATCCCTTGCCATCCCCCCCATTCCCGCTTTCTGAGTTTCTAGTGAACAGTCCTGGAAACCAGTAACCTACTAGAAGGCCTGGCTTTTTGGAGAATTCCATCTTCCTAGCCACATTATATGACCCAAAGGGCCAAACTGAGCTGTTGTCCTCAATTTGCATAAATAGGTTCTGCGAGGGAGCACTTAGCTCCCCTTTGGAATGCAAACTCTAGAAGGTGTGATTCTCCAGAGCTTCCAGCAACCAGATTCCCTGCCTTGTGAGGAAGACCAGGAGAATGAGGAAGAGGAGAAACAGGCAGGGGGGTGGGGGAAGTCATTTGAGTCCCTGATCACACCCTTGTCCCTCCCAGGTGTGTGGGCCAGGGAATCCATGTTCCTTAGGCTCCTTGGAAGTGCGTCTTTATCTAGGCTCTTGCAGTAGGAGCCGTCCTGACTCTTTCTTCTGCAGTATGCTATGCTGTTGTGATAGAAGGTACAGGATTAATAGAAGTATAATAAAAGATTAATAGAAGTTCTTGTTCTCCAGGAACTAACAATCCGGGTAGGACAGAGGTAGGAGAGTACAGTTCTGGGTTCTATCCCTACTCTGCCTCAGACTTGCCCTGTGTTCCTTCCCCTCATTGGCCTTTAACTTCCCTACCTTCCACATGGGCAGGGGTCAGGGTGGGAGGTGGATATTGGGTGCAGTGTTCTGCAAGATCCCCTCCAGATCTACACAAAACCAAAAGGATATTGAGATACCCATTCACCCTTTTAAAGTATACAGTTCAGCGTTTTTTGGTTTTTACAACCATCCCCACTATCTGATACAAGAACATTTCCATCACCCCAAAAAGAAATCCCACACTGATCACTCCCCATTCCACTCACCGCCCCAGCCCCTAGCAAGTGCTAATTTTCTTTTTGTTTCTATACATTTTCCTATTCCAGACATTTCAAGTTTATTTTCAAGTTCATCCATGTTTTGGCATATATCAGTACTTCTTCATGTCTTCTTATAAGGGAATAGTATTTCATGGTATGGCCATACCCCATTTTGTTTATCTGTTCACCAGTTGATGGACATTTGGGTTGTTTCCACTTTTTGGCTATCATGAATAATGCTGCCAAGAATGGTCACGTACAAGCTTTGTATGAAATGTATGCTTTCAATTCTCTTGCATATCTACCTAGGAGTAAAATTGCTGGATTATGGGGTAGCTCTATATGACTTTTGGTGAACTGCCAGATTGTTTTCCACAGCGGCTGCACCTTTTTACATGTCTTCCAGCAGGGAATGAAGTTTCCAGTTTCTCCACATCCCTGCCAGCACTTACTGTTTTCTCACCTTTTTATTTTGGCCATCCTAATGGATATGAAGTGGTTTCTCATTGTAGTTGTGATTTGCATTTCCTCGGTAACTAATGATGTTGAGCAACTTTTCCTGGCTTTTTGGCCATTTGTAGATCTCTTTCAGAGAAATACATATTCAAATCTTTTGCTCACTTAAAAATTGGGTTATCTTTTAAAAAAATATTGTTGAATTGTAGGAATTCTTTATATACATTGGATGCTATAGGATGTATATCTTTTTTTTATTTGACACAGAGAGAGAGAGATCACAAGTAGGCAGAAAGGCAGGCGGGGGTGGGGGAGGGAACAGGCTCCCCATTGAGTAGAGAGCCCGATGTGGGGCTCAATCCCAGGACCCTGAGATCATGACCTCAGCCGAAGGCAGAGGCTTAACCCACTGAGCCACCTGGGCACCCCTAGGATGTTGTATCTTTACTGGACACATTACTTGCAAATATTTTCTCCCATTATGTAGGTTGTCTTTTCACTTTCTTGATAGTGTCTTTTTGAAGCATGAAGTTTTAAAATTATTATAAAGTCCAGTTTCCCTACCTTTCCCTTTGGTTGCTTGTGTTTTTGGTGTATATCTAAGAAATTATTGTCTTATCCAGGGCTGCAAAGATGTACACCTGTGTGTTTTTCTAAGGGTGTTCTAGCTTTAGCTTTCTCTAAGAGTTTAAGTTTAGTTTTCTAAGCGTTCAGTTTTTTCTGAGTTTTCTAGCTTTAGCATTTTGAGTTAATCTTTGTCAGTGGTGAGAGGTAGGGGTCCAACTTTATGCTTTTGCATGTGGATATCCAGTTGTCCCAGCACGGTTTATTTAAAAGACCTTTTGTTCCCCCTTGAATTGTCTTGGTTCTCTTGTCAAAAATTAGTGGACCATAAATGTATGGTTTTATTTACATAATTACCTTTTAAGTGACATCCAAGAAGCAAGTTATAGTAAGGTCTGCATAGTCACAACTATGTGAAAGGTCACGTGGAAGAGGGAGGAAAACAAGTGAGAAATGTGTAATCTGTGGGCCGGACGAAGCATCCAACTCTTGGTTTTGGCTCCAGTCATGATCTCAGTGTCCTGGGATCGGGCCCCACATTGAGCTCTGCACTTGGTGTGGAGTCTGCTTGAGATTCTCTCTGCCCCTCCAGCTCCAGCTCTTTCTCTCTTTCAAAAAACAAACAAACAAAAACCAATAACACAATATATTATCTTGAACACATTTCCCCTTTCCTTTCCTTTCTTCTCCTTTCCTTTCCTTTTTTCTTTTTATTTTTTTGAGTAGGCATCACACCCAGCATGGGGCCTGAACTCATGACCCTGAGATAAAGAGTTGTATGCTCTGCGGACTGATCCAGCCAGACGCCCCCGAGCACATTCTCATTGGAAAAAATACCAGTATCTGGATATCCCTGAGCCTCAGCTCCTCTTCTGTCACATCTAAGCCCTAGAACTGGTATAAGGCTCAAAATGAGAAGGAGGAATCAGAAGTGGTTCCAGATGGGGTCAGGGACACAAGTGATGGTTTGGAAGCTAGGAAGTGTTGGGGGTGATGTTGGGGGTGGGGAGCAGTGAGAAGTCTGTAGAGGGTTGGGATGTAGTGTTGAAAGACTGTCTCTCTTGTCCTTAGGTTGGTGGAAAACCAAGGCTCTGGTGCCTGAGTCATAGCACAGCTCAGAAGACACCTCCCATGTCCCCCTCGGGAGCCCCATGGCAGAGAGGTCCAGCTAGGCCATCCAACGAAGCCTCTCAGCCACTGGACACGTGACCTGGACACTGTTGTCTCCACTCTCAGGCTGGGGCTGTGCGAGAGAGAGCAAGGTGTTTGGGGTCCAGCGGGGGGTGGGGTGGGGGTGGGCGACTTCTGTTTCTTACTTTGTGGTTAAGTGAGCAAAACATGCAGACGCTCAGGGAGAAGAATGTGCAGAAGGAGAGTAAAAAGAAACTACCGTTTGTGGGGGCCTACGCCCCGGAGGCACGTAGTGACCTTCATCTCAGCTCCTAACAGCCCTGAGAAACCGGAGTTAGGTTCATCCCCATTCCCCAGAACCCCAAAAGAAGGATCCATCTGCCCAGGTCACGGGGTGACAGCGCTACATTTTAAGCCCTGTTCCATCTGCCCTAAAGCGCATCCTATTCCCTTGGGGCCCTAGCTACCCTGGAGGGAGAAAAAAAGAGGGCAGGATAGAAAGAGGCCCAGCTTGGGGAGAGTCACACAGAGAGGAAAATAAAGAGAAGCAAAAAAATAAAAAACAAGAGTGGAAAGCCCTCACCGCAGCCGAGGACTGGAGCGGGTCCTCGGGGAGCAGCGGAGGGCGGGGATGGCCGGAAACCGGCTCACTGAACCTGGAGCCAAGAACCAGGCTTTGGCCTGAGACCTGGTGGAAAAGCTCTCACCTCAAGATATTGGAGTGGGGGGAGCTGGCGTGGAGGGGGGCAGAGGGCGGGGTCTGCCGGGGAGGAGGGCAATGGGGCCGGATGGCCAGGGGGCTGCCAAGCAGGGCTCTTCACACATCATCCAGCTCCAGTAACTGTGGCTGCCTGGGCTGGCAGGCCCTTGCTCCTGGGCGTGCAGAGCAGCAGGCTCGGAGGCCGGGAGGGAGGGAGCCATGACCAGGCCTTCTGGGAGCTCGGGTTGTTAGGGTTGTTCCTAGTACGGATGCATTAATGTGGCCTGCAAGGGGGGGTGTGCTGTAGCTTTTTATCTGAACTGGGACACTGAAGAGTGAGCAGGGACAAGCAGGCACAGATAGGCATGGCCCCCAGCCTCTAAGGCCCTGCATGGTCAGGACTGGCCTGTTCCTCCCATGCTTTTCTCTCCAGTGCCCATGACAGTCACAGTCATGAAAGAAATTCTTCACTGTGTGTTTGACTGTTTAAAAGTCTATCTCCCTTGCTAAGGGCAGGGCTGAGTCTGACTTGCCCACTCTTGAATCCTGAACACCCAGCCAAAGGCCCCACTGCATCAGTGGATAAATCAGCTCCCGGGCCCCCCCCGTACAGTCACCCACTTGTGTGCCATCCTGTAATTTGGGGTTCTTTCCTATACAAGGAAAGGAAAGGAAGCTAGTCCTAAAGAGAGGAGCCTTCCGAGTACACGGTGTGCTTCTGATTTCTGTGTGCTTCTGATTTCTGCTGCGGGCTCCGAACTGTGCAGGGGAGAGCCTGTGGGCCCATCCCTTCCCTTCCCCAGCCTCTAGACTAGCTTGGGGCCTGAAGGAGGGGCTCTAGCTGGATTTACTGATGAGCCATCCCAGTGTGAATAGCATCGTGGTGGATCCCAAGAGGTCTAAGCCAAAAGAAACTCTAGAGATTGTAAGATAACATGCCAAGTGCAGGCCCTGGGGTATTGTAGGCACAGAAATTATCAGTGTTTTTTCTTTTGGAGGTCCTCTTGTCCAGCCAACCATCTTTCCTTTGTTGGCGCTGTTATTTCTTAGATGTGCCATTCAGTGGATTGCAAAGTTGTGCAACCATCACCACTATCTAATTCTAGAACATTTTCATCAACCTGGGAAGAAACCCTGTCAGCCAGCTGCCGTCTCATCGCCAGCCAGCAGCCTGGAGCCCAGGCCTCCTGATACTCAGTGTGCCTGGTTGGGCAGCATGTCTGGGTTCTCTCTGGACCCCCCACCCGGGCATCATCTGGTGCCTAACATGAAAGAGCCATGTAGCAAAGGCCAAAAAGGTAGGACAAGACTATACCATCTCTAGCTATGTCCTTAAAGACTCAGAGCCTGGCTGTTCCCACAATGGAGCTGAGGTTCTTTTGAGACACACCTGGACAAAACACCCTAGACTGGACGGCTTCAACAGCATACACTTATATTCCTCACAGCTCTGCGTGCTGTAGAGTCCAAGATCAAGGGGCTGACAGATTGGTTCTTGGTGAGGGCCCACTTCCCCACCTGCAGATGGCCACCGGCTCTTTGTGTGCTCACGTGACCTCTTCAGGCGCACGCGGGATAGAGGGGGAGAGAGATGGAGAGAGTGAGCTCTGATCTCTCTTCCTCCTGTAAAGACACAAATCTCATTGTGGGGGCCCCACCTTCATGACCTCATCTAATTACCTCCCAAGGGCCCTACCTCACATACCATCATGCTGGGGGGTAGGGACTAAACATATGAATTTGGGGGGATGGGGAGGGGTGTGGACATGAACATCCAGTCTGTCTTATAAATGGCAAGATGAGGTCCAGAAAGGTTATCTGGGAACCAGAGGCACACCATTGCTGCCACCCACTTGGTGTCCTGTCAGGGGAGCCTGGAGTGGGCTCAACGTGGGCATAAGGAAGCCGGGGCCGGACCTCCCAGGTTTGCCATTGTTCTTAGGGCCCCAGAAAGCAGAGCTAGTCTCTGAGCCCAGCCTCTACCCCTTCCTGCAGTAATTTAGCCACTTTCACATTCCATGCCTTAGCCAAAGTGGAAAAAGAAAGAAAGGGAAAAAGGCAGTGCTCTTTTTTAAAATGGCCTTAGCTCTGTGAGCTCCAACATGGAAACGGCTATCCATGACGTCATGGGCCCCGAGGCCCTCTGGGCAACATTACTGACACTTCAGTAAGGTGGGCCGGGCCCAGGGTCCACACAGTTCTCTTGCCAGAGCTGCGTGAGCTCGCGGGCAGGCACAGGCTCCATCTACAAGCCTGGGCCAGACCCCTGAGCCAGGGTGAAGCCAGGCACTGGGCAAGTAGGGGGCACCCCGGAGTAAGAGCCCAGTACAGCATCTCCCTCTACAGCACCCACGGGGTCTTTAAGATCCACCTCTCACAGGATCTATGGTACCCTTGAGACACACAGAGGACAAGCACTCTGGTTGGCATTTTTCCATGGGGGAATGTAGTGCAGAGCGGGGTGGTGCCCTGCACACGGTCCCAACAGCCAGAGAGTGATGGGGCCTTGGACCCCCGTCCTCTGATTTGAAATTCTATGGCTCACTTGAAAGGAAAGGGCATGGTCTTTGCCCATAGGAAGCCGACACACTGATAAAGGCTATGGGGGGACTACTAGGTCAAGTTCAAGTCTCCATTTTACAGTGGAGGAAACTGAGGGGGCAGGGACAGGCCCAAGGTCACACAGTTGATCCGCAGACCTGGCGGGTTGGTAGTGGGCTCTAGACTTCTAGCTGGGAGTCTTTCCTCCTATATTTTAAACAGTTCCGTTTGGGTGGAAGCTGTGCTGTTCCAGAAGAGGCACCAGGCCTTTCCCTCCTCCGGTCTAAGGCTGCCTTCCAGGATCTGCTGTCAAGTCTTATTCCTCAGGGAACAGCTGTTGGCAAAAGGAGGCGAGGTACTGATTATGGCTGGGGCTGGGGGAGTGTGGCTGAGGCCCCAGGGAGAGAAAAGGGATGGGAACAGGCAATAGAAGTTTCTTGGAAAAACAAACCAAAGGGATATTTATTTTGCTTTTGCTTGTCTGTGTTTTCTAAATTTTCTTCACTTGTATAATTCATTTTTCATACCTGAAAGTGATGAACTATTTGATTGAAAATGGTCTGGGATTCCAGGGCTTGCCTCAGTCCTGACTGGTTATGTGAACTTGAATGGGTCCCTATCTCTCTCTAGGCCTTTCTTAGAAATGCCAGTAATAATGTTGCCCCATGAGAAGTCAATGAATCAAAAAGGTTCTCTGGCTCAGGACACAGCTCTCTTGCCCGGTCATCAGAGATACTGACCCAACCAAAGAAAAGAACGCAGCAACCCAGGAATGAGGTGTCCAGAGAAAAGCCAAGGTTCAGAGAAGCCCACGTTGGCTGTGTGTATGTCCAACGCTGTCCAGAAGGGAAGAGTCACTGTCTGAGGGACATGCCCATCCGGGTCCCCAAAGAGGGCCTCTCTGCTCAGAGTGGAAATGGGTCCTCAGGCTTCACCAAGGCCTGTGTGAAGAACCCTCTGCACTAGTCATCCTCCCCACTTTGGTCATCTTCTGGGCCCATCGGGCAACAGTTTCCCAGAGACTGGGCTGCCAGGAGGGGAGGAGACCAGGGAGGGGATAGAAAGCACTCCTGTCCGTAGAAAGGGAGATTGTTCTGTGTCAGTTGTAACAGTGATGGGAGGAAGCATTGATCTTGAGGGACATGCTCAGGGCCAGCCTGTTTGACCTCTCTGGGGGTCTTGAGAAAGCTCAATGTCAGGACTGGCCAAGTGAGGGCCAGAAGCCAGGCTGGTCTATCACCCAGGACCCACCACCAGTGAAATGGTTAAATGATTTTAATATGTGTACAGTGTTTAGAATAGTGCTTGGCATAAAAGAAGTTGCTAATAAAAACCGCTAGGTGAAAGTTAACTATGGCCTGTCTGGCCATCAGTGTGGAATAGGAAGTCTAAAGAGAAAAGGCTCTCTTGACCCCTGCCCTCCGCCCAGTTGGGGTCCATCTCCAGGAGGCTCACACCAGCTCTGCCCCCTATGGGCACTGAGAGGGCACCCAGCTGACTGTTTTGAAATGCAGTCTCACTTTCTGGTCTTCCCCTGCCAATTCCCCTCTGATGTCTGGGCCCAAGGGAGGAATCATGGGCTCCCCATCCCTGAATTATCTCTGTCCCCACCAGCCATCATTGACCTCCTATCAGCACAGAGCTAACCCTCTGTGGCCAGGAATTCTGGGTCAGGCTGCGATACCCCCAGTGTCAGGCTGGAAGGTACCCAGTATTTGCCTCACCTGCCCTTCTGCTAAAGCACACATGGGGAAACTGAGGGCCAAAGAAAGAGAGGGACCCCCTTCCACTTCTTGTGTCCAGTTTGCATGGCCAGGGAGCTGGTGGCTGGGCTGGAGCTGGGCCCAGGACCCGGGGCTTTCTCCCAGCCTCCTCTGCTCTTCGGAGGTCCCCAGAGGCCGCTTAGGAGACTGTGCTCCCCCCTTCTTTTGTAGCCACACCTCACCTGGTCTTCGTTTGCTCCATCCTCTGTTGCTCTGTCTGGGATAATTCTCACCGAGCAGGGTTGGCCCCCCAGGGAGCAGGGCTAATGAGCTTCAGATGTCTGGGCCAAAATGCTTCCCGGCAGCGGCTGCTCAGATGCTGGTGCTGCTTGCGGAGGCCTGGCCGGTGGTGGTGGTGGTGGCGGGCTATCTTCCCTCCTCAGCTCTTAACTTCCCCTTGGCTGCAGCAGGTGCCACTGTTTCTCCCCGGGGTCCCTGGCTGGGGTGGCTATTTAAAGATCTGGAAACGGACAGGGAGGCTGGAGGACAAAGGCATTTTTAGCATTTGGGAACTGTTTCTTCTTCTTTCCAACTTTTTCTGGGTCCCAAGCTGGTCTTCGCACTGAAGTAGCTCCAGGGAGGGGCCCAGCTCTGGACCGCTCTGGGCCATCTTTTCCCCTGCTCACAGGAACCCTGCCAGGCTAGCACTGTCTCCATCCACTTGACGGATGAAGAAGGGGAGGTACAGAGAGGCCAAGTGCCTTGTGCAAGGTCACACAGCCCCCGAATGGGAAGCCGGGGTTCTAGCCCACTCTGCCAAAGCCCACGCTCTTCCCTAAGACAAACTGGCACGCTTCCAGAAGACCAAGATGGTGTGTTGTGGCTTCAGAACTGCATGAATGGTGTGGGTCTGTGGGCTGCCCTGGGGTTTCAGATACGGAGGCCGCCTTTGCGCCTGACTCCCTTCACCATCTTTTTTTTTTTTCATTTGACAGAGAGAGATCACAAGTAGATGGAGAGGCAGGCAGAGAGAGAGAGAGGGAAGCAGGATCTCTGCTGAGCAGAGAACTTGATGCGGGACTCGAACCCAGGACCCTAAGATCATGACCTGAGCCGAAGGCAGCAGCTTAACCCACTGAGCCATCCAGGCGCCCCTCCCTCCACCATCTTAATGAGACAGCAGATTTCACATTTTCAAAAAGGGGGTCATCATCTTAAATTCAAGTAAGGTAATACGAGTTGCCGTCATAACATTTGCAGCCATGCCCTGGGAGCCAGACCCTCTGCTGGAGACTTTCTGTGGTCTACCTATTAAGAGCTGAGATTCCAGAGCTCTGCCACTTCCTAGCTGTGTGACCTTGGGCAAGTAACTTTACCTCTCTGTGCCTCCATTTCCTCATCTGTGAAATGAGGATCATATTAACTCCTGTCTCACAGAGTGCTGAAATTAGGTTAGTTAATTTCTGTAAAGGGCTTAGAAGGCTGGTGGGCATAGGGTACACACCAAGCATATGTGTTCATGGGTAGTGGGCTCCATCTTGTGAGACTGGCCTTAGAATTTTCCCTGAAGTGCAGACGTGGAAACTGAGGTTGCAGCACAGCGATTCTCAAACTTAGCGTGCATCAGAATCACCTGGAGAGTTCATGAAAAGATTAAATTCTGGGAAATGCTGGCAGAGTTTCTGGTTCTGAAAGTCTGGGTTGGGCCTGAGAATGGGCATTTCTGGCCTGTTCCCCCATGGGGCTGGTGCTGCTGGCGCAGGGTCCACATGGTGAAAGCCTGGAGCTGAGCTCTAGTGGAACTGAGCAGGGTCCCCATCAGGCCAGGGCCAGCGCGGGCTGGCAACCTGGCACCCCCACCAATGATTTGACATGCGAGTGACTCAGTGAGTCCAGAGAGCAGAAAGGGGGTTGGACCAGGATCCCTGTGGTTCTAGTCCTGAATTCGCTCCCGACTCCCCATGGGACTTAACCAAGTCCTCTTTATCCTGCAGCCTTGGTTTTCTCCTCAGGCCCACAGGGGTCTCGGTAATCCTTATTCACAGGGCTCTGTGAGGAAGAAAAAGGGCCTGATGTCACTGGGGCACCTGACACCGGCAGCAAGAATGGTGAGAGTGTCACTACCTCTTTCACTGCCCGCCCTTTCCTCTCCTTTCACTGAGGGCCGTAGCTCATCCCCTTGACTTCTTTCTGGAAGCTGAGCTGGGAAGATGGCGGCCACACTGTCCCCCAAGCCCTGGGCAGTGTGCTTGCTGTGGCCGCAGACTGCATAAAGGGGCCTGTGTTCCGGCCGCTCACCTCCCACTGTGCGCCCAGTGGTTTTCTATTTCAGTTGCTGTAAAAATATCACCTTTGATCTCAGCTTGTGGCTCTTAAAAAAAGAAGAAACCACCAACAGGCTGGATTTTCATTCTCCCTGGCCCCTTCTCCCTCTCACCTCCGCTCCCTACTCCCCTCCCCTTCCCTCCCCCTTTTGCTCCCTATGCATCCCCTCCTCTTGGGACCACATCACCCCAGCTTGGATGACCACCTTAGCCATCAGCTTAGGGCTCTGAGGGCCTCCCCGAGGTCCCTGTCCTGGGCTGTTTGCTGGAGGGACAGGGTACATGGGGGTGTGTGTGAAGGAGACTGTCCCTTCCCCTCCCCTCCTGTGGCCAACAGCCTCCGCCGCTGTTCCCTGTCTGTGCTTCTCCAGCCACGCTGTCAGACACAGTACCAGGCATAGCTCTGCACCGTGAAGGCTGGGCTTTTCCCTACCTTAGAATGAGAACAGCTAGTGTGGCCTCAATATTCATATCGCACCATCGACTCCGC